>NC_141401.1:2159245-4559245 GCF_034619465.1 Leptosomus discolor | reverse complement strand
AGAACAGACCAAAAAAGTTGCAAGTGTTGCAATGAAATTATTTCTTGTAATGCTTCTGTGAAATAAAAAAAATCCTTAATAATAAAGAATAAAAAGAAATTATTTTTAGTAAGCAAAATAATCTTTGTGTGCCAAAGGGGTATCTGTCTGTCTGAAACCACCTTCAAACTTCATGAATTATTTTTAAGGAAAATGTTCAACATAGGAAGGGCTCTTACATACATTATTAAGAAACCAGATGTTTTATTTGATAATATGCTGAGTGATGTTAAAATCATGTAATAATGGTCATGTGAAGAATTTCTGTGTTCTTTCCAAGAAAGCATTAGTAACCAATGCAAGGTTTTCATGGGTCAGGCGAGAGTTGAAGATCCAGGCTTTAGTGCTGTCTGGTCATCCACTGGAGAATAGAATCTGACATGCTGCTGTTACTAACATAAAGCTAGATTTCTGAAAATAGAATATAAATTGCATTGTGTAAGTAATGGAATCTCTGTCTGGGAATCCTGCAGTCAGACTGACTGATAAAGTCTTTTATGTAAGAGGTGATGATCTCAGCACTCAAAATAATTTTTTTATTTTTTTTTTTTTTTCCCTTCAGATTGGATTTCGTCTCCAGCCCTAGGTATCTGTTAGTCTTGTTGAAGGCAGCCAATAGATGGTCACAGCTTTTTTTCCCCCAGTTATTTATTCACCAGGGTTCTTCTGCAGCTTTTTTTCCCAGCTAGTTAGACCATGCTCTATACCACTTTTTAACCTCCATGGATTTTGTGTGTTTGGGGTTTTTTTAAATTCTTTGTTCTTACACCCAGTATTACTCATACGTTGCGATTCATTCCCTAAACCATCCTGATTTAAGAGTGTGTATCTCTTAGAGCAGTCCTCTTGATAGTCTGTTTTGGTTGTTTTCTTTGGTTTTTTCGGCATTGTGGTCTGGCTTTAACAGCCTCAAACTTTACATAGAGTAGACCAAATGGTCCAGCTCCGAACTGCAGAAACTGTAGAGCTTATGGGTGAGTCTTCTAGCCAGGTTGGCAAGGGGTTAATCAGCTTGAAAATACCACATTATAGGTTTATTTGTTGTGCTGGCTAACTCACCGGGTATGGATTGCTGGGGAACGGATTGTTGGAATATTGGATCTCTGAATTCCCGATTATATTTTAACGCCATTAATGGTTTGTGGGAAAGTATTAAATATTTAACAAGAGGCTTTATTGACTTGCAGTTTGCTGCGCTTTTTTGCTTGTTTCTCTGGGCTGCTTTCCCTTTAATCAGAAGAGATGAGTTTCTTTGTTATCAGAGAAGTACTATGAGATTTCTTTCACATCTGATAACGCCGAGTGTAGTTACCTCAGTTTTAGGTCCAAGATCTGGAAAGGCTGACAAATTTGTGTTTCTGTTCCATTTGTTAGGACTGGCCCTAACAAGTTGCTCTTGGCTTCAAATTTAAGTTGTCATAAACAATTCCGATTCCCCTGTTGACTTCCCCAAACCTCTTAGTAGAATTTTCCTATGCGTGTCTCTTTGGTATGATAGCTTGCAACAGGGATCATGTAAAGAGTTATTATTTTTACCAAGCTAAGTTTCTCTCCTTGGATCCAAATAACCTTCCTTTTCCTTATATGATTTGGGAAGGACAAGGCTAATAGACTTACTGGTTGTCTTCCCACTACAGCTTAGGCTGCTCTTTTTATTTTCTTTCATCCACCCCCATACACCCTCCAAGGCAACTCTGTGGATGGGGAAAGACAGAGTAGAGAGTCACCCGTTGGCACTTAAATGATATTTTTGGTGGGTGTAGTTTGCCTCACATATTATAGTTGAGAAATCCGTTACCATTCTCAACTGGTTGATCCAAGACACAGGAAGCCAACTTTTAGGTATGAAACTGCTCCCCTATGTAAAATGTTTAGTAATAATGGCATTCACAGGCTAAGGGAGATTAGCATGCTGGCAAAGTAAGGGACATGTAGGGCACTCCTTGGGATTGTGTTGTCACTCCTTCAGTTTTTGATGATGACTAGCGTGTCACAGAAGATGGGAATCTATAGAAAACGTGTGTCAACGTAAAATCATAGAATAGTTTGGCTTGGAAGGGACTTCTAAAGGTCACCTAGTCCAACCCCAACATGTATTGTACTCTGCAAGGAATTCTTGAAGGGTGCTGAAATGAAGAACAGTATCAGGCGTGCTTTGGTTTAGTCATTTGGGTTTCTCCATAAAGTTACTTCTGTTCGTCTGTTTTGTTTTTTCTAACCACTTTCTAAATGTCTTGTGTCGTCCTAGTTGTGGTTCTCCGATTCAAGTTTCAGAGGTGAAACTTCTCTCGTTTTCATCGGGCCAGTTAACTGTGTTCCTGCCAGCAGAGGTGAAATCTATAGGGACAGAAACAGATCATGTGCTGCCTTTGCAAGAACTGGCCATGAGGACCCTCTATAACACCTACTACAGTTTTTTAAAAGGTATGAAATTTCTGTATTCTTCAGATTATAGAAGGAGTGGAAGTGCTTTTCTGGCAGTGACAGAACGTTTCAAATAGCTTTTCAAAGAGCTGGGCAAGGATTAATATTTTAAAGGATTTATTTAATCAAATTATGTTTGAAATGCTGTATTAGAACAAAAATGTCCCATTTCAAAAAACAGAGATCCAAAGACTATTTCTAAGGTCGAGTGGTGCTTACAAATGGCTTCTTTCTTGAGGACTGTATAAAGGACGCTTTTTTCAGGAGAAACTCTTTAATGGAAATAGGAGATGAGAAATACAGTTCCTGCGGCAAGATTAGATGCATCAGCCAACAATGCAACTTCTTGCCAGGCAGCACACTCCTAAACTGGCAGACTTGTTATACATAAGGCAAAAGAAATGCTAGCAGCCCTTGGCCATTTCAGTACAGCGTGACAGCTGAGCTGTTTTACTTCTGCCCTAATTCAGACTCTTTGCTGTGAAGTGGCCCTTGGCTCATCTGGGTATGCATCACGTAATCCCATGAGTTAGCAATATCTGATGATAATCTGCAGAATAAGATTTTGTCAGATTAAGGTGTATCGTGACTCCCCCCTATTCATAGCATCTTGGGAACTCATCAGCTTTAGAGGTGAAAGTAGAAAGCAGAAGGGCAGAGAGTTCCAATAGAAAGATCACAGGGTTTATGATAAGGGGTCACTTGTACCATGGCCACTGGAGGAAATCGTAACTGCAGAACTATTGCTTTGCCAGCAAAAGTGTACAAGGAGTCTGGAGCAAATATGCTGTAGGGAAGAAGCTCCATGTTGCGGGATAATCGTACAAACCCGTGTTCATAGCAAACGACCTGCTTTGTGGAGAGGGTATTTTTTTATATTTATATTAATTGACCAGTTTGCAGTTGTATATTTTTTGTATTTCTGCATATGGTGGAGAGAGAGGAGGTTTTTAGTTGTTTAGTGTCAGGATATCAGCTGCACCAAAATTACACGATGACGAATGCTGTTTCATTTTGATTTGCAAAATTCTAGTCTTTGAAAAGGAGTTTGAGAACATCAGGTACAAGATCTTTTAAATCATCAGTAACTACTTTTCTCACCCAGTTGTGACTTGCACAATAATTTCTGGAATATGACTGTGTGAATGTGGTTCCTGAAGATGCCGGTGAAGTTTGGTTTGGGAATAGCAAGATAGCATTGTGGAATCAGTTTAAGAAATGGTTTGTAGATGGTTTATACAAGGCTGTGAGGATTATATCCAGTTGCAGCCAAGGTGCAGAATCTGAAAAAGATCATGAAACTTTTTTTTAACTATCTTGCCTACTTCTAGTTTGCTATGCTGTACTATGTAATCTTTTTATGTATTTATATATACGTACACACACACTCTCATATATCTTATTCTGAGTGACCTTATTAAAGACTATGTGCGTTACCACTGGTGACACCCACATTTCAGTGAGGCAAGAGTCATGCAGGTGCACGAGAATGGTGTGCTGGGGAAGCAGGTGGCACATGATTAAAGTAGCAGATTTGATCTATCACTGCCTAGATTTGCAGTTCCAAGGGTGCTGTTAAATACTCGGCGGCTGCTAGGTAAGTGTGACAGAAGCGACTGGACTACTGTTCCTCAGTCTTTGCTTGGCTACAGAACGTGACCTTTTCTTTCTGACGCAAACGTACTGTTTGTCATGCTTGTCATCTCGATTGAGGCTGTTGTGGTACATTGTGTGGGGGGTTAAACCTTAGGGTGTTTGAAAGCTGAAACTAGTGTGATATCGCAAAACTGATTTATCAGGTACTGCATCTTGTCTTGATTACTCAGCACCTAAACTCACTCACCTGTCTTGGCTGTCTCTCAGTTTCTAGATGGAGATTAGCATTTTGGTTTTAATTTACAAAACACTATGTGGCTTGGGCCAAGCCTGGGAAAATGATAGCTCTTTCCTATGAAATGCCCCTGGAGTCCCTTTTGGTGAAAATGATGGCAACTTGTAAACTGTAGGAGCACACTTAAGAGATTACAAATGTATTGATCTTTTTAGAGTGGTCTCTTTGGTTGGACCTGTGAGAATTATGCTGGGCTGGATTGTATTTCAAGTAATTCTAAGTATTTCAGATCCCTTTTTGCTGGTGGTGAAGTTTGGGCCTTTTAGTGAGCTTATCTATCCTGCTGGATTGGTTGCTGAAATATTTTAGTAAAATACTAGTGATGTCCTTTCCAGAATTTTGTATTGTTATTAACTACTAAACACCTGTCTAGATCATCTTTGTATCTAAAAATGCCTTATGATATATTACTGGGTTTTATTATTTGCTTGAGCTATAATATTAGCACCTGGGTATTTGGGCCTAGTTAATCTTATGCCCATGTATGCTAAACTTAGACGCTTAACTTTAACTTTTTGAGCTTATACGTGGAAAACACCATGTGCTTCACCCTAATTGTGGCAATTTGTGTTACCTTGCTGTTCTTTTGACAAAGTCTTAAGAATGCGAGACAACTGATTTTCTGAATTGTTCATGGATCATGCTTGTTGTGTTTGACTTCATCATGCAATTGTTTTGTTACAAGCCTTTTTTGTTTCTTTTCTTCTCTTCTCTAGATTTGAACTTTCTGACTCCAATCTCGCTACCCAAAAGCCTCTTGGAGTTGCTGCACTGTCCCTTGGGGCACTGCCACCGCTGCAGCCAGCCTATGTTTACCATTGTCTACCCAAAGCTCTTTCCCTTGAGGGAAACTCCAATGGCAGGATTGCATCAAGGGTAATTATACAGGAAATTACACTGGGGTTTCATTTAGGAAGAAAAAGCATCTTATGGAACAAAGCATATTTTTAAGGACTTTTTTTTTTAACTTAGCAGCCTTTCAGATCTAAAGCCCCTGTCCTATGATTGCACGTAAAAGTTGACAAATCTTTTATTTACAGGATATCCAGGCCTGAATACTGCTGTTAGACTGTACAAGAGCTACCACACTTGCCTGTTTCATGTAAGATAGTGAGGGGTTTTGATTGGATTGGATTGACTTTTTGTGGTAGCGCAGCACATGCATGGCACTTCTGTGCCTTGGGAAGGAAATATCACCTAACACCAATACTTCCCCTGATGGTCTCAACCCTGAGTTCAGGAGAATGTCACCACCAACTAAAAGTGCTGTAGGATTAAAGGCAGGAAAAAGCTGTAAAGCCAGAGCTTGATTAAAATGTTCTGCAGTAAATTAGTCTTGTTTTCTCTTTCCATACTAATTAACTTGAGATATGCTGTGGAAGCGTTCTGCACTGTAGCATACATTTTGTAGCAATACGTATTTTTAAAAATATTTCAGTTTTTATGGTTGTAGCAGTTGTGAATGTGTCTGCAGGGTTCACAAGTCAAGTAGACAAGCCTACACATACTTCCTGACCTGCTGGACAGTACAGTCATAGAAGGGACTCAAAACTGCGTTATGGTTCAGGGAGTATTGCCCTCATGTAGGTAAAGATTTAAAGTATCTTTAAGGTGAGCACTGATTGCTTTGCAGTGATTCTTTGCCTAACCCCTATTAGTCTGAGATGATACTGTAGCCTACCATGAGCCATATTATCACTGAATCCACTTTCTGCAATGGAAAAGCATCATGAGAGATATTTCAGCTGATTCTACTTGGACAAAAGTACAGTACTGTTTGAAACCTAATAAAGAAGGTTTAAAGAAAATTCAGTTGGAGTTAAACAAGCAAATGTGATGTTCGGGTTCTTTTTAGAGAATTCAAGTCAAGCCATTTGTGACAAATCATGTGCCTAAAGGTGGGAAGCAGAAAAGAAAGGTGCTTTAAAAAGGAATGTTTCCGAAATTACTTGCTGGTACATATAATGCACCAGAATGTCACTTAGTTCTTGTCCTGCTGAAGTCCATTGATTTGATAGTTATCTTCCATAAAAATAAGAAACTGCTTTTCAACAGGAAGATCTTTAAGGAAAAAGAAGAGATTAATTGGTGATTCAGGTTAATGGTACCTATTTTCCACAGCAGTACGACACGTTATTTTGCTATGAGTTGGTGGCATAAGAGGTATCTGATTTGTAAGCAATTCACCTTTACGAAATGAAAAAAAAAACTTAGGGATGCCAAATCTGGACAGCAGCCACAAGGCTGCATAAATGCTATTTTGGAAAAGCCATCTTTCTTAGAAAGATCTGATTGTACAGATTGCATACTTCAGCTTGCCATTCTGTTACCTTTCAGTCATATGTTGAAATTCAATGGATTTCACGTTGAGTAAAATAAATAGCTTCCACATTACAGTCCTAATATTCAGAGTGGTGTAAGATAATCATGCTATGAAGAATTTCTTTTGAGCATTGTAACAATTTTCTAAGGAAGTGATGAAAACTACTTGCTGGTCACTAAATCCTTATGTTATCTGAAATAATCCAACAATGCGAGAGTTTGAACTACGATAGAGCGCTCTACTTCCTAATTAACTGCTGAGCATTGCTTATTGTAGAACTTACAGTTAGGAGATGATAGACACCTTTTAGGAATTATTAAAGTTGAAACTCAACAGAAACATACTGTAGGGCTATTTTGGAAGAACACTATATTAATATTCAAAAATGTATTAATTGAAAATACATATTTCTGCATGGTTTTCACTTGTTTAAAAAATGGTCATCATTCCTTCCCTTAGACAAGAATGTACTGTGTTCTGCAAAATGCCTTAATGAATACAGTCTTAAGTAGCTGACATTTGATGCAAATCCACAGTCAATGAGATCTAAACAGGGTAGCCTGTCATCCTTATCTCTGTAGCTCGTGCACTTGACATGGTAAGATTATGTGGAATTGTAGAGGTGTGATAGCTGGTTTAGAAAGACATGAAGGACAGGGTTTCTGTTCTAAAGAGCTTACAGTGACCATGAAAACACACAGGGCAGGGATCCTGAACGTTTGAACAGCGCTGATTAGCGCATGCCACATCCATGCCAGTAACTTCTGTCTGGATTTCTGTATCGCATTCTGTATCCTCTTATAGGAAAGGATAGTTAAGTGTTGAACTGGATTTCTGTATCTGAAAAAGCACAGATGACATGAGCACTGGGTAAAGTGTGATTTCTGGGTTAGTAAAAAACAGATCTTAACGTTTTTAAAGCAGATATCTAGGTCCCTGCCAGGATGGGGGCAAGAGGAGGGTCACAGTGAGCACAGTGAGGCTAGTATTGCACTTTCATGTTGCCACCCCTGCTGTAGTACCTGGCACAATGTGACAGCACTGCCTGTCAGTCTTTCCTTCTGAAGATCTGGGCCCACTTTGTTCACTCGGCTGAACCAAAGGAGGACACTGGACTTCAGTTATTTCATGCCTACAAGCAGTAGTTTAAGAAACACATGAGCAAAGCTGAAGCAAAGAATCACCCAGCTATTTTCCTTTTAGTTGTTAAACCTACTGGCTATAACACGCAGCCACACCCTCTACAGAAAGAAAAACCACATGCTGCTGCTTTAAGCTGTGAATACACAAGAAAGCAGGAAGGTTTTTGACAACCCCTGCAGTGTTTTCCTGCCTTTGTATCAGGCATCATGTTTGTATCATACAGAGCGAATGAACCTTCTTTTTCTGAAGTGTCGAGATCAGCTAATCCTGTATTTTACAAACCAGCATATTGTCTGCTGTGGAATGGAGTCAGGAGTTTTAATCTTTACTGACAACTGTTCCTTCCCCTCCCCCCACCCTCTTTTTTTTTTTCCTAGGAGGACAACTGTTAGTTTTGTGGCATACTGCTGCTCCACCCAGTGTCTGCAGACTTTTGACCTACTGAGTTGATAAACATTTAAAACTACTCAGGAGTGCTGCCAGTTTAAAGCTGCATTAGACGTCGTATACCATTGGTACTGGAATACTGTGTGTGTGCGCGTGTGCCAAAGCAGCAGAAGTGCCCAGTCGGGAACACTAACAGGCACTTAAGTCCTGCCCTATCAAATTTGGATGAACTGCAGAAACTTTTCGGAAGTGTAAATACCAAGCTTTTAAAAGTATTAACTTCTCTCTCCTCCAAGACAGCATACAAACCAAATAAATTCACAAGCTCTGACTTCAGGATTTCCAGTATTTTTCAAATGTGGCAGTCTTCGGTTGACCCGTTGCATCATTTGAGGCAGTTTTCATTCCTCTAACAGGGGAAAAAAAGAAAAAGGTTCAGTTACAAGTGAGTTTTCACATACTCCCCCCCCATCCTCTTCACCCCTACAGATGGATTCAGGTGTATGGATCTAAGCCTACAGAAACCTTTGATGGATCCCAGCACTTTCCCATAGAATTTAGCTTTATTTTCTCCCTCTCATCTTAATATTGTCCCCAGCAGAGTTATCCCAGTTGTATACCAAGTCTTTGACAGTTAACTGTGGTATTCAAATCCACATATTAAAAGCAGATTTTTCTTTCTGGTATCGTTATCGTTAGAAGGCACACTGATTTTACTGGAGTAACTAGGATATGTCTGGAGACTAAAGATCCTGTTTCAGTAAAGAAGGCTGGTACTGATGCCTGCACTAAGTGGTCTTACTCCAGCATGTTTGAGGGTGTGTTTTCTTTATTTTCATCCCTTGAGTTTTTTATTTTTAAAAACACTTCCTGTTTTGCTTCTTTGAGTTTTTCAGGAAGAAGATTTGAAGTAGCAATTTCACTTGAAAAAAAACAAACAACCTAGTAATGTGATAGTAAATATTTATCTATATTTATTATATTTTTACAATTGCAGACTGTAGATCTGCAAACAGTTGGTCTTCATCTTTTTCTAGATTCAGCATTTGGCTGATTTGTGAGTGTGTCAATGGAGTGTGTGCCTCGGAGATGGCTGGAGATCCAAGGGGAGGTATGTGTGTCTCCATGCATAGGTATATATGCATACATAGATATCTTCACAGAAGGGCTGTAACATTTGGTTTTGTATATTAACGGCAGACTTAGCACAAATTTCCACTCACTATCATATTTGTGGGAACCCTTTTTTGTTAGGTCTTCATTTTAAATAAAGGACAAAGGATGGAAAAAAGGGCCAAAATGCCTGCATGACTTAAAATTTCAGTTTTACACTGAAACAGTTTATACAAAATTAGCCCTTCTTGACTTGTTTGGAGTATATAATTATTTTTTTAATATAATGTGTTCTTTTTTTTTTTTCACTTTCTATTTCTTAGCTATAAACTACTTGTGGATTTAGCACAGTGTGCTGCTCTGTGCAGTAGGTAGTTACAAGCTGAAATAGATATGAATGAAACAGTTTGTTATAAAAATGGCAAGATAAAGAGACTTATTTGGTAGTATATTAGCATATGTTGTGGTGAGGTGTGCATACTTCGAAGGGAGGAGGCATTAAAATGTTTTCCTTTTGCCAAAGAAGCATTTGTTCCCACTGCAGGATTGCTGGCATCTCTTCAATAAATAGAGTATCTTAAGAGCTTAAAAGGGTACCAAAAAGGCAGTTTCGAGGGTGGAATTTTTAGGTTGTGCATGTTACTTGTAAAAGTGTTTCTGGTTTTATTTGGTTCATTTTAGAGAGTTGAATTAGCATTAAGAAATGTAGAACTTAATCCTTCAGGAATGCAAGTATCATGTACTGTTTAAGAATTGTGAAACTTTCTAAAATAAATCCCATTTATTAAATCTGCTTTGCAGTAGGGGAAAGAGCCATGTCCAAGCAGACTTTGTACTATTGGATTTCTGACTCGCCCATTTCACTGATTTCTTACAACGTTGGTATCCCCAACAGGCCTTCCCACCCCGCGGGGTTTACTGCTGAAGCAGCGAAATGAATCTTCAGCTTTTTCCTTTTCCTTCAGTACTACGTAGTTGACATGTAAACTGCCCATGTACAATTATATCGGCAGAGTGCAAGTGTAGTACAGAATCCGTTTTTTTAAATGGATGGTGAGAGAACTATGGTAGTGTTTGATACAACACACAAATACTAGTGTTTGATACAACACACTGATCAGGAATTTTCAGTATTTTTATTATGGCTTCCTCTGTCTTTGAAGGAGATGTTGGAAGTTTGTCATCATCTTACAGCAACTTACAGACTTTAAAATGCAGTTTCTTTCTGGATTCAGTCTGTAAATATTATTTTGGAGTTAAATCTTTTCCTCAACTAAAAGGCATTAGATTGGTGTTTGTTTTATTAGGAGTCAGATAGTAAGAGTGGTGCTTGATTTTATTTTTTTAATTATTTATTTTTTCTTTTCTTTTTCCCATAATCTAATTATTTTTCTATTGAGTTCATATGAGTCTCTTTTATTATTGTATACAAGTGCAGTTCAGAAGAATTTCTAGTCTTTTCTATAAGCAGGATGAATCTTAACTAACATTTAATAGATGATATTTCAAGAATGGAATGTTCAATGAATAAGTGACTTAAACGCGCAATTGAAGCTGAAATGTCATGCCCTATTTTTATAAAACAAGGAAGAGGAAAGACAACATATAGACTGAAAATGCAGCTTAAATTCCTGTTTCCCTGAATTTTAAATTTTTTTTAATAATGTGAATAGTGTTTGTATTCATCACCCAGAGGGGTGATATTGTTCTAGGTTAAAATAACTCCATTCTCACTTGCCCAAATTTTTCTAAAGTTGTCCTACTGTAAGAGTGTTTCATGCCTAGCTAACATGAGAGACAGCTACCCAAGTTGCAGAGGGGAGAGGGAGCTAGTTGCTGATTGAACTGTGCATTACTTGTTTTTCAGTACGAGGTGTCACAATACTTGGATTTCTTTTGAATGCATTTATTTCTAGATAATTTTTGATTGTTTGCTCTTGTTCATCAGGTTAGTTCACATTGAGATAAGTTTTTCCCTGTACTGCAAGCAATCTGGTTCCAGCAGTTGGGAAAAAAAAAAAAATCACCATTTTTAAAGTTGGTGGGGTTTTTTGTCATAAAAGTAGATCTTAACTCTTTGCATAGGGTGGGAGCAGGAGAAGTTTCTGAGTTCTTTTCCTAAGCATTATAAAGAGGAAGGTGCAGGAGAGAAATGAGAGAAAGTCAGTCTTTAACCCATCAATATCACAATAACATTTTTGTGAGTAAAGATCAACTCCTAATGTGAGTAGGGAGCACAGGGGTAATTTTTTTAATATATTGTGATAACAGGCACCATGTTAAAAAATTTGGGACCCTACTGCTTATAACTTTTTGTTCTGCCACAAAGGAAACAGAGGAATCTCTGTCTTTGTTTAAAAGTACTACTTGAGCAGTTTTACCGTGGACACTGTTACATTTGGGGAGCTGTTCTTGGGAACGTTTCTGTTACTGCCCCGGAGGATCAGAAATAGAAATATCCTTTCCTGTGCAAAGAACAAGGTCTAATATCAAGAAGTGTGTATTTTTCTGTTTTGGCCTGATGCTTCTCTTGTGCTCTTACTGAAGTTCATTACAAACCTTCTATTTACTTCGTTGCGGTGAGGTTAAGATCTTCCACGGAGCAGAGCGGAGCTGTTTATTGCCAAGTTGGCTTCAATTTTTATATATCAAATTCTGCTGAATCCCTTTTTCTGGCATGAAGGGAGGACGAGACTGTAACAGCGTGTCAGGTTTTACTGACATCACAGCCAAGTTGAAGACTGGAGAGTGACATACCTTTCACCAGAGAGGATGACTTTTTTTGAAGGCCACTGTGGCCCCATCAGAGTACCACTGATAACAGAAGAATTTTTGCCTTGGATGTCGGTGGAGGATGGATCAAGTTTTAATTGATGAGAGAGAAGAATGTGTTTTACCATCTTTGTATTTCTTGCAAAAACTGGGACAATGACACTGAAGTCCATGCCTGCTGATAGGCAGCCTCTCTATCTGCAGCTGAACTTATGTAATTCCAAGACAAAACTATCTTTGTCTCTTACCTCCCTCTTAATACTACTGCCATTGTTGCAAAATGTTATAGTTAACTTGTGATGGAAGAGGCTGAGTAAATTGAATCTAGAGTTTTTATTACTTTTTTGTATTACAGACCTATTTTGTAAGAGACCAAAGGTCTGGTGGAAAGAAATGGCAAGGTTCATGTGAAGTCTTCATTGCTTTTGGTTTTATGTGCCCTTCTTTGGATTAGAACTTGAACTTGGATTGCAACTGAGTTCTTTCTATGTCTGTTGGAAGCATATGTGTATTGCTTTTTTGCTCTGTATTAACCAAATGTCACTTAGTGTGAAGGTGAGCTTGGTAGATGTTTTATTCAAAGTTAGTGGTGCAATTTATTGTATGTGCTTGTTAATAAACTATATTTTTGGATAGAATTACAGTCCGTTAAAGTTAACTAAATTCTTGCTCCTGGGGCATTTAAGCTATGTTAGGACATAGCATTTAATTTACATCTCTGTTCATTTGCATAGTAATTAGCTAATAAGCCTCTTGTCCCAAGGCTGAAGAGGTGGGGTGAAGACACTTCTTAAAACACACTGCCAAGCCAAAACCACCACTTCACTTAATCCCTTAATCTCAGACAATGTAGTTCACCAGACCTTGCATAATAGGAACAAAACCCGTATGGAAACATTACTTTAGACCCTTCTAAGGATCGATCAAAAAAAAAACCCCTAAAAAATCCCACCAAACTCTCAGTAGGGCCGTCTTAAGGGCCACCCCAATAGTCCTTAGACATGGCTGTAGTTCGTGTATTATTTACTAAGCAGCACTCAGCAGGTTTTTCCCCTCATCTAACAGATACCATAGGAATGAGGCTGACAAAAATAAGTAGAAATTAAGCATCTGTTTTTCCACTTACTTCACTCCTTGCTGTGCAGTACTTTGCATCAGTCAAAGCTGCTGCTCTGTTCTGATGAGTCCTTAGAGTTGGATGCTGTCTGCATTACTGTACGCGTATTGGGTGAATACTAGTGTTATCTGCTCTTAAATGAGACCTACATTGGTCAAGGTGACTCTGAACATCAGATATAATAGATGCCTTGAAGGGTTTGGATACGATTCAGACTGCACTGCTGCTGGTTTGCTAGTAGCTTTACAATGCCTTGCCTTTTTAGTATTTTACAAGTGACAACATAAATTTTCCTACCCCTGCAATGTAGGTAACCTCTGTTTGCGAGGCAGCAGGAGGAGGATGCAAGTCCCTTAAGTGAGATGCAGCAGGAGAACAACCCTTAACCTGTAACTTTTACCAACTGCTGCTGTGTCCCTTGTGAATTAGAAAGAAACAAATGGGAGAGCTTAACATCCTTTTCCTTTGCAATTAAAAGTACTTGGCATAAATGCAAGCTAAGTGGAAACTTCAGTGGCTGAATAATGCTATTGTATGCAGGAAATGAGAGGAGCTGAGATCTCACTTGGAAAGGCACTGGATGTTTTGTGACTTTGAAGGCAAGATTTAGCACTGTTCTATGTGGTGATGTTTTGGAACTTGAGAGCCGAATTGAACCACTGCATCTGCATCCCTCAGCTTCAGTGATCACTTGTTACTACAGTAGAGCCCCCTCTATTCTCCACTGAAGGATCCTACTGGTATTCCCTGTAGCTGGGTCAGGAGCCTGGGAGTGGCCATTTATAACTGTCAGGTTTCTGTCTGCTACTTCAGCAAGAAAGAGCAAGAGTTGACCGAATGCTTTCTTTATCTTCTGACATTTTAAATAAAGCCCTCATAGCATGCTTTTTCAGCACCCATTATGCCCTTCATACATCTCCCTCTCCCAGGCAAAAGACCTTGACACATCTGTGAGAGATCTTGAGTCTCAAGAATGAAAGCCGTTCTGTTGTTGGAAGTGCTGAAGTGATTTGACTTTCTGATGATGCCTTCCAAGTGGCAATCAAGGGCTAATTTCTCAAGCACCCTGATGCTCTTTTGTATGTTCATAAGGAATGTAAATATTGACTGGCTCTTTCTGTCAAAGAAAGCTGTCAGTCATGGATGCCTCTTCTGTTGCTAAATATGACTACAGCCATGGTATGAGGACCAGTGCCTTGAAGGTGTTCTGCTGTCATTTTCTGTGAGCCTCATGAACTTATGAGGTTTAAATTTTTTACTGCAGATAATCAACAAAGCTTTCTTGTGATGAAAAATGCAATACTGAGTTTGTTTATTGATTGGTACTATGAATGTCCTCGAAGTGCACTATTATAATGGCAAATCAAGCTGTTCTAGTAAGAAAGCAGAAAATGCATTGTTAAATTCCATTTTGGTGCAGGTAAGGTCCACTGGAAAGCTAATGTTTTGTTTAAGAATGAGAAACAGCTAGGGCACGTAATTCATGATAAAATGGAGATATGGTCCAAAGATGCTGATGACCTTGTCTAGATCTTATGAAAAAATACATTTAAAAAGATAACCAGTGTTCCTTCTAGGGGCGAGTATTAACCAATGGTCATATCAGATATGCCTTATTCTGCTTTTGTTGATCTACCTTCTGGCTTCTATAATTCTGCATTTGTAGCTATTCTATCAATCTTATTAGGTTTCCTTTATACTTTAGCGTTCTACCCATTGATTTTTATTGTTAAAGCCATTAGAAGAATCAAGCTGAATGCTCTTGGATCGGTTTGTGATAACTGTGATTGCTTCGCTGGCACTGAAGTTTTGAAACAGTCTGAGCATGGACTTGAATTTGGCTGCCTTTGCTTTTGCCTTGTCTCTGTTGGCTCTCGAATTTCATTTTGCAAAAAGCCAAGTCAACGTAGGTGATACATGAAGAGAAGAATTACCAAGAAAAAACAGCTTTAACTTTCTTCAGAAAGCCTAGCTTGGAATAGGGCTGGCAAGGTCTCCTGTATGAATTCTAGGTAAGTGCTTCTTCTAAAGTAGGATAAAAGCAGTGAGTTGTCTGGGCAGTAGAGAACCCCATGTCTAACAGTACCAGGATTAATTATTCTGTATATTCACACCTTACTGTTTCTATAAAAAACAAGTAACTGCTGCAATAGAGAGATAGTTTGTGTCTTACACCTTTCTAGAATTAAGATTGATTTTATGCATCCACTGATACACTCATTACTCCCACAGTGTAATACTTCTTTTGTTCCTCTTCCTGTAGAGTTGCAAATAACAGCCCTTCTTTCTTCTCCGTCCTCACTTCTGACTAGAAAATCATGCTCCGTTCTCTTGCTGTGGTCCCGTTTTCACTAATATTAAACCAGTGTGTTACCTGCGCAGTGACACAAGTTTGTTTTTCATCAGGCAAAACCACCCAATCACATTTCTGTAAAATTATCTAGATCACAAATATGCATTCTGCTCTGGCTGCAGATGAATACAGGATATCTAACTTAAATTAATGGATTCATTTATATTAAATTAGTACTTCATATCAGATTTTTAATTCTAGCAATATCTAATCCTGGCTCTAAAGCCTCCATTATGAAACACAGGGGCTTGATTTTCTCCAGTAGCTCTATCTAAACTGTAGCCAAACTTATGTCTGATTCCTATAAGGATACTTGGGAGAAGGTTTGAATTGAAAACCTCTATTAATTACCTTCTTTTTCCTTCCTCCCTCAAGGAAGCTCAAATGGTGCAGGAACTGATACCTACTAGCTACAAATTTCTTTCCAGGTCAGTGCTGAGCCAGTTCCCCTCCCTGCCATGTCGGGTGGCATGCTGTCTGACATCCCTGCCCAACTCGCTGCTGTCTGGCCCCGAGCTGCAAAGATGAAAAATATTGATTGCAGTCCATCTCACTGAAGTATTATCATGAGGTGTTCACAGACATGCTGGGACTAGTCTTTTACTCACAGGAACATTTATCCAGGGGGTTCTAGTGTGTTATGTAGCAAGAAGCTGCAAGAGGGAGAATGAATTTACTGTTTTCATTTTCAGTCAGTAGCCTGAGACCTTACTGTGGCTTTAGCTATTCCTGATTAATTTCATATGTGGATGCTCCTATTCCAGAATAAAAGTGCCTTGTTATGAAAGAATTTAATTCCTTTAATTTCATTTGGGAATAAGTGTATCCACACACCTGGTATTTAAATCTGAGATAACGATTTCTTTATGAATTTACACCCTGCTGTGTTCTGGATCGGATCTCATTTGTAGCTAAATCCTTGTATTCATTTAACAAGACCTGATTTATTGTTTAAAATTCTTTCTTTTGGGAAGCACCTGGTTGGAAAATAAAAATTCCGCTTGCAAGGATAAGATTGGGGGGATATATAAAAAATCTGAAAACAATTTGTTTGGAAGCACTGCATTGGAAAACATTGTTACATGTTATTCTACTGTTTTACTTTGAAACATCTGTCTTTTGACACTTCAAAAAATTTTATTTTGATATAGTATTTCAAATTGAGAAATACAGCTTTGAAAAATGGGTTGCAATATTTAAGTTTTCTGTGGTGAAAGTGTGTTTTATGTCTCCACCGTCACATTTTCTGATGAAAACACAACCGACAGGAATGGTCTGGACTGACTTTGCTCTGCCCAGGTGTCAAGGTAAGAAGCTGCCCTCAGAAGTCACTCTTTCACAGCCCTCCTTGCTGGATGTGGTTTGAGTTCCCCAGACACAACCCAGGGCTGCCGCGGGGTCTCAGCCACTGCTGTTAGCCCCGTGTCGCTTGGGAGGTGGGTGAGGGAGGCACTGGTGAGGGGACGTTTTCCTCTCTGACCTGTCTTCCCCCTCCGGCTCTGAAAAGCGCGGCGTCCTCAGGCCTCTTGAGTAGCACGGTGGTGACGGTAATGTGTGCCCCCGTGTTGGCTGTTTCCCGGTGTGACTTGCTCTGGTGCAGTGCTTTCGTTTAAAGCTGACTGCCTTTTAGCTGTGTGGATCTGGTTCAGCTGCCAGGGGGGTCTGGCAGTCAAAGGAAGGATGTGCACTTCCATAGTGCAGCATGTGCACCGTGAATGCATAAGCACAGAGGAGAGCTTTCCTGAAGATGTATTACTAAGCTCTTTAAGGTTTAATACTCTCTTGAAGTTCAAACCAGTGTAAGGGAAGGCTTAAGCAGCTTAATGGGTTAAAATGATCCATGACTGTGTCCTTCAGACAGTTTAAAGACCCTGCAGCAACCGAAGCAGGCCACCTGTTCCTCTCCCAGACAAACAGGTTACCCCTCCTGACCTTTATTCTGCCACCCTTCAGTTTTGCCTGGCCCGGCTCCATGTGTGGAGTGATTGTTCTGAAGTTTGTCATTGTTTAAAATGCCACTTGCCAGAGTTTAATGTGCAGAGCTGCAACCTGAGCCGTCGCCGTGTGTTAATAAGACTAAAACCGTTGGACTGACACCAAAAGATCTGCTTGCACTTGGCATGTCATAAATTAATATCGTTCTTACCTGCCAGGGATGATTCACTGCTGGCTCAAAGCATATTTAAACTTTAGAGGATGCCAACAAACTGGGCGGTGGTTTGACCTGCCACGTGGCCCGAGACTGCCGCTTTTCTCTCTGCCTCTGCCTTCCCTCCGTTGCAGTGTGTCGGGAAACAGAAGCTCTTTATGGCGTTATGAGAGCTTGTGTTTGTGTGCCGCCCTGACCCTCCTGCCCCCATCTGCCAGAGGGCTGGCCTGTTTGTGGGAAGATCCTCGCTGGCTTTCAAATTCCTAACTGGATTGTTACTGCTGGTTTTGGGAGTGGTCCTGGGGGTTAATACTTGACTAGACTGTAGTCTGTCATTGCAGCAGCTTCAGAAGGTTTTCTTCCCACAAATCCTGCCTGCCCTAGGCAGGCAGGGTTGTGACGGCCTCTTAGCATCCCAAAACTGCGTGTAAATCTCATGTTAGTGGAGTACACTTGACCAACTAACAGCCTGCAGCAGGTGGGCTAAGCTGGTGCCCGTGCTAGGCAACGTAGGAGGCGGAAAGGGATGCCCCACGTGGAAATGTTGTAGATCGTGTTGCAGGGTTATATGCCAGAGGTTGAACGTGCTCCTTGGAGCTCAGACTCTTGGGCTCCAGCATCACAGCGACTGTCCAGAAGTGGGGTGCTTGTCTGTCCCGAGGGACTTGCTCTTACATGTGTTCACTTGCTTCCCTGCTGCACCCAGGGACTGCAGTGCTGCCTTGGAAGTGGGAATGTTCCCCAAGGCTGTTGCATGGCAGAGAGAAACAGGAGATAAAAAGGGATGGAAGACAGTTAAAGATGTTTTTGCCTTTTGTCATTGAAGTCCATGGAAGGGGGTAGAAGGTGGGTATCTCTAGTGGACTGGGGAGGTATCTGTGTATCTCCTAATAGAGACCAGGCCTTTTTATAATGACTCAAGATTTGTCTCCTCACGCTTCCCTCGGGGCTAATGTGTTCCTCATAAAATAACGTGAAGGCATAATGTGCTCCTTCAGTCAAAACCTTGCTTTCCATGGCGTCCGCATTGCCTGTTTACCTTGGCTCATCCAAATCATTTGTTAAATACCAAGTTTGCATAAGCAGTCCTGGGTGGACTTTGGGCCCTTGAAGTCTCACTGTAGACCTCAGGAGGGATAGAAACGGGCCCTGTATCTGTCCAAGATGTGCTTGAATCTGGAAATCCGAAGTGTTGTACGGAACAGGGTGTAACCATGATTTGGTTAGGGGTAATTATGGTAGGCAATGCCAACAGCAGGCTGCAGTCCTTCTCATGTTCCCCACCACAACTGCACACAGGCTGGCAATTTAACCCTGATGTAACTATTTCACAATAGTCTTCACTGTATCCACTACCTTTTGTTTCCTTTTCCAGCAAGGGGGGGGGATAAATAAATTACAAATGGTCCACTCTGTATAGGTAAGAAATGAGGAATCCTGGAAAGGAGTCATCCTACTCAGCAGGACAGACAGGAGACCTGACCGTACAGCCCCGACTTCCCTAATGACACCGCTTGGAGTGCAGCGTCCTCACCTCCTGCGTCAGCAGCGCTGAAGCACGTTCAGAGCAGGAGCAGAGGTTAGACAGTGTCTAGGACAAGGACTGCAGCTCTCCTCTGCTCAGCTTGCAGACACACGGTGATTGCTGCCTGAGCTGCAGAAGGGCTTACGCTGTCTAGATTTTATGTTGTGGGTAGTGCGGGTTGTTGGGTTTTATTATTTTCTCTTTACGCAAGGCTAACATGGAGCGTAGAGCTGGTTGCTGGGCAGTGGGGATTGCAGTTGGTATAAAGGTCTGTTTTCTCACTTTCTCTATTTTTGTCTCTGGGCAGGATGAGGCACATCAGGGGAAAATCTGACTTGAAACAGAAGCTCAATTTTAAGTTGGAGTTAGTCCTGCCGAGAGAGGTTTGCTTACACCACAGCTGTCCGTCACCTCGGCACGCCGCTGTGACTGCTCATGCAAGGGCAGCCCCTGGGGTGCGGTGCCACTGTTCTCCTGGACAGTAGGTCTAAAGTAGGGTACAGTATTACACCAAATGCTGGTCCCCTCGTTGGTGTGCAAAGTGGTGTTTTGATGCCTGGGGCAGGACGTCTCCCTGGTTGTCCCCCAGCTCCCACAGGTCTTGTGAACATACAGAGAAGGTGACATATATCCCCCGGTAATGAGGGAATGGTCTTTATCAGGCATTGGAGTCAGGACGACTGGGTCTTACACCTTTTCTTCCTGTTTAGGGCACATACAAAAATTCCATGTACCCTTTCAGCACAGAGATGTCTCTCTCTGTGTGAGACCCCACTGGTGGTCTGTTATTTGCAGAAGGATTTTTTGCTTGCCAGGAGAACTTTGCAATCACCGAGTGAAAACTGCTCTTTGGAAGAACTCTGGTTTTAGTACAAACCTCTGAATCTCTCCGGGTGCGTCTGTTTTCAACAAGGTCACTGGATACCCACAGGTCTCCTCAGATGAGATGAGTGAATCCAGCTGAGCTGCATTTTGTGTGTGCCCTCTCTAAAATGAACTGCAGAGCTGATGAATTCTTTACCCTTCGCCCCTGCCAGCTCTGTGAATTTCATCTTCTTTCAAAGCTCAGAGTGAAAAGTGCTGGGCTGCCATAGCACCATTGCAAGTGTCAGCTGAGAGACAGGCTGCAACAAGCCGAGACATGTACCGGAGTCGCTGCCCAGTCTGGGAGGGGGGATGCCAGCCATGCCGCTCCATGGACAGCACTGGGATGGTTTTCTTCTTGTAACTTCAGTTTGAAGCAAGGGAGAATCGGTGCTCAGCATTGCTGGAGGTGGGAGGAAGGGCTTGCCCCTTCTGAATTGCTGGTCAGTAGATGTTGCAGCAAGAGTCTGTAGCTGATCTTACTGGATTTTGGTTTTTTGCTGGTATAAAGAAGATCAGAATCTGGCCTAGGGTGAGGGTGTTTGTGCTTTGGCAGTGGGTGTGAAAGGAGAAACTCCAGAGGGTTGGGCGGCAACATGCTAGTTCTGTTCTCTTCCGTAGATGGCCTTCCGGAGACACGCTGGGTGAGTGGAAAATGTAATGAAATTCCCAGAGCCTCCTGGTGCACTACCAAGGTGTTCTTGCCAGCTTTCCACCCCGAGATGTTGGTGCAGCTGTAAGGGCCAGCTCTGCAGATAGAGCTGATTGCAGATTAACCCCCACCATAGCGGGAGGATTACTCGGAGAGCGGTTTTCTTGACCTGTGAAACAGCACACGCTATAGCCACGGTTGCCTTTGGGGTAAAATCAGCTGAATAAAGGGCTCGCAGTAGATCAAGCTCTTTTCAAACTGCCTTTGTTTTTTGAAAGCTCATTTGTTTTTTCTGGTTCACAAACTGAGCAGTACAAACAGCAGTAAAAATGTGATGCGTCCCAAATTCTAGCTGTGAGGATGGGTTTCATGACCACTGCAGTCTGCACAAGGTCTTTTAGATCCACACCATCTGTGGGGCTCAGAGTATGCAAACTATTCATGTTGTCTTAAAGATTTAGCAGGGAGCAGGGCCTTAATGTGCCAGAATCTGTAAGAAAACAGAGACCTGCACCACTGACAGTCCTGAGGGTCTTGTTTTAAGCTTCTATTGAATAGATTGATCGTTGTCCTGCAGCATTTAGTGGTGGAGAAGAAAGCAGGAAGGGGGTTTAACAAGTGTCTCATATGGTTTGTGTTGTCTCTGCTATGCTGAACCTTTCTTTCTGCTCACACAGCAGGGTTTTTCTTTGCCTCTGTTTCCTTTGTGCAGATGGTAGCAATAGGTTTCGTTTCCCCCCCAGCTGTCAAATTAACAGCCTTGGCGAGGTTTCATTTGCTGGCTAGTTTTGGGTGGTGCTGGAGGATTGCTCCACTCAGTACATTTCCAAGACTCCCTGTTTAACCCAAGCTCTATAAAAACAAACTTTTTTTTTTGTTTATTTGTTTGAGAGAAGGGACCTTGGGAAAGCAGATACAAAATTTGCTCTGACTGTATTTTGTCCACTGAACGAGTTGGCTTTGAATTGCATTAGAATAGCAGATTGGCTTCTTGCACAAATCTCCCACAAGCAATGGGCTGAACTGGGAAAAGCTGGTGGGCAGAGGTACTGGAAACAATCTTTTGCTGTGTTAAAGCATTCAAAGGAGAGACTAATGAAAATTCTGGCCTCCTGTCTCCAAACTCCCCAGCAAAGCTTTCCAATCCATCCAGTTGCACAGATCAGCTTCAGAATACGATATCCTAAGCTTGTGAATTTGCAACATGATTTTCTCTTCTTTCCCCCAGTCACAGTAATCCAATGCGATATCAAAGAGCAATTGTAGGATGGCAACCCCTCGCCATTCTCCAGCAGCGCTAGTAGCAATATTTAGCTTACAGAGAAATTAGTGGTCTGAACCACTCCATTGATACAGATGCTGATGCAAGTGGATTCTAACCAGAAACAGGTGAAGAATTACCATTTTTGTTTTACCAATGTAACCACTCTCAACCCAAAGGAAGAGATGGGCACTAGGTTTCCTAAACCTTTACAGAAAGCCTATGGGAGGGACATGAACTGAGCCAAGTGCTCCTGAGTCCAGGTCCTTGTGCCTTTACTATTCTATGTTTATATGTTTTTATAGATATTAACATATATATGATATATGTATATGATGTGTTTATATATACGATATATACAGTTTATATGCTAAGGGAACTTAGCTCAAATTTAAAGTTCTTTCATTGCCTGCCTGCATGCCTTTCTAACTCAAAAAGCTCTGCTCTTGGCATCTTTCTGTAGTACAGCAGCATGTGTGGGCACATCTAGATTGGCAGGCTTTGTGCATGCTTGGTGCATCTTCACCTTTTGGGGTTTACTTTGTGGCAGAGACCTGTAACTTGCTAGAGACTGTAGGACCCAGGCTTTTGGCAGTCTCTTCGATCTTGAGGATGTAGTTTGAAATATTCACTCATCAGGTGTTTCATTTAAACTTGGTTCTACTTGAAAAAGAACCTGTGTATCCAACATGGTGCCATGCCAGGAGCAACAAAAGATACAGAGCCTTGCATTTGTTTCTCACATGTGTTCCAGGACTGCTCTCCTCAATCCTCCTCACTGGTTGTTTTCATCTGTTGCTAGAGCCGTATGTCTCCAAAGGAAGGACCAGCTCTGCCATTTGAACAATCCTCCTCCATCTGCTGCTACTGCTCCTGTTGCTGTAGCTGTGCGTGAAGTGGCAACTCAGTGACGCCAGGCTTGCAGACGCTTCATCAGTCTATCTGTCATTGCTTGTGTGTTTCCCATAACCTGTGCTAGGTGAGGTCATCACAAACTTGCATTTTAGTGCTGGGCTTCAGGGGCTTAAGTTTGTTAAGAATAAGACCACTGCCGTTGGCAATTAGGCTAGCCATGATAAAAATTCACTGGGCATTCAGAACTGCTGTTCTTGTGGAAAGAGCAAGCTGCTGTTGCTGTGAGTTAGCTCCCAAATGTGATCTTTACAAGCCTGCCCTCACCATGAGGGATAAGACCATGCACAAAAACTAGTCAGATCTGTTCCGTAGTTTCAGTTCTCTATAGGCTAAACCTATGCTCGAGGTTTAATTCTCACCTCCAGCTAGACTTTTATTTCAGTGGAAATGGTAGTCTGCACAGCTGGCCTCAAATTTCATGGGGGGATATGCAAAAAAAGAGTCAGAGGTGCTTCTGAAGTTTTCTACCCTTACCAATGTGCAATACTAAGGGTAAAAGCAGGCATTGCGTAGAGCATAGGAGAGGCCAGAAGGTCTCCTTTGCCCTGTGTGGGGTTTTATTGAGATGGATGTGGACAGCACAGCCTGGAACATAAGTTGTTTGTTTTAATTTACAAATTAAAAATAAAACCATGTTTATTTGCATCATTTGAGGGGTCTTTTTCTCACAGCTGCTTGAAAAGTGAGCTCTAGCTGCCAAGTAAAATAAGGTTTAATTTTACAATCTGGGAAGGGCAGAGCTGGTAATTACTCTGCAAGCAGCAAGAAACTAGTAGGTACAACATCTAGAAATCCATGTGAAGCACAGAACTCGTCTGTGGCTTGTGGCAGATACGGGACTGAGGTGCAGGAAGGTGTTGCAAATGGCAGCCACCTACAGCGAATAACCCCTGTGACTGTGTAGGTGAGGAAGCTGTGTCCTCAGGGAGGCTTTGAGGAGCAGTTCTGTCCTACCACACAGTAGCTGACAACCCGTGTCTGGCATTCTCGTTATGGAAAGCTAGTCAGGAGGTGGCTAGAATCCCTGGTTTCCTTTTAGTCCTCTCTTGTCAAGCTTTGTGCTCTGGCAAACACTGAAATACATGCTTGTTATGTTGGGCAGTGGTTCGCTCCTAAAAATTGATGAGGAGAAAGCTTATCTTCCCGGCTCTGCTTTCTCCTTTTGCTGTGTGGACGTGTACAGTCTCTGTGAGGTCTGCGTGGGCTCAGTGTTGGGGACCGCTCTTTGCCTGCAAGATACCCACAAGCCTGCAGGGAGGACAGTTGTCAGATGGGGATCTGGGTTTTTTCATCTCTGTTTGATGCTGATGAAGCGGTTTGTGGGGCAGTGGTGGCTGGTGTGGTCTCAGCTGTGTTTCATCTGACTCGTCTGGTACAGTGGAATAAATGACCAGGATCTAAATGTTGTTTTACTGTGGCTGAATCTGAAAGCCCGAATATCAGTTCAAACAGTGTGGTGCTAGGCACCGTATTTATTTACAGACAGAGACTTCCCCTGCCTTTAGGGGATAAACGCAGGAAAAAGAGTAGGCAAGGCAGAGGAGGCTCAGAGAGGTTCAGAGAGCTACATGCAGGGGGCAGAAGTTCAAGTCAGATCTTTTGACACCTACCAGAAAGACTGTCTTTCCTCTTGTTAACGACAAGGAAACATGGAGGAGTCTGACTGATAGCCCAGATCCCATGGAGACAGTGTCCTCTCAAACTGCTGAAGGGTCTCAGGCCTGTTCATAGAATCGCAGAGTGGTTTGGGTTGGAAGAGACCTTAAAGATTGTGTAGTTCCAACCGCCCCGCCATGGGCAGGGACACCTTCCACTAGACCAGGTTGCTCAAAGCCCCATCCAGCCTGGCCTGGCTGTGTTGCCTGGGCTGAATGAGAAGGGCTGCCTGCAGAGCAGCGTGCAGTTATTACCTGCATCTCGTAGCACGACAAGGCACGCGCCTGCTCTGCATTGGTACAGCCAGAAGCCTTCTGTTGCTGGCCCCCCTCAGCTCGGGATTGCTTTGTGACCAGAATTTAACGAGGCAGTTTACAATGGCTTTGACACCATTTGGGTAGATGAAGCTGGCTCAAAAAGCATCCACCCACTTGCTAAACAATGCCTCAGGCTCTGAACACGTTAAACTGTTGCTCTGCTCTGCTGCCTACATGCAGCTTTCCAGGTGGAGTTCGTTTTTGATGTTATCCATCCCCCTTGATGGGTTGTGAGCTGGCTAACTCTGATTCCACCTCTCATCTCTCCTGTCTATAATTTGTATTATAATTTTTGGGAGCTGCTTGTTGCAAAGTCTTGTGCAGACAAAGAACAGTCTTCATTTCAGAAAATGCCTTTCAATTGGTCAGTGAGTGAAAAACCAGAAGCAAGACTTTAATAAAAAACCAAAGGACATATTTGTTCAAAAACTCTTTTGAATCCAGTTAAGCACTCATCTCACAGGGATGCTAAGATGGCCAGCGTTATTGCAAATTCTATCCATGTTTTGTTTAAGAATCGGTGATTTGGTGCTAGATTTGACTTACTGGAATTGCAGAGACATGAAATTTTGGAGAAACCTTGATTTAAGTTCAGTTTGATGCGACGGAGATTCCAATTCTGAGTCAATCTTTTAAAAAAACCCAACAATCATCCCAACAACAACTGCTTTCTTTTTTTAACCAGAAGCATATAATCTTCCTTGGAGCTTTTCTTAAGCACTAGAAGGGGGAAGAGGTGGATATTGTGAGTGGCACAATAGGTGGCAAGGATCATGGTTTTTTAGAGTTTATTAATGCAGATCAATGGGTGTATATGCTGAAATTTACAGTGAGTAAAGAACAAACAGCTCTCTGCCATGCTGCCACAGTTGGCTGGGAAATTGCCCAAACACAGAAAAGTGTTTTTTTTTTTTTTTTTTAAAAAAAAAAAAAAGAAGAAGGAAAAAGAGAGAGAGAAAAGCAGCTGTCTTCAAGTATGTTTGAAATAATGAAAAGGACTGATGTGCAAAGCGATTAAGAGATCTTTGAGGATCAAAAGCCTTGATTCAGTTTTGCCAATGGAACAAAACTTTTCATCTGTTCTTATATGGACCTTAAAGTAGGGCAGAAGGGTGTAGTTTTTAAATTATTTCATTTCAAAATTTACTTTGGGCAGGGGGAAAGGGTTCTTTCTGTTTGTTCTTGCTCTTGTTATTCAGTGTCCTTAACACAAAAGGCCAGCCTGGCTCTGAAATGAAGAGCAGGGTCGTTCTATGAACTGGTGGTTCATTAGTCTCCTTTTGATATGTCAGAACAGTAAGGGACCCTTTTATTTTTTTTTCCTTTCTAGTAATGTCTGTGTTCTTAAATCAAGACATCTTCCCTCATCATGCTGCAGTGGCTGAATCTTTTTCAGAGATTTCCTAAGTGGGTTGTACCAATAACACTCGTCTTGTGCAGACAGAGGGTACAGTCAAAACTTAGATACATAAGGCAGCCAACACCAAAGGTTTTCAGTGCTTGATGCAGTAAATCCTACTTCCCAGCTTTGTGTTTATTTGGAGCTGGATGCCCCCCACCAGGTTAACTCTGCGTTTGTTTTCCCTGGTAGCTTCTTGCTGGCAGGACCTTAGAGCCACCAACTGTAGCCTTGGGAAGGTGATAAGGGAGGCTCAGAAGTGCAAATTGCTGGATTCCAGCACTGGGAGCTCATGAGCAATGTGCCCTTTCTTGGGGAAGGGGTGATGGAAATAGCAACAAAAGAAGGTGAAGGGATCTGGGGCTGTGAGAGCAAAGATAAGGGATTGGGAAGAAGAGGACAAAACCCAGGAATGTCCTTGTCTTTGGGTTTCTGCAGGGGACAGGGGAAGAGCTCCCTCTTCCTGTTTCATCCGTCTCTAACCATTGTGGAAAAAGCCTTCCTTGCAGGCTGGAGTGACTCAGTGATGCCAGCATCCATGAGGCAGTGTATTTCTTTCAGCATGGATTAGCGGACTGGAGGATCCACAGGACAACATGGATTTGCTCTATAGGTTCACCAGACCAGCTCTGCTGCACCACCACTAAAGGGTTGGTTTTCAGAGCGTTCATAGCCGAGCTGCAGCTTTGTGGGGTTTAATGACAGAAATCTCCTCGATGGTGGAAGTGGTGTGTTGGTCCTGTCTCGTTGCAAAAGCGTTGGTGACAGCAGAGAGGATGTGTGTTTCTGTTGCCATTGCAGCTACTTCATTGAGTAGGCATCTGGTGCCACTGCAGCGCAGGTGCTTCCTGTGACCTGGAGCTAATGTACTTCTGGTGTGTGGTTTCCTGATCTGTCCTAACTCTGGTCAGGTGGTAGGTGTGCTCTAACCTCGTCAGCAGGGCATCTGTGATACACTGGCTTAAAGCCTGTTCTCGCCTCTAAAACTTAATTAATACAAGTCATATTTTGTCAGCACGTGTGCAGCAGAGATGGCAACTCCCATTTATGCTGTTATGGGAACCGCATCCGTGTGCTCCACAAACCCTGTCGTGCTCTAGGGACGTGCCAATAGCAATAGTGGGAACCTGAAAACAGCATCAGCAAAAGCTTTAAACTGTATATTCCCATGACGGAGCAGCGTTCTCAGTTGCAGGTGGGAAAAGTTTTGCTGGTGAAAAATTCTAGCAAGATGTGGACTGCAGAATGAATCAATCTGCTTTGACCTGTTTCTAGATTAGCTCTTTCTGTCTGTTCCTAACACTTCTGTGTCCATGTCAGTGGCAGGAATGAAATGTCACCACTGACACAAGCCTGGTGTAAAAGTTTGTAATTACAAGCCATTTTGTGAGCGATATGGTAGGTGAAAAAATTGCCTCCTTATGGGCTGGTCATCTCCACCCTATTGCACTTGAAAGCAGGCATACATTAATTTGCTGCATACATTAATTTGCTGCATAATTTTATACTGCTCTAACATCATCGTAAGCGTGTGTCATTTCAGCATATTATCAATTCTAATACAGCTGTGAGCAGCAAAAGAGAGTAAAGCTGACAGTCCTCATGCCTGCCTTTGGGGTTGAGGGGTGGAGATTAGATTGTCCGTGTATTATGTTTTGACAGTAGCTTCTCTCCTGGCGTTCATGTAAATGGGTATTTTTAGGAAGATCATATATTTCCCGGTAATTGTTTTAAATGCATCAAAGAGCTCGCTGATATAAAGCCTGTGATTTATGGGTTCCCGCTACTTTTTAATAGCTGAATTTAAATCCTGGATTCACTGAAGCCATTTGGAAAATTGGGATTATTCCAAGCTGGAGCAAAGGGAGGGAGACTGGTATTTTGCCAAGATCAGCAGTGATTCATTCCCACATTCATGCTCAGCATCCAGTGAAGGGCAGAAGCTGGGAATGCTGTAAGGAGAGCTAGCAAGAGATTATCATGTTGAAGGTGAATCTGCCCTACTCGCTCCCTCTGCTGCTAGATAAGGTCTTTTGAATGAGAAGGACCAAATTCTGTCATGTTTTTCTTTCATCCTCTCTAAAAGCTGATTTATGCATTGAAGCCCCAAGCCAACTAACTTGCCTCCTGTCTGTAAGGCACAGAGATATTTGCTGTCCTGAAGAATGTCCTCATAGGGGTGAAGGACTGGAGAACACCTCAGGATAAATATATTTTGGAAATCCCTTACAAAGAGATGTTTTAGTGACTGCTTGGAATGAAGCAATGTCTGTATCAGGTTAGCCCAGCAGTCTCTGGCAGTGTGAGTAGGATCCCTGAGGGACCTGTAAAGGGACAGGGTGGACCCAGGACTCGTTGCTGGCACATTCTGTCACGCTCCAGTGATATTTGGCCCCTGAACACCCTGAGTGAGAGGTGATCGCAGAATACATTAGATGGGTCATAGTATAATTTAGATTACGTGGTAAATCTTGAAGTAATCTAAAAAGTGGAAATTTGCTGTGGTCTAAGATTTACTGGGTTTTGTTTAGCCTGAGGACATTTATGCTTTTGGTGCCTGCACCAGGGTTCAGACTCCCAGGACATACAGCTAGACGAATAGTCACGAACACACGGGTGTGAGGAATGAAAGGGGCTGTCTGTCCGTCCAGGAGCCCGTCCTCGCTCTGTCCCTCCCTTGTCTGTGCAGCTCACAGGAGCTGTGCTCCAGCTGCACGTCCAGTAGCCGCGGCCGTGCTTATGGGGAGAGCGAGGCTTTTACAGCAGGGCAACTGAAATACTTCTTAGTTGTGAGCCCCTTGGGAACTGTCTTTCCTCAGAGAGATCTTTTCTTCTTGTCCTCGGGCCAGCTGACAGCGGGGTACAATTTCTCATCGTGTTTCAGTTCTCCCAGCCCTGGGAGAGAAGCACAGGGAGATGGTAAAATAAATGGAGCCAAGTATCCCAGCATGGTTCAGTCCCAGCAGAAAGGAAAGGACTTTTTTTTTTTCTTTTTTTTTTTTTCTGTCTTGTGGAGCAAGGGCACAGCCAAAACAATGTTTTCTTCTTTTCCTGACGTGATTGTGCCTGTTGCGTATGTTTGAAATATAACGATTCTGAGAGCGCTGCTGTCGTGAGCAGGAGACAAAAATAAGCAAATTTATATTTGCAGATAAGAGGCAGTAATAAACCCCTGTATTTCCAAACACATAGAGATGCATTGACATCTAAATACCAGAAATTCTAAGCCCTTACCTTACCAATTCATGTGGCATTTGGAGGGGCTGTGGATTTTTATTTCATCCTGGTATTTTTGGTATTTCCTGCCATTAGCATAGGAAAACCCTTGTGTGGTAAATGCTGGCTTTTTCCTCCGTTGGTGGCAGCCGCTGAGACTTGGGTTCATGAAAGGCAAACACCATCCTTTTCAATACTGAAGGACCTCAGAGGTACCTGGGAAGGAAAATCTCATCGGGGTTGAATGAGGATGTTGGTACTGTGACTGGCTGCCAGCGGAACGGCTCTGAGCAGAATCAAGTCTTGTCTTGAGATCCAAGAGTATGGGGCTTAAAATCCATTGGGTGGTTTCAAAAGCTGTAGCTTGGAAATACTATTGATAATAATTTTATCACAACCTCTTAAAAGTAATCTGCGTATAAAGGTTTCAGGTACAAGTGTTGGCCCCGAGTCAGTAACCCAGCCTTCAGAAACTGCTGGTTTTATTGCAGATTAAACTGTAGATTGGGCCGTTTAGATTTGTAATGGAAAAATATTAGCCAACATACTTTCCTCCCCTCCACCCTCTATCATCAGGGCATATATCAAATTGCACTATCTGGCAGGGAGTTCCAAATGTTATTTGAGAAGAGAGAGGAATGCAAGCGATGTCAGCAGAAAACAGCTGAGTAGCGGTTAAATTTCTTTGGCCTGAACCTGCTCCGCAGGGAAAAAGAAACGCAACAACTGGACTTGTTTCATTTCACCCCAGCACAAACCATCCTTTGGAAACAGATGATGTTTGTGAGCAACTCCTCTGCCGAAGCTGGGGTTTTGGGATGCTGCTAGGTGGACAAATCCTGCTCTGCTGTGGACGTGGCAGTTCGAGCTTAACGGGGCCAGCACTGGCTGTGATCCCTCGGTGAAAGCACTGGGCCTCGTGGGACACTGGCTGTCACTGTTCCCTTGTGCAGCTGCAGCCTGTTACTTTAGAGGGGCAGCTTTAGGTTGCATCTCCATGGCTTGTTAAACTTTTTATCTACGTTGGCTTTAAAGATAAAAGCCTTAAGAGCTGGCTCAAGTGAACTTGCCCCGTGCGGCAACAGAGCAGTGGAGGTGCGTGCAAGGATACTGTTAGCTGAGAAGTTGGACTGAGTTAAATGGTACCCTTAATCCCCTTGATACTGGCAGAGTCAAGTTAAAAGGTCTTCCCCGCTTGGGGTGAAGGTTTTGCACGTGTAGAGGCTGGTTCACTTAAGGGCAACGCTGTCTCTGCAGTGAAAGAGCCCTCTTCTCTGCTGGCATTTGCTTTATTGCTGAGGGAAGAAGTCACTTCTGCAGTGTCTCGCGTCACAGACTGGGGATGTGCGTTGAATTTTTGGTCCGTGGAGGCTTTTGAAATAAACAACAATGGAGCCAACAAACGTTAGAAACAGAATGGCTGAACAGGAGAAGAAAACAGAAGTAAATGTAGCCCTTGTTTTTCTGCCACCAGTCAGTCTGCAGCGTCATCTGACTTCTTCACCTTGCGCTCCCCAATTTTAGCTGGAGTTTCCCTGGTTATCCACATTTTTCTTCTCATCCTCACGGCTGTTGCAAGCAACAGGAGGGTGCAGTCCCCTGACATGATCCTCCTTGGGATTTGGGGTCCTTTTTGGGATCTTTCCAGTCCGTCTGGGGTTTAGGGTCCCTTCCCTTGCTGTGTTCTTTGGTTTGCCCCATTTTCTGCCTGTGGACCACTCTGATGGGACAGCTTGGTCTCCTCTAAGATGAAAACCCAAGTGAGCAAGGGAACAGGAGTTGCTTTTCTCTGACCCCTCCCCAGATTTGTTATGCCTCCCAGAGGGAGGTCTTTCACTGACAGCTATACAACAGTCCTACTTAAATCCCTGAGTCAAATTTTTCCCTAGCCCCTGGTCTTTAGGGTTGTCTCTAGCCTAACCCAGTGTCTCTGCTTCACAAATGTTTCATATTGAAATATTTTGCAGATGTAGTGCCCAAAAAGCATCAGGTACTTGGGCTTAATTCCCACTGACTTCAGTAGGAGTTATGCAACTGTCATTCCAGAAAGGGGACGGGTGTTGAAGTCAATTTGGGGAGATTTTGTAATTGAATGCGAAAGGAGCAAAACAGACCTAAGGCAGACATGGTTTCTGCAATCCTACTTCTGTTGATGTCAAAGGAAGGCCCCCCATTAATTTCAGTAAAAGGACAAATAAAGTGTAAATCAGGAAATCAGAGGAAAATCACAGATTTTGCGCATGCGTTTTTTTTTTTTCTGAGGACTATGGAATAATTTCAAAAACTGAGGAAGTATTCCTGATAGTGGAAATCTTCATTCTACACTAGAAATAGTGTGGCTGAATATTTTTGTATGTAAAATTAACTTCTTCAAAAAATCGTGTGAATAGTTATCCATAAGTGGCTACAGGAATGACACTGATGAATTGAAACAGTATATTCAAGATCCTGAACAAAATCCTATTTAGTGCTCTGAATCTTTTGTCTTTGAATGCGTTTCCTCTCTTCCTCGACCCGGTTGCTGGTGCACTAGTTATATTGCCTAGCATGGCCTTCTGAAACAGATACATTTTTATTTGCATGCAAATTGGTAGGAGGCAGCTTGCCTGTAAATACTGTGGTAATCATTACAGATTCCATGGTTCATCAGGACTCTGATGCCTAATTGGCTGCGGGATTGCCTATAACTCTCAATAGCCTGATTCAGAGCAATAGGAATTGTTGAATCTACATAATAAAGCGAGTGTGATGAAAGGTGAGTGCACACCTACTTTATATGGGTGTTATCATTCTCATCAAGGTCAAAGCATTTTTTTTTTCCTTCCAGATATACATATTCATAGACCCTGTGCACAACTAATGAGTTGGAAGATTAAATGGTTGTGGATTAAGAACAAACCCTACTGTTCTCCTAATTAGATTGAAAGTTACTTAGTTCATCTGATTAGAATTCTGAATTCAAACCAGCTAACGCACTGGCACAGTGCTCCTCAGCGACTTGCAAAATCTGAGCATAAGAGTCACTGGAGCAGATTAACAGTCTGTTTCATCCAATGCCCCCAAATCTCAGAGGCCAATGCTGCCTCGGAAGGATCACTGGAACACACACACCACCCCCACCCCCCCACCCCGAATTTCCACAGGCGGAGACTGACCCAGGGCAGAGGGGCTGTGCCGCCAGGGTTAGCTAGCACACAAGATCGCAGGCCAGGATCAGATTTTTTTTTTTTTTAATATTCTAGCAGGGACATTATCTCTTCTATTTCCTGGTAACAGGCATATTACCTCAGGTACTGAGATAAGTCCTTGCTTTTGTAACTGTTATGCATTAAAATGTCTGTCTTTTCAACACGTACTGAGCTATATAATTAGCAGCCATGACTCAAATGAGAGTCCTTGCCCTAAGCCCCAAGTGTCACTGCTCTTCCCCTAAGCCTGGAAGCAGTTGTACTGGTCCCAGGGCTTGGAAAAGGCTGCAGCAGCATCAGTCTTAGAAAACCTTGGGAGACAAATGGCCAGGTCTAACAATGGGCGTGAGTCAGTTGTTTTGTAGTTAGGTGATTTGATTTCCTGTTGCTCTGCTGTCTGGGCTGCTTGTTTTGGGGAACAAATCCGTATTAATTCTTTATCTATAACATCCTTGCTTCCACCGAAAGGATCCCTCTGTGCATTATTTTCCTGACTTGTGCTGTGTATCACTTCCTCCGGCTCCTGAGCTCTGCAGCTGCTCCTGCTACAGCTGCCTGCGCGAGGAGTTTTGGCAGAGCTCCTTAATGAATGCTGCTCCAAGATGCTTGGCTTAACTTCATGGCACCCATGAACGTTTGTCCTTTCCCTCTAATCTTCTGAATTGCAGGAGTGTTCAGTATTTGGGCTTCAGATCCTTCCTGGTTTTATTCAGGTGTAGAAAAGGGGAGAAGGGAGGGTGATGGAAGGCCTGATTAAATATAAAGAAAAAATACAATGGTTTGGGGCTACGTTGTCCTAGTTTGTTCTTTTTTTTTCTTTTTTTTCTTTTTTTTTTTTTTTTTTTGTCTGCTTGCATTTATTTTAACTTTTCTGTTGGAAGAGGGGGGGAAGGGACCACAGGGTCTGACCTGTGTATTTAACAGAAAGAGCACTGAACGAGCGAATTTCAAGAAGTTTTCACAGGTGTGTTAAAATAGTGTAAGATTCCTGTTTCCTTAATGAAAACGGGAGCAATGTGTATCTTTCCACAACAGATATGAAACAAAGAGAACTAAGAAATGTGTTGGCATTCAAAAGAGCAGGAAAGTAGCACTGTTCCTGTCACTGTTAGAAGGTTAAAATCCCGCCTGGCAGTCTATAAACTATTTAAACGATCCTACAGAAATTCCACTTACTGAATCATCTTTGGGATTTATAGCTAAATCCTTCACCCCAATTGAAGACCCAATGTACTTGCAGCCCTGCCGGAAAATACACCTTAATGAGGGGAAATTGTAAAACTGGACTAAAAAAAAAAAGCCCTCTTCAGCAGAGGTCCTTGCTGCAGTCCTCGCTTCACATGGCCATTGAGATGATGGCAGCTGTGCTGCTGTGATCATATGTGACCTAGATTTTCCTCACAGTAGTCCTGTGCTCTCCCTGATCTTGTGTAGGCCTGAATGAATTGAATAGAAACATTTCTGGATGCTTTCAGAGAGCAATGATACCTTTTTCTTTTTCTCTCTCTTTTTCTTCAAACCACAGCATCTGTTCTCCTTGTGGTTTTCTCCCTTTGCTCTCACACAGTGGTTGTGAAAGAGGACAGGGCTGGCGTAGCTTTAATTTGGGTAATGGTGGATGGGGAAATCAGGGCAGGTGCGATCCACCTTGGTGTACTGCGACACAGCAGAGTGTGAAACGCGAGTCCGTGGATTTTAGCACTGAATGTGTACAAAGGAGGATGGGAGGGCTGTTGGGAAGATCGAGGGGTGAGACTACAGCATCAGGAAGCCATTCGTTTCTGCACTGACCATGGGTCTGAGTCTGGTATCAGTGCTCTTAGGTACCATTCACATTAAGCTCTCCTGCCTGGGCTCAGAAATTACCCTACTGCAAGGTCCTAATTCTCTGGGGGAGAAAAGGTGGAAAGGCTCAGCTCCTCAGTGCATGCCCAAGCTCTTGTTAATGTTGTTTGGCTGGATTAGGTGTGGGCAGGAATAAATTTGTTACGTTACAGCACCCAGCGGAATGTCTGAGACCATCCTTGGCTGCTGGAATGGAGGCTGTGGGTCCTCGGACCCACTCTCCTCCTGAACGTAGCTTTTGATTTCTGACTTCCCAGCTCTGACACCGATGCCATCTGTTTAATTGAACAAAAATTACGCCATTTGGAGGGTCTTGGTTAAGGTACTTGGAGGAAAATAGAACGATCTGGTTTGATTTCCCTCGGGGGGACAGCAAGGCCTTGCAACGAAAAAGGCTGAAGCAATCTGTAGGGCAGACTGCTACAGTTTCCTCCCTTCCACGTAGATCCTGCTGAGTCTGTTGAAGATTCAAGTTTCTAGGATCAGATGCAAATTTTTTAAAACTTAAACCAAGCAACTAGCACTTACAGTCAGAGTCCAGTGAAGACTTTTAGATACTGTTCTGATAGGAACAAAAATAAACAGTCTCTGCCTCAGTTCATATGTAAAATGAAATTGTAGTGATAACATCATCTGCTTTGCAGAGAGCTGTGAGGACGACTTCTCTTTAGTGCTGTCTTCAGTTACAGAGCTGTTCTGACAGTGGCGAGTGAGTGTTACAGGTGGTGGGTGGGGGTTCCTTCCGAAATTTTATATAACTCCAATATTATCTGTTCCTGTGATTGACTTGACACATGAATTCAAAACAGTTGGAGCTTCTCTCCCACTCTGGTGTAGCAAACTGGATGTGAAAATGACACTTCCCTCTGGGAGCTGATAGTTTGCTGTTCCGTGCATGGTGTTGGGTTCCTTTGTTCGCTGAACATGGCACTTGGCAAGTGGTTTTTGCCACTTCAGGGTTGTCAGTTCTGCCTGCGAAAGGCCAAGATAAAGCTTCACAAAAAGCCTTGCACTCCAAACAAATCCTCTCTGTAATGGACTGACTCGATGACAAAGGAACCAGGAGCTTAGAGGTGGTTTGGATTTTTTTTCCAGCCCAAAGTGTGCACTCTTCCCTTGTCGTGCTTTTATTTTAATGTGGTATTTCCTACCCTGCTGTAAACACCAGGGTGGTTTTTGTCTTGTGACTCGGCAGCCTTTGCCATGACATTCCTTTCATAATGTGTTGCTGATAGCACTAGATGTGCTGCTGGCTGCTTCCAAGGCTTATCAGAGGGTTTGTACCAAGAGCACTTAGATAATCCCATGAGGGGATGCATTAGCAGCAAGGAACCTGTATGAAGCACTGTTGTGATACATTTGCCACAAAGCAGTATAAAATACATGGGACCAAATCTGTGGACCTCCAGGAAGTTGTGATTTCAATGCAGCGTGGTGAAGCAACGTGTGTAGAGGGTCCATTATGGCATTGTTTAAGCTGTAAAGTGACCTCAGCTACTTCTCAACGGTATAGTGCCAAAGGGGCAAAGCTGGGCAGCAGAATTTGGCCTTCTGGAGCCCATTGGTCGTTATAAATGTGAGAAGTATTCATACCGATGAAACTTGCTTGGCTCTTGTTCTCAGTTGAACAGACCGAATTTGTCATAGGGTTCACAAAGGTGTCGGAATACCTAAAGAGGTCCTCAGCAGCCGTGACTTGATCCATCTTAGTGGAATTTGCAGCTTTGCCTGTTGAGGCAAAGCCTCACCATTTTTCCCTGAGTTTTATTCTGTTGTGTTATTCCTTACACACCGACAGCATAAGGAGTCAGACATGAATTCAGAATTACTATGTTTTCAAATTATATGTAGATAGTCTGGCCGAAGTCATCAACTGATACTTTTGCTTGTGTTTACTGGCTCCTGTAACGCAGAATACAAATCACAAGCCACCCGAAGATATTAGATCCTATTCTGTGCACCATGTTTTTTCCCTGCAATCTGGCAGTTGTCTGAATGCTCAGCTCCTAATGGGGGAGCAGGGGTGGTACACATATAGGGACAAGGCAAAAGCCATAATTCATGGTCAAACAGGAATGAAGGGGAACTTTTGTACTGAAGGGGCCTCTCCTGTGTATTGTGTCAGGACTGTCACAACCTCCAGCTGCCAGAACAACCTCTAGGGCAGTGGGATAAATATCTACATGTAGGAAGACAGCAGTAGTAGGCAATTAATCTGCAAAACTGGAGATAAAATACATGCAGTCCAACTGCAGATCCAATTATAATCAATGTAGGTTGTTTTAGGGACTTTGCAGAAACCAGGATTTGACTTCACAAGATGAAATGAGAAATTTAACAGGGATGAAGAAAGGCGTTACCACGCTATTCATAACACTCCTTGTTAGAAGCTGCCAGCTTCTTCCTGCATAAAATGAAGGAGGCTACAGGTGATGGAAAAATAAATTGGTCCCTGTGGGCACAGTGGCTTTGACTACACATGTGTATTAGAGATGAGGCCGATGTGCTGTGAACTGCAGGTGAAATGGCAACAGTGGTACATGGAAAGCGGGTGTGTGTCAGTGATGCTGGAGAGCTGCTCAGAAATGGTCAGGGTGTAATGCCACATTTTATTCAGGCTGAGGCTAAAATAAACTCTTCTGAGGACGCAGAAGTTGGTTGTTGGAAAAGTAAATGGCATATTGTGTGAGTGCTTCTGAATTTTCTGCCCCCTTCTCACAGTTGTATCTTGCAATGTGGGTCCTGCTGAAGTTATAGGAGATCATTGTGGTACAGTGAGGAATTGGATGTAGTTTCCTACAGGTCAAGACAGCTCCTCATTGCTGGCTCATCTCCTTGTATGCACTTTTGAAGCACTGAGTTGTATACGGTACTGAAAAATGTCTGCAGCTTTTATAACCCCCCCATACAGCTTTGGCTTCAGCCTGAAGCACAGTTATGTGGGCAGGGAGAAAATGTTCTGTGACTGAATCCATCATAAACATAGTGCCTGTCCTGTAATAGCTAGGATGGGAGAGTAACAAACTAATAAACCAAAGTCTTTTATTTCTTCCCTTCTTCTTGATCGCATGCTGAAAGCTTCTGAAAAGTGCCTCCGTCTCTCAGCCACAAGCTAGTAGCAGAGACAACCTTACAGCTTGCATTAGTCAGATGTGCTGAAGAAGAAATATTTGCTGGGTTTCCTTGGAAGCTCAAGGCTGGGTAGGTTTTAAATCTCATTGAGTGGGGTCAAAGTTTTTCAGTAGCTTTCTCTTGTCTAGAATAGGGCTGTCTAGAGCAGGATGCCTCTGACCTCCCCACTGAGGATCTCTAGTCTCATGAAAGCTACCTGGTCTCTAGTTACGCCTAGATAATTAGCACTGTGTAAAATCACAGAGCTACTGCCATGCCCGTGTGGCCACAGGGAGCAGCTGTGACTGGGCTACGGGTCCTAGACTTGCATGGTTTTGTCTGGACTTGTATGAGGTGAGTGAATGGTGACGGACAGAGAGGGAGCAGGCTTGGCTGGAGGGCTCGGGTTTGCTTTCAGAGATGTGGAAGTGCAAATGAGATCTGAAAACTGCTTTCATCTCTGGTTGTGCTGCCCAGAACGAACTGAGTGTGGCCAGATCTCGTTCACACCGCAAGTTTCCCAGTGAGCTCAAGGTGAAAGACGGCGTTCCTCAATCCTGGCCCACCAGGAGTGTGCATGAGCCCAGTCCTGGAAAACACCAATGCTTTGCTGATTATCTATCTATCTATCTATCTGATGGTCTTGCTGTCTAAGAGAACTTAGCACCTCTGTTCTCTGCTCTTTCAGATGGTGTCTTTTTATCTCTCCTGTGGCCAGTTTTGAGTTGACAGCTTTACATCCAAGAGCTTTTTTTTTGTGATCCATGGAGACTTTTGTGAAGCTTCTCTCAGCTCTGTTAAAAATGAAAGTTCTCTTACGATTCAGGTGCACAAAGCTAATGACTAAATGGCAAAAAGGAAAATCGGCCTTGGGGGTTAATTTAGTGCCCTTAAGCTACAGCACATGATGATCTTCTTTAGTCACAGAACTCTAAGCTCACCTAGTGTAGTCTGTGCTCCTTCTGATGACAGTCTGTAGGCTCAAACCAGTCTAAAGAGTAAAATTTCTCCTTCCAAGGGAGCTCAATGTGTATTCACAGTGTTAGAAATCACCTGGATGATGAAGCAGTGCTTGAATTATAACAAGAAAGGCTGGAAATTTCTATCTGGGTATTCAGGTTCCTATCAAAATCAAACAGGCCCCATTTCAACTATGGAAAAGAAGACTTTCCATGGCAGCCTGAAGGCCAGTGAAATCACAAGAATTGCTATTCTTTTCTCCAGGCTGATTTGTTTTTTTTGTTTGTTTGTTTATTGTATTAATCACGTGCACTACATCCCCAAATTAATGGCAAATTCACTATGCAATGAATTGCTGTTCCATTCACGAGGTCTGTGGTTGTATCACATTTTGGCAGTACCAGTCTCTTCTTCCATGGCCTCGGAACTCCTGCCTGGCTTTCCTGTCTTTGTAAAATCATCCACTTGTCCTGCTGGCCCTATCCAACAGCTTATTTGATCCTTAAGGAGCTGATATGTTCCCTTCCAGTTACACAGCTCTCCCATCTCTGTTCTGTTCTCCTTCTCTTTTCCTCCTTACCATCTTTGTGCAAATTACACCCAGAACGGAGCAGTAGATGTTGCATAGAGGAGAGATCACACAGGACATATCTACCAAGTTGTTGCTTCTCCCTCAAGTTGCTTACTTCACTGTCCCTTTTCTCCCCAAGCTCTGTAGCCCAAACTCTCCCTGGCCTCCATGGACTGAGGGCAGAGACAGCAGGAAAATGCTGCCTCAGATTAGTTTTTCTCTCCAGTCTTTTTCCTGTATCTCCACATTTTCTCTGTCTGGTTTATTGCATTTGGGGACAAAGATTTTTTTTTTGATACTGTGCAGATAATACGATGGTGAAATACAACATTTGGTGAGTGGACAGCCTGTAATCTTGTCTTCACAGCTCCTTTTCTTATGCTTACATCTTGAATGTGAGATTTGGATTTGCACATTTTCCTTCCTCTGCAGCACAGCCACCCTGGTACAAGGCATCGGCTTTATTCTATGTAACAGGTCCTAGAAAGTTGCTTAGATCTTTATTTCTGAGCTTGGCACAAATAACGTGGCATGAGCATTTTCAACGCTGTTCTCATTATGAAGGTAGAACTTTTCCCTGGAACTCTACAATCACTTTAAGAAAAGAATTGGGAGCAATAAGAGTGAGTGACAGCTCTCAAACCTTTTCTATTAACTGACAAGAAAGGATGGCATTTGCTTCCTTTGCAAATAAACTGGATGAAATAGTACCAGTGATACCTGAAAATACCATGTAGAAAGTGGTAGTAAAAGGCAGCCCTGGTATCCGTTGAGAATGGACGTTGTTCTTATTCAGTCTCAGTCACGATGAGGAACTTAACCTTCCAGGCCTGACTACACAACAGGCTATTTTGAGGAAATAGTTGACTTTGTGTACATTGCTTGACTGTACAAGGCTTTTAAAAAATATATATTAAAAGTAAGCAAAAGGATTACATTACAAAAAAACCAGTGCATACAAATGAAAGCTCCTCCAATCTTTGAAAAATCTTCTTTAATATTATATAATAAGAAATACATAACTGTGCCTATTTTTACCATAATTTGCTTTCATTTGATGACATTCAATAGTAAGATTTATTATTACCCGCATGGAAAATAGCCTGCCTGGAGGCGGTTGAAATAGATCCTGCAGACAAGTCATCAATCAGCTCGTGTTTATCTCTTCAGAGATCAGTGATATCAGTGGCAGGAACAATTTCAACCAATCCAAGAGTATTTACTGATAATAAAAGGAAATGTTCATGTGGATTTATACTGCGTCTCTCACCAGAGGTCACACAACATTTTTGCAGGAGGGCTGATTTATTGAGCCTCATTTAAAGATGAGGCATGGAGGGACCCGAGCTCCCTGCTCAGCCAGGGGCAGTAGCTCTCACCCTGACACATGCTCTGGCCGTTGCTCTCTTTCTGGGACAGGGTCTTACTTTCCTTGTAGAGGGTGGCATTCAGAGGGCTTGAAGATAATACTGGTCCCCCTGTCCCCATTGCTAACGAGTTCAGCTAAAAGGATTTAAGACTAATGCAGACAAAAAGATCTTTTACATCAGATGAATAGCATGCAAAACGATTGTCTTACATTTCTAAGTGAGTTGTAGCTTAACTCTGCTATCATTTTAAAGCAGAAGGTCTTACATTTGTGTCCCTGATAGAGAGGGTTTTCAAAATTTTCTGACAACATTCAGCATATTTATAGGTGTTGACTGCAGGGTTCAGGACAAAGATCTGTTGTCCTTGAGGCAAAATAACAACCCTGACTTTACCTAGTATTTGCCTCTCAGGGTAATCAGTCTGAAGCTAAGACTGCAGTTGTTATTTAACCCGTGCATGACAGAAGTTTTCTTTCTCTCACTTGTGCTTTTTATCTTTGTAAAATTCAGTATTTATACTTACTGAAACAAAGAGCACTTTGAATCTCAACATGAAGTGTATGTTTTTTAAAAAGTTATAAAGGGGTCTTTTTTGTTTGATTTTTATGTTTTTATCTAAGGAAATTTACTGGAACATTCATTTCTGTTTGAGAGGAAACTTGCTCTATGTGGACAATAAAGATGTTAAGATCAGGATGAATGTCGATGGGAGATAATAATAGTGAATAAAAAAATGCACCAGTCCAGTACTCATATTTTCCAGGAACTGCAAGAACTCAGTTCTGGGTTGTGTTTTAAATCTGAGCCCCATTGTTCCTGACTGGGTTCTGAGTCTGTCAGAAAGACTTCTTCTTTGTTCCTTGGAGCAGCTTCAATCTGAAGCATTTGGCCTGGTTTCATATTTTAAGCAAAATTTTTAAGATATACATGTATTTTCATTCTTCCAGCTTTAGAATGTAAACCAAAGCATCTTTTTACTATTTCCTGTTGAACATGAGCAGAGTACGTTGACAGCAGCAAAAGTAATTTGACCTACGATGAGCCCGTGCGTGGGATGGCCAGCAGCTATCAATGGTACGTGATATGTGCCATTAATATATTGCTCCTCTTGTGCCAGGGAACATGCCTTGTGAGGCAACGCAGCCCTAGCGAGAGCTTCACCTCAGGCATCCTGATAGCCTGGCGTTGTGTTGTGGCGATGCTGACTGTACAGGCTGACGTGATTTGTTCTCCCAAGAGATACAAGGTGGGTGAGAACATTTTTTCCTGTTGATGCTGTTGCACTTGCTAGCCATAATCATACACTTGCAGGGTCAAGACCAGAATTTATTTGTGCCCTTTTACAGGTGAATACCCTAGGATGGCTGCTTCTTCCTTTCATTTCTTAGTCAAGATGGGGTATTTTTGTTTGGGTTTTTTTTTTTTTTTTTTTACAAACCAAATGGTATTTCAGCCATGAAGCACTGAGGCTGATCCACCCTCTGAGGCTTTGGCATTCACCCTGGCTGTGTGCAGGAGCCTGGGAAGCTGCTTCCCATTCACAGACAGGATTTGTTAGTGGGTAAAGTTACTCTCCTTGTAAGAAAAGTTATTTGGAAATGCTGTCGCTCACCCTTTTAACGCCCACCGGTTAAATTTCTTTCCTTTCAAAACGCCCGTATAAGGTTTCCTGGCCCAGCCCAGCACCCACCTTTTGCCTCTGTGGCTGTGCTTGTTCTTCAGTCTCGCATCATGTGTGAAACAGCCTTTCATACCAAGAGCTACAAGAGTCCTAGATTCCTGTGTCACACTGCATTTGTAAGCCTAACTCTGCTATTGACAGATTGCTGGTCTGTGAGATGGCTGTGACAATACAACCTGGCAAATATTAGCCTGGAAAAAATACTCAGGAGCTTGTTGCCATCAGCAAACCTGGGGTCCCTAAGAGGTCGTTGTCAGCAGCGTGCAGAGTGAAGCCATCCAGTACGATCGTGTTAGTGCTAGCACGGAGCATGAACTCCTGAGAGGACTCTTGGCACTGGCTTATGCTCAAGGGCAATTGTTGGAGCAGCTTGTGAACAGGCAGCTTGCCAGCTAGATGGGCATAGCTGTGGACAGCTAATAGACCGTGTGTGTGTGCAGGGAAGGCAAGATGCACAGCTGGGAAACGGGAAAGAGATTTCTATAAACTTCTGCTCTGAGGGGTAAGAGTACATTCAGGCGATGCCAATCCGTGGAGGAGTAAAGAAATCATTTCTGGCAGCTAAGACAGGTTCTTGGTCCGGCTGAATCTGACAGAATGCTGTGGGGGAGAACTGGAGATGTCATGGTTAATGAGTATGGAAATTATATCAGTAGCTTGGCCATCTAGGTTTTAAATGTTGTCAATCTATAACATGCAATACTTCAGTCTAACATTTTCTGGCTGCCTAGTTTAAGGCATAAAAGCAGGCAGCCTCACTGTAATGAGTCAGTATCTATAGACAGCAAGCTGTTGATAGCAGAGCAGAAATCTTGGCTTCTCATCTCAACAAGTGAAGTTTAAATTAACCAAAAAAGAAGGTGGGCAGGAGAGGAAGAGGGGTTGTTTTCTTTTGTTTTCACATCTTTGACTCACCTGACAAACTCAATTCCCCATGATTTTTCTGTCTCCCTGCTAGGCCCGCAGGAGCATTGTCTTACTCCCTCTCTTCTCAGCTGTGCGCACTCCAGCTCATGAGCCATGCAGTGACCCTCTTGCCCAGCTCATCTTTGCCTCCTGGAGGGTATTTAGAATCTGCACTACGAATGCTGGGATAAGGCAACACCTATTTACTGTAAACACTTTGCCACCCAGCATTTCAGTCCAGCAAGGGATAATTACCAAAACTCTAGGACAAAGGTGTTGTGTATCTTCTGACTGGCGTATGGAAAGGACCCTCGTCAACTCTAATGAGTCTGTGGCTGTTGCAGACATCCAAGCGGGCCTTGCTGTCTCTAGAAGAGACAGAAAGTGACTCTGGGAAGGCAGAGTGTGGAATCTGACACTATTGTGTAATTGAGGAAAAAGAGGCCATATGCATTATTTATGAGCAGAAGGCTGGGCTTAATGTTAACAAGTGAGAAGAAAGTGGCTTCAAAACACTGGCTTTTTGCTCTTCCCTGTAAGAAAGGCTTCTGTTTTAAATTGCTTGCATTTTAGAGCAGGAGGGAGACAGAGCTGTTATTTATACCGTGCCTTATTTCGTGTGCGGGGTGTTGTACAAGATTGAGGGAGAGGCAGGGATTGCCCCAAGGAGTGCACTCTGTTCACTCAAGCTGTGGCAAAGATGTGTCATGCATGCTGCCCTGTAACTAGCTAATCCCAATCAGCTCCAGGCAAAAGATTTCACTGCAAGACAGAAGCAAGCAGAATTGCTACCAATTTGGCATTTCCACTGGGCAGAGGCAGTTTTGAAAAGCTGAGGAATTTTCTCTTAATCACTCTATCCACCAGATGCCTTGAACAAGCCCTCTCCTTGTCTGGCTTTGGGGCTGGATGAGCTGGTCTTCTGGCTTTTGTCTTCTTATGGATCCCCCACCAGCAGGGTCTGTCCTATCTGGTGTTGGGGTATGTGCTGGAACTAGCATGAGCAGTCCAGTTCAGGCTGTCACAAAATCTCACTGCAAAGTCACACAAGTGTGCTGGGGTTTTGTTTTTTAGCTGTTTCCTTATGATTTTCTAGAGAAACCGGGCCTGGCTGGCTGATGTCAAGTTTTGCTTTTAATGATGGTAACATGTGATTCTTGCCAGCAAAAGATACTGCGATCCGAAGAGCCCTTGATGCTGAGTTGCCTCTCTTCCTTGGAAAACAGAGCGTGGGCTGAGGCAGGGCAAGTCCCTTCCTGTGGAGAGATCACCTTCGTTACTGAGCAAGTGGTGCAGTTACCGTCTGCATGGCAGTCACACCTAGAGGCCCCAAGCAGAGCTTCAGTTCTCGCTGGACCCCCTTCCAGACAAGTGCATCCATTGAAGACCCCACCACAAAGGGGTAAGGGCTCTTCCTCCCACTCCACCGAGCAGATGTAAATGGCACTTGCTGCTGGTGGCTGCTAACTGTAGCCCTGCTGGGGTTGGAGTCCGTGGTCGGCATGTTTGTGTTGCCAGTCTGGCACCCAGCACTAATCCATGAGCTTGCATTTCCAAAAGTTGTATCCTGTTTCCTTCTGCAGTCCCGAAAGGTAACGCCCCACACACACTTTCTTCCCTTTGCAAGGCCGCTAGCTCTCCTGTCACCATTTCTGCATTGCAGCCAGTTGTCCTTTCTATGGTATAAAACCATATAAAAACCCAGGTGCTTTTTTGCTTCCTAACTGCTTCCTGGTGTGATCCTGGGCAGCCAGTACTTTGTTTGTGGGGAGAAAATTAGCCCAATGGGGTAAGATGAGAATAACTAGGCCTCTGTAAAAGTCAGGTAGCAAAAAGTGAACACCATTGCACTGGAACTGATGAGGGGAAAAGTACTCTGTTCCTTGATTTCTAACACTGGCTCATTGATTCTTCACTTGGTTCAATCAGCATTTACTGCTTCTCCTTAATCCAGGTTCATAACTACTTAGTGGAGTGGGTTCTTAACAGAAATACCCCTGAGAAATCGTAACAATGGGGTGCGGGGGGGGAAGCTGAAAAACACTGGGATCTTACCTGTGGCCCAGAACAAATGTATTAGAGCAGGAAAATTGCTGTTTCTAATGAGCTTCACTCGAAAGTCACTTTGCAGACAGGTTTGTGGTTGGACAGCTCTTGGGTTCATGTCCAGAGGGGCCAGGAGACACACACCTGAGTGGCGAAAACAAATAGCACTTTTTTCTAATATGAAAACAGGAGTACTGTTAAGTTTTCGCTGTCCCCAAGCTTATTATAGCAAAGAAGGTAACGGCGGGAAGGACTAATGAACAAGGATGATTTTTGTAAAGGTGGGATTGGAATAGGAGAGGCTGGAGGGTAAGGCACAGCAATGGGAGAGGGAGGCAGCCCGTGTGGGGACTAGTGAGTCATGCATCCTCCAGCAAGAAGCACTGACTCATTGGGAAGATGATCAGTCTGCTGTTCCCTTTCTGCTCAGACCGAGGAATCGTCAATTTGATGCTCAACTTTACTCTGCAGGCTCCCTACTTAGAGAGTGTGATGTAAAAGAGAAGAAGCCGGACACCATGGAAAACTGAAGTGAGAGGCAAAGGTGAGCCCTGGCAAGTGCAGCCCGAGGGGGTGGCATTTCTGCAGAGGATCCCTGCAGCAGCTGGAGGGGCGAATCCCCTGGTGCATGGGCTGGGTGTGGAACAGCGGTTCACCTCCTATAGCCAGGCTATGCTCCAGAGTCTTCAATACCTGTTCACGTTCCCTGCGCTGCAGGGTCAAGGCTCAGGTGCTCTCAGCATTGCTGCTCCCAACCAGGCACACAGACTCCTTAGAGCCAGACTTCGTAGCACGCCACCTGGGAGAGGTGCCACCCGCCACCACTGTGCCTTACAGTTCAGTACAGTCAATGGGGATGTAGTTCTGATGTTTGTTATCTCCTGTCCAGCTCTTAATGCTTAACACATGAGGAGAGCCGTCACTTAATCTGCAGTATCTGGAGATTTCTAAAAGAAAATAGGTCTTCTTATTGTGTACACAGGAGAGTAATTCTGCATGACTGAGGAAAGGGACCAGAGGGCCACGTGGTTTCTTCCTCCTCTGAGAAAGGAGGAAAGAAACTGTCTAAAAAAGAGTCCAAAATGACCCTAAAAGCTGATTGGCACTCAGATTGTTACAGCGTGAAAGAGATTCCTTATGAGCGAAGTGTAAAGAGCCCAAATACACAATGTGGTGTTGTAATTATTTTCAAAGCAGCAAATGACTCTGAGTGTGTTTGTGCAGCGAGCGTTGAGGGCAGGGGCTGCAACTGCAGAGTACAGCCTGTCCCCGGCTCTGGGATCAGAAAACGTGACAGCAGTTGCAAGTCAGTGCTGCAATTTTCTTTCGCTTTACAAGTTTTATGTTGGTAATGTGAAGTAATTAATGATCCAGAGCAGTGCTGCAGAGGGGGAATAATTTTAATGCTCTTTTTAAAGATGCTACTAAATCAATGGGGCAGTTTAAAAAGGAATGATAGCCTGGAGATTAGGAAACTTAATGCGAGAAATTAGGCAGGGTTTTGAGAGTGCTCGAATCTCAAGTAGGCAGGTACTTTGTGATCTGCTATGGGGGCATTTCTATGTTGGGCATACACTGGCAAAGGCAGAACTTGCTGACTTTCAGGCCTAACTAGTCAGAATCTGAAATCTTGGTCAGAAGTAAAGATCCCTGGGACTTGGAAAAGGCACTGAGAGATTGTAAAGCACAAGTTTTGCTCCTGCTTTCCACTGTGCAGGAGCAGTACTTTTCCACTCCTGTCATAGGTCTTCTGACTACCAGCTACATAAGCGATGTCTACATGGTCTTTTGAAGGCAGATACGAGCTTACTCTGGCCGCTGTCCAAGAGAACCAGAAGCCATGTAGCTGCAGCTAATGTGCTACATGTCCAAATTACTGTGGCCTGCTGAGAGGCAGGATATTAGCGTGGGCTCAGGGCTCTGGCCAGCTCAGACCATGGGTAAAGCAGGTTTTCGTCTGCATGCAGGAAAGCATGTAGACAAGGATAGCCAACTTGCATAGGATTTGGAAAGCCATTTTTATTATCAGTTAGGGCAGGTAAGCTGGGCCCATGAAGATCAGCCAGATGCAACTTACTGCGCATCCTGCCCCAAGCACGAAGAGCAACACCACGTGGTTGGCCTCGGAGCCAGCCAGCTTCCCAGTGGCCAAAGAAAACTGCTTTGTGGGCTTGATCCAAATTCTGTGGGCCTCCAGTTGGCTATCCCTGTTGTAGGCATACCCAGAGTTTCTCTTCTGTTTTGGATGGCAGTGACTTGTTATGGACAGGGAGGGTTTGAATTCAGTCTTTACTGGCTCTGTGGGTTTCTGCAGGAGCTGCATAACATGACACCAGATTGGCCACGTTGAACGCTGAGCCGTGAAGGTGTGCATGCACATATAATGGATCTGTGCACTCCAACTCTTAACTAAGAAGAAAGGCTGTCTCCATTTTGAATGGATATCTTTGCTGGTTTTTCCTTCCTAAAAATTTTTATTGTCTTAATTTTGAAGACTGTTTTGCTTAAGAAATGTCACCATGTATTATTATTTAATGTTAATGAAGGTAGCACTGTGTGTGTGTACGTGTATGTGCATATGTACACCTGTTATGTATAATACAAAAAGCAGGTACGTTTACATGTAAGTACATACACAAAATTCAGTCTTGCTTATCTTAGAATGACACATAAAGACATTGAGGATCGACAGCAAAAACTAAGAATGCAGTATACCCTGTGCTAGGCAGTATCATAGTGCAGTGAATCAGGGACATCTTTTAGCTTTCACTCAAAACATGTAGCCCCCCTCTCCTGCTCTTATGTTCCCCCATCTGCAACATGTCTGGAACATTAAAGCATTTTAAAAGCAGGAATTTGAGTAACCGTCTCAGTTACTGAGGACAGAACTACAATTTGAACAGGAAGACGCTTTAACTAAAACAGACCCATCAGGTGAAATCCTGGCCCTATTAGGGTCAGTGGCACAACTCTCACTGACCGTCCATGGAGTCAGGATTTTGCTCGTCTCCTGTAACACTTGCCTTTTCTGAATTTGAGGCATTAGTCCTGCAACAGAGTAGATAAGCTAAAAATAGAAAACAGTCTGACCTAAAATAGTTTGACATCCATATCATAGTACTTATTGTCTGAGAATACATCTAAATGACATGTTCATTAATCCTGGACTGAGGAAAATGTGATTCATTGGAAAGAACTGGGATTGTACCAATAATTCAGTACCAGAAGCTACACAGCCATCAACTCAGTGTGCAATGTTTCCTGTGAAACTTTATTTGCAAGCTGTCAGATTCATCTGCCATTTTCCCAGCTACTTTGGTTCACTTCTGAGCGGCCTGGATGAAATACTCCAATCCAGTTCATGTGGGCTATCAGCTACTTTACTAAAGCAACTTTTCCTCCTGCCTTTTACTGGAAACAAAACAGTCACATCAAGTCAGGTTGCTGTGAGTGGCTTTTAAGAGAGATGTCGGTTGCACTTAGCACACAGCTGGGGCCAAAGTGAAGCTGTGTAAGTGCCTGAGCTATTCAGCTGGAAATTACATCTTGTGCAGGAACCTAAATGTCAAGTTCCCCAGTCCCCTTCACAGCCAGAACTCCAACAACTCCCCTTTTCCCATGACTCTTCTCCACTTTCCTACAGATGTAACTGTGCTTTCCTTCAGATGCAATAAATCATGGATGGGAATGCCACAATCTAAAGCAAAGCGAGCTGTCACCGAGGACTTCAGATGACGCTTAGCCACATTAACGAGTAAACAGAGCCCACAGGAAAGATGCCTCTTGAAATGCACTGTTTGTGTCAGCAGTGCTAAAACTAACGAACCAAAACAATGAGGGGAAAAAAGGGAATCATCAGATGCACCTAAAGCTATAGGCTATAAAGTCAGATCAGTTGAGAAAAGCTCAAATACAAGCAAATCTTTGGGACAGTACATAAATTATCTGTTCCGTAAGCAGTAAGACAGCATATATTCCCAGCCTTGTGAAGAGAGGAGAACACTAAAAGAAAGACTAAATGTAACCATGTGAAGAGAAGGGAGCAAGAGTGAATGTGTTTCTTATTTTGGAACATTCTCATGGCAAACAAGCAAGACTCGAGCCAAAATCTTCAGGACACAGAAGGAAGTTGGAACCGTTACACTGCCGCATGGCTCACGAGCAAGCTGGCATGAAGAAAGGGATCAGCTATACATTGTCTAGAAGGAGCCACACAGAGCACGCAGTATAACATGCATCCCCAGGGCGTTTGGAGGCAATGACTATCAACAGTCAGTGGAACTGGTCCAAATTTACAGCAATGTAACTGAATGATAATTCCACTTTTGATGATGGAGGAACAAAAACGTACACCAGAAAAAAAAAGAAACAACGGGTGGTAGGGTATAGAAATGGTGCTGGGGAAATGGCTTTGCTTTCCTTGCCATTGCTAGTTCCCTCAATTCTGACTCTTGTAGTATACGCTCTAAAACTAGTTACTCTGCCGTTGAACCACTTCTAAAATAATAATCCTCTGAAGGAACCTTTCAAGTCACTAATGTGATGAGAGGAAAACGGTATCAGCTACAGTTCTTATATTTGTGGTTACTTCATGTTGATACAAACAAGTGCTTCGTCTTGAATTAACAATAGCCATGGTCTAGGTTTTCTTCCTTCAGTGACCCTCAAATTATGCTTGCGTGCATAACTTGGTACTAGAGGCAGAATAAACATCAACTGTAATAGCTGAAGTTTTAAGGTTAATATTAAGGCTAAGTACGTAACATTTATTTTCTTCTGAAGAAAGCATGTGTACTCTGGTTGAGGGGGAAGATGAAAACCATGTCTGAGAGCGCAATGGCTGATGGCTTAGTTCTGCATGATAAAATAAATAACTTCGATTAACTTCAAGCTCCAGTACCTCAGATGTTTGTTGCCACAGAGCAGCAGCTTGGCTGATGGGCAGCTCTGGTTTAGTCAACATGTGTTCACTGAAATTGCTCAATTTACATGGAGTACTTCAATCTGCTGTTTTAGAAGTTTCTGTCTCATAGACCAGCATTTCAGCTTTTGAATAAATGGAGGACTTGTAAGGGTCATTAAAGAAATTGCTAAAGCTTCTGCAAATGCTATAGGCCAGATTGCTGACTGAGATGCATAGCGTGCACGTGTCACTGCAGATACTTCCCAGATAATGGTACTGATTGAGATTTTAATCTGGACAAAGTGCTGGAGGCAACTTTCTTTCCAACACTCAATTATCCTGATAATATATGCTCATTTTTTTCCCCTGTGTTCAAAATGTGTGGTCTGCTGCAACTGTGCAGTGTGCATACGGTGCTGTTCGGAGTGAGGGAGGGAAAAAAAACCCGACGAACAAAATTCATGCCACAGCAAAGGGCACTTAGAGCCCAAGTCCTGTAGTGTGGAGGACAATGTATTTTTACCTTGCATGGATAAGCCAAGTAACCACCATGAGAAAGGGCTGAATGTCTTCTCACAGGCTGCAGGACGACTCCTTACTGGTTCTCAACAGACACACAGGAATAAATCTGAGGCACAGCCTGCTGCTAGGGCTACGTAGTATGTTGTAGGGGCAAGAGTATAATTTTGTTGTGCATATACATCTTGTATCCTCTCTCATGGGATGCTGATCCATACCAGTCTACTAAAATCTCACACAACACAAAGAATTCAGACTAGTTTCCCACGGACATTCTCCATAAAAGAATTTCTTAGAAGAGATAACTCAGCCAGGAAATGGGAACTAAGGGGCCAAATTCCTTCATTCAAGTCAATCTCCCATTGGTAAAGGATTAAAAAAATTGTCCCTATATGACTAATCCCAACTATCCTTTCCTAGTTTCGGTAACAGTTTCTAGAGATGAAGAGTGAAGCCATTTGAGAAAATCAAGCTTTATTTGTTCTTTATTCATTAGGGATTTTTCTGCTAGATTGAGTTACTAATAACACTTCGTTTATTAAAATTTAGGAAACCTAGATTTACTTTGCAGTATCTCTGTCATCTTGTGATCCTTAATACTTTTCATCAAGCTCCAGGAATGAAAACAAACTCAGCTGTTTCATGTTTGTTCACAATCGACTTCCACCAGGATCATGTTAGCATTGTTACGTAGTTGGTATTAAACGATGGCAGAGTGCACGTTTCTGAGACAATGCAGAACACCCATTCTTACCTTCGGCAGTTTACAACTGAAAATGATAGTGTACCACATCGGCTAGGAGAGCCACAGAAGGTATTGCTGCTTTCACAGCTACCTCTGTCCCTCCCTCTCAGCAGAGATAGCTGTGAATTTGGCTCACTTTCTTTGTTTATGTGTCCAGTTGTATTTGGGGCTTGAAGTGAATGCACATGCCCTAGGCAATGCACGTAAGATTTTTGGCTTTTTCTGGATAGTTGAAAGTCTTTCCATTTATGTGAGATTAAGTATTGGATTTAGTTAACCTAGTGCTGAGTAGCCACTTCTATTCTGGAACAAGAGTGATTCGTGTCAATTTACCTTAAATCCATTCCTAATTGACCTGCACTGAACTGAACTAACACCTGATTTATGCCCTCGATCATCCCATTTTAACCAACAGCTCAGGCGTGCTGTCCAGTTCCAGCAACGTAAGGAGTTACCGCGCAGCCGTTGAGGCACGGTAACGGCAGCGTGCCTTTCTTTAGCCTGCAGTGAACGTGAGGTTCAGGGTGTCAGCTTCACCTCGGGGCCAAGAAAAAGAAAAGTCTAAACTGGTTTCTTCCATCCGAGATCGCCACAGGCTAAGAGCAAACACACACGGTCAATTACCGCGGCTCAGTTGATGCATGGTAAGTTGTCAAGCATGTCAGTACGTGAATGAGATCACTCATTCATGTATTCAGACCCTGAAAGTATCATTTTAAACTGGTGTTGCATAAACAAGTATAACTATGGATATGGACACATGGACAAATTAGTGTGGGGATAACAAGTCTTTATGTGTCGGCTTTTTCCATATGCATACCGGCATGAAATGCTAGGTGATTTGAGGTAGCCTCGTCCTCTTTTACCCAGGGGGAAGGTAAAGCTAAGGCATGGTAAGTTCAGAGCTGGGCTTCCATTGCAGTAATGGTTTTAACCTGGTTTAGAGCAGTTGTCCTTGACTAAAGTGTAATAAAACAGATTTAAACCACTTCTACACCAGTTAAACTATACCTACTGTGTATTTTACTCTTTGCTTAGGTGGTGCAGTTTTGCAGGTCAAATCTTTGAGTTAGTAAGAGACTTTCCATTGACTTTACAGAGCAGTATTTTATGGAGAAGTTTGAAGACCTTTCATTTTAGTCTAATTTAAAGATGAACTTGCATCTTTCTTAAGAACCATTGAAAAAACAACCCCCAAGACGAACAATAAAAGAAACCCAACAATCCCAAACTTTCAGCTTTCCTCCCAGATAACACTAGTTTTCTTACTCCACCCTGTGGGAGAGCTAAGAAGAAATTTGCCTCTTCCCAATGAGGAACACAACAGGATTTGCCAAACTGAAATTAAAGATAGGGAAGTTCCAAACCCAGGATGAATCTGGACCCTTTCAAGCTATGACTGGGGCCAGTGAAACACAGGATCAAGCACCAAAACTTTGGATGTTTTTCCTTTTTATTCAATAACTTCAACTCAATCTCAGTTAATCTTTCTCTACTTCCATATAATGAAAGGAAAGACATTCGATTAGGTTGTGTGAGATCACACGGGCTGATTCAACACATGGCTGCAGGACCAGGCATTATTATCTTGGCTAGCATGGACACATTTTGAACACTGCTTCTCACTCTGCTATCAGCCACCGCCACCTCTGCAGTAATGTGACAGCAAGAGAAAAAAGGATGGGAAGGCGATAAAGTTTGCCCACGCAAGTAGAAAAGAACTTTCTGTCCAAAGCCAGCTGGCTTGGCTTGGAAATGAAACGGCATTTTAGCACAGGGTGACCTGTTTACATGTGCATCGGAGCTCTATCTCAAAGTGACTTGTCCTAGATGGAACAGCAGGGTCTGTGAAGTAGTTTATCGTCAAGTAACCATAGGAAACAGGTGAGCTGTCTCAGTGCCAGTTTGTCTTCTAAACTGTTTGACAGATAAGAAGCCATCCTCAGAGATTGCAACAAATGTGCTGCCGCATTTCATGGGTAGAACTGAGCGTATTTTTAGTAAAGGGTTGAGAAAGTATGCAATAATCCTAAATCACAGCCAAGAAAACCATAAACCCCGTAACAAATCCCTGTTCAGATACAGAACTCTGAAGTGCGCACCAGTTGATCCACCTTAATGGCCTGGTTCAGTTTTTCAGGCTTCCTTTGCAAACTAAAGCAAACCTCCAACAAAGGTGGTTTTGCTTTTACCTGGAAGGGCCAGAGGGAGCACGGAAGCTGATTATTTATCCTGTGGGACACAGACTAATCATCCTACGTGTACCCCCAAAGAAATCAATGGGAAATACACCCATCACGCATTTGTACTGAGGAGTCTGGACACCATTAAAAAAAAAAAAACAAACAAAACAAAATACACCTTGTAAGCTGCCCAAGTATAAGAATTAAACTTTATTCCTTAAGCTAACTGCTTTACGAGTTTCTTTGTTATGCCTGGTACGTTGTAACAGATCATGCCAGAGCCATTGTGGGCTCTGTGCATGAAGCTTACAAGATCAGGGCAATAAAATGTGCCTTTTCAGACGTGCAGTTTGGTCAGTGGTGTTTACAGTGAAGCAGATAAAATGCAGGGAAAACAATGCTTAAACGTACATTTTAAGAGCAGTGCTAGCTGATTGCAGTGGGAGCTGAGTGCTCTGCACCAGTCAGGAGCAACTTATCTGGCTTTTGAGTGTTCCACGAGTCTTTTGCCACTTGAAGAAGCCCCATCAACTTCAAATCTACTTTAAAAAGTAGTTCAAAGACTTTTCAGGTATTATGGTCTCTTATATCTATTCCTGTCCCTTTTGTTTCCTAACAGCATGGGATACTGACCACACATACTGCTGTCAAATATAGAAATTAAACTTACAGAATAAAGGAGACATTTTCTCTTTAATCTCTTGGAAAAATTTCCGGACTAAAGGATAGGTCTTAAATTGATAATATCCCTTTAAGAATTTATTTGCCAGGTAATGTTAGAAGAAAAAGACTTTAAGGCCAGTTTGAACATTAAAAAGACCCCCTTTAAAATCAATCTCAAATCTATATTAGAGATGATGGCAAGCAGTGTTTGAACAGGTCTCCAAATATATTCCACACCTTAATGCAAATAACTTGAAAATCCTTCTTTTACATGATTTCTAGCTCTTTGGAAAAAGGGCAAGATCTATCCTAAGACATACTGTGTTGCATAAAAATAATAAAAATAGTTTAGCATTGCAATACATGACTGTTATAATATGTATAAAGCTACAGAACTATTAACAGATGAAGGCCTGCAGGTTTTGAATAATGTAGTAAATAATTGATTTTGAGAGGGGTGAAATAATACACTACCATCGGAAGAGAAAACTACATTTTAATACCAAAAATAATGAACATAATTATTTTTCTTTATATCTGCTAAGCAATCTGTGTGTTCTCTATAATATGTCAAACTATACCGTGCATGTGTACACTTTGCTCTCTCTAGACATATACATGTGCATGACACATTTCTAAAAGCAGTAAATGAGTGCTGGGGAAATCCAGAAACAATGAAGTTCCTAAGAGAGGCTTATTTTTTCAAGTTATTAAAAGAAGGTGGCAAGAATTCATGAGGATATGAAAATTTAAAGCTGTCTGCAGGAAACTCTGAAAACCTCTGGTTAAGGCTGCTGCCAAAAAATCTCAGCTATGTTATGTCAGAATGTTTAATTGCAAGCTGCAATTTTAATGAATGGAAAGATATGGCAAAAGCAGGAAGTTTCTGAAGCAACATAGAGCAACCATGAAAAGAAAATACCAAAGGTTGTAATCTTGAATGCTGTTGGAAGCAGGAGTTTCCATCCTCGCTCCGACTCCTTTTCCTACCGTGCAGAATTTGCCCGCTGTCTGGGGAGAGGTGAGCTGTTCTGGAGATCACCTCCTGGGCTCAAGGCAGCGCTTGTTATGTCTATGTGAAGAAGTCAACTTCTTTGCATTTGTCATTATGGGTGTTTACAGAAGTGCAGCTTAGGAATAAGGGGAGGAAAGGCAAATGTCAGAGTGCATTAAATAACGTATTTTCTTTACTTTCCAAGAAGCTTGCTCGCAGCATGATGTTACTATTTATATCGGATCTCTTAAACCCAGCTGTTGGTTCATGTTAACATGCAGAATGGTGAGAAAATCCCAGCAGAAGAGCGTGAATCCCAGAGAGACTTGTGTTCTGTCGTTGCGAGGACCTATAAAATATCACAGGTTTTGCTGAGGTATGGGTCAGGCGTGCAGTCAGTGAGGCACGCAATGCAAATATTTCCTGTGTGGATCGGCCAGTATTAGAAGGCAAAGCAAAACAAAAAGTGCCAAATGCTGCAACAGGCAACTTCAGATGACTGAGCTCGAACCCCTGGCTGGAAAAGTTTGAAAGAGAACTTTTACCTGTAACTCAAAACCAGCAAATATACTGTACACCCACATTACAGCATTCTTAGACAAGCTGTGTCTGATCTAATCTTATGTACCTTGGCCACAAGTTTTGGAAAAACAAATATTCCCAAGGCAATCAGATTACTGAATGTACCGTATAACGATGTGGAAATATCAGTGGTTTACAGAGGGCAGTTTATGAAATGGATTGAGTGAATTTAATTCATGCATTGTCAGGCAATTCGGACTTAACTAAAGTAAGGAAATCTTTACTTGATTATATCTGCTTTTAGTGGAGCACCAGAGCCAAATATTAGTGCAACAGCAATGCTCCCAGCCGCAGACAGGGAGGTCAGGGGAGTTTGGTCCCAGCCAGCTTTCTGAGAGCAAAAGGCCGTGTCTGTACTGCAGTGGTCATCACGGGGTTAACAGGTTACCCGAAGTGTTAATGGAAAGGGCCCATTATCTGCTCCTCTCTGATTTCCTGCTCCCTAGGTGGGAGTCCCCCCTGCTCCTATCTTTTGTTTCTAAGGCAAGTTCCCATCCTGAAATGCTGTGAGTACAATTCGGTTTTGTCGCAGTAAGCGGGCCTTTACCAAATCTTCATTCATAGAGTATTTCCACCATTGTGAGTGAAACAATGTGAGGAATTAATCTGGCCTGCGATTTTAAGAAGCCTTGTTCTTAAAAGTTTGTTCTTAGTCCCTCCTTCCCGATGAAGGATAACTTCATTGTTTGGCAAATATGCAAAAGCTGCGTAACATCCCCTACTCATCTATGATTTTAAAAGTCCTGCAGTTTGTTTTTATACAAAGTTCACCTTTAGAAGCATGAGACTTAAGAATTTTTCTCCAGGACACAAGACGAAAAAGCTGATTTCTGGAATATAAGGAACATTTGAAAGGAGGTCTGAGGAACAGCCATGGTTCATCTCTGCAGTGTTTTGTAAGAAGGTCCTAAAATGTAAGTTAAAAGTTAGCAGAGATGTGATTTTGGTAGTAGTGCCTCCAAAATACCTTCAATGGGTGGGTGGAAATGCACTGGAACAGAGAGGCAAGGGAAAGCTTTATTTCCATAACAACTGCTGGATGATGACTATTCAACTGTGCGTTAAAATTAAGAATACTGGTGTCTTTTTTGTTTTCCATATTCTGCTTTATATTCGCTATTTCTCCGGGCTTATTTCTCCTTGGATATAATGGAAATTACACTGCCTGCTATTTGGCCAAGGGAAGAGATTTCAGGTGGTTCCTTTCAGTCTCTGGGTTGTAGGTAAGATGGGCAGAAATGTGCTTCAGTGGTTGTTCTCATATACCTCGAGACTGATCCTAGCAGATGCTTGGGATAATTTTTCACTTGTCATGTTGACACTCAAGTGTGATGTTCTCTGGGGCTTTGTTATGTTGCTGCTTCTACGGTCTTATAAAGATCATAATTTTTTTCTCTGTAGTGTGGATTTTTTTAAGTCACCTACAGCTTTGCATCCTTCGGATTATCCAGGTGCCATTGGCCTTTGCAGTTGTCCTGGGAATTAAATCTAAAGCAGAACATGGCCATCAGTCATGTGGTGATTTTAGTCATTTTGCTATTAAATTATTCTATGATTTTATTCGTGTCACCCTAAGGGGTCGTACTTTTCATTTAGGCTATTGTGACATGTGAGAACATCTGTGACCTCCCTGCCACCCATTCTTTCTCACTAGCAGTCCCAAGAGGGGTCTGCAGAAGCAGATGCAGCAGCACATCGTCGCATATGGAAAACAACATCTGTAATTTCAATTGGATGCCATATTTTGCACTTCCTTTCCTCAATTGTTACATAGGGCAGCGTTTCAATTGAGGGAGGAATGCATTTCAGTGGGAAAGACGCTGCTCTATACCCCTTAACTATTGTTTGCAAGGCATACATAGAAATCCCTCGAGCAACACGTGCTATGCTTATTCTTGTAGTGCCACTGAAAAGGACAGATTAGAACCAATTACTTATCTCTTTGGTTTCCTGCTCTATTTTTGCCAGCTTAGAATAATATGATTACATACTGAAAATAATTAATGAGTATATCCAGAAGTCCTTGCTCAGGCCTTGCTTCGGTGTCTCACTCCGACTCCCACTGACTTTTATAACTTAAATAAAGAATTCAGGATTTTATCTAACATCTTTTCAGCATATTGCTGTCATGAGAGGATTTCACGGTATTAATCATTAGATTCTAGTAATAGACCTTAAAGACATTATGGATGATAGGTATAGTGAGGAAGAAGAGAATAAACCACATTCATAGAAAAATCAATGACATTTGGACTGCTCATGTTGAGAATGGTAGGAAAACTGTGTGTATTTAAATCTCTTCCTGATTACTATAGGTCAGTAACAGTCAGCTTGGAAATATGATAGTAGATGGCAATTGTTTGTATTTTGCTATTCCTTTGTCTTTGACACCTCTTGCTAGCTTTTTCCTAGATCCACAGTAAGAAATGCATGGTCTTGCACTTCTGTTTTGAATGAAAGGTGTTGTTTCAGAAGCTGTTCAAGTTATTTACTGGCTGTATATTTAAATCCCAAGTAAACTGTACATTATAAATCCCGAACTTCTAAATTTCTGTGAGCTGTGAATTACTGCTTTCATTTGAGCCAAATGGTTGGAAACAGACAACAGAAATTTGCATTTGTTTTTGGGGAATGATCTTGGAGGATCTACCTTTTTCCTTCCAATGGTGGAAAGTTGGGTGTTTCTGCATCATTTCTTGCATCCTGTTTTCTAACCATTTGTGAGCTAATTTTTTTGTACTCAGGTAATGAGGGACTCTTCCAAATATAAAGAACACCCTCTGATTTCCATTTTCCAGAGAAAGCACCTTTGATTCTCATGTCCTGAAACAGAGATGTGCACTCTGCCTCAGTGATTTAGTGCTTTGAAATGGCTCCCATCATTTTACTCGGAGGCTGCGGGTATCTTGCAGGATAAATCTGGAGATGCTGTAGAGCGCAGATGATTTTTGGCAAGTATCTTTTTATCATCAAAATTTTATTTTTGGGTCATTCTTCAGCTGCTGCCTTCTGTGAAGGAGAAAGATGCCAATTTTATGTCTTCTATTATGTATTCCCAAGTCTTTTCTACTTAAAGCAAGATTAATGGGAACTCTTGACAAAGATAATGTGTGATGGAGACGGATGGAGGAGGAACCAAGGTGGACTGTCACCTTAGCTTGAAATCACAAGGCAGAGCTCCTGTCCTCATAGACCAGGGATTTTCACAGAAAGCCAGCCAGCAATAAATAAATATATATAGCGGGGAGGGGGTGGTGGTTTCTGAGGGTGACGGAGGCAGCTGGGCTGTTTGCGGGCGGTAACCGGTCTTGGTCCCCTGCTGCATCCTCCAGCGATCAGGTCTTGCAAGAGGACGAGGCACCACTTATGGAGACTTGTTTTAATTAACTCAAGGACGTGGGTTCGGACGAGCTTTGCCTCGCCGGAGCGATGAGCGCGGTGAGCGGGGCCGGGAGCAGCCCCGCCGGGTGCGCGGCAGAAGCGGGGCTTTCCCCCTCTGGCTCTCTCCCCCTTGGGGAGGGAGGCGGGCTGCGGCGGGGGGGGCTGCGCCGCCCTGAGATGGCGGACGGCAGCGGGAGGGCTGGCGACCGGCCGGCCCCAGGGCGGGAGCCGCGGCCGCCCGCAGGCCCCGCCGCAGCCGTTGCCCCCGGCAACCCCCTCGGCTCGTCGCCGCTGCGCCGGGGCACGCGCGGCCCTGCCCTGCCCCGCCGGGCCAGCCGCCTTCGCGCATGCGCCGCTTCTTAGCGGGGCGGACCTGGCTACGTGCGTCACTGGCGGCGAAGCGAGGGACTGGGCAGCCCGGAGAGCGATGGCGTCTTTGTACGCATGCGCCGCCGCCAAGGTTGGGGAGGAGGGGGGGCACGGCCAAGGGCTTCCTTCGCAGTAGTCCCGCACACGCTGGGCTTTGATTGGCTGCCGCTTCCCTCGCCGCCTTTCTGATTGAGCGCCCGCCTGCCACTCAAGGCCTCCACGTTTCATTGCGCCCCGCCCACCAACTGCTCTCTGGTTGGCGGGCGCCCCCGTTTCTTGCGAGCGCTGTGATTGGCGCTGCCGCCCCTTCACTCCGGCGCGCTGCCCTATCGGTTCGCGGCGCCGCAGGATTGGGTCGGCGGTGAAGAATGTAGACCCGGCCGCTCCCCATGGTAAAACAAAATAATCCGGCGATGCTGGGCGTTCAGACCGGGGCGCTCCCAGCCCCGCCGCCGGGCGCAGGTTCACCTGGTGTTGCCGTACGCTGCTCCCCCCGTCCTGCCCCTGCCTGGCTTGGGTGAGCGCGCTCAGCGACGTCCCAGCGGCCGGGAGAGCGGAAGGATATCCTCAGGAGTCGGCGGAGCCGCCTGAGGAGAGAGTGTGACAGAGGAAGTAGTTCCGGCCCCGATTGGGCCTTGTTTCCCAAAAATAGCGCCCAGCGGGTATCCGTCCGCCGGTGTCAGTGTCTCCTGAGGAGCCTCAGCGGGGAGGAGGCAGGAGCGGCGGCGGCGGGGAGCGAGGGGACGCGGGCGGGTGAGTGAGCGAGGGGGGTCCCCGCTTCTGAGGGCGAGCGGGAGGGCGTCCCTTGAGCCCGGCGGCTCCGGACGGCGGCGAGGGTCGGAGGCGAGAAGCGGCGACCGAGCGGGGTCGGGGGCAGGGGCAGCGGGTGACGGGCGGGGGCAGCCGCCGAGGGGGGCGGCTGGAGGAGAGCGAAGGAGGTTCCCCCCCCCCCGCCATCCCCTTCCCGCTGTGCCGTAGCGAGCGGAGCGGAGCGGGGGGTGCTGGCGGGGAAGTTGGTGCGGGGGGCGGGCGGGGGAGGGGCGCGGGCGGGGGCGGCGGGCGCGGGGTCCGGCGGGCGGTGGGCGAGTTCCCCGCGGCCGGGGGCCTCCCCAGAACTTCCTGCGGCGCCGGCCCGAGGAGAGGATGGGGCAGCGCCGGAGCAGGCCAGCGGGGTCTGCCCGGGGGCTGGTGCACCGGGGAGAGAGGGTGCGGTGCGAGGCCCTGGCGTTCGGGGAGCACCGAGGTAAGATCGGCTTCGCCTGGGTGGGCGCTTCGCCGCTCGGGGGGTGCGGGTGTGTGCCGGGAAAGGCGAGGAGGAAAAGTACCTTTTGTCCTGCTCCTCGGCAGCTACGTTGGGTAAGCAACATCACGTTTAAAAACAAACAAACACCCCCCCCCCCCATCCCCCTGTCCGTGGTATACGCTAGCGAAAATGGTCGGGGAGGGAGGAGGAGGCGAGGGTAGAAATTGTTAAAGTAGCTGTACCCCGCAGAAAGGTGTGTTGCGAATGGGAGGAGAAACTGTTCGCTAATGTGTAAACGAGAGGATGTTTTGTCCAGAGGAGGAAAAGACTGAAGGTACAGCTGTGCTGTGCAGCAAGGAGGATTTTGTGTGCAGCAGCTCTGTGCAGAAGTCTTGTGGATAAGAAAAGAGACTGGTCTGTTTCTGACGAGAAAGACAAATCTTTTGAGTTTATGGAGCTGTGTTTTCCAATACGTTTTTACCTGCTTTTGAGGTGCTAGGTGGCGAGTAGAGTGGAATTGCTTAGAAAAACTAACCCAAGTGACTTGTTTGACAGGTGATTGATTTCAGAGTTGAGAAACCGGAGTTCTGTAAGGGAAAAGAGGCAGTTTAAGGAGAGGGGTTTTTTAATGCTTAGTGTCCCATGGTCATACAATCACTGAATTTATTATGAACAGTGGGGGAAAGGGGTTCTGGGAGCTGCAAAGGAGGAACAAAAAGGGGTGATTTGTAAACAGTAGTAAGGAAAAAATGTGGTTTGATGTGGAATCGGTGATATAGACAGTATTTATTTTAACCCTTTTTCGCAGCCTGGTAGATTTTTATGTAGCGTGAGGAAGGCTATAAGCTTTCAAACTTTATTGTGTTAACTGCCTAAATAGAATTGTTCCTTATACAAGTCTTTTCACATTTTTAGGAACTAGATATCGATATTCTGATAGATAAAGGTATTTCTGTTGTCTTGGTATTGCTAGCTTGTGTTTAAACAACCTGTGCAAAAGGTGTCAGAGCAGCGTTCCCATAATTTATTCTGTTTTGCAAATTATTTAAAATATTTACCTATTAAATATAAGAATGTAATCTTTGGGTTTTTTCCTTCTGTCTAACAAGTGATTTGCATTTGGGGGAGAAGTGTAAGGTTCCTGTTTTTAACTGTTTTGGTTTTTTTTTATTTAGGTGCTAGAATATGTACCAAGTGACATGTCTTTCAATAGTTCAGAAGAATTGTAGTGAAGGATGTAATGTTAACACTTTTGGTCACTAAAGGGCATAATTATAAAATGGTATTTTAAAATTCTATACTTGCTTAGCAAAACAAAGCCAAGAGAATGGAACAAATTGCCTTGATATTAAGGGATTATGATAGTGCTGGGCAGTTGGAGATGAGCCTTTTTTGATTGAGGGCATTCAGTTTGGAATTTAGGAAGGGAAATAACCCAGTGCCCTGGTTAGTTATTTTTCTCCTCCATAATTCTTTTCTAAATCTGTAGTTGACATAGTCCACCAGTAGTAGTAGAGGAATATCGTCAGTAAACGAGAAGAACCCTTCAGTGAGGGGGACCAGATCTACTGCAGAACAGTTGTCGAGTAGATGGCAGTCTCTTGTTCTGCTGGTGCAGCTTATCTAAACCAGTCTTGATATGCTGGCATTTCTGATGATTTATTTGAGAAGGCATTTACAGATTGTCAACTGTGGTAGAAATACATTAGCCTTTAGGTTTGTGTTTGCTTGTTTTGCTCCATTTTTTAAGTGTGTATTTAAACCCATGTGGTTACACCTCACCTCTGTAAATGAGTCGCCCATAGAATATGTGTAGGTATCTGGATTTAGATTCCTATGATTTCACAAAACATTAGTTTCTTTCTCTGTGAAACAGGGATGAAGAAATAAGTGAACACTGAATTTTATGAATCTAGGTGAATTGATCTATAGAATTGAGTTGTGTTGGACTAGTAAGATGAGAAGGACTTGGCTGAATTAAAATTTGAAATCTGGAGAATAAAATGGCTTATTATGGCAGAAGACCTGTCGTCTTTAGAAACCTTATTTGGGCTGAAGCGTGTGCGGTTTGCCTTAAACTGGTTAATGTGGGCAGCAAAGCTTTTACAGCATTTATTTTGGAATGTTAGCCAAGTTTCTCAGATAACTTGTTGATGTCATTCTGTGTATTCTGGACCTAAGTGCTGCTTCAGAGAGACCGGAAGCACCGTGCAAGTCTCTGAACAATGCCTTGCTACCTTGCCTACTCTCAGTCAAGTCATGCATAACAAAACCCAGCTAATTAATTCTCTTAACAGTAGTAAAAGTAGTGCAGTATAACGGTATGCAATGTGCAAGTCTGTATTAGTTTGGGAACTAAGTTTTTTGCCTAAATAAGAAATATCTTGAATTAGTAATAACTGTAGTTATGCTTTGCATGAGAGATGTGTGTTTCAGCTCAATGTTTTAAAAAAAATTTCTAAAAATTAATGTTAACATGTTTCATTCACCGCAGCAGATTCTTAATTTTTATTTTTAAAGGCCACAGGATTAAATACCCTGTGTGGAACTCAGGCTTTGGGCCTGTTCAGTCATGACAACAGTCTGATAGTGTGTGCAAAACACTGGGACATACTTTTTCTTCTCATTGAAACAAAACTTACTTTGAATTAGTTGGAACGTCTTGTGGCAATGTATATGCTGTGTAACTTCTTAATGCACAAAGTCCTTAAGTTTTCACCTTTCTTGTATTTGAAAGATACTATTTCACACATGTAATAATGTGTTTTGTAACGGGTCAGATGGAACACGAGTAAAAATCTTTGTTTGTGATAGTGTGGGTGGATTTTGTTGCCTATTGTCCTGTGTTCAGATTTGATTCCTTCAGCTCTGGTAAAGTAACCAGGGGAAATAAGTTCTTGTGTGCTTTACTGGTAGCACTGAAAGGCTGTGCAATAATTATTTGAATGGACTTGCCAATGTGTTACTGAAGTGGTACTGGACATGGGTGTAGTTTAACTCTTTTCTCTTATCGTGTGAAATTAATAAAGTCTCTGAAGGCGCAGTCATATCCTGAAATAATGAAATATAGCTGGCTTTTCCCCTGGATGTTTACAGAGTGGTTTTGGTGTTCTGTGAAGTTTGTAAGATTACAGCAAGACATTCTTTTGCTCTTTTCCCTAAGTTAATTTTGTTGACCTTCCAGTAAAAGATTTCCAGGAACTTTTTGGACAGCTAATCAAAACACATTTTAGGTCATTGATAGGGTATCTAGTGAATGAACAAAATAGTATTACTGAGAATTAAAACCAGATTTCAGCTGTGTAATGTGGCAATTACCCTCCCCTCCACTGGCATGTGTTCTGTGGTAGGGTACCAGCTAATAAATAATGCCATGGAGGGTTAAGTCTGTAGCCTGCAATAGTGTAGTTTGCTTTGTTTATTTTAAAGTAAGAATCTGATTTAGATTTCTACCTCTTACCACCCCCCTCATATGGTGCATTCTTATTTTAACACTTGATCGTAACATAAGTTACTGCTTATGGAGTTGAAAGGAGGAGGGTTTTTTCCTTCCGTATTAAGGGACTCCTTATTTCTGTTTATTGACTGTATTGTTTCGACGCCTGTTTAATGGTTCTGTGGGAATTTTTCTCGATTTCTTTAACTCACTTATTTTTCTTTAGGAACATAAACCCCTGTACTGTATACTCTCATTTCCACTTGACACTAAAGAGGAATTAATATCTTGCAAGACAACTCTGTTCCTGAGATTTCAATCCCTCTGCTGCCAAACAGTCACTGAGTTGGAATATTTTAAATGATATATATATATGGTAATCTTCCTTTCTCCTTTTCTCCTTAATCTGAGGCTTCAGTGAAGAATTAGGCAGGAATGACTGTCGGGTAAAGACAGCTAAATTTTGTGGCCAGTTTTTTTTCGAAATTTTGATGCAGGGGAGTATAGCACCTTTTCTGCAGAAAGCATTACGCTTTTTGTTCCCTGTGTGTTCTAACAGTACAGGTGTTGCCTGTATGATGAGAAGAAAATACATCCTTCTCAATAAGAGTGTGATTAATTGAATTATTTTTCAGGGAATTAACTACTTTATATTCAAAGTGTCAGTGATGCTTAATTAGGTGGGTCTTCCAGTTATGTTTGTGTCTCTCCCTGAAGAGCTTCTGAATTCTGCTGAAGTCCTTATGGGCCGACGTAGACACTTAAAAGTGCATTCTGTGTTGCTTTGTGCTCAGCTGGATTTCACTAGTAGTTACTAAGTATCGTTGCATGCCCATTTTAAGTGTACTAAGATAAAAAGTGGTTAGAATTACCAGCCAGGCATAGTTGTGGAAAGGTGCCTGCTTTGAGTTAAATATCTGTGTACCAGGCATTGATGACAAAGCATCTTTTACTGTGGGGTTTTTCTACTTTTTTTTTTTTTTAATAAAGAGCTAAATCATTAGGAGAAAAATGTATTTGCCTTCATTGTGGTGGTCAGAGAACACCTAAAAGAGTGGGGTGTAGAACAGATGGGTTCATGCTCATGGTACTTTTATGACGATAATAGAGGGGAAGAAGGATTTTTTTCCATTTACTTCAAATCCCTTCAAGTGCTTTTGAAACCCAGCTTCACTTGAAAACCAGATTGCTTCCAACACTGTAATTTAGGATTTGATGGATTGGACTAATTTTATTTTTATTGTTTGGAAGCTAACCATAGACCTGTGAGAATAAGGCAGATAAGTCATCTTGATACCTGCAGCAGTAGTACTTGCAAGCTGTGGTCAGTGTCAGTACTGAGTGCTGCACCCATATACATAGGCCTGAGCTGGTCATTTTCTTACAATATTTGGAAGATCAAGGGGGATAAATTATTAAACTTTCAGCTGCCTAATTATGTAAGGACATCTATAGCTGAGCTGTGCTGTGGCTATGCTGTTACACATTTCTTTCCTGAAGATACTGGCATGCAGAGTTGAAGAAAGAATTCAGAGGGGATCATTTTAGTATCCCTTATGATGCATAGGAAGATATTGTGTTAAAAGGTGGGATATGGAAGAATTGGCAACAGTTGTAAGGGAAGAGAGAAAGCAAGTAGTTGAATCTCGAGAGACTCAGATACACACGCACGTACAAAAAGATGAGGGGTCATAAAGGGCAGAACGGACTTGCCTTGGCAGTGTCCACTGAAGAAACTGTCGAAAGGTGTCAGGATAAGGTGACTTTCCCGTGCCCTGTATCAGGCAAAATCTGCAATACTTGAGCCCAGGAGGCTGAGAAAGAAGTTGTAATAGTGTTTTTTTTTTTTTCTTAGATACCAAAACCAAGTGTCAGTTTTTACACAGGCATCTTTCTCCAGCTGTTTTGAATTGTATTTAATTGATCATCTTGCTGTTAGGGAAAACTTGTATAGTATAGCTGGGAAGCATTGTGCGAGGCTATCAACATCAAGGACATTTTGGTTTTGGTATCGTTCTTTTGCAGCAGCTGCCCTCTTCCTGATATGACTGCATGCATCCTGTTTTAAAAACTGAGCGGACAAGAATGACTGCTAGTAGGTTGGTGTGTGTAGCAATTAAAAAATGTTGCTTTTTCCAGTGTGAGCTTTCAAAGCTCTGGGTCTTCTAAGAATATTAGAGAAAATGGAGTGTTCTTTCATCACTGTGCTTGTATTATGTCTTCACGCAGTGAGGGTAGTAAACTAAATTTTTCAGTAACTAAGTATTTTTATTTTGCCTTGAAGCTGTTAAAATTATTGTGTGATGATATGAGGTTTTAATTACAATTCAGGTGCCTTAAATTGATGCTCAGAAGCCCATTGGTTTTAGGGTATAAGAGGGGGAAGTAGAAGGTGCGGCAAGAGATACACTGTTTCACTTGATGTGTATAGAAAGGGAAAGTGCTTTCTGCTAAAATTTTTGAGCCTATAGGCTGTCAAATTACATTAGTCTGAGTTTGAAAATACATATAGGAACTTGGCTAGTTGACTTTTGGGATTTGAAGCTTTTGAGTGCAGAAAAGGATTTCCTCTGAGTGACTTCCTTAATATCCTCCGGTGTTTCTCTTGGAGCGTTGAGGTTTTTGTGGTTTGCGTGGTGGTGGTGTTTTTTTGTTTTCTCCTCTTGTTGTTCTCCTTATCTTTGTTCATAGCACTCCAAATGGTGGGGTCGCAACTTTTTGTCACTGAAATGTAGATGAAGCTCTTTGCTTTGAGAGGCATTGGGCTCAACTGTGACAAAAGTGCCTGCAGTAAAAGTATTAATGGTTTCCATTAGGAAACACTGAATTAGAACTCCTCCTTCAAGGGAAGGAGACAAAATCGTGGATGGCTGGAGATGTGGTCACTAGATGGAGGCAGGTATTCACTGGGTGTTGGAGATATGGAATATGGGTATATTTGCAGGTTTTCTACTTATGAACACAAATACTCTGAAAATTCACAAGGAATATGTATAGCATGCAATAGCATTGTTGAATATGAAAGAATAATACTGAGTTTTAAGTAGCTGCTTGTTATTTTCTTTGTCACAAATATGAAAACCTCTAACCTGAAGAGCCTCAAAAAAGTGATGTGAAACTTATAAATTGTATTCACTGACATTTAAAAAATACTTTATTTTGCCAAATCTATATTACAAAATCAGACAGAAATGCAGAACACTTCGTCTTAGTGAAAGACAGAGAAATTCAGGAGGTGCCACAGACTTTTCATGTGTTCAATATGAGTTCAAATTTGAGGGGTTGAGGAAACAACAATAGTTATCATAAGATAATTGCCAAATGATTTTTTTCCTTTAAAAAAAAAAGAAAGCTATTGGTCAATATTTATCGCTGTTCATTCAGTAGCTTCAAGGAACTACTAAAATGTGATGATCAAATGATTGAAAGGTCTGGATTATTAATGTTCCTGAATACTGGAGTCATTTCGATGCTTTATGCAAAATAAGGAGAAAGTACTTGAAAAGAGAAATGATTTGTTCAGGAGATGAAATAGGGTTATGGGAGAGTTGAAAAGTTCAACTACTATTACTGTCTCGGCGTTCTGAAGGATGCTCCTAGTGACTCCTCGTTGAATTGTTTTTTACAGGCTTATCTGCATAGGAGACTTGGATTCACAGTAAGATGAAATATAACCTGATAGCTCATGGTTATCCCAGTAGCTGCTTTTCAGTAACTCTTTCTGCAGATACTTTTAGCATGCCCTACATACGAGACTTCTCTAGTTCAGTGGGTTGCAGTCCTTTTTTTTTGTAGATTCCCCATATGTTTTTGCTGAGGAGGTGGACTCCTGTGCTGTCAAGTTAAGCCTAGTGGTGACATGCTTGTTTTTATAGCTATCTTTTGAGGGTGTCCTAGAATTAGTCCATGAACCGTGTTGTTGTCAAGTACATGCGTATTTACAATGAACAGCGTGTTAGCACAAGGTGCTTATGTAAAACTTGCACCAGATTCTATCAGAAAATAAGTCCTTCACTTCAGAAGAGGTGATTGGAGAGGTGACCAAAACGTAATGACTACTAAGAGACACAAGTAAAAACTTTTTTTTTTTAAAGCTGAGGAAAGGACTTGCCCCATGTTAGAAGGTTATGATCCAAGCCCAAGTCTACTGTGCAGTCATGTTATGAGCCCCTGCAGCACCCTCTGGTGATCCGAACATGCTTGTGCAGCAGTTGGGGTCCTGGTTGAGCTTCTGCATGAGTGTAACCATCAGGTCTTGATACAGGACTGAAGAAATACTTTAGAACAAGCCTAGGCCACAAACAACTTAATGTTGCTAATGGGTGCTCTTGGGTTTTACTGCCGGTTTTTTTTTTTTTTTTCTTTTCACCTTCTAATTTTTGTCTGAGAGGTGATGGAAGTCATTAAAGGATCTGTAGACTATCCTGTTAATGTTAGCTCTAGGCAAGCATAACCAGTGTGATTGCATGAGAGAAGGGGATTCCAGCTTTATGGCTGGGTTGCTGAGGAGCAAATGAAGCATGGTATGGGGAAGAGGGAAGAACAAAGACAATGTGTATATGAAAATTTTTATTCTGTGTACTGCAGCCCATTTTATTTCTGATACTAAAATATGGCTTGGAGAAATTGTGGAAGTAAATTTGAAAATAGTCTCAACAGTAGTAGTGAAGTAGTGGCTTTGCAAGTAATAAAACTTACAGAACTTCCATTTCCCTTATTTTTAATTGCTTCTGTTATTCCCTGATCTGTCAGAGTATCCCCTCTATACAGTGTATTTCTCTTAAGTTCTTTAAGTATTTTCAATGGCCTGCTGGCTGCGGCTAGTCTGAGTACAAGTGCCTGCTGGCTGCCTGCGAGCTGCAACAGAACCGGCTGCCTCTCTGGACGCTGCAGGTGCTTTGCCTGGGGGTTGCGTGCAACTACCAGCTCAAAAATCCTGCAGCACTTTTTATAAAGTCTTAAAAGTAATTGATACTTTTACTGTTGCACTTGGTTGAAACTGGCCAATTAAACTGGAAGCTGTTAAATGAGAGAGAATAGGCTGTGATCACGTAAACCTCATTTTATTAGAAAAGGAGGTTTAGAAAGTCGTGGGTAAAAGTTCCGTCTTCAAGATTTTAGTGCTGTCATTGATAATGCCCTAATCTTGTATCAGTAAACTGTTATTTTCTTAAGTGTTTTTATTTAATTTTATGAAAATAAAGGTAGGATGATTTAAAATTCTGCATTCAGTTTCTTAATTTGCTTTGCTTCTAATGTATTTGATTGGATCTAAATGTCATATTAGGTTGTGATTCACTCATTCAGCAGAATAAAGTTAAATAGATCTTCATTTTGATGATGCTTGTTTGTAAGTGTATGGGAAGATACTTGTGTAGAACACTTGTGATTTCTTCCAATCCAGAGAGTCTGGTCAGGATGCTGCTTGCAAGATTCTGTAATAGTTTGGGGATTTTGTGCAGGGAATTGACTCTGCAGCGTTTGGGCTTGGGATTTGATTCTTGTGATCTGGAGTAGAGCTCAGTGGGTTGTGATTGCAGCTGCCTGTCTGCTGCTTTTCCCTCACCAGACTTTGGACCACAGTTGTGTGTCATTTCAAACAGCAGCACGCTCCTCTACCGCGTACGCTCTGGAGGTCGGGGAGCAGGAGCTTATTTGCATCAGAGAAAGTCAGAAGACCTGTTTGTCTAGAAAACATGTAGATTTTTCTGTTTTAACATCTTGTGTCTAATCCCCGCTGCATCCCCCTCCTGTCCTCTGCTCCCCGCAGGCCCCTTGGAAAAAGGAACAAGAGTGGAGGGAATATCCTGGTTTGGTTTTTTTAAAATCCCTCTCCCCACCCCACCGTCTGAGGCTCATATGCATGTTTTATTGAGAACCTTCTGAATCCCATTTTTTTAAAACATGGTATTTTTAAGGCTGAATTATTAAGGAATAAAACCTGCCACAGTATTCCAGAAGATACTGGCTGACTAGCTCTCAAAAGAGGTTTCACTGTGCTTTTCCATCATACATTCCTTTAATGAAATGTTAATGAGAAGGTGGTCTGAAACTTCTTGAAAACTTGTTGTGAAGCAAACTCGCTTGTAATCTGAGGATTTTTTCTTCACATCTATTTCTTTTAAGGCATGTATGTTTGTTTCTGTAGCTGTCTGTCTTGTTTGCATGTAGATAATGCCTGCAAGCAAGCCACAAAGATTTTGGTGTATTGTTCTTCTGAGACATGAATGACTAATTTTCTGAAGGTGTAAGGAGCACCAGCCTTCATGTGAAGTTTCTTTTGTGCTTGTTACAACTGTTAGAAGCAGGAGAAAGTAAGTACAGACTTAACTGACATGGAATTCCTCTTGACGGGAGTCCTCCAGGCTTCTTATCTTGAATGGTTGGGATCACAATTCTTGCTTCTGTCTTATCCATACTTCACAGCTTTTAATTCTTCATGGTCTCTTCTACTTAATCTTAATGGCTTATAAGATACTTCACTGGCATAATTAGCTTATCTTAAAATAGTCTGATCTGTTAGCAATATTGGAACAGTGGAGGGACAGCCAGCCCAATCGCGTGGGCAGTGCACCCACAGAGATGTGTCAGTGTTTGGGCCACAGGGGAGGAAGGAAGGAGTAGGTGAGAATTTTTTGTGGAACATGAATGCCTCAGCCTGCCTGTGTTAGAATTTACAGCTGTTTTCCTTCAGGATTTTGACAACAGCCAATTAAAGTAACTCGAAAGCAGCTTTTGTTTTGTTTCAATCAAGATACAAGTAAAGTGGAATGAAGATACAAAATTCAGTTCCAGGAGTGTTCCTTTGCTTGGGTTGATTTTTATATTTGTAGCTTGAGTGTGTCTAGCTTGGTTTATCAGCTTTTGTGCTTGAGAGAGAGTGAGCCTCATCTTTCCTCAAAGTCCTCCTTGTTTCAAGCTTACGAGTATTTCTGGTCTCGACCTTTAAACTTTGAAGTGTCTTACCATTAATGTATCTGCTTACTTGAGAATGTGTCTCTGGGTTTGACTGCTTTCAAAATTGTCTTTCGTTTTAATTTCCTTAGGAACAAATACAAATTTGGTCAAGAAAACAATTGCATATATTAATGAAAGAGATGGTAGGTGTATTAATTGTGAAGAGTAAGCTCTGCGTTTAATTTGTGTATTTTTGGAAGAGCTTGTGCTGCAGTTGTTATTGTAGTTGCTACAATATTGAACAAGGGATAACAGCAATGCTTTTTGTTTCTTGTTGCTATGCAGGAGAAGGAACTTGATATACAATACATTCAGGATGCTGCCTGTGATGTGATTTATTCCATATTTTCTAGAGGACATCCTTTTGTTTGGATTTCTGTAGAAAAGTACTGCTTTTTCTGAAGTTCATACAAACCCCCAAAATTATGTGCCAAGTTGCCGTGCTTTTCGTTGATTAAAGATGGATTTTGGTGTTTAGTGTGATACAACAGGCCATGTGGTGAAATGTTCAGATCCTCAGTAATTAATGCAAGGTATACAAATACTGGCTGCTCTTGACTTTGAGCAAAAAATGTAGTTCTATTATTTCAATGTGTAAAACGCTTTTTAGGGAAAGTTTGTTCTATTTTTGGATTGGTAACTCTTCATTCTGGAGTCTGATAAAACTTCTACATTGATGTTTTTAGGTCCTGTATTTTGATCTCTCAAACACTGCAAAAAAACCCACAACCTTCTAAGAAATGCTTTTATTATGTAGTGTTTGAGTCTGCAGACCATCATTGAAAGACTAACTTTGACTCTATAAGACTTAGTTAAAAACAAATTCTCCTGATAATATTTGAGATCTACTTCCAGGTGGATTTTATGTACTACCTCCACACAGGAAGTGAGAAAAGTAGTTTTAACTGTACATTTGTCTTGTGTATGCTGCAAGATTTCCTGAGCTTTTCCTGTAAATGGCAGTAACTTGACAAGTTCTATGTCTAGTTTAATGTTTCAAGTAACTCTGGTTTTATTTTGCTGGTATTGCTGATGTTTTTACATATGCAGATAGAGTTGCAATGTAGCTGAAGATGGGATGGTGGAACTTGCCTCTCTTCCTGGAAGAGCTATGCATCCCAAAAGCTTGGTATAGGCCTCATTTTAATATGGCTCAGTTTGTTACAACAAAATTATTCTGGGGAAGCTTCTAGATCGGATTAGATGAAGTCAGCTTTCAAATGAATTTGGTGTATTTCTTGTAACGCTTGGGTTTTTGTGTTGTGTGATGGGTTTGGGTTTTTCTCCCTTTTTTCCTTGTTTCTCTCACATTCATTAACCGTGCTTACAATGAGTTTTCAGTGAATTAGTTTCAATGTTCCGACTAAATCCTTGGCTGTAGCGATGGTGCAAGTGGTGGTGATCTTATTCTGGTATTCTTTCTACCACATTTCTTTGTGTCTGGTCGACCTATTTAGAAGAAAATGCCGTAAGCTGACGACATTGCCTGTGTGCTTGTTCGCTGTTACAGTATTAATGTTTATGTCTTAGAAGTATTAGTAGAGAGATTATTAGGAGAGGAAGTCTCGCACAGAGAAACTTCCTGCAGACTGATTGAAATAGCGGTGAATTCTAATGGTGTTCCCATGGTAGTGAATATGTTTTCTGTAATACACATTAGTCAGGTCTTGGTATTGTCTTTATAATACAGCATGTTGGCTGTATTATATAGTCAATACACAAGTTGCCTTAGCAAAACTTTCTAAAACACTGTAAAAAAACCTACATGAAACTGTGTTTGGCAAAAATGCTCAAGGGTTCTAATGGTTCCCGAGTGTGTAGGGAACTGTCTCTTTCTCTTTTTGGCATTCACATAAGCTTCTTGATCCAAGTCTTTGTCTCTTTCTCCTCTGCTGTATTCCCGTACTAAATTAAATTATTTAACTTTTATTTTAGCAATACGAGACAATTTGAGCATAATTAAAGTAATGTATCTGTCTAAATGAGTGATACCTAATTGGATTATCATTGTTTAGAGAACATGTCTGCAATCATTCATTGCGAAACTGTACATTTCTGTTTGAGAGCTACAATAAATATTGAAGTCTCACTGTTCAAGCTAATGAGTGTAGCTTTAGATCTGCATTTTCACTGCCATTCATAATTTCCAGAATGCACCAGTGCATTGAGATACTGTTCTGGGATTCCAGGGCTCTGATGAAGGTGAAGGGAGCTCTGGCTGTGGTTTAGTGGCAGAGAAAGACACACACCATTTGCTCGCCCAGCGCGATCAGCATGTGGCCAGCCCTTCTCTCTTGCTTTGCCTGCTGCCTGCAACGGGAGATTTCAGCCCTCTTACTGCCTGGGGTTCATCCTGAGCCCACAGGAGGATGCCCTGGATCTAGAGGTGCTCTGAGTCATTTGGATAATAAGGGAAGATGATGTCTGTGTTGTTTTCGTAGTTTTTCTTTAGAAGGCATTTAGGGGTTATAGTGCTGTTTTGTTAGTCTCAGGTAATTTATATATGAAACCTCCTAAATCCAGACATTTCTTCACCCAAACCGTAGGCTTGTGCATCTGATAGATCTGTGCAGTATGCCTAGGTACATTACAACCTTATAGGCCTTCCCTCTTTTTCCTGTACAGCAACTTCCTTGGCTTATCTTAACACTGTCATTTGAAAGACTTACTAAGATATTTTACTGAACTACATGTGATGGGAAGATATTACTACTTAGGTCTGTCTTCCAGATTAGAGACCAAATTCAGGAAAATAGTCTTTCAGTCTGTTCAGCTAGAATTCTGCAGATCCCCCCTTAGATCAAAGGTAAAGCTGTATCGTGATAGAGGTGTGTAGGCAGATGTATGCAGGCTGCCTTGAAATGAGTTCAGTGGAGCTGTGCAAGTCCATGTAGGGTACCCACACAGAGAAAGCATTTCTTTTTTATCCCTATTACTTGAAAATCCATGGTGTCACAAAGTGTTCTTTAATTGTAGTACCTAAATGAGGCAAACCTGTTTCTTAATGGAGAACACTCTTAAGAGTCGTATTTGTCATCTATTAAGTCTTCAGGAAACTGGGTTAATACGTTCAGTTATGACTACTCACTAGCAAGATGTGGATGGCAATGCACCTGCATTTTGAGGTGGGTATGTCTCGTCACGTCGTCTTGTGTGGTTTGTAGCTGTGAATTCCTGTTTCAGCTTTTCTTCATATCTTTAGCAGAAGAGTTCTGAAAGTGTATGATATGTTCCAGTAACACAAATGACGGTCAGCACCCACCGACTTTTATTCTTTTTTTCATTTGTTTCTTTACTAAGTGTGGTTGGGTCATTTTTTAGGTAGTGTAAGAACATATGCAAGCCTTGCTGTATGAAAGGACTTCAAATGTAGGCTTGAAATTTTTCATAATTATTGTGTGACAAATTTAAATCGGTCATCCTTAAAAAATAATCTTATTTTTGTTTACATATTTCATTTAGATGATTAGACTACAGTGAAGTTTGTGGCGTTCAGTAAAACTTGTAGTTCCAAAATTTGTCTGTGGTCTAGACTGATGCCTCTGTTCTAAGAAGAAAGTTTTGTCTGGGATGGCCTTTAACAAATCAGGAAGACTAAGGAGGTAAAAGATTTTACTTCACTCTGATCTATGTGTATGCCAGAGGCTTCTGAACTGTCCAGCTTACAGATCTGGTGGTGTTGATAATAGTTGAGAGATGATGGCGGTAGTTTCTGCTCTGTAGTCTGACCTGACCAAGTCAAAGCTTGACTCTGAAAGCCTTAGCTTTAACTAAGGACTTTATTCTGCCAAGTATAACTTCCATCAGCTCTTGCTATTTACGAATATGGAAAATAAAAAATGAGAAATAATTTTCTAGTGAGAGTGCTGTGGTTTTGCATTTGTTTTCAGTTCTCCAGTTGATACCTGTAGGAGAAATTAAAAGTTCAAATGGTGACCTGGAGGACTTCTATTCCTCAAAGCTTCTCTGCTGGTCTTTGCTTTAGCAGCAAATGTTACTTTTGTTGGCAAACCTTGCTTTGTTTTGAGTGTTTTGCCGTTGAGGAAATTTAAGATTGGTGCCTTGCCTTTGAAGTTGGTTACTTGCTTGCTGACCCTGGTGCAAATGCCTTAATCCTCGTCTCCCTGCCGAGGTGCAATTTAACGATCCTGTCCTGTTCTCTGTCAGTGTGACAGGGCAGAACAATATTTTGAAGAGGAGGTATGGCATGCCATCTGACTTGGCTGGAGTGAAGTGATGTAAACAATTGAAACTATCTTGCGCAGGCTTTTTGGTGTGAGGATTTGGAAGAGTGCGTATGTCGGACTTCAGCTGTTTGTTCTTTAATTTTTTTTTTTTTGAGAGTTAGTTGCAAGTAAACCAGAAGTATTTCTGCAACACCCCTCTGTCCTCCATTTTTCTCTGCTATTTTTTTTGGAGCTTTCATTCATTTCACTTCCCAGTGGGTAGATGATGAGTTTTCTATCAGATTTATGTATTGAATTGCTAGTGTTTTTCTCCTGAGGAAGAAAGAGAAAGTCTGGTGAATTCTGCTCTCAGTAAGTGTCTCTTTTTCACTTATCTTAATATCTTTCCTTCCATTTTTGGTTTGTCTTCTAATGCTCTCATGAATAAAGTTCCAAATTGGTCAGCTGGGTGTGTTGCATGAGCAGATTTTTGTTCCTTTTTTCCACCTGGGTGTCTTGAAATGTAGATGCTACAAAACTGACTCGTTATATACCAGCACTTCTGGAGAAACAAAACAATTACTGTCTGATCTTAAAACCAGAGCATCTGTGTAGTTCTATGTTATGGAAAAGATCCTTTTATTGATAATCATGTTAGGTTTTGATTTCTGTTGCTGTTGGGTTTTTGTTTGCTTCTGAAATAAGAGTAACATGTAACATGTCAAACAGTTGCAGATAATTTAATTCTAAGTCCTCTACCAAGGTCAGCTTTTTTTCAGTGCTTTGCGTAATACCGGGCATCTATTGTTCTAGTCAAAACATGTTTCATGTGATCTGTAAGACTGTAACTTTTCTCTATAGAACCCTAATATTGTTTGCTTGCAGTAGAAACCGTGTTTCTGTAGGTTTTGCTATATGGGTGAAATTTCGAAGCTACATTGTTAATGGTGCAGTCAGAAACTTGTTAATTAGGAAGATGAAAAAAGTAGGTTTTGTCAACAAGTTGTATTTGTGGATCCCATTTCCTAGTTTTGTCTTCATATTGAAGTTTACTTGTTCAGTTATTTCATTACTTCTCTGTGGTTTTTACCAGTGTAGCTCCTGTTTTTAGTTATGTGTAGTTTTTTCTTTGCAAAAGCAATCCAGTATAAGACTGCTTTAAATGTCTTAACTGTTGTATACTTCTAATGTGCTGGTGCTTTTGTGTGTGTGTTGTTCTTCAGTGCTGTGACTTTGCTAATTGCAGGTCGGAATGCTATGTAACTCTTAAGTCATCAAGATGGGACAAATTTTTAAATAAGATGTAATGAAAAAATGAGTTTAAGTCTGATGCAGACAAGGAAGCAATGGCTTAAATATTTGAGCGGTAACAAGTCAAATGCAAAGTTCAGCAGAAGTAAACAATTGGAACATTATAATTCAGCTAGGCTCGTGTTTTTGGCAGTTATGCAGAGGTGAAGCACAGCTCTTCAGGAGGTTTGGAGTGGGTTTTTTTATTTTTTTTTAATTTTTTTTATTTTGCAGCGACAGCTTCTGTGCTCCCATGGGTTGGGGGTTGGGGAATTCTTACCAGCAGCTGCACAGAAACCTGCAAGTGCAAAGATGGCCCAGATTTGATGTTAAAGCTATCAGGCAGAGTACTGCTGTGTTATCAGCACTTAGTCAATATGATGCTGTTTGACCAGATAAAGTGTCTCAATTGTGTGCTTGTCTGTGAGACTATGTGAATACATATTTTGTGGGTAGCTTCTAGAAGTGTTTTTCCTGGTTCATTAGAAAAACTTCACCTATATTAGAGATGATTTGGTGCCTCCAGCACTCTCTCTTAGTGCAGAAGTTCTAATGTCAAAACAAAACCTGGTCAATATATCAGGACCACACTGTAGGCTTCATAGTTTTGTGCTTAACCTTTGAGTGAGTAAAATTGCAAGTGTTGTTATACTTCTGTAAAAATGTGGTATTCTGTATCTTTCGGTCAGTGTATTTGATAAATGCTGGTGTTCTCTGCTGACTGATTAAGGAATGACTCTGAATAATGAGCTAGTTTGAAGTATGATCTACTCAAAATCCAACCATTTATTACAGCATACCTGTACCTTTGCCTGTCTTTGTTCTCTTGATATACCCATAGCATATCTTTATTGTGGGTAACTCAGTTCCCCATTGATAGTTCTGTCTGGTTTCCAGGTGTTCCCCATCCAGTGGAAAGAGAGAACCAGGGATATATGAACAATCTCAAGAAGTTTCTACTTAAGAGGAACAGTGTCAGGATGTGCTTATAGAAGGCAGCAAACGTGCAATTCCAGCTTAAGTAGGTGTATGAGATGACTTTAAGCCAGTCACTGTGGGTACGGGTTCACTAGGATAGCAACAGTCTGAGATTTTTGTGTGAGCTAGCTGCTTAAATATTTACCGAAGGTCTGTATGGTTCCCCCTGCCTTCAGCTTCACTGCTGAAGCTTACTGTGGTTACACTTACTGCTAAGTGTTTGAGTTAGGCTTTCCTCTATGCTTATGAAAAGAAAAGGATTAATGTGTAGTCTTTGAGCAGAATGCAGGTACTTTTCTAATCTCACTTGACCTCTGTGATCAGGTCTGTTCCTTTTATTTTAGCCTTCTCCAAGGCAGCAGTCTGAAGCCATGAAACACATTATCTGAAATGTCCCCCTGTGTTAGTCTGTAGGCAGCTTTTAGAGGAGATTGCCTTCCTTTCCCCATTAGGCCGGCATTCTCTGTAGCTCTTTTGTAGCATGACGTGGGAAAGCATTGTGACAGAGGTTGAGAAAATATTTCTAGTGTGTGCTCCAGTTTTGACAACTTGGATTTGTTTGTACTTTTTATATGCCAGTGTGTGTATTTCTATATATGTCAATCTATGTAGAGACAATGTGTGGGGTTTTTTTGTATGTCGGTGTCTTTTATAGAGAACATCTGCTATGGAATTGTTAGAAGAGTATGCAATGATACTTGTTTAGTAGTAGTTACCGTGTACCCAGTTGGTTTAATAAACCAGTAAAATATTTCAAATGTCATTGAATATCCTACCCAGTTAATAACACGTACTGTTTTGAATTTCATCAGTCTTACACATCACATATTATAGACTGTAACATGGTGACCTTTTCCTTAAATTTTCCTAGCAAGAGAGTAAGATAAACCAATTAGCTTTGCAGTTTTGAATTTTAAAAATTTGTAGTATAGATAAAATAAATGCAAGGCTTACATACATGTTTTAAAATAGTAAATGGGTTAAAGTAGCACTGACATACTTAGTACTCTGTTGGCATAGTTTTTCCCTTCAAATGGTTGTTTGGAATGTGAGGCCTCTTCCTATATTTGCTGTAGCAGAGCTAAACTCTAATGTCACTTATAGGAGAAATTTAATACAAGCAACTTGTACAGAACTGACTTGCTGCCATGATAGCATCTAATATATTTAGCGTGCATGTGTCTGGTAACCGTGTGATCTTACGTAAGTGAATAAAACTGTGAAACTCTCAAAAGTTGTAATTTCTCTCAATGTTTACAGGGTTCTGTTAATTAAATAAAATGTTACCAAGCTGTATCAAACTATTTGAAGAGACTCAGTTTGTAACTGAGATGTAACCAGCTGCGGAATTTGGAATGATGCAGCATTGTGTCTGCATGTCAGTGTTAAGAGAGGACTGAGAATTAAAAAGTAGTTGGATTTTTTTAATCCGCTCTGATTTTTATAGTATTTTGGTGGGGGTTTTTTAGGCTGTTACGATTCAGTTTGCTGCTGCAGTGATGACTTGAAGAGTAATTTTTAAATGAAATCTGAAAATAGCAATCTGATCCTCAGGTATTTAATCTTTAAGAAAAGCTACAAATGTAACTTTTGGCAATGCTGTGATATTGTCAGAATTTCTTGGTATCATCTGTTCTTAAAAGCTAATGTGTCAGTTACATGCCTTCTGCAGATTTAACAGGTCACCGTTTGGGAGATGATACGCAGGGAAGAGTGGCATACATAAGTCCTCTCTCAAGACAACCTTAATGAGGTGGATAATCTTTAATGGAATATAATCTCTCTTATGCAAAATCCTAATAAAGCTTAATACCATTTTCTCTGCTGGTTTGTTGCTGAAAGTGTGACATTGATGTTGGTTTACTGTTTTTCAGGTTTTCTGATGTCTAGTGCTAAGCAGGAGGAGTGAGACGAGTTGCTCGTTGTCTCCTGTTTGTTGTGCGATACCATTTAGCCTGTGGTAGGAGGATTCTTCTTGCACCGCAGCTATGGGCCCAGGTGAATAAAAGTGTCCTAGGTGGGATCTAAGCACCACAGTGGAGCTTAATACGGAATACGCGACAATGTATTACTAACATCCCATTGCAAAGGGTTTTACTTAGTCTCTGACTGATATGACTGTATTCCTTAAGCTTAAAGTTTCAGGTGGGTTCTGAACACTTTGGGAGTTCCTTTCTTCTCCAGGTCCAGTAGTTGCCTGTCATGCCAGTGAGGCTTGGGTAAAAGCAGAGGAACACAGGGTTCCACCTCCCTCAGCCGTGATGTAACTTGTAAATCTTCCAGCTGGTAACTTTTTCCACCTCTTTCTGTTGAGAAGACTTTCTAGGCACTTTTCTTCCAGATAATGGGTTATTGGATTTTGGTTTTTGTTGGTATTTCTGTAGATGCACTGTCATTATGGACTAGTAAGCTCCTTCAAAGATTGAAGATATTTTCTATAGAGCTGTCTAGTTTTGGTAGATGCTGCATTTGCAGAAAAATGTCAGAGAAGCCTGAGTACTTTGAGGACACACACAGTAAAGCAGCATTGAATTATCTTAAACGTAATAGAGAACTGAAATTATTCCATAAAGCGTAACAGTGTTGTGCACTCAGTTACATACCCTAGCATGCATACTGTTTCCTAGCTCTGCAGAACATAATTGCGTGGGAAGCTATGGTTGGTGGTCTTAAATGTTTCAAAATGTCAATAATCCTCTTGCCCAAGCTCCTGAATTAATAGCATATGAAAACAACAGGGTCGCTTTAGAGTTCTCATTTTGTTCTTCCGCAGCAGCCTGGGTCTGAGAGACTGCAGAACCACCAGTGAAAACTGTGATCTAGCAAAAGCTGTGACTTGTTTGTAGTGGGTTTGTCAGTGCTATCGACAAACATGTATTAATTTCAGTTTCATGATTTGCTTGCTTTTTTCTCATGGCTCTTCTAAATAAATTTTCATTACAAGAACTGAGTCTTGTGCTTAATTGATTTTGCTTTCAGAAGGCCGAGGAGTACCATGTGTATCCTTGAAAGACCTTCCCTTAAGGTGAAATCCTTAAAAGTGAATGAGAACCAGTTTCTTTTTAATGTCTGTTTGAATCTACTAAATGTAGAAAGCCATGTCTGTGTCTTTGCTCTGGTTCGTGGCATCAAATTGGATAAAATGCCGCAGACAAAACTCCCTACAGATAAACTTACTGTTCACTCTTTCTGCTGCTGTCCTCTATCTTGCTTTTTCCTCTGTTTTTGAGGACTTTCCCTTCTCTTTAATGCCTTTCTTCCAGCTGTATGGGGTGAGCATCTTCACTGAAGTGAACTTGGACTCATTCCAAAAAAGAACAAACAGTGAGACTTGAGAGCTATCTTGCCTCCATATGGGAAGATTATAGCCAGTATTACCATCCTGGTCAGGAATATTTTTGGCTTCAGTTCCACCTACTGAAAGAATTAGGCAAGGGCACCCGTTTGAATAAAGTGAGATTTTGTGTCTGAGGATACACTAGCCAGACTAAGTACTACTTCCTTTCTGTGCCCGAAATGACGTCTTGCAAATAGTGCAAATGGACTGACTTGGCAGCATTAAAACCTCAGAGCAGAAATCTTATTTTGCTTCGTTTAAACCAAAGCTCAGTGCATTTCTGGTTCCTAGATGCTGTATGCCTGTGCGATAGACCTGGCTCATGCGTGCTTATCTGTTACTGAATTGTGCGTTTATGGTAGCCTTAAGATTTTACGTGGCGCTTTTCCTGATGCGGAATACTAAAGGGTTTGTGGTTTTTTTAAGCGATGCATACAAAGGGGAGTGCTTGTCGTCTATAAAGGCTTGCTAATGTTGATCAAATATTACTATCAAAATTAAATATTTTCAGTGGTAGACAGAGAGGGAGGAGGATCTACAAGAAGCTAAAAGGAAGAATCTCCGCAAGTATTGGTTGACATAACACGTTAAGAGTCGTGCCTGCTAGAAGTACAGGGTAAGCTTGTTTTGATTCCTGTCTTCCTTTTGAAAGCAGGCAAATGTTTGTAGTGTGGAGGACGTCTCCACCCCTCCCTGCAGTGAAGCTGTGTGCTGGAGAAAATGATGACGCTGTGTTGGTGAATTCTTACAAATCGAATCATAGCTGTGTCTGTGTGGGGGTAAAAATCTGTTAGCTTCAGATGAAATAATAAACTAAAGTTTTGAGAACTAGGTCCGACTGTGGTCAACATTTTGGGTTATACTGAGAAGCCTTTGTTTCAAATCTCAGCTTAAAAATCTGTTTAGCTTGGCAGCAGGATGAAATCTGCTAAAAAGCAGCTATCAATCTGCAGAGTGAATTGCTGGAAAGATACGTTTATTCCAGTGGGAAGACAGATACAATTCTGTAGTCTGTTTTGTTTTGGTTTTTTATTTTCTTTCCTTTAAGCGAGTCTGAATGCATTTCCTTACAGCTTCTGTAATCCTGCCTCAAAGTAGAGCGTGTGAGAGCTGAGAGGAAAGTAGAACTCGGTCACCAATACAGTTTCTTAATTAAAATCCACTTTAATTCTTTCTTCCATTTCTTATGTGCTGTCAGAAGTATCTTGTACTTTGGCATACAGCTTTTCACATGTTTGCTGTGACTGTTCAGGTTTTTTTTAAGAAATGTGTGGCCTCATGTGCAAAACTTGCAAAACATCAGTGAGGGGAGAAGGAGCTGAGCTATGTAAGAGGATGGAACTGGATGCTGGAAGTTTCTTGCAGTACGATTTGTAGCCAGAGCTTTGAAGCTATATATCTGTATGTTGCAATGAGGTTTAGTAGGTGATTGAAGTTTTCAGGGTGATGTACAAAAGCAGGTATGTTCAAAGGTGCTTATTGAGGGGAAAATATACACTTTTAGTGTGGGCAAAAGCAGCAGTAATACAGAGGAACATACTAGGGCCTAGTTACCCTGTCCCTTCTAGGCTCTGTCTTTGCTGATGCAGGTGAAATTGGAGACCATGAGCACTGGTATCCCTGCTGTTTGCCAGCTAGCTGTCAATATTTATTGCTTCAGCTGCTGCAAGGCTTCCAGTCAGCATGTAAAAGAAAGACAGTTTTAATGTCCTGGAGGCCCGGAGTACTCAACAATAACTTTTTTTTTTTAAGAGGAGTTAAGATTTCCTGCAGGTGCAAGAATGCTTCTAAGCAGGTTCTTGAAAGTTGTGTGTAAACTGCATTCCAGCTCACTGTGGTTATACCAGAAAGGAATGGAAAAGATTGCAGATTCTTCCTTCTGTACTCTAGTGATAATGTTAGAATAAAAAAACCTCATTTCTGTGACTAAATAAGTCTATCACTTCACATGCAGGAATTTAACACTAGCTTTAACCACTCATTTCTCCAAGATTGACTGACGTGTCTGAACTTGCACGTTGCACACTTTCATCTACTCAGGCTACAGACAGTATCAAAGTTCTATAGGGGCTGCAGCTGCTTTTACCAAAATAAGATACTGCTGTTAATGCTAAGTGCAGCAACTAGAACTAATACCTTCAAGGAGAAGACGTTCATGTCTGACTGCTCCATATTTGCTTTACAACTGAAATACGGTTCCTAGGTCTCTTAGCTAGGTTTTTGTCAGAGGTGAACAAGACAGCGTGGATGGAAGGGATCCAGCAGTGTGTGTGAAATAGGCACTGTTTTGTGTGATTTTTCTACTGGGTTTAAGTCATTGGTGCAATAATTAAATGCCATGATGTTACTTTGACCAACTAATAGTGCAAGAGACTAAGACTGATCATGCAGTCTTCCCTTCTGAAGTGGTTTCAGGCTGGTTCTTGGCATTTCTGGCAATTTCTTTGATAGTGAGGAGAATTAGTTTTTCCTTTTCCAAAATCAAGATAGTAAGCTGTGGGTCACTGTACTTTTTTTTTTTCAAATGCATAATTGCAGGTCTGGATGGCCAGCTATATTCATAGCCTTTGATTCCTGACCGATCCTGGTTTTTGTTGAGTCTAGGCAGTCAGCGCATCAGGTAGTACTTGACAAAGTCAGGATGGAGATGTCTCCCTTACAGTCGCACAAAACTTACTTTTGCATCTAATGTTTCATGTCAAAGTTAAGTGAGTATACTTGTTTGAATGGAAGAGGTTTGCAGTAAGGGAAGCCTACAATAATCTGACCCTGTCTGGGCTTCTGCTTCAGATTCCGGGCTACTTAATGTAATTGAAAATAGGCCAGTTGCCTTTCAAATACATTAGGATCCAGCTTTTGCGGTATCTTGCTTTTCTCAATATTCCTTGCTTCAGTTTATTCATGTAGTAGTTTACCAGTAGGGCTTTGTATGTTTATGTATGGAGCACTTAACCGAGTCTTGCTTGGGACCTTGATGAGATTTTTTTTTTTTTGGCCTTCACTTCTGTATCTTCTCATTCAGACCTTTTTAGTGGCTTTATTCATTTAAGATGTTTGTCAGGGTTTGTTGACGGGAAGAGAAATTGAGATATTTTTCAAAATTTTGAGGATTTCTGTTTTTAATAGAATAATGGGAAGAAATGGGTCATACTGCTCTCCTTTTATTTATAGTCATTGAGTATTCATTCCAGAAGCTATGGAAACAAATTTTAATACATGGTGCTATCCACCACTTGAATCATGTAGCTTTGCTGTGAAGCAGTGATGTTAGTTAGGGTCAAATGACTTAAGTTTTCTATTTGCAGCAATCTGCAAGAAAGGGGAAATAATTAGATTTTATCATTGGCTCTGCCTTGCAGGTAGAGCAAGTAACAGAGTTACTGTAGCATCATGAATTTCTACTTATCAGCTAAACCATATTAACTGGCTCTGTATGCAGATTTGCTGCCATTGCTAAGGAAAAAATAGTTTCAAAGTTAGTTAGTTTTAGAATTAGGTTTCTATTCAGAGAACAGTTCTTATCTGAAGATTCAGTGTACTATAGTAACTGTTGTTGAGGTAACATTTTTGCAAGTGAATCAAAGTGGCTGGGTTAATGTTAATGACACGTGAATCCCAGACTACCAGACATCACCTGCCAATAAAGGAAAAGTTTTATGTGCAGGAGCAGAAAATACTCTCAATAATATTCTCACTTTCTTTTCTTAGTAGAAACTGAGTTTACTGTAGTATGTTTAGGTGTTGGGGTATGTGTCTTAATTAGTTAACTTCTGTTTTTAATGGCTGCTGGGGGAAGGGGGGAGAGAAAGAAGGTCATGAAAGTATTTGGATCAATAAAATGGTTTAAGTGTGAGGAATTTCATTCTAGGCTGCTTTTAAAAGTGGCTGCTGAAATTAGAGAGTTTGTTGGAATCGGACTGTTTCTTGACCATGGCTGCCTAGCACCATCTTCCTGAGGCTGTCCATGTTGCCTGTATTCTGCCTGTGTCTAGTATTTTTTTCCAACAGATCACTCCTGAGATGTAGCTGAGTGGATTCATGCATGTTTGGAAAGGCCTTGCCCTATGATCTGCTGTAGCCCCCTCCCCCAATGGTGTTTTATTTTACTTAAATATAAAATGACTGCTTCCTAAAAAGGATGCAGGGAAGGAATAATTCACTGAAATTTGGTTTTAATCTCTCTGAAGTTGTGTAACTTCTTAAATTTTTATTTAGAGGCTTGAACTGGAGGTGTATCTGAATTTTAAAAGAAGAGATTGAGTATTGAACAAAGGCTATGGCAGCCACAGAAAAAGAATTTTACCACTAATCTTTGCTAGAAATATGTAGGCGTCTTTATGGTTTACTGAGTGTCTTACTGAGGCATGGAGGCTGTTTGAAGCATTATGTTGTCGTTTCTGTCTGGCTTATAATTGTTGCACTTCAACAATATGACTGCATGCTGTCATTTAATCAGACATGGAATAAATTATCAAGAAAGCTTTCTGGATAATTGTTCAGTGATTTAAAGCTTCTTATAGATTCTTTGATGTGTGATGTCTCTTCTGTTTGTTCTTGGTTTTCCTGTCCTGTTGCCTTTAAAAGGCGGGGGGGTGGGTGTGCCTACATAACATGAAATCCTCTGGAAGACTGGAAATATGTATTTGATAAGAAAGAGAGTATGCTCAGGAGGGAAGTGGTTATTGAGACTACCTGTCCTAGTAGGTAAAAAAAAAACCCTAAACAAAACCCCCACCAGACCAACCAAAACCAACCACCAAACCAAGAACCAAACAAAAAACCCCCACAAATGGGAACTGGGCAAGATGCTTGGAGCCTGCAGCTTGTGCAGAGCATGAAGAAAAGCTGATACATGTAGAATCAGGAAGAAGCAGGTAGTTAAGAATGAGCTAAACCTTGGGAAGAAGTTTCTGAAGTACAAAATGGGAGCATATGGTGCTCTGTGTCACAGAGCCGCTGTTGACTGAAGCCAAGCTTGGAAACGAAGACCCATCTTGCAAGGGCACAATGTGCAAGGAAGAGTCTTGTTTGTAATAGTTCTAGATTTCCGTCCTCTAATCTACTCACATTAGTCCCTTGCTAAGAACTTCAATGAAATCTGTCATTTTTTATTTTGAAGTGTGATTTGAGGAAGCTTTCTACAGGTCAAGGTATAAGCAGGACCAAGTGAAAGCTGTGGCTGCCTTTGCATCCCGTTACATTCCTGAAGTCAGCTGTAAATGTTTTTGATTGCTGTAATGTTTGTTCAGTAACGCATGCTGAAGTTGCTGTCACATGGCTGTTTGTTGCGTTACCTCAACAGTTCCTACTTAGTAGGCCGAGTGGACTGTTTTCCTCTTTGTAAAGAGTAACAATGGATTACTAGAAGTTTAGTTGCTGATAACTGGTCAGAACTTTACTGAGTTTTAGAAGTCTTGCTGTAAATCACAAAAATCAGTTTACTGAAGTACCAAGCCTGTACGGTTTTCTACATTAGGTAAACTCAATGTTAAAGAAGATTACCTCCTAATTTATGTTCTTTGTTTTGTTTCTTCTAAAACTGAAAACCCAGAGGCAATCAAATGCCTTTTACATACATACTTCCTAAGGAAAAATCTGCTACAGTTTCTGCCTTGGGAAACTCTGCCAGTTGTACAACAGTCAGTTTTAATACACTGAGAACAGACACTGTTTTACTTAAATGGAGAATTGCGTATTTGGCATTTGCTACAAGGAAACTGAAGTGCAGCCTGCAAAATTTGAATACAATTTTAAAAGAGTATTTGAAGATAAGAGTAATAAATCTTGTAGCATTGTGCTACTGTGCTGTGTTCTGAATATTTTTCTGCCTGTCTTCATTTCTATAAATTTTAAATCTTAAAATGATTTAAAATTTATAGAAATGAAGCCTAGAAGGATGCTGTTTGTTAACTTGGTTGACCCCTTGTTTAATTTTGAACTGTGTGTAGTAGTAGTTCACTGTGTTAGTATTTTTATGATGCTGCTTTCAGGTGATTATTTTTTTTGCCAAATATAGTCTACCTATGAGATGTGGTTATGATACATCAGGACTTGTATAGAGGGATATTTTTATTTGTCTAGTTTTTGGTTTATGATTGTTCAGTTCTTTATATGTGGGCTATTTGTTGAGGTTCCAAATTACTGTAAAATTAGCACTACCACCCCACCCCCAAGCACCCACTAAAAACTTCAGGCCTTCTCAGAAAAGATAATCTATTTAAACCATACAGTTCTCAGAGGCAAAAAGGAGGACAATACTCCTGGTGGATAATGATGTCCAAATAGAAATACCAGGAACTTGAATTTTTAAGGTTACTTTGACGTGTTGTTGCTTGTGTTTAAAGTGCTGCTCCCACTGAATTCAGACTGGCATGGCCATATGAAAAAATCAGTGAAGTTTTCAATTTCATTATCTATGAAATGGTTGAAACAGTGAGCAACTACATACATGGGGAAGAAAAACAGGTGATACAGCTTGTCTAGCATTTCATAGAAATCTGACCAAATCTGTTTAGTACTTTAGAACAGCGTTCAGCTGCTGTAACTGTGAAAATGTCTTCTGTCCACTTGCAGTCCCCAGTGTCATTCACGGTGCGTACTCCGATTTGCTGTGCTGATTTCTGTAGAGAAATACAGATGTGCCAGATGTATTGTGAGAACTTTGAGATAGTGACCTATACCTTTGCTAAATGCATTTGTTATGCAAAATAAGATGATCTGTATTCTCTGATCTGTCGATAAACACAAGTTGAGATGGGAAAAGTGATGAGCCGAGTTAGCAGTTATTAAAGCTTGAGTGTCACTGTGGTAACTGATGAAATATGAAGACTCCTGGAAATAGATTTCCCAATGATAATACCTTTTCTTAAAGCCATGACTTAACTTAGTGGTATGTAACACGTTTTAAGTGTTACCTAAAGATGCATCAATAAGCCTAAATAAGATTGGTGAGGTGTTAAGGTGTTGCAAAACCAGAAGGAAGCTCCATTTTGGTTGGTAAATACATTAATTTGCAACTGAACAGTCCTGTGTATGTATTTTATTCTCTCTTATTGTAGAATGAAGAAATATATTAAACCGAACCTTTTAATTGTCCACACTGTTAGGTGTTTGTTGTTTAATTTATTACCAATGTGTGTGAAGGTCTCTTTTCAGCTGATTCTTACTGAATTATTAGGCCAGCTTTACAAAAAGGGAATTATTTTCCCAGCTGAGAGTAACAGTGTGGTTTTGGTGATTCCTTCCCCCCTGCCAAGGTGAATGTAAAAAATTCATTTTGCAAGGTTCTGCTCTGTCTTCTGTAACAGAGGAGAGTTCTTCTGTAGCAGCTTTTTACTGTGGGTGAAATGGTGTAGAATGTAAAGTCATCTCTAACAGACATGTTCTTACAGGATTTTCGGAAGGTACAACCTGGTGGCTCCCTTCTTTTGAGGCAGAAAGGAGTTTCGATAAGCAGACATGTGGCTGTGGCTCTACCTTTTCTTTCTCTTTTTTTTTTTTTTGTGCCACATGGTAGTTAAGTTCCACATTACAGGCTCATAATAACCTTGAGGCAGATGTTTTTGATCTTGAAAAAAGTTTAAGGTATTTTGTATGTATATTTGACTTCAGGAAAGAAACCTTTCTTCTGTGGCTTATGCTGCGCAGAGCTCTGTGGGTTTAAAACCTGTGTTTAAATGCTTTTAGTTGCACTTTGAGCTTGTCATTGTGAAAGTTATGAAACACGTAATGAGTTTTAAACTAATTAAATACCTACAAATGCTCTTCTGTTTCGTTATGGAGAAATCATATCTAAAAAGTTTAGATTTCTGCATCTAGATTATTGTTTTTCCAAGAGCTGTAAATGGAAGAAAAGGGAGGATTATCTGGCGAAAAGGTGTAAAATTGTGATCAAACTGACATATTCCAAAAGCTGTGGTTCATTCACGAGGAAATTTCTGGCCATAGCTTTTAAATGTTGGGTTTTGTTTTGTTAATAATGTCCAGAACAATCATTCTTGGTGGCTATTTTTGTATACCAAAAGTCTCATCTTTTGACAAATTATATGATAAATTAGGAACAAGTTTCTTGAGAAACTCTCGAGTATCTTTTCCAGACTGCTCTTCAGTCATGCAGTTGTGTTTGTTTTTTTTTTTCTTTTTATCTGTTTGTAGAAGTCTGGCAACAGAATTGTTGTGATTACTTAATATTGTAAGTTCTGCTTCTATCTATGATTGGATTTTAATCTAGTATTGGAAGTATAGTTATCTTTCTGTGGTCTTCTTTCGACACTGTTAGCTCATCAGTTTCCAGATGCTATTTTCCTACTGTTTTAATGTGGTTTTGAGAATGCGAAAATAAATTATTTTAGAAAATACCAAGACCAAACTTATGGATGGGAATAATAAAATAGAATTTATTGTCATCTGAAAATATGTGGTAAGGAAGTATGCTTTAACAGATAGCTTGATAAAGTTTTGCTTCTTTAGTATGTAGAGTAGGATGATACGTATTTTTTGGACTTAAGCAGTAGGCCAAGGAAAAAAAATAGCAATGTAACAGTGTGAAAAATATTTGCCTGTTGAGTTTAATTGAAATGTGAACCCATTTAATTTTAAATAACTAGCTAGAGCAGGACTCCTGGCTGTTCCTGATCTGGACAAGGCCACGTTTGTCATGTTATGTAGGAGTGCATGTACTGTCAGAAGTGACACTGATAGTTCTTGAAAACTGTTTGCTCCGAAAGCTCGGGAAAATCTATGTTTAAAAAACTGTGCATTGTAGGAGTAATAAAACTTGTTTTAAGAACAGGCATCTGAATCTTAGTTCGTTTTTCACACAGCTTAGATTTCTGTAGTTCTGTTTGCAAGAACATACAGTTATTCAACTTCACCTTAGACAGGACTTAGTGCATGGAAAAGAGTGGCAGAAAAGGCCATTTTGAGCAACAGTGTATTTAAATAGTATTCAGAAGTTGCAGTTCTTCAGGAGGACTATATTTTTTGAAAGTACTTTGTTCTAATATGCCTTCAAAACTTAATTTGAAAAGCTGTGTAACTTACAAATTAGAAGCTCAAAACCAGATTTGGTTTTAATGTGGAAACTGAGGGCCACGTTTAGTGCAAAACTGCGCAAATCCACTCTTAGAAGTACAGTTGACTTAAATTGTCTAATGATCAGAGGTGTGTGTTGTTCTTCCCAGCTGAAAGAAAAAAGTGGTTTATGATGCATAAAAAAAGAGTATCGATAAAGAATTGTTTATGGCTTCCTGGTTTTTTTTGTGTTGTCCCACTTTTTAAAAAAAGTTGTTTTGGCTCAGTGTTATATTATTGTTTTACAACAATGCTTGTGTATCACTTGCTAGCTGAGGACCTTGGAGCTCTGAGGCCAGTCTCACTTACTCTAAGGCTCTACTTGGATGTAGAAGAATGGGCTTCTAAACTGAGGATGGAAAAAAGATTTATTTCCTAATATTGTGGTACAGGAAGAAGTGAGATAAATGACATGTAGTGTTATTTTGAAGGGGTGGCAGGCCATGCTATTGTGTTACACTTATATTGGACATTACTTACAGCAATGGGTGATGACAGGGCTGTAGAAATGTGGCTGTAGGAAACATTTTTGTTACTGCTTTTGCACACCTCTGCAAAACCCCAGCAAGAATCTGAGTATGATCTCTGTTAAGTGCTAACATGTAGGTAGAGTGAGTCTCTTTGCTTAAAATCTAGCTTCAAAGTGATAGCGATGAATTTTGGAGGGGGGCTGGTGAAAGGAGTAGAGCAAGTAATAACATCCCATGGCTCTCAACGTGTTTCAGTGCAGATCCGAATCTGAGTGAATATATTTTGTATAAATAGTTCGGGATTTAGGAAAAAAAGCTGTCTGGAGTTGTATACTTACTTTATATGGGTTTGTGTTCTCTTTGAGGTTATGAAGAAGAAAATGTTATCTCTCACTTCTGGACAGTGAAATGGGATCTGAAAATCATGTTTGATGCAGCTCCATACAGCCCTTTAACCTTTTGATTAATTATTTTGGTGAAGACATTATTTGGTTCTTAATTTTTTTTTTCTAGCTGTTTCCACATAGCACTGTGGGCAGGGAGGAAGGACACATGTGTTTACATTTACTATGGAAAAAGGAGATAATCTGTTATCTGCTTTGTTAATGTAAAACAGTCAACACGTGGTGATATCAGGGCCTCGTCCCCATCTTGATATGTATGGGAATATTTATATTCTGGTCACATCCTTGCTAAGCATGGAAGGTGTTAGTTACCTGTGAGTGCGCAGTTTGGCCGTGATTTGTGCAGTCTATGCCTGTCAGTTCGTGCTTAGGGGCCAAATCTACAAAAACATCTGCACAGGCTCCTTTAAGACTAGAAGAAGCCCTATTAACCTTGGTTTAGTAAAATTATTGTCTGCTATTTGGTGAGTCTTACCTAAGGCTTACCAGTGTGAGATGCATCTGTCAAGAGGGGTGTTTTTGTGCAGCTGTGGCTTTTGAGAGTTACCATGCAAATTATCTGACGTCATGACACTCATTTCTTTGTGTGTGTTGCAGTAAATGAGCTGTGATGAGGCGGTTCCTGTCAAGTGTAGCCTGTCACCATGATGGTGAAATGGAAGTTCCAAGAAAACAGAGGCAGAGGGAAATAAAAGGAAAATAAATGGAAGGAGTATAACTCTGACACAGTTTTTCCTAACCTGTTCTGCCAGAAGGCTTCCAGACCTTGTGGAGTTCTGCACAGATAGAATTTGTTTCCACTGAACCCTTGAAAGAATCATTTTAAATAGGTCAAATACAGTTTCCTTGCTTTAAAGTTACCTATCTCTTGCTATTTATGAAACCGTAAGCAACCTTGACAACAAACGAACTGATCTGAGTTTCTGAAAATACTCAGTCATATATTTTTGTATATGATTGTTGTCTTTCAGTATGTAGTGTGGTGTTTTCACATGTGTTGGAGAAAGGAATAAATCCAGAAAATTTGGAATAAAGTTTAATTCTACACAATAATAGAGGCTTTTACTTGGACAGTCACAAATATAATTTTTCTTGCTGTGATTGTGAGCTGACATTGTTTTCTGTTTGTAGTTCATCATGAAGCACTTTTTATTTTTTTTTTTTCAAGAAGAATTTCAGGCATCTATTGAAAAACAGTAAGAGAAAGCAGAGAAAAAGGGGAAGAAAATACTTTGCTTCCATGTGCCCATGCCAACAATGTGAAGCAGTTTTGGTGGCTGCCATTTGATTCTGTCACTTAAGGATGTAGAACTTTACCTGCATCAAAGTTACTTCACATTAGTTTCATGTTTACATTCAGAAGTAATTGTGTGTTGATCTTCATATGTCTGCTAGTTTTCCTTTATTTGGGCAAAAGTTTGTTGATGGTCTAGATGGAACGGCTTTGACTTAAGAATTTTACCTAAGTGTGTTTGCAGTGTAATTATATTTTAGCAGAATTAGAACTTTACTAGTCACATTTTTGATGTAACTGTATAGTGGACACAGTCTTATATCTATATATATATATATCTATATTACGTAGTTTTGTTGCTAGTTAGGATGGAAAATAAAACTGCAACTCTGATCAAGGATTAGAAAAAGGGAAAGTCATTGCTCCTTTGAGAAATGTAACAGGCATTTGTGATTGGTTATAACTTCCAATGTAGATGTTCTGAACGTGCATGAAAAGTAGCTTTTTATGGCAAAATTTAGTCTGATTTTGCAGTTAGTGTCAAGATCTTTTCAGCCCTAAGCTCATGCCAAACTTCTGTTTCAATTCTTAGCTTTGAAAAATCGTTTTGTATGTGACTTCAAAATGAAAGGGGTGCTGGGTTTCAGAGCTGGGTTGCCTTTGGCAAATGCGTTTCAAAGCCAGGTTTCTGGTGTCCATAGCAACCCGTGGAGAGGGAGGAGAGGCTGGACCCGGGCAGGACAGACAGGCAGATAGGAATTTAGAATTTGATAAATGAGAAAAAAGCTTGAGGTTGAAGCAAGTAGCAGGCCTGAGATGAGAGGCAACAGTGGATTGAATAAGGAGGGTGAAGCTGAGGTTGTCAATGGGTTGATGCATTTATGCCTAAGAGAGCATACTAATTTTAAAAGAACTGAAATAACACCCCAAACCTATAACAAAATGGTGGTGAAAATTACTGTCACTTTCCCCATTTCCCTTTGTGTGGTGGTATGTGGTGCAGGTAGTGTTTCCCTGCGATTGTTTCTTCCATTAGCTCATGGAAAAGGTTTGTGCATCTCTTTTATTTTGTATCCTTAAGTATGTATATTGCATAATCTCAAGTCGTGTTTCTCTTCCCCTCTACCCTGTTCTCCCATGAGACTTTATTTTATTTGCTTCATAGACTTGCTTTGAATATCTGCTGCAGAAGGTGGAAGAGCTGAGTGAATGAGATAGGACTGTGTGCAGAAAGTGTGTGGTCCTACATCAGGGTTTTAAAATTGTTCTAGAGCATAGGGCTGTTTCCTTAGGGAAATTTTGAGAACTAATAAATTCACTTAGGTGTATGTCTAAGTGCAGTGGAACGTAAAATATTGCTATGCATCTGTATAAATTTGTGGTAGGCTATCATAAAATTTTATATACCTCATACCGTGTTTACTGTACACACTGTGTGTCCTGCTTCGGAAAGAACAGTGTGTAACTGGAAAGGGTGGAGAGGAGGACAGGGTGGCTGGCCAGAGAATGGCTCTTGTGTAAGAAGCGGTTGATAGGAGTAGGGTTCTTTAGTTTTGCATAAAGGTAACTGGAGGAAGATACAGTATAGGCATCAAAATGAGGACTAAGGTGAAGATGGCTGTTTACTACCTCATGAAATTAAAAATCTGTGGATACCAAATATAATTAGCAGGATCAGGCTTAAAGGATGTATCTTCTACTCTGATGCCTAACTAAGCTGTGGAACTCCTTGCTTCTAGGTGCTAAAAGTTTATGCAGATTCAAAAGTGGTGTTCGTGGAAGGAGACTTGATGAACAGGTTGAAGTCTGATTCCGTATATAACTCTAGAAGTTCCTGGTCCAAAAATCAGAGAAAATGCTTTATAAATATTGCTTTTAAGTGATATATGCTTATTCTATTCTTATGTCCCTTCTTTACCATCCTAGTGATATTTGCTAATAGCTGTGGATAAAATGCTGGGCCAGATGGATCTTTGGTATCACATGTGGTGGCTGTTTGTATTAGTTAGGATGATGGCCGCTTTTAAAAAGCCAAGGAGGGAATCTGGTAGCTCTGTATTCAGAGAACTGTTGCAGTGATGGCTGGTATATTTAAAAAATGAAGCCAAAGTAAAGGAGAAAACAAATTTTAAGAGCTGCTTACAGAGACCCTTTTATTAGATGTGTTCAAGGAATGCAACCGGATTTTAGCAGAACTGAATTTACTGTGTGTTCATAGCATGAGCTGAGCCGTGGGGGGTGTGCAGTGGGTGTGGCTTTTTTTTTTTAGGAGAGTCAGGCAGCTGAACTTCAGACTGAATGTTTTATGAATTGAAGCTTAGAGTCCAGTGGATATTCTTGGTGGTGTTTTTAACAAAAAAGGTATAAATTTATATGCCAGCTGTTCCTTTCCACATAAAATACTTGCTGTGTGCTGGTTGTGTAGAGGCTTGTTCATCTGGCCTTAGCTAGCTATTAATACCTTTTTAGCAGCACCTTGGCAGAAATTTTTTTCTTGAAGAAAATAGAAGGAATACAATGCTAATGCCAGCTTCTAAGTGTTTTGATGTATAAACAATGCCTAGTGGATATCCTTTTGATCAATGGATGTCACAATCTTAGAGTTGATTTGATGTTACATTATGTGGAGTAGTATTTCTGAATAGCGTTGGGCACTTGAGGATGTTTTTCCAAAACAGTCCTTCGTTGATAGCAGGTAAATATAAAATGACATTCCTACATTTTGTGATGTTCTTCCACCCCCCCCCCCCCCCCCAGCTGCATCAGAACGTTGTTGTTTCCTCAGTGTAAACTGAATGTATTGTGAAGTGTAGCCTGTGACTAATCGCCTCTTGCTGTCTTTATGTATTAACGGTCTGATGGTGATGTGGTTGCACCACTTTCTACATGTGGCCTCAAGGACATAGTACTGTGACACCCGTATTAAAATATGCAAGGCTTGATTTCAAAAGACGTTTTGGGTTGGAAAGAGAGGTTATAAGCTAATATTTTAGCTGGTTTTACTCCTTTTATTTTAATGAACATAAGGTGACAACAAAATAAGGTGTACTTATTTCATGTTAATACATTCTAAGATACAGTTGATGTTCTAGAGGCTTATTTTCAATTGTTCTCCAGTTTTGTTGAATTAATGTTAACCGACAGTTAAAGCAGTATGTTTGGAATACGACTTTGCAGGTTTTTTTAACCAAAGATACATTGAAAGTTTTTTAAATATCAGTGTTTTGCAAGTTAGTTTGGTGCATTAGCACTGGATTAAAATACCATAATGGCACACTGGCTTTTGAAGTTGCATGTGCCTTTATCTTTCTAATCAATATGACAAAATGAAACAAATGCTGGACTGGTAATTGATTATTGGCAAATGTGTAACTTACAGGTTATTGTAGAGAGAGAGTAACTGTGTGAATGTATTAATTATTCATTGGTGTCTTGGTAGCTGTGAAATAGTCCCGTTGCAAAAATATTTTCTGTGGTCTTTATCCTTCTTTAGTAAAGATACTCTGTCTTTCCTTCTCCCTCCTGCTTCCCGGTGAAACCCCAAATATTGTCTTGTTATGAAATGAGATATAATTTAGTTTAGGAACAGAAACTTGATCTTCTCAGGTGTTTGTTTCGTATTCGTGATGATAATTTTAAGAGAAACAGGAAACACAAATTAGTTTCTCTATAAGATTTACTAAAATAATGAATGGAGTTTACCAAAACTTTGTGGGTAAATTTTTGAAACCTCAGATAACTCAAGGCCTAAAGTTGTGGTGAGTACCACTCCCTCTGACAACTGTAAATTAAGGCATCCAGTTGAAACTGTATGAAACTGATCATTTTAAATCTGTAGTTTGTAAGTAGAATCTAGCAAACCATTTGGCACTTAATTGGAACAAAGTATGCAGTATAATATTTTACTAGTGAAAATACTTTGTTCTACACTGCAATTATTTTGTTCATCCGTGTGTTTTATGGCTGTACAAGTGTTTAATGATGCTTCCTCTTTAGTGATTTGTAAATTAATTTTTTTGAACATTTTATATTTTAGGCGCTTATAAGAAGAAATAGGAACCTTTTCTCAAGCTGAAGACAAAGTAAAAGAAAACCGTATCATGTGTTAGAATACTGAAGAGTGACATTTCTTGGATTAGTGTATTTTTGGATTGCAAAGCAAAAGAAAGAAGCTGAAAATGGGGAGAAAGAAAATACAGATCACAAGAATAATGGATGAACGGAACAGACAGGTGAGAAACAAGAAGTTTGCTTGAACAAGTTCGTCATTAATCCTAAAAATGAGTGGAAACTTTGAATATGCTGATCTTGATTCACTCTTCTAAAGCCAAACTTTGTCTTGATGTATCTACAGATGGCATTGCCAGAATACAGATACGAAATGTGTCTCGATGGTTTTACTACTGTTTGAGGGAAAATTGTTATTTGTAAGTTTTATATCTCAAATCAAATTCACTGTGAAACTACTATTCCTTTTTAAATGGTACGCTAGTCTGTACTTTCAGTAGACTGGAGGATTGTGTTGAAACAGACACCTTACTTGAGTTGATAGCTGCTAGGAACACTGAGTAATGAAGAGAGAGAAAGGATGTAGTACAAGTGTTTGCTATAGCCTCTTTGGCAGAGGAGTTTGACATAGCCGTGGACAATGATTTACAGTGTTTTGGATATAGTAATGAATTTTGTTAACGTGATTCTATTTAAAAGCATTGACTTACATTCCTTATAAGAGCGGTTTGCTACAACAATCTTTAAAAATTGTCAGTCGAAAGGGAAGAGTACTCAAAAGTGCGCTCTTTTAGGGAAAGCTGCTTACTGGGCTGCTCTTGCCCTAATAAAGAGGTGACCTGTGAATCTGAAAAGGACCAAAAGTTGATGACTCTCTAGAAGTACTGTTTCCTTTTAACTTCTAAATTGCTACATGAGCTATGAAATAAAATTTTAATTGGATATTGAAATGTATAGTGATATATCTGGAAGCTACCACTTTGAGGGGAAAGTATTGCAGGAATGACGTACAATTTTTAAGAATAGTCATAGTGGGTCTGACCAAAGATGCCGCTGGGCCGGTATCTTTTGTCTAATGATAGTCATAAGCAAGTAAGTGTAGGATGGAGATGCACATGTTACACTGCTCTGTAATCCTCTTCCAGCTCCTAACTATTCTTAGCTCAGGGATTTCCTGAGTTGGATGTGGTTTCCGTATATTTAGTAACCATTAATGGATTTCTTTTTTGTTTTCCCCGCCCCTCGCCAGTGAACTCGTTCACTTATCCTTTAAGCCCTTACAAAGTTGCAGCATTTACACCATCTTTTGGCTAGGATTTCCTATAGGTCTATTACCTGTCATTGCAAGAAACACCTTTTCATTTACAGTTTGCCGTGGTTCTGCTGGTTATTTAGCTCTTGTATGGAAGAGGCAGCCATCACTCCCTATTTAGTCTGTCCATCTTGCTTGTTACTCTGTGGATGTCTGCTGTGTTTTCTTATTTTCTCTTAAAATAACTTTTTCAAGCTGAAGCACCTTAGTTTACTTAATTGTTTTCATACAGAATTTATTCCACACATTTGACCATTCTTGCGACTTTCCCCTAAACCTTTTTAAGTATTGCTACATTATTTATGGTGGCAAAGGGACCCAGAACTGCACAGTGTTCAAGAGGTCTGTAAAACATCAGCTTGCATAGTGTGTACTGACACTTGTTCTCTGTTCCCTTCCTAGTATTTGATTTGCTTTGCTTTTTTAATTTCTCCTGAGCACCAGCTTGATGTTGAGTAGTGTCAGAATTCCATGAGACTGTCTTGCTGCTGACACATCAGCTCAGGCCCCATTGTTTTGTTTGCAAAATCGGGATTGTTTTTCTCCCCGTATCACTTTAAAGCAATGTAAACTCTGAGAAGACTATATATAGCAAGAAAAGTATTATTGGAGTTTGGGAGAAAGCCAACTATTGTGTTTGAACAGCTTTAATCACACAGTGGCTGTGTGTTTGATGTAGATAAATGTCTTAAGTACACGTAGTAAAAGTAGATGAATTAATAATTTCAGTTTTTTCAGATCTTGCTGTAGAACTTCAGACACGTTCAAGACGTGGAAACTGATCCCCCTCCTCCCTTTTTTTAGACTTATTTGGAGTAAGTTGGACAACCGTGGTTTTGTTCTGCTTGAAATACAGATATTGTTATACTATTCCCTGACTTTGGTGTGGTGGGATTTTTTTTTTTCAGGGGGAGTTGTTGTTTTGGATCTCCATGTCATTGTTCAGGTTGGAACAATGAAGAGAAAGAGAATTAGTGCATTTGTATCAAGTTTTAGCCCACTTATACCATTGCTGTGACTGAAGCAAAATAGGGGGATTAAATTCTAAGTTTTGTTTCTGAATGATTTTTGGCTAGCACTTTTCTGGGCTTTTTAGTGGCCAAGAAGAGGCTTTAAGCTCTAACCTAAAAATGGAATTAGGCTTGCCTTATTCTTTTTCTGTGGAAACTCAGAGGTGATAGCATACTGCATCTTGTTTTTAAAAGTTTTAAAGACATGAAATAGCTTTTCTTAGCAGAGTTAAATCTCTTATGTGTAGATATTGATGGTGTTTGTTAACCCCACTGGTGTCCTGTGGTTTTAGTAGCTAGTATATAGAGTTTTAACATACTAAAATGGCCTGATGCGCTCGATATTTATTAGGTATTAATTTACTTTTTGAGAATTTTTTTCATTGACCCAGATAAGGAGGGCATTTAGGGTTTGTTTTGTGGAACAGAAAGTATAGTTCAGTCATGTCCTGTCAGTTTTCTGTGGCACAAGTAGCTGGTTAGTAGGTCACTCGTGAACATGCAGATGATGCCCTATTTAGGCGTTTAATATGATGTTTAGGTTTTTTGTTTGAAAATATGAGTAGAATGGGATAGGGCTTTGTCTGCAAAGCAAGTTCATGTAACTTACATGGGAAGAAAAACTATTGTTTTATCAGAAGCATCTTATTTCTGATTGTATATGAGCTCAAATATATAGATCATTGCTCTGGGTGATTACAATTGTCATGAGACTGTCATTATATTATTAATTAAGCAGTCTTATCTGCTTGAATGAGCTGTAGGACATTTATCTTCATTAAGCTGAAGAGAATAAAGTGCAGTAAATTGGATATCAAATGAGCTCAGTCTTGCTGCCTTTGCTTTCTCCTCCTCACCCATTTTTTGCTAAGCAATGTTGGAATATTGCTGAGGAAGCTGTTGGCCCACAATAGATACATATTTTTCTGTTTAGTGTGGTCCTAAATGGCAAGAAAAAAAAGAGAAATTTGCAGAACTAATATTCTGCTTCCTGAGTTCTTAAATGAAAACTGAGTTTATAATAATCTACGTGCATTAAAGTAAGGCTTGGACTCCAGTGATAGTGGGGTTTGTGCTAAGCACTGTTCAAACACAAAGTGAGAAATTGATGCTAGCTGAGAATCTCACAAGTAAAAAAGGTCTTTCAGGAGGCAAGAAAGCTAATGTTTCAGTAAAGAAGTTAAGATCACTTGCCCAGGATCATAGGCCCTCAGTAGAACTAAGCCTTCAGGTTTTTTGTTTAATGACTTCTCAAAGTAGTGTAGCGCACACACATCTTGTTTGTGATGCCTTTTTCCTGACAAAAACTAAACAGTAGTACCTGTCTATACCTGCTTTTACTTAGATAATAATCTCTTGAGTGTCTTGTAATTTGAAGTATCAGAAGAACAACAGCTATTTAAAAAACACCACAGTTTCCCCAAATCCTTGGAGGAATCCAGACACAGTAATTCTTAATGTCCCATCAAAATAGAGTAAATAAATCCCAAGTGCTCTGAAAGAAGGCAAGTGACAGAACTGCTAGGAGACTTACACGAGATCTGTTTTTGAAAAGCAGCTGTATTGTATTATATGCAGATAATAAAATTTCCACCTGCATTTGGGAAAAGTACAGAGCCCACTAAAACCTACGTTTGTACTTGGTCAACTCGTTGAATTGGTAACTGAAAGTAAAATACTAACAGAAGGTGCATTCAGGTAAAGTCTGTCAGATTTTTTTGGCACCTTGTCTCACTAATGTGTTGTAGTTGTTAAAGAATCAGTAGGTAAAAAGTTCTCCTTACCCTGGTTGAACCTTGAATATGTTACAGCACTCTTATATTAGCTTGTTTCAGAGATGGTGCTATGTCTTAATGGAGCTTCTTGCCAAACGTGCTTTAAAAGGGGTGAATAAAAATGTTACGGTAAGTACTCATTTTTCATCTGAACACGGATTATTCAAGCCTCACGGAAGACTCTCTGATTCATGGTCTTTAAACACTGAGAACTTTCTAAGCTAGGAACACTGCACATGAACTTAGGTGGAACTATGGTTATCATAACATGCCTGACATTCCATATTCTCCTCTTTGTAGGACTTCTGTTTATTACCTCCATTCCTACTGGAACTAAATGTTGAGAATCCAGGCTTTCAAAAATCATAGACTTGTAACATTTTTGTGGGGAGAAGGTACATGTTAAAACAGGGGGTTTTTTTGGTGGGTTTTTTTGTTTTTTTGTTTTTTTGATGTATGTGAATACTCTTTTATAGCTGGAGAAGACTCTCAGGTGCACAGTACCTTTGCAAACATTTGTGGTGGAAGAGCAAAGTATGCGTATACTGTTTTAATAGTACAGTTATTGTCAGCATGCTGTGTACACGGTCTTGTTAGTATACCTGTCTGCATCCCTCTGAGACTGTTTATGTGGTGGGAGGGATAGTGTATATTTTGTATTATGGATAGTATTAAAAAAGTAATATGCATGAGATAGTAATCTCTGGAAAAAATGCCTTGAGGTGTGTATACATGCAGTTTTCCCATCCATCTTCCAAAAACTTGATGTACATCTAGGTAATTAACATGTTAAACTATAGAAACCCATAAAACAGGTTTGATTGTTTCTGTGGTTTACTTCCTATATTGCAAAAGTGTACAGACTATTGTCTGTTAGAAATGTAGGGCATGTAGGTCACTCACCTATGGCAGAGGCATATACTTGAATTGTAGTACGGGGGGTGAATACAGCCATAGGCAGAGGTGTTCCGTTCAGCACTGAAGCTCAGATTGAAAGGCTAGATCCAAACATAGCATCTTTGTCTAAAAGATCTCAGAACATCATAGTAGAAGATTTAAGTGTCTCTGAGACACTTAAGAGGACACTTAGTAAAAATATTCTCCTTTAAGAACAGTTGGCTTTAGCATCAGACATGTGTTTGATTCAACTTGATGTCAAATACACCGATACTCTTATATCCTTCACTAACTGAAATTTTGTGAAAGGAGTGATTGTTTTAAAACTTTTTTTTCATAATTGATGGTGATTTTTATAATTGTGTGTCTTTCACCCTTCCCTGATGGGCAAAAGCTCGTTTGTGATGGTCTGTAATGGCTTTCTTTCCCCACGGCAGTTCTGATTGGACTTAATGATTGTTTTATGATGTTCCCAACTGGCAGAAAACAAAAGTATAAGTGAATCTGATTAAAATGGTTTAAGAGCAACAAAATAGGAATATTTCTTAGCTCTGCGTAATCAGAAATATTACGTAGTAACAGTGTTGTTTCCATTGCTCTTACTGTTTTCTTTGATTTTATTAGAATTAAGGCTGTGAATAACTTGTAAAGTAGTTAAAGAATAACTAATCATCACAGAAGAAAATATACCAGCTACATAGCATCTCCTTGGTAGTTATATACCAGTGGAAGAGTTGGGGGGGTGAATTGTTTAGCTTACTCTTAATACATAGCATTGGCCCTAGAAGGTGTGATAGGATAGGCACTTCTTCTGTTAACCTTGTATGTGTGTTCAGTTAAGTCACTTGTTGTTAGTAAGAACAAGTAGGCTGAATTGGTATGTTCCTTGAATGCTTGATTATAGTCCTTCAAACCCATGTCATGTTTTGTTCTGTTTTTTTTTTTAAAAAAAAGTAAAATCATTATTCTTTCTTCTCTAGGTCACCTTTACAAAGAGGAAGTTTGGATTAATGAAGAAGGCATATGAGTTGAGTGTACTCTGTGACTGTGAAATAGCACTCATCATTTTTAACAGCTCTAACAAACTCTTTCAGTATGCCAGCACTGATATGGACAAAGTTCTACTTAAATACACAGAATACAACGAGCCCCATGAAAGCAGAACCAACTCAGATATCGTTGAGGTAACAATTTGAAAAGACATGTCAGTTTTCTTATCTCCTTAATGCTTCAAGTATAGAGCAATATAGAGTATTTTAAGATATTATAACCAATTGTATTTAATAAGTTGAAAATAATGTCATAAAATGTGAACTGCTGCTTTTAGCCTGGTTTTTCTAAGGCAGTAAGTAGTCTTTACAGCCATGTTGTTTTCCCATCTGCCCTCTACCCCCTGCCAGTTTCTGGGAAACATGTTTTCAACCACATTTGGCAATGGAAATAGAGGTGTGAAAGAAGGTTGTTTTTTCTGGGGGATGGATGGGGGAAGTGTTCAAGGTTTCAATGGAAAAAATCAATTGGATGGAGAATAAGGTCCAGAGAGTGCCCTCAGCCTAACAGACAATTATGGTTGGCTCCTTTTCTCTTCTGAGGTAGTAGCCACTTCACCAGTCAAATGTTGCACACAGATCAAATCAGCCACAGCCTGTGTTGCCCCTTGTTCAGCCACCAACAGGTGAATCTGTGGAGCAAATGAACTTCATTAAATTTGTTGTCCAGTCACTCTGCATGTCAGTTAAAACACAGCAGTAGAATGACTGCAATTTCTGCAGTAATAGAATAGCATGAATATATTTACTCAAAGGTATTGGTTTTGTCTACTTCTATTGTGCTTGTGCTTTAAATAGAAACTCTTTCCAGTACATAATTTCGAAATTAGGTGCAGTAGAAATCAAGGATTTTCGTGGCAGTTGGAGCCTTTATGTACTGTAACTGCATTTCAGATAAGAGTCATGTCTCCAGCAGTCCTGTAAGTAGACCAGAACAGGTGGCTGACTTAAGTGTTTAATCTAAATTCTGAAGTTGTCTTCTGAACAAATGCCTTGCTTTTTAGGAATGGTTTAGGAATAGTGATTAGCCTTGTGTAGCTGAAGAGTCTATTGCCAAGGGGATCACAGAGCACAGGGAGGATACTGGCTGATGTTGTTAATAAGTTTTCAGGCAAAAATCAGATGGACAAAACTGAGAAACAGACAAATGCCTTGTAGCTTTCTGAGAAGATTCCCTGCTAATTTGTCAGCTGCCTTTTATGATCAGAAAAAAAAACCTCCCCAACTTCTGTCTCCAGCGTTCAGTACTAATGAGAGGGATAATACAAGCTTTGAAGAGTTGAAGGAGTATTAGTCACTGAGTTAGTATAAGTGAGGGATAGCCACTGTAGAGAAAGGAAAAAACTAATTCTTTCAAGGTGAGCTTTTGATTGTGACAGATGTAATTTTGAGGCAGGGATGCACGCAAGTCAGTTAGCCAGGCTGATGTGTTGTTCTGCATCTAAGGCCTGTTTGTGTTATGACTTGCGGTAGTAGTGCTTCTTCACATCATGGGGACTAAGGACCTCTTCCAAAATAATCTCCACTCAAGGCTGCCTGTAGTGTGTGGGTTTTTTTTTTGGGGGGGGGGGGGGGGGGATGGGTTTGTTGGGGTTTTTTGGTGGTGGTGGTGTTTTGGTGTGGTTTTTATTGTTGTTGTGTGTATTGTTTTTTGTTTGTTTGTTTGGTTTGTTTGTTTTGTTGTTTTTTCTTTTTTTTAACTGGTGTTAAGCATTTGACCTCTGGCAACTACATAAAAAAGTGCAGTTAGTACCCAAGTGCATATATGGTTTCTATCCTGTGGTAATGTGCAAGGTATCATCTGCAGATTCTTTTTAATTTTCCTCTCTAGGTTTACTGTATTATAGCGTGGGATTTGGGACTTTATTCTCATTTTTCAAACACAGCATCTCTCAATCTCTTCAGGTTAGCCCTGTGCAGTTTTTAGTCTGCCTTAAATGTGATTTTTTTTTTTTTTTTTTAGCTTTTTTAGGAAAAAGTTCTTTAGGCAGAGGGGGAGCGTATGCCTCTTTGCAGCGAAAATATGTTCTTTAAGTTTATGGCTGTGTTCTGGATGGGAAAGTTAAATTGGTAGGATGAAACATTTACAAGCTCACTATATATAAGGTAGAGTGATGTTTTCTATCTGTTGGATTCCAGGAAAAAAAATTTTGTACAGTATTTCAGAGAGATACTCTGCAGTTTAATTCTTTGCAACCGATTGCATTTCGTATTTGCTCTGCCTGTGTGGTAACTTTCTAGTCTGTTAACTATTGCTCTTTAAGCAATTAAGAGCTATTGTTCATGATTGGGTTTGGGTGTTTATTTCCCACTGTAAGTAAATAATGTCTTTAATTTAGAAAACCATTCCTTTTCAGTGGAATTTTCTTTTTTTTTTTTTTGCTTTACAACAGTGCTGAGTGGAGAATATGACGTGTTTTGGAGCAGATGCAGTGCCAGGTACAGCATAGGTGGGGAGGAACATGGGAGAAGAGATGAGATGGGGGGGGAGTAAGACTCCTGTATTTAAGCAGTGGCAAGTTGCCAGAAGCTCACTGCCTCGTGTAATGTCACCACTGATGGATGCTTGTAGCATGACAGAGGTGAAGTTACAGCACCAGCATTTTGGAAACGTTCTGAAAGAACAACGTAAAATGGCTTCTCTTTGTTGTGCCTACGTAGAAATGTGATTTTAACAAAAATTACAAAAAAACCCCCAAACCTAAAAATCTGTCAAATCAATACTAAACCAATTTAGAATAAGTAATTCCATTTTATGGAGTTATAGCTGATGTATATATCTTAGTTAACATTTTAGTAATTCACTTGCCTCCTTGAATATGACAAATGTGATTCTGAAATAGTGTTTATTGTGATGTCAGCTCACCATGAAACTAGTCTTGACCCACTGTAGTCCTGATAGCATGGCAGGAGGGTTTTTTTGCTGTGCTAGAAGGAAAGCAGATTCTACACAGCTCAGAATCTGTATAAGGGAAGAAACAGATCTACTTATTTTCAGTACTGGGTAGATGGCAATATTGTAAATGATTAAGTGAAATTGATGAGACATCTTCCCCTTATAGTTGCCTCCTGTTCAGTTTTGGCATAGGAATTGCTTTTATATGCCCAGAGCCTGGTATCTTCTGTTGCTGCTGGAACGTTTGTGTGAAAACATAGTAGGAGGGAGAGCACTGGCATCTTAAATGAATACTAGATTATTTTTTTTGATACATGCCCTTATGTCTTTCACTGTACATGTTATTGTAGATGTGAATGCTCTGTTGCTGTCCTGTAGCTATTCTTCTTATCTCTTTCCTGTGTTTTTGTTGGTCCCATTTTTCTTTTTAATTTCTTGTCACCCCCCTTTTTTTTTCCATTCAATTTGTAAGAAGTTTGCCTGTCCATAAACTGTTGCCTTCTTTACCTATTTCTTGCCATGGGTTTTTGTCATCATAACTTTTTTTCTTTCATAGCTACCTGGTAACGAGTAACTGATACGGGTGTAAGCGCTATGATTTTTCGGCCATCTCAGAATCATAGATTTTTGAATAGCTGGAATTTGGAGTTACAGACTGTTGTTTTAATGTGAGCTTAGTTTTCTATCAGTAGTAGATTTGGGGATGGTCCATTCTCTGCCAACTGGTACTTTTAAAACTAAAGGAGAACATCTTGTAACAAATGGCCTGTAAACAGTTTTAAAGGATAATTTGTGTGGCATTTTTCAGCTGGGACTCAACCTCTGTGATCTTTGACTTTTTTGCTGTCTGAATCATTTACAGCATTGTCAAAAAGAGGTGAACAGGGTTGTTTGAAACACTCAAATCTTCAGAACATACATAGGTCTGTGAAAAAACTTCATTGCTTATCAGGATCAGGCACAATTGGTCTAATGGGTTTTTTGGATTCATTTCTGCATCGCTTTGAACTGTGGAAGGTGAACACAGCTGATGTTGGTGAGGACAGTGAAACCTTGCTTATGATTGCTGATCTCCTGACCTTCTAGTAAAAGGCATTTACTCAAGAGGTGGTGAGTGCACTGTTTCCTTTAAGCCTCATGAAAAAAATGTATCTTCTGTTGAAATTCCAAAATAACCTTTTCATAACAATTTCAGAAATACAAATTATAATTAAAAAAAATTCTTTGATGTTTCTTGTTCTTGGAGAATATGGTCCTTTTCACATCTGAGAGGTTTTTGTTCTGCTGTACGATAAGTTTTTATTTGTCTTATGTTTTCATAGTTATTTGGGTGAAAGCTAGTGCTCTTGCACAGGTTAGGTGGACTATACAGGGATATTGAAAAAAGTGCAATTTTGATTTGGTGTGTGGTTTGAATTCTTGAAATATTAAGATCATGCACTTAGTTTTACAAAGCCATAATGGCACAGTTGAAGATTGTTACGGTGAAGTACTGTCTATGATTTGAAGGACTTGCCGTAGGTGTTACAGCTTTTGTTGCTTTAATGTTCATGGACTTTTTTCTGTAACGCATTATTCTTGGCAAGTAATTATTTTTCATGAAGAAAGAAGTTGAGTACTTCTGCAGAGTAAAATGGGAAGAATTTCAGGTTTTGTCAGGATTCTGTATCCATATGGTCGACAGAATGTTTTAATATATAAAAGACAGTTTGAGACCTTGAGCCGTTCATCCTTTTTTGATCCAAAGACACAGGAGGAAATGAACAGGCACTCATACTCAATCTTCTTTAGTGTAGGGGTGTTAAGATTATGACAGATTATCTACGAAGTAACTCCCACGTTGGGTCCTTCTGTCCCTTCAGAAGACCTCAGGAAGCAGTAGTTCTTCAGTTCCCTCTTTTCCAGCCTTGCTTTTTCTGGGAGTCAAGGGCTGAAGACAGGCTCTTCTTGCCTGTTTAACTCTACTTTTTATCTCTTTTTCCGTGTTTTGGTGTTCCTTGCGTGATACAGCAAAACAGTTTGTTTCACCTACACTCATCCGTGGGTGGATTGTGCGTGTTCCATCATATCACCTCATCAAACTGAGGTGACTTGATTTTTAGGAGCCTGTCTAAAATGTGACCTACTTTGCTGGTTGGCATCTGTGCCTGTGAGAATTTCGATGGGTGTCAGTTAATGAGCCTCTTCTGTGCTGTACAGTTTAGTGCTTTTTCAGTATAGTATAATGTGCTGTGTAAGGCTTGAGTTGTACCCCAGATATTGACAGCTGCCTTTGAAATAGGGAATAGTCTGTTATAAAAATTGTAACTTAAAAATATTAAAAAAAAAAATCTGTCCTAAACTGTCATGTAATTACTGTAAACATACTGTTCTTGTGAAAAGACTGTTGTATTGGAATAATTGTTTCTTGGTTTGAGTTACAGTAGATGATTTGGATGTTTGTATTAAATCTCTTAACATGGGAAATGCTGACGCTAATAGGATGTAATGTTTGTGACAGCTTGGTGCAATAGTGGTCGTGTTGTAGTTTTGACAGAAACAGGACAGAAAGCAGGTAAATGTACCTGCTGCTACTTACAGTAGGGTAAGCAAGCCAGTTTCATCCTACAGAAGCTGTATTCAGTTCATCATTTTGCATTAAAATACCAAACGGGCGCTCTCTTTCTCTGCCCTTTCACAAAATTGTAATGAGGAGCTGTTATAGGAGCAATATGTGTTCTTTAGTCAGACATACATGGTGTCAGAGATGTGATTGTCAGATCATAGCTTTGAGTAGGCATGTAGAGCTCATCTGCACATGCAGAGCCCGCAGCATAAAGAAGCAGATGCATCTCCACAGCCAGATGGAGCATATGCCAAGACACAAGTGTAACAGTGTGGTGAGCGTAAACAGAAAAGTTGGTGTTGAAACGCTGTGTTTATAAACCAAAAGCTTTTTGGTTGTGTTTTTTTATCCAGTTCTCTCCACCTCCCCAGTATTGCTTCTTTTCCAGGCTATTGATTACCCACGCGTATTTTGGACTGTTATTGGTGTGTCATACAGTATAGTAGTTGGTTAACCATGAGAGGGTATGGTATTTCGGTAGCACTTGAGCTGGTTCATAGCTTCTTTTTTAAAATTTGGGTGAACTTCCTATGAATCCGAAGATCTGGGAATTGTATCTCAGTATACACGGATGTACACACACAAAATTCGATGAGAAAGATGTTCAGTTGATTGATCCTGTTTGCTTCCTTGGCGGATACCTGGTGTATCCAATGTAGATAGGCATTTGGCAAGCAATTTGGGCTTCCATATTTTGCTATTCAAAGCTAAAAAGATGGTGGAAAGTGGATCACATATTACAAAAATACATTTCTTTGAAATGTTTCTGGGAGAAGTTACATGGTAAGTTTTTAAACATCATTTAAAAAAGGAAGAAAATGCTTTACAATCAGCTTCAGTTGAAAATTTAAACTGATGCTTAATTTAGGTGACTAAAATCTTCAAATTTACATGAAATAGCAACCCAGCTTTATAGAACTGGGGTAGTGCTGAGAGGTGATGCCATATAAGTTGATGGATAGATACACAATAGAGATTGTAGGAAGGTTGACAACACTGATGCGTTAATATTCCGCATTCCTTCGTACTTGCTAGGCAGAGAATTGCTAGAAGTGGGCTAGACATACAGGGGAAAAAGAAAGAAAAAAGCCCAAAGCTTTGGGCTGATAGAGGGTGATGTATGAGTACTGTGAATAGTGTTATCATGTGCTTTTGTTTTTTGGACCATTTGCTTTGGTCTGCAGATAGCATGGACCACACTGGAAGGAAGACATTTCAGAGAAGGAAGAAACTTAAAAATTATTTCAGTGCAGTAAAGAAATGACTTTATAATCTGCTCATGATGCTGAGAAAATGTAGGCATTATTGGACTTGATTTGCTAAATGATTATGTAAATGTAATTATACTGCATATAACATTTCAAATAATTTGAGATGGCACGCAGATGCCTTTGAGACATTTTAAGGAGGTGATTGAGGACGATTTACGTATGGTTAAGGACTAAAATCTCACTTTTAACTTACCTTAAAAGGAGAGAAAGTGCATAAAAACTGAAGCAGTCTGGAATATGATTCATCAAAACCTTAGATGTATAAAAATATACGTGTATATATATATGTGTAGTAGCTTGATTCTGTGTTTTTTCTAGTAGAAGTGATTACTATAAAGCTGGCTGGTGAACAGGTTATTTCCCATTCGGAGTTCAGGAATAAACAGCTTCCCTGAAAAGTTTAAGATGTGGTCAAGGTAGCGAATATTTATTTTGAATGTAGTGACAGAAGTGGTTGTCTCTGTCTCTTTCTGTCTTTCTCACTCTCATTTTTTTGGTTAATTTGGGAGATCAAGTTCAACACTTAATCCCCAAAGTCATTTTATTTGAGCTCTTTACTGTTATCAGTAGTTTTTCCATATCTTGCATTTGATAATATTGTTTTATTTTAAAATACTATTTTAATTCTTTAGCTATGCTGAAATTGCTTTGGGCATAGTGGTGACTAATGTTGACATGCCTTTTTTTTTTTTTTAAAAATGACAGATTGTTGGTGACTGTAAGAAGGCTGACAGTGCTAGAAAAAAGTTTTTGTTCCTAGTTAATGTAATTGTACGTTCCTTCATTTCTGTTATACAAAGAATTGCCAGAAGTAGGATAGACTGTTTGGGGTTTTCTGTTTTTTTGAACAGGTTTGGCTTGATGCAAATAATCTACAGTCTCTCTCTCTCTGAAGATGCATTTTAGACAAACTTTACATATATAAAGTTTCTGGTCTCTTGCTAATAATGGTTGTGCTTAGCTGTTGTAATACAAGTAGTAACTTTATGTAGTTCCAGTTCAGATCGCTCTGTTCTACAACAGTCTATGACAGTTATACATGTAAGACTATCTTAAAGCTGTGAAATTAAATTTGCTGTGAGATTCTTCTTATTTTTTTAATAAACTAACAGAAAAAGCTAATCACTTAACTGACGAATGATAGCTTACTTGGCTGTACATCAGTAGAATCTCAAATCGAATCAGATGGCTCTTCAGGAGGCTGTGCTGCTGTGAGCTACAGAATCATAAATGTGCCAGATAATAGTAGAGGGCCTTTATGCGGTACCGGTCTGCTGGAAACTCTGCAGAAGCAACCCTACAATAGGTGATGTGGGTGTGTTTTAAGAACCAAGATAACTTTGTGTTTCATCTGGAAGACACACCAGGAGTTTGAGTTGCTCATGGTAGCATGTTCTCTTTGAGAATTTTTTCAAACCATTTATTTAATATCTCTTTAAAGGGGAATGAATGATATCATAGGTCCAAATATCATTAGTAAAAAGAAAATACCTAACTATTTCCTCTCCTCATTACAAGCTATCGGTGTTTTGACCTGATTGTCTTAATGAAATGGTTAATTGTCCTGTGAACTAGATGCTTGGCTAGTGTTTTAAATTCTGTTATAGACCAGAGATCATTTCTTCCCATCTCCCTTTTCCACCACCACCTTACAGTTACCTGATGAGAAAATGTAACTCATAGACTAAACTTCTTCCCTTCTTCTCCTTCCTGCCTCCATCAAATGCTGTTACCTTTTTTCCGGAATTTGACATGAAACCCAAAATAACAATAAATAGATGTAGCTTGATAGATACAGTAAAAGAATTGTTACAAGTCATAGTCTGGAAGAAGCAAGTTCTAAGCAGATCTGGAGTACTGCTTCTTGGGGCATTTGGCAAGCAATTTTTCTCAACATCGATAACCATTTTCTATAAACAATTCCAAGATTCAGTTCCCATCACTACCTGTGTATGTAGCTACAACTACTCATAATCAGTGAAGTTCCCAGAGGTGTGCTCTAGTCCTTAGAACAGTTCTGAATATGGCAGACATGACTATGGGCATGACTGTTCTGTGTCCTGTCCTGCCAGTCAAGGGTATAAGCCTATCGCTGTAATCCTAAAGATGATATCTGAACAGAAAGCAGTGCTGTTTGAAGGTTCTTTCCTCAGTTTCTGGTGGTAACACGGGTTGTCAGTGTTGCCCAGAGGAGCTGTGGCTGCCCCCCCCCCCCCCCGCCCCCCTCGGCAGTGCTCAAGGCCAGGTTGGATGGCGCTGGGAGCAACCTGGTCTAGTGGAAAGTGTCCCTGCCCATGGCAGGGGGGTTGGAACTTGGTGATCATCAAGATCCCTTCCAACCCAAACCGTTCCATGATTCTATGTAAGAATTTTATAAGTGTCTCACTGAAGTCCAGACACATTAGCCATTAAAGACAGAAATAGCTAACAATTCTAGTGGATATAATGACTATTTCGGATCCTAATTACATAATGTTAACTACTTTTAGGTCGTGTGATTTTTATGCTGTCCTTTGCAGTGTGCAGTGTTTAGATGTAATTGGAATAAATCAAAGTATTCAACAGTCCAAAACACTACGAGCAGTAAGTTCGTTGTACCTGTGTAACTTACTAGGATGAGGTTTGACTAAAGAAAACTTTTGCTTTTGTTCATTTTACTGTAGAAGACTTAGGCTGTTGTGCTTTTAAGTGAGGCCTTACGATGTGAAACTTGCCATTAGGTGGAACCCGTGTTGGTTTTTTAGATTATGGTTATTGTAAGTATTTCTCTTGTGTTTCCTATGAAAACTACCCTTGACTCTGGTTTATGTCGCAAATTAGTAGGTAGGAGTACCGTGTTTACTCCACTCTTCCTCACAAATCTTTATTAAAATATGAACTTTGAACTGTAGAAACTAAAATGCGTCAAATGTTCTAGACATTTGTAAAATACAGATGCACTTTCAAGTGTAGTAACTAAGGGTGTTTTGAGAGATTCTTTAAAGATCCATCTTCTATCTGGGATTCTTTGGCCCGTAAGGGTTTGTTGGGAGTGATTCCTACATCCTGTACCTCTTACTTGCCATTCTCCTTTGGAAGCAAAGGACAGTTTAGGCTCCATGTTTATATATTTGCTTGTGGTACAGACTTGGATAACACATTCGAAAGAATCAAAACTTCATGAAAACAGCTAACTTCTTAAAATATTGTATATAGCTTCTATTGTTGGTGAATCACACATCCCTCTCGATTTCTTTGGAGAATGTTTTTAGTGTTTATTTAAATAGGGGCTGCTGGTCAGTGATTCTCCTCTGTTATGAAGTCCTGTATTTATTTCCCATCTGTGCAAGCGATGTTTTTCCAACTGATTCTGCAGTGTGTTTGGAGAATGTTTTTAGTTTTGAAATTTATAGGGCAGTCACACGAAGTCCAGTTCTCACACCTACTGCTTGGGAAACGCGTACCAAAGATCTGGTTCTGGATTTATCTGTTCTCGAGATGTTGTGTTAAGTAGGATTGAAAATTGACTCTGAGAAAATCTGTAACAGCTCACTGCTTGTTAATGGTGGAGTTCATGCAGGCAGTCACACAAAGACATAATTATTTACTTGTATTAACAAGTTCTTCAAGCTGTGCTGGTCTCATGTATTCTGCAGCCCTTGTATTCCTGCAGAATTTGGTGCTTTTGAAATTCTGTATTGGCAGTTAAAGAGCACATTTTTACTTTGCAATTTCAAAGTGAGGACCGTGGCATCTGTTCGTCAAGAGTGAGTGACTTTACACAAGCTGTGCATGGAAAGAATAGACCCTAGAACAATGCATCTCCTGGGACTACAGTAAGATAAATAACTGTTCTTTCTCATGATACTCTATTTTAGTGGAGAGTTAATGTTACCCCAGCTTCTGACTTTGAAGCTCTTGGATTTGGTCGTGTCTTCAGCTGTCAACCCTGCCAATCTGCCAGGGATTAACCACCTTGCAGAAGGGACAGCAGAAGTCCCTTCTGATCATGGCTTCTTAATCATCGCTGTGGATCAGCCAGTGTTTTGGCAGAAACTGTCAAGAAGGAGGGAGAGCATCATCTATGGGATGCTTCACTCCTAGTTCCCTTTTGGACCTCAGCATGTTTACATGCTGTGTTTCTGTGGAGAAGTTTCTAATGCTTTGCTTTTGAATAATCTTAACGTTTAGGCCTTAAACTGATGGTGCTTCTGGAGAAGAGGGCTGGGGGAGTCTCTAGCCTGCAGGAGAAAATGGCCTAGATATTCATAAAGCCTGCCAGTCGTGTAACAGCCATGTGGGTGTGATGAGATACTTCGGATCATATGATGGAGCTTGTGGTTTGTTCTTTGTCAGTGTTTTACTGCATGTAGCGTGCCCCGTCTAGGCTGTAACACTCTTAACACTCATCTGAACAAAGGACTTCGTGTTGATCCTTTCACCTGGTATGTTTTGCGTAGTAACTGTTTTATCACCTGAATAAAGAAAGTATTTATGGCTGTAGTACTTGTGGTACAGACCTATGAATTTCCTAACAGCCCTTATCATATATCATATCATATATTATATAGCATTCTTGTTTTTCGTAATACTTAGAAATCAATACGCATACAGTGTTAATGCCTTTTTGTGACTTAACCCGTGATAGTTACTACATCTTGTTAATGTCATATCAGTGATGTCTGTAATTTATAGTATAGACAATGGAATGCTAGTTAGTTAAATTTGCGGTAGTGTGAATTTTAACATTTAAATGAAGTTTTACTGGAATTATTTATCAGTTACTTTCAACAGGAAGTGAGTAATATATATATTTATTTAGAGACTCCCAAATGCATTTGGAATATTGTGAAGATTTTTTTAGATCAAAGCTCTTAGATTTTGCCCCATTGAAAGCTCTTCTAATTGTAACAAACTGATGCCATGGAAAGGCCTACTGTTTTTTGCGTTAACTTATAATTCAGTACTTGCTGGGTATAGTGACTTGTTAAAAAGAAAAAAATTCAAGCATACCAGAGCCAGTCTTTTTCCAATGTTGACATGAATCAGACGTGATAGAGTAAAGCTTACTCATGTTTCACTGTCCCCGATTCCTGTAAAGTCTTTTCTCTCTACCTGTCACCTTTGATTTCCCCCACTTTGATTTCCCGCCCCCTTTCCAGGTTAGGTAAGGGCAGTGTTCAAACAAGTGCTTTGGCTTTTGAGTAATTCACTCTAAGTGAAGGTTATGCAAGGAAAAACATGTTAAGTATATTTCTTTGACACATAACTGAGAAGTTCATTATTCAAAACAAGAGTTGTGACAGACTTGTTACAGCTTTGTGTCTTGAAGTCCTACATTCTAATTATTTTAATTCAGTAAAAATAGAGATGTATCTGCTTGTAGCCTACTTTATTTCTGGAGAGGCTCGCTGCTTCCTGTTGTACATACTTTTCTTGGTGTTTTCAAGTACCTGCTTTCAGTTGTCCTGTTCAGCTTCCTTATTTTGGGGTTGTGGGTTGTTTTTGGTAATGGCTCTGCAATAATGTTATGAACTGGGATAACACTTGTATGTGTGTGCACACACACACTATATCTGTTCAGTGTGCACACATATTTAGGCTGTTTGTCTAAAGTTGGATGCCTTTTTATGTGAAACAAAATGGCGGTTCCATAGCAATATTAAAGGTAGTTGAAGCTTGTTCTGGTAGACGTTAGTGCAGCCAGTCCCCATAATCTTACATGTGAATGGCATTTCAACTTTTTTTGGGGAATAGTTGCTATTTGTGTTGTAATTACTGTTTTTGTCATACTAAGTTATCTTGAGTACCAAGACTTTGAAATAGTTTCTGTTGCCCTTTCCAATTTTCAAGCTGTAAGGAGAAATTCAGGGCAAGAAATGTTTGAAATGGCAATACTGCATAGGCAGGTGGACCATTCTTTTTATATCATTGAATTGTAATCAGAGTTTAGAAAATTTTTCTTGGCAAACTGAGTAGGAGATAATATTCTTACTAAAGAACTTCTAAAAGATTATGAAGGATATTATGCAGATAGGTTGCTACACCTGGAAACTTTTCATGTTCTGTACGGCTTATCTGCAATATACTGCTGCTGAAAAGAGGCTTTCAGTTGGCTACTGGAGTTGCTGAGTTATATTTTAACCATTGCAAGTATGTGAAGAGGTACATAGGGGAGGTTGTGTATGTACATATGTATGTTGTCAGTTGAGTAAGGAAAGAAAAAAGCATTTATGTACCATAAAGTATCTCTTTGAACATTCTAACCTAGAACTGTGTTGCTTGGTCATACCATGGATTTTTTGTTGCAGATTGCATTCACTGAAAGGACTATAAAATATATTTCATTTATATGCTAAGGAGTAGTTTCTGCTTTCTGAAGATGAATGTTGATCTACTTTGTCTTGTTGTTAATAAAAAGATTGAATAAGATTGACTTAGACTGGCAATTTAGTACTATTTAGTGCAAAAATCTAGTTGATGGTACTTTCTGTAAAACAGGTAAAATGAAAACCTGCTCAGTGATACAAAACTGAATAATCTAGCAAGTTGTATAGAAAGTGAAACAAAGACAAATGCATCAAATACCAGACTTCGAGAGATTGGTTTAGTTTTCACTGTGGAAACAGTATTATCAGTGCTAATGGATTACTAATCATTTTAAGTCTCAAGAAGTTCATATAGGCATGAGCAATCCAGCTTGTTTGTAGGTCAGCAACTGCATTATAAAGTCCACAGTTTACAGATAATGTTTCTGTAGAATCATAAATACAAGTAAGCAGCTTCCCTTTTTATACCTTCTAGTCCAGTGCATTGTGTAATATTCTGCAAGTGAAAATAAGAGTGGATTTTATAGCCCATAAAATTGTTATTCTTTAATAATTGCTTGTGGCTTATCTATTTAAAATGTTTCACAGCAAAGATGCTTCAAGCTAGAATTTAAGCTTCATACCATATCATGTCGAAAAACCTTTTGTATGTGTTATTTTATATAAATGAGAGTTTGAATCCTGAGTGCCATCTTTATCATATCTTGGAGGAATTTGACAGCTAGCTTTCATGTTTGGCAAGCAAGGGATACATGTTAAAATTTGCCAGATGCTGGAAGTGCTCCAACATTTGAAACAAGACCATGTCTTTTCTTAGACTGGTATATAACAGGGACACTGATAAAATTTCAAATCCTGAACATTTTTCATCTGTAAATGATGAATACCTTTGCCTAAAACTGACTGTAGCAGACCATTGCTTAAAGGGCTCTTCCTTGTATTTTATGGCCTTAGTGCTAGGCAGGCTTATAGGATTTTTTGATTTTGTTTGTAAAACCCTGGAATAAGTAATTAATACTAAATCCTCTTCCCCCCCCCCCCCCCCCCCCCCCCCCGAACATACTATAATATTCGGCCAAGAGATATAATCATTGTAGCAAAATTTGTTGAAGTACTGTATTCAGAATTTTTGATGTCTGGATATTTTTGCATAATATCAATTATTTACTTTTGAAATACCACTCAATCAGAGCACAAGTATGGAAAATATTTTTTAAGTAAGCTAAGAGTAGAGTATGTTGATTTTTCCGATTTTACTTAGTATATATTTTGGTTGGGGAGCCTACCAGAAAGATTGCTGAGGCCTTGTTCTTTAAGAAGTTAAGCTCTCCAAGTTGCTTAGCTTGTGGAAATGTCTGTCATAATCTAATTTGACCTCCTATGCATTTCACTGAAGTTTTGAAAGCTGGGCACCACTCTGCTTTACTGTGCTGCTTTGGGATGTATGTATTTGTGGCTATAATTAGCATGTGAAATTCTAACTGATAGCATAGCAAAACGTAGTTGAAAACGAATCAGGGGTACTGAAAGGAATAGTATTAGGGCTAAACTTAAGTAGCCTCCGAACTCAAAGGAAAACAGCTTCATAGTGAAATTTGCAGATCCTTCAGTGATTGAAGTTGAGAATATTAATAAAGCCTGAGGAAGACTTACAAAATTTGTAAACATTACATAAAATAATCCAATACATCTAACAAAAAAAAGAAATTGAAGCCTACAGAAATAATGTTGATGAGCTTCAAACACAAAACACTGTTCCTGAGTTGAATTATATGGTGTTTTTCTCTTTGGATGTGTACACTACACTTCAGATTCACTCCTGCTTGTATTTTGGACAGGGTAAATTTCGTATACCCAGCGCTGCAGGGTCAAGCTCTGACTTGGCAGAACCATGTTGTTACTTTAGAGAACAGAAACAGAAATGATGATACTTCTAAAGCCAAACTGACCTGCAGGACAGTTAAGAGCTGTAGCTAGCTTTCAGTGACTAAGAATACTTCTCCAATACTTGAATATGTTTTATACATAATAGGGGAGAAATTACTATATGTAAAGGATTATACACCATAGTATTGTACAGGGTGATGAAAGTGAAATATTTTTGCATTATAAAAGATGAAAAATCCAGACTGGTTTTTTAGGCTCAACTTCTTGGCAATAGTGTGTAACAGGAAGCAAATAATAAAGCAATTGTCGTGCTTTCAGCATGACTTCTTGCTATATGTGAAGTCTGTAGTGATACATGCAGTTCTGGCCAGCTGAAGTCTCTCTCTGCTGTGGGAAGGGAGCTGGAATGCATAAAAGGAACATGCCCTGTTTTCTCTCACTGATGTTTCACATAGTAAGAATGAAAACTGGGTGGGGGTCTGGTGCTGTGACTACTGTATTTGTCCTTGGTTTTGTGAATATCTCAGAAAAAAGGTGCGGCTTTTCAAGTAGGATGTGATTATCAGTGGTGGCTGAGGCAATGGTTTGCTGCTGCCAGAAAGGACAGGCCGTTCCTTCTGCCTACTTTGTATTAGTGGCGCTCAGCCCATGCGTTGGAAAACCACCTTATTCCTGCTGCAACTGAAAACAAACCCAGCAAAAATAAGTTAAATAAAAAATGACCAGGAGAATTTTCTGTCGTTTTAGTGAAGAAATAAATGACTTATTACAGGCTGAAGCAAACATCAGAGTTGGTGTAAGGGGGTTCTCTAGGATCCTGCACTTTCTGTGGCAGTAAGTTGTTACTGTCAGTCAGCTTCTCAAACAGATTTAGCGGTTCCCTCAAAGCATGGGGAAGTAACCTTAAAGCATGGATCTCTGTAATCATCTGCAGAGATGGAATGTGAGACCGATCCGGAAGGCTACAGTTATGCTTGGATGTCTATTTTGGGAATTAGTTTTCTTTGTTCCTAGAATTGATAGGAAAGGCACTATTGCAACCTGGGCTAATGGTACTGGCTTTTGCATTTTATTGAGGTGACTGCAACTTCCCGATCTTTTGCCTCAGTGACCCTATCATTATTCCCATCGGAGATGGCAGAGCAATGCTCAGGGCCGTCCTCCCTGCACAGAGCTGTGTGTATGCATGGCTACTGCATCAGTGGATGAGGAGCCTTTGGAATCTGCTGCAAGTGGCAGCAGCATTCTTTCCCCCTCTGCTACTGCGTGGCAGCTCTCTAGAGCATCGGGAAACTAATTGGTTATCCTTTTGATAACCATGGTGTACGTGCCTACTGGAGCAGCAGTAGTATTTGACAGTATTAGTGGAGTCTTTCTGTTACTTCAGGCTTGAGGAATACTTACACTTTTTAAATTACAATTTTTTACAAAGAATTTATTCCAAATTTGTGCTGCTTCACAGCTTTTCTGTGCTCTGACTGCAACAGCAGAAACAGAACTATCCACAGGTTTTAAGGCAAAGGTTTGCCTTTTCCAAGGGAAATCCCTTTTCATTTCAGTCTTAGTCAAATTTTGGAAATGTTTTTCCTCATGATTTGGGATGAAACACTGACAAAACCCGTGTTTGGCCAGCTCCAATAGTTAAGTGCGAAAATAGAGCTGTTACCGTGATACGTAGTAGCATTGATAGCAACAACCACTTCCTTTTTGTGTAATAGCAGAAGAAAACTAAAAACGTTTTGAGTGTACTGGTGCTTTTTTTGCCCTTCATAACACTTTTTACATATGAGGTCATCCTACCTTTTTGCTCTAAGGCAGACACACATAATTTCCTGAGGTGACAATTAACAGAATCAAGTTCTCTACAGTTTTGCCAGAGCTCTTAAGGAGCCCAGATCACCTGTATAAGAAATCTTGGCTTTTTAACTGCACTCAGTGAATCGGAGCACAAAACATGCTGATTGTGCTCTTTTAACCATTAGCAACATGTCCTTTCAGAGTTAAATAGAAAAAACAGAATCTTTCCTGGGGAGGAGGACAGTTGGGGGTTGTCGCTTAACTTCATCTCTGGTAGCAGGAATCTATGTTTATTAGTTCAGAGTTTATGGTTTCCAGAACTGCTGATGACCAGTGTATTGAGCCAGTGTAAGTTTGTGTGAGAGAACCTGCGTGCAGCTGCGCTGGAACAAGCCTTGGAGAAGGTGGTGACTTGATTTCACGCTGTGGAGACTTGGCAGACAGAAAGCTCCGGCATTTCACGTTTCTCTGTTGGATTTTGTGGAAGGAAGCTTAGGCTGAGATAATGACACTGCAATGGTTGAATATCATCTTTGATTCTTCATGGATTGTACAATAAATAATGTTATTGTATTTTTGTACTCTTTATCTGATTTATCTGTTTTAGTAAAATTTATGTTGAATTGCAGAGAAGCTAATTTCATTGTTTTCTAAGAAGCACTTCTTCTGTTCCCTAGGTGCTTCTTGCCAAGGCATAATTCTTCTCTTAAATTAACAAAGTGCAGTGAAATTAAAAAGTACTTTGCATATGTGTGGGGCAGCTCAGGAAAATACTGAGGCTCTTGTACCATGTGCTTTAATGTAATATTTAAACCTGTCATAGCTAGTCCAGCCATTCTCACACAATGTTTCCTAAGCTCTGCCATTTAAAAAAAAAAAACCAAAAAACCAAAAACCCACAAACAAAAACCAAACCAAGCACCACACCAGCTCAATATTAAACTATTAGTATGTGTATATTTCAGCTTTATACAGTGGAACAAAAGCAGTTTAAAACTTCTGGGTCATTCTGCAATATCAAGATGACCACAGCTGTCTGGAACACTTGTATAGTGACTTTGTATGTCCCACAACTATACTGTTGGTTGTGTTTGCTTCATCATTTAAGAAAAAGATTTAATACCTGCCTCAGTTCCTCATAAATGCTTTATGTTATTTTCTGACAAAAATCAGTACTTTTCTCTCATCAGTTACTTAATCCGGTCTAACTTCAAAGCTGCAAATCTCAGTTACTGAAGGCGCAGTAAAGTGCATTGGCAAACATGTTGGAACCATTTCCAGTAATTTTGGCGGAGTGCTAGAGGAAGTGGAAAGTAATACAGATCAACTCAGAAGGCTATGCGTTCGCTTAGATGATCTGGAAAACAGGACTTAACACCAGAAAGTAATTGCAGTAAGCATCCAATAGCAAAACTTGAAGTGTAATGTTTTTTCCCTCTTGTAGTAAGAAAATAAAGAAATAAAACTCTCTTCAATGTTACACAAATATTATTTGGTCTCACTAACTGGCTTTTTTTTTTCTCTACACACACCTCCCTCCCCACCTTCAGAATTAATAACATGGAACTAGCTCAGAGAGGCGAGTTATTTACAGTAACAAATAACATTTTTAGCTGTAGAGACTCAAGGGTGGAGTCAGCACTTGTTTATGGAGTTTGGCTTTCCTGCGTCCCCAGAGAGCGATTCCCAGTAGTCATGGCCTCCTTGGTTTCCCTTGAGCAGGGGCCTGTTATCATGTCTCGCTCTGCAGCCTGTGAGAAAGCCGAGGCTGGGCTGTCTCGCGTAGGCTTCGCCTGGCCGTGTGAACAGATTACAGCATTCCGCTTGTTAGCATGAGCCACGGAGCAGAAATGTTTTACTATTATGTTACTGGGCAGTGATAAAGTTGGCAGTCTTTTTATGGTTAGGTCCTCGAAGTGGCAGTGTTTTAGTGATAAGGAGACAGAGCTTTGGATATCAGACCCAGACGTATTATCTGCAACAGTGAACTGTGGCTTAAATCCTTCCACAATGACAGGAACCCCATCTGGGGTGACGGTTTCCAGAATCTTAAACGGGAGATACTGAGGCATTTTCCTTCCTCATGAGTCAAAGCAGAGTTAACCCCATTGTTATCAAAAATAAAAAAAAAAAAAGGAAGGATGCATTTTTATAGCTAACTAAATCTCTTCCTTTATATTTGAACTTTGAGTATAATTTTCAGACAGATCCGGGAGGATGAATTGGCAGCATTGTGCTTAAAAGCTTTCACTAGGTTGTTTTAGGGTATTGAAAGAAGCACCAATGCAACTCCCATGCAATGCTTAAAACTGCTCTAAGGTGTTTATCAAAGGAGGTGAACTAAACAGTATGTGTATTTCTTGCAAGATTTTTCTTTATGGTATCTAAACACAGCTTCTAATTGTGCCCTGGGCGCTGCATGTGCACGTTGACACTGAGTACCATGTAAAGATGTGTTTGGGTTCTATTTACAGCGTTCTGTGGGTTGCGGGGGTTAAGTGTAATCCAGATTATACAGTGTTAACATTTTCCCTACTGATATCAAAGTGTAGAAGACTGGCAGGCTGACTTGTTAGGGTGGGCTGGGAGAGGGATACCAGGCTCCGACCTTGAGAGGCCGAGCAGCCGGCCCTTGTATGGCCAAGTCCATATACGTGCCCAGCTGATTGGTCAGAGGAGCAGGATCAGCGCTGTGACAGGTGTCAGGGAACCTACACCTGTTTTCCCCATATGCTGATTTAGTGATTACATTTTTGTGGGAGTTCCAGATACTGTGTGGGATACGAGGAGCAAGCCAAGAAACTTGAGAAGGAATTACAGCTTATGGTGACCTGTGATATTAAAGAATTTCAGATGGCGTAATTCAGTTTTCAAGTACTGCTTTAAAACTGAAGTAGAAATAGGCAGTATTTTGCATGTATATGAATAGTGAGGAAGTCTTGTGTACTTTTTATTGTACTAAAAATGAGTAGATAGCACTTTACAGTATTCATCAGCATTTTTTCTTAGTCTAAAATGTAGTCTTTTTTTTTTTTTAGTCAAAAATTCAGTGTGTTATGGAAACAGCTTTTATAGGGAAACAAATACAATTTCTTTATGGTGCTGAGAACGTCAGCTTGCAGATTTCAAATCTTTAGGGTGAAGTTTAATGTAAAATTCATAGCATATAGCTAATTTCTCACAAAAGAAAACACATAAACCTCCTCATGCCTGTATAGTCCTGCTGCTGCCTTGTGTACTACTAATGTGTACCTGTTTAAAAATTTATATTGCTTTCCTTTTGAAACTTTTTTAAAACAATAGGTGGTATTTTAAATCTTGTTTTGTTATAAATGAGAACTTGCAAAGAAAGATTTCTGGTTGTGTAACGGTGAAAAAGAAAAACAATAAGGAATACAAATATCTTTTAAAATTTGGTCAGGAGATGGGTAGTTTCACGTCCTTTTTTCAGTATCTTATTTGTGATGCCTAGAGGGTAGACAAGTTTGTTTTTTTTTTCCAGGGGATGTTGATATGAGTCCTCCATCAGAAAACAGGAAGTAGCCCAATGAAACAGTTGCATCAAGTTAGTATAAAGGAGTCTGAAAAAACTTATATTTAGCAAACTAAGTCATTTTAGAGAGGGATTATGTAATTTATTTTTATACTTTTTTTGCAGTTCTTGTTATCATACAGGATGACAGAAGTGCAGGAAAAATGGTGCCTTAAACGGCCGAGACCAAGTGTTACATGTATTAATACACTGCAGTTGTTGAATTTGGTTGAAAACTGTAGCCACTGTGTTTCTCAGAGTTTAACTGTATGTTCTTTAAAATGTGAATTATTAAACTTGGGATGCTAAGATAACTTGTTAAAGGTCCAGTAAACTGGCTTTTAATTACCAGTGATGACATTAACTTCTTTGCCATAGTCTTGAATGTTCCTTATATGTCAGGCAGCTTTACTCCATCAGCCAGTTTTTGCATGAAATACTGGAGAGATGAAGTGGTTATAGGTTAAAGTTACCCGTGAGATGGCACCTGGGAGAGTCTGTGCCTCTCAATGAACCTTTTCTCTTTGTGTACTATGCCACTATATTAAAAGACTAAGCCTGTCTGTTGAACAGTGAGTTTTGTCTGTGAAAGTTTCATGTAGTTTCAGTGGCTCTGAATGATTCAGTCGTATACAGAACTTCATGGCAAGTTAGTATGATCTGTATGTGAATTTTCCAATTGTATTTCAGACCTTAAGAAAGAAAGGCCTTAATGGTTGTGAGAGCCCTGATGCTGACGATTACTTTGAGCACAGTCCACTATCGGAGGACAGATTCAGCAAACTAAATGAAGATAGTGATTTTATTTTCAAGCGAGGCCCTGTAAGTACTTTTATTTTATCTCTACTTTTTATTTGTTGATCCTTTTTATTAACTTCATTATTTAGGCTCTGAACAAGAAGGAACACAGAGGGTGCGACAGCCCGGACCCTGACACTTCATATGTGCTCACGCCACATACAGAAGAAAAATATAAAAAAATTAATGAAGAGTTTGATAATATGATGCGGAATCATAAAATCGCAGTGAGTACTAAAGTATGGTTTGTGCTTCTATTACCTGCATGAGAATTTTCATGGTGTTTGCTTACCACTGAAAACCACTGCAAAGACAAGAAGATGTAATGGTTTGAGAAAGGAATATAAATTTTTGAGGAAAAAGAGGATGCAAATACTTGATCTTGTTAAAATAGTTTTATCTTAAAGAATAAGAAGATATATCTCTGGCTTCTCTTTCGCACTCCCAGTTTTTCATACCTTGTGAACATGGGGTAGTAATTTCAAATTTCAGGAGCCTAGCTGCATTGCCTAATCCTACCTAAAATATTTTTATAAAGATAGATTTTGTCGTGGGATGTAGAATAGTTTATTTACATCTTGTAGCTCTTTATCCGTCTGATCAAGATTTTAACAGTATGTTACAAGCAGGCAAATAGAAATGGATTAATTTTGTCATCAAATCAGTGGTATTTGTTTTGCTGAAGAATGGACGTAGAAAGGTGTTTAGATGTTTACAGATAAAGACTGGTGTGCAATGGGAACCTCAAAAGATTGGTGTCTTACTCCTGTTGAAATTCTAACAGAAACTTCCTTGGATGCTGAAAGATCTTTGAAAATTTTGTCCCAAATGCCTGACTCCTTTGCAGCCCTAAGTCACTTGGCTGCAGAACTCAAGAAGTCTGGGGATAAGAGTAGTGTAAATTTTGTATGTTTTCTATGGAGGTGTAGATGATGACATTTAATTTCCATCTACAAAAACCAATCTGTGCTGAGTATTACAGGGGAAGTATTTTCTAAGAAAATAATACAGGGCTCTGCCACAGCCTTTGAATTTTTTAACATTGCAGATCTTGTAGCTATTAAAGTGAATGGACTGGCTAGGTTAATCTGCACAGACCCTGGGGCCGTTGAGTAGCGTGTCCCCAAATGACTTGCCGATACTAGAAATTGTTATAAGGCCACCTCTGGGGACTTAACAGCAAACTGACAGTCATGACACCCAGTGCCACTTCTTTTAGCAAGTTCTTTATACATGAATGAACCAATATCTTTTGTTCTTGCTTTGTTTTGAAGCTTTTGAAATCCAGCGTTTCTGTGTTGAAACAACATCTTCAGGCCTCATCTTTCAGTATGTTACAGCTAAATTGCTGTCCCTTGATTGTCTGGGGTCTCCATGAACAGCCTAAGTTGTCTGTGTGGACATCAGTGTGAATAATAAAGGCAACAAACTGTATTTTTTAGCTCTATAGTTCTGTATTTTGTAGCTTAAATTGGACCTGTTACGGTTTTGTTTCCAGTGCTTATGGGTCTGTATAAGAACATAGTTTCTTTTGTTCTAGTGCACTCGTTACTGTCAAAGGATAGGAATGAGGCAAAGCGTGAAGAATTCAGTCATAACCAAATAAGTACCATAGATGGGCAGAGGCAGCCTTTATTGTAAGGTGTGGGGGGAAGCTGTCATTTATTAGTTCTATATTGAGCAACCTACAGAAAAAATGTCCCAACTGTTGGCTTCTAGCGTTGCTTTAGGCACACTTCAGGTATTTCAAGTTTAGTTTGAGTTACTTGAGAGCATGCTGTTTAAAAACCACCTATTTTTTGTAGATACTGAATAGTTTCTTGAAGCAGTTTCTCGTGAAAACAAATACCAGTACAGCTTGTCATTAGTTAGATACTGTGAATGATTTGCTAGCATTACGTTGCTATGCTTCGTTACTTTTTCCTTCTGTCTGTGCCAAAAATTGATAATTATTCTTAGAATGCTTCAGTAGGGACACTGTCATTGGCTCTCACTAGTAGGAGACTTAGTTTCTTGTAGAAAATGTATTCTGCTCTTTTAATTAGTATAGTTATTATTGTATTTCTAATATTATCAAAATTGTCATACAGAAGTATATCGTTCTAAGTAAATTTTAAGCTGCACATGGCAGAAGTGCATCTTTTTAAGTATAGTTGCTAGGTCATGAATGTTTGTCATCTGCATATGACCTCTAAATCAAAACTATTCTCCCTCTGTTCTGTCAGTAAATACTACCAAATTTTTACGCTTGAACTGTACCTGTCATGGTTTTGTTTCCAGTAATTATGAGAGTTGTGAAAGAAAATAGTCCCTTTTGTTTCAGAAACTCATCACTGTCAAAGGATAGGAATGAGACAAAGGCCAAAGAAGTTAGTCATAACCAAATGAGTACCATAGATGGGCAGGCATCTAAGCTTTTGATTCAGATAGTTGTTGAATAACAAACATATATACTTCAGAAAAAGAGTTGCCTTTTAAATAATGCTGTAAAAATTAGAGTTTTAAAAAATGAAATTTGCAAAAAAAAGAAGGATGGAGTGGTTATTCAAGCAGGGTGTTGTGGAACACAGGATATTGACAATTGAAATGTTTAAATTAAAATCTTAGTGACTTTCTAAAAATTGGTTTAATTTTTTTAGTCTGTTGGAGAAAAAAGTTTTAGGTCTTAGTAGCAATATTTTCGCAAGGTTATTAATAGAAAATGTTATTACTAACTTTTTCTTTTTTGTGTAATAACTATTTCATTATGTGCATGTTAATCCTTACGTTTTGAAGGTGCAACAGTTCATTGGTTTGCAGACATGTTTAGCTTGTCATTGCTTTGTAATAATCTGAATTAACTGATAAATTTGTTGTATTTCTGAGCTTGTGAATTCATATGAATATCTTCATATTTTTCTGTATTTGAACTTTCAGTATTTTTGAAGTTTATGAGTATTTTGGAACTGTATTTATATGATATATGAGAGTTTAACACCTTACTCTACAACAAATGGATGTTTTAGAATTGTATGCTGGATAGAGTTGAAAAACTAACATAATTAACTTTTTTTTTTAAACCTGAGTTTTTCCTGGCAAACTTTAATGTGTATTTTTATTATGTGCTATTTCTGCAAACATAGTTAATGCTAATGTTGTTGTCTTGTATGTGTTCCTTGTCTTGTTTCCTCCAGCCTGGCTTGCCTGCTCAGAACTTCTCGATGTCGGTTACAGTTCCAGTGTCCAATCCCAACACTTTAACCTACAGTAACCCAGGGAGTTCCCTCGTATCCCCATCACTGGCAGCCAGTTCATCGTTAACGGACACGACCATGCTTTCCCCACCTCAGACCACCCTGCATCGGAACGTATCACCTGGGGCCCCTCAGAGACCACCAAGTACTGGCAACGCAAGTAAGCTTTCAGTCCTGTTGTGCTTCCCTTTTATACCCTCTTTTTATTTATTTATTTGTTTAAAAAAATCCACAGACAAAAAAACCCCAAGTAACAAGTTCTTAATGGTATCTGTGCGTTTTCTTTTTTTAATGGCTTAAGTTGTGTAGTACAAAATGATACAATACTGTAATAAGAGCAAGTTAGTTTAATGCTCTGGCTTATTTTTATTAGGTGGAATGCTGGGGACAGCTGACCTCACAGTGCCAAATGGAGCTGGTACCAGTCCAGTTGGTAAGTGCAGTATCGTGTCTTTGTTGAAAAATCATAGAATAGTTTGGGCTGGAAGGGACCTTTCAAGGCCATCTAGTCCAACCCCCTGCAGCGAGCAGGGACATCTTTAGCCAGATCAGGTTGCTCAGAGCCCCGTCCAACCTGACCTTGAATGTTTCCAGGGATGGGGCTTCCACCACCTCCCTGGGCCGCCTGTGCCAGAGTTTCACCACCCTTGTTGTAAAAAATTTCTTCCTTCTATCTAGTCTGAATCTACCCTCTTTTAGGTTAAAACCTCTACTCCTTGTCCTATCACAACAGGCCCTGCTAAAAAGATTGCCCCTTTCTTATAGGCCCCCTTTAAGTACTGGAAGGCCACAATGAGGTCTCCCAGGAGCCTTCTCCAGGCTGAACAACTCCAGCTCTCTCAGCCTGTCCTTATAGGAGAGGTGTTCCAGCCCCCTGATCATTTTTGTGGCCCTAAAAAAAAATCCCAAACAAACCAAACATTTTTGTGGTTTTAGTTTCAGATTATTCAAAAAGCAATTTTCTATTTTGACTCATGAAAAAGTGGTTGTGGAAGAACAAAGGTCATGATTTTTCGTAGTTGCCATGTAATTTTCAAGTCTTGTAAATTCTTATCAGGCATTTAACTTTACTGCCATGCCCTTTCCACTTCAGTAATACTGGCATTTTTTATCTTAGTGGTTTTCAGCAGTAGCATGCTGGCGCTGGTTTTGTGTATCTCTACAGGTGTAATTACAGCAGCCTAAAGAGATTTTTAAATTTCTTACTTGTTATGAAATTCACTGCACTTAGTAAACTATTACACTAAAGACAACTCATCTGTGTTCTCCACTTCAGTATTCACGAGACCTGGATGTTTGATACTGGTTGTAATGCCAATCAAAATGAAAAAAATGCAGACTGTATTGTTTGTATTGCCATGTGTATCTTGCTAATTATTTTCTAGCAGTTATACGAAGAAAGCAGTAAATCTTGGAAGCTGATAGCTAGGTTCTGTCTTAATTTTGGAAGATGATCAGAATTTCTTTCAAAACCAAATTTGAGATCTTGCCAAAAATCAAATTCATAGTAATTTTTGGTCTTCAGTAAAAAGATATGATAGCACTATTTCATTTGAATAGTGTTTTGTCTCCCCTAAACAAAATTTAGTCCTCTGATAGAGGGCAGGCAGCCATTAAAATTTGGCACACCACGGAAAGACAAAATAAGTGACAGTTAACCCACTTCCTTCATGCTCCTTCCGTTCTTTGAGATGCCTTTGTACTGAAGGTCAGTTTTGGAAATCCACATAACTCTTCTTGGTATGTGTTTGTAGCAAGAAATTAGAGAAGCAACTGTTGACCTTTCAGTATTTGCCCGCTGGCTACTTAGTGTGGAAACTGGGAAAAAGTTCTTTGAAGATAAAGTCAGGCAGTTGAATTTATGAATAAAAAATGCTGCAACTACAAGGCTGAAAGCACAGGATGACTTTACGCTCTTCGTCCATTCTTTGGCTATGTGCAGGAAAGATATGAAATATTAAAGTGTGGTTTCCATCAGGTAAGCAAGATTTTAAGTGGAGGAAACTTCCTCAGTTGAAAAGAGATGACCATTTTTAGAAACTCTGGACGTCAGATGTTGATTTCCATAGTATTTCTCAAGTCAGACTAAATAAGTTTATCAGGCTGTTTCAGGCTTCTTTTCCAAAATCAGACTTTAGTAACAGCAGCCTCAGATTTAAGACTCCTCCTTTCAATAAGCAAATAAAACAGTTGTTTACAGCACTTGCTATAGAATATTGAACTGTAGAAATACCCAGTTACAGCAGCTTGGTGAACATATGTAATGCAGTGAAATGTTTTCCTTCTTGCATTTATTAATAGTTTATGTGAAAAGTCAAAATGCATCACTTATCTCTTACTTTCCAGAACATCGCACCCAAAATGTTATACATATACCCACTCATTTCTAGAAAGATTTTTCATACAAGTAAGAGTTGTGGCTATACCAGAACAGTGGAACATGTATAAGAAGTACCTCTAGTGAAACTCGAATACCTAGTTAGCACCAGAATGCTAAGCCACAGAGTTGTACGCTAAGTTGTCAGAGCTCTACTTTTCCTAGGATATGGCAAGGCTTCTTTAAATACTGTCAGGTGCACAGTGACCTTCTCAATTGCAACCAAAATCAAGAAACCATACATAACCAGATTGAGTAAATCTGCTAACTTGTCAGTTTGAGCTTGACAGCCACTGTTGAAGTGTGTATATCAAGTTAATTATGTCTGCACACAACAATGGCTTTAGTTTCTTGCTGCATTTATTGTAGAATCCACTTAAAAAAAAAAAAAAGTATATTTTCTTCTTTTAGCTTTCAATTTCTTAAACTTCTCAGGAATGGAGAATTTTGCTATGGATATACTTGTGAAAGGTCATGTGTCCAATTGGCAGCTCAGAATTTATGGGAGAGATGTCAAAGGTAAAGCTGGTTTACCCGTATTCCCAGCTATTCTGTTACAGACAATGGAAAAACCCAAGTCTTGCTCGACACTATAAACGTTTGAGCATTTGAGATTTTTGTTCCTGTTCCATTGGAAGATACTTACATGCCTTTATCTCTGATTAAAAAGCAAGTAAAGGTTATCTTGCGTAGTTGAGACCCAGTTTCAACAAAGATGTTGCATAAAATGGCTCATATTTAGTTCACATGAGTCTTTTCCTCAAGTCCTGTGTAACTGGGTGGGAATAGATATGATTTGCTTTAGCAGTCAATCTGCCAACTTAACAGTTTTTCTGTGGAAAATAACTTTCAGTAAAAATATCTGCGTGCTGTAGCAAATATTGGTAGGTGTGTTTTTATGTCTAGAACAGAAACTTTTGTGATAATTTTATAATACTGAGAGCTTACTTCACATGCAGCTGTCATAGCTCTAAAAAAGCATTTTTATTTTGTAATATTTTTAAAATTTTACCCACCACATAACATTTGCTGAAAATTTTTACTTGGCAAGTGTATCAGTTTTGAGAGGGGGAAAATGTCTGGCATTATAACAGTGTTTGCTTTTGAGCTAATTTATTTTTTCTGTTAATTAGATCAAATGTTTTAGAGTTGGAATTTTCATGATACTGTTGCCCCTGGTCAGTGTTAAAACTTGTTCTGTTTGTCGTGGGCATCTAAGGTGCTTCAAGAACCCCGTGTCGCGAGGATGCGTACAACTTGCCATTTGTTGTCAGCATCATCTTGTCTTGAACACGTGCTGCATGTTCATGTTACTCCTTTCAAAAGGCTGTGGATTCTACTTGGGCAAAGTACAGCATCACTTGCTCTGAGTACCCAAATATGGGGGAGAGTTTCTTTGGCTTTGAACTGAAAGGACTTGATGGGTGGATCACCTTCAAGTTTGCCATGAGGAGGTCTGCTTCACCATGTTCCAGTAGATTAGGTATTACACCTGAAGTCATCCAGAGGTTGCCAATGAAGTGCCTTTCCAGTGAAGTTGTCCCATCCTTGAGGACTCTGAGAATCAGAAAGGCTCAAAAGAAGTACCACTGTTACCCAGTCTCTACTTTTTCTTCCATAACTTTCATGTACGGCACTGAGCTAGAACCATGTGAAGGACCTGAGCTGGTTTTCATTGCCAAGGCTGCATGAAAACCATAAACCCCGAGTTCCTTAAGTTCTTCCCAGGCCTAGGTGATTTTGAATGAGTTGTTGGAAGTGGATGCTCTTCATGATCTCACAAGGACACAATATTACCTGTCTATACATTTCTGTGTCAGTGATACTGCCCTTCTGGTCAGTAATGCAGATTATGGACCCAGTTAATCTTCTGGGAAATTAGCTTTTTTCTTAAAATTTTATCATTGGGAGAATGGGTAAGAAAGATCTAGTCTTCTTGCATGCTGAAATTCTCCTCTTTGTTCCAGAGCTATATGTTCTCTAATGTCCTCACTAATCTTCAGATTCCGCGAATGTGAAGTGACTTTGGGACTATTTAATTTCTTTGGAGTAGAACTGAAGGATATACCTGCTTGAAAAACTGTGTCTTGTGAACTATTAGATCTCTATTAAGAGCCAGTCTAGATCATGTGGGATCTTTTATCCTGGCCTCAGGAAGGATTATGGAGAGGTGCAGCTGACAGCTTGCACGCACCACTAAACCGCTTGAATATTGCCAGAAAGGGATCAAGACGAAGAACTGTGAAAGGCCACACCTGTAAATGGCTCCCTTTGTCTTGAGGGCTTGGCTGATTGGGAGAGCTTTTTCTGCATGTCTGAGGATAAAAGAAGCTTTCAGCTTGGTCTTACACAAGTCTGAGTCAAGTGGCTAATACCCTGCAGTTCTTTAGAGCATGCCAGAAGGCTTCAGTAATAAAACAGCTTTCTGTGCACACTTTTCTGCTCGTGTCATTTTGTTTGTTAAATGAGACACCCCAATGAGAAGTATCCAACTAACTCTAGAAAAGCATAACTCTTGCGGGAATTTTGATTGAAACTGGATTGATGCTATCGGCTTCTTCCTTAAGAAAACAGACTTTCTTCTCCCTCCACCCCCCTCTCAATCTCACCAGCCCGTATCATCTGCGTCAGCTAAAAACCTTATCACTGTTGTTGTAGACAACCACCTTAGGAAAGCAGCAGTAAACCTTGAGCATATTCCTACTTAAGGTTATGCGTTACTGGCGGAATTTCTTACCTGCTATACTTTCTCTTCAGTATGACAGGTAGTATCTGTCACAGGTAGTCTTTCACTAGACAGAGCTCCTCACTTCCTAGTGTCTGTTGAAAGGGGTTTGTTATGTTCAGCTGGTGCTAATGCCGTGGACAGAGGTTCTTGCTCTGAAATGTCAGTAGTGTGTGCAGTTGCTCTGATCTATAAGATTACACAGTAAGTACAACAGTCAGCGTTTCACCCTCCTCCAAGGAAGAAGATGAAGAGTCCCTGAAGAACAGAGAGCAGCCTATTTACTCTTGCAACTTCCAGGCTCTCCTCAAGGGAAAGGAGTACTGAAAGTGGACAGCAGACCAGCTGTTTCACAGGGTGCAAGCTGAACCCTTTTTCAGATCACAAAAAATGACTGGCTGAAATCAGCATGAAAAACATGCTGGTAGAAGAAAGCATTTGAGCTTTTTTTTTTTTAAATTGTACAGTCTCTCCTTGGAAACTACCCATCCACGTGTGGTCAGTTCAGCCCCTGAACTACCTTAGATTTTTAGTTTAAATTTCTTATGTTGTTATGTGTGTTCATTATCTTTCCATAATTTCTGATTTACTAAGGTACAAGACACTTACGGTTAGAATTTGCCACATGTGTAACAAATTATTAACCTCCAGCTGGATTAAAGTATTGCAGTGTGTCTGTGTGAAGTCTCGACATTTAGATGATGTCACCTTGCCCAGGATACACCACTACACATCCTCAGGTGTTCTAAACGTGTCACTTCTGTTGTCCATTCTTTGCCACTCTTTACATTGGCTTTGTATAGATACATGGAACTCAACAAGTTCAGAAGGTAGAACTCTGATTTCACTAACTGTAAACTGTTCAGTTGACAAAAGGTCTGAAAGGCATCCAATTGCCACTGCTAATGTTTCACACAAAGTTGAATAACCTTTAGGTTTTAGGTTTGCTGCTGCATTCTGAATAATAAACCTCATCTTGAAGAAAGCCCATTTAAATTCTAAATATCCTTGAAAACTGTCTCTCCTTTCATGTAGCTTTAGGCAAAAATCTTTTCCAGCAACCTGGGAAATGAGGGTTTTTTTAGTTTTGTAATGTGAGTAAGCATTCCCTTGACACTTAGTCATGTGTATTTTCTGCTGCATTTTAATACCTGAAGTAATGCCTTAGAAGTATAAATCTTACATGTTAGGCATGTTTCAAAATCTTGTATTACTGTCAAAGGTATATTTTAATTCTAGTATTACCTGAAGTATTGCTTTTTAAAGATCAGTGGAAATACATTTATTTCGTTTTCCTTGAGATGTTACAGTGAATTGTTTCCAAAGCTAGCAGAGAACTTAGGCTTTTTGAAATGATGGTAGAATCAGCAGTGATTTCAGTGCAAAGCTGAAAATGGTATGAACGGCATATGCTGTTTTGTTTTGTTGGGGTTTTTCTTTTTGATTTCCACTTAAAGCTGTCATACTAAAGAAATTAAAAAGTAAATAATTTGAGCAACTAATGCACACAGAAATGCTATTGTTGTGTTTACTTGCAATGTGTTCACCCCCCCTGCTCCCCCCAAGGTCCTACATGTAAACATTTTTTTCAGTAGATTTTATCTGGTCTTCTAGATGCATAGTGAATGAATGGTTCATGGCAAACACCATCTTCAGTTTACTTCTAATGATGTGACGCTTGTTGGGTTGTATGATGTCATTTGATGCATAAATATTTGTTTACTACAGTTCTTATTTTTGCTAATCTGATATTGCTTAGTCGCTCGCCCACAATTATTTTCCAAAACTGTGTATAACTGTTCAGTTTCTCCAAATTTCTCCAAAGGTGAACCACAAAAACAGGTTAGCGGCATCAATGACTATTATTTATTCCTTGAGTAGTAATAAGTACATGGAGTACTTTCCAGCCACGTGTGTTCATTGTTTCAGCTGATGTGATTTATATAGTGAAATATGAGCCTGGCTCATGTGATTGAATGCTACGTCTTGGGCTGCAGGACAATAAATGAGATTAAGCTGTATTATGTTTCTGAAGGCAGAATATACAGTTGTTAAAGTTGGTGGATTTTCAGAAAAGAAGTGACTTCAAAAGTAAATATTTTCTGACTAAACAAGAAGTAGGCTCATGTACATTGGCAGTGTTTCTTATCATAAAAATATGATTAAATTATGATTCATATAATTGAGAGTTTATAATCTCAGCATTGGTGTCTGTTTTCCAAAGAATTGTTTTGAACGTGCTTTCATAGTGTGTTTTATAGAATTAGAGTTAAATAAAACTCTACCAATGGAAGTAAAACCAGTAGGCTTATTTTATGCTTACGTAGATTTTTATATTCTGTTTCCATTTTGCAGTTTGATGTTTTTAAACATAAAGTAATTGTCTCTGGGGAAGATCTATAGTGGGTGGGGTGGATACACTTTCTGTATTATACAAAATAGTAAGTAGAATTTATGGGGTTATTAAAGCCTCAGTTTGGCAAACTGCCGTACAGTTGCGTCATCCTGTAATCATTATCTTATTCTGGCTCCTGACCTTACTCTAAGAAATACCATGCTTTTAGTTATCCTTTCACTCTTAACTTGTAATTTGATTTTCTAATTAGATTATTAACAGGAAAAAAGGCTTTAAGTTTCATATTAAAAATGAATATTCTGCGGTCTTATTGCAGCCCCAGCATATGATTCTTCCAATAATCAGTATAGATACTCCGATGTTTGCTAAGTGATCAATGCTTGCCCTTTATAACAAAGGGCTGCTGTTGGATTAATACCCACAGTAGTGCACACTTAAGACATTTTTTGGTTCTCCCATTCTTAATATATTTTTTCTTAAACACTCGTTTTAAGAAGCCTTTTTTGTCGGAACAAATGCTTTGACTCTGCTGCTGAACGGTCCCGTGCAGAGAAGGCACCGGCAAGGAGTTGGTTGGGTTTGAGAGCACCGCTAAAAGCATGAAATGTTTCTGCAGGACTGGCAGAGCCCGGACTAAGGGCTGCAGGAAATGACTGTATTGGGTGTGGAAGAAAGATGCTGTCCAGACTTAACACACGAGCTACCGAAATACTTGAAAACAGAGGACAGGAAATGGTATCACAGGGTAGACTAAAACGCTCCACAGAACTCCATTGTTTATACAGAGTGTTATTGTTCTGGAGTTTAAACTCAACTCAGAACACGGCAGCTTTGGCGTATGAAAGGTAACACTGACAGCCTAGTGAGTAATAAAATGCTATTTATTATTGAAGTCCACACTTCACTTTTTTATAGCAGTAAGTTCTTTAAATGTTCTGGCATTTTTGCTGAAAGTGGAAGATAACTGTAACAATTTTTTAGATAGAATTTGGTGAAAATCACGCTTTTTTCTAGTAATTTTTTCTCCTCACATCTGTTACCAAATCTGCTGAATTTTTACTCTGTCCATTATGCAAGGTTCCTCTTGCAATCCGATGCTATGTAGGCTGTCTATAACTAATGTTTACACTCATTTATAATGGAAAGGTATCGATGCATAACTGTATTTAACAGAACCCTGATTATTTGAAAACTGTCTCTCAGTTTCAGGAACCTTAGGGGTAGCACAGAACTTAATTTCTCTTTTTTTGGCTGGTTGGTTTCTCTGTGTGACCTAGCTGTGGCTAGTTTTCTCCTAGCAGTCAAGAGTCTATTTAGCTCTACTGTGTATTCTCAGCTCCAGCCCAACTTTTCAGACACTTTAACTAAATGTTATCACTTACCTAGAAGCATCCCAATAAATTTTGCTGTTTTCTGCTGAGGACTGTAGATGCTTTAATCACAGAATGAGTTTTTGCAGCAGTTTTTAATACAGAAGGAAGAATGCTGACATAAAAAGCTTTTTCTTCTTTCTGCTGTCTGTGTTCCTTCTTTCTCCCATAACTTCTGCATTTAAATGGTAGAATTCTCAGAAAATGTATTCCCATAACTCCCATACAAATGCTTCAGGAAAGCACTAAATTAGAATAACTCCTTCTTGCTCTGTTAACCTTGAAGAACTCAAGGGACCTATCAGATCATCCATGTATGGTCAGGCTTTTGGCACAGTAGGAAAGCCACAGAGAAAGTAAATCCAGAATTCGAAGCCCTGGCTTTAAAGTCATGAGTTTACTGCTCATCCATACGTGAACAGAAGTACTGTGGTTGCAAATTCCAGTAAGTTCTTCCTACTTAACTTTTTCTTTAAAAATAAGTAGCAATAACTTTGTTTCCAAAAGACCTCTATGAAACTCAGTAGAGTATTTTCAGATTGGCACAAGAGCTTTGTTGTTATTACATTAATCTTAGTTTTTTTCCATTTCTAAATTGATAAAATGATACATAGAGTTCCACTTATGGTGGACAGGGAAGAGGTGAGGATTGCATTTGGCTGTTCCCCCACTGTGTAACAAGGATCAGTAGTAATGGAGGAGGCTCCCTCGTTGGCGTCCTGGTGGATTCACGCCTGGGTTCTCAACATTCACTAGCAGAGCATCTCAGCAGTACCAGTCACCTGTATGAAGTGTTGTGCCGTTGCTGATACGCATTATTGTTCTTCACTCACTAACAGCAAAGCTGTTGCAGACATTTAAAATTTTGCTAAAGAAGGTAGAATGTGACACTGACAACTTTCTTATTTTAATTGCTTGTAGATTAATATGTACTTAATGTAATAAAATTGGATTGGGCATAGGGGCCTATTCAAATTAGAATAATAATACAAAAATCATGCCAGCATGGCGCTACAGGCTATTAGAACAGAATTTCCCTCACAGTGAACTTTGTGTAATAGACTTTTCCCTGAATTGTGACTATAAAGGCTGCTTTCAGAACTGCAATGTTAGTATAAACATAATCTTACTATGAATTGTATTTACTTATACACAGGCACACACAAGTTCTCTAGTGTGAACTATAGGGTTCCCTGTTGCGAAATTCCCCTCCCTTAACGACTTTTTTGTTTTCGTTTGCAGCTGAATAAGGTGTGTGTATTTTGGGAATTGTTGCTATAAATATGATAAAACCATTGGAATGTGGCTTTAAATTTTTTTTTTTTGAGAAATACATTTTGGTTAACATGATTGGTGCTTTTGTCAGTACAGGAAAATAGAATACTAGGCACTTCACTGCTTTACTGTCTTGTTACTTTTTTCTGATCTGTTTTGAGGGTAAGCTAAGGCCTGTGTCTGGAGTGTATTCAGCTTTTGGAGATTTCAGTGCTGAAGGTAGGACCTGTAGGCTTTGGCTTGTCTAATTCTACTTAGAATGAGTATCAGTAGTAAGGTGGAGAAAAACCTGTATAAAATAAATCTACGCATATAAATGAGATGTACATCTGTGTCCAGAGCTTGGAATGAATTTGAAGGGAAAAGATTTGTTCCCCTCCTTGTTGCTAAATGTAATAATCAGCCAGTATATATTTCGGAGACTGAAATTAATTTTGTTAGAGAATAGATACTGGAGTCCTGCAGATCTTGAAGATATTTGAAAAATACGTTTTAGAAATAAGAGACTTGAAGAGCTGATTTTCTTTAAATTTTTTTTTTTTTTATTCTCCCAGGCAACAATTCAATATAGTTCATGTTCTGTGGGGGTGGGGATGGAGCGGGGTTGTGCAAAAAGCACATGCTTTTTTGCAAGCTCAGCCTGGAGGAACTTCAAAGGGCAAAATGAAAAAACACAACAGATGTTATTAGAAATAGTTCTTTGGCAATATGCTCTTCTCAGCGTTTATGCTGCCAGTGTGTCCTTGAGGTGATAGTACCTTTACATATTGATCTTCTGGCGAAAGTGGGTTTTGTTTGTTCAATTATTCAGTGCTGTGCCTCTTGTGAGACGTTTGTTACTGGAAGTTTTACAAAAGAAATATTTTGTAATTTGTGCATGTGAACCAAAATTTTGTATTGCGGCTTCTCTTCAGCCTTGTGGTACGTTTGTTTTTCCTCTTTCAGGAAACGGGTTCGTGAATTCTCGAGCTTCACCAAGTCTACTCGGGACTACTGGTGGTGGGAATGGCTTAGGCAAGGTCATGCCGACAAAGTCTCCACCTCCACCTGGAGGAGGTAATCTTGGAATGAACAATCGCAAACCCGATCTCCGTGTTGTCATCCCACCCTCCAGCAAGGGTATGATGCCACCATTGGTAAGTTCAGACATTTGTTCTATAACTGGCTTTGTAGAAATGAAGCGTTCTGCCCACATGCACAGGGAGAAACTATCTCATCTGCTTACCATAGGTTACAGTAATAGAAAGGTGTTTGTGTTGTGAAATTTCATTAATGAGAATCTAAGTTATAACTTGTTGCCTTGGGAGAAGTTAAATTTGTAAGGAATATTTTAAGTGTAAAATAGCAGTCCAACCTAAATGTGGTTAGAGAGCAATCCTAGAGACGTAGTTTGGGATTTTGTTGTTTTGATTCGACATCGCACTGACTTGGTACAGAGGACTGTTGGTTTGGAGGATGTGGGTTTTAAAAAGGGTTATGCATTACTCTGGGGAGGAATGGCTGATCTGATTGGTGATGTGACCTGTATTAACATGCCCTAAAGCACACTTTGTACCTGTTTTTCCTGGGTCGTAATGGTTGTGGGGCGTAGAATGTAGCTTCAGTGGTAATAATGGTCTGAGAGAAACACTTGTTTGATGTGGTGTGCTGGAATGCAGCCTTGTGTGTCCTATGCTGCATGTCATGTCTTCCATGAAGGCATAAAAGAGTAATGAGGATCGGGCTCAGTCCCTGTTTGTGTGCTCTTCAGTACTACTGTGCAGTTTGGCATGTTGGTAGTGATGTGTGTCCAGCCTAGACTCGGAATAGCACGCAGGTTTCGTGTCAGGCATGAGGCAACCACAGCAGTGAGGCTAGAACAGGTCTTTCAGGAAGAGTTACTCCTTTCCCTTTAATTTGGTTGCCAGATCCCTTGGTCTTGGTTTTTCACTGTTACGTAGAAATGTTAAACATCTATGTATACATTTTCTGTGTATGGAAGAGTGAACTGTAACCAAGAGGAGCAGGATATAAGCAATACGAGTACTCTCTGTACAATTCTTGCTTGTTTTTAAGAGACCACAAGTGCTTACATTAGTTACTGGTATTCATGATGAATAATACAAAATTAATCCAAGTAACAAAAGCTGTAATTACCTTCAGAGTAATGATTCTTGAAGTTTTAGTTTTTTCTAGGAATACTGAAGTGTAGAAGACGTAGGAAATACACTGGCTGATTATTAAAGTGAGCATTACACTTTTAAATTAATTAGAAACAGATACAAGATGAGGGTCTTGTTAATGCAGTTGTTCTAAGGTTAGTGGTGTACGACCTGTCGTGTTGTTAAGAACAACACAATACTCGATTTAGGTTTTGTCTGTCTTTTTGAGGAAGTTGGGAAGAGATTTCAGAGTAGAGGTCCGGGATGATTGTGGTGGTTGTATGTGAAAGATTTGTTACTGAGGTGGGTGTTTATTGGATCAGTCCAGCCAGGAACTGCTGTGCATCTGTCGTCAATGTGTGGCTGGGTCATCGTTTTTACTAAGCTCTTTCTGCACTAATGTTACCGAAGCGTGTGCTCTTTCAGTACAGTATTTTTAAATTGACCCAAATTTTGTAAAGTATTATACTTCTTAGTAGTATTATTTACGGAATCAGGTGGCAAATTCACGTTATTGATTAAAGTAAGTAGAAATCCTGAAGCACAAACGTGACTTTTTCTTTCATTTTTGAAAGCAATGCTATTTTTAGTAACTGTGTTGTCCCTCTTGTTTGCTGAGTACAGTCGGAGGAGGATGAATTGGAGTTGGTGAGTTGGGCTACTGTTTGATGAGAGCGAGCAAGATGCTGCAAATGTCTCTTACTACAGCTTTTTAACTGTAGTTTCATTACATATTTTAAATAATTCCAGTGTTCCCTTGGTAGCAGACAAAAATACATTTGTTTTATCAAACTCAAAACCCAACCAATGCAAGTTGAAAACCCATGCGAAATCTAGTGCTTTCCATTTGTAAACTTTTTTTTAACTGAAACTATTTCTGTTTTTCTTGGAGGGAACATTGGAAAAGAGCCTTACAGAGTAACTGTCCATGTCCATAGGATATTTGCTGTCTTTTATGCAAAATACAACCAACCACTTACCGTTCCCTAAATTATTGGAATATTTTTAGAAAGTGGCTTCACTCATGAAGTTCTTCAGATTGTAACACAAGCCCTGTATTACTTCTCTTATTTTCAAGGAGATTACATCATTGCTGGTGAGGTCACCTTTTTGGAGTTTAGAATTATTTCATCCTGCGTGAGACTATCAAACCACAGGGGTGTTCCCTGTTTACCAAAAGGAATAGAGAATTGCAAAGGAATAATTCTACCTTTTTTCCAGTGGAAAGATATTCTGCTTTTGAAAGGAAACTCTTGGGATTTGTGTTTTTTCTATTTTTTTTGTTCCAAAAGGTTTTAACATTTGGCATTCTGTCTGGAAAATAACGTAAGGCTAAAATAATTTGTAGCTTATTTTTAGAGCAATTTGCGAATTGTTTAGCTGCTGTGGCACAAACCATGCAGAAGATGGTGCATCAGAGTGTGGTTGTAAAGAGACACAAAGAAGCCTGCCTATTACATACCTTGATTTGTCTTTGAACATGGACCTGTTGCTAATATGAGGCTCTAATTGCATGAAAGCATGGAAAATGTAGTGGTTTAGATAAATTTCTCGATGGATGCATGCTGTTGGTTGATTTTTTTTTTTTTTTTACCTTAAACATCGGCAATAGTTTTACAAAAGTAAGGGGAAGTGATTTTTGAAAGTCAGAATTGAAGTTTTAAAGGTTTATTGGATGACTTGCTAATCGAGCAGCTAATCAGCTGTCATGCACGTTCTTCTCACTTTTATAGAGAAGTGTCTGGTTTCCAGTGCAAGGAATAAAGCTCTAATTCACCATAAAAACACTTAATCAAAATACCGTTGCAACTGGAATTAATGCAAAATCCCGTGAGTGAAGGTATTCCTACCTGCTAAAAATTGCTGTGCTCTTTGCAGCCTGAAATAGTGCGACTTGCTGCAGGCGGGTTGGTTTATGGATTCTGCGTGGAGCGTGGGCCACCTAGTGGTTTTAAAAACTGGGCTCGTGTTAGGGGAAGAAAGCTCACACAAAGAAAATGTAGTGTCTTCCTCAAACGTGGTAAAGGAATGTGCAGTACACCTGCAGTGTTACCTCCCTTCTTATGCTAATTTCTGCTGCTAATTCCCGTGCTAGAAAGCCGTTCCAAATCATGTCTGGGAACGCTCGTTCTGTATGTTGGAACTGAGCACTGAATATGAAAACCAGATAAGAGTGGTAGCATAGCGTGAAAAAAAAGATATTGAATTCTTCCTGTTACTGCTATCACTTGCACCAGTTTAAAAAATAATTTAATTCTTGAAATTTGTCATGAATCTCTGGCAACAAATATTAGACACATCTACATATTCCTTAGTGTCTTTGGATGGCTGAGTGTTTAGGAATTATGTTCAGAAATAAATTACCTCAGAAAACCACCTTTATTAGCCACTCAAAAAAAAAAAAAAAAAAAATCCCATGGGGAAATTCTTTGGTCTGGATTGTTTCCCAGTTTACTCCTCTTAACTTTTCCATTATACAGTAATCCCAACTTTATAGGCTACCATCCAAGAAAGCTTTGGAAAAAGGTCAATTCCTGACAGACACAGAAAACCTGCTCTAATAACATATCTTTATGCCAGATAAACTTGGTCTAGCGGAGATTTTCAGAAGTACATAAGTGATTTAAAGGGCTGAATCGCGCAGAAAATCAGTGGGACTCTCTCTGTGACTTAGAGCTTGAAATCTGGGAGCTCTGAAGCAGCGTGAGTACATCTGCTGAACAAATGCCAAAGAGCCTCTCGATTCTTACGAGGCTCAAAGGTGACTTTCAACAGCAGCCAGACAAAACACAGATCAGAAGCTGGTAGCCGGTGGAAGGTTGTAGCTAATTTTGATGTGGTAGCTGTGGTATACTTTTTCCTTTAAATTGTCAAGATATAAGCCAAGGACTGATAATCCTCAAATCATCTTCGCAAGTTTAGGCTTAGGATTGCCTACAGCCTTGTTTCTGTACCTGCTCGTTCTGTTATTGTGAGGGGGATATTGTAAAGGACTCTTAAGAGTGTTGTAAAGGGATTTTTTAATGCTGCTCGCTCTCTCAAGATCAGAGTCGAGAAAAAAAAAACCACGACGTGCTGAGATACTGAAATACTTGTGTACCTGTCTGAAATAAGGAGAAAGTAGTAGTATGTTCGATCTTCTAAAGGTAGGGAATGGAACTTTACCAAAGCGATGAAAAACTTCTGCTTTTGTAGCAAATATTTTTTCAGAGGTAGCGGCAGGCTTGCTTTAAAAACGTATTTTCGGTAGTTTGAAATCCAGCTCCCTTCGTCGGGAATGGTTCTGTGAGAATGTAGAAATACAGGATGCAGAGACTTCTACTCCTTCTAGTATTTGTAAGACTTCTGTAGGTAAAAACTAAGTGTTGTTTAAAAATACAAAATTTAGCGTCTCTTTTTCTTGACAGTCTCAGGCTTGGCTAAATGGTGTTGAACCACATATTTTGAAGAAAGGTTTAAAGTTGCCTCCATGAAGAGTAGTAACATTCTGTGACAGAGCAGCTTTGCTCTCTGGTGGTATTCGCCACAGTCTTTAATACCAGGTTTTCTAAACAGCAAATTTAGTTAAAGAGCTTAATTTGAGTGATATGTTTGCTACAGCTCTTCATTCCAGTATATGAGAAGGAAAGACTTGTTAAAAAGCTACCTTGTGCCTCAGTTAGATATCTGAGACAATCTAGTTTAGCTGTTTTTCCTATAAAAACCCACAGTTGCTCTGTGTGAACTCAAATGTCATTTGCTTTGAAACATATCTGCATTATAACAAGTACTATCTCAGTTTCTCAGGAACCATGGGAACAGCAAGATTATTTTATCACCAAAGCCTTATCAACACAAATTTAGAAGATCTCTGTGTTCTTTTCAGGACAGGTGTAGTCAGCACAGTGTCAAAACTGGCAGCTAAAATTTTGAAAATTGGATAAACAACTGGGAAGTGGGAGACTTTTCTGGTGGAACTGCACCTCACCATCTGCACTAAAACCCTTTTAAAAACAAGACTAAGAACTCTTGAATCACTTAAGAACTTCTGAGAATTGTTGTCTGTATCACTAAGAAATTGCATTTATTTTTATGTCCTACAACTCTAACACTATTGAAATCTGCATGCATGGGAAGTGGACCAGTGAATCTTAATTAATTTTTCATTTCAGTTTGCCAAGATCATTTTAGTTGTTTTGAAATGTTTTGGCTTGTTTAGACCATCTATCCTGACAAAAAGGATGTATTCCTAACGACAAAATAAAGCAAAGAAACCCATTTTAATTGAATGCTATTTTTATATTAGCACTTGATTTTCCATTGTTCTAACTGATATCACAAGACATGTTGTTATTTTTAATCATTTGTAGAATACCCAAAGGATAAGTAGTTCTCAGTCTACACAGCCTCTTGCTACCCCTGTGGTGTCTGTGACAACTCCAAGCTTGCCTCCGCAGGGACTGGTGTATTCGGCCATGCCTACTGCCTACAACACTGGTAAGCATTGTTTTTAGTAAGTGGCTTGATTTGTCAGATGTACCAAGCTTTTGTGATTCATAAGCCCAGAAAATTTGCATTTCTGTGACACTTCACTTTGTTTTCCTCTTCAGTTCAAATGAAGGCTCTTATTCATCAAAAATGAGCCTTTCGCTTGTAAAATGGGTAAATGTTGAGACTTACATCAGGAAGAAGCTTTCAGTCAGGTTGCTCACAGCTGAGCGCAGACACACACACACAATCCAAGGCTTTGCTTCCAGCGGTGGTGCGGGAGCTGGCCATGGGAGACCTGAACTGCCTCGCGTCGAAGCAAGAGTCGATGCTGCAGAGCGCGCTGTCCTGGCCGGGCGGCGCTGCTCCGTTCCAGCAGCAGGAGGGCGTCGGGTTCTACTGGGGTTTTCAACGGACAAAGCCCAGATGGGGCCTTCTCCTCTTGGGTGGTTTTGTCGAGAGGGAGGTGGGGACTCATGGGAAGGCGCTGTCAGTGTTTCACCATTGCGAGCCTCTGTTACCTGAAGGACCTTAAAACCATGTTTTATCCAAGGGTGTGATGCAGGGAATTTGTTGAGACAAGTGATAATTGGTGTGCTGGTTTGGGAAGTAGTTCATGATGCAGTGCCTCCTGCTTTGTCCCATACCCAGTAGAGAAGATTTTGACTTCAGTCTCAAGGTTCTTCATTTGTTACAGGCCCTGTATATAATTAGTGAAGGAATTTTTTAATCGTTTCCATGAAAGGCTGCAGCCTTGATGGCGTCAGTTGATTACCATTGATCTGTGAGGCATAGTTTAATTTTCAAATGCACGTGAGGAGAAACTTCATTGCAGAGAAGTGTCAATAAATTTTCTAAGTCAGAGTTAAAGCAGCTGGTGGTTAAAACTAAAAAGGAAAACAAAGGCAATAATCCCCCCCGTTTGCTGTTCTTTTTAGATGAAGTCTAGTTAAGATACACAAATGTAAGTGCTGTAATTTGTTAAAACAGGAATCTCTGAACTGTGTTGACAGTGTTTAAGTCTTATTTGGCAGGCTTTCAAATTCTGGAAAAAAACAAACAAACAAACAAAAAAAACCCACCAAAACCCCCCCCAAAAAAACAAGACAAAAAACAAAAAACCTTGCTTCTTTCTTCTGCGTTGATGGCTCTCAGGAACAGAGCTGCACTAGAGAGCTGCCCTTCATAGCTGATCCACTCTGGCTAGACAGAAGGGCCCAAGAGTGTTATTGTCTTGTATCTATGAGCCTAGGACGGTCCCTGCCTCCAGTAGAGCAGATTCCCCAGTAGCGTCTCTTCCCTCGACCTGTGTCGTCTTTGATGCCTGACACAAGTGGCTGGCAGGGGTCTCGGGAACCCAGGAGGTGGCGGGGGGCGCACTAGGGAGGAGTCGGTCGCTTTGCCGTAGGGAGCTGCTGTGTCGGGTTTACGTGGTGAGGTTTGGGGGTGGGGAGGGGGACAGACGCCTGCTGCAGGGGTGGCTTCTCTAGGAATGGATCAGGAGCTGCCCCATGTCAGTGCACGTTTCAGCTGGCTTCGGAATGTACCTGCTGCTGCGCCTGTCAGCAATGCTGGGGGCACCTCTCTGGTAATATATTTAAGAAAGGGTAAAAAAGGCTGCGCTGGTCTATTGTCAGTGACCTGACGTTCTTACTATTGTGCAAAGGTCAGGACAAATCCGAAAAAGCCCTTCAAGATTTGTAGAAAATGGTCAAATCCTGAGTGATACGGAGGTTTTGTAATTTTCTTTGTTTATCTGCAAGGAGGGCTGCCACCGGCAGTCTAAAATGTGGGAAGGTGGCATAGATAGAGCAGCCATCCATTCATAATAATTTGACACCCGAGAAAGATGGGATTTTATACATTTTCTCCGCTTTTTTTAGCTTTGAAAGCCTTGACAGCAGTTTTTAGTTCAGACTTGTAGCCATCTTCCAGCGAAACAACTCCCGTCTTCTCCTACTTGTATCTTTTTATCTTAAGGTGCTCTTGAACTGACACTTGGTGCCCTTCAGCCGCCTTCCCCTTGGTTTGCCTCGCAGGCGCTGCCCCCAGGCAGTGATCGGCAAGCGGGAGGTTTGCATGTTGAGAGGAGCTGTTTAGTCAGCAGCAGCAGTAAATATTTATACTGCAGTAGCACCCAACTACACTGCTGAGCATCTCTGCAAAGCATCGCTACCCTGCGGGGGGTTAACGGCTAAAGGAGTGAATGCAGGAGGAGGCGGGGTCGCAATACCAGTATGATGAGCCCTGAAGGACTGTGCCGGGTGACTTTGGGGTTATAAGCTTAGGTATGAATTTGCTGGACCTACAGATCGTGGTTTGGTACTTGCCACAAAGATTGTTGATACGTAGCATTTAACGGCTGTTTAAACCGTTCTGGTCCCTGCTGAGAAGACCCACGCTGAGTTCTACTCATCACCCGACAAATCCCTTCGCTCTCTCACGCAGCCTGACCTGGTTTCAGGAGGCAGTTGGGCGCGTCCCTCATCCAGGGTAACCTGTAAGCTGTTGGCTGAAGCAGGCTGAAACACCGACACGCTGAGCGAGGCTGTAGGCTGCATCTCGGGAAGCAGCAAAGACAATTGAAACTGGTGTCCTACGCGATGGGCAAGTGCTGTTATCGCTGGGATATGATTTAAAAAACCAGCCCATTTGCTTTGATAATGCACTAATTTGTGAAAAGCTTTTAGCCTTTAGTGTTTGTCAGACACTTTAAAACTGTGTCTGTTAGATTGAGCCTTTCAGGGGATTTGCAAAAAGAAATTTGATGTTGAAACCAAACTGTCATCTGGGTATTCTCGGGGTAGCCACCACTTCTGCAGCAATTTCAGTTTTGCAGTTCAAGGACTAAGATAAAATTTTGATACCTAAATTGTGTTTCTGAATTGGTAGCATTTTTTTCAGGGCTGGAAGGGATAGATTCAGCTCTTAGAGCCTTAATTAAAACATTGGATGTCAGTTTTGCACAAACACGCTATTTTATACAATTTTTTTTTGCTGGAGAAGTATTCTTTATGTACATTACTGGAGGAAGGGCCAGAACGAACAGAGTTACTGGTTCTAAAACTGTCTAGGCATTTTAAAAAAAAACTCAAAACCTGCAGAGATCAGTTAAATAGTAACTGACGTTGAGCAGAGCCCATCTAGCCATAACTTATCTTTCTGGCTTTAGGTCAGTTGTTTTGCAGAGGCACAAACTTCAAAGGTCACTTGTTAGCAGGGTCACAGCAGTAACGGTTCCCTTCTTCATGCAGAAGACCCTCTTTTGTCTGTATGACTTTTCCACCTTGCATCAAGTCCCTCGTATAGAAATCGGTGTCCTGCTTTCCCTGCTAGCAGGTAAATGATTATTTAGGGAATGATAATGCAGCCAGTGGCGTATGTGTTTGGAAAAGCAGCTCCTCAGACCCCTGTCATCAGACTTGTTCAATCTGCATTACCAGAAGTTACCTGTCCTTTGTCATAACAGCTGTAATTGCAAAGAAGAAAACACATGGAAACCGAATTCCTATAAACATTTTCTTCAGGTCTGCTCTTACAGAAATCCCGCTGGCCCACAACAGCGCGTCCATCTCGAGCATTTACGCTTGCTGCACTCGCAGGTTGTCACAGGTCTGGCTGCTTTGAAGGTTGAGGGCGTGTCCTGGTCATCAGAGGGCTGTTTGGGTTGGTTTGGGTTTATTTTAGCCTTGCAAAAGGGCTTTGGCTTGATCAGCTTGGGAAGAATCTTTCAGAATGTGCGCAGAAATACTTGTGAGGGTTTTTCAGAGTTCCAATAAAAATGTCAACTGAGAAGAAATGAAAAGGAACTTTAGTAGCTTCACCTGCTGGGGTGCAGCTGGGGTTGCCAAGGTGTTCGGGAGGAGCCTTGCACTGGTGCCTGTGCCCCTCTGACAGCACCGCACCCGGCGGCACCGGCTGCCCGCCCTTTGTACGCCCCTGGAAGGGAAACCGAGGAGTCATCCGCAGCAAACGAGTTGGAGGGGAATGGGGAAATTGTTCAAGAAAGCTTATCTCGAGAGAGATAAATCACAATGGTGGTGTTGTTTTAGGACAGTCAAAAAATACAACCCAACCAAACCAAAAACAAAAACCCCACAAACAAACAAACAAGAAGGGAAATGCAAACCAAACCTTACTTAAGCAGAATTTTTGGTTCCTCTGCTGGCAGCGTAAATGAAGTTTGGCTGCTGGCATTTTGTCACGCTCTCAAGAGACTAGGAACTATTTTAAGGAAGCTATATTACAGAATAATTAAAAGCAGAGAAGTGTTTGTGGCTTTCAGTTTTAAAACCTGAAAGAAAAGCATGGGTGATAATGATAAAGTGAAAAGAACTTCACCTCTGGATGAAGCGAGAACAGTCTAAGCAGGACAGCCTAGCCAGAACTAACAGCCCGTCACTGGAATAAGTCATATTTGCTATTACGCATCTATTTCTAAATAATTACTTTTTTTTTCCTAAATAAAGAGGTTTCTTTTGTTTATTTGATACAGAGATGACAATTTAATCAGAGATAAAGTAACGAGTGAAACTACTGGGGAGAGGGGGAGTGTGACATGTGACAGTAGGAGCGCACAGAGGGGCTGCTGAGGCTCCTGCCGCCGCGGCAGCGGTGGTGCCATCCCCGGGCACCCGGCCCCTGCCCCAGCCCCTGCCCCTGCCTGTGCCTTCCCGCCCGACCGCGGCCTTCGAGGGTCCCTTTGCTGCCGGGACGGTCGCAGCCAGTGCTGCTTGGTTTTGGGCGTAGGGCGTAGGACCCTGAACCGCGTCGTGACGTGAGCCGGCCGGATGGTGCCTCCCGCCTGGTTCAGCTGAACCACAGTTGGGATTCTTCAGTACACTCGGCACAAGGAGCACCGTTCCTTTCTAATGACTTGGATGAATTCTTCCCTTTTTGTTTCATTTTGGAAGTTCCGTGCAGATGAAAATCCTCAAAAATGCAAATACTTGTCTTGCTGCAAGATGCACATATATGTACAAAATTGTTGTACCTGTGGGCTTGGGAGAAGCTATGTGAGACAGCGGCGTGTGGGAATTGGAAGCAGAATGCAAAAAAAAGAGAGGAAAATTTAAAAAAAAAAAGGTAATTTGGAGGCTTATGTCCTGTTGAGCTCCTTGCGAAGTTAGGAGGAGTGTTCCCAGAGTTCAGCGTTCTCATGTCTGGGCTCCTTTGGGTCACCTGCCTTTATTTATAGTTTTGGGCAGAAAGCCTTTGTATTTCTGTCTGTGTGCCTGTACCACGTATGTGCTCATGTATTTATATGTATGTATATATATATAAAAATAAATCTATAACTTCTTTATTTGTCTTTCCCTCAGATTACTCCTTGACTAGTGCAGATCTGTCTGCCCTGCAGGGGTTTAACTCCCCAGGAATGCTGTCCCTAGGGCAGGTGTCCGCCTGGCAGCAGCACCATCTCGGTCCAGCAGCCCTCAGCTCTCTCGTGTAAGTACCCCCGGCGGCGTCGCGGCCCTGCGCCCGCTCGGCACCTTCTGCCTCTTCGGGCTGAATAACCTGCGCCGGGGAATGTTCAGCGCGAGGCCGTTGCAGTGTCTCGCCTGCTGGCGGCGGTGCCTTGCCTTGCAGGTCTGCTCCTTGGCCAAAGCCTTCGTGGTTGGTGCCGTGTGTCCCGTCTGTCGGTCCAGTCCTTGGGCTGGCAGCTCTGTCCCTGCAGGGCCAGCTTCTTGCAGGGGGTCACCTGCGCCGTGACCGCGACTGCTCGGAAATAGGAGATGTTTCTGTTTGGCTCTAACGACTTCTGTAAATGCATTCGGACCTTTGAGTAATGCTTTTCTCTCGGCTTTGTTTCTTCACTTCAGTGAGTTGCGTTTGTTTACGTGCTCATGTGGAGGGGGCTGACCACAGGACCACACCGTCACACAGACGCGGGAATTGTCACTTTCTTTTCCTTTTTCGTGTTTTCTTATTTCTGCCTTTTGGTTTTCTTTTTCCCAGTACTGGCAGCCAGCTATCTCAGGGTTCAAATTTATCCATTAACACCAACCAAAACATCAACATAAAATCTGAACCAATTTCACCTCCCCGGGACCGTGTAACTCCCTCTGGGTTCCCGCCGCAGCAGCCGCCGCAGCAGCCGCAGCCGCCGCAGCAGCAGCAGCCGCAGCAGCAGTCGCGGCAGGAGATGGGCCGCTCTCCTGTCGACAGCCTGAGCAGCTCCAGCAGCTCCTACGACGGCAGCGATCGGGAAGACCCGAGGAGCGATTTCCACTCGCCCGTCGTGCTGGGCAGGCCGCCGAATTCAGAAGACAGGGAGAGTCCGTCGGTAAAACGGATGAGGATGGACACGTGGGTGACATAAACTTGCAGTGTTGCCTCTTCAGTTTTGTGTTCTCAAAATGAACTGTCCTGACATATCTAAATTTATAAATAAGGACATGAAATAAGTATATTTATATGTATATACATACGTGCATATATATATCTTCACATGCATATATATGTGCTAGTGTGTGTAGCATACACAAATCATCAGGCACTTACGACAAACTCCTTGTATAGCTGCAGATGTCCCATGGTAAAACGTAACAGAACAATCCTGTAGGTATTGATCTAGTCTGGCACTTACCTGGACTTGTTGTTTTCATACTATAACCTGTTTTGCAAAGAAACCTTGTACCCGCAGTATACTCCCACCACACTAGATTGCAGAAACCGAGAGGGCTCGCCTGTAGTAGTGTCCCTGTGTGTTTTACCCGAGCTGTATGGTTACTCGTAGTTAAGAAGTAATGCTTTGTAGCAGCAGAGCAGTAGAAAAGCAGGAAGAAGAAAGCAATACTGTACATAAAATGACCTTTATATTACCCAACCTGGCATGGGTCTCTATTGCAGAGGGTGCATGGAGAAGGGCTGATGCTGTAGGAAATAAGAAATAAAAAACAAAAAAAAACAAACCACAAAAACCCTGTTTTGCACGTGCAAAAAAAAAAAATAAATAGTGTATTGGGTCAAAGAAGTGATTTTTTTAATGGGTGAAAGAGAGACATAGAGAACTCGCATGAAATATTCAGAAAATATTAGCCTAGAAAATAGAACATTAACAAAATAAAATTAATATATTAAGTTATAATTGGAATATGTTTGACAAATTTGTTTTTACGTTCATACCTTTGAAAAATATAGAAACGGATTTTAGCTCATGTATATTTTATATTAAAGAAAACAATACCCTAATGAATTGAAGACTATATATAAAGTTATATACAGTACTTTTGAACACATTCTGCTATGAATTATTTATATAAGCCAAAGCTGTATGTTGTAGCTTTTTTGTAGAGTATAGTTTTATCTTATTTTGACTTTCTAGTTTTTGCTTTCAAAGATGAAAAGGAAAAACTTGCAGGCGGAACCTTGGGGGAAAAATAAGCCATGAACACTTATATGTAAATTTAAATTTGAGCCAAACTCTTTGTGTATATAGCATCCTAAATATATTATCACCTTTGGTGTAAGTACCTACGTATTGTACGTTCACCAGATTAAAAAGTATATTTTTGTGGATTGACGCCAACTTGAAAAGAGGCGAGGTCCTTATTAAGTAGAGTATTCACTGTTTAATATTTACTATTTTGTTAAATATACTGTACTTTCTTTGGATTTTAATTATTATTAATATTATTATCCAGATTTTTCAGAGGGTGTATAAAGGGGTTGTCCCCCTCACTGGTGGTGAATGTGTGCCGTTAAATTGTAATCTCTGTGCTGTATGGTTAAGCTTCATTATACATTTTATATATATGTATATAAATAGCAAAGTGGCAAAAAAAAAATCCGGCGTTAAGTTCATCCTGCATAAATCTAAAAAATCTGTTACAACACATTTTAAGGCATCATTTTAAAGCTGCCTCTTCTGAGGAGGAGAAAAAAAAAAAACAGTGGAAAAACTTGACCTAATTTCTCATGATAGGGAAATGACACATATCAGAGGAGCACAAAAGGTTTTTTGAAGTCGGTAAGTGGTTTGGGATAAAGCCACAGCCTCTGCCACGAATGTGCTGTTCCTCTTTGCCGCTTCTGTGAGACAGAGCGAGGAGTCCAGAGCCCCAGTGCCCCCCAGCCCTGGCTCGGGGGGTGTCACCCCCTCTGCGCAGGACGAGGACGGCAGGGCCCTGTCCCCGCTCCCGCTGACTTCCAGGGGGAAGCCCGGTTGAGCTGCGGGGAGTGCTGGAGCCGAGAGCTTGGGGTGCCGAGAGCACGGCCGGGCCGGCGGAGCCCATCTCCCCCGAGGGAGCGTTGCCCCCTTCCCCAGGCCTGCTCGCTGTCCCAGCCCTTGCTGCGTGTCCCCCTGCACACGGCCTGGCCCTGGCGCTGGGCAGGTGTAACTGGACCTCACTGGAGGTGGGTCTCGTGCTGGGGAAGAGACGACAGCGCTGGTTTGTTATCCAAACTCCTTCGGAGTCGTCCCGGAGTTCCTGAGGTTTTGCTTGGCCTTTACCTTTATTTTTTTTAAATTTAAATATACTGCACCGAGGAAGTGTGAGAAAAGGGAATCCAAGGGGGGTGGCTCTGCTGTTACTGACCGCAGAACCAAGTCAGCACATGCGGCTTCCGAAACCCATCTCCTGCTGTCATGGTAACTTTAAATAACCCACGCGCAGGTTTCGGTTCAGCCCCTCACCTTTGGGAACGACTCGCTGGCTGCTGTAGTTTGCTGCCGGTTACAGAAGCGCAGAGGAAGATGAGACTCGCTCTCATGGCAACTCGGCTTCTGCAGTGACCGAACTCACTTACCGCTTCAGAGAACCTTTCGTGCTCGGCAGAGTTAGGTGGGGTTTTCGTTATTTATGCACATACGTGAACTTTGCTGTACATCCGAGTGGGAGTTCTGCATTCACATTTACTGTCTATTTTCTTGTGTGCCTTACCAGATGGCTTTGCTGACTGTATCTCAGTAGTCTTTATTTCTATGCAGGTTTTTAAACAGTCCTAGTACTGTTTTCTTAAAGAAAAAAGCTACACAAGGGTTAGAGTTTGTATTGAAATTGCACCAAGGAATTAAAAAAACCAACCCCGCGGTTCTGAAGAACCAGCTGCTCCCGGGCCTGCTCCCAGGCTGCCCCAGACCCTCCGGCAGACGCAGCAGAACGAGCCTTTCCCGAGCGCCCCCGGCTCGGGGAGCGTCTCGTGCTGTTGACAACACGGGAATCCCGATTTTTAATAACGAGCGACTCGCTCTGGAACGTACTTTTTTAGGAACTGTAAAAAGGTTTTATAAAAAAAAAAAAAGAAAAGATGACATAGCACAGGTACTTCAACAGGTGAAAAACACTTTTTTTAATTAACCACACTGAACGGAGTTGCAAGTGGATCCAATCCCAGTCTGACCCCATTGGAGTCTGAATGACGTGGGATTTGTGTCTGTTGTGACCAGTTGCCTCCATCTCCGAGCTCTCACGGTAGCGTTTAAAAATTACACGGTATCAGGGATTCGTCAGAGAAAAATGCCTCAGCCTTTCCTTTCACCTAAAGGACACTAATGCATCCGAAACTTGCGAATTACTGTGCGCACAAGAAATACATAGTAAATAAGGAACAAAACAACTCCTAACAATCGATCATGGGAAGAAGTTAAATTGGAATGTGAAAGAAAGACTTAACAAATGTAAACATTTAAATCTTAGTAGAAACTTTCCTCACTTTGCTGTGCAAGAGAACACTGCTTTGCTATATTTAAAATGGCTTTTTTAAAAGAGATTTATGTATTTGGTAAATGTTTGTAGTCAACAGTTCACAAAGAAGCTGTTCACGGTTTAATGACGATAAGCCGTTTGGCGGCACAAGCTGGACTTTGTTGCCATCCTTGAGACGAATCTTTTAAGAAAAAAATAAGTTAATCTCAATTTTTTTCCCTGAATGTGTTGTTTTTTCTTCAATATACAATAAATATTCTAGTGAACTTTTTATCAAATGGTTAAGAAAATGCTAGAGGTTGTTGTAAAATATTTGTATCCTGCATTCACTAAAGTAAAGATACTGGCTTTTACTGTGTACTCCGGCCTCTCTCGTGTTTGCGGAGCACGTGTTCCTCGGGCCGCACCTTTGCCCCCTCACCAGGTACCTGAAGGGCTCTTGGGATTCCGCCTCGGAGCGCTGGTTTAACGCACATGGATTGTGGGGGATACGTGTCCACGTCATCCCATGCCGCTTGGGCGCCGATGCTCCGTGAGGACCTCACTGCCCCGTGCTCGCGGCCAGCGGCAGTGCTGCCCACGGCAGGTCGGCCTGGTGACCCGAAGGCAAACCCCGCTTCCCTCCTGCCCCTTGCCGGCCGATCGCGTCCCCCCTTTCGCCACTCTCGTGCTGCAAGCGCTGGGGCCAGGCGGGCAGAGGGGCGCCGGGAGGCTGGGGGCGGCAGTGGGTGGTCACCCTGCGCAGCGCTGCCCCGTTCCCGTCCTGCTCTGCCTCAGTGGCCCGCGGGTCTGCGTGGTGAAACCAGTGACAAGGAGATGGTCCCTGCGGTGGGACAGGGCGCTGCGAGATGTCTTCTGTGTGAGAAAGACCCCGGCAGAGAGGCGTTCTGACTCCTTGCCCCTCCTAGGGCGGGGGGAGATGCGGGAAGGCACCCGCCGGCCCAGGGGAGGGGCTCAGCCCTGCGACAGCCTGGTCTAGTTGAAGTGACAAAGAAAAGTGCAAGCTGCTGGGGTGGGTGGTGCCCCTTGTGCTTCTGTTTCATTTTGCTTTATTTAAAAATGTAGTAAGCCCCCCTAGAACAAAGAGAGGTAAGTTTCCTTCACAGAAGAAAAATACAAGGGGTTTTTTTTCAGTACAAGATACTTTAGAGTCCTGTTTACAAAAACAGGTTCCCTCAGGCTTTGCTGCGCACCTTTGGCAGCCGCAGGGAACGCAGGTTGTGGCTACAGCACCGCCTGGGTCTGTGTGCTGGGCAGGGTGTTCCCCAAACCCTGGGAACCCCCATGCAGGCGCTGTCGTTGTGCTCCTCCTCAGCCTGGGGAGAGCACCCGTGCCACAGGAGCCTGCACCCAGCTCTCGCCCACCCTCACCTTCCCTCACAAAGCTGTAAGCAAGTGTCCAGCCACTGAGGCTTCCAAAAAAACCCACAAACCCCCAAAAACCAAAGCAGCCCCTCACAAGTCCCCTGCTGTGAGCGCTGCCGTGGCGGGCAGGGTCAGCGTCCCCACTTCGGCGGGTGCAGGACCCACTGGCATCAGGGCAGGGCTGACCCCTGCGCCCCCTGGCCTGCGCCGCTGAACGGAGCAGACCCTGGGCTGGCGCTGGGCGAGGCAGGGAGGGCACAGGGGCTTTACCCACGGGCTCTGCCCTCACCCCCACGGCAGCAGGACACAGGCCGAGCCCCTGCACGCGGCCCAAGAGAGCATCGTACGCTACCGCAGCCCCGGGCAGGCTTCACCCACTGTGCTGCACAGTCCCGTAGTGTTTGGATCCAGGAGCGCGTTGCCTCTGCCCGCAGTCCCTGAATTTGCTGAACGAAATTTCTGAGGCAAATTCTTCCCTGCACCCAGGCTCCCCAAAGCCTCATTTTCTGCTCACCTCTAGCAGGCGGTGTTGACTGACTTGCCCTAAACGGCGCAGACCGACATCTCGGGGACACCACCGGCCTCCAAAGTCTCACTGGTCTCTCCTACACTTCTGTCACAATCAGCAGCTTCACCGTCCCCCACCCCACACAGGAGTCATGGTCCCTTCTGTGACTAAGCTACCCAGGGCTGCTCCCCTGGACCTTGAAAATTAAAAGCAGCTTGGCAGCGCTCTCTCACATGAAGCCCACAAGCAAGGAAACTCAAGTCCATGACTGAAATTGGGTGTTCAAGATGCACCATTATGGATTTTTTTTTTTTTTTTTTTAACAAGTAATACTGGCTAGACCTCCCCCCCCGCCAACGAACAAGCCTTTGAGAAGCACCTGCCCCATACCACAGGCCTAACGCCACGCTCAGGCCTCCTCCAGTGCTCTTTGGCCAGCTGCAGTCGGGCTGCCGGCCTGGCTCCGCAGAAGCAGGAACCCGGCGAAAGCCGTGAGCGCCGCCTGCAGAGACAGGGCCTGGCAGGAGAAGTCACTGACGGCTTTCCTCGAGGCGCACCCTTCCCCGCGGTGGCCCTGAAGCATCCTAGTGAACACATCATCTGCACACCTGGCTGAAAAGGTGAGGTCCTGCCAGCACCCTCACGCCGTGGCACACCTGGCCTAGCACACTGGCAGTCACCATTTTAGGGCTACGTTTGCCAAAACTGCCCTGATCGGCAAGTGATAAAAATGACAGTTCAGCGAAGAAGAGGCCCTGCTGCCACTCTAAGCAAAACGTGTTTTCTTAAACCACAACCACGGCCCAGCTGTCCCCTCACATCACCACGGCACGCTTCAGCTCAGCAGCAAAAGGATTCGCTGCTTAGGCAAGGCGTTAAGAAATACCTGAAGTGACCAAGATGAGTAAATGGCTACAAAATGCTTTCCCACCACAGAGTTCACAAATGTTAAGCCATCTGCCTGATGGTCTTTCTAAGCAACAAAGCATCCTTGTTTTCCCAGAAAATCCACATCACCTCACTTTCAGTCAAGTTCAGGATTACAACATCAGCTACTTAAAAAAATAAAACAATCTGTAGTGTTATCCCCCTGAAAGCTCTCAGGTCGGAGTCACCGGTGTAAGGGTCCAGTGCTGGGAGGAGAGGCTGTATTTGCCTCCCTCCCCCCCTCAGGGTTTTTGTCCCATGGCTGAGCTTTGTGGTAATTTCCCTTCCAATCCATCTGCTGAAATATTTGAGGTTAGTGTTGTGTTGTCAGAGGTACGGGCCACCAGGCCTTGTGTTTTAAAATAGATGATATAAAATACTGGCAGGACAATTCCTATCAGGAGCATAATAAAAACGGCGTTCCACCACTGGATTCCACAGTCCGCACCATTACTGGTCTCCTGCTTCCCTGACTGGGGCAGCGGCCTCTCCAGTGCCTCCCCGCAGTACTCGACGTTCAGCTGGGCCTCGGCCTGCACCGCGTCCTGGATGCTCTTGTCAATCCCCTTGAAGTAGTCGCTCAGGTGTCCGCCGCCGGCGGAGCTGCTCGCAGCGGCCTCAGGCTCTGGGAAGGCCATGCGCGCCAGGCCGGTCTGCGCGGGCGCAGCCGGGAGCGGCCGCAGGTCTCTGCCGCCCTCCGTTAACAGCCCGTGGGTCTTCACGGGGATCCTGATGGACTTCAGCGCGTACAAGTCCTGCTCCCGGATGAAGTTGTTGACGCGTTTGATATCCGCAACCTACAGAACCCAAAAAGGACAGGACTATTAGCGAGGGCCAACCCAGCGCCGCAGCAGGAAGAGGCTGCAAAACCAGTGGTCAGGGAAAAAAAAAAAAGCGAGCCCTGGCTGCAAGCGGCTCGGTGTTCTGCAGAGATGTTCCCAGTTGTTCCGGGGGTGCTCCAGGTCCTGCAGGACAGAGACAGTTCCCTGTTAAACAAGTCTATAACCTCCTCCAGTGCTCTCGCATCTCTTACACGCTGTATTTTGCTTGACACTGTCTTTCCTTCCTTTTGCTTTCTGTCTCTCACTGATCTTCTAACCCAAGTTAAGGCAAGAAGAGCCTCTATAACAGACCCTTTTCAAAACAGTTTTCATACCTTAAACAACACGAATGCTAAGGTGAGAGGACAACATCAGTACGAGCAGACAAACCCCTGCCCCTGCTCAGGAAGTGGTTCCAGAGGGAACAGCTCCACCTCTGGAGCACGCCGCAGTTCCGAAAGCACCCTTGCAGCTGGCAGAGCGCAGGCGAGCATCTCTCCCGCGCAGCCACGAGCATCCTTTGCTCACATTCCCCAGCACCACCCCTCTTCTGCGCCACCACAGCACCCACAGCTCATTGCTCCGCAGCAGGCTGAGGCTCCCGCCAAAGGTACACGTGAGGCAACGACCTTCAGGCATCCGTGACCATCGCTGGCGGCTTGTGTGTCGGGTTCCCACCGGGGACCGGGATTCCCGCCCAGCTCGGGGGTGCAAGCAGCAGTAAGAAGAGGAGGAAAGAACAAACCACACGTGCAGTGTAAGTCACCAGGACAGCCGGTATCAAAGGAAAGACAAAGGCAAGGCAGCGTTTCTTTCTTTAATGTTACATAAAGAGAAGACAGCTTACTGCAGTGACCCCACAACCACCCAGTAAGTACACGAGCTTCTCGGTTGCCTCCAATCCTTTGTCAAAGAAAACGAGCAGGACTGTCAGTGTGTGCAAGGAGCTCTCCAGAGCAGACAAGGAGGCACGGAAGAACCTTGAGGGAAAGGCTGGAGGACGCAAAACAAAGAAAACAGCAAGACCCCAGACCAAAGAGAAAGGCAACATGGAAAGGTTAACCACCTCCGATACACCACAGACACGGCACGAGGACTGCACTTCCAGAGACAGTCTGATTTGTTCTTACAGAAACCTGTAAATTACTGCGTGAAGGGCACTGGCTGCACCCTCACGAGCCCGAGGCTACCAATGGAACGGGGGAGTTGCAAACAAGGAAGCGCTTCGCTTCTGGAGCAGACGTGTAAGTGCCATCAGCGCCAACATCCTTGCTGGTTCAGGGCACAGATCTCCTTGTGGGAGCCTGAACATCTCATCTGCCACTGCAACAACCGTTCAGGGGTACCTGCAGGCTGCGCTGCCAGGAGCGGGGAGGTGCTGCCAGGCAGAGCAAGGAGGTGCCCCGGGGATGGAGGTCGCACAGGTGGAGGGCCGCGCAGCGGGGCACCGCAGAGGAGCTGCCTCTCTCCGCGGGTCTCGCCTCCAGCCCGTACCAGCTGCCGGGGAACCACCCATCGAGCACATCCACCCTGCGGTCCCTGAGAGGTGCCAAGGCCGCTGCCTCACGGGCAGAAAGCAAGACTGTGCTGAAAGGCAGAGATTAGATGAGTGCCTGCCTGTCACGTTTACTCTGCAAAGCTTGAGAAATTTGAAAACGGGAGGTTTAATCTAGACCCTAACCTGGCGCCCCCGAGGCAAGAGGAATCCTCAGTTGCTGGTTCAGGCTCCTCACGGCTTGCCCCAGCGTAACATCGGGACTTAAACCCTGCACAGTTATTTAGTTCTGAAATAACAATCTCACCCAAAGCCTCCTAACTGAGGTGGTGCTTCAGTTTTTGGTTTTGTTCCAAGGAAAACAAATTATTGGGACAGCAAATATCCCCCGCAGTGTCTGCAATCAAACACTGCCTGTTGTGCTAAGGCTCCAGAAACTGAAAGTGGAGCAGCACTCGCACAGAAACAACAAACAAAGCTGGTGGCAAGCATGCAAGAGCACTCGGCTGCACAAACCATTTGGGCTTATTTTCTGTACTCAGTTTTTTGGCTGCAGTGAGCTTGACTTGTCCCAGCTAAGAACAATGCCAAAAGCAGGCCAGGACTATAAATGGTCAAGAGTAAAAATGAGAATTTTGAAGTGCTCCGCATCACTGCCAAGTTAGCTGTAGCACACACAAAGCTATTTGTTGCGCTGTCTTAACACCCCCACCCCAAGCAGGCCCTGCTGGGTCTGAAACCCATGACAAGTTCTCATGGATTTCAAGGAGAAGCTCATCCTGGATTTCTTAAACACAGTTGCATATATTTGTAGCTACAAGTCTCCCTCAGTGGGGTCCTGGTAGCCTTTCAGGAGCTGCTTAGTTGTGCAAGTAAAACAAAATATATGAAAACTGACCAGTGCCAGTCTGTAAACAGGCAAACACACGTTATCCCCAATAATAAGGATTTCTGTACCTCTTCAGTACAACTGGAACAAGTCAGAAGTGCCCTTTCTGGATGGGAAGGAGGCAGTTGGACAGTTGGACACCAGACAAGCCCAGCGGCCTCCGGCAGGGCAGGCAGAGCCGATGCACCCATGCCTGCTGGGGCCGAACGGCCCCGGGAGCAGGGCAGCAGCGGAGGCAGACAAGAGTCACGGCAGGGACGGGACTGAGTCCTCCCGAGTTACAGTACAGGGGGCACAGTAGGCTTTTTGTGCCATAAAGCCAGGGGGTTTCAGAATCTTCCTCCTTTGAGGTCACCAAACCGCTGTGATTCTGCCTAAGTGGCAGTAACGACGCAACTGGTACTGCTGAGACGAGCACATCGTCACAGCCGCCACGCCAACTGCTGCAGCTCTGCGCCCTCGGGCTCTACCGGCGCCCTTCGAGGCCTATTCAAGTCCTACCAGACTCACTTCTTCACACGCATCAGGCTCTCAGCAGAACCTAGAAGGGTTTCTTTTGTGTTTTGGTTTTGTTTCTAAGGGAATGGGAGGGGAGGACTTGTCGCAATTCCTCTTGCCTCAGCTGCACCCCACAGCTGCTGTGTTATTAAGCAAGACAGACTGCAATAGCGTTGCAGCAGTTGAGCCAGCAGCACGGTATCATTATCCCCATCCAGGTCACCGGCCAACCGTTTGCATCATGGAACTTTTTAAGCACACTGTAGCTTGCAAACAAAGGAGTCTCTAAAAATACAGCTCTAGCTGCTAAACAACAGGGCACTTCTAACGTTCAGAACAGGTAATTAAACTTTCCAACAGTTTTTCTATAAAGCACTCGGCTTTTGAACACAGAAAATGTATTTTGTGGCACGTTCCAACCCCAGAGAGAATTCACTGTGCCCAGGGACTCCCTTCTGCCTGCAGACAGAGAGCTGAACCGCACACGCCCCTGGGTACGACAGCCAACAGTCGAAACCCACAGGCACAGACAGCACCTGGACTCTGCGACGTGGACTTCGGCATCTCTCCTTCTCCGGGTCCACCCCTGTTAGACTTAGACCTTCCTCACAACATGTAAGCTCACACCTTTCAAAAAATAAATGAGAAAAAAAACCCCAAGCCAGACCCCATCGAGTGGCATTTGTGTTGTTCTGTTTGCTGAAAAAACCGTATGCGCCTTGAGAGCAGGGCTCCGACCTTCACTTCTGCCCTCGCCTGCCTACTTTTTTGCCCTCACGTAAATAACTAAGGACAAACCACGACTGCTACGCTGCACTGAGTCACCCAAACTGAGCAGGAAAGCAGGTCACCCAGGGGCTGACCACATCTTCCGAGGCTGTTAGCTGAAGAACTCTTTTTGGTTTGGTTCGGGTTTTTTGCCTTTCTCCAGCTCAGTTTTACCCAGATATTGACCATTCATGAAATACACTTTCTGGTGTCAAAAGCATTAAACAGCACTGTAGCTTGGCAAACTAAGCTACACATAAAATACCTCTAAAAGTCATCAAAACCAAACAGAGACAGCTCTTACTTTACAACCATACTGCAGGGCTAGCTTGTTGAGATTATCATCCTCTGTAATCTCCCGTTCCAGAAGCACCACATCTCCGACTCTGTCCCGCAGGCTGCATCGCTGCTGCTCCTTGCCCCTGGGCCGCAGCTCCGTAACGTTGAGCTCCTCCTCGGACGACTCTTCGGAATCAGATCGGCCATTGGGAAACACATACACCTGCCTGCCGGGGTAGCTATGGATGGTGACAGGGGCCTGGAACGATCTTGTCCGGCTCTCATTCAGCCTCATCATCTATACCAGCACCTGGAACAAAAAACAGGACATTTTGAATTTCCTTAATATCAGCGTTTATTTCTTAGCGTGTCAGATTTGGCAGGAGGGACAAAAAGCACAGCAGGTGCACGCACGCACGCACAAAGGTCTCCTTCTACCCAGATCTTCTCAGGGGCAAATCCGAAAGATGCGAATCTAACAGCACTGACGGAAATAGATGTACACAGACTCCAACAATGGGTAGATTATTTTCAAACCTTTTTTGTCTGCCTGTGGACAAACCTCTACTCAACACTACTTTGTTACACATCTTAAATACTACTTTCTGTAACTTCATTAAAAAAGCAGCAGTCACTTGAGCAAAGTGTCTTTAATTATGGTAAAAAAAAAAAAATCCACAGAACCACATCAGAACTACCAATACACATTAAAAACTGACCAAAATTATCCTTTACGTCACCTATCCAGAAGTCCTCAGTTCTCTACACTTTATGAATCCACATTTTAATTTCATGGACGTGCATTTTCTTTTTTAAATAAGGACAGCTCAAGCTAGACTTAACTTCAACCTGAATGACAAGGTCATTTTGTTGTATAAAGAGAAGAACCTGCCTCAGCACTTTAATTATTGCTAGGCCTACAGCACCAAGTTATCAGGAAGCTTTTTTTTCTTCCTTCAATCCTCAGGTCCAACAAACAATTTGCTGTCAGGCTCAGGCACATGTAAGAAAACCCCACATCCTCACGGAACTCCATTGACCTTAATATTCTCAATCTACCCAGAAGGGATTCTTGTGGTGAAACCACCACCACTTCACGGCATGCCACTGGTACCAAGCATGGCACCCACAGGTCGCTGGCGGGGTCACAGCTGTGCTGGAAGAGCTCAAGAGGTAAGGCCACCGCCTCCCTGGACGCTCCTGCGGGACACTTCTGCCTCTTGATAGGCAGTGAGCCAGGGCCCTCCTCAGAGGGTGCTCCCCCGACGCACGTCGTCACTTATCGTTCCTACCCAGGGAGGGCCAAAACTCTCCTCCAGGCCGGCTCTGGCCGCCTCAAGGCGCCGGGGCGGGCAGGCAAGGGGACGGCCTGGCTCCTGCCCCGCACCAACACCTGTGGCGAACCGGGCGGCGGCAACCACAGGGAGGCAGGAGGCTGCTTCCCCGCGACCCGCTCCCCGATTCGGGCAAGGGGGCACAGCGAGGCGGCGGCCAGCCCGGAGCCTCTCTCGGCCCCTTGGGGGGGTCGGCGCCTCAGGCGGCCCCGATCCCCTCAGAGCCTCAGGGGGGCCCCGATCCCCTCAGCGTCCCCGATGGCCTCAGCGCCTCGAGCCCCCGATCCCCTCAGCGTCCTCGATTCCCTCAGCGCCTCAGGGGGCCCCCGATCCCCTCATGGGGCCCCGATCTCCTCAGGGAGCCCGATCCCCTCACGGCCTCAGGGGGCCCCGATCCCCTCAGCGCCTCAGGGGACCACGATCCCCTCAGAGGTCCCCGACGCTCTCAGCGCCTCAGGGGGCCCCGATCCCCGCAGGACCCCGCTCCCCTCAGCGCCGGTGGGACGCGGGCCCCTCTCCCCTCAGCCCGCGCCCCGAGGGGCGGCCGGGCCCTGTCCCCCGTGGCGGGCCCCGTCCCGAGCCGCCCGCACTAACCCGCCGCTCGCCGGCCATCGGCCACACGCAACAACCGAACGCCAACTCTCTCCCAGCTCTCCTCTCATTGGCTAGCAGGGCGGGGAGGCGGGACCTTCAGCGCCATTTGACCAATGGGCGACGGGGCAGGGCAGTGGAGCGAGGTTGGTTGAGCGGTCAGCGCTTGGACGGTCGGCGGGAGGGCGGGCCCTGCTTAAAGGGCCCGCGCCCCGGCCCGGGCGGGAGTTGCTCCCGCAGCGCTCGGAAGAGCGGGGAGACGCTGTACGCCAGTGCAGCCCTACGTGTGGTACCACTGTGACAATGTACATTATACCGAGTGTGCATACAGTTATACTAAAGCTTCAGTCATTACGATGTCCGCATGTTGCTCATACACAGCCATGGCCCGTCTATAGCAAACTTGGCCTGACTTCGGGAACAGCCAGGCCTTCGCTGGGAGGGTGGAGTGGTCAGCCCAGGCCTCGGACTGCCCGCCCTGGCTCGGCGAGGCTGGTGAGGGCACATGGACACCACTTCTGTGCCCACACCGGTGCACTTCCCCCCGCGGCACATCCCCTGCCAGCCAGCTGGGCTAACACGCCGAGTGACCGCCATTAGCCTTGGGGATTCCCAAGAAAACCAGCCTTTTCCCTCTCATTTTGTGGCTAGCGGGAGGCACTGCCTCGCTGTCCCCTGGGAATGGCCACAGCTGTGTCCCCCTTTCCAGCCCTGCCGCCCCGATGGCGTTCGGCCGCAGTCGCGGCAAAGCTGGTGCCGGCAGAGCAGTTGGTGGAGCTGATGAGGTGTATTCTGCACTGGTATGTTTTCCTTGGCCCCTCCTGACTCGTGGCTTATGTTTAAAAAACAAGCTCAGGACAAATCTCTAACAAGTTCCACATGCAAAGCTTTTCTGGGGTGGGGGGAGAGGAGAACTATTTCCTCGTAGCTGGTTGCAGGAATTAACCAAGCATCGCTCGCCCCAAGGGCTCGCGTGAAGATCTCTCATGAGGGACAGCCTTGGGGCTTTGCTCAGGAGCATGAAGGGCTGCTGGAGGCTCTTTTCCCTGAAGGAGACGGACAAACCTACTTTTAAGTTAAACTCAAGCTGAGGGCAGTCGCTGGCTATCCCTAGGCAATGCAGGTGCCAGAGGCAGGGGAGGCAAGAGGGGGGAGTATTTCCTCTCCAGCTCTTGCTACCGCTGAGTTAGATCAACATCAGTTGCCGAATGTCACACACTGGAGAGGAAGGAAGGCTCCCCAAGCATCCATGTTATCTTTCTAAGCAACAGCCATTGCTTCCTCACGGCTCTCGCTTGCCCACGCATCTTTGTGGAGCTGAGTGATTTCGGCAGGGCTGGAAGGGGAGTGGGAGAGTGGCCGACACCCCACCTCCGAGCAGGTATTAGGATTTCCTTCCCTCCATCCCTGGGCCAGCTTGTCTCATGAGCACACGTGATTTTGGGGCTCGGCCAGCTTACGTACTTTTGTGACTCCCACAGATGATGGATTTAGTGTTCTGGAGAGGGCTCCACAAGAGTGGGGACTTGATGAGATGTGCCAAAACGCCTTCCCTGAGCCACTTATAACCTGTCTGTGACTAGTGAGGTTCGAAAGTTACAAGTAATAATTGTGCTTTGTCAAACAAATACAGGTTACTCAGGGTAACCTGCTCGAACCTGGAAAATACAACTGCTAAGGGGGTCTGGAAGTGCAGGGGAAACAATCAGACTTTGCTGACAGAGCTAAGGCTGGCTTGGCTTACCTCTCATTAACTGTATTTACTCTTATTATTTTTCTAACCTTTAAAATATCAGGAAGAATTATTCATTGATCTCATGGAAAGACACCAGGAAATGTAGATGGGAAGTTGCTTCATCCTCCAGCTGAAAGATCCTTACAGAATCCTTATAAAAAGGTGTTTTTCTCCCACCTGTTGGGATAAAACAGCTGTTAAGAAAATCAAGCAAAAAATCTTTTAATAGTCGGACTCAAAATCACTTCTCTTCTTGGATTTGTCTACACAAATCATAAACATGGAAACACAGAAGTATTTGACTGGTGTCAATTGATTGCAAATAATTCAAGCTCATTCGTGCATTTGTACAGGCTGAGCTGGACATTAGCTTGCAGTCCTGTCCCGGAAGAAAGGTGTGCAGTGTCCACACTAACCATGCGCAATGTAATGGGTAAGCTGTCACCGAGGTTTGAACGTCCCTCCACAGACAACTCTGAAGGTTTCTCTACTGTCTCTGATACATACTGACCGCTTTTCTCTCTGTCCAGAAAGTCTTCCAGCCATCCTAACAGAGAAAGAATTAAAGCCTTACGACAAAACCTGCCAATTTAGAGCCTTTCAGGCCTTCATTGACAAGTGGAACGGACGGGAGAAAAGCCCGATTCAGTTCTTTTTTTGCTTTCATAGGCACTTATGCCACCAAATGGCTTCCTGCCTTTCATGGGAAATCAAAACAGCTCAGGATTTTTGTTCTGTCTATGGAAGATTCTGCAGGGACCAACTCCGCACTGTTCATGGAAAGGTCCTTCACCTTTCTTACTTCCAGGAACCTGACGTGCAGCTCCAGTGGTGCCTAAATAGGACCTGGATGGATCTTAACGAACTCACTTCAAGCAGGACACGAAGATGCTCCCAGTTCATTTTCTGGTGGTTTCTAGACCTACGGGCATCACACAGACATGAACCACCCCAGCACTGCGGCAGCACTGTAGCGGCAGGACCCCAGGTACCTGCTGCCGCTGTGGTCCCATGAAATGAGGCTGCTCTCCCTCCCAGCAGTCTGTCTGCAATAATCTATGCTGCGAAAGGATCACCGTCCCTGCGAGAATTTACTGCTTTAAACAGGTACCGTTCTTGAGCTATAGGACTTTACAAGATTCCCTTTATCTTGGCCTAAAATTCAGCGGCAGATGCGATATTTTTTACCAGGCCTGAATAGGGAAATGACAGTGTCCGTTTGCTGAGTGCAGCCGTGCCCCTTCTGCCCTCTGAGACCTTCAAACTATTGTGTTTTACCCTGAAATATTATAGTTGTTCTCACTTCAGCAAGAAATCTGCCTCTAGCAGAGTGGGATAATTTCAGTATTAGGTAGTTAATCCAATGAGGATTTGTTACACTGAAAAAAAAGCACCACAACAGGAGGCTTTTCAAAATGTTTTAGGTACCTATCTGCTTTTTCCAGGCTTTTTCAGTGTGAGCATCCTCCACCGATCTTTCCATTTGCAACAGCTGAAGTTCAGCCTTGCGTCACTTCCCAGCAGCTTTTGCCGACCCCCTGGCCTTTCCTGAACCCTTCTGGTTGGCAGCAGAACAGCTCAGCTCTGCACCTCAGAACAGCTTCTCCTTCCTGGTCCTCCAAGCTCGCGACTGCTCCCCACCACGTTTTGTGTAAGCCAGGTTTGCGCAAACCGAAGAAGAGAGACAGTGTGAGCCGTCAGCAGACACATCCTTTCAGAGCCGGTCGCCAAGTGAGCGGAGGGATGTGTCTGCTCAGCGGTTTGTTACTGCAAGTGGTCCTGCTTCCCAGTGGGCTGGCCGTGCTGAAGCTCAGTTGATGCCAACTGTGGTCAGTACGAAGAACGTGGTGATTCTTAACGGGGAATAACTGTCTGTTTTGTAGGAGTGCTGCTGTTGGCTCTGGGCCAGTTGCAGGGGTGATGTCACCACTCCAAATAATTGGAGTATTTTTGTTGTTAGCAGATAGATGATGAGAGCTGCAAAGCCCCAAACAACTGAAGTCTGCCTGAGAGCTAAATGGTTCAGTCATTACACACATTCAACCAACATAAGGGTCATGCTGCCCCTAACTCATGTGAATGCAGAGGGCAACAGAGCTGAGAAAGTCTCCTCATTTTCGCTCAGTTGTGTGCCCATGATGCTGGGCACCAGCCAGCATTCACGTCGATGCAAGCTTCTCCCCAGGGAATGTCAGAGTTAATCACTTTGTGATAAAGAATCAAAACTTTAATGAAGATCTTGGTTGGGGCTTTCCAAAGAGAGCATATCCTACAATAGGACTCTCCTCTTTTGTCCCTGCAATTCCTCCAAGCTCTTGCTCAGATCTGGAGTGGCTGTTCTCTTCATCACTTTGGTTTTGTCCCTCCTTTCAGGCTCACTTCAGAAGTGTCAGAAGAGTCAGACACATAGGCCTTGTGTCTCTCCTTGCTTCCTTTTAAGCAGCCTTCTAGGCTCTGCAGTAAGATCTATTATTTAGATTTCGAGTCACTCAGTGACAGTTTGCTTTCTACCCTTGGGAAACTAATAACTGAATATGCAATGTGCAGACAGCAGCCCCAGTCTATCTTGCACTGGTGTTCAATTAACTCACCTGCCCAGAGAGGGGCAGTTTCACACATCCATGCAGAGGTTACTCATCGGTGCTAACTGGTGCTCAGGCTACAGCTGCTCAGGCTGACATATGATGGCTCCAACTGTGCAGAACTAGTAGGAATAAAAATTGCAGTTCATAAATCACCACAGCCATCATTAATTGTGACTTGATCCATGATTTGGGATTAATAAAAGCAAGAGAGTGAAATAATTCACCCATTTCCTTCACCATATGGGCTACTAACCATAAAAATGTAGAATGTACAGCCAATAAAAGATGAAGGAGGGGAGGACCCTCACAAGTAGGAATTACCGTTCTGAGATGACGTACAAGTGAAAGAAATACTTCTTGAGCATCTGCTTTTTAGTATCAACCAATTAATCCTGTTCAGTTTAGCATATACGGCAGAAGGCTCCTGTACAGCACTGTGGAGCAACAGGAATCTGCTGATATTTCTGATATCGCTGAACTTTAAAAAAAAAAAAAAAAAAAAAGAAAGAAAAAGATGAGTATGCCTTTCTATCTTTATTTCGTTGTTTCCTAGTGGGAGACTGGGAAGGCAGCTGTAGCAAACCACATCGCATGTTCAGGACACGGCATTATGGAAATTACGATGTCTGTATTGCAAATAATTTACAAATGCTGGGCTTTGCTCTGGATTTGGACAAATGAGGCATAACTGATTTCAGTGAAGTTACCCCCTGTGTTAAGGCAGAAGTATGAGCCAAATACAACAAGATAATACTCTCCCTGGTGTCTGGAGTGACTAAGCTTATGTTGGGTACTCTGTGTGCACTTGATTGAATTATAGACACAGCAGTAAGTTTAAGAGGTTGATACAGCAGGCACACAATGCAGGGAAGAAAACCTCAGTTAAATTAAGTTAATTATAGGTGTATACTTAATATAGTTAATTGAGCTATGGAGGTTACTCTGAGTGCATGCTTGGTAGCACTGGGTTACACCTTGCCTCTTTTCATGGTTTCTCCTGTTGGAAGAGCTCATCCAGCTCAGCAGGCTCCAGACTTAGCCACGGGCAACTCTGCGTGGGAGTGCTGCTCCTGTCGGTGACTGCCCTGGAAGGGTCTTGGGCTGAAGCATAACGCTCTCAGGAAGAAGCTGAGGGTTTAGGTGGTCACATCTGGAAAGAAGCACAAAGCCTTGTCTGTGGTGTTGCCCAGGATCAGCCCCCAGGGCCTGGCTGACAGCCAGCTTCACACCTTATCTGCAGGGGCATCCCTGGCTCTGGGGCGACCCAACCCGGACACCTACACCTTCCTCACTCGAGGGTACACCCAGCAGCAATGTGACATCCAACAGCAGCCCCCACCTTGCCCATCCCTCCCAAGGGCCGCAGCGTGTGGCAGACACTTGTGGCCCTCCCCAGGTAGGACCCCCCTGTTGCCGGCAATGAGAAAAGGGATCTGTCATCCCTCTGAATCAGGGGGCTGGGTACTTTGTACCTCTGACTTCTCCCAGGGCAGAAGCACAGCTCTCGCCTCCACCCTCACAAGCTTTTTCTCCTAGCAGGTGTTAGAATAAAGACCCAGCTTCATCATTCATCTCCAGCTCAGACATCAAATTACTCCCACCTACGAGGACTGCATTTGCAACTCTCTCACGTATGCTGTGACTCTTAGGAATGAGTCTTTTATCTCGGGACCCAGAATGCAGATCTAAACAGCACTGCTGTCTCCTGGAGGAGATAACGTGTCTTTGCTTAGAGACCTAGTTCTGTGCTTGCTTTCTATCACGCAGCACCATTTGGCAGGGGCTGCCTGGTTTATGTGACAGCAGACATTGAATTACTTTAGAAAAACAGAGACTTATTCTTTATATAAAAACAAATGACTGATTAAAAGTGGTTTTAATTTTGCAGTTCATATTTTCTTGGGATTGTGCCAAATTCTGGAGTCCACGCTCCACACCCTGTCCTTCTGGAGGAATTTGGCTAGGGAAAGTACTGTAAGATTTGTTCCCTTTCCTCTCCTTTACTCTTAAAATCCCTCCCCCTGCTTCTCCCTTCCTGCAACTGGTAAATTGGGAAGAACAGGAATGTTCCTGGGAAGAAACCCAGGCAGAATCGCATTCAAAACAAGTCAAAGATTTCTTGCATAGCTGAAGCATGTGTTTGCAATCCCCAATTGTTGGAGAACGTAAGCCCTGCCAGCGCATGTTGTTCCCTTCAGATGTTCTCCAAGAGCTCTAGGCAGTGTCCAGGGTAGGCTGTAGACAATGTTTAGCTGAGGCACTGCTCCTTGGCCCATCCGTTAATGGTGCTAGGGCCAAAAAGGCTCTCGGTGAAAGGATGGCAAACAGCCCACCCTACCTTTCCAAGAAGCTGTGTTAGTGATGGTCAGAACCACTGGTCTGCACGACCCCCCCAAGCCACAAACTGGCTCCATTTGGGCCAGTGAGAGTTTGGCTGCTTCTACCAGCCTATCACCCCAGGCTTCAGGCAGCTTCCAGGACTGATGGTCTCCAGAATAATTGGCATGTGCAGCCCCAACAAAGTACTGCTCAACAGAGAAGGTCAAAACTATGATATCCCTAATGGGTGTCCAGAAGGTAAATTGTAATTTGGGAAGGAGCAGATAGATAGCCAGTAACTACAGCTGGTTCTCCATTTTGCTTGAGAGGTGCCACTGTTCCAGAGGGAATGTAACTCTTCCAAGGGGTGCCATTTAGTGGTTCAAAACTGGAACCTGACAGGGCCAGGAAGGACGGGAGGTGGGGGCCAAGATGCTGGTTGGAGAAACGCAGCTTCAGTGTATTTGGGAGGAAGCTTTTGTCCTTGGCACCATGTGGAGCACAGTATATTACAGGAGCACAAAGTGAGTCGTTGCTCAAGCTGGTGCTGATACTGGGGAAAGACAGGTTGATGAAAGCATCACTTGTCTTTCCAATGACCTTATCATGTGAGCTCAGCCTGCCAAGAGCTGTCTCTCGCTCTCTGCTCTTCATGGTCTGAGCCAACAAGCCTGAACGCGCTGTGCTGATATCTGATATCGTTTGGCATTGCATGGCAGCCTCCCAGTGTTGCACACGCATCCTTTCAGAACGGGACGATGACACCTCTGTGCTTTGCTGTGTATCACGTGCCTCCGTGCTGTCTCCAGCTCGTCTCATTTTCAAACATGTCCAACCTGACTTTGCAACTTTTTTGGATATAAGGTGCCCCAGGGAAGTGTCTGATCTTGCAAGGGGAACAGAAGACACAGGAGAGTCTTCCAAAGCGAGATCTTTGACCTCCGTAGCTGAGAGGCTGTGCTGTGCCTAGTCTGGCTCTCCTTCATGTTTGCCAGTAAGGTTCCCACATCTTAACTGGTGTGTGGCAACAATAATGAGCAAGTAACACATGGGGGCAGCAGCAGGCTTTGCTTTCTTGTCAGTCTGGGAGTCTGTGGTGGTAAGCATCCTTGCAAGGGTCTTGCAGAACTGAGGTGCTCCAAGATTTGAGGGTCACGGTGCTGGGCACAAGCCCAGAGGCACAGCTACAGCTGATCAAACCATGGGAAAAGCATGTCGTAGGAGAGAGGGGCTTTGTGGCCTCATGGGACAGGACGTCAGCACTGCAACCTGTGCTTTTGTCATGGCATCTGGTCCTTCTCCAGTCCCTGCAGTCCCAGCCTAAGCAGTTCTGGGCTCATGTGACAAAGCCCATCAAACCGGCATACGGTTACAGCGTTGTCTGCAATGGCAAGGATGGCTGGAGTGAAAATCCCAGGTGTCCGTTCAGATCCCGCTGCATCCCACCAGACAAGCCTTGCTGAGCTTGTTGCACTACAGGCAGGACAGAGCCCAGATTGTCCCTTTCAGTGTGGTGAAATGAAAAAAAAAATGCTCCTATCTGACTGCACTGTGAAGACAGATGCAGGGTTCCTCTGATACCATTTGTTCTCTTGGAGACTGCGAATGTTCAGGTAATGGGAAAAGCCTTGATCTTGGCTCTGAAGGTCTTAAAAGTTTTCAGAGAAGGAACATTTCAGTCAGGGAAGTGCCCATAATTCACACAGCAAGGCTCTGGGATTTTCTGGCAGGGCTTTTTTCAGAACAGGCGTCTTTTTTCCTACTCTGGGTAGCAGAACTTCAGGAGTTACTTGTGCACCTGAGCGCTCACATCAGTGCTCCCCATCGTGTAAGTAATGTGTTGTCTGAGTGGTATGATGCTTGAAATGGCAAGGAATAAAAAATCCAGCAAAAGCCAGCCCAGTCACCAGAAACAATGATGGATTAATTATAGTAAGGGATGGGAAACAAAACAGCCCTGTGCTCCCTAAGTAATTAAAAAAAAAAAAAAATCAGATAAATGCCCAGATAGGAAAAACATTTTCTGTAACTGAGGCTGCTACTTTAATTGGAAAGTGCTGTTAACACAACTGCCTGACCGAGGCGAGTGCAATAGCACAGCAGGGCTGTTGCAGATCTGCAAGCAAACAGCTGAATTGCATCTCTCAGCTTCAGTCTGCAAATTTCTGAAGCCAAAAGAACAGCTTTAAATTTAAAACTTCTGTTGGAGCTCATGCTTCAATTGGGCTTTGTGCCAGGACATGCAAAGACTTAGGGCATTAAGAGTCTCATGTAGATGAAAAGACAGTGGGGAGTCATTTGAGTTGGCTAGTAATGTACTAAGCTGTAGCAGGATCTGCCTTCATTCCCTTTAAACCAACTTGTGGGGAGGAAAATTGGGAAAACTGACATTTTATCACTTGTAATTGTTACAGAAAAAGCTAAGGCTAAGCACGGCCCTGATACAACCCCTCTGTCCTGCACACAGCCCAGCAGAAGGGTCCCAGCCCCAAGCTGGCTCTGCCCTTTCAGTAACTGGGCTGTGAACTAGCCCCTGAAAATGCCCAAAATCATTAACTGACCACCATTAGGGACATATGAGCTGCTCTGTTGGCTGTTTTCTAGTCACCTGAAACCATAATCCCAGGCAACCTCTAACCACAGAGTAGCAGGACAGGTTTGCACTTACCCTTGTTCTTCCGAGGAGCTCCAAGTGCTTCATAAAGCTGCAGCCAAGCCATGCCATAGTGGTACCTGTGCTCTTGCACGGTGGTTCCCTGAGTTACAGGGAAGCGAACTGAATCACCCAAGGCTGCACAACATGTTGGCATGTCAGCACAGCCCAGAGCCCAGCTTTCTGGGAAGCTGGGCTGAGCGGGCGTTAAGCAATGAAAGATGTGTCTGGCTGTCAATAAAGACTTAGAAAAGCTGCAGTTGCAGACCGTGAACAGCAGCAAAGCGCCGCAAACGCCAGCAGCGTGATCACCAGGTACCAAACAAAGCACAACTAGCCAAATCACTTTCTTGTAAGGAAAAGGAAGGAGAGTGGAACGATGTCTTTTGCTACGTGGGCTGTGTCCCTGCTGGTTAATGCTGCAGCTCCCTGTAGAGGGAGGCCTTAGGTGGACAGACTGAGAATAATTACCAGGAGTCTGTGCAATCTTTTGCTGGGACTCTTTGCTGCCAGAAGCTGCTTTACAATATTCCCAGCCGTTTCCCTAAGTACCCAACAGGTTGGACAAAATTAAAAAAAACATGCGTTTTGGTCTTCAAGGCCACTGGGAAGTCACTAATCACTCTCCCAACTGAGCTGGATGCAAGGAAGAACATAGTTAGCAATAAACACAGACAAATCTTCTCTAATTGGAGCCATGGAATGGGTATGAGCTTCCGGGGAAACCTTTGCCTTCCCTCTGGACCATGTTCACCATGAGAGGAGGGGCTCCAGTGGGCAGCGGGGGCTTTTATCATAGTGCAAGGACCTTCTCAGGTAATAGGAGAAAAACCCCACAACCTAAAAGCTTCATAAGCAGAAGAAAACCCACACATAGCCCTTGTTCTGGCATAGGGTTCTGGTCCAAAGGGGAAGGGCAGTGCTTCCTCTTGTTTTGAGGATAGTGCTAGGAAAGTCTCCCAAAAGCCAAGGGCCAAATGCTGATCTTTCTCTTCAGGGAATGGGTCAAAGACAAAGCAGTTGGCAGCTGCAAGCCCAGCTCACATCCCGTGTAGAACAGAAAGGCCTCATCCCGCAGCGATGCCTGTGTACACCCCACTGCACAAGCGAGCAGCCCTCTGTAGAGAGCTGAGCTGCGTGCTGAGGGCTGTCCTGAGCCAGTCCCCACCCAGGGACGGTGCCCTGGCAGCCAGGAGACCGGGACGAAGGCCTCGAGGACGGAGCTGACCCTCCGTGGCTGTGGGAGCCCTCACCCTTTGCATCCCCACAAAGGTGGTGGGCAGGCAGCCTGGGGAGCTGCGGGGGTGGGGGTCAGGCTCGGGCCCACAGTCCAGTCTCACCATGTAGACACCAGCCTCGCAGGGAAGACTTCGGAGGTCCAAGGCCTGGATGTAAGAAGGGAATTTCACCATGGTCTCCTCCATGAGGAGTTGGCTCCAGGGTCATGCCCACGAGGAGACCATTAACGTGGTGTGTGGGTGCATGGGGGCGTCTTGGCCATGATGCTTGGCCTTAAAACTGCCAGGATCCTCGGGAAGCTGTGCCAGAACCCTGTGCTGCCTCTTGGAGTGCTAGAATCAGAGCAAGTACAAAAGGAAAAAAGAAGAAGGGGGAAGAGGAACTATTAGGAGAATTATGAGCAGATGAAGGGTACAAAGTGTCATCTTTCTTTTGTGCTCCCAGGTGGGAATTTACCAGCAACAGAATGAATACCACAGCGAACCAGAGGGCAGTGGGTCAGGCAACCTCCCCTCGCCCCATTCCTTAAAATTCAGAACACACAAATGCTGATGTCTTGCTAAAAGCAAAGCACTGTCCCCTCATCTCATCGTTACGTGTAACCCAGAGCCTGTGGAGAGCAGCTACAGTGATTTAACATGAGCAAAAGTAGCTGGATTGAGTTTGCTAACGGAGCAAAAAAATTACAGGCATGTTGTTAAGAAAGAATGAGCACTAATTCTCTCTGTTTATTCTGATTCATTTTGTTTGATTGTGCTTGCCCTAGGAAACATGAGAGCTGGTGGGTATCGTATTGGCAAAGAAAATAGAAGAGCAACAAGCTGACAGTTTAGAGTTCATGCAAATGTTGTGCCAGTCACTGAACCAGAAAAGAACAGTGGGCTCAAAGGCAGTCACTAGGTTGAGAAAGGATCTATTGGTAAGAGACTCTTGGGGAACAACCTCAGGATGATGTGAAAGATAGAGGGGAAATGGTGCTGCAGAGCTAAGCTCAGCAATCACAAGATAATACTCCATTGTTTGTGTTTTTTCTTTGCTTTCCTCCCCATTCTTCCCCATTTATTCCTAGAAGAAAGAGGATTTTTGCCTGTAAAAATCTTTGTGCCTGAAGAGGTAACACTGGGGTGCGCTCCTGCACCAGTGCTGAACTCCTGGGTAGCTTTGCTTCAACTTGCTGGAGAAAACAATAGTAAAACTATTAGCTATGGATATCTGTATGATCAACATTACCTCTGCTTTCAGCATCTATGCTTACAAACTCCTTGCTTGTGGGAAAAAGATATATTACAAGGGTTTCAACTTACCAGAAAGCCACTCCCACCAGCTACTCTTTGTGGAAATGTCAAAGGAACAAGATCAAGTCCCAGATGGCCAGAGAACACAAGCTATGGCTAGCCAGGAGGCGAAGATGCTGTCAAACATGTGGCATCTGGAGAGTTGAGGAAAGCCACGGCAGCTTCCTGGTCCAAGAGATAAACCTTCATGCCTTTTTTTATAGATGTGATGCGTTTACAGATGTTCCCAGAAAGGGGCAGTAGAGACCAAACCCACACTACTAATAGAAAGAGACGTCCTGATCAGGGAGAAATAGAAATAATGAGAATTATTTGCAATGTTTCTTTTCCTTGGCATACAGAGGCTCCACCATGCGTCCATTCAAATAAAATCAATGGGACCTGTATAGGCCAAAATAGGGCTGCTTGGTATGAGACAATAATCTCAATCCACTCTGAGATTGCTTCCTTCACCTTCTTTTCAGAGGAGGGCACTAACCCTGCCCAAACGTAGATGCTGTGTGGGCTGCAAGAGCTGGCACAAGGGCATGTAACGCATCGGGGAGCACTGTATAGTGCACTACTTCCATCGCTACCACAGCACGGCAACCTTTGAGCTGGCTTATTAGCGGGGGAACAATAATAAATTGGGAAAGGTTTACTATCAGGCTCATGAGTACCTACACCACAGCTCATCATTAACACAATTTGGCTTCCACCTAACCTTGAAAGAGAGGAGATAAGAGAAAAAAGGGCTGCTTATAATATCAAGGTTCCCAACAGTTCATGTTGGTGTGGAGGTATGAAGCCCATCCTTGGACTACCTTACAATCTCTTCAGGCTCTCTCAAACAACTCAGAGTTAATTCTAGAGCTGATTCAAGCCACTGCCTGAAGGAAAAGGCACAGTTATTTACTTGGAGCAAATCCCATACATTTTACTTCACTTAAGCCACTTACCCCAGCCCTGTGCTTTATGTCATTCTCTTTCACTGTCCATAATCCACAATGGAGGGGATGATTTTGCTGGTGGGAATGTCCAGGAGCTGCAGTCATGGGACAATACAACAGGCCTAAACCATGCAGCCAGTCTCTTCCTCGAAGAGTTTCTGGCCTAAGAATGAGATTTGAAAACATGAAAGTAAGCAGGGGGCAATGTGAGGTGACGAACCAGCTATCTGCAGCAGAGGAGCTGAGACAGTAACAGTTTTATCAGGAAACAACCCTTTCTGGTCCTGATCTCAGCATAGCTCAACACACCAGCAAATCTGGCTGCAGACTGAAATCTTGGCTTCCCCTGAAGCCAATGGCAAACATCCCACTGGCTTCGATGGGAGCAGGACTTCATGCCAGATCTCGTGCTTCCCATTCCTTTGCCGTAGCCATGAGCACAAGCTTCCCTTCCAAGGCTGTGTCTGCAGTTAGGGCCTTCAGGAGCAGAAGAATGGCTCTCCTTGCAACCTGAGAAGTATCAATGGGAAATTAAGGACTTCTTTCTAACAGAAATGGCGATTGCCCTAGAGAACAACTTGCTTAGAGTTACGGGGCTCTCTGGAGCCTCACTTCTTTCTCTGAAATTTTCCCCTTAGGCTTCAACTGCCCGCAGGGTGCACAGCACCTCAAGCACGCAGCTTTTGGCTGTGACAAAATCACTAGTGGGAGAAATGGTATGAGCTGGGTTACGCAGCTGGCAACACTCATCTCTCCCGGTCTTAACATCCCTCATTCCACACCTGCTTACACAGCAGTACCTATACGTAGCATGACTTACAGCAACACAGCAAACAGGCAGGAGAAGACTAAGGTGGCCCATTTCTGCTTTTCTCACAACAGAGTTGATGCCTATTGGAGGAGGTAAAGAAAGGGATGCTGGAAGGGCTGCGCGCTGACCACGCAGGGCTCTACATTTGCTCTGGCACAAGCATCTTTCTGCTGAGAAGAGCATCTTGAGATCTCCAAACTATTTGTGAGGTGGCAAGGTCACGGCTCTCATTTCCTGCAAATCTTTGCTTTCCTTGGCAAAAATCAAAAATTTTGTTAGGGAAATCTTGGTGGGTGTTTTGTGATCAGTCAAGCACAGCAGATTACATTACTGGAGGGTGTATACAGGACCTCCCGTCCTCTATACATAGTAAAATGAGTCTGTTTGCTCCAGAAATTCAGGAGTCACCAGCATGGTGCTGACCACCTGTATTATTTCTTAGGTCATGCGGCATGTCTACCGGACAGATTGATGTCTGTACAGCTGACTGTTTGCATATCAATTCTAGAGGCAAAGGAAATTCTTCAAATCCCAGAGCACAAATGTGCACTGCTACAAAAAAGCAGGTGGAGATGTGCCAAGTTACAGCTCCTCAGTTGCTACCCCTGTAAAGAATGCCCTGCAAGGAAAACTGGAAAATATTTCATGAAAGAGCAAAGATAACACAAGACTATCTGGCAAAGGGTAGAATTTAATATTAATGGCTTTCCTTTAGTCACTGTATTTCCTGTTCCTAACTTAACCCTCTAAAATCAGCAACGGTCAGAGAAGGGCTATAAACTTTTACACATCTAAAAGGTCTTTCACTGAAAGGACTCAGAGCACTTTGCAAATATTAGGGACTGCTGAGGGACAGCTATCCCCTGAGAGGACTGCCCATGTAGCCAATGGGCAGATGCTCTTTTGGCTGCAGAGGCCAAACACTGAAATTTGGCTTTCTGCCCTGCTCTGCAAGAACATCTTCCTTCTTTGTCTTCCAGGTCATCACGGGAACCCATGAAACAGGAGGAATTGGGCTCCCCTTGAATTCATGCTCCAGATGCAGCATGAAAAACCCCTTCCTCATGGACAGATGGGTCATAGATACGCAGCAGTGATGTCCCTGGTGTCATTTTGGCCCGTCAGCCACTTTAGGATCTTGTCCCTGGAGGTCCTCAGGGTTCCATGGAGATTGCTCATGGCTGTGCACGGCTCAGCTGCTGGTGTATCTAAATATTGCCATTAAACAACAGCACACTGAAGCTTGCTTTGAAACTGAGCTGGACTAGCCCCATCTCCTCACCCTTCCCTGCCAACTAGTACTTGCCTGGAGGGATCCAAATATTAGTCAACGCAGGTAGGAGATGCACAACGTGGCTCCTCTGAGTCCCAAGGTCCTTCTGTGCCACCCACATCTTCCTTTAACCTGGCAAACCTGAATTGCTGAGCTGGCTTGCCAAGAGAGATTTAGGCTGGAAACGTCTCTAGAAAGATGGCTCTCATTAAGGGCTGAGGCCTGCAAAAGAGCACAGTGCTGGCTGGGGCACAGAGCTGGGGAGAGAAGCGTTAGTCATCGCCTGCCTCGTGTTGGGCCCTTCGGACAGTCTCCTCTCTTGGAAGATGCATTGTTTTGCCTGCATGACTGTTGGCAGAAACTAATGAGCAGAGCTGGTTGAAAATTTTCCATCAAAACAGTTATTTCTGTTTTGCCAGAAGATAGTTTAAAAATTAAGTGGAAAAATTAGAGAAAACAGCCTGGGTTTTGGCTGACATTGTTGGTCAAAAAAATCCCAAACTTGAGATTTTTTAGCCAAAAATGGAAGTATTTGGCGTAAGGCAAGGGAGGAAAGGGGAGGAGCGTGGCAGGTCTTAGCGATACCCTGAAAAACATCTAAGAAAATTTTGAGAATGTTTTTTGTCATTTTTTTCTCTAGTGAAAGATATTTCTGCTTTTACAACCAATCTGTGGGGAGGCTGGAAAACAAAACAAGCAAATAATGCTTTTTCTTTCTCATATATATGGCTACAGATACTCCATAGCTTGTAGTATAAGCATAGGCAGCAATCCCTCTAGAGAGGAACGTGAGAATAACCAGATCTCATAGGAGCCTACTACCCAAAAGCTGTAATTGTCAGAAAGGGACACACACACAGCTAATTCTGCTGTGAGTTTGTACAGCTGATGGAAAGCCTCGATAACCTCACAGTTGCCTTGCATACAAATAAACCAAGCCATGTGGACAGCCAGGGAAAAGGCATCACTTGCAAAGGAAGGGACTGTGAACACAGCTGTTGCAAAACCGTCTGTACCTCATAGCCAGCCAGCCACAGGCAATGCTGCTGCTAATAACGTTGCAGAGAGAATGGCACATAAATACCTGGGAACCCGCAGAAAGCTGTTTTCCATCTTGCTTACACAATAATGTGGTTTTTCTTTTTCCCCTTTAAAGTTGTTTCTTCAGCAAAACATGGCTGGGGGAAAAAAAAAACGAACATCTGGAATCTTCCTTACCCTCTGGGAAATGGGACTGATGGCGTTTCTTGGGCTCGGTGTCACAGTCCCCTCCTCAAGGTATTTTTGGCTGGTGTTGTGAAATGATGGGGGGAAGAAGCCATGAGCGAGAGCGGCTGCCGGCTCTGAGGGCCTGCCGATGCCTGAAGAGAGCAGCAGTCTGGTGGTTCAGCAGAGACCTCCTTCCTCGACACACACCTGGGTAAAAAGCAGAGGTGACGGTGCTGAAGCCAACGCAGCACAAGTGGCACAGAAGGTGAATCAGCTCTGTGAGAAAACCAAGACATGACATGTTGTTATTAGGCAGTGGGGAGCAGGGGAGGTTCGATTTATAGTGATTTCCTAAGGAATTAGAGCGTGATTCTGGACAGGATTTATATTTTAAACAACACTTATTTTTTTTTAAAGGACTAATTCAATCTAGATGTGGATTTCATACCTTTTCCTTAATGAGAGCAGCACCGGGGGAAGCACGTTCAGACGTACTGACGTGTCCTGGCAGGGGCTCTGACTGCTGCAACTCGCCTTGCTGACAGCCCGAGCTTGACTCTCGTCCCACGACAGCCCGGGGTTACAGTCCCGGTGACTTCCACCACAAGCAGCTCTGGCTCGGTGCCGCCGAAGTGATAAAAGACTTCTTGTGCGATCGTCTCAGGAGGAAAGTTTGGTGCCAAACAAAGCGGCAGTCTGGTCGGGTCTTTTTGCCATTAGAGACAAAATCAAGGGGAAAATACAGAGCTGGGGAAATAAATGGAAGCTGCGAAATGTTGAAATAATTTCTTTTCCAAGAAAATTAAAAAAAAACCCCAATAACGGCTTGTCTGGCTTTGCTGGCCAGTCCGTGGTTGCACTGATTTTTATGCAACCTGAAGATCCTGTCAGAGGATACCCCTTTTTCACCGATTCATCAACAGTCTGAATAGTTTCACTGCCTGTCTCCAGGATGGCTGCACAATGATGTGGTAGTATGCAGCGAGCTTACAGAAAACTCAGTGATCTTTCAACAGCTGATGCTTTTTGGGGTCGCAGAGCCAGGCGTACAGACTGGCGTGCTACCAGCGCTCTCCTCCTGCTGAACAAAGCAGTTCCCTCTCTGCCAGCCCGCATTTTGAGCAGTATCCAGGCTCAGGGCTGGATCTTGCAGCCCAGTTTCTATAAGGGGCATCTCTGAAGTGATGTGAATTTTACCCTTTGCTACTTCCAATAACAAGAAATGTGTCTGAGGATATAAAACCAGTGGGGAATATCCCTTCCTCTCCCCTGCCAGTGCAGGAACCACAGTACAGGCTCACTCACTCGATTCGGAAGCAGTCTACGCTCATCTCCATGCCTTTTCAAGTTGCTGCTGCAAATAACCCCAGCTAGCTGGGGAATCTGCCTTTTCCCCAGGATTGCCTGCAGTCTGTGAGCTCTTGAGAGAAGGACCATTTCTTTGGCCATGGCCTTCCAGCATCCCCCTGTCTGGGTGTAGATTCTAAGTGCCACTGCACAAAGAACATAGAATCACTATAAAATACCTTAGAACAGAAACCATCCGGAAAGCAACAGTGAGGGAAGTCATAAGGCTGCTACAGGAGTATGATGAGAAAAATATTTTTCCTCAGGGGGCTGAGGGAGGAGGTTAAATGCACTTGAGCAGATGAGAGAAGGTATTTTGTACAGACTGCAAAGGTGGCGAAGTTTCAGATGGGTGCAAAGCAAGTTTGTGAGGGACAAAGCAGCTGCAAGAAGAGCAAGAGGGGAAAGGGACAACGATCATGCAGGGAGGGCAAGGCCATGAAGCGTGTCTGTGGGAAATAGAGGAGCAAGGACAAGGCAAGCATCTCTGGAGTTACACTGGGACTACTAAAAGCTCCCGAGGCTTGGGACAGGTTGGAGATACTGAGGATGCAAGGGCTCACCTGGAGACTGAGTTGTGCCGGGAGCCGTCCCCCACGCCAACGTCCTGTGGGCTCCATCATGGCAAATGTGCAGAGTTGCTCTATCCTGAGGTTGAGGAGATGCCAAGGCCTGTGACATGACCCAGACAAGTCACACTGGAGGCTCCAGCTCCACCCAGGGCACAGAGGGATGAAAGGATGAAATACCCAAACAGGAGCCTTTCACAGCCAAACAAGAGGAGTCGAGGGAAACCACAGCTTTCAAGAAAGCCCAGCTGCTTCTCTCCAGCCCAGCAGCCGAGGTGGCCACCTACCCCAGGCCATGCGGTCCCGGCCAGCGTCTCGGCTGTGGTAACGCACAGGGAACACATATGCAAGCCCCAGACATCGGCTGCAGGACTCTGCTAATTGGGAAAGTCTGTTTGAGTGTCTGGCCACCATTTGGCAGACACGGCAGCTTTGACAAAATAATAAATGTGGTACAGTGCAGCCTCCAGGCGTTCTTCGTGGGGTCTGTCGCATGGAAGTGGCAGGAAAGGAGATGAGGCGATGCAAGACACATGGAGGTCAACTTTGGAGACTCTCTGATTACCTTCTGGGTAGTTACTGCTCAGGGGAGTTTGTGGTCCCTCTGCTTAGTCTCTTGTTTAAATTCTCCTTATAAACAGATAATTCTTCCCATCCAAAGTGAAGATGCTTCAGTCCTGCTTGTCCAAGGCAGTTATGCTGTTGGAAAGTCTCTCTCCAGGCACACCAGCCCATTTCTTAAGAGACATGATAAAAGGACAAAAAAAATGCACACAGAAAAGATAACTGGTCTTTGTGTATTAGCAGCATTTGGGGAACTCCTGTCTTCCTACTGACCTGCCTCCAAATCAAGATAAACAGAAGGCTGCTGAAGTGCAAGTGGTATTATCAAACATGTTGAGCACAGGTCCAAGTACTCGAAGAAGAAATGCTTTTCAGGAGCAGTTCCCACAGCCTGCCTGTTTCTGGGTGCACTATATTCATACAGCAGCAGGACAAGTGAGGCAAGTAACTTGCCAGCAAGTAGGTTGCCATGGCTTCTTTTCTTACACAGTCGGAAGCATAAGTGCATTGAACATAAGTGCATCTGGCACGGTTCTTCTCTGCCTGGAACTCCACAGCATATTGGTGTTTGTGCCAACACTCTTCAATAAGAAAACACACCTTTCCCAATGGACCACGTGGCGTTGGGGAAAGCACAAAGGAACATGTGGTTTTCACTCTACCAACAGAGCAAGGTCCTCCGGCAGTAGTACTCTGGGTGATGCAAGGGGCTGATGCCACGTTAAGGTGATCCAAATCTTTTTTGGAAAGAAATTTCCTTCCAGAGAAAGCAGGGTCCTGCCAGCTTGCTGGAAGGGACCAAGAGACAGCTACGGCTGCCGTGTACACCAGGGTTTGCAAGAGAGTGAAGGAAGCAGGTGGAGTCAGTGGAGGCAGAACTGAGCTCCAAGGGGCTCAGGAGAAGTTGTACTTTCCTCCTGGTACTTTTATGCCAGCGCACCAGAGCCATCTGACCCCACCTGCCTTTAATGATCTTGGCTGAGGTGTCTTAAATAAAAAGACAACTGAGATCACGGGGAAGGACAATGGCTTCAAAGCATCTGGTTAGAACATGGGGATTAGGAATAAGAAAAACAGCAAACTGCTACATGCAAAATAGGCAAATTAAGTATATAAGCCTACTGGATTTATAGAAGAGATATTGGCACATACCAGGAAAATTTCAAGCCAAATGTATGACCGCATTCCTTACACCCCTCCCACCCATTGCCATATCCCAGCTTAATGCAAAGCCTTTTGGCTTCCAAAGGCTTATAGCTATGTTTTATTGTTTAAACAGGTCAACAATTGCAATCATATGTTGACTCCAGGCAATACACAAACACGATGATGTGTTAATATACAACAACACTTGGATGGAATTTCTACAATTTTGCTGCTCTTAACAGTCACATGTATGATGGCAGCTGGGCTGGTATCTCCTAAGGCTGCCTCTGAAAACTAGGAAGCCTGTCAGTGTTGTGCCACTACCAAGAAGCCAGCGTGAGATCAGTAAATGAGCTCTATTTTTAATATAAGTATAAACTCCATTTCTGGAAATCATTTTGGGAGGAGGACTCTCACATCAACCGTACTTTAGTTTGTTTTTAAGGCTGCTTTAGAAAGATGCTGCTCCCATCTCCAAGAAGTGTCCTTTTAACAAGAATTGAGCTGGAATGGGATACGGATGACGACATCTCTGTAAGACAGGATGGGAGAGGATCCTACAGCCACATCTGTGTGCAGCTGTCTGCAAAAACCATCTTCACCATGCTGAGGGGGGGAGTTAAAGAGTACAAAGGTTCTGGCTAGTGCCTACAACAAAGACATCCAAAACACTTGGCACTGAAGTAATTCTGTTTATTTCACACCAGGGGAGCGTGCAGCCAGGTTATGTGGATACCTTTCCAATGGATGGGATAGTTTTGCTCCGATATAAATTTCCACACGCTCAGCAGTCTTCATTATCAGGTTGTGCCTGTGGAGCAGCTACCATTAAACATACAGCAAGCTGCCACTTCATCTCAGCTCCAACATACATAGAAAGCAAACTTTCTCAAAAGCACTTGCAGAATGTCCCTCCCGCCATCCACAAGCTTTAGCTTCCCCGCAGCCTGCTCAGGCATGCACAGCGATGCCCCAAACAGAGCCTGGCTCACTTTTTCCACACAGGCATTTTCTACTGTTGTGTCACTGACCACAGACCTTGCAAGGCATTAATCAGGTATTAACATTCCCCGTGCTTTATTTTGCCACCTGACTGGGACAAGACCCATCATTTCTTGCTTTGTTAGCACACTGGGAACTCTGAGATGCCAGAATTTTACTGACAGATGACCTTTTACACCTACCACAGCTATCAAACAGTTGGCCTAGACATGACCAAATCCCAGTCTCAGTCCAGTATTAGACAGATGCATAATGTACTACTTCACAGCTTCACTCCTTTCTCTTAATTTCCATGCTAGCTGTTTGGTTTGCTTTGTATTTTTTTCAAGTTCAGAAACCTTATTAAAGTTGTTATGGAAAAAATAAATTTATTATTCAACATACTAAATTTTTTTCAAAATGGAATGATCCTCTCTTATTTTTCTTTTTTGTTTTCACTTACAACTGGTTCCATTCAGTTTGACTGTTTTTATCTTTTCTAGTTATAACCAGCACCAAAAAGAAAATTACCACGGATACAGTACATATGCAAATTAGCTAATGGAAAAATATATACATTTCACTCTGTAATGAAAAACTTAAATGATATTATTGCCATGGAGAATATATCCCTGTATTACAATAAAATATCAAGCAATAATCGACTGCTAAGATTCTTTTCCACCAACAAAAAATAGCACCATACATGAGATAGTGAGAATCTACACTCAATAACACAATTGTGCAACTAGAAATGTACAGTACTTTAGTAACAGTACAGAGTATTGTTTACAATATGGAAATACCACCACTGTAATCAAAAGAGCGTCAATCTCTTACGAACAACTAAAAAAAGTATTGTCATAGATACACTGAAACCGCTTTCTTTTCACCAGTATGTAGTAACTGAGGGCAGAGCATAGCTGTAAATTCATAGTAAAGCTCCTATAAAATGATACAAAACAGAAGTGCAGGAGTATTGAACAGAATTAAACGTTTTAGTTATCATTATTTTTCTGGCTATTATAAAATGGGAAGGTTGTCACCATATGAAGTAAGAGAATGTAATACAATGGAGCTGTGTTGTGCTATCCATCCGTTTTTAATTGTTGGGGTTTTGTTTTTTGTTTCTGATTATTAAAAAAAAAAAAAGGTTGATGCATGCTAATCTGTGGATTGTGAGAGCAAGTGAGGTGGTTTTTTTCAGTGCTCAGCCATTCGAACGAATTCCTTGTAAATTCATGTTTCCTTAGGTAGGACCCATAACTTGGACCCAAATGTCCTCTGAAGTCCAGGACCTACCATACGGGAACAGGCCACAGGTCCAACTAGTATCCTGTTCTGGACAGTGGCCAGTAGTGAATTATTAGTGAAAAATGTAAGAATTAAAATCCTTCCTCTCCTATGCACTTTTCTAGGAGGCTACCTTTTGTCTAGAGAGGTTGACAGATCAGCATCAGAAGGAAAAATGACCCCTGCTATTTAAAAGCACCTTTGATTCCCATTAATGATAAAAGCACATGCTATTCTTCCAAAACAACAGAGGAGCCCGATGGCAAATCCTTCCACAGCCCAACTCGAGCATTAGTAATGCCAAAAATGATCAGCAAGGGGGTGGTGTTTCATTGGGCCAGGCCACTTCATGGGCAAAGGTGGCCCATTAAAAGAAACCCAGCAAACTCCAAACCAAGTGAAGGATGTCAGAGGCCCCATCTCATCCAAACTGCTGTGAGGTGGCTGTGGTGGTAGGGAGGCAGCAAGGACAGAGGCAGCCCTGCTGTACAGGCAGGGTATTGGCAGCAGGCAAGGGGGAAAACTGCCACTGTGAATTACCAATATAAATCGGGTCCTCTGGGCTCTGTCTGATGTCTTGGAACTTTCTCTTTAGCAGTCATCTACCCATTAATTTGTCTAATTGAACACCACTGTGGTATTGCCTAAGTCTCCCCTGTCACCCCTGCCAGCAACATTTTCCATTGATTACTTGCTAAATAGTTACACGACCTCTGCATTTGGGCTACAGGGTGGGAATAACAGAAGAAGGAAGTCTGATCCTGACTATTAAGATGCCAAAAGATCATCCAGTATAACAAAAAACCAAGTTAGAATCATTTCTCTGATAGAGAAAATCATCTGGGGCATTGGAAAGCAGATCTGTTTGAGACAGGCACTTGAGAAAAAATGGTGTGCAAACAGGCCTTTGTGCCTACAGGCCAGCCCTTGTGTGCACACACGCTCGTTTGCACTAATAAGCACAGATGCGAATGTGAAGCCCGCGCAGCGTTAGTCTGTTGACGACCATTAGCTCTCTGCTTGGAAAACTTAGCCCTTAATAAAATGCGAGTGAGTTATTCCAGTGAGGTCCTGGATATTGAAAGGATTGTAATAAGGAAGAAAAAGTTCCTTTAAAGATATGGTAGGTACTAACAGTCTTTATCCCTCCTTGCATTGGAAAAAAGAGACAACAGCAACAAAGACAACTTGACAGGCGTGAGCTGCAATCCACACTGGCCCAGGGGCTGGAGCTACCCAGTAGCTGGGCTTCATTCTGCGCTCATCGCCAAAGAATAAAACAGTAACACGCAGTTCTAGAGCGAGTACAAAGCTGCAATTCATCCGAACGGCTCTGTTCGTGTCATGACGAGTGGGCTGTAACTTAACCACCGCACAACTGACCTTGGACCCTGGCAAGGGAAATGATACATGTCGGAGCAAGATATGGCAGGGAGACATCGGTCGGTAGGACTAACGGAGGGGACAACTCTGCCCTGGGTAGAGCTCCTGTTTCAAGTCTGACGTCTCAGAGGGGAGTTTGGTTTAAAGTGCGGAGACACGGAAGAGAGTATCGTATATGCAGCACTTGCTAAGTGCTCTGATAGCACCAATCTGATAGCACCAAACCTGACAGCACCACAAAAGACAGGAAGCATTAAAATACAGCGAGTAAAATCCTAACCCTTACTGAAGGCAATGGAAGTCTCAGCCTCACGGCTTCAATAAGCTCAGGATTACACTTTGAATGTCTTGTATCCCTGACTACTTTTGACTCAAAAGGCTGCATAACCTCAGATGTATACAGGAGCCAAGAGATAGGAAACACCTGCTCTGCTCTCCGCTCCATCCTTCACACAGAGGTTGTTCCAGCTCCAGTTTCTGTACCAACCCTATCCAGTTTCATGGTCGTCTTAAAAAAATATTCAGTCTCATTATCTGATTTGCTTCTAAAAACTGGAGAGGGATTAGGTGAAGCAATCCCTCAGTGAGCTCTACTGGATGACATGATTTCTGGCTTCTCCCATCTCATGTAAATGGTTCTTGCTTAAAAATAACTATCTACTGCTGTTAATAAACTTCCATTTCATTAAGCTCAGAGAAAAATTAGGTTTCGTAAAAGAAACTCTATTATTCTGGGGAAAAGAGAGAGAGGATTGTTTTTTAAAATTAGAAAGAAGAGCAGTCCTTATTAGTTGCTCAAAAAAACCATGACTTGGAATGTTGGATATAATTGTACTGAGTTTTCTGCAGGAATTTCAGAGATGTCCATCCTCTGCTATCAGTTTTCACAAGCTTTTACAGCAAATCCTCTCTTAAAATTAACCCTTTCATTTATGTGTGTCCCTCCAAGCCCACTCCACAGTGGGATAGCTGCTGGGAATTGAAAACATCAGATGAAAGCCGTGATTAAAAGATTAAGTAATGTCTCTACCTTTGCTGAATTATTTTGCCAGAGGCCTTCCTCCATGGAGGTACCCATAACCTTAGTCAATGTAATCACTTTGCAACTCTTGTCCTTTTCTTTAATGGTAGCAAGCCATCCAGTGGCTGGTGATTTAATATATTAAAGTAAAAAGCATTAATGAAAAATGTAAGGATGTCAAAATATGATAAAATGATTGGCTCCTTGAGATGACTCTTTCTGTTTGTTTTTTTAAGGTGGATGAGTGGATTACTTTGGTATCCAGTCTGTAGAATTTGTTTCAAGTCTCCTTAGGTATGCTTTGGAATCCACCAACTCATGAAGTTCCAGTACTCAGACCTACTAGTCCGTGATTTACATACAAATAGCTGTAATACTCTAAGAAGTAGCACAGGTTCATTAACTCTTCTGCTGCATCTTGTTTGCATAAAAGTCTCTGCAAGTCTGGCAACAGCGCTGATACCACCGCATGTCTTGGCACAGATTCTTCTCCCGGATCACCCTGCAGTACACTGTCCACTGGTCGCCTGTGCACTTGTACGTGAGAGCAGCTTTGGATGAAAAAAGAAAGAGAAACTAGCAGATTAGCCAGAGAACAGCATTGCAGGTGTGATCAAAATCACTGCGTGTGAGGAAAGAAAGGGCCGATCTCGCTGTCAGCACAGGAGATCAGCTGATGGTTTTTCTACAGAAATATCAGGTTCTCGGAAGTGCGTACTGCAAGGGAGCAGCTGGACATGACTGGGGAGCATAGGCCCCCTCACGTTGTACCTACATTGTCTCAGTGACAAACAGGCCCAGATGAACGAAACAGCTAAAGCTTTGGCCTTGGTTTAAGCACGTGAGCACTGCACAGTGGTCTGTGGGAAGCTTTGCTAAGGCACGCTTTCAGGAGTGGCCATCACCATCTTGGTGGAAACACTTTTACAGAGGAGCAAAATCAAACCCAATTTGAAAGATAAATTAATAGGAAGCAAGAATAATACTACTTAGTGTAGTAAAACCAGCATGACAACAATGAGCTACTGGGAGAGGGGAATGGATGGCAGAAACTCCCTCAGACTGACAAAAGATTTGTGCAGGGGCAAAAGCAGCACGAAGACACTGTTGCTCAACCTGTTGACAACATCATTAAAGGGTCACACGTGCTTTTATAAAACAGTAATGTAGTGAAACTGTACACTTGATAAAACTGCGCACATATAGCGAGTGCTTTTTACAGTATGTGATTTATAAATTGTATGTAGTATTCTTGCAAATGCTGTGACAACTGGAAACTCTTCTAAATGAACATCGTGGTCTCTTAGGCTGGGGAAAAAATGGTCTAATTAAAGAACATTAAAAGGTGCTGACCCAGCAGCATCTTGAGACCCTTGTTCCTCATCTCTGTGGGATGAAACCAGGGAAGGCTCTTATCCTGTATTTAGCTGTGAGTCTCAGTGCCAGGCACCAGAAAACAATGGCAGAAAAACTGGTAGGAATGTTTATCACTGATGCTTCATTCAGTTGGACAAGAAGCAAAAGTTTTATAGAATCTGATGAAATGAAGTTGCACCGTCCCAGAAATAAAAGGAATATGAAGCTGATTTAAAAACCCTGGATACATGAAAAAAATTTGAGTGGAAGTGACTGTCATAAACAGGGGGGAGGGTACAGCTATTTCAGAGTCTGCCAGCAGTTTTTTGAGGGGGTTAGATCTGCAGCACTCCCCACTGGCTACGGTTCCCACCAGGCACAGAAGACGTGATGTAGCTGAATAAATGACACATCTTGCAAGAACATCTGAGATAGACCTTATGAATCTGAGATGAGGGACTTTATATAACAGAAGGACACTGAGCCACAAACAAGGCTAGGGCTCTAATATTTTAGAGCTCATAGGTTGTGAAGTGAGACAGGAATCATGTCAAGGAAGCGACATGGGTCAGGTGCCCGAGGGACAGAATAAACCCCTTCTGAATAAGTCTTCACCGAGGGACACTGGACACAGATGTAAAAGGCAGGTGAGGTGAACTCCACACTTGGATACTTCTGAAAACATTACCTGGGATGAAAAACATTCTGGAGTGGGGACAAGGCAGCATGGGTTTTGTAGACTACTGGATTTTTTTTGCTGTATAATTTTCTTTTAGTGAGGTTTCCATTGCAGAAAACAGAGAATTTTGTTTAAAGATAATCCAATGAGAATTGTTTATAAACAGGAAGAGCAAAATGCTCAATGATATATCTTTCTGCTAATATCAAATATCATTGTTTCTGGCCCCGGTGTTTCCAAGCCTGGTTTAGAAACAAAAGCATCCCAAATTACTTGCAGATTACTTTCAGCAGGGATGTGAGCCTCCTCAGTCTTCTAAACACATGAGCTTTTTATTGCTTTGTCCTAAAATGTGAATTACGATGGATTTCTTGTCTCATCAGCGTATCAAGGGCTTACTTCTCAAATGAAATGTTTTCCTTTCACCATGCTCTTAGTGCAAAAATATCTGGGAAGCACTCTTATATGTTCTCAAATGAAAGAACAAATGCTCCTCAGTATGATTGCATTGCAAGAATAAAATTTCCCGTATTCTTTTAAACATCTGTTAAACTTTTGGGAAACAAATTTCAGTTCAGAAGCTTCAGGTCCAGTCCTAGTTTTAGTGTTATTTAATACTGGGCAGTGCTATTTGAAAATGATCCTCTGTTACTTAGCAGCTCTGCTTTTCCATGTGTATTAGAGGCTTCTTAGCCTACAAGGCTAGCTCTGCTGCGAGGGTGGAGGCTGTTCTCTCTGCAGCATTGTTTACAACCCAGCCTCTTGTACTGAAGTAATGGGAGGCACCCATGAGGCTGTGTCAGTGTAGCTGATGGCTTAGTTTAGCTCCATCTTACTGGTGATGATGTGTGAAATGTAAAGAAACCAGCTTGGTTCCTGGACCTGTGGCTGAACACACAGGGCTGAAGTTTGGAAAAATATTTTTTATCCCCTTATAAATTGAGCAAATATGATGTGGAAAACCATGGATTCCCACAATTTTGTATTAACAGAAGGATTCTTAACTAGAGACATTTCTTAAATACAGTGTTAAGGTGTTTCGGGAAACAGATGGCTTATCACCATATTCTCATCTCAGCCAGGTACACAGGGGATGCAGGGCGGGTGAGGAGAAGGACGGTGACAGAAAATCAAAGGGTTCACAGAAAGAGACTGGATGTTCTCCGAAATTAATTCATCAAACCACATTCTTGTGGCAGCAAATGAAAAGGAAAAAAAAATAGTGGTGCTCTACTTGTCAAGGTCATGTACTTTTCTTGGGGCATAGACGAATAAATTATCATACTTTACACTCATCGTAGCAAAAGCAGGGTGTGAAGGTGTTTGTGACAGAGAAAGATATGCCTGTCAGCTTCACCTCTGTGATCAGTCAATCAATCGCCCACCATTTATGTGCTCTTGCTGTCTCTCAGGTCTATCCACTGCTGAGCTCTCCAGCTTGGTCAAAGTCTGAGGCAGGGATCGATGAGTAAGCAAGGATCTATCCACACTAGACCTCTAGTCTAGAGTCTGACTGGTGGGCCCTCTCCTAATTTCTGGCCTCCCTGGGCAATCCTCTGAAGCCTCACTTTTATCACATTGGGCACACTGGGACCCTGGGCTTTGTCTGGTCCTTCGCAGGTGGCATCTCCCCCCCAGCACCCCTCACTCACCAAGTCTGGGCGAGGTAATTGTGTTGACGTTTATCTTCTCATTGCAGACCTCTTGGTGGCACTGCCTGTAGGCCGCTGGCTTGGACAGGACAGGGCATTCATTGCCATGGCGCCCGGTGACTTTGTGCATACACTGGACCACTCGTGACTGGAGGCCTTTCCCACAGGTTGAGGAGCACTGGAGGAGAGAAGGCACTGAGACATGGTCCAAGCAGAGGAGCTTCCAAAATCACATACACACACACACCCCAGAAAAATCACTGCCAGAGCTGAAGTGTGCAGCAGACTGGCAGCTCACTATGGTGCTGAGGACTCAACAACAGGGTCATCGTGTCAGCCAGGGACCCGTCAGACAGCTGTTGCATTTGTCCGTGACGCTTTCGCAGCTTCAGGGAGTGCTGTGAGCAGAGGAACTGTCCTGGTAGAGGGGAGGAAGCTGTTGTCTTTCTGTCTGGACTTGTTCTGAATCCATCTACACTGACCGTCCCTGTTGAGGCCCATGAGGTTCAAGCAGGCAGAGATGCAGTTCCCTCCACCAGCCACAAAGAGGCAAAGCTGGAAAATGTACACTGCTTAATGATGGACGAGCAGCTTCCACCTCCCTCTCCATGAGGGACCCAGTGGTACTGGTTGTCTTGGTTTAAAAAGCCCTCTCCAAGACTTGGATGGTTTAACAAAGCTTCCTCCACAGAGAAGATGACCACTGCCAGGCACTGACGTAAGATAAAACCAAGGATTACAGCAGAGGCAGGCAGCTCCTACTGCATGCCCAGACCTCTAGAGAAGCTCTGTTCCAGTGCACGAGAGAACACATGAGGTATTCAAGTATTCACTCTCACCTATCCCTGCTAACCGTCTGGCACTTGTCTGTCCTCCTGGGAGCAATTGCAAATTGTACTCCACGTGTTTTGGCTTCCATTAGCCAGGAGGCCCAGCCTGTTTATATGCTCTCTTTGTTGTCACACAATTGGAGTCCCTACCTCTCCCTCCCTCCCTCTTCCTCTGGCCCAGACACTTGTGATTTACAATGTCCTACTTGCACGCTGTTCAATTTTAATAAAGCAAACACAGTGAGCACAGTGAGGTGCACCAGCTGGAGTTAATAAAAGAACCTTGTATTTAAAATAAAGAAACAATGGGTTGCAGGACTTTGGTAAGGTTCCTATTTCTGCTAAAGCCACACACAAGCAAACGATGGCGGGGGGAGGTGAGGGAAAACTACGGAGATATAATTAGGATGATGTAGAAAAGATCATGTTTTCTGTCCTTTGCTGTTTCTGAACAAAGTCAGGGCAGTGGAGCTCTCTCCCTGAAAAACGCTAATGCCTCAGAGCGGTACTTCTTAAAAACATTGACGAATCTTGAAATATTAGCATCATTGAGGTTAGACTGAAGTCCAAGTACGAAGGACACGTATGCAGTGTAGATGCTGGTAAGACTATGACCCGGGGCCAAAAAACACATGGATGCATGTAGGCCTCTACCTCTCCCATCTAGGGGGGAGAGCACAGCAAAGCTGTGGTCATTTTGTTCTGGAAGTATCACAAAAAATCCCTGCTGTTTCTCAAAGACCGTGCGATACAAGAAGCATAGCTCTGTTCTGGGTAGAGCACAGGGAGCTTTCCTATGTGGGTCACTGAAAGGCCTGAGAAAAATGGCCTCAGATGAACAGGACCATGCAAAATAGAGCTGATGGAATCCTTCTTCAGACAACCCAGTGCAGGAATACATTTACACAACATGAACAATTTATTTCTAGGTAGACGGAGTTGTAGGGTCAGTGAAGCTCATTGTCAAATAAACCCCATAGACTTCATCTAATTTTCTTCTTTAGTCACTCACATTAACAACTGTTTATGGACCAGGTTTCCTATATTTGGTGTACTCTCCAAATTTGTATTTGCTTTTCTCTTATTTCCCCCCTATATTCCACCTGCTCTTTATTCCTATTCTTTCTCCCCGGGCCTTTCCCTAGGACTGAATTTCTCCATTCAGAACAATCTCTGGCTCAGATCCCTTCCAGACTTTGCCATTAAGCCATCCTGGTGTGCAGCTTACCTCCGTGTTTCCAGCTGTGCAGCCCTCTCCAGACCTGGTGATTGTATTCTGAAGGTAACAGTTGTGCTATATTAAAATTTGACATGTATTTTGGAACTTCTTTTTTTTTTTAAATAAATAATTGCATTTTTTCCTTTACATCCTTATTTCAATTTAGGGTCAACAGACTAGTTTACAACACATTTTTTTGCACTTTGATTTTCAGATGTTGAATTTACATCAAAACTTGGTCACTGCCTATTAATACCTCAGCAATAGTTATGGTATTTAGGACTATGCTGAATGATCCCTTCCCTTGTATGCCCTAGAGTGAGCTACTCCAAAAAGCAATCATTAAACTCCCTTATGTGAACCCACTACATAGCTTGAGCTTCTGCAGTGAGATCTAGGCATTTCATTAGTCTTGGATGTCCCTCTGCTCTTCCCCAGCACTGTGTGCCCTCGGTGACTTCTACCAGTCTGGAAGCCAGTCAGGTATGGCCGTTACATTTGGATTTAAAGTTAACGATTTTTATCCTGATAAATGCAACTATTAGGCCCTTCCACTTCACTAGTCATATGCAACCTCTAATCCTCAGTATTTCAATGGCACTTTTAGTCTTCAGAGTGCTTTGCTAATCTTAATCCTCACAAAACTCTTTGCAAGGTGAGTGAACTGTACATTCATTTTACAAACAGAATAGCTGTTACTACACAGGCATAAAATAACCCGTCCAGGCCGTGGGGTTCCTTCATGTGATTATAATATACTGAGTCCGAAACCTCTGTCTCTGGCTTTTAGGCACTCCCTGTGCTTACAAATGCTCTTAACAGAGGGGAAACAAAAAAAAAAAAAAGAAGGAAAGAAAGAAAGAAAAAAAGCATTTTTCTCATAAGGTGAATAAGGTTTTCAGATACCAATGTACGAACACTCACCTACCTTTGTCTGTGTTCCTGTCTCTGCATTTGTTAACCAGCAAGGAGGGCAAGCAATGAAACTTTTTCCACAGACACTGCCAACTCCAATCCTTAGAAAAATAACAGCAGAATTTTTGCCCGAAGCAGTTTTATTCCTTCTCCTGGGAGACTGGGATCATCACCTATGCTATGCAATTAGTTTTTCACAGCCAGGAAGACAGATTTTAACATCTTTCTTGAACTCTTTTGGGCTTGGCAGCTAAAGGAAGGTTGGACATCTGGCTTATTTTAAGACGAAATTTTCAACTCTGTACTTGGATAGTCTCCTTCCTAGGAATTTCAATAGGAAATAGGAATAGATACAAAATACATACAAAGGGGGAATTGTTACTCATGCTGCACTATGAAAAGAGGACATCATTAAAAGAGGCATAAAAATCAAACTCCAACTGAACAGCAAATTCCCATAAATACCTTCCCTCTTACACTGGACAGCTAAATGCATTGCTACAGTCTCTCTGCTCCCAAATATTGTGGAACAAGTAACCATATCCACAGAACAATTTTCAGGGCTAGATTCACTCTGTGCCCCCTGATACAGGACCCTCAAACTTAGACACAGGTTATGAGGAGTTTGAGTAAGGAAAGGTGCTGTGGCCTTCTTGCAAACAGAGGAACTTCCAGGCAGCCAACAGCTGCCAGAGCGAGCGTGTCGCTTGTGAGAGTGTGGCCTGGGCTGCAGGGACAAAATTACTGTAACAGCCCAGCGCCTCATCCAGCTTCTGTAGAGCTGGTACAGTTCCACCGTGCAGAACACTGAGAGGCTCTGCTGCTGCCCAGTGTAACTGCACTGATCACATTTAAAATGTTATTGATGGACATGACTTTCTGGGCAAATATTGAGCTCTTACACTGCTATTAACAAATACACTCTGAAAATTGGAAAAGCCTTTACAAGCACTGATGTAACTCTCAAGATACCCGCACGTTTTGACGTCGTGATGGAATAAAGTGATCTGTGAATGTGGGAGACTGGTTTTGGAACCTGGTTTGGAGGTGCGTGGATCCCTGCCTGCCACCTGAGCGACTATGCAAGTACTGAGAGAAGACCCACAAGGAACTTGCCTCCTCCTGGAAGCTGGGGTCTCAGACAAGTGGTTGAATTGAACGCCACTATCAAACGAAGAAGTGTTTTTTTCCTTCCACCAGGCATTGCCAGTGATATCACTATCAGAAAAATGCATATGCAAAATTCCTGTAGTTCAACCATACCGTACTAAACTGACAATACAGCCATTGTAAATTGGAGATCCACCCACGTACGAAGATCAAAGGCTTGTTCAGCACTGTAAAAAAGAGGGGGTTAATGAACAGTTACAAAAAGTGAACCTAATGAGAGCCCTTGTAGCTCCCCGTTCAAACAGCGCTTGAGAAGGTAAAAGGAATACAAAAATGCCTCCATTCACATTCTTTGGCAGTAATATACAAGCCAGTGGGGATGTCCAGAAGGAAATAAACTCAGAAATTGTCAAGGCAGCAGCTGCATTCATCAGCTTAAAGAAGATTTACTCACTGAAAAACTCCAACCTTAAGACTAAACTATGATTTTTCAACTGGAATGCTATTTCCACCTTAGGATACTGATATGAAAGCTTGACATCTACCAAAGGTGCAGACAAATGTCTAATTGCTTTGAAAGCAAATGCCTTAGGGGAATAGTAGGTATTAAAATAGAATGAATTTACAGTAAGTGCTGAGGTATGTCAGGGACTTCATCAACTCCTGATCTACAAAAGATAGTCAAAGAAAGAGAGTGGAATAAGAACGAATGAAGCCAGGGCAGGGCGTTGGGCAGCTGGGGAAAAGCATAAGACAGATCAGCCCAAAGAAGCCCTGTGTTGAGGTTTAATGGGGACAGGAAAAGCTACAGATTTACTACTATGGAGGACAGGCTGTGATCTGTTCTGGACTGAATGGGATTATGAAGCATTGCTTATGCCTTAGCTGAGGGCTGCTGGCTAGGCAGGGATGCATTCAGACCACGTGCCACCTTTAAAAATGGCACTTTTCTAACTTCTAAGAGATGTTAGTGTCTTTTGTAAGAGAGTTGCGTTTTCCAGCAGAAGCTCATAGCATCCCTTCAGCCAATCCTCAGTGTACTCCAGTACTTAGAGGGCTGATCTGTTGCAGGGAGATACGGTTCAAGATGACTGTCATAACTAAGCTGAAGGCAAGATGTTTTTTTTCTTTATTCATCAGTCTGCAGTCATCTGATGTTTAAAGATACTGTTTTGTCCCAAATTTGCTGAAAGCTGCTGAAGCCAAGGATAACACTATGTCTAAAGCTCCAATATTCAGAGATGGAGTAATGCTTTATTGACTTCAGAGTTCAAGTATTTCAAGGCGTTAGGATATGGTAGAGTGTTTTTCCCCCCAGGGGTCTTATTTCTTGCCTCTATGAAAGTCAGAAAGAAAGCAAGACAAGTTCCTATTAATAACATTCTCACATGGCATCTGAGATGAATGACAAATGTCCTGTAATTGCTCTGTTCCTGAGACCTTAATAGTATACATGTGTGTGCTCCGAAAGTCAGTGCTCCACACACCTTAACATCAGGCTTTTTATGAGTATCACTAATTTAAACTCTATAGTTCTAGTTGAAAAGGAGCATGCAATATGCTTTCATAAACACCAGGTCAACTTTCACCATGGCATCATGCTAAAGAAAGAAATTTCTGTCTTTTCACTGATAAGATCTAATTAGCCCAAAGCAAACTGTAAGCTGTTTTTCAAGCTTCCTTGTTCTTTTCTTTCTCTCTTTTGTTGTTTTTTTTTTGTTGATTTTTTTTTTTTTCCTTTTTGAACCCCAGATCTGTAAAGAGAACATATCTGGTCTTGCTTACAACAATCTTTCATTTGGAAACTTTTGTGAAATGACTGATTTGTTTAAGTTAGCCAAGAAAAAAATGCATACCCTTCTGACTCAGTATGGTAAGAAACAATAAATTATAGCAGAAAATGCTCATGGCTGATGTGACAGTATCTTAGAAGGAAAAGAGAGAAGCAATCTTTGCAAACTGCCTACAGCTGTGGTTTCAAACTGCATGACCCTAAGGAACAAGACCTGACCAGTACCTCCAACATATCTCACTGTATAATTAAGCTTGACTTTGCTGTTCTGAAAAGTTCCATTGTGTGCAGAGAGTTCAGAGATTAAGAGCTGAATGCACGAATATTCTGGGTAGTGACAGTGCCCCTAAGTACTTGTGCAATGCAGCCCAGGTGGATGCTAATGAGGAAATGCCATTTAATTCATTATACCAATCAGGCAGAATTTACTTCTCACAAGCTTTCAAACTGGATTTCAAGAACAGGATCAAGCAGAGATGTGAAATGATACAGTATTGCCTATAGGGTACCATATCCTAGCACGCCACCTATAGCAGATGTGCAATGTTCTGATCTGTGGCAGGTACAAAGTGGAAACACTCCGTAGCTTCTTCCACCTGAAGAGCGGCAAGGAAATGATGCTGAAAAACACCTTATATAAAAGGCATAATCAAGCTAATTTTAAGTAAGCTAGGTAGTAATGGACAACTCTGTAACCATGGAATCACATAACCCAGCTCAGGCTGACTGCTTGAGAATTTACCCTGCTTCTACAGGGTGTGCTGCTTATGCTGAGCAATGTTTTTATGGGCTACATGAGCTATAGCTTCACGCTGATGCCCGTCACAGATGAAAGATTATCCTGGGAATTTCTTTTTCTTGAAAGAATATCTGGGGAACTGAAGCTCCACTGAACACGTTTCAGTTATTCATCAGTTAATGATCACTGCTACCTAAATGCAATTTATTAAAAAAAGTAATTAAACTAAGGACTCCATTAGGGTTACTTAACTTCAGCAAGAGGCTGCTCACCTCTGTCATCTCAGTCCTGCCTGAGCATTCTCTAGACAGGGAGCTACTTAGCTTTGAAATATATGATGCTGAACTAACACTGCGTTTCATCTCTTTGCACAGCCAAACAAGGGATCACCAGCAGGCGGATACTAATTGCTCTTTAAAGACGTTCTGAAAGATTGTCACCTTGATGCCTCGGTAGTCACTATAAATCTCAAAAAGCTATAGGAAAGACTCCAAAGCTATAGCAGTCCCTGATAGTGATACATACTGTGTGTCATAAGGATTCAAGGGGCAAAAACCTCTTCATATGAGCAGTACAAACTTTAAATGGTGAACTATCTACTGTTCGTATTTCTAAAAACATGACCTTAGACACTATAATATCTCAGAGTAACCCAGAGAAAATGAACGCCAATATTTGAAAAGGCTTGTCTTTCATGCTTTCTCGTTTTTCACATTAAAAAAAAGAAAGAGTAAAATAGCCATGATGGAATTCCATTTCCAATCCACTGATCTTGGTGGGAGGCTTTAATTCTCCATTTAAAAAAATGCACTTAATGAACTAGGCTTTTAAATAAGAAATATCAAAAGGGAAAAGTTATTCTTCCAATTAGTAGGATCACTGGAGGCTGCATTGGAACATGAGACGATAACTGTGACAGAACGTGCTCCACTTCAAACAAAACACTGATGAATATGGTCTTTTTGTAGCACATTCTCCTTTATTTACTAAGGAACCATCAAAATAGTTTGTACTATGGATGTTCCCAGAAACTCCAGCAGAGATGAGTGGTGCAAATTGTTGTACAAACAAGGAGCAGTTACTACCTCAAGGGCATGAGCAGGACTTGGTTTCTGTAGCTTACAGTCCCCAGGGGAATGATGGGGTGCCAGCCAGCACCGTAGTCGGCATCTCTTCCCTTTCCAGGCCTAGGTTTCCAACTACAGCTGCATTGGCTGGGGCTGGCAGTTAGCACAAGTCTAGAGGCTCAACCTTGGTTTAGTGCCGTTATACAATATTTACACCTCTGACCATAGCTAAAGACGCTTGGCAGATGAGGGGACACAGAATCAAAGAGTAAAAAGGGTGGGATTCATCTTACTGAACTAGCTCTGCTTATGTTCTCCTTGCAGCCAGCAGAGAGAGATACCACTTCAAAGGGCAACTCAGCCTTTACTAAGGAAAGGAGATAAAACTGCTATCTGGAGCTCCTGTCTTACAATGACTGTAAACGGAGCCTAACAACTATCCCAAACAAGGCACCTAACTGTCAGATGGCTAGGACGCAGTGATGTGAATTCAGGTAAGTGACGGACCCATGACCATGCAGAAGTCTGTAGTTAATACGAGCTGAACTCAACTTCAATGATCCATCTTTTTCTCAGAACCCTTATTTTGGATTCAGGATGGTTCATTTCACTTTTACCTAAGTTTGTGGAATAAAATCATAAAGGGAACAGAGAAAACTCCAGCACGCCCTGCACTGACAGTGAACATGACAAAAAAATAACCAATAGTCTCGAAGCTCTGTCATATGTAAACTGGAAGCCATGTGCCAGAATTCTTCATTTTATGCTGAAATCCTTAACTCAAAGTCATTGGGAGATGGCCATCAATTTTGGTGGGTCAGTGATTTGACCCATAGTATTATAAACAAAATTTATTTCTTTGCAGCAGAAGAGAGGAGTGGTTTCTGCTTTGTAAAACAAACACAAGCTTTCTGTCACAGAGATCTATTTTATTCCATGCATTTCCTCAATGGAGGTTAAATTAAAGTTGATGGGTTTAGCTCACCACAACTCAAAAGGGTATCATCCTACTTCAGAAATACAGAGCAATGGCTTTCCATCTTCCTTTCCAAAGAGCTGCATGAAATTTTTACTAGGATACTGGCAACAACTTCCCCAAACTGAGGAGTGTCCCTGGCTGATATAACAAATGTTGGGCCATTTGTTCTTATCCCCTTTAGCGAGGGGTATTTTCAGGCTAGCTGTTGGCAAGAAAGGCTGTGGTTTGCACATCAGTGATCACGCATCAGAGGAACAAACCATGGGGACCCACAACTCACAGTACCACTTAGAGCAGTCCGTAGGGGCAGTAGTTAGGTTTAGGACACTCTGATGCTCTGGCCTTTGGTCATGCCTAGGACCAGAGAAGCAGAGGGTTGGAATAATAAAGCTTGTTGCGTTCTCTCCTGTCACACCCAGCTCTATCACCTTCTGGAGTGCATCAGAGATTTGCATCAGGGAGGCGTGTAGACAATCTTCCAACATCAGTTTCTAGCTATGGTGCTGAATGCACATGAGCAGCCACAAATCATGACATTGTTTGCTGAGCCAAAGTGAGCAAGCGGCAGGAAAAGGTCTGTCAGCTGTGATGTGCGACTACAGTTTTATGCGACCATCTCTCCTGCAGAGTTTTCTCCCAATTCAACAAGAAAAGTTATTTTCTCCAAGGTAGAAGAAGATGAACTTAGTTATGACCTTTATGAAGAATTAACAAGTTGTCCATAATTTATCATAAACAGATGGCAGGTCAAGCCATGAATTTGTAACGTTAGAACAAAGAACAGTTTGCTTCTCTATTTGTAACAGCTTTGAATATACCTCTCAAACCACAGCTGTCCTTGATTTACTCTTCTTATCATGTAATGTGAATTAATCATTAAGAGTGAGGTGCATAGAGGATTTTGTTGATGTTTCCAAACATTTGGAACTTGGAAAACGTGCCTTCCTGGCACTGGAAGATTGTAGAGTGTTTTTGAAAAAAAAACCAACCCAAAAACCCCCAAACCCAACCCCAATATATTTTGTGGTGTACTGCAATGCTAGGGGTTTTCTCTCTTGCAGAATACAATCTATTGCAATCCTGCCAAAACAATTAATTCACAATTACGAAATCCTTATTACCACCCATTGTGATGAATGAATGTTGATCTTCAGTATGAAACACCTCAATGTCTGGCATAAACCCAGTTTTCTTCTTATAGGAAATTATAGATTTTTTTTTTTTTCTCGCTATTGTTAATACTCTCCTGGGATGAGAACCCATAGCCAGCATTTCATAGGCTAAGCAAAATACTGTATAAAGAAATTGGCAACGATTGAAGTCCAAGGAGGGCAGGTGGCTATAGGTAATTTTTCAGATGTGCTTTATCACTGCTGACACTATTTGGCAACAGGAATATCGTTTAACATCACACCTTGCCAAGCTGATCCTTACTAGTACTTTCCAGTTTCTGGAGTGAACAATCTTTTTGAATCCAGTGAAAGTTGTGCCAGGTGGTTATATGAGATGTAAAGTGGTAGAAAAAGATTTCTACTCTACTTTCTCTCCTAGTTGAACCCCAGCTTGACATGTCATATATTTCTCTTTTCACCTGAGATTACGAAGCTGTGACGGTTCCTACACAGGACCCAAAGATCTTGCACAGCCTGTCAGGTCAGATTCTGATCTGCATGGCATGGACATAAGCCTGCATTAACTGAAGTGGCTGAATTAATCTGGATTTACACTAATGAAGAGAGACTGATATCTCACCCACTGTGCTGAGTGAGATCCTTGGCTTATGGCCAATGGGTTGTAGGGAAGAATGACAGACAGTTACCCTGGATTTATGTTGGGTTATCCGAGATTAATATAGGCCTTACTATTTACAGAGAACCTACTGTAACTGCAAAGAAAAAATATGGCAAAGCCAATATATTAAAAGGCTTCTACAAATTTTTCTTCTAAAAATCTTTTCATTTGGCTATGTAATATAATAGGTTAATGAGCTAAATTGTTGCCTGAGGGACAGAAGTTGCATGTTTAAACTTCTACCCGCAAAGCTGAAAACGGACGCTTGTGAAAGTCAGCACTAACGATGGAGCTAGTGTGTCTTGCTAGTAATTCTACCTTCCTTGATACAATACCAGTTAAAAGGAAAATAGTAAAAAAAAAATGAAACTGGGAACCATTCTGTGCTATTGGCTCGAAATAGAGTACTTCAGTCACAGGACAGAAATAGAGTATGTCGAGGCATATAAAATAGTGGAACAATTAAGTAAAACTGGAAATGAAGAAAAATCCATAAAAATCTTGTGGAGAATTGCTCCTGCTATATAATCTTGCCTCTTCAGTTATACTGTAGAAGAGTCCAAAAGCCACCTGGAGAGAAGGAACTCAAAAAAATACAGCCTTGGCCTGTGCATTTGCACCTGAGTGCTTTCCCTGCTACATCATTACTAAAGCAGAAGGGGAGAGAGCCAAGGACACAGGGCCTTGGGTAGCTAAAAAGCAGTCCCCAGTGCTGTTCACCTTCAAGCACAACTGATCTTTGTCACCACCACAGCCAGCCCACACATCAAGCCTGCATCTCCCCAGAGCAGGCCAGCAGTGCACCCCCACATCATTAGTTTCCAACTGCACGAGTCAAGGCAGACTGCAACGCAACGCCGGGGTCCTGCAGCTGCCCGCTTCAAGGCTGTGCGTCCTGCTAAGTTTCCTGGAGAGCCACATTCTGTTTGCTAGCTGCTGCGTTCTTCACAGGAATGTAATCCTTGACATAAAGTTTGTCAGCAAAATACAATTAATCATGAAAGAACGAACTACTGTCTTGCTAAAGCATCAAGAGGCGTATTTTCAGCAGCCTAGGAGTCTGAGGCAAGTGTTGGGAAATGGAACAACCGATGTTTGTTCTTTTGACTAGCACAACTACAACAAAAATGTAAAAAAGCTTCCAGTGCTAGAACACTTAACAGCTCAGATTTCAAACAAGGAGGAACTATTTCAAAGTAGAAAGAGTGTATGAGATGTTTGTTTCTTTAATGGAATGAGAACTGGATGTGCAATTTCCTTTTGGAAGAAACGACTGAATGGGAGATGGCTTGGATTCCCATTTGTATATTGCATCATATATAAAAAAGCATGATATAATGAATTGTAATTCTGAAGAATCCAGGCAACAATAAAAAAAATATTTCAGGTTAACACCTTCAGTGGGGCTCTTACTGTGCAATCTATCTTTCTACTAGGTTTGAAGACTCTCGGGCCAGGAACAGTTGAGTTACATAATCCATAATATCAATGCTGTGTTTGTGTTAAATGCTAAACCCAATAATTATATCCTTTTAAGATAAGGGGTTTAAAAGAGAAGTTGCAGTAGTGCAGAGAAGTTGCAGATTTAATAGCAGTGGTAACAGAGGCTACACATGGTTACTAGTAACAGAACAATACTTTGGAATGACAGTACAGAGTCTGTGAATCTCAAGCACTGGACTAACAAAGGCAACCTCAAAGACATTTAAAATAATTTTACAGACCTGGCCCTATGTGTTTGCAAAGTGAATTAGATATATCAGTTCCTCATGCAACACTTGAAATATGCTGCAAATACACTGGGAATATACAAATACCACAGCCAAGGCTGCTTGCTGAATCTGCTCAATTAGCTCCAAATGCTTTCCACAGCTACAATATGCAGGAAGGACCACCTGCAAATAAATCTGACAGAAAATGGAATAAAATTCCTCTTCTTCAGAGCGCGGACAGGCAATGGCCAGCGGATGAGGTTTTGGCAGATAGGTGCAGGTTAAAGACCAGCATGGCCATGGCTCCAGCCCTCACCTTCTACACAGAAGTGGAGCCAGGGTCTGAGAACATAAACCCACAATTTGTCTGGCATAGATTTGGAGATTTTACTGCTGCCCATTCTTGCACCTTCTGAATGCAACAGGATCCAAGATCTTATATAGGATAACCATATTCATTGCTGTCTGATGTGAGGTGAATTATTTATATAGGGCTGCGAGCTCCTTAGGGAAGTGATCTGTCTTTTCATGCATAGAGTCCATGTATTCTACAAATACTACTAGTAATAATATAAAAATAACAGTCTGTCATTGCCACCCAAACAGCCTGTTCTGTTTACAAGTTGCATCTGGACTTGACTTTTTAAATGAGGTTTCGCCTCTTTCTTAGATAACTTCCTGGTTTCTTCAAAGATCTTGATCTGGGAAACTAAGGATTGGGGGCCAAGTCACCAGGCAAGCTGTTTGCTCATAAAGCATCAAAGCCCTTTATTTTAATCTGTGATAATTACTACTGTTAGTTAAATCTTGCTTCCCTGATGATTCTTAACAATAAATAACAAATGCACAATGCTTTAATTGCAAAAAGTTGTGGCTTGTTCTGAGATCAATTTGTACTAATAGAAAAAGTTTCCATCTTAGTCAGCACAAAGCTCTCACAGTGATTTTTACTGCACCGGGAACAAATGTTTTACAATGGAATTTTGCCCTGGAAGTATGGATTTTAAAGAGTTCACCATAATCTAACTGCCACAGACTTTGTGTTTCTCCTTAAAGGAGGAACTGTTTTAAGCCAGATGACACCAAAAAGGAGTTGCTGATAGCTGTAAAGGCTCTCCCCTTAAGTCTAAGCCCCGCATTAAAGCTTCTGGATCCTCATGATGAAAATCCTTCGCTCAGGATTTGCGAAGAATTGAATTCCACGCTAAACATTTCAGCTGTCTGGGTTTCTGGGTCAATATATTTTCTTCAAAGAATTGTATCTACCCATACCCTTTTCCAGCAACCCATTGGTGCCTTTTGTTTACCCCTCTACTCAGAGCATAAGAATCAAATTGTATGATTTAAGTGTCCAGTCAGAATTAACCAATATGTCTAGAATTTTAAATGCTCATTATAAACCAAATCTAAGTCCAAGAACATCCTGCTGGACGCACACAGGGTGAAATTCCTGGGAAGCAGAGAGCTGGCACAAGCTCTCTGCAGACAGAAGCAGGCCACATATGCAGCACATAAGCTTTTGTGCCCTTCCGCACAGGGAGGATCCTGATCCTGAGTTAAGAATTACAAATAACAAGTGATTTTGCACTGATCCTGTCCCGCTCACATGCAGTCACTACATCCATCAACAGCACTATTTACTGTGACCAATGTATGATTGCAGCCTTCCTAGCAGTGAGCCAACACCTTTATCAGATTGGAACCATTCATACGATACTGAACTTTCAATCCATGTGATCAGTGAATACACGGTAATTTCATGTTCCTCCCTATAAAGAGAATCCGGGTCAATTTGCATGCCAAAATGTTTTAGAATTCCACAAATAAATAAATAATGTTATTTCACCTGTTAACACACGGGAACTGTTTGTTTTGGCCAGCTTGCGTAGACTCTGTATGCCAGGTTATGAATAAAATAATGTTCAATACTCTCAAACATCCTGTGATACAAATTCCTGGCTCAGCATAAATACAGACCTTTTGTATGTGGCAGGTTCTTAATGCATTCTCCAGCACTGAGACCATTACATTCATGTATCTGTGACAGAGTATATCTATAAATATTTGCCATTCCTAGTCACAATGTAAAAATAAATGCAATTACAGATAAACCAATTTGCCCATGATGGGCCTCTATTTCACTTGATTTTGCTTTCTGGAGTTTGGGTTTTTGGAAAGCAAAATGCAACTACTGTATCCCAGTGGTTTCTGCACATGCCGTACATTCCAGAACACAAAGTAGGCTTTCTGTTTAAAGAACAGTACAGTTACAAAGATAAGATAAAAACAAACTGGAATATAATATTCCTGGGAAATTTTAGTTCTTTATGCAAACACGAAGTCAGTAATGTAAAGGATGCTTTATGAACACCACTGGCAAAGGCTGAGTTTCGCACACTGCCAGGCCTCCTTCCCAAACAGAACTACCTACTACTTTAAGATCAGAATGCAAATACAGAGCAGACTCAGCTCTGGTTTAGTCCACTGTGTTTGGGAATTAATTCCACTGATGTCACTGGAGAAACTAAGTTCAGACAGGCCTAAGTGTAGGTAAAATCCAGCCCTGAAAAAGGGACTGATGGTTTTGGCTCTGCCTTTAAGTTCATGGCTTTGTTTTCTTTTCAGGTGGTTGGAATAAGTCTAGGACTGGACTATGCTGTGTAGGTCCCAGACTAGAACGAAATTCAGCTGCACAGCTCTAGACTTGCATCTGTGGTGATAAAATAGCGTTCTGTCTGACTCTGCGTGCAGGACCTGCATGAGGCAGAGGAACAGAACTCAGCTGTGAGTGCTCTCAGTTACCCTCTGTTTCTGTGTGAATCTGCTAGGGCTTCCCCAAGCTTCCCCCCAGTAGGATCCAGTTCTCCCAAACCTTCAGATTTATCACTTGTGGGGTGAGAAGACTAAGGCCCAGCTCTCTTCTAGCTCCATACTGCTGCTTTGAGGGAGACAAAACTCTCATCACAGTCCCCTTGTGAGATTTCCCTTTTTCTCAGTGAGGAGGTTCCTAACTCAAAATGCAAACTTTTAACACGTATTTATGCTCAAGGAAACCAACCTTCTGCTATTTTCCTTCTGGCTTGCCCAGGCCTGGCATGGGACACCTCCTTATTTCCCTGCACTCCTGGAAGATGCTGCTAATGAGCTCTTTTCTGTAGAATTCAATCTCCTAGCCAGAACTGTTCAGAGTTTGCTTTTTGAAATATGGAAAGCAGTTTCAGTGTCATTTATAAAGCAGTTTTGACAACAAGCATCCACCTGCGGTGGGAATCTGGTGTAGGTTTTGCCTTTGGATTGTTAAGATGTCAATTACTATCCATTTCTATCCTGTTTGGAATACACTTCTCTAAAACTTGCTGGGTCATATCCAGAAATAAGCCTGTCTTGCAATGTCTGGGTTCTAAATAGCATAAGGGTGAAGTTTAAATCCGAGCAAAACCTCTGATCAAAACCAGTTAAACCCTTCCTTTCCAAATATTTAAACTGCAAATTAATGCAGACGGCACATGGAAGCATAGCACTCAGAACATCTTTGCACTTAGAAAGAAAATACCATGTATTGTTCACTGTTACCTTAGACCAATCGCCTGTTTTCCATTCGTAACAGCCTGTGTGATCCTCACACTCTTCCTCATCTCTTGGCCTGGTGGCTGCATCACATTTTCCTTGAGAATTTGTGCATGTTACTGTTCTTTTCTGAATCCCCTTGCCACAGTCTGCTGAGCACTGCAAAACAACAGGTATTTGTTTTCTGTTACGTGATGCCTAGGTATGATAACTTTTACCTTGGTAACATAGCTAAAAGGAAAAGCTGGTTTTATGAACACAGAGGAAAACTGATAACACATAAGAGTTTCTTCCAACCATCTAAGCCTCTTTCAAACATAAGAGAGTAATATGAAAAGCATGCTACCTGCTTGTAAAATATTTTACTTATGACAAATGGCAATTCTGAAAATCAACCTTTGAAAACTATCAGCTGGCATTTTGGTAGAATTGGTGTTAGAGATGAAAAAAACACTAAATCTTGTGTTTAAGGGCTCATCATTCATACTGAAAAAGGACACGCTGAGATTCACAACACAGAACTGCCACATCCCTTGATGTATAATGGGAGTAAAATGATGGTGATAAATGCATTTTTAAATCACAGTAGCATGAGACCACAGTTACAAACACATTTCTGCAGTACATACCATGGCAAAGTCACAGTCCTCACACATGCTCTCACGTGAAACACATACATGACCTTCACTCTTTGATTTGTCGTATGCTCATCACTACGTTAGTTCTGAAGCATTTTGAATGTACAAAGAGGATAGCTCAGGAGAGGCACTCTTCAGCGAGCCACAGTGCTGTGATCAGCTTCCAACCATGGCCAGCAAGCTAGCCACAGACATCAACAGGGATGAAAGACAGACTTCTCAACACCAAAAGCATGAGCAGGGACTGTTTGAAGTCCTCTGAGAAAGCAGCAGGCTACTAGAGCTGCTAGAATCAGTTGCTGAAGGAAGACTTGATTCAAACATTTGGGCACTGCCACAAACACTCGTGCGAGTGAGCACAAATTATCCACAAATGTTTTTGTGTCAGGGCACTATGAAGGTAGCTCCTAAAGACCAGAGGGTATCTGGTCACCCATTTGTTATCTCTGCCAATGGTTGGCTGGAAATTCTGTTTTACTGGAGAATTTGTCTTGATTTCGTTGACTGTGCTAGGTGGGAAAAGGACAGTAGCATGAACTGAAACAGAATTTCTGTTTTAAATAAGCAGTTTGGTAATAGAGTAACAGATCTGCTGATGCTGCCCCCGCCATCTAAGCACATGCCGTATACAGCAGCATAGCTAGTCCCTCTGCTCTTCATTTTCATGCCACTGCAGTGGTTAAGAGTGAGAAATTTTCTTGAAGAGCCACTGGGGACAGGTGGGTGGAAAAATGATATATGTACCAACTGAGATAAAAAATAACCTCCTCTAGCATGTCAAGTTCTCCCCTTCAGGGGATCAGCATGGAAAAGACAGTTGATTTGACACTGAATAAATAGTGAAGATATGAGATATTCTGTGAGGTCTTTTGAACGTGTTCCAAGAAGCTTCTCCATCCAGGGGGTCTATGCTGGAAACAAGCGTCAGCTTGATATAAATTACATCAAATGGACAAATCTCAGCATGCCTGTCTAACTGTCTTAAAAATACAATCCAGGCAGTTCTGACCTGCTGGCCTTGTTAAGGACATGAATGACAAGCGTTTATGAGCTGGCAAGCAAACAGACATGCCTTTAAATACTTCAGAGCACTACAAAGTGACTTCGTGAAAATCTGGGAAACCTTCCACTTAATTTACTATGTGCTGCTCATGGCGTGACCTCCTTACGGATGTAACATCTTTGTAACAAGCACAATTGTATAGTTCTGCTAGGTATGGGGATGAATTCTTCCAGGCTTTGCAGAATTCCAGAAACTGCTTTGCTGGACTCCTCGGAGTGCAAGACTTGCCAGAGATCCCAGGCTGGAGCTCCCTAAATGAATTTGCCCCTAGTTGTATAGACTTCCCCAAATTATATATAATTTTCCTCAGGCTGGACTCCTCAGGGTTGCACTTGTTCATCTCAAACTACAAAGCACAATATATAAAATCTTTCAAACGGTCCAATTTACTCAAAGTAGATCAAACTGAAGTGGGAGTATTTTTCACAGTAGGAGAAATCTCTAGGTGGGTTTTACAAGCCAGTCTGGGAAAAACACCAACTGTTTGTTCTTCCCACAAGTTTTTAAGTCATTCACAGATTAATACTGCATATACTTTCCTAGACAAAACAGCATTTGCAAAAGGTTTCCAACAGATCTTTGGTGGTCACACATAAATCACACTCTTTAAGAGGTTTTTTCTTTCCTCAAGTCCTCTGTTTTCATGAGTAATTTCTTAACACAGAGATTTTACAACAGAGCAGTCTACAGATTAATACGTGCAGTCCCTGAGTGTCCAGCGGAGATCCTTAGGTCTTATTTTATTAATAGACTACTTAGTCAAATCCCACAAGGTTTTGTAAAGGAGCATCACAACAGTTAAGACACAGCTCCTTTATTTGAAGGAAATCCATTTTTTTTCTACTCAACTTTCTCAGCATTCACCTTTTTCTGACAGTCTTTATTTTTATCATTAAAAGTGGATTGAGCAGTACTTTGTCCAAAACAATCTCAAGAGTTTGGCAATAAAAAGGGAACTCAATTTATTCCACAATGAAGATTGCATGGCAATTTTCTTTGAAAACACACTTTTTTGATTGGGGACCAGGCACCAATGTGGTCAACTGTTTTTTGTTGTGTAATCAAAAAGTTCAAAAAGATACGTGAGAAAATTGATTTATAAAATGATACCACCACTGTGATATTTACTCCACAACATCAGATTAAAGTGTTAAGGATTAAAGTGATTACCACAGAAGAAAGTCCTAGTTATGAGAAGTGGTCAAACTGGCAGAGCATCAAATGTGTCCTGGAGTCAACTGTGCTACCTAATAGCAGAAATGTGCCAGAACAAGAGTGAATTTAAAATCACGAGTGGGCAATTACAGGCACGACAAAAAGTAAGTAGATTTATCAAAGGAGAAGTAAATCAGTTATTGAAAAAATGATCTAAAAATACTATCTATTTGCAAATGAGTTATGTGGCCACAAAATGGAAGATTTCCTCTCTGGAAAAAGTCTTCTGACTTAACTTACTCCCTTTCATAAAAAGGAGAGAGAAGTACCTGGGGCTGTTAACAAAAGACCCAAGTAAAAATTCCCCATGTACAACAGGTAGGAACTGCACCATAAGAATAGTCTCAGGTATAAACAGTTCAGCTATAAGAAATAGAGAGGGCATCATCTGAAAGGGTTACTTCTGTAACACACAAAAGACCCATCAGACAACTTATTAAAACTTTGGCGTGTTTCTCCACATCTTTTGAAATGAAAGAACTCAGAAAGAAAACAAATCTCCTGCATTAGTGAGCAGATACAACATCCTACTGAAAGGAAACACTGCTCCCACTTAACTATCAGCTCACTTGGCAAACAAAGATTTCCTGTTGAAAAGGTGAACAATGGAATCACGTTGTGTTTTTTAAGAGACACTGTCCCTCAGTGCAAGATCCCTTGTATCCCGAGCTTCTGTAACTTTTAAGCACATTTCTAACAATAATATTTTGCAAAAGCTCTTTGACAATGTTTTAAACAGAGCTCACTGTTTCAAAATAGAGATGAATAACAAGGAAAGATCCTTCCCACAGAAATGATTTGCTGGACAGTCCCATAACACAGCCAGTCTGGAATGAGACTGGTGGAGCTGTAAGCACCGCACCAAGAGTGAAAGGATCTTCTCATCATTCAGATGAGCCTAATAGATACAGCATCAGAACTAACACGGACATCCTATTAGGACTGTTACTTACAAGGTACAGACAAAGTTGCCCTGTATTAGCTGAGTCCTGGTGATGAACTGCAGGCTTACTCCCAGTTCACCCTGCTGCTCAAAAAACCACAGGCTAACTGTCTAGACCACACATTGTTTATATCTGAAATGCATTTGTAATATCTGAGAATAGTTTCTTAACTCTGCAACTACGTGGAGATGCATCTTTGAATCAAAGCTTTTCCGTGTTCCTGGAATTATACAAAAGAAAGCTGGATAAGGCCCAAAGATTGTACCTTCTCTGTAATATGCAGATGCCCGATAAATCTGGTATTTGTTCCATACTGCATTTAAATGGAGCCAGAAGCCCTGGTGGGTTACTACACTTCTGGCCTCAGGTCAGTGAAATGTTTTTCCTTGCTGGTCAGAGTTTTCAGATGGAAAGATACAGTTACTATAGCACGGTATCTAAAACCTTAATCACTCATCCAGTATGGAATATGAACCTCAGCTCCAAACTGGTCACCTCAACAAATGACAGTCCTACCCAGTACCACAATACTGCGAGGCACCGAGTATGCTGACTGTGAGAACATGCTTAATTTTAAGCACTTAGCTGGATTAGGGCCAGTGTATCTGGAGCTGTGTGCAGTCTGGCTCCTTTCTTGAATCAAGTTCCTACCTTTGACCACTCTGATGCTTCCCAGATAGAAAGGCAGTCCCGTCCTTCACAGCTTTGTACTGTTGTTGGTTTGTTGCCAAGGCAGTAGAGGTCTCTCGTGTTAACGTAGGTGCCATTTTGCAACTGATAAACACAAGTCACTTCTCGGTGCTGGACACCTTTCTCACAAGTAGCAGAGCAGGGACTCCAATGGCCAGTCACCCACCTGGGAAGGAGCCAGAGAAGGAATGTTAAAGAACTGGTGGGATAAAACAGTATGCTTCACTTAAAAACAGCGAGAAATGGGCAACTCTTCCTAGACTTCTGGGTTCTTCGATGGTGCTGTATTGCTGTCACACTGAGATCACCTGATCACCTTTGGGAGCTGAAGTGTGGAGAGCAGGAAAGTGTTGGTATACAAGTGAATATCCACTCCTGTCTCCATGCTAGACAGAAACACAAACTCTGCATGGCTCCCTTTAACTGCCAGTCTCTACAGTGTGGCTGCATTTTTACCCCAGATAAAGACAGACTTGTCTGCAGACCATCCTGTCCCACAAATATTGTTGCCTTTGAGAGGTACCTGGGAAAACCACTGCTACATCTGCATGCATGTCTTCATTGTGCAGTGGAGCTGTGCAGAGAACCTGTACTTACTGTATAGGTTGCTGGTGCTGGGATGGTGCTACAGCCAGACACCCAGCCCAACACGGCTTTCCCACATCCAGGACCAGAGCCAGCTTCTCTAGCCCTACATTATGTGACTTCAAAGCATACAAATCCTCTACATCTCAGACTATTAGAATGCAAAGACATCTCCTGCCTCACTTTTAGTTCACCCTCTCACAGTCTCTGATGAGATTCTATTTTTCGTAGTTGGGCTTTCCAGGATGTTTAATTGGAATCTCATCTGTTTGAAGTTCATGGCATTAGCGGCCTCAAAAATGGAGAATAATTGGCCATGTTCATTCCTAGAAAATCTTAATTGCATTTAACTGCCAAGGCTCAAGCAGTACTTAAAAAGACAAGATTTTCCCTACAGAAAGGATCCTACAATGTCAGTTTGAAGCTGCTGTAGCTCCCAAGGATGTGCCATAACCGAGACAGGATGGGGTGGGCGGGTATTTCCCTATACCCATCATTTCTCTGAGCCTTTGGGATTCATTGGCTTTGTAAGCACATTTCAGTTGCCATTTCCTTCCCCTTTGATCAAAGTGTGCTGGGAACAAATACATGGCCTTTTTGTATTGTTTGCTTTGTTACGTCTTTAAAGGCTCTTTGGCAAACACCCAGCACAACGTTGTGAGGTGTTTGGGTTCCTCCAAAGTAGGTGGACCGCTGTGAGCAGTCTCTGGCTGTGGGCATGCAAGGAAAACGAGGCAACCTCACCCCTCTGTCTTCCAGCTTAGTGTAAGGCCAACTGAAAGGCTCCCACTGACTCCAGCAAGTACTGGAAGCAGCACTGTGGTTAGAGCTGGGCTACAAGGCAGCAAATAAAATATCTAAGAAGACTCTGAATTAGGAGGTATGTAGGGAAGAACGATTTTTTTCCTAAAGACAAGCAGCATCGATCTTTACGCTTCCTGCAATCTGTCAATGAGGAACATGTTCTCTGTAATTAGAGGCATTCCTGTACGAAGTGAAAGACTGGAACAATAACTGTGTAGGCACCGCATGCCGGAAGGCTATCATGCCTTTCTCACCAGGTAATTGACCTTCTAGCCTGTTATTTAGGACTGTCGTTTAGATTAGTATCCTTATATCATGAATCTTTTACTTGTCACCCAGTCCTGGGTTGTCCATTATGATAAGCGGCTAAAAGAAGACTTCTCAAAACCAAGTCTGCTCAGAAATACCATTTCATTTTACTGAAGGCTCCCACAGTGCAGCTAGAGCACCACGCATGCCAACTTATTAACCACGTTGCTTTTGAAGTGGCCGCGTAACTTCTCCTAAATGAATCAAAAATTCCTCAAGGGAGAAAAATCAGTTCAGCACAATGTGTAGAAGCGTCTTCCCTTGGTGCAATTGTCATGAATTCATTTGCCAGCTGCTATGATTGACGACCTAGTGTGACAGCACTGATGACTGCGTTGACAGTGAAGGCAGTTGGTTCGAGCAGGAGGGGACCGGGCAGGCTGGCCACCTGTCCTTTGTGGAACAGGGCCCCACTCAAATGTTTTCTGTGCATTAAAGCAGTTGACACATCTGTGAATTTCCGTTGGCTAAAACAGCTGGCAAGACACCAAACCTGCTTCTCTAGACAGTAGTTTTGGTGCTCTCTGCGGCCGAGTGCTTGGTATTTTGCTTACGGAATGGGAAAATGCCAGCTGGGTAATCGAATACTAGGGCTGAAAGACTGACAAAAATAGCCTTGAAGTGCAGAAATCAGTGTTCAGGAAAATTAATAGCCAGGCTCCCTTGATATCAGCTGGACTCTGCCCTGTCAGAGCAAATGTGGAGGGAGTTATCTATCTGGGTGAAGGAACTGCTCAACAAGGATATGGAGGGGGAAGGAGTGACTTTGCTTTATGAGCTGAATGTGAGTCACAGGGCCGGGAACAGTTTCTGCACAGGCTCCACTGAAATAATACTCACTTCAGCACTGTACTCTCACTGTGATCTACAGCCACTGGCAAAAGAAAAAGGGAAAGGGACTGAAAGCAAAGGAGAAAGATAAAAATACATTCTTGGCGGAGGCTGTCTGTGAGCTTGCATTTAGGATGGGCAGCACGCAGCATGCCAACTATTTCCAAGATGCCTTAAGAAGTAAGGTTATGACTTTCCTTTCAGGAAGGAAAATTCCTTTTTTAAAATTATTTTGTGTGTTGTTCTTGTGGAGGGGAGAAATCACCTCGTTTCTACTCTGTTCAGTGGTCTCTAGTTAGTGCTGCTCTGCCACAGATACGACAGGGTGTAACTGGAAAACTGGCACAGAAAAAAGAAATATGATCATGAGAAGAATGATTGCACAGGGCATGGGACAAAACCCAGGGAATCAATACAAAGCTGTGCCTGTGGTGAAAATGCAGTCTCCAGCTTTCTTGTCAGAGTGGCATCTGTATGGCCAGCTTTGGCTACCGATCCAGTACATCCATCCCTGATCCGAGCCCAGTGCTTACAAATGAGGTGGGGCTATACTGTAAGGGATCTCTGAAACCTCACAGCCCACTCTGCCCTCCTTGTGACAACTGCTTCTAATATGGAATTCAAATACTTAGAAATCAAAGGCTATTTTAAAGCGGTGGTTTTAGTTTCGAATCCAAGAGACAAGTGACAAAGTAAATGTTTGAATAATATTAATATCAGCAAAGTAGGCTATTTTCAAAGGCATCAAGGGGATGATCAGTTTGACCACAAAAATTCATCCTCTCAGTGAAATCTCTGCTTGATTCAACGGCATGTAAAAATGATCTGGCAAACAAGTAAACGTGAGTCCCACATACAGCACTGATCTTGCCTCACAGTTCGCCCCAAGCCCCCTTCATGGGCAGTTGAAAATATTTTAGTGCCTGTAAGACACAGAATCACTGCAACTGTATTTCAACAATATCGCTCACAAACAAAGCGGAAAGAAGGGGTTTATGGATAAAGTGATTAAATACAAAAATTCCTGCCAGTTTCATGTTTGGTAAAGGAATGTGCAGCAAGGTATTAGCATAATTACTACCTGCAAGTAATATACACACAAGGAAGAAAAATTTGATGAACAAATAGTATCACATTATGGTTACTATTAAATTACACTACAGACAGATTTTCCTCTCTACACTGTCATTATACCTTTTGAACAGACCTGGATGTGTTTAAGAACAAGACTTACTTTTGATTTGTTTTCAAAAAATGGTATTTTTCTTATGACAATGTAAAAAATAATTCCAGTGTTCCAACTCAAAACACCAAGCTAGCTCTGTATTATTAACTCAGCCAATTAACTGTTGAACACTAAGCCCTGTGTATATCATAGGGAGCATTTGGCTTCCAGTTATGTTTTAAGCCTGTAAACTGATCTTAGGGATTGTTTGACACCACAGTGCTTTTCAGTTTGGTCTTTCCCTCCCAGGTTATAACCTATCTTCTGTTGGACCACACGAGTGCCCTGGCTGAAGTCCCTGGAGAGCCTCTCACTTTTCCAACAAGCACTGATTTACGTGACAAACACACACTCGTCTTTCTCACAACCATAGGGATAGCTTTATCCACGGTATTATTTTTTTGTAATCTTCTACAGAAGATTCAAGAGCTAGATGATCCCTGCTGGTGGTTAGAGCTTGGAAGAAAGTGATGAGCTTTTAAGCACAGATTTTTTAACCCAGTCAGTGGCTGTGTTTCTAGCTAAAAAAATGCCCAGAAGGGTGTGTTTTTCCATAGCCTCAAAAAGCTGGGATGGGCAGGACATGCAATCTGAGAGGGCTGTTTTAAATCTTTGTCTCTTCTGAGTCTTCCTCAACCTCTGACCTCTCAGTATCTCTGCTGAGGAATTGGGAGTTCTTCTTCTAATCTGCTTTGGCAACACTCATCTGTCAGGCCCCTGGAGCAAACCTGAAATATCTTTTGGAGGTTCAGTTCATCATTTGATCTTTCCATTGTCTGGATTAGTCATTAACCTCGAATTATCCACTCTATCTACTTGCCTAAGACTCCCACATTTTCTAGGAAAAAAAAATTGCCTACAGTACTATGTACATAAACCCAGGGGAGATGAATGTCTGCAAACGAAGACTTGTAGCTAAGGACTTGGGAAAAAATGCTATAAAGATAAAATGGGTCAAGGCTGAAGGATGGGGTGGAGGGGTGCAATCAAAAGACATGAGGTCGCTTTTCAGAGATTTGTAGCCTCTTATAAGATAAAGCCATTACATGTTCTAGGGCAAATATTGCAGCCCATTAAATTTCACCTGGTTATTTCTGTCTTGAGCCCTGCAGAATACCGGTGCCTGCAAGTTGGTTCTGTTCGACTATCCGTGACATATTTGCACATGCACTGCCTACAAAGATTGCATTATTTTTGTTCCCTCCTCAATGCTACAGTGAAATTATTTTCCCTGCTTTCACAATAATAGCTTGGATGTAACCAGACACATTTGCAATAACATAAATTTTTCTGGTTTTATTAAACCTGTTTTAGAACTGGTTCTTAACTACAACTAGCTAAGAGCCTGTACTACTGCTGAATAAAGTATCAGAAGAAATTTGCTACTAAACAAGACATAGCTAGTCTGAAAAACACTGGTGACAGAAAGTAAACTACAGCAGTGTAATCTGAGGGTTCTATTTCTAATATATTTAATTGCATACCTTTTCGTTTAACATACGCTGTTGTGCTAATGTACAGGTGAGGATAACTCCAGTTCTAGTTAGCACTGGTTGTCTTTAGCACCAGTTTACGGTGCAAAATCATGTCAAAGTTGCTCTTAGTTTTCTGAGGCTCTCAGTTTTCTGTGGCTCTACTAATTTTAGGCAAAACTCAGATCAACTTGCAGTGGGGCCAGAATTTCACACTGGATAATTTTAGCAGGGAGAATTGGAAAAGATTTCTGAGAATCAGTCATGTGGAATTGACAGTCAGATGTTTTTTGCTTACAGCTATCAAACTAAGTTCATGCTTGAATATGTAGAAGCAAGAAAACAGTTTACAAATGGACTCATGATTTCCATGAAATATGCACACTCTGCTATTGTATCTTTCCCTACACACTTCTGAAACTCTCCACCATATCTCTGCTATACTGAGGTCAAAATAATCAGGTGAATCTTGACTTTTGGGAACAGGTTGTGCCACACCCAGTCACCAGAAGGGTTTTTGGGTTTTTTTGAAAAAAGTACAAGGAATCTAGTAGAATAATACAGCTGCTGATGTCGAAAGTAGGACTCCAAGACTAACATTCCTGTCTGATTGCCTTTATAAACAGTGCTCAGTAATTTTCCAGTACAGTAGTCATTCTGCTAACAGACTTGCCAACTTTCACTCACACAGGTTTCTTTTTTTCATTAGTGATTATCATTTTGACAGCTTTATTTTTTTTGATTTCCCACCAATTATAAGATCAGCCATAGGACAATATTTTATAATTTACATGCACCTTGGGAAGTTTCTTTTAAATGGAAGACATTGTATTCTCCCTCCCCTAAACTGAGTAGATCACTCAGTTTCAGAGGACTTAGCGTGGGGTTGGTGTGAGTAGGTGTCCTTCTTGCGGGCAGCTGTCTCACTACACTAAGGCACAGAGCATATCAGCACTCTCAGAGCCCTTTTGCAGCGAGTTACCCCTACCCTGATCCATGGCTTGATGGGACAACTGGTGTCCAGCTCCATTCCCTGCCTTTCAAGGAAGGCAGTGCCTTTTCCTCAGCTCACACCACAGGATGCAAACAGAGTGAAGAGCATTACAGCAGGCAGCAGCAGGAGTGAATTTCACAATTAAATATTTTGCTAGATTATCCTGCTAATCCTTCTTTGTGGATAAAGACTGCACTTGGCCTGAGGAGCCCCAAACAAAGCAGCACAGATCATTTAACATTTTAAAACAAGCCAGTATTTAACCATAAGGTTGTTGAGTCAAACATTGTAACGGGAAAAACTGTGATGTAAGCCAGCCTGGGTGTTTACACCAAAGCTAAGAAAGCTGTCTCATGACTCCATGTGAAAACGAATGCCAAATTAACTTCTGCTCTAGCAAGTCATCTTGAATTATTTGATGTAAGTGCATTTAGCAGTAGCCAATAAGCCCTCCTCATTCTACTCTCTGTCTGTTCCCAAGCCTTCTCTTCCAGAATTGCTTCATTGAGTTGAGTTGAAAATATCATTTTGCCTTTCAGTGGCTAATTAACTACTGATTGCCTGCTGCTGGACTTGACGAACTGCCTACAACCTGGAATGCATGTGATTTTGTCTCCTTCTAGTGGATGGTGACAACCAGACGTGCCCACCACAGGACATCAGCTACCGACTCACAAAGGCGCCCAGAAGCGTCTCAGGTTTTCTGGTCTACAGCATTTGGTTTCTACTCCTGCAAGACCTGCCGGAGACCTGCTGCTGCTGCCGCTGCTGCCCACCGCCGGCAGCCCGGGATGGTTTCCCTGAAGAGCAGCCACCAGGGCGCAGCATTGCCCGCTCGCTCAGCCGCCTGCAGCCACCGTGTCTTGCACAGTGTCCAGCACAGTCCTGGCAAATTCATTAAGTTCAAACTGATTCTAGAGATCCCAACTCCAGTTTTGGGAAGTACTTCAAAATGAGCTCTTACGTGGTGCCTCCTTGGATCAGAGGGTGCTAACATTACTATTTATGCCAGATTTCCAGGCTAAAATGATTTGAAACCCTCCCCGTGGCTGTTCCTTCTTTTCTTTTCTTTTCTTCATGTAACCAAATTCAAAACACACCAAAGGAGATGTTTCTTAGCGCAAGGCACAGATAAGGTTTTGAACTCGTTGCCATTAAACCCAACAGATGACAAACACTTGTACAGGTTCCAAAGAGTTTGACTGCATTAACGAAAGAACATACCCATTTGGAACCATTAAATGTCTAGTTCAGTCCCTTCAGTTAACAGACACTTCCAATACGTCCCTCCAGTTTCGTATAATTTCCATACAGCCCTGCAAGTAATTTTCTAACATTCCCAAGGAGTTTTCCATCATACTGCTCCCCCCAAATTCTACTATTTGCAAGAGTCTCACCTCACAAAATAAATTCAAAACTCTTCTGCTGCCCATCTACCTGTGATGAAAATACAAATAAACGTGGTGCAAACAGACCAGAATCAGGGAGACAGACAGATTTCTGTATTCTTGGACTGTTAAACAGAGCACTGTCACTGGTATATGGTGGAGTCTAATGGGAGAGGGGGGCTCTCGGACAGCAAGGGTCATACGGATAAGCTCCATGAGCTTAAATCAGACCAGGAATCAAAGCAATGGGCATTCTCAACCACCACACACTGAGGCACCATGCTTTGAGTGGTCACTACCCTTTTGGGCAGGTCGGTGAGGTGCTGAGCCGGCTGGGGCCTTGGCTGAATCTTGTAACTGGCTTCGTTTTTTCCCCAGCCGGCATCGCTGCGGTGCATGAGCCCTTAGAGAGCACGGTGTTGGATTCCAGTCCATGGATGGAAAAGTGAAAAGGGAATAGAGGAACGAAGTGAACCACGTAACCACAGAACTGATCTCAGCAGTGTGCCAGTTTTTAGCGTGGAACTGGAAGGAAACAATAATCAAGGACATAGTGGTAAATGGATGCAACATAGGTTTCCTCCAGGCAAAACTCATTGGCTGTATTTCTTTGACTAAAATAACTGCTTTTCCAGACAAAGGAAATGTGGTAGATTTTATCTATCCGGTTATCAGTAAAGAACTCCTTTTGCTGCACTGGAAATGCTTATGTAAGTTGGAGAAACTGGTGATATGCTGGGAAACATGGATATCAATGTGTAATTCATATGGTAGGTGAAAGCTGGCCACAGTGTCGTGCTGTAAAGGAATATCAGGTATGAAAGGAATTTATAATAGTTACCAGTGGACTTCCTGAAAGATCTGTCTTGCATTTGATCTAATTTAGTATGTTCATTAATGACTTTGGCAGAAAAAGAAGAAAACTGCTGAAAAATTGGGGAAAATGCTGACACTACAAAGTCTAGAAGCATTGTCAATGCAACAGAGGATTAGGATGTCATACGGGAAGAACTGAGTAACCTTGAGTACTGCAATAACAGAGATAGGACGAAAATTAGTAGCATACAGTACAAGGTTGTGTACTTTGGGACTAATAACAAGTATTTCTGTGTTCAAGCAGGATTTGTATGTTGAAACAAACGAGGAGGAAAACATCTAGAATGACTGTAAGCCACAAATATGATGCAGCCGTGAAAAAAGCAAAGCACGTACCAAGAGAGTTACTGCCAATGAAGACAGGAGAGCATGAATGCAACTGTGTAAGGGCTAGATTGGAGTGACTGGGATTCTCCATACAATTCTGGTCACCTATACGCTCCAATTATTAATTTAAACAACGTAAATTAGAGCACTAGTAAAGAAGGTGACCAAGGGAATGCAGAACTGATGCACAGTCTCTGATCCAATAAGAGGTTAAAGAAAAGTAATGGATTTAGCCCAGCAAAATGATGGAAGGAGGAGATACACTGGTTTGATGTATCATATGGCATTTAGCCCGAGGCAAAGAGCTAGGGAGGGAAAATACTGCATAAGCAAAGAAACAGAGCTGATGCAAGAACTAATGGCTGAAAAATGACAATGAATAATTAAGGCTGGAAATAAAAGATCCTGACCCACATGAACAGCAAGGTCACAGGAGAGCCTTCCAGTGAGGGAAGGAGACTGCGGAGCAAAATCAGTTTATGGAAGGGAGTCTATGACAAGCTGCTGGTAGTCACAGAAAACTAGCCCTTGGACTCAGGAGATACTTAAGTCCTAAACAGTGAAAATAAGGGCTCAGGTCTCCTGTAGTTTTCTGTAGCTGAAGGCAGGGATTTCTGGCTTTTATCCTCCTGTTAAGCATCTGCGTAGGAACACCACGTATTCAGCAGGTCCCTGAAAGAACTCAACCTCTATTAAAATCCATTACAGCAAAGGGGAGGAAAATTAACAGTGTTTGCATACAGGCCATTACAAGTCTAACAGTTGGGAAATTTCATGTGTTTTTGGTTCTTTTCCTGCATTACAGGGGAGCAGTTTCATATTCATAGACCCAACCATGCATGTTGAAGTGTGTGGCCACTGGCCGACCTATGTTTTCAGTAATAACAGCTGATGTGATCTGTGATTTCTGAGTCTTGTGCCAACATGAGTGCTGGGTTTGCCTATATATTTGGGTTGGTGTTCAGTGTGCTGGAAACAACCCATACGCACCGCATGCAAGAATCCAGATTCCATCTGGTTACAGCAGGGTTTTGTAAAAAATATCTAAAGAGCTAGGCAAAGGATTAGAATAAAGAGGTGCTAATAGGGTGCAGTTGGGACAGGAAAGGAAGCTGTAAAGAATTTAATGGAAAAAGAGGGTCAAGGAACATAAAAAATAAAATAGGAAGAAAAAGAGGCATTTTTTTAAAAGGTGAAAGAGTAACAATAATAAAGAATGAAAGATTCTTTTATTTTTGCCAGTTTCAACAAACCCCTTAAGAAAATTCTCTTCTCTGACGTTTAATTTTAAAACATGTTAGTGTATCCAATCCTTTTTTCAATCCTGCTTTGTTTTTTGCAGATGCTGGGTTGCAGTTGCAGAGTTCTAATCTTCTTCTTGGCCTCATGAAAACTACTGTCCCCTGCCCCATGTTATTTGGCTCTCCCAAGAGGTGGCTCAGGTTCAAAGGGATATATAATTTGCAAAGCACTTTGGGACCAGGCTGGAAGAAAGACACTGTTATTAATATCAAACCCTTTTTTTCTCCAGATCACTTTATATATATAATGTGGGTTATTATTTTTTTATTTTTATTACAATCTCAACAGCAATAGCCTCCTCTTATACAACATGATCTCACCACATCCCAAAGAGTTTGCAATCCAGATTATACATGGATCGAGAGAGGAAACAAAGGGATAGTGTGGGATAGTGAATTAAAGTCACACAGCACATCCAAAAGAGAAACAGAAACTAAGTGTCCTATGACCCAGTTCTGTGCTGGCCATTAAGACCCTTTCCTGGGGAGAAATTGTCCATAAGGTGATTATCCTAAATTTTGAGTACAAGTGTAAATGTAGTTCAAAATGCAGAAAACAGAGCAGGTTTACTACAGAAAGGAAAGCATTGTTCCTTCTTCTGAACTCAGGTAAAGGGCTTAGGTCTGAGTGGAAATGGGAAAGGACCTTATTGTAACAAGATGCTACAATAATTTTACTTGAAACCCTAAAACAAATTCTGGACTTATAAAAAAAGCATTGACATGGTGAAAGAGAATGGTTTCTTTAAGATGTTCTTGGTCAGAGAATATGCTAAGCATGCATTTCTAATATCTGGGTGGGCAAACGCAAGTGGAAATTTAAATTCTACAGAGGCACAGAGAATGTGCTTCTGAAAATGTTTCCAGTTAGAAGCATGTTAAGTGTGAAAGTGTAGTCTACACGGAGGGAGTGAGGGAGTGTGGTCTATCAGATCATCAGCAAGGATTTTGTGGCCTTTCTGGGTACTAAGCATGTTTGGTGTTTGCTGTCATTGCTCTGAAAAAAATGGACCAACAAGAGAGTCACTGTGCCAGTGCTAATTGCTCCTGGGGAGAACTGTGCTAAATTGTGGCTATAAATTGCCTGGTAACTCCATACAGAAGAAGAGATACCTTGGAATAACTTTAAAGGCTGGACCTGAATCCCCAAAGGAACACAAGCTGGATATAGGAACAGAGTATTCCTTTCTCAGGAGGTTTTGTTGGATTTAACCTAACCCACTGTCACTGCCCTGACAGGCAGCAATGTCATGGTGAAAGCGTGCAACAAAGAGGAGCCTTCACCAAGGGCTCAGGGTCATGCAGATCCCATTGAGAAACGGCGCTGTGGGTCTTAGGGCTCTAACAGACCTGACGGCAAAGACCTCCCTTTGTTGCTCTCAGCTAGTAGAGGCAGAGGCTGCTCACTTTGTAAGTTGCTTTTCTTCATCTCTACCACTTGGAACCCCTCCATATACCTGCCTGGGCTCCCTCCAGTCTCCTCCCAATGGTTTCACAAAAGGTCTAGAAGAAATATTTCAGGTCAGGGCAGAAACACAAGCAGATGCTCCCTGTTTCTTTCTTTCTGAGAGAATGACATGACAGAATCCCAGCATCACCGAATTTAGTAAACCTCCTCATGGAAATGACAGTTGTTTCCTTGAAGTCATTGGGAGTTTGGCTCTCCTCACATACCTAGAAGCATGTGGGGTATCTCATTATACCTTTCAGTGTCCCTGAAAGCAGTATGGCCACAATATTGTACAGCAGCAATAACAGGCAGTGCAGACAGAACACAAAACCTGAAACAGCCCAGCCTTATTGATGGATTACCTGACACGGGATTTCCCTGCTTCAGGGCACTTTAATCAGAGTGCAGGTCTAATTAGAAGGAAGTGTGCTGTTTCTCATTTTCCCTATTGTTTTTGCCAGCAGGATTAGCTTTGTAGGTGCGTTTCCTGGGCTTGTCTGATTATACAAGATGCAACAGCTAGCAGGTTGTTTTAACTATGCTTTTTTAGATATCGCTGACCTTTATCCTAAATTGATTTTATATACTAATTACTATCAAAAGTGGAGTGTCTACACTACTCCATAATGCTAAACATTACTGCAGACAGTTTGCTTTTTGTAAGCAAACTGAAGAAATTAATTTGCTTTCCTGTGTTTTGTCATTTTGGCCAGAAACGTATGTTTTATACAATGCAGATGCAAATTAATTCAGCTAAATGTGCTTGCCAAATTAAAAAGAGAGCTTTTTATTATTTTTAGAACTTACTATTAGATCTCTAATTACTCCTACTGATGCAGAAAAGTGCCGTTACTGAGGAAAGCATCTAAAATGTGTTTCATCATAATTTCTTGACTTCAGCAAGATTCAGGCATGTTTCCAAAACTATGCAGGTGCTGCTAGACACTGTACGAACTTCACATGAAGAAGAGGCTCCTTGCCTAGAGACTCCCAGTCTAAACTATGCTAATGCAGATCAGGCATGCAACAGAGCGGGTCAGCTATAGTGGCTTAAAGGCTGTGAGTTGTTCGCAAGGTTTTTTTGTAGAAGTGTTTGACAATTAATCAGACCTTACTCTTCCACTCTGTCCCGATTCAAAAAAAAAAAGGTTAGATATGCAGTCACTGCACTCTGGTCTAGCTTTATCCTGCAAGTTGTTCTGTCACCCAGGAGGCAGCCATGGGGAGAAGAAAACCATCCCCAAACAATGCATGAAGGCAGCTTGCATGGAAACTGGCCTTAACGGCCACAAATTAAGTGGACTCTGAGGTAACGAAAATCTGACCTGCTCAACAAAAGGAAATGAATATTACAGCTGGTTACTGTGGCTAACAATGTGTCCCAATACTTTTAGACATTTTTACCATGTTCACCAGATGGAGGCTTTGGAAATGGTTGATTCGTGAAGGAAAAGGATATTGGGTTTTACTGCTTTTTAACTCCTTACCGTGACTGGCAGGGGTGTGTGTTACATTTCCTGACCTGGGGCTCGGGGCGGTTCACTCGTTGGCAGTCACTGTCATTCACCAGTGTCATGGTCTTGTTAATTATTCGAGTACAGGACACAATGGTTTTCCGTTCACCTAGAAGTCAAATAAAAAACAACTCTGAAAAAGGAAACCAGTGGCTAAGAACAAAACCATGTCAACTCATCAACCAAAACTCAAAAGCTAGGAGCTCCCTACTACCTCTACGAGATGTAATCTACAAAGACCTACCACCTCTGCAGACAATCTTATTTCCCACTTCTGTCTTACCTTTGTACTTGTTTTGTTTTTTTTCAGAAAAGCTACAAATCTTCCCCCAATAATTGTGAAATTGACTGCTTCACAGGAGCAAGGCATTGGGCTTTCTCTTTCTAGTGTTTAATGTGGAAGTACTCTTGAAAACAATTTGCTTTCATTTCTGGTTCCTCCTCCATGTGTAGCTGTGCCCTGTAATCACCTAGGACAGATGTGCCAGCTATGTAAGCTGAAGCCACACAACCATCCACCCCTCAGTGACTGATGATGACAGGACAGCTGCCTCTTGTAGCTCTCCATTCAGGAAGAATCAGGTTGAAAAGGAGTGACTGGGTTGAAAAGTAATAAACTGGGCTTGTTTGTATTTCACAAAGAGGCAAAATTAAGCCACCAAAATAAATTATTTCTCATCTTCTGATCCTCCAGATAAACCACTTTAAAAAACAGGCCAGTAGAGGACATTTCAGGAGCAGTCAGCATTTCTCACATCAACTGTGTATCACGAGCTTCACCGCAGCAGTGTGGCCCTCAGGGTTCAGCCTTCCACTGTGTGACATTAGGAAAGCTATGCCGCAGGGTGGCACGACAATGACCAGATATGACAAAGAAAATGCCATCCCTGTACCCTGTGACTTTGCCATACTGCTAATTATTCTGGTTTCTCAGATCCTCTTCTTAACCCTGAGCATGTCAAATTGAATTTATTCATGCTCTGCAGCAGATAATAAAAAATAACTCAAATGCTGTTAATAAAAAATTTGTAAAGGTCTGTATGGAAGGGAAAAGGCCCTTCTCAGCTTGGATAAGAAAAAAGCATCTGACAAGCAAAATGTAAGAGATCAATTGCCATCCAGCCTACTACTGGTGGGAGCTGTGTTGCCAGGTACTGATTTGATTCAAATACGCAGCAGGCTTGCCACAGAAATCAAAAGAGCCACAAACAAATTTCCTACTCATTCATGTGGGGGTTTAATGGCTCCAAGAAAATATTGTTTTAATACATGAGTAAAAGTAAATGTCCATTTTAAAATGAGTTCTATTTACAGAAATAAATAAATCCATGTTTTCAATACACTGAGGGCAGTGAGCCTGCCAATGTGAAGATGAGCACTCTTTCCTTCTGTCATATAATATGATAAGTAATTTGGTCTGGTGAAGAAAGACTGGCCAGAATGCACGGAAATGATCCATTCTCTTCTGGGAAAAACCTACTTCTTCCAGTACTGAAAATTCAACGGACAGTGGCTGACAAACCAGTCTCTGGTTTCACAGGCATCGATTCCCCCCAGGGTTTCAGCAAACCTGTCTCAGCACATCCTAGGGATCATCTGAAAAGTGTGATTTGCACTGTGCTCATGTACTCCCAGAAAGCCCACCCCCCCATTAAGAGCATCTGATACAATCTTGAGGAGTTGTCACAGCAGCACTGCCCCTGTTCCATCCCTGGGGAAGGAAGCATCTCTCAGTGAACATGCCTGAACACCTGTGAAAACCCTGCTCCAAGAATGTGACGAAGGCTTGAGATATGGGGCTGCACACAGAGCCTTGAGCCATCCGTGGAGCGCAAATCCAGGTGCAGTTCCAGCCTACGATAAAGAGCCGACAAAGCAGGGTCCCTGCCAAAATGCTGAGTGAAAATTAACCGTGGGGATGTGGATGATAGCTGGGAGAGCTGGTGAGAACGACCTCCCATTTGAGTTCATTGTGGCAACATCCATTCCCATGGCCAGTTTACTTCATGCTTTGGCAACACTGTCTTCTGCAGGCACCTCTCTAATGGTTGGTGGCCGCAAACACCGTACGGCAAGTCCCACCAAGCTTCGAAATGGCCTTACCTCCTCCACACTGCACGCTGCACCCTTCCCATCCGCTGTGTGTCCAGATGTACAAAGAATCCTGTTGCTTTTCTGGCTCGCTCCTGTTTTCAGCAGTATAGTTTACAGGAATGGTGTATTCATAATGAATTCCATAATTCTGGTCATGAAATAACAGCACCTGGTTCAGCAGGAAAAGAAAGGCTGTTACAACACACTGTGGACTGGGAAAGCCAACAGACTGCAGAGACAGTAATGCTGGAAAAGCTGTCTCAGGCCAATATTTCTAAAATCTAAGTACCTCGTGAAAGGCAAACAAGTCTTTATCTAGAAACCTGAAATTACAGCGGAATTGGTAAAACAGGGCATCTGTGGGAACAATAACTGCTTAGGATTTGTGAATATTTAAATCAGTCATGGAGATGTCTAAACCTGGAATTCGGTGCATAACTTTAAGCCTCAAATGGGATCAGCATGGCACTGGCTACCTAAAGAGAAACAGTAAGACAACAGGAAGTATTAAATCATCAGTTTTCATATAACAGCTATTTTAATGATCATCTAGAGTGAAAGTCACTCATCATACCTGTCCTACCCTTTTTCTTGAGAAAGCAAGTTCTCTGCAAGCCTCATGCAGAGATTCAGGCTTGTGGTTGGGGACCTTTGTAGAGAATGGGGAAGTTCTGGGTTAATGCTGTACTGTTCATGGATCATGGTTCTGGGCAGCCTGCTCTATGCTACCCTGCTTGAGCAGGGGTTTTGGATGAGACAGCCTCCTGAGGTCCCTTTCAACTTCAGCCATTCTGTGATTCTGCGAGCTGCAGCATTTACTGTTGCATTCGAGCTGGGCTGCAGCAGTCCATAGTTTGAAGGCAGGAATGTTATTAACCCATCTGAAGGAACAAGGTGATCCTTCTCAAAGCACAAACAACTAAAGCAAAAAAAAAAACAAGTCACATGCCTCCTGGGAAAGGTGGCACTCAACGTGAACGTGACTATTCCTGCAGACAAGCTGCAGGAGCGGGATTTTATTGTCTCAGAAACCTGAGGATGACAAGGAAGAGCCATATCATACAGCTGCTGGCAACATATATATTTTCATACCCTCCATATTGCTAAGGGAAGGTGAAACCTGCTTCCAACAGCAGGATGATTATTTTCCATGGAGTCACATGTGATACCTCTAGTATTGTTACTCCAGAATTGACTGAATTAACAAAGACAGAGGAAGAGAGAAAAATGCTTCTTTTTTCACCACAGGCAGATGACAGTTCTGATCTAAATGTTTGGCTTCGTTTGGCTCTCACATTCCCTGGCTTGAGTCAGAAGGGACCAGAAGATGCCCAATGGAGTATGAGGTCCACAGAATCTGAGTTACCACACTACTAACAAACGCCATGGAAGTACTACTGTGATGCTGATGGTGTGGCTTTAGACTTACATATTATCCCATAATCTCAGCAGCATTAGACAGGTGGATTCTGCTGGCTTTTGTCACCTACTGAAATAGGAGCAGCACCTTATCAAATAAAGTCTTTTTAAGTAGGGCTATCGTAAGTGAAGTGAGCAGCTGCCAGATTAAAAAAAGGAAATTTGCAAATGCTGTTTTCTCCCAACAATAATTGTTTCCCATTCAGATTTGCAGAAATCACTCCTACTTAACCAATAATCTCACTAAAGCTGTCATAAGCTCATTTAATCAAAAAAAGCCCCATATGTGCTGAAAGAAGGGGTCCAGCTTGCAGCCACTGACACCCTGGAGGTCTGTGCAGTGAACACTGCGGGGCTACACAAACTCAGCACCCACGAGTTGCTCTGCACAGTGCATAACTCTGGGCAGAAAAGTACCTTCCAGAAGACGCAGGGAACAAAGATACGGTTTTGCTTCAGCTACAGAGGGAGCCTTACTACCAAAACTGAATACCAAGGTTGAAACCAGCCCGCCATCATTACAGTTTCAGAGATGAACGCATTTTTTTTAAACACAATTCAAAATACCAGGCAGTCAGATTCAGAGAACTCAAGTCCTCCTCTGGCTTTCTTTAAGTGCATGAGAGACGAACAGCTTGTTCTACAGAATTGATCAATCGGTCTTGTCTAAAGCATCTTTATGCTCTGGGAGTGTTTGGTTGTCCTCTGTTGCCAAGAGGAGGTCTAGCACAGGCCTAGTTACACAAACATTAATTTCTCCAAGAAATATACTTACAGCAACGCACTTGGAGAAGTGCCTCAAGTATTAAAAACCAGCTCCTAAAAAGAAATCCTTATTATCTCAATATGGGTGCAAGACTAGTGAATCTAAAGGCCCATATGAAACCAATTTCATGCAATTTCGTAGCCATATATAATTGGGGGGTGTGTGTATGTGTGTATAATTGGTTTCAAATGCAGGTCACAATGGATTGACTGAAGCTTCTGGCTCTTTGTCAGTCCAGTGTATTCCACCACTGTTTGAACAACAGTTTTCTATTTAGAGGTAACTGGTAACCATCCTGCCTTTCTTGCGTTGAAAGAATGAAATTCACTACCCTGTACCAAGCAAAAGATTAATATCTGATTTGAAGAAAAGGCTTCACGTGTGCTTTGTTTCCAACTGGCAGGGATTTCAAGCCACATGTTTTTTAATGGTCTGGTAATTTTTACTTTCCTCCTTTTTAAACATTTCCGGGGGGAAAGGCGAAGAAGGAAAATTTCCTCTGCTGATATCTGCTGAAAATGTCAGTCTGTACCTGGAAAAGATACTCATGGAGAACCTCATAATCACTAGTTTCTTATGTTAGGTATTTACTCCTTAATCAAGGGGCAATGAGCATTTTTTTTAAAAACAAAGCTCTACTGATGCTGAAGTTCACAAAATGCTGCTACCAGAGTTTTCTGCAGTACACCTCAACCAAGTAATGCCCTGGAAGGTTCCAAGAGCTGGCAAAGTAACCCTGCATGGCATCTTCACAAACGGTACCTGTGCAACTCCTTTTCTTACATGAGGTTAGGAAGACCTTGGCAGTACAAGATACTTTGTCAGTCCTGGTTTCAGGAGGGAAGACTTGTGTTAAGGCCAAAGTCAAGCAGAAACTGATTTTTCTGATGATGTCCTGTATGTACCTCCTTTGTGTTGGCAGACCTTGAATTACGTGGCCGAGTCAGGAGGGTGCTGGTGTGCCCAAACCTGCACCACTGACTATTTCAGTAGCGACTTCTTTGGATCCAGCTTTACACTGGTCTGTATGTGAACCTGCTAAACTGACTCATCTGCCTGAGCAAGCAAAACCAAAACACTTCATGTTCCTATGCAGCATATTGTAACACAGAGAAAGCACTGACAAAGTGAAGCAGTATTATTATTTTGCGTGTGTATGTGAGAAGTTTGAGCAACTTCTGAGCTTTTCAAACTGGGCTATGAAATCTTGCACAATGAACACCAGCGAGCCAAAAACTTCAGGTGAGGAAAGGGAGAGACTTCTGATTTTTAGCAGTGCTTACAGATAGCCTTCAGCAAACAAATGCGGCAAAAAGTCACCAGGAAAAGAAACAGCACACAGAAAAATGTAGTTGGATAAAAAAGTTACAGGAAACAATGCATACATTAAAACACTCTATGTTTCTATGCAAACCTCGCTACAGGAACTGTGAAGCTTTCTGCAGACTTTCAACTAGTAACCCATATATGAGACAGGCATTATTACAGCTATCTTACAGATAGAAGTGTTAAGGTTACTACCAAGATTAAGGGACTGGCCCATGAGTCACCCCATCACTCATTAGTGACAGGACTGGGACTACAGTCCCGGTCTTCTCACCCTTGTGGACTTCTCACTCATGTTCTCATACACCAGCCATATGACTGCTTATAAAATGACATGCCTGGTTAACAGGACTGTGTTGAACATTAGGAAAATTTTTGAAGATCATCTTAAAATACAGAAAATTGAAAAAAACAATATAAAGAAAACAAGGAACATTTCTGTGTGCAATTAAGTCACTACAGAGGGTCAAATTCACATGTATCATCTGTACAGGCCAAATCTGTATCTCTTCTGTTAGAGGAACAGTGTCTTAAAACACACAATACATTCTGGCATAAGCTGAGAAGATATTTCAGCAAATATCCTTTCATGTGTGTAAGCAGGTATGTCCATGAAATAAAGAAGGTCCCTGGAAACCTACGTCCTCCAGAATGGACCTGTCACATTGTCTGTGACACATTACAGGAGTATCCTGAACTGGACATGAGCTTACTGGGACACTGCATGTTCTCCCAGAATAGAGCATAAATTATTTTCAAGCAGGGAGCTGGGTTTCTCCAGCCCCTTGCAGTGCTGCAAAAGAATGCAAAGAGAGGCACTACAGCACACCTTTAAAAAACTGGTGAGGAACCAAACAATCAAAATTTAACTTTCAGCTAGGATATAAACCCTTTATGTTGCATCACTTAAGAAACACAAACAAAGAATATAAAGTTACCATCAAGTGCAGTGGTATTTTAGTTGGTCCTTTGGCAGAGATTTTCTCCCACAGACCCCTTCGCACGTACCGGACAGTAGTGCCTGCGATCTGAAACTCACCAGGAAGCTCAATTTTCCAGTCGCTGTTAATGGATCTCTTACTGGAATCTTTTAAAGCTGGAATGAACCAAACACCATGGAATGAAATGTAAACGAATTTGTAATTACAATATAGACTTTTAAGCTTCTGTCTCAACCCGCCTGAAGCACAAGATGCAGTATCCCTGTAATGGGCATGAGTTTAAAAGAAAAAAAAGTATACTTTCAGCTGACTCATCATCATGTTTCTAACTTGGGCATATTCTGTATTTCAGTTGATGAAGGCATTTCTAATTATATTAACATTGCTATTAAGTAACAATAATGTCACAGAAACAGGTCTTGCTAAGGTTTTACTACCTAAATTTACTATGTTCTGCTTTCCAAATAAGCATCATTCTGCAGTTTCAAAACTTTGAGCCATTCTCTGTGCCATTCCTCTGCCAGAAAATTTGAAGGGAAGGAAAAAAAGAGTGTGCAGAAGGAACAGCGTGCAAAGGAAAGAAAAAGAAGGAAAGATAACTACCCACTGTACTGGAAAACATACTACTAATTCAGGACTAAATGGCAGAACTCTTGTACAGTTTGACCTATTTCAGGAGCATGTCCAAAACCCACACATACTCATGGCATATTGTGGAATTCAGTTACACACACAGCTCTGCTTTTGCAAAGGAAAGCTTGCACAACGGGAATGTTTTTCTTTGATTTTCAGTGAAGACAGATTTAATTTGGATTTAAAAGTAATACTAGAACACTACAGCATTGCGCTAACAAGCAAGAACCACAAAGTAGAAGCAACTGACCGGGAAAGTGCAAAACTTAGTAGCCCATTCTCCTTACACAAGTTGAGCAGAGGGCAGATTGTAAACAGAGAGCGTAATTAGAGAACAATCAGAGCCATAATTCTTCCTGGAATAATCTCAATATTATTTGTCAGTGGTTACAGGGGAAACATGAAGGCATGTATATAAAATGAACATACCAAGAATATCTGGTGTATTGGAAATTAATACTTAGATCACTTTAAGGATTACTCTCAAATCTAAGTATTTAGATTTTAATCTTAGAAAAATGGATGGTACCATAAATTTGGACACATATACCAAACTGGCAGACATGATGTAAGAATCTAGTACCACGGAGTAGCTGCTTTGAGTATGACCTGAAGATACTTCTGGTAAAACACTTACACACTTGCAGTGTTATGCTCTTACAGCTATTAAAACTGGTACTTGGGGTGAAACCGTATGAGAGCACCAGTGGCTGTAAACTGAAGTCTGGTTTGCAAGGCAAGATCTGTATGTAGACTGCCCATCCCGAGACTGACTAAAACCTGGCAGCAGTTGAGTTCAGAGATTCTCATTTGGATAATATATAAGGAAACCTATTCTGATCTTCAAGCATTAATGTAAAATTCATAGATCGCTCATCTCTGAACTCTTCTTCCAGCTGTAGCAAGACAACTCGGCATGTTTGCTTTTGTTTCCAAGCAGAACCAGCTTTTGAAACTGCGTTATCCTAAACTTTCCTTGAGAAAAAGATCAAGCAAATCTCTGTGGTGATAGACATGTGAAGATTTGCAAGTGCGAACTAAAACCGTTCCTGAGTTTGTGTGTGCTCCGTAATGCTAACACCGAACAAGTTAACAGTTGTCACAGTTGTAAAAAGAAGTCAAGTTACAAAGCAGAGACTGGTCAGTGGATAGAATGTGAACTTGGCAGATCAGCTTAATACCCCCTTGTGCCCAAGCCTGAAGCACTAGCTACAGGCATAATTTAGAGTGGCCCTTAGGTCGTTCTAAATTTCTTCAAAGCCTTTTTGGCAAGTTAAAAATCTGGACAGGTATTATAAAGGTCCAGCATCAGAAATAAGCAGAGCTTGTGGTCAGGATACTTCCTGATGCCTTCTTTGCTCTCAAACGAGTGAGATACTGTCTACCCCTGGGTTTGATGTAAACCAGGCCATAAACAAAAAACATCAGCAGGCAAGGAAGAGCCTGCCACAGCCGCCCTCCTTTCAGAGTCCATGAGCTGGGCATACATGCACAAGGTCAGGTGCTGTAGGACCACATCCGACCTATCATGAAATGCCTCTACGCATCAGGAAGGACAACATAGAAAGCTGTGCTGCAGAAGGAAGCCCTTTAAAATGAATATTAAGAAGATACTTGGAGTAACATGTCCTTTCTTCCAGCATAACCTATTGCATCAGGATCACTGATATCTTCCAAACACTGAAAGACAACTCCAGCTATAAAGACATCGTGTTACTGTTGACTCGCCAGTGCAAGCTGATTTACAGATTTATGTGTTTTCTACGTCACAGTGGAAACACAGTTATCCAGATGTTGGTGTGATGTGCTGGGGGAAGTGAAAATTGGCAGACCCTGTCTGACAGAGAGAAGGTCCCAGGCCCTTTTGCGGAGATCCATGCACCATGACCAAATTTGCCCTGACATCAGACAGATAGAATAGCCTATGTGTTACTGGGCTTCCTTAGTTCAAGGTTAGCTGTGTCTTTTGGCTAAGCCTTTAACAAGATGTTTTCTTAACCTCCAGCATTTTCTGCCTATTTTATTCTCTTCCAGCAAAGAACACAACCTTGGCTTTCATTTTAAATGTGTGTGTTGCAAAAAGGTAAGAGGAGACGATTTAAAGCCTTTTCGAGTCAACAGGAAAATTTCCCATTGTCATATCTTTGGATCAAGTCCCCATAGCCAGCAAACCCTTCTAGGTGTGCTTAGGCTATATATAATTGCCCAATATGCTCAGGAGATAAGGAACTGGACTTCTTGTCAACTGCACAACACAGCTGACTTACCAGGTGGGTCTAATTCACTGTGGGAGCCTTTGTAGTGATATCGAGCTGTTCTACATAGACTTTCCTTTTATTCTAGCTGGCCATGTCTAACACCTCTTTATATAGCTGTTACAATGAAGGTTCCCTCAAGAAATGAGGGGCCAGCTCACCTCTTCCTCAAATGAGGTTTGAGAGGAGGGAAATCCCTGCTAGTTTTCTCTTTAGGGGTTTTGCTGGAAAACTGTTCTATTTGGCTCAACATGACAAGTCCCAGAGGGTCTGCCAAAGGTAAGAAGTGATTCCAGCACAGGGCACCATCTCACAGTGGAAACCTGTTTTTCAGCTGTTCCATGTACAGTGCACAGACATGTTCCCAGGCACCTGGAAACCTCTGTGTTGTTAAAATGGTCTCTAGCATGTCTTATGGCCCAGGTCAACTTGAATTCTCCCAAACAACTCCTAGCATGGGTCAGGATGCAGGACTATCCAGGGTCCCTTCTCAATAAGCAGTGTGCAGGCAGCCTTCCTTCACTGGGGGCTGAGAGCCCACACACAAGGTGCTCCATGATCGCTGGCCTCAGTGCCCAGGAACATGTCAGGGCACATTTAATTTACCGACTGAGCATCATTTTCCCTCTGGGGAAGTCTGGAGCAGGTGGAGGTTGCAAAGTCCTCTGTGTGTGCCTTTCTGAGGATCTGCACCCTGGGGAGTTACTGGAGAAAGGTGGAATATATTTCTGTCCTGCTGCACGTAACCTTCCTGACAGCTCTCATGGTCCTATTAGAGGCTCCAAAATCAGGATGAAGGGAAACTGCAGGTTTGGTTTCCCCAGGAAAAGTGGGATGTATGTGGGAGAGTTTTTTCTGAGGAATGTTCTCTTTGGTACACAGACATGGGATATGATGATGTCCCAGTATTTGCACACCACAGCAATATAACTCTGTCTGCGGCTTACTTCTCTTCCTGCTTTGTTCCTTGATCTACAGAGTACCTTCTACAAACTTCAGACAAAATTCTGAAGGAGGATTGCTTTCCTCTGCCAAAGCCTAGTGGCTTCCAGGCAGATCAAAGCAGCCATCACACTGGCCTTGAGGAGTCGTGAACATGACTAATCAATCAAAGCGGTGGATGAGATAAAACTATCGCCACTCAGCATGGCTGACTAGTAAAGATACCATGGCACATGCTCAAAACAGTGTATAAGAGCTTGAATGACTAAACCCATGTTTTGGTTCCAGCTCATCATTAAAGGACGCTCGCCTGCTGATGAAAAACAAAAGGTTTAATCTTTGTGGACCCCTTCTTTGGGAAAGGTTTGATTTTGCTGCAGGCACTGCTGCCTTAGTGACTGAGGAGATGGAGAGTTGGAAACAGCCCAGTTCCCAAAGGTGCTCCCTGAGGACTGCAGGAACTGTACTGAAGACACAGCAGAGCATTTGGGCCAAAGCGTTTTCACCACTGTTTGTCTTCATTGCACTCAAGTGACCCATCAGTAGGGATCAATGCTGCAGCTATAAAACCTCCGTGTGTCTTGGACACAGAGTACTGCTCTTTCTCCAACGGCTTTTGTCACACACAACTATTGCAGGCCTGGCTCTGTCTAGCCCCAGAGGTGATAGTAGTAAATTCAGTGGAGTGCATGGGGCCTTTTGCTCTTATTGAATGCTGTGCTTTTCATCCAAGCATTGCAGAAGCACTTTGCAAGACAGCTAGTGTCTTTACTGCCATTTTAGAGAATAAGCAAAGCATTCAACAAAGAACACTTGCTCAGTCTCCCTGAGGGCTCAGTGGCAGGAGCTGAGGAGACCAGGATGTACACAGTCTTCTCTGACAAAACTTGTCTGACTGTGGTGGAAAAGCCCAAACAGGAAAGCGGCCACAGGGTTTATTCTGCCTCGGACAGCTAGCTGCAGTCCTCCTGGTACCCTATGCCTCAAATAGGGTAGTGAAGCACAGCTCCTTCTCTTCTCCCTGCTGGGGGTGCATGTAGGCAGCAGCAAGAATCCACTGTTACATCTCTAAGCTTTATCTGGCTCAAAGTTGTACAGTAGAAAAGGAAAAGAAAAAGGAACCCCAACAACAACCCATAACTTCTTTTTTTCTTGTTGGCTGGAAGACAAGAACTGACCAATCTATTTCTAAACCTGGCATCTAGTCAGATCTTTATTTCCACCTTGGGTCTCTCCAGCTTGCTTCCCAGCCTGTGGACACAAACTGCCGAGGCATTTCCTGCTCAAGGTGGTTTTTAAGCATTACAGCCAGCCAAGGCAGCCAGCGTGGGTTGCCTGTAGGTGGAGGGAAATTCTTCAGGCACTGCTCCCAGCACATGGGATAATGATTCCAAATTATTCTGGGCTCATTTCCAAAGTGCTGTACCCGGTTCTGAGTGGAAATAGGACCTGATTGGACTCAACTTTGTCAGTGTAATTGAAATAGAAAATCCTTCCATACTCAGACGTGGATTTATGATGCAGTATGAGGCCTATCAGAGTGATTGGGTTTTGTTTTCTTGCTCATCTTTTTTGTCCTATTGGAGCATTTCTGCTGCTATTCTTCAGCTTAGGTTAGTGAGACATTGGGTATCTTTTCTTTGTGTCCAGTGTTGCTTGAAAGAGAAAACTCTGGAAAGCTTAGAGGGGTTCTCCTGGTTCCTGACTGTGAACCAAAGGCCTAAAAGCATTCAGAAGCTTTAAAATAGCCAGATTTTTATCTGTCTTTATACGATGCACACAGGACCAATTCCTGCTCTTAAATATACACAATCCTAATCTTCACCAGCCAGTGGGGAAATGTCTGCGTTACTCAAGGTTATGTGGTGACAATGAAGGGCAGTCACTAGCTCCAGAGTCTCAGTGCTACAGCTATCTGCCAAAGCACAAGCCCCGGACAAATACCCTGTGCAAATCCCACCAAGACAAACAAAAAGTTGGCTTCCAGAAGGCAGAGTATTTGCAAAACCCAAGGAAACAGTGGCTCTCATTGTTCCACCAGTGCTTTGCTATGTCAAACATCCTACATGTAGGCGTAATCCTCTCCCAGCAAGCTGGCTTAGTGGAAATACTAGCAGTACTGATACGTGTTTCCTACCAAGAAGTGACACAAATGCCAGTGCTTTTGACCTAGGGGAAGCTGAATGAGGTGATTTGCCCTCTTTTATCCCCTCTGAATCTGGAATGAGAGACAGAGATCAAAAGCATCTTTCCCAGTGATATGGCCAACTTTGGTAGCACCTCAAGACAGAAAACCAATGGCACTAGACCTGAAATCCTAAGACACAATCCCTATGTAAATGCTTTCAGTGGCATTCTATATCCCAGTACTGGATAGTAACATCTCCTTTTGGCTGCGGAGATGGAGGATCATAAGTGAAAGACATGGAAATCAGAAACCAAGGGTCCTAGTCTGAGCTTTGCTACTGGCTCCCTACGTAGCCATGAGCAAGCTGCAACTCCTGTTTCCCCTTCCACAAAACAGAGAGCAACAAGCTTCATCATCCTCTCAGAGTTCCTACCACAGGCTTGATACATCTCCAGAAGCAATTCCATCTTTTGGAGTGCTTTTCTACCCTAAAACCTTGCAGTATCTCCACTCTGAGAAGTTCACTTTCAGAGAACCAGAACATGCCCAAGTGAAAACAGTATTATACTTCCCAGGCTAAGGGACAGGTGGAACCTGCATCTGTTCCAACCATTGCAATGAGAACAGCAGCATGTGGAAGGGCTGAAACACTGTTTGATACGAAAGGACAAAAATCATGTGTTAATGAGCTCATCAACAGCAAGAAGAGCTTAGGTTTGACAATGCAGGGACCTATAAGCTGCAAAAATTCACTGAATAAAGGAGGAAGTTTGGATTTTCCCTTATCCTTTTTTTCCCCACACAGCATAAAGAACTTAGGAGAGACAGAATTCGCCCTTTTATGTGCGGCCATGCAGCTCTGGGCATGCAAGGGATGTTTCAATGTGCTGGGTGTTCTTTTGGGCCTCAGACAATTTTCCTGCTCTGCCAGAGGCTTCCTCTGTGAATTCAGGGCAATGGGGCATTAGCATTTCTGTGACTTGGTCTCCTTAGGAGTAGATGGGAGATAAAGCCCTTCATCTATTGCACAGTAATGACACAAAAAGAAATAGCCCCAACATTGGAGAGAGGAGGCAGAAGACCAGACTGACAGATATATATTGTAGTTGTCTGCTTGCATTTTACAAGTAGCCTTCCAATCTTTAATCTAAGCAATTAGTAACTGGGCAACAAATTTGTTGACAGACTGTGCCCTACAACAACCTCACATACAAATCTGACCCATCACCCACGTCTAAAACTTTGTTTCTAACAGGGAAAAGAGGAGAGGAAGCCTGTTCTCCTCAAAAGGAATGCAGAAATAGAAAGGAGAAGATTAAACAAACTGTTTGGCCTGAGAAAATAGAGGCAAGAGGACTAGAGGCTGCAGCTAGCTCATCTCAGGTCTTGGGTACAGCATCAAGTGAAAACCTGTTGCTGCAGGAAATGGCACAGGCAACCTCATGGTCAGGTCACTGAGAGATATCAGCTGCTCTGTCCTGCCTCTGCTTCAACCTGAGCTGGCCGCCTTCCTATCTGTATCTCTGTCATTCCTTTCTCTAAATGCACTGTTCTCTTTCCCACTCCCTCCCAAAGTGTTGTGTGCTCCTGGCAGCTATGTTCAACCCAGTGCCAAGTTCTGTTCAGGAACTCTTCTGTCTATATAAAAGCATTCTCTGGTCCTTTCAGGTTGCACAGGGCTTGTAAGTGTCACATACTATCACATCAAGCAAACGTCATGAAACCAAGCCACAAAAGCAGAGAGAGATTGCTACAAGAATGAAATCAACAGCCGCTTCCTGCCAACAACAAACCTATCATCTTACAGGTCATTGAGAGAAGGGTCATCTTAACAGAAAACAGAACTGAGTTTTGAATCAAAACATTTTTTTTTCTCTTGTCTTTTTACCCAGAAAACTGTGAGCAGGTTTATCCTCAACCACTCTGATCCGCCGGGCACCTGCAGGGATCACAGCTGCTTCGATGTAACCTATGGCAACAGAAGAGCAGACGGATGAGAGCATGCCACAGCCAGCCAGAGGCATCGATCATTCAGTATCTCACCACGAAAAAATCAACTCCTGCCCAGGTTAGGGAATGGGTGGGAAACACTTCAAATAAGATCCCTGTGTTGGCAGCCAAGTTTCGCTGCTGTGACATGCATGGTTATGACTAACATTCCAGCCTGAGAAGAGGGAGAGAAATGCACGTGCGCTGCCTAATTGTGACTTAGGGCTTGTGCTTGGATTTGCTCCCTTCAAGTCACCCTGGCTTTCCTGCGGTACTGACAGGGATGCATGAGGACTGTTCCTGAGCCGATGCAAAGTGTCACTGTCAGGAGCAACACTGCACATCACAGAACAGAACAGACAGCTGTGATGTGAAATGAAGTTTCCAATAGATGCTCCTGCTTTCCCCTCCAAAAAAAAACCTGCTCGAGGCTGTGATCAGTATCAGAAAGGATGCACTCCCACAAAACATTTTGATGATGCTAAAACTAAACAGCAGGAATTAGTGGGACAACTGTGGGAAAAAAAGTTGTTTTCACTTACACTTCAGCTTTATACAGAAATTCTGGAGGATATAATGGTAACGGTCTCCTTGCATCAGGCTGCTAAACAGAATTCCACAGCTCAGCTTTAATGCAACAACAGAGCTTCTCAAGGACTGACTGCCACTCACCTCTAAACACTGCATATGCCACATTAGACCATCTGAGCATCTGACACGGTAGGGAAGATTTTACAGTGCCCTATCATATTTTTATAGAATTATCTTTTTTTTTTTTTTTTTTTTTTAATCTTTCTGAAACTCTCTTGGCCTTTTCACGCTTCCTTCAACAACCAGCAACATGACACAATTATACAACTCTTGACTAACAGAATAACAGTAAGAGTAAACAGGAGCCACAAGGAAATGCAGCCTGTTTCCCCCCACCATGGAGCCATGTGGAGTTACAGACTTGTTCCATGGGGTGGAAGTGGTTCCTTTAAACTGTAAGGCTGAGGAATATTAGGGCCGATTTCAAAGGTCTGGGAGCCAAGCAGAGTTCTTCACTGGCTTCATTGGACTCTGAATCAGGGCCCTGTAAATGACACTAATCTCATCACAACCATGACTTGATTCCTTCTAATTGGCCACCCAGTTTATTTTGCAGTGTATAATTTGGCACCATTTTTGGGGTTATTGCTCTCCCCTTTCTTTTATGATGTTAAGTAGCTTATCCTGTATATTCCCTCATCCTCTTTTTTTGCTTTAAAGGGCTGTGTGAAATTGTTCTGTGTCAGCCCTGCCTTTATGGAAATTGTGGGCAGTCTAGAGCAATGAGTTGGAGAAGTGCTGGCATAAGGAACAGTGACTCCTCCAGCATTCAGCAATGTTTGGGGAGCTATTTTAGGGACAAGTGCAGCTGAATGGCCATGCTTCTGCTACGCTGACACGGAGGGCCTCAAAGGAGGATGCTGACAGCCTCATGAATCTCAGGACTACGTGATTCTCTTACCACTACAACATGGAGCGAGATAGATGGGGATTTGGGGTCTCAGCCTGTGGATCCACTTCTACCTGTCTGAACCAGCAGAGTGCCCAGCCCCTTTGTTGTGCTATGAATAGGGCTTGAGCTCTTGGGTTTCATGAGGTGCATGGGGTGGATAGCTGATTTGGGCCAGACACATTCCCTCTGTCCCTGATCATTTTATCTGAATGACACTTTCCATTTGACCCTTCAGCTCAGTTCTTTTTGCACTTGTTCATCCTTACTCACTTCTCCCTTACTCAGGATATCTCAGAAACAGTCAGTCATCCCTTGCAAGAAAAACAAGAGGGGCAGCAGAGCTGCAACCCATGTCTGTGTACAGAAGCCAGAGCAGTGGCTCCCCAATCTGCTATTACCGAATGGGTTTCACTGGGAAAAATCATTACTTCTAGGGCCAATTTTTTTAAGGCAACACTGAAATCTGTTATGAAATCAGCAAACAGATGTTGGATTTTATTCTAGATATTGCCAGGAGTTGGTTTTTCATCAGCTGAGATACCAAATTACAGTCAAAACAGAGTGTTTCAGAAATCAAACATCCTCACTGCATACCATGCATCAGCATATATACCCAACCGACAATTACCACCAGACATGAGCACACAGCAAAGGTGTGATTAATGACAGTCCGTCATGGGGAAACAGGGCCTATGACACACCTCAACACCCCTGTTAGGAAGCCACTTTGGAACATGCCCAAGTTTCAGGTAATTTAATGTACCTACTGGGGGACTATTTACTTATTCATTTTTTAAATCACGCGTCAGATGCAAATGCCCAGAGTTAAATCGTGCAGAAGCTGGACACAAAGTCAGACTGAATTTAGTGGAAAGCCAGTCACTAGCTTCAGTGAACTTTGGATCCGTCTGCTGACCCAGCAGCAGCCAGGAGTGTGTCACGCTGCTTTAGAGGCGAGCGAGCTGTGGAGCTGTGCTTGAGGTTCAGCTAGTGCCATAAATACGCTCTCATTTCATCGCCGTGCCTTGAGAGAAACACCACGTGGAAAAGTTGACTTTTATGTTACTTTTTACAATAGTAAATAGCAGAGTGTAAGCTATTAATAGCATATTAGTTCTGGAGACTGTTTAGTTTGGTCTTATACCAGATTTTTCTCCTCATGTAATTTCTAATCCTGATTGATGTCTTTGGGGGGTTGTATTCACAGCTCCTGAATAAGAAGAAACATACTGTGCTAACTCACTGAGATCACGTGGCACAAACCCGACTGCGGACCTTTCCTCTTCTGTTAGTGAACTGTGAACCACTTTGCAGCTGTATGGATCTGACCTGTCCTTTCAGAGGTGAAGCAGAATTCTTGGGCATGTCCCACCAGGAGCATCTCAACACTCTCATTCATCATTTCCAGCAATATTGTGTGTTAGTGGTCAAATCCTATTGCAAATATACTATATAACATCCATGCAGATTTGCCACAGGTACAAACTTAGATCGCTACCACCACTCCAGTCTGGTCATTAGAGCTAATGTGAGGCTTCTGGTCACAGAATATTCCTGATCTTTGAGATTACTGCACCAGAAAACACCTCCATTGTTTTCCAGGCACATTTTATTAAGCAAACTGTAACTGCAGATTGCCAGAAAGATTATCAAGTGTCAACTCGTAAGACCAAAAAAAAGTCTGAAAGTTGGCTCTGAGTCAAGGACTCTCAAAGATCTGTTAGGTCTTAGGATAATTGTCTGCAATGCAAGGCTGGGCTTAAAGTTCTGCTTTAAATGAGGAACTGGTTAAAGACTGATGAGATTTGGCAACTACCAGGCACTGTTTCTAGTAATTTCACCCATAAATCAGCCTGTTAAGATGAAGCTTTGAAAGTACAACGGGAGAACTTCGTTATTTGATAATTTATAGTGCTGTATGTAGTATACTCCACCTTGGGAACAGTTACTTTGGCACGCACCAATCTTTCTGGATAATCTGCATTACATCAGTGTCTCAGGAATGTAAGACTGTGATTGAAGCAAATCCTAGATACAAATTTTATGGTGTAACTTGTATTAAGAGAGACACCAGAACAAAGAGGTGGCTTTGTCATCAAGGAGATTAATATGTGAACAGTGGCTACTGTATCTTCATTTAAATGCTGGAGAGATTTGCAAGAGGAAAGCAGCTCACGCAGGAAAATCCATTGTTAGCCATTGTTATTATTCCCAGAAAGAACAGAAATTTTGGTGTGAACTTCAGAATGTCACTGATCTACTACAAAACTGTTCTCCTGGTTCACATTGCAATGAAAGACGGACTCTGAGGTAAAGAAGAAATTATCCCATGGCTGAAAGTACTGATCTCTGGGCACTGTGGCTTCCTATCTCATCCCTGTACATGAAAATCAGGTGTGAGAAAGTCCACAGTGCTCATCCCATTATCAAACTTCCCAAAAGCCCTTTGAACAAAGGGTATAAGCCAAGGAAATCTGACTGCCCTGCCTACCTGCTGGTTGTGGCCAGCACAGCTTCTGTAATATTTTAGGGATAAGTACCAGCTGGGCATCTCAGCTTCCATGACCCTTCCCACCTTGCACCTTTTGCTGAGTGCTAGTTGTTGCAGTGGAGTGGAAATACGTCCAGTGGTAACTACGTGTACATTTTCTGAATAGTTGTGATGATTCTCACTTGCTATTAGCTTGAGAGTAATTCCTCCATCGGCACCTGTCCATTTCCAGCCATGGGATAGCTCATTTGGAAGAAAATCATTTCACTGGAGAGCCATGGATAGATTTCAGAGCCTCCTACTATTGCTGTGAAGTTGGTTGCCGGGGTTTCTAACTTGCATGTTCTGCTTAAATCCTTTTAAGGCATCCCAGAGTTAGCCCTAGGGCTCTACTTTCTCACCATTTAGGTGTACACCCTACTGACAAAAAAAGAATTTTGAATGTTAGCTAAAGATGCTCCTAGCCAGCACTACTGCAAGACCGTTCAAATATCCTTTCTTTCGTTTAAATATGTGCTGAACAAGGAGCGAATACAATAAAAAGCAATAGAAAATCTTGATATGGCTGAGAAAAATCAAGAGAGGCAGATGCAGGTCTTATTCTCGATGCAGGTCTCTGAGCATTACATGCAAACTCTTGGAGTTTGGGCAGAAGTCATCAGTGATAAATCAGCTACCCAACAGACACGAGCCAAAGAGCTGTCCTTTATTTCTATGTCCCCTGTACAGTGGCAAGGAGACTGAGATGGACTTCAGAACAAGTCTGTGTTTGTTTTTGAAAAATTATTTTGTAGAAATAGGTACAGGGCATGCTGCCAGTCAAAAATAAACCTCCGTCTAAACAGTGCATTCAGTTGGCCTACTGAAGACAGCCAGCTGCACACAAGTGTATGTGATGTTTAGCATCACAATTAAAGGCTTTTGACCTCCTCCCCCAAACAGAAATGGAATCCATTTCCAGCTGGATCACAGGTGGCAAGATCCGAACTGCTGGACCTCCTATGGGGCACTTTGAATGTTCCACCATCATGCCCCACCAGGGTGGCAGAACCTCACCTGTGACATTAAGGTTGGAAAAAAAAAAAAAAAGAAATAGGCCTGGTTCTTTTTACTTGGTTAATGAAAATTTGGCTTTCTTTCATGCAGATCGGTTTTCTAAAAGGAAAGGATCTGTACTCGATACCTTTGACAAAATGAGCTAAATAGTAAAAGGACTTGAAGTTTATCCATGGCTTTTAATACCAGTCTCCCCATCTAATCCAACCAAAAGAAGACAAAGAACCAACACCAAAGGTTGTCACCAACACCCACTGACACTGCAAACAGCATTCAAGTATCTTACACGAGAAACACTTGGGAACAGCCTTTGCCTTTGCCATCACACATGTGGAAACCTTCTTACAATGACTATTGGTTACTAAGAAACAGAAAGGAGTTGGCATGGATTTAATTCCGTTAATAGGGCTTGACAACATCATTTGCAATCACAGGACACATAGGGACCAATCCTGCAGTCAACGGAGTCCCACGTGCAGAACAGCTGAGGATCTGGCCCAAAGGTTGCAGCTGCAATTCCCAAAACAGATACCACTCCAAAACAATCAATGTCTTGATGTTTGAAGTCTATTCTCTTCTGAAATAATAAATCAGCATACTTGACTCAGTGTGTTGGCCTTGACTTGAATCGCAGCAAGTTCGTGGGGATTTGCCACCGACCTGTGCAATCATTTACACGTCCAAACCCTGAATCTGTTACTGTAGTCATATTGTGTATTCTTCTTTACCCCAAATTTTGTCAGATTTTTGTACATATTTGCTTAAATGTCAGTTTAGAGAAAGAAGGCCAGTTGTTTCTTGAGTAACCTCATGTTCACTTGTGATACCTCAGACCGAAGCCTGGAGCTTTGCCTACTGCATGAGATTCACCAAGTTAACCTGAGAACCTGATTCTGCAAAACAGCAGTATATGAATAGAAATTGATGGGAGTAACCCACAATGCACAAAATGTTTGCAGAATCAGGGCTGGGAATCATAAGTGAAACCAACAAGTCTGTTTTCAGTGTCTAACATAAAAGAAATGCAAAAGCAGTAAAACATGAACAGTGAACAATTAAAAGATCGTAAATATTCCTTCCATTTTAGTAGGCTAGGATGTTCATTAAAAGTGCATAATTTAAAAAAACAAAAAGCAAAGATGATTTTCAACCTGGAAGATGACTGGCATATTGTGGATGTCACTTTTTAAAACTATTCCCACATAAAATTTAATTCCCTTTAAAATTAGTGGCTCAAAACATCTAATAAATCTTTACTAGCTTCTAACTGTAAAAACAATTATCTTATAGATTATGTGAAATGGGTAAAGGTGGAACATTGCATTGACAAAGCAACTGTTTGACAGGTTTGCGCTTCTGAGATGACTGGCAAAGAATACGGATCAACAAACGCCTGAACACTGACCATGATTCAGTCAGCCATCTCTTATTAGGGTACAGGGCGCTGGGGGTGAAAGCCTCCTGTAGTGTCCTGGCAGCCAGACAACCAGTTAAGGCTGAAACTGTTCTGTTCCTACAGCCTTGTAAAGTTACCACCCTCAAGCAGTCTGTCTACTTGGAAACGGGTGCAACCTCCTGGCAGTGACCCAGAAATTTCTTATTTATCGGCACAAGATGTTTTGTAGTCTCATCGGAAAAGATAAAAGATAGTTACTCTTTAGGAGCAATTAAGAAGTTCATGAACAGCTATAAAATCTGCTACAGAAATGGAGAATAGCTTTTTTCAATGGAAATGAGAAACTTTTGTCACCATTTGCAACAAATGCAAATGCCTTGACATAAATAGGTGGGAAATAACGGGGACAAAAAAATCAAAGGGAATAATGCAGGAAATCATTCAGCAGGTTGGCCTAGCCATGCAACAGCACACACGTGCTCCAGAAAGACGTGGTGCAGGTGGGAAATCCTACCTGCATCTCAGAGGAGGTGACAGATCACAGCCGGCTCCACAGATAAGTAGGAGGAAGGTGCAGAGGAAGCAGTCAACGAACAAAATCAGAGCCCCAGACTTCAGTGCTGAGACCTTGATTAAAGGAAGCTGCTAAGCACTGGTGCTGCTTTAGTAACTAACCAGAAGTGAAGTGTGCGCTCAAAGGGAATCTTTATGTGCTTTACTGAACTCGGTCTGGAGTAGCATGGGTTGAATGTATTTCTCCATACAGACATGGCAATGCTGTATTCACTGAATGTGAAATAATTTTTTCTGGACAATTCCTTCCTCTTGGAGCTTCCAAGTCTTGAGCCTGGCTTTCCTGCCCTTTGCCTGATTAGGGTGTGTGATAACAGGTTTCTCAGAAGCGCAATACAGAAACTGTGGAACAAAGACTAATTCAAATATCAAGCTTTATACACGTTAATGTTTAACAAGAGAGGGGAAAGTCTTAACTCCGACTGGAAGCTCTTGTATCCTATACTGGATACCATTGCTGGCAGGGAATCAGTAAAAATATTCATTGGGGAGTGCTCTTTCATTTAGCTAAGATATCGTGATTATAACATAAATCACTTGCAACACACATCATTTTGAGCTCTCAAAGAGCTCAGAGATGGTGCTGAAATCCGGCTTCCCTTCCACTGGCAAAGATACTGTGATTTTGTCTCTTATTTAAAATCAACAGCACCAATAGCATTCAAAATGAGAAACACAACTTCATTCTGAATTTCAGACAGAGGCAACGGCTGGTATCTGGGCCACTCAATAAGAAGCAGACAGAATATCACATTTTAATTGAGTTGGGGTTTTTGTGTTTCTTGTATGTTTAACAGAGCAGATGAGTCCAGTGCCATCCCGGAAGAGCTATTACTACCACTCTTTAACTCTCCTCAAGCAGTTAAGAGAACCTCCACTCCACTAAAATGCTGCTGAGGGTTACTCACCCATCCCCTTGGTGTGGTTGAAGTCGCCTTTCACCACTTTACAGGTTTTGCCATCACCACTGCAGATTCCACAGCGATCCTCTTTGGCAGCTGAGCCAATGATTCCATCGCAGCCAATTTTCTAATGACAACAACCAGAGGTCCCCATTATTTTGTTTGTAAGGTTAAAGTATCTCTAAACATTGAGGTCAAGACTAAGATAGACATCTGACTGAAAACCTGAATGGGAAGAGAACACTGTGAATCAGGGGAGCGCTCATTTGGAACGGTGTTGAGTTGGTTATTCAGTAAGCCCCTTCTCTAACACTAAGAGTATGAACTTTGATTCAGAAGATTTAACTGAAGAGACTGTCACAAACACTAGTTATTCCAGACACCATCACGGATTTCATACTAACCCACTCTAACTTCCTTCAAACACAACAGATTAAAACAATGCTTCATGTTTGTATAGCAATTTCCATCTGAGGAGCTCAAAGACATCCCAGAGAAATGGACCACTACTGTGATACCTAGTTTAGAAAAGAGAAAAACGTGATTTCCTTAAATGAAAATTAACCCGAGTAACCAGAATCCTGGTCATAGCCCTTCACCACATAAAAATTCAGAGTGCTGTTATGAGTTCCAGTGTGCTGCTCACTGAATGAGCTCTGCTTCAGACTTGGATCTTAACAGGGAGTATAACATCCAGTTCTGATCACACTTTTGCAATACCTGAATAAGACCCCATTAGTCAGATGGCTCAAGATACCTGCAACGCAAAAGTAGTTCAATGGAAGTAGGTCAGGTTCACATTTGGCCAATCCATACCATAAGATTGCTTACACAACTAGGAAATTTTCTATCTGCTTGCATTGTATTAAGCTTAGACACTCAATTGTTAAAAAAAAAAAAAAATCTGAAGCTTCATTTTAAATGGTATTTTCATCATTCTCTATACCTGTGCAAACTTTTTCCAGTAAAAATCTGCAGCTTGCTTTCACAGACATGTATTACTAGAACAGTCACAGTATTCTCCCTGTAGCTATAGAGGTTGTCATGGTAATCTTCCTTTTCACAAACCATTTACAGGTTATGATGGTAAACGTTGCACATTTGTAGATCTTGAGGCTCGAAAGACTTACTGACATTAGTCTATGTAAATTGTTTTCTAACCATGTAAGACCCTCAAAATAATCAACAGTTCACTCTTGAAACATAAATTTCTGCTGAAATCAGAGTTGTCATTATGCAAGTTATTAGCAGAGACTCTAATATTAAAAAGAAGCTAAAGATTTATTCTCTGTAGATACACAGTTTCTTGGCAAATGAGTTAGCAGGACTGTCACTAATAATACTTATGTGCATAAGGCTGTTGGGTCTCTCCCTTCCTTGCCTGCTTACACTAAAGCCAAAGGAAAGTTGGAGAGATATCTTAGCGAACAATCAAAACAATAAACATTTTGAAAAATTGGGTAAGCAGGGAAATATTAAGAGAACTTGGGCTGTTTATCTGAGACTGTCTGCGTGTAAGCAATGTAATTTGGACCTGAACTCAAACGTTTCCCTTGTTTCAGAAGACACTGGCCACTGCCTAAGTCCAGATGTATTACAGGGATCAAAGACGGCCAGTGTTCAGACAAGTTCTGATGCAGTGGTTGTCTGAGGAAATCATTAGAGACAGACACAGGCCGAGAGAGGGTGATCATCCTAAACGCAGACAAGGGCAATGCTGCTCATTAACCAGAACAGCATGTAAGTTGGTGGACAAGAATGACAGGAAAAAACCTGTACAAATGGGAGTTAAAGGAAGGTAGGAAGAAGACCATGGAGCTTCTGGCAGTTGCAATTCTCAAGTCTAAAATTCACACCCATGTCCAACAAACAATTTTGGGATACTGAATGTGATTCTGCCCCCAAAACAGAAGGATGTCCCAGCAGTTCTTCCAGGAAAATAAATATGATTTATTAATGGGGTTGCTGAAAGGCAGCTGGAAATATATGCCTGCCTGCCACCCTGCTGAGATACTGGAAAGGCTGCATTTAATTTAAGATTCTAGTGCTATCTTTTATTGTACTGCATTGTTATTAGCACTATGTGAGCACACAAATGAATAAAGGGAACATAATGAGTGTTGAACCACACTTATTCCCACTGCTACATGAGGAGTCTGTAGGACTATAACAGAGACAGGCAAAGAATGGGGAGTTAGCAATCACATGCTTTGCATTTATGCCGTAGTTTCCCAGATAATGTAAACCAGTGCAAGCCAGCAGAGCCTCTGAAAGAACAAGTTCACAGAATCACAGAACGTTAGGGGTTGGAAGGGACCTGGAAAGATCATCTAGTCCAACCCCCCTGCCAGAGCAGGACCACCTAGAGTTTCCTCCCACATTTACTAGGTCACTGACACACTTTGACTTGAGAGACCCTCTCTGAAGGCATGGAAAGAACACTCACTGAATCCACAAATATACCTCCCAAAACGTTTGCTGTTTTTTATCTTTCATCTCCACCCTAATTCCCTGTAAGTGGAGGAACTGGGAATGGCCCTTTCAGCCTTCCCTTCAACGGCACCATCCCTCCCTTCTGTAGGGCAGACTGTCCCTTGAATCCAAGGCTTAAGGTTTAAAGCCCTCATCAGATTTGGGCCAGGAAATGGCTTCTTACAAAGGAAAATCTTTAAAAGAGTAAAATAGTTTACGCTTTTGGCTTCAAGATGAAAATTTGTGCGTTCTTGCTTCTTTATGGGAGAAAAATACCTTGGAAGCACTTTACTCTCGTCTACATAAACATTAGAGTGCATTTCCCGCTCCCCAAGCCTTCCAATCATTTCCAGAGTAAAAGTGTATTTAATAACAGTACACAATGAAACAGCTTTTGTTAAGATTTGACAACAGATTCCAAAAGCCTCAAAGTCATTTAGAAACACATTACAGCGACCACCTCAGTCAATCAGATCCTTTGAAAATTGAAAATATTGAAAATACTGCCACTCTTGAAGCAAGCGCAAAGGGGAAGAGGCAGGGCTGGAAGGGCGAGGAAGCAAAATGCAGTGAGCATCACCCTTCCTGGGAGGAAAGGATCTGCCAGCAGACCTTGGGCTGTTAATTGAGAGACATATCCAGCTTTCTCTAAGGTGAGAAAGCCCCTGAGATTCCAGCACTGGGGCCAGAGCTTACTCCCGAGCCCCACAAGAGCAGGGGGAAGATCCATCGAGTCTGTACATCATCACCTTCTCACTTACACTATGCTGTATGCTATATGTATTATACTGTCAGTTGTTAAAATAGATAGAGCTGTCCTCAACCTGCAGAAAACTTTCCAAAAAGTGAGCGCTTCATTAACTGTAGGCAAAGGGAAAATCCCACGTTTCACTGCTCAAAAATCAAGCTTTCATACGCAGAAATAATCCCTTAAAACCCAAATAGTTCAAGGGAGTTATTTGATCTTTACCGTACCTAACTTGTTTTGTGCTACCTCCTGTACAGTCCAGCTTACAAACCAAGGTAAGGTGATTATTTTAATTAAGAAGCAGAAAAGGCAAGCTTTACATTCTGAAGAAAGAATGACCTTGTAAATAACACCCTGCGTGTTTTCTGACCCAAGAGTTATCCTGCAGGTGAGCAGAGCAGTCCCTCCAGCAATAGCTGGATACTTTCAGTTCCACCAGTCTTGAATAGACTGGTGAGAAGGGAAGCAGTTCTGTATTCTTATCAAGATGATCCATTAAGGAGTGAGCAGGGCACTTGGAGCTTGTCTGTGTTCAGAAGGAAGAATAAAAAGTAAAAAAGCCAGTATGGCATAACCACCATCTGTTTAGTAGTCTCTGGGAGCATTTGCCACTGTCAGTCCTGTTCTTGGACTCTTGGAACTTCCCTGTACCATCCAACACGGACTCGGACAGTGATACCCATAATTTTGGCAAAGGGACTGTTGTTGACATCACCCAGGAGGTGGAACTCCTGCCTGTACTAGCTGTTGAAAACCTGCAGTGCTGCAGTACTGCTATTAACAGCATCAATTGGACAAAGAGGAAGCAGATTTTAACCAAAGCCAGTCCCTTGCCCATGTTAAAACATGGGAGTGCTGGCAAAAAACTCAAAGACTGTCTTTTGGGGCTTCAAGTCCTCAGCATGGACAGTCACAACTACATCCACAGGTTTCTTAATTTTCAACCCAGGCATTCTCCTATTCTGACACCAGGTTTTGGAACAATCCACTGACCTTTAAATTGGCAGGTAACTGCATGTTTACATTCTATCTGAGCTGATATCTCAGCTCACCCTTCCTTCTCTCCCTCCCCCTTCTTCTCATTTTTATAATTAAACTTCTGAAAATACTGCTTGTTGGGTGGTATTTCCAGCTTCAGTCATTGCTGGCTCCAGTATAGGAAAACTCCTCTTCTCTTCTGAATACACACCATTTGGATTCTTCTGTGTGAACTATTTTCTGTATTGCTTGGATATTTTTTAATGATATTTTTATTTGTATTTTCAATGGCTGTGCAAGAACTCAATTGATACAGCCTGCGTGAGTATGTTTTGCTACATAAACACAATTATTTTTGCTATATACACCCACCCTGTGTAAGAAATGACATTGTAGGCTCACAAAACTGTAATGCTTCCCATATGCTGAACTAACTAGCCGTCTCAATGGATCAAATATAAATATTGATGCAACGTGTGCCATTTTACAAATTAATCATACACAGAGCATGCTGGTTATGACAGATTCATCTACACTGCCAATTTTTTGTCCATAATATCCAGTGTCCATTGATACCTCCAGGGATGGACCACATGAAACAGGAATGTACACATGTGAGCAACTGACATTCAGATCTGAGGGTAAGAGAATTCTTGTTTCTTTATTTTAAACATGACTGTCCTCGTGAACGGTTATGGGTGTCTGTCAGGATTTGTACAGGAGGGTGAGCCTAAATCCCTAATCAAGCAGTTCATTTGTAAGTTACTCCAATTTCTGTTCCACAACAATGTGTGATGGATTGGAGTCTGTGTAGAAGTTAGTTCAGCAAATATCCTCCTGTCATTTCCCAAGCCTTCAGACTTTATCTGAATCAGAGCAGTCCTGCTGGAACAGGACATATGCACTGCCTATTTTAAATTAGCAATATCTTTTCTGCATTAGATATGCAATTACACTTGCCCTTTGACTTTGTGTTTAGACCCCTTAGCAGTTCCTGGGGACGCTAGATACAATTATTCTTGATAACCACTTTTTCACATATAGAGCTTGAAGGTTAGGTGTCAAAACCCCTGTGCTCTGGCAGCAGAGCGGGCTACGTGAGCAAATGTGCAAATAATATAAAGCTTTTTCCGATCCCAGGAACTCCTTTGCTACTCTTCTTTGGTCACTTGCTATAGCTACTCCTTTCTGATCCTCCCAAATCAGCTTCATCTGAATTGACACCTCGGACCTGATTCCACCCTGTGTCTGCCCTGGTTTGCACAAATGCCAACAAGCTGCAGATACCAGAGGGTTTTGTATCAAGCGCCTGTTCTTTACAAGAGGCGTCTATCATGTCAGCTCTGGATTTGAAAATTATATATATTTATCAGTAGATGATATATCTGTAGCATCCCTTCCAGTCAATTTGTGGCTGCTCAAGCTACTTCTAAAGACTTCAAGGTAGATAACACAATGAATTGTCTATTACATGCAATCCATGGGTTAACATAGAAGAAAACCAGAGGGAAACAGCACAACACTTTTTTTTTCATATCCCACTGTAAAGCACAATAAAAACGTAGTAAGATATCAACAAAGTATTATTTTTTGTCACTATGCCTTACTCACCAAAAGCCCTAATACTCTTTTTTAGGCCTCAGCTTACATTACTACAGACCCAGAAACCGGAAAAAAAGGCAATTATACAACTGGTTTCTGTAGTTCAAACAATCCTTCTGGATTTTGTGCACATACACTAAATAATTTATCAAAGTACAGTACTAAGCCAAGTTGTATGGAGACAAGCTACCCGGTCTGGAACATCTTGTACCACAGTTTGTAATGCAGGAATATAAATAATACATGGAAAATACTCAAGTGAGGAGGCAAAGCCAGAACTGCATGCATCAATCAAATGCAAAAAGTGGGTACTGAGTATGTAGAAAACTGTTTGCCAGCAACAGGTCCAACAGACAACTGCAATATATCCTCTGCCACCTGTGGCCCTCTCCCGACACTCTGCCGATCCAATCTGCAAAAACTATTTTTGAAAATGTGTCCATTTTCAAATTCATGCTTCCCTTTCACACTGTATGACACTCGCTTTTGGACAAAATTCATTCTATAACATTCTTGTGGTGCCAGGACAGCCTAATGTGTGGCTTGCCACCATTCAATGTACTGTGGATTCACTAGCGAGTTAAAAATAGACGGGACATGACAGAACATTTACGAGAAAACTACAGCTAGAGCTAAAACACCTTCACCTCTTAAATTGTTAAATCACAGCAAAGACTGCCCTTGATCTCTAGCCTGGCTCCACTATACGGGAGGTCTCTCTTTTCAAAGAGACCCTAGATTACATCCTGAAGTACAATCTGTAGTCCCCACTGGAAAGTTCTCATGCTATCATGAGTCTCAGACTAATCCTCTTTTGAGAAAAGCCAGCACGAAGTCATGTGCAACAGAACAGTCAGCTGAGCAGCTTCTATTCTCCCTGCACCACCGCTGTGTGATGTCTGACACCTTTTTTAGCTCTATTTTGTGCCAGCAGCTTTCTATTAACATCAGCAGCACAGAGTGAAGAACTGTAAGAGGTTAGAAAGTACACTGCTTCCATGAATGTTGACCCATGAAACAAACTGAAGTCTTAAGGAAGAATAAAACCCTCAGGGAATCCTCTTTCTAAAAGCCACTTGTCATTTGAAGAGAAATATAAGCAGATAAAAGATCTGAAGCTGCAGGTTGCACTGCGCTACCCCATCTTCACCAGGACTGCAATGTCTATGCTAGAGAAAGCAAACTGGGGAAGCAGGCAAGAGAGGGAGGCTGCAAAGCCGAGATGAGCTCTCACCCTCCTCCTCCCTCAGATGCATCAGACCGCTCTTGCTCTCCAGCCTGCTATAGGTTTTCTGTTTCTGAAAAATCTCAGGAGAACAGAAATTCTCCTTGTTAGGAGACCATGTGCATTTCAAGAAAAGGTCGAAGACCTATATATACGTTGAACAAGGCATCTAGTTTGCTCAGAAGATGGTAAGGAAAAGTTTGTATGTCGTTACTCCACAATGTTTCTTCTGAAGTCACAACTTTATAACACTCCCTTCAATTTTTGAGACTAACTCCTGAAAAGCTCTTACGTAGCTTTTATTTTGTCCTCATTGTGGCAAACTTCTATCACTATCAAGAATGTAACGTTCAGCTTCAAAACCAATTCTAATAAACAAGGACAGGACAAAATTGAATGAAGACCTTACAATTTGTCTCAAAGACAAGGAGTAAGGCTATAAAAAGTCTAGGTGCCTTAGGAACCCCTATGGTAAATCTAGGGCTGACTTTGCTCTCTGGTGCTTCTGTGCATGACCAAAGTATTAACCAAGTTTACTCACGCCAGCTGCCGTCAGGTGTAAGTGATAAAGACAGGGATGCTGCTGCTTATGATGATCTTGCTTCAGGGATAGTGAAGCTGACACCAAAAGGCTTCATTCACAGTGTTTAGACTGGAGCTCAGCTCGTGGCTTTAAAACTAAACTGTAATGAGTTCGCAAAGTACAATTTAAGGAAAACTCTCCTCCCTTAGCGCCCAAATGCAGTCAGGGTATTCTGAGGCTTCAAAGAATCTGTTCCTATTTCCCTTCTCAAAACCGCCCTTTCCTTGCAAGAACAGTTTTTTTCTTTGCCATATTCATCTACGTTCATTCATCATGCAACAACAATGCATGAATTTCATTTAGGAGTGTCTACTGCTGAAGGGAAAAGAGCTATTACATTTCCTGGACTAGATGTTCACAGGCAATGGTTACTGCTAATTTGTCTGTTAAACTGGCAATGTGTCATTCCTGCCTTTGAGAGCCTTTAACTAGAAGGATTACAGAAGAAAATAAATAACAGTAATACCACCCTCTGATTTCAGCACTTATTCTCTTCTCCAGGCCTCCTGCAATGCTTGTTGCCAGGCTTTGTCTACACTGGGTAAAGAAATAAGGAGAAGAGTAATTAAATAAATATGCTGATTAAATTGGTTTAATAGGCAGCTAGTTTGACAAGTATCTGCAGCAAACGGGGTACACAGTCACATATGGCAACTCTCAGCGCTAAACTGCATATAAGGCAGAAGAGTATTATAAATGAGTTCACAAGGCTTTCAAATCTGCTCGGCTTGAATTGATCATTTTGCATTTTCTCTCAGCCAGATGCAAATGGACTGAATGTTCTGCAGCTGTCATCACCTCGCTGCACGGTTAAAGGCAGTTGCCCCTGACTTAGAGTGCAATTTGCTTTTCATGATGTACCTCCAAAGCTCTGTGCTCATAAAGGTTTTCATTTGAAGGGGAGCTGGCTACTGCTTCTCACTGGAAGAAGAAAACATACCTTGCCATAATGTCTGATTTACCATTTGCGGCTGATCTGAATGTTTGGAGCAGTAAAGCTGGCCAGCCCAACATAATGGTCAATGGCACACAGCTGGAGGTGCACAGCTGGCCTTACTATAAAAGGTTATTAATGGATTTTTTAGTTTTTTCAGATACAGCTGAAAATGGGAAAATTAAGTAACTTGGGATGCAACATGAACCTGGCTCTACGCAAACCACTTCGTATTAAAGAGAATATAAAGAATCAAACTCATGCTGGCTCCCCAGCAACTTGCTGTTCAGATGCTTCATCTGAATAAATTAGGAGGACTGAATTAAAAATGCCTCTTCAGCAGCACTTGGCAGGAAACAGCAGGAAGCATCTCCTGCAGCAACGCAAAATTGAATCTGGACAAAGATTTGTTCACTTATCTCACTGCGTTGCTATCAGTAAAGCTGCATTATGCCTCCAAAGCCTCTCTTACACCCAGGTGAATATTATGTTCATCTATCTCTCTGCCTGGAAGGATCAAAGCAATAAAAATTGGTAGTTCTTAATCACTGCTCACAGGAATTGGAAATAATGCCAAATTTGGTGTGCCTTGTGCCCCATGGCATATCTCCAGTGATGTTAGTGGAAGCAAAGTGTGATGTTCTAGTGGATACAACAGGATGGTTAATACTGAAAAGAGAAACTCCTAACATAGGATACAAATCTAGATGAAGGTAAACTTAGAGGAAGAACTGCCAGGAAGAATCCAGCACTGGCAAGGTTGCGATAGCCAACTCAACCGTCTTTCACATCATTAATGTGTGTGCAGCAAACTTTGAACACATGCTACATGATTAGGAGAGAGAAAAACTCCTAAGTGTCTGTCCTGTCATAGTGTCTGTGACAAATGACTTGCATCTAACTGCAACATATTGCTAGGAGTACCCATTCTGAATGACTTCCTGTAATTTATGATCTCTAAATAAACATTTTCTTCTGTCCCTTCCCTTGTCCAAACCTTAAATCTCCAGTTAATGTGTCCGCACAACTCCACTAAATTTTCAAGGTATCTGAAATACCAGGTCTAAGAGATGGCCTCCCTCAGCATTCAGTGTGCTGCGTAACAAACTGTCTCACTGCCCAGCAAATCACAAAGAGTTGTAGTACAAAGATCTCCCACACCTAATTTTGGTTCCGTGTGACCTTTGGCTAGAGAGAAATAATCACCAGTGCGATGGTTAGAGGCCATCACACCTTCACTCCAGGAAAAGGGAATCAAATCTGAAGACCCTTGAACAGAATCTTCTTCATTTCCATTCTCGACCAGAGACAGAAGGAAACAAGCATGTTCAGGGTTTGGCCGGTCCATCCAGGGACAACCAAGGGGACACTGATTGTCCCATCGCAGTACAGCAGAAGGAAGCCTACCCTACATTCTCTCTGGTTTGCTCTTTATGTGACTCAAGCAAGACACTGCAGATGAGAGGCAAAAGAAAACTGGCTTGGGCTGTGCCCTGCGCTGCAGGATCTGCTCCTTTAAAACCTGTATTTTCTATTGCGTGGAGCTTTAAAACCTGGTTTGTGGGAGGAAGGGAACCTTTTTCTTACTGCAGGGGAAACAGGCCTTTCCAACAGTTTTGATGGGCCCCTACAGTAACTCACCTTGGCATTATACAGTAATACAGTCAACAAAAAATGACACAGAAGAAGCTACTGCAGCTGCTAGGAGCCAAGGAGCAACTGGTATTGAAAATCTTTCTCAATATTTCTAGGCAGGAACCAAGTGGACCTGTAAAGCTGGCATCGTAACACTTGTTACAGGCTAGTGACAATTTGTAATCCAGTTTGCAGCATCACTGTGTTTTCAGTGATTCCTCCAACAGCCAAAACAGAGCAGTTAAGCAAGCCAGATTTCCACTCCCATCTGCTCCCCTCACAGAAGTCCCTTCCCACCCAAGCCATTTGATGACTACACACAGCAAATGTGCTCATTGAACATTCCCAGCTGTTCAGTAATAATCTCATACCTCGGGCATTTATCGTAGTTCTCAGACCAAGACAGAGGGCTGTGGAGCACTTGCAATGGGCGTTATAAAACAGGGTTGCCCTCACCTCAGAGACAGCCTCCCAGCCACCCACATGGATGCCTGTTCTTCTAGGATATGCACAGCTGCCCCAGACTACACGTAACACTAGAAATAAAACAAGAGAAAGTTACTCCACCTGGCACTTGCCATGTACACAGAGGTCGGTCTCGTAAGGTCCACATGGAGTACCATCGAGGACTCTGTCTGCCACCAGCACCGGGGAATCCTTCCCCAACGGAGAGCAGAAGAGCTCACATGGCTTATCTGGAAAAAGAAATACAAAAGCAACCGCCTTTAGGAACAGCACAAATAAGTATTTGAGGCAACGGTGATGCAATCTCTACATGAATGGATTTGGAAAGATATCTGTTGATATTCTCATCTTTGAAGGAACACGAGCCTTTCAATTTAGGCCTGTCATTTCCCTACTTTAAAATATCAGTATTCAAAGGGTCACGTTGATGAGATTGGTCTTTTAAGACACAGAAAACCATTTAGTCAGTATACTTCTACCTGCTTGTGAACAGAACATGTTTGCTACAGGGAACATTCAGCAGTCTGATACGAATGACCAAGTCACTGCGTGAGCATCTCAGACAAAATTCAGGCTACAGCCAGTGATTTAAGAAAAACAAGTTCTCCAGTACATTTCTACTCTTGGTGGACTGATTTCTTGTACCAGTTTGCCAACAAGGACGCTTGTATATTCAAATATATAAAATCTATATATCAAATAGATTCAAAGCATTCTTGCATACCTATTACCTTAAACTGATTTTGGAGCCCTACAAACATTTCTGTCAGAAAAGTATGCTGCTAGAATATCTAAAGAACTCCCAAACTAATTTGAAATGTATCAGTAGAGAAAAGTTGTATTTTTCCTGCATGCTAATGGCAATCGCTGTATTATATTTTTAGACCTCACTTCGGAAAAGCGACTATTGTGTATAGCTAGAGGAGGAGTTAAGTAAAAAGGCTTTTTCAAAGATTTGTATTATTAACTGGCAGCACAGAGCAGATGTCAGGGTTTGCTGACTGCATTTGCCATATGTTTAAGAAACAGATATTTAGGCAGTGTAATGTTTTTCCTTTGGAGCCGACTCTGCTACTCACGGACTTCATCCAAGGAAGAACCTATAGACATTCAAATGGAAACATGTTTCGCTCTGCATAGTCAAGTACCTCCACTCATCAGACAGGAGAGAGTCCGTTTGCCAACGCATTCAGCTAAGTGGCAGAGGCCTTTTCTAAGTTTCCGACGCAATCAAAACCCTGTGATCAGCTCCCGCCTCATTAACACAGGTACTAGAGTTCAAGCACAGTGGAGATTAGCTCAACCTTGGTTTGGATCTCTGTTTATTTAAATGCTTCTGAGCGTGGTGCTTCAATATGCTGAAAAAAAGGTACTGGAGAACATCGCACGGGTGCTCTAACATGCTTCAAGAAAGATTGACACTGAGGTGCAAAGCTGAGCTGCCCTCTGTCCGTCTGTCTTGCTTGACAGAGGGACCAGCATATCCTGCGGATGCTCAAACTCCCGGCCTTGTGTCTGACGCAAAGCAAATTCGCAGAGGCTGGATTTTGGTTTCACTTGCAGAGTGAACAGAGGAGCTGGGAAAGCTGTTGAAAGAGCAGCTTGTGCAGGAAACTGCTAGTCCGACCGCCTCTGGACAGCCTCTCTCTGCAGCTGCGAGATCTGCAATGGGGCAGGAGAGGTTTCTAATTTGCATTCATGGAAGCTGGGGCAATATGGCTCAGGCAAGTGATGCTTTGCTAATAGCAGGAATAATGTTGGCTATTATCTTTTAGCAATAGCTTGTTCAGTCTTCAGGTGGCCAAAAAATGGCATATTCCCCTTCTGTGAGGGAATGAAGTTCCCACTGCAATATGCTACTAACTCTGGCAGCACTGATCAGAGAATATCACTGGATCATTCAGTTTTTCCCTTTTCTCTCCTATTTACAGGACCCTCAGCAACCTACAGTTCCTGATTGGAAATGGAGAAAGGAGTGAAACAGCTCACCCCTGGAAAAAACTGGAAGAGCTTTCTGTGACTGAAATTAATCAGGGGAGTAGCTCTGCATTGTGCATTCACCCAGCAAAACTATTTGGGAAGGAGGGCAGAGGGGAACAACAGGCAAAACAAGCCTGTCTCCTGGGGCATCTGAAGGAATTGTGCTCTTGGAGGGTCTGCTATGGGAACTGAAACGCTGTCTGTACGCTTGTCCTGGCGTCAGACCTAATTTGTCAATGCTTGCACAGGAAAGGGCTTATCCAATGTCTGGTCTCTGGTATCAGTTCCAACACCACCCTCCTCTGTTCAAGCACGTCTTTAATACGACCAAATGAAACTGGCCTTGTCTGGTTTTCAGCAGAATGCAACGAAAGATGTTTGTTCCTACTAAAAGGACATCATTACGATCCCTTTTCATATCGCCCCAGCATCTGGTTGAATAGTAGATGAACAGCAAGATCCTAGCAAAGGAAGGATTAAAGGAATGTAAGTAGGATAGGCAATCATGCTGAAATGCCCAGAATTGACAGACATCAAAAATGTCCCAGGGAATCCTTCTTTTTTTCAGTTCTATATTAATTGAACTTTCTAATGTTTCAACTCCCATTCCCAAATACCTGCCTGTTCAGACTGGGAATCAAGTTAAGGCACTTCTCCCCCAGCATTACAAAAAGATGAGCAAAGAACTGACAGCTCTGTATCTTCTGCTAAGAAGGCTAAAAAGAACAGCAGGGCAGCACCAGGAACAACTAATTGTAATTAGTCTTTCAGAGGTAGCTAGAGGGAACATACTGTAGCCTTCTCACCAACAAATGGAAGTCTTGCAGATGAAATCAAGATGGGTTGAAAAGCTGCAGTGAAAGAACAGCAAGGAATCACAGAGGAAGGTGAAAAAACTTACCATCCACGATGACAGCTGTCAGGACGCTTTTCTTCTTGTTGGTGTATCTGTCATGGGCCTGGCACTGTTGGTCCCTGAAGCCTGGCACACCTTTAGGGCAGGGTAAGTTCTCACACACAGTGTGCTCCACGCTGGCTCCCCGGCAGTTCTTCCCGCCTGGCCCCGGGCTACCACGGGAAAGACGAATCAGGGTCAGCAGGAAAAGCTCAGCTTCTCACAGGCATGACCTTTGCCTGATCTTCCCTGTCCAAGGCAACTCTTGAAAGAGCAGGAAAGATCCTTCCTCCCAGATGTTCCTTGTTGGAGGGCAAATCCTGCTCTCAGTGGCTCTGACAGAAAATTATTCAAGCTCCTTTCTGGATCTGCAACTGTCTTATAACAGATGCTCTGGAGTACTTCAGAAGCATGCTCTTTCGTAGTATCCCACACATAGCTCGATAAAAAGGAGCTGCCTACACATGGAACATCTCAGATAAGAGGTAATCCAAAATGCTGTTCACCTGTGGGCACTAAGCAGCCTTCTTAGAAGGTATAGAGTGTTTAACTGTTTGTATTCTGGTTGCAAACCAAGGGCTGTGACTAATTCTGCACTGCTGACCTCCATTTCTTCTTTTACTTCAATAGCAGTTCATTCCTGTACTAACCCATTTTCAGATGGAGCAGGTTAATGATTGAGAAAGTGTGGAGAGAATGTGTTCGTGTGTACTGGCAGTTTCAGAACAGGACTTGAAGCAAGGCACTCCCAAACTTCGGGTTCTGCCTTGACATCAGGCCTGAGCTCTGACTAACTTCTCCTGTGACTTGGGACAAATTTGGTAACTGACAGTGACTTGTGAGGGTTAGGCTTTGGAAGGTGCGCTGAGCATGACACCTAAAGTCTAAGTATTATTTGTATTTGCACAGTCAGGCAGTTCAGAACATAATTTGATTTCCATCACAAATACCAAAGTTAAGTGTTTATATTCTTAATGGGGAACCTAGAAGCACCAAGGTGACGTTACTGTGCCCAGGATCACGCCAAATACCCACGGCAAAGGCAGGCAACCCAGAATGTTTCACCTTTTTCTTCCCACCATTTGCTTTTCCCCTTGCCTCAAACACTCTTAACAATGCAGACACAGGAAATGTCTCTTCAGCACATCCTCTGAGATTCTGCAGCAGTTTGAATCGAAAATAGCACAGAAGTAGCTATAACCTGTAAGTAAGGTGTCCAGAAACAAATCTGTGCAGCAGATAATCTCTGTCCATGAAAACCATGCTATTTTACACGTTTGGTTTTTTAAACATGCAGGAAAGGCCTCTAATCCAACACCAGGATTAAGCACCTGCAAAATCTATTTATTCTTATTTATGATTCCCCAGAGAAGGAGGAAAACTCAAACTCTCAACAATAGCCTATATTTTATTTGCAAAACAAAACAAAACACAAAATAAAACTCCAAATAAGCAAAAGACTTAGACATCCTAACAGATAATTTCTTTAGCTACTTGCTGATACTCTCCTGAATTTGTTGCATACCTATCTCCACAGCTGTAATGAGCAAAGACAGATGAAGTCTTGTTCTTACTTTTCTTTAACAGATGGCTACAAAAAGCAACTCCAGCCAAATTCCAGTTTTTAGCACTATGGCAGTTCATTCCAAAAGCTTCCTCCCCCTTCCCTCCCAGAAAACCAATGAACATCAGGTTGTATCACACAGCTAATTAGAAACCAAGGCCCTCATTGTATATCATTTGTGTCAGTGGTCCTAGCAAGAGCTGCCCTGTTAATCTACACACTGGCTATAGGGCTGGGTCCTTCATTTCCCAGCTGTGCTGGACTTGATGAATTCAGCATTCAGTGCAACAGAAACATTTGATTCTGCACAGAAGAGGTTTATGCCAAATTTCAGCCTAGATCAAATTTTTACAGTAGCTCCATTAATCCCAGAGTGTTTTGGTTTTGTTTTTGTTTTTTAATGGAACTGCTCAGCTCCAACGACACTGTAACATCATAGAGAGTCACCAGAACAGCCTGAACGAACGCCTGCTTGCACTGCTAACACCTCTGCCACAGACACGTGGAAGGCAGCAGATGTGCTGAGACTGATGCAGAAATCTTCTGGGAGGATTATGTCTGCTGCCTTAGACTGGATGAGACAGACGCTCAGTCCAGATGACTAGAAGCATGACATGGGCTTCCTCCCACATGAACCCTGCGCTCACATAAAGACATCAGATACACAAACTTTGGTTTGAGAACCATCTCTTTGGCTACAGCTAAAGAGATGTAGCCATTGGACGTAAGTGACTCTGTGCATATTTGGGTGTACTTGCACCGGGAAAACAAAAAGAAGAAAAAAAAACCAAAACAAAGCAGCCAGAGTACCAAAGAGTGCTCTCTCGAAAGCAGGGTATCAAGCTGATGGCCACGGAACTGGAGGCACAGCAGGACTGCTATTCACTGTGCTCATCAGCAGTTGCTTTGGCTTTAATCTTAAGATATCATTAACTTGTGAGGGCCTTTCTATGAGTTTGCCAATGCAGAATGGAAGCAAGCAGCTCTCGCTGTTGGTAATAATGGTCACTGGCAATAATAAAGTAATAGCCAAATCCACTAGGAGACAGAGACTTCCCAAGCACCCACCACTCCCAGTCAGTGGGAGCTGTAGGAACGTAGTGCCTTTTGGCCTGCACTCCTCTGCTCGGTCCTTCTGCAGCCTGACCTGTCTTCCCTTTCTAATTAAGGAATAAAATGAACTGCCTCCTCCTGATGTATTTTCTGCCAAAATTAGAGTTGCTTGCACTCATCACTCACAAAACAACAGAGCATCCTACAGATCTGGGGATGTTTCTACTCCCAGCAACCCAACAGAAAGTAATATAACCAACAAGACCTTCCCACCTCAGCTCTCCTCTGTTCAACAGCATCACACTTCATTTGGTAGTATGTTGCTGCTTTCTACTAGACTAACTCCAGAAAAACACTAGTGGAATATACAGTGTCTGTTCAAGGGGTTCAGGAACAAGCAGATGAACAGACATGGAAAGGCAGACAGCAAAATGGACATGACACAGTTCTGCCACGCTGATTAGGTTCTGTTACTGTTTGGGTAAGGAATGCAGAATTACTGACAGTAATCTTTTACTTAACTGATCTCTGCAATAGAGTTCCAGTATTACAGGCCTCTTGGCAAGTTTAAACAAGATACTGAGGGTTTTCATCATGCAAGATGAAGGAAAACAGTGACAGTCACTCTCTCTGGTCTCCTACAAACGGTTACCTAGCACTCTTTCATACAACTTTCTTCTGCTTCTTTCCATTTTTATGGCTTCATCCTTGTCTCCCTTCCACTTTTCCAAATGCTGAGGCCACAACTTTGGGCATCATCTCTATCAGATTCTGCAAAAGAATCTGAAGGGAAAGATCCCTGTAATCCTAGGTCCCAAGCCCTGTATAATGTGAGCTCTAGCACTGCCTGGGAGTTCCAATAAACACTATAATTCAAGCCCACCCTGACTCATGCCTGAAACAGTGACTGTGTGAGATCTCCTGGTAGACAACTTCACGACCATCTTCCACTGCATTTATGGCAAGAGAATCCACCCAGTAATGGGACTGAAGAAATTAAAGCCCATTTATACCTTAACAGTTTTACATGACAGGAAGGGAGTGGAGAAGATCTCATTCTGATATTCTCTTTTAGCCAGTGGTTTTCTCTTCAATCCCACTGCACAACAAAGCCTTGACAAGAACACAGGGCAGTTCAACTCAAAAGTCTGCACATGCAAACTGGCTCATGACACACTGCCTTACAACCATTTGGAGGCAATGCATGCAAATACTCAGAGAAATTACAGAGAAGAAAAACCAAATCAAACAACGAAGCAACTGGTTTAAAAATACTGATAGTCCCACAGGCTCAAAAGTCAGCTGGCAGGAGTAGAGATTCCAGCTAAACAAAAAAAATACCCAAGACCAAATATATATAAAATAAAAGATAAATCCCTTAGCCAATATTTTTGGACAGTGAATAAACCAGCTGCAGAAGTGGGCCGATGCCAGGAATCTGAAGCAAAAGAAGATCACGTGTGTATCCCCAGCCAAGAATGTATATGAGCAAGAGAATTTTAAATTCAGTGTGCAATCTTGGAGGGAGCATTTCCTGTAATTTAAGGAACGATGATGAATGGATTTAGGTTGGTCAGCACTGTGTTTTTTGTAGCTGACAGCAAAGAAACCAGCTCAGTCCCTTGTTCAGGAAAACGAGCTGGTAAAAATGAAGCCTGGACACTATAGACATGGAATTGCAGTTCAGCATTATTTAAGGAGAGGAATAAACAAATATATCCCTTTCACATGAATACAGCTCAGCAGCAGCCAGTGTGTGTCTATCCATCATCCAGACATGTCTTCAAAGTGACTATGTTGCTAGGCAGAATTTCAGCCCCTATTTAAAAAGAAAAGTTTCCTGTGCTTTGTCTGTGGAGAAAATCTTAAAATATGAATAAAGTTAGAGATACACAACTTGGAGGGCTGCTCTCAAGATTGTGAGCACCCTCACTCTTCTCAGAAGTTATAATGCACACAAAGAGGGGTGGTCAGTTAAATGGCCACCATGGTAACATGGTCAGGCCTCCCATAAGAAGAAAAGACTTCCAGATGTGCCTCAGCTGACCTGAGGGATGAAGGAGGGCACATGGGAGATAACAACACTTACATTTCTTCACGAATCAGAAGAAAATCCAAGCCCAAGCAGAGAGCGTAGGTTTATTTGTAATCACTGTGCAGGAACCAAACAGCACCCACTGCACTCTGCGTGCAGGACAACTTTCCTTTTCGTATGCAGCACGTCCTGATGCACAGAACATCTCAGGGTGCTTTACCAACTCAGCTGTGTGACACTATGACCACTGTCAGCCATTCTGTCGCTTCCCAAGCCCAGAGCCAGCACTCCCTGCAAAACCGATCTCTCAGACATAATTGGCTCAGATACGTAGATCCAGATCAACCCCTCCTCATTCACTGCAGTGCTGGAGAGGAGACACAGCACCGGTTTTTCTGCCAAACTGCACGTTTTTAATTCAATTGTATCTATGTTTGGATCATTGCAATGGGCCGCTTCCAATGGTAACCCTTCAAGCCACTTCCACAGAACCTGCTTCACTTGGAGTCACTCCAGGATTTTGACCTGGCCCTTCCGCTTGTGAACAAGAAATCTCTCATGTCCTCTGCACAGCTCTGCTGCCCGTTTCTTCCCTGTACCCTTGCAGCAAGGGTTGTCCAAGTGCTACATGCAAAAAGAAATCAGCACAACGTGAAGACTTACGGGGGATTGTCACATTTCCGCTGTCTGAATCGCACTCCCGTGCCACACGTCCGGCTGCACATGCTCCACTGACTCCACATGCTCCAGTCTCCATCAACATGCTCAGGGATGGGAGTTTTACTGACGCACTCCCCAGCTCGGCACCACTGAAATGCAATTGTGTTAGCACAGGCTGGAAAGAAGCCGTGATCTTGCAAACATTCCTGCACAGGTGGACCTAAAAGGATGTCTGAGAGATTACAACAGGCCCATGTTTAAGCTTCTAGAGGTCCAAGGCTTCAGTGAGATGGAGGTCAGAGGAGGAGAAAGTGAGGAGGTGAAACACAGAAATCTAAGTGTCACCTTCAACACACCCCTGAAGGGAGTTCTGTCGTTAAAAGCAATAATCACAGAACTGAGCCCCTCGCTTTATAAAGCAGATAATTATCTAAGCGCTAAGACTTAAAGCCACACTCTTCACAGAAACTGAGTCCAAGAAATTATACCCCAAAGCAATGTCTTCATCAGCAGTATTCCCAGTATGTACAAAATAATTGAGGTATTTTGGACCTAACTTGGCTAAAGCACCAAACAACCTTTGATTCTAATAGGTTGTGCTGGCTCCTGACCAAGCAGCAAACTTGGCCTATTCTCCTGCTCGGTGCAGGATATGATACAGTAAGCACTGCTAAGTGGTCTTATGAAAGAATCACCAGGACTCCTGCAGTTAGAAAAAACATGTATCTAAAAATCTTTTGTCTCAGTTTCCTTGTCATACTTTCCAGGATCCAGCTTCTCTTGTCATTGTTGATCTTTATTTGGAAGCAAAGAAAAGTTATCTAATCTTTGATTTTAGCAAAAAACTTTTTAATTTTACCCTTTCTTATCTCCCCAACCATACAACATATAAAAATATCAGAATCCAACACCAGTAAGGGGCTGGCAGTTACCAAACCACCCAAGTTCTTTTGTAGCCTAACAAGTTATCAGCCGCACTGGGAGAACCAACCACATACATTTATGAACCACATAACCCCTAGCACAGCCCATCTCAGGGGTTAAAATGTTCACCTAAGTCAACTTCTGTTAGCACAGTAGGTCAGCTGGGAGGCAGCAGCTGAGCCTCAGTAACTCCCACCCTTATGGCACTGAATCCCGTTACTGGTCTGTTGATTTTCACTGGAGGGAGATACACTAATCTGACAGCTTATTTTGTGTTTCTTGTAACAATTTTCTACATCGACCTGGACTCTGGAAAGCCTATATACGCCTTCGTCATCTGAGCATATACACACAGTACAGTAAATGATACTTCAAAAATAACTGAACATCACTGTATTTGAGCTCAATACATTTTGAGCTACTTTTAGAAACAAAAAATTTTTAAGCGGCCTCTTTTTCTTCCCTCATCTTTCTCCACTCCCCGAATGACAACCTAAATGCTCTCCACACTTTCTACCCCAAATATAGCCAAGCACATTACTACCTTAGCTTACACTGAAAAAACACCTCACTCATGAAACACTGCTGGCAGTGATGGACACAAGGGACAAGAGCAGCTACTACCTAACGTGACTCACGGGGTACTCAGTCTGTGCACTCAGCAGAGTGAGGCATGGGGGTTTCCTGCCGTGTTTGTAGGATGCCCAGACCACAAGAACTTGACTACTGAGGTCTCCAGAGGCTACTGAAATACACGTAACAAAATCAGGAAGACTTAACCCAATCCAGCTGTTAATTGAGCAGTTTCTGTAACAGAATCAGTATAAAATACGGGTTTATGGTAAACACTGAACATCTTGGAAACATTATTCCACAGACAACGCTGGAAAAAACAAAGTGACTGCTACTGAGCATTTTGATTACCTTGTCTGCGCCACATTCAGTGCCATCCAGAGGGGGGTCCAACTTTGTTTTACAGGATGTGTCTCCTTCCACCAGGCACCAGAGCCCAGCACACATCAAATGCTGTAATCACAAAGCAACGAGGTACAGTTATTACTTTTGGAGATGTCAGCTGTCATTATGGGATACACTTCAAAGCTCAGGCAGTCTTTCTCAAGTGAATCCAGAGGCATCTAGTTGGTTTGGAAGCAATTATTTTTTAAGGATAGATTGGCATTAAGTGGTGGGGCTGGAAACATAAAAGAGATTGATGGGTGCCATTGTCAGGAACAAAACCCACCCAAAACAAGAAGTGCATTATTTAAACAGGTTTCTTTTCACAAGAATAAATCTGGTCTATTAAAAAAGAATCCTATATGAGAGGCCAAGATGGATGCTTTGGAACCATGCCACATGCTTAGATATCCAAGCTGCTTAATTATTTGTATTTTTAAAAAGATACTCAAATAACAGTCAGCCCTGCTGGAGCTGGTGGTAGCTATAAACAGCAGCGACAGCCCTTGGCAGAAGAAGATCTTAAGGAGGAATGAGAAAGAGGAAAGGATTTCACGGTGTGCTGTAAGGCAGAGGAGGAGCTTGGTGACAGGCAGGACAAAGTTAGTAAAGGTTTGGTGGTGAGAAGTAGCTGCTAGAGACCAATGTGCTAGAGAAGGTGAAAAGTGAGATGTGAGGGCAAGAGCAGCAAGAGGCACGGCACATCTCGCTACCAGACTTGAAACACATTCTGGCTATCATTACTCAACACTGCTGCTCTGCTCAGCCAATGTGTGTTGCAGGGATATTAATGCTGACCGCACCTGCGTGATCTGTCAGATCAATACATTTTCAGAATTTGAGAAAAAGAACCAGGAAAAGGGGCCTTCACATCGTTAACATTTTCCACGGCATCCACCGTGCTTTGCATTCCATGAAAGTGGATGATTTCAATACAGTGCTACAGATCTGAGTACCAAAAAGAGAAAAAGAAGAGTTACATTTCTTTCCACTATTGTTCACGTTTCAATGTAATGGTAAAAAGATGAGAAGCTTGACTCCAGTGCCAGCTGGTCTTGTCAAGATTTATTGCACCTCATTAAACAGTTGAGTCAACACGCTTCAACCTTATGGTTCTTCCACAATGTAATGTAAGAGAGACTGTGGGTGCATGTGTGTTTTGTGTACATACATGTTGGTATGTCTATATAAAATTGATCCGTATGGCAAAGGATGCAGATGAGATAAATCCCAATATCAAGAGTGATGATGTAGAACATACTGAAACAAAATAGTTATCGCAGCAGTATCTGCATCCTGTTTTATTTCCACATTACTTTCTGGGAAGAGGACTTTGCCCTATTTAAACCAAAAGAACAATCACAAAAACTAGAAGCAGACGGCACAATTCAGCAACATCTGTATTAACCACAACACAGAAAGTCATCTTCAAACAAACAAACAACAGCAAATACACCAGGGAAGCCTAAATCAATGAATTTTCAAGACGTTTTCCCTGAACTAATAGAGCATATGGGAAAACATCAGACTTTAGTAATTGTGACTAAATGACTGTGACCAATTAGTGGTTTACCCACAGCTCTGAAAGCACTTAAGCACCAATTAGCCATGAGGACATCACATACTGTTTTACAGATAGGTATACTGAGGCAGAAGAATTGACAAGCCAGATTTCAGAGCATACGGAGAGACCGATTGTTCCATACCGCAACTCCCAGACTCTCAAAACCTCACCTTCCCTGGAGAGGACTAAAATCAAAAAGTATATCAATTAACTGTCCACAAGTGTTACAGAAAGAAGACTAATCTAGGCAATAAACCACTTAAACTGAAAAAGCTTTTCCCCAAAATGTCAAACTTACATCTGTGAGAGGATGCTCGTTTTCCTCGTTGCAAAGCTACAGCACCCTCGCATCTGGTTTAACTCACTGGGATCTAAAGGTGACGGGTTGTTCTTTATGTTAATGCTACACATATGACTGATTGAAAAGGATTCAATACCAGTTAGAATGTGTTAAAAGCATGTCACAGACCGAAGTGGAAGGTATCACATGAGGTTCCAGCCATAGTGGCAGGTCATGCTACATGTAGCTACAGGACACACGCAGTCCATGAACACGACAGACTTGCTAAACTCTAACAGCTTCTTTGCCGTTACAAATAACTGTATGGGTGACCTATAAATGTTGTTACTGTTAAGGCAAATTCAGGAATTATTTGATAATCTGGCCTCTCTCTTCTCCCTTGATGGCTGCAGACAGTAATTTTGTGAAAGCAGTACCAGCAATGCCTCCTCCCAAACTGTAGCTGAGGAATACTGATACATAAAATGAAGGGAAGCTTCAGGGATGAAGGGTACAGATAACAAGTATTTCCACTTTTCTAGGCTTTAGCCCCCCTCTTACATACAGCCACAAAGCCTCAGAGCAGAGTGTGATGAGAAACCCTCCACCTGATCCTTTGAATGACCCAGACAGAAATTTTGCCCCGTGGTTCCAGAAGGAAACCCTCTGCTTCTGCTTTCTGTCAGAAAGACACCCTGGCTGAACATGTACGGGAATTCACTACATCCCTAAAGTGGTTCTAGACACATATGAGCACCATCGCTAAATATCTGTGCATTATGCAAGGAGGCCCGTCAGTATTTGTTAAGCTTCAGCTTCAAGTCCCTGGATCATAAGCTGCATGTAAATTAGTCAGGGTTAAATTCTCCTCTTTGATGTAAAACTGGGAGGAGGAAGGAGGGGGTGGCGTGTGGAAACAGAAAGTCGTAGAAATGAAGCAGCTTTTTGTACAATTTTGGTTGCCAACCAGAATTCCTCCATAGCCCACAAGAACGTGGAAGGTGATAAAGCCAGCTAACATGCCCAGGTATGAGCCTCAAACAGGTGTGTCTCTACCAGCAGAACCACAGAACTGAGTCCAGCCTATGGATACAGCAGGTCCAAATATTCCCATACATGTGTGTATGTGTATATATGTATGTACATGTTTGTGTGTATATATACATGTATACACACACACACATTTATAGGGAGATAAATAAAGGAAAAACCTCTCTTAGCCACACCAACCTTACTGAAATTTCCCATCTTTGAGGTATGGAAAACATAGGATTTTTATAGTATCCCTGTGTTTGATTCAGAATATTAAATGCAAAGCATATTTCAGGAAACAGTTACAGAAAAATCTGGTAACTGCGCTTCAGCTCTGTGTTCTACTGCCATACCACTACAAAGCTCAAACCCTCATTAGTGCAGTCCCCCGTATTTAATACAGCATTCAGATACCCCAGCAAAGATTAAACCATCAGCTTGTATGTTCCCAAGATGTTTTATCATGTTAATAGCTCATTTCAAAAGAGATCATATATCCTCAGCTACAATAGAACCCCAAACAAAAATCCCCATTAAACAGTCCTATAGCTAACCAGTCACAGTGGCTGACTTTTTAATAGTTCAATAGTCAGCTTTGTGGGGAAATATCAAAGTGAGAAATGGCAGGACTTGAAAGGAAGTTGCTTGTATACGAGTGGCAGTTCAGAGCTTACACTGATACAGAAGAAGCCATCAAAAGAGCTGTATTACTGCTAATTGTAAATTCAGCAAGCAGCTTTTAGATGGCAGGTCTCTGCCTGCAGAGCCTTCCCTACAGCGTTCAAGAAGTGCCAGTTAGGATTTTCCAATGATAGATATTTTTCACTGGAAAAATATTGATTTGTTGAAACTGTCTGTAGGGAAAGGTAATCTTTGGATCAGATCCCAGTTTGAAATATTTCCAAGAGCAAAATAAAATGAAAAAAATGAGATGGTTGCTGAAAAGTAGTATTTCAATAAAAATTACCTTTTTTTTTTTTTTCAAAACTGAAATGCTTATTCAACTGAACCTTTATGGAATTTATACAGACAGAAAATAAAATTATAAAATTGAAATAAAAATGGAATATTTATCAAGATGAAAGTTTTAGACTCTCAAAAACTCCTGGAAGAGAGGAGAACTTGTCTGCACAGCTGTTAAAAACCAGTCCTGAGAGAGGTCACAGTCCGGAAACTCCCAAGCTAGGAGATATCTGCTCAGCAGGTGAACGACGCTTCCGATTACAGGCATTATAACGGCGTCTGTTTGAGAAAGGGGCCTTACTGTGCCAGGTGTTTTCTCTTCCTCAAAGAACTTCCAATCTAAACAGACTCCTGGGAGCTTGGGGATAAAGAAAGCTTTATCCCTCTGTTAGAGGTGGCAAGGTGAGGAACAGAAAGAGATTAAATGTCTGCTGGGAGACAAGCAAAAACGCTGCTCAGAGCTCTGCAGTCCCCTGCTCAGTGTCACAGCCACAGGCTCACATCGCCTGCTCTGGCTAAACTTCAGGGTAAAACCAGAAACAACTCCTGGGATACTCCCAGGAACATGTCTGGCTGTGGGCCTTCCCACCTTTCACAGCTTTTCATGCTTTTTCACAGCACACACTGTTTCTGAAAATGTTTACCTTACATGTAACTCCATCCCACACGTGTGCCAGCACAGACTCGCAGCGTGTGAAGCGCTACGACCGCTCACATGCGGCTCTAGGGAAGCAATCTATTTTAGGTTCTTTAACTCAGTGCTGCAGCTGGAAATGGGGAGAAGCCAGAATTAATTTAGCCAGCTCTTTGCCCACAGGCAGTAAGTCTAGAGTCTGCTAGTTTCCGGGTTAGCTATTGCATCACCACTGTTACTAAAATCAGCATGATTCGGCCCAATGACCTCATATGGTCTCAGTGAGAAGAAAGGGCTCACAGTACTTCCCCATCTCAAAGCCTCAGACTATTACCTACAAGGGGGAGCTTCCAAATCTCCAAAGTGTAAAGAGAATCCAATGAATAAAGATGTCCTTCCCACCAGGGAACAACTCTAGAGAAGGTTGTTCCTTCCTTGCACATTCATTCCCTCAACAGAAACACTTACTTCTCCTGAGAATGAATTTGTTCCTGCTGCCTATTGCCCCCTGGAAAAAGGAACTTCTTATTTCTAGCAGCAGAATTAAACCACCATGAAACCAATTTTGCTGTCAAAATGAGGGGATTATGAGGGAGGACTTAGAAAGAGTAAACATCCTTAAGGAAGAGGAGCAAGAGACCACATAACACGCAGGCATGCTTACAAATAGGCTGGCTTTCAATGAAGTATCAGATCTCTTTTATTTTGCCAAGGTTTTGGCTTGGCATATAGCTAACCGTGACAGAAAACATGCTTATAAACAGAATTCTAATTAACACCTAGTAAGTACAACAAACACACAATTTACACTCGCTTTCCTGTTCAAAATACTATGTATACGCTCTTAAAGCCTCACAGCATGCTTCCGAGGAGGAATTCTTTACACAAGGTGAGAAAAAGCAATGCCCCCAATTTCTGCACTGTCGCTGTCTTTAATTTTGGCTGTGTAAGCAACTGACAATCTACAATGGATCACCACAGAGGTGAGCACTGCTGTTTGCCACCCTCGTTAGACAGAGCTTCTTGCTGTTGAAAACCAGATGAAAAGTGCTCAAAATTGGAATCCTGTGAAATTGGAAGGCACTTTTGAAAAGGACCCATGTGCTGCCCCAGACAAGGTAACTGTGAGCTTGGATACGTGTATCCGGCTGCTGACCATTCTCTAGAGCTGATATTCCAAGGAACAAGTGGTAGGTCTAATAGTGGAAGTATCTGTCTTTCTGTCCAAATGACAGACCTGATCCAAAAGCCAAGGGGAAACTTGAGAAAGAATCACAAGGACCATCCTACAATATTCAGGCAACAGTTAATACCCACTAACATCTAATTTTAACAAAACTGGGCAACAATCCCACAAATTCGTAATGCGCAATTCTATTCATTAATGACAAAGAAGAATGGATCTCTCTACTGACGGACAGAAAGCATCTCAGCCCATATTATAAAAAATAATCATATAATCTTCGTAGATGCAACTAGAAAAGGTTTCTTAGAAAACATTTCCCTATTTTCATTATCTGGTGACCACCTTGTTTCTTCAGAACATACACAAACACATGTGCACAGTATGCTTTTTAGATGAACAGGACCAATAACCTGCCTGCTTGGAACCAACAAACCAATTTAGAGTTGATTCCCACATATATTAGTTTTTTCATCAATGTATCTCCAGTAACTCAATGAACGGCCTCTTCAACCACACTCGTTTAAGTGGAAAGTCACCAACATCAGACACAAGTGTATAAAATCAAAAAGGTTGTTTTAACTCTTGCGGAAATGGCCCTTGACAGTTAAAGAACTCTTAAGGAAATGGTCCTTGAGAGTTAACTGCTTTCCGGTGCTACTCTTTTCCTTGTAGAGCAGTACAAAGAATTCAACATAGTCATTTCCGAGATTTGTTAACGTTCTGTGTTAAAGAAAACAAAACAAACTGAACCCAGCAAACACGAAGGGTGTCACACTGGGTTTGGTTCTCTGAGCTGGGTGGCTTGATACGCATTACTCCAACTACCAACACAGGCATCCCATATGAAACGTGCCCTTATATATACGGAGTGATACCAAGAGCTTTTCTAACCTCTAATTAAAACCTAAGAATGTTTCCCCTTAGTCTTTCTGGGAGAAAGACAAAACATGTCAGCTTCCAAAACAGTAACTTATCATGACACACTGCTCACCATGGACAGATTTGGATGCCTAAGGTCCGAATAAAATTAACTGGTTACAATCTTCAGTCAAACAGCCTTTCTAACAGCAGATGAAAGCCAAAGGGTTAGAAAAATCCAGAGCTCTCATGTTTTGACCATGTTAGCAAAAGCAAAACCAAACCCAGGCTATTCAGGAGCTGCCCAAAACACACTTACAGACAGGAAGGTGAGCCCTGACCTTTCTAGAGACGATGCAGCAGGGACCTTTTGCCAAGTGTGCCATCACCTCTCATAGTAAAACTGCTCCTAGGGCTGTATGAATGGCTCTGCGGGATAGATGGTAAGAGAGAAACATAAAAATTCTTCTTTTGAGAGGCTTTTGGCCTCCTGCAAGCTCTTCACTCTTTCCTATGAGGAAGTTAAACTGGAATTAATTACTTTTACATTGCAAATATGCAATGCAGTATCTGGAAATTGTTGCAATCTGGGAGAGATACAAGAAACCAGTATTTTGAGAAGTGAAGAGTGGTTTGGGATGCCTGACTGGAACTACTTCAAGGAGGGCAGCCTTTCAAAGCTGGTAGAAGTCAGGGCTTCTGGAAAAACATGCAGCTTCCCTGAGACTCAAAATCAGATGCTAAAAAATGGACACATTCAAACACATTACTTCACTTGAAAATCAGGAGGACTGAACCTCCTGAACATGCATCAGGATGAAAGAAAAACTGACAAAAGCAGCAATGGCAGGGATAATGCACAGAAGTGCAAATGTGAAGGGCTAGCAATGAATCTGGTCACAAGCAGCTCAATAAACAGGAATGGATCCTGCCAGACAAGCAATGGAAGACTCCCGTGCTGCCAGAGAAGGTACAAGTGAGTAGAAACACTGGGGTTTTAACTGCACATTGGGAAGCAAACAATGGAATAGATAAAGACTGTCTCTAGTTTTAGCAATGTCTGGTGCTCCCAAGGCAAACTAAATGCCTTCTCCACTGTCTAAAGTATTTCTTTGCAAACCACTAGTTCTATTGCATTTTTTCACGTACCTGGAATTAAAGTAATAGTCAAAAGAAAGAGATTGGAAAGATAGCAGTAACGAGACCGCAAACTAATTTTATGGCAAAGGAGCCTATGCTAAATACTAATCTTTTCAGTGCCTTTAGGGCATCCATGAAACTAGCTCCTGTGGGTCTATAATTCATAGAGACACAGAAATTCAAGTAGAAAAAGATAAGCTTTATCCACTTTACTACAACACACAATTCTTTCTCGCCGTATGTGCTTTTCAGCTTTGCTGAGCCCGGTTTTCAGCATCTTAAATGAGAGAACACAACCGTATATGTTACATCAGCTGAAGAAGTCATGGAAGTATCTTTATGTCGTCAAACTTGGAAAAAGTAGAGATAGGTGGTACAAGGCACTGGAACAGAGTCACTCCTTTGAATTAAACAGTAGAATTTTTGTACTTTGGCTTATTACCAATTTCTACCTCAGTATGCTTAAAAGAGCTGTAACTAATCAACTATGTCACAACCACAGCAGCTATATTGGCATCGTGTTGTACATGCCATGTGCAAAATGCTGCTCTGAGGTTCATACCAGAAGAAAAGGCTTATGAGTTCACAGTATCGTGCTGTAATCTAGCTCAGGAGAAGATATCTGCCCATGATTAAGGTAGGGCAAGAGCTTCAGGCAAGTTTCATAATCAACCTGATCACTGCCATCTAATATTGTGTTTGCAACTTAGAGCCTAAAATGCTCTTGAAGTGTTTTGCAGATGGGAAGTTCCCAGAAGGCCAGTGGGAGAGGTCTGAACGCCCTTCAAGCTCGTTATACACTATTTTCAGGCTGATACTCAATCGTATTTTGGCTAATTTCGTTAAGTTCAAACTTCAGCTGTAGATGCCACATCACAAGGCTACACTAATTCTTTCTCCCTCCCCTTGTGTCTTAATAAGGAATGTAGGATTGCCAGGCTCAAGTGCTTGATTCTTAATAGACACTCTGTATTATTTTTAAGAGTTTATTATTTTTATATTCTTAAATTTCCACATTGTATTTTTATAATTTTATTTTGGTTCCCCTCTCTCTTTTTATTTTTCTTTAAACCACTGCACCAGAATGTGTTTTGACCATCTTCCAAACTGAAACACGTACAAAAATTTCTGAAGCATTCCAATAATTGTAAACTGGGCTGTGCTGCCCAGGCAGGAACTCTGCTTCTCTCTCTTTCTTTCTCTCTCTTAAACAAAAAGTATTTCCACTGAAAATAAAGAGAAAAAGGTCTTTTTGCAACATACAGAAGCAGTGAAATAGGACACTTCAGTTTCATATGAAACAGGCAGCGTGCAAATAGTCTGAATTTTAACAACCTACATTAGGAAAACTATAAAATACAGTATGGCAATTAAGTAACTCGTTACTTTTACTTCTAAAAAAGAAAATCTTCTGATTTTATTTTAGAATTGCCAGGCTTCTATCCTGCAAGCCTCAATAAAGCCAAACCCATTCTCTTCCAGATTTATTATTATTATTATTTTTACACAGAAGCTAAAGTGTGTAACGGAAAATTATGTAGACAAAGTCCCTGTTGTACAGAAAATGACAATGCAACCTATTATTTTCAGGATAAATCAGCTCTCAGTCTAATTACCATGTTCTTGTAAATATTCTATACATTACCAAATCTTAGAGCTTACTATCATTGTCTGGATCTTGCAAATGACCTTGGAAAGAAAAAACAGACAGAGGCCCATTGATTCCCATGCATGGAGTCCAACAGTCCACTCCGCCAGTCTCTTTGCAAGATCAAGACCACAGAGACACCCACAATTGCTTAATTATATTCACCACCATACCATCAAATATGAAAACTGAAGGAATATTTAAAGTCCACTTGATTATTACAACTGTTGCTTTTCCTTTACTTTGTTTTTTGGTTCCTCTCCCCTGCCATTTTAGCCCAGAAATCTAGTCAGTCTCCTTCGGCTTGCAATCAGCTTTGCCCTCTTGTTCTGTGCTGCTGCTCTGTGGCTTGTAGATACTGGGAGATACCTATATTTGTTAAAAAACAACTTGAACTTAAGAAAAAACGGTAGAGCCAGTTCTAGCTGCTTCAGTTTTCCTAAAAACAGTGTCCTGTCAAAATCCCCATTCCCAGTTACATCCAAGTTAACAGTGTCCCTTTTTCAGAAAAAAACCCTCTTTGTAGCAATGCTAATCTCTTTCCACATGCCATTTTAGCCTAAGCACAGTTTTGACTCAAAACAATACTGAAAGATAATGGTTATGTAAAAACCCGCAAAAATGTGTTAATAATAAATAAGCCAAAAGGCATATAAAACAAAAAGCCAAACACTGGATACAAGAGATAGAAATCACATTTTTTCCATAAATATGATTTCAGTGCAAAAGCCGCTGTTCGTAGGCATGCCAGTCTGAAAAATAAACCCAGTGTTCTGATTAAACACACAGCGTATTGTCATGCGAGGTTAGGAACAATGCGTTTTTACGCATTTCTGGTGGAGAAACATCATCTCTGCTCTGCGAGAGATTCAGCACAAACCATCTGTGCCGTTCCTCTCCCTGACAGCCCTGCTAAATAAAGGGGCCAGTAAAGAGTTAAAGTCTGCTCTCTGCACAAGCCTTCATCGTTTGAGTGCGGTTGAAGCTTCTTGTTTCCTCTCGCGTAGGGGTCAAATGAGCTCAGAATACTTGATTCGTAGCACAGCGTGGATCTGAAGAGCAGAGGTCAGACAGGTTGACTTTCCTGTAATTGCACAACCTAGCACGTTAGCCCTGGACTCACGTCAACGTTTAGCAACCAGAACCCCAAAGGATCTCCGTGTTTGGGGTACACTGCTAACGCGCTATGCAGTGTCAGAGGTGCATTGCTGTCTAGTTTTTTTCTGCAACTCCTATCATCATTTTGCTCAGAGATTGATAATGACATAGTCATCTATTTAATTTCTGCTAAAAGCAACTTACCTCCCTCAAAATAAAGATCGTTGTGCAAATACTTAAGTGGGCCAAAAGCTCTTCTAGGACTGCAAGGGGCACAACCGTACAACGTCCCACCTGCAAGTGGGCAGCATGTCTGGTATGCCAGAAGCACACTCGTATGTCCTGCTAGATAAGCATTCTCACTGATCAGACAATGCCTAACATTTGGGCAAGATTAACAGAAAACACTATGTGAAAGCACTTTTGATCCCTTTGCATATTACCAGAGAAAAGTATGTAACTTAGATGTGAAGGGGGAACTACTGAATCACCTTGAGATATTCATTATCACGTGTGAAATCACCTCACTTGAGAACCGCCCAACTTCTATTTCCTTATTCAGTTCCTCAGATCAAAACTGATTCTTCCACGGAGCCATGAAAACATTTACTTCCCCGATGATGAGCAAAGACTCGCCCATCTAATACTCAGGTTAAAGTTAATTCAAAACCAGACACCTGGATGTATCTCAAACGATAAAACGATAAGCAGAGCATGCACCAAAGTGGACTTGCATTCCCTCAACGGGCTGGCAGGTAATCTTTCAATTTATTATTCATGCAGTATCATAATAGAAACCGTGCTTTTCAGAGAAATAGAAATTGATTGTTCCCTGCCTAACAAGCATCCAGCCTAAAAGCCTGATTCCACAGCTCCTTAAAGAGGTGACACGCACTAGCAAATCTTACCTAACATCAATGTCACAGAATCAGATCCTATATTACACATGGTGGAGGTCATAGATTACAACGATAGGCTATGATTAAGGTGACTATCATATACTTACGCTGTTAATTAGTTCATTTAAAAAAAATTTAGTATATTAAAATGTAGATGCAGTGTCCAAGCAAATTAAAAAGGAAGGTCAAGAGGTGTACCGTATGTAAAGCGGAGCCTACCTCATATGTTTTCATTTTTGTTCTGCAGATTTGGAGCAAAATAGCTTCAGGATAGCTGGTATGGCAAACTTATAATTCTGTGAGCTACTATTTTGTACTAGGGCATCTAAGTTATCATTAAAAACAAACACGGAAGAACAACTTTGGAGCTGCAATCTGAAATACCTAGATAAGGTTGAATATTCATGGATTAACTATCTAGCTGGACCAGCGTCTGAGGCCCAGGCACTGCCAAGCATTTAGGCACCTGACTCTGTGAAGGCAAAGGAGATTACATTCCTTTAAAAATTTGGGCTTTGATGCCTTTAAGGGAAAGAGCTTACTGCACAGAAAGTATCTGCAGTTTCTCAAAAATGTCGAAATTTTGGATTCGTCTAATCTCTGAAATCTGCTCTACAACCAAATTGTATGGTCTTTCTGAATATAGGTCCTCTAGTTTGCCTGATGTAATTACGCAGCTCAACTATCTCCAACAAAATGCTATAATCTAACTCTTCTATTAAATAAGAAAATAGACAGTAGACACATGTAATCATAAAAAGATTGAACAGGCTCATTTCCTGAAGTTTATTTCCTTTTTGTAACAAATATTTACTGTCAAATGTTTATTACTTTTACATTTGGATTTTTTTAATACTTTATTGAATTAAAAATACCACATTACCATTGGCTAAAAGAGGAGACAGCTGTATTTGCCAATAATTTCTACAGCTAATGCCAATGACTAGTGCCAATTTTTTTTTTGGTTCATATTTTTGTAGACAGCTTTGAGACTTACGATACAAGCATTCTGCAGATGAGGCATGAGAAACACAAAGGTGAAAAGAACACAAACTTCGAAGGTTTAAAAACTAAAACTGATCATTTCCTCTAAAGAATTTCCTGTCGTTGCCTTCAAATGCCAATTCAGAGTAGCATAACAGGATGCAAATATTTACTTAATGGCGTGTGACATAATTGATCCAAACTTTCACAGTGTGAATGCTAACTCTTAACACACATCTGTAACAGAAAAAGACTTCTAAATAAGTGATTGCAAAATGTTTTTAATCTGCTGAAGTTCTACAAGGCTTTTCATTAGAAAATACTAAAGTCCTCACAAAATAGGCTTTTGTTTGGGACATACTGAAGGAATGATGGAGGAAAAAAGCACAGTTTTCACTGTGTTCTAAAGATGTCAAATAACAAGACTGGTAAAAAATCTTGGGAGACACAACCACCTGCTGTCTGTATCTCACAGAGAAGAACAGTGCCTGTTGGCTTGTTATTCTGGCAAGCAGCTTGTCCCTGAAGCAATTCCAGACTGGACATGCAATTTCTGCATGAGAACTGCTGACCACCTACCAGTAGGCTGACATTCTCATTAGGCACTGGACTATCCAGAAACAGAATGTTTCCTAACTCAGCAAGGGAAATTGCAAATATGTATTCCAACAGCAGTCAAGCTCGGCTGGGTGACACCCACACAAGTGGAAGAACTTGAATCATCCTGGGTAGATCTGGGGTTTTCTTTACAGACCTATATTCTAATACTTCACTTCCAGTACAGTAGTCCTGGTGGTCTGCATTTTCTTGATGGAGCTGGAAAATACAACCTACCCAGATTCTTTTCTTATTGTTTTATATTAGCTAGTTTCCAAATCCAAAATAAATAAAACAGCAAATGTGAAACTAAGAGCACGTTCCCAGGACTTGCACGTGTTCAACAGTTTTAGTAATTTGGCACTTAGAAACCTCAGTTATCACTGATTATTATTTTCTTTGTTAACACTGATTTAAGATCCCAAGATTGTGCAGAATGGGAAAAAGGGGACAACTGAAAAATACAAATGGCTAGTTAATGACAGCAAGAAACCTGGCTCTTTGTGCCTGTCTATATAGGACAGAATGCTGCCAGCTGGTGCTGGTGACAGGACACAGTGCCTCATGACTTTCTTCTGGATAGCTCCAAGGCCACTCTGGAAGTAAGCAGCATTTCTCTAGTCTCTATCTAAAGTGGGATGCAGACAAGCTCTGGTCAGAATGAAGACATCGAATTATATGCAAGACCTTTGGAAAAGTTTGTCTAAATTCCACAGGACAAGTCAGACAGCCTCATCTCAAATATGACCTACTTCTGGAGACACCAAAAATCGTTTTGATTTCCATTTTGTCAACCAGCCATGTGATACAAGCCATTTTGCACCCAAATTCCAACTAAACATCACGTTGTTTAGAAAACACACAGGAAGGGGCCTGTGTGATTCTGCACAAATCTCTAAATGGCCTCATCAAATAAGCAGTCATTAACATTTCCTTGGCACAGAGTTAGAGTCAGCTCCTAAGAACATTGTAGCTGTCTGAAGGTGAGGTCTATTGAAAGATCCAGACAGTCATCTAAGCTGACTCTGTGCAAGCAGGCAAGCATTCTTGTGAGAAGAGACTTTCACCTCAGCTGAACTTCCAGCAAAACAATCTCTACTGAGTACTTTAGCAAAACAGTGTCAAAAGGGAACTGTCCCTAAATTAAGACCAAGTATGAACAAAAGTTTTACTGAGTCTGCTCTAGATTAACAGGACCAGTGCAGGGAAAGGAGGAGGACTGCGTAAGTATATTCTGTTGACATGAAGGCCAATGGGAGTTTGACTGCTGACTTTGTCTCAGCAGTGCTCAACAGACTGAAAATCCCATTACATAGTTCTGAGGAAAGTACAGACTCCTTTTCTTCCCCAGTGCTTGACCGCTTTATTTCTACTTCCCACCTTGTTTTCAGGTACCCCCCATGAGCTCTTACCTCCATATTCTTACAGAATGTAGCATTGGTCCCAAAAAGTATCTGGCACTGTTCATCGGCACTGTAGTGCATTCCAGGCAGCTTGTGAGGGAGCCGCACCGCGTATTGGCTTCGGGGGTCGGTTACCAGCAAACAGGTGCTGACCTTGGACCTGTGGAGTGGGAGAATTAAATATGCCTTTAAGGGAAAGCACCTTTGAACTGGAGTGTTAGATCACTGCTGTAGAGAAGCTGTTGTCCTCTTTTCAACAGGGAATCTGATGACCTCCTGTGAAACTGGTGATTTTTCCCAGTATATACCTGGAAGCCTTCTAAATCATTGAAACCTATGGATAGAAATGTCCGTGGGAACTCATCCCTGGCCCCAGGCCTCAGGGCAGAATCAACTATATTCACATCATTCTGGGTTAAACATTTGTCTAAACTATTCCTGAAAGTCTGATGGAGACTCAGTTCCGTCCCCAAGCTATCTAGTCCAAAGCTTCAGTGACAGTTAGAAAGGCTTCTCTCCTGTCTCACCTGAATCCCCCTAGCTGAGTTTTAGGACCTTGATTTATTTTCTTATCCATCATACATATAAAGGAAAGATTTTTCCCTTTGCCTTTGTAACAATCTTTTACAAATTGGAATATCACTTTGTCATCTCCCCTCTATCACGGACCAGAGTGAGTTCATATGCAACTTCTTTTTCAACTTCATGCTTTTAATGTAACAGTAGATATCCCATTTTCTTTCATTATTTTCCTTTCTCTCCCACTTCTAATACCCAGAGTGGGGAATTTTCCATGCTGAACCCATTTCTAGCAACAAAAGCACTGGCCACTGTGCCAGACACTGTTTGTCAGAGAGCTGCACTGTAGGTTTAAGACCACAATTACAGAGTTCAGACAATTCCAGTGCATTCTATAGTACATGAGACTTAACAAGCAGCAGGGCAGAAATCCTTCCCAAACTGTTGAATATGATGAACTGAAATATGGATGCAGTGGGAAAGAAGTTTATAGTGAACTGTTTAAGACCAACACTCACTGAGGAGTGAGAAAACGCATCAGAATTACCTCCAGGCAAGGTAAAGTTTCCATAAAATAAAAGCTATTTAAGAACAATAATGACAGACAGTAAAAGCCACAGCACAAAGCTGGCAGCACACTTCAGTGAAGATTTTTTCAGGCCACCTACACACGGATTTCTGTCATTGCAAACACGAAGGGCATTTTTGGTAAAATGAAGGTGATCTGGGATCACTGTACACTGACAACTGCACATGCACATTTGTAAAATGAAGGTGATCTGGGATTGTTTTTAAGAAGCTATCAGTACTCTGACAACTCCACATGCACAGCACACAAACTGCAAACCTCAGTTTCAAAGGGGCTACTGTAATGGAGACAGATTCAAACTTGCACACCCTAATGGCATATGCACACGTGGTTTTTTAAGGAAAACTGTTAGACTTTCACTTTCAAGTAACACATTGGATTCTTGACTGACATGGTTTTTTATAATGAGCACAATCCTTACTTTAGGAAGTTTTCAAGGTCATCGCGGCTGCATGAAGACCAGGAAAGGTCACTTGGGTTCCTGCCCTTCACCCATTCTCCAGACATAATATGAGACCTCCCTGCGCAGGGTTGATGGTCATCATCATGGCTCATTCCCATGCTGTTTGATTAAAACAAAACAAGACAAAAATCCTATTAAAAAAAAAAATCCTCATTTCCCATCGGACTTAGTATTGACACTCTTAGCAATTAACAAGTCGAAAACAGGCTGCACATTTAACACAGAACCATTGACCTACTGCTCTGGGCACCTGTTTCATGAATAATCTATAGGTTCCTTTAATATATCCATTGCCTTAACTTCACAAAGGTTTTAGTATTTGTGAGTTTGAAGCCTTTAAATGTGCTTCTAATGGACTTTCCTACCAGGAAATATAACTATTTGAGGGTTCATGAGACATGAACCTGGAGAAGTGATGTAGCACAGCTGAAGCATATCTGCTAGAATATCAAAGCCAGTATTTATTGAAAAATCTGGATTGCTTTCTCAAATCTAGTGGATATGGTCCGTACCAAGAGAACACTCACCAAATTAATAATAGAGAAGGACCAATTTTCTTGCGTCAGTGTGAATTTGGAATAACTCTACTGTTAGGAAAAACATTTCTCTAAATTTGTGGCATTGTACAATCTCTCTCTCATCTAGTTTTGAAGCTCATCCTTCTTTGAGTGGTGGGCTGGATCAGATGACCTCCAGGGGCCCTTCCAGCCAAAATTAGTCTATGACTCTATAATAGCAATGGTCAGACATGAGCCTGAGGCAGAATCAAGTGCTCTTTTCTGCAAGCACTGTCCAAACAAGCACCAAGGCTGCCCCATGCCAGTCTCAGCAAGAACAGAATGTGACCTACTCAGCAAAACAAACCATCTAAACAAACAGCAGATTGTGTTGTATAAACAGACATGGAGGAATTAAAACACATTCAGTGAGGATTTCAAAAAGTATCCAAAAATAGAAAATATTACTTAACCTCCATCCAGCTTCCCACCCAGGATCCTTCTATGGTTAGTGGAGTCTCTACCATTGGGCTGCTACAGTAAACCACTGTTCAGAATAAATCTCTGTTGCCACTGTAGGAAGGTGAGACACCTCTGCTGGAGGTAAGTCTTTGCAAACAACCTTCATGGTGGCAAAGAAGGGATAACGGACGCAACCAAGTTCACCTCCTACGTCAGTGAAACGTCCCAAGTCCTCACTGGCTGTCCTGCACTCAGCCCATCGTACCATGCTGCCTGGCAGCAAAAGTGAGTTAAGCATTTTCCAGCCTACTTTGAAATGACCATTAAAACAATTTTTTAAAATCATATGGAATGACAACATTTTGAAACATTAACATTCTTCCTTCGATTCCAACGTGAAATGGAAAATGGCCTTCAGACAAAAGGTGCCTTGTACAGCCAGTGTCACTTTCTAGCAGAATAACAGTCATCAATTTGGGGCTGAAAACACGGATTAACAGGAACTCACTAGGTCTCCAGCTGGCTGGACTGAGCGAGCCAGGGGCAGTCCCTTTAAATATGGTGTTGGAATCCTTAATCCGTGGTATTTCTCTACAAATCAGAGGCTCCTGTTTGCTTTCTCACTATGCTCTTGGCTTTGCTTCTCTCCAGTTTTGGGACTCAACTGTTTAAAGCCTAAACACGACATACATTTCTAGTTGCAATGAACCAAAACAGGCTTCAGCAGTTTGATAATTATGGCTTAGATTAAACCGCCATCTATGCTATTTTTAGCTTAAAGTGAAGATTATATGGTGGAGTCTATTATTTTAGGTTTATCTCCAGGGACATTATTATTTCTAGCAAAACTACATCTAACATCATTTTTAGACTCAGAAGTTCATCGTTATTCTTGTTTTTAAACCTTTGTGGGTTTTGAACACAGCAGAAACATTAACATCAAGCACATTTTGTTTGATGCATGCAGGAATAATTTAACAGTCTATTAGTAACTCTAACTTCAAAACAGTAAAGAGTGAAATTCCTGCTCCACTGAAGTGAATGGGAGTTTTGCCATTGACTTCAATGGAGCCTGGATTTCACTCCAAATATTTTACCCATGTTGTTTCTACACACAGAGAAAACTCTTCACATGCTAGGAAGAAAGTTCCAGCAGTATCCCTCCAACGCAAATAAGCCCATCTGAAGTTCGTATTCCTAAAAGTCAGGAAAGAAAGAGCTAAGTACCATGAAGCAAGGTATGTAAGCTTGCTGGAAACCTTCCAGAGGAAAGTTTGCCCAAAAATGCCAGTTTAGAAGGCTTGTGGGCATGCAGCAGTCCTGTTAACTTCTCTAATGGAAACGAGGCAGGTTTCCAAGGTTTCTTCCAGCTTGCCTGCCTTGTGACTGCCACAGTGCTGAGACTCAAAGTTGTGTCCTTCAGGTTTCTACTTTGTCAGGGCTTCTGTGGGATGGGACTTGGCAGCCCTCCCATTCTGGCAGCTTCCTGAACGGCCTCCTGGTCGGCACCTCAGCCGTTCCACTTGAAAAGGGTGAAAACAAACCATCTTCCTGACTTCCCAAGTGTTTTCGGCTCCCTGATTTTATCTCTTCCACAAAAGACTAGTGTTTGGTCTAGAGCTGTTAATTAAGAAATGCCTTAGCTTTCTGATTAATGTCATTTACTCTTTGTTAAATTTGTTGAAAGTGGGATTTTTTTTTGTTGGCAAACAACAAGGGCAGTGGTTACTAATTAGTGCATTCCTGTCCTTAATTTTATTTTAAACCTGACCTCATGAAAGATGTCTGCCTAGGAGAAATGCTGAGGCTAACATTCATTACTCAGCTTTGATTTTGCAGAGGTGTTTGAGGCAGACAGAATGTATTCTCTATAAAGACTGCGTCAGAATTTACATCTCAAGAGTTATTTACAGCCTTCTTCTGAAATTCGTTCAATTCTTACACATGTGGAAATTGACACCTTTCTCAATCATTCCTGATTTCTTAACATAAATTCTTTAAAAAGCCATAAGCATAAAGGAATTAAGCCTGAGCTATGGGCATAAAGCAAAGGAGCTCTGCTAAGTCAAAAGAACCATGCCAGTTTATATTAGCTTGGGATCTGGCCTCAAGGTACATAGGCAACCTCTACTGGCCTCTCTGTGATGAGTTTCTGGTAGAATGAAACCAGCAACACCTTTGGAGCCTGTTTTAATTGGCAGCGCAGAACTTTTCCCAGCATCTACTTTACCTTACAATGACTCACTTGAGGAAAGGATTAAATGACCTGCAGGACTAAGGCATACCCTAGCATGCTAACACATTCTTTTCTGAAGTTCAAGGGTCTCCAGCGACATCAAAGGGATCAGTTTTTCCTAAACACATAGTAAATGTAATGCCATGCTGATTCTTTTCACTAATGAATACTCCCCCTCCTTTTAACAGAAATAAATCGGACAGAGCATTATGTGTTTGTACCAAACAGCAGTGCAAGCGCTGATTCAGTGCTTTGCATTTTCTTTGTGATCATCTAATCTTACCTGCTATTCAGAAGTTCATATGGAATTAGAAGCAGATAATCAGTCTCTCGAAATATTCTGCCTTGGGAAGGAGTTCTATTCTTACATGAACAGATCTTGGAAAAAAGAGCTGATAAGAATGGCTCTTAGATTAGAAGCAGGAATGTCAAAATGGCTCTACATCACCCTGCAAATCCACTGCCCGCTGTGCTCTCCAAGTCAAAACTGTCCATTTTATCAGGAGCAACAAACACATGCTGCATGTATCCTTTACACCACAAAGCCAGCAGAGCCACTGCAGACGAGCAGGACTCTATTTCCCTTTGTGCTGTTACTATCACAGTCACTAGCTCCATTCTAAGCACAGGGCAAATTTTAGCCTTCAGTTCATCACATTCTCCTCCTGAAGACAATGAGATTCCACAAAGGCAAGCAAGAACAGCTTAGACTGTCAGCTCTTAAACTCCTTTCATTCTATGTTTATCCAGAGTAAGCACAATGGGACTCTGGTGTCACACTCCAGCTTCTTTTCTAATATAAATAATGCATTGGTTATCGGTCAAAGACACTAAGGCGTCACCAAAGGAGTCCTGAAGCATATTTATTGTTGCTCATCATACGTGAGTCCAGAAACAAGCTGACTGACCAGTTTGAGTTCTGACTGTTAATATAATCACAGCAAGGCAAGTTTTATCAGGAGTCACAGGGAGGCAGCAACAATAGATCTCTTTGATGCTGTTTTTCATAGAATGAGACTTTAAAGTATCATTGCTATGAATAAAAAAATACCATGCAGTCTCTCAAAGCCCTGACCTCTCTGAAGTCTGTGCTCCTTTCCAGGTCACTATTCTCCGTCACAGACTACGCAGCAACAAGAACTGGGTCAGGACGCCAGAATTACTCTCTGGGCCTGAGCCGGCCAATTTCTTGTGTAACCCTTTTTAGCTAAATTCAATTAACAGCCGTTTGCATTCCCACAGCAATGCTAAATAAATGCACTTGCTTTGTTTGTTTCGGTCATTAGTGGAGCTTCTCCTCTAGACAGTTAATGTAACTAAACCGCTCTGTTTACCCTTGGTGCGTTCTCCAATGCTTCCTGTTATTCTTTAAAAGCCTGAGCCAAAGCGCACCAAAGCCTGTCGAAAGCCTCCTATTGCCTTCGATGCACTGTGCGTTGCACCTCCAAGTTCTAAAGGTCGTGTATACAAATCTTCATCAGAACCACTACGACTCTCACTAGGTTTCTTATTAAAAGCCCCAAATCCCAGTTAAAGGATAACGCCAAGAGCTGGGGGAAACTGATTTAGGAGACTCTAAATTTTTTCAACAGCTGCAACTTTGTGGCTGGTAACAGACCACTTGAGAATTCCCCAGGATTATTATCATACACTCCCACTCTGGAGGGGAGAGATTATTAAATAGGGGCAAGAGGCAAGTTTGCTAGAAAATACCATCAGTAGTAAAAGAAGAGCTTTTCTTTAGAAAAAGGCAGAAAGAGGGTAGCAAGTGAAAGAAAGAATAATGAAGAAGCCTGAAAAAACTATACCCAGAAGTGGAAACACCCTGAGCTTCTACAATGCCTCTGTTTCAAATGAGCAGTTCAGCTGCCTGTTAATAAGAGCTTCTCCATAGCCTCCCTAGGAAAGCCAAACCATTCCATTTGTCTGCAAGTAATTCAGGGCGATTCAAACGCCAGTTCGCTTTAGAAACAAGTGACACTCAGGACTAGCAAGGCTACCCAAGGTGACCTGGCTGTCACCCCAGCTCTTATTAAACTGCTGCACGACACACAATGGATTGCTCTCCACACAACTGGCACTAACCTCAAAGTCACCATTTCGCCAAAGGACAGTGAGGCCATCCAGCTGCCAAGAAGGAAATGAGGACAGTGGTCTGTCTCTCACTTGAACAGACAGAGAAATCCAAGGGAGAGTCTTTCTCTTCCTGAAGAACCAGCTCACAATGGCTGCAACTGTATAAACTGGGCAAGACGTTAAAAAGGAAGAGTTCCTTGGGGCTGCTTGCCCTGCAGACCAACAAGGTCTCGAAGAATTGTGCAAGGGGCCTGCTACAGCAATGTCCCAAATACAGAGGGGGACAGGAGAAAGCAGTGATCTCTCTTGCTCCAGGTGAAAAGCTCAGTGGGGTCACTAAGGTTTTTACATTCTTGGCTGATCTTTGTTTGCTGGAAAGCACGTTCTCTCTACCTTTGTTTATTTCAGATGCCTTGTCCTGCAGATGTTCTCTAAAAGGCTCTGTTTCCGCAAGGCAACAGTGAATTTATAAGAGCTGTATGGAGTACCAGGAGTTGCACATCACAGCAAGGTAGGTCACTACTGGCCTTCTCAAAAGAGCATATAAGAGAAGTCATTCTCTGTGATCCAGCTTGCCATGAGTCACCCAGAGGTAATCTAGCATTAACTGCAGAGCCAAGATTAAGCACAAGATTTCTTTCCAAAGCCCACTGGAGAAATATAAATACAAAGCAAGGGCAGAGTGGACAACGTCCTCACATACTGTGAGAGGGAAGGGAGAAGGGGAGCTGTAATTTTTCCGCTCTGGCATTTCAGTGTGGGCAGGATGACAGTGACACATCAAAAGCCTGCTATTTAGACATGCTGTGGGTGCAAATGCCATCTGTTTATCCATATGAAGGACATAACTGAAGGACAAAATTCCTCCCCCTTCCCACTTCCTATTGGGTCTCCATGAATAGTTGAGAAGGGAGTCCCGTCTCTATAGTCCATCCAACCTCAACCACAAAGGAAGATGCTGGTATGGAAGGAGGTTATACAGGGTGCGTGGTTGACAGCTGAGAACATTACACATGGCCATTAAACTCAAATCAATACAGGTCACTAAGCAGAGAATGTACGTCAACAGTTCTCAGCAGCTACTGACTTGGGCTGGATTTGAACCAGCAACTTAGAAGTGGGAGACAGTATATCACATAATCAAGCCTGTGAGCCATCCAGTCCCAAATCGAGTTCAATGTTAGGAATTTTTATTAACGTTTGAAATTGAAGCTGCATCACTGGAAAGATGCCTACTTCTGAACTGGTTCAACATGTTTAACATTTCACTATAAAATGCTGATATCTTGCAAGTTATGAGGTTTCCAACCAGTCGGGAATGAAGGCAGAACAGAGGCAGAAGTGAAACGGGGTTGCTCATTAGAGCTGGGACTGTAACAGGAGCTGCAGTGCAAAATGAGGACAGTAAGTTTAAGAGAGTGACCTAGGAAGGTGCTGCATCTGCAGAGCAACAGAAGAGAGGCAGAGACAGCCAGAGGGGTCAGAAGGGAGTCCAAGCGAGGCTTGGATGGAGGGCAAACTAACAAATGCTGGGGAAATGCTGAAATGAGCTGAGCTGGGGAGGAGGCAATGAAACAGCTTTCGTAACCTTCTTACAAAAACAATGGTCACTGTTGGCTTAATGGAAAACAGGCTTTTTCACCTTGTGCTTTTCAAACATGTAAACCCAGTCACTTAAATATAACTCAACCATTTCAGAAGCTGTCAGGAGGTACTTTGTGAAGCTGTGATGAAGAGAGGGAGATGACCCTACTTAAAGCATTTGAAGTTCTCGGAGATGGTCATTGTGTACATAATGTTACCTAGAACAGGGGTGTTCCGGATGGGTGCTGAGCTGTTGCGTGTTTTTAATCAGGAGAGACAACATTTAAAGGGAGCCATGACTACTGGGCTCTTGTTTTCATAACCAAGTTTATGTCACTCTCCAATAATGAAGTAACCAGATATTTTATATGGTTATCTACTCATCAAACAGCCAAGAAGCCAACAACGGCGAGTGAGAACACACGAATGCCTATGGCGAATAACAGTGTGGAAAGCTGTGGTTTATTCAGCTGCATGACAGATCCAGCCCTTTATGATATGGTTTTAATTTAAAAAGAATTACTTCTTTCGCCATGGAATCTGGAAGGCAGCAAGTATGAGCTTGTGTCACAAGGGACAGATAGCACGCGTCAGAGACTGACATGGCAGGAACAGGCAGTGTGGCCTTTTACTCGCTCAAACATTTAATCTAAAAGCTTGTTGCCCATGTGGTCTGATACCTGCAACAGAGCTGGCCAAACCCCGCTGACATCAATGACTGTCCTTTTATATGGTTTGACCGAAGTTAGATCAAGGCAGTGAAGAACAGGGTGAAATCAACTTATGATCTTCTACCCAGCAATCATATCACATGCTCACGCTATTGACTACTTCTTCCAGCGGACATTTGCTCATGCGATTCCCCCTCGAGAATCCTTCCCTCTGTGGCAGAGTGGCTGATTCACAGCAGGGCAGGCATTGCCTGACGTATTCCAAGACATTTGGTAAGATAAAGGAATCCAGTTGCGACGCAACTGAACACTTACCATTCCGACAGGCTGCCTCCACTGCATCTAATTTGTAGGATGAGGTCCCAGCACAGCAACCTTTTCCTGAAAAAGCTTCACAGTGTTTCTGGTAAGACTCAGCAGGTTCTGAGACTGCAGCGGGTAGTGTACGTTGTGGCAGAAAAAGGAGTGCTCCATCAAATACAAAGTCTTAGAAAAATCTAAAGCTGACCAATAGATGTACAGATACGTTTGGAAATTCCACAGGGAAGAGGTAGCATTATCTCAGGAAAACACCCTTCTCCCTTCTGATCTTAAAGCTCACTACTTTCCAAGTGCCTTGTAGTAACTAATACAAATCTTTAAACATGAAAGTTGTCAACCAGAGTAGCTCCAACAGTATGCATTCACACTCAGAAAGGACTGTGATTACACAGCATAGTGTAAACCATTTAGTACCAACTGTCTCAGCACAGGTGAAGTCCTGTTTAGGATCCTGTCTCTCTGAGAGAAGACATTTAAAGATGCAAAGTAAGGTACAACCCTCAGTTATCAGGGATGAGTGTATAATGTCTGAAACAGCCCACTCTCCTACTGCATAAGGACTCAAAAATGGCCGTAGTGGTCCAGCCCAATCGTGCTGACGCAGCAGGGACTCACCTGAACCTAGGCAGGCAATGGAGATGTGGGAAAGGCTCATGCCATGAATCCAATCGCATGACCGCTGCCCAGCATCACATGGGAATGACTGCCCAGGGCTAAAAATGCCCTTTCTCTGCCCTCACACCCTCCCAACAGGATTGAGATCTCACCTTATTGTAACATTGATCAGAGTGCACAATGGATTCTTCAGCCTTTCTTTTTTCACCCTATGGGGCTTAACATCACACATCAGGTAGATTCCTGGCCCCTTCACATCCCTAGAGCACCACCCCATCTCCACAGCAGTCATCCAACCAGATGCTCAGCATTTCTAAATCCTTTCACATGCTTTGACGCATGCCAACAACACACAGAGGCAACAGGTTTCTGACACAACAGCATCAGTAAGAGTCAAGGATTGCTTTAGCAGTCCAATCCCCGTTGAAGAGGTGAACACAGATGTATCACAAAATACTTATTGTAAAACACGCGTCAGTGACCCTTTACTGGGAATCAGTTTCTCTCAAGCTACCAGTGAAGAGACACAGGCTACCTGTCATGATCACAGCTGAGCTGTGACCCTAAAACAAGAATAAAGTTATCTGAGGGCCAAAGGGTAACGTCCACCCGAAAAAAAAAAAAAATGTATGCACTAAGCTCTTTCCTTGCCCTCCAAAAGATTTAATCCACTTCTTGGACATAAAAAATGCTCTTGCTTCAGTCTGTTTCCAGAAAACAGGGAGTTGTCACAGAAGGAGCACAGCGACTACGAATGAAACAGTGGTGGGAAGTGAAAGACTGCTCATTTTTCTTTTCCGGTGAGCAGAGGCTGCTGTGCTCCATCTGTAGCTCCTTGTATGCAGAGCACCCTGGTGCATCACAGAAGTAACATGCTGAAGAGTAACAAGCTGTTTGCTTTCAGCACTGCCAGAAGTGGGTGAGAATGAGACCTCAGAAAATGTGACATGCATTTCCTCAGAAGATGAAAAGGGAATATAAATTATAGTGTGGAAAAAAGACAAAACCCTGGGATAGCTGGGTGGGATTTCCCACCCACTAGGGAAGAAAGACAAAAGCTCAGCAAGAACTGACGGGTCTGTCACTCAAAGTGTTAGCGATCTCAGGGGAAGCTCTTGCATGCAATCACTTGAATGTACTTTTCCAAAACTCCTGTGAAACCCATGAAAGCCTCCAGTTAACTCCATTAATGACTGAGGGTCAAACCTGAATGGAGAGATGCGACACGAGACATCCTCAAAAGAAATGCAAGACGATGGAGCGTATTTGCCAAATACGTGCAACACAAGTAACCACAAATGTCCCACACTCTGCCCCATCAGGAAGCCACCCACTGCTGAGCACTGGGGAAGCGGGGCAGCCTGGGGAATGCACTGTAGGAGGCAGGAATGCTGGCTGTCTTCCCACACTGGGAGATGAATTCTCCATTCCTGGAGGCGGGAATGAGGAGATGGACAACATCAAAAGACAAAGAGGTGTGAAGTAACTGTAATATATATAATTCTACCGGCATGACTTCTTCTGAAGTCCCCAGACAAGCCAGTGGATAAATGCTTTATGGTTCCCTGAGCAGCAGAAGTCCTCTTCACAGAAAGAAATATTTTTCAGCCTCTTTGTTTTATTCTTTCCTGGTCTATGTTGCCACTGTGGGCTTGCAGATTCAGCGCAAGAAGAAATTCGTTCTATGTGACCCTCTTACACCAATTCACCAAAATGACAGGTGATTGTAGTGGCCAGTAACAAACCTGTGTGCTCTCTTTTGTTTGCAAGAATGAAAAAAAAACAACCCCAAACTGTCTAGGAAAAAGGTTGCACAGGAGATGCAGGATCCAATTCTATTAGCTGCAGTTATAATCTAGCAATGGATCAGTCTGCAGTAGTTCAGCTGGACATTTGCTCCAGCTGAAGACATTTGCTGTAAGGACGTGGCATTTTCAGCAGTATCCTTGTCACAGCCACTTCCATCGCTCAAGAGAGCTCCCCATCCTCTCAGAAACTTTGTTTCTGGTAATGTGCCTCCTATATACCAGTTCCCTAAACTCCTGGGATTTTTCTAAATGGTGCAGCTGGGAAAATAATTCATAATCCCAGAACCATCTGGCCTTGGCTGTTCATAAGCAATTTTAAAAGCTCAGCACGCAATCTCACTTAGTCTCACTCATTTGATCAGCAGGGAGAGACTTGATATCAAATAGGAACATTGCAAATTATGGCTTGATATCAAAGCAATTTGGAAATGATACGTTCAGACCAATACTGAAGTGGAATTCTTTGGGTAGTGGGTGTGCCTGGTTGCCTACAAGCCTCAAGGCTAATGAAGCCAAGTTTGCTTTCTTATTGTCTAAGAATGACACATGAAGAAAGCAAAAAGCAATTTGGAAAGAGATACTCTTGCTTTGAATAACTTTGGCTTGAACATGTTGATGTAAAGACAAATTACAGAGAAACAAAAAAGTCTGTAATCTTCATAAGAAGAGATCTCTTTAGAGGGTCTTTAGCTGATAAGAGGTGCAGCATGCATGTCATTTAACTGATAACAGCTTTCTGGAGACCCTGTAGGAGTTTTTCTCACATGATTCTGTTCATTACACTCAGAGGTGCTGCCTGAAACACATTTCAGAATGAGCTGCAGGTATGTATTGTAGTACTTAAGGTATAAAAAGAAAATAATAATTCATTTTTCTAAATAAGCAAGGTATTTTTTTCTTTGAATGGAGAGAAGCCTCAGGATCATACCTGGATTGGTGTTGAAAAGGTGTAAAGAACAGAGTGAAATCATGGAGAAAGAGGTAAGAGAATATACCCAATAGAGATGATGACATTTAAAGTAAGTAGATGGGAGCTGATGCTTGCACACACAAGCAGAAAAGCAGAAGACAAAGTCATTATTCTAATGCTCCTGTAGGAAAACCCAGTTTGCCACATTACTTTAAAGCTACCAAACCCAGGCTATTTACATTTCTATCAAAAATTGACCATTGATGACCATGGTGGCTCATGATGGATACTAGGGGAGAGTTCTGCCCTCTTGGGCTATACCTATCCCGTGTTACATAGTAAGCAGCTTTACTTAAGATACAGGAGGCACTAGACAGGAAAGAATTTACCCATTGAAAGGTGCTATCGGTTGTGTTTTGAAGAGGAAGAAAGGAAGCTGTGCTTTTCCTTTGAAGGAAAGGTACTTTTCCTAAGAATATAAACTACCTAAACTAAGAAGTAAACTGTTTCTAGGGAGCATTTCCTTATCCTGTCTAGTTTTAATGTGTACAATTCAAGTGAATATTTAAAATGTTGTGTTAAAAACCTGCCACTTCATTAGCTATCTCCGGAGCAACGCTGGCAAAGAGCAGGGTGGTAGGAAGGGAGCCCAGGTGGTAGCAGGTGGAAGAGACAGGCAGGCTTTGGATTCTCACTGGCAGGTGAGAGTCAGCTACCAGAGGGTGGACATCAGAAATTCCTGAAAGGTCAAACTGTCCCATAGGTGGATAAGATCCGGCATACACCAGGAGCGTCTCAGTGGGCTTTGTAGCAGAGAAAGAAGGTACAGAAAAAAAAGACTCATTTTTAAGGCTCAACACCCTAAGCTAATTAGAGCCCATCAGTAAGGAGACTTTTCAAGCAAGTGAGAACAAACCATTATGATCAGACTCCTTTTGCTTTGATTTGCTTTACCGAAAAAAAGAACAAAAGCAGAAAACTGAGAAAACTGTGAATTATTCTTCTCTTTTTTTGGAAACGGGGTTCAAGTAAAGACATAGATGACAAAATTCCCTACTGGGTTGGATCCAGCAATGGGAAGAGGCCCAGCATCTGCTGTAGGGAGGATTTTGCAAATGGCAAGGGATCAGTGAGAACAAAGAGAGCCTGTTTATTTAGTTTGTCTAGTAAACGCTTTTTGCTGAATTTTATTCCCCAACGCAACTGTTGGCCAAGAGGCAGCCAATCTTGTTCCACAACAGTGCAGCCTTCCACTGACATAATGGTAAAGGGAACCACATTTTTAGAGGTAACAATATTTCCACTGGCGCTGCCACTGCTGAGTTACTACCGAAGGCCTTTCCAAGTGACAGTCTGGGATTCATCACCTTTCCCAGCTCTGCAGTCATTTTCACCTGGAACCTGTTGAACTCAGCAGGCCAGGCAGACAGCATGGGTCACAGGCTACTGGAACCTAACTGCTAGTGGACAAGTAAATATTCCAGCTAGATTGCTGCCCTTGTATAAAAACAAATGATCATTTGGTAAATGGCACTCGCAAATCTAATATTTCCTGTGTTGGTGTGTACTGTAGAGGTTGCACAATGGGGACTTGTACTGTCCCTATGTTTTGGGTCACTGGGTGCACAAGGCTATTGCCAGCAAAGCCAATGAAGTATGAAACCAGAACCTTTGTAGCAGGAAGCATACGCAAGATTTGCCAAATCATTACGGCTCAGCTATTTAACATGGCCTTGGCTTACTCAGCAGAATAAGCCTTCAAAAAGAAAGACACAGCTGGCAAAGCCACAAAGCTATTGATTAAACGAAAATTGTGTTGTCTGGGAGTTTCCAAATGACTGTCGTTTGCCTGTTTGGTGCAGTTTTATTATGTTAAGTAAAGCTGTACAAGATGCTCAAAAACAAAGAAATTAAAGGCATTGCAAGAGAATGTTGCTTCACTGGGGATTACACAGACATCCTTCACAAAGTGCAGAGTAAAACCATAGAAACCCTTGCCCAGAACCACACTAATGCTTGCCACAAGAGTCCAGAAAGCAATGGGAGGTGGACATTCCCACGCCCAGTTCCAACGTGGTTACATTCCAATACTGTAAATAAACTATCAAAATTGGAAGATACAAGGGTGAGAAAAGACACGCACGACAGAGGGAAGGTACCCCGCTAGCATGCTAGGATTAGCTGGTTCAGTAACTGCACCTGTAAAGATCTTGCAGTTTTACATAAAACTAAAAAACCACACCGAAAACTAGACTATAATCCAGAATCTGGCACATGATACTACTCAAATGTCTCCATTTCTCCTTCCCAATTTTCTTTTTCTCTATGTGCTTTCTGTATGTGATTTTCTTTAGGTTATTTTTCTCTATGTGATATCCTGCTGTCACTGCAAAAACATCTTGCACAGACAAGGTTAATACAACGGGGATATTCTACTTCTGGGATTCAAATTAACCTACCAAGGTATCATGTACATATTACGTTGGGCATACACACCTTTTGTTTAGTGGTGCTCCATCACTACCTCTTCCTCAGGTCAAACCATCCATGCTTGCAGAAGTTTCCACTGATTATTTTATTTACATATGTTTCAATCTATATCTGTCCCTGATCTCTGCGTCCTTTTGACTAACTTAGGACACAGTTTTCAGAAAGTATTAACAAGCTACTAAATAGCAAGCTACTTCGGTACATAATAATTTTCTTTGTCTAAAACAGACCCTTCAGTGTGCTACCAGAAGTGGAAGAAGCATCTCCTGAAATTTTAGGCTATACCTAGTTCTCTCTCAAAACCAGAATATGTTATTAAATACTTGCTTTGACCAGGTCACACCGATTCTGATGTACAAGCATATATGAGAAAATAGGCAGTGTTCCATTATGTCCTTTTGGAGTTGTACAGAGAAGGGCAACTTAACTGTGAAAATGTGCTTGCAATTATCTGTGGAAGAAGAATGAAACCTGGGAGGAGGGGAACACGAAAAGGCAGCCTGGGAACAGAGAGACATTCCACAACAGATTTACAACACAAATGGCAGAAAATAAAATTAGCAACTCCAGGGTGGGTACGGACTGTTGCCAGCAGTTTTGGCCAGCCGCAGGGTACGTCTACACAGCAGTCAGTCACTCCCAGTAATCCTGAGACTGCAATACACTGGAACAGCGACATACTCCTGTGAAATTTAAAATGGAGAGTGCTGGCACTAGTAGAATATAGCCAGGGGAGTAACTGCCTGAATCAAACTACCCAGCTACTCAGGAGGTCTTGGTGCAGCAACACAGTGACTAGTACCTGAGCTTGCTAGAGTAAAGCTTGCATGGGATTGCCTCTGGCTCCAGTCCTCCTTGGGATCCAACTGACTTTCAACCCCTACAAACGCAGCCATGTGAGTTCCAACACATTGTCTTTTGCAGCATGGTCAAAAGAGCCACCCAGGGTTTTACAAAGGCAGAGGGAACTGCGCTACAGCTCTCCACCACAAGACAGAATCTACATCCAAACTGCCACCAGCGCCATTGGAAAGGTTTATCCGGTCACCAGACAGATCCTGTCAGCCACAGGCTGCATCCCTGAGCCATCACATCAACGGATACTACCCTACAGGCCCACAGGATGGGCATCTATTTGCAAGGTCTCTCTCTGGTAAAACATTCATGCAGAGGAGTGAGTAAGATGTCTGGATGTGTGACAAGCTAGTCTTCAACCACATGCTGAAATACTACCCTGTGCATACAAGTTTGGTCTCATTTGCAGGACAGAGGGACTAGAGTTAAAATTGAAGCTGTCCAGATAACCCTGAAACTGAGACTGTGGTGTTTCTACATGTTTGATTCTGCAACTTTAGTAATGGTGGTTTTAATGCCTTTTGGGAGGCCAGAAGTAATCCGGGGACAGATTGCTTCCCGGCAATTAATTGGTATGCTTTTGCAATAGCAACAAAGAAAAATGTTCCACAGAAATTCAGGTCAGGCAAAACCTGCGTGATAAATGTGGGACTAACTGATGCCTCTGCTACACTTCAAATGGCAGTTGCAAGGTCTGCTTTCTTTTCTGTGACTGATCTTGCTGTCAGCACTGTAACACTCAAGGATCCTACTGGTTGCTTTGCTCTTACTTCTAAAAACCAGCTCTTTACAAATGTTATGAAGAAATCCTTGCATTTGCCATCATCACAATGCAGATGGTCAAAAGAGCAACACAAAGCAGAAAAAGAAGCTCAGACAGGAGCTTTTTGAAAAACAGGGATAATGTTTACAGTCAGCCAGGATGGAAACTGCACTGAGCTGCCTACATCAGTAGAGCCATGCGTTCAAGGCTAGAGTATGGTGAGCTGCTCTAAAAAACACAAAAAGGGTTGTTGCTTGTTTTTTTTTTCTTTCAAAAGAGCTTCTCAGCTCCCACACCCTGCACCTAAATGTTGCAATTCCAGGATAAAATGCGAGAATTTGTAGCAGAGGTCCCTCATTTCCAGAACCACTCCCTTTGCACCACCACAATGGTTTGGCTGGCTGGCTCCATTGCTGCCAGCACTGCGCTGACTGGAATCACAAAAGAGACTGCTTCAGAAACAGTTTTATACCAGCGCAGCGTGCACTCTGCAGCACTACGTGACTGCATCCCATTTACTGTGGTGGTCCTCAGCTTCCATGTGAAACTTTTCATTTTTAAAATGCATTATGACCAAATCTTTATAAATTGCAGGGCAGGGGAGAAGGGGGACTGTTAATTTCCTGTTTGGTTTTTAGGAATTAAGCTGTACACCTGCACCACACTGACCTGGCTTTGCCAGTGTAGGTCATCACAGGGCGTTATTCCATACCTTTTGGAGCTGCTCAAGATACATTCCCCTTCAGCCTGCAATATTTTCACACTTTAAGCCACAAAAGGAACATCCAGAGAGTGCTTTTCCCTTACCCTTACCACTATTGCTTGGGACACACCACAAAGGCCATGCTTAATTATGCAGCAAATAATTACACACCCTAAAGTACTTTTAACCAAGCTACATCTATCAATACTTAACATCTAAAGCAAATAATCACACTGGACAGAAACCTGCCTGTTCTAAACTCTTCTCTTGTCTTCCAAATCCAGAGCTGTTTGGTTTGTGCACTACAGGCATTTTACCTTTGGACTCGTTTTTATCCTCAGCTGTTTCAGCTTCAAGTTTGAGGCCATGCGGTTTCAGACTTTTGGCAACAGACTGCATCTTGGTTATTGTCAGTTGATTTTGATTCACTTTCTTAAGGGCGTCTGACACGGTGTGGCTTCCAGCCATACCACCTCCGGCTATTCTCTCACCATCCAGGCAGTGCCAGGTTCCGCTAGCTCATGAATGGGAATCTTCCCTCCTCACCCAAGCCTGCCTCCCATCCCACAACAGAAAAGACGAGGCTGTTGAAAGAAACAGGAATGGCAACAAAGGGGCATTGTTGTCCTGAAAAACCACTGGCTACAGCCCACCCGCTTCAATTAGGGGATAACGGATATAAGGATGAATCTCAGGATGAATGAATTTTACTTGAAAATGGTAACAATGGTAACTGCTGTAGGCAGAAAGAGAACCAGAGGAGGGGGAAGTGGCACTGTTTTCCTAAAAGTCACAGTTGTTCAGGGTGGTCTTTGGGCTATGAATCTCAGATTAACTTCATGCTGGTGCAGTTCATGGAGGAGGGGGGAAGCACCATTCAGCATCCCATTGACAACAGTAGGGCATTTTCAAGCTCTTACTGATGGAGTTGCCCTGCTAGTCTGAGGAAAAATGACAGTAAAAAGGTGTTAAGCATATTAAGCTGTTTATAATATGAAGAACTTGGACTAATCCTTGTTAAGACTTCAGGGATCACTGTGATCTCTCTTGTCTTCCCTTTTGAGTAGGTCAGAACACAGTACTCCACCCATCAATCCCTGGATAATAACCAACTAACTGTGGCTACATTAAAGTGTGTTATTTTAAAAGACATCCACTACTGACTGTGGCAAACGAAGGAACGAGGCTTGCTGAGGGTCCTGTCTTGGATGGTAAGAAGTTTATGTTTTGCAGCCTCATCATACCTTTAGCGGTCTCCACCTTGCCTGTTACCTTTTTGTAACAGCAAAATTCTTCTCCTGGACTCTTTGCAGGAAAAATTGTATCTAAACACAAATGAATGCTCCCTTTGTGTCCATGGACCAAAATTATTGCTCCAGATTTGAAGATACAAATACAACAAAGTTATAACACTCATCCCATCATCATGCAACAATAACTCTATAGGTTAAACCTGAAGATGAACTTTTACAGGACCTATAAGCATCACCCTAATGGACCTATTTAATGATGTCTCCATGTTTTCACAGTGCAGCTCTCCATAATAGTGTTTTTTGCAGTGAGTCCAAACGACATTAGTGGCAGATTAGGAATCTGACACATCAATTAGTAATCCATTCACTTCTTCCAAAGTCTACATCAGAAACTATCTGTGAATGCCAAACCAGGCTTGTGATCTCCACAGACATTTGTTAGTCTTAGGGCAAGAAGTAATAAATCTCAGCTTTTCTACACTCCTAAGGAAATCAGCCTTCAATAAAGCTTACGATTATGGCTCTCCAAAATTTATATTTTTGCCAATATGGATATAAGTTTTGATTGGATTTTTTATTTTTTTAAATTAAGAAACCTGCACCTAGTTTTCCTTGCTTTTCATTTTTAAACCTGAAGCTCATGAACTTCTTGGTCTTTGTCTCTGCAATGGCTTTCCTTACTTTTCACTTAAAAACAATGAGTTTGTAGGTAAAGTCTGCAAATAATCCTTCTATTTGCACAAGACGTGCTGAAACAGGACTGCTCAGAGCATCCTGTTGCAGTTCAAAACCAGAAGAATAAGGAGAGGCCTGACACCTAGTAAGGTCAATGAAAAGATTCCTGCTGACTTCAAGGCCAGAAGGGCATCAGTAAATTGACCAGACTTTGAAATAAGTAACTAGGCCACTGGTGGATGACAGCATAGAGGGATGATTTTGATGCTCAGGTTGGGTGGTGAGACAGAGATGGTGTTTTTTCCCCCCCTCTGTTTTGATTTGGCACGCTGGGGTTTGATTATGCATGCTTATGGTTGGGCTTAAGCAAGGGAAGAGCGGGTAGAAGGGCTGGAGGGCTTGCTCCAGTGTGTGATAAAGAATTGCAACTCATTGTGAAACAGGCTAACCTGGAATATGTCCCCAAAACACCTGTGGCAGCAGAATCCTGCCAGCAGCTTCTCTGGCTGCTTCAGTTGGAGCCTTCCCGGCTCACGTGCCCCCGAGAGCTACAGTCTCCCAGACCCAGACATCTTATGTCCCTAGACTGGCTCTTACAGATGCTCCACACCCCTTCAGTACTCAAGTACTCTTCCTAGTCTCTCTTGCCTGAGCCCGTTCTAGTCTCTTCTCTCTCAGTAAAGTGGCTCACGAGGCAGCTCTTCTCCAAAATGCAGTCTCCTTTGTCATTTGTCCTTCTTCACCTGCAATCTTCATTTAAGCTCTCCATCTCCCCCCACGATGGGATCTATGACTCTCCTGAAGCAGAAGATTCTCCGCACAATAGCACACTCACTGTCCAAAACCTCCAGGGTACTGAACCCAAGCCACCCTCTTGTCAACTCATTAAGACATCTCATATTCACCTCTTGAAATAGTTTTCCAACATGGAGGCAAAGAAAGAAAACCAGCAGAGAAAGGACATTATGGTCTTACCACCAAAATTGCACTCAGAAAAGAAAATGGAGTTCGCTATTTTCTGCACAGACGGACAGCTGTATCTGAAAGCATTACATCCCCTATTCACACTGTGGATTTTTTGCAAGGCATTATTAGAAGGAAGCTTGACAGCTCTGCTGAGAAACTTGGCAAACACCAGGGCAGACCAGTCTCACCCTTTTACACAGCTGGATTTTCTGCAGCTGAAGTATTTTTCCCTCTTGCTCTTGGCCCATCCAAAGATGAGTGCTGAATTTCCCTTAACATTACCCACAGGTTAATTTGTTATTAAGTTTAGGCTCAGTTTAACATCTTGGCATGCAATTTAAATAAAACCAAAACCAAATGTCCTTCATTTCTGCTGAAACCACCCTCAGTTTGGCTCAGCTGCTTTTGGTGTCACTGTAGGGTGAACGGGAGATTCATTTTCATCTTGTCATTTTGGTAGGAACCTAAATATCCCCCATGCAACTTTGAAATACATTGCCATAAAATAATTATTGGTCATGAAATGAGATTGGCCAGAATCTGAGCACGATACATTGGCTGCCAGATACCTGTTACTGTAGGAAAGGAAGATACAACACATAGACTGTAGGAGTCCAGAACGGTGCAGACAAAACTTACGCACAACTTATTACTAAAGGAACAATGGTGGGATTTCCCACATTCCATCCAGAGAGGCTAAAGGAAGGAGCGCTTGAAAATCCCACAGGTACAGCCCTTGCCCCTGTGTAAATTTGTTCCTGGTCCAATTCTATACCTTACACAGTCTAACTGCGACACAGTGCAACCAGAGTGATGTCAATGGAAAGGGAAAAAAGCTCATAAGTATTATGAGTAAGTGCATATTACACTTAGCCTGGAAAGCAGTGAATGTGGATGTTGACCTTTGGGTTAACTCATTAACTGCACTAAGATGATGCCGGTGACTTTTCCAGTCAATTTTGTTTTCTTCTGCCCATGGGATATTAAAAAGTCTTCAAAGTCACCTGCAGAAAGTACCCAGTAATCTCATTCTGCAAATTTGAGTCTGACTAGGAATTATCATGTTCTTTGCTGTCTTTTCCAGCCGGTGTTTGAAGCGTGTTACTCAGCTGTGATTGAGCTGATAAATCAAGTTATATGATTTCTTTCTGTTGATCAAATAATACTGCTTAAGGGCATTTCCAAAATACTGATGTTCACAATTTCAGCCACAGTAGATTACTTCACATGGAGAGATGAAACCATTACCAAAGTATTTAACTATTAAAATCCTTGACATAGACACCTGAACTTCAGAGAAAATTTAGCAAGTTCAAAGATTTTGAAGTTAATGTCGTTTTTGTGGACCTATTCTACAGCATAAACAAAAGCAGAATTTGTCTCCAACTACTACCATCAATCATTTAAGAGAATGAGGCCTCTTTGGGCTACTCAAAATCAAAACATAAAGTGGAAAATAGGGGCAGATCAAATAGAAAGACTTAGGTGTGCTGAAATGAATATTTACACAAGCCTCCTAAAAATTAGGTTATTTATCAATCTGCTAGGTTTATGAAATCCTAACAACATGCCACACCAGTAATTTCACTTGCATGGCTTTAAATAAAATATGCTACAGTGGCATAAGTAAAGAAAGAAACAGAAGGACAAGTTCTTACTTGTGCCCAAGTTCATGTGCAATTGTAAATGCCAGATTGAGACCGTTGTCTTCAGCAAGAACACACTTTCTCTTGGCACTGCAGACACCTCCCAGGTAAGCAATTCCTGCGACAGAAACACAGAGAATATTCCCATCAGAATCAGTGAAACAGCTCATTCTACTCAAAACATACAGCTAGTAACTCAACCAAAATTGTAAAATATGTGCCCAGTATGAAAAATATTAGAGCAGTTTGCACACAAAACCATCTGAGTATTTTGTTCATCATCCTGTTGAAAAATCAGTCTAGAATTTTGTCAGACAGGAAACAAGTTAAACATACTCCCCTTCACTGCTTTCATTGGAAAATATATTTCACTGTCTCAAAAATGTATTTCACTGACTCAAAAATTTATCTAAGCTTGTCTACTAATGCCCTCTACTACAGTGTTAGAAGATGCAGTGAAGTAGCTTTAACAAGCATTTAAATGGAGTTCTCCTGATTTTCAGAATAAAATTGAGAAGGAACAAAACAATAAAAGTTGAGACTCTCTGAAAAGATCTTACATTTCCCCTTATTTTCATACTTTAAGGAAGCAAGAGTGGCAGAGTCAGAAAAGCTGGCAAACTCCTGATGGTGAGTCACAAAGCCAATGTAGGTGGCAGAAGTCTTCTATGACTTCGTGGAATTTAGGATTTGATCCCACGGATAACTGCACAGTACCCTGTAGACCTGTTTGTGTGGGCACCACAAACAGTTGTAGGCTGAAGTCAAAAAGGAATTCAGAAGTTACAGCATGAAACTTGCTCTATGGAAAAACAATAGTCCTCATATGCCCTTCCTGCATCCAGGCTGTCCCCTCCAGAAAGTGCCATTGCACTTGGAAATGTTTGATGGCATCCCAGGCCATGCACAGAACAATTTGTTGATGAGATTTTATTTCATCTGCCACCTAGAAACCACATGTAAGCCATTGGGATTTATGCACAAAGGCTAAAGCAGAGCCTAAGGATGTCTCTGTTCACACAAGTCCCCCACTGCTGAATGAGCATCTCTCAAAAGCCACACAAACGGTTCAAGCGTGCATACGAAACAAGATCTCCAGATAGCATGCAGCAACCTAAATGCACAGTTCATCCACTTCACATGTCCTTCTGCCACGCTGGAAGAAGAGGAATTGTAAAGACCATCCACAAATGCCTTTCAATTTTTTCACAGCCGATATATTTGCTTATATTTAACAGAAAACAAGAAATCTATTTCCACACTGAAATATGGTTCTGACAGAGGGGTAGCTGGGAGCTAGCTGCCTTTAATGAGTAGACCACAACCATGCAATGGAGACACGATCTCTTTTTTTGGTTTTCTTCTGTCAGAGTTGACAAGGCTGTGTTTATCAGGGTGCAAATCTTTAGTCCTGGAAGAAGTCCAGTTCTGGTTTTATGAGTTTTGACAACAATATGGATGGGGCTACTTGTTGCCGGGGGATCCTGGGTGGAACAAAGGGATGGGCAATAGTATTTTAATTCAGCACTAGCAGCAAAGAGTGAAGGCAGTGCAGATGTCAGACACCAGCACTCGCTTACTTTAAAAGTGCTGACTGTGGAAGGCCAGATTCATACCACATGCAGAAACTGAAATCAAGACTTAATCTTTTTAAATCAATGACCATAGAAGGCTGGATTTCAGCACTTTTCTTAAACTGACTTGCTTTTTACTTGCAGAGTAGTCGTTAAGGATGTCAAGCAATTGCTCAGGAAGTAACATGAGAAAGGGATTGCAACCTCAGCCCACACACCTGATGGCCTAGTGAATGGGTCATAGAACAGAATCTCAGCTGCAGTGTGTTTTAGGCAATGAACATGCTTTCTGTTTCCTTTAAAGATCACAAATCATTTCTGGTTGATTTCTGAAAGAGAAGTGGATATTTCTCCTGATTTATATCTGTTACCATGCAGCCTTATGGGGACTTACAAATAATAATACCCTCACCAATAACAGTCTTTTGCTTCCAGCCCTACTTGGGATCAGCAATTTCTGGGAATACTTTTGGCAGAAGGAAAAAACTGTTTGGGAAAAATGTTAGTTTACTGTAAAACCAATAGCAGAAGGTCTGAGATTAAGAGAAGCTGCCAGATTTGGTTAAAAGGAAGCAAAAATCAACAATACTCAATTTGAGTAACAGAAGCTAGAGAAGAAAAGCTAGAGATTAATTAGGGTACTCAGCCAACCCTCTGCTTCTTTAGCTTAGTGTCTTTGTGCATTTTTGAGTTCTTGAACCATCTCCCAGCACGCATACACCAAACAGGGTACTTGGGAGGAAGGATGCTTTGTGCCAAATCGCTAATCCACTCCATAGCTGCCTCTCCACTGGAGCACACTGTGCTGTCACAGGAGACAGAACCGTGATGGGCCATCGGCTGCTGGTACTCCTGATCCCCAGCTGCGACAGAGGGAAACTAGTGAGGGCTGTTGAGTTCACCTTCACTCATTAGCTTGCCCAGTATTTTTAACTGAGAAGCAGCAAACTAGCCTTGCATCTCAAGCTCAGTGGTCAATTGGCAAGTTAGTTTAGCTTGAAATGATTCTTGCTAATTTCCTTCTGATAAATTTCATAAAATGAGGCTGAGTCAAGGTTTGCTGTCACTTGGAGATGGAAGGGGGCAATATTTCCGTGTTTGGGAGATGTGGGGTAGCAAAATAGTCTAGAGTTCTGCAATATATTAAGTGAGGTTAAATATCAGTTAAAATGTCAAGTCCATCACCTCAAATGGTAATTCTGAAGTCTTTGTTCAGTGGTTCTAACCCCCACTGAAACCAACTGGCAATAGCACTGCTCTGTGCGAAAAGCCTCATTATTCTGAGGTGGAAAACTAACAATTAAGGACTTGTACATCCACCAGTGGCTGAAACAGAAGGGACTGTGGCTCAGTTACAGACTCTTAGTCATCTTATTTTTATTAGTTATTTTCAATGCTTCATGTGAATCCTGTGTGGTCATTTTATAATATTTGCAATGGCCAATTAAAAAATGTAGACATCTAAAATTAATTTATTATTGCAATTATTAAAGATTTTTGTTGCAGTGGAGCCCAGGGATCAGACAATACAGGAACAGAAGAGAACTGGGCAGGGAAACTCATACTCCTTGAAGAGCAGAGAGCAGAAAACTTTGCAGTACATGAAGCGAACTCTGTAAGAAGTCCAGCTCATGAACTGCTGACTGCTTGTTAATAAGAGTCATTCTGGAACAGCAAGCCAGTTATAACAATTTGTTACAACATTTTAAGCCTGAAAAGGCTTGCCGCAAAAATGTTTTTGAAATATATATTTTTCTATCAAACTATTTCCTAAGACTATAACTTTCTTTTCGACCAACACATTTCACCATTAATTCTTTCGTGAGAACATAAATAGCATAGATGCTATTGATCTGCAAACATAATACAGTTCTTTAGTAACTATTTCTGAACCATTAAGATAAATGCAATTTTTTGTCACCCCATACAATGATCCACATAATTGATATGCAGAGAAAAATACACCTTGAACTGACAATGATAGTAGTACAATGCCTTCGTAGCTACATTAATATGATTTATTTTCTTCATTGGGATGAATGGAAACTGCTCTTTGCCTCTTAAAATTCCAGATTTTTATCTGAGCCTTTCAAGTCCGCAGAACTGGAATAGAAACTTCATGAATTCAGACAAGTTTGAGAAAATCCTGGCATGCTGTGGTTCTGCCAGGCTGGGAATAATATAAGAGAAACTTCTCTTATTTGGTAATTTTGCTTCTGGCCCTGTCTGGGAGACAGGTGTGTGAAAATGAAAATCAGGAAAAAAAGCTGAACTGGGTTTTCTGGGTTTTGTTTGTTTGTTTGTTTGTTTCAAAAAAACCCCACACTTCTCCTGTGCTCGTGCAAATACCCAGACAATGGCTTTCTTCAGGGGAAAAAGGTCCTTATCTTTCCAGATACACTACTAACTGTCAGCAATTATAACAAATCTATTTTTAATATCAAAAAAAGTCAAGCAGGAGCATCAGCGGTAGAGAGAAAGGAAAGCCAATTACTATTTTTACTATTATCAAGTGTGAGGGTTTTTTCCTTTCTCTCATGAGAAATTGCATAATTACAGTCCATAACTTCTGTGCTTGGGTTTGAACACACAAAGCTATCTGCACTTCCACAGCAAACCTTAGGACACAGGCAACTGTGTAAACTCAGATTTATCCAAAAAGTTGTCATATATAAACAGTTTGCAGCTGTTGGCCTTTCTGCCAGCTAATGAGCCCTCTACTAGCAATATCTCTAAGGGGAATGATTACATTTATCCTACCAGCTCAGCTAGGCATTAGGATATTACATACTTGCCACAGTGATAGCCAAAGCTGGAAGAAGACAAGTTCTGGTGCTTGGGTTCACATTTCATCCTGTTTGAAACACATGGGGCTTCGTTCTGACGACTGTGGAATATTCACTCAGCAAGTGGTCTGTCCAGGTACTCCAGCTTTCAACTCTCTAATGTCTTGTTTTCATTGCACTCCTAATACTTTAATCTCTTCTTTTGCCAGCCACCTCTGGATACAGAACTTCTACTTGATTAAAACTTGGCTAGCTTTCCTCTTCTCAATGTATTTGCTGTTGGGAAGGGAGCCAAACTTGAAGTCCTGAAGTCTGCTTGGCACAGATGGAAGCTCACTGCATATCCACATGCACAGAGCAAACCTCCCATTCCCCACCATCACTAGTTTGGTGTTGAGCTGATGTTTTTCTCATCCTCCCACGATTTTCAATTTGTGCAGCTCATGCATTGCCATCAATTACACCCCTGTAGCCACGCTTAACATCCCACATAAGTAAAATCAGGAAACCCCAGAAGTGATTCATGCTCTGCCTTTCCGTTCAATGGCAATGATATGTTTGACAGAGATTGCCCTGCCTGTATTTACACATCAAGTCAGTCACCAAGGGAATCTTCCAGCGCTTACAATACTAAAAAATGAAAACCACTTTTCCTTTCTATAAAACGTACATATAAAAGGTTCCAAAATTTAAAAAACATTAAAGAAGAAGTACCCAATAAACTGCCTCCAAGGTAGGTCATAACACAATCCCTGTTCTACAGCTGAATAAACAGCAGTCCCAAGAAGTCAGCAGTACCCAGGTGACAAAGAGAAGTATCCATGGAAGGACCCTCACCAGCATGTACAACACAGAGGGACTAAGCCTGTTACCACCACTGTCCTGCTGAGCCTCCAGTTCCAAGTTTGGTTTACAGGAATCATTCAGAAGAAGCTAACAGGCTAAGCTGTTCCTTCATTTCACGAGAATGTGCTAATTCAAAGACAGACGTGCAATTTTAGTGGCACGAATTAATTTGGCATAGTACTGGATAGTCATCTAGATGCCAATTTCTGTTAATTTTGCAGTAACAACATGGTTTCCATTAGAGTTTAATATTCACGTACGGAAAGTGTTTTCCTTAGTAATAATTTTCATTGTCACTGTATTTAATGAAAGCCACGCTGGAAACAATACACTCTTTATGAATCACAAGTACAGGAATTATAGTACAACCACCCAATGCATGAGAGACAGCTGCAGTCAGGTACAAAAAAAAGTTAATAATCATGCCAAATGCTGTACCCAGAAGAAGTCACAATATTTTGAACCCAAGTATTTATATAGGAATAGCTTCTGATGCCATGGACCATCTGATGGAAGAGGCCCCCAGGCACTGCAAGAAGTCAGCCATAGCCTGTTTCAAATAGGCCTCCCCACAAGTATGCCTTTACCCTCGAAGGGAATGTGAAATATGAAATAATCTCAATCTCTATGTGCCTAAGAAAAGAATCTACACTGACAAGAGGAACACCACATTTCCTCTGTTAGTACTTAAGCAAAGGACAGAGAATACAATCCACTGTCTGCCTCGTTCTCTTGGTGCCATACTAGAGACAAAAGTGAGTCCAGAGAAGACTCACAATCCGTTCACAATTCCCTTGACCTTGTTGAGCAGAAGAACATCCACTCCCTGCTGAGGGCTTAAATTCCCTCCAGGGCTGGAGGTGGTTGAACCATATCGAGGAAACAAGGCAACATGGGACTGGTCCAAATACAACCCTCTACACAGGATCGGGTAGGCACACAGATAGCAAGGGAACAGTCAAAGTAAAAGATCTCAACAGGAGTTTGTAATTCCGCAGAATTTAAGCGAGAATACCATCGAGGCAGGAATATTGTGTATATAACTCCCCTACTTTTAGTTGGTGGAGGAAAGTAGTAGAAGTAGTTTTCCGCACTACTTTTTTCAGCATTGGTAAGCCAGGCCATTTCTGCAGGCAGAAAATGATCTGGATTCCTGGGGATCCCAAGAAACCTCTAGCTAAGGGCATGGGAGGTTTACTCCTCTGACTCTACGGCACACGTTTGTTTTCATACAAGGTTTTCAAACTGGTATCCCAGTCACCATATATCTTCCTCCCTGCCTCACCGAGAAACGGGCAGGTACCACACCAACTTTACAGAAAAGCGAGCTGAGACACAACAGTCAAATAACTGGTAAGTTCACACAAGAAGCCACTTCTGCTTCTGAGAATGCACATCAGACCCTGACTTTCTGCACCCAGCCAACTTGTTGCAAACGTGCCCATCATCACAGAATCCTCTTCTTGCTTCGGAGAATATACCGTATTCCAAATTTCAATAAGACCTCTATAAAACTCTCTTCCTTGCCTCCAAACCAGCATGACCTGCAGAGATGCAGCATGCTTGCCCAGAACTCGGTGTACTTTGTGGTTGGACACCTCCCCTATGGGACCGACTGTTGTCCTTTAGTGCCCAATAAAATCTCTTCTTCCTTATAACTCTGAAAACACTGTCACTTCCAGTATACACAACTGCTGTCAGAATCCCAAAAGCCCAGCAAGAAAAATAAATAGCTGAAACACAAAGTGTAGTTACTTTCTGAATCTCTTGATTTTCATTACACACACCCTGAAAGACTAACAAATAAAATCTCTCCCTGATATTCACAATACTAGCTGTGATGTTTCTAGAGCTGATAATGGAATACTCCTCAGAACAAGGTCCTAATAGCACATATGAATGAAATACACAATACCTTTTATAGGGGATACTTTTCTGACTACTAGGAATACTTAAAGATACTTTGGTACTGAAATATTGCTATGGCATCCAAGGGTCTAGCGACTGGCCCTGGATAACATTTCACAAGACCAGGACTCTAATTGTGAGAGCCAGATTCAACTATGGACCTCAGCCTTCGTGAAATGACTGCGATTCATGCAGACAGCACCCAAATCTTAGCCATGGCACCACTGAAGCTCACCAGAACTTCTAAGCTGACTCTTTCAGCCACATAACAGGGATGTGCTGCCCCTGTTTTCAAACAGATTACCTGACATCTAACTGGAGTTTGTCTATGCAAGTTGCCCTACTCTACACTTTTCTGATAAAAAAGGCCTTTGTGAGGCTAGACCTGTTCTGGTCTGTAAACCTGTGAAGACGGCAAGATTCTGCAAATCATTAGAGCTTAAAGGAGCTCTTTTGCTGTCGTCTTTTTCTCTTTGTTTAATTACCCTGCAGGACGGCAATTAATGGAACATGTGGAATCCCTTTCCCGGTATGGCCAACTCTCAGCTTTAGCTTTCAGCCTTTCTGTGGGGCTTTTATGTTTCCTGGGAACCCTCCTGTGGTTTTCTAAGTTTAATGGATGAATCATTTATCTACTCCTTTACTAACTTGCCCACACACAGACATTCCCCAAGATGCCAAGAGCCTCCTTCTAATGCCACTTGCACTGAATTTACACTGTGCTAATTCACTGATTTAAGCAGAGCCTCTCCTGGTGTACAAGGGGCTGTCCAGACAGTTGAAAAGCCCTAGAGATCGAGATCTCTCATGACTTGAGGAATAATTATCCTCACTCAAGCTAGTAAACTGTAGCTTCAGATACCAAATGCATTGAGATGAAGAAAGCTGACAGATGTTCTAACACCTTTTTGGCCTAGAAGAGGCTTTAACTAAGGCCTACAAAAACACGTCAGACAGACTGTTAACACTGCATTATGCCAGCAAAGAGCAGACAACCTTCAGAATCCCTCAGAGGTTTGGCATGGGCATCTTTCAAAACCACATTCCTTTCCAATGCCATTCAACAAGGATTTGTGATCACAAGCATAAATATTCATCACACTGACCATACCTGAGGAGAGGTACAGCATTCGCAGCAATTCAAAGAAAGCTGGAAAAGCGTGCACTGGTTAGCAGATACCCATCAGGAGTGACACAGGTATCACTGATCTTGCCTTGGAGCAAGGGAATGCATTAAAAGACCACGTGAAGTTCTTTCTAGCCCTAATTTTCTAGGCTTTTACAATAAAGCACTGGGATCTAAGACCTCAGCAAAGGAGATAAAAAGAAACACCCTGTTTATTTGACATCTCCTCTTTGTTCAGCATGACATCCTCTATGCCATTAACATGGCTCCTCCCTTTCAGTAAACCACTGCTTCCCTAGATGACAGCACATTAATAAATCCTCTCCATCTAATGTGACATGAAGAGTGGCTTAATTAACTGGAGCAGAGGAAGCAGGGTATCATCTACATGTTTACTCTACTTTGATATGCTAACAGCCACATTCCAGAGAGCTTCTCCCTCACACTCCCCAGTGACAGGAGCCCCGGCTGCTGCTGAACGCAGATCTCAAACAGGCAAAACCACAGTTCCTTTCTGCATTCTTGTTGCTCTAGATAAATATGAAGGTTTAGATATTTAGTCCAAATCAAACCGCCATTCCTGAATGTAGATTCCCAAACCCTGGCAGCTAATTCACCTTCTGTTCACAGGCATCATTACGCAGCGCTGAAAGTCTCCATGCTCACATGGAAATACACGGGCTTAGTTACTCAGAGTAAGATATATTAGAACAGCTGCACTCCTACTAAGATGAAAGGCAGGGGAAGAGCTATCTAGGTGGATCCAAGAGAAGGACTCCAATTGGGGAGGGACTGATGGACTGGATGAGTTAACACAGAGTGCTGGGAAGTATACAGAAGCCTGGCATAATTCAAATTTAGTGAACAAGGGAGAAAAACAAATGGGAAGAGATTAGGGAATGAGAAGAGATAGGGACAGAAATGTAGCAAATGGAGATAATATGGGTTTTCCAGAAGTCTTTAAGAAACATGACTTTGATCTCATAAGCAGCAGGGAGTCACATCTGTGGGAGGCAGGGGTCAAGGAGGGCAGGAGATAAGATCAGAAGGGAAGACCAGCTCTCTGAGAACTTCTGTGTGTACTTAATGCTGAAGAAAAATGGATCTACAGCCCTGGGTCATATGTCTCTGGCATCATGTGTTCACTTGAGGAAAGGTAGGAGCTGGACTGCAACAAGGCCTGATGAGGACGTAGAAATATTCAGGCAGGGAGGCCTGTGCAAAAAAAAAGGCACTTAGCGTAAGGAAAGGACAGCTGTTTTAGAACTGGTACAGAAACAGACAACAGAAATCAGTGGGATACCAGCTATTGAAAAAAAAGGCATAGGGGACAGATCCAGCAGAAATTGAGAGAGACCTGATGCTTTTGAAAGGCTACAGGAACATGTGACTGTGAACTCAAAGAAAACATCACCAACAACTATGAAACCGAACTGTAAATCAGGATTTGGATTCTAGCCCTTCAATGTCACCTCTGCCTGGGGCTCAAAGGTGTTTGGATTTGAATGTCTTCTGTTGGCCTCATTTTGTTAAGTGGATGTAGACTGTACTGTAGAGATGAACCTGCTGGTCCTTTCTACAAACTGTTGTAGGATTAAGCAGGATCCCCCTTTCTCACACACATGATAATATGTAAAGGACAGGCAACCTGCCAAGGCAACAGGAGGACTCAGTACTGGATTCGGGATTTGTGGAGCTGTGTGAATAACTGCCTTTCACTTCAATGGCTGAAGCAGAGAGACCCAGGGTAGAAATGAATCCACCTCTGTCACCTGCTGGATGGCTTGGCAAGAGGAGAGAGCTCCACCTGTTCCTTCTCTCAACAACCTGCATGAATGTCACCCTTCAATTTCTCAGATGTTATTAAATGGGAAAATTTTTTCAACATTTCAGTATTTTTATTTTGACCTGTCCTCTTTGGTGGAATAGGCCTGAACTCAGGAATTGCTTCAGTGTCCCCTAAGCTGCAACTTTCAGGAAATAACTAATTCACCAAAAGAAAAAAAACCCACCAACAACTCTGCCATCAGAAAGTGCTCGAGGGCTACCATGTCCCATGCTCACCACTCTGCCACATGCCTATGTTAGTCTGCTAACACCCATCCTATTCTCAGGATGAGTTCCCATCTGAAGGTCATAATCTTCCAAGAAATGGAAGAAACAACCCTGGCATTGCCTGCAACAGCTGCAGCTTTGCAAACTGTGCAGGGTTCCAAAAACAGCTCTGAAGCTATTTTCATCTTGCTTTTTCAGACGAGTTCTGCGATTTCCAGTTTCGAATTTGTCAGTTTGTCCCCACAACTCATCTGAGCCATCTGCTTCAACAGAGGGCCTGAGTTCAGAGAGAATGAAGGGAAATGAAGAAAAAGATCAAATCAGAGCTTTTAATGAGCCTGCTAAACAAAGAGGAACATGGAATTCAGCAGCAGGGATCCTGGAACCTTCAAATTCCTCAGTATCTTCCTTCCAGAATGAAGAGACAAGGTCAGATTTGGCAATAAATCAGAAAAAATATTTGGAGTCACTACACCAAACAGCATCTGCTTTAAGAGCTAACAGCCAGGGTCCAGCATTCAGTTCCAGCTTTTCTTCCTCGTAATTGCAAACACTAAGAAAGTCATGAAGCTATTTAAATAAATTAAAAGATTCTTTTAACAGTTCCAAGAGCTTTACTGAGACATGCCTACCTCAGCCTGCCGGGATGTTGGTCAGGGGTGGGTTTGTGAGCAAGGATCAGTCCTGCAATCATTAAACAAACAATGTTTCGGTGTCTGGAGAGTTTCGGGGCAGTCTGCTGAACGGGACAGGTTTGGAGATGGCTGAACACCTGTGCTGCTGCTGAAAGGCATTCTTCCACGGCTCTCAATTCAATTCTTTCTGTGTTCTTAAAGAATGACTAAGCAATTGTAGCTCTCACAAAGTGAATGAATCTATATTTTTGAAGCACGTTAGCATTTCAAGTGTATTTTACTTCTAGGCGCTGTATGCGTGTCAAGCTGTTCTCTTGGCAAAATAAGAGCAGCTCAGGCGACTAGCAGAGCAGGCCAGCAGAATGGGATGATTCACAGTAATCAAACTTTGAACAGATGCTTTTCCAAATTGCTTCTGTGATACTTCTCAATTACAGCTCCTACATCCTGACTTGCAGGGCTGTCTTAGCTCCTGGCTTCACTTTGTCAAGCTGCCAGCCAACACACGCGCTGATAAACTTATTTAGCAGTCCTTGGTTCAGCCCTTCTGTGTTAATTCTTTGCCGAATGCGGATTTAACCTCACAGCCTGCCTGACTTGAGAAAACTGACAAACCTGGGGTTTGTGCCTGATAATGTCAATAGCATTGAGCTACTTTGTTGAAGTCAGAACTTGGGTTGAAAAGTTTGTATCATGCAAGAGAATGAAGCCGGTCCCTAATACCTCAGCACTGGCTACAACCTCTGCTGCCAGGAGCAGGGAGTGAAAATGACCCTTCCACATCGGCGGGCAGGAAGAGGAGGGTAAGGCCGTGCCATGGCTCTGCTTCTCTCCTCAGGCAGTGCCACAGTCAGCACATTTGTTCTGGCAGAGCATGATAGTATGGCAGAAGGGGAGGTGACCACAAAAAAAATCCTTAAAATTACTGCAAAATTAATGGCTTGATTTCCTACACATTTGCACTGCTACCTGGGGTTTCTGATGTAAATGGAGGTGATGCAATCTTTCCCTCAGTGGCAGCATCAAAGGGAGAGGACTTTCTCACTACTCAGTTTCCTAGTTTTCAGAAAACTTCCAAAAGCCTAATATTTCTGAGATCCATATCCTCAAGGTGGACTCAAATTGGCCAACGGGTTAAAAATCTATTAGGGAAAGACTGTCATTGGGCTAGAGAGACCTAAGCACAAAGCACACACATTGCATCCACACATCCACCAAAACAGGTTAAAATGACTATTAACCTAAAATGCCCTCCTCTGGGTTCTCAGAGCTGTCCGTTCCGACTTCCACCCACAGGAAGGGAAGGACCTGCACTGCACTTTACGCAGACATAAACACATCACAGCACCAGCCTGACAGCAGAAAAGTAATGGCTAATTTCAGAGGTAATGTAGCTGGAGATATTTCTAATATGTCCTGAATCTACTTTCTTTAGTACCTCTTTCTCTAAATTACTCAAAAATAAAATGTCACCTTTAAAGTAACACAAGCTAGAGAGAAATTTTCACTAAGAAAAAGACCAGCATGAGATTTTCTCACACTTAATAAAAAGATATCTCTCATGTTCAAACTCGAGCTCCTGTGAAAGAAAACACAAATTTGGATGAACACTGCTGAGCTCCATGCGATGATTGACAACAGCCAGAAGAGTCCCTGGTGCCTCACAGACACAAGTCAAGGCACAGTCCCAGTCCTGAGGCCTTTATAGTCTGAATTCAGAAATGACAGCACGTGAGGCTCACAGCGGGACTGCACCTGCAGGCAGCACTAAAGAAACTTACTGTCACAGTATCCTGCAGAAGCCAGTGGGACATTTTCATGCACGTGGGTTCATGTTGTTACCCCAGGTCTTTGTGCTAAAGTATCAGGACCAACAAGGGGAGAACTGCCTCTTCTAGCCTCACGTGCTTCTAAATAAAACGCCCCTGGGAAGCGCAGAAGGTCCTACATACTTGTATGCTGTCTGGGCGACACTTCCAGTTCTGAATTAAATCTGTGTGTCCCTGATTGAAAACCACATGCTGAGTCTGCACCACGGTTTGTAGGGGGGTTCTCAGCTGTCAAGCCCCACTCAGAAAGGAGCTGGCGGAGAGAATCTGCAGCAGTAACAGCTGTACTTTCCAGCTACGCAGAGAGGATATATTGGTACAAGCCTGCTTTGCTGCCCAGTGCCAGTGGCCTCCTGTCAGCTGCCACGTAATGAGCTGCATTTCTCAACTAAGCCACCTGATTAATGATAGCCTAAACAGCTTCATGGCATTCAGAGAAAACAAACTGAATATGTATTACATCCGATCCAATTGTACCAGCTATCGTAATCACCACGGGCTTGATCAAAATCTTACTGAAATCAACAGGAGTCTTACCACTGGCTTTGGAGAAACCACATTAAGCCATTTCCTGGCTTCTTTTACTTAGTTCCCACCCCCAGAAGGCTCGTCTTTGTCTTTTTTACTTCAGTGTAAAGCCAAAAAGCTTTATTTGTTTCAGTGTTTAGACCATGTTGTAGCTCACTGACACTGGTGCGTGAGGGGGTATTCTACATCTCTGGAAACATACCAGTTCATTGAACAAGCTTAGACCAGTTTTCCCATGTTTGAAAATGCAACAAGTGACACAGATAAAAACAGAAAAGAGGGGGATTGTTCTGAGATACTAAGTCAAAAGTTGTCGCTCTTAAATCTGTCATTCACCAAGAACTTCCTACGGACCTAACCATCAAAGCGAACACACCTCTGCACTGCAACACGAACTGCAGCTGTCAAACGTTGAGGCCCAACATGGAAAGGACCAAATGTTTTCAGAATCCAGGAACTTTGCTCTGAGGCAAGAGCACTGAGAGCATTGCACCCTTCCCCATTGCACAGGTTAAGAGGGGCTTCGCAGAGAATGCAAACATGCAAGAGGGCTGTGCCGAGAACCTCTTCTCCTCACTTTGCTCCACAGAGGAAGAAGGGAAATGGGAAGATCCAAGTGAGACAGATAAATACATAGGAAGAAATCTGGGGCAAATCAGGGAACATTATGGAAGAAGGAAGTGAGACACAGGGAGGAAGAGAGACAAAACTGAAACATAATTAAGTTATCAGACTCTCATGAGGCAACTGACACCTCTGAAAACTGCAAAGCTTAGGACTTCCACAGTCCTCATCAGTATTTCTGTGTTGCAGGGTTTGAGGCCCAGGTTCGGGAAAGCATCTCTATTTCAGATTCTGCCGGAGTATGTGTCCAGATACAGAAGGTCAGGCAAGAACCACAGGGAAAACCATCTGGAAGGACAGAGCAACTCCAGTGATTTTCTGAAGCTCAAGTCAACAGACACTTGTAAGAGGTCATCAAAGGGATTAGAAGGAGCACCAGTACTTCCCCAGAACTGATCAGGAGTCAAGACACAGGGTCAGGACCATACTTGGACCCAGACAAGACCAAGGTGGAGATAGTGCTTTCTTTCAGACATCTCTAGAAAAGCAGACAAACTAGGGCATAGAAGATAGGAAACAGGACTCTACAGGTTTCTTAAACGGAGATATAAAATATAAATTCTAAACAGAAATCTAAACTTTACTTCTCTCTCATTTCAAGAACAACAAAGTCTGCTTAGACTGATGGACTCATTTTAGAGCATCAGTGTAACCTTCCAATAAATAGAAACATCCACACAGAGTTTCCTAACTTACTGGCCAGTTTTCTTATAAATAACTGCAGTGTTTACTCTGTTTGTCTACTACAGCGCAAATATTGCTGTACATGCTAGAGCTTGATGGATGACATTATTAAAACTAACAAGTAGATCCTCAGCAGAGCATTAATGTGTACCCAGCAATCTAATTATGGTCAGGCAGAGCCTTAGTGCAAACAGATCAGGCAAAATGGCTACACAAAAATGTATGACACAACTACACTAAACCAACAAATATCTTCAACCTGCTGACTGCTCATGACCGCTAACTAAAGTAGGAATACAAGGCTAATTCCAAGCTAAGCAAACACAGAAATCCTTAGCGTACTACAAATCATGCTGAAAGAGTACAGAAGGAGAAAGATATTTGATGGGTTGGGTCTAGGATTTTTCTTCTTTTTAATTTTAGTAAATTCAACATATTTCTATCAGCTAATTTAAAAGGTAAAAAGACTTGTCAAACTCATTCAGACAAATGCCTTGCAGATTATAGGATTCTGAACGTGAAATTTAAAGTGTATAAAGCAGAACCCCTGTGAGCAAATAAAATTCCAGGGGTTCAAAGGATAGTTTATATATACAAATACTTATATAAATACACACCTCAGTGAGAATTAGGATAAAATTTCACCTTCTCCTACAGTCACCTTCCTATCTAAACCAGCAAGAACCAGATAAGGAAACCCCAGGATTTTCTGCAAGGAAGATCTGGTCAAATTCAGGTATGTAGAACTCAAAGTACTCTGCCAGGCATTGAGACAGTAATTTTACGTTCACATAAATGGACACAGAAATGCAAACACATGCACAGAAATAGTCACTATTTTTGCATTTATCTAACCAGGAAGCAAAAACAGACTAAGAAAGAGGACCAATTTCTCTCTAGTCTGTATCCCAACCCAGAGAGTCGTTATAAGTCACACTCTTCAAAATAAATAACTGCTCAGAGGAAACAGAAGACTGAAAGTTAAGCCTATCAGAGCCACTGATGACAAGTGCCACATTGTAGTCACTCAGGGTTAATACAGATGGGCGTCATTTCCTATCTAGAAACCTGTGCAACCTGCAAGGCAGCTGAAAAGCCAAAAGATCCTACAAAAATCAAAATTTTTCACTGTATACCAGCGCTGTGGGTTCTGAGTGCCTCCTCCCTCCCTAGGATGTGCAAAAATGCACAATCTTTTTTTTTTTTTTACCTCAACAGCCTATCCATTTCTCAGAAGACACAAGCCCAGAGGTAACCTTGTTCCCTGCAGCATCTGACTAAAAATTCTGAGTTGGCAGAAATATAAATGGACCTTTTATCAGTACTTTTTCCTACTTACCCTTTAGGCCACTGAGACCAATCATTTCTCATGTTCTATGACCACAAACACCAGACACTAACTACTGCAATGAAACTCAATCACAAGTTTTTAGGAAAAGCTAGGAATGTGAAGCCTGTTGCATCTGCCCCTTCTCCTTGTCTATTCTGGTGGGAAGAGTCTTCAAGAATTCCAACAAGTCACTGAGCCATGATCTTGCCTCCTTTCCTAGAAACCATGCTGGCTTTCTTTTAGCTCTTTTTTATTTGTTAGGCCAGTTTTCTCACCTCTACCCATTTAAACTTTTCCAAGAAATTAGGTTAAAAGAATTGTTCTGGATTTCTGGATATAAAACAGTGAAAGGTGAACTTGCTGATCCAGCAGGCCAATCCTTAGCTCCATGCCAGATGTTCTCAAGTCAGACCAAAAGATGACCAAAATTTTCGCAAGGACATCAATTCTGGGCAAATTACGAAGTTACCATCTTATCTTTGGACACAGTCTCCTGTGGAGTAAGAGAACGGGCTGGGATGGCAGACATGATTACTGCCTGTTTTCTGCATCGTCCCTCTCGAGTTTGCTGTCAGGGAGCAGCTAATGCAGGCGCTTCTCCCAAATGGAAGGGGAGCTGGAGTCAAGCATGATAAGGCAGGTAGAGGCAGTGGCCTTGCTGACAAAGGGGCAGTCCCACTGCACCCAAGCAAGGCGAGCAGAGAGGTTCTTAGAGAGCTTTCTTGAAGCACTTTCCTCAAAGCTAGACACCTGAACCGCTACTCAAGTTGGCCCAGGCAGTCAAATTCCCAGGAGGGCTGGGGAAGCACTCAGGGCCCTGACATTTGCCATCCCTGTAATGAAAATGTATCCTATATTCTCCCAAATTGTTTGCATTAAGGCTCTGCCTGACCATAATTAGACTGCTGGGTTCACAATCGTACATGTTAATGCAAAATTATGTGGCAAATCTTCTCAGTCTTCTGCAAATGCTTCATCCTTTTTCTCAACTTCCTAGGGGATTCTCTAACTGTCTTTTCCCCTTCTGCGAGCAACAAGTACTGAAGGACTTTTAGCTCCTTGATCACTCACTTTTTATGACCTACCATTTAATAAACTGCAGGATTCACAGTGTTGACATACAGAATCCTTGTCCAACGGTCAAATACAAAGGATTAAAATGAAAGCATGCTGAAATATCTTGGACTTTTATTTACATGGCATGATTTTTTAGGTGTAGGGTATCCAGATAAATTTGCATTTAAAGTTTAAATTCACTTCCACAATGGACAACAAAGCATTTATACTACTTCTAACGGCCTAGTTGACAACTCCAAGCAGGTGAAATCAACTCACTTTTTAATTTACAACTATAGCACAAAACAGTCACAGCTGATCAGCTTGGAGTCAGGAAACTATTAAATACAATTATATCATTTATAGTTTGCTGCATTACTCATGTGGGACAGAACCTCTAAAAATAAGACTGTATTTTTAGATGTTTAAATTCAGCTGTGACCACAGCTCATGAAGCAGTCATCTTTAGCCCCTCCATTTCGCTGAACTGTGAATACAGCACAAATCTAACTACAAAGTGGGATGTCCCTGTAAAATACTGATTTTGTCAACAAAGTGGAAGTGCTTCTTTCTACCTGTGATGGCAAATCATGGTCTGTGCATTCTTGGGTCAGCTCAAAATGTCATCACCGCTCCCACAGCACCTGCCATTAACATTTACAGCCATGAAGAGAGCTTGTACTGCTGGAGCACACTTCCTACTGCACTTTCAGCGTACTGGTAAACACAGGGAAGACTTTCAGCAGTGCAAAGTCCTGTTACATGCCAAGCTCCTATTTGCATTATGTGTAGCACAATCACAACTGAAAGGCTTGGAGCTTGTGCTGAAGCAGTGGGAGAATTGTTAAATAAAAACCAACAGCATTCCAAGGACTTAAACTGACTTTCAATCTATTGAGTGCACTTGGTGTAGCAAAATCCTTCCAGGACCAGACACCCTGTGAAATATGCTAGGTATTATACTAGGTCATGTTACCAGATGGTTAACCAAAAAGTTGGAAAAAACAAAGCAAAACAAAACAAAAAAACCCCAAATGAAAATCCCTACAGGTCAAGCTTCCTTCTTGGGGATGGAGCGGGAAGTTTTATACACTTCGCAGTGCTGTTTTCTTGGTTATCACTAGTAAAATCTCATCTCTACGTTATTTAAAACTTGCTCTTAAAACTGCATTTAGTCTTGGCAGCTGCAAGACAAAAGAAATGTAGAAGTACAGTAGGCAACTGTCCTTCATTTCCTTCCTTTACTCTTACATATCCGGTGTGCAACTGGAATGCTTCTATTTGATTATCCAGTGGAGCAAATGCTACAATGAATGCAATCATGCCTTATTACCCCACATGTCTGTAGCCTATTGCACAGCTATGTACAGATGTTTTTACACAGCTTGGGTTTTTAGCTACAGGGTCTATAAAACAATAGAAACTATCTGAAATGTTTTCAAGCCAGCAAAGGATAAAGGCCCTGTAAAGCAGTCAACTGGATAAAAGCCATAAATGTCTGATAGGAGGAGATGAAAAACCTCAGAGTTTTCTCAATTATAAATGCGTCGGCTTTCTTAAACAATATGTGGCTGTGGTCTGCAGCAAACTGGCCAGGCTGGAACGCGTAAACAGAGGTGAAAATAAAGACCCGGGCAGCGGAAAGAAGCAGCACAAACCTCTGGTCTGCTGAAGGGTTGAATCATTATTTTACTGACCTGAAGAACTGGCTGCTGCCCAAAGAAGCTGATCTTCCCCTGGGAAGGCCTGAGAAGAGATAGCATTGCCTCCAGCTGAGGGGCCTGGACTGAGGCTCAAGAGCTGTGGCTTAGCCCCCAGCCAGCTCTGTCCTTTGGCATGTCCCTTCACATCTCTAGGCTTCATTTCCTCGCTCAGTACAACGGGGATAACAGTTCTGATCTCTTCGGTAAAGAGCTTTGAATTTTACTCAGGAAAAGCCCTATTTACAAATTCATTTCCTTCTCCCTTTGAGAAATTCTTTTTTACTATTAAAATGCAAAAAACCCTCAATGTATTGTTTAATGGCACAGGTCTGTCAGGGAGGCACCGTGAATTAACGGGTAAGACACTGGATTGGAAGTTAGGATGTGCAAAATCTGGTCCCTGCTCTTGGAGGGAAAATGCTTTTATGACTCCCGTGTCTTCCCTGTCCACCTGGTCTGAAGTGTGTCATAGCAGAAAAACTCACTTTCTGCTGCTCAGAATCTTGGGTTGGCATTTCTAACACAGATAACAATACCAAGCAATGGGTTAGTCATAGCACACTGTGCTACAGGTTTAACACTGCAGAAAACAAACATTATTTCTCTTTCCACAGCCTTATATAATAAAAGAGAAAGGAGGAAGCAGGATGAGCTATGAAAGCAGAAGAGATGATTTTATTTGTTTTATGTTCATTCTTGCGAGAATCCCCCAGGGAAACAAATCCTCAGCAAGGGGAAGTGATGGAGCTGGGGTGTGAAGCTGGTGAAACAGTGCAGAAAGCATGTAAAATCTGCAATCTGCAAGTCTCCACTTACATAGTCGAGGCGAGAGACAACGGCAGAAGTACTACAAACCCCAAAAGACAGAAATGGTCTGTCCACAAATCTAACATAATGAGATTGTTCTGCTCATGTCTGCCTCAAAGGCTTCTCAGCTTCACACACACAGTAGCAAGAAGCAGTTCCAGAGCTTTTCTTGACAGTTGTTTGGCAGTGTGTGCTGAGCTGGACATCAATTAGGCTTCTGCCTTCAGCTTGTCTGTTTGCAAACACAATGACCACTTTCAGAGATAAACAGCAGAGATTTCTTTAGATCATGATTAAATGGTATTTAGCCATCAGCAAAGCCTTGGTTCTTTGGCAGAGTCCCACAAATCATCTCTTTAGCAAATTTAGCAAATAATCAAGGCAGAAAACTGTCTAGGAGATAAACCTGTAATTCAGAAGTTCTGGCATAGTATATTCAGGTGAACCATAAACATAAGAACTGCCTGTCACACAAAGAAAAAGAAACATTAAAAAATTATGTTTCTGATTGCTTTTTACTCCAGGCTAGCAGAAAAACCCACTGAATTGCTTCTGAAGAACACCATCACATCAATTAATTTGGAACTGTTAGAACAGTAATAATGAGTCCTTTTCCCTGCAACGACTGCAAGTCAAAGCCTCAGATGTAAGAAAGGGGTGAAGGGCAAAAAGATGGGGAAGGGAACATCTTATGCGGGTATCTGCCCTTTAAGCTAGGAGACTGAAATTCCCAGGTGCTTTATGTACATGTCTATATAATTTCACACAGACATAAATGGCCCTGGAGTGGAATGCAGTACATGTTTGCACCTGTACCAGTCAAACTGCACAATGATTTAGCGCATAAAGTGAGTTATGACATGGAGCTGAAATGAAAGAATAAAGTCAGAGTATTAGAATAAATATCAACAAAGTCATGGCAAATATTTTCCCTCGTGACACTCCTTTATTAAAGGCAACAGAAAGGGACTTAGTTACACACCAATTTGACATTAGGACAGGGTTTGGTTTGGACTCCTAGATGTCTGATGGGAAAGTACCATAACACACAACTCCGAAGATACCTTTCATTCAAATTGTAATCAGCACCTGCCTTGTACAATGACAAGATGTGATGGCCTGAAGGATATTTACTCAGAAATATGTTGCCTGGTAAAGGAATGCTGTGGTTCCTTTCCACAGCATTTTAGACAGCTGTTCTCCTGTATTTATCAAAACTCATTACCACGAACCATTAATAAAACCACAAGAGAAGGTACAGTTTTCAAGCTAAGATAAGCTTAAACATCCTGCACAAACTTTGGGGCGATCCACAATACGGAAGACAAAAGCTCTGGCGTAAAGCCTGACTGGAGGGTTTGAATGAGCAACAAGAAAAGCAAGATTAAAGATCAGCGAAGATATGCTAAGAAACCAAAGCAGGGTGGTAAGCTGATGAGAAGATTTTGGACATGCTGCCTTACTGTCGACAAAGACTATGTACGTATTTCAGCAAGCCAGCTTCAATATGTCTGAGCATTAATTGCCATTAGCAGTTTGAAGGTGGGGGAATGAAAGGCCAGGTACAGAGCAGGATGTGTGTTGTCCCTCCCCACTGACAGTGTTTAGTTCCCAATTACTGAGAACGAGCCAGCTTCAAACACACACCACCACTGCGAGGCCTATTGTTTCATCTAGTGGGATGGGCGTTTACTAAGAAGACAGACAGACAGATCAATAATTGGAAAATAAAAGTGCTTGAAACACATTTTGGGGCTACAAAAGGAGAATGATGTATGAAGGAGAACTAATAAGGAACTGCTGGAGGTTTAGGAAGAACAAAGTGTAGTAAACGTAGGGAAATTCCATGACCTCAGTGGGCAAGCCATGCGGTTAGCGTGATGGAATACAGACCATCCAGGCCTCTCCAGGGAGAGCAGCCTCTTGGTGTCCAGGCGCAGCTGAACAAAGAGAAGATGAAGGAACAAAATTGAGCAAGAGCTTCTAAGAACTCTGAACTACCCCCAAAGAGAAATAGACCCTTGCCAAAAAGGCAAGGGAAGGGGGTTAATCGTGAGAGCAACTAGGGGTCTGTGATACTTCAGAGCTAGGGACTGGAAACACATGGAGAAGGGAACAATGATGAATGTACAGAAGATCTGTCACTAACACTCCCTCCACTAAGTGCTTTAATTTATTTTAATTATGCAAGTTAATTCTTGCCCCCAAGACATGAAATAACAGAGAGAATATGAAGAAAAAAGTTGAGATAACTAGAAATTCAGGCAATAGCACTCACAGATTAACAAATTTTAAGAACAGACTAATCAATCACCTCCGTTCTACAAATAGACCTTGCAATGGGACCATACAAGCTCCAAACTAAGGACAGTATCTTGTGTTTGGCTACTGCATCTATTCCAGTCAGTCATTTTTCAGCTAAGGAGACCAAGAATCCACCACTGCCCTTAGTATATGGAATGAATAAAGATAAACCTAAACAAGACTACTGAGCTGCAAAACAAACCCAAAGGCAAATTAAATTCAAATGCTCTACTTTCCGTAACAATAAAAACAGAAAATAAGTCTCTGTAAAATAATATCAGCACTTCACTCAACCAGCTACATTGCACATGTTAAGGTTTCATATAAAGCAATGAGAAAGTTGATGTATTTAACAATAAATATGTAGTTTGTTAAAACTGGCTTGTCCAGCTTTTTTATTTTTATAGACTGGATGGTGGAGAATAGACTGTGTATAGATGGCCTTTGTTTGTATTTTCTGTTTTACTTGTCTTTCCAAAAGCAGACTGGTCAGCTTCGCTGTGGTTTCTACTGGGTTTTGCCTTCTGGCTCTCACAGACTAATGCTTCTTTCCAAGATTTTTGTATATTTCAGTGATTTCGAATGCTCAAATAGACAGCTTAATAGACACATGAACTGATTTTTCAGAAGTACAAAGGACCATCCTCAGGATAATGGGCTTTCTTAAGATGTCTCAGGTACCCCAAACCAACTAGTGTCTCTAGAAAAAACCTCAGCCAGGTTTTTTGACAGGGGCCCAAAGGAGGGTTGCATGTCTCAGACAACATACAAAATAGGACCAGGCTCCTGACCCCACTGAAATCACTAACAAAACTCTCACTGAGTCCAGTGCAAGCACGATTTTCCTCTGGTGTTTAGCTGTGAGCCTGCAAAAAGCTCTGCCCATGTGAAGCAGCCTGGCTGAAGCCATGTCCCTGAAACAAGAAAGAAAAGCGCACACAGGACACTGAAGTGAGGAAGAGCAAGGGTTACAGCAGCAGGAATTCCTGATTACTTGAGTGCTTGTGCTCATCCCAGTGCTCCTATCAAAATCTATGCAATCTTATACTACACTCACTTGGCACGCAAATTTTGAGTGGGAATTTGGAAGAGGAGAGATTGCTAGCTGGTGAAAAGAAATTGGAAGGCCGTTGTGGGTAGGGTGGGGCCTGAGAGATGGTAGTGATGCATATACCCAATAGCACAGTTCCACACTGTCTGCGTTGTGCAGCCCAGCATTTATTCCCTAGCAACCAAAAGGCAAGGGAAAAAGTCTTCCCCTCACTGCATCGTGGCTTCGTAAAGCCAGCAGCCTGGCTCTCCATTGCCCTACCCAGCCCCAAGTGACATAAAAATTTGCAGTGCTGCGAGGTCCCTTTCTTTCACAAACACCAAAACAACTTGACAGTGTTTCTTTAAGGGACATTTTAACCTGCAGTGTGTTCATTTTAATGCATTAAAGTGTGCTTGATTTTGGTCTGAAGGACAGTCCCAGCAAGGCTTCTGCTAAAGCCAGGCACGGCTTCTCTAATGAATTGTTTTAAGCAGCAGGTATTTCTATTTATTCTGGCATCAAATAAAAACCCGCCCTGGAATATACAGAAACATTCAACACGAACCACTACGGAAAATGTTTTTAATGTGAGAATTCCTTTTCTTTTCCACTCTCAGCAAACCAGCTAGTCTTTTCCCTTTCCTTGGGGATTAATTCTCTGTTGTGACACTGTTAGGGGACTGGAACCAGTATTACATAGGGAGGGAGATTTAAATGAACAGTCCACACTACAGGCAGGACCGACCAGAACTTTTACTTGCTGCGGACAGGAGGCCACCCAACTGCGCAAGCAAACGGCCAAGGAAAAGGTAAAAATGTGCAGTCCTTTATTCAGATGTTTTACATGGAATAAAAAAAGGATGAAATTTACTTGGAGACATAGACCAAACGTCTCTCTTGCAAAACCTGGGCATATTTTAAAACACTTTACTATGATAAACTCATAAGAAGAAAGCAGGGTGTAGCTACAAAGGGAGGGAAATTGCCTAATAGCACAATAATCTGCAGCTCTCTGTGGCAGCACTTTCCCCCATAGCTCTCTACATACTGCGGAAAGAAGGGAAGGACTAAGATATGAAGACACTGGTACAGCAGAAGGATGTCATCTGTGCAGTCACCCAGCAGTGCAGGGGCAAAACCAAAGCCCGAATTCCCCATTCACGCACATACCAGTCTTTGGAAGACTTGAGAAAAAAAAGATACAAATTTTGGAAGGATTTATAAACTTCAGGACTCTCAGTAAGTTATCTTTGAGCCCTTTAATTAAAGCCAGCCAGGAGATGGGAATGTTTTTCACAAAACATTGATTCATTTGTGGAAACAGTATGGAAAACTCTGTTTCTCAATCACCTCCGCTCTGATGCTTGGTTTTCTCCAGGCAGCTATTCCTTCAACTGAACCTGCCTGTCTGCAGTATATATACTATACTCTGCTTTCTTTTCCCCAACATCAAGCCACAGAAAAGCACATGTGACTGCAGCAGAGGTAAAGACATTTTTAACCAGGGCAATTTAAGGATATTTAAGACACATTCTCATTTTCCATTTCCCAATTCCACACTGCCCCCACTTTTATTATTAGCTGAATACAGGGAAGCTTCAGCTTGGATCTGGGGTAACATGTACACTGAGGAATCGAGGCCAAGCTTTGCCTTGAAATATGCAGGATCATTCCTAACTAACCGTAAAGCTGCTTATTTGGCACCAGCCGTGGAAATATTGAACGAAAGGGGCATTCTCAATCTGCTTATGTCACAGAAAGGTTGGATTCTGACAACGTGCAAGGCTCCAAGCTGCAGCCTGATATTAATAGCTAGACATTAAACTCTCAATTTGGCTGGCTTACAGGCAGCTCCATTGGAACAAAGATTTTTCTGCAGGAAACGGCAGATCTGGTTAGAGTCACATCACGAGAGATGAGTCCGAAGCAGCAGCACACCGCAAGCTTTTTTGACGGGTGTGTGACAAGGCTGTGTCACACAAAGCGAACCTTCCCCGCTCAAATTGCAGACCGTACCGGAGGTCCTGCAGCTGAGGCTGTTGAAACACAATTCTTGCACGCAGGCAACACTGCTTTCCTTCTGTCCACTTCCTTTTGAGTTCATTTGTTCTTCGGGCTAACTTACACAACCACGGGGGGGCAATGAGCATTAACAAACTATTTCTTAAACAAACGTGGTTCTGTTTCTTGAGGCAGCCAGTGGGGTATCACCCCACAAAGACATACCTACATATTTTCACCATTTTTGAGCTCGTTTCAGCCATTATGTAACCTTCCACACTACCTTGGTAGCTGGGCCAAGAAAATTTGAACGAAGTCCCCAGAGCAACTGGTTTCAGTGAGGGGCCCCTGCCAGAATACAAATACAAACCTCCTGCTGCTGTTTTCTCTCTGTGTCTGCATGGCAGGCAAAGATTCCAGACAGGTTTTTCAATATGGATCTTTTTGAACACAAACGAACACCTCTTATAAGCCATTTAAACTTCATAATCCCACTTCCGAACAACAGTTGAGCCCCAATACTTCTACAAGGGAAAGTTTTGCTTCCGTATTTCTCACAATGTAAAGAAAATCAATGTAAAAAAACCCGTTACCTACAGCGCTCCGAGTCCTCTTATTTCAGTACATGTATCTAATAGAGTCTTTATAGTCTCTTAAACATGACCAAGCAACATTAGATTCTGGACTTGTATTGCATCATATACTCAAGGACATCACACGGCTTTATGTGAGAACTTCTTAAGCCATGCTATCTCCTGTAGCTTTGCCCTCAAAATCCTCATTTCATAGAGGTAGACAAAAGCATTCAAAATGTGACTTGCCAAACGTCACACAAGGAGTCCATGCCAGAGCTGGGAATAGAAATCAGGAGTCTAGAGTCCATATTCTCTGCCTTACATAGAGCAGTAGCCTCAGTCTCCTAGTCTAGGGGAGTGCCTACTCACCAGAAGGATGTTTCTTCCTTTACAGGATGGCGGTGTACCACATTGCCATGACCAACTTCATCCAGAAGCAGGTATGAAAACCACATGTGCATCTGCTAAGGCCGTGTTCTTCATATATAACGGCCAAACATAAGTCAAGAAATGAAAGCAAGTTACTGTTTAGAGAACTTTGGGGAGTGCTATAACCTCAGCATCACTGTCAAGACCAAATCCGATGTCACTCTTTGGACTAGCTTCTTGCTTTTGCAGGCAGTCTTGCTGTTTTGGAGGGGACTATCTGGGAGCTGGAGTAAGGAATAGGAATCTGGCAACAAGAGATGGCTGAAACACCAATATAATTCTTCATAAGCCAGTATGGTATACCACTAGGCATCAGCCTACTTCAATTGTTGCATTCATATTAAGCCCAGGTAAATGCCATGCTACATTGCTACTTACATAAACCACGCATATATACAGGCCGTGGAATGGTAGCTATTAAAAACCTACTTCTCTACAACTGACACCTATTCCTCCTTATTCTGACTACAAAGGAAAACAAGAGAATCTTTCACACAGTTACAATTTGGTATTCCCAATACTAACTACTTTCTCAAAACAGTTGCATGCCATGGAAGTACATTCCTTAATTTCTTCTTCCTCTGCTGTGACACATATGCAAATGACACAAGGCCAAATTCCCCTCTGGTCTAACATCTGTAATATGAATGGATCCATATGGGCTAACTTTCATCAGTCAAGAAAAAACACATAGTTATAACACCAATACAATACCTTTGGCAGAGAATGGCTAGTGAAGCTAATACAGTACTATATCCATCCACAGAAGGCAATGATCTCTATATAAATCACAAGTATATGATATATTCAGGGCATCAGACATTGTCCATAATTATCAGACACTATCCCACAGGTTTAGGACACACGTAAAGACTCAGAAACATGAAACATCTGTTTTGTGGATAGGAATCCATCAAAATCCAGCAATCCAATTTCATATTGCACCATTGCATTACTCCTTAGCAAGACAACGACCAGAGGAATGTGTTTTCTTCTTCAGGCTCTACCTCCAGCCACTAAGCATAAGAAGTATTGCTCAAGGCAGGGACAGATGAGCTATCAGAGGGCGGTATAACTGGGACAGACTGCAGCCCTACCAGAACAGCTCCTCATTTTATGGTTTTGAAGAAAATTTTCAAAATATGCTGCCAGTACATACAACAGAGAGATGATCTGAAACGACTGCAGTAACTCACCAATTTAGGTACAGACAAGAACACTTGAAAACTGACATTATGAAAATATTTACTTATTGCAACAGTATTTAAGAAAAGATGGTATCATATGATGGAGGATTTCATCTGTACTCAGGAGTAAGGCACACTGCCTCTGGGTTCAGACAACAGAAACAGTGGGGCATAGAAAATGCGTAAAAGTGAAGATGCCAGCGCTTTGCTGCCACATAATAAAACTCTCAGGGGAGAAGGAAGAAAAAGTAGGATTGAAGAGAGCGAAGAGGCCAGACTGGTTTTGTCCTAAGAACACTCACCTTCTAAATATCTTGGGGAAAACTATGTTGGAAAGAGTAACAAATGAGTTTAATCTTTACTGCTCTGATCTTCCACCTTCTCCACTGCAGCTACAGCCTGCAGTAAGCTGCAGCACAAGAAAATATGTGTGAATTGTAAGAACAGAAAAGAAGTCATAAAAATATTTCCTTAGTCACGCTGTCTATGGTAATGTAATTCCCTGAACAGAGATCTTCAACAATACTGTCTTTGAAAATGGAGGGAGCTCTGACCTTAGTCAGCATGTATCTTCCATCAGCTTTTTTTTTTTTTTCTGTCTTTATTCCTTTATTGTATCTTACCAGAGCCATCTCCAGATGCAGGTACACAGTACAAAAACATTCCTCAGTGGAAGCGCGTCTTTCATTGGACACAAAATAAATGCAATGTGAGGTATTCCGAATGAAAAGAGAACTTGGATGTAGAGACCAGTCCTTCCTCATGTTTGAAAAGAAAATGTATGTGTTTCTCAGCTCTCTATTTCCTCCTTTCACCTGAGCAGTCTCCACAACAGAGAGGGAAGGACCTGCATTCTGAGATGAGACTTCTGCAGGTAGTTTCGGAGCTCCTGCTGAAGGCACTTTCCCCCATGCTCTTCATCACCCATTACTGTCAGCATCGCAACCCCTAGTCTGCAAGTGTCTCTCTGAATACTGGGGTGTAAGATCAGCTGAAAATCAGGATCCATTCCAAGTTTACATAGAATGTAGGATAAGGGGCCGCTTGACGCAAGTCTAAAAAAACCATGCAGTCATCATAGAGAGGATGTTGAGCTATGCCTCCAGACACTGCTGCTACTGTGGTGATTGAAAAAAAAAATACCAGGAGAACAGATACAGTGAAGGCTACTGCTACCCAAGTTAAATAAATAAATAAATAAAGTATTTAATGTGTAGGATGTAAGGACCCTGTGTATCCAGGGCTTGGATAAGATTAAAGGCAGTAAGGAAGCAGGAGGAGTAGGAGGCAGAAAAGAAGATTTAACTTGGCCTTCCTACAATGAGGTATTCTTCTCTGGTGTTTGAGTGCCAGCTTGATCTGGGAGTGTTACACTAGTTCTTAAAATTAGAAATACATTGATTAGCAAATTTTTGGTTTAGGTGAGAGAGCACTGAAAGGAGCATTATACAGACACACAAAAAGAGAGTTTCTTAATCTCCAATTACCTAATTCTACATCCATTCCAAAGAAGTAGAAATACTTAAGACTATTTCCTGAACGGAGAGACCTCCAGTGCTTAGAAGGGGTTAATATTTAATGGCGTGTTTACAGTTCATACCCTGCTCAACTAATCCCTGTTTGCATCACAGAGGTATACAGAATAGCAAAAGCAACATCACAGCAAACCAAAGAACAAAAGATTGCCTGGAAAGTTCCTCTTAGCGTAGAGGTGGCTATCAAAATACTCTCCCCTACTTCTTTGACTTACCCACAGTGTCACAAGGCTCGTCTTTGTGTACGCAGAAATCTGTCCTAGAAAGAAAAACAGAACAGAATTGAAGTGTATCCTGTGCCTCCAGACTTCAGGCTAGGAAAAAGCAGTGGTGCATGACTCACATATCATGGGTGTTGAGATTTGGGGTTTTTTTTAAAGCTGCTGTGCAGTCTACACGATGACAACACAGATAGCAGCAGCACTGATTGCTACTGCAAGATTACAACAATTATGTGAATCAGCTCCATATACTACAGCCCAATTTAACAGACTTAAGATTTAGCATGTAAAAGAGTACTGCCTCACGCTATGATGTCAGACTCCTTCAGCAACTGGATTAAAACCGAACCTCTAATTTTCACAAGAGAGCTGTAACAAAAAGGAGCAGACACCCTGTGATGCAACAGCACCATCAAAAGTGGGAGGAGCAGGTATATGGGCACACTGCCTGGAGGCACAGAACTGATTGTCTACACCCAGAAATTATCAGTCCTTCAGGTTTTTTTCTTCTTCTGCTAGAACAGAAAAGGACAAGAAAGATGCAGCACTACACAGAGACAGACAGATGTTGACAAGGAAGAAGAAAGATATTTTCAGTATTTGCCAGGTAACAGCTAGGTGAAGTGGCTTCAGCTAAACTTATTAGTTAGATTTCCCATTTTATGGCTTGAATCCAACACAGAGAGGTTCAAGAGACTTCATTTGGTCTCTGTTACTCCTTCACGTCTCATCCAGTCTCTCCCCATCTCATCAAGGCAGGAAGAGATACTACATATGCCACTGGCACCCACAAATCAACCAGGGACCCATGGAGCTGTATTAAACAGAAACAGAACAAAAAGCCTTGAAGCTCACCATCTAAGAGAGGACACTTCATGTGAGAAGATTTTGTAAATGAGATTCCTCATGACAGAAAAACAAGTGTGGGAGGAAAAGTATTGTATAACCAAATTCATGGTTTGAATACATTTCAACAAGCACTTAGACCTAAACTGGCAGAAGCTATCTCAACCAGACCTGCTTTGCAGTGCGATCTGCTGTGAAGAGGAGTTGGAGAAATGCATCACACGTGCTAAAACATTTCAGAATTTTCTTAACCCAAGGGAAGCTGAAGAACCATAATCTCTATCATTATGGCTTTCCTCACCCTGTGGGGAGGCTGGTGAGAGAATCATATTAGTACATTTGGAGTGTGTCATTTGAAATGCCTGAGTCCCCAATGGGATTTTGAGTTTAAGAGTTTGGCAGGGGAAAGATTAAAAATACTTAGAGAAAGAGAATACTTAAAGAATACTTAGAGAAAGAGAAATACTTAGAAAAAGAAAATACTTAAAGATAAAAATAGAGAAAGCTTAAAAATACTTTTTTTTCTTGAAGAAAAATATTAAACGGGGGTTTACAGGAAAACAGATTTAAGGCCCAGGACTGCGGCTGATGAACCCAAACCCTTGACATCAAACTCCTTGGAAAGTCACAAATCAAGTTGTCAAGGGCTTGGAAGGAGAGAAACAACAGCTATTATCAGCTCTTGTTAAGCAGACGTTGAAAACTAACCATGCTTCAGTGCATAAGAACCATAACAAGTATCAAAGTGTTAAAAAAACCAGATAGGAACAAAACAAAATCGGAAGCTATGACCACACACCAGCCCTAGCTTTCATTTTTCACAGCAGCCTTACTGTGTCTCGACACCTTGGCATTCCAACCTTTCCAAAGAAGACTAATGACAGTCTCCTGACGGAGCTGGCACAAGCACGCCTGCTTGAGTTCCCAGAGCCAACTTGACGGAGGTTTATTTAAGGACTTATTATGTTATATAAACTGGTAAATCAAACAGATGCTTTTCTTGTGACAACAGATAGCTGAACTATTAGTAGATGGCAGGAGGCCATTGCTAGAAAAGCATCTCTCTTCAGGGGCTGGCCAGCTCTGCAAATAAAGCACAGCAATTTTGCTCCTTGCATTCTGTTCCACACTGAAAGGTGTCTGGCACTTTCAGGCAGCTCCCTGGAGAAATTACCACCATGCCATAAAATGAGGGTCTTTGAAATGACCCAGCACAACTTGCAGACTCTCCTACAGAGGTAAAGCAATCCTTGTCTGTAAAGAGTGTCCTGTGATGCTGTCTGGTCAGGGAAGGACTTGAAGAAGGTCAGAAAGGAGAACTGAACATAGCTGCCCAATTCACTGCATGCAGGTCTGCAAGTAGGAAACCTCCTCTGCCCGTCCTTTGAACTGCCACAAACACAAGCCCAAGAGACACCATCCTGCTAATCAAAGATCCTGTACCAAAATGCTAGGCTTTAAATCATCCAGTCCTATTGTAAACACCCCAAAACACTGTGGCCAAACAGAAAAGCACATCCAAACCTCTAGTGACAAAAGGGCTTGGCAGCTCTCAGTCTTCGCCTAAAGACAAGCAGCCACCCCCTCACAAAACCCACATACTGAAATTCCTACAGTCCTTTGCTGGCAATCAGAGGGGAGCCAAAGACTGAAAAGGCATTAAGAAAGATCTGTCTCGCCTGTGGGTCAGTCACACCAGTGAGGTGAGATGGCCCCATCACGGCACTGAAACCGAACTGTTTTCAAAAAGGTTTCAATCACAAGTCTATCTCTGGTGCATTTCTGAGCTTGACTGCAACTGTATTCTTGAAGTGAGAGCTTGACAAGAATGATACTATAATGATACTCCAAGGGTATAAAAGAGATACCTTAATATTCATTGCATGTGCAAAGGTCTCTTATCACAGAGATGTAGTTTTGTTAGCAGAATCTTTCATACAGCTATGTCGGAATAAAACTCTTACTCCAGAAGCTGCAGGTCAAATCGAAGATCTGACCTTATCACACTAAGTCTTGGATAATACATTGAAATCACACACTGTAGCTGTGGAGCAATTTTACTTTTCACTTCTAGCCACTGACTGAATCAAGCAGGACTTGTGTTATCTTCTAGGAACCTGTGAAATTCTGTCATTATCACTTGTGGTACTGTGCGGAGTGTTTCCATTAGCAGACTTAAACAATTCTTCTAGAAAAATGACAACAAGTCAGTTGTTTTGTTCAACAAAAATAGTCAGAAAAGAAGAGCTCAAAACTCCTCCTACAGTCACTCTTCCATCTGGCTCACATGAACTGGAAAAAAATACCTAACTGTGCTAAGCTAAATTCTGCAATTCAAGTCCTTCCTGTAAGAAAGAAGGACAGTAGTTGAACTGTGCAACATGAATAAGAAGTATTCTGTTTAACGGCCACTTCCCAGCACCCTTCAAATGACATCTTTTGACCAGTTTAACCCTGCAGGGTCATAAAGCCAAAGGACAGAGGAAACTGGTACAGTCAAAAACCTGCCAAAAAAAGCTTTCTACCTCCATATATACATTTAGTAGCACTATGTGCCCAGTTTCCTTGATGCACATTGAATTGCTTCATTTGCCCATTTAATGGGAAGGCAAAGGGCTGGAGAAAAGTGGAAGGGAGGAGCAGGCTGCAAATAAAATTACACTAGTATGTCAGGAAAAAACCCAAATCTTTGCTTAATGACAGCTCTGAATTCTGTTCCTCTCAGTGTTGTGTCATTCTTCGCTCTGCTCTCGTGTCACCTACAGTCTTATAAGTGACCCAAACACCAGCAGCCAGGAGGTGGGGAGAACATCAGTATGTCTGAAGATTTCCTAGGGAATGCAAAAGACAGAAGATCAAGAGAGGGAATGTGTTTCAAATGAGACATGCTTCTAAGATCACTAAGACACAGACTCTGCAGACAGAAGCTATTCTGGTCAGCTGCCCATTAAAATATGAAGTACATTATCCATAGATGCCAGAGATGTGAATTTCTGCAAGTTCTGAGATATAATTTGAACAAGAGAAGTCTGATGATTATAGAGACCACAACAGACCTTCAGGGCTATAACAGATTATTCCCACTATCTCACTTATTGACTGAACTGGACAATGGTAAATCTTATTTCACAATCATAGTATGCCTGTTACCTGAAACTCTATCAGGTGGATACTATTAAAATCCCACAGGAGGGATATTTGCCACCTAGGTAATTACTTTTGCATACAAATGAGCATATGGGAAACACCAGCTAGAGGTGAAGTTTCAAAAGGCAACTGTGCCTTGGTGTTTCAAATGAACGCAGCCAGATTGGACCCAGAATGATTTCTTCAGAGGCTGACCCCAAATAATCTGTTTCTAGTCCTAAAGCAGCTGCAGCTGCTGAAAATTCAGCTTCTGCTTTTTCTGGCGCAATTGCTTGTGCTGGACATGCTGTTGCTCCCATATCCTCTACCACTGGTCCATCTGTACAGTCTGGGGAGGGTCCAGGGACACACACACGCACACTTTCAAAGCCAAGAGTAGAAAACCTCATTCCCCTGATGCAGGAATCGGGCTGCTGGGCCAGAAGTCTTCCAAGCAACACATCCTCTATGCGGCAGAAGCGGGATGGGTTAAGGATGACAAGACACAGCAAGAAGGAAGGAAAACACTACAGGTACACGCTGCTGGCCTATCAAACAGGAAAAATGCTGCTCTTAGGCACAACAATGAGCTCCCTGGCCTGAACTTTCTCACAAAACCTGAATCTAGTTTCTAACCCAAACAAATCTGTGCTTCTCCAGCTATTCTGACTGCAAACCTATTGAACAATTCTTCCTCCAAATTCTTTCTACAATTCTTCCTCAGAGGCCGGAGTCCAATTCATTTAGCCTGACATTATGCATTCAGTTTTATAAGCTGCAGAGAGACTGCACAGATGAAATGCTCTGCTCATTCCCTCCACCCTGTGCTCAGAGCACATCAGGAAAGATTCTGTATGCCTCACTTGTCATGCAGGACAACTGGATGCCCAGATGAGTTTAACAAATATGTTAGCTATTTATTTAGGCCCTGATCCAATGAAGCACATGCTTAACTATAACCAGGATGTGCAGCCCATTGACTTCAAAGGAACTATTCACCCTGTCTAAAATGTTAAGTATCTGCTTAAGTGCTTGGTTGGACTACACTGAATACAGAGGAGAGAGAAGGATTTAGGGGAACTGCACACATGTCTGTGAAGGTGCATTCTTAGGAACTTTGCTGGCCCTGTGCCCTGCTCACCAGCTATTTTTCTGAACACTCACCAAAATCCCATAGATAGTTTGCAATGTGAGTATTAACACAATGGAGTATTAAAATCAGAATAGCAGTTTATGCAAAAACATGCATTTCTACTTACATTGTTGGCAGAGGAAAAAAAGGTGAAAGAGGTGAGTAATAGTGAACTGCAGTACAGACTTTTCCTGTCCCAAACTGAGGAAGAAGCAGGTAGGAACTGGTGTTTTTCTAGCACATACAGCATCCATCTTACACTGTATTTTTGTGCTCACTTTAATTACTCAGAGATCACTTCTGTAATAATGCATTCTTCATATACATCTTAAAGTATGCAATCAACTTAAACCACCATGGATTTGCTACTCAAAATTTATAGTAACTGTGAGGAACATGGGACTTGCATTGAGGTTGAGCTCAGGCAGAGAACTTAGAGGGGAAAAAGACTGCATGTTAATCAGGACAACACCCTTTTTGCGTATTTTATCTGGGCCATACCCTGATGTGTTTGATACATCAGTAGGTACAGAGCTGTGGGCTGCAGGGCATTTTGCTCAAGTATTCACACACAGATTATTTCACATCTGAAATAAACGCAGCAGTTTTCAAACATACAAACAAACTAAAAATGACACCCCTCCTCTATCTCAGTTGTGAGAGAGGAGGGGTGTTAAAGTGGTTATTTCCTAGGGCAAAGAGGGAGAAAATTAATTTAGTTTATGGTATTCTTCTCTCACTTTCTTTAGGAGATAACTCCCTCCCCACCTTCCCACTACTGACACGCCGTCTGCTCCTCTCAGACTGTTCAGTTGATTCACACTTAATTAACACAGAGCTCTTGATCTCAGCCGCGTTCTCAATTCCACAGCTTCTTTCTTCTAGGAAGAAGGGCTTATTCTCCAAAACCTCACCTATTTTTTCCACTTATACCAACCAGTGTGAGAAAAAGTATCACCTGTGCTACAGCCATGTCTTGCCTGTATCCTGAGCAGGACATGCTACAGTGACCATGACTGCAACGCTCCGGTTCAAGAGAAGAGCAGCTTTTGCATGACCTTGTTAAGTGTCCACAGAAACAAGACAAGTCACTGTCATCTGAGGCATCTGAGCCATCTGAACAGCATGTAGGGAGCAAATGTATCATTATCAACAGATCTTTTTCTTCAATTACTGCTAGACCAGATAACCCCATCATTGACTATGGGCTGTTACTGGTTGAAGTGATAAACCAGACCTTACTATACCTGGTTACAAAAACAGCGGCATCCACAGGAGGGGTGTCATCCCTCGCGCCAGGAACCTGGTTGTTACCAAGGTACTTGGCCCCACCATATTCTTCATTTTGCCATTGACAAAAGCTCTCCAGAGACCTCTCTCCGTGATGCCCGATAGACAACTTCGCCTTTTGGGGAACAAAAGACATACAAAAGAAGAAATATCAGTCACAGGCTTTACATAAAGCATTAGACTTCTGATGAAAAAACAGAGGCTCAAAGACACGGATGCAGTAGAACAAAAAGTGCAAAAGTAGCTTCATCTGAGCAGGTGAACTAGGGACTTTGGAATCCACACTATTTGATCTGTAGAACAAACTCCATCAGTTGCCAGCAGTCACAAGCTTCTAATACAGCCCTACATTCAAAAGCCTCATAAGCCTGGAAGTTATATATTTGATACCAGAGCCGCATCATTTTTAATCTCTGTAACAGTTAACTCCTGAGACTGGTTCACAACTACAAGCAGACAAAGACTTACCAGGAAGGATAAATAAAAGGATAGTAGCTCCTTTCACTCCCACAGCCCCCTGTACTTCCCACTTTTAATCTGTCTGGTGAAGCGTGGCAGGTACTACTTCAAATTTGTGATTATGTGGCCAGACGTGCCCCACTTGCCCCTCCCACCCCAGCACAGGGATCCTGCTCTGTCTGTGAGACTACCACAGCACAATTAAAACAATAGGGTAAAAAAGGGTTAGAACTTACAGGACGGTTGCGAAGCAGGACTAGTTTAGTCACCCGAATGCTGACTTTAATTCCAAGACTTTGATGCTGAAACATGTTGTACACCTGTCACAATGCAAAGAAAACATCCACAGTGTATCAGTAACAACACCAAGACCTAGTAATAGTTGAAGGAATTAATTGTGACTAAAGTTAGATATTTGTCCTTCAAAGAACTGACCCAAAGCAAACCCAAATGGGTTGTGCAGTAACTATGGTCAATAAGATAACAAATTTTTAAGAGCTACTCTGTTACCACTCTTAACATTCCCGCATACCACAGTAGCTAAAACACGTGCAAAACCAGAGTGGGTTTGCTCCTACCATACTGCACTGGGCTTCACCACCTGACCAATTTGTCACAGACTATTCTGAGCAAGGTTCTGCATTCAGGGACAAAAAGCATTAAAAACCAAAAAAACCAAAAAATACACAAGATAGTTGCAGAAAGGAAAATACTTTTAACTAGCATAAAGAAGAGAAACAACAAAGGAAAGGAGAGAAATATTCCAAAGGAACTCTAAACATAAACCAAAGTCTCAGGAACATGGACATACGTTATGAAGCATCAAACTAATATGGATCTTCAGCATTGAAATATCAGAGATATCTGAATGCAAGATGAAATAATGGTGTGTTTTAGACTTCAGGAAATAGAATGGAAAAGCAATTTCCCTCTGTTATTTTCATATCTTATATAAAAGAATAGTAATAAGGCAGCATATAATGACACAAGCCTCAGGAAATACAAAAATAGCACCGGAATCTACCTTACTACTTTCTCCAGATTTTGCATTCCAACTCAGATACATTCTAACCTATAAAAATGAGGTGAAGTAAAGATCTTAATTGGTGCCAGAATTTTATTCCACTCATTTCTCTGTGTACAAATGCTTTAACTAGAAAACATCAAAAAAGGTGAGGGATTTATTTTAAAAAGGTGTAAAATGCCGCATAATAACATTTGGATGCATATTATATTCCCTACTCAGTCAAAAAAATAAAATCAAGACCATTGAAGAGAGACTGTTGGCTAATGGGACGCAGGATTTGCCCCCAGGTAAGCTATATTCCTTACTCACAGCTCGTTTGGCTGGAAATATCACACAGGCTCAGCTAACTTCCTACAACAAACCCAAGACATGAACACATTTTGGATATTACATTTTCAATGCTTGGTATTTTTCCTGTTTGTGCAAATACTCAGAAACATGCTCACTGTGAAAGTGTTCTTAAGCTCTTTAGTGTTTGGGGTTGGATTTAAGCACACACGTAAATGTTTCCTATAATTTAGGCACAGATTGCAAGACAGACACTACTCAGTATTTGACCCACTGACCTCCAGTATGAGCACAAAAAGCCATTTATCTTCCCTGCGGCTGCTATACCAATGCATACAAGTGCTGGTACTATTTGCTTAGCTCGGGGGTGTGTTGGTAGAGCAGCTAAGGCCTCTCACTACAGACCTGGGGGGATAAACTTGACACTTGCAGAGAAGGGCTCTGACAGTTGACCTATGTGTAAATGGAGACCTGGACAGTCAGCTGAGAGGGTCAATGGGGCATCACGCTGATCAAGTCAGTCTCTCATGTACCACTACAGAGACTAACAAACATTTGCCTGTGACAGATGCCTTTGATTTGCCTAGCTCACTGCTAGCTCTGACCATCCCATCATGTTTCTACTCGTAAAATGAGAGTGCAGCAAACAGGTTCTTATCACTAAGCCTAATGGATAACAGTGATGGCCTTTCCATTAGGGCAGACAAGCTGCCTGCCTCCAGACTCAGCCCAGAGAGACCCGACCACCACTGACTTCAAAAGGGAGTTTCCACTAGCAAAACTGGGATAGCAAGAAGCAGCTGCTGGAGAGTTTAGCATGTCATTTTGAAGGCTGGCAGCCCTTCTTCCTTTTCTCTTGTGCTCTCTATTCTAAGGATAAGTTTAACTGCATTGTATTTGCATCCACCAGTGATCTCAAAAGAGCTCAACCTAGCTAGCAGCAGCAACAATTGGATACTAAAGCAAGAAGACACTGGGCATGCAAAAGAGGCTTTACTTTGCTTGTTTATTCAAACTTTGTTTGCTTGTTTTCTTAAATGGAGCCTAAAGAAGGCCCAGACGGATGGTAGTTCGTGTTGCCTGGCAGGAACAACAACCTTTCGCTCTGCTAAATAAGCCTGACTGGTACAGGTGGCTGTTCTACTTCAGCACAACTAAAGCGTTCATCACACTTTTCCCTTGCTGCAGCATGGGTCCTCTCCATGGGCCAAAGCTCCTGTCAGGAGAACATGCTCCAGTGCAGGCTTCTCTCCACAGGCTGCAATACACTTCAGGGAACAGCCACCTGCCCCATCATGGTCCCCTCCACAAGCTGCAGGGCAACCTCTACCCCAGCTCCTGGAGCACCTCCTCCTCCTCCTGCTCTGGCCTGGATGCTCACACAGATTTTTCCTCACGCTTGTTTCCTCCCTGCCTATGCAGCCTTTTGCTCTTTCACAGATGTGCCAACAGCTTTCCTGACGGGCTCCTCCGTGTCCTGTGGTGGGGCCATTGCAGAGACGGCTGGAACCAGCTGTGTCCAGCATGGGGCAGCTCCAGGTCTCTCCTCAGAGAGGCCTCTGCAGCCCCCACTTGACAAAAAAATATGAGACTGAGTTCAGCACAGGTTATTCACAGCCATTTTGCCAGCACACAGCCAGTGTTAAAGCAGACTGTGCAAGGTAGGCTGTGCCCAAAGAAAGCATTATCACAGAATCCAGGTGTCTTTAAAATAAAAGAATTCAAATCCATAGTCCTTTCCTGCTAGGAACTGGATTCCATCGTGGCAGCAACCACTTTCTGCCCCTCTCAGCCAGCCTACAAGGAGACCATCACCCACAGACTTGCCGTGTCAAAGCTGTTCAGACACTACATCCAGCTGTCTATCATTGGCACGGGAGCAACAGTGCCAAGTGAGGTAGCTGAGATAACTGGTACCAGGGGAGGAATGGGATTTCCTAGTGCAGATGTTCTTAAGATTTCCTGCTACACGGACAGCATGCATTAATAGAGAGACTGACTCACAGACACCTCCCTTCCCACTTGCCACCCTTCCTCAAGCCTGCAATTGCATCACACCCTTGAGGCTCCTGTGACCACTTCCAACAGGGGAAAAGTAAAAATATTTGTGGTATTTTAGAACCTTTTAATAAAATAAGATAGCTGGGAACACAAGCATCAGCTGCATGAAGCCCGCTAACACACTGCCATGGAACAAAATGCAGAGGTTACTGTTTTAGGACATCGCCACAGTGTCAGAAAGCAGCTTGGCTGGAAGAGCAACGGAGGTTCTTGGTCACTAGGGTGAAGGGAAGGGATGTGAAAAGTTGCCAATGTGGTCGAAGCGTGGTCATAATCACTGGTTGCCCTGTTGTGGGTGAACTTCTATGCTGTACTGACTTCCATTCTGTGAGGAGTCATCAAGAGTAGAGACAGGGAGCTTTGGGAACAGAAAGAGGTATGGTAAGGAGTCAAACAAAACAGACAGAAAAAATAGAAGGGGAAGCACAGAAGAACAAGAAAATGAATAAAGCCTGTCTCTGACATCTCCCTCCTTCACCTGCATTTCCCTGACAGAGCTTTACTGCACAGAATGCCCTGGAGAAAACAGAACAGCTTGAAGTCTGAACCATCCTTCTCCTCCTCCTCCTCCTCCGTTTGCATTCCTCCTGCCTTTCTTTCTCCTTATTGCTTTGACATGGAAGGGACAGAATAAATGCAGCGTTGGCATGAGCTGTCCAGGCCTGCCCCAGCATGCGTAAAGCACAACATAGACATGAGGAATTGGGCTAAGAGAGGAACTAAACTACATCAGTTTAATTTTTTTTTTTTTTTTTAATTCCCAAGAGCTTCCTCTGCAGGTGGACGGTGGGAGGGAGATGTGTGTGTTTCAGATGTTTTGGAGTTCAGAACAGCAACCCTGAGGGTAAATTGACTTTTTTCTTTTTTCTTCCCTAAACGCTGCGCTCAAGCAAGAGCCTCCCCATTGCCTTGGCTGCTGGCAACACTCCTGACGTTTGGACAGCAGAAGTATTAGTCAGGTTACTGAGGTTGTCTTTCACTTGTTTTGAAAAGTGCTATAGGATTTCTAACACCCACCTAAAGCCAAGCTTTCAAATTATCCCATTAAACATTATGAAAAAGAACATATTCATGGCTCTTTATAAGATACAGTTGACATAACTCTTTCTCCTGGGGCTGCTGGAGTGAAAAGAGAAATCTGTAGACAGTGATCAAATGTTTATATCCTTTTTCCTTCCCATCACAAAAATTCCAGATCAGGGTAAGGGAGCCGATTATCAGTGGCAGCTCTGGAGCCTTTATGTGCCAGCCCCCAAGAGCACAAAGATATAAATCCATCAATACATGCATGATAAAAGTGATTTTATCTGCTTCTTTAACACAGAAAAAACTCTCACAGGGGAAATCCAAAATGAAAAATGATCTGCAGAATGTAAAATAAGGCTTCAGAAAGTAAACCAGTATTATTCCTAAAGAACAACATAAAAATTTTCCCTCTTAATGACATCCAAAAGATCACTAACTTCAAGTTACTGCTTGCTGCTGCAAAGAGCTTCCACGCTAATCGCATGGCTTAGCAACAGCTGCAGGAGAACTAACACATACTACAGTAACTTACCCCTGCATGCTGTATTCTCTCAGAAAAAGGCAAGCTCAAAAACCAATCCAAACAGTTGTACTTTATTCCAAAGCCCAAAAAAAATTCACTTAAGGGAGGGGAAAAAAAAAAAAACAACCCCCCCAAAAAAACCCACACAAACAAACCACAATTTTTTTTTTTCCCCAGTTCTCAAATCCATAGAAAGCAGCTTTTAAATTACTATATGTTGTGGTCTTGGAAATTCAGACATCTCTGTCCCTAAATGCTCAGAGGGTCCGACTGAGTTGGACTTGGTTTGCATAGCAAGCTCTGCACAATTGCGAGAAGCCAACATTCACAACTCGCTGTTCAGCTCCTAGCTGAAACCAGTCACCTCTCATCATTAAAAACACTACAGACACAGACAGAACTTTCCAAAGAGTTCAGAGCTCATTTATCACATGCTTCAGAATCATTTGAATCAGAATTTTCTCAAGGAAGCTGAAAGCATAAGTCCTCCACAACATAAGACCAGTCACAGTATAGGCCAGTGCAGTTTGCCTGTCTATGAGGATAGACAAGCTCCTTTTTGTCTTGCTGGCCAGTTCTCTCAGACAAAAAGAAAACACAAGAGGAAATAAAAGCATAAAAATCCTGCAAGAAAACAGTGCTTCAGAACCTGCTCCTGAACCGAGCTCAATATGGCAGCTGTTGTAAGCAGACACACAGAAACGCAGGAGAGAGGCAGAGAGAATGCCAATGCACTGGTCTTCTAGTTGCTGGCTGAGAAACCTGAAGTTCGGTTTAGATGAAGCCATGAAGTATCGCAAGAGCAACACGGGACTTCATAAGAAACAGAACATCCATCCAAACAGCCTCCACATGGATGAGACGCAATGAGAAAGCATAGTTGCCAGAAGCAGACTTACAGAGTGGGTGAGCAAAATAAGGATGTTTTACTCGAAAGGCACTTCGTTTTGGAATTTAGAGGAAGTTCTAAACGCTGGCAGCTGCTGAAGGAGGGCAGGAACGGGAGATACACTCAAGCCAAAGATGCAAAGGGGAGACTAGAACCGAAACACAAACGTTGCACCACAGTGCAAAAGTTCAATAACAAAGGAGTTTAACTTAAAAAAGTAAATCAGCACCTATAATTAAGTAGCTGGTTTTGCATTTCTGTAATTCTGCTGATATCTCACCCTGTACATGTCCTTACATCCAGCATGCCCATAAACTCACTGCCTTGCTAAGGCTGCAGATGTACACGGTGGCATTTGACAACTTCTTTATTTTTCACAAAACCATCAGGAATCAGCCATTAATAAAATCATGTTAAATCAGATACCTTGCCAGAAAACAGGAAAAAATTTCATTTTAGAGGTGGTGACTTAAAAAAATTCAACTCAAAGCCCTGGAGCCATGCTTGTTCCTATCTGTACATTAGAGAGTACCTTAGAGGGAAATTCTTCCATGATCTTGGAAAAATCTGTCTTGCAACTTCAAATATTAGTTTAGTAAATGGAAGAGCTTGCACCTCTAAGTACCTTTAATATGAATCTATTCTCTATTCAGGGGGATAGTCAGAACTACAGAGTATCACTAAAAACACAGCACTTGCTTTATGAAGTACTGTCTGTTATTTCTGGGTTGCAAAAGGGGTTTGCTGTGTTTCTTAGCTGTTTATTCTAGAGCAGGGTGGTGGGGGGTTTTTCCACTAAGACTCTCATTTACCAAGAGAGCAATAAAACAGTATTTTGTAATGCTGACTTCTTTCCCCCTTCAGAAATTCTTGTAACGTAAATAGATATTAAATACTTTAAGGCAGATCACTTTATTTAAAATGTCTATAAATATAAAATGCATTAATAAGACCTCTTAATGCTTGTTTTGTGGTTTGACAGTAAACGTAATGGCTTACAGAGAGGAGTAAAGTTAATATACCCCGACCAGTAATGTTCTATTTGCTTAAATGCAAGCATCCAAGCCAAAATTAACATTCTGGTTTCTTTTAGAGGCAGCCCGCCATCCTGCAGTGTAGCTGAATAAGCACTGCCTAATATCATGGGGCAAATCCTGTCCCCCAGCTAGCAGTCACAGAAGGCTGACAGAAGTCGTATCGAGGCAGGCAGGAAACAAAGACCCCAAGCAGCCAATTTCATTTGCGTGGTTACACAGAGCACAACTGCTCCTGCACCAGAGAGGGATGTAAGAGACGTTGCCCTGAGGACTTCAGGCCGTGCCATTCCTCATACCACAGTTTTATGGATGAGGAGCTACCACACAAAGACTCACCACGGCTGGTTCAGGCATTACCCAAAGAGTAATGGCTGCATGAAGGGTTCAGCTAAGGCCTACCCAAACCACATGACTATCCTATCTGTCTTCCTGAAACACATTTTCTGAATTATTCTTCAGTCTCTTTTGCTGGGATGAAGATCAGCTTTCATTACAGCAAGTGGAAAGCTAAAATCCCCTTTGATTTCCTTGAATTTCAACTTGCCCTTATATAAAGGATTTCTGCAATGATGCCATCTATGTGTTTTCCCGTTATTATTCCTCAGTATCTTCTGATCTTGCCAGCCACTCACAGTTTTTTCAGGGAGGCAGAGGCCTGAAAGATATTATGTTCCTACAGGTGTGGGAATGAAGATGGCCAGACAAAGGAGAGAGAGTGTTGGTGCTCCTCTGAAGGCTGAAAAGCTGAAATCCTACCAGACATCAGAAAAACCGCAAGGGTGAGCCCCTAAGAGCAATGACTTAACAGTGGGAAGAATTTCAGCTGGACTTTGCACCTTAGGAGATGTCAGATAAATGTGTTCCTCAGCCAAGAGTCCTCTTCCATGTGCACTCTCTAGTGTCTAATAAAGGGGTGAGCTCACACTACGGCATCAGAACCTAGCTTAAAAGTCCATCAGCCAAATCCACTGGAAACTAAGCTTCAATATTTGTTTAGTAAATGGGTTTAGAGAACCCAACCCATCTATCAGCACCTCTCCACACATATATATTCACACCTGGCAGGCTGATGTTGCTGAGATGTTCTACAGTACTCCTCAGCCTGGACAGGCAGCAGTATTCACAGCCATCTTTTGTTTAGGACTTGGTCTATCAGTGTACTCAACCCTAACAATCTTCACAGGCTGATAAACATCCCTACACAAGATAGGGATGCACTAATGGCTACACTGAAATAATTGACCTTTTGGCATGAGGATCATCAAGACAGATGATTAGACACGTGTTTTAAAAGCTCTCACAGCCATAATGCCCTCCCCCAGCCCCAGCAGAACTGTGGGGCACAATGGCAGATTTTTATTCTCTCACTGATGCATCAGTGCAGAACAGATTTTAGGAGGACCCCTGGGATGCCACTGCAAACAAAACACATCCATCACCCCTCTCGAGGCCCCAACCATCTGACATAAGGAAGAAACTCAGCCTTGACACATATGTTCCTTCTAATTATGCATTTCTCTTAGTTCAAGAAGGGACTTAGAAGCAGATTTGTTCAGACTTGAACTTACACTCTACCTGCTCACTGCAAAACTGGTACACGAATTTAAAGTTGGAGGACCATGGCTTTGAGAAGAATAAGGCTCTTATGCCCCCAGCAAACACATCCTTAAACACATGAAAGCCAGTAAGCAGACCCTGAAGTGATGGTGACGTGAATGGATTTTTTGCAAGAAGAGATTTCCTACAAACCAATCCAAATAAATGTAGAGACACCACGAAGCCCTATTAAATGACTACTGTCACAGCATGCTAGAAGGCAAAATAAAAGGTAGAGGAAGGACACAGAAAAGCAGCTTGTCAATGGAAAAGACTAGTTAAACAACTCGCTGCCCAATCAGCAAAGCATTTCACTACAGGAGAGCTCCCTCACACCAGTGCTTGATAAAGGAACAAGACCTCTTAAAAAGCTGTTGTCCCATAGCCGGATTACGCACTGAGCATCCGTCACTCAGCTCTTCACTGGGAAGCATGACCAGCCAATTACTATTAAGAACTGTTATTTTTTTCCAAGCCAATTTGCTGCTCATGAACAACAACAGAGCATTAGTCAGGAGAATGAACTATTCCTGGACATTACAATAGCATGGGCAGAAATATACAAGCTTCCTCCAAGACTTCCTTGTGCAAATGCCTCTGGAAGGACCCCTGCCATCTCCAAGCAGAGTTTTCAGTGTCCACATCCAATTTAGCCATTATCCCTTTATTGGCACTGCCAACAAGTGAGTGAGGGAGCATTCATTGTGAGAGGCTTTGTGTTCCCTTATCAACTGAGACGGAAGGCTTAACTACTAGGACAGCTAGCAAATTAACACCCGCGCTTCATGTGAGCTTGCCATTTCAAAAGGCTCTCCTCCCTCCTGGCAGATTCTCTGCAGAATTTCTAGAATGCTTCTAAAGCCCAACTCCAACAACTATTCAGAGGTATGATCAGCACCACTTCATGTAGCCCAAGAGGTCCTGGGGCAGAGAGAACGGGATCAGCGGGCAGGTCGGTGCTAAGTTTGCCATGTTTCCTACAGCAAGGGAGGCAGACATTTCATTTTTATTATGTAAAAACCAGAGATTAAAAAGTGTTTCTAACCAACTTAAAGCCATGTTTTCTGCTGGAAATCAATACGACTGCTGTCATCAATAACACTTTGACTGCCTGCTGTGACAATGACCCACAGAGAAATGTCTCTTATGAAACACGTGTGCCATGGAAATCTTGAGGAACCTGAGAAACATCATGTCAGACAAGACCATCTATCCACTCCAAAACACTCTCGTCCAAGGTAAACCATAGCAGTACACGGCAGAAAAACATGGCAGAAAACACCACTCCTGAATGATTCTGGAATATTTGCTAACTGAAAATTTGCAGTTTCAAAAAAGTTTTTTATTGTGATGTCCTTGGGGAAATATAGGAATCACACAGCTGGGAAAGAGGCAGCACATAACACAAGAAACCCAAAACCTTTCCTCATACCTCAAGGTCAAAACAGTTACTCATTTCAGTCAAGGAAGCCAGCTTTAACCTACCCTGGATATGGTCTACTTACTCTTGTTTCTTCTTTTGAGGGTAAAGTGCCTACTTACCATATTCATAACTGTCAGGATGAATCTTTGGGCAGCCTCTGCACCGTGGTATTGGACCATATCAGCATCTGCCACCACCAGAGTTTCTACTGTGTACTCATTGTTAAGTCGAATGGCATTTCTTCTCTCCCTCCAGTCACTGGTTGATTTCATTTTCTTTTGTCTCTTCTTTTCTAAAAGTCAAAATACTTATTAAGGCATAAGAAAACATTTATACTCTTTTCAACAAACATTCCTGTGCACATTCAGATTGTAATGACCTTTAATTAAAGTGTTCTTTGCTGATTAAAAGAAGCAACCAAGAGGTTCCATTGAAAGTACATCTGCACCTCTGCGTGCAGATTCGTATGAGACCACTGGATTACATGTAAATACGAAAAAGGATAGGAAAAGAGAAGTCCAGAAAAGCAAAAGATTAACCGTAATTCAAACCAAGCAGCAAAAATTTCGGAAATTGGAAATCTTCCTTGTGAAAGGACTAACATTCCACTATAACAGAACAAGTGCTAATTAAGGAAAAATCTGTTGAAGCAAACTTTAGGATAGAAGACCATGCTTTGGGATGCAGCGTACACTCTAGACTCTTGGGGTTCTCCTTCGCCAGGGAAGTTGCCAGATATTCCTGGAGTCATTATTTCCATCAATTGCATTTCTACTTGCTACCAGCACGACTAGACCAATGTAAGAGAACACAAGATAAAGTCTCAAAAATCTTAATTTAAGTCAGATTGTTTTGGAACATGCATTATTGGCCAACTGCAGAAGTCTCTGGATGAAACCCAGAAGTGCAGAAGGTCAGGCTAGATAAGACCTTCTCAGGCTTTCTTTGCTCATTTATTGCTATTGGCACAAGCACCAGCACTAGCAGCTGCAGTCACCGGCCACCTACGTGCAGAGCTCACATGCCTCTTCATTGGGTATGTGTACCAAAAGCAGGGGACTCCCTAGACCAGCTGATCCTCAATGAACTTAATGTACAAGAACCTGTGAAAAGGATCCATTCTAAGGACTAGAAAATGAAGCAGGGGTCAGCTACCGTTAACACAAAAATTAAAACACGGACGTTAAACCTCCCTTCTTCCAAACTAAGGAACTAATGTATTAGTAATTTGTCCTCTTTAAACTGAAAGGTGAAACGTGTTTCACGGCTCAAATGCAGATGTGCAAAGCAGCTGAGGCACGAACAAAGGAGAAATTAAGTTCAGATCTGAAATTGAATCTACTCACTTCATTGCAGTCACAAAAAATATATTCATGTTTTCAATTGTAAAATTAAAGAAAAGCAAATGAAGTCATTAAAACAAATTTATTTTGCAATAAGAAACAAACTGCCAAGAATCACTGAAATTAAATCTGCTTGCTGCTCAGCCTGCAACAGATACTGACACTGGTACTAATGCTGATTTCTTCCAAAGAAAAAGGGAGCAGAACACACAGCAGATCCTGAAACTGCCTAAACACAACATTCAATGCAAAAGTGACACAGGAAAGACCACAACGGATGATCAGACAGATACACCTTATGTCACACTACACATGCTGCTCATTGCCCAGAGCAGAGAATCGCTTCTTAACTTTCTGTAGATCTAACCCGAGACCCTCTCTCAGCAAGGCACCATTCTGCAGCAGGCAGGTCTGAGTTAGTGCTCACTGATCCTGTTTTTCCACAGCCTGTTTACCAGCTCCCTTATACAATTCAGCTTGAATTTCCCATCTTTCCCAGGCTGGTAAATGCACTCACATCCAGACCATCAGTTTTCCTTGACTGACCCTCTTGTATTCAGGGTGATGAACTCCATCAGCTATAAGTCTCCCAGAGCCCACCTGAAATGGGCTCGCTGCCCTCTGCTCATTCATACATTTTCTGTCTTGTCAGTATGCACATTTGGACACGTCCATCCCACATCCCTGTTCCGAGCCGTCTAGCAGTCATCCAGTATAGCTCTGCACATGCTTTTCTGCCCAAGGCATCAACTGTCAAAACTTGGCACATATTTTAAACTGAGAAAACATCCATGAAATTCGATTTGAATCTTTTTTAAAAGAGTTTGGAAATATCCCCCTCGGTCTAAAAAGATAGACAGGAGCCTATGGTCAAGCAAAAAAAGAAAACTTGGGGTGCTCAAAAATAGTGGAAGCTGCATGGCAGCAACAATTTGATGAAAATATCCAATTTTCAAGGCTTATTATCACATGGACTGCAGGACATCTACAGAAAAGTGTGCAGTCATGACAAAGCTGCCACAAGCAGGGGATCTCTATGTTTCTAAGTGCTTTAGAAAGGCAATAAAGTAAAATGAAGTGACTCTACCTTCCAGAAGGAAGGAAAAATGAATGCACCTTCAATTTGCCAACTATGAAATGGAGATGACTTCCCCAAATGTCAGCAAAAAAGCTCCCGTGTTTGTTTGTTTGCTTATTCATTTCATTCCATTCATCCCCCCATCCCTCCCTCTGCGTAGCCATGTACATGACTTGCAGTACTCTCAAGGTTATCATTTAAATACCAGAGGAGAAAGAAGAGAAAAAGGGAAGAGAAGGCAAATTATTCCAGTAAGAACATTGACCTTTTGAGTCTTGCTGCTAGCAACCAGATCCTTCCTGGAAGTAACAGCACTTCCCCATCAAGTTCTTATTTGGTAATCCTCCAATAAATCAAAAAGTTTCCAGCTGGTATAAATCTCCTACCCATAGAGAAGTTGCTCTTATGGGGGACTAGGTCTAGACTGACATAAGTCTAGGCCTGGTATCGAATGAGCTGTCTAAAAAGGCTTAAGAGGAAGAACTCTGGGTTTTCACTTCAAAAAATCTCTTTTTCAGTGGAAAAGAAGCCACTTGTCAGAAGAGGAACCCACTATGCTACGCTGGGGAGAAGAGGTCATGCCATGGTCATTTTCTGTGGGATTGACTGGCGTGGTCCCTCCTCCAGAGGCAGCTGAAGGAATTGGCGAAGCTTTGCCGATTCCACTCGGCACCTCTTTGCAGAAGGCAGCTGTACAAAACTCTAAAAGGTGTGATTTCTGGAGAGCAGCAGCGTAAAGGGACTCCTGGCAAATTGCTGGGTAGTCCTGGTTCACACAAAGCCTCTGGCCTCCATTACTCCACGACTTTTACTTGAAGCTGTGGATTGGCTGCTTTCCACTGGGTGGTAGGGATTAGAGGTTGCGTGTGGAAAACTACCACCCCACAGGCTTGCCTAGAAACACAGCCAAAGTGACCTAACCGAGGGAATCTGGGCTCTCACTCTCATCCTCCCTCACATTGTCCAAGACTAAGCTTACTGAGCCCTTCAAACAGGCAACATGTAACGGACTCAAGGCAGCCTACAAAGAGCTCAGGTGGTCACCAGTGATACACTGCAGAAGAGGGAAGGCAAAGCGACACAAACTACTTGAACAGGAGTGTCGCCCCCTCCCTTTTTTTTTTTTTTCCTTTCCCTTTTTAAGTTTGTAGCTCCTCTATAGGGGAACTTTTCTTTAATCTTTCTGAACTTTTTGTCCTTGCAGAGGGCTACTTTCAGAGTGGTCTCTCTTTGCATCTTCCTGCCTACCACATATGCAAACAATTTTCCAGCATAATCAAGCACATGGAGAAAACACAGCTATCATTTGCATGGATGAACCATCACAAACAGAACAAAAGAAATAAACACATCGCATACATTTGATGAAGAGGGGAAAAAGATCCAAAACCAACAGTAAAAATCCTCATTAAACACATCTGCAGCTCATACCTGAGGTGAGTCAACTTTATGGAGGTATCAAAAAAACCCCCATCTCTAGAGCCTCACTTCAGAAACAAGCCAGCACAGAGAAGTCTCACTCCTGCCCCGCGTGATTTATGGACTATGGGCAGAGAATCCCTCCATAAGTACATGAAACCCCAAACTAAAATAAACATTAGCCATTAAAACAAGGATTAAATGCTTGGTGGATTCTTTATTTGAACAAACTGATGTTACAAATTTTGTGGTGCAGATGTTAAGTGTTAGTGTGAAGGCATAAGAGGCCATAAAACATGGGCAGGAGCCTGTCAGAGGAGTTTACATTGAGGGGAGCACACATAACCAAACGGCACACTATTTTAGGAGTCAGGTGTTCCTCGCTTAAGAGGTCAGAGAATTTCATGTGAAATATGAGCTGACACAGTCAATCTAGAACACAGCACGTATATGCTGTGGGTGACTAGGCACAAGGGACATTACTCTTTTGCCAGTGTGTTACACAGTCTATCTGGCCAAAAATTCCACAGAATTCAGGACTGCTAGGTGATGGGAGGAGGGTGATACACTCCCAGATCCTCAGTATAAAACGGATATAACATTGCACAAGCTCATTAGCTGGCTTTTATTTACAGGGCCTTACCTTTCCTTGGCTAGTCACCTGCAAAGCGACATGATCATACCACATTCTGCAGTCCAACAGTCTTTGAAATCTTCCTCCTCAGAATGGCAAAAAAATCATAGTCCCTACTGTGATCAGCAGCACAACAGAGTTCTTCTGAAGCCTCAGCAGAAAACTCCTTATGTTCAGTGCTTTCTATGGCAACCCAACAGATGTACAATTCCAAAGCAACCGCCCCAAATGACCTTTTCCTATTACACACCAAAAGCCCTGTCTAGCACTGTCTGGGTTTTGGCACATTCTTGCTGTAACTGCAGAGTCCCTTCCTGCTCCTCCTACCTCCCTTCCAACAGTATTTCCCAGACTCATCTGAAAAGCAAACTCTTCTCCTATAATCTTCCACTTGTTTTCACCCTAATCTTTCCCTTTGTAATTTTAGCTACCTCATTCTAGTTAAACCTACTGAAAGTTTCTGGATGCAGTTCAACAAAAGCCACAAATAAGAGTAAAATTGCAGAGTCCTTTCTGCAAGGCCAGATTTCTCCCTAGAAGCTCTTTTCTACTGCTGCCTTAAAAATCCTCCTCAGTTCTTCCTCAGGAAGCCCTCTGCTAACTTCCCTCCACCCATGACCCCTTTACCATCTCTATATACCCTCACATGGAGCGCTAGCTCTGTTTTCCTTTATGTTGTTACTTCAGCAGCATAAAAAGGAGAGAGTATACAAATGGGCAACAGCTAACACTAGTCCTCCCTATGCCCCAGGAGTTTCTAGAGAGTATTTTACTGGTACTCACATCAGGCAGGTTTTATTAGTTTCACTTTAAAGTAAAAATCATCAATTCTCCACAGCAAAACAGAGAGGAAGAAAAAGGAGATCCTGAACACAAATGAAGCCTAGAAATTAAGGAAAGGCAGTTCTTGAGGTACATGCTTACTAGTTAACCTAAAATGGGATGTCAACCAGAGGAAGGGCAAGTTTGCTGAATTATCAGAGGGACAGGATGCCACAAAGTTTCTCTGGTACCAGTAGTAGGATACAAAAACCACTCAAAAGGCTATCAATTCTGACTTTAAAAGATCATTATACTGCATCCATGTCTCTTGGCATTGCTATTTATAATCTAGACACTGCACTAATTTCAAAGAAATTCTCAAATCTAGCATAATGCCTTGATTTCATTTCAAATCAAGAAGGCAAGGTGTAAGGTGGAGCCCAGGAAGGAAGTGAAACAGAAAGCAGAAGTCAGCTGCAGCATTTACATCCCAGGATCAGAGCAAAGGCAAAACCGAAACAGAATACAGGCAGCCTGCCTCCTCAGTTTGAATTAAGATCATGGGGTGGTGGGTTGAAACACAAAGAAGAGTGGTTATTATTTAAAAAACACATCAAGAGAAACATGCTACAGTTAAATTGATCTACTCCTCATGCCTGGATCTGACAGCAGAGCTGCTTCCAAACAGTATTGAACAGCTTCTTCAAAAGACTGATTGCACAGCATCACCACAGTGGATGCCCACAAGCTGTACCAGTCAGCAACCTTCTTTGCTCAACCTGGGGATGAAGGTGCTCATGGTTAGAAGCAAGACAAATTTGAACGGGCCTAGAGAGCTGAGACTTCCAGGATGACAAAACATTTGTTGCAGAAGTCAGCCCACTGAAGGATATGTGCTAACACAGCCTGAGCTAAAAGGGCCACCACAGATCACAGGACAGCTCAGAGTGCAAGATAGCCACAGCCATGTAAAGGAGTCCAGTTCAAAATTCATGGATGCCACCAGAAACATCCCTTTACTGCCTCCTGTGGGCTTCACATCCAAAGCTCTGCGCATTGGTTACCTTGCAGCTGCAGTTTTCATCCATACAACAACAGAGAGGTTCTATTCAAAACACATATCTCCTGAAAGAAAAAAAAAAAAGAAAAAAGAAAAAAAAGAAACCACACTTCAGCTCCCAGGGCCTTGCTCAACATAGCTGCTTCCTTGACACTTTTCCTGTGGTATCCACCTTGGAGTAGACACAAGCAACAACCAAAGAAGGAAACCAAGAACAGACACTATTGGAGTTGCCACAACCAGCAGTTCCCAAAATATTTCCAGCCATGGGAACATGGAGCCCACTTCACCTCTGTCAGGACACAGCACAAAATTGCCCCTGTGCACTGGTCTTTTACACCTCCATGGAAAGTTTGGGATTTCAGATTTATCAGAGCTAGCTGATGCCAGTGGGTAGTCTGGAGTTCAGGGATTAAAAACGGTTGCTCATTCAAATCACAGCTGATTACTGACTGAGAGCTGTCCTTTCATTTTTAAGGCCTTGTCCTACAAAATGATTATGCATCCCAAATTTCTTTCTTACTAGAATGGTAGACAAAATCATGCATGAGCTGGTAGGAAAAATCATTGCATAGCAGAATGATCCATTGCTTCCTAATCTACCGCCCAAATATGTTGGTTTGTTTTTTGTGGTTTGGTCCCGTGTTCCCGCCCCCCCCCCCCCCCAGCCACTTTCATACCAAATCACAAGTTCATGACTATTTGTCTGGCACAGCAGCAAACATGAACTTCAGACAGAAGTCATGAACTCTGTGCTGCATCTCAAAACACCAGAGAGATTTTATTGCAAGGATTGTTATCCAAGTTAGTCTGTGGCTTGGACACATCCGTTAGAACCTCACTCTTCTGCAAAACATACTCAGTTGTCAACTTAACACTTCAGGACTTTGTCTTTAATGTCAGGCCTGTAAGATAGCACAGGATAAGCACTATGAGCTCTGCCTGCTCACTGGTTTGGTTTGTCAGCAGGATTTCAAAGATTGCCACCTCCTGAACTATGTGCACTCATCTCCTTTTAAAAGAAGACCTTCATTGTAGGCTTTCCATCCAGTGAGAAACAAGGACTCACATTAAGACAAAGATGCCAATTTAATGTCACAGAAAGCAGGCACAGTGAGCGTGGCTTAATGGTATGACTGTTACAAGTGGGAATGGAAATACCTGCTCTGTCACTCCCTCAGCCTCAGTGCCTTGGTTTCTCATCCTGTACGTGATCTGCCTTGTTAACAGCTGTAAAGTCTCTAACGCTGAATCGATTTCCTTTGTTTGTGGCAGAGCACAAAGATCCCAGCTTGCCTGGGGCCATGGGAGAAGATCTGTAACACAATTGTAATTAGGTCCAAGTGATAAGGAGTGACGTACATCAGACCCTGAACTCAGACTCCTCACCTTTGATCACTTGAACTCAGCAGATCTGAGACCAATCACAAAGCACAGCCCTAATCCCCTTCGGGCTTTAGAGGCTTGGCTGCAGTTATACTGTGAAACATGGCATCACTGGCCTCCAGGTTTATTTTATTTTAATGAGTCTTCAGCAAATGTGCTTAGTTTGCACAGAATGTTTTCACAACTGCCAGCCTTACCAACCCATCCTGGGCTTTGGCAGTGAACTCCAATTCCTTCTGCAGAGGTTGGAAGAGCTCAGGGCCTCACCAAACCCAGGGCTCCCCACCTACAGTCTGACCACACCATTATACTTACACCTTGAGGGACATGGCACAGACCTCCTTGAAAGCTGGGCAATTTACTTCTGGTGATTTGCAAAAGCCAGTAAAGAATACAGGTTCGTCTCCCATAATGGTGTTGGCTCAGCAGACAAAAGTGAAGTAAAAAGTAGAGTCGTAGTTATTTTTAATCCCTAATGTATACAGGTATGTCAAACTATAGAGGGAACAGATCAGCCAAGACAGAAACTAGCAGCTTATAGAGTGACTTTCAGATCCAAAGGCTCTTAGTACCACTGCCAGCTAAGAGTTAGTAGCTCTAATTTGCAAATAAGAAACTGAGAGTTAGAGGTTATAGTCTAAATGACCTCTAATTTTCTGTGCCTTTAGTCTTGGGTTCACCATCTGGGACATCTATGACTGATCACTCTTAATTACAAACTACCTCAAAGGAAGCTTAGAGCTTTTAAACAGAGGCAAAACCTGCCCCAATGTCCCCATCTGGGCCAAACAAACATGTAGGTGCCCAACACTTAGTAGCTTTTATAAGAAAGATCCCAAAGGATCTGCTGAGGAGGTCAAACAACATTAGTTGAGACCAACAGACTCCTAATTCCCAAGTCCTGGCTCTATCCCTGAGCTATGATTTATGACAATATGAAAAAAAACAGACAGCTAAAAGGTGAGTGATGTACCTTAGTCTCCTTGGAGCCACCTGTCCGCCTTTCTAGCCAGAATAACCACTGGAATACCCACGAATGGCCCGAGACAAGGATGGTGTACGCTAGACAACCTAGCTCATTACCACCTGCCAGTTTAGATTTCACCAAGTTCCAAGGGAAACCAGCACTATGTTTAATTAGGAGCCAAGTGAAGGAGCAGTACAGTTCTACTGCGTGCAGCTGCTCTGGAAGGGGAAGAAATCCATACACTACATGTATTTGCACATCCTCTATTTTGGTCTCTTTTGCACATTGACAGTCGAGGAAAAAGAAACTGGAGTCCCTCCTGCTCCAAATCATCCATGCTGCCCTCATGCTGCGGGCTTCATCCAGAACAGACCGGCAATAAAACTTCACTTGCCACATGTGACGGAAAAGGACACTTTGGAATGGTAGACTGCTCCAAAAGGCTGCTGTTTATCAGCCATAAGGAAACAATCACACACTTACAGGGAAAATCCAGACTCCCGGTTTGGAAGACCAGGGACCTGAAGAAACCAAGGGGTTTATCCACACAAGTGAGATACACTCCCGTGGGTAAAGGGCTGAATTTCTGATACAGGGAATACTTCTATGCTTGCAAACACTTAATCACACTACATCTTCTGCATAGCCCATTGTTGAAATCCTCGCTTTAATTCCTCAACAGATGCTTCCTAATATGGACTAATACAGGTTGCATTACATCTCTCTATTTTTAGTGCCCATGGTTTTTGGCCATAACAACGGCTCTTTCAGGCCAAGTCAAACCTGCAGAGAAAACACGGCTAGGAGACAATGATTAAAGATGGGGAAATGCAACGTACCAGTAACATGTGTTTAGGATTTATACCTGTTCAGGGAAAGCATTCCCTACATTTGATACCTGCATACTAGCACTTACTTAAATTATTACCAGCTTTGACCAATTGTTAAAACAGGTTGAGAAGTAACTATGCAGAGAAGCCACGCATTGTTATTTTGTGAACTATAATGTCCATCTTCCTGTTTTCTAACTACATGCTTCTCTCAATGCAGCACATTCGCATTAAATGAAAACGAGTTCATTTAAACTGACAAAGCGATTTAAAGCAAACCCACATTTAAGAGTAATTCATGAGGTCTATATCATAAACATGAAGTAACAACCTTCCCTCCAAAGCCAAGCTGCTCGCTCTCATGCTCCTGAACTGTATTTTATATCAAATCTCTTCTATGTAAGGGGACTTTAATACATCACTGGAGACCTTTGGAAAAGTTATAACAGAGCTTACTTTTCCCAAAGAAACAAAGTTTTATGACATGGTTAGAGGAGATTCCTATGCTTTCATAACACAGTCTGATTCTGTCTTTAACAATGATATTTTCTCTCACCAGGAAAAACCAAATTTTTTTTTCATCCATAGACTTTGATGGCATAGGAAACATGCAAAATAGGTGACCAGATCTCAGCAAATTATTTAAACTACTGCTGTTCCATGATAGTTAACATAACTACAGCTATTTACTGGAGCTGAGGGTGTGGTGGATATTGTCAGGTGGGAACAGCTTTATTGTATATATTACAAGGTCACAAAGAAACCGGGCAATGAAAGAAGCCCTTTCTCAGGTGTTTTCCACCCCCAGTCTTAGCCACAGGGGGTTACTAAAGGAGATGGTACAGCTCCCCCATAGTCCTCTCTGGTCTGCCCATCTCCTCTCTGCCACGAGCTCTTCCTATGGGGTCAGAGACTGGTGGGAATCAGAGATACTGCCAAAATGGAGACTGGCCTTGCAGCTACCCTCTTGTCCCCACAAATCAACTGAGAAGTCTCTTCATGGAGGTCTCGGCCAAACCTGAGGGCACTGCAAAAAAATCATGTATGATGCATTAAAAGAGATCTCTTTCTCTCCCCACCTGGCTCATCTGTAGATGAATTCTTACTTATATGTATTAAAACCTACAAACAAAACCCCCTACGACTCCATCCGCTCTCCAGAAAGACCACTAGTCTGGGACCTTCGACAAGAAAGTCAAACTTGTTCTTTAAAATCAGAACAGTGTGTGATAGCAGGTTTGTACCCCAGATGCAGCCTAGTGTCTAGAGATGAGAACCCAAGAAGTGTTTCACATCACTAGTGTGAAGCTATTTCCCGTATTCCTAATGATGCCATGCTTCAGAGCAAATGAAACCCAACCTTTCCTTCCTTCCCCCTCACAGCCTATGCACCTGGAACCCTTTTAATAGGTTTTCTGTTTGCCTCACAGGGGCTCATGTTCATGCCCGAGCAGAAGTGTTCATTGTGACTTGAACCCTTTCTCCTGCTGGATGACAGGTGATAAAAATAATACGTGTACATGTATCGTATGACTAACAATAGCACCTGGCCCACAGTGATGGGATCCCTCCTTCCCTGCTGGAGCACTTCAGAATTTAAACAAAGGAATTAAAACATCAGCCCTGAATCCACAGACCTGGGATTTTTTTTAACCCATTAGTAGGCACTTTCAGATTCAAATCTCGAAGACGCAGTCATGCAAGACCCTAAGTACTTTCCCATTCCTGACTACAGCCAGATTAATCCTCTTATACAGATTATTCCAGGAGAAATTTGGCTCCCACAAAGTTCTCCTGCAGCTCTAAAAATAATGTTGAGTGCTGTAGGACATGTTAACGGCACTTAGACTGAAGAAGTTGGTTTAGAGATTCTAACAACCACTTCTCAAACCAGACTGCTAGCATTACCTAGCCCCAAGGAACTGTTCAGCTCAGTTTCCCCTCTCCCATGGCTGGGGTCTGTGAGGAAAGCACCACACTTCTGGGTGAAACACAAGAGGAACGCCCTTGGAAAGGGCTCTTTATCCCCTCAGTAGCGCTGACACATGGCACTTCCTGATTAAGTTCATTTTGCTTTCTTAAAATGCTCTCCTCCTCCCCCTACAAATAAACACACAAGTCATTATATCACCATGCATCTTTTTTTACAATCCATCAAGTTCAGGAATCACAGGACCATTGCTGGCAATAGAAATTTGCCATTGAGCAATTTCACTCTGTGTAAATTCTTATGACATGATCAATAACTAACATTAAAAATTCACCATCTGATGCTTTGTATTTTATTTGAATCCCAAATAACCCCAGATCATGCCAGGTACCACTGAATTGTAACATTTTAAGAAGACAATACCTTTAGAGGTGAATTCTGTCTGTTCAGAAAAAAAGAACAGCAAAGGGCTGTTCATTGGGAAAATGCCCGAGCATGGCAATTCTGTGGCTTTGAAAAATACTCATTTTATATTGTATTTACACAGACAGGTATTTTTCTGTCTATGTTGTTCCACAATAGAGGATGCAGATCTAAAGTGTCCAGCAAGTGAGTATTTCCCACGTATTTACAACCTCCATTCTTTCTTGCCAAGTTTTAGCCTGGGTGAGCCAGATTACAACCTCTAGTACAAATCTGATCAGTCCTTCCCTCTGCTAATGTTGGTGAGTACCATGGTAAAGAGGCCTTTTCCCAAGAGAAACCCTGGAAGCACGCCCTTAGATCATCATTTCCACACAATTTCATTAGGAATGGACCTTTTGTGTGTCAGAGAGGATTAATTTTTTTGTTTCTAAACTCCTTGTGCACAAAAGTTAATCCAAACCAGACAGGAGTCAATTAGGTCGTTAACGTGCTAAGCCTATTAACGGCCATGACTTACATTTCTTTCCTGCAACAATGAAAAACATTCAGGAGTCTGCCTTTAAGTGGCAAAGCCCATGAGCAATTTCATTATTTTATGACATGGCTACATGAAGCGGTGGCTGTTTGCACGAGCAAGCAGCACTCCCCACTGTGCAGCAGTTGGGTCACTTTTTAGCACAGCTAGCCTGCAGTCAACACAAAGAACCAGCACCCAAGGGATACAAATTCTATTCCCAGCTGTTTTGCAAAGTCCTGTGTGATCCCAGGGCAGGGAATCACACTGTCTCAGATTTCCCTCACCTACCTGCTAGAGGAAGGAATAAAGCTATCCTGGTCTCGCACAAGAGTCAGCAAAACCCATGCTCTCCCCAAATCCAATCCTAGGTTAGCCCCTCAATTAGCATCAGGTAAAAAAAAAAAGCCCAACCATCCAGTCACAGAACAAGATCCATAGCCTTAAATAAATCTAGGAATTAAGGGAATTTCAGTTCTGCCAAGGAGAGGCAGCACCCTGCCCCTAGACAGAAGGTCAAAAGGTTCAGTGGCAAAATGATGAGGCACATTTCCTGGACTGACTTTGATTCAATCCTGCTTTTAACTAATGGCTGTCTTATTTCACAGTGTAAGAATTTTGTAATGCATTTTCTATGAACACAGTGCTGCAGCACCTACAGTGCTTGGCTGGGAAATGAGCGGCGCCGAATTCTGATGTTTCCTCTAAAAAGAGACATAGGGGATCTGTAACTCTAACCAGCACCAAGATTTCATACTCAGAGAATCAAAAAGAAGATTGGCTTAGTCTGAACCCATGAGAACTATAAGCCTGCTGAACTACTAAGACCTCAGCTCCACACAAGAGAAAATAAAGGTCCTGGCTATAAGATTTACCAACATGCAGTGCCAGCTAGGAGGCAACCTCATGAGCAAGCACAGGTCATCTCTGCTGCTACACAGGCTTGCTCAAATACAAAAACCAAGGGATACAAGAACTGAGAGATACAGGCAAACTTTAAGTTCATGGCTGCCTATTCCAGTCAGCTCCTTCAGACCTCTGCTTCCACGGCTGCTCCCGATAATGAAGACTTTTGTGCCTCCTGCTGCTGCCACAACCCTTTATGTCCAACAACAGCAATTGTTCCTGACCGCTCAACTGTTCCCATACGAGTGAGTCTTACTCTTGTACCCATTAAACCTGCCAGTCCTGCTTCCCGTTTTGTCCCTTTGGGAGCCCAATAGAAGACATCAGAGATGCCTTGACCCACTGCCTCCATTTAATACGCAGTCCGTCCAGTAGAAGGCAGAAGCTACAATATTGGCAGGGTAACGGGGCAGGAGAGGAATAAAACAAACAGAATATACAGGCACACTGAAACCTAAAGAGATTTCACAGAGCTCATAAAAAATACCCTCTACACAACCCACCCAGACACATTTCCAGAAAGGATAAAATTCAATTGCTCCAAACAAGCCAAAAACTAGACCAGTTTATATACTAGCTCACAATCTGACTTTGGCTCTAAAAATGGGAGAAGACAGACTATGATCAGTGGATAGAGTTAGCCATTTTCTCTTGAAAAATGATAGGAAGTACTATCAACAGCTGTTTTATTAACACCAAACAAGAATAATCTCACCCAAATGAAAAGGGTGCAAAAGAGCTGCATCTTTTCAGGGTTTCAGCTGCTAAGCATTACGATACCAGCAAGGTTTGCAGCAGCTCACAGGCACCCACTCTAAGTGCAAAAATATAGTAAAGCTACTGACCTTCTTTGGTGGCTTGACTGGAGGAAGGTGAAAGACAGGAGAAAAGTCTTGGCAGGAGGACCACCACCAAAGAACTGGATCCCCTTGCTATTAGTCTCCCACTCCAATGGGGACTCTAGGGCTTAGAATCATTCCACAAGCCTCACTTATTTTTAATATATTTAAAAAACAACTTTAACATTGCCACGTTGGGTCACAACTGAAGACTGACAACTTGGAACTCACCACCAGCACCTCACATGCCCGTGGAGACCCACAGGATTTAAGCCCAGGATCCTAACACTGCAAGGTGGGTCAGCATGATGTTGGAAACTGAATCCAGAGCACTAGAGAATGTCTACTATTAACTGCCAGACACACAATTAAAGTCTAAATCATTGCCATTTCTCAGGAAGCTGGTTCACTTCCCAACCCTTATTATACTACAGAAATCCCACTGAAATAATATACCTCATATTGCTAAACTATTTAAGCAGAGAAGCACTAGAAATTGCTTGAGAGGTTGTTGTTTGGTCCAGAATAGCTTCACACACACGAGGCACATCTGCATTTCAGCTGCTACTGTATCCTCAGCCAGCATAACAGCATGGCAGACAAACACTGCTGAAGCATTCCCCCACCCAGCTCACACAGGATCCGTGCTGTCACAGCTGGACCTCCTTCAATATCCAATCTAGCTAGACAAAAGTTAGCCTGGGGATATCTGTATGGGTTGCTATCACATTTTGGACTCCCAGACCTCAAGCCTGGGTTCACAGATCTCCAAGTAAAGCCAAAGACCTTAAAAGTTTCTTTGCAATCTCTACGAGCTCATTCCCTCTAACACAAAGCAAGAAAAAAAAAAAAGTTTAATTTATCTCACATAACTGTAAAGCAAACAATTTAAAAGTTGCCACTCAAAGAAATAAAAACCCCTATAGAACCATACCTAGAGCTTAACCTTGAGGAGACAACCAGAAAGAAAAAGCAAAAGCAAGCTCCTAGTTAAAAAATTACCTTGCTGAACTACATCTGGCTGTTTCAAATGCACATAAGCCCATACAAAGCAATTGGAAAAAAAAGAAAATAAACCCAAAGTCTACCTAGTTGACCGTGCACCCCGATATAGTCTATTATGGATCATGTGCTCTGCTAGATAGAGGTAAAAATGCTGACATGTGGGAAGCTGAAAAAAGTAGATTGTTTTACAAGAGAAACTGTGCATCTCTTCCCCTTTCCAGATATCTTTTCATCCCGTTATGAGCCAGATCCCTGGAGCTGGACTCCACAGATGATACTTCTGATTAAATTATATGAAAATATCTGAAGTGACACTTTACACACTCTGAAATGTGAGGATCACCATCCTACCCATGCCTACTTGGCACAACTCTAGTGGAAAGGTGAGATGAACAAGCACTCCTCACCGCTGACTTCAGTTTCAAAATTTGAGCCTTTGCGAAACACATTGGGAACACCTTCCCCAGCAGCGGCCACGTTACATGGTTAAAGCAGAAGTTTACTCTGACCCACGTAAAGTTTACCTTCCCACAAATTGAATGTTACAGCGTATGTCCTAACGATTTTTAGATTCGTGAGGCGACTCCCTCTGCCTGATGGAGCAGAGGGGCTGTTAACACGTGCCATTCTTCACTGCTGCCTGAACACTCGAATGACAAAATACAGACATACCTGGCAGAACAACAGTTAAAAATATAATTGCATACTCATGGCTGTTCTCTTGAGGCACTTCAAGCTCACCTGCTACAACCTTGCAGTGCTCATCAGGGACGGGCTTCATGGGATGGTTTGATTTTGCGGATCGTCTCCGCCTGATGAAGTGTTCTTTTCCACTAAATGAGGTCTCTGACGTATTCACTGGTTGTATTAGCATGTGCTCTGATCCAATTTGGATATAGCCAACCTGTTCACAAAAGAGAATAAAAAAAACCCATCAGTTTGGTAGCCTAACCTTGTCTCTCAACCCGGTCTGAACCTAGACCATTTCACTGCAAGCATTATTTACACTGTGAGGAAACGAGAAGTCATTATGATCGTGTTCAGCCTGCGTAATACAGACTAAAGAACTTAATCTGATATTTATTTTTTATATCACTGAGCACTGTTTAGGAACATTGTGCACTGTATATGTACCAAGAAAAGGTGGGGGGGTTCTTGTCAACACCTTTCCTTTCCTTCCCAACTCTTCCTCCGGCTAGAGCACCACTCCAGCTGGAAGCATAAATACATGTGTCTTATGAGATGCCCAGCTTACATGAGGACAAATAAATCCTATTAACCAAAATCCTTTCATAATCACCTTTCTAATTGCATTGTTATTACATAGCATTTAACAACAAAGAGGCGAGACTGCCTGCAAACAGGAGACTGCCTGTGTACAGCACTCCTGCAGACAACACTAAGGGAATTGATGTCATAAGTATGACTTGCAGAGCCACCCACATGGTTTTTGTTTGGGGACCAAATACCTCTTCTGGACTACAATAAGGGCCACATAGTAAGGATTGCTCTCCCTGCAAGCCATGAGTTGGGTTTCAGAGGTCAAGCTGGGAATGGGCTGTTGTACTTTCACAATTATGAGACTTTACATCATCCCTGGAATAAGTAACCCAAGTAAGGCAAAGACCCTGTCTAAATAACAGCAGACTCCATCAGCTACAGGTCAGAGCACTAAACCGGTGCCTTTCTTGCTCCAAGTCCAGAACTTGCACCAGGGCTGGCAAGAACATCTTTGGAAGTCAGCTTCTGCCCCAGGAGAGCCCTCCTCTGCTGGCAACCCAGAGTTTTTAAGGTCCTTTTACGCCTTTTCCACTCCTTTTCTGGCATGAAAAGAAGAGAGTGAAAGCAAAGATATCACCTTAAAATGTAACAAAGCCTCCAGGTTTAGTAATCAACACTGATGTTATACACATTGGAGAAAGTGAGTATGTACAACGAGGGTTTCTTTCTTACTTTTCATTGTACTAATCCAATGATTATCTGTATTGCAATTGAAAGTCTTGAAATACACATCTTTGCCATATCCCCCCTGAGACAACGCTCTAGGTCTGACCCAACTTCTGCTAGCAACAGAAGACCTCCTCTGTCCTGCCAGGAGGCATCAGGTCGTGCCTATGGTACACCTCATAGCAACAAAGGGTTGTACACCTGTAACACCCATCCTATACATATAAAGAGACCAGACTTTTTTTTGCGTCCCCCTCCGCCCCCACTGTGTTCTGTGCCAGCCAGGCAACCATCCAAACAAATGCTCTGCACGTACATGCAAATACTATATATTCAACAGCTGACTGTACTAATATGATTTATAATATACATTACATACGTACAGTATATTGTACATTTCCACAACTCCCTGCCAAATTCGGTACTCACGTACACCCAGGAAATCCCTTTGGCCTAGTGTTTCCAGTAAGAGGAATTTCTGCTAACAGAAATGAGAGCTCTCCTCTTTTGACGGCCGTACTAACTGAACAACGTTCAGGGTAAACCAGGATCTCTCAGAAAGGGTCACAGACTTTGAAAGTCCATTTGGAAAAAAAAAAAAGAAATAATAAAAATCAGTGTCTTTATTTGCCATGGCTGCAAAGCACGGTGGTAACAATTAGTCCCTTGCCTCTAAAGAGACAAGAGATACCTCTTTTGGCATCTTTCAAAAGAGACCTTGCCCTTGGGGAGAGGTCACTGATTAAGTATAAAATGCCTTGACACCCCCCAGAAGGGCTCCTATTTATGAAGAAAAATGGACTTTATTTCTTGGCCCTACAGAATGCATACCAGTTTACAAGACCCACTCTGCCCCAGAGTTTTCAAAAGGGCTGCCTCTTCATTTAAATTACAAGTTGGGCTTTGTCAGAATTGTTTCAAAGACAGCAAAAGCTCTAGTGACTTATTCTTCCAGGCTCCTTTACGACGCTCTCCACTACTTCCCTTCCTTGTTCCAATCTTCCAGCTGGGAGGTAGCCCCAGCCCCCCCTTTTAATATAGCTTTTAATTATTTAGAAGAAGGGTTGTAAATCTGGTGCCATGGTACTAAAAGCCACACCAGAGCTCCTGAAAGACTGCCAACCATTTTTGTTGGTGCCAAAAATATGTAAGAAGAAGTCAGTTTCATCACCACCCGACATTATCCCAACTTTCTGGCATCAAGTGTGAAAATAATTTAAACCATTGGAAAGGACTTATGTTTCACATTTGCTTTGGAATTGTGAAACCTATGGAGGGAGAGAGCCATGCGTCTTCACCCTGGAATAGGTTAAGAAGCAATCTCAAGTTTAATCTGACAAGCCAAGTACAGTTTCAAGCAGGAAGGATTTGCAGGATTGGGTCTACAGAGTATTCCTAGGGAGTCAAAATTTTCCCCAGGCTTCCCAGTTGGGTTCTAAAGAGTCCTCAAACCTATTGGCCCAGATGAAATCTTTTGGACCTGGTAACTTGAATACTCTGGTCAGTATTTTGCCTTTTCTGTAAGAAATGCATTCCTCATGTTGCCTCCCTCAAATCCTCCAACTCCCAGATAGTATACTAATCTCAGCATCAGATACCAGATATCACCACTAGACAAACACTCCGTGCTTTTCTTCTCTAGTCTGTATGATGTTTAGGGACAGCAGAAAGCTGGATTTTGAAGATAAAGCAGCAAAACGGAAGACCATGTAACTACCAGAGCTATTTTCCCCACATCTCTGGAAATCATTCCAGTTAAATACAATGCTTTGGATCTGCCAATTCGCTTTCGCCTGGGGAGATGCATATCAAAAGCTGGGATACTCCCTCTCATCCTTCTTTCACCGTGAGAGCCTGTACGAACAGGGCCTGCCACTGTGCCAGACCCCAGTATTGCTTAGTGTCCAGGAAAGCAGCTGCTGCCCAGCCCCACCATCCTCAAGCACCTGAGACACAGGAGTCATCAGGACCTCAAAATTTCAGAGGGGCGTAGAAATTCGTCATCATCCACATTATTAATCTAACCTGGATCTCACAGTTAGTATGACAGGACCATACAGCTGACTGAATCACGCAGCTCAGCTAACAGGAAAGGCTGGAACAATTTCAGCCTCCAAAGACAGACAACCAAACTGACAAGTTGATTAAAATAAACAATAATCCACGCTTCCCGCTCCAGCCCCACTCACCACTGTGCTTAACAGTGGCTATACCTTTCACATTAAGGACATTTCCAACCCTTAATTTAGAAGTCAGCTCAACGTTGCTCACTAGCAAAATAAGGCCCTGTTCTCCAAACCATCAAAATATTCTCACATGCTCTTATCCAGGGTTTTATTGGTCACTCGAGCCATCTGCTCACTCTCTAACCTACTCTGGTCCTACTAGCAGTTCACTCTTCTTCTACACAGTATCCTCCTTGCACTGGAGCTTTTCTCAGGCTAAATGACAGCAGGAAAAGGGGGAAGGTCCTCACATGGTATCACTGAAATTACAAGGGTAACAGCAGGACTGTTAGTGCTGGCACTCAAACAGCATTTGTACTCACATCGTCCTGCTACACCAGCTTCGCTGCTCTGTCTCTGTCCCCTGGTAGTACTCATGGAGCTACAACAGCTCAAGGGCTACCTCGGGACAGGAATCCAAATCATCACTGTTTTCTGCACGTGGTTCTGAACCTTCCCACTGTTAACACTCTCCAACAGTTACACTGTTTTTCCAGCCCTTTTTCTTTTCACAACATCTTTGAAGAAGATTTGTGAAATGCCGAATCTTTAACACATTTTTCTTGCGTACATATGAACACACTGAAAAAAACCCCAGTTTTAAACATCTGACAAATTCCATCCCCTTCTCAATTTCTCAACTGTTACACTGTAAATCTTAGTTTAACCATTTCCTCAAAGTTAAAAGGAAGTTAATATTTGAAGTGAAGAACACAAACACAGTTTAATAAACTTCACGTGGCTTTTAGTCTTGTCCTTATTAACCATGCTTCAGCTTTAAGTTAGTTATTATTTACAAGAGCAATTCAAGCAAATTTAAAACAAAGAGCTTTAAATTAGGTCTTGCTCCAGTGTCATTTCAGATTTACACTCAGTTATGACAGCAGATCATACTCAGAAATATGTGACTGCACCTCTGTTCCAGCCTGCCCCGGCCTCCAAGTCTGCTAAACAAGGAAACCACAATGTGCTCTCCCTTTTGTCCACTGTGGAAGGGGAAAGAAAATCCAAGCACAAAGAAACTCAGCACGGTAATTTTAAGAGGTTTAACTTTTCAGCTCATGGACCAGCTATGGATGAATGCCAGACAGCTCCCCTCCCAGACAAGAGAATTCAGCAGAGCTGAAGGTTTCCTCAGGGGAAATCGTATCATCTTATAATCCTAGCATGCCTGCACTGCCCTGCTCCCCATAACAGCAGAGGCTTTTGCAGTCACCTGAAGGGCAGCACCGCCCTGTCACACATAGAACACTCACCACCACCGGACAGGGATTGAGCTCACCGAGCTTCAGACATCTGCTCTAAACCAGGCACCACCCCCTCTACAGTCAATGGAGAAAGGCCAACACCTCCAAAGTGACAGTTCACCAATCTAAAGCACCTAAGAAACAGGGCAAACCGTCAGGGGAAGCGCTCTTTGGAAGTGCCCATTCTTATTGCTCGCCCTCCCCTTGATAACCAGAGTCAGGCTTAAAACCAACAGCCTGTGGTCTCTTCTGTAGTCTTCTTCCTCTTTTTCCGAAGGACAGAACAGATTTACCATTTCACTAGGGGTCCTTTGAGTTACTGCTCGTTTCCTGGAGGCTGCAGTCCAACGTACTCAGTTCTCTTTGCCCTGACTGGCTTTCCATATTGGATCCAAAACCACACAGTTCCTTTGGAGGCACCTACACCCGCCTGGAAATCACTGGAGTTCAGAGATTCTAGAAGCAGATATGTGTCCAAGCAGTGTTTGTATCTGGTCCCACATCATCACTGGTGAACAGCAATGTGGGCAAAAACAGAATTTCCCAGGTACTGCAGCTATCAGGGAAATAGATTTCTGGCATTTAACCTCGTTTAGTACCCAAATGCTCAGTCATGACTTTATAATATTTCCCTTATCTCCTTCAGCAGCTTTACAACATCTCTGCCCAGCCTTCTTGAAAAAAGGCAGCACCTGGCTGACACAAAGCCCAGATGGATGCTCTATCACCTCTCCTTGCCCATACTTGCCAAAGCTTGTCTACACCCTCAGGAAGTCTGTGGATGGTACCAAGTGAAGGGGACACACCAGAATGAGGAGTCACCGTTCAGAAATACTTTAACAAGCTGGAAGATTTCTCCACCAGGAGTTGTGTGAGGTTTAACGAAGGTAAATGTACATGAAGCTTGGAAGAAAAGAAGCCCTCTTCTCTGCGTAGATTGTATGGGACAACACTGCAAATGTTTAAGGTTTCCCAACTTCCAGCGTGCATTTCTTAGGGTGTAGCTTCAATTACGCTATTCCATCCTATAAAGAAAATCACTCATTCCATGAGCCCTCATAACGTGCATCATCCATTCCACCAATCCAGTCTGCACAAGGAAGCATTGCCAAGTTCAAAGGAGACAAAAATGCAGTATGAAAAAGTTGTATGAACAAGCCTGAACAGGAGGGAGCCACAACCTCTCATCTCAGCTGAGAAGGACAATGCACCTTAACTAGAGACAGGCCAAGGAGCAGTCCTGAACCCAAAATCAAAGATTCCAGATTTGAAAATAGAAGTTACTCAAAATTAAACCTCTGCCTCTAAATGCATGCCGGTGATTTTCAGATACAGTTCCTGAACAGCCAACAGTTTCCAAGTTCATTTTTAAATCAAAATCTAATGCCCATTGTAACATGAGCCCATGACCCTCACAAAACTGTAACTGTTTCAAAACTTTAGCTACAAGAAATATGAAAAGCCTACGCCAGTTGTAAGGTACTGACATTGCAGTCCAACCAACTGCATAGCAGTCCAGCACTTCAGCATGTGAAAGTGACCCTAGTACCAAAAAAAAGTAAAAAATGAATACATCAAACGAAGTCTTTGGGAATCCCACATTTTGCAGGTAGCTTGAGGCAGCGTTCTGCAATGTACAATGGGGGAAGAAGTCTTCCCAAAGGGCACAGGACCCTGCCTGTCTCTCATATCTTGGGTCCGCAGGACTGAAAAGCCCTGCTAGGACTCAGAAGAAGCATCACTGCAATCCCGGCACAAACACACGGTGCTGAAAGGGCCTCCTGTACTGTGCTTTCCAGGCTTCAAGCGAAAAAGCTCGACAGAAGGTAACACTTCTCTGCCAAACTTTGCTAGAGAGGGTAAGGGCAGCACACTGAGAGCGACAGTCAAAATGTACCTGTGACCTGAAAGCAACAGACAAGTAGTTCTGAGATGTATCAAGCAAACAGGAACTTCCTTGCTGGAGAGAGACCTAACACATGTCACCTAGGAACCGACCTCAAAAGCAGAGACCTTAGCCGACTACACATCTCAACTCAAGGTAACACACTTGGCCTTAAAAAGCTGGAACGTCCAAAAAAGGGGCACTTCCCGTATTGCCTACTGCCTTCCAGCGTTGCTCAGACAAGTTGCAGAACTTTGCTCCTGCCTGTGTCTCCCCAGCACCAGGAAAGGACCGCTCGGTCCTGCGGTGCGGTCAGAACCCCATTCCCCAGCCAGGATGCAGTCCTGCCGAGCTGAAGACAGTCACCCTTTTCAGGAACATAGTACCTCTTGTCTACGCTGCAGTTCCCAGGTTGTCAGGAGGAACAGGAGGGCCGGGATACCCTCACACGCGGTACTTTAACTGTGCAGGCGAGACCTTAGGCACACCAGGCCTAAACACGCTATGGCCTGACGCAGCTACAAGAGCACGGTCCCCCCTTCTCGATGCGATTGCAAGCTGCAGCAGGAAACTACAACAGACCACATACTGGTTAACAGCAGCATCTGTGAGCAGAGTTTGAAAAAACAGAACACAACCTTTAGTTGCCACACTGGGAATCTGATATCATGACCAGGAAGCAATTCTCAGTCTGGCTGTAGCTCAGCTTTCATGCCACTGTGTCAGGGATTTTGTTTTTATTAGAACTCCACTTGCCCTGATCATTTTATATCACTTTTTGTGTAATTTATGGCATAGTTGAGGAATACAATTACAACAAAGTCTGAGCCAGATGGAGATCAGGGTACAGTATTATTACCTACTCTACTTCTTACCAACCAGCTTTCCTGAATGAGATGTCCTGAACATCCAGTTTGAGTCCAACGAGCGCTCCCACACTGGAGTTTTCAGGAAATCTCCCACTGCAGCACTAGCACTGCTCAAGAGATGAATGCCAGGATAAACAGGCTGCAAGGCTTCCACGACCAAGGTCTTTCTCCTAGCCCAGCGTGCAGGCTTTGTCCATATCCCCACCTGTGAAGCTGTGCTGCTGCTGAGGGCGAAGCCTTATTTTTTCTGCTGTAAACAGGGTTTAAGGAAGCAGTGTGAAAATTCAAAAACCGCTGTAGTGATGGTCTTGGTATTTTAAATTGCCAGACTACGAAGCAAAGAATTTGGGCCCTAGAGTGACCCGATCTCAGTTCTACTCGCAGCGGATTCAAGACTTCCTAGACAACTTGAGGCAAACTCTTAATTCCCCTGATCCCAGAGAATATCTTACCACTAAATTGAGTAGCTTTCACTACAGATACGCTGATTTACTGTGGCCGTGGCAAAAGTCTGCGTAAACACTGAAAGCAGGCTAAAATCTGCTGCATTTTATGTTTAAGAATAGACTGAACAAGTCAAAAGCTCCATTTAGCTAGAATGAAAAGGTTTATCTACATGGTGATGTGGATCTATTTAATGAAACTATTTCAAAAGTTAATGAGTTTGAGTTCTTACGTTTAGGTTCATCCTAAAGGCACTTGAGTTTTCTGTTCTGTAGTTTTCAGTTCACAAGGGTGTTATAAACCTTAACTCATTCGTATGCATCATGCGCCTGCTTTTAGCCCTTTTCCCATTCCTGGTGATTATCTGAATGAAGACTCAATGAACGGATTCCTCTATTAGGAAAGGAGTATCCCAACATGCAGAAACATATCTCTCTCGACACACCTGCCCGCACCGCTCTCAGCACTCCCAGGACCAGATCCAGAAGCAAAGGCAAGCGGAGCTTTACCAACACTGCCACTTCACACATGTGGCAGTATGGGCTTTAGTCCCCAAGAGGTGCCACAAACGAGGAGCTTTGACACCGATCAGTTTTTGATACCAAGTTCATCTAGCTCAGTCACGTCAATTTAGCCATTGCTTAGAATTCATATGACACAAACAGATATTGCAATATTGCTGCTCATATTTGCAGAGTAGTGAACAAAGTCACTAGTCTTGTTTCTTTTCCAGCTTTTCTACTGGGAATATCGCCAATCTTTTTCATTCCCCCTCCTCCATTCCCTGATCTCAGGCAGTTAATACTGTGCCTACAACTACATTCCTCTTTTTAGAAAGGTTCCTTCTCTGCCTGTTTGTGCTTCTCAGCTCTGCAGGAGTAGGTAGCTTTGGAAGCCCAGCATTTCATGAACGGGATTAACAAAACGTGCCTAATGACAAAAGCGTAGAGCTGTTAGTGATTTAAAGCTTGAACTAGAGATATCAGTTTTAAACTCCGAGAAAGCCCTCAGTGGTATACAGCTCAATTTACAGTGCCACTCAAACACTCAGCAGCTCAGGCACACTTTTTTTTTTTTTTTTTTTAAACCTGAGGCACAGCGCCCTCATATGGTTCAGGAATGAAGGCCCAAGCCCCAAGTGCAGGGCAGTGCTTCTTACCACAAAGTTTAAGACTAAATCTCCATCAACAGGTCTGTACCGAGAAGTTAAGCACATATCCCAAGGCCATGTACTAGGAGTCTGTGCTTAATGCCCCAGTGACTTTCTGAAATACTTGCAAGTTATCACGAATAATTACAAAACTAGCCATCGTCTTAAGCACCTAAGCCTTCACCACTGAGAAACAGAAAGGGTGCCCCACACAAGATCACCTCTTCTTATGAGGATGCTCAGAGGAAAACCCAGGCCCTGCGGAGCCACCTGAAAACGCTACAACCTCAGGTAGAGAAATCCTGACACTTGAGGTGGGAAAAGCATCTCCAAGCGGAGTACCAGGCATTCCTACACCGCAGCTCCCACAAAACACCCTCAGGCACCAACACCGATGGCACAACCCGGGTGGAAAGGGCTGGCTGAAGGGCTGAGGAGCCTGCTGACCCAGGCCGTGCTGCTGAGGCCATGCATGGCTGCTGGAGGAAGGACCCAGGCAGGCAGGAGACCAAATTCCCCATAGTGGGACACAGCTACCAGCCAGATAGCAGGGGTATGGTGACAAGAGGAGCATCCATCAGCCAGGATGCTCCTCTACAGCACCCTCAGTCCCCGCCACCCATCCACAGCGGGCATGCTGTGGCCGATGCCCTCGCCCCCTCAGGCATGGCTGAAGCTGAGGCAGCTCCCACAGCGGAGAGCCAGGGCAGACAGAAAACCCACGGTGGGGCAGCGGAGACGCTCGCCAGGGCCCGGGGAGGCGAGGGGACAGGCAGGACAGCGGGCAGGACACGCATGGCGCTGAGGTGAGCTGAGGGCACGGCCCAAGGGCCGCTTCCCGCCTCCGCGGGGCAGGGGCGGCTGAGGCAGCTCCCAGCGCGGGAAGCCGGGGCTGACAGGAAAATCTTCACGAGGGGGGGGAACACGACACACCGGAGACCCTCACCAGTGCCCGGGGAAGCGAGAGGACGGGCAGGAGGTGCACGGCGCCGAGGTGAGGTGAGGGAACGGCCCAATGGCCGCTTCCCGCCTCCGCTGCGCGCTGCGAACTGGGCGGGGGGTCGGGCGGCTCCCGGGGGGCTGCGGAGGGGCTGACCGCAGCCCTGGAGGTATGGGGCGGGGGGGGGGGGGGGGGACGAGGACGGGGACCGGTCGGGGAGGGGGGGTCGGGGTGGCAGTACCAGCCCGGCGCAGGTGCTGAGGGAGGCGAAGGAGTCGCTGCGGTTCAGCACGTGTCCCGTGTAGAAGCAGAGCCGCTCCTCCGGGGGCCGCCGGGGGCCGGGCGTCCTCCGCGCCTCCCCGCGCCGCTGCTCCACCACGAAACCCCGGGCGAGGAAGCGCAGGTCGCGGCGGAGGTGCAGGTAGAGCTCGGAGCCGGCAGCGGGCAGGCGGAGCAGCAGGGCCTCCGCCACAGCCGCCCGCTGCCGCGGCAGCGCCCGCCGGCGCCGGGGGCCGCCGCGATCCCCTCGCACGGCGGGCGGCAGCAGGTGGATCTTCTCCAGCGCCACTCGCTCCGGGATCACCACTTCCAGCTCCGCTCCGCCAGCTGCAGGCGAGAAGGAGAGAGGCTCAGGCGATCGCGGCCCGACGGGGCGGCCGGGGGCTCTGTGCCCCGCCGGTTCCCCCCCACACCCCACCCCACCCCGCGGGGACGCCCCGTCCTGCCCGGGCGAGGACAGCCCTGCGCTCGGATTTCAGCGCAGATACTCATGCACTGGAAATTGTGAACAGGCTGCAGAGACAATGGAGCCAGCGGAGGAAAGGGATTTATTTCTCTCTATATACACACACATCTATTAGAGACAAAAAATGTGCAGGGAAGAGAGGAATAAAGCAAATGCTAAAGCTACTTGTGTCATTAAAAAAAATATATAGCTCAGACACAAGCATCGCATTTCACCAACCCCAATAAAAATCTGCAGGGAGAAGGGGAAAAGCAGAGCAAGCCGAAGCCGCAGCCAAGGACAGTCAGCAGCTTTCCACATGAAACGTTACAGCAGCAGCAACGAGAGGACAGGAAAAGAAAATACAAAAGCCTGGAGCAATTCATCCTGCAGACTGGGACCGCGGCCACGCAGGGGATCCGGTGCATGCCCTGCGGTCTGCGCTTGCAGGCTGCCGCCCGGGGCCGACTCCCACCGCCCGCCCCGCCGGAGGACCCGAGGTCTGCCGGCGGCGAGGGCTGACAGCCCCGCCGGGGGAAGGGGATGCCGGCGCGGGGAGCCAGGAGAGGCTAAGCGCTACCTGTGCCGGCGTCCAGTCCCCAAAGCAGCAGGCAGGGAAAGACGAGAGGCAGGAGGCAGCCGTCAAACATTTTATGGCAGCGGCGGGGCCCAGCGCGGAGCAGAGGCGGCGGCGGCGGCGGGAGCCCGGGCCGGACTGAGCCCTCCCCGCCCTCGGAAAAAGTAATCGGCGCCGCCGACAGCCCCGGCGTGGTGGGCGCCCGGCCACGCCCCTCCCCGCGGCCCCGCGCTCTCATTGGCGCGGGCGTCCCCCGGGCCACGCCCCTCTCTCTTCCATTGGCTGCCAGTTGAAAGCGTTGGGCGGAGGGCTGGGCTACGCGGGGATGGGTGCACGTGGGTGAGGGGCGGCCGGCAGGGGGCGCCCTTTCCTGCCCCCCCACTGTACCCCCACCCCGTCCTATCCCGGGCCGGTGCCCCCCCCCTTCCCCCCCCAAAGCCGTGCCCTGGGGGGGGGGGGCGTTTGTGCAGCCTCTTCTCCGACACCTGCGGCTGGTTTGTGCCCATGAAGCGGTTGGGAATACCCCAGGGAGAGGCGGGGGGTGGGCTACCAAAAAGCAACCGCCTCGTGGGCTCCTCCGACATGTTTCCTGCACACCCTTCCCTTCGGTACCGAAAGGATTTAGACTCTGCTCGCTTGAAAAATTCACCTGTTCCTTCACTTCCTGCAGCCTTTTCCACCACCACCAGAAATACTGATCCCAGGACTCAGAAGAGCAGGAAAAAATGAGGTTGGCAATCCACGTGTGTGCAAAGATTTTAGGCAGTGATCTTGCACGCTGCTGGAATCTCTCATGGATGAGAACAAGCGCATAAAGCTCAGGAGATATAAAAATCGATTTTTACAGTGGTGGACAAGACGGGAACACTAATTTAAAGCAGGGATGACAGGTTTTTCAAGCTGGTTAAGACGGCTGTTTGGGAGAGGAAGAAGAGGAGGAAGCTGCCTGCCAGTTCCCTTTCCCTTGCCATTTGCAGACACTCACATCTTCACCCAGGTGCAACCAATTCCCATTTTCACTGAGATCCTGCAGCCGCAAGAGCTCCTGGGTCGCATCCTGCGTGTCCTCAGCTGCCCAGGGGTCAGAGAAGCCAGCTTGGTCCAGGGGCTGTTGGAAGCAGTAGGGTGGTTTCCAAGAGTAGAAGGATCTGCACTGCATTTGGTGGGCTTTGGATCCGATCCTGTGCTCCTGGCATGGCTGAGTCATGGAAAGCAGTAAAGACCCAATGTGCTAGCAGCTTTAAACTGCTGTGGCCCAGCAGAGCAGTGTCCTAGAGTCTAAATGTCTGCAAAAATCTGCACCTTTGTTCCTGAAATTGTAAAGGAATTCAAAGGAAGACCCATAAAAGAGTGTGAATGACTCTGGCAGATCTCAGTGCAGCACTTAGACAGGATTTGTCCAGAGTTGTACTGACAGTGGTAACGGCTCTGAGTTGCAAACAAGGGGAACTAGGCTTGGATGCTCATCCCTGCCAGGGCAGACAACTGGGGTAGTGTTACAAAAAGGAACTCTGGAATCCAGGAAAAGGATTGGTAAAAGAGATGAGCGGGTTAACACCATTTTCTCCCTTTCAGGCACTGGACAGGCAACAAGAGACATGTTTTCTTTGAGATCTGCTCCTGTGACAAGTAGAGAGGCTGTTTGAGAGCCAGAATCTTAGAGCTGCCTCCAGCCCTTTGCCGTGCTGGCTGTGCTCTTCCTGGGCATCAAGGGACACCCTGTGGCACGCAGCCGGCTGGTGTGGCACCTCAGAAAGACCTACCCTGCCCAGGGCCTCTGCAACTGCATACGGGCATGAGTGCACGCAGACGTCCCACCTCCTACTGTCCTCTCGGGGAAGCTCCTCGTCTCTCAGGTGCGGTGGCACTTGGAGGACAGCGGTCAGCAGCAAGAGTGAAACTGAGGACATGCAACCAGCTCCCAGCAGACAAAATCTGAGTGAAGCAAAGACCCATAGCTCAAATTCATTCTCTTAACATGAGATCAGGTGAGATTTAAGAGCTCTGCATCTTCCTGTCTCTTTCAAGGCTCTGTCTGCTCTCTAACAAGAAGTTACCAAAGCAAAAGGGTTGGCCCAGAAGCCATTCAAGTGAGACAAAAACTCAGTTTGGGAGTGCCTTGCTGTACTCAATAGTGTAACCTAACACAGTTAAAAACTCAGAGCCTGAATTTCTCTCCTGGCCTGTTGTGAACCAACAATTTCAACATCTTCCCCCAAGGCCAGGGCCCTGGCTGGCACAGCAGCTCTGGGCAGCAGCTCCCCCGCAGCTCTTCCACCCATGGCAATCCTCCACTCCTGAGAACCAAGAGGCAACTTGATTTGTGAGCTGCCAAATCTGGCCTGAGCCCCAAACAGTCATGTTTAAACCCAGACCACCAGCCGTCTTCATTTGCTGAGGGACTGGAGTTGGTGCCTCGTCTCTTGCCTCGAATGGGTTTGATGAGGGGGCTTAGATTTGCTTAACTTTTTAGTAGATCCTTTCTCCTACCTTCCAAAGTCCTCTGCCAAAAAATTAATGACAATACAGGGAAAGAATAAATTTAATCGTGTGGGGCACTAATAAAGAGAAGTCTGTAACTGATTGCATGGAAGGACTTGCTCAGTGTCCGGGCTGGCCGGCACAGGCTGCATTGGGGCAGGGCTGGTCCCTGCTGAGCATCTCAGTGTTGCAGAGTGTCTCTGGGCAGGGGGCCTGAGCGGCTGCAGTGCCCCACAACAGGGACAACATCAGAGGCAGGCCTTGGCGCTGGCAAGGGCTGGAGCCAGGAGCAAGGGGACAAGCCCCCGCAGAGGTACACACAAAACAAAAGAGGAATCTGTCTTAGGAGCAGCAGTGGTTTTATTGAATCCAAATCCCAAAGCTCCAGTGAGACACAGACTTTCTTTATTAATTTAACACCGCAGGCTTTTCAGAAATGCCTTGAAATTGTTACTGATAAGGATAACGTGTATGGCAGGAGGGGGCTGTGGTCCTTGTCGTGGTGATTGCACTTCTCCCCTGTCCCCAGCCCGTGGAGGGGAGTGTGTGTGTAGTTCTCCCCCTCTCACCATCACAGAGAATGGATTGGGCCCTGCAGTTTCTAGGAAACAAGCCCTCTCCCCTTCTGAAACTCGTGGGTTTTTTTTTTTTCAATTTTAAATGTACATCAAGGAAGCCAAGTTTCGTGGCCATTATTGCACAGTTAATAACCCTTTGGAGACTGCAGACATGTGTTATATACATCTTCCCAAGCAGTCATTTGGCTCGCTGCCTGGAAAATGCCAGCATGCGAAGGGTTAACTTGGCCATTACTCAGCCTTCTCCCTTCCCTCCAGCCACCCTTCTCCAAACCCTTCCTATCCTGGTCCTAAGCGGACAAGCCCGACCTCACGGGTGATGCTCTCCTGCCCAGGATGCCACGATGCCTTCCCTGCTCTCCCCGCAGCTCCTCGCCTCGCTGTGTCCTTGGGCAGCGGGGATTTCCTTCCCTGCTGCAGAGCTTGGCCGGGCTGGTTGGGCACGGACTTGGCCAGTGCTGCTGTTAACCCGTGCAAATGCTCCCCCAAAGACACCAGAGACAGCTGAAGGACAAGCAGGGACCAAGAAAAGCTCTTTTGTCTTTTAAAACAATCAAGCAAATAAATATAGGTAGTTCTGTAGGTGCCAGCAGAGGGTTTCCTACCCATCGGTCTTTCACGGTGAGCCAGGGGTTTGATTAAAGCTTCTCCCCTAGCTAGAAGGGGTTTAAGGGTGTGCTCCTGCACGTGGAGTCTCCACGGTCTAGCACCCTGGAGGCAGCCCTCAGCAGAGGCACTCAGGAGGCTTTTCCTTCCAGCAGCCTGAATTCTCCTGAGCCTGCGAGAGAGGAATTCCCTCTGGGACATCTCTGTCAAGCCTGGCTGAAAATGGACAGCCTGTTCCTGAGCTCCTGGGGATAAGGAGCAGAATGAAATGTGACTGTGATACCAGAGGTGTCCAGGCACAGGCTGAGCCTCGGGCACCTGTGTCCTCATGGGAGCACACAGCCTGCTGCAGTTAAGGTAAGCCCATGACAGGAGACCTCTCCCTTTCTTTCTCCTAGCAGAGAATTCATGGGCTGGCAAGGGTTTCCTTCTGCAGAGGGAGTTCACTTTGGGTGAGATGCCTCTGTCTGATAAACAGCAAGTGCATTGCACGAGGTTTTCCCTGAAGATCTTCCCTCCAAACCCTTTCCCTCTGCCCGTCTCCAGGGGCCTCACAGCTTCACCCAGCTGCAATAGAGAAAAACATCCTATTTCTGTAGAATACAGAGAAAAGAGAGGAAAATAATCCTGTGGGATAGGGGGCTGAGGAATGGACTCCTGAAATCCCAGGTTGCTTCACATCTGCTCCTGTGAGAGAGGCAATCTGGCTACATCCCTGCACCAAAGCCTCTACTGCCTGCACAAAACCTCCCAGGGTATCTCGCTGCCTTGGCGCAGATGTTTGGAGAGATCAGGGTGCAACACTGTCAGGAGCAGAAAAAGACATCGCACGCGTGCCACTGTGGGCGAGAAAAGCCAGGAATATAGAAGAACGGGCTCCCAACTGAGTAACACGCCTGCAGGGTGCCGGGAACATCCGCTCCCTCCAGTGCAGGCGGCACTTCATGTAGAGAGATCCGAAGGGTAAGTGTACCACCACTTCTACCCAGACCGCGCTGGGATTTTTAAACGCAGACAAGGCTAGTCCAGGGTCTGTTTGGTATCTGAGAGCTGCGCATAGATAGCCATCACCCAGGCAATAATAATCAGCCACACGTCACTCCCCAGGCATGCAGGAACAAATGGACAAAGGAAAGAGCTGCCGTTGTTCGAGGCTGACCCTAAAGTTCAGCGAGGCTTTTTATGGAGTCCAGTGTTGCCACCTCTGATGATGTTATCAGGAACCTGGGAATAGCTGGCACTTTCTTTTGTTCTGTTTTATGGTTTGTTTGGGTTTTTCCTCTTCAGGCCTTGGCTCCTGCGGTCATGAGACTGATTTCTCATTTAACTCCATCACTCCATGTTTGACCCCATGACAGGCTGGGAAATGTGAGCTGCGAGAAGCCTAGAGGCTTATAGCCCAGGAGCAGATTAAGAAATTCCCAGCCATAGGATTGTTTAAAACAATCCTTTCTCAAAACACGATGCGGTTGATTTCTTTTTTGGTGTGGAGGCAGATATTTTGAATACTTGGAGTTGACAACAGCAGAGCCCTTCACGCAGGCACCACCTCCTTCTTTCCCCAGCACCGTCCTTCAGCTGGGCATATCCCACATCTGGTGTTCCTCTTCTCAAACACCTCTCTTTGTATCCAACACCTGCCTTGGATGAGGATCACCCCCTCAAACCAAATATTTCATACAAGGCTCCTCCTTCTCTGCATATTCCTTGCAGCAGGGTACAAGTAGCCAGAGGAGGAGATTTGTACGCCAAGAAGGCAGTGTATGGCTAGGAAGAGAGACAGGTGATGCCAAGGAGATGGACAAGACAGTACAGCCATCTGCATGGATGTCTACAAGGGCCATGATGTGGTGGCCCAGTGCAACTGCACAGACCTAACGTGGCTTCTTTCCATCATGAAAGTACTAATAAGGGAAACTGCCGACTTAAAACACTCTTAATAATGTTTTCCTATTTCTTTAACACCTCTCCCTCGAGCACACTCTCCTCCCTTCACGGCGTCTTGGCCAATTACACTTGCAAAGCAAACAGAAAACTCAATATCCCCCCGAGCAGGGATTGCCGGGGGTCCGGGGCCCTCATCAAGCGCCGTGGTGGGGCTCCAAGGTGGGTCACTGCACAGGAGCCTGCTGTCCTCCAGCCAGCAAGGCCCTTTCCCGTCCCAGGAGAGAGGAGCCCACGGCCAGGCACTACAGGGCTAGGCTGCCCCTCCTCACAGCCCACCAGAGCTGCAGGGCCACGAGTGGGGAGGATGGGCTGAGGTGGAAAGGGCTGTCCTCCAAGCACAAGCACCGCTGGATGGTGGCACAGAGCTGAGGAAGGACCATGTCCCAAGGCCAAGCCCCACCACCTGCATCTGTAAAACACCCCTTTTCTCTTGTGGAAGTGAAACAGCCCCAAGCTCATGTGCTCGGGCTGTTGTTGCTCTGGACTTTGGTTGTCTAACCCTTCTTCTTTTGCCTCATATTCAAGCTGCTCCCAAGCTGCCCTCAAAGCTGTGTCAAACCATTTGAACTAACTTTTACACAAGTTCATCAATCAAAAACCTCCACCTTTTGTCCATGAGCAGCGGTAGGACCAACAACGCAACAGCATTCAGAGTGACTTTTCCCCGCAGGACCAATCCTTTACTCAAGCTTGTGCACATTTTCCTGCTTGCTCCCATTTTGGATGCAGAGCTGTGCAGAAGTGAACTCCACTGTCAGAAGCAGTGCAGCTTTCACAGCCCAAAACCTCTGACTGCCTGGAGCTTTTAAAAATGAACAATACAGGTTTGCTAGCCTTCACTCCAGACTTGGCTGCTGTGCAGTTCCCCCTCTCTGGACCACTCAGTGCTCCCTCCCCATGGCCCCCACCTGAGTCAGCAAATTCCTCAGTGCAGTCCCAGGAGGACAAACACCCCTAACAGGGAGGGAGCTGTGGGAGCTCAGCCTCCAGCACATGCTGTCCCACAGCTTTTAGTATGAGCTCTACAGCCTGGAGGTGCAAACTGGGACATTTGGTCGACTGATGTTGCATATCTATACTAGTTGTCTAGCTTAGGGGTCACTTGGAGCACCTACTTAGGGCAACAGCCCCACATTTTGGGCTCTTGAGCTGGCCTGAAGCAGCAAAAGCATCTTTGTTCTCACGGGACAAAGGAGCAGGGCAGGCATTGCACGGCCACATCTGTAACGCTGGGCACTTTGATAGAGTTTGTGCAAGTCACACTCTTCTAAGCCACAGCAAGGGCTGCCTTTTCCTCCACAGCCAGCGAGGAAACCCAACTGCCCACGTCAGCAAAGTCTGCTCAGAGTCACTAGGTAAGAACCGGCCAGACGGAGGGCCAGCGCGAGGTCTGGAGGGAGCAACCCTTCTGGAGTCTGAAACACATCCTGCTCTTTAATCAACAACAGCCACCAATACCTCATCCCAGTCCATTTGGGGCCAATATTGTCATTATTTGCAAGGTCGTACAGTGAACCAAGAACAGAACCGGGATCCTCCTCTGATGATAGATCCTCTCTCCCAACAGAGCTGGCAATCGACTTTGGCTTGGTTGCAAGTATTTGTTCGTAAAAGCAAAATATTAGCGTCACTCTAGGACTCTTATAACTGCCTGCTTCCAGGCTTACTGGGCTGGACACCCACAAGGAAGGAGAGGAGACGCGTTTCAGTTAACCTGCTGGCAGCGAGGAGTCCCACCAGCACCGTCTGTGAGCTGTGATGGAGGAAACTGGGTACCAGCGAGGGCTGGACAGGCAACCTTGCAGCTTCAGTCTCTGCTGGGACAGTCAAGTGAAATCGAGCTGCCTGCTGGCTCTGAAAGAGAAACCCAGAGAAGGGCTGGGATCAGATGGGAACCATGGAGGCTGCCACCCACCATCTAGAGCTTCCGAGTGCCTCCTGTTTATCCACAGCCGTGCATGGGGAGAGCTCCACTTCACCCCGCTATCAAAGCAAATCCCTCCCCAGCTCTCTATGCAGCCATAGCTGAGCGCAGCGTGACCACGAGGGTCGTGCCAAATGGGATTAAAGAAGCTTGTTTAGACCAACAGATCCCTTTTTCCTGCTGATGCTCGAGGGGAATGCGGGAGTACGCAGGCTGTTTGCTTGGCTCAGTGGGCCATTGCAGCCAGGGTTTAGCAGAGCTATGGAGCTGCTGGGTGTCTCAGCACACCTTTGATGGAGCCCAAGAGCAAAAGCAGCCACAGCAGCAGTAAGGGAGGAGGTGTGCACTGTGCCCCCACCGAGACCCTGCGATGTTCTTGGAGGGGGGGAAACTCCTAGAGCTGCTAGATTTTGGTCTTAATTATTTGTCTCTCTGCTTTGCATTTATAAAAAGCCCAGTTTGTCCAACATTTAACACTGCTTAATGAGCGCTTCAACCTGGGGCTGCAGTGACCGCTACTCACTTGTATTAAAGCAGTTTGGGAGGAGGTTTCTCTGGGGAGCACTTTCCAGTGGTGCCTCCTGCCAGTGCGTTCTGGTGGGAGTGTTTTAGGGCAACGTTCTTGGAGCACAAAACCCAAAGCTCAGTCTGTGCCCCTGCATGCAGTATCTGTCAGCGTGATGTAGCCCCCATTCTCTGAGCAGCTTGCCTTGTACCTCGTCTTTTCCACGCACAGCCAGCACCCAATTCATTCATCCTTCTGCCCTTGTACAAGTTGGTGGGGAAGGGGGGGTGTTACCAGGTGATGCGAGGTGGACTGTTCACAGCCCTCAGCCCAGGAGCACAGGCGTTCCCCCTCTCTCTGGTCGACCTACTCAGCAGTATGGTGATGGACCATGTTCTGGGAACAGGCTGTCCTCGGGGAGCTCCCACCCTCCCTCGATCACAGAACCAGGCTGAACACAGCCAGGGCTAGTACGTGGGGTAGGGTGCCCTCCCAGCACGTGCTCACAGGGATTTTTTTTCTTACACAAAACCACTTGGCATTCCCAAATCCTTGGGTTGCGCTGCCCGCAATGCTCAGCCTCTGTTGGATTCAAGGGGTTCGAGGTGCAACTGCTCCTCAGTCTCCATCTCCTGTGGTTGGGAGGGGATGTCCCACTGCTCCCTCCCTTGCACACGCACACACGGAGCCTGGTCCAAACCCTTCTCCCCTTACAGCTTTGCCTTATTGCTGGCAACGGTGCAAAACACAGAGCACCTGTGCTTGGAGTGGAGCGCCTGGCTCCTCAGGTGGAATGGCAGCGTCAGCCTCATTATGCTGGGAGTTTTGTCATCCTTATTTGCATTACAGACATTAAAAATTTAGGTGAGAATGGGGCTTAGCAGCTGCAGAGTCTGTGGCTTGACAAATATGTAGGTTAAATCGACAATACAAAAAAGTACAGGCAGAGTCAGAGAAGCTTTAACATCCTTTCTTCCCCAGGTACAGCTTTGGCAGCAGGGGAGTCAGCAGGAGAGTGCTGCACCTCCAGGGAAAGGGTCACCGGTGACGCTCAGGTCCGTGCCAGCCCTCGGGACACCGACACGTTGCTCTTCTGCGCTGGTACCAAACACTGGCTCTCCAAAATTTGTAGTGCTTTTTTACTGGCAGTGGACCAGGTGCTTGTTTCACGGTTAGAGACTGACCAAGTGGAAATTGCCAGTTGCAAGAAACACTTTTGCACCCCAATCTTCAGCAGAATCTCTTTGTTTTAAAGGGCGAACACGGACAGAAATGCTACATGGAAGCCGTGTCCTGCTATTGCCACCTCGTGGGCCCTTGCAGCAATAACCAGGTAACCAACATGGGTTTTTACTGGCACAGGTGAAGCATCGAGCTTGCCCATCGCTGCCTGAGCACGCACGGAGCAGCAGTGCTGCTGGGGGCTTTCCGAAAGGATCATCTGTCGGCCAGAACCGGGGGAAGGCCCGAGACTTTCCGTACGTGAGACATCTCCTCCGTGCCCAGGGCCGGCCGCCTTGGCCTGGAGACCAGCAGCACTGTCCGCCGTGCGTCTCACACTGGCACCTACGGTTCTGCCGAGCAACAGGACAGAGGAGCATCCGTTCCCTCGGCAGGGAGTAAAATCCTCTCTGATGTGTTAAATGGAGAAGCTTGGGGGTTTCTCTGTCCTCAACGTGGTGTTACAGAGCAGGGATTTGTCTTCCTCTCACTAACGCTCCGGGAAAGGAACGCGGCTCTTCCAGGGCCCAGAACGAGGATGCTCAGCTGTGGGCTGGCAGCTCCACCGCCTCGTGGGGCTGCTGGGACCCTGCGTCCGTCAGGATGCGGGGCTAACCTCACCAGCCGTGACTAAACTCTGATGTTTGCTTTGGTAAGTCCCTAAATGTTAAATAAATAAATAAATAAATTATTGCCCAGCTTCCCTCTTGCTTGGATTTTGTGTCAGAGCAGAATCACAGCTGGGTGCAGGAGGGGAAACTGCAGCACAAAAGTGGATGTGGGGGTAATTTCCAAGTTCAACGAATGCTGTGCATGGCCTGCCGTACAGTATGGGTTATAGGATAGTCCTCACTTCAGGCAAAAGGGGCTGTTGCCACAGCGACCTGTTCTCTGCTCAAGTGCCATCCTTACAGGATCCAAAGGATTCGAAGGGGGAAAAGAAGCCTCCAAACATACAACCGCTATCTGACCTCACTGCCCCTTGCAATAGGGAAATGTATGACACATTCTTTGGTTGCTGAATAACTCCTCCTTTAAAATAGCAAAGGAACCAGGTAGGATTTGCATAGCCTGATAAGATTTAGCACAACATGATAAGACTTAGCTCCTGCTTCCCACAGATTCTTTTCCTGAAATACTAGAACTCCTCCTGCATCGTATGCAGCCCATGACACAACCAAGAAGCTTACCCACACGTGCCAGCTCTAGAAAGGTCTCTTAGCAGCTTTTCTGCTCTGTGCTGTAAAAAGCAAACACACAAACCTCCTAGGAGCTCTTCTAGGACTCTCGGGGAGTCTCAGTCATCCAGAAAAAGCACAAAACCAATGCTGAGATTCAAGGGGGAGCCAGGCTGGCCCAGCAACTGGAGGTGAACCACGGGGTCATTGCCACGGCTGCAGGTCTGCTGGCCTCCGCTTGTGGCTATCCTGGCCCAGCCCCAGCCAAGTCCCTCCCTCCCTGTCCCCTCACTTGCATACTGGGAACTTTCTAAAGGGGTGTTTCCCAGATCCTGGTGCCTTTGCTCCAGCCTTGGGACCTCACCAGCCAGGCTCCACCTGAAACCGCTGGTGCTTGGGGAAAAGGAGTTGTCGCAGCTACAGAGTTCATCTCAAAGCTGGCTTCTGCCGCCTGGAAAGGACCGGTCCCCAGTGGTGCTGAACTACCATCTTTTTCCTCCTCCGTTTTCTCTTGGGGCTTTTCTTCTTCCTAGCCTTGTTACTGCTTGGCTTTGTGATTTTTAGTGATGTCGGTTCTGTGTTTAAACCGTTGCTGTGTTGCTCCAGCCATTTTGCTCCAGTTTCTCTCTCTGCTCCCCTTTCTCCTCTGGCTCCGCAGCCCTCTCACGCACTCGCCCGTTACGGTGGTTGTGATAACCGCAGCTCATCATTTGCCTCTTCCTGGTAAATCTGGCCTTGGATCGCAGGCTTTAGCAACAGCAACGCAGTCTTTGCTGTGATTTTGAACAAAGCAGAGGACAGGAGGCAGACTGGTTGCTGAAAGCGAAGTTTCTGGCTTGAAAGTGGAAGGACTGCTTTCCCAGGGATCTTTCAAGAGACAGACTCCCAGTTTAGGCAGAGCTATGTTCAGGTGAGCGTCCTGCAGACAGAAGATCTCATTTTCCTGGGAGGATTTTGCCCTGGGCTGTAGGAGGAAGAAATACCTGGGCTGTGCCCTGCGCCAGGTGGCTGGAGAACGCAGTGCCATGCTGCCCTTATCGTTTAATCTGGTCACTTGGGGTCTGGATCCAGTTCTCATCAGCATCATGGGAAAAGCTCCTGTGAATTTCAGCGGGAGTTTAATCATCTATTTCACTGCTCAACTGTAACTTTTTTTAGACCAACTTCTTTTGTGGTAGGAAAAATATGGACTTTTCACCACCTGAAACAACTGCCTGGGAGCTGTTTCTTCCCACCCCAGCTCAAAGCAGAGTAATATTCTATGGCCACAAGGACACGCTTCTTGCACTTCAAAGTCACTGTGGATAGCGTTTATACTTGTTATTCCACTTAATGTTTCTGACTTTGAAATGATTATGGGGTCTCCTCAGAATGCTTTATGGGGTAACAAAACTCCAGAAGAACAGGGCTCTTTCCAGCTGAGTAAATAGAAGATATTTTCATAAATCTTCAGACTACTGGAACATCAACAACATTATCCTACATGGGTTGTTATGACTTTGTATTTGCAGAGTCGTATGTTGAAGCTTAGACGTGTGCTTTCAGCCTTGTCTTCTACTAAGCTAGAAACTTCAAGTAATCTCACAGAGGGTACTTCAGTTAAATAAACTCTCAGAGCCCTACTTGAAGTTCTCTGTAGTCAGCTAGGGTGAAGATGACATTGCTTTGATCGTCTCCAGTTCCTCGATTGAGAATCCCATCCTTTGACAAGGGATTAATGTCAGACCTTTACCTCCTCTCCGCTGCTTGAGATCTTAACACACGTGGATGACAGGACAGAAAGTGAAACTACTTTTTTTTCCTGCAGGAGTCTTGGTTTTCTGGCACACGATTTCCCCTCTCCCCCATTATGTCCCAGCGCTTTGTGAAGTTTCCCCTCTCACGTGTGATACACCAAACAGCTTCCACTTCAGCAGGCAAGCGTGTTACCTTCGCAGGACGCGCAAACGCTGCTGCTCCTACAGGTTGGAGTAGAGACAGGGCATGGAGAAATCTCTGCTGATGAGGTTAAGCAGCGATGCAGGTGACCAAAAACCTGAGTGGCTCAATGGCAACCACGAGCTGGGCAATGGGAATCCAAAGAAATGAACCTAAGGCTGAACCACGTTCCTCACTCCAAGTGTGCCCAACCCCTGCAGCACAGAACAGCCGGTTGTTGTACACGAGTGGCAAGACCATCTAGAGCTGCAACTGGTCATGGTAACACCCTTCCTCCCCCAAAAAGTGTTTCAGAGCATGAACCTACCCCTGTCTCATACCAGAGCCAGAAAGGGATTACCCTGGGCTGCTGGTTTGGTACCCACCACTCCAGCTTTTGGCGCTGGCTGCTCTCAGCAGTGAGTGGTGGCTGCTCTGACCTTGTTTGGCAACATCTATAAACCAAGTAGCATCATGCAGAAATACGGGGACAGAGTGAGAGAAGATGCTGGAGCTGGAGAGAGCAGCCTTTAAATGAGCCTTTCACACCAACGTCCGTAAGAAAAGCCTGTGCAATGAGTTGGCCAAGTCCTCTGCTGACTTTCCTTCTCGTTATTCGCGAAGCTCTGCTCAGGAAAGGTCAGCTCCCTCGCCGTGACGCGGTCACTCACGGTGCCGCCTTGCTGTCGGGCACACGTTGGTTACTCTCTGTCTCTAAAGCACAGGCGTCGCGTGGGTTTCATAAGTGTCGTCAGCAGAAATCACGTTCTCGGGGGGAACGCAGGTGGGTGCTGTGTGACCTTCAACAAGTCGGAGGTGTTTATCCTCCTCAAGGTCCACACCTTGGGCAGCCAAAGCTCAAACTCTGCAGGCAAGAAACAAACCCCTCTGTGGCACAGACAGGCAGGAGGGAGCCCATAAATGGGACAGGGAAACGGGAGCAGACGTTGTCAGTGATTGCGAACACGAAATCAGCTCAGAGGAGGTACGTTCTTGGCTCGTTTGCTGCTCCACACAGAAAGGGTCCCCAGCTCTCGGGCAGCTAACAGCCACCAAACCAACTCTCTTTGGCATTTTCACAACTGGACTGTGTTCTTATTCTCAGCACGGACTTTCATTTCTGCCCGCTGGTTATCTGTTGTTCTTCAAACCCACAGCTGGGGGAAGTGCCTGTGGAGTTGATGTTTTTCTTTCTAAATCAGCAAGATTATTTTTTTTTTTTTATTCTTCACAGTTTGCAAGTTGTTTGCAGCCAAAACTCACATATCCCCGTTCGATTTATTTTCCATCTACTTTATTCTTACTCATAAGCTTAAAAAATGAATTCAGATAATAAAAGCAAAGTATTCTGCTACAGTTCATTATTTGGGCTGAAACACCTTCCCTTATGTTTGTTTGCCCATGGGAAGAGACGGTAAGTCAGAACCTCCGTGATCTTCCCAACTAGGGAGGCAAAAATGGAAAGAATAAGAAATATGGAACAGCTTTTCAGCTGATACAGATCAGCACAGCTCCCTTGTTTTCAGCAGAGCTTTCCTGCTTTTGCCAGCTCAAGATCCATGTCTGAGTCGTCTCCAGCGTGCTTAGGACGAGTCATTCAGGCAGTAATCCCACAGCAACCTGACTGGGCAATAGCACCTCAGTGTGTGTATAATCATAAGCACTCCTGGGAAAAACAGAATTACCTTTGTATTTGCATATTATTCTAACATCCCTCAAGTATATGTAACTCCACAAGCAGCCCTAATATGCACAACAAAAAACTGAGTAAAGATGCAAAAACCCGCTGGCATTCTAGGGCCAGCAGTTCCTCGTGTACACAGCACCACCTTCAAGTGCTTTAGTCAAAGCGTAAATCTTGACCAATCCAGCTGATGGATGGATGATGCACCCATTAATTTTCCTTCCTCTCCACTCCTGAATTCACCAGGAAAAACCAAGTTCATTTACAGCAGTTGCCGTTACCTCTTGAGAAGGGTGTGGGTCATCCAGCCTTTTCAAGGCAAGGGAAAAACTTGGAAGAGTAAGGAATTAGATCCTGAACTGGTCCTCACTGGAAAGCTGGGAGGGAATGGAAAGCAGAGAGCAGGACATTGCAAAGTGGGGAAAACAAGGAAATCCTTACAGAGATATCTGTTTTTAAAAAATATTTATTTATAGAGTGTAGCATAACTGACCAGACAAATCCAGTGGCATTAAGAACAAAAAAAAAAAGATAATTATACTGAATAATACAAATTGGCAAAATGAGTTTTGTGGAGTAGAAGAGATCTGTAAACTAAATCCAGAGTAGATCGGTAAATCCAGGTAGTAAACAAGTACAGAGGCAGCACAGTATACCCAGACAGGAACGTCTGATCAAAATTCAGAGAAATTAAATAGAGCAGAAGAGTTTCCGCTGAGTCTAATGGACTAAGATTTCCTTTTCAGTCTGTAATTCATAGTTATCATAAATATTTTGGCACGGTCAAAGTGACACATAGTGTCAGATCATTAAACCAGGACCCATTTTGTGAAGAGGTACTGCATTAGGGTCCATCACCTGTGCTCATACGCCTCCCCTACAGCTGTTCTTCTGTTTTGAGAGTCTTTTCACAATAAGATTAAAAAAAAAAATAAGGGCATTGAACAGACTGCAAATCTTGAAGCCCCAGGACATTAACTTCTTTAGCACAAATCATGTTCCCCATGACCTCAGCTTCTCGTTTCTAGCAGTAAAAAGTGGAAAACGAAACACACGTAACTTCAGAGATGACAAATCTGACGTTAACACAGGACATGTGCCCAGTCCCACCGTGACAGCCTGCTCCCACTTCTTTCTGTGCTGTGGGTATTTATCCCCAGCACCTACTGGTTTGAGTTCCAAATTTTTAGGTCTCATCGCTTTGGTTGGCCATGACAGTAACCCCCTGGAAGGGCCTTCCGCGGCCGTACCCCGAACTGCAACGTGAAGTCATTACTTGGTTGTTTATTGTGCTTAGACTTAATCTTCACCTTCAGGAAGCTGTTTTCTTCCATATTCATCTGCACTCACCCAAAATTTGCCTCAGCATTTTATGTTTGAAAGTATTTATCTACCTTTTACTCTTAGATACTCTAGTTTCACATTGATTTAAAACAACAGGTCTTGTAACTACGTTGGGTAACTGCAATCCAAAATTTTTCCTAGGCACAACTCCAATAGAGTTAATTGGCTTCAGTGGGAGACTCGTCCGAGTAGGAAGGGCAAGATTTGGCCTCAACGAGACTATAAATTCCAGTTTAAAACTCAGTAGTTGTTCAGAGGCTCACTCCTGCGACAACATCGCTCTTCGTGTTTCCTTTTGTGAATTCCTTTTCTAGTCAGAGCAGGAAAGCTTTCTGGCACCAAAATTAAATGATAATACCCTGGCTATCTCCCAAAACCCCCTTGTGTCTCGTAGAAAGCACCGTTGTCTCCACTGGTCTCAAAGGGAGCGTAAAGCCTCCAAGATGTCGGGTTTCTACATTTTGTTGGGAAAGGCCAGTTCTTTTCATGTCGCCAATAAACAGGCCCCGATAAGCAACTGTGATCCTGCCAAACTCACCAGTTGCTTTAGATGATGTAATAAGTCCTTACACTTCCAATAAACCCCCACTGCAGTATTTAAGGTATTCTCCACAGCTATGTAAGAAGCACACTGCTGTACAGCAACTAGGGAGGGAATTCTGCCCGCTCAGCCCGAGCGACACCTCCGAACTGCAGCCGCGGGGCCAGGAGTCCTGCCCCACCACTGTACATCTCCCATCCTTCTCAGCAGCTGTAGGCCGTACTCCTTTCTCAGCGTAATTCTCTTTGTGCTAAAACACAAACATTTGGGGCATTACCTGGTCCAAAAATATCAGTAAAAAATTGCACACAGCCTAGTTCAGCAGCCATATTTTCACACTACCGGCCTCTGTAACAGTTTCTCGTAACTGCGCAGAAAACACTTCTTTCTTTGTATCTCGGATCCCAAACATTTCCCATTCTTTCAAACGCTTCAGTTTAAATTGCGTCAAATTAGACTCCCTTGGCCAAGGAAACCTTGAGAAAACAAGTCAGTCACACAGCGCTTCCCGTAGGTCACCAAGTTCCTGCCTGAGCAGCCGTAACGGGAAAAGGACCTTTCCGAACCACAGGCTGTTTCAGCAGTGGTCCCCTGGTCTCCAGCTTGCTACTGGATTTAGTTCACCAGATGATCTCAGCTACTGTAGAACCACATGGAGGGCCCTCTCACCTCTAAAACTTACAACACAAATAATTTATGACCTCGTGAGCTAATGCATCTGGGAACGAGACTGGTACCACCCTGTTTAACAGGCCCAGCCTCTCCTTGGAAAGCCCCAGGACTAAAAATGCTGCTGCACCCCGCGCTAGCGCTAGAACAAAAGTGCAATCTTAGGACAGAGGCACTTTTGGTAAGAGGAGCTGATAAAACATCCACTGTTCCTCCACTTCCTACAGCATAAACAACAGAACGCGGCCTCAGTCACATACTCGCATCCAAGTTTGGCTCTAGCCGACGTGATTCCCGATTTTCAAAAAGAGCAGAGATGGAAATGCAGATCCTGGCACCAAATGAACACACAGCACCAACGATGTGAGGTGCCTTGCTAGTCCCGTGCCCAGTTACACGCAGCCAGTACACAGGAACCCCAAACCAGAACCGAGCGGACTCACTCCCGAGAAGACCGTCATCCAGCGTCGCTGTGTGAGACGAGCTCACACGGAGGGAATGGAGGAGACTTATCTCTAATCTTCTGAGCTGTAGGTGTGTCAGGAGCAGGGGGCATTCAGCAGGTTTGAAGACAAGTAAGAAGTGCAGAAGAACCTGTGAGAAGACCCAGTTTTCATTCCTTCTCTTCCCTCCGCTCTTCTGTTCTAACACTGGGCCCAAATGGCTGAGATAAAAGATGTTTGTGAATCCCGGAGCTCAGGGGAGAACTGGGGCTGAGGTTTGCTGTTGTAACAGTGACTTCCTTGACAGGTAAACCTTAGAACACAATATTTGAGCTATCGTACAGTATATTTTGGAGAACAACTATATTTCTGCAGTGAAGCTAGCTCTTCACTGGCAAGTAATTCAACTTCCTTCATGTTAGCTTCCACTGGCCTCCAGGAAATGAAATCTAACAAAAAATAGCTATTTTGATGACAGTTTAAAACTGAAAAGTAAAGACTAAAATGCTAGTCACTGTACACCACACTCAAATTTTTCCCCACATGGAATAATTTTGGCTCCTAATGGAGCTCACACTACCTACCTGCCACAAAACATCTGTTAATTAAACTGTTTGGTGAAATATATCTTACACCAGACTGGAAAACAACGTTAGAATCAATGGGACACTAAATGATCTGGTGTTCCTGAGCTTTGACCTTGTTGAGCACCTTCAAACATTCCACTTAGCAACGATTCAGAAAGTGGGTCTGTAACACATTTTGTCATGTTATGCAATTTTTCCCTCCCCTACTAAACTGGGCTTTTTTCCAGGTCCAGTAGCCAACAATAAATCAATCACAGTCTCTCATAAGCCTTTTGACTTAAATTTTATCCTGTAGGTTGGGTTAAATACAGAGCAGAAATCACTGTAGGAGGTGAGGCAGGACGGGGTTAGTGCTGACTGCTGCTTAGGAGGTGCTTGCTTGACCCACAGCCGTTCTTGTGGCCGTTCTTTGTGGACTCCTCTTCATTATCCGTAACAGAATCTTCCTCCTCTTCATCGCTCCGGTCATCTTTCAAGTCCTAGGGGGAAGAAAACACCGTGAGCATATTCCATACGGGACTACGTTATCAGATTGCCGTTATCAGTGCAGACCTTTCAAAAAGGCCTACGGGGCCAGACAAGCAAGGCTTTCATTTTTAGAGCGAACTGGGTGTGTGGATCTTTGCAATGACTTTGGAAAAATAACTAATTAATTTCATTAGTCAGGTGCCCCCAGTTTGTAATTGCAAAATGAAAAGATGGTGCATAAAAGTTCCAGAACATGAGACAATCTCCCTTCTTGGGAATTCCCCATCATGCTCTGAGGACAAAACTCCTCCATTTGCCTCAGAAAGAGGAAAAAAACCCAAATGTGCTAAAGGGCACAAATGAAAGGGGAGCTCTAAGTACACTAGGCGATATCAAAACTGCCCCCCAGAAACACGCCCTCCCCCCAAAATGGAGGCTGACATCCAAGGACAGACCAGTTAACAACACTTCAACCCTGCAGAACCTAATGTTCTTTAGACTAAATTTCTTCCATGACCTTGGCCCAGCCACTTGACCTCTTCTTGCTTGTTTCCGCTTTCCCTTGTAAAGTGTTACTAGTAATCCCTGGGTGCTGTGGGATTAATTAACAACTGTGAAGAGCGGGGAAGATGAAAAGAACATGGTATAAAAGCTAAATATGATGAATACACTTGCCCAAACACAGGACTTCAGAGGCAGCCTGCTTCTGACAGGCGTAAACTAAACAGCGACTAGTCGTGCCAGCATCTCCTGCTATTATATATAACTCTGCTTAAAGAGACTTCCTGACCCTAAAATATTCTTCCCTCCTTGACCATGTCTACAGCATATCAACATATGCAAAGGGGAGGCCATGTCTCTACAGCTATCGTATGCATTTTGGGTACATCCTCCTGCTAAGGGAATTGCCAGGGAGCAGAGGATGGCTGCTCCATCGGCAGGGGCGAAAAGGGGGGCAGCCAGACAGTCCGCCCTTGCAAAAATCCCTTCTCAGCTCTACAGGAACAGCTTCTAACGTTTGGCCATCGTGCTTCATCCCCAGACAGTCAAACATGGCCCTCGCCAACGACTGTTTCCACCACAGAGCAAAAAGACAGCGCGTGCACCCAGTATTTCACAGCACAGGTTAGGGAGAGGCCAGACAATCCTGCGCTCTGTGTCACGGCACATAAAATACACCATTAGCCTCCTATTTCTCAACTCCTGCCATAACCCAAGACCCTGTAACGCGTTCAGAAATTTGGATCAAAGAATCAAGGCTTTGGCATTAAAACCAACCACCTCTATTTCCCTTTCAGTGCAACAAGCTTACAAGAGCAGCGCCTGCCTCCCTGGAAGGACCTTCCACACCAACCGATGACCCGCCCTGCAGACACCGGGTAGGATGCTCTAGTTAAAGACGCTGTAAATGAAGTAAACTTTTCCTTCTGCCCAAGTGGTGACCGAGAATGGAAATGAGATCAAAGCAGGCACCAAAGAAAGTTTTTCCACCTCCACCTTTCCTGTGTGATCGGCAGCCACCACTGGTTGTCTCTTCCAGTAACTTGGAAGGTGCCTGGTAGACCTGACACCACCTGACAGCCTCCAGTTCTTGCGTTGGAAGAGACGGGCACTAGTCATCCCCTCTCCAGCGTCTCCTGATTTAACAGGCCACCTCTCACTGAAAACCAGGAGTTTCCCCATAGCTGAGGATCAAAAGCTGGGCCCTCACACCGTGGCTGAGAATTGACCCATTAGCACCAGGTACCTAGTTTGTTAATGGGAACTCCCCAAATTTAACAGCCACACAGTTGGTGGTGTCAATGGTCACGTATCGAGGACTGCAGGTGTCGTGGTGTCTCCTTGCAACGCAGAGGTGTCCGGCCTGCAGGACTGTCTGCTGGGGGAGACCGAGGCTTCTCTCCGTAACCGCCTACGCTGCCTCCGGAGCAGCGTGCTGGAGCGGGTGGGCACGTTAGCCCTGGCGCAGACGATCCGCTGCCTGTACGGCCACACCGGGGCCGGCTCCACCACGGATAAATTTGTTCTCCTTGTCATCTGTCCGGACCTCAGCTAAAGAGGCAGAGACCGCACCTTCCTCCCGCTCCTGGAGCGATGTGCCAAGGTCAGAGGTGAGACTCAACAAGGAGAAACCACGGTTGTTCCTGCTCCTCCTGTATCTGCTCTCGGAATGAACTAACAATTTCACTTTCTCAGCCTGCTGGTCTGAAGTCTTTCTTAAGCACCAAATTCATACAGAGAAAACAAACTCAGCAATAACTCACCCAACTGCAATCTCATACCCCTTTACATATTACACTTCCAGTAAAACGTATAGGACTAGAAAAGAAAATTAAAGCCTAAACTCTGTCTCATCAGAAACTATAAACTTCCTGGAGATTTTCTTTTGCCTTTTCCCTAACAACATATAAAGGGTATCAAAACAAACAAATCTTACTGTAAATACTGTAAAATAAACTTGGCATGCCATCAGTTAGAGAAAAGGGAAGACAGCCTTTCCCACACAAACAATTTATGAGGTTCTGCCTCTTTCAGATCACCTCTCCTGCTCGTGGTAGTTTCGTGACTTGTATTCACAGTAAAAGACAAATGTTGAGGGTGCGGGGGGAGGCTTGTTCCTTTTTTTGCCACCAGAAATGTTTCAGATTAAAAAAAAAAAACAACAGGGAAACTAAAGTACCACATCTGATACAGAATCTGCTAGATTCACTGGAAGAACTCTCATCTTCCCGAGCAGCCTCTGGCTGAGGCTGCAGATGTGGGGAGGGACGGGGGAGGAGAGCTTTCGTGCTCGTTGTGAACAGACTCGAGCCAGTGAAGTTGGTGAGTGCTTACTGCACCCTGGGTGCCTCCCTGCGGTCCGCAGGAGTTGCTGGTGCTCAAGCCCATGCTGAAGAACTGCTGTGCTCTGAAGGACAGCCGACACATCCCATCGATCCCTGCTTCCTATAGGAATGAGCCGGCATTCCCAGCATGGCGCTGGAAACTCAGGATTTGCTTCCCAGTTTTAACGCTGTCAAGCAGGATGCGCTGATTAAAGGCGCTATATGTTGTAATTAAAAAAACACGTAAATGTTTTTATCCAGCGCACTGGAAATCCTGCATTTGAGATAATGCCTTATGCATTTCAAAGCAGCAGGAATTACATTTCTTTGTATTCTGAAGCACCCATTGCAAATTTGCTTAATTCTGGGAAAGAGTGCTACTTTCTCAAATCCTGATATTAATAGAGAAAAAAATGCTGCTGAATCAAACCGAAATTTTTGTGGTATTTTTAATCATGAACCTGCTTCCTGATCAAGTGCCTCTACAAATTCTTGCTTTAGAAGAGCTTGGCTATTTTTGTCTAGCTTGTTTAAGTGACAGAACAAAACTTCAAATAGCAATAGCTTCATCTGTAACTAGAAAACCAAACAAACCGGTCCTTGCAAACTGTTTAACAGATCATTATAAATATATTAAGATATCATAAGTTAAGTTTGTGCTTCTTCACTTTGACCTTCTAAGAACAACAAAAAATGTAACATTTCTAGGATTTTCCCTGCTTTAATACCAAGATGTTTTCTCTGAGTCTCTCACATCATATATTATAGTTGTGTTTTCCAACTCAAAGACTCTGCTCTTACTGTCCCTGAGCAACACCAGATGAATATACCATCAGAAACACAAGAGCTGGCAAACTGTAACCACCACAACTGAGGCCATCATTAATACTCGATGCTTTGGTTTAATGGCATCAACTGCATTTATTGTACTTGAGACGGTTTAGGGTAACAGACAAAATGGATGTGTATATTTTATGTTCTGGATGACTACCCAATTTAATCTTTCTAAATGGATGAATGGTTTCAAGGTTTATGAGAAGCAACACTAATGCTATAAAGTCTGCAAGAGAGCCATTTGTAGTGAAGCCAAAGCCGCAAACTTTTATAATCTTTTTTCCTTTTGTTTAACCCTTCCACCTGCTGCTCAGTCTGCCTCTTTTAGTTAAATGAACCGTACTTGTTAAGGTAGTTTTGGCTTCTTGCATTTCACTGCTGTTAGAACGTTTATCATTCAAGTCATTAGCACCACTTCTTATTGCATGAACAGCGAAGGACCTTCCAAGAGACTCTAATAAGGAAAAAGACTTCTTGAAATTAAGAGATAGGCAAACTTCATAGGCCACTTCCCAGCCTCTTGTAAGCAGAAAAGCACTGGTCCATCGAAACTAACGGAGAATTTACTCCTAATTGCGCAAGTTTGTCTCTCAATAAAGCACTCAGAAATCACTTCCCTCTTGACAAGCTCTTGGCACTGCACTCTTGCTGCTACAGCTGATGAGAGCACAGGGAGGAGGATGCGGCTGTGCTGGAAGCGTGGGTTTCCTGTTCCTGGGGGCTGGTGGTACCATCCGAGGTGGAGAAGCGGGACTGGGCAGACACCACACCCCCCCTCCCGCTCCCCTTTACTGGGCACATGGCATCTTCATCCACACACACACCAAGGCAGCAACGCAGCCCTGACCTCACATCTGCTACACAGCAGTTGAAGTGGGAAGTGTAAGAGCAAAGGGAAAGACAGCGCCAAGCAGTGTAAAAAATAAAAACAACAAATAAGCAAACATAGATTGTAGCAAGGTGGATTGATCCTATAACCAGTGAGGAAGCCTTAGCAACATGCCTTCTGCTTTCCCAGAAGGGGAAGGGCCCTTGTGAGCAAACGCACCGTCGGGACGGCGTGCCTTACTGGAGGTCGTCCAGCCGAGGTCCCCGAGAGTCTGAGCTGTTACTACAACGACGTGCTCCGAAACAGAACTAGCCCCTGAGGCAGCACGGAGAGAAAGAACCGGGCTGAGAGATACCCGAGCAGAAGATGGCTCTGCAGTGAAGTTCAGTTGCTACAGCCTTTTTTCCATGAATCGGCTTCAACCCACCTTCTCCCCGGCTCTCCCCGCCAAAGGCAGGCGGTAGCTTCAGCCGGCCTTGCGCAGGCGACGCCGCAGTGCCTGCTTCACAGATCCAGGGGGTCAGTTTGGGAGCACAGTGGTGGGGGATGTTTGTTCGTTCGCTTTGTCAGCCAACCAGCCGAAGGGAGGAGAGGCGGCCACAGGCCTGCTGTGCCTTACCGCAGGCAGGAGCAGGCCAGACCAGCCCATAGCGGCTCAGCCGCTCTCTCGCTGGTGTGACGGTGTCCGTGGGTGGGCTGGGAGAGGTACCAGGCCCAGCTCATCTGGTGGGATCGTCCCTGACTCAAGTTTTCTCAGCAGCATGAGGAGATTTCAATTTTTCCCCTGCCTGGACAAGACTAAAACCAATTAATCTTCTCGGTTAAGCACAATCTACATCCATCCACACAGTTAACTGGATTTCTTCTACCGGGTACAGATCTATACAAGCAATTCACAGCTGATTCTGGAATTTTAATTATGCGTTTTCCAATTTGGCAAAATTTAGATTTTGGGGTTTGCAAATACTTATTCTTATCCTCCAGTTGGAATTTCCTGGCTCTTCAATGTATTTTATATTAAAATCAGAATGTCCTAAATCTTATACCTTAATTCTACCTTAAGAATATTTTCATTTAAATATCTACAAACATATTGACTAGATCTTGATTTTCCAATGTAAAGACAATAAATTCCACAGCACCTGCACATATGGAAACAGCTTGCAGTACAAAGATGAAAGCTATTAGTCAGGTCAGCAACCACTGACTCAAATAAAAGAGATAATAAACAAGAGAGATAATAAAAAGTCAGTCCAAATAGATAGAAGGGGGTACTTTTCTAACAAATAATACTATAAAGTTGATGAATCTCCGAGTTCAACATGTTTAATTCAACATCAATAATTCAACTCAGCTGACATATGACTTAATACATCTTTACTTCCCTGTGGAGACTAAGCAATATACATTTGGATTCAAGCAAACTGTTCTGTATTTCCAGCCTGGAAGATTTTATTGGAAAATATATTTCCCTTTTCAGCTTATACACACTAGGCAACATAAATAACGTTGAACTTCCATGGAAGATGCGCTGTTGGACTCTGCTTTCTGCAGCTTTAAATGAAGATGCAGACTTTCTAGATTAATTGTATTGGACATCTTCTGGCCAAAACTCCTCTTATTTAAACTCTCTTTTCTATGAAATACCCATTCCCCCAAGCTTTCCACTGGGAGTTTTCAGGGGGAACTCAAAGAAGACGTGTAAAAAAACAAACTAAAAGAAAAGTTACACTATTTCCACAAATACTGAAGACTCTCATAAAACTAGGTGTTACTATTAGAACATGTCCCTGATTTGGGCTGAAGGAATAAGTTTAACCTCAAAAAAATAAAATAAAATAAAATAAAAATCCCTTGTGCTGTCACTCAGCAGAACACACCTGTAACCGGAGCTATAATGCCCTGACTGTGCAGAAGAAATAAATCATTGTTTACAGTTAATCAGGTACTCTGTGGTTTCAATAAAGTCTGCTAGCTGTGTTATTGAAATCCACTAACTAAACCTTGCACTCCAGTGTATGTGGCTTTACGATAATGTCAAACGCCCAGGAGGTACTGAGTGAGTCATAATGTCCCACTGCTTTCTGAATTATTCCAATTTTAAATCCACAGTTGGCAAAGAAACAAAGAACAATATAATAGGCATTTGATGCTGCTCGCTATAGTGAACTTTTTTTTACCCTAGGACAGAACTTGCATTAAGCCAAGGAGTTCAGTGGTATGAACTTTTATCAGAACATGCACTTTTATTCCCTATAGAGGCTTTTTTGGCTACAAAACAGCTGATCAGACACTCACACTTTTCTCAGTGAGGTACGATACCGCACTTCAGATGAATGTTTTGAAACAACACAGCTGCTAAAGAATATTCCTACAGAAGCCTTGTAGCGCTATTAAACTAATGAGAGGCACTTCCATCTAATGCGGCCATCATGGTGCTCATTTCTTTATTTCCACTGTTAGGAGGAATTCCACTCCTTTCGGGACGGGGCTAAAGGTTATCTCTGTACTTCAACATTATCAATCTAATTTTCAAGCCACGTACCTAACAACTAATGTCTTTTCACTTGACATTCGTATCACAGCACCTAAAATCCTTTCCATACAGTGTTTCTAAACAGCCTGATGTTGAGGCTGGGTACAGAACACTTCAGACAAAGTTTCTTAAATAGCCTTAGAAGTCGCTGAGACTCGTGTGCTCAAGTGACTCGGTGAAGGTTTCACTTCGCTGTAGTTCAGCATGCTGAAAGGCGGGTATTTACTCAGATTCTCTGGGACTGCTCTGCAACCAACGGGTCTCCCCAGAGGGCGGCCTGCCCCACCGCTGCTGGGGTGGCAACACCGGGCACAGCGAATTGCTCGCTGGAGACACCACTCTTCCTCCACTGATCACAGAGCGATCCTCGACCTTGACCTAGGCACAGCTTAAGTGACAGATCCCACCCTCCTGTGCCTCACACCCACCGCTGCCCGCTGAGACTGATGGGCTGACCAGGTTGGTTTGTGGTGTTCCAGTGACGGGAACCCTGCGGTGTGCTGGGCCTGTTATCTGAACTGCGTTACAGAGGAGAGACTGCTCCCTTTAGGATTTCCTCCGTGTTACATGCAGAGAAGGGAGCACTCCTAAGCCCTCCTAGGGAAACATTTTTTTAAATACAAGACACGACAATTTCCTTTCTCCATTAATATATCGTTAACTAGCTTTATTTCAAGGGTTTTTTAATAAAGTCAGCAGATTGCAGTACCGTGAACCCCTCTGAAAGTATGAGAATTACTCAGGTCATAACGAAGTCACAATTCAAACCTCTGCAGCATATATTAAAAACAGTAAACGAAGGCAAGAAAAGTTCTGTAGAAGGCCTAAGGTTTGCTCAGTGAATTGATTTTTGGCAACAGAAAAAATAAATACATATGCACGCTATTATATACATAGCTTCTATATAGGTGCAGATATATAAAACTAGCAACAAATGGAATGTTTCATAAATATCCTGCTAGAAAATTAAAAGATATGAGCAGTTAACAAGGGAAGACAGAAAAACTGTCAGCAAACGCCCTTCTGTGAACACCAAGGTAAATCAATCCATTTTAAAGCAAAAACTTTACCAACATTTGTCTTTCATCTGAATTAGGAACTGTCATGTAAAGAGAGTCATTTAGATCAGGGATTTACTAAAAGTAGAGTTGCCTTGTGCCAGACATACATGCAGAGAGAGGGGCGGGGGGGGCTTGTTTGGCCAGATCCATTGCTGGTGAAAACTAACACAACCCCCTTGACTTCAAGTCGAGCCGCGCTCATCTATACCAGCTGAGAACCCGGCCCCGTATCAACACCGCAGACTTCTGCTGATGGCCAGGGCAGGAGGCTTCGCTTTCAGCATGACCTATAGGTTTTGATTTTCTATTCATAGAGGCAGTGGTCATCTGCAGCTCCTACTGAAGTCAAACTCAGCAACTTGGGAAACAATCGACTGTTTATCGCAGCACATAAGAGACCCGCAGCGCCCCATTTACGGCAAAATCAACGTAAGCGAGGCGAAGGGAGCATCCACACGCCCAATCGGTTGGACTATGGCCAGAGGACTGAGTCTGCTCTTGCACAGTCTTGTGGGTGCACAACGGGGCTGTGGAAGGGTACTTTGTCCTAATGCTCCGACCCCAGCACACCCTCACAAGCACATCTCTTCCAGTCAAGCGCTCAAAAATTGTGTTCTTTGGTTTCTCATTAGTTCACCCCTCCATAATGGTCACAACAGTCCTTAACTTAAGTTTTCTAAACCTGACTTTTATATAATATTCAAATGAAAGGTGTTGTGGAATTATGGGCATTCTAAACAGAGTTTAGAAAATAAAAACCAAAAAAACCTCAAAGAATCAAAATTCCAGCCAAGAACTTTGTGGCTGTTTCGAAATCGGAGAAGTATCTTTCAGCATACAGCTTACCATCCCTCCCTGGAAGTCATTGCTCAGCTGCTGACCTGCTTCACAACCTGGAGTAAAAAGTAAAGGTTTAAGCAGCGACCCGCCTTTTAACTCGCAGTGCCAGGAGAAGGAAGCGGCTGAGGCAAAGGAGACCGGACAGTGCTCTTGGATTGGCACGTGACATCCGTGCAGTAGAGAAGAACCGATGGCTTCTCCTCTTTGACAGACCCTGCTGGGCTACACGCTTTGACAACACACACCTCTGAGGTCAGCCTTGACTCCAAAGCCCCAGCGAGGGCAGGACTCCCGAGCTCCCCAGCGTGCACCCCGCGGCTTTTCTCCCTTTTGCCTAGCGCTGTCAATGCCGGCCAGCAAACCTCTTCCTCTTGATGCTTTCTTCTGCCTGCCTCTCACCCCTCCTCCCTCAGATGAATTTGGCAGCATCAAGTCAGACATGTAGCCAGGCTTTGGGCTTAACTGGATCGCTGTAGCAGATTGGGAAATACGCAGATGAAAGAAAGTCGTAACAGGAAGTAATTTCCCTTTACTGGGGCATGAGTCTTCACGTTACTGGCCTGGCTGGCTAGCTCCCGTCTCCAGGCTATTAAAAAGCTCATGTCCCAAAGGCAATAATTTGAACCAACTGGGAAGGTTCCCAGATAGACTGGTTCTCATCTCTAAGAGGGAAAACTTTCGTTTGTCCTATTTTGTTCCCCTAATACGCTATCCTCATGAGAAAATCTGTTGAGAACCGACGAATTCAACTTCTCCATAACCCATTTTCCTTTAAAACGGGGAAAAGGCAACCCCTACTGATCTCGTTCAATCTTTGTTGTGTTTGTGCTAACCTTCAATCAGAGAACTCAAACTCCAAAGCAGGACATCAGCATGTACTGGCCCTTCCCAGACTCCAAAGTAACCACAAAATCTCCAGTGAAAGCTTTTCCACAACTTCCCAGTCCCACAGAGTCGCGAAATTGTAACTAACTAGATTATCACGATCCTCTAAAATATATTACTGTTTTAAAACGACTACTTGGAATTAAGGCAAGCACACCTCTTGGTCCATTTTATCAGCACCCTGATAGCCGTTAGCACAGTACAGGCTTAACAGAACACGTAAGTAAAAGAGAACAAAAAACTTATGTGCCTCTAGTTTAGGAAACTAAACCCTGTCCTCTGTTTAACTCCTGTAGAATGACGTTTTTCCTGAAATGAATGACTTCTCACTGAATGTGTTAATTCTCATTAAATTTCATTATCTGATCATAAATGTCCTGAAAATAGATTTATTTTTTTTACTGCTTCAGAAAGAAGAAAAAAAAAAATAACCAGCTGAAAGTCTGACTTTTTAGGAGTCCAATAAACTGCTGTGCATGCCAAAACTGACCATGCATTTCCTTTCATGCTTCATTTTCACATCCCAGTCATTGCACGGTGTATGGAAGCGCAGCGCTGTTGTGCATGATCGAGGTCATGTGATGACCCTCTGCAGCTCCAGTTAAAAGTCCGAGTTTATTAGCTGGGAGCGACCAGGCTCAGCTCCCCTACGGCACGGCCCACGCACACCGAACAGCACGCAGCTCAAGCGCAGGAATGCTGGATCCAATTCTATTTGCCACAGAAGAGATTTAAAATGTAATCTCTTTAGAGGCCGTTCTACTTTCATGTTACATACAGCTTTTTTCCTCTCTGTAGTTTTAAAAATAAGATTTCTGTTTAGGATTAAATATCTCAAGTTATGGCACAGTTCAGTGAGAAAGTCAGTGCTGCCTCAGCTGTCAGAACAGCTAAGTGTTCACAGGCCAGCGCTCCTGGGTGAACGGAGGCTGAAGAGCAACTCTCGTTTCATAAAGGCAAACCAGTAGGTTTTAACCACCGTGGATCCATGGTCTAATTCTAAAGGATACAGATCTGATACTAAAGGTAACTAAGGAAAGCAAAGCAAGTGCTCATGGCTTATATTGGCCATGCAGCAGTCTGTGGGGAAATATTTAAGGACCTGCAAACCAAAAAAAAACCCCATTGCTTTGAAAAACATGCTGTGGGTCTGTGTTTTCGTGAACAAGAAAATTCTCACCCAAGTTCAGCACTGAAAGTCCATACTCCCAGGACCTATGGGGTTACAAAATAAATATAAGAATCGAACGAATTATTAAACATAAAAAGTTCTGTTCGATGCAAACAGATCAAGCACAAAAAATAAGAGGGAATATAATAAGAAGATCCCAGGGAAGGAAAGTTCTGTAGAAGCTGAGGCGAGTCTGAATAGCCTCAGACTAAACTCAGCTGAAGGCATCCGTCAGGAGCAGGCAGTGTGGCCTCTGGGAACTCTACAACTTCATTTAAAAACTTACACAAGGGGCTACAGCAGGTCTCTAAAGAGGAAAATTCACAACAAGAAAGATAGAAAGTGAGATAGGACAGCACCTCTGCAGGTGTGAAGAACCATTATTCTTCAATCTAAGTCGTGAGGGCATGTTTCATAACAGCAATATTACTTCTGTGTTCCAAAGGACTTTCAGGCCTTGCCTACACGTGGATGTTAAACACGTCAGGTACTGTAGCCCACGGGCACACCTTTAGGGATCTAGCAGCACGTCTTCTTTTGATACAGGACAAGGAAGCAACCGACTTAAGGAGCCTTTATATGGCTAACTGCTTCTCATGGCAAGGACTCCGCCGGCATCCCAGTACCAGTAAATAAGAAAGCATGAAGAAAAGGAAGTTAACTTGAACTGGCCGAGATTTCTCAGTGCGAGAGCACTCCTCAGACCAAACAAAATGCTGAAGTAGAAGCACGATTGCTGGAAACAGCACAATAGCATAACAAGTACTTCACGGCGCTCATTTCAACCCCACAATAGAATTTTCTTATAATTTTCAGCTGCTCTTGCTCTGTTATTAGTCATCCTTTGAACTCTAGCTCTCACCATGCCCGTGGGAACTTGGATTAAACAAGAAATCAACAAACCATGGACAAGGATACACCCAACCAAAATCTTTAAAAAGCCTGCTTACCGAGTACAAAACGCCAAAGGAATATTGAAGATACATGGGTGGCACCAGCTAATTTTTTTAAAGAATGACAAGTCCAAAAGCCTGCTTTATAGCGTTGCAGGGTATTTTCTGCTTCAGGAAGAGGAAAGAACCTGGTGAGCCAAACAAAACTGCAGCTGATGACTCCTACATAGTAGTGACCAGTAGTAAGCAGCTCATTGCCTTACTTGAAGGCAGTCTGATAGTGACAAAACAATTAACAGAGAAAGAAAACATGTTCCCGGTCACATTACAGTCCGTTAAAAACCTGCCATTACCTCTACCATTGATGGACTTCACATCAGCCCTAAAGTATCTGAGTCATGTGGACATCATGCCCATTTCCTACAACTTACACATATTTTTCAGGATTTAAAGCACTGTAGTCTCAAAACCTTAACTCAGTGTGTAATGGCTTTAACATATATTTTACATCTTAATTTGCCATAATAATGTGGCTATAAGCTGCTGTCACTCGCTCCCTTTTTCTGACCTTGGAAATAAAATATTTAATCTCCACGGGATTTTCCTGGCGAGATATTTTAAATCGGTGCATATGTACATATTTCTCTATATGTTTTTTAAATTTTCCTAAAATACTCTCATATGTGCAGACATGATGACTAGACATGTTTCAGTGGTGCTTGAAACTTGATACAAGTGGGTAATTTAACCATGTAATTGAACAATATTACAGAAACACACGGAGTTTCCTAGCAACAAAAGGCCTTGGACATCAAGATGGCAGGCAGCAGCTAACATTGCAATTGCCTGACCTAACTTGAAAAGAAATTACACTGAAGAACGTCCCTCTTCCTCTTGCAGAGCTGATCTAAGATACACAGCCACAGGTCTGACCTTGAAGGGCTTTCCTTACATGCATATGCCTTACACATATACGGGATTGCAAAATGCCACGAGAAAGGACATCTGGGTTCCTTTTCGGGTATTTTCATATTTTCCAGAAGTAAAAACAGTCTTTGATTTGAAAAGTGTAATACTCCTGTCCCCTCAAGTCAACCCCCATAGAAAATAAAAAGCTTCTTAATGCAAAGTAGCTGAGTACAGCTTAGCTTGTCGACGCAGAATTCCCCCGGGTTAGGGCATTTCTGGAGGACTGGGCCAGGGGAAAGGCGGCACAAGTGCCGTGAGCCTGGAGACCAGTGCTGCTCTGTGCTACCAGCTCTGGTGCCAGAGACTCCCATGTCTGAGAAAACAGGACACAGACAGAGCAAGAGGTCTCCTCCCTTCGTTCCTTTTTCCTCATTTTTATTCATCTCCGGCTGCAGTGTTTGGGAGGAGGAAAATCACAAGATCTTTAGTCCAAGTTCTTTTTTGCTGAAGCAGTCAGTCAGCTGAGCAGTTACCCCAGGACTGAGGACAATTTGTCCCCTTTATTAGCGCAGAGGGGAGGTGACAACTGAGATGAAGAGCTTCTGACCAGCCAGTCTCAGACAAAAGCCATCTCTTCCTGAGAGAGAAGAGTAAAGCTCAGAAGCAGCTACCACCTCACAAGGCTGCAGTACTCGAGGTCGGTTCTGTACCGACTCCCGCCTTTAACAAAGCCTCCTGCCACAGTCTGGAGGTGAGAGGATTGAATCTGGACCCACAGCTCCAAGCGAGATGTGACACAGCTCCATGTGAGCCTTTGAATAACAGCCAAGGGGTCTTGGCGGGTAGGTGACACCCTGGGGACCTGGGCCCTCCTGTTTACATTCCCCACCTTTCACGTCTGACCCACACAAGTCCTTTAACCTGTCCTTCAACAAGGGACAACGGCACTTCACGCTGAGAATAAATACATCCAAGCCCGTTGACTTTCAGGCAGTGTGATGACATGGTCCAGGAGGACACAATCGGGGAGACACCTGCCCCTGGGCGGACGCTAGGAGCTGTTAACTGCTGTTCACTGTTAACACCACAGGGGTCTTCACTGGTGACCCCAACAACCCAGGGTGTCTCAAGGCACAGAGGGCACCTAAAAAATTCTTTACATCCCTGCTATGCCCAGAGCTTCCTTCAGTCAAACAACAACATCAGTCCCTATTCCCAGCTACATCATGACTTCATTTTTCCATCTGAAGTAGCTAACTGTTGCTTCAAGAAAAAATGCCAAAAATTGCCTGTTTCCTGAATGAGAACTTAAAAGTCTTGGGCAAAGAAACAAAACCCTTTTAATACAAGGATGGTGGTTTACTGGTATTTCACTAAAATAGCACCAGCTATTTGTGTGGAGTATGACTGTAACAAATATGTTGGTATAAAGACGCTGCCTTGCAAACACCATTCTTTTCGACGCTGCCTTTACAGCTTTGGAGGCACTGGCTGCTTTCACAGCCAAGTTTGCCACCGCTATGGAAAACAGGCTGCACATGCAAGCCAGCTGAAGTCATACAGACCGAAAAGGGCTCGGGCTGCTGCTGCTACCACTGTAAAAATGTTATTTGGAAACCATCTTCTCAGAGAGCTGTATAAGGAATCAAAAATCCGTGGTAGGGATGCAGGCTTGATGCTTTCCCATTTTTTAGCAATGACTCATACAAAAAAAGCTCTTATCTCAAAATAAAACATTTCTGCCCCTTACAAAGGCATATGAGCAGGCAGGGCAGAATGGCCTTACATAGCTGGCCTAGGAACGCCCTCTTCACCACTGTGTCTGAAGACCTTCTTGCATTGTACTCTCATAACCTCAACGAACGTGGATGGAGAACTATGCCAAAGGCTTTCTCTTCCCCAGCTGCAAGGCAGAGGGATGTCCCTCTTGATCTCATCAGACGAGTTGTGCGAGAACAGCCCAGAGATGAGGCCAAAATTGAAAAAGAAAACGAGAAGTACAACACTTAACACTCAACAAGCCAGGCCAGAAATAATTTTGTAATTAATCTAAGAGGTAAGTGACATGGAAGAAGTACGAGCTTTGCAGTGTCTAAGGGAACAGAGAAGCATGTTTTAGAAGCAGAACAATGCAAGCCACTTCTTCTACAGATGTGTCCCTTATGTACAGCTGTTCACTGTCTAACAAGGGCTGAGTTTGTAACTGCAGTTTTCTTTTACATTGGGTCTCCCTATGACACCCAGCTGTCTACTTACATAAGATTTGAAGGAATTCAATAATCCAATAATTACAGGATGGTTTCCATTACCACTCAAACAACAATTAAATACGGGTAGAAAGGACTATTTCTATTTCCTTAAGATGTTTCAGAGCATTAACTGCTTCAGATAAAAGCACAGAGTCAGCTCAATTAAGTTTTTGCATCTTGATCCTCAAAAGAAATACCATTTTTCAACAGCACAACTTATGTTTCGTCTTAACCAGCAAAATACACCCATCAATGCTTATGCCAAATCTTCACAGACATTCTCCAAAGTCCTTTTTAAAATACTTTTTGCTAAATGCTTTATCTACAGTGCACCACACTGCACGCTTCACGACAAGAGACCTTGTGAAAATGTTACTACTTCAGGCAATCAAACAAGACTTAAATGGCAGCAAAGTTTCCTTTATAGCTTTTTCCCACATGAGTTTTCTCTACAAGGTAAGAGCAGATTATGGAAGCACCAGACTTGCACTGTTTCTCTCTCCAGTTGAATATGACAGAATCTCATTGTGTCATAATACAACACCAGATCAGCTTCATATGGTTTTCTTAATCTAAAGCCAGTGTTCAAGTATAGCTGACCTCAAATTCAGACAAACCTGAAGAACTTTGACTACGAATTTTCTGCAGTGTTTAAAGATCTCATCTCTCACCTCTCCTCTCCTTTTTTGGTGTGCTCCTACAAAGTCCAGTGAGAAAAGATCGCTTTCACTCACAACACAGGAATTTCTCAAGAGAGTTCTGCACCATCTTAGGGCTTCAGTTTTGGCGAGGGCTCATTTCTCATTTACTATGAGAGCAAAACATCAGATACAGGCTAAAAAAGGTTCTAGCTGAAGTTTTGATATTCTGATTTATGGCCTCATATGTGACAAAGAGAGGTAGAAAGCACATTTGAACATCTCTGTACTTCGTAGGTCCCTATCAAAAATGCTGACATGAAAGTTCAAGAAAACAACAAGAAATTCCAAGTAAATCTATTGGAGGTACTAGCATCTGTTTGATACTTCACACATCTTTCTGCAGAAGCAAAATTGCTTACCTTTAAGAAAATGAACCTTCTCAAAATCCTGAAAATTAAGTAACCCCAATATAAATGCAAGCCTTGAAGGATCAACAGCTGCCCATTGAATAAAAAATATGCTATGACAGGAGTCGTGGAGTAGTATGTCGGCTGGTACAATGTGGCACGAAGAATCCTAAAAAATAAAGGTCACTGTTATGGTGTGAGATTTCTTCTCTGTGCTATTTACAACTATTTCTAATTCCACATTCCAAACTGATTAATTATTTCCACAAAATATTAAGAAGCTCTGCAAAGATCACAGATTAATTAATAAGCCCTGTCTTAACTAGATTATGCATCTCTATTGAAATACAGACTTCAGAACACGAGAAATTTGAGTCTTGCATGAAAGTAACCTAAATAAGGTTAGAAAAAAAATCCCATTTTTTAAAATCTCGAGCTCTGTGTGGTCTAGATACTATGCAACTTAGAGTTCATCTATGCCATTTTTTTTAAATGCAAATTCTTTCTAATCTGAAATCCACACTTCAGAGAAAATCCTACAGGCTTTGCAACAGGGCTTTTTGTTAATTAACATATGTTTTGTCCATCTTCAGACTTCACTACTTCTGTATTATTTGGGGCTTTTTGAGTCCCTTTAATCTCACCATGTTTTGCTTCTAAGCTCAAGAACTCAAGAATAAGAAACTCAGTGAAGCAAAACGATTGGAGATCACTTGCATAGTTAATCAAAAAATAACAATAAAGTAAAAGACATCAGCATTTCGGAAAGAAAATACCACAGGAAATTAAAACCTTCTGTTAATCAGTGTTCAGAACTATTAATTTAACCAGCTTGAGCCTCTAAGGGTTTGTCTGCATGCAGGGAGAGGCATGAAGGCAAACTGGAGCAAGTCAACGAAATCATGAATGTGAAACACATTGAATGCTTTCTAAAAGCTAACGTGCTAAGCATTAAATACACTAAGCACCCGTGTGGATACAGATTAAATCATAGCACTACAAAGTCATGCAAGTATTTAGCAAATTATGATTTATTTGCACTCACTTCACAAATTAATTGGTTCACCTTAACCTTTCTGAATGCTCCTCATGTGAGCGAGTGAGGTGAGGCACTACCCAAGAACTAGGTAGCAAAAAGAAAGCTCTACAAAAAGTTGATGACAATTATATAGGAATTACACTGTACTCTGACTTTAGAGCTACAACAGGATGAACAGAATGAAAGGGAAAATCATTTCTCCTAGTTAAGCAGCTCAATCTCCTTGAAAATGCAGGAGCTCATAGCACATAACCACAATTTACAATAATAAGTTAAATAATATGTAAAATATTATATTTTCAAAAGGCTCATTTAAAAACTATTTTTACTTAAATTACATTTTTAAAGACAATGACAGCTTTTGTTGGCTACTGAAAGCCAGTAAGAAGAGCTGACAATAATGAAAGTTCTGCTTCTGCTCTTTACATTGCAATCCATTCCTTGTCCCATCACAACCACTACTGACCTCTCGATGGAAACGGGAATGAAATAAAAGCCTGTGACCGCATTACATGTTGCTTACCAGAAGGGGAACAGGATGATTCTCGTGATGAAGAATACGATAGCAAAGATGATAAAGAGCATATTGCACGTTTTCTCCCAGCGAGCGTAATTAAACATTTTGGCTGCCTGCATTGAATAAAAACCATCAAATATATTACAAATATTCTCTGAAATAAGTCCCTTTATGCATTTTCGTAAACACTTATCTTCCACCTAAGCAGGAAGAAAATTTCCTCCCTGTTTGACATGTAAAGCAATCATTTTACTGATACCTAATAAAGCAGTATCAAAACAGATCCTTTGTTTATATTTCTGCTTTCATCTTAAAGGACAGGAATCTGTATCAAAGCCTAAAGAACAGCTCTCCAATCAGAATATAAAACTGTCATGAAAACACAAAGTGTTCTTGAAAACAGAGGTAATCCTTCATTCCTGTACCAGATTCAAAGCGGGCTGAATCAAAGAGAAGCTGCTGGCCACATCTGCGCGCTCAGGAGCGGCGGTGACCCCTTATGCACAGGCATTCTGGTGCACGCATGCGGCTGACCCTTCTCTGTGCCCAATTCAGCTGCTGTTTTCTCCTTTTTAAGAGCTGGAGACCATAGCCTTGGTCTCGATCCTGCTAATAAAGAGTGTAACTGCTGCCTCTCCCCTAGCTGAACTGCACAACCCTCCATGTTGTGTTTAGGAATCACCCTGGGCACTGTGGAACAGAACAGCTGCCCTCAAGCGTGAGCAGAAATTCAGGTGCCAAGCCTCAGTTTTAAGCAGCAGTTTGAGGAACTTTTTTTTTTTTTTTTGAGTGGCAGAGCTGAATCAAGTTATCGTGGTACCTAACTTCAGTTCCCATCGGAGTGCTGTCCAACCGGTTGTCAGCTCAACTGTTTGTAAGGCCACACAGTTAATCAGACCACAAAGCAGTTCAGGATTAAAAGTAACCCAGCAAAAACCTGTACGTGCACGTTTAATCTGGACCAATCCACTGCACGACCCTGTAATTAGTTGTTGCAATACAATGGACAGAGTATCAGGAGCAGACAACAGCCTACAAGGGCTGCTTACACTGGCACTGCCACCAAAAGAGGTGATGAAACTACGCTCTCAATCTTGGTGTTATAAACTCAGGATAACTCTATAGAAAGAAACACAGTGTGTGCCTTTGTCTTCCAAAAAAAACCCAGCAGCAAGTCTCTACAACCACAGTGCTGTGCGCAGAACAGGACACTTCCTAATCTTAAACATTTCTAAACTTAAGAGTTCTTAAACTCTTGGTATTTAGCTCAGGGAAGGGACTTCCCCTTCAGTCCAGGGGAAGAAACTTTTCTTCTGCCAGTAGCTACCTGTGATACCTTGTTCAGGCACAGCTCGAGTGTCCCTAGCCAGAAATGTATAACGTAAATGTACCCCTTGGGTCGACACAGGGGTGTGAACACTGACAAAATTAAGCCAGTTTGGAGAAGTAGCCAAAATTTTGGCTGCTAAATTTGCTTGAGAATTGGTGCCATGACAAGCTGTTCACAGGCTGGCCAACTTGTCCTAATTTTAACAGTGAAACAACAATAACCCAGGGAGGCAACTGTATTTCCAGACCCTGTTCTGTACTGAAGAACTTCTGCTCTTTTCTCATAATTGATTCTGTAACAGATTATCAGTGTAAATTATGTAGAAGCTCTTTTTTATCTTACAGTCTATGACCCTATGAAGCCATGCCTCTGTGGGGATAGGAAGGGATCATACGAAACTTGGGGCAAAAAGATTAAAATATCATTGAACACAACGTGGGCAGCAACGAAAAAAAAAAAACCAAAACCCCCCAAACAAACAAACAAGATGCAGGGCAGGGTTACCTCGAGCCAGAAATCTGCAGTATCGTGCACAAACATCACCAGCGTCCCAAGACGCACGTAATTGCCACACCAAGAGCCGCTCATCAACCCGATGGCTGCCAAGTGATGAACGACATGAGCCAGAAAATCCTGTGAAGGAGAGAAGCAGCGAGGTAGAGCCAAGCAAGTACAGCCCGTGAGGGTGGCCGTGCGGATGAAGTGACAAGCAAAACCTGTCGCGCCCAGAGAGACGCCCTGGCAGCCAGGAGAGCGTGGATGTGTGCAGGTGCGCCAGGGACAGACCGATGCTGCCCTCATGTGGCTGCAGCAAATCCAGTGTCAGGACAGTGCTTTATAGAAACACTTTCCCCCCTCCCTCACAGAAACAGAGGTGCTAGCTACAAACAAGCATGACCACTTGCCTTCCTTTTGGTGTCAACCCCAAGTGTAAACAAGAGAGACCAGTAGAAACTAATCTCAGCCATGTAGTACCAGTACTGGGATGGCAGCAGCGTCTGTAATGAAGAAAAACACAGTTAGGTCTGAGAATATCAAAAAGCAAATGCCAAGTGAAATGACTTCTTTTTTCCCTTCCTCACTTCTTTTGCTCCTCTGCTGAGTCTTGCTTAAAAAATTAAACTAAACTAAATCCCTCTTCTGGGCTTCATTAAGAAGGATGTTCTGGGAGCCAAATATTTTAACCTTTACTCAGACCAAACTCAGTTTCTGCAGTTCCTTCCCCACCTCTGAATTTCAGCGTGCGTTTTTGGTATGTTTTTGTCAGAGCGCTACAGGCAGAGCGCTTCTGCATCTAATTACAAACTGCAAATTAAATTAAGCCCTTCATTTTGGTGAACAATTAACATTTTAAACATTCACACATCCCATGACTAAAGTGTCAGCTATTTATGCTAAAATCCTGTGCATCTGCTTAGGGCTAGATGCTGAGCTTGGCATCCATATGTTTCCCAGGTGTCAGAAAGTAGGCTTGGCTATCAGGTCGCACAAGTAAGAGAAGCTGGGAAAACTCAGCTGGATTCTTTTTATTCTTGGCCCCTGACTACAACAGGAATAAGGCGGCAGTGTGGTGGGTCACAGATTTATAAAAACAGGAGCAGAGGGCGCATAAGAACCTCTGGCAGGTGGGAAAGAAGGCAGTTTGCTTGGAGTCATGTGTTACGAGACTGTTAGTAAATATTTTAGGAAGAAAGGAGAGCCTCATGACCCTTGGGAACAACCAGAGTATGGAGCAGAGATCCCCAGAGCAGGGATTCACGTTATGCCAAACCAAATCAGTGCAGCCCTCGCTCCACGTGCACGACTAAGCAACAGGGCCCAACAGGCACACGGCACTCGAGCTGCTCGGCACCATCTTCTGCCTCGAGCTGTCGCCAGGCCTGGTGCGAGCTCAGGGGTCCTGCGCTGAAATTCGTAACACAGATGGCACCGACTGCGTGCAACTGGTAACCTGGGGCGGGTGGGAATAATAGTGGTCTGGCTGGAGGGCTGAGCTGCAGCACATGCAGATCACGAAGTCCGGCAACAGGCAGCAGGAGGTAGCAAAGAAGGGTAAAAGGGTTTGGTTCCACACCTCTCTAGGTGGTGCTTGTTGGGAGAAGAGCTTCTGTGGATTACCCTTTTCAATGGAGAAATACTTGGAATGCCTCCAGGCCAATGGCCCAATATCGAAAAGCTCACCTGAAAGGGATAGCCAACCCACGTCTGCCATATGTCGTAAAACCAAGGTTTCTGGGGAAGACAGATGATTCAGAGACCGATTAGCTGAACAACAATAAGTCGTCTTCACTGAAAATCTTCAATACTTAAAATTTCTCTAAGTGGAGAAGGCTGAGAAGCTCTATAGTCTTGATAACTGTCCTCCACCAATTTCTAAAAGGATCTTACATCTCAGATTTATTACATTGGTCCCAGCTTTTTGGCTACTTTTCAGGACACCTGAAACGTTCCAGTCGATCATTTCATCATCCAAAGCAGTGGGTGTGTGTTTTATTACTGCAATTACTCAAGATATGTTGCCACAGTGATTACGTTTTGCTGTGTTTACCAGCCACACACACCACTGGTTCCTGATGATAAACAGCGTTTGGTGAGAGGAGCCAGATGAATGTAGACACGCTGAGAACTGTTCTGCTGCTCAGGAGAAGCATTAATGACACCCCAGGCAGGGTTCACATAGTTAGAAGCAGCACTCTCTCTGTTATTCCCAACTTCTGACTCAGCAGCAACACCTCAATGAAAGAGCTGCAAAATACACTGTTGTGGTGACCCCCAAAAGTGCTGCCAGAAAAGGTTTATGGCCTCCTTTGAGAAAAACACGGCCATGTGATGCATTTGTAGGCGTTAACAAGGCATGTTGTAAAGCCATCCCTGTGACTTCTTAAAACTTGCCTTAAAAATATTGATTACTCATAAATTACTTTATCACAGAAGTTCAAAAGATAATTTAAAAATTAAGCAAAACCTCAGTGCATATTGCAGCTTATCATCTAGATTACATACATCAAAGATCTGAACCCACAGAACTGCCAAAACTAGTGAGTCTTTCAACAGGCTTTAAGAAGATCTAGAAATCAGTCCTTATTTTGTTAAAAATATAATAAGATTATCAATTCTTCAAAAAATAACTTACATCATACAGAAAGATAAGTCCAGCAACGGAGGATACAAGATAGAATGAAAATCGCCAACTGCAAAATTAAAATGAAAAAATAAGAACAAAGCATTATGGGGTTTTATAGATATTGTCCTGAGCCAGAATTACTGCAAATCGTTGTATATCACAGATGATCTTCACATAAACATGCCCTCATAGCCTACATTATGGGTTGTCACACATTAACTATATCTGAATTATTCATATTTAAATAATTAAGCTTTGATTAATTGCTAAAGAGGCAAACTATTTCACATTATCACAATACAGATATCTTGGTTGTGATTACAGCAGTAATTTTCCAGCCAGGCATGAGCTGACCAAGAGAACAGTCACAGCAAATGTAATGAATTCCCTAAAAATTAATGTTTGACAACACCAGCTTTTCTCACTGTATCAATCCCTCTAGAATATTCACACTGGATTAAGAACATCTCACAGTTCCCTGACTCCAGAAGGTCTTTCAGCCACGTGGCACATACTTTCCAGTCTGATCAAACACTGTGAACACTGCGAGCACCAACAGTGACTTGTTTTGATTGCTGGGTTAATTTCTTTTGATGTCTCTTAACACTGATTGTTGAAAATCAGGGAGCCCTGTGAAACTTTAACAACTACTGGATTAGTTTATGTCTTACTACAGAGGTCTGAATTAACTCAATCTTTGACTAGGTGTGCCAGCATTTAGCCTGATTTAAGCTTCTTGTGGCTTAAATGGACATCCATCAAGGCAGAGAAAACTTTCAGGTTTTCACCACTGATCTGTTAAGTCAGCAAAGGGAAAAAAGTTCTTGCATATCTTTGCAAACGATGTTGTTGCTTGTATATGTCAGAGCAGGATGTTGTGATTTGGAGCCAGCAATCAGTGTGGTAACAACTGGGGAGCCTGCGTAGGAGCTATTGTCCCTGGGACTGGGTGTGGCTGGAGACTCAGCCAGAGTGTTCCCACTCCCACCTCTACAGGTGATGGAAAACTTCTTCCTTTCCACTCTTCCCCTTGGCAGGAACATGCCTGACCTTTCCAAAAGCAGCTCTTCGAGATCAGCAGGAAAACACTGTGGGACTTCAGACGCTAAGAAAGGTTGTCATCACAGGGACAGGCACGTGGCCCCGGACCCGGTGAGAACATTTTATAGAACAAGAGAGGGCCACAAAATCAGGGGGCTGGAATACCTCTCCTATAAGGACAGGCTGAGAGTTTGGTTGTTCAGCCTGGAGAAGAAAAGGCTCCTCATTGTGGCCTTCCAGTACTTAAAGGGGGCCTATAAGAAAGGGGCAATCTTTTCAGCAGGCCTGTTGTGATAGGACAAGGAGTAGCAGTTTTAACCTAAAAGAGGGTAGATTCAGACTAGATAGAAGGAATTTTTTACACTGAGGGTGGTGAAACTCTGGCACAGGCGGCCCAGGGAGGTGGTGGAAGCCTCATCCCTGGAAACATCCAAGGTCAGGTTGGACGGGGCTCTGAGCAACCTGATCTGGCTAGAGATGTCCCTGCTCGCTGCAGGGGGTTGGACTAGATGGCTTTGAAAGGTCCCTACCAGCCCAAACCATTCTGTGACTCTAAGAGATATCCCCAAGGAGAGCAGCAAGTAGTCTCCCAGAAAACCTAAATTTGCTAAAAAGGAGGAGAGAGCACCTCAAGAAGAACATTGCACTAATGGATTGAGAGGTACGAAAATGAGATTGTGGTCTTTGGCAAACATTAATGAAGTGCAACATGAAAGAAGATGATAAGAACCTGTTTGGTAAAAGCAGCCCCTCCTCTCTGAGCCCTACATTACCTGGAGGCTGATATCCCAGGTGAAAGAATGAGATGTTCCAAGCCTGAGCCAGCATTTTACAAGAAAAACAAACAAACAAAAGATGAGGACGGGGAATGGCGGAGACTAGACAAGATAGTATGTCTCACACCTGCAGAAGAAGTCAAGAAAACAGTTATAAAATTGCCACTTGATACAGTGGTAATAAACAATTGTTTTACTTTTCAGCTTTAAAGCATCTTCCCTCAGGTGATTTGACACTTCAGAGCACCCACTGAGCAGACAGAAAAATTCAAAAAGGCACATGGTGGGAATTAGGAGAGCAAATGCAAGGGGATAGAGGAACCTACAAGTAATAGCTGGCTCAGAGTTAACCAAGAGATGCTAGGAAAAACACCACCATGGCATGACACAGACTTTACACGGGCCTGATTATGCTCTCATGCCTCTATTTCAAGCGAGGGAGGTGTGAGTAGTCCAGTGGATATAGCAGGACCGATTCTGGGTCGATTCTAAAGCATAAGTGGTTTTTCTGAATCAGATCCAAAGCACAGAGCACCTAACAAGACCGTGCCATTAGTCCCCAGCCCTGCAAATATATATTGAACACGCTTGGCAGCAAACACACACAGTGCTTCAGATGAACTCATTATACGTGCAAGACTGCCAGAGCACTACCTCATTTTGCATTTAGCCAAGCTTCTTTATGAATCTGGTGAACAAAATCTGAAGTAAAACTCATCCAAATTCACCAAATTTTACCCAAGTGTCTTTTTAAGCTCTGAACCTGGCCACCAGGGAGAGGACTGAACAACAGCTATGCAAAAGGATTTTCTGATTTAACGTCAGGAATTTTTTCTCTTGAACTGAGTCTAACAAAACAGAATTTAGTAGGTGAAGTTAAAGGCTGGTAAGTCTTTTAAGGCAGGGAAGGTTGCATGCAAAGGGCTTTCCAAACCCCAGTGTTGCTTAACTGGGAGCACTAATAGCTTAAGTATGGTTTAGATCTGGCTCATCAGATTTTTCCTTGTGATTCAGAAAAATGATCCTGGAGATTGCAGGCTTTCAAAAATTTCATAACACTGACTACTAGCATGGAATAACTCTGTTCCTCATTTGTTGCCTTGAGACTTGTATCCAATTAAATTCACTGACAAAGAGCAGAGTAAGGTTCACAAAATTGCACAAGAGAAACCTGTTTCCTTCATTCTCACTCAAGCTGCCAAGTAAGTTTTAATTTCAGTCTTTGGCTGTGTATTACTAGAGATACGCATCCATGGCAGGCAGGCCTTATCAAGAGCAGGAAATCTTACTGTCGCTTGTAAAACAAAGTTAACTGATCCACAAAACAACGGCAGAAATAAACCAGTGATGTCAGTTTGCCAGCAGAGTTTACTCAACTCAGTTAGGCTTCAGAGAGAAGCATCTGTGTTTATCAACTGGATTTATGCCCAACAGAGGACATCATCAAATCATTATCATATTGATTCACAACGAAAATAATCTTCATAAAGTACTCAACTTTGAGCCTTGTACTTGCAGTTTTAACCCTCATTTCTTAAGCTAATCTACACTAAAAAGAGTAGTTTATATATAATATATAAATATTACAATCGTGTAAATTTTTGCCAACATAATTACGCTAGTAAAAAGCCAAATACACAGGACGTTAGGAAAGTGTTTTACACTGGTACAGTTAATTTGAGTATCCAAAAGGGATGAGCAATGTAAGTAAAGCTGTGCCCCCTTGGGGATGTGCAATTTGTATGGGATTTTGCATAGCAGTGGAACAGTTAAACAGCAAACTGTTTCGGTATGGGGAAGTTCTCACACATTTGTGAAAAATCACTCTTGAATACTTTTCCAGTTTTCAATCATATGCAGGAGGTTTTGAGACTTTTTACATATTCATTATTGTCACTCAAAATTGCTCAATGGCCCACTGTCATCCATGTATTTGAGCTCGTGTTTTGCACAGTACCCCATGTTCAAACTGTGACAGCTATCATTTAGTTAGGATGCCGTGATTCCTGCTCTTGAACTGACTTCTGTACACATAATAGCATCCCAAAATGACAGCATGGGTACATATATAAACAATAGTGAGTAAGCATTTTTGTTCCCCTATGTTTACCGGCAGACAGAAAAACATCTTCCTATTCTCTGCATGTTTTCCATCAAGTGCTATGTACAGGAGCCTACAAATAAGTCCATCATTTCACAATGAAGAAAACTGTAAAATATTGTTAGGATTTTTTTTCAGGAGAAACTGTTAACCTAATCATTTAAAGTCACACCATTTAGAGAAAAGCTACTAGATCCTTTCAGTTTGTCTGCGTGTGCACAGACCCAGCTTTCTGGAAATGAGTCCCCCTTAAAAGGCACCCAAGGACCTCAATCATTTTTTTTTTCAAAACAGTAAAACCCATATTAATCAAAAGCATTGTCTTTTCTTACAAAGCTTCCTGGAATTTCCGAAGCACTGTTGGGATCTCGAGGTTTCGCCGTCTCCTAAACCACTTTTCCACCATACGGACGGTACAGTTGCACTTTTTGGCAAGGCCTTGAATATCTGACTGCAAAAAATGGAATAGCATTAGCAACAAGATGCACAGCAATGTCACTTCCATTCATTCTGCAGTTCACAGATCAGCTTCCTGATGTTGTAAGGTCCAATTACTAATATTTACTATCTATGGGGGTTTGCCTTGCAGGCTTCCTGGTTTAATTTTTGAGTGACACTCACAGAAACCCTGGATTTTTGAGACACTAATTTATATAAATAAAGCAGGCATGAACTGTACAGATCCACAAACTTTGCTGTTGTCTTTCTAGTGGCTTCTGATAAGTTTCAAAGGTGCAACTTCTACTGCTAAGCAAGGTGTTGGGCTGGTGGGAGAGCTGCCACGTATCAACACATGTGGATATTGTATCTCATATCTCACCTAATTATAATTATTAAATTACATTTAAATGAGTCTCACAGATGAGAGGCGAGCTGGGAATTAACATGATCTGAGCTCTGTTCTCAAATCTAATATACTTCTGCGGTACAGGGCAAGCCAGTTAATCTTACTGAGCAAAACCCAGACTGCCTTTTGACACCTAAAAATAAACTAGGACCAGAGCACGGCCTAGAAACACGTCTAGCCATTCAAGTGCCACAGCCAGGTGGGTCAGCTTTACGTGAGCTCTGAAGACGAAGCGGCTCTGCCGTGCAGCCAGCATGTGCTACGCACGAGGCATTGTGACTCTTGCCCTCCTGGATGCTCAGTGCCCCACGTGCAGCACCCTGTAGGCTTCCTCCCTCTCCTCCAGCAGCCTGTAGCTTCTTCCCTCTCCTCCATCCCGAAGTGTGGAAGGTGTGGGCTGACCTCCCCTGGGGCTGCTGCAGGAGCAGAGGAAGGCTTGGACTCATCCCTGGGGAAGCTCTTTCCCGGGAAGGCTAGTATGCAAATACTGGGTGGCAACCGGGCTGCCTCCACCAAGGGGAGTCCAGTTTAGTTAGTCACCTACCCTCAGGGAAAGCCCTGGTATGTGACCACAGGCACCTCAGGTGCCGGGAAGGACAGGAGCGCCAACAGCCTCTGTGTCCAGCCCATCCTTCTGGCTGGGGAGCTCTCTACTTGTCACACAAGAATAATGACTCTGTTTCGACAGACAATGGAGCCTCGGTGCCCTCAATCGCCAGCCAGGCCTCCGCATGCTTTCTCAGGCACACTGGTCCCCAAGCTGGACACCTAAAGGAGGCAGCCTGAATCCTTCCCATGTGCTGAGCAGCAAAAAAATTGCTGTGCTTCTTTTCTGAGACTAATCCTCAAACTGCACTTGTGGAGAAGGAAGGTGTGAAACAGAGAGATCAAGGTATTCACCCAGATAGAGAAGAACTCATATGTGAACACGAATACATCTATTCCTGATGATATCAGGCAAAGGAAACAGTAAGAGAATAGCAGAGTTAGGGACAGAAAGCAAAGTTCCACATATCAGCGATTATCAATATCCCTCATTAATAGAAAGCACATATTTCTTTTCAAAAACAGCGTAGGAACACTGCAATTGTTTAGTAAGTGAACTTTCTGAGGTTGCATTCACAGCAAAGTACCTGTTTCCCATCAACAATCAAGTTGCCCCATTTTTTGAGACTGTAAACATTGGCTATTTTTTTTTTCTTGTTCAATTTTAAGAACAAACAGCAAGGTAACAGAAAGATTGCTTTTCTTTCTCACATAAGCCAGGATTAAGTATGCAGCAACGTAAAGGATCAAAAGACTTCCGTGCCAGCGTTCCAATATTATTGCTTGCAATAAATACGATACCACTTTCCAACAACAGATGTCAGCTGATGTTTTCTCCAGGCAGAATGAGTTAAAGATGGAACACTGATCTTCACTGCAAATATTATTAACAGTCTAACCTAGAAAGGCATGCCAGAAAATTAAACATCTTAAACATATTTTCTGTTTTGGATGCCGTATACCCTTGTCAGCAGAACAGCAACAAAAACCCAAATAAATTAAGTCATCTGTCAATCAGCTGGAACTCATTCCATGATGTCATTGCTGATAGCTGATTGAAACAGTAAGATCTGGGATTTTCCAAAACCAAAACTAGTTTAAAAGAATGAGAATCCTTACTTGGGATGGATGTTTTGAGCACTCCCGGAAATAACTCTCTAAAACAGGATTAGGCTGTGGCTTCACACGTCTTACATTCTTTATACCTAAGGCTTTTGCTAGAGGTATAGCAACATATCTGAAAAGACATACCATGAAAAACTTTAAAAATACAACACAGTTACAAGACCTTAGCTAGCCTCATGCCAGGATACGAAGAAAATAAATCTGAAGCAATTTAATCTGCCATAGGATATGACAGCGTACCGTGGGAGAAAGGAACCTCCCTCTAGCTAATCCCAAGAGAGAACTATGGCGCATTAGCAGTTACGCAAAATAGCAGACCCAAGGACTCGAGTTTGTGGTGGTGAAATGCTATAAAACTAAAGGGAAGATCCTGATTTTTTCTGTGTCCTTGGGTTTTTCAGAGGCATATTGGAGGTAAGCAGCAGTTAAGGGCGAGTGACACAAGAACTGATGCTCCGTGTGAGCTGAAAGATCACCACTGGGACACCTTCTCTTAGTGGCAGATAGTCACTTAGCACATTGCTCCACCAGGCTACCACTGCCCAAGACACCGGGTCTGGCTCGTGGCCTCTAGCTTGTGGCACACAGCAACTCCCCCAGAGACCAAAGGCTTCTCTTCCTCTTCCACTTCCCAGACAAACTGCTGCAGAGCATGCCAAACGCTTTGCTCTTCTACTTGGGCAGGCTTTTCTGAAAAAGGCCCCCTCGCTCCTGCTGATATCAGCAATTGGTTCCTTATTACTCATAGCAGCGGTCAGTTTTCCTCATTCATGGGCAGATTCACTGCAGGCCAGATGTGTGGGCTAATTATTCACACGAGCAATTTCCAATAGCAGCGCAGTGAGACACAGTTGGGCAAGCATTTACTCAGGAGACACTGTGAATGGTTATAAACATATGATCCAAATTACTTTTGATCTCTAACATGAATGATCTTATCTGGTTCTGTTTTAAGTCTCTCCAACTTAAGACATTCCAAATTTCCTCATTCTATCCTGAAATAATTATAACAACCTACTAATCACATTCTTTAAAGGAAGAAAACCTAAAAAAGAAAGTCAAGCAAAAAAAGGCACAAATGAGTCAAAGCACTGCAAATCTTAATATATTTGCAGCTTTCTTCCATGGAGCCAACCTCTGCCTGTCCCATATGATTCCAGCTGCAGAGGCAAGCCATCTTTCAGTGCCAAAGTGAGAAAAAAACAGAATCAGCCTTACTAGATCTGCATAAAATGTTCACGTGAAACTTTGAGATCCCCCCAGTCTGCCTAGTTTTGCTACAGCTAGCCACCTGGGACCTATCAGCCTCGCACAAATGTTCTGGTGGAGGACCAAACAAAAGGAGAGGTTTGGTTTGGAGGACAAACACCTCTACCCTTCCACCAAAGGAGAAAAAGGAAGAGGAAATCCAAATGGTTTTGCATTAATTGTCTCTCCGGAAAAGGAGATCATTAGAATTATCCAAACACTGTTCTAGAAGAGCTGGATGGAAATATTTTCTTTCTAGATTGGACCACAGCCGCATATTCCTCATACTGAAAGTATTTCCCAACTTTTTACCTGCCATATTATCTGTACTAGATCTTTCTAGAAAGCCACCAACTAATCCTCTTTCATAAAAACATAAGAACATTGACCTAAAGATATCTTAATTTTCAAAATTTTTTACCATTAATGAAGATTAACGTTGGCATAAAATTGAGTTTCTGTTTCTTACCTTTCACTGAAGAATCGGATAATCAGCAATACAAAAGCATACGGTATTGTGGCGTATAACTGATGTGGTTTTGGAAAGACAAGTCCATCCCGGTCTACAAAATGTGCCCATGTGACATTGATAGGCATCCAGATATTCTCCCACCAGAACCAGCTGTTGAGCGTCTTTAATATGTGCGCCATACTGAGCAAATAAAGAGATAATTAAAAATTATTCCTGACATATTAATGCACGAAATAAAACACATTGAACCTTGTTGTGTACAACAGTGGTTCCCAGCTGGCAGGATGTTTCCTAAAGAGAAGATACAAGCAGCAGATGAAGCTCAGGTCCTACAAGAACAAGCTGTCCTGGCCTGCATGGGTTGCACTGGTATTGTGGGTCCAACAGGAGGCACCTACAGAGAGCCTGCAGACACCGTAGAGATGCTCGGGCATCCACAGGCTCAATCAACAGCAAACAGACCTAGCCAGTGAAGTCAGGTTTCTCAGGAAAAGAAAGGAGGGGGGGGGGGAAAAAAAAAAAAAAAAGAAAAAAGAAAAATCAGTTGCAGGAAGTTGAAAACCGCTCAGTTTAGAGCATGCAGGTGGGAGTATGATCCAGCAGAAGATAAAATAATAGAGCTAAATTTTGAGCCGGCGTTAACCAACACAGGGGCTTTGAAATCTGCAGCGGGGTGTTCTGCTGTCTCATTCCAGTCATTCACCCACTGGTCAAATCTTTTGCAATAATCATTTATTATCTACCATAGCAATACACAAAAGATTCTAAAGAGAATTGATCTTCCCTAGGCTGCCGTTGTAATTTAAATATAAGCGGGTGGTAGAGGGGAAAAGAAATGAGAAAGTCCATGGGGTGACTCAGTTCCGTAATAATGAAGACATTTTGCTATTATAATACCACTACAGTGAAGACAGGCAGCTGGTTAACGTGCTAATGGCAATACACACCTTGATCCTGATTTTGCAAACCCCTGTTGACAGGACCAAGTATAAAAACCAACAGTGCACAGCAAGCTCTTGGGGGGAATTGCAGGAAATACTATGATTTAACCATGACCAAATCCTAGATCAGAATAAAGTGTCTCAAATCAGTTCCTGAAGGAAAAAAACAAAAATTCACTTAAACCAAAACATTTCATTCTTGTAAAGGTCTCATTTTTAACCTTTGCATTCTGCATTACATGTTTAGAAATTTCCGTTATCCCTCATTTAGTTTTAAGGACTTTACAGTACAAACACATTATATATCCTATAAAAATACTGTGAATTTCAATAAAAATAGAAATTACTATAATGTTTTCCATAAGGCTGAAATCAGTAATTTTTCTATAATTTCTAGGAGTAATAAATTTATATAACATTTCCCATATGAAATTTCCTGTAAACCAGAAACAATACGAGGAAATAACTGATTTCACTGAACCATAGTTCTGAGGAAGAAACAGTTGATCTGGGAGAACTTCAACCAAGTCTCCTCACACCATTAGATGTCCCATCGGAAGATGTCACCGCGATGCGTAAGATCAAGCGAGAAGATCAAAATCGCGCCGAGGACAGACAGTAGTTCAGGCCCTTCCATGTTCCTTCATGTCTGAGGGGCCACAGGACTTAGTTTTGCCTGCAGCCACACAGAGCTCCCAGCCGTGCTGGCTCAGGACACCACGCACAGAGCACTCACGCCGGCTATCCCGGCTCGGGCACGGCTGGCTCTGGAGCCCACTTCAACCAACACCTAACCGAACAATCGTGGTGATCCCCGCCGGGCTGTTTGCCCTAAGCTGAAGCCTTACAGGTTTGTGAAACAGCGACTTGTATCCATCAACCAGAGGTGGTTAACAGGCGCTGTGAATGAATTTACTGGCCGAGCACAGTAGTCTCTATTGAAATATTAATAACCCAGCCATTTAATCTTTTTAAATGCCGAATTGGGACAGTAAAACCCTACCGAATTGATTGACTGTGTATAAGTAACGCAAAAATAAAGGAGGGATAAATCGAAATTGTTCCTGCACTAAGACTTTATATGCCAAGTTTCAGCCTGGAGCAATTTTTTACTGCTGAAACTCCTGGAAGTAGGGATTTATAATGGGGCTGCTAACAGACCCTTAAGTACAGCTAGCAGGCGCCATGATAATGAAGCAGGGCTTTGAAACATTATGTTTTAGGTCAGACAAAACCTGCAAACTGCCCTAGAAGACCAGGGGAAAGACTCATTACACAGTTCTGCTTCCTAATATATCTATATTTTTAAACCAGGCTGTGCATTGCAAACTATCACAAACTGTAATAAAAATAGGCCAGTCTATTATAACACAATGGAAAAAGCACTAACAGTTGGATTATGGCGAGAGGGGTTGTGACTGGATATGCACCCAAAACACTTAAACCCTAGAAAAACCCAGTAGTGCATATTTTCATATTGGATTCTTGGGATCTTGCTAATTCAGGTTTTCCTTCCACACATGGATGCCTTACTGTACGACCATCTTTTCAGGGCCTAAACTAGTCAATATATCTCTACTAAACTAAGTTCATAAGCACATGCTTAATCTTAAAATTTAAGGGAATTCTGGGATTTGGAGTCTGATCCAGAGTCCACAGATTTCAGAAGAAATCCTTCCTCACAAACACCAGAAAGACTCACAGTAAGGTGGGTTCTCTGAAACTCTTTCTTTTGTAACCCCCTGTATTTGTACCAGCTCTTGCCTGGCACGCAGGGGATTAGACCATCCTTGATCAATGTCACCCAAGTAATTCTTAGAAAACTATTGATGAGATTCCACATCTCTGCAGCCTATTCTTATGTTTCATTACCCTTAAATTTTATGTTCATCCTACATCCAACCTATGTTTTCCCTGCAGCATGTCAGGCCATTTCCTGGGCAATCTTGGAGATTTCCATCTTCATAATAGCAGCTGTTTAAGTAGTTGGGCTGTTTTCCAGTCTCCCTCCAGCTTCAGTTATCACCACAAGGTGCCTGGAGCACCCAGAAGGTGAAGTCCTTCCAAACAGACCCGGGCAGCAGAGACCTGAGCATTTTACAGTTTCTCTTTCTGCCCTCTTGTCTCAAACGGCTGACAGCTGTGACTGTGTGATTAAGTAGTTTTATCCCTCCTTAAATCATGGAGATCCTGAAACACACAGGAACTCCATAAATACTATTTTGTTACATACATCATATACAAGCAAGGTTCTCTTCCCCGGTACTACAAACAAGGTGTGGCCCTTTCAGCTCGCTGAGAAACGTCTCATGAAACCCACAAGTACTTTGTACATTCTTCTGTATGAAAAGGAAGCTGACACCTGACAGAAGTCTCCACCTCAGGAAGCACCACTCAAGGCAAATTAACCAGGAATAGCTCAGCACTAGCTTTATCATCTCCTTTTCCACAAACACACACTTGCTACTTCCTAGAAACCTTGATTAAAATTAGTATTGGAACTCAATTACACTTTTAAAGATGAACCCATCTATTATCCCATCCCCTCTGCCAAAAAGATTCTTTCAATGCTCCCCCAGCATCACCGATACAAATAATCCAGCTCTATGGTTTAATCACCACATCTACAGCAACCACTGTCCCAAATGCTAATCCTTGTGATCAGCTTTCTCCACATTAGGACTTGACTGCTTCATTCTAAATTATTTACTTTTAATCTTTCTGGCCCTAAATCATGGATGTGTAAATTGTGAAAGAGGCCAGAGGATGGAGAAAAGGAGACAAAGAGCACGCAGGTCATTTGTCTCTAGCAAGCTTTGCCTGTTAGAAAAACCATAGCTCCTGTTTGCTAACCTCTCCTCCGACTACCAGCTGCCTGGGACAATTGTGGCAGAGTGACTTCTCAGAATCCTTCATCCCACATCTGTGTCAGTTCACCAGGCAGAGACTGAATGGCCAGAGAGCAAACTCTGCTTTCAGACCACGTCAGGTTAAAGGCACTTTGCCGGTGCCATAGGAGAGAAAGTTTTCCCATTATTGTTTACATGCTACTTGTTCTGGAAAAAAGGTTTTGTCCCCAGAAGGTCTATTGTTCTGACATATTACATGTAGACCAACCTCGAGCACTTGCATATATTTTAAATGATGCCTATAGTGTTCAGTTTTGGTTTTAACCCAAAGATTTTTGACAGCTTTCCAAATCCTAACAGGTTAGGAAGGCCAATAACCCTTTGGCCATGCAATCTTACAACGACGACACCTCTTCCAAGTGCCCACAGTGTGAGAGGGAAAGGGAAGGCATCCACCACAGGTCCTCTTGTGGAAGGGACTAATGAATAGCAGAAGTCTTTCAGCTGTCCCTTCTGCCACCCAGAGCCTGTGAGCAGTGATGGTGAGGTAGATGGACATTTCCTCACACAGTGCCTGAAATCTCGGTGGGAAACGAAAGAACCAGGTTTTTTATCACTGGGGTGAGTGGAGTGTGTTTTGCAACGGGCTCATTTTACGCAGCTGAGAAATTTTCACCTCTGAGAGGTGCTATGACTGCAGTCCTTGGGGCCTAGGTTCATTTCCCTAGTACATCAGTGTAAAATTAGAGGACACCTACTTTTGTCAGGAGCTCGTTACCACACAAAGGCATGTGTTCCACTACAACCACGAGTGGTGGCAACCAGCTCCAGCGCTGGGATCGGGCTGTAGACGCTGCATTTCAAAGGCAGCTGATCTTTTTAGTTTGTATAAACTGTCACACGTTGTTATTCTTCCCTCACGCACACTGCTTCCAAAGAACAGGCAGTGGACGCAAAGGCCCAGCTTGTCCTGATTTAGGACCAGCTCTCAGAAGAAACTTGAAAGCCTGCCGAGCCTGAACCTCCTACTGCTAAGAGTGCTGAGCTCAGAGATTTTTCTTCCTTACAACTGATAACAGCACCAAGCAATCAGCAAGATGTGTTGAGTGAAAAATGACAACAGCTGATTGACCCATATTCAGCCCAACCCAGGGTGGAAAAAAAACCTGCTGCTTCGCAGTTTCCTATCCGTACACTGGCACCACTGGTATTATTTTCATTGACAAAACTGGAATTGTTGCCCTTGCTCTAGAAAGACCTACTAGTCAGTGTAACAATAAAATAAAGATACTTTAGGAAACTGGAAATTTCCCCTGCATCTTGAAAATTAAATACTCCAGATAAAGGAATCTAATCACCTCCTTGCTAAGGAAGGCTCTCCTCTGTAGCCTAATCTAGTTTTAAATGGGCTAGTACAAAACAGGAAAATCAGGAATGATCACTTCAAGAACCGCATCCTTTATAATTAAAGAAAAGCCTACACACTTGGGAAGTACCAATGTGGAGTTTGTCTCAAAGCTCTGTTCCTTGGATCCTTGATATATTCAATTAAAAAAAAATAAAACCTCATATTTTTAATGCTGTTAAGCCAAAAAGGGCAAATTTTGGTTTGACAAAAGCTATGTGGCTACATTTCGAAAAACAAACTCAGGAGCTGCTTTGAAGTGGAATTTCTGGCTGCTGCAGTCTGGGGAATTAATAAAAAGAAACAGAGCCAAAGCTTTGATTGTGTTTTCCACACAAAAGCTCTGGCTTGCAAAAACTGCATTTCCAAAACCAGAACTAAGAGAAGGCGATATCCAGGTTGGAAGGATGCGTCAGGACGATTTCCTATCCTTACTTACTGACTAAATTAGAAAACCCAATGGTTCACTAACACGAACATGCAAGTGAAAGACGCCTTAATTTCTCTAAGCATCTTACTAGACTACTCAGTGTGACTTCAGGGGCGTAACAGGGAAAGAATGACACCAGTAAGAAGCAAGAATAACATAATCCTCCTATTTCTCTCATCATTTGATAGAACTGGTAAAGCTGGTGCAGTGACTGTTGGGGGGAAAAAAAAAAAATTTAAAAAAAAAAAATCAAGGCTCCCAGATATGAAGCGAGATAGCAAAGCTGTTCCGGGCTGTTAACCATCAACATTAAACCAAAGTGGTTTAAAAGAGTAAATGAAGATCAGATCCATCCTATCACAGGTTTTGGTTTTGACTAAGCAATATATGCAACAGTTACCACACAAGTTTCAGCAGCAGATTCGTGTTCTGCTAAAAATAGCTAGCACAGTGTTTAAAGAATCCCAACTGCACTCACCACTGTGAAACAGGTCAAAAAATATGGGACCTATGCTTTGTTGCTGACAGTTATGCCACCTTTTTCCTACTGAGAACAGCAGAGGCACTACCTAAGAGGTATCTTTTTAAAAAAGGCCCAATACTACAGAAAAGTGAGTTTTAATAACATCCAAAAAACCCCACATGTACAAACCCTAACTTGTTAATGGTATTCGTGCAAGTGTTGACAGCTGATATTGTGCCATACAGCCTTTCAAATGTACAACAGCTGCTTCATACATCTTCTGGACATACTCGCAGCTTGCAAGTTTGAGAAATCACAGGATGTGACACCAGATGAGCTTCTCCACTGATCATTTTTTATGCTAAAAAATTACTAGTCTCTAAGGCAGTAAGAGCAACCCTGACCTCCGCAGTTTTCTTCCACACACCACCATTCATTCAGGCATCAGCTGCTAGTTGTAGGCATCTGCCAGTTGGAGACATTGCTTGCTCCTGCTCCTTAGCACTGCTTTTTGCATTTGATCAAGCAGTGTTTCACGTCTGATTGGCATAAAAGGTTTGAACTACGGTTTGTGGGGGAAAGAATTGAAGGAAGGATAGTGGATTGGACACTACCATCTCTTTGCGTCGTGTCTTTTCTCATCTTGTTTTGTCCAAATGTGAAAACACGATTCCAGTTAAATTCCACGCAACCCGAGCCACAGCGTGAACGACACCTTGCCAAGCCTACACATACCACCAGCGGCAGCACAGAATAAAAGAGCTGTTGGACTTAGGGGTTGTGATGATGAAACCCTGAAATACTCCACACACATAAAACAGCTGAATTAAGATTGCTGTGAGACCTTTAACTTCAAATTTACTCCCCAGCTTGTACAAATCTCAACTGTAAACAGTTTAAGTGCCTAGTTATAGGGCAATTAGAGTATTTTACTTCTTTTACTATTCTATCACATTACCTCGTAACTTGGTTACTATATTCTAGCAAGCTAAAATAGCTCTTTGAATAAATCTCAATTAAGGTGGCAAGTGATTTTGTATTTTTCTCTGTTCTCTGGGGGACGGGGGGAGGGGAAGAGAACCAGACCTGTTTCAAATAATTCATTTTCTGTGTGAAGGTTACCATGCTCTCTCCACTTAAAGGTAAATCATTTTTGAGTCACTAAATTGGTTTTAGTTGATTGCAGGCAGCTCAGAGTGAAACACAGTTCTCACACTGTACAGTTACAGTGCAAACTATGTCTGCTTTTCAGCTTTAAAAATCCATAACATTGACAGAGTTGGATAAAGAGCTACGAAATAACTCAAATATCTTTGAGCAATAATTTTGAGGTCAAAATATAGTTCTTTTTTTTAAAAAAAAAAAAAGCCCTAGCCAAACCACAGATTCTTAATAGATGCTTAATTCATAAAAAGTTGGAACAGACCTAGAGGGACAACACCATTTGCTTCAAGAACTTGTTAGTAACACTTGTCAGAATGTACAGGAAAATCTTTTTAAGTATGACACTTTTCTTCAAATTATTGCTATTGGGGAAAGATGCAGAAACGATTATTTTTTTTTTTTGCAGCTTACCAAAATTTTATTTGAAATAAAGCCCTGAAGTCTAACTTAAAATACTAAGTTATATAATGGAGATTCTACCAGAGGTGTGAGCCTTCTTGGTCACTTATTTAAGATACGGGTCAAGGGCAGAGAAGAGCAGCATATGGGCACACAGCGGCCAGGATAAGCACGTTACTAGAAGTACAACAGTACCTCAAAACATGAAGACAGCAGACTAGTAAGGAACTAGAGAGAGGACCTGAGGGCGCAGAGGCAAAGGTGGTTGGCTTCTCCACCTGCACAGTGGATGACTCAAGGTTTTAAACCAGCCCTTGGGAGGTACAGAAAGGAACAGGGCTGGTGCATTTGCACTCTGAAATCAAACTGTCCTATTTGCAGCTTCCTGAAACAGGGTCCTCAGCTCTCACTGCACTTAGTGGCTCAAGCTTGTACACCGACTTGAATGGTCCCTGCACCACCCTGAAGCAACAACTAAACCAAGTGGAGTTCTGCTCCCCTGTTCCCGGTTCTCCTCCTGTAGGTTATATCCCCGCCTTTGCAGTTTCACCTGCCCAGACATTCTCCACCCACAGAGCCAATTAGAGGAGGAGCCAGAACGTAACTGGTATTTCATTATTTCAGCCACTGTTTGGAATCCTTTTCACGTCCTAACAAACGCAAAAGAGACTCTTCACGTAAACGTGTACCAGCATAGCCTCTTCATCAGCAGTGGCATCCCCGCTGAAGACTTGACCCAAGCCAGGAAGCTAGCTAAAAATAGGTATATGTTACAAAAAGTAAGAGGAAAAAAAATGAACGGGGTTCCTCCATCTGAATGTTACAGCATTACCATGAAAGAACTCTTTCTGGCAGCTTGTTGAAATTTATTATTTATAGAACTAGCTTCTTCCGATCTTCAACAGGTAAGTCTTATTAAGTACTCTGTTAAACTGAATTTCTTACAGAACATTTTTTTTCTTAGCATTTTACAAAACAAAAGTAGAACTAGCTTTTTCAAGCAACTTAAATTCAAGGTTTTGTTATGCAATCACATTTACATCGTTAGTTAACATTATTTTTCCTGTTAATAAATGTGCCTCCCTTCCAGTCCAGAAAGAAGTGCTCTTACAAGCACTTAATAAAAGAAGAAAAGCAAAACTACTACTGTAACCTGTATTAGTGTTCTCTAAATTAAAAAGCAGGTCTCATAGGTTGGAATACTTAGTGGCAACATATAAAGCCTCATTAACACCTGTTTCACTCTATCTGAAGACTACCATAGAAGTTACTCTAATTTTCCTATATAAAACAGACAATGTTAGAGACAAGCACATGCTAACAAGTCAGACTACATCTGACGTAGGGAGAGGAAAACAAAAAAAGAGAAACCAGAACAGGAAAAAAAAAAAATGAAAAAGAAATTCCTACCTTTCTGATGTTGCAGTCAAAGAGAACATGAGCACATTACCAGGGAAGAGGCATTACGCTCACTCCTTTGACAAAGGTAAACACGCCCCAGCTACAGAACTCCTTCAAATTCTTCAGAGACCCACCCAGCAAAGCTGCACTTCAAGATTTCTGACTGAAGGCAATCCTGATGTCATACGTATCTACTCGGTGAAACTCGGGAGTAGCAATGTGGAGTGCCTTCCTTTGTGCTTGTTTCAACACAGGAGATGAAGAAATGAAGTCACATGGTTTATTTTGTTGCACGATGAGAATTTGTCTCGACTTATATTGCACTATACAAGCATGGGAGGATGCTGCGCCTGCTGATTGCGCAGAAAAGGAAACGCCAAGTGCATCACTTCGCGCTGACATGTCTAAACATTGCGTTATTAGATGAAGTATGGGGTTTCATACAAAGTCAGAGAAAGGATTCTGCTCCGATTGACAAGTCTCAGGAATACTTCCAGCCTCAATCAACTAAATGCTTCACAGAAAGTGTCTCAGTTCCTTAGAAGATATAAAGTGGAATTTTTGAAATTCCTAAAGCAGAGGGAAACATACACTGTGTGTACATTCGGTTAGAGATACCATACAAACACGTAAATTGTACTTAACCCTATGCGATTTTTAATTTTATTTTTTAAATTCTATGACTAAGGAATAAGGCTAGAAGACATTCCCCAGCAGCTCTCCCCAGTTTCAAATAAAAAGTAACAGCCTTCAGAAGTGTTGGCACCTCTTAGCGTTCCGGTGGGCAGGACACCTTAATGTTGTTTGAAAGGAAGGAGAGAACCTGACAAGCCGGGAGCAGAGAACCTCTTATTAGCCCTTTCTTCCTGCTTGCAGTCAGCAAACAGCAACCCATGAAATAGGAACAGACATGTCAAAGCTGAACCCAAGTTTCACCTCGCCCAATATACAGTCTCTGAAGGAAGCTAATAGCAGATGGCTACGAAAGAGTAGAAGAATAGAATAAACACAAAATAGTAACTGGTGATGCCCCTAGCCTTCAGCAGTTTGGGGCTTGCAGCCTTCCTAAACCACAGACGATGTCTGTGTAAATAACACCGGAGACGTTCCCCTACCCCGACCTTAATTTCCACAACTACTTTTGCGTATGTTGAAACTTTCATCATAATCCATAAGACTGTAATAAAAGATGATGTGACCTCGGCAACATTTGGATCCTGTTCATTTATGTGCCTCCAGAGAAAAATCTGGTTTTGTTCATCTAGCTCTTTTTTTTTTTTTTTTAGGTATTATATTTTGCAGCTATTGCAAGTCTTCAGTCGTTTCATAAAACTGGGAGCAGTATTCAATAAACTGACGCACCAGAGAAATATTAAACACGAAAGATTATTTCAGAAAGATAGTATTATGGCTTTGCTGTTGCTTTAAATTATCTCCATACTTTCCCACATCTGAACCACTAGTATGAACCAAGCAGAACATTTAGGAACACTGCCAATTAGGAAAGCCTAGAGCAAGCTGATTCATATATCACTTGGCTAATACTGTGCCAGTAATGTAATAGGTAATTGGCAGAAACACCTCTTTCTTATGCCTCAGTCCATGATTTCTTCACTGTTACGCTAAATTGCAAAAACCACGTTTGTTTGACTGGAGCAAACGTGGGGCTGCGACAAATAAGCCAGGACAAAATGTTTTTACATACTTTTTGAGGAGCATTTGTTGGGTAGCACTCACCACCTACGTAGGACTCTATTATAAGGTTAAAGATACTGCACAGTAAAAAACAAGCTAACCATACCTTCCTGATCAAAACTGTCCACTGACCTTTCAACTATCGCTGCACTTTCATAGCATATATCCTTCAGGTATCCTAAATTTGAGTGCTGGAAAAAAGAAAACCAAACAAAAAACCCACCTTAGTCTGTACATCTCAGAAGAAAGAAAAATAAAAATCTAAGTGGCACTACTGCCTACTTGTAGTGTAACTCCTACTCAATCACACAATTAAATACAACTAGATAATGGAGGCATGTATTTCACCCAAATAATTATTTCACATATCACTGGAAAATATGTATAAGCTGCCAATGGGAAAAAAAAAAAAAAAAAGACAAGTAAAATTCACAAAATTAACTTCTTTCTGTTTTCCAGCCAGTTAAATACATTTATTAAATTACAGTGAATCCACACATTAGATGTGAGCTTTCACCTGAGCTTCTAAGCAGTTACTTAAGAAAGATTACAGTATTAGTTAACTCTCTCAGTAGAGGAAACCCTCTCAGCAAATCTTTCACACTATATTAAATCTTAAACTTCTAGAATCAGAGCTGTTGTGTATGATGGCACCTGCAGGGAGAAGAAAAAAAAAACCACCCAAATAAACCAAACGAAACGGTTTATTTTGTTTTTCTTTATTAAAAAAAAAAAAAAGAGAAAATTAATCTGGGGAGCCAACAGATAAACATTCTAAATATATTGCCTGTTAGTGCCTAGTCATTTTTGCTAATTGATTATCTCAATGGCAGACAGTTAATCAAATCTCAGTCATATGTATACACAGAGAAAAAATAGGAATCAATTTGTTATAACAACAACAACAATAATAATCATCATCATCCGGACTCTGAATTGTCTTTTCACCACCAGTGCAATCCATCTGCTTGCCATCTGGCACTCCTTCAAGATTAAGGTAAAAACCCCTTGATAGTCCCATACTTTCTGCTCCTCAAGAATCAACAAATATCTGAACATGAAGTATCACAACTCTCAATCTTGCAATCTGTAGTTTAAAAGCTAAGCTTCCCTTCTTCACACAAACTCATATCTTCTTCTAATATACCAACCACCCCCCACACAAAAGGGATGAAGAAGTCTGTTTACAATCTCAAAAAGCTTTCTCCTCAAGAACTTTCTTACTAGGAAGTATGACCTGATTCATAACCCATACAGGATTTTAAGCAAGGAGAGTTCATTTCTAATTTACTAATAATGTCATCTGTCATAATTGAAGACTAGATACCTGACTTTGAACAGAGCAAGCATTAAGGTATTAAATCCTTATCGGACATGAATGCCATTGCAGGACTAAATCAGGAATACATAATTTGAACACATAAGCGGAAATCTTCAAAATGCTTAAATTCTTTAAAATTATTGTTTCAGAACTTGTCTCCTGTGAATTTTAATAAGAAAGCTCAATACTTTGAGACTCTAGGCCTCAATAACAAGAAGGAAGATGATAATTGGATAAAAAGGGGATGTCAGTAGAAGGACAGAGACAGCAGAGGGAAGTGAAGGAGCACTGACACGCTCTACTGCTGACCCAAGCCACCATCACTTCACTAAAACGCAGAGAACAGGACCATTAATAGATTTCAAATATGCCTTAGGAAAAAGGCTCCAGGAAAAGACGTTGACATTACCTGGGGACTGCTTTCTAACCAGTTTCTCTCACACACTTAACAATTGAGGGATATAAATACCACATTATGGTATCTCTCTCAAGTTGTTACAAACTCTTGGCTGTACTTCATTTAAATACTGAACATACAGTGTTTCAATAAGCCTCCAGGACAGCAATTAAGAATGCTCAAATATCCAGAGACACAGAGATGCACACGTGATCTAGTGAAGAATTCATCTGGTTACAGCTTGGTCAGCATTCTTAATGCAAAATCTGAGTCTGTTTTGTCTTTAACTTATCCTTGGTGAGAAGATTTTTTTTTTTCCTTTTCCCTTGATTTAGCAGCAACTTGTCCATACTTGTCAAATTCACCTTTCCAATAACCAGAAACACTAGAGCAATTCAAATATAATTCCTTATCTATATAAGGTACTTCCACTAAGTCTGTTCTAATACATTTAAAAAGGTCAATTTAGCAAGAAGAGTAATTTTGGTTGCTCACATTTACAGCAAGCAGTGTGTCCAGACTTGCATGCCACTCACAAAACCTTAGCAAGAACAGCTGTGTCTAAGGAGTGACTTCTATAGTTCACCCTTTCCACTCCAAATACAGCACTGCTAATTCACGCAAGTAATACTCCTGTGTGCTGTTACTATCTTAAGACGCAGGAGACTAATATGTAAAACATTCTGGCTTCAACACTAGAGACTTAGCAATTAGTCCAACCAATTCATTCAGAGAGGTTTTTTTTAATTAATTTCCAACAGTTCAAATAATACAGGATTAAAAAAAAAAGGTGCCTTGTTGATCCTCAGAGCTGGAAGCACTGGTTTAACAACTGTATGAAAATAAACCTCAGCAATTTGTAACACTCACACATAAGACAAGCAGCAAATGTTGTTTGATTACACCACTAGAAGACTCTTAGAGCATTAATCTTTATCCATCCACAGAGAACACAAGTGCAAAATATGAGCATTTGCTTGGTGAAACTGAAAGGCAATCGCTTTGACGCTTCACAACCAGCAATTCCCCACTCTGCCTCAGCTCATAATTGAAAATTACAGAAAACACTGGCATCATACTGGTCAACTATTTTAGCTTCTTTAGGTGAAGAAGCACTCCTTTAGAGGGACCAATATTCTGCTGAAGGTGACCAAGTACAAGAGTCTCCCTGGAGGAGATAAATAATTAAAAAAAAAAAAGTTGAGGTTTTCATTTGCTGCATAATTGATCTTTGCCTAATTCTCACAGCAGCTGTCGGCAGAAAGAGACCACCATTTCATACATGATTTTCTTGAAGAATATAAATACTATCAAGGAAGCCAAGTAGTGGAGGTTAAGTTTCCAGAAAGCATTAATTTCTGTTTCAGTTCAATCCCTACATGAAGCAGCTATAAAAACTCCGTAGTAACAAAATTACTCTAAGAGCTGACCAACTCTGGAAGATTCCTTTTGAAGATAAGGCTAGCAACCAAAGGACGAACATTGTGAACATAGAAATATGCACACAGGATTTCATCATTTGACAACAAATCTTCTTTACTTCATCAGTACATGTTGTTTCGCAAAACAGGCTTCAAAATCTTATCCATTGTTTTCTATGTAGCTATTACTTCCTTCAGAGTAGCTACAGACATTTGGAAGCTCTTGGAAGCTCCACAGAACAATCTTTCAGGTTTCAACTCTCTAGCACTCTCCCTAGGATGAGATAGGGCAGATTCTTGGACAACTATGATTAGCAGCTAGAACTCCTGACATAGTTTCAGGACATTTACATACAAACCTTCCCACAACTTTTTAAGGAAGCCAACATTCAGCACTGCAATTACTTTTGAGGTTGTGTGTGCTACTTTCTCAAACATAACACAATTTTTTCAAATCTTCCCCCTCAAAGGGCACTCCTGAGTGACAAAACTCATGTTTTACAGCACAGGTCAGTAGGAACTAGAAATAACTAAGGATATCGTATTTCTCCATGCAAGCTTTTCACCACAAAATATATTGTTGTATTCCTTCCTTCCTTGCTGTATGTAAACCAGCAGGAAGCCAGCTTGTCTGTTAAAGTGTCTCTGACAGTTACCAGCAATAAACTCATTCGCACAACATTTAAAACAACAATGACTTGGAAAAGCTTAAATCCCCGACATGCGTCTCAGCCAAGTCCAGGTCCACGCCTGCTGTTGACAGTAAAAGACTGCCTGTCATCCATTCTCACACATACAATTGGCTTCTAATGATTTCAGAGTCAACCAGGTGGCCTACAAGAATTGTACAAAATACAACAAGAATTTACAAATTCATTTGGAAAACTCTTTAAGGGAAAATACACAGAAGTACTGTGTAACGACCACAGTATTTTCACTCCTACCGACACTGAAAGGCTATGATAAATACTTGATACTGAATTCAGACACCCTCCCAGACTGACTTTGGAAAAAGTACCAACAATGCTTATCCTGCAGGGATAAACCAGGCAACAACCAAGGCTCCTTATTCCCAGCTTTAAAAGAGTATCGTAAGTACAGAAATTGTCAAGGTTGGTTTTTATTCTTGTATTACAGGATTAAAACTTGCATTACAGGTCTTAAAACTAGAATGGAAAGCAGTCATAAAAATACTGGAGGAAATCCAGTTTGAAGAACCACATGCACTGAACCATCTGGATTCAGCCATAATTGCAATCAAGCGCTACAAATATTCAAGCTCAAAAATATTCAAAAAAAGCACATCCTGTAAGCGACTTCTAGTACTGACTGCTTACCTCATTAAAGCATAATTTATTCTATTGATGTTGAAGGTAAACTCCTCAAAACAACCGCACAGATATAAAGGGAGACTGTGGACACTTCAGGATAAGTCCTCAGAGAGAAAACTGTCTCCAGACAGGTCACCTGATTTTTTTCTGTGTCTTGCTTTGAAATAATACAAGAAAAGTAGTTAGATATCAGTATCAAAAGGTAACGCACATCGACTTCCTAGTAATAACTGACCTTCCTAAGTTCTAATTTAACATTGGTAACAGGTTCCGCAGCTGAGTTAATCTGCTCTAGCAAATGAAATAACAGCTCCATGTAAAAATTTTAGACAGTAAAAACTCAAGCCAAAAAAAGAACATCCGCCCCCCAACCCAAACAAACTCCAACCACCTCACCTTATAGGCTCACCAATGGATTAAAATATAAATTGTTTTGCAAGGTGTTTCCCCTGTGCTAGACTTTTTGAATATAGCCATAGCACTACCAGCTACGTTCACTGCTCATGTTCATTTTGTGTGCAAAAAGAGAAAAAGTAGACTCACATCAGTTTTACTCCATCTCAGGTCCTACAGTTCATAAATGGTAAAATATCAACACATTAAGGTATCAAAGTTGCCAGACACAAACCACATTTACCCATTTTTACCACTAAAACATCCCGAGAATTAAAACGATGGCTGAGAAGTGAAACATGTGGGAATGATCGCTACTAATAACCAAATGGGCACACGATCAACTTCAAGCCTGTAAGAATTAAACACCATTGGATTGCAACTGGATTTGCTCTTTCCAAAAAAAAAAAAAAAAAAAAAAAAAAAAAAAAAATCAAAACTTATGGCTCCTACAATTCTTGCTAAACTCCACACATTATTTCGAGATGTCTAAAATTTTACTTCAAGGAAGTTTTTGTAGTTGTAGTAATCACTGACAAACAAGATGACTACCACTTAACAATACTGAAATTATGTCCTCCTTCTACCTTTCCCACCCTGCTGAGCTTACCAGTGTCTGAGAAATACTGTAATTTACACACCTTCAACTGTCAAAGTATAGAACGAGAAATGCCGAACAATACTATGTTCAGTGAAAACAATGAAGTTACTCAGTTAAAATAAACCAGTCAGCAAAGCCTAGATTAGAAGTGAGCATAGGGAAAGGATTTCACCAAAATCTAAGTATTACCTACATTTAATACTGTGACCTTGAGAAACTTTTGCTTAACCGCCTTCCCAAAGGCACTTCCCTTGTTTGAATTGAACTGTAAAGTTCCCAAGTTGTCTAGAGTTGTATCTTTGAATACGCCCAGAGGCATTTTAGTCCTGACAGAAATGAGCAGCTCAGCATCTAGAGCATAAACAAGTTCAAACAGTAAAAAGAAAGCAGGCACTCTTCTGCCCTGGACAACTTGGAGGTTAGTTTTAAACTAAACTAACTATAAGCATGAATGGCAAAATTTCTGTTCACTGGCATTCTCACCCACTCCTGTGCACACAAGTTCTCAGGAAGAAACCAAAGCACAACAAACACACAGAATATTCAGATCTCCTACACGCCAGAGAAGGGGATCACTCTTTCCAATACAACTGCCAAGCGATTACAGCTGTCATCCTGAAAGAGTAAGACAGAGGTTCAAACCTTCCTGTCTGGGAATTCATACCAGTCAAGAGTCCCTGGAAAGCACTGTAATTTCCAGCTAAATTATCCCATAAGCTTCACCTAGTTTTCTTCCCCTCCCAATAGTGTTGATTCACCAGTTCAGAGCCCAAGACTAATCTAGAAGATGGCCACAGAGATTTGGGAATCAGAGTCACCTGCTCCAGAGACTGTTTGTCTTAGCTCAGTATCTATTTTAATTTAACACTAGTTATTTAAAATGAAGATTGAACTTAGATGGTTCTAAATCAGAACTGAGCACTTACCTTCAAGAGAAGATCCTAGGAGGAAAACTGCTTCTCGCAGTTCTGCAGAGGTCTGAGACTTTTACAGCAGTCCCCGTCGTCAGTACTTCCCCATTGCCTAACCCTTGTACGAGCATTACCAGCTGCACCTTAAGTGCACCAGCATCAGGTGGCTTCCTGCTAAGTGCACACACTGGTTTGGATCCTGTTCTGAACTAACTCTCCCCAGGCAAAATCTCAGACGCTTGCTTTTCAGGTTATTCAAATTAGATCTAATAAGAGACGTAAGCATAAGAATTTAAATTCTACATCCATCTCACACGCTGCAGACAGTTTCTAGTTATCTGTTTCTGATTTAAGAAATTTATTAAGTATACAGTCTCTACTTCTATAAAATACATAACGGATGTGAGGAATTCTGTTGGAATTTGACTTCTGCATTACCTAGGCTTGATTTTAGATACTGTGCTCCATTAAAACATTCTATAAATAGGCAAGATATGCATTAGTCCCACATCTACCTTTCCTTTCAATTAAATGAATATACCGCAAAGTATTAAGAAAAACTAAATTCAATTTTCAGTGAAATGATAACGCTGCTGATTAAATCAGGCAAACACTAAAAGCTAAAAAAAAGTACATCCTGGACATCAGTTAGGCACTGCAGCTAAGAAAAGCGTAGCATGGATTATCGTGATTGTAGCAGCACATCTGAATGTCCACTTAGAGCAAAGCACCGATGCAAAACACAGTATAAACACCACAAGTGTCCCAAACTGAAATATTTTATTTAGCTCAACCTCTGAGCAGTCAAGTGTTGAATTTACACTGCACTGTAGTCTATAAATCACTGCCAACCTGGAAATGACTTCGCATATAGAATAACATTAGGTATAATTAACAATACTTTAAGTACCATATATTGTTGATATGCTTTCACATTAGTCATTTATTATCAAATTTCAAATACCTAACAATTAATCCTTACATACCATACACTGACACACATACCATGAATAAGCCTAAGACCCTAAGGTAATGGATCATATCACCGAATGCAATTGCAGATTTTTAAGGTGTCAACCAAAAACACGTTTATCCTGTTTAAATAGACTGACAGGTGCAAGAGGCACGAGCTTTGAAGTCATTAATCTCATGGAAACACCCCCTAGTTAAAGAATCACTAGAACACTTCTTTGGATTACTGTGGATTCACATTCTTACTGATCTTCTCAATGTGGCTCAGTAGTTTCAACAATGCAGAAGGATTATATGGGAAAAGATTTCGTCTCTGCAACCTAGAAATAGCTTTTTCCAGTTCTTCCAAACATTTTGTTGATTTGTAAATCATTATTCTTGGAGGAACGATGTTACCCGAAGATGCCATACAAGTCAAACAGGATGACGTATTAGATCCCTTTTGTTTCAGAGGCAACACTTCAGACTTGAGTGTATTCCATTTATCATCTGTGTAGCTGCAACAAGTTTCCCTCATCCACCTCTCACCTTCATTATTTAAAGGCACCTGCTTCGTATTTACCAAGCTCTCTTTTCCATCTGATTCTAATTCAGAGTCATCTGAGCTGTCATAATTAACAAGGCTTTGAAGAGAACCCAGCAGAGCTGTACTATCAGTGCATATCAATGAGTTAGACTGGTTAGACTCTGCACCTTCATTATCACCTTGCTCTGCTGTAAACACTAAGTAATTGTGAGAAGCAGCCAAAGATATCACAGTCTGTGGTTCTGGTTCACAACAAGCATTTTGCAAACTCTCATCAGTCATACAGCTTTGTTTTTCTTGATGGGGTGGCTTGACAGAAGAAATTGATTGAAAAGTGCCATGTTTGGTATCAAAATGGTTACAGACATCTACGAACTGATGCCAGTCTTTTCTAAGAAGCTTTAAAAACCTTACCAAGTACTCCAGAAAGCAAGTTTCTGATGAAATCAAAAAATCTAGAAGTACTGTGGAATCAAATGCAATTTTTTCTAGAAAAAATAAAAAGATACAGTGAGGATTATAACCACTTGCATGTGTAAGGAAGTTCCAGGTTTCCTCCTCTTTTTGGCTTAAGTTATCAGCAGCATCATGCCGTAACCTGAAAAGTAAGTCATGAAATGGATTAAATTCAATGGAAGTTTACAGGTTTTTTTAAAAACAGGTATGTCCAGAAAAAGGTATTCTTGCTCTTTTTTTTGTCAAAAAGTAAAAAATTTAAAAAAAAGTTTTTAATACTAGAATGAGAAAGAATGAAGGCAAGCGGGGCTAGGAGACCAAACAGTTTAGGAAGCCAAAGCACTTAAAACAGGCCTTCTTAAACAGCACTCCTCCACAGGAAACACTCTGGAACAAACAAAATTACTTACAATACATGAATTGCTATTTTAATATTTTTGAAAACTTGAACATAGATTAACTTTCAGGATGCTAAGCACATTGGAAAAGAGTGGCCTAATTTTATTCAGGTGTCTAAAATTACTGTGTGTATTATCTGAGACCCTACTTACAACATCTTCACATTTCAAGCTTGAGGGATCTTTTATAAATTAGGATAATATCTTGCACAGTAATTTAAACAACAACGAAGCAGAGAATATCCAGGATAAATTCACGAAGAACACATTTGAGTTGTTAGCAATAACAGTTTTTATCAACTAGCTAGAAATAACACGGGTCCAATCCTTAGAGGTCTACTTTGCCCGAAGTCCCTGAACTCTTCAAGTTTAATTATACCCCATTCTTGTCAAACTCGACTTGAAAGAAAACAGTCTTGCCTTTTACCTCTGCCTAACGACTACTTTAGACTGTGAAGTCAATTATTCTGAATTACAGGATACGATAAAAGTATTTAATAGGAAACTGCTGCACAACTCCCTTGTTTCAACCCAAAAAACAATCAAGTTATCAGCAAAGTTAACTGCTCTTACACCACATATTATTACATTTTCCTGAGGTTTGGGTTTTTTTTTAAATTAAAAATATTTTTTCTTTATACAAAAGTAATCAATGGAAATACTACATATATCACAATAACCACATTAAATTACAATTCTTCATAGTTCTGTCAAATAAAATATACACTAACCTATCAAATTTTAAATAAATGAGTAATAAAGCTTTAGCAGCTTCCCACATATCATCATCTTGCTCGATGAAAATCAAGGAAAGCCATTCACAGTGATGTACAACTGGATGAGACTGCTGAGAAGGCTTCACATGACTCCAGAATATCAACAGCTGGGACATGGAACTCCGAAAGTCTGAAAAAAAAGAAGTAACCACAAATTTTGCTATATATTTTTTTTGTTACTAAACAGCATACACTTTTTATTTTTTAAATTAACAGTGCGTAACAGTTCATGAACGCATCTATAATCTATATAGTTATATATATATATAATCTATATAATCTATAAGCTAAGGAGCTCAACTGATCTAACACTGCATCAAATTTTACAGATTAGTTCTTGCTTCTTGGGACCAAAGAAATCAAGAAATATTTTGCAGAAAACCACAAGCAGTTATCTAACCTTAAATTCAATGAGAATGGCTACTCTATTGAACTCTAAACATATGAATGTTTAGATTAATTTACTCATCAAGTACCACCAACCTCCCCTCCAAGACAGACAAAACTTAAGGACACGATTTATTCATCTAACAGCACTCTTCATTTCCTTGGAGTTCAAGGAAGAATAACCAGAGGCAACCTAGAAAGTCTGGGGTACAACAGGGTGAATCCTCCCACACCTAAGCTTGCAGACTCATGAACAAGATCACACCTTCAAAAATTTGCATGTATCAGGAAACCCACAAAAATGGGGCTATACCTACGCAGCTGGGATTTATACTTTCCTTTAGCTCCCCAATTAGGCAGCTTCATTGGTACAACACAAACTAAAAAAAGGTGAGTTGTAATCAAGTCAATGCCACAGATGTTAACGATCCAATATGAGAGCTCTGCTGAGATTTCATCTCAGGTAGTCAGTCCTTTCCCACATGAAAAAATAGTAACAGCTGTAATGTTTTGATAGGACGGAAGCAGCCCAACCCCCTGTGTGATTCACTGCAGAAATTAACTGGCATGATCTATAGTTGATGGGAGTAAGTTGTCATTTCTACAGCAACACAAAGTATGAAGCTTGTAGTACAGCCATATTCTTTATAAAATAAATTCTTCATGCATGATGCATGTTCTCCAGTACATACAGGCTTGGGATAAATGTACATTCACGAGATGGTCTAAAACCCTTGCTGGAAGCATTAATGTAAGCAGTGTCCTTCCTGCAAATCTTCATTTTCCCCCTCTCCCTAAGCACTGCACTCCTGGATGGGAAAAGCACCTCAAAGTTTATGCCATTTTAGCGCAGTAGCTTACTCATAAGAACAACTTTGTATTCATATGACAGACAGACCCTTTCTCTTAAGTCCCTGTCGTAGGTATCGTGTCGCAGGCACTATGTCGTCTAGTACTAAGAACCATTTTTTTGTGTAACAGAACACATTCAGTGTTTAGAAAACAGTGTGAAAAAGTGTGACCCAGATCTTCACCCCAAAGGCACTCCTCAAGTAACAAGGCTAACGCGGCTGGAAGCACACCTAGGGCTTGAAGAGCACAGTTGCATCGTTTAGATAAACAGTGATTACCGCTTTTGAAAAGGTTCCTCCAACATGGGAATCAATTTGACTTACCACATCGTTATGTGGTTTTCCTTACTATCTGACTTGAAGATTTGCGTTTCCTCTTAGTAAATAATAGGAACAGCAAATTATGTTTGTTATTACTAGTTACTATGCAGACTGAAATTCTTCCCTATCAATCAAAGCTATCTGGAAATTACTCTCAAAATTGAAATGAATTAAAGTTAAGCCACTGTAATTCATGTTAATTAAAAAAAAAAAAAAAAAAAAAAGATAAGATCAACAAGCTTCCGAAAGGGAAGTTAGCATATTAAAGCATTTTGGTGCTTGTTTCAACCACTTAATTTAATGTCACTAAAACAGAAGCACCATTCTTTCCAACTTGAAATTTCTCTTGACAGTTGGGGTATTCAAATCTAATTAAAGAACTCCTTTTTGTGTCATGAATCTGGAAAAGAAAGAATTTCTTCTTTGAGAATTTTCAGAGAGACATCTAAAATACATTTAACCTACATTTTTCTATTCACTTGTTCTTAGACAGCCCCTATACATTTTTCAGAAGGTGGATCATAAGTAAAATATTCTCTAAAAATACTGAAAAAACCCTAAAAATGCAACTGGCATCACAAACGCATCATCTTCCAAAATCTGGACAAAGTTTCAGAAACTGTCTTACAGAAGCCCATAGCTCTTTTGCACAGTCAGGTGAACTAAAAATTGATTTTATGCTTGCTCCATAACATAGAAATACAAAAAGTAAAATAACATTTACATCTAGAACTTGTATTAAAATGCCTCAATATATTTACAATGCTGTAAACTTCATCCTTGCTTAGAAAGAAATATAAATTAATTTTTGCCACATCATCAACTGGCTGACAATAAGGAACACCTATTCTCACTGTGTGTCACTAGAAACACTGCTTCAGAACTGCCTGTCCATTTTTGCCACGAAGCCTGTAATCCAGGGACAGCAACTGCTTTGCTCATGGAATTTGCACAGCCCTGTTCACACGCTCAGCATCAGAAGATGTGCACCATGTGCCTCTCAGAGGTAAAAAGGCAAGTGGGAAGATGGGATTCCAGGAGCGTCTCTCAGGCAAAAAGCCTCACCCCACCACTTCATTATAGCACAGGAGAAGACTACCAGCTGGCTACCAGCATGGCACAGCAACGCAGCCTCTCCAGCCAGAGGCGCAGGTTACGCAGCCTTCCCGTGCCAGCCCACGGCCTGCCTTGTGGCATAGCCCTAGCACCAGAGCTAGGTCTGCTCTTCTACTGAGCTAATTCATCTGGTCACTAGAACAAAATACCCGAGCAAGCAGGTATGAAAAATATGCCTCATACCCACCAATGCGAAGACTGATAAATCAGGTGGAGAACACAGCCACTATACTCTGCCAAGTCCCATAATTTTCCTGTTTCTTACCTTCTAGCTTCCTTATTTTTACCTTTTCTACCACTGCTGGTTTTGCCCTATTACATGTTTTTACGACAGTGATGCCTGGTACCTTCAACCAGGGTAAGTGCATACAGTAAAGTTCCACCTCCGCCCTAGAAACCAGGCAAGCGTTACCTGCAGTTCCTTTTAGTTCCCCACCTGAAGAGAGTAAAGGCTTGTGCTATGGGCTCTCTTCTTTTCCAGCTGGAGAAGAGCCTGGTGTTGCCAAGCTGGTTCAAGGATTTCAAATATTAACACATACTCCTAACAGGAAAAGTTTTCAGTCCCAAATGCAGGTGTTTCAAGCCCACCATATTGCAGGGCTAAGGACAGGATAAAATGCAAGGAGACAGTTAATTAGGCAGGACACAGTGACAGCAGGTGTGTCCTCTCTTTCCTCCCTCCCACCACCACTAATTCAGCTGAATACTATTTACAATCTTAATGAGCTGTGATTACATCATCTGAAAAGCTGTAAAATTCTCGCTGCTTAATGAACAAAACTAAAAGAGACTATTACCTTTGATTTCAGCCTCTGTAGCAGAGCTCTGAAACTTGAATTCCAGTGCTTTAAGCACAACCAGACTTAAGGCTCTGAGAACAGTTTGGTCAGAACCACCTTGAGCATCATCTCCAGGAGCAGCTTCGCTGCCTCCAAAGTAACTGGTCTTTTCATTGAGTGGGATCTGATTAAGCCAAGTCAAATTCACAACCTGCAGAACAGCATTGCTCAGTGCAAGCATATCCTCAAGTAAAGATGGGTTTTGTAAGAACAGTGATCCACTTTTAGCATCTTCTCTAGACTTGTAAAGGACACATTTTTTAAGGAGCATAATGAACAACTTCTTGAATAAATAGTGAATTGATGAGCTAATGAGGTTCAGGACATAAGAAACTTTCAAAAACAACACTCTCTGGCATCTCAGTGGTAGCTCTAATTCAATTCTGGAAGCCAAAAGTGCTTCAAGCAGATCTATAAAACTGATCAAATTGTTTGCAGCTTCAGAATAAGGTGAAGTATAGTGCTGACTGTCAAAATGGTGGAACAGAATGGAATTATAAAATCCTTCCAGAACAGCATCAAAAGGAGCCAACAACTTCTTCAAAATACCTACAGCAACAAGAACAACATTGTGGAGTCAGAATGCAGCACGGTCAGCTAAATCATCAAATAAGCAGAAAACAGGTGATCGTGACTATTCTCAGTTTTTACGCATGTTTCAACCACTACATTTTTAATGGTACTTTGTCACCCTCTTTACAACGAAGGAAACAGGTGCTCTAGATGACATTACAAGTAACATTCCTCCCCCTGGTGGGCACTCGCGGATCGGTAACGTCATAAAACTGCTACAGTACCTGCTTTGGGTAAAACTTGGTCTTTCAGTATGTCCTTGATAATAGTCGTAAGAGTCCACAGACATGCTGCTGCCTGGGTGTTCACAGGGAATCCTGAAAGAGTCTTCAAACTAAAGGCGAGCCAGGTGACATTCAAGGTGTTCTAAGAAAATTAATTCAAACCACAATCACGTATGCTTTACGATTGTTGTGCAAATTAAATCAATGATTTAAATTTGTACATTAAAAGATTCAAATGTAGGCATAGAAAAAACACAGGTATAACCCATGTATCTGTCCAGTGCCTTTGAAGTACACAGGCCTCTATTTACAAACATGAAGTCGCATACGCATGCAATAGGAATTATCTGTATTTTCCAGAAAGGGAAAACCAAACCTTCTAATGTCATGTGACCCACCCAAAATAAAGTAAGACTGTAGACAGACTGTATCTGAATTCATAACTGCCAAAACCAGACAACTTTGCAAAAAACACTACAAACATATTTCTGAGAGAAATGTTCAAGGGAGGCTAAAATATATATTCACCAAATATACAGCAAGTAAAAAAAAACAACCCTCAAGTAATCGGGATATTCAAACAAGAAAGTACAGAAAAGCATTTGATTAACTTTCAGTAGGTTATTACCTATTTCTATCTACCTAACAGGTATCAAGTAATTGTAAAAAAATTGATAGTCTAGATTGGTTTTTTGAAATACCTGTATTGCAACATTAAAGAAAGTATTTCTTGTCATCTAGGCACATTTTACCCTAAATAGCTTCATAAAATTCCAGATTTTTCTATATAAGGACATTCCACCTCACACTACAAACTTCATACTTTCTTTCTATACTCCATGCCCCTCCTAACACACTTCAAATACTCTCTTGAAAGATTTATTACTTATCTTTCCTATCCACCAAAGCTCCTTAAGACACACTTTACGGGAGAACTATCACATGCTATTATTTTGTGTCACCTTCACGTTGCTCCTGACACTGGACCTAAACACAATTCAACAAAACTGTGGCATTTTGAGGGGACTAACAGAGCCTGTAGGCAGAACATCAGCAAACTGCAGATGGGCCTTTCAGAAAGCTAGAGCAGAGCAGACATGCAGGCAACGGATGGAGGAAAGGAGCGGTTCTGATGTTGCTCTGTGGGTCTGCTTTGAAAGGAGCCTCTTTAGAAGTACTTTTAGATGTTGCAGTAGTCATATAGTGACTGCTTTTGTGCCATAGAGATTATAAAAGCTTGGCTCTAAAGTCAAATGAACTTGAAGGCACATATTCACTAAGTCATTTTTTTAAGCTGTGAAAGGGTATGCCATACTCACCTCTTCCTTCAGCTGGAAATACACACGAGATGCCAAACTTTTGGAAGCCATGTGAGATAACAGCTGGTCGTCACTACCAAGCACACAAATCTGCAGATATGTTGAAAGAAGAAGTATCTAAAGCATGTGCCTTTTTGTTTTCCCTCCTTTCACAAAAACCTTTCAAAAGTTCATAAAAGCTTACCAATTTTGAGTCAATTTTTGCCTCCTTCAGAAGAAGGACAAAGATTTCACGGTACTTCTGTCTTGTATTGAATTCAATTTCCTGGGACTCTGCTTTAGCAACCATCATCTTGATCATGGTTAACTGAAGCAGCATCACTTCTCGTGCACTGAATGAGGAATTCATGTTTGCAAAGCTATTTGATAGATCATCTGTTGTAGGGACAACTGCATCTGACATGCTGGTGTCCTGATGGCTCCCAGTACCACCATCAGTAGATGGCAGATGCATCCAATTACGTGATTCATCTCTTTCTGGTGACTGCTCAACACACAGATTAAGTAAAGAGGCATAATGATGGCTGTCCTTTGGTAGTGGAATGCCTACCAGTACGTCCTTATACATCTGCTGCAGAAGAGAGATCTTCATTACGAGAACATTCAATACTCCAGAAAATGCCGTACGTCTTCACTGATTATTCCTGGTCACTGCAAATCAGCTCCGAAGTTATTTTTAGCCAGTAAGAGAAACAGAAGCACTATGAGGCATTTCTCTTCTGAGTTACCTAGAAATAAATATTTCACTATTACTGAACTTAACAGGTAACTAGAATGATGCAAAAGAAAAACACACGTTTTTAGAGCTAATACTAGTGTTATTAAACTCACTTTGAAAAAACAGCAAGAGCGACAGTTGCACGAAACCGTCCCAGTGAGACATTAAAATGATACAAGAATTACCACGCCATGAAGAAGTTTATAGTTCCAATATTATACTACTGACACCAACGCTCACTTGCCGGAATTAACAAACCCAAAGATAACTATTACATGAAACTACTTCTGAGAGACATGAGAAGTCGGATCAAATCTTTCTCTACATTGCTAAAACTACTAAGACCTCATTTCTTCTGTGACAGATTCCTCCAAAAACAGGCACAAAGTTTCAACTGCAAATTTTCATCTGAACTGGCAACGTTTATTGCTCCACTAAGGCTGGATATGGCAACACCTCTCAAAAAAAACCAACCCCAAAACAATGGACACCAAACGACAAGTCCTGTCTTCCACTGCACGCAGGCTCAAGCTGCATAGCGTGAATACACAGGAGGGGAGAACTGGGCTCTTAATTTAGCAAGGACCAAAGAATTCCTTTACATCTACATGCACAGAACTCCTATTCAGAACACCTACATCTTGAAACCCAAAGAGGTTTTTCAGATAATTCAAAGGACCAACAATATCACAGGGTTGGTCTCAAGGGCCCAGTGACTGACAAGTCTAAAATTAAAAAAATACTTAAAAAACAGAGTGTAGAACTCATTAGAAGTCCATAGAAATACTTAACCACATTCAGGAAAGATATATTAAAAAAAAAAAAAAAATCTCAATCTTTATGGCCATGTCGATGGAACATATCTGTCAGTCACAACACTGGAACATTCATTATAGCTTGAAAAGAGGAGCTATTAAGAATGCAAATCTCTCTTTAAAGCGTCAACACTTAAGCACCCACAATTTTCTAACTGGTATGTAAATGGCTAGACAGATATTGTGTCTCCCCAGAAAACACAAGGATATACTTAAGAACATCAGGGTTTCTTTTTCACCTATATTGAGTGATGCTGGTCTGTAATATTTATCTTTTTAGGACAGTTTTAACATGTTCTCTAATCAGAAGTCTTTTAATTAAAAAAGCCCAAACTCACTCATTGACCTTGACTACTGCAAAGTTAGGAGTGGGACTTATGTTGTTTATAGGAATTTTCTTCTGGCATGCTTTTTGGATGCCTGTCTTTAAGTCTGGCGTAGTCAAGCAGGTAACTTCCAGGTAGACTCCTGAAGCCATCTGTCTGTAGCTGGCTTTTCTTTAAAATGTTACATTTCCCTTTTCTTACCAATGGAAGAAAACTTCTAAAGATCTTCTCATCTGTGTATCAATTACAGCTGCATTTATCATCACACCAAATAATTTAAATTACTATTGCTTTTCAGCAGACTATTAGAAAACAATGAAACTACAAAATTCAGTATATGAGGCATTTTTGGTTTAGTTTATAATATTTACAAGTTTTTAAACCACTATGAAACATTGAGAATTACACCTTCATTTTGACAATTTCATTTTTTTAACTGCAGTTGAAGTATTCATTGACAAAATGGCTTCCCAAAGGTACAAAGGACTAGGGGTAGACCAAGAGATGCTACCCAGACTCCTCACTTCTTCCACCATTGGGCAGCATTTCCTTCAGAAGAGAATCTAAAATTAGAGAAGAAGTTGCCTGCAGGGAGTGATCTACAATTCACTCTGGTGTGGTATTTTTAAAGCCATTCAGCAATGGCCAACCTGACAACTCCAAAATGTCATAGTATGTTCCTCACCTAACCCTCACCCAGCAGATCTAAGAATCCTTCCCCCGTCCTTTCCCATATCCCACATTTTAGATGTTAAGAATAAATCTGATACTTCAGACAATAAATTCCTTCTTCCGTTTGCAAATCTATTTGGAATTCTGCTTGAGGTGGAAATTTATGACCTGAAACCTCGTAAAATTTTTTCAGAAATCACTCTGAATAATTTATATAGCTATTGTTCCTGTCTTTGAGTTTTATTTCTTCCTAAATGAATATCTAATAAAGTAAAATTATCTCAACACATTTATTTCTGTGTTCAAGATCAACTTGAATTATCATCCTACATGGTCAACATACAGATCTCACGCACAAATTCATACGATACAGGTTGTCATGGCAGAAGAGATTTACAACTCCTCTAGGACACGTACTATGAGATTTTACCTTCACCACATGATATTGGTTGTGCTTTCCCTGATCCTACCAGAATACATTTGTATTATACTGTTAATTTGCACCACACTACAAAAACAACTGTAAGATACGTCTCACTCACACATGACAACAGTTCATGAATAGAAGTCATAGAAATGAAATGTGAGGGGGCTTATTTTGAAGAAATTTACTTCAAAGAGAGGGAAAATGTCAGACAATGACTAAACTTGTTTCAGACACAGTAAGAGAGCACAGTGAAAAGCTGAAAGCTGAAGAGTAAAGAAAAGCAATCATATTCATACACCAGAAATGACAAACTCCAACCCTTACTTGTATTATTTATTTGAGTTATTCATGACAGCACCTAGAAACCAATTAAGGTAATGCCTCACAGTGCCAGACTCCTGCATAAACAACAGGAAACAGTTCCAAAAACTTTATATATAGACTGGTCAGGCAAAAGACAGAAAGGAAAACTATACAGAAAAAAAAAAATTTTTGCTATACATTATTTTCATGAACACATTAGTTAGGCTTTAACATCAAAGCCAGTCATGTGGAGCTGCAAACAAAATGAGAAGAAACTTGATGGAAAAGGAAACGAAGAACTGGAGACGAAAACTCAAGATGGCAGCTGAAGCCTTTAAGGTTTAAGGATCATCATAAACCATGCCAGTGAAGTTTAAGTAGTTGCAAATGCCTGCAGAGTATCCTAAATCACTGTTATGAAATATGTATTTCTGTAAGGTGGGGTACTTAATTTAGCACAAAGTCACAGAAAACATTGATTTGACTGGACTAACATTGTTGATATCCCATTTTCCTTTTTTTTTTTTTACTAACACAAATGGCTTATGATGACACACAATTACTCAGAGATATTAGCGAAGAGGCATGATCAGAGGAAGCTATTGTCAAATCCCTATATTAGTCTTTTCCTGTCATATATACTATTGAATGTTAATTGCACAAGTAGCAACTGGGAGAAAACAAACTATCCAAAACCCCCCTATTTTCATTTAAAAAAATCAAATCAGATAAACCAAAATGAAACCGCAGTCCATGACTTTCGGGTATGAGTCTGAAGGCTCTGGATCTCCTTACAATGCAATGGTTGAATCATTTAAGCAATAAAATATACTTTGGACGACTTATACCTGCAATGATTTCGTAGGCTCATCTCACAATAACGAATACGCTTCTGCTCAGAGCTGAAATAGTGTGAACGCCTCTAAAATAATGTCATTTCCTTCCAGAGGTGGCAAATAACCTCTGCTGCGAGCTGTCCAAATCTGACCGCTAACTAAAGCGCACCAGGTGCTTTATCTGCTCTTCTGCAAGCATCTGTAGCCACCAGACAGGAGTAGCCAGACCCGATACGACCTCACTGGCCCCCTATCGTACCTCACACTGGTTTCGGACACGCCAGCGCTGGGTTACTGGTAGAAAGACCTCGCAAAAAGCGACACTCTGACAGGGAACGGTGAGAGCAGGGCGTGTGTACCCACTGCCCCAAAACACCCGGGCCGCAGAGCCCCCCGCCGCCTTCCCGGCCTGCAGGCCCTCTCCCGCCCTCACCCTCCTCCAGAAGGCCCCGTCAGCCTCCACACCCCGCTGCCGCCGGCCTGTGGGCCAGCCGAGGCCTTCTCCGCCCGCCGCTCCCCTCCGTGCCCCTCCACCGGCGCGGCCCCAGGCTCCTCCGCCCGCCCAGGCCGGACACCGGTCGCCGGACACCGGTCACCGACCCCCGGTCACCGACCCCCGGCCCCGCTCCCCTCAGCGCTCCCGCCTCCGCCCCTGAGACCCCGCCCCTTTCCCCCCTCGAGGCGTGGGACCGCCCCCTTCCAAGCCCCGCCCCTCGCCGCCCCCCCCTTCCCCAACCTTGAAGCCCGCGGCCCCGCTTAGTCACCCCGAGCCGCCACGCTTACGGGCCCCGCCCCTCCCCGTCCCGCCGCTAGGCAACCGCTGCTAGGCAACCGCCGCGACTCACCCGCCCCCGGGAGACTGGACGCCGTAAGGCCCAATTCTCCTCCGTCAAAGCCCCGGAACCGCCGCAGCCGCCCCCTTTCCCCTCCCCTCCCTTGTCGCAAAGCTCTCCCCCTCCCCCGCGCCTTTACGGCAAGGAGGAGGAGCCGTAGGCGGAGCTGCCGTCAGCCCCGCACCAAATCAGCCGCAGCGGCGGCCTGCGATGGGGGGCGGGCCCAGCGCGGAGGCAGCGGATTGGCGGCGGCGGAGGTCAGTCCCTGCCCGCTGACCCCAGAGCGAGCCGAGGGGGGCGGCTCGGTGCAAAGTGTCCCCACACGGCTCGGCCCCCCCCCCTCCCCCCCCCCTCCCCCCTTCCCGCGGCCGGCCCCGCCGCTCCCCCCGCCCAGCCGCCGCCGCCAGCGCGGGGGGCGGCTGCGCACGGGCGCGCGCCGGCCCCCCCCCCCCACGCCCCTCCCCCTGGCGGCAGACAGGTAACGGCCGCGGGCGGCGGAGCCCCCGGGCTCCCTCACGGGGTGGAGGGGAGGAGCGGGGGGGGGGGGGGGGCGCGACCCCATGGCTCGCCGCGGGGCCTCCCCTCGTTGCTACCGGCTCAGCCCCTCCGGCGCGGCTCGCCGCCGGCCTGCTCCGCCCCGCTCCCCCTCAGCGGGCTGTGAGGGGGGCTCCGCCACCGCTTCCCCCCCCACCCCCAGGAGGGGGTGCTCAGTCCCCCGTTGTTTTGGCGGGGGAAGGGGGCAGGCAGGCTCCGGGCCGCCGGGCCCGCTGCCGGGGCTGCCTGCGGAGGGGAGCTCCCCGGGCGGTGAGGGCGGAGGGGGAGCCTCGGGCCCCTCAGGAGCGCGTCCCCAGCCCCCGGTGGGGCCCTGGCTTGCCTCCCCTGCCGCCGGGCCTTGAAACTCTGCGCCGGGGCTTCGCTGGCTTTTTTTTTGGGGTGTGTGTATGTGCGTGTGCGCTTGACGGTTCCTGAAGCATGAACTCCTGCAAGGGAGCGATTTTAATTTCCCAGCAGCTCTGCTTTCTGGGTTACTTCCTGTCCCATTCTTTAGTACTTCGCTTTTACTTCAATTCTCTGGAGGAGCTGGCTTGACAGGGTAGCGGTCCTGCCGTGATTGTCCCTCCAACTCTTTCGTATCCTGGGAGAGTGCCCTTCTTCTCGAGTTGAGGTCCAGATTTAGATAAATAACCCTTCCCTGTCGACTTTTTGAAGGCTTTTCCTATTTCGACCTGCTCTTGCTTTGGTATTAACCATTTTTGCTCTCTGTTTCTCTCTTTTATGTCATTGTGTGGCTGAGTTCTACTTTTATTTTTTAGGTTTAAGCTGCCTTGAAGGAGAATTAACAATTGTGACTCCAAAGAACAAAATAAGACAGAAGAGAGACAACAGCACTCAAAAAACCCCCAGAAAGGTGATAATTAATGTAGACTCTCAGAATTATCGTAGACACATGATTTGGCTGGGGTTGGGGCCTCTTGTTGTGTTTTTGATGGATTTGAATAGATAGCATTAGATTTCTTTGTTCTCTTAAAACCTACTTGCTATGGAGCTTTAAAAGGTTGAAAGCTCTGAAGCCCATTTGAAGTACAGTTCCTCTGTCTTCTTGTAACACTTTGTCATTTTCTGAATTTGATCTGCAAACATTATTGTGGTTATGAATTGCTACGTAATGGTTTTTGGTATCTCCTCATCTCAGGAATGTCACTTGAAATTGCTTCACTCTGGGTTGTGAAAAGGGTCTTTTCTTAAAGCCTTTTCACAAATTTATGGGTGCAACACTGGATTTGTTTCTGCCCTGATTCTAAAATCTTTATTGGAGTAGGTCACGGTGATTGCATTATGTTGGTTTAGTTGTACTTCACTTTTGCGTGGGTCACTTTTTTTTAATTATTGTAATGGAGCTGCAAAAATTGGAATTCATTTAGTTGGATGGTGTTTGCTGACAAGTATTTATCTTTTTGGGTTAAGATCGTAGAAGAAGATAATGCTGTTAGGTGCTTAATGGGAAAAAAAATGAAAGGAGTCATCAAAAACAATCCTGCTGGTAGGAGGAAGGTTTAGTTTCAGGGGGAGAGCAGTTCGTAGGGAGAATTGCTTGTTTTATGTGGTAAGATGAAGAGATGGGTTCTAGAAAGAGAGAGAGTGGGGGGGAATGATGTCACTCAGCCTTTTTCTGCATCCTACTGTTAGTGTGCTCCAAATACTGGAGTTTCTGCGCGTTCTTTTAATGCAGAGTCTGTCGTGAATCCGTTCTAATCCGTTTCAAATGTAGATGAGTTTGTGTTATTTTGGCAAATATATCCTCTATATAGGTCCCTCTGGTCTTTGTCATGTTTTCAGAGATGTCGTTGACTGTACCAGAATGTTTTTCATTGTCAGCAATAAATTATTTTTCAGCATTAGTTGCAGGGGAAAGAGCAGTACCTGTTGCCAAGGGTCTGGGTTGAGGGTGGAGCATTTTTCTCGTATAGGTGTCTTCAGCATATGATAAAAAGTGGCTGCTACACGTTGAAGATTAAGTAGAAAATCCCCCCGTAACACAAGTGCAGCAAATCCTGAGATGCATTTTGAAAGTACAGGGAAGAAACAATCCATGTTATTTTGGTACCATACTGCAAAACCATAAGTAATAGTGGACCATGGGGACAGGCCCAGTGCGGTTGCAGGAGGGATTTTTATGCTAAGAGGTGAGACAGATGTGCATTTGTACAAACTTACCAGTGCAGTTATGGCACACCTGTTTCATCCAAAGTTGGTTTGTTATGATGCTGTTTTTACAGCCCATCCAGTGCATCTAACGTTGGGGCTTGCATTAATGTAGCTACTCCAACAGGACACCTCTGGGTGCCGGAAAGTCATAAGATCTTTGGGATTTATTCACGGAAGGAAATGTAAGTTTTCATTTGATTTGTGAAGCTCCTTCCTAATGCAAAATGCCAGTGCAGCAAAGTTTGATTCAGATGCAGAGACTGGAATTGAGTTCACAGGAATCAGGGAATTATCTTCTGGCAGAAGTTCGCACATGATCAAAACAAGGAGCAGAGATAAATGATGTGCTGAAGTCCTGCTCTTGGTCTGTGGAAGAAATGCAGCATATTGCAAGTATAGCTGAAGTTGCACTTCCTTTTTTTTTTAATTTATTTATTTTCAGGCTATATACTCATTTTGATTTTGCTTTTCTTTATTGTGAATTCTAAACCCTTAAAAGAAATGTGCCGTCTGAGAGGCTGTTTTCCGTTGTTCCAGCATTTGCTTTCAAAATGGTACTGTCACAGTGAAAAACTTGCTTTATCCACTGAAGTCATCCCACTAGTTTTGTCCACTTGGATTCTTTTAGGCTATATTAAAAAGAAATACAGAGCAAATACAACTATTTTGGAGATTTTTGAATGAAATAAACTCTATAAGCAACACTCATTTTGTTCACCAGCTGTGCTACAAGTATTAGGGCTGAAGTGACTGCTTTAATGTGGTTTGAACTAGCCGTTGTTTTCTGCTTCTGTCATTCTATGAAATATTGGTGTTTGGATTCTTTAATGATAGCAAGTCATGTTAAAATGCATAAATCTTATACGTTAACACTTGCTACAAATTATTACTTGCTTTTAAGGCTAAGCTTTCATCTGGCTGTTACTGTTTAAAACTTAGTAACAGCACCACTGTAAGTTAGAAGAGAAATTGTATTTTATGCTCGGTACTAGAGGATCTCCAAGCATGCTGCAGAGCACAAGCTCCCTGCAGTTTGTCAGCGCACATCTTGAGGGAGGAGAGTTGTGGCTGTGCAAACCTGATGCAGCGTTCTCTACGGAAGAAGATCCGTAAGGCCTTGCTTTGGCGTTGAGGACTTTGATTTGGAAGGATTTGCAGTATTTTCTTCGCTGGGCTCTGCTTGTGGTTAAGGTTGCCAGTGTACGGGTGGAAATTTTGAGGGTGGTTAGTAGCTGATGGGTTACAGGTGCTTTCAGAAGGTGAGGTCTCTTTTGCTCTCCAGTTACTTGGGCTGGGTGATTTCACTCATTCTCCATCAGCTGCAAAAGTCAGACCTCACAACCTCTCTGTGAAGTGGATAATAGTTGGTAAAACGATTCCTCTGTGCTTCAGTTTCAGCCACCTGCAGAATGTAACAACACAACAGCTGCTTGTTAGTATAGAACACCACCAGTCAGCATCATGCAGGGCTATAAACACCTGAAGTTGATGGAGGACTTTTCAGTTAACTCTTAGTTATTTTAAATTTGGTATGTCCGAGCTATGAGGTGGCATTACAGAAGCTCTGACGAGAAACGTGTAACTTCTAATGAGCGCTTACAGCGAGCGAAGGCTTCTTTCCTTTGAAGTAGCAGTTTTCCTGTGATGTGTTGGGTTCATGCCCTGTTAACTCGTTGCTTTCAGACCCAGCAATTCGCATGTGTTGCTTGGTGATTTTCATCTCAGGCACTTGGATACCTCGCTTGATGCCTGGCTGGGAAGTAGCATAGAACATCTAGCAGAAAATACATACAGGATTATGAGGCTCTGTGAAATTTTAATGTTCCACATTTATTTCCAAACTTTATGATTGGGGTATGAGAACACAAATAATAACATGATCGTTTGCCCTGCTCTCTTGTCTGAAGAGCCCCTGAAATAGGAAGCTGAGCAACATATGAAGATGATAGTCGCATTTAGTTTCCTTGTCAAACATATATTGGCCGTTTTTTAAATGCTGTTTTGAATGACGACACGTTTAGCTTGTTTGAGTTTTGAAATGAGTGGGAGAAGTGGGTTGTGAGAATAATGAATGCTAATGTGATTATCCTTATTCCGCAGGGCTTTTTTTTTTGGTGGTGGTGGTTGTTGATTTGATTTAAATGTCTTGGAATACTTCAACCACAGACAACAAGGATCTGCACTGATTAAGTCTCTGCTGGATATTAAATATCGTGTGTAATGGTACACTTTCCTTGTTGTATAGAGTTCAGCCAACATCAGTGAATTATGGTCCTTATTCCATTCTTGGACGCGTCATCTTAGCGTTTAGGAGTTGGGTCTATCTCTTAGGCCATCTGAACGAGCAAAGTACTGTATTAGAAGGTCTTGCTTTTAGTATCAACCTTGAACTTTCTTTGAAGTATATACATATGTCAGAATTAGTTTTCCACATGATGTTTGCAATGACTTTAATGAAGTGACACATTGATGTAGAAAAGTCTAAGATCTCTTTGACAGCATGAGACATTATCAATAGATAATGAAGATGTTTGTCATGGTTTTTTTTTAGTGTGCTACTTCTACTACAATTATTAGTATCTTAAGCAAACTTTAAGTCATTGAGTAAGAGCTTTGCTTTCACTAAATATGACTCCTTTTTATTAAAGTTGAAGATCTTACTCTTGCCATATGCAGCTAATTTTCCTTTGGGGGGAAAAAGCTTGTTACTTTTTTAGTGGAGCAATCTGTTACCTTGTCTGTAGTCTGTGAAGTCAGTGCAATTCTAATTTGCATCAGCTAATAAAAAATGTGTGGGTTTTAAAGTGAAAATCATGCAAAAATTAAAAAAAAAAAAAAGGTGAACTAACAACTGATCATCTATGCAAAAAAACAAGGCTAGAAATGTGATCAAATTAGGTCATGGCAGTGCAATTTTGTGCAGGGCTGTGAGCATATCTGCAGACCTTGTGTGTTTTATCTTAGGAAGCAAAGCTCTTGGAAAATGCGCATAAGAGGGATGAAGAGAGCGTTTTTTCATCCTCCTCTTCTGAGCTATCGTCGGGAAAGCAAGATTTTATGTTGCATTAAGTGACGGGAATTTTAACTTAAGCTAAAAGCTGCGCAGTTCATGTAATTGTTCTCGTCCAAATCATTTGTAGGAGAAACAAGTCGCAGTTGGTTTTGTGTGATCTGCTATATGGTGAAGCAATTAATGCTTTTATTATATTATTGCAGTGCTCGCACATGGTGAGGGGTCCTGTCGTGAGAAGCTTGCAGCCAAAGTGAACGAAAGGTCAGGTAGAGGTGTACAGAGAATTAATGAAGTGACATTGATGAGTACAGGCTCTCAACAGTGCTGTGAGAGATGGTCAAACGTTGGGACTGATCCTGTTAACTGCAGATGACAAGGAAGGAGGATAAGAAGGGCTAAGCTGAGGGAGGAAACTGGATAGGATTGTAACTGGCGCTCAGTAAACTTTGATACTAAAAGGAGGGTTTTTATGTATGAAGAAAGCGGTGAAGGTTTTTGAGGTGGTGGTATTGCTGGTGTGGTGAAGGTGTCTTTACCTGTTTGCGAAACGCGATGTGTGTTAGCCTGATCCGTCATGTGAGGGAGAGTGACTGTCTGGTGGTGCTACAAGTTCAGCTGAAGGACAGAGAAGTCAATGCTCTATGTTGTCAGGTTTTAATCTTTAGATAGGGAAGCACAGATGGGATGGAGATTTGAAAAAATAATAATAAAAAACCCCAAACAAAAACCACCACCAACAAAAGCCCCAAACAAACAAAAACCCTCAAAAATGCATTGGGAGGAACTAAGTGGATCCTGGAGGCTTTTCCTGGCATCCGATTCCCACAGGGAGATGCTGAGCCGTCAGACAGAAATGCCTACTGTAACCTTTGCATCCATTCTTGTTCCATGGCAGGAGCAGATATATGTAATCCTTAGAGAAGGCTTTAGACCGTTTCTTCAAGGTTTACTCCAGAGAGGAAGCACATTTCTTATTTCTCTTGTCTTCCATGAAGTATTCTCTGTAGCCTTTTCCTCATCTGGCAGAACCAAACTCTCGCCACCTGAACCTCTGGAGGACTGTCTGAGAATGAAAGAAAACACACTTCAGGGCCTTTTCTGGCATAACTACATTAAAATGTAGCATTCCAGCACAGGTACAAAGTAAAAGTGAGTAAACATCTCACTTCTACTCTTTGCGACTAATAAGAAATATCCTTTGTTTTTTTAAGGGGTAGCAGGTTGTTTGACACACATGGGCACACAAGATTATGAATAGTGAAGACAATGAAGAGTGGGACATCCATCAAAGACTAACAGCCTCTTCTAAGGTAATTCAGGAACACATTGAATTTATCCTGTTGTACTTGCAAAATCAATTAAGTTGTTGTTCTTGTCCTCCATTTTCATGGCACTCTATAGTCATTATCACCAAGAATGTACAGGTACATTTTTTTGCCCCCTCTGCTTCATTTCATTTTTTTACTTGCATGGGGAAAGCCAGTATGTAGCAATCCAAGTGCATACTGTGTTCTGAATGAGATTGATTACAGTTGCAAAACATTAAATATTAAATGCCAAGTGGCTAATGACTTCCAGTAGTCCTCCTTTCCTTCTCCAAAGATTGATGCTGTAAACAGGGATTTGCAAACAGGAATTTTAAATGATCTGTGGAGCAGAAGTGAAAATGTTTTCAAAGCTGGTGTGTACCTAGAACTATCCCGAAACCTTTAATGTTACAGTTTTCTTGTAATTTGAATTTCATTGCTTGCCATAGGGGTGAGATAGAAGAACAGGTATTTACAGAAACAGTGCAAGTGATAAAAGGAGCTGCTTATGCCTGACTTTGTCTTCTGCTTTGTATGTTTTAGTACTTATGTACTTTAGTACTAGCTAATTTGAATAAGCTTTGCTAGTCACATGCAACATATGGGGCCAGTGCCAACTTTTGATAATGCTACATTACAAATATACCCACCAGCTGAGAAGTGTGATATAAAGAGCTTTGCTTTTTCTTAACCAACTGTCTTCGTAGATAGTTGCAGGGGGGATGCTGCTGGTCCCTTACATGAGAAATCCCATTTCGCTTCGTCTGTTTAGTCATCCTATCTCTTTCTGTGGCATTTTGAGCAACTAGTTTGACCTTAATTTTCAGGATCACGTGAGATCTTGCAAGTGTTAGTCCTTTACAAGAAGGGACTGTAAAAGTGACAGTAGGAAGTTTGTTTATATTAACTTTTGATCAGCTGTTCTTAGTTTGAGAGAGAAGTTTTCATACCTTGTTTTTGTACACATTCAGAAAGTAGGGCTAAAGGGGCCCACTGATTTTTTTTTTTAAGGATCTCCCCTGACTCATGCTTTTATCAGTTGGATTCTACTATCAGCTTTCACCTGTAAATCCAAAGAGAGTTGGAATTCCATTAACAGTACTATTAGTAGTGCGATCCAGAATGAAGTCAAGCTCACTGTCTTACAGGTGAGCATGTTCTGGAGCGCTAATTGGAGTTTAGAAAAGAGCTTAGCAAAAGCTAATTAGAGTCAATAGAAATACTTCCATTGTCATCAGATTAACCAAGTTTGATTTTTGGAATATGCTGCAGAAGCTGAACTGTAAGAGTTAGCAGTTGCTGGTTTATAAATCCCCTTTTCTTCCAGTGTCAGGTAATGGAGTTTCACAAGTTATACACTGCTTTGTTTTGTTTTATACTGTTGAGCTAAAAAGTCTTCTTTCGTGCCTCTGTGCTGAAATAGTGATTGTTGCCATACATGGGAAGTTGAAGCATTTATAAATGTCAAAGACAGGCATTTGCTGTATGTGATTTCCATATTTGCAATATAAGTAGGGTCATTGTAGCAACCTGTTAATGGTGAGTTTATATCTCTCCAAGAGGCAGATAAATAACTTCTCTGCAATGGGCACAACTGGGTGATAGAAGAGTGAATCGATAGCTGCGCCTTTATCTGGAAAGATGGCAGTGATTGATGTTTTCACTTTTCTCTTGTCTGTGTGTGTATCTGGATCACAGGAAAACAAGTGCCCAGTGGAATATGGGGAGTTGATTGCAATGCCTTCTGAATGACCTATGAATCATAAGGGTCTGGAAATCCTTATGATATTTACATAAAAGAAGGTCTAGATGATGATGTGGGTTGACATCCTAACAAAACAAGGTTGCTGTAAATTTTGAGTTTTCCTTAAAATTCAGTTTGATCTTTAGAACTTTTCCTTGTACTTAAATATTGATTAACTTTACAGGAGTTTAAATATGTCTTTCTTTCTCTTTTCCTTTTTTTTTTAAATCTTCTAGTTCTGTGTTAATATCCATTGCAACAGTTTCAGAATATTTTCTGAGACTTCTATTACTCAGCATTGCCTTTCTCATACCCTGCTTTTATTCTCTTTCTTCTGATACTCCTTTCCCTTCTAGGAATACCTGTTAATGGGGTGTGATGTGCAACGTATGTGAAAATGTAAACATTTAGCAGACTTGAGTACTGTGGAAGAATACCTAATTTTTTTTCTTGTCCCCAGCTGGGTAGCAAGTAGAACTGCAGATGAGTACTTTTTAAACAGAGCATGGAGTATAGTACTACTTTCTTTCCCAATGTATGCCTCTATCTAGGCTCTTTTGCAATGGCTGTTTTAGCCTTTTGGCCCAGCTCTCACGTGCAGTATCAAGGTGATTATAAGTTGAATTCTTCTGGTCTATTTTCTCATGGTATTTGACAGGGTTATATTAACTGCACCTATGTGTTTTCAGGTCTCGTATATTATCATCTTTGTGTTTGATTTTTGGAATACAGAGGTTCTTTGCAGTCTTTATATACTAATAAAGAAGTCCACAAGCCAAAATACAGAGAGTAGGCTGAAATTAAAACAAAAGGGGGAGAAAAAGAAGAAAGAAACTTAAAGTTTTCAGTTTGAACGTTACTGTTACTAATATGCATGTGCAGTGGGTCACAGGAAAAGATGATATTAGAAAGATGAAAGTATTTTCACTGAAGCTTGGAGGTGATACATTTCTAGGGGAAAAAAAAAAATCATAGTTCAGTTGCTCTCGCAATGCAGTGCTGTTTCATGCAGTGGTTTAGGTCATCTGTTTAACCAGTATCTCTGGAATTAGTGATACTAACCATGTCGTGATTTTTAAATGAATGTTGGGTTCTGGGGATTTCTCATTTTGCTTATTGCTCAAGTGCTTTAGTTGTGGACTCTTGTTTGATGCTGTCATTTCTGAAGAAAATGTTTACTATTTATAATGTGTAAGTGTCCTTTTCTTTTGCAGTTCGGTGATGTGAGCCATGTACTACGATTTTGCTAGTAATAATGAAATTGTTGGGTTTTGTCCCATGTATAAAATGACTTTGCATACAGGACATTGCTTTTAATTAGTGCTGACTTTTTTTTCTAGATATCACTTTCCTGGTTCCAATCCTAATTTATTCATGCTTTATATTGATTCAAGGTGACTAGTGTGACCTCATGACACTTCTGTAAAAGCCAGATTCAGCTAGGATGTTACACCATCACTGTCGGAGAAACCCTGAACTACAGGAAGAGTTGCAGATTCAGGCTGCAGTTGCTGCTGGCGATGTTCACACCGTGCGCAAGATGCTGGAGCAAGGATATTCTCCAAATGGTAGAGATGCCAATGGCTGGACCTTGCTTCATTTCTCTGCAGCAAGAGGGAAGGAGAGATGTGTCCGTGTTTTTCTTGAACATGGAGGTGAGTTCTCTAGAGAGAAAAATCTTGATACTCATCTCACAGCTTTCTAGTCCAATTTCTACTGTAGGGCTTTCCAGCACTGGTTAGGTATCAACTTTTGATTTTTTTTTCTTTATTTTTTTTTAAATTCATAGTTGTACTTCATCTCTCTTTACTTCTGATGCATACTCTGTGAATGAGGTAATAGATTAGCTTTATATCTTAATACCTTTTTTGTTTCCAGAATTGCCTAGGAATTGTTAAAAGAATGAATAAGCATTATGAAAACAGGGCAGAAGGACTCACTATGAAATTAAATGCACTCGCAGTACTCGCTATAGGTTTTTCTTCTCTGTTAGGGGCTCTTGTGAGAGGAAGGCAGGTCCTTGAATTGAAATCCTAGGGAAGTTTGTTTCATAATTCTCAAGCAAGTTAACAAGTCACATTAAAGACTAGATTTCCAAGTAGGCTTTAACAGAGCCTGGTAACCTTTATGAAAGCAGGACTCTCTGTGCAAGGACTTCAGTATCAACTAGTCCAGTTGAGTTTACACATCTCCTGCATCCCTCTGTAGTGAAGCTTTATTGCAAGAACTGATTCAGTTGTGTTGGTTTAAGTGATATACTTGCTTGGGAGGTGATGATTACCCCTCAAATGGTACAGTCAATATTTTTTTGCTCTATCTTCTTTCCAGGCCACCTAAAGTTTTAGAAATGGATAGTCTTAATCTTTTAATGTGATACTGGAGAGGAAGAATAATAATCCGTAGATGTTCTCCACATTCTGGTCAGTGCTCTTAAAGAACAGCATCCTCTATTCTAGCGCTGTTCTTATCAAATGAATTATGAACTAAGATGTTTTTCCCAAGGAAACTGAAATTATCTTTTTGATGCTTTACGTATCTGAGGCCATATGGGCCCCTTATGTGTCGCAGTATTTGTCGTATGTATGGATCACCCTTAAAATTGAATGGCATTACTAGGCTGTGGTATTTACACAATTCGTGGTGATATGTTCCCTAAGAGCAGTAGTGAAATACAGCCTGAACAACTGGACCCCACTGACATACCTACTACAGATTCTAATTGTATAATACTGGCAAACCCTCATGTCCTTATTGGAAGGGGGGAAAAAGCTACTAAATTGCTCCAACAAATAACTTTAAATTCTACTTTTTAAACGTAATGTGTGTGGATAATCTCAAGCTTTTAGTTGCATAATTCAAAATTTTTGGGCTGTAGGTCTCAAGATGTTGTTTTTAGCTCTCTAAACTTGAAGATGATCTGCAAAAAAACCACAACTTACGTATTCCTGTATATTTTCATTGTATAAGTTTTGATATTTAAATAGCTGCTGATGCAGTGTTTTGTTTTTATTTTTGTTGTTACTCTTTCCTGTCTGAAGTACCAGCTCAATCTGATGCCTCGTGAAAACTGCCTGTAATGAAACACCCTTGTTCTGGAAGCAGTTTAATCACCAGGACTAGAAAGTTGAGTAACAAATAGTGTGAGGGTTAGTCATCTACGGCAGCTTTCCTGTAGCTGAGCCTCGCTTCAGAAAATTGGCAGTTTTGTGCCTTGCCTTGTTTTCCCTCAAAATGGAGGCATAAAAGATAATGAGTATTTAAAACATAATAATGTCACAAGTGAGCTATTAAGCAGTGAATGAGCTGACTCTTAAAAGCCGAGTTAATCGTGCCTGCCTCATTAGTGAGAGGTTTGTGTCTACCTTTCTTCACACCATCTCCACCTTTCTCCCTCTGAAGAAGTGGATTATTTTGATGTTGATGCTTAATCCCTGTGAACCAAAATGATGCTGGGGTGGAGAAAAAAGGTCATTTTTTCTGGTGTGAATCTTACGATAAACAGAGTATTGAACTGACCATATATATTATTAATAAAAAAGATAGTGAGAGGGAGTGGATGGAGTTCTGGAAGAAGGAGGGAACTGAGATGTTAATGGGAAGGAAGGGGCAACTGCTGATAGTTGTGGCTGTCTGGAGGGAAGATGTACCTTAGCAGAGCTGGAAATACTTTCACAGTACAGGAATGAGAAAACAACACTGGGCTGTTGATGAGCATTAAGTACTGTGCCTTGGATCTGGGATGCTGGACGACTACTGACGTAGTCTTGCATGGTAGTGGGGTGGAGATGGAGTTTGGCTGATAAAGGCTGAGAAGAAATCTGGTCACTGACCTGGAAATAAAAGGTAGCTGCTTATGGGAGTCATGACCTGGCTGCCTCCTGCTTTTGCGTTTTTTTTTCTTCTCTTCCATCATTGCTCACCAGCAAAGAAAATAGCCAGAGGACAGTGTTGTGCATGCAGATTGGCTGATTTGAGTGGAGGCGGTGGAACAGGAGGACGCTTTTTATTATCTGCTGAGCAATGACACACAGATAGATGGGGAAAATGCATTAAAAAACCCAATCCGGACTAAAGGATAAAGGCAGCAGAAATACCAGCTAGATACAGAGGTGATAGGTCAGATAATAAATATTATTTAGCAAGTGATGAAATGCAGAAAGTTGATCAGAACCATGGAGAAACTTAGTTTTCATGAAAAATAGTGAATTTGGCTTTCTTAATGTATTTGTCTCATTTTGATAAAGTGAAGATTCTGTGAAGCCAACTCTTTCCATATGTAGAAACAACCTAGAGTCACGAAGCTCAACAGGAAAGCAACACAAAAATAGGGAGTGGGGTTTTCGGTAATCTTGAATTTTTGTGTAACAAGCTTTTTTCCACTTTAATGTACCTTTTTTGATTTTCAAACTGACATACTGACAATCCAGTGCTGGACAAGCCACCACTGTTAACGTTACAACAAGCTAATGTCTTGAAAGTGTGTAGTTGTTAGCTGACCCTTGCCGGTATCTTCTCAATACTGATTGAGCAGGCCAGTTTCTGGTCACTTGTATTAAAGTGAAGAAATGATTCACTAAAGCTCCTAGAAATTGAAAAGTAACAGAAAGAAGTAGCCAAACAGACGTACTTATTTTTAGTCTTGGCTGCAAGGTATCTAAATTTTAGTAAGGTCACACAGAATCCCAGGGAAACTAGAGAATGCCAAATGCTCATCTCCTAAACCAACTCATAAAGTATTTCTATGTCTGAGCAGTAATGCTTTCCTGGAGGTCTCTTCTATCAATGTTGTCCTAGAAAATTTAAACCAGAAGCTATATGTAGCCGTGTTTCTAAACCTTGTGGTCAGAATTAAGCCCTAGTTGGGGGAAGTGAGTTTGAAATAACAAAAATACTTTGTGAAGCCAGAAGCATTGCTTTCTTGGCTTCCCAAATCAGACTGTGATAGAATGACCTAATGAAAGTGTCAAGAAAGAAGGGAACTGTCCCGCTGAGCTGCAAATTGAAACTCTAAAATATTAGACTCTTGTTTAGGAATCTACGTATCCTCTAGATTACAGAATTAGAAAAAGAGTTTCATTAACAGTAGAGTTTAAATGACTAGCTTAGGTGCCCAACTTTAGCATGAAATAATCTGAATAGCATTGTGTTGCAAATTTTCAGTCTCAAGTGAGCTTGATTGCAGTAATTTGGTACCCTTGATAAGCAGTTCAAGGTTTATGCCATTGTATTATGCCTTATATTTAAGAACGTTAGATGTGACCGAATGCAGCTATTCATGTTTCTAAATTCTGCTCTCTCGAAATTAATGGGAAGCTTGAAAAGAAACAATTGTTTGATAATCAGGATGGAGGCAAAATAAAGAACTGCTGGCAAGTGCTGGCTTCATCCCTTTCTAGTTCAATACTTTTGTAGCAGGTACGTTTGGGTTTTTTTTACCACTCTGCAGATTCTGAAAGCTAAGGTAAGAATCATTCCCAATTCATTTCTACCTTGCTGGTGTTCCAGGGGGAGAGGGTTACTTTACAGCATGATACCAATACTGAAGCCTTTTAAAAAACAAACAAACAAAAACCCCCACAGCAACCCGAGTTCCTAAGGCAGCATCAGCTTTGTAGCATTATTTTTACCAGCACAGGAACTGAACGGGTGGAAATTGCATGCAACATAAATGCAGAGCCAGCTTCTGCTGAAAGCCGTTCAAAAGTTTTCCAGGAGGTGGCAGCAAAACATTGCCTGAATGGCAACAGATGTTTTGGTCTTGTTAAAATTGTTTCCCTAATCAAGGGGGAGACTGGGACTATTAGCTCACTGGAAGCCCATCATCTTAATGGGAACTACAGTATTTTTATCGTGAACTTTTCCTACCGGGTTTACTTTTGGAAGGTTAGTTGTTTGAGTTGCTTGGTGGCCTAACTGAGAAACTTTTTTTCCCTAATCTTCTTGAGACACTTCTCTTAGATGACTTACATCAGTGGTCAAAATCAATGAAATTTTAGGAGTAGGGAAGGCATGGAAAGGTACTTACAGCCATAGGTGAAGGACATCCTTGCAAGTAAATTGTTGGGTTTAGATTACAACAACTTGTATAAAAATGCATATACATGCATATGCAAAAGTTGGGGCGTATCTGACTGAATTTGGAACTGGCATAGACTAAGCAGCGACAGGCTCCTGCACTTCCATTCTCAGTGGAAGAGAGAAGGCACAACATTTTTTTTAAAAAAAAAAACCCAACCTTTTTTTCTGGAAAATGGCCCTGGGTTCTGCTCTCTTCTTTCCATTACATCCATCTTTCTCCCTAATTCAGAGTGCATCATCCCTCTGCATCTTAATTCTCATGCTTCTACTGCTCATTTTATTTATCACCAGTCAGGAGATAATCTAGAGTAGTCTGAGCAGTGTGAAGAGAGACACCCTGGGAGCAGCAAACATCACTTTGAAATAGTATCTTTAGTGTCTTTGTGGGTTGTACTGATTCTTTGCTATATTTTGGACATCATCTTAATGCAAGTTAGGAACCACCTATTCAGTCACTGACTTAATTTTCCTGCCAGCCTGTGGCTGCTTCGTCAATTACTTTAACTCGGGTTAGTGTAACTTTGCAGACCGCTGAAACTTGTGCTTTTCACAGAAGGCTCAGGAGGTTGTCACTACGAAGGGACTAAATCTCCCTTATTCTTTCTCTTGTTGTTTCTGAGTTCCTATTCTATACACTAGGGGCAGTTTTCACTTTTTATTTCTCTGTGTAGTCAGGCTGCATTAGTTTGTTGGGTTCTTGTTTGTTTGTTTTCCTCCCTTTGGTCTTTAAGGATTTTCTTAAAATGTAAAGTAAAGTTGCTGGATCACAGAACGTTAGGGGTTGGAAGGGACCTGGAAAGATCATCTAGTCCAACCCCCCTGCCAGAGCAGGACCACCAAGAGTAGATCACCTTTTCTTCGGTTATTAATTCAGTACATGGGAATAGTCACTTGCTTAACAAGTTTGGGTGTCCTGAGTAAGTAAGTTGATTTGATTATTTACATTTTTAAATTCGTAATCAGACTGATTTTTTTGTGCTATGTTGTGGGGGTGCGTGTGAAATCCGTGTAATCACTTGTATTCTGCACTAACATTTTTTCTGGCTCCTTCCATAAGTGAATGCTTACATTCTTGTAAAATCTTAAATTTTTATAAAACTATAAATTCAGAACAGATTCATCATCTATAAAAACAGACTTTATCAAGATAATCTAAAATAACATATATCCTACATGCTTTGGAAATCCTGCAGACCACAGAGAAACATTTTACCTAATACAGTATTACACCCTAAAAACAATACAACGCTGCCAGACCACAAAACATCCGCAATTTGGGACAGCAGATGTTTCTACACATGCTTCTTTTTAAGACCAAGAAGCAACACAAGGGAAAATAAAAAAGTTGAACATTGAGAAAGAAATGTAATATTGTAGAGCTGGAGGAAAACTGGATGGACAGAGAGATTTGAGTAATTAGCCTAAGAGTGCTAGGAAGATGTGGAAAACTATTTGTCAAATGGAAACATATGTATATGAAAGAAAATTTTTTTTTTGTAATTTTCTTAAATATAATTTAACATTTTCTTAAAAATAGCATGTTCATGAAAGTAAGAATTAGTTTGAAGTACAAAAAATCCTGTCATGTTATGCCTGAAAAGACTAACATTCAATCGTTTGGTTATTTTGTGCAGCACTGGATTACTGTAATGCCTTCTAATTATTTTCTAATTTTATTTTAACTTCAGCTGATCCCACAGTTAAGGACTTAATTGGAGGCTTCACTGCTCTGCATTATGCAGCCATGCATGGCCGAGCGAGGATTGCACGCTTGATGTTGGAATCTGAATATAGAAGTGACATTATTAATGCAAAAAGCAACGATGGTTGGACTCCCCTCCATGTAGCAGCCCACTATGGCAGAGACTCGTTTGTCAGACTCCTGTTGGAGTTCAAGGCTGAGGTTGATCCGCTCAGTGATAAAGGTACTACACCGCTTCAGCTGGCCATTATCCGAGAGAGGTCAAGCTGTGTGAAAATCCTTCTGGATCACAATGCCAACATCGACATTCAAAATGGTTTCCTGTTACGATACGCTGTGATCAAAAGCAATCACTCTTACTGCCGAATGTTCCTTCAGAGAGGGGCGGATACAAACTTGGGTCGCTTGGAAGATGGACAGACACCCTTACACTTGTCTGCTCTTAGAGATGATGTGCTTTGTGCACAAATGTTGTATAATTACGGAGCAGACACTAACACAAGGAACTATGAAGGACAGACCCCACTGGCTGTTTCAATAAGTATTTCTGGAAGTAGCCGACCCTGTCTGGATTTCTTACAAGAAGTGACAAGTATGTATGTAAGAGAAGTTAATCACAGGACACAGTGTCCTCTAAAAGCCTCCTTTGAATTTAGCCCCAGAAAAAAAAAAAATGCTTCCTCTCTGCCCCTTGATGCTATTTAAATGCACTAGAAAGTTTCTGGGAAAGTGAAGGGATTGTGATACTGGGAATCTCTTACTCGGCAAAGGTGCTAATGTTAAGTATATTCCATTTAAATTAGTTCTGTTTAAATATCTACAGGAAGCATTGATTTTTAAATAAGTGAACTGTAAAATCTCATTTTATTAATGGCCTTAGCGCACAAGATGTTTGAGTTCTGGGGGGTTGTTTTGTTGTTTGGGGTTTTTTTAGTGTCTCTTTAATCGTCATGCAAGTACTCTGCAGTTGGTGGCTTTTTCATCTGGCACTGCGACTGGGGCAGAAAAGAGCTTTTGCTGCTTTGTGTTCTCCCGCATTCTCTCCCCCCTACACCAGACAACAAAATGGCATAGTTCATTTGTGCAGCTTGAAGGGGCTTCGTGTGCTGTGCAGCTTCGATTTGATTTTGTTGATGTCTTTGAAATACGGAAGAGATTTTAACTCATCGTGACTTCTGATATTTAAGAAGAGTATTAGGCTTCTAATATTCTGATCACTTTTGATTATCAGTTTATGGTGTACTAGGTCGGCTGAAGGTGTTCTCTTCCTCTCATTCAACATGGAACGCTATAATGATGTTTCATAATTATCGTATTGCCTAAAGCATTTAGGAATTGCTGATTAGCAATTAGCAGGAGTTTGCTAATTCAAACGTGTTAAGATGGTCTGATAAATTATCATTCTACTAGGATGATCTTTGCTTTACAGAGGGTGGGGTATTTCATGTATCTTCCCCCCCACAGTTCCTTTTATTTTTTTTTTTTGGATGTGGTAGTTTTTATTGAGAATTAAGCACCCTATATGCTCTGCAAAGAAACTGAGGTTTGGTGTGGGCTGGGGGTGAATCAGCTGAGATCTATTGTCAGAGGCTGACACAAATAAGCACTTGGAATTTCATTTTTGTCATTGTGATTTGTGGTGTTATTTTTGTTTTTATCTGAAGCCTAAAGAGAACTTTTGGAAAGGTGGAAGTTGATAATACAAGCAACTAATAGATTTTTAATGTGCCTGCTCCTTCTCAAAACACATTTCTTTCTGGTTGCCTTTTTGGGAGCCTCTCACTATGTAATAGCACCATCAGGGTTATTAGTAGACGATATAATATCCTGGCTTGCAACTTTTCACAGTCTTAGGACATATCAGTAAGCATGAAGGCTTAGACTGTGTCAGTGTTTCCTCAATGTCTAAAGACTAATTCAGAAAGTTGGAAACCAGTACTGTAACTTAGGTTTAGTTTGCAGATTCCATACCTTAAGGGTTTAATGTTAAGTGAGGAGTAAATTCAGCTACAAAAAAGTAGCTTAAATTTGTGGCCAATGTAAAAGTGTGTTGGAATTATCCCAGGTTTGTGCTAATGGAAGGAGAACTGGGAAAGCAGGGAGGGCTCGTGCTGACAAAACAGTTCAGCTTTGTGCTTCTGAGCAAAACTATTAGGAATATATATTTACAAACAGCTATAAACAGACTCTGCTGCCCTTATTATGGATATGCAAACACTGTCTTCCATGGTTTTCATGAATAATCACTTTAATAAGGTGGTGTAGGAGAGATGAAATGGCTAAACAGTGAGCTGGGATTTTTGGTAGCAGAGTTCCCAATTAGGTCAGATTGTGTACAGGGAACTGTTGAGATCTCGCGCTGGGGAAGAATCTTGTTTCTGAGCCTATTGCAATATATATTTACTAGAAGAAAAATTGACAAAATTTTTAGAGAATTCTTCTGGTGGAAGTCTTCCTGAAATTATCTCTTGTGGTTGGTAACAATGCCTTGGTCGTAGGGCTTAACAGGAATTTCTAGTTTGTTTATTTGAGCATTATACCAAGTGCTTAGTATAGAAATCTGTAACTGTAAGTTTTATATGTGCATCTGAAGTTTTGAAGAGTATATTTGATAGCAAAACAGGAATTAGTTTTTACTTTCACAGTAGGTGAAAAATTTTAAGCTTAAAGTTTAACGTATGTGAATTATGAAAGTTATCAAACCGATCTGTGGTTGCATACTTCATATAAATGGGATACTCTTTGGCAGTCTACATGCAAGATGTAAGTAGCTATTTATTTTTATACCCAGAAAACATATTTGCACAGTTTCAGTTCCTCAGAAAACATCCTGTGTGAATTTCCTTTTGTTTTGGTAGGCGTTATAATGGGTAATAATCACAGCCTTTAGCCCAGGTCCCCAGTTGTGAGTAACAGACAAGAAACCAAGCTCTCAGAAATACTTGTTGTTGGCCCTGAGCGTCTGCAAGAAGGTATTGGATTTGGGGTTTTGACCCTGAAGGTCTCATTCTTCCTGGTTCCTTTCCTCCTAGAATAATGCCAAGAGGAAGGAAGTTATTCTGTAGTTGTGTCTCAGTATTTAAGCATGAAGCTGGAAGTTAGGAACAGCAAAGTGTTTCATTGTGAGTCTGCCGTTGACTTGGTGTTCAGATGGTCACTCGTCTTTTTTTTTTTAATTTTATTTTTTTCACCCCTCTCTTTTTACACTACAAAACTGACCAAGGTCTCCCTGTGAAAAAATGATATTGAAGATGAAAATTGCTTAATGGTTTTATTACTTGCCTTCCTTTTCCTTACTGTATTACACTGTCCTACTCCAAAAAATACTTATTGGCAACCACCATAGTACCTGAGATCATCTGATAAAGGGTGGTTGTGGAGCACTTCAATATGATGCTACAGTTCTGTGAGATCGGAACCTGCTTCTTCATGAGTGTCAATAGATTAAGCTTGGAACATACACTAACACAAAACTGAGATGCAGGTCTATGATCTGTATGAAGACAGAGATACATATAGCCTTTTTTTTGGTAGTGGATACATGTGCGATTAAAGTCCTGGATGGAATGATTTATGTTGAAGCTGCAGTTGAATGGGATTTGTGAATATTGAAAAATTATAAAGAGAATGCTGGAGATGGCGAGGGGGGAATGCAAATATTAGAAAAATACTTAAAGGTTTAAATGAACTTTTAAGATACTAGAGATTCAGTTATGATATTAAAAAGGGGAATAAAAAAAGCTTCAGCCCTTCTCCCTCCCCATAGCTCTCATTTAATGTAATCACTGTTCGGGTAACGTAGCAGACAAGAGGGGCTCTGCCTAGCTGTGCAAGTTGTTTGTCTGTGTCGAGGCAAATAGCTAAGTAAATGGATATGGCCACAGTGGTGTAATATGGCATGTATGTTAACAGGTATCAAAGAACTAACTTCAGATCTGGAACAAGATCTAAAGGTTAGCAAATGAATTAAACTAAACACTTCATCTGCATTCGTTCCTTTTTTTTAATTTTTCAAAGGGCAGATCTTTGGCTTTGACCAGAGAGTGTAACTTTTGTGTTTAGATTTATAGAGCACTGTGCAGAAAAACATAGACAAAGGTCCTGTTAAGGAAATCCTTATACATTCTTTGTGTCTGTCCCTTTGCTGAATAAAGATAACTTCTCAGTGGGATTTTTTTTTTTACTGGAGGAACATTTTAAAAAGGGTCTGTGCATAGTTTAAACTTCTGTGAGTACAGAAGTGGCAAAGTGAATTAAGTGAGTTTCTACATATTTTATTATGTGGCTAATTGCAAAGGAAATGGTATCTTCATGTGCCTTATAAGATAGAACTTGACTGGAATTGCAAGCTTCGCTTGCTTCCTTGGGTGCTCCTGGAAATCTTGCACTGATGAATGTGGTCTGCTTTGTGATCCAGAGTTATGCAGGGCACTAGGGTAAGAGGGTTATTTTGTATTTTCCATTTTAGCTGAATTGGTGATAAACAAATACAGCCTGAATCATGAATGCTTTCTGCAGATTGCAGGTACCTATTTGTTAAAGACCAGTGCAGGTTTTGATACCTTTATAAAGACATAGCCCAGTGCTTTTCTTTCTAGAAAGAGGAAAGGGACCTTTAAAATAATTGTTTAACTCTTAACTCCGAATTGCCTAGTGTGATATTGAAAAATGTAGCTACTAACTCAGAGTGCAGGTAACTATTTATATTAAGCTGTTGAATCATTTTTGTATAGCTATACACAGATGTATACTTTGGAAGAGTTTTTTTCCAGAGCCCTATGTGGGGGGAAAAAAAATTTAAAAAATGTGGCGTGTAAGGTACAGCCACCCCTACTCCCATTTGCACACCTATGCTGTACTCTGTTATAATGTAAAACTAGTGTAACAGTGAATCTTAAGCCTATCTTTATGTTCGGAGCAGTTACTGTCTCCTAAAAATAGATAAACGTTATGGTTTTGAAATTCTTAGCTGAATTTCCGTAGCAGTTTCGCAGTTTCAGCAACCGAATTTATAGAAATGTTAGAAAATATTTTTAAAAAGTTATACCAGCATATTCAAATCTGAATTTCATTGCTAAATACACCTGTTATATTTAACATTGAGCTTTAGTGGCGTTCTGCTTTTCCGTATATTAATTTTCAGTCCAAAATACTCTCTTCCTTGGTACATATTTTCTGTGCCAGGTATATTGGAATTTAATAGACATCTAAAACTCATTGTGCAGAATTATTTTTCAAAGACCAATGGAAACATACTTCAAGCTCAAGTTTTCTAACAGAGGAATACTGAACACAAAATTCAACTAGAACTTTTAAAATAACTTGTATGATATCCAGTTAAAAAGAATTAAAAGCTCTTTGTCCCTGCTGGTCCAGGTGCTGGTTCAAGGAGTTTGTTCGCTTTCTCAGTGAACACCCTGTAATTCTCTTTCTAAATTCAGCCCTGTGTGTCTTATATTTATATATTTCAGACCTATAGATTCTTGCTACTAGATTTTTCTGGTGTTTTGAATGCTGGAAAATGAAATATCCTCTCTAGTTATTCTGCTGTTGTTTTTTACGGAGTACAAGACACTGCATTTCCTAAACTGTTAGACTTACTCCTGCTGCCACAAACAGCTGAATTCCCATTCAGCTCAGCGACGGCTGTTTACTAGGTGATCACATCCTTTCAGTGGGATCTTGTTTGTGCATCCTCATCGATGTTTGTCTTGGCTGGTGGGTGCGAGTTTCCAGTTGATAAGTTCAATTATCTTTTTCAGTTCCCCCCACCCCTCCCCCAAAAGCCAACAAAATCGTAACTAAATTTAATTACTGGCAGTAGCTGAGCTCCTTCACAGTTGTGAATAGAATCATAGAATCATTTTGGGTGGAAAAGGAATGAACTGATGGATTTAATAGTTAGCTGTGGATATAAATACTTATTCTGATACTCTAGAGGAACTGAGCTGTTGCCAGCCATACGTCAGCCTGGTTTCAGCTTTTTTTTTAGTGCTTCACAGAACTCTTATTTTTGAGTTTTCTTTGTAGCTAAAAAGAAACTACCAAATGGTTTCTTGCTACTGTTTTCAGCCTTTCACAATTCCCAGGGGAGAGAGAGGCTCAGTTTGAAAAATACCACTGTAAGCTTTTTTCTAGACAAATGTATTAATATTGCAGAGAAGACTGTGGGCAGCTTCTGAAATATGTCACTGGTGTTATTTTTATTTTTTTAACTTCTGAAACTGCCTATTCGCTTCAAACTAATGGCACTGATGGCTTGCTTTTAACAGTGCTTTTTTTTAGCAGGAAGAACAATAGATCTTCTTGCATCTTACAAGCATATTAATTTCAGTTACTCCTAAATTTTCTCTTGGGTAACAGAAGACATTGGTTCATGAGTTTTGCTTTGTGCAGGTACTCCTGTATCTTCAGGGGAGGAAGCTGGTAGGGATTCCCCCTTTCCACCTCTGAAACTTTTGCTTAAAATTGGGTGAAAGTCCCTAAAAGTAACTGTTGTCAGAGGTACTAGGTCTAATATTATGCCTGAATGATCTTTAAATATAGACCTATTAGGTGAGTTAGTGTTTTATTTCTCGGGTGGCGTGGTCTGCATAGGAAAAACGGGCAGGCACGGGTCTACATGCCTAAGCTCTGGAGCAGTTTTAACAATGACATATAGTTCTTTTGTATAGGCAGTAAATCCTAAGTGTAAGTTCTGTCTGTCTCTGAGAACAGCGAATTCCCAGATAGAATAGCAGAAAAGTCTTGAAACTGCAGAAAGGAAAGGAATGGAGTATTGAGTGGAAATTCAGGATTAATTTAATAATTTGTTGCTGTTAAAACGTGATTATTTTTTTCCTTTGCTTTACTGGAGAAGGCCACTCTATTAGTAATAATTTAAAAGGCTTATTTCAGTATTTAAGTAAAATAATTATTAATTATTGCAGGGGGCAGAGCTCGGGAACTTGCTTTGTTAGCAGCTGAAGAACTGAATTAGGAAAATCATCAGCTTTTCTATGTGCTGAAGTCTGCTGCCTCTAGAGAGAAAAAAAAATTGAAAAGCGAGTCCTCTTTATTTTATAACCCTGTGTTTTACATTTCTTCTATTTTGGAAAAAGCTTTTCTGTCATGTTTGGGAAACTCTACACAAGAAGTGCATTGGTGGGGATTTCTGCTTTGCGTTGCAGCACGTAGCATGAGCTGTGGGGGACAAAAGGTGAACTATACGTGTGTCTCTCCTGTAATTTATTTGATTATCCCTATAAAGCTTGCAAAATAAATCAGCTGAGCTATCCAAGTTGTTCGGTGAACACGTTAGCGATCCTTCAGCCCTACAACAGCGGCAGGTGTTTGCTGCCCTGATGGTAACTCGGGCCGTGGAACAGTCGAACAGTAACCCGGCTGCTCCAGAAGAACAGCACTGCCATCGTCGGGGTGTCCCTGTGAGACCGGGGCAGGGATGTGTTGGGGTGGTGTTTTTTTTGAAGGTGATCAGTAGTTTTATGTCACTGTTTTGCATGGGAATGGTAATTAGGTCAATCTTACCTCTTATGTTTGTGGGTTTTTTTATTTCTTTCTCATTTAATTCTCTTCCTTTCTAGCTTATTTGCCTGAATAATTTTCCAAACTTATGATGTGGGATATAATCAAAGTTGCTGCTACTTAATCGTTTTTAAACAGAACTTTATTCTTAACTTGTCTCACTTTGCCAAATTACTAATAACATTTTTCATTTGCCAAACCAAGGTTCACTGACATCGGTCTGTAATCCTTTATTTTTTTTCTTTTTCATTCAGATGCAACCAAGAATGAGTAAGTGTTCTAGACACCGTTTCTAATAAATCACAAATGCATTAATAACCCTGGAATTTGCAAGGCGTGACCTAAGACACTAACAGCCACTAGATGTAGCAACTGGTGCTTAACACTGGAAATGTCCATTGTTAACACATTCCCAGGAAATATTTTTAGGCTTATCAGGGGAAAATGCCATACATTGATAATCGAGTCTTTTTGAATTGACTGATGACCAATTTCTTCTGGGTATTTTAAGTTGTCTGTTCCGTTTTGTTCTCAAAACCCCCATAGGATGTTAATTAAAAGGCATTCATTTCTGAAACCAGGAATCAGTGTCTCATAGCTGTATTATTGTGTACTCTGCTACAGAAAATACACGTATAGATCTGTAGTCCTCTACACCCGCCAACGCTGCCGTTTGCAGTTAGCTTTTGAAAAGGTGCATCCCTTCTGAACCCTGCTTGCATTCACCTTTAAAGCGTTGTAACTATTTCTTTATCACCATAAAGATTCGTTTGCTTAGTTGCTTAACAAAAGTAACTTTTCTTTCCCTGAAACTTGAGCATTCAGCTGTTGTCCAAGTTGTATGAATTCATTCCTTCAGGTGGAAAAAAAAATATAAATTGCTAAGAAAAGACACCAGTGGACAAAGTAACTAATGATCTGTATTCGGAGTCATGGCGAAGGATATAATTGAAAATAAATTGACGTTTAGATACTATGGTGATAAGTATAATAAAAGTATTGTAAACTTATATGAAGGAAACTCAAATTTTCACATTCTTTAATTTCAAATCTAATTTCTGTAAAAACAGGCTGAGACTATTTTCATGCATTACTTCTGCTAGCTTACCTCAGATAATTTTAGTGCTTAAGATAAATCCCAGTGTATACCTGTCTGTCAGCCCATTTCTATAGAAAAAACTATGCGGGGGGAGAAAGGAGGAACTTGCGATAAAGGGTGACTGAAACCCTGTACAAAACGCCCGAAGTAGAAAACAGGAAATAATTTCATAATCTTTTTACTCTGCGCTTACCAGAAAAGTCTAATAAACTCATAATGTCAATGTCTGTTTAGCTGATAGAAGGTTTGTTGCTGAATTAGGAGGAGGATGGAAGAAGGGACGGGCTCTGGAGCCAGCTCTGGGACTGGCTTGGGTGAGGAAAACCCTCCCGTCTCCTCCGAACAGGTTTTGTGCCCGGTGAGCTGACAGCGTCCTGTAACACCCGTCTGTGGTGAGCCCCGTATGGAAGGATTTCCTCTTTCAATAACGTCCTGCTTAATTGGTGGCAGCTCAGGAAAGCTAATTGGAAACGTCCATCTAAGTTATTTAAAGTTGCTTTTGTTGTTCTGTACTGCTTTTTAAAGAAATGATTGATTCGAGCAGTCAGCTCAATCGAATCGCCGTGCCTTCCTTTGCAAAAGCAAGCGCTGTCTTTTACCATGAATGACTATACAGATAATACAAGACTGCAGTAAGTTGCTGTGTTGGTGACATTATCTTGATACCAGCATAAGCACCTACATTGCTCAGGGTGCTGAGTGTTTGGACTCGGACAGGCATCAGGTGCCATAACTGTGTAAGCCTCTTATTTTTCTTTTTTCAGGCCATGACACAGTTAGGTCGATGATCAAACTATTGATGAGCACAGCGCCAGTATGGTGTTGGGATCATTTCCAAAAAGATGTAGCAGAATGAGGAGAAAGCACAAAGGCAGGCAGCTGGTTTGGTCAGAGGTTTGGAGTGGTTCCTGTGGTGGTTATTATGGTTCCTGTGGAGGTTATTAAATAGTCTTCAGCTTTGGGAAGAGGTACTGAGCATGAGTGGAGGATGGAGGTTAATATTAAGGTATGTAAAATCATGACTGGTGTGAGAACAGTTATTCATTATGGGGTTTTTTGTAACTCAAAGAATGGTAGGCACACAACGAAGCGATCAGGAAGCAGATCTAAAATAAATAAAAGCACTTTGTAGTTTTCCAGCCAACGCCTAATTATATTGTGAAATTTGTTGCCACGGGATGTTTTGGATACTGAAAGTATGAATGGGTTCAAAAAACATTAGACGGATTTACAAAGGGCAGGCCGTTCACAGCTACTAAAGACATAGATCTATGTGCAATCTCTGGTGTAGGAAGGCCCAAAGGCACCAGTGCTGAAAGCTAGAAGGGTATATTGGGACAGGATTTCTCAATGTGTGGTGTTCTGCTCTCTTTCTCTCTTTCTTCCTTGGGACCCATTGCTGGGTACATTCAGATACAAAGCTAGATAAATCTTTCTTACGTTATGTTCCATGGGCGACCGTTTCTGAAGGTGTCTGAATAGTTTCCTGTTAAGAATGAGTTTGAAAGGGAACCGATTATTTTGGAAAATCCTTGCCATAAATTCTGAAATTCATGTGATGTCAGTAAAGCTTTTCCTCTGCGGACAGTGCTTAACTTGTATTTCCATCTCTTTCTATTTGACGAGGCTGTGGCTGCATCCAAAGCCTAAAGGCTTCATTTTTTCATTAGAAGGGAAAAACAATCTTCAACTCTGCCACACAATCCTTGAATGACTTTTATAAAGCCTCACTCGCTAGGGAAGCTGCCTAGTCCTGTTAATTGTACGTAGAAGTTTTTGTCTTAATGTTTGGAAAGAATCAAGACTGAGGGGTTTTTTTTCCCCCAGGTGTTACAAGGTTAGAAAGAAATCCACAAAAAAGTTAAATGGAGGAGTTATGCTGTTCTACAATGCTTTAAGTGTATGTTGCCACCTCGTGGGAGTCCTCACATGGATAATGTCACTTTACACTGGCATCAGTAAATTATGTGCATGTAAAAATGTATTTCGGATTCATACCTTGATTTTATTGAATTATTGTTCATTAGAAAGATATTAACTTCCTCCCTTTTTCTCTTGTAATTTTTCCTTTCCTTCTGCCTCTTAGAAAACAGCCAACATCTGTGATTTTACTGAGTAAATGATCTCTTAAAGTGTGTTTAAAATGTGATCATTTTACTTTTATGTGTTCCTTTTGTCTTTTCAGGACAGCCCAGAAACTTGCAAGATCTATGCCGAATTAAAATCCGTCAGTGTATAGGCCTTCAAAACCTAAAACTACTTGATGAACTACCCATTGCCAAGGTCATGAAAGACTACTTAAAACACAAATTTGATGATATCTGATATCCATGAAGAGAAGAACTCTGAGCAAGATTAGTTATATTCCAGATACTGAAGAGGCTTGTTGCCTTGCACAAAGTATATCCTATGCAAATTCTGATTTTTCTGTGAAGTCAGAAGGCAGGTATACACTTCCTTGGGTTTTTTATACCACACGCTAGAAGGTCTTAATTTTTGGTTTCTTGGTCCAAGTTTACAAGGTCCAAGCTTTCTATACAATATCACATTTTAAAAATTGCTGTTGGTTTTTTTGTTTGTTTGTTTTCACATTTAAGCGTGCAGACTTGCAGTGGAAATGGAAGGTAGCCTCTCAAGGGAAGTGGTTGGTTTGAATTGGCATGCTGAGCAATTATTCAAGAAAATAAAGTTTGGAAACCAAGGCACTAGTCCTGCAAATGGATACTGATAGAAAGACCTTCAGAGCCCTGTTGTCTGTTGGGACTTGTGTCTCTGCCAGGGTGTGTGTTTTTGCAGGATAGAGGGAAGAGTCGAAATCAACATGTCCTAGGATAATGTACAAATATAATTTGGAAATTAAAGGAAAAAAAATGCAGTTACCCTATTCAGTTTGAGGGTCTATACATTGGCTCTTTTTATATTAATTCTTTTCCTAATTACTGTAGTTGGGATGCCCATAAAATTCAGGCCCTCTTCTTTCCTGACATTCCCTGTTAAATGGGCGGCTATTTGTAAGTCTATTTTTAACAGTGACAGTACACTACAAAGAGGCATAGCCTCTGTATTTTTTACATTAACTTAAAAGAGTAAAAAAACTTAGATTTTTTTGAAGCCAATGTATTGTTTCTCATACAGTGCCTCCTGTGCAATAATCTTTCTGATGTATTTTCCCTTTATGTGTGATTCCCCCACACACTATTCCTCATTTAGTCTCAGTGCATTATTTCTGAGAATAGGAACTGCTGCCTCTCTGTAGTGTTGATGGGACATTACAAAAGTGATGTGGCAGTTGCTGTTCATTATTACTCCCTGGATTTCATGAATGTATAACCTGCTTTATTTCACTTTCAGTTGAAATTTTATCTACGGGTTCTCAGCTAAATTGTGTTCACTTTTAAAAAAAAAAAAAAAAAAGACATTGGCCAAACCCTTTTGTTTTAAAAGCAGTGATGGATTGGGTTTTTTGATTGCTCCGAAATTCAGTTTGTTTCAGGTTAGAGAGTGGGAAGTGCACATAAATTAAGATGCATTTTATAGTGTACAAACAAAAAAGGTCTCATTCATGTTGAAATTTTAAATTTTGCAATTAATCTGAAAGCAGCAGCTGAAAGCAGTACTGAAATTCGGCTACTGAATGTGTTTTGCATACTAGGTATTAAAAAGATCTGTTAAAGAGTTTTGTTTCTGATCATAAAAAAAAGTTCTTGCTATCAAAAAAAGGTTGGGCCAAAATGTGCGGTAGTTTCACTCTCTTTATTTTCAAGGGATTACAGAGTCATCGTAAGGTTCTTGTCAGTGTCCTCTACTTTTGGTTTGCCATCCTACTGGCTCTGAAAGAGCCTCTCTAATATCAGGAGTACTTTTGTACCAATTATACCAATGGAAGCGGGGGGATGACAGGAACGGTGGTGGCTTTTAAGTTTAACACTGTCACTTTCAAAATATTTAATATTAAAAATATGAAAAGCAAGGTGAAGCAGGTATACTCATATTATTTAACTGTGCTTGTTCCTTTTACTATCTTATAACCTTGGACTGCAGTTCCTTGAGCACGAACCTTACCACTGCTAATGGATGCACTGAAACTATGGCAAGCAAGGAGGATTATCTCTCCCTATTGTGCCTGGCATTGCATCAGGTTTCCAAACAATGAGTGATTTTGGAGATACATGGCTCAGAGGATTGGTCATGGGATGTTGAACCGTTTCGTCTCCAACTTGTATCGGTTCAAGTCCAGCCTGCTTGAGCAGCGACCAAAAGTTTATGTCTCAGCAGTGTGAGCGAGCAAGTATGTCCAACCTTAACACCACGCAGTGCGTGCGGTGGGCACCTCTAGGCAGTAGAGCTTCATAGTGCTTCCTCCAGGTTGTAGGTAACGGTGGTGGCATCGTAGCAGGGACAACCTGAGAGCGTGGGTGGGGTGTGTGTGCGTGAGCTTGTGTGCGTGATGGTGTCTGTCAGCTCCTAGTGAAGGAAGAAGGATCAGCCGTTATGATCTTTAAGCTCTCCGGTACTCAGACAGGACAGACATTAAGTATTGACTGGCGAGTTTTAAGCATGAATCTTCAGTTTTGTGACATGAGATCAGAACCTTAAAATTGCTTTCTTTTTTAAACAAATACTTAGTACTGTTCACTACATTTGTAAGTTGGTCTAAACCCATGTCCTTCCCCACTGAATTTTTACAGTAATATTTTCTAAGGTAATCTAGAGTATATTTTAGTTGCAATCTATATTAAGGCAAATTATTTGTTCTGTCTGTTGCTGTGACTGATAAAAATTATGGAAGACTTTGTTGGTAACAAGAATGCTATTTAATGAAGAAATGTGTAATTCCATTATTTATTGTTTGAGGTTTGTTTTTTGGTTATTTCTTTTAAGTAACTGACATCTAAAGGGAACACGCATACATTTCAGGCCAGTAAAAAGCCTTTCTTTTAAATTAATTTTCATCCTATCCTCTCTCCACTCCCCAAGGTGGAGGGAAGCCCTTGCCCTTTCTTACAACGTTAAGCCATCTCTTGTAGCTGGTTTCTCTGACCTTGATTCAGCAAAGCACCACAGCACACGTGTGTCTCCGAACATACTGATAGTCCCGTTCGCTATCTTAAGTTACACATGTGCTCAAGTGCGAGTGAAGCATGATTATTCATTGATAATTCTATCCAAATTTCAATAATGGGGATCTTGGTCTTTTTGTATGATTTTAAATATTGTGCACAAATACGTTGAAGAACAAACTGAACTTTGTTTTTCATTTGGACTAGAATGTGAAAGAAGTGCATAATATGGACTTGTTATGTAGCCTAGTTCTATTACCTTAAAATTCACAGTTGAACACTTTTAATAAACCTTAAGAAATTGGCAAATACACCAAAGAATCAATATGAGTAAAAAAACTCTGATCATTAACAAACTGCAAACCTCATCCTTTAAAACAAAGCAGAAAGTTTTTGTAAATATTTGTTTATAAATGTACAGCAGAGTAAGAGTGTTTTTTAGATTATTTAATTACCATATTTCTAAACTATTTACATTATAGACAATACTTGTTAGTTTGAAAAGCTTTTGAGTGTTTTTTTGTTTTGTTTTGGGTTTTGGGTTTTTTTAAAAAATTCATTATCACTCATGCTTGGATAAACTCTGGCTTCCTCGGGATAGCGTGGAAAATTCCGTTTTCTGGCTCTAGTTGGCAGTCATAGGAGAACACATCTGGACAAACTCAGCTGATAAATACCCAGAGGCAAAAGAGAATATGTAGCATGTTTACTAGGGTGGACCTGGGCTAGATGAAAAAATTGGATCCTGACTTTTGCGGTTAAGTCTGTCGAGAGCCCCCGGTGACATTGTGACGAGCGCAACTTGCAGCCTGCCCGCAAGTCCAGCTTCCATGCAATGCTGTGTTACCAATATCATAATGTATTTTGTTCTTCCTTTGCAATGTAAGTTTTTGCTTTGGGTCAATTCAAATTTAAAAAAAAAAAAGTTCAACCTGGTTAAAACCTTTTTTTTGGTTTATGTTCTGTTTATTTCTAATGTAATGTTTTAATAACATAATACCACTTTACACACTTTCTCTCAATGTTTGTCTCTCTCTTCTACTCCTTTTCGCTTCTCCGGTGCACATGATTCTGGTAATACATTTGGTACTCAAATTTGCCCCTGGAAATAGGAGTTCAGGTGTGTCACGAAGTGTATTTTTTTACCAGTAAATATGAGCATAAAACTTGCTCTAGACCTGAACTCCAGAAGAGGGAACAAATTGGTGTTTAGCTATAACGAGTTGGATTTTCCCTGCTCAGATTCCAGTGCAGCCACTTCAGGGTTTTCTGAGAGGTTCACCTTTCCTCCTCAAGTTCAGGTACTGACTAAGAGGCAAAAGTGGACCAAGTAGAGGTCATATTTTGCAATTAAACCTATTTAGTGTCCATTTACTACTAATGAAAGTTGAATAAGGGGAATGTATATGAATATTCCTGGCACACAAATGGGAACTTGGGAGCATTTGGTTTCAGTCATGAGAGTAATGTTGAACCAAAAGTTGCAGTAAGGTTTTGGACCCTAAAAATTCGGAGAGGAGGGAGGCTAGATTCAAGGACATTACTGCTAAAGGGTAGTAGGGAAAAAAAAAATGTTGTTTTCCACTGCTCACTAGCAATATACAAACATCACTGGGAATATGTATGCTCTACAACCAACGGTTGTGTTTAGAACTGTTGATAGTGGTTACTAACAGACTGGCCAGACTCTGACTGGTGTATTTACTGAATGCTGTTAAAGACTTTTTTCCTGTTTATGTATCCTATTTCCTGTTTGAGTGTTCACTTGTTAAGTTTAAAACAATTAATGACTAATGTTACTACTTAAAAAAATCCTGATTTACAAGCTGTTGACAAATGATGTGTTTAGAATATAAAATCTTTCCATATATTGGTCTAAGAGTGCAATAAGGAAGCATACTTATTTTATATGGCAAAACACTTATTTTTGCCATAGTGTATAAGAAAACTTGTGTACCTCTGAAAGCAGAATAATGGAGCTGATGAAAACGAGCAAAGAAGAGGCTCTGCCATGTCTCTTCCCAAACAGCCTGGATTGAAGCATTTAAATTCTTTGCTCTGGTCTCTCCCCTCTGCTTTGGTTGGAGCTACCACCACCGCAGAGATTTTTATACTGTTCTTTCAAACTGGAGTAGTATTGAAAGGCTGAAGTTTGTTCTTGTCTTACATCACTGGCATATTGAATATCTCCTGTATGATTCTACTTCTTGACTTATGTTATTAGCCAAAGTAAAGCTCAGCATGTGATTTAATCCCACGACAGTAAGAAACAAACCAGATATCCATTGCTTTATGAAACCGTGCTACCAGGAGCTCCTCAGCCAGCACATTCCCCAGAGATCCACAACGTGCAGCTGGAACGGCAAAAAGTTGGGATCGAAAGCTGCATTGACTTTTATTGGGAAATCTCCAGCTGTCTAGTAGAGAAATCGGAACTCCAGCTGCTTCCTCTGCATCTGGGATCTCTAGTGCTGGTGACTGCTGTTTGTGAGGTCCCAGGTAAGTTTTGAATGCTGTTAAGGCTTCTCGTCATGTTTGCAAGAAGGATGTCTGACACGTCTACAGAGGGTGCTTGTAAAGGATCTAAAAGCATTTCTATGCCTTCTCTAAACTTGCCAGGTTTTCCTGTGTAGTGGGGTTTGTGTAGCCTTGTAGCAAGTGTGTTTGAGAGTGATGGGTGCTAGAGAGAGTATTTCCAAGAGTTTGATTTGATCTGTTGCAGTGTTTTGCAGACCCCTGAAATATCCATGAAATATTCCTAAAAGGTCTGGGAAAGGTGAATGAAAAGCAAGCTTGTAGGCAGCAGGTTATACAAGGGTTAAATGCTTTTAAGAGAAAATTTAAGTCTGTAAACAAAGAGCCTCAATTCTTTGTTAAAGACCACAAAAAATTGGCCATAACTTTTCTGTTCTGACTTGCAAAAATAGAGTTTATTTGCAGTCTTAGTCCTCTCCAATATGTCAGAAGATTATCTCTTCCTGTTCTGTCACAAGTAACTAAGAGTTAATGGAAGTATTACACTAAATTCTGTCCTCATTTCTGCCTTACACCATTGTAACTCCACTGAAGGTGGCGGTTACTCAACATTTAATCTAGTGTGAAAGAGCAAGTAATTGATTTGGATGGCCAGCTTGCAGTCCCGCTCCTTGCTTTATGGCCTAATGAGGGGAGTATTTTTGGAAAGTGTTTGCAAAACACTTTGTGAAGGAGCGCTGAGAGAGATTCTGTAGTTGAGGCCAAACTTATAAGCAACCAGTAGACATTTCTCCCCCAAAAAACCATGACCTGTTTTGATAGAGTTGCTTAAATGCTTTGATATCTAGTCCTGAGCTGGTGAGAGACATTTCAGTTTGAACATCCATTTTTGTATCTTGAGCAACTGAACGTATCTGCTTATTGTCTAATGCAGCAGATTACTTGAAGTAGATCTGCAATGAAATGTAAACTCATTTTATTTTCAAGGCTTAGTTACTTTTGAAGCCATTACGGATTAAGTTTTATATACATCAGTGTAACAGCAGGTTCTTCTGTCCTTGGCTGAATGCATGCTTCCTTGCAGCCTGCAGTCTGCATTCACAATGTGTTTAAAATACAAGTTTGCAAATTTGAGTAGCGTCTTGTTGGCTGAAGCAGTTAGAGCTGCCCTTGTCACTGATGCGTCTAAGCCTGAAGTGAGGCTGGGAAAGGTTACACGTCTACGTCCTGTTCAGCCACAAGCTAATTCTCTGTGATTTTTAGGTTCTCATCTATTACTGACTGTAGCATTTGCATGGGATAATAGAAATCTAGATTCAGCTTCTTCTAGTGCTTTGTTTTTAAACCTCAGAGGGTGCCCGGCTGCAGGGCATGGGTTATGGAAATGTGACTTCCAAGCTATGCCTGTGTCAAGCAGCTCAACTGGAGATCCATCCCCTAGCTGTCTGGAGATCGTTCATCTCATAACAGGTTTTAGTACAGCAGTTAGGAAGGAAAACCAAATAATTTTTAGAGAGCAGTCAGTCTGAAAATAAAGTGCCTGGAATGTTTGGTAGGAGGATGAAGTCGAGATGTGGGATTGTGTGTGAGAGAGAGCAGAAAATGTGGCTTTTGATCTTACAGAAATGTTTGGTATGTGGGTTGTTGGGCTCAGAAGTTTGAATGTCCTTAATATAAAATAATCTGCGTGAGTATTTGAGTCTGTTCCTTTTATACTTTGTGAGTTATTTAATGGTTAGTGAGCCAGAAAAAAAAAAAATCCGTGTTTGCTGGTGGTTCAGGCACCCTCCTGATATGAGTGGAAGGCTTGAATTAAAGTTCCCACTATGAACTGGGCAAATCAATTAAGGATGGGGATTTGCACTTGCGTTCCCACCTTTTAGTGCTGTGATTACAGGTTTGTAAAATTGTGCCTCAGAGGGAGCGCGTACCAAAACTGTTACACAATCCCCGAGGCTGACCCTGAAAAGTCAAAGTCACTCAGAGGGGGTACCCAGCTGGATGGAGCTCACCCTTGCATGTGTGAACAAAGGACTGATGCTCATGGCGGGGGGGGGGGGGGGGGGGGTGTTCCTACTTATCTACCTGGAAAAAATTAATTCAAGTCTCTTCTGGTTCCCTGAGCACCTTACCTTGAGCTCTGGTGGTGGTTGTGTTTATGGGCGCCCACCTGCTTCCAGCTCTAGACTTTGATACCAGTGCTGACCTTCTTTTCCTCTTCAGGACCTGACCTCCACACCAGGTCACTGAGGAGGGCAGGGAATGAGACCTTTGTCGCGCCGAAGGAGACCACCCTAGCAGGTGGATTGAACGGTGGGATTTCAGGCATCATGTAGCAGTGACATTCTCCAGTCCCAAATCCGAGGAATGGACAGAGAGATCTCTGCAGGCATCTGAAAGGGGGAAGGAGTCTGGGTGAAGCGTATGGAAGGATATTTAGGCTGAGTCTGAAAAGAATGAATGGATGTTTTATTTGTGAAAGTTGAGTGTGTAAGTAGGGTGTGGCATTCGGGAGCACGGACCTAAGATTGTGCTGTCAGAAAAATGGGATGCCGTGAAAGCAGATATAAAGCGAATGTTAATTGAGATTTATGGAGCAGGATTGAGAAAGGGAGGTAGGATATTGTCTGAAATACATTTACTGTTGTCATTTCAAAATGTCTGGCACCTTCCACCTCCTTCCATCAGAGGAACTTGCTATCACCACAGCCTTGGGATGTTGTGGGTGTAGTGTGTCAGTCTTAAAGCCGTCCCCTCTGTCCTTTGCCTGTCTCAGGGACATTCATTTCCTACCGTGTCAGCTGCTTCTGCACCGTTTGCTTACCATACGAAAGCGGAGTAGCTTGAAAAGGAAAGGTGGTGAGGAAGAGGAGACTGGGGATGATGAGTAAGGTGGCAGCAATAATTGTAACGTGTGCCTCGAGCAGTGGTAGGGAGGAAAGATCACACCTTTGTTGCAGTGTAGCTGAGTTTGCTATTGATCTGTTGTTAATCTGAGTGAAAAATCTAATGTGGTGCTAGTTTTTGTGGTACTGCTTAGAACTTCTATATGCTTTGCTTTTATTTTATTTTAATCTGCTCTCTTGGCTAAAGAATCAAGATTTTTCCTTTTTTATAAAACCAAAATACCTTACCCTGCAATTTCATTTACTTCCCTTCCAGTGTTTCATCCCAGATCACTGATTTGTCTTGTGTTGTTGTTTTAAGACTCAAAAATGCTTAGCAAACTTCCTTCTCATCACAACCGGTTACTATTTTAATGGATCAAACTGAGTAAGGGCACAACAAAATCTTACAGTGACATATCTGCGTTATTAGGACTGTATCCCATAACTCTGCTTTTAATTTCTTCATGTCCAAGTAAATTAAATTAAGTGGCTTTCTTTAAGAGTCTCATCAGCTGTTCTCAACCAATATTAGAAAACACTTCAAACGGTTCCAAATAGGACTTCTTTGAAAGACGACCCAGGTATGGCAATTTCAATCTTATCTGCTAAATAGCTTCAGATAAGCTCTCCTGCTAGTGGAGTCTTGTGGTTTGTGTTTTCTTCGCAAGTTTGGGTACAACACTGATTATTTTCCATTAGAGATTGCTAAAATTTTTGAAATCTACCATTCTGAGCAAAGAACAACTTTGCTGAACTTGAATTGCTTTTGCAATTCATTGGCCTTCCTCCTGTCTTGGTAAGAGAACGGCTTTTAACAAGAGCAGACCTCTTGTTTTAAAGGGCGATTTTAATGTTCCCTACATTTTGCCCAGATGTTCAATATCTTAATCTAGTACTTTGTTAATTCATAGTTATCTTGTCAATAAAGTGGCTTTTTATCAGATACATGTAGTATATCAGTTATTAGTTAGTCATATATACAGCGGAACTTGCTGGCTTTGGGTATTTCCTGTGCTTCATAAATACTTATATAATCTGTGCAGGCTCAGCTGTTCTTAATTCTAATGTGATTCATATTGTGCTTAGAAATCTGACATTCTTTGCATGTCAGAAACACTAATATATGTTAGTGCCGTATCTATTGAAAATTGACGTGTGTTTTGCAGTGCTTTAGTTTTCACTTCTTTATATTGCAGCATTCCGTATTGAGCAACACAGCATTGTTTTGCTTTTAAATTTGCCTGTCACCTTCAGTCCTGAGAAACCAGAAATAATTAGATTATATCTTTCTCTTGCCTTGCATAGTTTTCACTTGTAGTGAATTATGCCATGCAAAACTGTATCCCTCCAGTGAGAATTTGGTTGTCATTGTTATTAGCTACATCTGGACTGTGTAATACTTTGTACTTTGCACTACAAAGACTTCTTGCCTGTGGCTTGGAGTCAGAAACCGTGCCTCACCAGCAAGTAGGAATAGCTCTTTCCTCTAGCAAAAGTGCTGTGCTTAACCTCCCCAGGCCGTTCTGCCGTGGACAGAGCTGTTGTACAGACAAGAACGCTGCTCTCGAGCTCCAAAGGTGGTGTAACCTTGGCCCTTAGTAGACAAAAGTATTACAGGAATGTTGACCTCCGTGTGGACAGGTCCCATTTCTTCAATGACTCATGGGAGCCCAGAAGCGAAATTCAGACTTCTATCTACTTGAGCCAAATAATCTATTCTGATAACTGGATGAAAGTTTATCTTCAGGAAAGAAGTTTTAATGCACTTTTAAGGTCCATATGATGGCAAATCAAAAGCCTTTACTGTTCAGCCGCTTCTGTGTTTAATTACCCAATGCAGAGGAGCTGAAGCTTTTGTTTTCAGGTTGAGCCTTTCTAATTTCAGCTGGGAAGTAATGAATATTGCTGTCTCTCTGTACAGTCTTTCATCTTGCTGATAGCGTTTTCTGTGTAATCGTCGGGGTAGTAAATGATTACTATTCAGACTTCCGCTTTCTTTAAAATCAGACTTAAAGAGTTTTTGTCTCTTACTCCCCACACTGTTTTTGTTGCTGTCGTCTCTGATGCCATGCTCTTTATCAAACATTTGCATGGTATGGACCCACCAGTTCTTTACTGAGGCTGTTTGATTGTGACACGGCACTATAAAACCAAACCTTCTTTGGAGGATTCTCCAGTTTCTGAAGTAATGAAGAAGCAGTGTCACTTGCTTGCCTGGAAAAGAACATTAAAAATGTCTGGACTTCGGTTTGGGATGTTTGGGGTTGAATTTTTTTTTTTCCCTGCCAGCCTATCTGCTAGGTCAAGAGGACATCAAGTGCTCCAAGCAGAAGTGCCCCTGTAGGCAGAAACTTCGGAGGTTGCTCTAATTGCTCACTCATAACATTTTTTTCCTTGCATAAGAGTCATACTCGGAGCTGGTGCTGGAAGAAACACTCCTGTTGAAGTGTAAACCTGTGCTGATCTTGAATTGAGGTAGCATTTAAGTGCTATCTCTTTCTGTGCACAGAGAAGATAATGCACAGCTCATTTTTGAAGCCTCATCTCTTGTTTCCTGTCCTCATCCATGTCTTCTCCAGTCTCTTTTTCTCAAATATATTATAGCATCAGCAAAGTCAACTATTCTGCAACAACAACAAAAAAATCTACTTTGAATTGGAATCCTAAATACCTGTTTTCTATACTGTTAAAAAACTTAGGGTTTTATTATAGAGTGTAGATGAAGTCCGGCTCCACAGCTTGCTATTGATCTGTGTAGCGTGATCTCTTGTAAAGACAGGAGGTGAGCTGATGCTCAGTGAAGTTCCCTTGACTCATCTGTCTTACCAGAACTTACCACAGCATAGCTACGTCATGGTTTTTAAGTAGCATTTGTTCTCAAAGTAGCTCATCACAGCTGCCTTTTATTCCTGCAGTGCACAGATGGGAGGTTACAGTACAGTTCTTCCCCCAGAATGATGTATTGCTATCGTGACCTTGACTTCTGCTCTTATGGAGGTTCATGGCCATAAAAATCACTTTGTTCAAGAGCAGTGGCTGTAACAAATAAGCTTAGCTAAACCATTACTTTTTCACTTTTACTGATTTCGCTGTTCTGCTTTATGACAGAGGTTAATACAGAGAATTAGATTTCAGTGACATTGTTTAAACCTCTTTATCCTTGTCTAATTAAACTGAATACTTTAAAGATGATTCATATTGCTTGACACCCTTGCATCTAAATACTCTTTCTTTTAGATGGAAAGTAAAGGGAATGTGCAGGCTAGAAATTCAAATCAGGCTTCCTTTCAGTTACTGAGAAAAGGGGTTTTCTGGTTTTTAGGTATTTTTTTAAACTTTCACTAGAAAGCACTATACTTTTCCCATATCTGGTGTGATGATAGCCAGCTACCAGATAGGCAGATTCCCAGTTAAAGAGTTCAAAAGCTGTGAGGGTAACCCCTGTTTCGGTGCAGAGCAGCAGCATCACCTGTTGCAGAGGGGCACCAATGAGTTTTGGAGGTTGCAGCTTCACCCAAGCTGCATGCCGGTGGCACGTTGGTAGGACCCAGGACTAGGTACAACCTTCCCTCAACGCCATCACCCAGCTCCCCGTGCATCCAGCTTTCCGCTCTTGGGAGCGGTGGTGTACCCTGGTGAATAAGTTTATGGGGGGGAGAGCAGGAGTGTTTGATGTCCCACGTGATGTTCCTCCCACCATAGGACAGCTCTGGTCTTGCAGCCGATTCTTTCAGGTTTTCTCAGCTCAGTCAATAAGCACACACTGAAATGAAAGTTTTCTGCCTTATAATGAATACTTCTTCCTAAGCTACCAGGAATTACTTGGTTTTGCATGATGTCTTGTGTACTGTCCCTTCCAGAAGGCGTGGTGTGAGTAACAAAGGCAGGGTCAAAAGGTACTGTGGTTTCCTTTCCTCCTCATTGCAGGACTTAATGGTATAAAGAGCACAGTTTTTCATTGGTGTTTGTTGCTGTTTCTTCCTGTGGGCTTTTCACAATACTGCGGTCAGGAGGATGACAAGATAAAGGGTGACTAGTGTAGGTCTACTCCCTCTCTTAGAACAGGAATAACCCCCTTTTCTGATTACGTTTCCCCTTCCTTGGAAAAGATGACTCAGAAATCCATCACAAAGGAAAAAAGTTCATTTGAATTTCCATTGAACCTTGAAAAGACGCTTTTATAAAGTCCTATTTGGAGGCTTTCAACAGTGGGCCTTTGACAAGAGGAAAAGGCAAAACTGAAACTCCCGGTCCAAATGCTTTGGTGTCAGTGACTTGCTCTTGGGCCCTATCACAGATGGAAAATGACACCATTACTCATTCTTGGGGGTATGTTGTGTGATCAGAGTCCTCAATAGCTGTAACAGTAAGAATCTCTACCATGCAAGGAAAAATTACTGTTAGTTAAATAGGAAAAAAAAAAAAAAGCCAGCAGAAATCTCCTTTACTCTATTTGGAGGTGAGAGAAGGAGGAACCGGCTGAATGCAATGACTTATTTCTCTGTGCCTTTGCAAAATTTCTGCTGTTCTTCTAAGTTAGAATTTGTACATTCAGCCTTCATTTTTAATAGCGTGTTGAATGGTGATCGTGTGTACTCAGACAGACTTTTTTTTTCCCTTTGAGACAGCATAACTCGGAACAATGAGTCTCCAACAGCTACAGAGGTGAAAACGTGTCAGTTCTCAGTCCCATGCTGCATGTGTTTCTGGAGCAAAATGGTTGTTCTCTCTTCTCAGCATGATGTGAAAAAGGTGTGTGTGGTGCTGAAACCAAGAACAGCGGTTTTACAGGTACGTTAGGAACATAGAATTGGGTGCATCTGCTTGAATTAACTCATTGATTGCATCACAGGGCTTTTTATGCCAAAAGAAGCTATGATCACCCTTGTCAAAAGTTAACAAGTAAGTTACCGTCAGATTTGCCAGCATTGTTCTGAACTCGGTGTAAATCGTAGGTATGTGGTCTTGCTCCCGAGAGGCTACATGGTCTACACCCAGTTGTCAGATCTCTTTCTTGCTGTGCGGGTGAAGAGAGGTTGTAGATTCCTTCAGCTGAAAAAACCCTGTGTTTTCCTTAATGTAAAGCTTTGAATCCAACCAGATTATTTTTTTTTCCAAAGCCCCTCAGTAAGATAGATGAAAAGCACTGTCTGTGCATGCAGAGGGAAGCCTCCTCACGGTGCAGGGTTTGCATGGGTGCAGCCTGAGGAGCCTTTGAGCCCAGCTTTCTTCTTCACCTTCCCATCCAAAAGCAAACACTTCCTCTTGAAGGCTAGAAATGAAAAGCTGTTTCTGCATTTTTCTTCTTCTGGAGGCCTCCAGACAGTTAAAAAATATTGATGTATCAAATGGAGTCCTACTTCTTAAGCAATAATTAAGACAGAGATGAGATTAGGGGTAGGCTCGGGCTGTGCTTACTCTGGGAGGAGGGATTCTGTGCAGAAGAAAACAATTGGCACGTTGTTTTGGCTGGGAAAGATACAATTTTTAAATAAATAACCTCTCCCTGGTTAACTGTGATGCTGCTTATTTCTATGCTGGTGTTTGTGTGCTGCTGTCACGCAGGACAGGCTGCCCGACTCTTCATGGACTGTGCAGGTTATTCAGACTTTGCTCTCCGTAACTCATTCTGCTGAACTATAGCTGACAGCAACAGTTTTTCTTCATGTAATACAAGTTGGGATGATGTGGCAAGTCCTTATTTTTTCCCTTTTGATTGATAGTCTTGTCTTGAAAGAGAAGCTTTAAAGAGCAGCCTAATGTGTCTATAAAAGATGTCTACCTGGTTTTGGACATGAGTTATAGAGGTCTGAGACCTGATGTTCCAACAGCAAGGTAGCTCCGACGTTTGGAAAAATCTCTTGAGTTCAGCCTGTCAAGTTATTTTAGTAAATCAAGTTTAGGCTCACTGGACTAGCGGTATGTTTTTAAAAGGCATTTTTAGTAGTAGAGAATTAATGTCATATATGGTAGGTCTGCTTTATGTAACACTTGGTTATGTGTTTCTTGTATTTAAGCAGTTCTCAAAATAACAGGTGGCAATAGGAAGGCAAATAATGGGAGGAATATGAGGCCATGACTTGAGAAATACTTTTTTCTTATATCAACATTTAAGTTTATTTCTCAAGGGTTAAAGTCTGACGAGCCACTTCTGACATCCCTAATTATATACCAGTCTGCATCCATGGAACTCAGCACTCAGTCTCTGGAGCTTGTTTATCTGGCCAAAAACCTGACATTTCTACTATTGAAAATTACTTTTTTCATTAAAACCACAAGGAGTGAGGGGAGATTTTGCAGATAATCCTTGGACAAGGTCACTTCTGGCATTTTTGGAGAGAGTTTTTTTTGCAGCTCTCATACTGCGAAACAGAATGAGGAGCCCCGTCGGAGGCCTGGGAATCGGTGCTGGACTGCCGCTGGCAGCCGCTCGCGTGGTCCTCGCCCGTGCCGGGGACAGGGCACGGCGTCATTTGGCCCTGCCATGGCTGCTCCTTTCTCATGGCCCCCTCACAAAGGCTGACCCTGAATTTTCTAGACTAAACAGAAGAGATGTGTAATGGCCGTTAGGGTCAGGAAGGACAAGAAATGAGTGGGTTCAGACTGTATTTTGCTGTAGCTCGCTAGTTTGTGCGTGGGGATGCAAACGTGAATGCCTAGTTAGTCTTTAAAGATGTATAATCTCTATAATGAACCCTGCTCTTAATTAAGGTCCATTTTAATTTGAAATTTGCATTCTAAATTCCGCCTTCTGGCCTCTGTAACTCAGGGCTGTGTACTTACAACTGTTGCTTGAATCCTGAGGGTTCTCCCCTCAAACCACCATTTCTTATTGAGGGTTTCTAACACTTTATTTGGACTGTAGGCACAGTGGTTAACGGATTGTTCCCTGCTTGACTTCACTTCAGGCAGTTATTTGCATGCACTCTTTTTGTAATAATGGAATTAAGGGTGTGTTTAAAAAGACTTGCGAGCAGCAAATGAAGCAATAAGCAAGCAAATAGCATTTGTATGCAAATGCTGTAAGTCCTTTGTCATGTTCTGGGATCTGTCAGCTGCCTCCATGCTTCCAGAACTTCATCCCCATCAGGTCACTGTACTGAAGCTTTATGCCAAAGCCTGGTGAAATCAGTGGGTCTTCCAGCCGCCACTGGTGGGCTTCTGACTTGGGTCTGAGGGAGGAGGGAAGCAAGCTGTTCCCAGCCACTCTGATTTCACCAGGAGCTTCCCTGTATTAGGAAGGCTTTTTCTGTGTTGTGAATAAAACCAACTTAAGAGCCAAAGAATAGCCCAGCTTTGGAAACTCTTGCATTGTTGCCTGCATCAGCCACTGTCTTGATCTAGTGACCTCAAGAGCTGAAAATGTTCAGCCTGTACTGTCTGCATGAAAGAGCCAGCCACTGTAGCTGGAACTGGAAGAGATTAACAGTTTTTGTAGCTTCTGGCAAAAAAAAGACGACAGGAAGTATGTTGACCAGTGTGTCAAAGCTTAGTTTCCCTGTGTAGAGTGTATGAATCTGTTGGGTTCGCAGTGAAGCTATCCCTTGAGTGTGCAGAGTGGGTGATTTCCATCCCTCTCCCCCCTCCCTCATGCCTGCAGTGTCTGGTGTAAGCTACGAGAAGCCTGGGTAACCCTTCCGTTCCTCAGCTGAGACAGGCTGGAGAGCTTCCAAACGGTGTCCCGTCAGTGCTGTTACCTTTTTATTACTAGGAATCGCAAGGTGCTGTAGTGCTGGGGGAAATGAGTGAAATCTGTGTTGGGTTTATGTGGCTTTTGAGTTGTTCAAATGACTCTAATAAGCTGCTTTGCATTATAGGATAGGCAGATCAGTATCTCAAGAGATCTCCTAAGCTTGGCTGGTTTTGCTTGAGCTAGATAAGCAGGAAGGATAGTCCCTAATGGGAGGAGAGGGAGAGAAGGAGCAAGGAGACATGTGGCATGTGCAACCTGGAAAACTTGTCTATGAGCTTGACTTGACTCCATCTAGGGAAGGAAGCTGATGCTAATGGCTCTGCATGAGATAACAAATTATACTCGAGCATGTGTTTTCTGTATTCATTACAATATGTCATGGGGGGGTGGAGAAACAGGATGTATAGTGTGCGCTTATTTCTGGAGCCTCAGGAGAGCTGCCCAGATGTTGAAAAGAAATAAGGAAGAGTTGGAGATAAAGGAGAAGGACCTCCAGGGTGGGACTGTAAAAGCTGATCCAGAATAGGAGTCATTATGTTTTACTCACAGTCACACCAGCTGGCTTCAAGTGGCCGGGGAGCTTTCCAGATAAGCTGTGGACAGTAGGAGCATAAATAAGGAATTTGTTCCAAAAGGGTGAAACAAAAACCTGAAGGATACAATACACCCATAAATAATATTTAAACAAGCTGTCCTTGAAACAGCTGCTGGGGCGGTTGTCCTAACGTGAGCCTTAGGTGTGGTGTGAAGTATGGTGACAGTTGCTATTTGTTGATAGTTGTTGTGCAGTCATCTTAAACGGGACGTTTAAGGAAACACTCTTGTAATCACATTGCCATGTGTAGCTGTGTGCTGGAGATGTTTCTGCTCCATGTGGTTAGCTGTCAGGGGCTGCCTTGGTGACTGATGGAACTCGGTACCCTTGATCGCTGCGTGCTCGCAGCATATGGTTTTGAATGAATTACTCCATTCCGGTCTTTCCCTGAGGCTTTCCCAAGACTTTCCTCCTGTCCTGCGTATCGTCTCTGGAGGGATGGCAGTGGGGTACGTGCAGCAGCTCCACTGACCCAATTTGGTTGCCTGGTGACGCTTCCTTTTTTTTCTTATTGCTCCAGTGATGCTCTGCTGTATTTTAATTTGACCTGTGATCCTGCTAAAACCATGGTTCAGGATTTCCTCTGTTGCCTGAGCACACAGTGCTTTCTTGTCCTAATCAAAGGGCGTGCTTTTGTCCACACACACACTTCTGTAGCGGGGAAAAAACCCCCACAAATTAAAAAAAAATTACAGGCTTCCCTACTACTCCCTGTCATTTTGTGTATTTGCAAGAATCCGGATGCTACTGCTATTACTAGGTAAGGAAAGCCCTGAACATTTGGCTTTCTTGTGAGTAATACTGTGGTGGTGTTGTCCTGACTTTAGTATGCGTAAACCCTATTTATTTATTCCAAAAAAAACATAACCCTGTGAGAGAAGAAGTTAGAAACCCGTTTCCTGCTCTCACTGATCTGTTCCCATGTCCTTGCCTTTCTCACAACTGGGTTTTCAGAAGTGAGTTGTGCCTTTGCAAAGACCTTCTTGGAAGAAACATCCTCGGATGCATCAGTCCTGCGGAGAGTTTACATACGGGAAAATGCCTGTGACTTGTATCAGCTCTGTCCAGGCCATGGTGGGGTGAAAAAGTGAGGTTTGTAAAATGCACAGTCTCTAAGAGAAGCTTGGTAAGTGTGTTACAGGCTTTTCAGTGCATCTCCCAGGTCTCTTGCTGTAGGAGCACTGAACCTTGTTTGGTGCAGTACGGTCACAGTCACAATCTTCTGCGTGTTTAGGCAAGGAAAGATTTGTAGCGAAAGAAATTCTTCTTATTAGTTTGATTTAAATATTTTTGAGAGGAAGAAACAGTCCTCAAGTTACTACTTTTCTCCCCAAACCTTGCCTGAAGTTATCTCAGCAGAGCTATCACTAGTAGCTGTTCATGCAATAAGCTTATGTTGCAGTTAGTCTGTTGAAATTCTAATGTGGTGTGCTCCATCAAACACACACATTGGGGGACCACAACCTTTCCAGAGTCCCACAGGAGGTCAGCGCTCACCCTTCCTCTGCTGCGAGGAAAGCAAAGGTAATCTGTAGGGGTACATCTTGATGGCTTCAGCTAAATACTTGAAAATGGCAGAATTTTATCTGAACTGTTGTAACTTCTTGCATCTGCTAACGTTGGAGTCAAGTGGGTGGATGAGAGAGTAAATCAAGGGAGAGCTGGGAAGCTGGGGATGATGGGCAGTGCAGCGCAGCTGACAGATAATGGGATGATATCATCTATTTCCTGGAAAATGAGATGTTTCTGCCCAGAGCATTCCAGACCCTGAGTGCTTACATGAGCTGGAGAGTTCCTGGAATATTTTAAACAGATATTTCAGTAGTCCAGGTGTAGTGTGATTAAGGATGAGTAACGGCAAGATACGACTCAAGATTAAGATTTCTGGTAACTTTTCGGTAGACAGGAGTAAGAGTTGCAGACAAGGAACGAGAGGAGGACAGAGCTGTGGTCAAGATGTGGGAAAAATTGAACATGCCGTCATTAAGTGGTTTAACTTTTGTCACTTTGGGAGTGAGAGCATTGTCTAAGCTGTGTTACCATCAAATACAAGAATGTTTGGGTTTAGATTTATTTTTTTTCTGCTGTAGGAGGACTCATGAATTGGAAGTATTGAAACACCAAAAAATGCCATAAGGGAGGGGAAGAATAGGAAACAGCAGCCAACTTGCACATCTGACGGGTGATTTGGGGGAAGACTGCGTTGCTGAGCTTTTGGGATGGGTGACTTCTGCATCTTGCATAGAGGGCAAGGTGATTTCTGGTTACTCATTTTGCTTACCTTATGCTGAGTTTGTCTATGTTCAGTTGTAATGCACGGACAGAGTCCTTATGGGAGAGGCCCAGCATCAATGCTGCAAGGTAGCAAGAGACTTCCTGGATATTATAGACAACTCGAAGGACCAAAGGGATTTTACTTGCCAGTTGCTTGATTTCGAACTTAAAATGAAGCAAAAGCTCTACAGGGGAGTTGTACACGTACTGTACTGATGACAAATGTAAGGAAAATGCATACGGTTTGGCACCTTGGGATGGAAGGATGGAGGAACTGCTCTAGCATGGAGATAAGGATTCTCGTGAGGAGACACACCTGGATCACTCATGCTGAAGCAGATACTCCCTTAAGGACAAGCTGTTTTGAGCTCCTCTACTGAAAGAAACCAGGAAAAAAAACAGGATTATAGAGGCAAAGTACAAAATGTCAACATAAATGAAGTGAGCTACATGAGAACCTTAGTAACACATCTAACATCTTCCCATCATGCTTCTCAACCATAACAATAAACCAGGGCTGTACATGCTTCATCCAGCTGCTAAAATCAAGCTGGTATGTTAAGACAGAACCCGCCTGTCTGGGCTACTAATAGGTAATTGTGCTTGGGAGGATCTTTAGATAAACACGCACACCCCCAGTGTCTCAGCCCAATAGTATTCTGTGCTGGCAGACGTGAGCTAATCCTTTCTTATTCTCGTGAGATCAGTTGGCCAACGGTGAGCATCTAATTATCTTGATATTGACTGGTTTGACTTGGTGTTTACAGATTGTTTCCTATAAGGAGACATTGAGTGGGGGTGGATGGGGTCGGGGAGGATAGAGAGATGGTTGGGATTATGTCAAGTCATATTCTGTTTACTGGGAAACGAATACCTTTGTGAAAGTGAAGCCCCATGATCCATATTGTGCATTGGGGTCTCCTAAATGTCAAAGGACATCAGTCCCAAGGGGTGGGAACTGCACACAGGAGAATCCAAGGGGTGTATTTAGCAGTGGGATGCCAGCTTGTCTGGGGATGGCAGGTGTATGCAACGAGCCCTGCTTCAGGTTTTGTATGGGATTATCTAGGTGTTGCAGACATAAAGAAAATGAATCCTAAAACTTTCATAGTTTTGCTTCCAGTCAGCAGCTGTTTGTCAGTCTAAGTAGTTGCCTGGCAGATGACACCTTATGGCCCTCTCCTTCTTGTGTGTTGTCTTCTATATCGCTGAATTAGCTGTATTGTCACGTAGGATCTTAGGTTATGGGGTTTTCCTTTACCAGAACCCAGAAATATTAAGTGCTGGGATGTTCTCGTTGCACAAGGTGGAGGCAGGAATAGAGGTGGGAGCAGAGCAACACTCTGAGCAGGAGCAAGGAGGTGTGGCAAAAGCCTTGAAGAAAGCCAAGGTAAATAATGCTGATGTTGTCCTAAAACAGGTAGCAGGTAGGAAACAAGATCTGGAATCGTACACTGAACGTGTAAATATGTTCTTAGAAACTGTAGGCAGACAGGCCCTGCCGTGAGGTGGTGCCCTTAGAGAGCACAGCTGCTGAACATGGGGTGCCACCGGCAGCACTGGGGGTTTCTGGCAGTGTCCAGAGAGTAGCAAGGATGGACCTTGATTTTTATAAGTTTAAAATCAGTCTTTTGCAAAACTTTAATCCTTCATGTCAGGCAATGGCTTAATACAGTTTAATGACCTTGTAATGGGGAAAAAATGTCTAAAAGTATTTTTTTAAACTCTCTTTTGAAAAGCTGTGGAGATCTGTACATGGTAGTTAAATTCCAGGAGAGCACCTCTGTAACGATCCATGTTGCTTTCTAAAATACCATTAAATAGAAAGCCAAGTAGTTTTGAATTCTTACACATTATTGAATGAAACAAAATGTGTTGGAGGGTTGAGTGAGTTAGTCTGTGCAGGTTTCAGACTGTGCAAGTACAGTAATAACCAAATACGGGTGGAAAAGCCCTTTGTGAAGATGTTCCTTGTCCTTCTAAGTTGGTTACTAAACAAAAGTGGGTTTAGAAGAGGCAGCAACCCCTTTTGGGCTGATCAGGACAAGAGAGACTGAATCTCCTGAGAGCTGTGGAAAATCAAAAGCAGTTCTTTTCTTTTTACCATTGGAAGGGAGGTGGGGAGTGGCTGTAGGAGTAAGAGGCCCCTGAGCCCCATTGAGCTTTCTGGTCCCAGGCACCATCTGTAGTCGACTGGGATCAAGCACAGGGGCCATGGGCATCCTGCTCTCTTCCCAGAAGCTCCTTCCATAATAATTGATCTCTTTTACTCATAGTAGACCCATTTCACTTTGACAGTAGCTGGTGGTTGTTACTTGGAGAAGAATAAGAAGAGGGCATGCATCAGCATCTCTGATCCCTTCTCGTGGCTCTTGCTGATTTGTCACTTCTCCTCACTACATCATCTGCCATGACTTCCTCTTCTCTTCAAATCCCCTTGCAGTCTGGCATCTGAAACATCCCATGACCATGAGTTCCAGAATCAAATGACTGTTGTGCAGGAAAACATACTTTCCTTTTCTGTTTCATTGGTTTTCCCCTAATTTTTTCATGGTATGAGAAAAAAGTGAATTGTTTCTTCTTCATCTTTTCCATTCAATTCATGTGTCGAGCTGTCTCCTTGCTTCACCTCCAGTTCCAGTCCTCATTCACGTACTCTTCTCTTTGCATACAGACTGGTTTTTATAACTTTTCTGGTTTAACTACAAACTCCTGAGATGTAGGGAAGGGCAATTCGAGAGCTGAATGCCACGCTCAGGGCGTGGGTGAGCTGTGGATTTACAAAGCAGAAGAGCGTCACTTGTTTTGCTGGGTTCTCTGTTCTCTCTGCGTTTGTGACAGCTGTTTAACATCATGACGATGTTTTTGAAGTATTACTCATGATAATGGCAAGACTTCTTTTCTTAGTGGCAGTAGCTGATTTGATCACCACCGCTGTCTGTCTGGCATCAGTAGTGGTTTGCTCCATGTGCATTACTTTGCGTTACCATTGCGGTACAAAGGCAGATGAAGTTCACAGTATCATTTTGCAACGCTTCAGGGTCTACTTTTGCATACCCTGCAGGATTTTGTACCGTCAGTAAGATTAATTGCCTTTGTGTTCACTTTTACAAGCCATTTATGAATGTGGACGATTCACAATGTCTTATCCTCAATGTCTGAGGATGGGAAAGGCCAAGACTTGAGCTTTCCTCGCAACTTGGTAAGAGCACATCAATGCTACAGGAATGGGCTGCCAAATTAATGGCAACCAGAGTGGAGCAGGGACTTCCAGCCTCTGAACAAGCAGTGGGACAGAGGAGGTGCTCTCAGCCAGAAAAAGGCAGTACAGCTCTCAGGAAAGGGGCAGAAGTGGGGCTCACTGGAGGTGGCTTCAACAGCTCTTTGGGGAGATGGCTGCCGTTCAAGTAAGCAACGAACAACATGCTTGGATGGAAAGTACAGAAGAAACACAGGAGTCTTCCGTGCATCCGTCAGCAGCAACTGGGGACAGACTCTTCTGGTGATGGATATGCCTGGCTCTTTGTGCTTGTTTTTTCCTCCATCAGATACAGTCAGCCACTAAAGTTGCTAGGTTAACATATTTTCTGGAATCCAGGGGCTCCGTCTGCTCCTTCAAGCACTATTGCCTCTGTTCCAGTGGGGTGTTTTGTTTTGATTCAGTTTAAGTTTAATGGGAAAGGTTCGGGTAATTTCGTCTCTAACCCCTCGCAGTTCAGCAGGCTGTATAGGAGGGCAGGACCTCTTCCAAACTTCTCTGAGGAAATTCATGCTGGCTGAAGCAGTTTCTCGTAAACAAACTAAATGTGCATTGGGGTGGAAATTCATCTTTTAAGATATAAACAAGAAAAGTACATGTAACAAGGAGTGAAGCTTGGAATGTAAGTGCCTGGACGTCCAGTCCACGTTCTGGATGGCCACTTGAGCTGAGAGCGTAGTCGTGGACAAGAGCGTGTGTAGCTTAAAGAAACCTTAAAAACAAAGTGAAGAAACTACTGATCAATCTTTTTCTTAGATAAACATTTCAATGGACATATTTTTGTGATTTAAGAAATTTGCAAGTCCCTATTTAAGGGATTAAAAAAGACTCAAAAAAAAAAAAAAGCTGTCGCCATCATATCCCTATTCCAGCTTTAGCAGTAAGAGCAACACCAGTAGCTGGTAACTTCAGCATAGAAGAATTTTAGACTTTATATTAGAAAGGAAACAGACTTCAGTATTGGACATCTTGATTTTTACCGTGTATGATGGAGGATGTTCCTTTTGCACATGAGCTTGCGAGGTCTTACCTTGTGCCTGCAGGAGGGCGGCTCTCACCCAGGCAGGGCTGAATGAGCTGCTTCACCTTTCTGAATTGGTTACCTGAGCTGCTAAGCTTTGATCTTGTTAGTTGATAGATGCTTTTTCTCTTTGATTAACTACAAGATCCATTTATTAGCTTTATATAATCCCATGGGATGAGCAACGTCGCCCACCCCTACGTTGAACTAGGGACAGTGGTTTTACAAAACATGGGTACCAGACTGATTTCTGGTTTGTATTGCTGCTTTGGTGCAAAGGAAATGAGATGCATCCACAGAACTGCAACTTCTTTAAATGTTTCATTTGAAAATACGACACAGGGTGCAATTTTTACCCAGGGCAGCTGTGGTTTTGGCTTTGTTTTCAAGTGCGTGCAGCTATACAGGCAGCAGCTACGTAGCTGCCATAGTGAGCACTTTGTAGGAAGAATGAGTTTGGTATTCAAATTCCTTTTACTGTCAGAGGCATTATTTTCCCATTTTACAAGGCATAATCTATGCCTTGTTAAGAGACATGTAAAAAGCATTATTCCAGGAAGTTAAATTACCAAATTTCTTCATTTCCCCCCCTTCCCATTCCTCAAGGGACATTCCACACTGCTCCAGTTACAAACTACCTCTTCACATACTGTTTGTAAACACTGCAGACTTCCCCGCTTCCCTTCGCCAAGGCATGTTTCCTCCCCAGAATGGACTGTCTGGAAGAAGCTTTTGCAACGAGCACCGCTCTGGGTTTCTTTTCTTTTTCCTTATGATGGATCTTTGTGCCATCTGAAGCTTCACTCCGCTGTTATATTTCTCCCTCTAACAGTGCTGTCAGATTGCTGTGCTCGCCTAAAGGTTCTCAGTTTTCACTTGTGGGATTTCATCCTTGCTGTGCAGCTTCTCCTTATTTGCTATGAAGTGATTTGTTCCTGTATTGCACTGCTCAGGACTACCATCAACCTTAGCATAGCAATACATCAGGGAGATAGGGCTTTGCTTCTGACAGTGCAGTGGTTGTGTCCTTTTATTGTGGTAACAGAAGTATTTCTTGTGATATAGCTGACTTTATTGTACCCTTCTACGAAGTGCAAGTATCTAGCATTATCACTTAGCATGAAAAAAGATGGAGCAGTTGCAGTGTATTGTTACTATCTTCTGTTGAACTTCAGCATCTTAAGGCAGTTTCATGAACTATGCCATCTTTGACTGCACTGAAAACAGTTGCCACTAAAGTATAAAGTGATAATAAAGTCTACAGTGATTGTAAGAGCGGGAAAAGACCCAAACTACTGCTTTTATTCTTTCTTAATCAAACTCATATTTCTACCCCAAAATGGCTCTGTTTGCCAGCTTAGTAAATGCTATATTTCTAGTTTTCATGCATTTTTTCCCTAACTCAAGCTGTCACCTAGTAATTACGTTTTGTCATGGGATAAGGTTTAAACGAGTATTTAATATGGTGGGGTTTGCCTCTTTATGAAAAGAGCTGAGCATGCCTTTGATTATCCTGTTTCTGTATGTACTAGAAACTAGGTTTTACCTGGCTTCACCCAGAAGTTTGGGCAGTTATCATGACAGCGACGCTGTGAGAGCCAAGAAAATAAAAATCAGTCACACGTGTGTGTGTGTGTGTGTGCTGCTGTGGACGGAGGGAGCTCTGCCCCAGCTGCCTTGTTCTGCTCCCTTCCTTTGGCCATTTGTGCAGCTACGTGGTGGGTCAGCGGCTGGAAACCAAACTGTGTTTTAAGGCATTTTTAGTTTTGTTAGATTGACTTTCAGCAGGCAGTCCCAGCAATCATCTTCCTGTCCTCCTGCAGGGTTTTTGATCCTCTGCAGAGCAAGCATATTCCTGAATGGATTTTTGAACTCTAAAGCCATGACTTAACTTGACTTTTGAATCCCAAGCACTGGATTTCCAGAGTCAGCTCAGCAATGCCACTTGCCAGACTCACCAAGAGATAAGTGCTTTTTGCTCTGAATGCAAAGTCTCGCTTAATGGTAAAGTCTCTTTTGCCATTTCCTTCAGTAATGCCATGATTTCCCCTACTCCTTACCTTTCTAATTTGCTTCACTTAGAAACTTTAAAGCTCCTTAATGAGCTCTGACTTGGGATGAGGGGTTTTTTGTTATTGCTGGGGCACTTACAGTGTTAGTTGGAGGCTTTCTATCCAGTAAGGTGTTCTGGCGTGTTTGAGCTAGACTTGCCTTTGCCTTCTCCATAGGAAGAGCGCTGAAGCTATCATGGAAGCAGAATTAAATCATACAGCAGGTTACTTAAACAATGTCTGTTGTGTACTCCACTGTGTAACAGAAGAAAAAAAAAATCATGTCATTATTCCCTCTACATATTAAAACCTGCTTCAGCTCAAAGGTGATCTATTTGGAGAGCAAACAACTCCCTTTCTATATCATCAGTGGGTGCTTTTTCAATATCCTGTATAATTTAGGACTGAAAGCACCTGTCTTCTCAACCAGATGTACAAGGCACTGAGGCATGACTGGCTGAAACCCAGGCACTGGAATGCCCTCCTGCTGAGTTATTTCTTTAGCCATAATCTACAATCACTCTTTATCTGCGGTCAGACTTCATACTGCATTTTCTGTAGGCCTGGGGAGACTGAAAAGCATTGGGAAAACCTGCTTTTGGGCCAGTGACAGTAGCAATGTAAGTTTGTGTGTGCAAACTGACAAAGTCTCACATCTCTACAACTGGACATACCTCTAAGATCTCGAAGAGCAGAAATAGGGCTTGATACAAAACAGTAGGGTCTCTATTTCAGTGTAAAAATTGGAAAAATAGTATGAAACACAAGCTGATTAGCTGGGTCTCAAATACTTGCAGTATCTAGCGATTGTCTGCACAATAGTTTGTCATGATATTAGCCTGACAAGGCCAACCTTGGTGACAGCCAAGGGGCCATACATTTCTTGAAATAATTAAGCAAAAATATCTCACACATGGCTTCTCCCTGAGAATGTGGCCTTATCAGGTTTCAATTTTATTTTGGTTTTGTTCTGCGTTATGGCTTGTTCTTCCCTGCTTGAGGTTGGTTGTGGGGGTGGTGGCAGGGGAAGCTGAAAGGGAGAGAGGGAGAGCAGAGCACACTTCATTTATTTTGGAAAAATACATATGACTTGCAGACGAGCAACTGCTCTGATGCATTTTCATTACCGCTTGTGATTGTAGCACCAAATGAAGATTATATTGATAATAGATCTGATGTTGTATGCTCAAGTGTTGAGATATTTCAATGATCAGTGTTATAGCAAGTCCCCTGTTCTTAAAAGCAAACTTGTATGATGTTGATGCAGCTACTGAAAAGGATTGTTATCCACTGAAACAATGAGAATTGGCTTTCTTGTTGCCAAATAAGCCAGCAACATTTCATCAATGGTACTCAGCAGTGAGGGGGAATGGCTTTTTGTCTTTTCCAGTCTAAAGCCGCTGGGCATTTTGGTGGAAGCCATAAGCCGGGGCAGAAAAGCTGCTCAGGTCACCATCAGAATGCCCAGGTATTTCTGATGTAGTTTTGGAAAAAAAAAAAAAAAAAAAAAAACGTAAAAACCTGATATTATTAAATTGTCTGCATGTGCTGACTGAGGGCAGCCTTTCCTGTAGGACGTATCTGCTCATATTAGCAACAAGGATGGATTAACTGGGTGAAAGAGGATCATTTTTGAACGTTTGTTTATTTTGAGGCTTGGAAAAATGAACTTGCTTCTTACATCTCCATTCAAACTCCTTTCCTGTTTGCATAACGTTGCAGAAGGTTGAGTTTGCAAAAAGCAGCCAGTGGCTTCAGTCTCTCGGGTGGTGTTTTGTGAGCCCATTCAAGTTAATCAAAAAGCAAGATGCTGCCAAAGGCAAGGTTTCCCTTCATCCCAGTTGTGGATTTCCACCATGGTTTTGTGTCAGCACTAAAACCTGTGTGCCCCCGTGGTCATCAGAAGGCTGGTAGGCACTAGGCTTGGGGGTTTTTTTGGACTAACTGTGCAAGAGCTGGTGCTCATGGAAGAGAGGGAAGGAGGATGTGAGGCCAGGAGTTGATAGATCGGCCTGAGCTGTCAGCAGGCAGCACTTGGCTGAGCTTAAAATGAATTTGGGGCTCCAGTTGCAGTGCCAGTGGAAGTCAACTTCAGCAACCTACTAGACTGTATCTGAGGAAAAAAGAAAAGCGAAACTCTTCTCTAGCTGTTCAGAGATGTATTTAAAGTGCTGTTCAGTAGCAGAGCCACCAGTGCTGGGTCTGGTGATGCTGCCTTTTGAAAGTAAACTCAGAGCTCCAGCTCCTCGAAAGGGTGCTTTTTTGGACACAGCTGAACGTGTGGATAGCCACTGCAATGCTCTAGGTAACTACTGGTGGACAACCCTGGCAACGCTTTAAGATCTTTGTGAGAGCATCAAAGCCTCGCTGTGGTGTGAGGGTACGTTCAAAGGCACAGAAGTTTACACAAGTCTACAGAAGAAGCTGTAGAAAGACTTGAACTTGCTATTCCAGCATCAGGAAAGAAGTAACGAGGCTGGAAAATGAATCCTTAGTTACTGTTCTTATGTTACTTGAAAGATGGCTCTTCTTTTGATACCTTGAAAGTTAGCACATGGAAATAATTGGTTGCATCATTTCATAGTAGCTGTCAAAACCTCTTAGTAGCTGGAGAAGGTCATGGGACACTTGCCACTTGGCATGCAGTTCATGGATTTTATTGTTCTGGGGAAATAAGAGGAACTGTTGCAGGGAAATCTGGTAGAATAGATGTAGTAATAGATCCAGAAGCACTCACTGGGCGCAAATGCTAAACTTCACTTTCTACTTCAAAACAAAGTAAACACAAATATCTCTTCACTTTCTCTCTTACAACTTAGTCTTTTTGTGCGTGTGAGTTCTGAATTCTAAATCATTGTGCCTAGAGGTATGGAATGATTGCCTTAGAGATTGTGGGAGCTTATGATCTGTTGACCCACTGTATATGGAACACAGTAATACATAACCTATTTGTGCATAGGGTTTGAACCCATCATCTCCTTGCTGTTTTGATAACCTTGCGTCCTTCCTAAATGAACAGAAATCCAAGGAAGTTGGGTTGCTTAGTTTGGGGTTGTTCAGTAAACAATGTGTTTTGCCTCCAAAGGCTGGAGTTGGTATCTTTCAGTGTTAGGATCAATTCTTCTACTGTCATAAGTTAATGTACAGTTTTGACGATTACTTTGAACTTCTTTCAGCACAGCTTTGCTGGAGGTATGACTGATATCTCCCTGGTCTACTGGAGAAGTCCCTGGTATACAGAGACCCGGTTATTCATTCATTGTTGCCCTTTTGCCACCGTCACTTGCTAGGACACTTGCAGAATGACCCTGTTGATCTGGTTTCCTTGAGGCTGCACGGTGGTAACAAAGCTGGGCTAAAAGAGAAAACAGCATGCTGCTGTTCCCGTGCAGAACTGAGGAGATGATCTGAGTTTTCCCTTAAAATGAAACCAATTTTAAATGGGCTTGTTTCTATCCATCAGTTCTTCTTAGTATGGTTGGACCCGCTAACCCTGTTCAACAACGTAAGAAAGGGATTGAGGTCCCAAAGGTACTACATCCTTAGCAGATTTCAGTTGAATTGGCAAGTGAGTGAATAATGGGGACCCAGCTGTGGTGTTTCCATCATGGATGAGGTTGGAGGAGCTTGAGTGGTTGTAGATGGTCACCTCAACCATCAAATGCCAATCAGCTGAGGATGCTGGAGCTGGTCGGCTCACACACAGCTCTGAGAAAGCAGTGGTGACCTGGCTGTGTGGTCAAAGAGCACAGGAGGCAACAGGAGCAGGAATATGAAGTGTAAGGAGGAAAAACTGGGGACAAAGAACACAAACCTGCAGTGAATCAGTTTCCACCATTGCTGCAGTGTGGGGAACTTGGATTCTTAGATGCCAGTTAGGATGAAATTGGTCCCATTAGGGCTGCATAAAACTGCTGAGTATTCTACTCAAACTTCTCCCCTTTTTTTTTTTAAGGGGGTGTGGGATGGGGTGGGAGTGGGATTAGGTTCAAGTACTGTTAAAAGTTCAAGTAGCGGGGGGACCCTGCAGAAAATGAAGTACTCAGAAGGATAGCCATTTTCAGTAAGTGGACTTAATCAAGCATAGATAATGGGGAATTAGCCCATCTTTGAAAATCATGATGTGTGTCACATAAAAGGATTGGAGACTTACTGTTATAAGTTTATTTAAGTGAAGAGAGATTTGGCTTCTTATGGATTTGAATCCTTCTAGGGACTATTGGCATGGAAAATTAAGAGGGATTTTGCTGGGGAGGTGCCTGGAGGCATTGACTCTGTCTTGGTCATATTTATGCACACAAAAAGAACCAGAAACAGGGTTGTTAGCCTCTCAAACTTCTCCAAGGCATTGAATAGAGGCTTGTGTTTCACTGAGAGAAAGCAGGATGTCATCTGCTAAAAAAGCAATTTTATATTCTTTATCATGGGTTGTGGTGCCCTGAATCTAATTTAAGGCTTTGAAGCATTCTGAACCTACCTGCATTATCACCAAATCCCCTCCAGTTAACGTGTTCGGGGAAAGGCACGTATCTTAAAAGACACGGCCATCCAAGGAGCCTTCCCTGTGATAGCTGAGACTTTCGTGCAGACATTGCAAAGGGTAATCTAAAACTTCCTTGGCTGCAATTAAGTAAATCTTGTGTCCTACAGCAATGAGATAATATCTCCACAGAAATGCTTTTTAAAAGTTTCCTGTTTCCATTGTGTTTTCAATCCCCATGGGATAATATTCTCATTCACTAAGTCCTAGGCCCTTAAAAAAAATAATAATTAAAACAGGTGTGAGTCAATGGGATTCCCCAACTTTTGTTTGGTTTTTGCTTAGGGAGCATTACAACATGCATGATTTATTTGAGCAGTCTGGAGAGATGCTGGTGTTTGCACGCAGCTGGGTGAGCCCAGAGACAGGAGAGGCTGGCGAGGGAAAATGTGGGTTCTCAGGATGCACATCAGACCCTTTTAATCCACACTTTGTCTACACTGGCAAAGGTTTTCCCTCTCTCTGTCCCGTCACACTGTGTGTGTTTTGGCTCCTCTCGCTGAGGAAGTGCTGTCTCATGATGAGCGCACCGGACCCCGTACGCGTGGATTCAGTCCCAGCTCTGCTCTGATTCAGTGTGTCCTCCAGCAGATGACTTCACGTGCCTCAGTTTCTCCAACTGTAATGAATGCCAACCGAAAACAAGGGCAGAAAAATATACTGCAGTTCCCAAATCTTTAACTCACTTTTATGCATACCCCTGGGCTCACCACCCAGCTCGGGAGCCACTACCTCACCCTTCAGGAGGCATTTTGAGCTTCTCCAGTGAAAGCTGTTGGAAAAGTGAAACCTCTGTGTAGTTGTCTGCTTGCAGACAATGTCTGGTTCTCCAGATGAACCTAATCCACAGCTGAATGGCTTGACTCGGTCTCCCTGATCTGCTGGAGATGCTGCTCTGAAATGCATTTGAGGAGACCACTGTGTTTCTAAGGGCATTTTGGGTCTGCTGCTCCCTCCTAGGGAACAGGAGAAGGAGGAGAAAATGGTCCATAAAATTTCCATTACTGTGAAAAGCAGAAACATCTGTTGGAGACTGCAAGTGAGGTTGGAAGTGGTATTTACCAGCAAGAAGCTGGCATCTAGTCTGTTCAGACCCTCTGCGAAATAACTCTTGCTTCCTCCCATGGAAAATAACGTGGAGGAATCTGTGAGTCAGGATCTGCCCCAGGCACTTACAGGCAGCAAACTCCACACTTCTTAGCCAGGCTGTTGTGCATGTATGTACGTACGTGGTGCGTGTGCCTGTGCTCTGAACGAGGTGCATCTCACGGAATCGCAGTTCAGCAATGGACTGTTTCTAATAACAAGTCTTGCATAAAGTCAGCTGTTCTGCATCACACATTTTGGGTTTAGAAACTCAGCTCTTTAAAGCAGAGTTTCAGAAAAGAAGCTTTTTTATTTTTTTAATTATTTTTTTAAAGGAGGGAATTGAAGGAAGGGGTAAAGTTCCTGAGATATCCAGAGACCTATGGTCCCTCCATTCCCAGGATAAACGTGTGTTAGGGAAAGGGGAATGGCCTACTTTCTCAGACAGTGCCTTGGGTCTACGTGGTGCTTGCTTACTCCAGGTGTAGCCCATGACTGCCTCTTTAGTGGTAACTTTGGTGCTAGAAGGGCAGGCACCTTCTCTGTGATTGCAGAGCTGCCCCGTCAGAAGCTGCTAGCAGGAGTTAGAGGTCTTCAGTGCAGCCAGTTTCCTTTTCCTCCTGTTATTCCAGAGGATGGAAGTGTCCTGCTGCCCCAGCTGTGTGAGCTTCCCAGTGTTACTCTGGGCCCTGTTAAAACAGCAAACTGCACCTGGAATAGTCAAATGTCCACATACATTTTAAAGGAATGACAGTAACGTGTCGGAGGTAGATATCTGTTTCTCTTGGGTTTGGTCCTTCACCATAATCCAAGTAAGACCAGGTGTGCTCTGGGGGCCAACCAGAGCAAGCTCTCTTGGGAAAGGGGCACAAAATCCAGAGGCTGGAAGCTATGGTGGACAACCTTCTCCTGGTATCGTCCTCTCCTGCCAGGTGGGGTCTTGCATCCCTAACTGACAGCAAATTTCTCCTATAAAGTATGGCAGGAAGGCAATTAACATCTCTGGCTTTCATCGCAGGATGCTTTGCCAGCTGCTTCTTCCAGTCTGTTTTATTGTGGAGCATCTCATTAAAAAGCAAGGGGATTTACATGGTGGTTTGAAAACCTAGAGGCGAGGAAGGCAGCTCTGTGTCATTGTGGTGCGGTGTTTCATAGTCACAAGGCACTTCGTTTGTTCAAATCTCTACCTTGCTCCAAGGGATCTGATGGGTAAATGAGTCACAGTGCATGCTGAGCAGAGGTTGGTCCTAGGCTGTGAGGTTGGCTGCTGTTTGGAATTAAATTAATTGTGAGCCCTACGCTTATACTGAGCTGGCTACCTGTAGTATTGGTTGATTTAACAGGTTATTGGCTTGGTGTAAATCTTTTTGAGTCCTGATTCTGTAGAACTACTACTTCCCCGACCGTACGGCGTTATCTGAAGAGTTGTCTTGAGTTGCCCACCCTGGCACAGGAGGGCACGGGGATGCTGAGGGTGCCAGGGAACGGGCCCGCATCTGTGACAAGGTCCTGGTCCCCCTGCCTGGGGCTGGTGCAATGCCTTGAATCTGGTTTTCTCCCTTTCACCTGTGCACAGCTGGAGAGCGATTCGAGGGTGCAGTTGCTTGGGGGGTTGTGGGCATCCCTCTCAAGCATCCAGACCGAGAGCTGTCAGATACAACATCCTAGGCCAAACCGTTAGTTTGACTATACATGGCATCTCTTTCTATCCTTTTGCCAGATTTTCTTCTGAGAATAATGTATGTACGTTGCAATGCTAGCTAACCATGCCAAAGACTGCTGGAGGAACTCTTGCAAATGACCTGTTTTTTGTGAGATAATCTGTGGGTTATTAAAAAGACATGTATTTAAAAATCCTAAAGTCAACAGATTTGCATGAAAAATTGTCTGCCTTGTCTGGCTTACTTGACACTTTGGCTGTCTCAGAACAGATGGGACAGTATCCAGCTGTGGGAAAGGAAATACATTTAATGTTCATCTTGTGGTCATTGAAATGTGAGGGGCACCAACAGGCTCATAAGGAACCATTGAGAAAATCCCCAAAGCCTATCAAAGCCTAGGTTGCATAATTTTGACATAACAGTGCTGCTCAGAGTAGCTGTGCTAAATCTAATAGCTGTCCAGGCTGTTCTGTCCTGTCATGAAAGATTAGGTTTGATTAAGACCAGTATGTTTCAAGAAATCATTGGTCCCTGCAGATCCATGCAGGATGTTCTTGTGGACTTAAAGAAGAACCTCTGAGGAAGCAGAAAGCTAGCCATTTCTGGAGGGGGGGGGGAAACCCTGAGAGACAAGAACTGGCTTGAAAAGAAAAAAAGACCCTCAACTGTCCCTAACTTTCATTCATGTTCCTGGTAAATGAGATTTCCTCCTCTGCTAGGATCAATCACTTATCGCCCTGCTGGGTTGGAGTTGCTTTGGGTGGCTTTGGCCATGCAGTGCTTTCTTGAAAGAGTAGAAATGACCCTAAAATAACTTTTTCTGTGAAAAAAAAACTAGAGGTGAATTAAAAACTGGCAACAGCTTCATTCATACCGCTCTGCTGCCTTCTCACAGGGGGTTTTGGCAATGGTGGGGACAGCCAGGACCATAAGAGCCCCTTACTGCCAGCAGCGCTCTCAAAGCCCTGCTTTATGCCAAGGGCTGAACTGGCCCCACAGTGTGGAGGGCAGCTCCCTTACTGCAGCTCTTCCAGCCGATAGGTCCCCTGCAGTATTTCATAGCTTCCCTCTTCTTATGATTTCTTTTCTTCTTGCTTAGAGGTGAGCCTGAATTTACCCCTTCCTGACTCTTGATAAAATTGCTCTATGGACCATCTTAGCTGAGCACAGCCGGCAGAACTAAAGCTCTGACCCAAAATTCAGATTCACCTCTAAACTCCACAGCTTGAGCCCATCTCCACTTTTAATTGTACCAGACCATTCCCATGTGTCTTTGTCTGTAAAAGACGCATCCCCTCATATCTGTATCTGCTTTAAAATGGTATAAATTGCTGTTTTTCTAAGTCCCTCTATCAAAGAAATCCTCTCCCCTCCCTACTAAATCTCTTGCACTTGGAACTTCGGGGAACAGAGCAGATGCAGTTTGATGCCCTCATCCAAACTAATGATTTGTTTCTGGCCGAGAACATGTTACCATCAAGGGGTTTTAATATTCTGCAGAATTTAGTGAAGGCCAATAGAGTAGGAGGGGGTTAGATGCTCTGCCTTTGCCAAGATGTTTATGCAGCAGGAATGTTATTTATGTAAATCTGGAAGCACTCTTGAAGCGATAGCCTTGCTCTTGCATCTCAGACTTTTTTCATTAAGTCGTTGATCTTCCTTCAAAAAAACCTTTTTTTTTTTTTTTTAAAATAAAAAATCCCTCTGAAAACCTAAAACTTGAGCATGAAAAGTGCTTGGGGAAAAATATTTACTGCACAACTGCTCCAAACTACCCACATTATACAGACCACGGCAATTTCTTGAAGAATGCTGGGGTAACAACCGGCTGATTTGGGGTTTCACACATCCTCTTCCCCCTCTTCTGCATCTGCCTCCTTTCTCCTTGTAAATGAAGTTATTGCAGGCTCCAAGCATCTGACTGTCCTCTTCAGGGTAAGCCTGTTTCACCTAAACAGGCTGTGTACAGATACTAAATTAAAAATAAAGCTTGGAGAAAGTCCTGATTGCCAAAGTACGCGCACTAGGGACAAGTACCGCTCCTCATCTTCAAGTTGTTCCTTCCTCTCTGGTACAAAGCCCTGCAGAGACCATATTTCTTGCGTGAAGCAACCAAATTCTGGCAAAACTCCATTTGTGCTCCTGAGTTTTTTTGGAAAGACTTGCTCTCCTTGTAAAGTTTTTAACATGTTTTATAAATTTCCTCCCTGTAAATAGCATGATAAATAAATGCCACTCACAGATTTGTCAGTTAGAATCCAACCCAACACGGTAATGAGAAAGTTTGGCAGGATGGATTGAAGGGCACATGGTGGACACCTATGAGTGTTGTTTGTTGTGGGGGAAATCAGGCAAAAGCCAGAGTGTCAAGGCAGGGCAGCACTGGCCGTGGTATGGCCTGCTGGGTGCTTGTTGTATATATCCATGTGATATGTAGCTTTTGGGGTGAGGAGGTAGGGATTCAAACTCAGTGAATGAGGTGGTGGCAGGTAGAGAAAGCCTGGACGTGTTGCTCGGAGATCAGGGGGTGTGTGAAGCTTCATAAATTCTGTCTGTCTTGCCTTGCCTGGAGGGACATGGGTAACAAACTTGCAGAAACGCTTCTCCAGAGCCTCATTATCTGACCTGAAGAGCTTAAAAAATATCTTTTAAGAAGGCTCATGGGAGTTCTGGATCCCTGTGTGGATACACAGTGAAAGCTCACCAAATCTGGTGATGCTGTGACCTCCTTGCTTCGCCTTCAGGTGCCCGATGAAGCTCCCACTGCACAGAGGAGGCTCCCTGGGCATAATTATTCTGCACACCACGGAAATCAAAAGCTGTAGTGTGAAGTGGCTGCTGTGTTTCAGGTGTTTGAATGTGACGATTCTCCCATAGGAACATGGATCCAAAGTTGTTAACGTGTGTTCTGCAGTCCATACCATTGCTGGAGCAGCTAGTGGGCCCCTGATGCCACATGTTAATGCAGTGTGTGCAGTAAAGCAGCGAGTTTGATAAGCAACATGTTGCTGCAAACCAATAACATGAACCACTCGTGACTGGAAGTGAGCAAAGACTGAAATACCCTGGGAAATGACACTGATCAATAACGTTGCCAATTGCTGGGGTTAATGGGGAGTTTAGCCCATACGACTCTGATTCCTGATTTAATGCAAAACTCTTTGCTTGGCATGTAATTCCTGTGACTTATTGCAGATAATTGACCTCGCTTATCTTTTGGGGATTTGCATTATCTGCGCTAGCAGCAGAATTCGACCGTATCTGATCCTCTCAGAACCCCAGCCAATCCAATGGCAAAATATAAACATCTGCCTGGAAACTGTTTTTGAAGGGCATATATGGTAACAGCGATGATTCAGAGACAGAAGAAAAGCACCTACAGATAGCATGGCTGGCATCCCAGACCACTATCTTCTGCCTGTTGCTCATAGATTTTTCTGAGTATAGCATGTTTATGTAACTCACGGTAGCAGCAAAGGCGGTGAAACAAATGGTGACAACAAGCCAGATATTAATGCTTTTGTAACACAGCAACCCAAGCGCTTTCTGAATGCTGGCAGAAACAGAAGGAAGCTGTTTTACAGTCAGCACCTGACCACAGTGAGGCCATCGTCATCCAAGTTTGGCCAAAGCTGAAAGAGCCCAGGGAAGTATCTTGAATCCCCCATTAATTAACCCTCTATGTTTCCGTGTCCCAAGCCATCTGAGGTGGCTACTTTCAGCAAAGGAGGAAAGACGTGCTGCGGGTCAGACCCGCGGAAGTTGGCAGTTTACGCCAGATGTGCATCTGCCTTTAAGCTCCAGCTGTAGAGCTAAAATTAGCTTTTAGAAAAGTATGTTAGAAGCAACCAAGACGCTTTTTCTTTTTATTGCACATTTTCTTTTGTCATGTGTTTTGTTGGGATTTTGTTTTCTTCTAATAGTAGGCACGAGACCAATTATGTGCATTTTCTCTGAGCAGTTGTTACTGAGGTTTATTAACATCTGGAGTTTGACCTAGACCATCAGTGTGTGGCACTGGTAGCAAACAGGATTGTGATGTGGCAAGGGGACATTCTTATGTGCATAAAGAATTCTTGGACTCCTTCCTGCTAGGGATGCTTGGATCCCTCAGAGATGGGTGTGGGGTTTATGAGGAGGGGTTACTTGCTGGTTTTTGAGTCTTGATGGGTAACACCCTACCCGTGGGGCAAATAGCAGGCAAATCAGAACCAGGAAGTGATGTGGCACATGCACATGAAAAATGATGGGTGGGGAATGTTAACCAAACTCGAAAGGAACTTGGGATAGGTGCCAGGTCGTGTTCTGGTTCAAGCTCTTTGCTTGGCTCCTAGTTTGTCTCAACTCAGTGGCCCACTCAGTAAAACCCATACCTCCAAGAAGACCGATGCAGCGAGGAGCAGGAAGGAAGTCTCTCGTTGTCTCGTTGTTTTTGGTTTTGAACATAATGTGGATGAGGATATGATGGGGATTGTCCCTTGGACAACTGCTTACTCGTGGCTCTTGCATTGCTCAGCACCCTTCCTACTCTCTATCACGTGGTTCATCTTGAAAGTAGCTAATGCTGTCAGCATGTAGTGCTGATGTCATGGGTTTCTAATGTATGCTTGGCTTCTTCAGTGCAGTCTAAGAGCAAGAAATTACTCCAGGAGCCAGTGCTCAGCCAGCAGCTCTAACACTTCACAAGTTTTAAGAGAAATCTGGAAGTGGCTAGGCTTGGAAAAATCACTGAGGTTACCAGCTGCCCTCTGCGTTCATTAAACTTCATGAAGGATGGCGGGTTCCTCTTAGAGCTTGATGTGCAATTTCCACTCCAGTATGCCTCCCTGTGAAGACAATATGGCTATTGTCTTCATAGCAGGGTATCCTTTAGGTACTCCATGGCATCAATCTTGTGTGCTACTCTAGCCATGAGCTGATGAAGATCCAAGCTTAGGGTGATGGTAGATCTCAGATGTATTTATATGCCTCTGGTTGTGAGCCCTGAAATCAATCAGTGCTGGATCAGAGCTTTTCCAGCTTCTTCATAAGAAATGTCCCGTTAGCCCTGACATCACTATGGAATGACCAGACCATACCAGTGGTCAGACCCTGGGTCCTCTCCTGAGATGCTCGGCTTCAAGAGGCAGGAGGGCCTGTAAGAGGTGCAGGACAAAGGTTTCCTGCGTTCCACATGAGATCCTCTCCCACCACCATAGCTTTATTGAACTACCACATCATGTGAGAGGTGCAAAGTGACCATAGCATGAGACAGGATTTATCTTTTGAAGGTAATTGTTCAGTAGAACCAAAGACTGTGGATTAAAGAATGTCCTTCAAGAAATGTTGAGTATTTGTGCCCAGGGATCTGTTAGATACGTATGATTGGATGAAATAATTAAGAAAATATGCCTGGTTTCCTTCAATGAAACTTGCAAGCCATCTCTAAATGCTAATTTGTTATGTAGAGATTTTACTGCTTGGATCCTAATTTTTCACAGCTGTAAACAGAAGACAAAGGGTGGTGGAAAAAAACAGTCTTAAGTAGGAAGGAAGAGGTGTGTGATCAGAAAACCTTTGGCAAGTTAAGAGGATTAAGAAAGGCCCCAATGTTCTGATTTTAAGTTCTCTGAGTTGGACTAACATCATGGATTAGATCTGGGTGGTTAAGAGGAAGAAAATACCTCATTAAAAAGAAGCAATTGGGTTTAAAGTTGTTGTAAGACAATGGCTGAAACAGCTCAACTGGAATGGTCTCGCTTGCTTAATTCTGGGGTTTTTTTGTGCGTGTGTGTTTTAATGCCCTCCCCCACCTCTTCACTCCCAATCTAAAAGCCTGCAGGATTTGCTTTAAAATATATTGCTTTCTTTCCTTCTCCCCCTCTTGGCATTGCTGCATTTGGGCTGTGTCACGCTCGACATAGAAGCTGGGCTGATGTCGGGAGATAGGAAACCTTTGCTCTGGGGGCTGTGAGTGCTGAAAAGTGGCACTGAAAAAGTTAGAGACCAGTCTTATTTTTATCCAATTATTTCAAGTCCACTTTTTCCTTTACAACAGTGATGTTGGATTTTTGTGCCCTTCCTCTTTGTAAGGTAGTAAACTACTAGTAATTAAGCAGATGACGATTGCAGTGGGATTAAACTCTGCAGTTGAGGAAACTCGGGGCTGAACTCTGCTGTCGCTTTCTCAGCTGAAACTTTCTGAAAAGACGCACGAGCAAAATCGCAGGAAGATCAGAAAGGCTCCATATTTTGGAGAAAGAGCGGGATAAAGACTGATCTGAAAAAGCGGGAGCAAACAAGCACGGCAAGAAGGCAGCCAGGAGGTTGTAGGATGGTAATCGGCAAAGCAAAAAAAATGAAGCTGTGTCTGTGACCCTCTTTCCTGAGAAATCACCTGGGAACCGTTTAGTGTTGGTTGAAGGTGAACATGGCAAGGTTACCCACGATTTAAAGCTCTCAGGTGGCTCATTGACACGTGTTTACTTGTTCCTGGAAGCCAACAGGAGAAGAGTTGAGAGTGCCGTGGCTTGGGCAGGTGCAAGTCCTGTCAGCATCCTCCCCCATGGAGCTCCGTCTAAGGAGGAGATTAGTCCAAGAGGATGTCAGAAGATTCCATAACCCTCCTCGGTTAAGTGGGTTTGGGTTTGAAAGGGACTTGCGCTCTTCCCGATGGTGGCACGTGCTGCCAGCAATGCCGGCAGCCAACCTTCATTGACGTGTGCAGGACCCTGTTCACTCGGACCGTCTCGCTGTTACCTCGGCTGCCTTCTCTTGTGCCTGCCCTCCAACCAGGCAGGTTTTTTTCATTTTCATACTGACAGCAGAGCAGTTCCTCTGAGAGCAGCTCTCTCAGCCATAGTGTCTTGCCAATGGAAAAAGTGACACTAAAAATAAACTTGTTTCGGAAAGCAGCAAAGGCAGCTTCCAAAAATCCCAAACTAAAAAGAAAAAGGAAAAAAAACCAAAACCCAAAAACCAACACAAACCACCACCACCCTAGTCTAGACAGCTGCACTAGGTGGAGGCAATAACAACCAAAAGGAATAAATTAAACTGTGGTTAAGGGGAGAATTTGTCTCCCCTGATTGCAAGACAAAAGAAACCCAATTCCTTGTTTGTAGAAAGAGATGTTTGGGAATTTCTCGGGCCAGCTGAGGGCCTATTAGAGTGATGTGAACTGGAAATGGAGTTAGAGAGCTTTGGCTGGTTGCATGACCCAACTCCGGACCACACACAATATGCAAGGCTTTGACAAGGCGGCAAGTAGTGGTAGGTGGCAAAACTGTCTGTTATTTCACTGAAGAACAAAATGGACTTCTGCTGCGTGGCCTCGGCACCATCCGTGGTGGCAGCAGCAGTCGCTCTCCTTCCAGATGTCTACCTCTGGTTCTCAGAACTGCCCGGCAGCCATAGCTGTGTCAGTAATTAATCGATGCAAGTTGTGACCGTGGTTTTAAAACCCATGAGGTGGTGGATTTCCCCTTTTTATCCTTCCAGTCACAGGAGAACCAAAGGCTGGGTCCTGCCTGTGCTCTGGGTGGGTTTTGCTGGTTGTAGTTTCGTGTTATTCCTGGGTCTTGTGGCTGCACAGTTCGCAAAGGGGTTTGTGCTTTTTCTGTGTCCTGAGGCTTATATGTATGTGTGTGTGCCACACAAACTTTGCCTTGTTTGCCAGTTATTTGATTCAGTGTGGGCAGGATTTCATCCTGTGTCAGTGCTCACAGAGACTTCAATGGAAAAACTTTACCATGTTTGTTTATTTTTTAACTTCTAAGGGAACAACTAAAAACTCATCTAAAGAAATAGCCACGGTCATATTCTCAGTCGTCTTTGTCCTCTTAATGAAATCTGTCATTGGTCTGCATATGATCTGTCTTGTGAAAATGAATTATCTTTTCAAGAGTGGATATTTAAACCAGAGAAAGGAAATCTAAATGTTTCTGGTTTGGGAACTGTACCTGCCCGGGCGTTGGTTCCCATCCCACAGCACACGTAGCAGAGGGAGGACCTGCAGGGTATCACGCTTCTTGTCTTCTGTCCTGGAAATCGGCAGCTGACAGATAAAAATGAGGCCAGCTTGTCTGCTTGTAGTGCTTAAGGGTCACTTGACATTTGATAAAAGCCCCAGTGTCCAGACTGAATTCCAGTTTGCTTATTAAGATCTTTCCTACATGAAACTCATCCCATAATTTCAGCTGAAATCCAGATTTTCCTTGGCTTTTCCTGTAGCCTTGCCCTGCAGAGGGGCTGCATTTCAGTGGTAAGCAACATGTGAGGTTTTTTGGTACGACCAGTTAGTAAAATAGCTCAAGTACACTGACATCCAGCTGGATAAAAGGGTTTGCAGTTGGCTTATCTGTTCACTGCTTGCAAGTTTCCTTTTTTAATTGAATTATTGTTTAAAAATCGGATTGCTACGATTTTCTGAGGTAGTAGCTAGCTGTTTACAACCAGACACACATAGCTGATGCAATCCTTGGCTCAGCAGGTATTTGGTTCGATATCAAACCTGGCTGAGAATATGTGGTGTGTCGTGGTGTTTTCAAAGCCCCAGTGGGGGCATTGCTGGCACAACGGGCGATTGCAGAGGTTAAACTCAAGGAGTTGAATGCTCAGAGAGGTTCAGTGAAGTATCCTCATCCACAGGCTTTCTTCCTGCTCGTGGTCTGTGGCAGGCTGGGTTTGTTTGCTTGGGACGTGGTAACACCACATAAATGGTTTGGGTTGGTTTTGGCTTGTCGTCTTCCTGCGTCAGGCAGGTTTTAATAAGCCATGTTGGGGGTTTAGCCTGCTTTCCTAAGGAAACGAGCCCGACGTGAGCGCACCGGCTACATCAGTTTGTGTTCCTTTCCGCCGGTGATACTTTCTGCACCTTCTGGTCTGCAAAATACCTGCCAGTTTTGTGGAAGCAGCGGGCTGGGGAGAGGCGAGAGGTGCATGTTAGCATCCCACCGAGCGACCAGTCAAGCTGTGGCTGCACCCCGTTGTGAAAGGCCAGGGAGCAGGCAGGGAGGGAGGCGTCACGGGTGCCTCCGCAAAAGAAGCTTTACGTAGAATTTGCTCCTACGCTGGCATAAAGTGACCCGAGATGCGCAGCCACAGAAAATCCCTTCCTTGACGAGCTGATAGGAAAACTTCATTTAAGTATTTATGTGTACCTGGCAGCAGCCACCCTGCCAAGGAGCAGATAAGCTCACCTGGAAACGACGAGCCGACTGAAGCCCTTTAGTGTAAAGGGGAACCCACGAAGATCTCTGCAATAATAAATCCACCCTGTGCAAACAGCAAATAAACAGGACAATGGGAGCCGTGCGGTTTTTCCCAGCTGCTCTGCAAACACCGAACAGCCCCGTGAGGTCTGGGAGCCTGACTCAGCCGCAGCCGGGCTTTCTGTACGAACCGCAGGGACCAGCGCAGCCCAAACAAGGATACAGGCGGGTAATCATCAAGATGTTTCTGTACAAACAGTTGATAAAAGGCATCGTGCTATTTCTCTCCCACCTGATCTGCTTCCTCCTCCCCAGCTCCTTTTGATGTTTGCTTTCACGGCGATTTCTTACAATGTGAAATTCATCCTGGTTTTAATGGCTCGGGGATGATGTGGTTTTTCAGATGAACAGAAGAAGGATGTAGAGCTCTGAAAGATGCCTCTGCTCTTTATCAGCGATTTCTTTCAAGTACTAAATGCTTTTTCTTTCCCTTTTTGTTCTGCAAAGGTGGATTCTTCCCCTGCGCTGTTTACTAATTAAAATTTAGTTGGTAAAGAATAAGCATATTGTCCCTGCCGCGGTTTGATCTATTGTTATTAGAGCTCTGTGTTGTTACAGATGAGATCAAAGAATTTAATTTATGATGGGTGGATAGGTCAAGTTCAGTCGTCTGAAGCGAGTGCTGGGTAGAAAGCACGGTCAGACAATAATGTCTTAAGCAGTAGCCCAGGCAATAAGCTTTTCCTTATAATACAGCCCCACTTTCTCCATTTTTGACTCCAGAAAGTCAAGCAGTCCTTTGGATAGAAATATTTGAGGACAGCTGGATGCAGTCTCTTAAAACCCCGCTTCCTTCACTTGGTACGATATCCACAGGAGATAGTGCACCACCAGAGGAATCAGAGGCTTAAGATAAAGGAAAAATCCTGGGACCATGACTGCATGTTTCAGCCAGCCCAACTCACAGGTTTGCGTCGTGTGTGCATGCATGCTGCAACTTCCTATAATATTTTTAACGTGATTTTAAAATATCCCTTGAGCTCTCAGCAAGAATCTCTAATTAAGACCTAAAGTTGATGCTGCAAAGTCTTAGTCACACCCTAATAACAAAAGGGGATTGGGGCGGGGGGGGTAACAAATTTATTGGGTCTGCTTATAGTCTCTAGCTGCAATATTTTCCTTGAACTCTGCTCAAAGAGGAATGGGTTGGATTATTTCCATTTCATCTTTATTTATTGCACATCGGCGTGCAGCACTGTTATGAAACCGAGAAAGACACCCACCTCTCCCCTATGCCTATGGAAACCATGAGGACTGGCTTGACATGCAAGATGAGTAACCTGGGAGCAGTTTCTGGGCTCTATTATTAGTATGTGTCTATGAATCCATGGTTAATATAGCTGTATATGTGGTTTGTGCTTTCCTTGTGTTCTGCCCAGCTGGAGCCTGGGAGCTGTTTTGGGTGGGAACCACATCTCCTTGTGTCTGTTTGGAGAGCGCTCGGCACACCATGGGCTGGTGGAAGAGGCAGCGTAGCTTGGGGCTGCGGCTCTGCTTGTAGTCAGGCAAAAGGAGCTTTACTGTTGGCTCCATCACTGAGCTTTGCCTCTCCGCGTACGTTTTTCTGTCCCAGCAAGGGCTGTGGTTTCTTTGGGCCGGGCAACCTCATTACAAGACAGCTAAGCTGTAGCCTTTGCGTAAGAGCCAAATGCAAAATGTCACTGCTTTAAAAAAAAAATAAAATAAAATCCCTTTCCCTGACCTGCTTCATGGAGGAGGAGATAACAGCATTAGTGCTCTACGGATGGGTTTCCGTGGGCGAGCAGCCTCCATGCCCTGATGTGGCAGCTCAGCTCTCGCCCAAAGGGTCCGTGTTTTCCCTGCTCGTGAAGCTTTGGGTTTGATCAACGGCCCCATCTAAGGACCCCAGGGTGCCCTCTCCCACATGGATCTTCTGCTCCAGATCCTTCTCTGTCTTGGCTGGCTGTTTCTTGTCCAGTTTGGTGGTAGCTCCAGCTTGTCTCCACCTCCTCTCTCTGTCTGCTCCTGCTCCCAGGCTGCAGCCTCCATTCCTCAGTTGTGCGCAGCACCATGGCCACGACCAGGGAACTGATCTGGTGTTAAAAAACCCGAAATGGTGGAAGTAACTCAAAAATGGGATGTTTTTGCAGGGTTAGTTTGCTGGTTCAGAGCGTTGGCCACGCACAGAGCTGTGCTGGTGGGGCAGAGGGGTGCTGTGCACCAAGAGGGGAGGGGATGCTGCGGGAGGGGATGCCTTGCACCCATGTCTCAGCCAGGCTTCCACTCATGACACGGTCTCAGGAGACCAGCTTGCAAACCACGTGTGGTACAGAAACAATTTCCTCCAACGATTGTGTTGGAGGAGTCACAGGATTGGCAGCGGTTATTTTGGCTGTGGCGACACAATCACAGTATTTTCAGGTCCTGGTAACTTCCTCAGTTGCTGTTTCGCCCTTTCTAGGGACTTTGTTGGGTTTTTTTTTAACGTTGAGAGGTCAAACTCCGTAAGGTGTAACTGCAGCTGGTACAACCCCATGCTGCTTCTCCGGTTCAGGGAAGGTTTGGTCAGGGCTGATCTCCTGTCGCTTCCCATTTTCTTACTTATCCAGACCTGCAGACTGATAATCCACAACCGTAACGGGGCAGTATTGGAACCCATGATGCTCTCAGGGCATTTTTTCAACCCAACGAGAAGCTGTGAATATGTGGTGCCTCGGCATGTCCTTGTAAATCTTGCAACCCAAGTGTAGGATCCAAGAAGCTCGTACAGTCCGGATGAGCCTCGGGGATGCTCACACACATTGTGTTGCTCATCCAAACCCAAGTCCTAAAACTTTTAAAATTTTCTCATTACAGCTCTGTCTGCCAGTCAGCTTGGAAGCTTTAAAAGGGGAACTGGTGGGTGGTACAGTGTCTGTCTTAGTGTCTTCATTGCATTTGCTGCCTCTTCATTTTCTGGAATAGAAGCTTAAGCTTTTATTTCTCATGACTTTACAATGTATCATCTTGGAAATCAATCTTCCCTGTTAGTTTACTTAATAACGCTGTCAAAAGTCATCAGCTAGAAAGCATTCGGTGGCGATTACAAGAAATCTTTTCAAACCCCACTCCCCTCTATGGTGAGCGAGAGGGACAAAGAAAATCTTTTACAACTTATTTTTTCTGTCTTTGTAAAATAAAAGCAGCCCCCTGAGAGGCATTAGTAACTGTTGAGAACCAATATTTAGATGTAGTAATTTATCTTCATGTTTATAGAAACCACAATTAAATATTTTAAAAATCTCCAGAAAATTATAATTAGAGATCTGTAGCCAAATTTTTGGGGAGGGAGGGAAAGAAAAAAAGAAATTAAAAAGGCTTTTAGCGTCTAGGGATTTGTGTTGTTTGTTTCTGTTGACTAATATATACAGTAAACTGCCCGAGTCCCGAGGTGACTCACGGGCTGTGCAGATGGTGAGCTTTCCTCCGGGCTCACTGAGTTAATTGAGTAGGAAGAGATGCTGTGTAACCGCCTCCTCCAGTCCCATGTCCTCGTCCCCTGCTGTAAAACCAGAGGGTGTGTGAAAAACCCTCCTGGAGACCCAGCTGCAGGAATATTGGGTTTTCCAGGCAATTACGTTTTTGGGAAGCTTGTCCTCTGACCCAATGTGAACGAAACGAGATTAGTTGGGGGCTTCTGGAGGCTGCCAAGGCAAAAGTCAAGTGGAGGCTGCGTGTGTGTAGGAGGAGAGCGGCTCTTGGAGGACAAAGTAGCTTCTTTCAGGGTTGAGTCTCCCAGGGCTGGTTCCTACCCGGGAGGGGTCTTGGTGTGAGCAGCGCTCTGCCTTCCTGTTGTAGCTCAGCATTTGCCACTTTTGTGAAGATTTTTAAGAAAATAAGTTAAAAAAAAACCAACAAAACAAACAAACAAACAAAAAAAACAACCAAACAAACAACCCCCCCCAAAAAACATGACCCACAACCAAAAACCCATACCCTGGGTGACCCGCTCCGTTGGCTGTCCATGCTGCTTTCACAATTGTGCCTGGACCTGTGGAATACGAACACCCCATGCAGTTCCTCGGAGCCCCCTTTTAAATGAAGCGGGGTCTCCTCGAATGAGCCGCTGCGGAGCTGTGGTCAGTTCAGCTGGCCTCTTCGGGCACTGTGTTTGTTTGCCCAAACTCACCCCTCATTTAACTCTGCGTTACCCAGAAAGACATTGAGGTGCTGGGGTGTGTCCAGAGAAGGGCAGCAAAGCTGGTGAAGAGTCTAGAGCACAAGTCCTACGAGGAGCTGCTGAGGGATCTGGGGCTGTTCAGCCTGGAGAAGAGGAGGCTGAGGGGAGACCTTATGGCTCTATAACTGCCTGAAAGGGGGTGGTGGCGAGGTGGGGGTCGGTCTCTTCTCCCAAGTAACAAGCGGTAGGACAAGAGGAAATGGCCTCGGGTCACACCAGGGGACATTTAGATTGGACATTAGGAAATATTTCTTCACCAAAAGGGTTGTTAAGGCTGCTCAGGGAAGTGATTGAGTCACCGTTCCTGCGGGTATTTAAAAGACGTGTAGATGTGGCACTTAGGGACATGGTTTGGTGGTGGGCTTGGCAGTGTTAGGTTTACAGTTGGACTCGATGATCTTAGAGGTCTTTTCCAAGCTAAACGATTCTATGATTCTTGTGGGCAGGAGAAGGGGAGCTGTGCTCTGTCTCAGTAATGAACTCTGACTGTCCAGGAAAGCATTTATTTTTGCAAAATTAAAAAGGTGGGGGGAGTCAATGGATCTGTTTATAGCTATATAAAAAAGGCAGAAAAGTTAATGCTAACATATGTTGCTTCATGTTCCCAGAGCAAAAACATTTGCAGGATAGCAGTCCAGAGCGCAGGTGGTAAGCGATCAATACCTTTATTTATTTAAAGGGATGGCAGGACAGCTCACCTAAGGGAGGAGGTGAACGTACAGAACCCCTATAGACACATTATATGCATTTGTGGATACTGTAGGGATTGCATTACATGGACTTTAAGGGTCTGTACCCAGGTACCAGGATCTCTAAAGCTAAATCATCCTCTTAGCCAGTCACCAGCAGAAAGACACATTCTCCTTTGCTTCTACCTGCCACAGGCATTAATGAGCCAGGTGGGGAGTGCACCCAGGTCCTCCCGAGCACCCTGGGAGCCTGGGACTGGCCTTCTGCATCTGCCCTCGCCCTGCCCCAAGGTTTTGTTCAGCAGAAGGTGTCTGCACCAAGCCTGGTGCTAAAGGATGGGAGGACAATGTTTGCAGTGGGGGCAATCCGGCGGAAGACTGTGCAGGGGCTCCTCTCTGAATCATGGTCATGGTCCTGTCTCCACGGTCATGGAGAGTGAGAGATGTGACGGCTAGAGCAGCAGTGTCAGCGCCCTGGTGACTACTGGATCCGATTTAGGAGATTGTGGCTAAATGGCACCAATTGTATACCACTTCCAGTGTCACGGCTCCCAGTCTATAAACTGCTGAAAATACTTTCTTTCTTCTCCTTATTGATGCAGTCTTTTGGGGTAAGAGACTCACTTCTGGCATAATCTTTTAGACTACGCAGCCCAAAAGGGACAGGCTCTTGTAGGCAACTAACCATGTACTACCCAGACACAACATCTCTCTTTACAGATCTACAGATGCTATATTTTTCTTTAGGGATACACATTCTTAGAGATAAATCTTTCTTTCCTCAGTCTCAAAATCTGATCGGTGATTACTTGTGTATCTCGCAGATTTTGCTGGAAGTGTCCTCTGGTGGTTTTGTGACAGAACACGAACTTTTCATCTTTTCTGTTGCTGTTAGTGATCAAATAGAGACAAAACCCTATTTCCTGCCTTGCTGTGTCTTCTGAGGGGGAGGTGGGGGTTGCTGGTGTGAGATCATCCCCTTTCAGAGGACGGTGAACTGGGCTTCGAGACCACAATCTAAATACAGATGCGATAACTGGCAAGGCTCCGAGATATTGCTTCAGGACCTCATATATCCTCCCTGCCTTCAGGATCCAGGTGTTGCAAGTTACAGAATTGATCCTCCTGGTATCAAATAAAGTTTCCTCAATTCGTAAGAGCAGCAGAAGGGTTGACCATGAAGACCCAGGACTTACAGGTGTGATGATTTGATTTGCAGGACATGTAGTGCTGATGTTATCTTCCATGGAGAGGAAAGGTCCTAAGTGCTCATTCTGTGAGGCCCATAGTTTTCTTCCCCTTTCAGACCAGGGCCAGGTACTCCAGTATAAGTTGGGAACTTTGGAGTTGGGCCTCATAGGCTCTTTGCTTCCCATCCTCCCCATAAGGCTATCTAGGAGATGGTCTGGTGGGACAGCAGGCAGGACTCAGATCGATGTGGCAGGCTGGGCTCTACTGGGACCCTGCCTGTGTTCCCTTGGACCATTGTCCATATTGACATTTTCATGGAGCCCTTTGATCATTGACAAATTGTTTTCTGCCAGAAATGTCCCACCAGAGAGTTTGCAAACCGATCTTAAGAGTAAGTTAACTAATAATTAATGATGCTTTTTCTACGTGCATTCCCACAGGAGCCATTGCTGGTGGTTTGATTGAAAACATGAATGAGTTGAGCGTTACTCCATCTCTGTAAGTTAGAGAAATATGTAAAGTGCTTTTTTTCTTTGATAACACAAGCAGTTTTTCAGAGCACTAGCCCGGACACAACACCACAAAACCAAAGAGTCGTGTCTGTTTTCCCCCAACTCCTAACAGAGCTGAACCTTTTCACAGTGTACGTAGCAGGATCCCCCTCTGCCACGTACGAGGTCAGCCCCCATCCAGCCCCACATCATGTCACGCCTATGCAAAGGCCACCTGAAGACCAGCTGAGCAAGTCTGTCTTGCACAGGGTGTAGTAAAGAGAGTTGGGAAAAATCATTCCAAAATGTGAAGGCTTTCCTGATGTCTTTACTAGCAATATCTTTTTTGAAATTGGGTGAGCTCTGGCTTGGGTCTCTATCTATTCCAGCTGCAGCATTATGGCACGGGGACAGAGGCACGCTCCTAGGTGTGAAGTCCTGCAAGGAGTGAGTTCATTTTAAACACAAGGGTGGCCTGGCAGCGGGCGATACCGTGGAGAGAAGTAGTTAGGCCAGGAAAGAGCCTGGATGTTTCAACTGCAAATGCGTTTCAAGTTCTCTCGTTTTGAGAACGTTTCCTAGGTTTTTAATTCATCAGTTTGTTTGGTTTTGTAATGGGAACAATGGTGGTTACCTCATCGCTCTGGGCTCGTGCTAATGGAAAGCGCTGGGGGAAGATCGGTCATTGCTGTTGTTGAGGCTTCACCGATAACCTCTGCTCGGGGCTGGATGAAGCTACAAATGCTGCCCGGTCTTCTGAGATGGGAAAGCGCTTTTTTTTTTCTCTTTATGTATCTTCTTAATGTGTGTTGATGCTGTATGTTATTAAAATCGATTACCTCCTTCGCTTATTTCCTCTCCTCTGGACTCAATTACTTCACATCTCGTTTTTCTGGAAAAGTAGGTTGGAGCTGGTACGAGAGAAATAATATCCAATCTGTATTTCTTAAGGTACAGGACCAGTCTGTCAGGCTGTTGGCACAAAACAACAATTGTTTTATTGTTGGGGTAAGTAAATAAGAACAAGAAGCCTTAAGTATTGGCATATGTTGATACTTGGCCAAAAAGGTCTCTAAACAATACATTTTCTATTCATTCCAGAAACCTCATACTCCGTTATTTCTCATTTAATGCTGTTGGCAAATACCCATGTCACCATCTAATTTTGACTGTAGTTCAACTTTTTTAGTGCAAAGCTAATCCTCATTATAGTTGTAAACATGTGTTTCATTTGGCCTCATGCTCATGTGCTAAAGTGACAAAGGCAATCTAGGGTTTCTATCAGAAATGGAGACGTGTAGGTAAGCATTTTGTTCAATCTACTTCATCTTTTATACAGTGAAAATCAGCCCAGTTGCTTAATAGGGAAGAATGTTTTTACAAGCCTCTCTGTACTCTCGTGCTTGGCCTGTTTTCTGCTCTGCATCTTTCTCTGGAAAGATGGGATACACCAAGGAGAAAAAGAACAAGTGAATCCAGGAATGATCATGAGAGCCACAGAGAGTGTAGCAGCTCTGTGTAGCACATCTTTATGTGCTCTTCAGACACCAATTTTTTAAAAAATTTTATTTTACTGTGCCTCGGTTTTCATGGAAATTTGCAAGTTCAGTCCTCAACGAGCCCCTGCTCAAAGTGAATCCTCTTTAAAACGAGATGTCTTGCAAGGGATCACAAATCAGCAGCCCTGAAGTCACAATTCACTTTCAGGCAATTTTATTTTGTAAAACATTTTATAGTTTTTAATGTCAAAATTCAGCCTGACTTCCCTGCCTCCAGTGCAGCAAGTGACAAACTGTTTATCAAAATAATCCGATTCATGGAAGCCTGGCAGTGACTACATCTGAAGTTTAAGTGTTGTCACCAGCCACCAAGCTCCTTAAAATGCAGCACCTTAAAACCAGCAGAAACCCCTGAGCCTTCCAAGGACAATGAGACAGCGCTAACCTGAGTCAAGTGGGACCAGACCTGGTTCCTCTACAGTTTCTTTCATTAGGGTAGGGTAGGGTAGTATAGGATGAGATGGGATAGGATGTTTTCAATTGGAAAGGACCTAAAACGATCATCTAGCCAACTGCTTCATCTAGTCCAACAATTAAAATTATTCCATCATAGTGAAGCTCCTGGTTGAAGTGTAGATTCACGTTGGCTCTTTTGCTAATTACTGCTAAGTTAAGACATCCCCTAGGAATAGGTCAAACAGAGGGAGGAGTCTGGAGGCACAAGGTAAAGGAGGAGTTTTTTTCCTGGCTACAGGCTGCAATGTGTTTGGGCTCAGCGCGGTGGTTGTGAACCGTTACGATCCTACAGCGGTAATGCCGAAATAGGAAGTCTCCTGAGAAAATCCCGAGCAGACACAGCCCATCTGCTTGGACTGGGGTGAGTTCCACAACTTCAGCAGCTGGACACTTGGTCGGAGTTTGTCGGCGCTAAGAGAAACTTGGTTTGCCGCAAAACGTTTTTCTATATTCAAACGCACGCTTGAGCCACAGACATTTCTGTGTTTGCGTATACCACCAAGTCGCAAATTGCCTTTTTGTATTTAAATAGGTCCCAGATTCAACCCATACATTTCCAGTCATTATCACCCCATTATCCTTTCTCTTTTCTGCTATTTTCCTCACCAAGCAGTGGTAAACCCCAGGCCCTTTCTCAAACATGTGGTTGATATAAGAGGAAAGGAAAGTTCTTTTCAAATATTAAAATCTTTTTAAATACTGTTTTATAGCAATCATGGTCATCTGCAAGAAATCAGTTTTCAAAGAAGCGTTTGATGGACTGACAGTCATTTGAGCCTGGGATGAGATGAAATGGTCTAATTCAAGCTGGATTAGGACTCACTGTTCTGGAGAGCACATGAGTTTAGAAGAATCTGATGAAGCTGAATTTTGAAACTACCAATTTGGCTTTTGAAGCGTGTTGAGATCCACACTGGCAATAGTAAAATAGAGTTTTACACCACGAAATGGTCTCCCTGATTTGACAATGATGGAAAATTGTAGCTGTTCAATAGCTGTTGGAGTGCCTGAAGCATCCGTATTACAGCATTTGTCACCCCCTTAACACACCCCTGTTGGTAATCAGGGCAAAGAACTGAATGAGTCTTGTGGTGACCAAGGCTGGAGGAGACCTTGTTAGATCGCATCAAATAAGCTTGGAGGTGCAGCATGCCTTGATGGTGCTGTGGGATAAGCTCAGGGCTCTGACATCTCCGGTGTCTGCAGCAGACACATGAGCATGAAATCAGTTCCTAGAGGAACAAAATCTCCTTTCTGCCTTTAGCTCAGTGGCTTCTGCTTAGGGAAACCTTGTCATTTAGGTGGGGTCTTTTGTCTGTCTCTGTTTTGCTGGTTTTTTTTGTTTTGGTTTTTTTTTAGCATGGCAGTCTCGTAGGGACTGATGTGACCGGGGGTGTTGCTCTTGGTGCAAGGCTGTGTCCTAGGTGTCTGCTTTGTGAGGATCAGAGTTAGCTGAGAGCTTAAGAGTATCTTAAGAGTACGGAAGAAGGTGACGTGCTTTGTATAGAAGGCAGCAGTAAAGAGAAATGATAAACGTGTCAGACAAGTCATCCCTTCCTTCATTGCCCTGAGGGACAAATCCAATCGTGACCTCTTGTCATCTTGATTAAATCTCTAACAGTTTTACTACCCCTACCCAGTATTTCCGGTGCATTTGCTCTATAGCTTCCTGTAACAACGTTTATTGCTCTCCAGTGCATGCGAGATGTTTCCTACATACTTTGATTTATGTTTTTTGCCATTAGCTATGGATGTTGTTTGGTTTGTATCTTTAGAGAACTTTCAATGTTAAGTTTCAATGTATTAATATGGAAGAAACTAGAAAAAAAACCTCTTTCTTGGCTGGAATTCCTCAGGTTCTCAGCAGAATTTCAAGTTGCTGTGTTCCCTGTGCCACATGGCTGATGCACCCACAGTATGAGCTAGCTGCTGAATTTTCCATGATTTCTGTTGTCTTTACTGGATGTCCAGGTTCAGAAGCAGCAATAACTTGGGGTTGTCTAGGGTTTCTTAGTTTCCTTTTTTATTCACTTCAATGCTGCTAAGGAGCAGTCAAGGCTTTGGTGATCAAGAGCTGACACTGGTGCTGCTTTAAAAATCACCCATGCTTTTCAGGCATCCAGCTTCCAAACTACTTAGGGCACAAGGGGAAATGTAAACATTGTCCTGGTATTCAACCTGCTACATAAGAGCATTGAGTTTGACAAGGCTCCAGGTACCCCTGTGTCCCGTCCTTACCTAGATCAGACGCTGATATCCCTCCCCAGTGACATATAATCTGGCAGGCTTGTTTTCACTATAACAATTGCCCACTGTAAATGTTGGTTACGCTTCTTCGTGCCCGGAGCTGCTTCCAGGAGGTCTTTGCTGCCTTTCCCAGGATTCAAGCTTGTAGTGGTTCTTTCTTAAATACGGTTTGTGAGTGCTTAAATACATGTACAGGTGTATTTAAATACACATTCAGGTGTGTGCTGCATTTACTTCGTCTGTATAAGGAAGGAGGAGATTTCAGATGTTCTTTTGAACCCTCTAAGATAGATGTATGTGGTATTAAAAATTGTGAAACATCTTGTAGGGCGTGGGCCACGTTGGACGAGGCTGTTTGCAGAGCCCGAAGTTGGCTGCAGAGGGTGAGATGAATTTCAGGTTGTGCCACTGATAGACACGGAACAGAGAACGGCGCTAACGAAGCTGAAAGCGCTCATTGCGGAAACTATGTGTGCATAAAGGGCTTTGGCAGGGGAGAGGGGTGATGAGCTCAAGGATCTGAGAGCAAAACTTCGGTGTCTGTTTCTGCACCAGTCTTGCAGGGAAGGCAGAGCAGGAGCCATCCCCTCTGCTCTGGCCATCGGTACGCCCTGCTCTGCCTTTGGTGAACGTGGTTCATTTTGATACCCAGGACAGCAAAGATTGCGAGGCCAGGTCTGGCAAATCCGAACAGTCTGCCTTTGCAACGGGATAAGAGCATCCCAAATGCTGATTTGAAGTATGAGACATGTCTAAGAATTATAAGCAGTAATAAAGCACTCCAACCCAGGCAGGAGAGAATTAATTCTCCTGATCAGCTGGCAGAGCTGGATTTAGAGCAGGACTCTGGAATTTGGTGTCGTTTGAATTAAGCTGGATTTCAGCATTGTATTATTTTTACAGTCCCATCCCATCCGACGGAGATCTCTGTTTCTGTGCTAACGCAAAGCGTATGACTCTGTGCTGCGGACACTGTGCGTAGCTCAGGCATGGAGAAGGCAGCCGCCCGCTCCTCTGCCAGGGAAGAGTGGTGCCGTGATGGTTCGGGGCTCTCCAGGCTGGCGGATGTGATGGTCCTCCCTGGCAGCCGAGGTGAGACAGCTCCCTCCCAAAAACCTACCCTCTGTCTTGCTGTGCTGAAAGACCTTCTCCACTGGCCCCAAAAGCAGCAGGGAAGCGTTCCCATCTTCTCTTTACTTACCTTTGGCCTCCAGGTCAGGAAACCTTAATAATTTCCTTTTTATTAGTTTAATCCATAGTTCCTAGTAATTACCATAAATTAAGCCTGCTGGGGGGAAAAACACAGCCAATAAACTGCAGAAACTGCTAGGTTTATTTGGGTAACGTCACTACCTAGAGGATTGTTTCCTGTAGGTCAGTCCCTTGGTCGTCGTGATTAACTTGAGATCAGACCAAAAGGCAGAGAGTTTCCCGTCCACCTTTTAAACGAGGCTCGGACGTGCCAGGAATTCTGCTAATACACAGGGTCCTATTAAACGCTTAACCTTGGTGTGAAATGAACTTATTCCTGCCCCTGTGCAGGTACCGAATATTTCCCGAGGACCGTTCCTCTCCAGTTTGAGTGGACTTGTCTGGAGGCACCGGCTTGTCCTTCCCGACAGCGTTCGCACCGGTGAGATGACAGCAGCGGGTACAGTTCTCCTTCTAACGCCCCGGAGCTCAGCGTATGGATCCAAATCACATATTGCATCCTGAGAGCAAAAAACCCATAATAATCTGGATTGGCAGCAGGAAAACATGTAGTGTTATTTTACAAAGACCCTCCTTTGGTCCTCCTTAGCAGCGCCTTTGGAAATGGGGCACTCAGAGCATGATGAAGAAAGTGGGAATTATAACAAGCCTGTGGGATGAGAGGCTGACTCCGGGAGCCCGCGGAGGCCCCACTAGTAAAGGGTTGCTGGTTTCCTTTTCTAACTGGGCTGAAGCCAGGCATTCCTGAGTGGCACCGGTCCTCCCAGTGCTGGAAAGGAAACATTCCCGTTTGTTAGCTGTGGAAGTGCACGCCTAAGCCAAAGGTTACCAGGCTGAGGTGATATTTTTGCATTCCTACAATGTCTTAGCTTTTTTAAATTAAATTCTTGCAACATGAGGATTTAATCCCTTCTGGTATATACGGCGTGTGTGCGTGTATGTGTGTGTGTGTGTGTGTCTCTCTGCATATTTTTTTTTTTTTTTCACTACAAAAATTTCATCAGGCAAGTTATTTGTGTTTTTGAGAATTGGCTCAGATACAGGGTCAGTAACTTTCCACCCAGAGCCCGTGGAAAGGCTTGGGGTTTGAGGCTGAGTAGAGGGTCAAGTTTTAGGGTTGTACTTGAGTTGAAACTAGATCTGGGGTTGAGAGCCACTAGGGATGAAATCTATTGCATTGTTCTTGAATTTTTTTTATTAAAAATAATGGAAATAAGCAGTTTTCCTGTGCCCAAGTCTTTTAAAAGCAGAGTTCTACCACATTGAAAATGGTACTAAGAAAATTAGTGGTTTCCAATATGGAATTGGTTTTGAAATCCAATCCCAGAAGGATAAGTTTGGAGTCACTGACTGAAAATTAAGCTCCAGCAAAACAAAAAACATTTTGATTATAGTACTGTGATGGGGGTGGGGGGGAAGAACACAGCCCGTACCCTGTTCCTGCTAGCAAGGAGATAGAAATCACTTGGGACCAGGTAGGTGCCCCAGGACGGGGCTGCGAAGCGGTGAAGGCAGCTGCAGGCAAAGCCCAGGCTCTGTGTCATCGGCTCCAGGAGCAGATATTCAAGCCCAGGATTACTCAAAGCTTTGGCTTCAGAGCGTGGGCTTTGTCTCTGCTTTGAGCTTGCAGGCTCTCTGCCCTGCTTCTGTCACCAGGAGATGAAGGTAACGGGTTTTTCTTGAGGGGAAAAAAAGAGAAGTTAATAACTCAGGCTGTGATCTAGTTTATTTTCCCTTCTGCTGAGCTGCTTTGCCAGTTTTCAAATGATCAGGCTGATCTGAACCCATCTATACCGATGCCCTAAAGAAAATACCCGCAGCCTGCTTCTGTTAAGCCAAGGAAGAGGCAGCTCTGGCTGTGCAAAGGGGACGGCACGGTAACCTGACTTGCGCCATAGGGTCAACACAAACCGGGCTCACAGCACTGGGAAGTAAGTGCCCAATTGCTCTGAGCCAGGGTCCAGATTTTAAGCATCGACCATCTACTGAGGTGTCCTAAAAAACTTGTTTCTCTCATGCTGGGGAACCACAGGAGTTCATTTCTGTGAAGGCTGTTCTCCACTGAAGTGTTTAGCTTGAGCTAAGATCTGTGTTAGTGCCAGGGGAGGTGCCCACATGTGCACTGCTCAGAAGACCTGGACAAGGCAGGTTTGGCTGTGTCCTGGCTGAAGGTGTCTTGGAGCGAAGGTGCTTGGCTCCGAGGGTCACGGTGCTCCATGAGCTGGTTCTCTTCTGGTGGCTGCACAGCCGGGAACATCCTGCAGAGCAGCTGTCATGGCCAGCTCGGGTTTGCTCAGTGGTGGGAGGTGGTGTCCTGGGTTCTTCCCTTGCATTGGCTCAATGGAGCCAACGTGATGAGAGAAAATGCAGGTTTTGCTCAATGAAGGTATCTCTTTTTTTGTCACTTCTTTGGAAGAAAAATGGTTCCTTCAGGTCTTGACATCTGCTGCAATCTAAAGGAACATCATCGTCACCAATCCATTCCTCCTGGGGTTTCAAGGTATATAAAGCCTTATTCTTCCCCAATTTGTGACTGGAGACAGATAATACATGACAGCATCCCTTTAAATGCCATGTCAGTGATGGGAAGCTTAAAAATTAATGGTTCTGCAAGGCAGAAGCTGGCAACGAACGGGGGAGGGCAGATGGAAGGTTTTAGGCAGCATTTAGCACCCCAGGGCAAGTGGGTGGTGGCCACCCGTGGACATCCTGCAAGAGGAATCTGCAGCGCTTGCAGCTCACCCCTTGTGCTGTTATTTGCATTATCCGGGGATTCCCTTGTGACCTGTAGCAGTTTTTCTTTGCGCTCTGGTGAATGACTGAATCAGAGGAAGAATTTCTCAGGTTAGCAGCCCCCTGTGCTACTTGTCACCCCCATCGTACGCCCACACGCACACCCCAGTGGTTGTGGAACCAAGAGAGCAATGGGAAAGTGCACCTGGCAGCTTCTCAGAGGGTCCAAGTTGTGGAAAAAGCTCATAAAACACCTCCTTGAAGCCTGTCTTTTGCGAGAGGCTGTGTGTAACCTCCATCCTCACCCTCTGTCAGATGGCCCGTGCAGGGGGGGAAGGCTGCAGCTACAGCAACGCTCTGGCCGTAAGCACCCCCGGGCTGGTAGGGAGCAGGCAGCTCTTGCTCTGCATTTAGATTTTGAAGGTTCAGTGCTGGTGGCAATTATTTCTTCCAGTTGCAAGCCACAGAGAAGTGAAGTGGCGCTCTGAAGCCGATAAAAGGAGACTGCTGTCTGCGTGATGAGCCTGTTGTTCTGACCTCCTCCTTTAGCGATATCTTTCATTAATTAAAATTTTAATTGCTCGGCTTAGTGCAAGGAGAGCTGTCCCTGCCCTCTTCTGCTCTCCCTCCCAGCCATGTGCGTGCACCCCCACGCAGAGAGGGAGAAAAATTAATGACTTTGCTTATTGTGAAGTAATTGCACTCGGAACTGGTCGGTTCTGTTACAGTGCCTTCACCCCGAGACATGGGTCTCCACCTTTAGGGATATTTCCTTTCTCTTTCCACATCTAAAACGTTTGGCTTTTGTGGTTTTGTCCTCAAGGAGCCAACCCCTTCGAAAGGTGTCAGGAACGGTTCAAAGCAGAGGGCCAGGGATGGGACAGCACTCTGATGCTGTGTCAGTTTTATCTTCCCCCACAGGCTCTCGGTAAAGAACCTTTCAATTGCCAGGGCAATAAAAAATGTCAGGAGTGATTAAAGACGTGACAGCTGGTGCGTATATCTCAGTGCAGTCATGTCCTTCAGATTTTCCTTTCTTCTGCTGGGACAGGCTCTCCCGATATTTGTTATCCTTCCCCACTGCCTGAGCAAGCTGAGGGTGTGGAGCACCCAGCAGGATTCGGTCCAAACTCAGCACATCTCTCCAGCTTCTTGTCCACTTTGATCTGAACCGTGTCCATCCCTGCAGTGCTGGGTGTCCTGCCTGCGGGCTAAGCTGGGGAGCATGCGGTCCTCATGTGGTGCCTCAAATGTTTGTAACATCTGGTACATTTTCTATGCAAAATACTTTTTTTAAGAAATAAAGGGGTTTTTTTTGAACAGACTAAAAACTCTTACTGGGGCATCTGGTTTTGCAAATATTTGAAAAAGTTGAAATTTTTTCATTCTTGGCAGTAAAGTCAACCAAGCTTCTTGCCCACTACAATCAAAAACTATTGAACAAATGTTAAAGCACGTCATTCGGGGGGTTTATATGACTACTTTTATGGTACCGAATGAACAGAAGATAACTTTTCTCAATAGAACTGGTTCAGTATCCTAAATTATAGTTGCTGATTTCTTGGTTTACGTAGAGTTACGTGATTTACACCGGTTAAGAATTTGTCACAAAGTTTCAAGAACCCTTTGAAAACATGAACCAGAAGAAGAGGTGCTTTTGTTTTCCTGCTGAGATATTCATATTCTTGTTGAAGACTGTGCCTGGATTCACTCCATTGCTCTTTTCAACCACGAGACTTTAACCAGGCTCCCCCAGGGCACAGGTAGCTGAAGTCAGGCGCTGCGGAGAGCAGCTCAAATGTTCCCTGAGCGAATTGAAGGGCTCTGAGGGAATTCAGCCCCAGTGATGGGGGTGAACCCAGCCACTGCAGGTGCTTCGGGCTTCTCCCAGTTATTGCTTCCTGGGAATAACCGTAAGGTCACAGGATCTGGCTTATTTGTGTGTTGCTTTCTGACCTACTGAATCATGATTAATGGTTTTTTATCTTTCTTTTTTTTTTTTTCTTCTTGTGCCCATTGCACTCGGATGTAGTTTTGACAGAAGCAGAAAGAAACCCCCTGGGGCGGAGGGAGGAATCGAACCTGCATCTCTTGCATCCCAGCTGAGTGCCCTGATGCCTGTGTACGGTACAGAAGGCTAACACAAATGCTTGCTTTTTTTTTTTTAAAAAAAAAAAAGGAGGAGGATAGGAAAGGGGGGAGGGGGGGGAAGAAAAAGCAGCATTTTATCTGAAACTGGTCCTATACCTGTGTGCTAGAAAACCCTCTGCATATGACAGCTCCTGGTGCCCACGTGGCAGGCCGTCTTGGGAAACTTCAGATCCAGCTGAAAGATAATCCTGCCCCCATAAAACAGGGGGTTTTCAGGTTGTTGTATGGCTGGACAAGTCTTGACGCTGGCAGGAGGGAGGTGGCGGGAATAAGGATCAAGGGATGGGGTTGGGAGAGCCCCGCAGCGACAGCTCGTGCCTAGCCTTGCTCGTGGCCATCATTGCAGTCACTGTAGTTGGGGTTGGCTGATCCAGAAAATCCAGCGGAGCAGCGGCTCTGCTGAAGGGTCCATCACCCGTCTGACCCAGGGTGAGATGGGTCAGGGACCTAAAGGACCAGACATCCAGCCCTGCGCGTGGAAGGGAAGGGGTTTCTGCTGGTTTAGCCAGACAAAGCAGCTCTTGGTGAGGCTGGGCTGATGGTGGTGCCGCGGGACGGTGCTAGTGGAGGACCCAGCCTGGCCCTTGGGGTCACAGCAGCCGTCGCCTTGGCACAGCCACAGCACCAAACCGCACCCCTGGACAGTCCCGCTTTGCAGTCTGGCCTCGTGCCTGGATTGTGAAAGTGCAGTAAAGGGCAGAGATGTTGTTTTGGCCTTAATGTTTGTCCCACAGCATTTAAAAAAAAAAAAAAAAAAAAAAAAATCTGGGAAAGCACACAAGGACAAAGTCCTGAGGTATTTGGTTTATTTAGATTTACTGAAGTGCTGCTGGGCTTGTCTCTGCCTGCTGCCGGTGCCAGGGTTTCCGTAACCCTCCCCAGCTCAGGTTTGCACATGCATATACACGTGTGTGCAATTAGTCACATATATGACCTGTTCAGTGAAAATTCACAGCATCCAAGTATTCCCAGAGCAAAAGGTGGGCACTTATAGATTTTGATCTTTCGGTCTGACCACCAGCAGCCCCACGGGCTCGGCGTAGCTGACCAAGCCACTTCCCCCACGAGCCTTGGTAACCCATAGCTGCACTGGATCACATCTCTCCAGAAGAGAAATTCACTCTTTGCTTTGAAGACAGCAAGGGCTGAGGCATCCGCTGCATTCCTCCCTGACGTGTTCCAGCGGTTGGCTGCCCTCATTCAAAACCAGATGTCTCCTCTCCAATTTGAATGCTGCTGACTTCGAATTCCTGCCATTAGACCTTCTTCTGCCTGTTCCTGAGGGATGTGAAGAGCCCCAGGTTATCAGATATCCACACTGCCACTGCCACCCGGCGAAGCACGCACCTCAGGTGTCCTAAACCAGCTTTCTTTCCCTTGGTGTTACTGAAGCAGAGCTATCGGGGTCAGAAAGATCAACGACATCGTAAAACACTTCAAGCGTATCCCTTTGCCTTGTGTCTTGGCTGTGATGGCCATTTAGTGGAAGCAAGGCTTTAATGTGCGCAGCCCTTGTCTGGTTTTCCCATTGCTGACTCTTCTTTGACCTACCTGTTTGGTAAAATGATGTGGTTTTGTCCTTAGTTCAATTTTCCTCCTCTTAGAAAGTGATAAATCCGTTAGAGTGCGCATTTTCTTTTTTTTTTCCCCTTTCTTTTTTTTTTTAATTTATTGCTTTATAGCTTGCCATAAATATTCCATAGTATCATCTTACAGCGATGCTGGTTGAGGCTAAGGGGTTGATCCAGTTACTGGTTGAGCAATGGACGTTACTTCCACAAGACGTTCCGGCAAGGCATGAGGAAGGCAATGGACAGCCTGACCTCCGGTGCTGGTGAAGCCAGCGTGTGAGTCCTCACGAACAAGAAACTAGGGATTTTCTTCTTATCAATAGTTTAAAGGTCAAGCTTGGTTTTGTTTCTCAGCTACATGTTCAGAACAATTTCGCTTTTCCCTGTGGTGCTGTCCTTCCACCTCCTTCCCCTGTAGATTTTGCTCTTAATTCAGTTTGTTTGCAGCCCCACCTTTGGTAGCCAAGGCAGAAGCACTGGCAGAGGCAGCATGTGAGACCAGAAAGTTTCCCAGAAGGGATCTGATCCTGCAAAATGCTGGGGCTTTTGCTTTTGGCATTGAATGTTGAGCTCTTCTAAATAGAGAGGGCACTTGGTCTCAGCTTGTTTTAAGCAAGATTGGCATCTTCTGAAGCAATTTAGGAAGATTAAAAGTAAGTGGTGTCCATAGAGCCAATGGATGTATTTGCTCTCTCTCCCACCACATGAGTACATCACGGTAATTCAGAGGAGTAGTGTGTGCTCATTTACAGAATATGTGCTACAGAAGAATTATCACTCATCAGAGGAGATGTGTGCTTAATGCAAAAAAGAGCCCGAGATTGCAGAGATGCTCGGTGCAGCCCATAGCTGAAGCATGTTGTGATACCCCTGGGTAAAGATCAAACTGGAAAGGACTTACCAACATCTGATTCTCCTCAATTTTAGTTGGATCCAAATCTAGCAAGAGGGCATTTTTATGTCTGGTCACAGTCCAAAAAGATATAGCAAAATCACCTGGAGTTACAAATGTGTTGCAGAACCTGTCCCTAATCACATTAAGAGCTCTAAACTGTAAGGCTCAGTTGTTTGCCAAATGAAATATTCTCCTCCGGTATTTGCAGAAAGGAATTACAGTCTGTGAGTAATGTTTTTCATTTGGTATCGAAGTACGGTTTGTGTTTTATGGACCCAATCCTGAGCTTGGGGAAGGAGTCGTTAAAAAGGCTTTGTTTTGTTGGAGAATAAGGGCAAGGTTACTCCACCTTCGCACCCAGCTTGGGTCAGGGATCAGTGGGCTTGGGGACCAGTCACTTCCAGTATAGACTGGCCCACCAGTTGTCCCCATTGCGTGAAGCCATGCTGTTGGTGCCACTCGATGGCAGCAGGTCTCAATGGATTTGGGGATCTCGGTTTCCAGCTGGGCTCCTGAGCCCTTGAGGTTCACGATGTCAAGCTTCCTTCTGCAGTTCTGAGAGACGTGGTGCCTGTTGTTGGATTTGAGGTTGTGCTTAAAAAGACGGGAAGGCCGTGTAACCACAGGACTCTGGTCTCCAGAGCTTAGACAACAGCCCCTAAGGATGTGAGGCTCGCTGCAGAAATGTCTGGCAGCTGCCCAGGGTGTGCTGGTGTCCCTCCAGCTGCTTCAACGTGTAACGGTGACCAGTGGACTCTCACTCCAAGCTTCAAGTGCCCCCAGCCCTTTCTTTTGGTCCACACTGATATCAGCAGCCGTTGGCCACCAGCCATGGACACTGGTCTGCTCTTCGCCCGTGATTTGTGCACAGACTCCTGGACTCCATACCCCGCAACGAACCGATGAATCGGGTGACGTGGAGCTCTTGCAGTGAGTAGGAGGAGGGGACAGTGAAATCCCGGCATGCAAAATGTTCAAAGCATCAAGTCAACTGCTGAGGGGAGAAGGAAGGCGAGATGGTTTGGAGAGCTCCAGTCTCCCAGCCGTCGTGGATGCACCTCACGCAGACTTTATAAGCCCAGAGCTGTGAGAGCTGAGCCCACTCCAGCGGCAGTGGGGAGGTGCTGGTTGCTCGAACCCGTGCTGCCGCTGAACGAACCGCCCATCACGCTGCGCTTCAGTACCTTTACGCTGAAGGAAGCGCTTGCCGAGAGTCACCCCGTGTCCCAGGGGAAGGAGAACCCAAAATGGCTTTACACCATCCATTTTAAGCGATGGGCAGGAAGGGCGAGGGAAGCACGGTAATCCCTTGGGAAAAGCGGAGCAGTCCCTCCCGGGCTGCCCGGCCTGTCCCCGATGTGCCCCCTCCTCGTCCCAGGGGAGGAAGCACGGGGCCGGGTTAGCAGCCATGCCCCGGGGATTTTGGCCTGACTTCTCGCAGTGTCTTAATATACCCCAGCTGGCAGCAATAATTGGAGAGTTATTAAATAACTGTCTGCAGTGACATACAATCTGCAGAGCACTGTACCAATTATTTTTCATTTGCTTCCCTCTATCTCAACGTGTCTCTATCTACCCATCCTACCCTGCCACGGTTCCCATGAACAATTTACTGTGGCGATTGTAGGGTAGCGAGATCTTCTGCAACAAAGAAACTACTTTATTTTCTGCCATGGTTAATGCCCCAATTTAATGAGTTCCTCATATCATGCTCACCACCCTAAATTAAAGGGTAGCCTGTGCAATTACACCGTTTAGGTTTCAGAATGTCCCTCTCACAGTTATCTGCAAAATGGGTTGAAATGCAGCTGCTACTAATATTGCTTGTATTAAAACTGGCAAAGGAAAAACTGCTTTCATCTCTTTATTTTTAGTAGTGTGCCTTTACTTTCAATTAAACTAATTATTTGCACCATCTTGTTCCTGATTGTTGTCCCGTGAGATTTTCCGAGCCAGGAAATATTTTATGCAATACATAGCTGTAGATGCTCAGGCTTCAATATTTGTGTCTTTCAGGAATGAGGAGAGAGTTGGGATTTGCAGCCAAATCTTAATCTAATTTACACCATTATTAATCCAGAGTAAAGCTGTGGTTTGCAATGGACTTACTCTAGATTTAAGCTTTGTTAGATCAGAATTTGGTCTTTTCTTCTTCTTTTTTTTTTTTTTTCTTTTCCCAAATATAAGTTTAATGAGGAAAAGAAGTTCCCCAAAACCCTTCTCCCCAAATCTCTTCTTTGCATCTGGAACCTATTGCTGAATTACCAAGGGTCAGATAATAACCCGCATTAATAGAGCATCCTCGAGGACCCCCGGATTCTTTCCATCAGGAGTCACTTCACCCATCCCTGATATCCAGCCCACTCGGGGTGAAAAGCGGCTGCTCTTTAAGGAATGGAAAGAGGTTTGTCATTGCTTGGGTTGGGAGCAGAGCGGGGACCCCCCCCAGCGCATAGCAGCGCTGAGCAAACTGGGGGCTCACACCCACAAATCCCTCCCAGACCCCACCTCAGGCTCTGTGGGATTTTATCAGGGCAGGGAAGGTTTGGGCCCATGGGGAGACAAAAGAATAACGCTGAAATAACAGCTGAGGGACCGGAGGGAGTGACTGCGTGTTTATTTTTAGGCAAAATGTAATTCCTCCCTGGATTTAGCTGAGTCAGTGGAGCTACAGATCCCAACCTTGCAGCCCTCGCCGGAGTCGGGGTTCTTCTGCACCCGCGGTGCAGCACTGAAAGCGGCCAGACCCATCGGCTGGAAGGTTCCCTCGGATTTGCACTGGTGTCAGCAGAAGAGTCCAGCCCAGCAGCCTCAGCCCCTGAAGCCCTCACGCAGGTCAACGCTGTCGTGTTAGCAGGGTTGCCTCTTGCAGAAAGTGCCGTCGACTCCAGGAGGCAGAATTTCTTTCTTTTTTTTTTTTTTTTTTCTTTTGTCCCCAAAATGTCAAAACAGAAGCATGAGTAAATGGCAGAAGAAATGTCTCTTTTCTGCTGTTTAGCTGAGAAAGGCTCTGCAGCAGTCCAAGGTATTGTATTTGGGATGCATCTGCAGTGAAGTGTCTTCCTGCTCCAAACCTGTCAAGTTCCACTATTCATTTTAATGATGTCATTTTATAAATAATGGAAAGAAAAACAATACATTCAATAGAAATGAGATTAGAAATGGGAGGGGAATGAATTACAAATGCAAGAGTCTGTAGTTATTCCAAGGAAGATAAATCTAATTTTAAGTGGTCTCCAGTGAAACAATGTCTAGCTAAGAATAAAACAAAATAAACCCGGTTTTGTTGATAAATAAAAGTGTGAGGCAGTGGCAGGGAGTGTTTTCTGACCCTAGTTGGTTGTCATAGTATCTTGGGACTAACGATACCTGGGTTTTATTCTTGGCCTTGCACTGTCTTTCTGCAGTAAATCATTTAACACCCTGTGCTGAGGTTGCAGCTCAATCTGGAAAACCAAACTCCAGTGAACAAATGTACAAATGACATCAGCGTGTAACTCTCGGTAAAGTTGTCACTGCCAGGCTTCTACCTCAACAGGATCATGAAGTCTGGAGCACATAACGAACTGCAAGGTGCAAATTAGTGGCATTTCGGCAGCCCACGCACAATTTCCTTCAGACTGTTGTGGGAAAGGCTGTCGCTGGGAGAGGTATTTTAATTCGAGGCTGGATCTCACGTGGCGATGAACCTCTTGTATGCCTCCCAGTGTAGGCATGATGGCAGTGACGGCTTGAAAGTTCTTTGGTTTTGTTTTTCTTATGTGCAGTCAGTCAGAGTGTCTGTCCGCACGAGTAGCAGGCAGCAGAAGAGGTGTTTGCCCTGCAGAACTCTCCCCAGGTCCCTTCTCCATCTGGTCCCCAAGCTGCAGCGAGGAAGGACCGTAGCAGGGATTGCTAAGAGGGGCTGAACAGCAAACACCCACCAGCTCAGCAGCAAGGTAACACCACCACGTTTGTTCTCACCTAATCGAAAACAGATTGGCCTTTTCTGTCCCGCACCTGGAGACTGGAAGGGAAGCGCTGGCACGAGCCATAATGGGACGGGGTGAGGTATCCCTAGAAAGAATGTACACCCGAGAGCTGGCACGCGCCGAGCCAGGGTATGCAGAGCTGCAAAAACAACGCCACAATCAGCAGCCACGTGGGCTGGAGCTGGAGAGTGGCCGACCCTCCTAGCTGGGGAGCTAATGATTCCCTTCAGGATTGCATCATTAGCTTCAAACTGAGTCATTATGAGGCGATTGGGGAAAATAAGAGAGAATTCATTACCGAGGAAGCACGTTGAAGCTGTGGCGAGAGCCTCCTGCCGGGTAGGTGCTCAGGGGCACAGCCAGTGCCTCGCTGCTGGGGCCACGAGCAGCTCTTCCCTCGGTGGCAGGAGCCGAGATCCATGCCCAGCGTTGGCTGGCACGATTCTGCTCTTAAACCACCTACAACTACTTTCTGCCTGCCTCCCACCACCTGCTTTCCCCAAGACACCCATTACAGGAATGAACAAACCCTGGGACAGGGAAATCACAACATTTGCGCCCGTGCAATCCTGCGGCAAAGCCTCAACCTCTGTCAGCAGTGGTGGCAACCTGTGCTCTGCTGGTCTAGCTGCTCCCAGCCCCTTTGCTCTGGCCACACGGTGAGATGTTTGCCTGCCCTGCTTGCTCTCTGCTGCTGCTGGTGCCTCTGCCAGGTGGGCATGACTTTGCACGGCTCTCTGCAGGGCAGGGAGAGCATTTTCAGCAGGCATAGTGGAGGGGCGGGAAAGGGGTTACCTGCAAACTGCCAGCCATCTTGTAGTGGGTTTGGCATTTCTCTTGGGAACCCAACAAGACCACACGGCTGGTAGCATCGGCTTTTGGGCTACACCTCATTCTGCAAAGCTGCCGCTGAACCACGGGAGGATTTCTACCCCAAGGTCACAAAGAGTTGGCTTCAAAACGCTGGGTGAGGACAGCAACGTTCTTGATGGGGGTGGAGAATGCAGTGCAAAGGATGGCTGAAGGTTTGAGAGAGCAGCAAGAGAACAGGAGCTTGGGGAACGGTGCAAGGCTCGATTGTATGTTGGCATGAAGGTGGACACTGACACAACTATCTGATCATCAGTAAGTAGAGATCATAGAATCACAGAATGGTTTGGGTTGGAAGGGACCTTAAAGACCATCTAGTTCCAACCCCCCTGCCATGGGCAGGGACACCTTCCACCGGACCAGGTTGCTCCCAGCCCCATCCAGCCTGGCCTTGAGCGCTGCCAGGGATGAAGCAGCCGCGGCTTCTCTGGGCAACCTGTGCCAGGGCCTCACCACCCTCACAGTAAAGAACTTCTTCCTAATATCTAATCTAAATCTCCCCTCCTTCAGTTTGAAATGGTTACCCCTCGCCCTATCACCACACTCCCTGATAAAGTGTCCCTCCCCATCTTTCCTGTAGGCCCCCTTTAAGTACTGGAAGGGCTGCTATAAGGTCTCTATGAGATCACTATAAGGATCTCTATAAGGTCGCTATAAGATCAGTCAGGAAGTTTAAACACCTACCAGGAGCGCTATAAGATCAGTCAGCTTGATGACTAAGGAAACAAGGGCATGGATACAGACCAGGGGCGGATGGATACAGGCCCATTACTTGCCACTGCAGAAAGGTTTTGTCCCAAAATAACTGCTGTGAGAGACCGGGCTGTCACCACTGAAGATGAACTGGGTCTTTGTTAATATGTTTATTAATATGTTAAGATGTGAGGCCTGGGTGTCTACTGAAAAAGAAGATACTGATGTCTTTGCAAAGAAAATAAGCAAACGTTTGCCTAGTGAGGGAGAAAAGTTAATTCAGAAATACATTGAAAAATGGAGAAACTCCTCAAGAATCAAATATGGTGAAGACAGTGAAACCCTGGTGAGGTGAGCTGGCTGGTGGGTAGTGAAGACAGTAAAGGACAGACCGCACCGAGCTTCTCCTGGGAGTCATTTTGTAAGGCAGTCCACGCCACGGCAGCTTGAAGAGAGGATGGATGGCTGATCCCAGGTAAAACCTCCACCATCTCAGTGTGACTCACCAGGAATGAGGAGATTTGAAGGAACAGAGCAAGGTGCACAGTGAAGAAGAGGATTTCAAACACAGGGCTCGGGGCATCACTGCCCTCTCATTACTCCTGCCCCACATGGTATGTACTGTAGGACCGACAACAGAAAAAAAGGCTTTATATGTCCTCACAGCTCCATCTGCCCATGATGCTAAAGCCACACTACGCAGGTGACAAACTCCCCAGAGAGCCTGGGGCACTGGGGTGGCAGCCCACCCTCTGCCCAGTGGCTGCAGGCTCAGGACTGCCTGTACTGGGTCGACTCTTCGAAACTAGTGCCACAAAACCAGGTCACCTTTGTGAATTAGAGGTTGCACCTCAAAGGGCGCTTGGGTTTTCTTTCCCAGCAAAAAGCAGCAGCTCCCAGTAGGGTCAGTTGCTTGTGTGAGGGAGAAACTCAGTAAAAACTTGGTGAATTCTGGTATCAAGGGTTTCCTTTGCTTCCTCAGCAAACAATGCCTTACTACAAATAACTGCATACCCCCAGCCTTGTTCTGTCCTGGGCGATGCTTAAACTGTCAATAATCATAAGGCTGCTGTCACAGTGCTGCTCAATGGGGTTGACAGATTATATCTCTAAAGTCCCTTTATTGGACCTTGTTCCCAGAAAAGCTTGCAAATTGCTCTGATCTTACCAGACAAAGGCGTTGCTCACTCTCGGAGTCCTTGGGTATCCTACACAATAAGGTAGGAATTGGTGAGAATTACCTGAGATAAAATATCCCTTACAACATCAAAGTTCCTGATCTCTTAGCTGTCAGCTGCAGGTATGTGAAAGTCCTGACAGGCTGAAGATAGAAGGAAGAGATAAAGCAAAAGAGAAGGGGAGGGGGGAAATGGAGAAATTCTCTGAATGAAACATTATATCATTGGATTTGGCACAAAGATTTCAGTGCAACGGGTCTATACGGCTAGCCGGGGTGTGAGCAAGGCACGGGGCTTCTGCCTTTTGAAACGAATAAGCAGCAGCTGATACCAGGTGGCCAAGGAGGGATCCTGATCTTCATCACACCGACGGACAAAGGAAGCAGGAGTAACAGAGGTCAGGGTACAGCTAAATCATGTTCATACACCCCCCCCCCATCTTCCCCATCTCCGTACTCTCAGCCGTTGGTTGTTTTTTCCCAGTAAGACGGCTGAAGTGGGTCAGCTACCGAGGGGGAAGTGCTGGGGTAACACAGGACACCATCTTTTTGCCGTCTTTGCTCTGTACATTTAATAATAAGGCTCCCTGCGGAGGGTTGACCTCCCTGGGTTGTTCACAGTACCTACAGCAGGAGAGCTGGGGTCGGACTTTTACCTAATGCAGCCCAAGCTGGATTGGTAATCTGATTGCAAAAGCCCAGGTTTTTGGCAGTAAAGCCACAGGTAAGTCTGAAACAGATTTTTCACTGAAACAGCGTCAAAGAGGTTGAGCTGAAACGAGATCTGACTTGTTCGTCCGAAATCCTGCCCTCTCACAAAGACTGGACAGACCTTCCCTCTGCCCACTACTCCCGCACACCTAATCCTCCTCCCAGGACTGTGTTTTAGAGCAGATCAAATACCTTTAGGTTCTTAGAAAGGACTGGGTTTTGGCAAATGCACAAAATACTTTTCTCAAATGACATAAATATTGTATGTTATTTGCTGCCTTGCCAAAATGCAAACATACACATGCACTCCTAACTAAGCAACATTCTTTAAAAGTTAAGATCATTGCTTAGAGAGAAATATATAGCATTTTATAAATCCAAATTGATCGTGCACCGTGTGTGTTGAAAATATGTACAAAAATGGGACCCCAAAACTCCATTAAACCACTTCTGAGACAATACATCACTGCACCTTTATATTGCGCAGAGCGGTTTAACAACCCTTCTCCAGGAAAATATTTTACTAGGTAACAAAAAAAAAAAAAGTTATTGAAAACACATATATTTGATACTTTTGGCAATTCATTTTACTACTTGCATTTCCAATTCATTGGTATAGTTCATGAAAAAAAATATTTTCGTAGTTGGGTCATGTTATTATTTCTCTAATTTTTTCCTACTTGAAAGTCACGATACGATTTCCTTCTGTGAAACAACAAAGAAAGACAAAAGCTGCTTGTCTGCTTTGGGGATCCTGGAGATTTTTTTGGGGGAAATGGGGTCTGCTGGAAGTGTAGAATACACACAAACATGCCTACAAGAAAGCATAGCATCTTTGTGCATTTCTGTATAACTAACCTTATATGTGAACCAGCTAAAGAAGAGCCAGGGGAAGAGCTAGCACGTCGAATCTCCTAAGGAACAAAAAGAAGGTATCATTTACTAGGCAATATTAAAATCTTTAAAAAAAACCTAGATAATTTTGCATCAGATCACCCAAACTGCCCCTGGCACTCGCCTGTTGCATGATTTGGATGAATCGCTTCATCTCACCCGCTAGCACTCCTCTTCTCTTGGCTGTTCTTGGTGTGAACGCACCTCTCCAGGTGAAAGCCTGGCTTGAATTTGGCCTGCCCACAAATGATCCCAGAAGAGGGCAAAGGAAGGGAGAGGAGGAGATAAGCTCTTCCTAAATCAGGCTCACAGCACATCTGCACTGCAGACTTAACTCGAGCTCAAATTCAGGTCTGCTACCTCCTGTCCCTATCTGGAGAACGACTCTTCACGCAAAGTTGCTTGTGCTTTAAGCCCATTTATCTGGCCGTGATGGAAATGTGGACACGTGCCTGGCTTTTGCTTTCCCTTGGGCAGATAATACACCCGCTTTGAAACAAACCTAAACCACAGCGTGACCCTTCAGTGCCTGCCTGCAGCCCAGCCTCCCCGCCTGCCTCTTTCCTTCACATATCTCCAAGAAGACTTCGATGGAGAGGCTCCATCCACTCATGTGCAAAGAACCAAGTAACACACGCCCTCAGAAGCAGTGGTGACATGCGGGCCTGGTGACAGCAGCAGCACAGAGCCACTTCGTGGGCTGTGGCTCCCCAGGGTGGTCTCTGGTTCCTGAATCCATGTGCTGGTCATTTATGAAGACCATCACTGAACATCCACACAAGGATTTCTGCTTATTCAACCAAACTTGCCCTGGACCATGTGTGTGTTTGCTTCTGAAGAGTTCCCTTCTTACAATACTACAGGTAAGTCTAACCTTCGCTGTGAGAGAGATACTGTAAGTACCCACGAGCATGGTGTGTCCTTGTTTGTCTGGAGAACAGTGTTTTTCCATTTTAATTGCTTCCCATATGACACATTTCGTTAGGTCCCAGCTTCCCGCCAGTTGATCTTCTCCTCCCTGCACTTGTTTCCTGCTGTGCCTGTAATTATGACCGTGAAAGTCCATCAGCAAAAGTGCAATCAATTCGAAAGATTAATGAATCTCACGCTTTCCCTCTCTCCTCCCCCCAAAATTAGAAAGCCCACTCTGTAGTTTCCAGCACACATCTATCATTACACACTCCTGGGTCTCAGGTAAATTAGCAACCTGATTCTTTTCCCTGCTGTCACTTAGAAGAAAAGGGCTTCTTATTTGCCATCCAAGGAAAAGTACAGTAAACCTAGAACTAGATAAAAGGGAAGTAATCAAATATATTTAACTGTACTCAGCCAAATCCCATTATTTGTATAGACGTTAGCTGGTACCTTTGAAGAATTAGGGTAGCCTTGTCTCTAATAGGAAATAGTACTGCTTGATTGAAAAGCGCAATTTCTGAGCTAGTGTTCTTCTACTCATCAAAATGAGAAGTTCAGCTTTATATGTGTATATATATATATTTATATATGAATTGCCATGGTGAGCTTCACAGATTTTTTTTTAAAAAAAAAGTTACATGGCCTTGCTTTTCCACTAAGCCTGTACATTTGGGGTGAACACTGCATCACTCTGTTTTTCTTTCCTAGACGGGAAATGCCTCCTCAGTGTGGGAGGTTTCCTTGGATTGTCCTTCTCACTTCTACCTGAAGGAAGTGGGGAAAATAATTTTAAATAAGTCACCTCCTATATATCAGAGGGCACCACCTCCCTGCTGTTTTGGAGAAGAACAGCTTATGGGGTATCGGGAAAACCTAGGGGCACGCTGAGCAGCCATGGTAAAGGAACATGCTGGGAGTGTCTCATGGAGATAATAACCATGGGGGGGGGGGGTTTGTAGGAGAACACAGAAAGCCTTCAACTGGTGCTGGGACCACAGGTTTTGAAAATATATGGACAACATCAGGGCAGTGCTTAGACAAGGGGTGCTGCATCCCCCTGGCAGCCGGCTGTGTGGGAAAGGAAGAATGCGCCACCTCTAGACGGCTGCGATCGGTGGTCGCACGCACAAGCGCCTACCTCTTCAGGAATCCCTCCAGTGCCAAAACACACAGAGCACAGGGATCAAGGCTAATCTAATTGGGAAATACAGCAGAACCACCTCCTTGCCCTCATCCATAGGACCAACTTATCTTCCAGGACTCCCTGTGCAAACAGTGCAGGTTTTGCTGTGAAACCATTTGATTAAGAAGCTCCAATGGAAGCTATTGAAATTCAGGTCCACAGATCGAAGGGAAGTCTCCCCTGGACTGTGCTCATGCCAGCACACAGCTTTTCTCAGCTCGGTTCTGTGCTCAGAAGACACTGGTTTGTGTGCTAACCAGCCAGGTAAGTAACTGTGGCTCTGCGGGAAGCCCTGCATCTTCAGGATGATGAACTAGCTCTCCCTGATGTAAGCAGGCATAACAAGATGAGACACATTTTGGTCCCAGACTCCAGTTTTACTTTGCTTAGATGAAACATTACATCTCAATGTTGTTTCAGCACTTTGGGGAGAAGAAGGAGGGAGACAAGAGTCCCCACAAGGGTTTTTTACATGCCTGAGTCAAATTACCCTCCTTTCTGTGGGGCTTCTTCTGAAATAACAGATCTTACTGTAACCAAATATTGCCATCCAGGAAAGCCATTTTGCAACCAGCAAGGAGGCTTCTTCCTTCTCAGCAGCCTCTGAAAAGGCCCTTTGTTCTCAGGCTGAACACCTGGAGAGTGTTATCAGCAGTGGCCTCTCCGGGCCGGCACGCTGAGCAGCTGCGACCGGTGGCATTGGCATTGGCAGCAGCACCTGGGAGCTGCTGGCGCCCAAAAACCATCCCGTCTAGGCCACTGCATGGGCAACTTTGGGTTGGCCCCCTCTTCCATGGGGACCAGGGAAACTAGCCTGGCCTGTGTTTTCTTTCTTTTCCCATGCTAAAATGAACAGCCTCACTCCAAAGGGTCTTTAGACAACCTCGAGGAGGTGACACCTCTGTAGAGAATAGAGAACAAGCCTTGGGCATCCCCGTGCCTTGCTGGAGAAACTGGTAAAGTGAGCGGTGAAGGGCTGACACAGAGCCCTGGCATCCTGGGCACAAGGTTTGAAACTACACTTCAAGGAGTACAAGGTGGAACTGTTGACTGGCATGAGGGGTAGGGCCTCCGCTAGAGAGGCAATCACCTGATGTGACCCAGGACAAGACTGCACACCAGGCTGGCCCCATGCACAGCTTTCTGCTCTGTCTGTACAGCCAGCACCACTTCTGTTTGTGTCCGTGGAAAGACAGTCAGACCCACATCTGCTCAGAACCTCAAGGAAACCCAACTCGTTCAACCCAGTGGGTAATTCCCTGAGGGCAGATGGTCCTTTTCCACACACCTGATGGTACAACTGTACTGTATAAACCATCACCACCAGGCACATCAGCTTCAAAAACCGAAAGGTTTTCATTCTTTCGCTGCATTTTACATGATTAAAAGAAAAAACTGCACGGGGAAGAAAGCTGGAGAGTCAGGAAGCAGGGGCTGTCAGGCGCAGATCTGCTGTGGGGTAACCTGGAGAGTCGCCTACACCAAGTGAGTCTGCGCTGGGACTGCGAGGAACCAGTGGAAATCGTATCTGCAACCTATGAGTTATTTAGCAAGTCCAGGCCTACAGGCCTTTCTCGAATATTGATTTTCCACTAAAGTCAGAGGCCGGACAGCCCACGTCACAAAGAAAAAAAAAAAAGAAAAAGAAAAAGAAAATATGTCATTCTTCCTTTCCTGATAATCCAGATAAAATACTGACTCCTACAAGGGAGTCATACATCGGGGGATTTTAGCAATGCCTCATCGCAGGATGCACAGCTCCACAAAGTATTCGTTCTGGAGTGGTTCTGCCAAATACCGACAGCAAATTGCATAATGTGAGAAGGGCCAGACCACAGCTGAAGCTTCATCATCTGCAGTGGCAGTTCAGTGTTAACATCACGAGTTCTTCCACACACGATGGCATCGTTTCCATTTTCTTTGGACTGCATCAGTGAAAGAACAAACATTTCGAAAGGTTCAGATGAGACCATTGAGCGCCAGCGCCGAGTCCTTGTGAGGTTCAGATAAACTGATAAAATAACATCCTGCAAAAGGTTTACCTGGGACAAACCACGATTTCTGTGTTCATGTTCAGGCAGTTTATAGCATACGGGCGACTTTAAACCTTGGTCTCTGTCCAGACGCCAGTACCAGCTCTCCCATGACTTGGTGTTTGCGTCTCTTTCTAATATTCCTCCCTTTCTTCCTTGCGAAGGGAAAATTTCCAGGTTTGCTCCTTTTAACTTTGTCTGTGGTAGCACTCTTGACAGAAGGACTTAGTGTCTATTTAGTGTCTTTGCAAGGAAAAGGGAGAAACTTCTCAGTTACATAAAAGTTTGTATCAAAATTCAAGAATCCGGATTAATTAGAGGAGACTTGCCTTGTATCATTCAATTTGTTTGAATGGCTTTAAAGATTAAGCAGATCCAAGGCCTAACAGAACCAGAGCCAGTAAGACAATGGCTGAGATTTTCCTTTGAAACAAAATATACAGGTGGTTTCTGTGAGTTTCTGTGTCTATCTGCCCGGCTTTTTTATTTTTATGTCGTATCCAATATCAGAGAACCTGGCAGTAGAAATCATATAGCGATTTGTGAAAGCTTGTTGCTCTTCTAGATATCATATAGTCTGTTCCACACCAGCAAAGACAAAACCAATGCCTTTACTCCTCGAGTGTTCATTCAAAGGATAATGATCTCTGGTAACAAAATATTTGGCAGTAGCATTATTTAAAATGCACAGAGGAAATGTTTGTCCCTAATTCAAGGGACTGTGGTCACACAGTCTGTATTCACTTGGTATTTACCAATGAATGCCAAAGCCTAATCTGCAAAAAGCCCAGGAATAGCGTTAAGTTTATCACACTCCATCCTTAACCCATCCCATTGTAAGGGAGAAAAAAAGTAATTACTGAATTTCTTTGTGGCCAGAGAACTTATAAACTCTGCGTTATACCCAGCAGGCTGTAATGGCTCCTTCGGTAAATATCTAATTAAGTGGTTGGGGTGGGTTTTTTTTTTTCTTTCACCGCATATTTTTGTGTTTTAAAATCCCTTTGCATTAAACGACTTCTCGAGTTTTCCAAATTTCTCACACGCACAGAGGAGAGAAGTAAGAAAAAAAGCAGAGGGGAGATTTCGGTCGTGGGAACAGGAGTCCGAGACGGGGATTTGCAAAGGCTAAAGGCAAATCCTTCCCGAAATCTCCATCTAAAACACCGAAAACCGCAGCCACGACCTGCCTGGGACCGTTGGCTATTTAGAAAGGGAGAAATAAAACCAGCCCGAGGGGAATGGCCGCGTTTGGGGAGGGGGTGGTCGCTCCCCGAAAACCCAAAGCACTTAAAACACCGCGGAGGACCCGGCCTGGCGGCGGCCCGTTGGAAAAGCGACGGGTTTGGTTTTAATTGTCCAAATCCAGAACTTCGGCAGTTTTAGCGGCCCCGGCTCGGCATCCCCGCACCCGCGGGTCCCCGAGGCCGCCCGGCGCCGCCGACATCCCCCGCCGCCGCGGAGCGCCGAGACGCACTGAGCTGCTCGGTGATGCCGCCACCGTGCGGGGCGACCCCCGGGGTGGGGAGAGGCTGTCCCGGGGGATCGAGACGGGGGATAGGAGCGGAGCATCCACCCCGCAGCGCTTCTCTCCTTGAAAGAGAGATGCTCGGCTTCAGTGAGGACCGCGGGGAGGCGAGAAAACGGCGGCTCTTCGGCCCCCGGTGCCCGGGGAAAGCTCCCTGCTCCGAGGAAGCGCCTCGCTGCGAGCCGTGGGGACGGTCCCAGCCGCTGCCCACCTCGGTCCCAGCAGCCACCGCCTCCCCGCAGCCTCGTTGTTCCTCCGGGCACCCCGGGGACCCCCCTCGCCTCCCTCCAAGCCGACGTGTTTAATCGTGGGGGGTTTCTTTTGTTTGTTTGGTTGGTTGGGTTTTTTTAATCGAGGTGCTGGGGCTGGGCTGGAAGGGGCTGAGCCGGGGCGATGGAGAGGTATCGAGCCCCCCCCCTCCCTGCCGCGCATCCCGGCTCAGCCGCGGCCGCCGAGCGCACCGGCCCCGGGGATGCGGGTTTCTGCCCGCAAGGATGGAGCCGGACCGGGATGGCTCCTCCTCTGCGTCCCCCGCGATCTTTCCTGCCCCTTCTCCCTCGTTAGGAAAGTGTTAGAAAGTTGCTGAAGTGCGAAATGAGCCTGCGAAATCTCGTTGTCCTCATTAAACTCTGACAAGGAGGGTGACAAGAAGCAGCGGAGGGGAAACAATGCGGGCAGTGTTGGGGAGAGCCCCGCGCCGGGGGCAGCCTTTGTGCCGGCCAACAAAAGCTCTTGTTTGCATGTGTTAAAGTCCATTAAACCGCGGCAGCCCCAGGTGCAAACGCCAGCCCCGAGAGGCCGCGTCACCTTCCGCGCCCGCTGAGCGCGGCGGCAGCACCGCGGCTCTGCCCTCCCAGCGCCGCCGGGGCTGCGGACGGGCAGCGGACGGGGGCACGGCCCTGGCGGGGTGTCCACGGCGAGGGCCTCCTAATGAGGGCCCGGGGCTGGCTCTTCATTAACAGGCGTGTCATGCAAGTGTGCAAAACTGGGTGGGTTTCGCTCGATTTCATATTTTTTTTGCGTGTGCGTGCGCGCGCCCCTAAATTCTTCTGTCCCCCACCTCGCCATTTGGTGGAAGCAAGGGCTTTGCTGAGGAAGGGCGAGACACCACGTCGCCTCCTGTGCTGCTCATCCCCCTCACCGGAGGGGACACGGATGGGACCCCCGTGGCCCAGGGTCAGGGACACGGACTTGGTGCGAAAGTGCGCGCCGTGGTTCGGTGCGTTCCGCCGCGGTTCGTCAAGGTGTGTTGGGACGTTAGGAAAATCAGCAAATCTTTATAGAAAGTATCCGCGAGGTTAGGAGGAGAGGGGGTCTTCCCACTCTCTGGTTCCAACAGCAGAATTCAACCCAAAAGGTGCAAAAGAGAGGGACTGTGTAAAGATTAAACACACACAAAAAAAGCCTTGCACAGGACAAAGCCTATAAAAACAACCTCGCCACAGCGTTAGCGTTTCGTGTGACCGGCACGGCGCTTTGTCCAAGGAAAAGTATTTCCAGGTTCTGTTGCAACAAGTCCACATCACTTTATCCCCAGTGGGTCTGCCTGGGATCTGCCCCACGGCTCTTTTAAAACGTGCTATTAATAACAGTCCATGACAGTTGATAGAACCAGGAGACTTGGCTTTTATTTTGCAATTAGACATAAAGGCTCTGATCCGGCAAATGCTACGCGCTGTAAGCACACGAGTAGCTCTGCTGAAGTCGTCTGGGACTGCTCATGTGCTTAACATTAAGCCCGTGCAGGATCAAGGCCTGAGACGGTATCTTTAAGGATATTTGTTTACCTGCTCTGTTCTGTATTTTCTAGATTCATGGCTGTGCCCTGCAAAACCCTTTCTCTGGGAAGACCTGAAAGTGGCCAGTGTCAGCTGGGCACAGCTCACAAGTAGCATTATGAAGCCAAATGATTCTTCCAGTAAACAAAACTCGTTTGCAGGAGCTTGGTTTGGGAAGACATTACGGCACTGGGTACGTTGCATTGCAAACTGTTCAGCTGTGCAAGCCTGTGTGTACTGAGGCGTTAATGCAGAATTGTTGGGCATTGGGCCCAGAACAGATGTGATGATGAGTGAGAGCAAAGAGACAGGGAGGAAGGAGCAGAAAAAAGCACATTTTAGGCTCCTCAATTCCCGACTAGGCAACCGCCGCTTCCAAAATCCAGGCACCAGCCCCAAATGCCTCTTATCAAGAGAAAGTAGGAAGCAACATGATCCGTGGAGAAAACAAACATCTTTGGTTTTTCATTTGCCAATCCCGCAAACAATAGCTGTTTGTAGGCAAATAATTCTCAGGTCTGCATGGCTAGATCAATGCAGGGAGTGGTTCCCATCGCTCCGCAGTGCCAGACACACTGAGTGGTTTGTAATGAAACAGGTCCTTGAACTTCTTCACAGCACAGACACTATCTTAGTAGGTTATCGCGCACTTGCTTCTGTTCCTGTTCCCACTCTCCTTGTCTTCCAGCGCTAGTCCCCTGCCAGGGACAAGTGAAGGCGAGAGGAAATACAAGTTCTTTTAATGTAAAAGGCTTCAAAATGTTTGTTATTTCCCCGCCACTACCTTTTCCAATTTACTTTGGGAGCCAGGAAGGCCAGTCCTTGTGCACACTTGCAGTGCAATACCTATGATATGCATGAAGAAAACGAATGCGATTGGGGATTACATGAAGTAATTGCAGTGCAAAGTATAAAAAGGCTGTGCTTTGTCTTGAGCCACCCAAGTCCTGGTTTGCATCATGAGGTCATATTTAGGATTGCAAATGCTTACACAAATAGCATCTCACAGTACCTCACATCGCTTCTCTTTACTGATAGATTTTGTGGAGGTGAAAAGGAATGGGAAAAGAAACTCTTCTTCAGCCCCAGGCGTGTTAAAATGGAAGCTTTAGCCTATAGAGCTTGAGAAGGGCGATGGAAATACTGGGAGAGTTCATGGGGTAAGGCTGCTTCAGACTCCAAGATATATCCAATGCCTACAACCCTTCTCCACTGACATTCAGCACAGCCCAAGTAAGGTTGGATTAACTTTAAAAAACCCCATGTAATATGTACAATTTCCAAGGGATCTTCAGGACAGCCTGATCTTTTTCTTTTTTTTTTTTTTTTTTTTTTTTTGTAAAAAAAGGCATCTCTCTGGATTCCAATCCTTTTGAAATTGCCTGGGAATACTTTGATAAACTGAGTAGAACTTGTCTTGGTATAAAATGGCAGATTTTGTCATTAATTTTGTGTCATTTGCAATGTCTTTCACGGCTGAAGGCTGTTCAGTTACTGTCATTTCTCCTAATTGTTTTCTATGGCAGCTGATCAGGTTTGGTTTCAATGAACTCAGCAAAAACCTGTGTAAAAGTCAAACTTTTAAGCAGCAGTAATGACCATCAGATAGCTACACAGTTGTTTAGACAAGTAAATAAGCAAATGGGTGACTTTCTTACTAAATAGCTTCTTCCAAGGGGTATCTAAGGGACTGTTTCTCCATCTTTGTATTCTCTGGGTCTGGAACAAAGAAGCCAGCCTGGTAAGAGGCCACCAGGTTGAGGGAGCTCACTACATCCCATTTGTTTCTAGGGTCTGGAATGGATCTTGGGATTTTGAAGCCAGAAAATATTCGGAAAAACAAACCAAAACCAAACCCGCTGCCAAAGCACTGTCTCACTCCCTTCAAATGGCCAGCCCATATCAATTAAACAGTCCACTGCTGCTACCAGGGAGCCTGTAAAATGCCAATCATGTCGTAGTTCAAAACAATCCATCCTGCTGCTAACTCATATCGTGGTGAATTCGATCAAGAGTGATGACATTTATGATTTTTAAGTTTGCTTAGAAAAGTGAACTCAAGCCCTAGAAAACTCCCCACAGAAATCAAAGTTACAGGAACAGTAAGTTTACAAAATCTGGCACAGAAAAATTAGAAGATCCCCAGATTAAAGCCATTGGGGAGGAATGCCCAGCGGGCTGCGCGTTCTGCCTGATCTGGGTGTTTAGGTGGGAGATCTTCGGATCCGCCTTGTTGCGCAACTACTGCCGTAGCTGAGCTCCGAATGCCTGTCATCTAATGTAGGTGACTCACATCGGGAATCCAAAATTATGAAGACCCTTTTTAAATTCATCACCTCCTGCCTTCTTTCCTCATTGGTAAACACGGGTCAGCATTCTCTCAATATTATTGGAAAAGGAAATGCTGCGGGTGAAACACTCAGACACTGCTGTCATGAGCATCATGGAAAAAACATACGGAAATTAATAATTTTGTGCCCAAAGCACGGTTTGAAGAATAGGCAGTAAAAAGCCCTGTCACTGCACATTAAACAAGAGGAGAGTAAATCATGAGGGGAGCTGCTCTCTCAGGAGCAGCAACTATTGCCAGCACGGAATGAAGGGGATGCCTGTAGGAAAAGGGCACGGATAACTCAATTACAGCTCAACAAACGCAAGAAAATTCTGGTCACTCCTAGCTGTTGAATGCTGGACCGTACAGCCTCAGTGGCCTTTTAGAGTATATTGTTTCACACACATATTTATGTTTGTGTGTATATGTGCTTCGGGGTATATGTAAAATAAGCAGAACAAGCTCTACCACCAGCAACAGTCCCTTCATTATGGTGAAATGAGGTGGGTAAGCCTGAGAAATTAATTCCTGCACAGACCCTTGGCATCCATAGCAGATAGGGAGACAGCTACATCATAGCACGAACATGTCCCGCTTGGCACAGACGGACAGACTGGCACAGAAACGAGTGGTCAGGCCTGATTCACAGTGGCAGATGTAAGAGTGTGGATGTCTGACCCAAGAGAGGAAAGGCAGTCTTTGTGCCGGCTGGCAGAGAAGAGCTGGGGTAATCATAGTCTAGAGTACCCCAAACTTGCTGCAAGAGAGGTCTCTGCAGCACCAGGGAATTGGCAGCTATCGCAGCGGGTGCAGCAGGTGGAGGACACGTACTGCAGACACCTCTGCAAACGCTGCTGCAACAGCAGAGCGTAACAGGGTGACTCAATTGTAACGTGACCTCGGATTAACAGGCGCTTTTCCTCTTTCTGACACGTTGATCAACTGTTACAAACCTAGGTAAACCCCATTTTTTTCTCTCTGAAGGGTGGCATGGCCCTCCTGGAGCTGGGGAGGAATACAAAACGTCTCTCGCTTGTTTTGATCGGGGCTCGGCTGTTGCTTTTAGGGCATCTCCTGCCAAGCTCACCATTCCGCAGTCTTGATGAATGAGTGTTTCCACCTCTGTGGACCTGGTATAAGCACCGGTAAGAGAGGACACATCTCCTGAGCCTGGTGGAGTTGTTCCTGTTTATGGTGGGACTGAGTTTGCCCAACAGGGGACCAGTCAGTGTCCACAAAACTCTGACGGTAGAGCGTTCTGTTACTCTTCTTGTGATGTTATTAGGGGAAATACTGCACACAGCTATGTATATTGGTTAAAGTTTATTATTTCAGCTCATTCATATGTCACTGACTCACAATTCATTCACTTCGCACAGTCTTTCAAAAGTCTTACACATCTCCAAACCCCGCGTGTGGAACTTTTGCCTTAGATATATCTCACACTGCACCAACGTTAACTCGAAGAATTTTCCCAGCAACGGCTTGTAAAAAATCTTCCTCATGAGAGATAAGAGACAAGGTCATTCTACACCAGACAACCCACTGGAATAACTCCTTAGACACTGATCATCCTGGAACTTCTTATTCATTGTTCTCCTCATCCAGATATTTTGTCCTCTAAGTACAAGAGTATTTTCCACTTTAGCTGAGCATTTCTGTGGGCAAAATACAGACAAATGGGTAAATTCTACTGATGCTGTGTCACCTCTGTAATGATTTCCTCCTCCTGACATTTGAACTATCAATTTATTGCCTGTAGTGTTGTGATACGTTATGGTAAAACCAGAAATGACAAATTATCAGAGGCCCCCAAAAAGTTCTGTTGCCAGACCGTGCCAGTGGCCCTAAAATGATCAGTGGCCATGTCTTTTCCAGAGATAACAGAAATGTTTTCCCTCTCAGACTTCAACTTGCACGTCCTATCAGTCACCTCACCGTTTCGCTTATGACACCTAAGGATAGCTGGGATCCAAACAACTTTTTATTGGGGCCAGGATTATGTGGGGATTTGGTTAAGAGCTTCTTCCTAACCAAAAGAGCTTTGATGCTCTTGTAGCTTTTGTGGGAAATAGCAACTGGACAGTTAAGAACGGACGGCTTAGAAGCAAACGCTTCTGCTGTTGTAATGCATCCCTTTATTCCCTGAGAATTTCATTCTGCCATTGCACACAAGGATATTCCCACAAGTTGTAACTGAAGCACCTTCCCATCTGAAGAGAAAATTTCATCTTGAAGCTGATAGGCAGGATGAGTCCTTTAGTAGATTGTTCAACAGAAACAGATTCAGTGATTTGTCTGGTAGATTGTGGGGGGAAAAAAATCTTCCTTTGTATTATTGGCAGCTCTCAGGAACCAAGCACCATCAGACAGGTTTTCACCTTGGCAGAGGACCTCCATGAGGAGTCCTGCAAGCTGCAGGAAGTGGGGTTTGATTCATCGGTGGTACTTTCCCTTCTGAATCAGCACTAACTCCTGTGCTGCTATGATATCACAGGCTATCTGCCTTTGGAAGCGCTGAGTGTTTTTAAGCGTTCTACCAGCAAAGTGCTGACTATTGCTGGGGATTACAGATTCTGTGAAACATTTTGTAAGATAACTTCTGGCATCGTGCCACTTGTTATATGGAAAATATGTTGTATTATCTTCCATGTGTGTGTGGGTGTAAGGGTGCTCCTAGTGCCTTGGCCCCCAGCCTGCAAAGACTTACACATATTTTATTCAGAATGAAGTTAAGCAATACATAATGAACTTGTTCAGGCGCAGAGCCTAGATCTGTCACTTTAGACATGTTCCATATCCTTTAGGACTTCTTGAAAGACAGCATCTTTCTCGATGTTCTGAGTACGCTACTACGAACACCGTGCTGGAGGTCGACTGTGTGGGACACAGGTATATTGGTTACCATCGCAGGAAGTTTCAGCTGAAGGGCCTCGTCCTGCCCCGTTAGGCTGAAGTCCTTCGACTGGGGTGTTCAGACTGGTCCCAGACCCACATGTGCACACAGGGTGCAGAGGGGTTGCTGTCAGCCGCACAGCAGACATTTGGTGTAACGCTTCTTCCTCCTCCTCCTCTTGATCAGCCCTGGAAAGCTCCGCAGAGGTACTGAGTGAAGGACGGGGTGTAGCAGGTCGGCATAAGGAAGTCAGGGCACCAGGACCAGCAGGGAAAGGCCCCCGTAGCTGGAGGTACAGGGTGTAACACGACAAGCGAGGGCAGAGCCTTCCAGACAGCCCACTCCCCTGCACCATGCCCGGGGAGGGCGGAGGGATTCCCGCGGAGACCCCTGCATCCGTCCTCTTGTGACTGACCTCTGGGTGGGTTTCGGTGGGACGCAGAGGCAGAAGCCAGCAGAGGGCACATCCTCCCACGCCCACCCTGGTGCCATCCTGTGGGAGAAGCCAAGGAGGCCGCTCCGCTCCCTGAAGCCCATCCGGCCGCGACGAGGCCCCCCTCCTCAGCCTCCCTCGCCTGGGGACAGGCCCCCTCCTCGGCCTCCCTCGCCCGGGGACAGGCTCCCGGCTCACGGCCACTGCCGAGCGGAGGGGTCCGCGGCCCCGCGGCCCTCCCCCCCCCCCCCCGGCCCCGCGGGGAGCCCGCCGCGGCCCGCTGGCGCCCCCCGACCCGCCGCCGGCCGCCGCGCCTCGGCGGGCCGGCACCGCCCCTTACCTGAGGGCCGCGGCGGCGCGGCGGGGCGGGGCGAGACGAGAGGCGGGGCGAGAGGCGGGGCGGGGCGGGGCGGCGGCCAATGCGGGGAGGGCGGCGGCGGCGGCCGGCGCGCGCGCGGCTCTTAAGGCGGCGCCGCGGGCTGTCAGCGGCAGAGGGCGGCGCGGGCTCGACGGCGCGGCCATGGCCGCCCTCAACGGCGCCGTGGAGAACGGGCAGCCCGAGAGGAAGGGGCTGCCGCTGCCGCGGCCCCTGCGGAGCCTGGAGGTGAAGTACACCAAGGTGAGCTGGCGAGGGGAGGCGGGCAGCGGGGCTTTGCCCCCGCGTCGCCGAGGCTTGGTGGAGTCAGGCTGGTGGTGAAGTGTTATTTCTTTAATAGAAAGTTTTTCTCCCTCATTGTCATTTTTCTTAATTTTTTTAACTTCCTGCGGCACTTACAGGGGTGTAGATGCAGTTGAGTGGCTGGAGCAAGCAGATGACCGTGGCATTTCTAGGGGAGCTGCTGTTGCCCCAAACTCTAAAGCCCAAGAAACCAACTTTTTTTTTTTTTTCTTTTTTAGAAAAAAAGCAAACCACCAAACTTATGGTGCTGCCCACGGGCACCTCTCCCTGGCTGTGTGGCAGGCCCTGATGCCAATCAGTGGCAGGCCTGCTGTGTGAGGGCTGCGGTGCCACGCTGGTCTGTCCCCTCCCGGTCACCCTGACCGCCATCTTCCCCAGCGCCCTGTGCGGTGCTCACAAACGCACTCGGTAAATGCTTGTAGCATCATGTTAGCGCTCGGTGAAATTGGATTTGGATGGGGTGAGCCCGGGCGGAGGTGAGAAGGGGTTTATCTGTGAGGAAGCTGCTTTGCCCGGGTTGCGTTCAGCCGCCCTTGACCCCGTAGTGAAGCTCCCCTGCGGTGGGATGAGGCCCAGCAGGGAGGGGGGTTCAGCGCCAGGGGGTGGCTTTGGCTCCTGGTGAATGCAGGGAGCGTGGAGGAGGGCCAGCGTCCTGCAGGACTGGGCCTTGTGAAAGGGCTCTGTGATGGGACTGGGGCCACCCCACAGCTCCCAAAGAGGAGCGGTTTTCATGCATGTCTTGTTGGTGGCTCGCCATCCCAACAGAGCTCCTCCATGGCCTCTCCACAGGACGAGAAGTCAGGCAGCAAGCCCACAAAAACACGTATCTCTCTGCTTTCTGTCCATCTTTCCTTTAAATGACCTTTAAACAGTCGCTCCTGACCTTTTGGATTTAACCGAAGGCTCCTGAGCTTGATCGCTCTGTTCCCTCAGAGGTGAGGCTGGTGCTGGTGAGCTGAGCGCCGCTGCAGAAATCTCTGCTCCCTAACACAGCCGTAGCTCAGCGATAGCCGAGTCGCTTTTTGTTCCACAACAGCCTGACCCGCTGTCTTGCGCAGTGAGGGAAACATCCCGGCTGGTTACGCTGCTCGGCAGCCTTGACTGCCATAATTTGAACTCTGTGGCTGGACTAAAAGAGCTGGAGGGGCTGAATGAGCGTATTAATTACTGTTACATTTTTGTATTAAGTATTAAAAAAAAACCCAGCAGAACTTAAAGTTCGTTCTCTTGCAGTGAAAAGGAGTAAACAGCGATAGCTTAGCCCGTGAGGTGTTGATTTGAATTATGCATCTGAAGTACTGAAAGAGATTAGCCATTAGTGGTAATCACTGCACTAGATTAATTTTTAACATCCCAAATTTATCTACTTTTTCTTTGTAAGATAACGTCATTTAGCAGCAAATTGGATCTGCAGCTGCTGATTGCAGAATGGCGTAGTGCTGCACAAACAGCTCTTTCCTGCGTCCAAAATGGACACGGCCATTAGAGTTCTTCTTAAACATCCAAATGTTCTGGTTTTTGTTATTTTTATTGTTGTGAACACTTCTAAATACTCCTTAGGGATCTGATCCTGCAGCCATGTATGTTTTAAAACACGTGGTTTTTATTCTCCAGAGTTTTGCCAGAGACTCTGTGGACTGAAGGTAACAAGGTAGTCTCTTAAAAGTGGAAACCAATGTTAATTAAAAGTGTGAATTTGACATTTGATCTGATGCTCCCGGTGCATCCGAGAAAATAATGAGCCACAGTCAGTTTTCATAAAACTGTGAGGGGTTTTCTACAAGCTCTGAGTTTCACCAGATGTTTACAGCTGACAGCACACTCTCCTCTGCTTAGCAGAGATTTTTATTTTTGGTTCTACCAGTTACGGGGCTGGGGGAGAGGAAAAATTTTCAACAAAGATCTTACTTATAGAGCAGCTTAATGCTTGTCATGGATGTGTGATGGAAGTGATCTGTCCACAATCCCGTGTCCCAAATGCTGGGAATGAAGCATGAACGGCTGATGGCTGTTCTGTTTGATTTGAGGTCCTGGCCCCAAAGACTCTGGCTACGTGGTGTGATTTCCAGAATGATGCCAGCATGTATGTTATGTTTGAAACAGCTTGATCCTATCACTCTTGAGTTTTACTACTTCTTTTAGGAACATCACTTTCCCATCCCAAGCCTTTCACACAGAATTAATGTTGAATGTGTAGGAAAAACGGTATCCTTCCCCGATCCTTTGTTTGTGAGCATGTACCTGATGTTGTAATTTTACAGTTCCTGTCGTATCTCCCACGTTTATAGCATAATTCTCTTTGTTAATGAAACAAAGGAAACCTGAGGTTAAAATGTGTAAATGTTAAAATGCAGCACTTGAGTAATAGAGGTAGTTCAGGAGCATTAGTGTGAAGTTAGTTAATGTTTCTAACATTGTATTTTTTTCTTGTGACTTCACTTGACAACTACTTTGCCAAAATTTTCTCTTTCTGTGCCTGCCTGAAACAGGTGGGTCCAAAAGTGCAGCTTCTATGCCAGTCAGATCTCAGATACTTTTTGCAGAAATAGTCAGGAGAAACTCCTTTCAGGAAAAAGCTGCCCAAGGAAAGAAAACTATGACCCAAAGCAGTGGGAATTCCGAATGTAAGGGATGCAACATCAATCTCCTGGTGGTGTGTAGAGACTCATAAATAAGATTGCAAATGTGGATGACTTCCAAGTAAAAGTACTAGCTTACAGCCGCTAACAGGCTACTAATAAAGATTACTTCATCTAATCTTACTTAAAGTATATTTATAAAATATAACACTGCCAAGTTAGATCACAGTGTGGATAAGATGCATGTTGAATCAATTAATTGTGTATAGGTATTCATGTTCTGTTTACACTGAGTAACAGCGCTCTAGTATTTAATGCATTTTCAGTTACGCAACACTGGGACTGTTTGTTCTTGCTCTGGAAATGCAATATTTTGAAACACTTAAATCTTGTCACAGATGACTCCAAGTGACGTGGGAGGCTAGATCGAGCCTGTGACAAGGCATGGAGGGGTAGAACTGAGCCAGTACTTACCCTCCTCCGGACAGTGCTGGGGAGGGGGGGGCAAGTCATGGAAGTAGCCCAGGGCAGGAAGACAAACAACCAAGTAATCTTGTACACTGACATTTCATTTGTAGCGGGTAACAAGGGGCTCCTTTTGCCTGAACCATACAAGTTTCTCTTGGTGTCTGCTTGCTGTTCCCATGGAGATGTATTTCAAAAACTGTCTGTTTCTCATTGCCAGATTATGGTGTTATACTGTGTGGGCCCCATCCTCTGTCTTCCTCTTGCTCAAAGCTAAGTGGGTGCATGAAAGCTTTTTCATCTATTCTCTGGCTTAGGTTCTAGTTTGGAGAAATGCTGCCTGTATTGCAAACAGTCTCCCTGGGAGAGAAACTGAACTTTGTGGGGACCTTTGAGGAGTATTTATGGGGTTTTTGCATTGTCTACATCAGTTTTTTTTCTTCTCCCCATCCCACTCCCCTTGCTCTCTCTTCAGATATTTATTAACAATGAATGGCATGAGTCTACAAGTGGAAAGAAGTTCCCCACCTACAACCCTTCAACGCTGGAGAAAATTTGTGACATTGAGGAAGGAGACAAGGTAAGTGTTGTTGAAAAGGCAGTGCAAAAGACCGTTTCCAAGGGACTGCCCTGTAGGGAAGCACACAGAGGAAAACCTGGCTTTTAATGACAACGTACATCTGGCCAGACTATGAGCTGAAGGCCTGGGACACTAGATGTGCTGCTCAAAAATTACACTGGGTGGGTGGGTGGGATCAGTCCTGTCCAACGTGGCAGAGTCACTTTCCCTGCCTGCCAAACGCTGTCAGAGGGATGAGATTTGGTATCATTCTTCTGTTATCGGCTGGAGGGAAGCAGCCAGTGTGAGGAAATAGCAATGATGGTGTATGCACATCCCTGACGGAACTTGGGCCTCGTGTTGGGGGGTGGCTTATACACAAGCTGCATGGCAGCCTACTGGAGACACTGAACTGAAACTTGCCCTTTTGTAAACAGAATCAACAAATAACCTGAGTGCTTGGGGGAATTTAAGACCAGTCATGCAAACACTGCCCGCTTTCTCCTAGAGATGTGGCGCTGCGTCTCCAACAGGTATCATGGGTTCTGGCCTCCTGCGCAACTGTGGCAACTCTCAGTTAAAGCCAAACCAGTATCTCAAGAACTTTAGTAGGCCCTGGCCCTGGTGGGCTGTAGGTTAGCCTGGGACATAGCTACCTGGGTTTGGTAAGAGGCTGAGGTGAGGAACAATCAGCTGTGGCGCTTTTTGTCCAAAACAGCTCATCATGTATGGGCCAACTGGCCTGATCTATGGGAAAGAGCTGGCCGAAGAGCTGGCTTTTTGCAGTGTGTCATGGGAAGGTGAGTCACAGCTGCTTTGCTGTACCAGGGCTTTGGCTGCTTGTTGCTGTGGCAGTAAGTGATGGGCAGTGTGGGCGTTTCTGCCCATTCTGTGGTATCCTTTTCTTGGCATTAAGCTTGTCCAACACTTGCGAGGCCCAGTGCCTGCTTGCCATCCAGGTAGCTGCCTTGGGGATCCTTCCTTGGTAGAAGTGATACTAGTTAAGCAGAGACAATGTGTTTTCTGGTATTATGCTGTATAGAGCTTGACTCTTCTGAACATGGGAGCAAACTTGCTTGGCAATACAAGTCTCCAGCCTGCAAGCATATAGTGTGTAAGGTAGCTGTTCTTTTTGGATGGCCCCAAAGCAACCTCTGAGACCTATCGCTGTGGGGGATCTGTGCATCCATGGGGCAATCACAGACTGAGGCAAAACCAAACATGTGTGGGACACAACTGTGTTTAATTGCAGTGACATGTAAACAGTGGAGTTGAGGCTAACTCTGATGCAACTGTATCTTGCTAGGGAGAATCCATGGTGATGTTATTGTTCCCTGAGATGAGTGTCTCCTCAAGCAGTTACAGAGCATTACATGAGTGTTTCAAGCCTGCTTCTTAAAGACTTGGGTAAAGAAAACTGTTATGCAGAACTAAAAGGCCAGTTTTGCAGCTTGCCTCCTTGAGGCTTGTCCCTGCCTGAATTCGAGGATGACTTTCAGCTTCTAGCTTGCAGGAGAGTCACTGTCAACCTGTCCTTGGGGGCCAGTCAGTGGAGCCCTCTGCCCGTGGATACTCAGCATAGGTGGCTGACTCCTCAGTGCACAGAGTAATTGCAGGCAAGAATGTAAGTTAGCTGCACCTTGGGTGCTGAAAGCCTCTTCTTCCACCCCTTTACATCACACTTTTTTAAAAAAAATAAATTATTTTTTCCTCTAAATAGGTTTTTGCAAGGGACTGCGTGCAGTTAGACCTGGATCTGGATTAGTTAGAAAGCAGAGTCATGGGTGGGAAGCATCCCAAACTAGCTGTTTGGCTACTGGTGACACTTGGCCATGTCCCACTGGCAAACTGAGTCCTCTGAGACTTCCTCTGCCCTGGTTGAACATCCCCTCCCAGGTCTGTAACTCCGGTCTGTTGCAGTTACTATGGAAAGTGGTGAGTTGTGTTTGGTGGTGCTTTCCAGTGTCTTGTCCCTATGTGCCACCACATTTGGCTGTGCTGGTCGGTACCACCGCAGGGGTGGCAGTTCCTGGTACTGGCTCTGTACTGGGGTTGGCTCTGCCTTCACAGCAGGCTAGGAGTGGGACTCCACTTCCCTAGCCCTGAACAGAAACCTGCCCCTCCCTGGCCGTGCAGAGTGTGTTTTGCTTAGCCTGCACGTGAGGGGTGGGAATTTGGCAGCTGATACCTCAGCGATGACAATTTAGTCTGGTGCTGAAACTTGGCCAATGCTTTATGAGGCTAGGAGCAAAGGTTTTGTTGTTTGTTCTTTAGTTACAGAATTTAAGACAGAATTGCCTTTGATGGCATGGTTGGGGGATAAAGGGAAGTCTTGTGTGGAAAAAGAAGCACTGAAAATAAAGTGGCAAATGCTTCCACTGGATGCTTGGAGGCTTTCTGCCTCCCAAATAATGGCTTAGTGTCCAAGTGTTTGCCAGGTGGGTAACAGAGAAGGAATAACTTTCTTTGTTAGATTTCTGTCCCCAGAAAATAGTGCAGCCCCAGAACTTCCACCCTGTCTTGGTGTTACCACGTGAAGGCAAAAATACTTGCTCCGCTGCCATTTCTCTGTTGACAACACTTAAAACCAGGCGTTTTTCTTCTAGCAGCTTGCTAACAGCCAGGGAGGGCAGGGGGCAAGGTGCTCCTTCCTCAGAGGAGTGCCCAGCTCAGCTGGCTGCCGCAGAGCGTGGGCAGCAGGTCCACAGCTGTGACTTTTGAGCAGACTTGATGCCGTGGAGTGTCTGTCATGGTCATTTCTAAGCAGTTCACTCTTCCATGTCGATCTTTGAAGGGTTGTAAGAGGGTTTCGTTCACAGGCATCCTGCCCCACTCAGATTGCAGTGGCAAGCTGAGGTGATAGGCTGCAGGAATATTATTCCCTACAGCAGACTTGCAATGCCCTCAATAAGGGTTTTGGATACTTTGGGCTGTTAAGATGCTGTTTGTAGCTGGGTTCAAAAGTTGGAGCAATGCAATGTGTAGACTGTTTGCAGGGGAGCAGGTCAGAGAACCTCTTCGGATGGAAAAACTGCAGCCAGCTCATGCCCTGTGTCAGAAAAGTGCCTTTCCAAAGATGTGCACAGTGGAGGCTTTTTGAAAAGTTAATAATTGAATCGAAGAGAGATGGTCTCCACTGGGTGTGCTCCATCCCTGGGGTGTCTCCTTCTGGCCAAACCGCAGTAGTGTTGCGCACACTGAGCCTGAAGCCCAGCAAGGCTTTTTTGCAGGCGTTTTCCCTACTGGCAGAGCCAGTGGGGTGGGTGATGGTCTCTGCTGGGCTCTGCAGCCTGCTGCTGAAGCAGGAGAGGGGTGGGGGGAAAAAGGGCAGGATAGAAATGGAGCAGTGGTGAGCAGGACTTGAGGTAGAGGAGGAAGGTGGAGGAGGTAGCTTGGAACAAAGAACTGTGTGAGTTTGTTCAGGGGAAAATTGGTATGCGGTTGTGTAACTGGGGGTTGTATCATAATGCAAACATCCAAGGTGGGTATGAAGGTTTGCAGGCATTTCCCAACGCTGCAATCTTTACTTTGCAATCTTAATATTCTCTTAGTGGAGCTTTTTATGTAATACTTGGTCAATCTATATAGATCAGAACCGAGCACCAGGATGCACAGACCTCCTCCTTCTTGTGGTTTTGTATCCCACAGTGTGTCCCTGGCACCTTGACAGTTACAAGTCTTTGTCACGCATTGTGCCTACCTATTGCAACATGCCTGCAATGAACATGCCATTCAGACTCCCCTAATGCCTAGTCATAACAGGATGGATTAAGAATGGCATTTCAGCCTTCCTGAAGAATTTCCTTGTTTTTGCTGGTCTCTCAGGCCTATTGAGGCTGTGCAGGCTCACAAGATCTCGTTTGGTGGTGCTACCCCTGAGGGTAGTTTTGGGAAAGCCTTTTTGCTTGTGTGATAGTGACTGCAGTCTCCAAGCCTCTATGTGTACCCAGCACATCCGAGAAAAGAGGCAAGAATGAAGACAACTAGTATTTGCAGGAGCTGCAGCAGGGCTCAGATGCTCAGGTCTTCCTCATCCTCTACACATGGGAGCATGCACTGACGTCCTCTGCCCACACAGCTGTCCCTCTGAATGCCAGGGTGGTGGGAAGTCCCTCAGGACCAAGGCCATGCTGCGTCGTGGCCTGTGCTGCTGCAGACCAAATGCTCTGCACATCAGTACTCCCACTCTGGCCACAGAAGCTAATCAATTGCTGCTAAGGGAAGACTTCTTTAAACCTAACACACGTCTTGTGTTGCTTTGTCTGCTTTGTCACATAAAATATTGTCTTCTTTCAGCTGGAGTCTTCATTCCAGCAGGAAGGGTGGGAGGTGCATAAGCACAAAGCAGCTAGTGGTGCCCTTTGGCTTTTGTCATGTGCCAGTTTGAATCCAGAGCAACTCTACTGAAGCAAACCATTCTGAAGGCCTGTTCTGCCTGTGGGTGACAGGACATGCCTGCCTTCACGCAGCAGCTGCTTTCTGCCTTGCCAGCACCCTTGCTTGGCCAGAGTCATTCTTAACCCCTTGTAACAGCACAAGTTTCCTCCAATGGTTTCCCCATCAGTGCCCTTCCAAAAGGGTGGGGTTCTTTTCCTGGCAGTATAGGTCAGTCTGTTTTAAAGCTGTATAATCTTTTTGTAAAGAAAATGAGCCAAACTTAGTGTAAGGTGTTGTTTCAATGGGTGATGACTTGCTGTTTTCTCCATGAACTTTTGCTGTAAGAAGGCAACATGTCTCACCATAACATTTTTCTTGGTTGAGCACCGCACATTTCCCCGTGAGGGGAGAATTGCCAGACCTTGTTGGATCAGTGCAGAGGCTTCCTTTGTAACTGTATCCAGACAAGACTCGAGATAAGACGTAAATGAAAGCAACTGGTGAAGTGCTATGAGGAACAATTGAGGCCTGAAACCCTTCCTCCTTTCCCACCGCCTTGAGCCACATATTGTGGTGAGGTGCAAGTTCTCAGTCAGCTGAAGCGAGGCCTGGGCTGTGCCAGACATCACGTAGAGCAGGATATTGTCCAAAGTCAGGGCAAAGTGTGCTTTGTGTATGCTCAGGGTACAGTCTTGGCCTTGTGGAGGGATGTCGATGGCAGTGTTCCCATTGACTTCGTTGGGTTGCGGGGTTGCCCTTAGCTTCACTCTTTAATCAATGTATGGGGGGGAAAAAGGGAGGTGGCCAGGGCATACCGTGGCCAGGGCAAGTGTGTGACGCTTCTCTGGGGGTGGTGGTGTGGAGAGAGAATTCACTGCCCACCTGAGGAGCAGCTTGGGTGAACAGGGTTAGATTTGGTCCAGTGTGGTAAAGCGTTTGGGAGACAAAGGGAGAGTGGCACTAAGTCTGTGTAGGTGAGATGCCTTTGGTGTAGCACTGAACCACAAAACCCTTCCCGTCTGGTAGAAGTGTTCTGGAAGGGTGATCTAGGATCTAAGGGAGCTTTTTTTGTGTTCACTGTTACTGGCATGGGTTCCAGTGGGACTGAACGGTGGGATCTGAGCTGTAGTTGTTCCCCTGGATAAAACAATGATCTCTCTCGTGGGGGACTTTCCATCCCGCATTTGTTCAGAGGAGGATGATTAATGCAGGCCAATGGCCTGTCATGCTTAGGGAAACTGTAATGGTAACAGAATTGGGATCTTGTTTCTCTGTCCTCCCCCAGTGTCACTTACACCCTGTATCAGCAGGAACTTGATTCTGGATTATTGTATAAACAGACCCGTTGCATAAAATTACCCTTGGAAGAATCTATTGGTACTCTGACCCCAAGGTTGTTTGTGAGCCCAGGCCAAACCCAAAACTTATTGCAGGCTTGGGTCCAAATCCAGGAGTAAAATGGAAGTGGTTTTGTCAGACAACTTGGTTTTAGCCACCACAGCATCTTCTAGGAAGCAGCCTGATGGGGTTTCTGTGGCATTGTCCAACTCCTTCCACGTAACCTGAGGTTTTCTTGTGTGTGTGTCTGCTCTAGCCTGATGTGGATAATGCGGTGGAAGCAGCAAAGGCAGCATTCCAGAGGGGTTCTCCGTGGCGACAGATGGATGCCCTAAGCAGAGGACGACTCCTGCACAAGCTGGCTGATCTTCTTGAGCGAGACAGAGTCATCCTGGCAGTAAGTACTGTGATTGGTGAGCGGTGATAAACCAGCAACCGTTGGCTGATAAATCTGCTCCAACCCTCTGATTTTGCTGCATCCACATCTACCTAATGTTTTTATTTTCTCTCCCTTTATGAAGCGCAGAAGAGTCCATGCAGGAGTCATGGCTTATCTTTCTCATTCTGCAGGATGATTTTTAGGGGCCTTGGAAGAAGACTGCTAGTTCTTTTATATAGTCGACTTCTCCAAAACTTTGGCTAGCTATTGAAGTGACTACAGATATTAATACTTACATTTTCAAAACAATAAACATTCTTTCTTAGTTAACAGTATCAGTGTTCATAGATGTCTCCCAGTTCTTATCTTAAAAAAAAAACCAAACAAAACTAACAAAAAAACCCCCGAAGCAACCAACAAACAAACCTGAAACAACAACAAAAACCAACCAAAAACACCCTGCCCAAACCATGACGACTGATTCGGTCCTTCTTTATTACAAAAATGCAAGGCCAGTTTGACTTCTTTTCAAATTGATTCCCCTAAAATGGGGGGCTGGAAAGAGAATCTTTCTCTTGCTGGATGTCATTCAAAGTTTAAAATGTGTGTTAGTAGGAACTGTTTCTTTCCCTACTGAATGTACTGGCTCAGGAAAATCTCTTTTATAGCCAGGGAGCTGTGTTAACTTGGACTTCTGAAGAACTGTTGCTAATGATTCCCTATCCTGTCTGGAAGGAGTCCTTCTGGTGTAGAACAAGGGGAGTAGGACCCAAGCTAAAATGTACTGCAGTTGGTAGTAGCCTTTAGACTCTAGGGGCCTTGGTCATCTTTCCAAATTGTGCCCACAGATCCTAGCATCTCTCAGCTTAGAGCTGCTGTCAGTCATAGTCATGGAATTACAGAATGGTTTGGGTTGGAAGGGACCTCAAAGGTCATCTAGTTCCAACCCCCCTGCCATGGGCAGGGACACCTTCCACCAGACCAGGTTGCTCAAGGCTCCATCCAACCTGGTCTTGAACACTTCCAGGGATGGAGCATCCACAGCTTCCTTAGGCAACCTGTGCCAGTGTCTCACCACCCTCAGGGTGAAGAACTTCTTCCTTGTATCTAGTCTAAACCTGCCCTCTCCCAGCTCCCAACCATTACCCCTTCTCCTGTCACTGCAGGCCCTTGTAAAAAGTCCCTCCTCAGCCTTCTTGTTGGCCCCCCTCAGGTACTGGAAGGCCGCTCCAAGGTCTCCCCAGAGCCTTCTCTTTTCCAGGCTGAACAAGCCCAACTCTCTCAGCCTGTCCTCATAGGAAAGGTGTTCCAACCCTTTGACCATCTTGGTAGCTCTCGCCTGGACTCATTCCAGCAGCTCCATGTCTTTCTTGTGTTGGGGGCGCCAGAGCTGGTCACAGTATTCCAGGTGAGGTCTCACGAGGGCAGAGTAGAGAGGCAGAATCACCTCCCTTGACCTGCTGGCCACACATCTTTTGATGCAGCCCGGGATACGGTTGGCTTTCTGGACTGCAAGCGCACACTGTTGGCTCATGTTCACCTTATCATCCACCATCGGTCCATCTAAGATCTTGGACCTGAGCACTCACCCGTTCAATATTGCACTTTGGCTCACCTTATCTTCAGGGGAATGGCATTTATGACATTCAGTGCTGTTAGATGTGTTTAAGTTCCTGAGCTGATGTCCAGCTGAGATTGGTAGGACTTAACATACATGGGAAGTGCTTAGGAGCCCGTACTTGCATGACTATGTCAAGCCAGATCTCTTTCTCCAGCACAGTGTCTCTTAACCACATGACAGCCTCCAGTTTCAGCAGGACAGAACCAAAAAATCCAGGTCTGAAGGCAGTTCTAGCCAGCAAATAAAAGGGAGAAAAAAATAAGTGTGTGTGAATACACCCTGCTCATTTTCTGTTCACTTTTTGATGTGTCTTCAGAGAACCCTCCTTCTTCCTTAAACTGGGACACCCATTTCAAGCTTTCTGTGTCTTTCTAATCTGGGAGGGCTTTTTCAGCATTGTTATTTTCACTGCAGAAAACCAGCCATAGCTGCCTTGGCTGCATGCTAAGTAATGACTTATAAAAATCAGTTGTTTTAGCAGAGGTTCAGAGTGGATAACAATCCTAGTCATTCCAAGGGGAATGTCTGTTTAAGTGCTGTTTGGACCCTAATGTCTGTGGAAGATGACAGGGTATGACTTCATATGTAAACAAAGATGTTTCAATGTACCAAGGGATAATACTTCCTTTATGGATGTGCTGGCCATTTGCACATTTAATGACCTGAGCACAGAACAAAGCATTCACTGAGCTAATGTCCAGAACAGAGAGAAGGACACAGGCAGAGACTGAACTTCATTTAGAGCTGCTCAGCATCAGTGCAGCTTTAGTGAAGCAACTTCTCCATTGCTTTAGTCTCAGCACAGATCTGAGCCCAAAGGTTACTTTACTAGAGCTCTGTAAAAAATGTGGTTTCTATCATCCTGTGGATAAAAGAGGCTTTTCAGGGGTTGGTTTTAGGGCTATGAAGTAGAAAAAATAGATTTCCAAATAAAAGGAAAGTGGGTCTGACTGATTGCAGTGACACCATCTGGAATCCAGGACATCTGTGTCGGAGGGTCAGTTCCAGTGAAGTCATGACACTCACACCACTTCTGACCAGTGCCCCAGACCACAGCCCTGTATCCCACCCACAGCCACCTTCTAGGGGCTTTTGGAAGATGCTCTTTTATTGAAGTCACTGAACAAAGCAACTTCTGTGTGCACCAGGGTTATTTGGTCTAGTCTCCCTTTTGCTTTGTTTGTGTTGACAAGCTTGTTCCTTAAATGTAAGGGGAGGGAAGGAAACCCCATGCCTGCAGCACAAGGCAAAATAAAATTGAGAAGGAGTTTCTCTAAAAGCTTTTTTTTTAAGAAAAAAACCCATCGATTTGTCTGACATTGCATGCAATTTGCTTTTTTCAGACTCTGGAAACAATGGACACAGGAAAACCTTTCCTGCAGGCTTATTTTATTGACCTGGAAGGTTGTATAAAAACACTCCGATATTATGCTGGATGGGCTGATAAAATCCAGGGCAGAACTATCCCAGTGGGTAAGTTCCTTCAGACCCAGTTTCAGAGCTGGAATGGGAACAGGCTTGAGGGGGTGGGAGGGAGGCCTGCTGGGAGGGGAATGCATGGAAAGGCCGGCCTCTGAAAACCTGCAAAAATAGCCTGCATTTCCTTTCTATCTCCGGGTGCATTTTAAGTAAATGTGTTTCAAGATTTAAACTAGTGGGAGAACAGTGTGAATGCCTGGATAGATCTCTGGAAAATAATGGCTGGCATCTTTTGTTGCTTTTTTAAACAGAGAAATCTTTTTGTTTTCAAATTCAGACTAATTCTTAAACCAAAAAAATCCACACGTTATAGGGGAGTTTATTCATTAGGTACCACTGAAATGAATTAAGATGTTGGAGAGTGTAAGGACAGAGGTTGCTAGGGAGAATTGTATGAAGCCAGCGAGCTTGTGCTGTCCTAGATGACACAGGTACGTGTCGGAGGGTTGATGTCGAATCCACCAGTGTCTCCCACCTCACCGATGTTCCCGCGTCACTGACAGTGCTGGCTCACAGATGTTTGGAGAGATTGTGTAGTGCTTTTTCTTAACTTTTATTAAAGAGAAGGTTTGAGATGTTGACTCAGCAGCCAAAGCACTGAGCTCCCGGAGGGACTCTGTGAAGTTTTGGGACACTTGAAAGAAGTTTTTCAAAATGCTGCAGAGCCAGAGCAGTCACACCGCACTGTTGTGGCAGGGCCAGGGAGAACACTTTGGCTCAGCTATATAAGTTCAAATATGGTTTTGGGGAGAGCAAGTTAAGACAATGGATGTCCATGTGGCACGATGAGCAATATGGTTCATTTTCAAAATCAGCCTGTTTTGTCTCTGCGTGTGGGTGATCACTGAGGCTGTGTGAAGGACAGGCACTGCAGACCAAAATCAGTCACCAGAAGAAGTGGCTCTGAAGGGCTGAACTAGTTCAGTCTGTGCAGACTGCAAAGGGAGCAATGTCAGTCATAGAAACTTAGATCTGTCACCCTCGTTCAGAGTAACGTGAAGCTTTGCTTGTCTGGACACTGCTCATTTGTCCTGATTTTAGGTCACTTCCAAATACTGTAATTAGAAATGTCCTTGTTTTCTGTCAGATCTTCCCAATGAAACTAGGTTTTCAGCAAGAATGAATTTGTAAGGAAAATGCCCTTCTTGCTTTCTCTTTGAAAGTGTAATAGTGTTTTAAGATGAATGGTATTACTTTAGTCCCAGAGTTTCACCTTTTTGTGATTTTTTTTTTTTTTTTTAAGAAGTGCAATTCCTGTTACACTGAATATGATTCCTGTACAAAATGGGTTTAAAAACTCTCCCCCTCAGGAAGGCAAGTGCTTTGCTTCTTTCAGCAAGACACAATCTGAATGAAATTTGTGCGTGCTCTTCAGTGTGGTAGGGAGTTATTCTCCCCTTAGCCTCAACACAGGGAGCTTGCAGAAGGAATTGAACCCCTGGTTTTAAAAGGCTCCACTGTGACGGTCAGCAGTGTTTGACTTTTGAGCTAACACAAGACCTGTTCTCAAACAGATCTTCATCTGCCTGGAGTGTCCTAGAGGCATGAGTTAAGATGAACAGATATAGGGCTCTTTGTCTAATATGGGTTTAGTTCTGTCGCCAGCCTGTATGCAGTCATCTTACACTGTTTCTGGAGAAGCAAGGATTTTGACTGTTTTGTCTTGTATTCTTTTGTCTTGCAGATGAAAATTTTGTCTGTTTCACCAGGCATGAGCCGATGGGTGTCTGTGGAGCTATAACTCCGGTAAGCAGCACTGATGGTGCCCTGCGTCTCCCTCAGAACTGGAAGAAGTACATGTGCACTCCCCATCTTCGACTGCAGCCATTTGCTTCCTAGTTAACTACAGCTGTTCTGCAGGGAACTCCCATCGCAGTTGCCTGATGTAGTTTCTTGTTTTACCCCCATGCCAATTGCTCTTGGCAACACAAAGTCCTCTGCAATGAGAAGGGTGGGTCTCCTAATCAGATGCTCTGTTCCTCTCTAAGGCTGACACCAGTCACCAGAGACCAGTCAGAGCTCTCTGACTCCTGCACTGCTGGGACAACCATCTTGTCATTACATGTGCTAGCTTTTTGCTGCCTAGTGCTGATGCATAGTTTTGAGTTTTAAATCGTATCCATTATTAACAACCCCTGGCTGTTCTGAGCTCTCTGTGATTAAATTTCACTGAATAGAGTTTTCTTTTCCTTGAGGTCTCATTCTCTGCTGAAGGGACAGTGTGGCTAGTTCTTGGAATACCTCCAGTTTTAGTGTGTGTTGCTTGCTCTGTTTAAACAGACAACCAGGAAGGCTTTATAGCTACATGGGAGACATAGTTCGATCCTGTCTGGTTGTAAAATGCTTTGAACATGGTATCCTACAGGCCATGAGGCAAATGGTGGTGTGCCAAGGTTCTCTGTTTGGATACTTGGATCAATAAGAGACCATGGAAGATTCTGACTTCTGGGATAAAGTTGTAGGAGAGACAGAAGGAAATGCATGTGGGGTGTTGGATTTGCTAGACCCCAGGAATACCAGGTCTGGACCAGTTCCCAAAGATATCTGGGGAAATTTTGCTTTTCCCTTCAGCAGGACTGAGCTTATATCCCTGGTGATAAGCTGGTACAGCCTATTTAGCAATGTCAGGGTGAGGCAAAGTGGAGATGGTTGGTACTAGTTATCAGATGTTTGGCTTGATGACTTCTGCATGGCTTCTCTGGCTGAATAAGCAATGTGAGTGCTTGTGAACAACTTAAGATCAAAACATGAGGTTCCTAGCATTGATCATCGATTAAAAGGTATCTCCTGGTCACACTTCAACCACCTTTGGTGCTCAGCAGTGCTTTTGGAAACTGTCCCTTTAAAAGCCTACATGTAGGATGCTTTGGTGGGCCACTATGAGGGGTTATAGTGGGACTTCTAATATTTCAGGTTGACCCTACATCAGCAATAAAAACAATAGGAAGTACAGAACCAAATTTGACTCAATTCAACACTGTTTGTAAAAAGGATGATTTGGGTCCCCAAAACTGTATCTGTCTTCAGTTTACTTAGAACAAATCCCCTTCAAATTTTTTTTTCCAGTTTGATCTTTAACACCAGCAGTCTGTGGGTTTGTATATTCCTATTTGATTTAAAGAAATTCTGTCACTATTCTGCATATGTCTCCCTAGACCAATTAACAATCCTCCCTTTTTCCTGTGGCTTGGCTATATTTAAACCGATGTTCTTGGCAAGGAAAGTTCTTAGAAAGTGCAGCATATGACTGAATTTTATCCCAAGGTGATGTGACGAGGCAGCCCTGGACTATTGCTGTTACTTTCACTGGCCATTCTGCAACGCAAAGCTCCTAATGGAATTATGTCAGGCTCTGAGAGTATAGAAAGGTAGCATAGGTGTGGATGGCTCAAGCTGCAAAGTCAGGCCTTCAAGAAGGTTTGGGAGAAAAAGACAAATGGGCAAATCATGGGATGTGGCCTTGGAGAAGGTCACTGAAACGAAACAGTCTGGGAAGGAGGGAGAGGCAGGTTGAAGAATAGCACATTAGACTAAATTCTAGCCCTGTCTTAGGGCTGCTGGGTTAGAACTCAGTCTTAAAAGCTACGCTGCTAATTTTATTTGTAAGTGTGAATTTGTGGATTCCTAACATATTTGGCTTCTCTGTCGATTACTGAAGGCCCTTGGCTTGAGCCTTGACAAGAAGTCCCCTTGCTGTTGGCCTGCTTCCATCATCCCTAAAGCAGCATTAATTATTTTTAATGAAGAAATCCTTTCTGCTGCCAAATGACCTTTCTGAGATTCAATGTGAGCTAGATTTTCCACTTTTGCTTAGTCTCCAAGATCTACAAATACACATGACCATGAAGGAGATTAGCACAGAGGAAACTGATGTGGACTCGTTCCTAATTCCAAATCAGAAAACTAATTGGAAAGGAGCAATTCACAATTTGAAGGGAGCGTAAGACCTCCCCTGGATTTCCATGACTGAACAACCCACTGCAGTTTCCTAGTTATAAACCTGGAATTGAATGATATTGTATAACTCCTAACTACTCAGCCAATACCTAACACAGAAAAATGAGGTCTCTTCCATGAGCAGTTGCACCTTGTAATTCCCCCACATAAGGATGCTGTACAAAAGTGATGCATCCGGACACCACCTCCAACACGATTCCTGTGAGCAGCCAAAACCCTATAGAAAGTGTGATGAAACTCCTGTAAAGAACGAGGTCACATCACACAGGGGTTTGTCCAACATTCAGGACTAGCTTGAGGACTCAGGGGGGATCTCAGGGGGAAATCAAGGCAGTTACACTCCGTAGTCCAAGCAAACACAATATTGTAAGCAGCCACTTTGTGGCTGTCTTCCCAGTTGCTTCTTTCTCCCTGAGCTGTGCGAAGGTGGAGAAAATGCTGCGTTGTGGAAGTGAGTAGGTGGCTGTGCTGTGCTGATCTGACCAGCCTTGTGTTCTTGCAGTGGAACTTCCCGTTGCTAATGCTGGTTTGGAAGATGGCACCAGCGCTGTGCTGCGGAAACACTTTGGTTATTAAGCCGGCCGAACAAACCCCGCTCACGTCGCTGTACATTGGCTCGCTAATCAAGGAGGTAAGGAAATCTGAACAACCCATCTAGGGGCTGTTCTTTTAAGGTCGTAAGCAAGACTGTGTTTTGAATTGGCTGTGTAGGTTTGTAGCTTTTAAAGACGTTAAAGCCTCACAGAGGAAAGTAAGAACAACTTTTGCCTTCAGTCTTTTCTTACAAAGGCCTGCATGACTGGCAGTGGCTGGCTGGGAGGTAGCAAAGATCGCAAAACCTGTAGGTTTTTCGCCTTTCTCAGGAAGTTGCAGAGAGAAAAAATGGTGCTTTTATTCCTCTGCCTTGTCTTCCCCTCTCCCAAATGAGGGAAAGACTACAGCTCAGTTTTATTAGACAATGGGACAAAAAAGAGTGTGATTGGACAGCAGTCTTGTGTTTGTGCCATTTTGTATCATTTAGGAAAACTAAAAGGGTTGTAGATACGCTTTTGCCTCTCAGCTGGAAAAGTCTGTTTGTTAGGCTCAGTGAAATGATAATGATGTTTTTGTCTGTTCTTGGCTTAACCTGGGTGAAAATAGAAGGACACGTTAGTAATTGACACTTAGGGCTCCTCTGTCAGGGAAGGCAGTGCAAAACCACTGCCAGTTAAGTATCTCCTGCAGTTAATTGACTTAATAAGATTACACAAGATGAGTGAGCATAGGGTGCAGTTTTCACGAATTCTAGTTAGCCCTGCCACAGCGCTGCTTTTTTCGCTTTGACATACAGCTCCCCAAACACAGGCATAGAATTTGCCCCCAAAAAACATTCCATTCTGGTGAAATTAATTTTTTGAGCTGAAATTCTAAGCTGCCTGTTTCTCACAGTTGTCCTTGAAGGCACAAGTGTAATTAGAGCAGAATAATTTTATTTGGAGATGCTCTTTTCTCCACCCAAAATTAGCTGAATTCTTTGCAGTTTTTCAGAAGAATAACTTAAACTTTTTTTTCCCCCTAATCTTTAAAAGGATGCAGAAGATGTTAACACACAAGCAAAGCTATGTGTTAGGTTCAATGAAATAATTCGGAGCCAACCCAAATACTTTGGCTTTCATTTTTGCTGAAAAACAGAAAAAACTTTCTGGCTTGGAATGACCTGAACCAATTTTTTGCTTCCTTGTGGCTTTGCTGCTGACTTCAAACACTGTTACTTGCACAGTTTGACATGCAATGTTTTCTTGAAAACTTATTAGCCAAGATTCAAACTCTATTGAACTCACTTTTATGGTTGTCACATCCATAGAAGAAATCAGACTGCCCTTGCAACTTATGAAAAGAAAAAATAGGGGGGGAAAAATTATGAAGATCATTTTTTTTCAAGATAGTACAGGAGCAATTACTTCCTTTTTTTTTTTTTTTTCTGTATTGGGAAGGAGCAACTGCATTTGTTGAGATTTTATATTAAAAATCCACAAGAAATGAAGTGAACGTTTAATATCCTCAATTCCTTTGTTAGAAATTGAGGGGAAAACAACGTTGTGCAATCAGTAGTAGGGGAGGGCTGGCCTAGAAGAGCGTAATCCTTGAAACTCTTGTTTCAGGAAGTAAAAACAGACTAGTAAGTCCTGCACTTCTCCTTGCACTAGAATTTCACCTAAAGTTTTGCCATTTGTCTCTTTTGGCAAAATGACTAGTTGGCTAATCTAGGTTGTAAATGTGGTGGAAACTGGCATACGTCTGTTACCATCTGCTTTTGTGTTCCTGTTTTATTAGCCCCATCATCTAGTGAGGTTTTACTGACTTCTTAATCCCTCTGGCCCCTGAAGAGCCACAAATGTCAACCTTTGTTCAAAACAAACTTTCATTCAGTTACCCCTTGGCTCCAGCTGCACAGCAGTAGCTGGGGGCCAAGTTTGGCCGAAAGACTCACTCTCTTTTGACTTGAAACTGGGACTCCTCCAAGAATTCTTGCTGAAACTTGGCATTTCCTAAGCATGGCTGTTACTTTCACCCACGTCTACTCCAGCTGGTAGCATGCAGCCACGTTACTGGAAAGTCTGGAAAACAGTGAGGTATCTGGTATGGGCTGCTTGTCTGCAACTTGCAATTCTTAATTGCAAGGAATATAGTGCAACTAATTCAAGCTTCCTGAGAACTGAACTGCACCCTCAGGAGTGCAGATCAGCTTCAGAGTGCTCGAAGTCTCTCTCTACAGAGCTGTATTTAACCTCTGTTTTAGGTGGGTTTCCCTCCAGGTGTGGTGAACATTGTGCCAGGCTATGGCCCCACAGCTGGAGCTGCTATTTCTACCCATCACAGCATTGATAAAATTGCTTTTACTGGATCGACAAAGGTAGGTGATGGATTTTCCATAAAACACCTGCATTCTCTTCTAAAACCGCCGTCTGCGTAAGACTGGACCAATGAAATGTCGATGATTTCTGTGTCGCCGACACCATTTTCCATCACGTTCCATGTGACAGGATTTCTCAGAGGTGTTTCGGATTTGTCGAATTCAGGTCCTTGTGCTTGTGATAATCCCAGATCTCTGTCAGCTGGGCTTTGCCAAACTGCCACGTTTCTGTGAGAACTGCAAGTAATAGATGCTCTGACATAAGGTAAGACAGTCTACAGGAGAGGCTGGCAGTGACTTAACGTCGTGTCATTGACCCGATGGAGCTTCTGGGCAAGTTTGCCTGCCAGTCCTGCCCTGCAAGCGTGTGCAACTGGAAAACACGTCAGAGCCCTGAACAATCCTTCCTCAGCTGTAGTTACTTGCGAGGAACTAGGACTTAAATAAAAACATGGCCTCGTGCCTGAGGCTTCCTCTGCTGACGTGGATGGGATTAACATTTGAGCTTCTTTTGACACCTGCACAATAAGGCACCGTCTAGTCAGTTTTTTCCTGTAAATAGCTACGGCTGCCTTGCTTAGGAGAGGGGTGGAAGCGAGACCTCTGCACTGTCAGACACCTACAGCCGTCCTCTTTACCTACATCGGGGAAAGGGGCGCGTGTCTTGGCCTGGTCTGTGGAATTGAGCACAGGTGTGACATGCAAATGTATTTGTCTCCAGTAATCACTGCTGAAAATTCTCAAATAAAAGCTTGTTTAGAATGTGAATGTTTTTCCACTCACTGCTCTAGATTTTTCTTGCAATATATACGCACCCCCTGAAGAGAGGCAGCATCCAAAGAATGGAAATGCTGACACCAATGGGTGCAGTTGAGGCAAATATGGTCTCCTCTTTGATTTCTTTGAGTAACATTGTTCTTGTTGAGCATTTGCCGAATTCATCCATTCTTATGTCTATCCTCGTAATTGCAGAGTTCAATCTAAACGTACAATGATAACTACCTTGAATGGTGTTCTTGGTCGGTAAAGGTTAACTCCCTGAACGCTCAGAAGCTGCTTCGTTTAACAACAGTACCATCTAGTGGCTTTGCGTACATGCTAACCGCTTCGCTCATCCCATAGGAGAAGGTGTGCTAAGCCCGTTTCTCTATAGGGATCACGGGAACAAACATGAACGCAATAAAGTAAAAGTTCACAATGAGCTTTTACTCTCTTGATAGTTGGTCTAATCTAGGAGTTTACCCAGTTACATGCTTCTCTCCAAATCCTAGATCAGAAACTTTTAGCCCCGATTAGGTGCTGGCTGTGTGAAAACAACAGAGCTTATAGACTCATCCAGCCCACATGGATCTGTTTGGGTTTTTAATGAAAAAGGAGTATCCAGTGGATTAATGGCAGAAGGAAAATCTCAGCTGCTGGAGCCTGTAGGCAAAAAACTCCTGTAGATGCTGTGCTTGTCTTCCTAATCCATGGGTGTGCAGGAAACACCGAGGGAGACAGATTCGTTGCTAATGCACGGGTAATTTAGAAGTGTTTTCTTCCTCCTCCACCCATCTGTGAGTTCAGCTGCATCTCTGCAGTATTTGCAGCATAATGCTACTGTTTCTGAGCCAGGAAGTGAAGCTAATTCAAAATACATTTTGAGTTAGTTTTTAAGTCGCAGCTTGGGCTCAGTGCCAGCCTGGAAATACTGATCTTAAACTCCATGAGAATTTTCCCATCTAGATTTCTTCCTTTCCCTTAGTTTATTAACTTACTCCTCTTTGGCCGGCTAGTGTGTAGCAGTGCCTCTTGCTATGTGCATCTGCAGCAGGATGCATCACTTATTTCTGCTGTCTCTAGGACTAGGCTGCTGAGTGACCAGCGATGATCCGTACTGCTAGGCTCAGGAGTCTTGGTTGAGTTACAAAGGCAAACCATGAGAAATGCAGACCTATAACTGCCAGCCAGCTCCCCCATGCTTTCCCTGCTCCAGGGCAACAGTATTTTTAGGCAGAAATGAAGTTAAGATTGGCATGTGCAAAGGCAAAATACAAGAAAACCAGTTACAAAATCAGGAAATTCAAATATAAGGTCGCACTTAAGAAAATAACTTGCCTTAACAGCTGAAGCTCCCAAATATTTTTAACTTGTACTGTTTCTAACAATATTAGATTACTAAATGATTCCAACGCTTGATTTATGCTCTTCTTGTGAGGAATTCTATTTTTTAAAACAGAAAGAGAAACTGCTGATTTGGTGTCACCAGCATAAAAAAGGAATAGCCCAGTCAGTCAGAATTTGGAGAAAACATTTGATGTAAACCATTTTTTCTGTGGGAAAAAAAAGCCCGTAGTCTGACATTACTTTGATTAAATTCTGGAAGCAGAGTAAATCCTTCCCTTCAGGAGAAAGTGGCCAGATAAATTCCACCAGATGCTCAGAGCAGGTCCCTGGGCAGAAAGTGCCACAGCAGAGCTACCCGGAGGTTGTCTGTTGCCATCCTCAGGTATTGCCTTGGAAGGAACTTGTCTCAGCTGCTCTTGTGTGTGGAGCAGCTCAACCTAAACTGTCAGAAAGAAATAGTTTTCTCCTAAATGTCAAAATCTCTATGTGGCTTTCTGGTATGGGAGTGGTAACAGATAGGAACAGGGAGTTCTTATCATTCCCTTGGCTAGAATTACTCTAAGAAGTTGAATTCCCAATTTTTAAAAGTAAAGCTCATAAACCTGGGAGCCCCATTGATTGCCAGTGTCGCTCACTAGCTTGCACTGGGTGGGAAATGCCTTGTTCTGCAGCTCTGGGTAGCAGATAACTTCAGGAATCAGCTCCTGTAGCTCTCCCATGTAGCCCGCCCTTTCAGATCTGCCTGAACCAAACATTAATTCCAGGGCTGGTTTTGACCCAACACATCACAGCGGTAGGAAACTCAAACCATTTCAAAGTGCTCTCCCTGACTCCTACCTGCTTCAGCCACCCACCAGGCTCTTCTACTCTTGTTAGCGTCACCCTTGACACGCCGAGTTAAGACTTTGAGGGGAAACAGCTCATGTCCTCTTTGTGTCTCAATGCTACAGGTTGGAAAACTGATCAAGGAAGCTGCTTCTAAAAGCAACCTCAAACGGGTGACATTAGAGCTCGGAGGGAAAAACCCCTGCATTGTGTGTGCAGATGCAGACTGTAAGTATTGGCTGCTGTGTTTATTTGCTGTGAGGGACGAGGAGCGTGGTGCTGTTTGTGTGTCTCTGCTGTCCTTTGGCAGCCAGCAGGGCTGATGTTTGCAGCTGTATCCACCCCAAAGACTGGAGGAAGCCTCTGTCAAGAGCAGGGTGCAGTTCTGCTTCGCTGGAGCTCTTGCCCAGCACAGGGATCATTCCCATGGCAAATGAGCAGACTATTATCTTGTTGCCTTCCCTGGGGGTGGCTGCAGTTGCAGATAAATCTTGCGTTTGTGGGTTTCTGCTGTTGTGGTGCTTTCTTTTTGGTTGGCAGTACTGCAGAGCCTGAGGCAAGCAGTGGGGAAAGCAGTTTTGTAAAATGCAGCCCCTCTGCAGGCATTCCTGTGACAGGGGAGTTTCGTAGGACCTGATCTGATCCAGCTTTCACCTCTACCCTGAGGGCCTGCAGGACTCCTTTCGCGTGTTCCGTTGTGACTTTGTTGCCTTAGTGAGTAGCATTAGGAGATACGGGTAAGCTGTGACCACCAAAGTGGTTGGATGATCCTATTTGGTTTGGGGAAAATACTCTCCACTCTCCTGCACGGCACAGCAAAGGTCGAAAGCCAGAGGTGTTCGTGCCGTTTGCTAACAGTGAGCATTGCAAGGACCTGGAAGCTGGCTGTACAGCAGAAGGGCACGCTGCGTTCTCAACAATCAGTGCTGACACTTGTCTTTGGGAACCAATGCGTGGTATCTAGAAATCCACATCGAAATTCCCACAGCAAGAAAAACTGGTTCCTGCCCTCAGTGAGTCCTTGTGGAAGGAGGTATCAGGAGCTATGGCAAACTAGGCCTTGAGACAAAAGGCAGGCAGCGGGGTGGAAATAACAAGAGATCTGGTTTGGGGGCAGTATGAGGCCTTGTGAGTGCCTTCAATGGGTGTGGACCATTGTCAGCATTTTTAAGGAGGCTTTCAAAAGAGAAAGGAAAAAAACACAAGTCTGGAAACACCAGAAGGCTGATACTGTGCATGTGGTAACGCTTTTCCCTCCTGGGCCGTGTTGCAGTGGACTTGGCCGTGGAATGCGCCCATCAAGGCGTGTTCTTCAATCAAGGGCAGTGCTGCACGGCTGCCTCGCGAGTGTTTGTGGAGGAGCAGATATATCCAGAGTTTGTCAAGCGCAGCGTGGAGTATGCCAAGAAGCGACTCGTTGGAGACCCCTTCGATGCCAGAACTGAACAAGGGCCCCAGGTAACTGTGTGCCTGAGAACAGTTGTTTGGGTTTTTGGTTGTGCTTTTGTTTTATTTTCCTTGTGTAAATATTATCCTTATGAATATGGTCCCAGCAGAAGTGCTGAGGGGTGAGTAATGTATCGTGGCTTTATTTTTCTCTCTGTTTTAAATATCAATTAATCACAACTGTTGAAATGTTATGTTGTAATTTTTTTTTAAACACAAATGTATTTAATTCATGTCTTATCCCGTTTTATGGAAGGGGCTGTCTCCCTGGTACAGTGATACAAAGCACGTTCCAGCGAGCAACAGCAATGCACAGAAGAGAGCAGCTGCGGAAATGGCCACGCAGCCACTTGGCTGTGTTGGCGATGACAAGTGTTTACAGCCCAGGGACTCCTGAGTCCCCACTTTCCCTCTCTTCCTCTGCTCTCCTTTTGATTCTTTGGAGAAGTTTCAGCTGAGTTAGGCGAAGAACCATGCCAAGCTGCTGTCATGACCAGCCTCGTCAAAGCTTCCAGAGCCTTCCTCTTATTTTTTCCTTGCGAAGCAATCTGAGCTGTGGTGGAGAGCTCTGGAGGAAGATGATCCTTGGGTCAGATCTTCTAACAGGGCCACTGTTTGCTACCAGAAATAGTTCTCTGTTGCAGTTCTCAATACTGCACTGTGAATTTTTCTTCCTTGATGCTATGTAGGATCCCTCAGAGAAGGGATGGCTGTGAGTACATCTGCCTCCCCTTATCTGGATCTAGGCCCATTTACACGTGATTCATGCATGGCAAAACCTCATTGCATGTCCTCATGCATGGGGAATAAGATGATGTACATCCCCTGTTCATGCTGGGGCTACATCCCTGTAACTTGCCTAGGAAGAGATTTCAAACTGGTCAGCAGTCTTAGGAAAATAATCCCGTGCTGGACCTTGCTTCAGGAGAGATGAGCTGACCCTCAAACCATTTCAACATCTGCTCTTACCCTCTGTTAGGGCTGTCAGCTTTTCAGGTTTGTTTGTTGTTTGCTTTTGGGGTTGTGAGTTTTTTTATACAACATCATCCTAAACCTTATCCAGCAGTAGCAGTAAATGAGCTGCATTTATTGTTAATCCTGTCAGGACCATGTTCACCTGGCTGCTCTGAACAGCCCCTGAAATCATAGGGAGTAGTTGTGAGGTTTTAAAGGGTTCTGCAGTGAGCAGAACATGTAGAACTGGGCTGCTTATTTCAGTTCATCCATGCTCCCAGCTCTTGCTGGGCTGTCAGACCACTTCCCATCCTCTGATATCACTGCTATAGCTTAAGGGAGACTCTCTGCATACAGAGATATAATTAAGGGTAACAGTAAGTTGGAATAGCAGCATCTGGTCAGATTTTAAATATGTCCCATCTGTCCCCTTTCCCTGTTCTGGCTTACCTGTTACACTAGCTAGGAGAGACAGCACACCAACACACACCCCCCTGAACTTCTGTGCATGCAGCTGTCAAGCCCAAGGTGGGAAGGTGTGGAGAGAGTGGGAGGAAACCGTTAACCCCAAAGCTTTCATGTGGCTGCCAGTGCAAAGGAACAACCAGTTCCTCTGCAGCTATGGTTGCTTGCTGTCTGGAGCCCATGCTGCAAGATGCAACACACAGAAATTCAAGCAGAAGAGAGATATGATGCAGTGTCACGCGGGCTTAAAATACCTCCCAAAGTAGCAAAGATTCACGCTTGCCCACAAGTTGCTGTTCAAATGTGAAGCTGCCAGATCAAATTCTTCCTGTGTTCCTGAAGTAACCTGCTCTGCTGTGAGGGTTTTTTTTTATCTTGAACTGATGAAGAAGGGAAGAATCACCAGGAAAAATAATTTGTCTTCCTCTTCTCTTTCATCTCTGCCCACCAGGCCTCAGTTCCTTCAGATCCAGGTCATTGCTTTCATTCTCCTTCTGTGTGGGTCAGGATGAACATTACACAACAGCATTACACAAATGGCTACATGCTGCTGGGTAGACCCCGTTCTGGGATGATCACTGGCTTGGAAGGCAACAGTGGGAAGGAGATGGAGCCACCCTTTAGGCTGACAGCGGTTGTAGCCCGTGATCTTTTGGGTCCTTACATCAGCTCCAAGTGCTTGTAGCCGGACAACAGGACCTGCAACTTATAGAGAGCTCAGAAAGGGTAAAACATGAGCGCCTCTGCAGTCCAGACTTGGAGCCAGTGCTCCGTGAAACCAAGCTGCAGCGTGGCTGAGCATAGTGCTCGAAGTAGCTGCTGAGACAACTGCTGCAGAACAGCATGGGGTGACAGACAATCCTCTTCCACAAGAGCTGAAAGTTGATGTAATCTAGTCCTGGAAAAGTGGTCCTGTGTGCAGCTGTTTGTTCCTATATTGCACTGCACTTATGAACTAGATTGGGGAACTGGCTGATTCAGGTCCAGTCGATCCTTTTTGGATGTGAGGAAGAAAGGTTTCACTCAGGTCAGTTCAACGATGTGGCTTACTGTGCACTGGCATGGATGCTCGTGGCATGGGTTTGAGGAAGAAGACTGTGTCAGCTGCAGTACTGGGTTGTGCCGATTTAAACTGCACTGCTCTGATCAAAATTAGGTCCAATTTAAACAGTATTGAATTTAAACAGAAATAAGGCATGCTTCTGATGAGACTTCTCCAAAACTCACATGTGTCTGACTGTGTTGACTGGCTGGAATTCAAAGGACGCCACAAGAAACCCGAGGGGTGCTCAGGACTGTTTGAGTGGAGGTCCAACCTCAAATGCAGACCAAGGGCATTTTTTAACCTTGGATTCCTGTGAGCTGTATCACAGGAAGTCATGAAGTAAATCTGCACAGACGGCAAACTGGTTAACCAGTGCGTGATATGATGGTGAACAGCAGACTGCATTAGATGAGACTGGCGTCCTGGCGGACTAGAACAGGGGTTAGATTAGAACAAGACTGGACTAGTTTTGGTGTAGTAGAACCCCAGATACTGGGATTTGTGGACTACAAGACCTGGTCTACAGGAATAAAATAATCCCTAAGGCTGCCTCATGGCACGTGCTAGCCAGTAGTTATTCAGTCCAAAACCTATTGTTTGATTTTTAAGATGGTGAATGTTTTCCTTAGACTGTAGACATCTGTGTACTTTAGGAGTAAAGCACGGAAGTAAAATATGTAAGTAGAAAGAGTCTGTGTCCAACAGTCTGTTGGACACTTTTGTGGGGTTATTCTGTGGGATTACAAATGCTGGGTTTGGAAAAGGAAAAACTGCTCCTTGCAGTCTTGACTTAAATGAAGCAAGATATGGAGATTTGGGGGTTCTCAGACTTTCAGCGCTGCAGCGATCCTTGGAATTCTCGTATGAATTAGATGGACGAATAGTAGAATTTGCTCTACCAGATCATGTGTTTTTAATAGAAGTCAATGCTGGAACCATAAATAATAGTGGAGTAAAGGACAGAATTTAAACAAGCCTTGCAAGCTCTAGTTACAACGACAAACAGTTCCACCCTTGCATGTCATTTTTACAAATGTTTTCTTTCCCCAGTGTCTTTTCATCTAACTATAGTTTGTCTTGCAACAAGTTACAGCTGTATAAATATCCTTGTTTTGTTTTCTGTGATGTGAAGTGGATGAACTGGATTGGTCTGGATCACAGACATGCCAGGATGAAAAGCACTTGCAGATATTTTCAAATTATTTACATTTGGCAACTAAGCAACCAGACAAATAGACAATACGTATGACACCTGCCAAACTTACTGTGTGACACTGTGTCCTACACGAGGGCACACATTTCCTCGCGCAGTAGCATGTGTCAAGTGTTTTCTTGGGTAGCATCTTAACACATGAGGGAACATGAGCACTTGGTACAAGCTGTCCACAGCGCATGGGATACACACATCTGTGTGGCAGGAGATGTGCTGTTCTCTGTTTTCACTCTGTACCAGAAGTACCCCAAGGACACCCTCCTGAAGCTTTGATATTTGTCTAAAAGCATGAAAACTTGGATTGCGTGTGGCCAGGATTAACTAGGGACAGGATATAGTCTGTAATCTGGAGGATTGAATGTGGAACACTTCATGTAGGCAATCCCAACTGGCAGGTGGCCCTGTTGAAATAAAAGCAGATGCCTAGGGAGGGGTATTGAACCAGTACAAGCATCTGGAGATACCTGGCATTGAGAATAACCTCCCAGGCTGCCAGGGCACCTTGAACCAATGGGTGGAGTCTTTTATATAATCCTCTCGATTAATTTGTTGACGTTTTTGTTAGTTTTACTTTTTGAACTTCTCTGTAACTCTTTTACCATCTGCAGCGTGCTGTGGTGAGGTGTTGCATCGCTTAATTACGCATCACGAGAATATCCACGTCCGTTTATTTGACAGTACCTGCAGCACACTGCTGCATGTGGAGCACGAAGGGAGGATCAGTACTGATCCGAAGTGCTGTGAGCTTCCACACTCCTTCCCAGCACAGGACCCACAGTGCTTGTGGAGTTCGTGATGTCCCCTCCAAGTCCTGGTGCTGGGCTGCGCAGCCGTGCGGCTTCGGTGTCCTGTAACTGCCGTGGCCGTTCCCCACCTCTGCTGAAACCCCTAGTTTAAAGGCTCGTAACACAGCAGGGCTGGCTGTTTGAGATTACTGCAGATTTAGGTGTAGGTGGGGAGGAGTTAGACAAAGTTGATGGTTAAAAGTGAGGATATCGCTCCCAGTCCAGAGAAGCAAAAAATGCTGGTATGGACCTAGTCTCTAAGATTCATGAAAAGTGATTTTGATTCTAAAAGTACGGCTTCAGTGCAGTAGTTGTTCTGAAGTCACCCTGCTAATAGGGCTTATCTTTAAGGCTGTTCATATAGTGTATGTGTGTGTGTGTGGAGAGATGGAGGCAAAGCTCGATGGATTCTTCCAGATGGGGTGAAGCTGCACGTTACAGCAAAGTCAATAGTTTACATACCCTGATTTTCCCTCTCTTGCCCTGATTCTGTTGCTGGTCAGATCTCTTGCTGAGCTGACTGAGGTTGCTAGCCCAGCAAAACCCATCTCAAGCTGTTCTCGTGGTGCTCCTGAGCTAAATCAGTGCATGGAGAAGGTCAGTAAGTCCCAGAGCTGGGGTGAGGTGAGCTGGGGGAGTGCATACCCAGGATGCAGAGGAAGGGAAAGTGGGGAGACCCCTTCCATGTGGCAGCAAACTATTAGATCAGATTAAACTATAACATGTAACTTCACCTTCTGTTTTCTGGGGCTCAGGGCTATGCCCACATCCCATCTCTCAGCCTGGTTATTGCCTGACTGCCGTATCACAGAATGAGAGGTAAACTTACCTGGTCTGACAGAGCCCTGCAAATGTGCCCCTGGGCCACGTACCATGACTCCAGTCTCTGGAACAGTGATAATAAAGGCGCTGCTGTCTGTTTCTTTTCCTTTTGCGTCTGACAGATTGACCAAAAGCAGTTTGATAAAATCCTGGAGCTGATAGAAAGTGGGAAGAAAGAAGGGGCTAAGCTGGAGTGTGGGGGTCTTGCCATTGAAGACAGAGGCCTGTTTATAAAACCCACTGTGTTTTCAGAGGTCACCGACAACATGCGTATCGCCAAAGAGGAGGTACAGTACAAGTCACCTGAAGCTTTATATGCATTTACTACTGTACATGGGAAAGAAAAGAGGTATGGTTGTGGTTTGAAGTGAAAACCTGAAAGGAAAATAGAAGTTTCACTTATTTCAGTGTCCTAACAACTGCCTAATGCTGAAATCCATTTTACTAATGAAATACCCGGAAGGCGAGCTTCCATTTGGAGTGTATGTGCATGGAGAGCGGAATTGTGAGAGGAGAAGGGGGAGAGCAGAACAGGCAAAAAATCTGTCAAAATGCTTTAGCAGCAATTTTTGTACAATGACTACGTGTCTCTCTGCCAGCCCTTTCTAATGCCTTGCTGTTTTGCCTCATTTTGTTTGGTTTTCCAAAGGGAAAGTAGCCTCGTGAGTGTATTCAGTGGACAATAGCAAGCCCAGATAAAAACATAGTAGATAATACTACCCTAAAGCTTTTGGGTCTCATTTCAGGATAACTTTATGTAAAGCAAAATACAAGCACATGCCTTACCTAGGTACAGCTGCTATAAATGCTGCTTCTGAATAAGAGATAGTGGTGAGGGAGGGGTTTCTGTCTGAATCCTTGATTTTAAATACAAATAATGGAATAAAAATAACTGAAACGGTGGCAGGCTGGAGAAATTCTATGTATTCTTTGCCCTGAAGTTTGAAGGTTTTCTGATGACAGAGTTAAGCTCTCCCATTCTACGCAGAGGGATGGTTGTGCGTGCTCTTACGCACCTCCTACTGAGTGGACTTGAAATTGCTCAGCTGTGGTACATGATTCAGAGAACAGTATAATGTGTGTTCTTGCTCCAGTACTTTGTAAAAAAGGAGTTGCTTCAGAAAGGTGGGACAAGAACTCTGGGCCTGAAGCTGGTGAGGAGGGAAGGAATGACCCCGCTATACTGCCACTGAAGAACTTTTCTCAAGTAGCCTTAGCGTCTGATATAATCCCAGGTTCCGTTCTCACGGCAAAATCCCCTGAGGCTGACCATTTTTTTTTCCTATATGAAAACAAGGTCGAAGCCAGCAAAGTGCAGATCTAATACTCTGGCTTTCATTATTCATATGCAGAAAAATTGAACAAGCTGCATGTGATTAGATCCTGTGATATTCCTTTGAAATAGCAGTTAATCTACTTTTCATCATGTTCCCCAATGGAAAATGAGTAGTTGCCAAAGTCTAACTGGCACTTGTACTTTATAGTTTAGCCTAGTGCTTTGTATGGGGCTGCTTACTGTTCACTCCTGGCAAAATGTTTCGATGTCTCAGATCTGCCACAGAATCTCTAAGGAACCTGGGAAAGATATCAGTCAGTCTGGGCATGAGTTACATGCTAAAAATAGGGGGAATAAGAGCTGAAAATCCCATGACAGGCCTTTTTTTTTAACGAACTGACTCCAAATCCCAAGTCATGATTCACGAAGCTTATCCAGTTTCATTCATTTGCAGTTTTGTTGCAAATGTACGTCCATCCTTTGCCTAGGATCGAGACTCCAGTTAAGTACCTGGATCTCCCAAAATGAAGAAATTTAGAAATGCTTGTCTGAGCCTAAAGGCCAAGCAAACTGCTTAGCCTGGCCCTCAAGGCAGCACAAGTGAGACTGTGTCTCACCTTCAGTGGGGGTTTATTGTACGGCAAGACCATGCAGGCCAGAAAAGGGCCCCACCTTTGATCCTGTACTTGATGAGAAGTTGGGAAGTATTGTGTATGCCAGCTGCCTTCATACCGGAGACCTAGGAAGCCAAGTTTGTGGTCAAACGCATCCGTGGTAAATGCACTGCATGCAAATAAACTATGTACAATGACAAAATCAGAGTTAAAACCAAGAAAGAAAACTTGCAAACCTTGAAATATATTGGATCTTAGCTATATGAACTACTGTAGCACATCGCTGTATTCCTTTGGAGTCAGTTTAATGAGTAGTTTTTAAGACACTCTGTCAGTGACTCCTAGAAGGCTAGGATATAACATTTTAAATATAGTATCCAAACAAAGCATCTGATTCTGATTCCTTCAAAATCACCATGATTAGCAAAGGCTTTCCTGTCCTAACGTTTGATTGATACGGGCAGATTTTTGGACCGGTTCAGCCAATTATGAAGTTCAAGAGTATAGAAGAGGTCATAAGAAGAGCCAACAGTACTGAGTATGGCCTTACGGCGGCGGTGTTCACGAAGAATCTGGACAGAGCATTAACGCTGGCTTCTGCATTGCAATCGGGAACTGTCTGGTAAGCAGTGTGGGACCAGCGTGTGGCCTGGGATTTTGTTTGCTGGGAGGGGAGAGGGATGTACGATTTGGGACCGTGTGTAAGTGCTGGAGGTAAGTTGTATTAGCAGTCTGCTTAATTCTTGATCTTCTGCTCAGGGGCAACATCCGTTCATCAAAATAAGGAGGTGAGGACCAGACAGTCTGGCGGGAAATGGACTGTTTGTTTGTTCAGTCGATGTAGTTCTTCGTCGGGAAAACTGAAAATGTAGGGGTTCTAGTAAGTTCCGCCAGACATGATGCCTTTCAAAATCCTGTACGTAGAAAAAAGCAATTTCACAATCTTTAGGGAGCATCAGGTGCACAAATGAGTGTGGACAGTAGATGGCATCACACCACTGTCAGAACGATAAATAGCTATTTTTGCTTACAAAATTTCTTCTATTAGAAGATGGGATTTTAATCTTCTATTTTAAAGATAGAATCCTGATTTTTTTCGCACTAAAAATAGGGATTTGATCTGGTGTTTGATCTTGTTGCGTACAGATGATTGATTTCAAGAGTTGACAGCAGAAGAATCTGCCTCTGAGTGATATTTACATAAAAATGGGATGTTGGGCTCTGCAGGGCACAGGTACTGTGCGTACATGAAGGTGCAGTCCTACAGCACCAAGCCATACCTGTCTCTCTTCAGTCATTTGATCTCACTGAGATGCTGAGGAAGTATCTGCATTAGCTTTTTCTACCCAGTGTCTATAGAAGTGGGGCTAGCGCTTTCATTTCACTGCGACACAATTGTCTAATGAAGTCCAACTTTTTTCTATACCTGGAGATGGATGGTGGGCCTGCTCGTGAGTGTTTAGATAGCTTTCTGAGTAAAAAGTTCATTTCAGGATGTGCTTCATTAAATTGGGGAGTAAGCTGGACTATTTAAGCACAGCTCTGAACACAGCTTCAATTCCAGCTCAAGCACGAATGTCTTAGCCATTAGAGACTATGAAGTCAGATGTAGGTCAGACTGAGTACCTCTCAAGTGTTTTCTGTTTCTGTAGCAAAATAAGATTTTATTGCTAAAATCTGATTTCTCAAGTGAATGAACGGTGTGAAGAGAAAATGGACAATTTCAGCCTTTTTTGTATTGTTGTTGTTGTCATCATCTCACTGCTTCTTGGTATTGAATTGTCTTTTTACAATTGATGTTGTTATTGTAGGATCAACTGTTACAATGCGCTCTATGCACAGGCTCCTTTCGGTGGCTTTAAAATGTCAGGCAATGGCAGAGAACTGTAAGTTTTGCTCAATATTTTGTTTATATGTGGATGGTGAATGCAGTAACTATTATGACTCAGTGAAAAAATCGTTGGATTTGCTTTTAAACTATCAGGCCTGCAGTATGCTGCACAGGGAGCTGCTAAGCCGGCACGGCATGGATGTAAAGCACAGATGTGAGAACACGAGCAGTGCCTTCAGGAGCACCTTCATCTGCTTTATAAGCTCTCAATAACTCCAGTTCAGTCAATTCCACTTGCAAGCACTTTTCCTTACTAGTTAGATTTTTAGATCAAGGGAGAAGTATGGCACCTTGGTTGGTATCCACTCCAAACCTCCTCCATCTTTGTATGGTGGTATCTGGGCCTCCCTTGGCTGCTGTATCATTGCTCCTAGTTGGACCTCTTCCCACCTCTGACTTTCTAGTGTTGGAGCTAGACCAACAAGGAATGATCTCCAAAATCATTCTACTCCCACCTTCCAAGCTTGCTGCTGAATTACAGACGGACCGTCTGTCCCTCTTCCCCAGCGGACCTGTGGCTACCAGACATTCCAGCTCCAATTAGTTACTAACACAGACATTTTTAAACCAAGGTCACCCTGTAAGTTAAGAGGTAGAGCTGAGAAATTGACTTAAATCTTAATTTTCTTCTTGTATAGGAGAGAGGCAGGTTTTATTACACCATTCCAAAGACTTTTCAGAGGAATCTAATGCAACTTTTCTTTCCTAAGCCAGATTTATTTCCAGGAACCATTTCCAGTAGCTGTTCTGATGCATCTGCTGCTCTGAGACATCCGATGCCTCGCTTGCTAAGCACAGCAAATGAATGAATCCTCAAATGGGACATATATATTGAGACCTTATGGGTTTACTTTGCCTGGCTGCCTGGCTAATTAAAGGATGTCAGGGGTTTATCCCTTGGGCAAGGCAAGGGAATAGAGCCAGTTCCCACCAACCAAGACATAATGCAGTGGTGGGGTCTGTCATCAGTATGCATTTCTGGAGCAACCGTGCCCCCTTGATTATGTGGTGTCTTGTAGACAGAAGCTTACTTTCAGTGAAAAAGTAACTTTAATTACTGTCTAAGCACTGATAACCATGTTCACGTGGATGTTTCTTCTATGAGTTCTCACAACAGTACTTGGTTTTCACTAGGCAGAAAGTCACAAGGTGTCATCTTGTGGGTTACTGTGACCAGAAGCATTCTCTGTTTCTTTTACAACAGGGTGTAGTTGTCCGTACTTATGTGCACGTACTTAGTGATTATTAGAAGTGGTGGGCCAAACTGATAGCTTGTGTAAGTCAGTTCAGATCTGGTTTTAATGGCCTGATGTCATCTACAGCAGCTGTCAATCAGAGGCTAAAATGCCCTTGTGTGGAAATCTCTTACCTTAGGGAAGTACACATTAACATACTACAATTGTTTGTCTCTTTCCCTCCTCTCTTCTCTTTTCCAGCGGTGAATACGCTTTGGCAGAATATACTGAAGTGAAAACAGTCACCATTAAACTCTCCCAGAAGAGTCCCTGAAAACAGAAGGCCTAAAATGCTGACACTCTGAATGTGACACATGGGGGACGTGTTCAGAGCAAGGGGGAGGGGAGTGGTAGGAAGGAAAATGGAAACACCTAACTTTATTCCTTTAGAAACACTGAATCTACTGGACTCCATTTTGTCAACTGGCTCTTTGAAAACGGATTTAACTGACCCTACTGGCAGCATAGCACACACTTGTACTGTACAAGTCCCTGGCTGTACAGCTGTCTGCTACCTGTGACTGAAATGCTGGTCAGTCACAGTGTTTGCAGGACATCTGCTTTCAGACTGTACCCCTGAAGGACGTGGACATCGATGGCATGTTAGAGAGACTTCTGGTACCGTTAGCATGGACCGTTAAACACCTTCAGAGGCCTATGGGTTTCACTTGGCATAAATGGACTGGAGTGGTAGGGTTAATACAACTTGACTGAAGTTGGCGGAGTTTGTGTGAAGATTGCAGCTGGAGTTTGGAATGGGGGTGCAAGCTTTCGTGGAAGGATCTGTAAAGAAATTCTCTTTGAAAGAGCTGTCTTGGTCTCTCTAAAGATACGTGCGTTCTCCATATCGGTGATATTCTAGCCCCGAATGAGATTTGTGGGAGCTTCCTAGAGGACTCCTTTGGGGCCAGTATTTCACCCAACAGAGCTAGACTTTAAAGTGTCCTTGGAACCTGATGTTTTGGTGTGCACACATCACACATGCTGCAAATGCAAGTTCCTGACTTGCTAACCCTTCTGGCTCCAAATGAGTCAGAACTGTATCTCAAACCTTCACTATAGCACTTTTTGCAAGAGGATTTTGCACTGTACTTACCGTGAAGACACCAAGTTGAATGCTAAGCATGTAGCATGGTAGATACACCATAGAAAACATCCCACGCCAGTCCTTCTGATCTGGGGGAGGGAGCAGAATTGCTGCAAGAAGCTGTCCTGCTCTCTCTTAACTTTCAGGCTGTGTGAACATCTCTTCATTTTTTGAGCCAGAGCTATTATTATGAGAGTAAAACTTACAAGCTTTTCTCACTGCTTCTTTATCCCGTGTGAATGTAGCTGACAATAAATTTCTGGAAGTACAGTATGAAAAGGCAGGTGCTCCCAAGCACACACCGAGTGCTAAAGATGTGGGTGTACAAACCAGTTACCATGGAGTAAACTATGGCTGGACTTAAATATTTGTGGCAGCAGCTTTGCAGTAATTGTCCTCATGAGTGCTGTCATCTTGTGGCAAGCACAGAGTAGCTGATCCTTCACTGAGGAATAAACTGCCTTGAATTGTGTCTTGCTTACAGCTGTCTAAGTACGTGCAGTACATCAGTGGCACCCATGGAGTGGCTATCACACCGAGTTCATGCCTTAGTATCTCCTGCAGTAACTCCTTTGCATGCCCAGACATTACTGTGAGATTAAGGACAAGCCACATGCTGTCTTCAGTTCCTGGGTTCACTACTTTCCCTCCTCCTCCTCCTGATTCTGTGCTGGAGAACCACTGGCAAACGATCAGGAAGTCCCATGTCTGCAGGAGCTGTAAGGATGCAGGATTTAGTGGTGTCAGCTTGTTAGGAAGCTTAGCTGATCTCACTGGGATTGTCCTCTGACAGCCAACTGGTAGAGGTTCCTTATGGCCTTCCTTTGCTCAGAGATATACCCCGTCAGTAACAAGCTCTGTCGCATGAGTGGACCTTTTTTTGGAGGAGGAAGGAAGGTGGGTGGTGATAAGTGAGGAAAAAAGTTTGCATGAGCCTAAACTTCCTTATTAGTTAGTGAACGTTGAAATTGCACTTCAACACTGCTCAGCTTCTTACATGACATACCTCCAGCAGTTGGGTGTAACTAGGTGCCTGTCCTCCCACGGGTATGCGAGACAGGCAAATCTCCCCATCCAGTGAAGAAAATGTCCTCCCTTCCCCATGAAAGGCCAAATGGGAACACTGTAAATAAGTTTCTATTTTTGTAAAACACTTAGAGTGCAACCATCTTCAGACAAACATTTTACTTTTGCCTACTTGATGGTTTTCTAGGGCTGCGGTCAGACAGTAGGGAGGTAAGGCAAACGGTAAAAGGCTGGTTATCTTGATGTATCTCTGTATTAATTTTTTATAAACAGTGGTTGAAACCGAAATAATCTGAAATTCTAAAAATCTTAGTATTCTGGCTTTATATGTATGATATATATTTCACCTCTTTTTTTTCCCTTATCAAGTTTTTTTAAAAGTCAATGTATCTCTTATTGTATAAATCAGGGTTTGACTCTACACTGAATTTTCTAAATTATATAACACTAGACACTAACTTTAAAGTGACCCCTTAGAGGGTATATATTCTTTCATTGCACAGTAAGGCTTTCATATGAAATACTACTTTTTTTTAAAAAAAAAAAAGAACTATATTTATAAATTAGGATACAGTTAATCTAATGTATTTTTATAGCTAAAGGTACATGAAAATGCTATGTTTAAACTTCATGTATATATTTAGACTATGGGTATCTTTTTGTAATAGTTCTTGTTCCTAATAAATGTTTAACTTTGTGAAATGGTTTCTAAATGCTGCATATTGATATTGCTCAGAAAAGAAGGTAGGGGAGCAGGAAACTTCTATTGAGTTTACTGATTGTAACAGAGGGGTAACTTGAATGCTTTTTTATTTACACTGATTAGTATTTTAAGATAATTCCAGCCCCTCTAATGCATGTGTTAAGACCCCCTCCATCAGCAAGAATTTCCACTCAACTCAATCCTCCTGTCACTGTTTTTTATTTCACTCTGAACTTGGCCCATTGTGTCAACAAAAGTAAACAATGGAAAGGGTTATGGTTTCATGTTTCTAAACCAAAATGGCCCTGTTAGAGCCCAACTTAGAGCCTAACTAGAGCCCAAAATGCTCTAGTTACAGGGAGCTCTTCCTCAAACAGCGTTCTGCCTGTTCCCCTTGGTTCACTGACCCAGCCATAGCCCCCAAGTGGAAACGTGCACTGGGCTCACAAGAGACAACGCAATTTCAAGGTACCTTTTCCACGTGGCAGAGCTGAATGCAGAGTGTGTGTCTGCACGGGTCTGTCTGGGGATTCGGTATCTCACCGGTGGACTGTGAAGGAATCTGAACTTTGATTAATTTCTGCAATTTGTGAAGAATTAGCCTATTTTAAAAAAGTGCTGAAGTGTGGTCAGTGCTCCACACATAAAAGCTGGAGCGTGTGCCTGATAGCCTACCCTTTAAGCAGTCACTTACGAGTTGTGCCATTTACAGTAAGTGGAGGGGAAAGGAGAGCAGAGCTGCAGCTGGCAGGGGCAAGCACCGCTTCCACCCGTTCAAAGTCAGATGGATCCTTTTTACCTTCTGAGCTGAGCCTCAAAATGGAGAAATTGAAGGGACCGTGGACCATACGGCCAGGTGGGGCTTCCTGCCTCGGTCTGGCTGCTTCCTAAACCCCTTTGAGACACATCTATCATTAGGATGACTCTGCTAAATGCATTCCCAGTGCCATCTTGTTTCATCTGCAATGTAGATAAGAGAGCAAGAACATACCGATACCATTGTCTTTTAACTCCCTTCCTATCCAATACATGTGTGTGAGAAATAACTGTCATCTCCCCCCATAAGCCAAGTCAAACCCCCTGAATTTTCCACTTGCTAACAGCATCATTCAGAAGCTTTCAGACTTTAGAAGTGGGAAGGCTGGAGGTACAAAGGAATTACTGTGAGTGAGATAATCAATGGAGACAGAAGCCAGGAAGAGTGGGAAGAGATTGAGGGGGGGCAGGGAGGGGGGGAATAGCTTGAACGTGTGGAGAAATGCTTGCTAGGGGGAGTTAGAGTCTTTATCAAAATACAGTACTTCTATCAAAATAGTTCTTTTAGTGAGTTTTCAAAAAACTGTGCTAAAAAAGCTGTAGGACTGGTCTGGGTAAGAGCCAGGCTGTGAGGCACAAAAGACAGCAGGCTGGGTAAGAGGTGGAAAGGATGCAAAAACCAGGTAACACTGCTGTGGCTGCAGCTAAAAGCAGATTAATGGGGACCTGAACACAAGTAAAAGCACCAATGAAGATCCATCTTCTCTATGTCTCCATAATCACATCAAAGAAGCACCCTAGGCAAATCTCAGAGTGCAGCAGCCATTCAGGGAATGGATATGGCTTTCTCCATCCTCAAGCGATCATCAGAGGCCCATTTCTTAGTACGGACCAGGGAAGGAAAAAACCCTCTGTATGCAATTTACAGAATAATTATGAATAACAGAGCAAGAGGCATGCAGAAATGGTCTTTTCTTAGTATGTCCAATGGTGGGGGAAATAAAGCGGTACCAGGCTTGTGAGAGGTTCCTGGCACCTGAACGGGTTTGTGATGGGGAAAAGACGGGGGGAACACCCGCACGGCAGCTGGGGCACAGCATGTCTAACACCTTCGGGAGAAAGGGGGCAATCTCGCCTTGCTTTCCCCCAAGAGGAGCAAATGCACGCCGCGATCTGGGGGGAAGGAATAACTTTCAAACAAAGAAATCCCGGATCAACTCAAGTTCTCGGTAAGGCCAGGCCTCTGTCGAGAAGCGATGTGTCGGTGCCAGCCCGGTGCCCCCCATGCCTGGGGAGCTACATGGCAGCTCGCTGTGAGGACAAGGCCATCCAGACAACCTCCTGTAGCTGCGAGGGTTCTGCTTCAGCCCCCGCAACTCCCACAGTCTGTTTTTTTTTCCTAAAAAACCCCCCAAAAAACCCCAAAGCCAAAGAGCGTAAGGGACTGTCTGGGGAGCAGGCAGACACCTGATGGATGAGTGGCTGCTGGCTGGGGAAGGCACCCAGGAGAGGGGCTCCCCGGTGCCCTTCCTCACGCTCTCCCGCCCCGTCCCCCTCAGCCGGACGGGCTCCGTGCCCAGGGCACGGCGGCGGTCGGCGGGCAGCGGGAGAGGTCCGCCCTCGGCGGGAAGGCGAGGGGCCGTGCGAGGCCTGTGGCCCACGGCCTGTCACCCTCGGCCGTCCCCGCCAAGACGCAGCCCCTCACCGGAGCCAGGACCCAGCGGAGCCCAGCGAGGAGCCGGGCGGGCCCTCAGCGGGCCGGCGGCCCCGGTGGCGGAGGAGGCGCCGAGCCGCTGCCCCGCTCCTTTTCCTTCCTCCCTCCCTCCGCCTCCCGCGCCGCAGAGTGAGGCGGGCGGGCGGGCGGGCGGCCGGCGCCGGAGGAGGAGGCGGAGGCGGCGGCGCGGCCGCAGGGACCGCGCCAGCCCCGGGACGCAGGAGGTACCGTGGCTTTGCTGCCGCTTCGGCCTGGCTGCCCTGCGGGCACCTGCCCCGCCGTGAGGGGAGGCGGCTTGGTGGGGGCTGCTAGGGCACGCCGGGGCTTTTCATGTGGAGAAAGGAGGGGGGGTGGTGGTGTAAAAAGCTTTCTTTTTTTTTAAATAAAAGTTCGGAGGGAACTTTGTGAAGCAGCGGGCGCAGGGCGGCGGCGGCGGGCGCTTCCCTCCCCGGCCGCGGCAGGCAGGAGAGCGGCTGTCCCGGCCAGGCGGGGCGACGAAACACTCGAGACGCGCCCTGAGGAAAAACTCGGTTTTTATGTAAGCGGGGCCGCGGGCTGAGCTGGGAGCGGTTCCCTCCGGGCTCCCCCGCCCCGACCCAGGCTGGGGGTGGCTCCCCCGGCCCTGGCGAGGGCCCTAGCGCGGCCCTCGGCCCCTCGGCTGAGCTGACAGGCAAGCGGCAAGCGACTAGAAAGGCTCAGGAGACCCCCCCCCTCCGACTCGGGACATAACGCCTTATTTCTCCTCGGCCGGCGGCTGTGGGGTGTGGAGAAGGGGGCTGGTTTGCTGCTTTCTGCCCGGAGCTCGCCGAAGGACGAAGGATGCGCGTCCCACCGGGCAGGGCTGTCCCCAGGCGGGCACCGGGCAGGGCTTTTGGGTTCCAGTCACCGTGCCTTTTCACCCCGATGGTGTCGTGGGCCTCTCCAGATCCCTGGTACCCGGCCCGAGGTGGGCTTCTCGGAAGCAGCAGGTGGTTTGAACAAAGAACTGAAGTTTTGGCGGGTTTCTTGTGAATTGGGAAGTGATCTCGGGCAAACCGTGGTGTTTCTGGGGGCCGTGCTGCATTTAGGCACGATGTGGAGAGGAGGTGCTCGGGACGGCACAAGCACGGTCGGATGTGCTGGGACACTGTGTGACAGCTGGCAGTAGCAGGTCTTGGGAGCGAAACTGAGAATGTGTGAAATGGGTTGTGAATCAGCATTGAGGTGTATTCTGCATGGTCCTCCTGAATGAGTTTCTGCAGAGCTCCTAGGATCCCGCTCCCTAAAGTGAATTAAAACATGTTGTTTGCAGGCGTTACAGGCGAGTGCATCTTGCTTAAGGTAGAAGCACTGTTTTATTATATACACAAAGGTCCTCAAATCTGGAAATACTGCTTACATGGGTGCTGTGTGGCAGTAATACACATGGCTACAGCATTTACAGCAGGTAAAGGGAACTGATTATTAAAACCACACTATGGAGGAGAGGCTGAGAGACCTGGGGCTCTTTAGCTTGGAGAAGGCTCAGAGAGGGTCTTAGCAACATTTATAAATATCTAAAGGGTGAGTGTCAAGAGAATGGGTCCAGGCTCTTTTCAGTAGTGCCCAGTGACAGGACAAGGGGCAATGGGCACAAACTGCAGCACAGGAAGTTCCACCTCAACATGAGGAAAAACTTCTTTCTATTAAGGGTGGCAGAGCACTGGAACAGGCTGCCCAGGGAGGTTGTGGAGTCTCCTTCTCGGGAGATATTCAAAGCCCACCTGGATACAGTCCTGTGTAACCTGATGTAGGTGAACCTGCTTTAGCAGGGGGGTTGGACTAGATGATCTCCAGAGGTCCCTTCCGTTCTGTGATTCTGTTCCCCTACCATTCTGTGATTATTTTTCCTGAAAGTTTTTTTCCTTTCACTATATAGGAGGAAAGTTTCAGCCTGGGGAATAAGCTGAGTAGAAGCCTAAAAATCATGAGTGGGATGGTTTTCAATCCTCTGTGGTTCACACTGAGCCCCATTCAGTGTTTCTTGTGCAGTTGCTGTCAGTGCACATGGTGTGCCCCCGTTGTACAGCAAGGAAGTGCCTCAGAAACCAGCATCTGCTAAAAAGAGCCAGTCTGCTGGTCTTTGCATGGGGAAGTATTTAGTCTTACTGTGGCTGCTCAGTGCATTTATAGCGAGGGTGCAGGGGAGGCAGCTGCTGGAAGCATCACATCCCCTCTATTTTCAGAGTTAACAACCTGGACAGCTTTTGGGAGGCGTGAGAGCCTCCCGGACACCTCTATCTGCCATATCGCACCCGTGACATGGCAGAGATGTGGGGTCCTAGCGAGCAGCTGTGCCTGCCAGCGTGGCTGAGGGAGCTCAGCCCACGAGCTGAGCTGACTCCGCTGGGAACTTGGCATGTTTCAGGGCAGAATCCGGTCCTTCACCAGCATGGCCCAGTTCACCAGTTCATGGGCTTAGGGACTGCCTCCATCTCAGCCTCCTGCAGCAGCCTACGGCCTCCCCTCCTTGTGTGGGCGAAAGCTGCCAAATTCACCCTCTTACGTGCACCCAACTGCTGCTGCGTGTGAGTGTGAGAGCTGCCAGGGCCTGACCTGGGAGACGAGCTGCTGCTGCAGTCCGTGATGTGGAGGGAGGGATGGATGCTCGGCAGCTCAGGCATCTGCATCCCTCCGAGCTGTAGCCATCCTGCTGAAAAGGCGGTGTTTAGCTGCGGCGTCTGTGTGAAAATGCTTGCATGTAGCCTGGCCTAGGTCTCTCAGTCCATTGTTTGCCATGTGGCACCCAAGTTATTTTTCCCACCTCCGAAAAACACCAGAGAACCAAAACACAGTCTGTGGTAGCACCCAACGCCCCGATTGCAGAAAGCAGGCGCCTGCGCAGCGCTTGGGGTGTGAGTTTTGGTTTCTGCTGCCGGGCATCACGAAGTAAGGGTCATCAGAAGCTGAGTTTTGCTATAAAAGCACCTAAAATTCAAGTACTTGCCTAGAAACAACTGATGTGGCATCCATTGAGTTTTAACTTTGCCGGCTGGTGGTTAAAACCCTGTGTAATGAGGAAGGAGCAGAAAGCTTCCTGGAGAGTGGTGATGGATCAATATATTTTTATATTCTCCTTGGCCTTTGATCCCAACTCAGGAAGCCGACTCTGCTCAGGGACAGTTGGGGTTGTTGCTGGGTCTTGCTGGCCGCAGTGGAGGTGGGTTACGTGCTTTGCTGAATTAGAGGCTCCAATCAAAACTTCAGCATCACACAGCAGAGAGGAGAATAACCAAGAGTCAAAGGTGTGGGGCATCATGTTCCATCTGGGGGGCGTTTACTGACTGAAACTGAAAGCATGAAATGAAGGAGCACTGGTACTGGTTGAGCACACACTGCAAATTCACCTGGAGTTTTAACCTCTGTGGAAGATGCGTTAAAAGAGAAAATTACAGGTGTGCAGCTTTGAAGAGATAAGGAGTGGGAAGTGCCTTGGGAGACTCGGCTGTGCAGTTTTCTGCTGGCTGTTACGCAAGACGGTTCAGAAGGAGCCAACCTTTAAGAGCTGCTAAGGGCTTGATTCACCTCCTGGAACAAGTTTGAAGAAGCCTGATGCTTCTAGGGTAGTAGAATTCTCTAAAAGGACTGGAGAGAGGGGAAGGGAGCCGGTGTGTTTCTCTATGCCCTCTTCTCTACAGAGCGTTGCCTCAGTAGCCACATCAGTATTTTTCAGTGTCTCACAGTGGAGTCTTACAAGAGCCACAGTCGTCTTTGTGGATGGGAAAGGTTTTTGAGGTTGCATTTAGGGTTTTTCCAGCTGCACTGCACGGTTTCAATGCTCTGCCTTTACACTAGCTTATTACACTAGCTTACTAGCTTTACACTTGGAGAATCTGAAACTGCAGCTGTGACCCTTGCCCGCCCCCCACACCCTCGGCCCAAAGACTGAGTGTCTTTGGTGGAGAGAAATTGAAAACATTATCTTTCTATAGTGGAGACATTGTTAGTCTCCTCTGTTAATTCACGCTATGCTCTTAACAAAGCTATTATGAAAATAATTGTATTTATAGGATGATAAGTGCATTTCTGCAAAGTAACGTTTAGACAACTGTGTTACAGTGAAGAGGAATAAGCATCTTGCAGTTCCTATACTAGAACAACTAATTTGTTTTGCTGTTTTTTTTTAAACAGAGAAAATGATGTTTCTTCGGGATGGTGCTTACTAGCAGTCGCCCTGCTCCTGCATTTACTGGACGGAGATCATTCAGCTTTGACAACACTACTCAGCTTTAAGTGCTGCAGAAAGTTTGCGTGTTGGACCTTCACAACTGCAACCCAGAATGTACTGGTGTGTGGGAACTGACGAAGCCGCTGTTTGCAGAGGGAGCAACATGGAGCCACAAAATGGTAAATAGGAGGGTTTCTTCTCTTTCCTGTTCAGATTGGGAGCGAAAGGTTTTAGGAGAACTCAGTATTCAGCTGCCATTGAGTTTCAATGAAATTTAAATGTATGAAAGATCTTTGAGTGATTTGAGTCCTAATGTTTGAAAATTTACAATATAGAGCAAGGAGTTTTAGTTCCAAGGAGAATGATGTTGGAACTACTCAGGTGATAAGAATAGCATTCGTCTGAAGACCAATTTTCTCCAAAGGCCTACAGGATTAGTCAATGTATGTATCGCCTCTCACCAGTTCCTAAATGTGTTTTACAAGATCTGTGCTTTTTCAGCGTGTGAATGCGAATATGTTCCCAGCCACTGATGCAGCGTGGATTCGGGGTATGAAAGCTGCTAAAATCAGAGCATCGTTTCTCAGGCTGAACAGATATTAACCTGCTCCGGTTTCACAGTCAGTTTTGATTCAGTGGCTTGCAGTGATTTATTGGGCTAGATTAGCAGGTCTGCATCTGTGTAGTGTAATGAATCCATAGGTGGAAATTTCTCTTTCAGAAGGGACATAGGCTTCAGGTTGCTTCCTGTTAATTTTTTTTCTGAACAGCCAAATTATCTGTGGATGATTTTCATTGCTGAAACCCTCAGCTCCTAGGCACTGCTGCATTTCTCTGAGTCAAAACCCAGTTATGCTTCTGCATCAAGAAATAGCCTCCTGGTTATTGTATAACGATATTCCCCCCTTGCAACAAGCAGTTCATTAGGAGGCAGCATCTGCGTTTTAAGTGTGGGATGAAGGTGTGTTTGACGCTTTGTAGTGAGTAAGCAGGCTTCAGTGGAAGCTAATGTTTTTGCAGCCTTATTTTGGATTTTATCAGCAACTATGAAGCAAAACCTGATAGTATATTCCGAGGCTGCCTTACCTTGTTTGAAGACGTTTCTCACCAGCGTCACAGGGAGGTCTGGGAACTCTTTCCTTTCTCCGTATGTATTCTGCTTATTTCGTGGTACTGATTTTTCTGTTTGTTTTTGCTTTTGTTAATTAGCATTGTATCTTTCTATAATAATCAGGAGCACTTGGTTATTGAATATTCTTAAAATTCTTAAATTCTGTCTTCTGAGTTTCTCTCTGGAAGAAATTACCTCCACTTAAATACTAAGCTATAAATGATGAAAAGAATTTTAATCTGCGCTAATGATTTGCAAGTGTTAAGAATTGCTAAATTTTTGTTCTGCAATAGTGATTTGACAAGTTTTTCTCTCTGTGTAGAGATGCAGTGAATAAATTAGTTTATGAGTGAACAGTGAAGTGAAAAAGGTATATTTTCTGCATTGTGAGTTCACTTTCTCTTCTGAGAACTTTATTACATTATGTAAATATATTCAGTTAAACTGGTTAACTGGAGGCGTACAAATATTACTGGTATAACTCTTCTTTACTTACATGTCTGGGTTATTTTATTTGATAGGCAGTGTTGGAAGACTAGGAAAGCTTAAGATCCAGTACTGGCCTGGTGGATTTGGTCTTTGTAAGCATACTGTACATGTTTAAACTAATTTTTATTTTGGGATAGTTGAGTCCTGCCAAGAATAATTGTCATTATCTAGCTGGTCCACTCCCTAAGTTAGCTGGTCCTTGTTCTGCATTTGGATCCTATTACACAGCTTGAAGGCAGGAAGGCAGTGACTCATTCAGCCTCCACATTTGAACCTATTGTTTACACGCATTTATTAACAATCTAGATGCAGCCTCCTGCTTCCCTTCAGTGGGAACCACTGGGAAGTGGAGTGAGATCACGGATAATTTCTTTAATGCCCACGACCTCGTTAGTGCTCCAAAGCTTGGAGTCTTTTTTCTTTTTGCGGGCAGGAAGGACAGGCGTGTGGCTGTGAGGGGTTTAACAACCAGCACGGCGGTGCTTGTGGCTCCGTGACGGGTCAGGTGGATCAGCGCGGCGTTACGGCCGGCACAGGGCTGGAGGCACCTCCCAGCGGGTACCGTGTGCACCCGGTGCCTTGATCATTTGAAAGCCTTAAGATTTTTAGGGCTTTTTTTTTTTTTTTTTTCTTTCCTGACAGCTATACATTTGGTGGAGAATAGATTCACAGCATCATTGTCTCTAGTCAGCAAATTTAACATGTGATGCAAGGGCTCACCTTACTGCTCGTGTCTCCTCTGCTGTTCCTCTTCGCTGCGGCAGTGATCTTGCCTGTATCCCAGCAGGATGCTCGCTCACCCTGAGAGCAGGTGAGCTGTGTTTCAGAACTGGACCCTGCCTGCCCTCCGGGGATGGTGCTGGGCTTGACTCGGTGATGCTGGTGAGCCCCTGCTGGTCCACAGAGAGGATTTGTCACAGGCTAGTGCTCCATTTCAGGTGCAGGCAGCATCTCCCTTGCCTCCCAAACCCTGCTTCCCCTCTCCTAGGCTTGTTCATCTTGCCCTAATTAAAAGAAAGCAAGTGAGCAGAGATACGGGGGCGGCTGCAGCCTCTGATGAAGTACGGGTTTTGCGTTTTCTTAAACGTGGTTAAAGAGCGCTGCGTAATATAATGGAGGTGACATAATATGAATCTCGTAGGAAATACAATGGAAGCCCAAAGATAGCACCGTATGAATGCCTAGAACAGAATAGAGATTCATCTCCTTTCTACAGGCTGGTTGGTTTCTTTGAATCTTACAAAGTTTTACAGCTAGGATTTGATTCTCATATGAGTTTCTAGGAGACAGTTCAGCAAAGATGTAGAAAAGCAGTCATTGTCTTCTGAAATGCAGGAGTACTTTTGCTAAAGAGCTTATTGCTCTCTTCTTGAGAATTTTATTCAAAGTCGCAGCGCGTTCGTGTGCCACTTGTGCGTGTCTCGGAGGTGGAATTGGATTATCCTTCAAACACGCCAGAGGGTGTCTCTTCTCTCCTGCTAAATCTAGAAATGAGCTTTGGAAAGGGGTGTTATCTTGTAATGTATATAATATTACATAATTAGGGACAATGATGCCAATGATAGTTGTTTGGAATTTTATAGTAGCTTTACAGGTAGTAGCTAAATGAACCCTCACAACTTCTTTTGAGGCGAATCTGTTGTAAGCTGGTGACTTTCAACTGTCCAGGGAAGCACAGATAGACATGTGCAGTATGCCTGCAGAAGTGACTTGAATATTAAAATGAGGGAGCAAACAAGTAACCAGAATATAATGATCTGAGTTGATATTTGAAGTGGACCAGAGGCTCTTAAAGCTGTGCTTCAGAAGTGCCATGGTGACCCTGCAGGTCACAGGGCTTTATATTTTCTCAGAAAGAAGCTACCCACGATAGCGACCGTTGCAACCCTGTCTGGGCCATGGCTCAACTCAGTACTGACTCAGAGGGAAAGCTCCTGCCTGCACCACTGCTTCCTGAATCGTAGAAAAAGTCTCCAGCACAAGTAGGAAGAGTTTAACTGGAAGAGTTAAAGAGTCATTTTAGCAAGAGGGACTGCTCAGGAGGTAGCACAATTTTATGTGGAAAGTTTCGCAACGGATTGGATGGTGACAGCTTGAGGTTAGCTCATAGCGAACGAAATGGCTTATTCTCCTGGGACATCGCTTTGTGCATCCAGCGTCACCTCCTGTTTGCATGAGGGCAGGACATTTGCAAATGTGGCTCAGGCCTTTGTCGGGGGGCGGCAGTTTGAGGAGGTGACGGGACTGTAGGTGGAGGGATGGAAACCTCCGCAGACTCTGCCCTTGCTCTCTGTTTTGTGCTTACTGGATAACCCAAGCCTTCCAGGCTGTCAGTCTGACAGTGTGAAATCCACTTAAAAAGTAGAAGTCTACAGGAAGAACACGACTTCTTTATAGCAGTAAAAGCAGACAGAGCTGACCCGCTCCTGGGTGTGCATGTACATGGCCTCCAGATGAGATCTTTGCCGTTGTTTCCTCATAGTTCTGCACAACTGATTTTGTTGCCTTAAATGTGAAGGGCATTTGGTAGCGTGAATATCTTTGCTTATCAGTCTTCCCTGCTGAATAGAGGAAGGGAAAATCAGTGTTGGCAGCACCGCTGATAGCACTTTGTTCCCTGTGAAATCACCGTGTAAACCTTAAAATCTTTACATCAGCTGTGTGCACGGGGCTAGAGCCAGCATTGAGGTCTTGGGGCATGTTGACTTAGTCCCGTCTGTGGCATGTTGTGCTGTATAACAGGGAAAAAGTACTCGCACCCTCTGTCCTGCTTTTTCCATCCACACAGTACCCTGTGGTAGCATTACCCTGTAGTAACATTATCCTAAGTCTGCTGTAACAACGTGGCGGTGAGGAGGACGAGGAGAGCATCTGGGAGGTGATCTGAGCGCACAGAGCACTGGAGACCTGCAGAGTCTGTTGGTGCTTGAAGTTCTGTATAATCAGACTAAATGAGCCTTGAAGGTTTTCTGGTTTTCTTCCTGCTCGTTAAGTTGCAAGAACAGCAAATTGAAAGTATTCCTACAAACCAAAAAAAAGAGACAAAAAATAAAACAGGTATCTAATGTGAGTTAGTCTTACTGCATAGTGACGTGCAGAAGGAAATGCTAGGCAGGAATAGGAAGTACACTAGTAAAGCAGTAATAGGCTTGTATTTTTAAACATATTTAAATACACACTTTGTACAGAAGTGGTGCAGTCTCACATGGGGCCAAAAGCTAATGCGGAAGGCTGGTCTGCAGCAGAAAATGCATGTGGTTAAGCCTGCTCCAGCGCAGACTGCAGCAGAGCTGCGTGTTGCACCATCTCACCGAACTGAGCCTGTGTTTCCAAAAAAGGGCAGTGGATGCTGGGGCATTTACAATGAGGTGCCTAATTTAAGACACTCCAAACTGATTTTCAGAGTCTGGATCCTAAGTGCTGTTCTTCAGACATACCCTTAGAAGGTGCTCCTTGCACTTTGGAACAGGCATCTGGAAGAACCATTTGCCTTTGAAAATGCCCTCTTGTGCGTGTAGAAAAGTGGGAATTTGCCTTGTGGGTACTTGTGTCCCTCTGGAGTCATGGAGATATAAAGGAGCACTTAGGTCTTAGCAGGGGCAGGACCAGCTTTTCCTGATAAATACCATCAAAGCCAGCCTGCTCTTGAACTTGAGGGCTGTAGCAAGGAGGGCAGAGCTGCTGGGAGTGGCAGCAGTGTGTTGCAGACCTTGAGAAGCTAACTTGAGCAGAGAGCCCAACCTGAGAGCCAGGTTGATTTACAGACAGTAGTAAAATATTGATCTATACCTGAGCTGTGTCTGGCATTGTCTGCTACTGTACAGAGACCTTGGTTTTCCACCTTTTGGTTAAAATGTGTTTGTGGTGTATTACATTAAAATGTAACTTAGGACAACTCTATCAAGGAGCCTAGAAAAAAACAAAGATAAGGTGATAAGGTAGTAAAGAAAATCCTTTGCCCTTAGAACCTGTACACAGGGACTCCTTAACGACATTACTAGTGTGTGATTATAAGGTAGCTCGCAGGTGAAGGTTGACACTGTGGTCATGGAATCGTTGTCCTCTGTTCTGGTGGGAAAAAGCAATTGATAGTGTTCACACCAACTCAGCCTTTACCATGCCTGTAATTGATTTATTGTTTCGTCAGTGGTGTTGCAGTGATTTTGTACTTGCATTAAAGAAAGTGTTATGACTTTATTTTTTTTTTATCCTCTCCAAAGCCTATGGGGGGCCTTATCCAAAACCCATTAAAGTCTTTGCCCTGACATACCGGGCTTGGGATCAGATCTTCAGGGATCCTTACAGCATTAAGTCTGTGGTTTGTTTGTTTTTCATTTCTCTGATCGATCAAGGGGCTGCCAGGGCTCTGCTTGGCAGAAGGCAGCTAACTGGGAGGAAATGTTTGCATTGCAGATGCGGCGGGGGGGGGGGGGGGGGGGGAGGATGGATTTTATACCCTTCAGCTCCCAGTCTGCTGTATAGGTGAAGTCTGTCTCTTAATAGGTTCTATTTCAGGTGTTATATCAAGTTAGGCTGATATTTAATTCCTTTCCTTAATGCAAGTCTGTGTGCTCATTAGTGGGTCAGCAATTGCTTATTTGCATAATTATATATCACCACAGCAGCAGCCCTTTTATGTAAGCTGCTGATAGTTTCACAACAGAAGTGTGTGTCCATGCTTTGAATTTGTGCCTTGCTCTTACTTAAAGGGAGGACTTATAAAATAAGTCTTTAAGTATTAGGGAAGGCCCTCAACATTAAAAAAGCCCTCCTGCAGTCAGAGGGGCTCTGGGGCTTGGCAGTTTAAAAAAAAAAAAGTGTGCTTTCAGAATCTACAAACTGCCCTTAAAGCACGTACAGCTACATGCAGGCAAAGTCGGTGGGCCTGATCATGAATCCGAAATGGAGTCAGCAACAACATACTCAGACCATGCTAAAATATGGTAGTTGAAAAAGATTTCCATTGAATAGCAAAATTGATGTAGTAAAATCTGGGTGGTTATGCTGTAGTTTTTGCAAATACTCAGTCCCTCCTGGGGATAATTAGCCACCCTGTGCGTGTTGAAAGAGAGGGTGAAACCCAGTGGTGTCTTTGTAGATTATGTAGTTTTTGCAGGGACATGTGTGCCTGCTGGTGGGGGTGTCTAGACAATCTTCCCTAGCCTGAGCTCTCCTGGCACAGGTACTTGTGGTGGTGGGATGTGTTGCTCCGGACAGTCAGGTGGAACTTGGGGTCTGCCATGGAGCTGCACTGAGCAGCGGGAAATCTGATGCAGGTCCTCTCTTTTTTGGCTCGCCCTCTCCGGTTGGGGAGGGCAGCAGATCTGTGGTGAGCTTTGGGATCTCCTTGGTCATAAAGATAAGCCCCATGTTGTGTCACCCAAGGGTGAGGGAAAGGCTCAGCCTGCTACAGGAAGGGTGGGAGGAAGGTGAAGGGTGAAAGGAGCAAGGACCTGGGGTTGGGAGTTGGAAGAGCAGCTTAATTTCATTTCTGATAGTCAATATGTGTCTCCCAGGTGTGAAGGTTGGCATTTTGGATTCTGCTGGGGAAAGCTCAGTCGCAGGCTGTCCACAACTCCTTTTCTGTGCATAGTTGAAAATCATGGAAAAATAACGAACCAAAGCAGTGATTCATACAAGAAATCTGGATAAATTTAGCTCAAATATTCTTGGTATGTTTGTGGCCGCTGTGGAAATTACATCACTGCTTGTTTTAATGATCAGAATATCGCTTGGAAAACTGGCATGGCTACTCGAGAAGAGCTCAAAATGAGATCTTTGAAAAGCATGTATGTCTTTGGAACTGCTTCACCTGCAGTTAGTTGGTTTGGGGGTTATTTATTTTATTCCCATCTTGGTTAAGGAGTATTTTGACTAGAGGTTATTGCTGCTTTGGTGCTTAATTGAAAAGCCACAAGGTTTAAAGCTGATACACTCTGCAGTGTGATGATCTACTTCACATAGAAATACTGTCTGGGGAGTAAGATTCAAAAAGAGTGCTGGTAATTACTGAAGACAAGACCTCCTTCAGAATCTGCCTGCGTGTCTTTCTGTCTTGCACATCAAAGAGCCTTTGAAAAAGCTTTTATTTTTGCATCAAGCAGAAACATTCTTTTTTTTTTTTTTGTAACACTAATGGACAAGGTCCCTTTTCAGATCTCAAATGTAGCTTGAAAAAAACAAAAAAGTCTGGCTCCTTAAGTGGGCTTGTAATCATGGTCATAATTGTAATGCTTTGCACCTTGGACCTTTCACAGGGTGGGAATAAAAGCTATCAAATCAAAGTAATTTGCATGGATTGGGCCAGATTCTCAGATGCAATGGATCAGAGTTCATCATAGGTTGGTGGGAAGGGGATGAAACGTGCCATGCTGATTTTGCCGTGTCTACATTGGAGCAGCTGTCTAAAAATGCTGTGGGCTGCAGCGGGTTCAGAGATGTACCTTCATTTGAACATAGCATCCTCCGAGGCAGAGTCCTTGTCCTTCCTCCCCTGAAATGAATGCTGACATTCCCAGACATCAGGAAGACAAAAGGGAAATATCTCCCCGTTCCCCATCCCTGCAAATGCAGGCACTTCTGCCGCTTGTAGGTTTTGTCATAAGTGAGGGAAGGTTTTATATTTTTTGGTAGCTCCCATTAAAGCTTTGGCAGCACAACGCTATGCAGCCTGATTCAGGACCAGCTCTGTCTTGGCCAACAGCAGAGATCTTTTCACCAAGCTTTCTCTTCTGCTGCAGACACAGCTGTTAAGGTAATCTTCCCTTTGAGATACTCTGTCCTGGAAACCAGCATCTCAGAGGATCTGCTCCTGCTCGCATGGAAGCTGGTGGAAGTGCTCACGTTGAGTTCGGTAGAAGCTGGAGTGGAGCCTCGCTTTCTCCACTGTTTTGTGTTTCTTTTCCAGACTATCATATTCATCTCTTTCTCTGATGCTCTTCCCAGCTCTGAGCTTCCCTTGGCTCTGCTGTTGGCAAATTGTCTGTTCGAGTCTCTTGATGCCAATCATATCCGACATCTTGATTGCGTTCTCTTTTCCTTTTCATACAACACTTTTACCTAAACTAATCTAAAGTTGTTGTTGTCTTGGTGATAAATGAGAAGTGAGGATAGCAAAGAGTAAGGTATTTTATTAGGCTAGACACAGTTAAAGAAGCACGTTGAACTGTGTCTAACATGTACTAAGCTTGGATTTTGCTGCGTGGGATGTTTACCCCCTCAAATATCTTGAAAGGCGTCTTCCCTTAGATGTGTCTGCTTTTTCCTAGATCTATCAGTTTGGTTAATAAAAGATATTCTCTTTGCAGACTTTGCTCAAAGTAGCCTGCAAAGCTGTTACCATCTCATGTGTTACAACTGTGAGGGCTTGGTAGCTGGGTTAACTTCATGCGTGACATGGGAACACTGGGTGTAGGACTGGAAGGAGCGTATGGGTCAGTGTCATGGTGTCACACTCCTAAACCTTGTGCAAGGCCTGTTTTAAGTGAGTTGACTTGTCTGTTGTGTCTGCTTTTTCTAGAAGACTGTTCCAAAGCCTCATTTCTCCAACATTTTAAACTTTCTTCTAATTGACAGCACAAATGTGTTCATATCCTGTACATAAATAGCTCTTCTTCTTCCCTTGTGTCTCCCTCTGGGTGTATTTATAGACAGTACTGCCATCCCTGTTCAGCCTTCATTTCTCCAGGCTCAACAACCCAAGCTCTTTTCATCTGTAGGCTTGTCTGTCCATTTCTTCGATTCGTCTTCTCAGCCTCTTGCAGATTGGTCTTAGTCTTCCTTGAACATGATAAACTGGAGTCCTGCAAGATATTTTATGTATCTTTTTAATGTTGCTTTCACTTATTTCCTCCTCTCTGGCCAGCCTTTCCAAAATCTTCATATGTCCAAGTTCTGTAAGAGACCTGCTGTGCTCCTTGGAGAAGGGAGGAGGGACACTGGTGGCCACACAGGTGGCAGCAGGTACCCAGGACCCCTGCTGGATGGAGAACTGGGCTCATTGCTGTGGCCCAAGGGGACCTGGTGGAGCAGCTATGAGCTTCATCCTACCACTTTCATCATCCTACCACTTTCATCAGCTTTCTCTGAAAGCCCCACTGGGGCTTGTCTTTCCCAGTAGCATCTGTGGAGTTTATGGGGCTGGAGAGACATGTTGGCTGCTTCTGTGCTATTATTTTTGACCAGCAGTTGGGTTGGAGTGTTGTAAATGGGTTTTCCATTTAAGAGGGTGTTTACATGTGTTCTTAAAGTGAAACATAAGCTTAGGAACTGCTTTTCTCAACTCAGACAGCTGTGGAATCGCTGAATATGTCTTTGTTGGAGCCAGTAGAAGGCTCAGACTCGGAAGAGACCTAGGCAGAGACCTTGGGCCCCTCCTCTCACACTCACACAGGGAGTCCCTCCCTGAACTCTTCCAGACGTAGCCTGTCAGAGCTGGGGCTAAAAGCATGTACTTCTTTCTAAAGCTAGCTTTAAATGTGTCTAAGGAGGATGTAGCAGAATGGGGCTGGCCATGACTTTGTGATCCCCCATTGTGAACAATTAATGACTTTTTTTTAGAAGAATGATGAGCAAATTATTTATTTGAACGAGAGAAAACACTGATGCATGGAATTTTTTCCCTTCTGATGAAAGCTTGAACATTAGGGAAAAGTTTCAAAAGAAACCAAAGTTAGCCACAACATTTTATTTTATGAAGTTTCAAATGGAATCCAATGTTGGTTTGGTTTCATGGCTATAATATTTGATTCAGTTGGACAGGAATGGTCTCACTAGAGACACCTTTCATTGTTTAATAATCCTTTCTTTCCAGCCATGCCTGGAAATGAACATGAAGACAATCCAAAAGCATAGTCATACTTCTGCATGCTTAATGTATATCTTCCAATTTAAAATTTGGAAAGCAAGAGTGGCATAGCTGGCCTTGCATGCAAAAGCATATTTCTGAATGATTCAAGCTGTAGGATTGGAACCAAATCACCGAGGCCAAAAGACAAAAATAGAAACTTTCACTTAGAGCTGAGTCATTTGTATTTTCAATACAACAACTGGTTCTCCGGCCATTTGCTGTCTTGGTTCTCCCAGTCTCTTTCCCTTGGGGGTGGAAATTAACGCCATCAGTGTTCCCTGCGGTCTTTGCTGACCCTTTGCACCCCAAACAGGGCGGTATGGGAGGGTTGCAGGGCACCCACTTTACTGCGAGAGCCAGCCTTTGCCCTGTGTTCGCCAGAGGTCAGCCCCATCACGTTCCTTCCCTGCCCAAAGGCTAGTAGTGTGTCTGCCAGGGATGGTGGTGCCTTCCTGAGACAATCTGACCACTGAGAAATGTGTTGTGGCCACTGATGCTCTGAGTGCTCCTACAGACTGAAGGGGATGAACATGTGCACGTGAAGCTGCTTATGCCTGACATGTACTCAGAGGAGAGAGTAAAACCATCACTGTCATCAACAACAGCCCAGTTTGTCGTGCTGGTAAGCTGGGGATGGCAGGATGGATGTGTTCGGGACCCAGCTGCTTGGTGAAAAGTCAGAAGGAGCAAACAGAGGAGGAGGAGGAGACACAGCCCTCAGTTTGCTGTCGGCTGCTGCCATTCGTTTTGGGATGTGGAGTTTGTCTTGGTGTTTCCTATCTCAGCTAAGGAAGCTTTATAAACAGAGAGGGAGAAACCGAAGGTGGGGTGAGGAGCAATGGGAGCCTTCTGTGCTGGTCTGCACGGCTGGGTGAGGATTTGTGTAGAGTTTATCAGGACACAAGAGGCTGGCTGCAGCCCCCGGAGCCCAGGTGGGAGGAAGGGGTGCCCGGTCATGGTGCTGGTGATCTGTCTCCGCTCCGACTCTGCAGTGAGGATCGCAGTCCTGCTGCCCCTCTTCCATCAGGCATAGCCCAGAGCAGTGGAAGTGGTGTGGGCACTTTTAAAACAGCCTGTGGGGAGAATCGTGTCTAAGGTAGAGCTGTGCTCTTGCAGAGCGCAAGAGTAGAGGCACATCCTGGGCCAAGTAGCCCTTGTTCCTTTTCCCTAAGTAGCTGCAGGTATTATTAGTGACCCCGAAGCTACCTTGCACTTTCCAACGTGATTTGCCTGCTGGCATGGTGGGTTTGCTCCAATGGTCAGATTCCAGGGTGTGTTTCTTTGTGCTCTCACTAACCTCATTGCCCTGCAATGGCTTTGTGTAGCCTCTTTTGTACCTGAGCAGAATAACCAGCTTGGTTTCATTTCATCTTCTTGGACAATGCAAATAACTTCCAGAGTCCTGGGCTTCTGGGAGGCGCATGCACAAATGCAGGAGCCTACTCGGATCTGGTAGAGCTTTTCAGCCCCAGCTCAGTGCTGCCTGTGGCACACAGACAGCTTCACACAGTTCAGGCATCTGTGATACTGCCCGCTAAAGACTGCCGAGTCTCGGTGGTAGTCGTATTTGAGGCTTTGCTGTCCCTTCTTCCCCCATTATCTGGGACGATGGAGAAACGATTGTGTAAGTGTGGAGCTAAAGCCTTTGGAGGCGTCTGGTTCTCGTAATTCAGTTCTGGAGCGCCTTAAAAAGGCAGGAGTCCAGAGCGTTTTTCCATCCAGGACTTAATATTTTCCTTTCAGGTTTGCATTAGCAAATGCTTTTTTCCTTACAGGTTGAGCGTGTTTCTAAATAGAAAATTTCCAATGGCGCTCTGGTAGTAATTGGTCACTTTGCATGGCTGTACCTAAAATTGTCAGCCTGCCCTTTACAAGATCCTGTATGCTTGCTGGAAAATGTTTAATGCAGATCAGCACTTTGCGTGCGTGGTACTGGCATGTAAACAATTTAAAAATAATTCCAGATTATGCAATAATAGTGAAAAAGATCCCTTCAGTACTGGATTTTTGTCTTTGAAGCTTTCTTCTGTGTTTCAGATCTGCTCTTTTGTAGGATTATAAGTTTCCTTTTAGGGCAGTGAGCACTGATTATGTTGTAGATGAGGGTGTCTTTTGTACTCAATACATCATCTTTTCCACTGCCTTGGCAGATGGATCGTAGTGTAGAACCACTCCTTTAATTAGCAGAAATAATGGGTGTTTGGTGAAATGAAACCACAAAAAATAGGCAGAAGAAGTGTGTGGAGGGTTCCCACTGTCCTGAGAAGCTGGCATGTCTCACTTATCGTGAAGGGATATTAATCAGGATCAGAGGGACGTGGCACAGTTCTGCCGTGGTCGCTCCAGCAGAGATGCTGAACTTCCCAAATAAACGATCCTGTTACCTCTTGCTTGGATTTGCTGTAACTTTCTCTCCTTGTCTTCTCACAGAGGGGTTTATAGGCGATTCTGACCATTTTTTAATCCTGCTGGGGACATTTTATAGCAGAATTGGTTGAGCCATGTGCATTTTGCCTAAAACTGAGAACCAGGTGAAGTAAATCATAGACTTCTTGCTGCGGGACCCTCCTTTGAGTGGTTCTGGGCCAGGTCCTGGCTATGGGGCCGTATGGCCTGAGGGCATGTTGGCAGGTGGGGGGAACAACTTGGTCCATGACTGTATCTTTTAAAAAATTAATGAATGAAATGAATGAAATCTTTTAACTTTTTTAAACAATAAAGTAAACCCTGTTTTGGAGTGTCAGCTCATTAGAGAAGGAACACAAAAGGTTTCTTTGTTTCCTGAAGCATTTTGACTGACTTGGGCTGATTTTTTTGTATTTTTTTAAATTAAAGAACCTGGGGGTTTGGGTTTTCTTCCTGGTTTGGGATGGGAGTTATTTTTCAGTATCTCAAAGATTTCTATAGGATTGAAAACTTTTTCTTACCCATCCAAGTGGAAAGCACCACGTAGGACAGATCCATCATCCTTTGAAATCCCTGGAGGCTTCCTGTTGGCTGTTGTTCAGTTCATTAATCTGAAGTTTTTCAAAGGAGCAGAAGATACATGAGTCTGTTACAGAGACTCAGAAATAACATGGCTTTCTGTTAATTTTGCAAACCAGCCTGCCAAAGCCTCCATGGAGTAGTATCGAAAAATGTTCAGCAACGCCCGTGAGTTTTGAAGCGTTTGGGGGGATTGCCTTTAAATATCCGGCATATTTTAAACCTCATCGCTGTCCCAGTTTTATTTGCTCTGTGGCAGCGCTCAGGAGTCAAAATGGCAAAAGACTAAGCTGGTAAAGGTTCGCCGTAGCCATCTGGTGCTGTTGAGGAATTAATGTCTGAGCTCAGCCCGGAGAGGCGGCCTCCCTGCCCACCCCCATCCCCAGATCCTCTCTGAACCAGAGGCTTGGATTTCACTGTAATGGGACATGGAGATGAAAATAACTGTCAAGGCTAAAATGTAGTAGTTAATTCAGACAAAGAAGCAGCCAGCAGGCCAGAAGACATTACATCCAGTGGCTGCTGTAAGAGCTGCTTGTGCTGAAGCAGAGGTGGGTGGCTAACAACGGTCCAAGGAGTTAATGGCTTAATTGAGCATCGCTGAATGGGATGCTGTGTTAAAGTCATCATCTTGATTTGCTCCTGTCTCTGGAAATACCTGCACACATTATGACAAGGTCAGTAGCAGTTTTAAAGTCTTATTATTATTGTAATTCTGTTTTGGAGTAAGTTAGCTTCCTGCCCTGTTTTATCCTCGGTTGAGCATCTCATTTATATCTTTCTCTGCTAAATAAAAATATCCTAGTTAGTTACTGAAGAACTCCAGCCTTATCAAAGGGACTAATGTGGCACTTGCAAACTGTGAGTTTGTGTGTCAGTGACAGGAATGCCGTGATTTGGGATATAAAGACAATAACCATTTATGCAATGTGCTGTTTTGTTATGCAGCCATTTGCTGATTCATAGCATTGACCTGCAAACCCTCACCTTTTGGTGATAATGGCATATGTCAATTTAGAAATTACAGGAGGTTTTTTCACCTGCAGTAATAACAAGGCTTGAGACAGGATGTAACTGCGTATATATCTGAAATTCTCATGGTACCCTTTGTTATAAATAGGACTTGGTTTTGTTTTGTTTCTCTGAGCTGGGACAACAGTCTGTTGCACTTTAAAAGTGATACTCCTGTAACCTTTGAATGGCAATAAAATAACATTGCTTTTTTATTGATAACCTCTGTTTCCATTGGAATATTTTTTAAAAGAAAATTAATCTTTCTCCTAGCTTTTATAAAAGGCTGTTACTGCAAAGCCAAAATTAAAAAGTACTTCCAAAGTATAAAACTTTGAAATCAAGAGTAGGAAATATTTCCAAAGTTAGTTGCTTTGATACAAAGCAGTTAAGTGGTGTGAGGAATAGATGAAGGATGCGTTTTTAGTGTTGGCAAATGCCTCCCCGTACAAGCAGCGCTTGGTTTGCTTAGAGTTAGTAGAAGGCAAGCAAAGAAAAGAACCATGCAGCTACGGAGAAGTTAAACAAATATGATGCAGAGATAAGGGACTGAATGACAGGGAGTAAACGCCATGGCCTTATTTTCATTGACATTCAAACGTGTTAGAGAAATGAACCCGCACCGTACCACCTCAGTTCAAATCGGCTTCATTGTTCTGCTTTCCTGCTGCAAGCTCAGAAGAAGGGTGCTGATTTGGGGCAGAGGTTTTAGAGGAACCTGTACCAACACAGGAACTCAGCCTTAGATCTGTGTGCAATAAAGCAAAAATTAAAGGAAATCACAATGGGTGTGTGTAGGAGCTTCTGGAGGTTCTAGTAGCCTTTTATTACAGGAATATCCAAGAAGTACTGCTAGGATATCATACCTTGCTATGCTGTGTCGCATATAGCAATGTCCATTGTCAGGCAGTAATGTGGACCCTATTGTTCAAAGCGCAGAAGCCAGTTCCTAAATCTGTGCAATCGAGGAATTAAAAGCACTTCGTTACATCCAGGCTTAAATGCTCAGCATGTTGCCTGATCAAGTCCAAAAATAGGTGTTCAGTATTGCTCTCATATCATGTTGTTCAAGGCTATGTGCAAGTGAGGTGAGCCTATCACGAAAGTCACGAAGAGCTCAGATAAAGAGGATGAGATTTGTAGGGTTAAAACCATCGGCAGAATTTCTTTGGATTTCGGCCCAGATTTTTGCTAAAAATGGCTGGCGCACGTATTCGCAAAACTTTATTCCCAGCCTACGTGAATGCCAGAACTGATGATAGTTCAGTCATGCATCTTGCAGAACAGTCTTTAGTCAGTAGAATGTCATTTCCCTCATTTTTTTTCCTACTGGTGAGTGTAAATTAAGCTTATAAAACATGCTGCTTCTTTTTTTTCATTTGTATTTCAGAAGTCAGTATATCATTTACTAAGTCACTAGGAAGTCTTCTGTGGATTGGGTCATTTGGTTGGTGAGATGCTTAGCTTTGCAATGGATGGCTTCTGTGGTTTTTGGGAACTTAGGAATGAATGACCCACCTTCTCTCATATAACCTTTGAAAGCTCAGGTTAACTTTGACAGAATCATGTGAGTACAGCTGTAGGTTGAGGGCAAGCTTTTTTATCCCTGTATCTCACCACTTTTGCTCTTTTCAGGGTCGTAATTAGTTCAATTGCAAGGTGGTTTTTTGCTGAAGGCCTTCGGCAGCTTTTTTCCTCAGGTCTTAGGCAGGAGGTCAGTTTACTCTGCAGAATGCAATTGTAGAAAGAAGTTTTGATGACAGTTAATGAAGAAACTTGAATGATGAGCAGCGTTATCTTTCTGTTAAGAATATTTAAACATAAAATATTGGTTTCAAACAGTAGAATTGCCCAGATTTCTTACATTCAGTGAAGCTTTTATTGACTTCTACTTGATGGATGTTCATACATTCAAAACTGGGCAGTTTTGGTTAGATAAATAAAAATTTGCCTAAGATAAGGCTAAAATTGAGTTTAAGGACTAAAATTAATATCCTGAAGACTGATTAAACTGTCAGCTAACTCTGGGGGCACCTAAACTTTGCGAAGCCAGTCGTTTGCAACCTTCCCATTCCTGGAGAGCCCAGAAGTCTACACCTACTGCACACGAGCAGACTGCAATAGTTGATGGCCAGCCCATGTTCTCCAGACACTGGTGGTGGTACCAGTGGTTGTAACTAAACCATTACACTACAAAGGACTTAAGAAGGGGGCCAAAAAATGTAAGAGGAAGCATGACACATTAGCCAAGTAGTTTTGTGAAGTAGTCATTTGGTAAAACACAGAAGTGGTCTTGGGATTAGGGTCTAGCTTGCGGAGTTCCCCCTTCCCTCAGTTATAACCTTGTGGTCCTTGTGCTCCCTGCACAGTGGAACAGTTCCAGTAGAAGAGGTGGAAACTGCTCTTGTAAAGAGAGCTCTGGTGTGCCGAGGTTGGCTGGAGACCTCTGTAATAGATGAGGAGGTGACACCAGGGTTTCCCAGATCCTGAATGAATTTCTGACCATGAGATATTCATACCTCCAGCTTCCCTGGCCGTAATTTAGAAAGAAAGACGGCCCCGCTCAATTCTTCGACAGAAAGGATGTGCTTTTACATGCGGAGTGGGCTTCAGATGTGGGTCTTGAGTGATGGTCCCCAAAGTCAGGATTGAGGCTGGAAGGAAGTTTGTCCCTCCTTTCAGCATTTTTTAGGAAACAGCTTAGAATTGCTGTGCTCTGTCAGCCTCAATTTGCAGGGCTTCCTGCTCAGCTTTCCAGCTGTTTTACATCTCCGATGTAAGGCGTTTTTTCCTCCAACAGGAATTGCAGTGCTTCTCTCTAGGTTCAGGATTTCACCACAGGGCCCCGAGCGCGGGGAGGCTGCGTGTTCCAGTAACGGCAGCGTTTGCTTGGATCTGCACTTCTTCCTTTTACTTAGTCCAATTCTGAGTTGTTTAGACTGGAGAAGTATTTTGCTTTGAAGTTCTCTCTTCTATCACCCTTTATACAGTCACTTGCTGAAGAATCATTCGCATTTCCTACCTTTAGTTTCCGTTAAAAGGAGAATTAAATCATACACAGTAGTCTTAGAGATCCCTTACAGGTGTGTGATCTGCTCTAAAAGACTGGACCAAGTGCTGGATGAATTTCCTTTCCCATGTACCCCCTAAAACTACAGAATTATGAAGGCACTCCACCTATTAACATGAACTCTGAGATGCTGTTTATTATGCTGTAATTTAACACCACATTCATCTGCCTTGATTTGTGCTGCTTGTCCTTCACACGTTCTGCATCATCTGAGAAAGGTTATTGATGTGAGCACATTTGTAATGGCACGAATCTCTGGAGCCGTCTCCGATGTCTGAGTGATTTGAGCTTCATTTAAATAATTGATGAGATGTGTTAGTCAGAATCTATTGGTGATTCAGACTGCATTATTCAAAGGTATTTACTGACAGTTATAGATTGGTCCAAATTTACTTCTTTTTCCAGTCTGCATTAAACTAGGCCCTGCATGACATATGTGTCTATTTAAAAAAAAATAATAATAAATTGTTGTTAACATATGTGAAAATCTGCGGGCTTAAGGGCTTTGTTTAACCAGTTGCAAATAAGCAATAATAATAACGTTTTAGCAGGGAAAAGTGAGTATGAAGCAGTCTCTTTTCAAGTGAAGAGTGCTTCTTTTCTCTGTCTTGCATGTTGTTCAGGAGCCGACCTGAACGTCTTACTTGTAATTCAGGGACTTCCCTACAGCTTTCTCTGTCCTGGTAGTTGGGGGAGTGGGTGGGTGTGAAGCTTCCTGGCTGCCTCCTTGTTACCCACCCACCGCAAGCATCTTCTCTAATGGTTTGCAGCTTTTAATCTTTGACATGTAAAAACTCTTTTGGCTCCTAATGGCATTTAAAGAAAAAAGTCTAGCCTAGGAGACTCTCCAGGATTGATCAGGGTTACCTGGGCATCTTGCATAATCTCCTTTTATTCTTTTTTCCCCAGAGTAAAAATATTCCCAATTTCTTTTCTTTCATATTCATTGAGGTGTATAAAGCTGTAGTTGAAAGCCCTGGAGAAGTTACAATGAGGTTTCATTAGGCTGCTGTCAGGAGGTGAATGAAGTGTGGCTGAAGCAAGGCTAACAACAGGGGAATATCACCGGAGGTCCTGCAGACACCTCGCTTCTTCAGAAGCACTGCAGGTGCCCATCTCATGTGAGCCCTTCTCCTCCCTGGTTCCTGTAGCGGGAGGTCGAGTGTGGCAGGCTGCTGCAGAGCGTACGGGTCTGTGTGCTGCGAGCTTTCCCACCGTCCTTTGGAAACCACCTCTGGGAGCAATTGGGGAACTCGCTGTCCCTTTTAGTTTCATGTCCCTGTTGGAAAGTACTTTAACGTATTATCGCTTTCTTTTGTCAGGCAACTGAGTGTTGAGGTTTCTCCCTCTTTGTTTAATTGCGTGCAGTAAATATTCCACTGAAAAGAATTCACCCCCTTTTTTTGTTGCCAGGATGCATCGACATGGCAGCTGTGCATGAGTGATGAGCTGATACTTTTTCCTGACCCCTCTTTTCTGTTTTTCCTGCAGGAACTGTGGACATGGGTGGCAAACAGTCCACAGTCGGCGAAGTCTCCATAATTCAGACGCCTGTGACAGAAAGCATTCAGGATGCTTACAAAGCTGGAGACACCAGTAAGGCCCAAGAGTTGATTAAGTTGTCATGTGAGGAGACTGCACTGCAAGTAGAAAAGGTAGGGTTAGGTTACTACTTTTTCTCAAATTTTATTGGGAAAGAAACCAAAATGCCAAGCTGCTGTCTTCCATCGTTTCTCCTGCAGAAAATCCATTCAGTTACATATGTTATGCTGGTGCTGCAGGGTCCCAGGCATGGCTGGTTGTGTGGGGCACTTCAGAAACATATGCTCAGGGACAGTATTTGCGCTTGAAAGCACTGATGAGAAAGATGAGACAGACCACAGGGAACTGTGTATGTAGAAACAGGAGGCCGTGTGAGGAGGGATGCTGGTGCTGTGGTCACTAAAACAGGGAAATACATTTTTCCCCGTAAAAAGGAAGCAGTTTATAGACTTTGCAAAAAATGTATTCCTCCATCAGTACAAAGATGGTTAGTGGCCCCCTGGGAAGATTTTGCTGCTTGTGTTTGGAACTATATCCTTCGTGCCAGCTTCTTCACTGCTCTGCCTTCAGAGCCCTCATTTTGATCCTGCTCTTTGCACAAGAGCTTATCTTAGTGTTTTGGGAGAGTACCTGCATGTCAAGTCCAGGCATATTGGCCATCTCCAAACCAGGAAATACTACACCTTGTTGCAGAGCTGTGCAAATAAAAAATGGATTTACACTCACCATTCTGTGCCTTGGGCACTTTCGTGGTAAAGCCATACAAAAAAAATAACATGCAAAACCCCCAAGAAATTAATATAATTAATATGTCAACACCAATGATTATAGTGGCTACTAGTGTTTGTGACATTCTCAGTTAGCCACAATGACAGTGGGCATTTGCATGGGCACAAATACAGAGCTCTAGAAATGTTCTCTTTTCTCTGCCCACTCCCTTTACAGAGAGTTTATTTTGCTGTGTTTTCTTTACCAGTGTCAGCTTTTAGGTATTGCGGCAGCATATGGAGATCTGCAGGCGGTGAGGTATTTACTGAAGGAAGCATTAGTGGTGTTACCAACAGAACCTAATGATGACAATGCAGCTGTGGTGGCTGCATATTTTGGACATAAGGATGTTGTGAAAGAGCTGCTGGATTCCTTGCGTGGTAAGCCTATTGGGTTGCCTCTGCCTGTCCTCAAACTTTTCGGTAGCTGTGTGCTGTAGCTTCAAGCAGGCGTTTGTTTTTTTTCACATACCTTGAAAGGACAGGGACTTAGTCATGGGGAAGTGTGTGGAGGGATCTAATCTCTGCTGTGTTTGAAGAAAACTTCCCCCATGGGGGAAAAAACCACACGCATAAAAATACTCCATGTTTGCAAACTGGAAGTGGAGAAAGATGCCGTTTAGGCAGTTCATTCCTCACAGCTGGGTAACGTCCCAGACCCCACGGAGAAATCGGGAGTTTTTCAGGAAACAGCATCATCCCACTCTGCTGACCCGGCAGACACAGTGGTGCTGGGAGTGAGAGTCCAGCACGCCTGTCTGGCGAGTAAGAGGTTAGGTGCACAGCTGGCAGCGTGGTCTGTGCTCTCGCTGGCATTTTGTTTTGACTTTCAGCAGAATTCCTTCTTTAGAATTGTCATTGTATTTCAGTTACATTTGGTTTTAAAAATTATTGTATGGCAGAACAGAGACATTTTTAGACCCAGACACAATTCTTAAGGCAGCTGTGGGGTGGGGGGGAAGAGCATTACTCTGGGTCAGGACCAGAAACTGTGTTTGGGTCCCCTGTTGCTCTCTTAGTGTACTGTGGGCATGGCAGCTGCTTCTCACCGGGACCCTCTATGGGCTCAGGGTCTGTCAGTCCTGCGCAGCAGCCAGGGCAAATCGCTCTCTTGACCTCAGACACTGCAGTAACAGCAACAGCTAAGCTAGGCCTGTGCAGAATTTGACCTGAGTATAGCTCTAGCTCCTCACTGGAGCTATATACTTGCCAGTGACCTCAGTGAGAGCAGGAATAACCTGTTGGGAAACCTGATTATTTGATGTTTTTAAACTGCTAGAGCACTAATAAGAGGAAGAAAAGTTCCAGTTTGAGGGATGCAATTAAACGTAGTGTTTCCTTCAGCCAGAAAGGAGGCTGACAATGCTGGTTTTGTAACCTAGTAGCAAAAACTGAATTATATTAATATAATACTCTCAGTAATGAAAAGTGACTTAAGTAGTTTCTAGAAACTTAGCTCAGTTTAGAACTGGCCAAATTCCCTCAAACCCTTGCTTTGGGTGGTCAGGGGAGGTGCTCTATGCAAACAGCACCTTTCAGTAGTTTTTATGCAGGACTTTCCATTTGTTTCCCTGGGAAGTTACATAGAAACCAATCACAGGGCTTAGGAATAAACTGTGTGAATTTGCAATTTGGCTGATGCACTGCGGTGGTTCTCTCTGGCTCAGTGTGAACTTCTTGTGGCTTACAGCTGAAGTGGAGCCCGTTTTTTGCAGCATAAGGGTGAGTGATTTAGTCAAGTTGTTAAAAATGCAAAAAGTGATGTAATTTCCATGTGGAGAAACTGCAAAAAAAAGTTAACATATAAACTTGGGCTTATGGATGTGTAAGCATTTCAAAGGGGATGTGAATCTGTAAAGTAAATGGAGGTGGTACTGTGAATCAGGGAGGATTTGAGGGCTGCTTCATGTTAGCAGAGATAATTCTGTCATGGGCATTTAGTTACACGTGCAGAATTATGCACACCTAGAGGAAAGCAGTGTTCTGCAGGCAGAACATTAATTCATTAAGCCAAATGATGTATCTTTTTGGTAGGTCCTAGTACTTGCCAACAACTCCTGAACTGGATGCTGGCCATAGCCTGCCAGCAGGGACATTTGGACGTAGTAAAACTCCTAATCCGTGCATACAGTGCTGACCCAGAGAGCTGTGCAGTCAGGAAGAATGAGTTTCCAGTTCTTATACGGTTACCCCTGTATGCTGCTATAAAGGCAGGTACGTATTTACATGCTTCAAAACTTTGCCTCTTTTCTGCAATGTCTTTTAAAGAATGGGCTGAGTTGTTCACATCTGGGAGGGTATCAGTGTGGACTGGCTAGCCTGGAATTGTCCTGGATTTCCAGTGGGATAAATCAAAATAAAATTTGCTCTGAATCTTTTCACATAGCCAAATTTAAGTCAGGGCCTTCTTAAGTTAGATTATTGTAAATACTGAGAGGCTGAGCTTTCCTCTATAAACTCCTAGGGGAAAGACCCTTCAAAAATAGAAACCTTGCAAGTAAAAGCATTATTGTTATGGACACTCTGGCACACATGCTTGATTTAGGCTGAATAATTTACACTTCAAAGCGCAGCTGTGTGTATAGTTTAACAAGATAGGGAAAAAAGGGAAAAAAGAGCGAGCCTGGGCCAGTGCTTTTACATAGTGTCTTTGCTGTCTCAATTTGGCCAAACTAAATCACATCACTGGAGGAAACAGTCTTTATACAGTTCGGTTTCCTTTTTGCACACCCCCATGGTTTTTTTCAGAAGTGGTTATTTCCCAGGATTTCTGTTCAGCTCCTTGTTGGTTCATTTACATGAGAGGAAGAGAACAGACAATCTGCTTTTCTCTAAAGGGAACGAAGATGTGGCCGTGTTTTTATTACGGAATGGAGCTTTCTTTTGTTCCTACATCCTGATGGACAGTCCTGAATCCAGCAAACACCTTCTGAGGAAGTATTTCATTGAGACGAGCCCACTACCGGGTAGTGCTCCAGCAAAAACAGTAAGTAGCCATTTATCTGTCTGAAGATACGTTCTTTTAAAGGAGCATCATGTTAATAATTTATATTTGTCTTTGCGTACCATGTGGCTGGTGACTCTTCTCAACAAAGAGTCTTGTGGTTTGCTACCCGTTTAGAGAACAAGCTGTGAAAGTGGCTTTCATGCCATGCTGAATTGCAAGGTGTAAAACATTTAGGCCTTTAAATGGCATCCTTGTGCAAGGCGCTGTGTGCACCAGCTTCCACTTGGCAATTTTAACATGGGCGCATGAACCAAGCGTGTGCTGCGAAAAGGAAACATTGACTTTGTGCTCAAAGTCTTCCAGAGAAGTAAGCATTACCACAGACTTCCTCTGTGACCCCAGGATAATCGCTTCATTTGTGTTTCTGTTGTGCATTCTGGTTGCAAGGTGGTGCCACAAGCTGTCTGCTGTCCCGGCGTGTTAGCGTGGCACAGAGCTGAGCGTGTAAACCCTTCTCTTCCCCTGTGTCTGATAGCTCGGGTACCACACGTACCAATAGACTCACGTGGCTTTATGTTAACGTGGAGCATGAGTAGAGCAAGCTCACATCTGCTCGAAACATCTTCCCTGCTTTAGGTCCTCATTAGTGAAAGGTGGCTGGTAGCCTTCCCTGTCACCTGCTCGGGACAGATCTGCCTTTCTGGAGCAGCGTGGAGAGTATCGTGTGTGATCAGATCATGTTAGTTGAGCTGCGCTTGTCCCACAGAAGTGGTTTTTGATGGGACACGGAGGCCAACGAAAAGCAGTTGAAGCCTTTTTAGGTTGGCAAGGCCTCTGTTACTGCTTGGCCACTTGCAACCTTTTGACAGTTTTCATAGTTCGTTTGCGTCTCTGTTTCTTCCACTGTAACATCTCGCAGCTGTTGGAAGGCTTAATACGTGACGATGCTTTGAAATCCATAGATGAGTGGCATTGTTTTCGTGCAGGGTATTACTACATTTCGTGGTTATCACACTCCTTTGTATAACTAGGCTATATTCTTCGTTCTTTTAATCTCTACTGTCCAAGTCTCTTTTATTCAGAACTGAAGAATGTCTCACGGCACACACTTACTGCTTTATAGGGAAGCACGTAATATTTCATAGTATTTCTACTGTTATCCAGCAATTTAGTTATCGAGCATTTTCTGTTTTTTCCCTCAGTATGTAGATAACAAACACTGAATAGGAGCGTCAGAGCCCTGAGCTTTCAGTAGTTACAGTTTTCATCAGGTCATAAAAACTTTGCAATGAAAAATTGTGAGGGAAATTTTTCGATCAAGGCTCTGCATGAATCCTGTTGCCAGTTGAGTATCTGTTTGCTCAGCTCTTAGCAATGCAGGATGTTGATTCTGCTTTGGTGTTAAGTGAAAATAAGCAGAGAGGTTTTCATAGTTTTACGAACTTCTCCATTCTCTCTTTTCCTGCCAAAACCCTGTCTCGCTGGATTCCCAACAATACTGTGAATGTTAGGGACTGCAGTCCACATATGTGAGCTTGACTTTGTTAGGTTCAATCAGCAGATTTACAGCCCTCCCTGTGGGATTCTTAGTTTTGTTGACAGGTAAACAGAAGGAAGCTAAATCCTAGATGTTTCTGGATAAGAGTTGATAAAACTGCGTGCCTTTTAGAAGAAAAAAAAAAAAAAAGCCAACTAATTGGATAATTCAGCTTGAATAAACTTGGAATAAATGTTTGAATCACAGGAAAGAGGTCTGTTTTCCATGTGAACTTGCTGGCAATATTTAACATAGCTGCTGTAAAAATGACTCAGCTTTGCTGTTGTCACACCCTGAGTGAAGAAGAGAGCAGTCTTAAAACATCAGCTATTGCCAGAAGGGCCTGGTTTAATAAAAATAATAATAATAAAAAGAAAACCAGACCCAGCAACTTGACGTTGATTCTTCTAGTAGCTGTTTATTTTTAATATGTTTGCTTTTTTAACACTTTCTCTTTGAATACATTTTGGCAGACTGGGCCAGATTCAGGAAGATTTGTCCTAGTTGTCTGCAGAGCTTAAGTCTCTGGGAGGTGATAGTCACATACCCTGATAATTTTTTAAAACAGAACTTCATAGCAACTGCAGACAAGCTGCCTCAGTGCTTTCTCTGTACCTCTTAAGGTTCGTGAACTTGTGTAAGTGCTGTGATGCATTTTGCACTAGGAGCAAGCAAGAAAGGATTGTGCAGAGACTGCGATGTGTATGGCAGCCAGCTGGACATGAAAAAGACTTTCCTCTTGGACAGGGCAGACTGAGCACGGATCATTTCAGCGTGAGCCTGGAACTTCAAAAGGGTTTGTCCCATCTGTGCTTTTTAAGTGAAAACACTGCACAGTTGACCTCCAATTGATTTCATAGTAGTGAATGCTACCAGCTATGCATAAAATGTGGTTGGAGAACTTGGTTTAGCTGCCACACCTTCCAGACAGCCATCGTGCTGTGCGTAGCGCTGCCCTTTCTTAGGCAAAAGGAATTACATCTCATTTTTCTAATATCCATTTCTCCTTTTTTTTTTTTTTCCTGGCATATATTTATCCCCACAGCAAACCGCTGTCTTGCTAAAGAGAGGAAGTGCTCTGCTTTTACAGGAACAGGTAACAAATGCCAAAAAGACCCCGTGCAGTAAAGTGACTGGGCACAGATTCCAGGCTTCGATAGGTGCAGTCAGCATGGAGATACGTGTAACTTTACAATGTGTGCAGTGTGAGATGTATTTATTTTTCTCGTGACAGAGCAGAAAAGTGCTTGAACTGCTGCATGTTCCTTAGGAAATGTTTTGCCAAGAGTTTTGTACTCAAGCGTACAAATGTATGTGTATGTGTGTGACCCTCCTCTGATTTCTTTATCCACCACCTGGCTGATCTCAGTTACATCACTATCAGTAAAGAAATCTGCAGCAGTTCCTCTCAGGATTCACGGCAGCTCTTATTGATGGAGGAGTTAGATCACCATCCTCAGAATACCCTGTCTATGGCAAGAGTGGGGTTCTGTTCAGGCATGTCAGGTCATTTAGGAGAAATGCACAACGGCCCTTTTTAATCACCTTACCAAACGACCTCAAATCTAAGTAAATATTTTTTGTATTTATAGTTTGTTGTTTGCCCAAGAGCAGCGGGGTTTCTGGCTTCTGTGCAATTTCCAGTCCCTTGCCTTCCTCAATGCATCCCCTGACATCACTGCAGTAGAAGATTTCCACATGGTTTTCGGGACTCATATTGAGAAATTCTTTCCTCAACAGGAGAGGGGAGTCTACAGAGGTTTTTCTTGACCTTCTGAAGAGCAGTAAGTCACCCAGAGTCAGGCTGTGCCCGGGAGCTAACAGCCTCTGAGCACCATCCCTCTGGAGCACAGAGCTCACCAGCTGGTGCCAAATGGAGGAAGGTTGAGCTGAACACGGGCTCTGCGAATTCAGCGTCGTAGAACTTTGGCATCAAAGCTGGCTTTTCTGGGAAGGTGGTGGAAATGATTAGGTATGGGTTGGGGAGGAAGTCCCCTCTCTTTGTGGCATTGCTGTCAGGCTTTCTTCCACTTAACTACGTTTTCACTGCAGAGTGCTGAGCCAAGTAAATCCCTAAGGTCACTCCACTGACACCAGGTTACTAGCACCAAGGTGAATTTGGTTCACTGTCCCTCAGTCAGATGAAGGGGCTTGGCTGATCCTCCGGTTTGCAGCACTCGGGTAGAAGAGACACTGTCAGTCCTGGGCTCTGGATGAGGAGGAGGAGTGCAAGGAGATTCAAAAAGCTGCCTAGCAGATGGGGACACCTACTCTGCAGCATTCATAGCAGGTTTTGGATTTCACAATCTGGTCTGTGGTTTTAGAAGTCACTATCTGGATTCTGCAGGTATCTTTCTATCACATTGAATACCCTGAGGCCATGGCTCTGCATTTTTGAGGTAAATGATACACAGCAATCTAAATGCAAAATAGAGATGAGTATCAGTCTGAAATGAGAAGCAGCAGATATGGATTGTCCTGCTTGCACCCACTAAAAGCAGGCTGGAGGTCTTCGTATTACTGCATTGGTTGGTGAACTCAAGGACAAGTACTTTTTTGTACTGGAATAAGAGCCTGTGCCCACTGTAAAGAGCATCATCTTGAAAAAGAGCAGGAACTGAGAGAGGGGTTAAGCACCATCAGTTCTTTTTTCTGATTATTTTTTTTTACTGCAGCTTTGTTGGGAGCAGTTTAATTAAGCAGGAAGAAAAAGAGGGAGCTGGAGTCTGTAGTGCATTTTTACTCCCGGCTCCCCTGAAAGAAGAGGAAATGTTACTGTCCCATTACATGGACTGGCAAAGAAAGTTTGGGTAACCTGAGACAGTGACTGGTGTCACACAAGAAGTCTGGGGCTCTGGAGTCTGAATTCAGGATCTCAAGCACAACTGCCTGCTTTATCCTGTGAGGAGGAAACCAAACGAGCAAGCCAGGTCTCCAGGTCTTTGTTCCCATCGCTGCCAGAATTTCAAAGCCCTGTGTGGTTATATGCATCCTCTGTGTGACTGAAGGACCTGTGGATAGCCTTTTGCAGGGAATATTTGCCCTGGTTTTTGGCTGTAATTCTCAATTTTCTTGCTTCTGTTTGTTTAGGTAAAATATGTGAATAGTTCAAGGGGTTGGATACTGTGGTCATGGATGCTTATCTTAGGAAAGGTGCTACAGAGCATCCCACTTTAGGTCAGATGCTGAAAGACACTTAAAAAAAAGCCAGGAAAATCTTCCTTCCCTGTTTTCTTTTGGGGCCATGGTGCAGATCCTATGCCTCCACAGCCATTGTGATGATACCATTGCCAAAGGAGAAAGTGCCAGGATGCCAGCACTTCCATCTCGGTGTACTTCCAAAAGTTGTCCTGAACTTCCGACCTCTGCTTGGTTTCCCCAATGATACAGTGGGCATAATATTTCCATTCATACTTGCAGGGCTGTCCTGAGGCTTCAGTAGTGAACATTTGACACGCACTATGCCTACACTAAGTACTACTGCTCTCAGTTTCTAAAAGGTGCAACTGTTTGTGCTTACCCTTTATTGCAATCTCCTAGACATTTGAACTGTGGGATCTTCATTACTTGGACTTCTAAGTCTCCAATCAGCATTTGAGAGAGACCTTTGTTTCCCTTTTCTTTCTCTCCCTTCCCAAAATACATTCCTTTTAAATTTAGGATTAAAAATCTTAAATGCTAAATGATGGGAACTGGAAAGCAAGTTAAATTTGCTTTCGGGTCCTTGCTGCCTCCTGGTGGAGAATTAACGATCACTTCATTGAGGCTGTCTTTGGGATGAGTGATGTCAAAAACACTTGAATTTATAAAAACGTTTTGGGACTGAGATTTTTTAAATGCGTATTTTGGAACATGGATCTCATTGGAATGCGATGGGGTGATCTTGAAAACGAAGCCTTGGGTTGTTTACTTGCATTGGTCACCATTATGTATTCATGTTTCTGTCTGTCCAAGCTGGAGCCTGAAATGAGTGGTTATGCCGTTCACAACAGCTTCTGGTCTTTTTCCAAAAGAGGATAAAACAACTTCCTCGTCTTACTGTCAAAAGCAGCAGAACATTATCTAGAAAGGAGGCAACTGCCAAAATCACGTCTCTTAGAAACTAAAATATCTTTGTAAATGATATCAAGCAAATTTCTAGTGTTTAGAAGTGCTTTACAAGAGTGTGTTTGCCTTGCCTTGCCTTGCCCAGATGTTTCTTTACAAAACCTAATCCTTCCCTAGAATGGTTTGGCTGCTTGTTGTTGGAAGGTTTAAGATGGAAGAGCAGTGCCTGGGAATATATTCATTATTCCAGCAACAGGCCTCCTTCTAAGAAGTCGTTACCACACTCAGCAGATCTGTCCCTCTCCTCTCTACAGATGCACGAGCAGTGGTCCCTAAGCATTTCAGAGGCTGGCTGCTCCACAGGGGTTCGTCTGGACCTGCCTGGCCTCTGTCGGTGTTCAGAGTCCCCTGGAGATCTGAGCAGTGATGTAGACCGTGTCCAAGAGACAGAGTGGGGGTTCAGGCTGCGGAGTCTGGATTTAAGATGGTTCCCATGATCTGTCCGTATCGTGCTGCTAGTGTAGGGTGTGAACGTGTCTTGCAGGGCAGGGAGCCCAGCCCCGTGGGAGCTCACTGCGCGCTGCTGGATGAACAAGTCGTTAGAGCCTGTCCGGCTCTCAGGTGAGAGTGCTGGTTTCAGGCAAGGGCAGCTCACCCTTTGTGGGGCGCACTGGAGCTGGTGTATGGACTGGGGAAGAAATCCAGGTCCTCTGCTTGGGCTTGCTTATGGTCTTTGGAGTGAGATCATGGAGCAGCTGCGTGGTGGGGGCTGCTGATATCCAGGCACGCTTACATCTCCGAATCAGTTTAATTCCTAGAAGCAGATTGGAAAGTGAGCAAAATGTTCACAGTCTGTGCTCTGATCTACCAGATTCCCAGTGGTGCAACACAGGCCGAGAGCAACTGGGATTTCACTAACGCGGTTTTCTCTTCTTTCTTTGATATATGCAGGCTTTGTGTGTGAACTGGTCAAACCTCAAACTGCCCTGGGTGGATCTGGACTGGCTGATTGATATCTCCTGTCAGATAACTGAGCTTGATCTCTCTGCCAACTGCCTAGTCTCCCTTCCATCCGTGATCCCATGGGGCCTGATAAACCTCAGGAAGCTCAGCCTGGCTGACAACCAGCTGACGGAGTTACCCAGCGTGCAGTCATCCGATGAAATTATATGTACAAGGTGTGTGATGCCTACAGCAAACTGAGCCTGTACAGAGAGCAGGTGCAAATGAGTTTTGTGCTTGTGTGAAACCGCTTAAGTGAAGAGCATATGCAGGAGCTTCTTGGCTTATTTTCTGTCTGCTGCAAGGTTTAACTTAAGATTTGCCCTTTTGCATTCTCGGTTAGCTGTCAGGACAATGGTAGGGACTTTTATTCCTATATTGTCTCATGTTGCTTCTGCTTTTCTCCAGTTCTGGTGAGCCTGGCTCCTCTAAGTCTAAGCCCTGAGTTGACTCAGGTTGACATTTGCTGGCTGGTATCAATTATCTGATTTGCTCTTTAGCCAGACTAATTCTGTCTGCTCCCTGGAAGGGTTAATTTTCTAAATAGGGTATTTTGCTTTGCCTTGTGAGAGCACATTCCAGCTGCTTTCATTCAGATCTAAAGCTGTCGAGGTAAAATAGACCTCTATGGCAACAGGAGTCTTTGCTAGCATTTTATTGATGCCTGGCTGAGTATCTTCTGTACTTACAGGTTACTCGAAGTTGATGTATCCAGCAACAGGCTCTCTACTCTCCCTTCTGGATTCCTACATCTTAAAAACCTTAAAAAACTCATTGCTTCCAAAAACTATATGGAGAAGTTATTTGACGAGGAAAACAGTACGTACAGTCCAGTGTTATGCTCACATTTCAAGGCCTGATCTGTAAGGGAGAACCCCAAACTGTTGTAATAATGACTTAAAGACGGCATTAGCTAGAGATGCTTAGCATCTCTCAATCCTTTGTCCAAAGTACCTGAAAAGGCCTGTTAGTTTTTTAGCCGTCATGAAATCCTTTGTCTCTTATCCAGCAAGTATGCAGCATCTTGCTGGATCCGACTGCTATCATGCTTACACCAAGTCTGCAATGTTTCTTGTTTTCTAGCAACTAATTGGATTGGTTTAAGGAAGCTGCAGGAGTTTGACGTCTCTGACAACAGGTTGGTGGAACTTCCAACCGTTTTTCTATACTGCTTCAAGTCCCTAAACATACTGAATGTTTCCAGAAACCAGCTGAAAGTGTTTCCAGATCCCTGGGCCTGCCCCTTGGTAAGTCAAACTACTCTGGCAGAGTCAGAGGCTGAAAAAGCTGTTGAAACAATGCAAAAATTATACTGTGATGCTTAGAAAGCTGTCAGACATCTTAGGCTAAAGGGCTGTTCTGTTTCAGTAGGAATGCCCCTGCCCGATTCAGTTTATGGGTCTCAGATCAAGTCTTTCGGAGGTTCTCACCATGTTAGTGGAAAAATTCTTGATACCTATCTCGTATGGATGTATTCATTTTTTCTGTAGTTCATATGATCAGGAGTGTGGTTAGGATCATTTTACACAACACTCAGCCTTCGTTGAAGGTTAACTTTGCCCAGACTCATGGTTAACTAAGGCATCTATATCCACCCATGGCTATGATTTTATTCTTCATTATTACAGGGAGAGCAGGAGAACAGTATACTTTGGTGAAGTGTTTAGTTATGGTTGAAAAGCAAATGGGGATAATTTTTGAAGTAACTTTTGAACTACTTTTTGTCCGCCAAAGAATTTGCCCATCAATTCAGTGAGCGCATCTCCTCAGTAAATCCTATGTGCCTGCATGCGCAATCATTTATCTAGATCAAAATATCTGAAGAGATCACCTAGAATGAATTACTGCCTTAAACATGTGGCAGCTGATCTACCTCATTATTTAAAGAGATGATTAACTACTCTGTGGGTGTTTTTTCTTTCACGTTTTCCAGAAGTGTTGTAAAGCCTCTAGAAACTCATTTGAATTCCTACCTGATGCGTTGACTATTTTCTGGAAAAATCACCTCAGAGAAGTGGATTTTTCTGAGAACTCGCTAAAAGAAGTTCCACCAGGCCTCTTCCAGCTTGAAGTAAGTGTCGTTTCTTCCTACTTCACAGTACTTCTCTTAATACCTACTCAGACCTTGAAGTCATAGCAGTGGCTGCCTGGTTTAAGGTAGGAGACTACCTGCTGTTTTGAGTTGATGACCACAGCAATTGCACAGAGCCTCTGAGCAGCCCATAACCCCCTGAAAGTCTACATTCAGGCCCTTGTCCAGTGTGATACAGTATCTAGCTTCTGACACACGTTCTGAGAACTCTTTGGGTGTCTGTGGTTTTCAGATTTTGGGAGCGCAGTGTGGAAGGCCAGTGCTGCATTGTACCTGCAAGCTCCAGCCATTGAGATATAGATGTACACAAGTGTGCTCACAAATAGTTGTGTTTTTTCTTAATCTGGCATACCGGTGTTGTGTAATTAAGGATTAGTCTTTCTATGTGGAAAATAGCGTGTTTGAATGTCCTAAACAATGCTAGTTGGCATCTGTCTTATCTTTAAGCTTGTAGATTAAATAATTCTTGCCAGTGGACATCAGAGAGATCCATACTTTTACTGCAGAAGTCTTCAAAATTTTTGGCTTCACATGGTTTCGACATGAAACCAAGCAGAACTTGGGGGTTTCCTCCAAGCTTCCCTTCCGGATTGTCAAACTCAAAATCATGGAGATAGGAACAGAGGTAAATCTTTATGCAGAAGTTTCATGATTTTCACAGCTGGCCTCTGCAGGAAGGATACAGAAGTGATGGTTCGTATCCATGTCCAATTTAGTTCTTGGAAGTCTGCTGCAAAGGTGCCCCTTGCTCCTGCCTGGAAGAACAGTACTGAGGGTCCTTTGCTCCCTCAGTTGTTTTTAATGTTCCCTGCAGATTTGGCCTTGCTTTCTGGTAACCATTTGTTTTCAATTGGCATTTCTCCTGAAATAGCAGATCTTACGGAGTATTGTCTCCAAAACTTGTTTTTTCTGAATGCATTAAAAATAAGCCCAGTGGGTGGGAGCTACCATGACAGATATTAGACACTAGATGGTGCTTCAAGGGCACATTTCTTTGGGTGCTGCGGCTCAGAGTCTGCAGAGGTACGTGAAGGCACCAGTACAGGGTGTCAGAGAAGACCTCAGTGCGATCTCTGCTGATGATCTGTCTTCAAAATTAATGAGCTTTGGCTGGCTGAAACAGTGACAGGTCTTATCCATATCTCTTCAGCCTTACCTTCATAAAAGAAATAAATAGCAGGTATTTTCAGTCCTCAAGGGCTAGAGCATGGTGAGCAAATAGCAGGTGAAAGCCCATGCTTAGATCAGCCCTGGCCTGGGCTACTCTTTGGTTGTAGAGTTTATGTCAGTGAATAGGGCTGCACTCATGCTCCAGCCCTCTCCAGAACTAGATGTGTGAAGGGCGAGAAATGGGCAGTAACTTGTTCCAACATACAGTGTAGGAAACATTATTATGTAGGAACAGCATGTGAACTGTCTTCTCCCTGGGAAAAGCTGAAAGCAGAGAAGGCCTGTGACCTGAAAGCAAGTCTCTGACCTAGCCTGATGGGACGTGTAGTTTATCACTGGCCTTTGCTTGGTTTGTGGAGGAATCTTAAGACTAGAACCAGCTCCCAGTCGCTAACATGATGTATATATTAGAAATGTGGTGTTAAGAGAAGCAGAGGTCTTGTCAGCCTTCTTGTCTGTTGCCTTCTAAAGGAACCAACCGTACATGCTCCAAGCCATGTCTTAGTTCACTAGACTAGTTTGCTTCTCTTGAAGAGAGCTGGCCCTCTCTGGGTGGAAGTATTCAGGTAAGACTGGTCAGCTTTTCCACATCGCGAGCTGACCGAGGCAGCCTGATCTGTGGTTCCTTCCCTCTGATATCATCTACACCAGAGCCCTTTCTGCATGCTGCAGCAGTAGGTTTGAAGGAAGTTGTCTGCTGCTGCCATTGTCTCGCTTCTGGAGGCACCTATTCTGTTCCTGAAAGGCAGCAAAAATGGAGAAGTTAGAGATGAGAGAGAGGAGGCAATTGCAAAACAAGGCCTAGTGATCTCCAGAATTACAGTCATGAAGAGCCACAGCCAGCTGAAAGTCACTAATTTTCCCCCTGCGGAGCAGGCACATAAGAATTATATATGATCTCACCAAGCTCTCGGCTCTCCTGGAGAGTGGCCTTTGTCAGCATTTGTGGGGGACGCGTAACATGGATACAGTTGACTGAAAATGAAGCGCCCGAGCTAGGCCACACAGAACAAAGTTTGTGCTAATTCTGGAACATGGAGCCTCCCTTTCCTCCCGCCCTTTGCTCAGGGATATTTTGGGGGAGAAGTTTGAAGCATTGTCGTTGAACAGCCTCATGCTGAGAGAGCTCACCACCAGGCGCCAAGGAGGACTGGCTCTCCCTTCCAACGAGAGGTTCGAGCCAGTGAAAGACTAATGGTGGTAAAAGCATTGGCTGTCAAGACTCCAGTGGCAGGGAGGGTTTTATAGTTTGTACCGTTTTCCAACCCTTTCCTTTAGTGGTTCGCTCAGCTTTATGGCCTGCTTTACCTTCCCCAAGTCCCACCAAGGCCCAGTGCTGCCCCTCTCCTCTCACTAGAGGGAGCGTTTTGCGTGATAACTGCCATTCCAGCAACTGCTGGTTGTCCATCGCCTATATTGCATGGATACCTCGTATTTTTCCAATCTGAGAAAAGGGGAGGAAGGCCAACAGACTGGCTTCGGGAGACATTGTTAATCCTGCTTGATGAAAAGGGGCATAAACCTTTTATATTATGTGGAGCACATAAAACATTTAACGCACTTGAAGCTGAAGTCTCTGCTGGTAAAACATGATTTCCGCGGGGTATAATTCATTAATACTGCTGTATTTGTGGCACAAGATAGTTCAGCTGACATTCTGCTTATCTCAGTTTTCATAGGGGGGACGTGCAGAATAAACCTATTTGGAAACTCTGCATAGAACACTGTTTTTCAGTGGAAAATCGGATTTTTGACCGAATGAAAATTATCATTTGAGCCTCTATTATTTTTAAGGGCAGATGGAAGAGCGTAAATGTTACAAATCTGAATGGGAACTGCATTTTTTTCTTTTATATATCAGTTAAATTTAAAGGAGAGCTTCTGTTAAGCCTTATTCATGGTATTTGCAGCTGAGTCCTGTCTGTATGGTATTAACTGTATGGTGTTAATCAGCTTCATTTCTTGTTTTTAAAATTGGTGTTTCTGGTGTGAGGAAAAAAAAAAGTGGATAGGTAACTTGCATAAATCTTGGAAAGTTAATATAAATCCTTTCCATTTTAATAGACGTGTAATAACTGAGCAATTACATTCTTTCCTTGTGTGAAATAGTTCACATTTGCACGTTGATTTTATGCATGCACAACAGGTGTAAGCACACTCTGACACTGGCTTGCACAGGCGTATGAGACTTCGCATCCGTACGTGGCATACTGTGTAGGTAAATCATGCTGTTCTTTTCCATTTGGAAAGGTTTCCTCACTAGAAGTGAAATGTCCTCTTAAATGGGTTGTTTCCAAGTGCATCTGTCAGCAAGTAGACTAATAATCTCCCAGAACTAATAGTGGTGTTGCTTCGTGCAGAAAATATACTTGCTGGAGACAAGAAGGGAATGTTTGCATGCTAGGCAGCACGGACGGGATGTTCTGATGAATAAGATGTACTTTCTTCGCGTTTCTGTTATTTTATAGCCATGCTAAAAAACCTCTTTCTGTGTGTTCGATGGACTCTGGCTTCTAACTCTAAGCTGTTCCTCTTGTAGGCTTTGGTGTCCCTGAAGCTGCTGGGAAATCAGTTAGTTACATTGCCTTCACAAGATAAGTGGAATTGCAAACAACTTAAATCACTGGATCTTTCAAAAAACCAACTTGGGAAGTAAGTGTTTCTTTCAAATTTTGTCTGAGAAAACAAAAGGTGAAGAAATAATAGCGCGCCCGATCCCTTGCGTAATACAAAGGATGTCAGCAGTGAATTAATTACCTGCATAGAAAGCATTGATATCCACACACCATGTCTCTAAGTATATTGTGTGTCTGTGACAGTGATGGATTATCCTTTACTGATTCTCTGGGCATTTAGCACACTCTATCATTTATTAAGTGGATAGATTACTGATAATGGCAGTTTAATTTCAGAGCATGTAGAAGTTTCTTTAACCCAGTGTGTGGTTCATCACTACAAATACTAGTTTGTGGGGAGCATGTCTTAACCATAAACCATCTGGCTGGGCTGCAGTTTGTAGTTAGCGTGGGAGTATTGTTTTGGAAAAAATGAAAAATCTTTGTTTTTTAAATGGAAGTGTCACCAGCTGCAAGTTCATAGAGAAGACCGATGTTAATAAGGTCATCCAATGAAAGAGTGGTGTTCTTCTATTTGGAAATTAGAATAGGGATGTTTAACATAGAAAGTTAAAGGTCCATTATCTTCTCCAGAACTACATTGAATTGTGTCATGCTTACATCTTCTCATTTGGGTGCCTGTCCAGCAAATTTTCTGGAGTCCTTATGAGTTGCTGTGTTAGTTGCAAAAGACAAATTACTGTTTTTTTTGAATGTCTCAGCGCATTTCCAGAGTCATGTTGTTGGGTCATCTTGTCAGAGACTCTCTGATGAGAGCAGGGAATGGCAGCAGGTCGGTTCTCCAGCACTTCTCCTGAAGCTTGTTCAATTTGCTCTTTGACAGCCTACTTAACCTTGACACCCATAAAGCCGGGGGTCAAGTGCTCTCGCCCTGGGAGCTGAAAGCGCTGCCTTGCAGAGCTCTGTTAATTTGCCAGAAGAAAACCATTGGGCCTGGACAAGTGTTGGTGGAGTCTAGGTCTGGGATTGCACAGCGGGTTTCAATCCCATCTCGCAAAAGCAGGCAGGAACCCGTAGGAGCTGTGCTGTGAATCCCACAGCCTTGAGTGGGGCCAGGCTCTGCACCACATAGTGGCCTGAGCCTGCAGCTCCAGCACAGTTCTCCACTGCCACATCCAAGCGCTTTTCTCTTCATGTCACCGTTTTGTTTGGCCTGCAGGAGTGAGGAGGGGTTTAAAACAAAGCGAATTCCCTTTTTCACCACGAAGAGCAGGGTGCGCTGCGGCCCGGAGGCAGGTAAGGTACACAGCAGGGCGAACGTGGGGAAGCAAATGCTGAGACTTCCAGGTGAGCTGTGAAGCAGCAGGAGTCTGTGGAGTTTGGCTGGAGGGAAACCAGTGGAAATTAATCTGCAGTTTTAAGTGCAACAGCATTTAGATTAAGATGGAATATGTTTAGAGAAACTGCTTCTAAAGAAATGGCACAGCTGGTTGGTACCATCAATATAGAAAGATGAAGAATGAGTGAAACCTGTTTCTTTCACTGAGCTTTTATTCTTTTAATGAAGGTTATTCTTTTTAGCCAGAGTAATAACTGGTATGTTGAAGGGAAGTTAACCCATAATTAGTCTTATTACTCTTAAGATTGTTTCTGTTGCTGAATTTGTAAATTGCATGTTTTCCCTTCTCTGATTTGCACCCACGGTTTGTGGCAGAGCAGAAGAGATGTTCTGGATTAGTGCATGTGAAATCCCAGCGAGAACAAAGGAATATCTGAAGATATTTGCACTGCTTCCTGCTCTCTGTGGGATGCGTCTGCATTTCTTTTTGTTTGTTTGTTTTATTTTAAAACACTTGGAGAGCTTTCTCATTCTCGGCTGCCTGAAGAATGGCTTGCTCTAGAGCATTCTTTGCGAATCGCAGAGTGAAGTAGAGCTGGCGTCTTCGTGACGCACATCTGAGCAGCCCTCAGCTGCTCGTGGGAGGGAAAGGCCCTCCTGCAGCAAATGCTTTCCTCAGTTCCCCTGAAAATGGTGCATGGTCTCGGGTCAATGTGAATAGGTAAAATTGGTAAATGCACCAAGTACAGCCATAGCTATAGGTTAGGACTGGAGGTCGTTACTTCCAGTCTGCTCATCTGGGAGGCAGAGGCTCTACCTGGACCTCCAGGCAAGGCTGATCCTGCCTCATTTTTCTGTCCGTGGAAGTACAGCCTGCTGTGCGGCAAGTCCTGTATGTGCACCCTAAGGAGGAGAAAAGATTGGTCTGCGCTGTTTTCCAAGTAGGAAATGGAAATAAGAATGCTGACCTTGGTGAAATCCTGAACACGGAAGAATTGGAAAAGGAGTCTGAATCTTGTGAACCCGTGGAGTCTGACATATCCTCAGAGCTTCTCTGTGAAGTGCTACGGCAGCATTTCCCGATGGGGAGAGAAGTGCAGGAGCAGCGGGCAAAGGCAGCTAAAACCAGCTATAAAAGGGAATTGCTGTCCTAATGGAAATTTCTACGTGCTGCAAACCCAGCATCACCCCTCTCCAGAAAGGAGGAGAGGACGGACTCTGCATTAGTACCGTTTGAAGAGCCTTGGCACATAATACCCTGGTGCAACTTCAAGCTGCCTGAGGTTGCCTCAGGTTGCAGGAGGGCGCGGAGTAGCCCACCTGGCTGGTGCCATGGTTGGTTGAATAGGCACAGAGACAGAGCAAAGCCAGCTCATCTTCTTCTCTCTGTTCCTCTGCCAAGTACAGCTTGGTGAGTCTAGAGGATGTGGCCAAGAATTTAAAGAACATCAGGAGAAAACAGAAGCTGGAGTACATCAGCTGCTCACAGAAGGCTCCTAGCGAGGTGGGGGGCAGGTTTTCATATGATTTTACCAACAAAGCTATTTGCTTAAGTCTAGGTTATTTCAAGAGAACAATTTATGGATGCTCACTCTACTTGATTGATAAATCTCAGAATAACTTCTTGCGCACGCATGTGGTGTAGGTGGCATTTACTCATCCAAAAATACTTTTTCAGGATGGGATTTGTTTTAATTTTTCTACAGTTCTTTCAAATTTGAGCCCAAGCCAGAGAAATCATAACTAACTCATGAATAAATAATTGCAATTCATAAACACCTCGAGCTTGCTTCCAGTATAGTACACTCCTTTTCGCCTGGGACTCTTCGGTGAATTGAGAGTATTGCTGCTATTTTAGGTGTTTGCTCCTACGTGTCCAAGAGGGACTAAATCTGTCTGTGCCTAGGTGTGTACTGAAGAGGACAATGAAAAGTTTAAGTCCAGCGATGAGCCAGAAAGGAAGTGAATTGAGTCCATGAATAAGCCTGCTGTTCTCCTAAAATAATCCCAAAGATGATTTTTATTTGAAAACTCAAAGGCGGACTGTGACACCCTACCCACACCAGGCAGTCCTGTCACGTATATAAAACACCCCTGCAGACAGTGGGACTCTATCTTACTTCTTTCCTGATCATAGCTCCACCTTGAAATGCTGTTAATATTAGAAGTGAGGAAATTTCTCCTGAGAAAACCTCTTTTTTTTTTTTTTTTTTCTTCTTCAGCTAAGTCTGGCTACAATTCCTCCAATCTTCTCTGTAAGGGAAGAAGATCTTGGTGGAAGTGCAACTGTCCTATCCTTGAGAAAGAGTGTGTCTCGCATCTCAGGGAGTTGCTTTTATTGACTGTGGAGGCAGCAGATGGTGCTGGTTGTACTTTCCTAATCAGAGACTCAGAATCTGCTTGTCCCTGTGTGGCCTAGTTTTCCTTGACTTCAGGATGCTTCTTGGTAGATACACTCTTAAGACAGCAACACAATTCATGGCAGCTTTTCATGCCGCTGTCCCCAGAGTAATTTGTGGAGTGAAATGATGCTCTTTGGAACCAGCTGAATTTCCCTTTGTTTGAACCTCTCCAGCAGCAGCAACTCAGCCATGCAGTTGTTGCTATTATTGCTTGGGTTGCTCCCAAAATACACTGGTTGCCGCTCAGGCATGTAGGAAGTCTGAAGTGCCCTGAGACCTTGCCGTTGAAAACAGAACAGAGGGGCAAATGCAAGCAGTGTTTTAGAGGCGACATAGGGTAGAAGTCTGTCAGCTGCAGTTTGGGCTTCCTTCTCTGTTGTTATTGACTTTGATCCACCATAAATTGCTCCAGGATGCAACGTGGGGGCCTGAACATAAATTCTGACCGGCTTCTGGCTTTTCTCAGGCAACATGGAAAAAACATGTTGAGAACCACTTGTACCCTTGGTATGCCCTTTCCCTACCAGCTGTTAGGCTGGAATAAGGGCAGTTCACAAGGTTATTAGCAGCTACTCAACAGCAAGGAATAAAACGCCACTTGTCCTCTGACACATAGTTGTCTTGGCAGGCTTAGGGTTCCTCCCTCAGCCCTCCAGAAGTCCTGGAGACTGTCACCTTCAAACACACGCACGACCGTGATTTTAAAAACCTGAGATGTGAGCGTTGATGTTTGGTCGCCATTGAAAGCCGTTTGCTTTTCTGCTGTTGCTTCGTGGTGGTTCCTGCCAAGGAACATGATCTCATGTCCTGCCTACAAAGTTAAGGTGAAGGCTCTTGGTTCAGAGCCTCGGTGCCTGTTATGTTTTAAAGGTGCAATTTGTTTCCTGTCTTGTTCCAGGTCCTTTTTTGGAGTTTCCAGCATTTTTGAGTGATTCTCTGGAAGTCCTTTATCTGAACGACAATCAGCTGGACTCTGTCCCGCAGTCCGTTTGCCTTCTGAAAGGTTTAACAGAACTTTATTTAGGAAAGTAAGTCTGTGTCCTGGAAAAGCTATGCAGTGTTATTTCCGTGTTGTTTTAGTGACCAGTCTTCTGTGGAGCACCACCCCAGATGCCCAGTGCTTTTGAAGTCAAAAAGCTGGAAATAGTCAGCCCCTTGTTAGAACTGGGCCCATCATTTACTTTAGATAAGGAGGAAGCTGGCCTTTTGAATTAGGGAAGATGATCTAATGCTTTGAACACAGGCCTGGGAATCTGATGTGCCTCTAGTTCATTCTGGCTTTTTTTGCTGTCAGCTTCTATAGTGTTAGAGTCAATAACTCATCATTTTTGCCTTTGTTTCCTCAACTGTCCAGTAACGATGATTACATTTGTCCGCCTCTGAGGATAAATTGAAGTTATACATGACTTTTAGGGTGGAAATTACTATTAAAGTGCTGAGTAGTCTTATTAAAATGTTAATGGAAGATTTCTGCAAGGAGAGAATAGTGTAATCTGAGAGTCCGTGAGAGCAGCTACTTACACACAAAGCCTGGTTGTTGGTAGATTTATTTGTTTTTGTACAGTAACCCTGGTATCCGAGAGCTTCCTCCAGAACTTGGACAGCTGGCTAATCTCTGGCAGCTGGATATCGAGGAACTAAATATCAGTAACGTTCCTGCAGAGATCAGAAAAGAGGGTAAGGCTGAACCTGTGTGTTCTTTATTAAATTGACTGAACGTATAATGCAAATCGCTTCCTTTTAATGGTCCTGAACAGGAACAGTGTGTGCCCAAGCCCTTGTTGTGGTTAACTGGGGTTGCATTGGGAAACCTCCTACGCATATTTGCAAATTTGATAATCGGTGCTAAGCTCTGGCTATATGATCAATTTAAGATAGATCACATGTTAAAATGATGACTTACAAATGCAGTATTTCGTTTGCAATATGCATGCCAGATGAATTCCATGGCTTGCTTCCTGAACGTGTATATTTTAGGGTATTTAGATGGTCTTTCTAAAGACTGGAGTGTTTAGGATCAACATTCACAGTCACATTGAAGTGACTTTATTGTAAGCGGCTAGGTTTTTGGATCTATTACAATACTGTCTTCTTTTTTGTGTATTTTAATAAGAAAATCCCGTGGGAACAGAGTTATTAGGAATTATTCCTTCTCCAGCACACTGTTGAAGCCTAAATCTAATTTTAACTGGAAACATAAAAGTAGAAGGAAAAACTGAGTATTTTCCAATACTAAATTAGTATTTTATGTTTCCTTTGAGCTTCTGAAGTATACGAGCCACGGCATTTGTTTCTTCTTACAGTGCTCCATTGTAGACTCTCGGAGCAATGACCTTTTTCTGGGGTCTCTGTCTCAGGTTTGTCCACTAGAGGTTTCTTTGTTTATTCTCTGGGTTGTCTCAGCCCACAGCGAAACGGCAGGGAAAATATTAATTCAGCTGATGTGTCTGCAGCGGTAGGTTTTGCGCAGTCCTGCTGGACATGTGTACATGTGTAACTGCTAACCACAGCTAAAGCCTGTTCGCTTCCCCCCGTAGGCCCTAAAACAGTGCTGGCGTACTTACGAGCCCAGCTGCGCAGAGCAGAGAAGTGTAAGCTAATGAAGATGATCGTTATCGGTCCTCCACGGCAGGGCAAGTCAACGCTGATTGAGATCCTACAGACAGGAAAAGTCCCTCAGATGATGCACAGCGATGCCACCATACGTACAACCAAATGGGAGCTCCCCAAGCCGGTGGGACACAAGGCAAAGGTGAAAAACAGTCGAAGATCCTTAGCCCCAAGTGGGATTTTTGAGCCCCGCAGTGTCCCTTTTGCATTAAAATAGCCTGCCCTTTAATAAAGAACAGTTTCTATTACCTGTGAGCCAGACCTCGCAAGTGACATGTCTTTAGATCTGTCACAATTCCTCTGTTTCATCTCCAGTTGGTACTAGAGGACAGTTCTGTTTTCCTGAGCGCTCAACTTTGTATCCTAAAGAGAGAACGCCATGTGTAGACTGCCTGAATTCTGGCTTTCCCAGCTCGAGTGGTTTTTGGACACTGATTCTGAGAGAATGTTTTAGATCAGCTTCTCTAAAGCAGATTGTCCTTTCATTTGGGGCCAGAAAATGGGACATTAGTACCTGAAACTGGACTCCCTTGATATCAGAACTATCCTAAGTGGGGAAGGTAGGTGGAAGGTAGGATGTCTGACCTCTGGTGGGATCCAGGGATGTCTAAGGCATACCTTAAACACCCAAATCTCAGAAGGCTCGTTCAGGGAACCCGTTGACCCATACTGAACTCATTTGGACAGGACTGAATTCGTTCAAGCATTTGTAGGTGGCCCTGTCCACCGCCTGGGTAGCGACACAGGTATTAGAGCAGACCTGAGGGTGTGCAAACACATGGCTCTCCCTTCCTGGATGAGAGCCGTGACACCAGACTGTTTTGGAAGGGGCAGAGGAGCCTGCTGCGTTCAGCTATTCTGCAGCAAAGAGGACAGAGACAGAAAGAAAAAGAGGAAGCACAGCCCAATTCTTTATAAAGAGAAGACTTTGGTAGGAGAAGGGATTCGTGTTGATTTTGTGTTGAAGAGCAATTGAGTGAAATAAAAACCTAGACAGCACCGGAGACCTGGGGTGGAGACAAGATGCTGAACGGGCTTTTGTCCCTACCTCTGAGTCTCTCTCTCTCCATACAAGTACTCACAGCTGAAGGTCTTTTGGGTGAGCAAAGCAGTCCTGGTGCTGGTTAGGGCTTGGTTTAAACAACATGGAAGTTCTGTCTGTTTCTGGGAGGCTTCAAACTGGGACTATGCTAGGAGATCAGAGCCCTACTGAGATACTTGGCTTCTTGCTGAAATCTCATAGGGTGGTTTGTCATGTGGGATCAGTCAGTATTTGGACCAAGATCCCACTTGGTGTTACGTGATGCTCTGAGGATGGTGGCCGGAGCAGGGTTTGGTTTTCTGCTCAGTCACAGGCTTCTTGCCTCCCCAAGGCCAAGTGATTTAGGGATGGAGCTTCCAAGGTACGTAGGTGCTTCCTGCTGCAACTGGGAGCCTGAGTACCGTTTAAGTGGAGAGCCATGCTCCCTCTTAGTGCTCTTGTGGGGCTGCACAGAGGATGGATGCTGAGATACGTGGAAGAGAGCCAGAACTAGAGGGGCCTCCATTTACGTCTTGCCCCCAAAATCAGTGAGTCTGATTTATGATAGCTGTAATTCTGGCCCATCTCTGGTGTGACGCACGTCAGAAGCCTCCGAGCAGTGTGCAGGAGGTGTTTATGAAAGGCTTGAGAAGTTTCCCATCTCCTGAGCATCTCTATTCTGTTTGGCTCAGTTCGGGCTGAGCTCAGTGGAAGTGATTTCAGCAGGGGGTTTCCTGTTCCCCATAGCAGTGGCAGATAAGTAGCTTCAATGGTCCCGTCGAGCGTGGCACAGACAAGGATGAAACAGTTTCTATTCCAGATGCAACGAAATACAGGGCTCAGAATGAGACCCTTGTTTGTACTGGAGAATCCACAGCATTAACTGGAGATTTACCAGCATCAAGGGCACCTCTATCGTTTTAGCAGCAAGTAATTAGGCTTGATTTCCTGTGGGGAAGTGGTAGCCATGCTTAACAATTGCTTGTTGATTTGTCTTTCCTGGAGGCACAATTAGGACATTGAAACCCTTCTTGTGTCATACATTATGCAGGCGTAGGTTTATACTTCAGCTATTATCTCCCTGTGATTTACTGCAACCGTTTGATTTGAACACTTCTCTTTGTCTAAGTAGGTTGATTCAGTGGAGTTCAATGTCTGGGATATCGGAGGCCCAGCAAGCATGTCTACAGTCAATCAGTGTTTCTTCACAGACAAAGCATTGTACATAGTGGTATGGAACTTGGCACTGGGGGAAGAAGCTGTGGCAAACTTACAGTTCTGGTTGCTGAACATTGAGGTAAGAAGTCACTGGTGGGCTTTGGGGTCTCTATTTGTCAAGTAGTAGCTCAGCACACAGATATATGATATTACAGATTCTTTTTGGTCTGCTTGTAAAAACTCTGCAAGCTATGAATTTTGCATAGCTTTTGGAATTAATTTTCCATTGCGCTGGGGGCGTATCGTTATATTTAACGGTTTAAATTTATCATTTGCTTTGTTCTCCCTCACACACATCAGAGAATGAAACAAAAGCCGATTTATAAACCCTTGCTAAGTAAGGCTGAACATACTTATTTTGGAATTAGTGTTTGACCACACTGTGCTCCGAGGGGGGTTGGAAGCATTTGCTTTCTTGTGTGGGTTAGACACACATTAGTCTTGAGGTTATATTTTTAACACTTTAGATTCAGATCAGCTAGAGAGTATCTCCCAGACAGCTCTCAGCTGAGACTCACAGCTGCAGTGAATGTGTTGGTGTTGATTGATTTTTATAATACCATGTTCCTCATTTTTTGTAAATGTTTATTATTTGATATGTGTCTTAACATTACATACACAAAAATGGTCTCCAAGCTCGTGCCCTTCAAAAAAGAAACACCTTGACTGGGAGAACACACCAGGGAAGTTCTCTACGTGCTTACCCTGTGCCTATACTCTTCATTAGCCCCCAGGCAGAATATTGGGCCAGGCGGGCCCTTTGCTCTGGCTTGGTGCAGCCGTCACTCCTGTGTCTGCACAGGGTTCGAGTTCGGTGTCGTTCAGGTTGGGAGATTTCAGTGAGCGTCATAAGAGGGAAATGGATCAACTGCAAATAAGCATGTAGTTCTGCATCTGAATATTACTCTGTGGTCAAAGTCGTTTGGATCGGCAGGCTGATCCCTGCTTAAGCCTGTGCAATCCCATTGTATTTGGCAGCATGTTCCCTGAAATCTGGATACGTTCCAGTGCTGTAATAGAGTCATGCAAGGGTTGGAAGAAACCACGAGATCATCTAATCCATTCCTTTGCACTGATTCAGGATTAAGTAGAGTTAGACTTTTCTAGCAGTTTCTCTTACCTCTACATATACCTTCAGTAAAAATTTCGTATAACTTCCCCAGTTGTCCATTTGAGAGTGTAACTAACCTCTTTCAGGATATCAGAGTTATTTCCTCTGGCCACAGGTTAAGCGAACTTCTTTTCCTTTCTCCGGGCAGACATAGTTCCCATCATTTAGCTGACACGTAGCAACTTAATACCACATGGCAACTCCCTTTATGGTAAGCCCTGATGTAATAAACCCAAACTGACAGTTTCCTGCTCTGCAGTAGCAGCAGACGATTAAGCCATGTTCTGCAGGAGAACTTCTGTAATACCCAGATCACTTGTTGCTCTTGTCAAGCTGCCACGACAGGTTACCTCCATTTTATATATATATTCCGTTTTATTGATGTATATAACTACCCCCTCTTAAATATTATATTTTTCACATGTCCTCACTGAATTTACCGTGACGTAATCTGGATGAGATCATTGGCAGTGTTTTCTCTTACAGGCCAAAGCTCCAAATTCAGCGGTGTTAGTGGTAGGGACACACCTTGATTTGATTGAAACTAAATTCCGCGTTGAGAGAATAGCAACGCTGAGGGCATACGTCTTGGCTCTCTGTCGGTCTCCCTCTGGATCCAGAGCAACTGGCTTCCCAGATATCACATTCAAGCACCTGCAGTAAGTACTTGTGCCTTTATGAAGCTCAGTCACTCTATTTGGTGTCACTTCAAACAATTTTGTAATACTTGATCTCCTTGGCAACCAGGCTGATTTAAAGACTCCTCAGCATTGCATTTAATCTGTTTTTGACTGAGATACTGTATTATAATCAGAGAGAAGTTCAGTGTTGCTCAGAGGTCTGATCATGGGTGTGAGAGCTGGAAGCTCCGAAGTCATGACCTTGGCCAGCCTGTTTTAGTGCTCCTGCTCCACTCAGGTTTCTCACCATGAAATGGTGATAGTTTATTAGTCACAAGGAGAGAAGATCCAGATTTAATTAACGCTGCAAAGCTTGAGAGCATGACTGTTACAGGGTGGGTGCTGCTGGGCTGTGTTAAGGGGAGGCTGTGTGGGAACCTCGTGCCACCTGACGTGAGAACGCAGCTCACGTGGCGGTGTTGGCAGGGCGAGGAGTGGGTCAGCCCCCTCAGCCCCTGGCAGTCCAAACCTGTGCCATCTGAGTTCTCCGGGTGTGATAACGGAGAGGTGGTGCTGTCTGGCAGGTCGGTGTCGGTCAGGCCGTGGAGTGTGACGCCGCTCCCTCCCTTCAGCTGGTGGAGAATGCCCTTGGGGGGAGAGGAGGATTGTGGGGCTGGGAAAGAAGCGGGTCTGTCAGCCAAGGGAGCGCACAGCACAAGGGGAGCGTGGATGCAGCAGGCTGGCACCGAACAGTGTGAATTCGCCAGTGCCTGGGGCAAGAGCAGGTGGCGGCTGGCAAGTAAAGAAGGGCGCTGCGATGTCCCCAGCGCTTTGCATCTGCTGCCTGGCAAAGTCGTCGGGAGACCTCCCACGCTCTGTTCCGCAGCCACAAGTCGGGCATCCCAGCTGGCTCCTTCCTGTTAGGAGGAGTCCCAGGGACCCGGTGTGAGGCACAGAGACTCACAGTGAGAAAGAGAAACCTTTGTGGTTCGGTCTCCTCAGACCTCTTTTCCCATCCCCACAGAGCATCCTAACGTGATCTCAGTCATTCTGTCTCAAGGGGACTTTCTTTCACCCTGCCAACATCCAGCACGTTCCCTTTCTTCACCTTCCTTTTTCCCTGCCATTTCCTCCCAGTTGGAGTTGGGCTTGATTACATACCTCCTCCCTCCCGTGCCTCTCCTTCACACCCCATCATCCACCCGGATGGGGCTCTGGGCAGCCGGAGGAGCGAGGAGTGTGTGCTGTGAAAGCCTTGTGTGGGTGAGCGCAGAGTGCTTTTATCAGTGCTGGTCCTCCAGCATCCCAGTGAGTGCATTCTCCCTGGTGCCACTGATGGCTGAGGTTTAAGATAAAACATAGTGCTTTAGAAAAGGATTTTCTGTCTGCCACAGGAACGTGTGTAGGATCAGTTAGAAAGACCCTTTGTTGGGGAAAGTGGAAGAGAACCGTTCTTATCCAGCCCACAAATAGGCCAAAAATAGTAGGAGCTGGAGAGAGCAGGTTTTCAGCTGCTAAAGAGATGATGAAAGCCAGCTTTTAGGATCTAAGCATCAATTCCCAGATCACAGGATCCAGCTGAGCAAGGGCCAGAGTGAGGGTGGGAAAAGGTGTCTGGTAGTCATCATCGTGCCTCTTTGATCTGAGATGGGGAGAACTGGACTCGTCTCCAGTGATTGCTGGACCACAGTGTTTTCCTCCTTCCTGCAGTCCCTTCCAGGATGTGTGCAGCCCTGAAGGGAAGAAGCGTGGTGACTTTGGTTGGGGTGCCAGGGAAGTCCCTAGAGGTCACGGGGACAGAAGAGCAGTGAACAGCAAATGAAGCAGGCAGAGCAGAGGTTGGCCTAATATATCTTTTCCAGGCTTCTTTGTATTTTGCTCCAGAGCTAAAAATGCTCACTGACAGCCTTCCTCCCATTCATCTGACACAGGAAATTTAAAGTCACTGATAAGAGAAAGTGAGCCTGGAAAGGAAGCCAGTGTACTGATAAGGTTTGATAATCTTCACCCTTGCATGACTTTTGCAGTGAGCTCTCATGTAGGACTCTGGAAGGCCTCGATGGACTCCGACAGCTGATTTTTCATGTCACTTGCAACATGAAGGACGTTGGCAGCTCCATTTGCTCACAGAAACTTGCAGGGAGATTGGTGAGAACTGTGCTTCCTAGTGGTGATTCTTAGCAAAGCGGGGGGGCTTTTTGGGGGCTTGGTTTTGGGTCGAGAGGTGAACTTTAGGAGTTACTGTTGATGCAGGATGCACGTGAAGTAGATAAGATGGCTATCTGGCTTTGGGAAAAGACAGCACTGTAAGATCCCTCTAAAGGGGAGACGAGTTAGCCAGTTCATCTCCAGCAGAGTGATTGCTGTCTGATAGTGATGCTGCCATTTTTCTCATGTGGTTTGCAGATACCAAGAAGTTACCTTAGTCTTCAAGAAGCTGTCCTTTCAGAACAGCATAGAAGAAGTCAGAGTGATGATGTACAGTATTTAACAGACAGACAAATAGAACTGATCATTGAGCAAACTCCTGGAAATGATATCAAAGACTACGAAGACTTGCAAACTGGTAGGTCAGAGCAGACCAGTAATTTCTTGGAAATCAATGCGTTTGACCAATTGAAATGTGCCATAAGTAATAAAAAGCGGGGGAAGCCCACTAGATAATTGCTGTGCCAAAAAAACAGTTACAGAGTGCTCTACACCTGTGTGGAGGTCACTTTGGAAACTGATAAGATATAAAATTAGTAGTAGGGCTTTGGGGGAGAGGGCTAGGAACTTTCTAGGATGGTCTGAGGCTACTAATTTGGGGGTTTTTTTTAAACCAAGCTTTATCTGATTTTATTTCTGCTCTGTGAAGAATGAGGGTTGCATAGTTTCGAGGCTGTCTTCTCTGTAGGGCCCCTGTCCTGTGGTTTTTTTACAGAGGCCTTGCTTTGCAGGAGACAGGGAGAGCCTTTCCCCGTGAGAATGGCAGGAGGAGGATAAAGGGGAGTGTGATGGGGACAGAAATACTGACTGTAAAGCACCGAGATGTGGGTTTTACAAGAGGAGTGCCAGATAGCAGCACTCCTTAGATAAATGTTATTCTCTTGGCTTGGCTACAGGCTGGTTATATCTGGTATGCATAAAACTGCACAGACTGCTTCATAATCTTACTCATCTGCACTGTGGTTTCCTAATGCTGGTCTATTGCTAATCTACAATTCTTTGGGTTTTTTTTTGCAGCGATTAATTTTCTCATAGAAACGGGTACACTACTGCACTTCCCAGACACAAGCCATGGCCTGAGAAACCTCTACTTCCTTGACCCCGTCTGGCTCTCCGAGTGTCTACAGAGGATTTTCAACATCAAGAGCTCCAAGTCTGTAGCTAAGAATGGAGTCATCAGAGCAGAGGATCTCAGGATGCTGCTAGTTGGGACGGGCTTCACTGAGCAAACTGAAGAGCAGTACTTCCAGTTCTTGGCCAAGTTTGAAATTGCACTGCCTGTGGCCAATAACAGGTATGTCGAAAACTAGAGAGGCTTAGCCAGGCTGGAGAAAAATGGCCACTTAATCAGCGGATATTAACAGGCTTTGTCTCTGTAAGCAGTTGTCTTGACAAGGATCTGCCTGCGAGAAAATATTTGAGTGCGTTAAACAGCGTAGTGGAAGGCACCCATCCGTTTGGGCTGCCTTTCCTGGCATGAGCATCCTTTGTTCCAAACAAGCTAGTTTGAAAACTTTCCAGAGCAGGTCTTTGTCCACTCGGTGCCTTGAGGCTGATGACAGGCTCAGCCACCAGCACGGAGAGGCAGTGGCACCGCCAGGGATGTGGCGATGAGCAGGTGGAAGCCCTAAGTGCTCAGCTGCAGCTGAGAGAGGATGTGAGGCTCGGGGCTGCCAGGCCTGAAATATAGATGGGCTGCAGTCATCTGTTTCCAGTGAAAGATCCTCGCTCCAGAGTGTGGCAGAAAACTTTGGGTAATCAATAATTATGTCAGCCCTGAAAGCAGTAGTATTTTATTTCTAGCAAAATCAGGAAAGTGTCGCTTTGGTAGCAATGTGATTTTCTTAGTTTTTAGCCTCAGTAGGTGTTGATCAATAGTTTTCCTAGAAATGGCCTAGGAAACCTCATTCTCTTTAAATGTTAATGAGTCCTCCTCCCCTCTGCCCCCCGATCTCTTTTCCTCTGGGCAGAGTTCCCTGCTATTTTTCTCTCTCCCATCTGCTTGGCGACAGCCTGTTGTTGCGTTAGCGGTGAAACCATCGTTGTGTTGCACTTTGGATGTGGCATTTGCATTTCACTTCCTTGCCCTTCCAGGACAGCACGGCTGCATCGCCCTGAGCCTCTCGGGAGCTCTGAATGCCAGCACAAGTGCAGCATTCTCTGTGCTGTCATTATGCCTGTCACTTATCCAGTCCCGGATGCCAACAAATTTTCTCAGGCTTAACACAGATAAAGCAGCAATGTTTCTGCTTAGTCCAAAATGCCTTTTGGACTCCTTGTCACTATCTGCCATTTTTCTCCAAGGCAATTACATTGTCTGTGCCTCGGGAACAAGGAAACTGCTTTTTCATGGCCTGCCCAATCTTTTTTAGAGCAATCCAAGCCACATTAGCAGAATATTCTTCCCACTGATGGACTGTAGCTGTAGCAGGTTGGATTAATTTAATGTACTAGCCAGACACAGAGCAGTTACTTGTTACTGTGCTTGTGCAATTATTGTCCAGATTGCCGGATAGGGTTTCTGTGCAGTCAGTAGAGAAAGCAGCTGCCAGTTTCTGTTCTGAAAGAGTGGATGGGGGCATGTTTCACATATTTTCAAAATTTGCATTGGCTGTTGTTCAGGAGCGTCGAACCACCATCTGTATTATAATCCACTATATAGTTGTGGTCCAGAAGGGCCTCACTGGCCTTCTTACACTCCTCGATCCTTTCTTGGATGTGCTGAGGAAAATTTATTGGCTGTCATATGATGCATCCACTACCTTTATAGAGCAAGAACTTTTCATTTGATGCACTCCACTTTTCTGCCTAAGGTGCATGTAATTTGCCTTTGTTCCGCTTGTTAAAATAGGGTTAAAAGTATGACCGTTCTTACTGTAATTTATAAGTGAAGAGACATTTTTATCAGTTTTACATTCCAAAGATGTTTCATGGAATGGATAATTCGATCATGTAAAATGTCATCAGATGTTATGGACTGTGACATATGGAGCAAGCTGTTGTCTAGTGACGGCTGGTTTTTCTGAGCTGATATTTCAGGTTTTACAGAATACTGCAGCTGCTAGAGGGAAAATGTGGTAGGCTTAAAGCATTGGATTTGGACCCAGCATTAGTTCTAGTTGTGTGCCTAGTTCCTGCCACTGTTATTTTGGTCAAGTCCCTTGGCCATTTGCCTTAGTGCTGTCATTATGCCCGTCAATGATGAGCCCCAGATGCCGACACATTTTCTCAGGCTCAACACTGATAAACCAGCAGTGTTTCTGCTTATAAGCAAATAAAATTTTTGATCTTATAGGCATCTTGGAATGTATTTGGTACAGAAGAGTATCATTGTCAAGGGATTTATTGGCAGGTATTGAAAGCCATAAGCTCATGGTTTTCAAAACAGTTCTAGTCTTCCAAAAGGTTTTAGCTTCCCAAATACTAAAGGTCAGGACAAATGAATAGTCTGTGCTTACTGGGAGTTCTGAAAATAATTTGAAAACTTTGTGGTCCTCTGCACCAGCGTAGCTCTGTTCCTTCTGACTGCCAGGCTCAGATAGCACTGAGTCTCCTCCATGCTTGGACAAAGAACCTAATAACTTGATTGCAGGAGGAGGCTGAGCCAGACAAGTGATATCTCTGCTGGCATCAGTCTGACAAACTGAGCTCTTGCCCTAGGAATTTGTCAGGGATGTGGCAGGGAGTCCCATCAGCTGCAGTATGGTGCAGGAGAAAACATTGTCATGTTGACCCATAAGATGCTCTCGTTCTGGGACTGGGATGAGAGCCAGAGCAATCAGTCCCTGCAGCCCCTAACTAACTGCCTCATTGCTACTTCCCACAACACCTCCTCTCCCCACCTTCTGGGCTTACTGAAGCTGAGCTGCTGTAGGTTGTCTTTACATTTATCTTCTGTTCCACATAGGAGCACAGCTGTAATTCTCTGCTTACTATCAGGGCAGAGTAGTAAAGATACCAAAAAAACAAGTCCCAACATCACAGCTGTTCTAATGACTCTTATATTTTAATGCATTTAATTTGTGGTTACCCAAACATCCTGCTCATTACATCCATTTTAGCCCTGTCCAATAGCCCTGGCTGAATTATGTAATGTCTGTGTTGCCTCTGCTTGCTTCCATAGTGTAAATGAATTTCTCCATGTATTGCTGCAGTGCCTTTAGTCTAAAAGCTTTTTTATATGCAGTAGGCTGTGCCATTAAAAATCTCTTTGGAGACTGAATCGCCTTATTATCCGGTAACAATGTACTCACTGTTACAAGCTGTAGCTAAAATTTGAGCTGTTGAATTTGATGTGTTTCAGCTACCTCCTCCCTCATCTGCTTCCTACCAAACCAGCATTAGATATCCACGGGTTCTGCCACCAGACCACAAACACAGTCCAAAGGGTCTTCAAGATGAGTTTTGTCCCAGTTGGCTTTTGGCAGAGATTCATCGCCCGAATGTTAATTAGCCTGGCAGAAATGGACCTCCAGGTAAGTTACTGCATCTCTCTGCAAGCAAAAGAAGACAGCTCAAGTTGTTGTTCAGCATAAGCGTGAGTGTCTCTTCACATTCAGCTTGCTTCAGTCACAGACTCCAATAACATTATTTGAGTAAACAGGGAAAGATGAGACTCTGCAATCAAAATCTGATTCTTTTTTCACAGTAGGTGTCATTTAGAACAGCAGATTGGCACTGGGGAAGAAAGCCTGTGTTCTCCACAGCCTCTGGAAGGTCTCAGTACCTCCAGCATCTTCCAGTTATACGTAATTAGAGTTCTGCCTGCGGCTGTTGTCCATGACTGTTCCCCTGGGCCAGACTCTGCTCGTGTTGTTTGCCAGTGGAGATCTGGAATAGCTCCACCAAAGTCAGCTATCTGAATCTATATGGGCTTAAATGAGAAGAAAATTACAGGACTGCTTGCGGGATAATGAGTGCAAGCAGGCGCCCTATTAGTGCAAGTGGTATGCATATCATTACAGTAGTGTTTGTAAGGTTCTGAAAGCGAAGTGAATTTTGATGTTGTTACAGACATATTTTTGCAGCAGCTTATATCTGGAAACACAGCCCTGCTGGAAACCGTAATAAATACCCACAAAATATTTTTAGTACTACTGTGGTATCTTCGTAACAGCTATCCATTTCAACTGGGTTCTGTCATGGATGCACAGAACATGGAAAACGTGATACCTGGTTTTCGAAGGTCCTCTGTGTTCCAGGCTTCTCAAACTGTGTAATAGCTTAACCTGTTTTAACGGCCTGTCTTGGCAACCCCTTGCTTGCATCCTCATGGGCGCTACGTAACCCTAGAGCACCTTTGCCTGGGACCTCATCCAGGCCTCGCTGCACTGAATGGAAAGGATCTCGGGCATCAGACCCGTCTGCAGACAAATAAGCGTTAGAGCAGCGAGTGCAGTGGAGTTCTGCAGATTAAGTCTCTGGTTTTAAGACAAAAATACATTCTGCTCTAAGTGCTGGTTTGAAGTCTCTTGGAGAAAAGCCATCTTCCTCCCACTGAAACAGGTGGGAAAGTTAACTCTCTGCATTGAGGGCAGGCTTAATCATTCCCTAGAACATTTAGCTCTTCTTTAGGTTTATAAGACTTCTGCAAATGCAGAATTCATGTAACAAATGTCACAGTTACAGAATTAACTCTGTTCACTGATACAAAATTGTTCCTTTTTGAGCGGCATGAAAAATATTTCCATGGCTGCAAAACCAACTTTTACTGTGTGTATTTTCATTCCATCACAGATTTTTTTTTTTATGAGTACAAGTCAGTCTTTAATGGAGAAGGTATGATAGCACCTGTGAAGGCCAAAGCAACAAGTCACTTACTGCTCGATTAAAACAACATCCTTAAGAGAAAGTTCAATAATTTAATGATTTTCATGCTTTTCTACTTGTTTCAGCTTTTTGAAAACAAGAAGAACACCAAGACGAGAAACAAAAAGGTGACCATCTACAGCTTCACAGGCACCCAACGGAACCGCTGCAGCACGTTCCGAGTCAAAAGGACTCACACTGTTTACTGGCAGGAAGGTCTGTTCGTTACCTTTGATGGAGGCTATCTTAGGTAATTTGTGTTCGTAATGCAGCATGCGTGACAGGGGACTAATAGTGTGTGTGAAACACATCATCTGAATGGAGATGAATGGGCCTGACTCATGCTATATGCTCACTCATCAGTAGGAGAGGAGGCTCTTCTAATAGACATAACTCATCTGGTAACAACTGGTGACCAAAATGATGAGTAACTGATTGTTTGGCAGTTCTGAATAGGTCAACCTGATGTGTTATTGCAGCTACAGATTTAAAGAGGCCTGAAAACCGAACGTGATATTCAGAGCAGATCTCTTTGCCAGCGTAAAATCATGCATTTTCACAGGCAAAGGTTTCCTTACGTCAGTGAGTTTTCCACTGAATCCTAAAACTTCACCACTGTGTGGCAGTAATCCAGATCAATGGAGGTGCTTCTGCGCCGTCAGGCTGCGTGCAGCAGGGACTGTGGACAACTGGGTTAAGCTGGCCAAGGCAGAGTGTCCGCTGGCTGCAAGCCTGGAGAAGACCTGCTGTCCACGTGCTTTCACAAATGCAGAGTAGGCAGCCGCTTAAGGCTTTCACCTTTGTGGTATCTGCAAATGTGTTTGCTCCTACAGTCCCTGGCAAGATAGGGAGGAACCGGTGGTGCTGTTGCATGGTTGGAGACTAAAAGGGCACAGTGACTTTCCTGAGTTCATTCATCTGGGCAGTCTGGGGCTGAGTAGAGACTTGGACCCAGACATCGCAAATCACAGGCTGGAATCCTTAATTCTGGGCCGTGGTGGTGGTCTCCCTATGTACTGGAGGGAGTTACAGAACTCAGCTCTTCGTATTAAAGCTTTTCTTCTTTTTTGGAGGGAATTGCACAAAAATTGTTATGTCCATAAATTTTTCCAAACAGTTTTTGGAAGTTGTATTATTACAATTATTACGCCACTGGAGTTTTATTACCGATTTTTAAAACTGCTAACCCCCCGTCATTCTGTATGGGGCATTTCTGTCAAAACTCTCCATCACACTTGGTTCACTTAGGCCAGAGTTTTCTCTGGGTCTGACCTTCTGTAGCATTTACCGGCATTTTTGTGCAAGAATTCTCTTCTGAATGTTATTTGCAGAACAGACTGAATTGAAAATCATCCTCAAAGCTAGGTCGCTTTGTATTTTGATTGCTTATGAACTAGGTGTTATTATGTAACTCAGGTTTCCTGCAAGAAAGTTAGTTGACGCTGATACTTCACAAAAGCTTCATGGGGCTGTCTTTGGCTTTCTTACACAGTGTCGAGTCTTCTGATGTGAACTGGAAAAAGAAAAAAAGCGGTGGAATTAAAATCATTTGCCAGTCAGAAGTGAGAGACTTTTCAGCAATGGCATTCATCACAGATCATGTCAACTCTTTGATAGACCAGTGGTTTCCTGGTAAGAGAACTACTGTAATTTTCTGCGCAGTATCATGTCTTTTTAACAGAAGGCTCTTTGACAGAGCTCTCCGGGCGCACAATATTGTGTGTTAATTGAAGACCCCGCAGGCTCTGTCAGTCTCAAGCCGATAAAGTTTGAGAAAAGCTGATAACCTGCAGGCAGATCAAGATTGTTTGCCAGCACACCTTGGTCTAGACATTGTGTCTTTCAGCCCATCGGTCACAGCAAGCACGGGTGAAACATCACAGTTCAAACAGGACCTGCTTCCGTAGGAGTTCAAAAGACTCCTCCAGTGCTCGTAGCAGGGACAGGGTTTGGCCCAAACCCCTTGGCAGTGTCCCGTGATGACAGAGCTCGTTCTGGGGTGGGCTCAGCATTTACCCACCATTTCTAACACCCTATAGTTTATAAAATTGTGATGTGAGAGGCATGAGTGAATGTGATACCAAGGACTCTGTGCCAAGGTAACTTCCTTGACTCCTGCAGTTGTTTTTCCTCTGATCAGCACAGATCCTGCTGTTACCCAGCGGGCTGTTTGCAACCCCAATACACTTTGTTTAAAACCAAAACAAAATCTGAAGTGTTCTTTGTCGTCCCACACTGGTCTAGCAAGCAGTGCCAAAATCTCTTAATTGGAGGCTCTCTGGAGGGGACAGTTGTGCACTCTCACGTATTCAGGTTCTGCATGTTGTGAAGATAAAAGAAGATTTTATTTACCTTTGGATTAAAATAATGATAAAGTTAATCACTGAAGCTTGAGAAGAGTCATGACTTCAAAGGCTACAGCCTGTATTCACCCAGCCTAATTGTAGGCGTTTAATGGAGCCTGTCACCACAAAACCCCTCTGCAGTGTCAGTGGGAGAGGAGCGAACCTCCCAAAGGTTTGGTTTTGGTAGAATTCACGTTTCCTCCAGAGGGGCTGAAAACCTTGCCTGTGAGGGAGCCCACAGTGCCCGTGTTCCTATCGTGGGTGCTGCAGGTGAGTGCTTACTCCCAGCCCGCACCCGGCGTGCGCAGCGTGCCGTGCCTCCCAGTCCGCTCCCGTTCCTGCTCCCGTGCCTGCTTGCTGCCTGAAGCCGTCTGGCAGCTCGCAGGGTGCGAAGCAGATGGGGCTGGGGCTCCTGGGCAGCCTCACAGCTGCCACCCTTCTCCTGCACGGTCATGCTCTTCAGCGTACACAGGGATCCCTGTATGCAGTTCACACAGAGACACCCGGCAAGCAGGAGGTTCTCTCCAGTGTTTTATTCATATACTTGTAATTTCTACTGGTCTCGACTGTATTTTCTTTGCAAGACTGTGCATTACCTGTGACCAAAGCAGAGTGGCTGTTAAGTTATGTCACCAGTCCTTTCTCCTCAGTGCTGTCCCTGCTATCTGTGTATGCTTTGCAAAAAGCTATTTTCTTATTCCAGTCAATACACTGCAGCAAACTGCAGCTTTCATGAGTGTGACCATTTTCAGCTGGTGGATCAAGGTAATGACTGTAGACAGTTGAATGCACTAGGAACTGTTGTTCTTTCTCATTTGTGTGGGTGTTATCTGTTTTCTTGCTTACTTTGAAGCGCTTACAGCCATGGAGAGTGACGGCACGTTGCTGATGGAGCAGTATGTGCCCTGCCACATCTGTGCAGCTTCCAAGCCGGAGGAGAATGAGTGTGGTGAGAAGGCGGAGGATGCGCAGTACTTTAACATGGAGGACTGTGTCCTGACTGCCATTGAACTGGACTATATCATGTGTCCTAACCACCCTGACATCCCCGTTTCTCTCCAAGAGCTGGTCCCAGAGCTTTTCATGACCGATTTTCCTGCCAGGTAATGTTATTTGATAGCCTTTGGTTAAATTTTAGTGTACCTATGTAATTTGGTTGGATTTTTTCCCTAAGTCATTTCTGCTAGAGAAACATACTGACCACAGGAAACAAATTCATCCGCTCTCAATCCCTGCTTTGGCAATTCATCCTAAACTGCGTTCCTGGTGGTCAGCACGCTTGCTTAGACAATTGCTGTGTGCTGACCCGAGTCACCACTTCAGGGCTTCTTTGAGATCACTGTGGTGCAATGTGAAAGTCCCTTTTTAAAGCCACAGCTGTCCTGCATTGCCCAGTACTCTGGCCAGAGCTTCCTGCAGTTGGAGTCTTTCTGGGATTCCAGCAAGGAGATTTTAATACGGCAAAACCAAAAGGAAGTGCTGCTGCGTCAATAGATCGGCACTGAAACTGCCTTTAGTTTTGAAGAGCCTGTAGGTGAGTGAATTTATATAGACACCACTAGAGAATTCACGTTGAGTCGAGGCTCCTGCTCGGCTGAGGGCTGTTGGATATGTTGTAGTAGTGTGGCAGTCCTGAACAGCTGAAACAGCTCTTCCCTACCCGTAGCAGCACTGCCAAATCTTTAAGCTGCTTAACTGCATTCCCAGATGGGTTCGGTCTTATACCCCTTATTACTTAGTGCATAGAGCAAGACGCCTCCTGACAGCAGGCAGAGGCAGGAGACCAATGTCTCTTTCGGTTCACGCTCTCTCAGACCTTTCTGTGCCCAGTGCAGAGCCGTGAAACCTCTAGACCAAACTGTGTCCCGTTGGCTGCTGTCGGAGCTTTCTGTGCTCCCACAGGCCCCTGTTCCTTTCTTGGGGTCATTTTACTGGGCAGACACCCCATCGGCTCGTCATGACAGCCCTCCTCGCATCCTAGAGATTTATTTGACGGGTGCGAGGCGAGTGGAGATGTTTGAAGTGTGAACAGCTGTAAAAGTAGTCTCTGGAAGAGCGGGGAAATGATGAATTGCAGCCTGGGAACAGTAAGCTGATTTGAATAATCAGATTTCAGAGTGTGGGGCTGTTTATAAACATCCTGTCCTGCCTCAGTGGAGAAAAGAGGAACAGGAGGTAAATGAAGCCAAAAAATCGTTAATACAGATAAATGGTATAAATATCTACCTGCCTCATCTGCTTGGAAAAGGAGCTTATGTGCTTTCCAGATCTGTTTGATTCTTGTGGGATAAATTAGTAAAAAGCCTTTTTTTTGCTCATTTGCCCAAGTTACTGTGAGAAATCTATTGTACAACATGAGCCAGCATAGAGTACATTGACATGACCAAGGTAGTTCAGGTGATCCAATCCTCTCAGTAGATAAGACAAGAACCTGTTAGGGATTTGGAAATGGAAATCACGTTCTGAAAATGGAAATCACATTAAAAACATGAATTTACAATGTCTTTGAAACTTTTAATTAAAAAGCTCCAATCTCTTTTTGGCAGACTATTCCTGGAAAATAGCAAACTGGAATGCAGTGAAAATGAAAACAACGTTCTTGGCCAGGGTGGAAGTGGGACCGTTATATATCGGGCACGATACCAAGGAAAACCAGTGGCTGTGAAGAGATTTCAGATTAAAAAATGCAAGGGTTCTCCCACTTCAGCTGCAGGTACAGTACGCAGAATCTGTGTCGGGAATCGGCTCTTGCAGCCTGCGATCCCCTTCGCTCTCTGAAGTGCTGCCAGCACCTGTTTAAATACAGCCCTGAAACGTACAGCAAAATTGATGTGTTTCCGTGGCGGAGGAGGATGCATCTTAAAGAGTCCTTCACAAAAGCACTTGTGGTGATGAAGGTCCTTGGCACTGCAGGAAGCTTCTCTCCTGCGGGTCGATGGGTGGACTCGTAGGCTGCTGAGGCAGAGCCCTTGACTGGGGCGGGAGGCAAGATTTCATCTCTCCTCTTCCCAGGCTATGAAGTGTCAATTTGCAGGAGTTTGTACTAAGGATTTGTGGGTCTCCACCTTTGAGTAAGTCTTTTGCTCCATCTGTGCCAGCAGCTCAGAAAGCAAATTGGAAATCCTTCTCAGCCTGCCAGCTCCTCCAGGCAGGGACAGGCTCTTGTCGTGCACATGCTGTCTGTCGAGCCCAGGTTTCCAGCAGAGCCTCAATCCATGGACAGAGGAAAAGGGAAAGGGCCTCACTTTCCTCATTTTGGTCAGGGAAGGATGCAGTGAACCCCTGAGCTGTGGAGGAGGCCAGCTGCTGTCCCAGTGACACATAACCTTTGGAAAGACCAGACCTGCCTGAGCAGCCTGTGGTGTCCCGTGACAGAAGGACAATTACTGTGAGGGGTCCCTCTTCTGGCAGGGCAGACGGGAAAGGGTAGGAAAAATTCCTTCCACCAAAGGCTCTGCAATGTGCCATCCGCACCCAGAGTCCCTGCTTTAAAAAGCACAGCACGAATTTTCCAAACTCCTCCAGGTTGATGCATGAGATCAGTGTGTGCCAGACACCCTCGAGGTTGGTGTTAAAGGACCAAGGGAGCACTTGCTTCCTGAGGCAGCCGTATATATCCTGCTTATAGCCACTGTCTGTTAGTGGCTCATGCATCAACATGAGGGTGCAACTTAAAACCTTGCTGTTGGCCTAACTCCACAAGCTGCCTTCCTCCTGCAGCATTTGCTCAGCGATTAGCACCTTCCAGAGAATTTCTGACTCGATTTCTCAGCTGGGGAGTGAGAAGGGGTTTGTGTGTCTTGCCAGATACCATGCTGAAACACCTGAGAGCCATGGACGCCATGAAGAATTTCTCCGAGTTTCGCCAGGAAGCCAGCATGCTCCACTCACTGCAACACCCCTGCATCGTCTCCCTCATCGGCATCAGCATCCATCCTCTTTGCTTTGCCCTAGAGCTGGCTCCTCTGGGCAGCCTCACCACTGTATTGTCTGAAAACTCCAAAGGTAAAAACAGGGTCCCCCTCCTGGGAGAGCTCACTCTCGGAGTCATGGCAGTGACAAATGGTCAAGAGCATTTAAATTACTGCTCGACTTACTGAAGGGGATATTTTCTTCAGATGAGGGGAACTGGGAGGGATGGAATTGCTCTTAAACTGCCTTTGGGAACCTAGTAAAAATTGATGCTCTGGATTTTCAAAACTGCTTCGGAGACCTGAGTTTTCAATTTCTCTGCCAATTAATAGGAAGTGCGTTTCCCTTCAGTGCTGCATGGGTAATGCTGTGTTCTTCCCCCTGCAGATGGATGTCTGGCACTCTAAATTCTCTCATAATTATCTGTATTTCTGTCGCTGTCAAATGAATGACACTAATTCCAAGATAGGTTGAGGACATCTGACCCTCTTGGCACCTTGGCTTTGTGTCAACTTTCAGTCAAACGCTAATTTTCACCAGAAGATTTAGGGGTCTAGAAGTGAAAACGTTTAAAAAAAGAATGTAATAGAACTGTCAGACGTGTATAGTAACACGAACAGTGTCATTTCAAATCGTGACATTGAGTGATGTTTTAAAAGGTTGTTAGTTATTGCTCTGGAGTTTAAAAGAGAAGGAGAAATGGGGGGAAAAAAAGGCAGTTATTGCAATTACAGGAGCTGAAGACAGGCTGTCCTTTGTGCCAGGGTCTTCCTTTGTGCCGCTGGGACACATGCTGACACACAAAATAGCGTACCAGATTGTAACAGGCCTTGCCTACCTGCATAAGAAGAACATCATCTTCTGTGACCTCAAGTCGGACAATATTTTGGTGTGGTCCCTGGATGTCAAAGAGCACGTCAATATCAAACTCTCCGACTACGGAATCTCCCGGCAGTCGTTCCACGAAGGCGCTCTCGGCGTGGAAGGCACACCGGGCTACCAAGCTCCTGAGATCAGGCCTCGCATAGTCTACGATGAGAAGGTAACCGTGGTGTGTCCGTGGGCGCAGCCCCTGCGTGAGAGCGGCGGGTGCTGGCTTCAGGCATGGGGCTGAATTCCCTTATCTGTGGGAATTCATGGTGGGCAGCGCTAGCTTTCCCCCCGTGGCCTTCCTTGCTCTCCTCCTCACCCACCAAGGGAGGTTTGTCCTGTTTTTTTTCTGTTTCTGGCTCTAGGTCGACATGTTCTCCTATGGGATGGTCCTGTACGAGCTGCTGTCTGGTCAGCGGCCTGTGCTGGGACAGCACCAGCTCCAGATTGCGAAGAAGCTGTCTAAAGGGATCCGTCCTGTTCTTGGGCAGCCGGAAGAGGTGCAGCTCTATAGGATGCAGGCACTCATGATGGAGTGTTGGGACACTAAGCCAGAAAAGGTACAAGACAACCCTCATGACCAGTGTTTTCTGATCGTGCAGCTACAGGGCTCCAGCAGTTCCCTTCACGCAGGAGAGCTGGGCTCGCTCTTGGTACAGCAAAACAGCTCGGTTGCCCATTTAACCCTCCTGCTGATATGGCCCAGAACTTCTGTTGACTTAAACAAGAGTTTTATGAATGGAACTGTGGCACATCGGTGGCCTTTGACATCTGCAGTGATATGAAGGTCCCTTGACGTCAATGGCAGTTATAAGCTATTGATTTCACCAGGGCAAGACGTTACCCGTCATTTCTAGAAGCAGCTGCAGTCCCATGCTGTGAGTGCAGCTACAAAGACTTCAAAACCCCCTGAGATTATAAAAGGCAGTATGAGGAAGAAGAGGGTTCATAGTACGAGAAAAGGATTATGCTGTGCTACGTTTTTCATTAATTACAAGTCGGTGTTTCAGAGCTGCTGTCCTTCAGACAAGGGTCAGCTTAACTCACCAACAGCTAGGCACTGTCATGGCAGTGGGTCAGCTTCCAAAATCCATAAACCTGAAGAAATTAACCAATAAGTCATGTAAGAGAAACACAGACCAAACCATGGAAGTACGGAAGAGGTTCGGCTTCAGTGTCTGGGGTATAGAGGACGCGAAGAACCCATCAGGTGGGATTTATAAGTAGAACGTGATGTAGAGTTGAGAAAGTAGCAGAAGCGTTTATTAAAAAAGTCCTACTTCTTGGCGCTCTGGCTTTAATAAATAATGGTTATTATGATTCTTTTATTTCATCTGGGCCTCCACCTGTCTCGTGTGACGTATGTCATTCTCTTTTCCTTTCTCCTCAGCGTCCACTGGCCATTTCTGTGGTAGGACAGATGAAAGATCCTACCTTTGCAACATTTATGTACCTGCTATCCTGTGGGAAGCAGTCTTCCTTCTTCTCCTCCCAAGGTCAAGAGTACACTGTGGTGTTCTGGGATGGAAAGGAAGACACCAGGTGAGACGACTCATATTAGTCATTTCTTTCTTTTGTTCTTTTTTCTTTTTACGTAAAAAGCCTTCAGCATCTTCAGTTACGCCTCTGGGAGGGAGGTAAAGAAGGTGAAAGTGAATTTGGGTGAATGCCAAGGATACGGTGAACACTGTTTTCCCAAACTCTTTTAATTGGGAACAGTGGTTGCTTTATAAAGGATATTTAATGAGCTTAACTCTGCTTCAGTTAATATGAGGAGAAGATTAGGGCAGTGTAATGATTCACACACACAGGATGAAGCATTTGCACATGAGAACAGATGTGTTCTGCCTTTCCTAATGAGGCCATTTAACACTAAACCTTTCCTAATTGAGACTGCAGTTCCACCTCTGTTCTGCGAAGCAATTAAGCACATGCTTAAATCCTATTGAAATCATCAGGAGTTAACCACATGCCTGAAGCTGTGTGTGCATCCAAGTGTATGCTGCCAGTAAAATGTGTGCTATACTGAGTAGGCATGTGCTTTAAATGTTATTAATTTGTGACTGAGATGATGGTAGTTTGCTCAGCCACATGTGACCCATGGCTGGTGAGGTTTAATGTTATGGATGTTACTGATTTTTATAGCCCCAATCTTACTTGGAAGCATGCACCAACTGATGTGAATTTTATATTAGTGTGTTCATTATTTGTAACCATTAACCTAATGGGAAAGGTACGTGTTTTGTTCATGAACGATTTGCTTTGCAATTCGTGGTGCCTGGTCAGTCGCTCAGTGCAGACGGTGTAACTATTCCTGCTAAAACTGGTGGATCACATGGGACTCCCAGACGTATTTTGAATACATGGATGTTGTCCAAATATTCACAGCAATATATCTCAGTGAATCTGCTTCCTGACTGGACAATCCACTTGCTGGAGACTGCTGAATAACAAATTGCTTATATGTGACAGATTTCAGGATGTGTAATGGCTTGTGCCACAGTTGGTAAAACATCTGGGGCTCACAGATGTGGTTGTGAATATCCAGTTACTGTTCAAACACCCAAGCCCAATAAACTTCCCCAAACCCCAGACAAACAAAATCCTTTTTGTTACAAAAATATTAATTAGTCATATTTATAAATCATTTTATCGGGTTACAGATCTTTGCTCTTACTTGGAAGAATCATGCCCTTCTGTTTATGTACTAGAGTAAGTAATGAAGCCAGATAATACTGAGGCAGTGAATGTGGAGAACGAGCACATATTCTCTTGAGAACCTGATGGGCTAAGACCTCCCAGCTATTAATTACTGCTGTTCAGCTGGAGCTATTTGTCTCACAGCTGAGTTATAGTAACAGACCACGTAAGTTCTCCTCGTGCATTTCCGTGCAAAGCCCGATAGCTGAGTTTAAATCTGCACAAAAGCAACTGCCTGTCTGCCCCCTGAGGAAGAGCCGTGGCCCATCTGTATTTCTCTCCTTTACGAAGACATTTGGAGGGGTGGCGCGCCTCGCAGCATCGTTCACATCTGGACAGTTACGTTAGAGCTTGGCCCAAAGTGCTGCGTACCCTCCCGCAGCAGTTTGCAGGCTGAGTGTTGACTGTAGGAAATTGTTATTTGCTCCTTTCAGAAACTACACGGTGGTGAATCCGGAGAAAGGAGTCATAGAAGTGGAGAGGATGAGCTGCCCAGGAATGAAGCTATGCTGCCAACTAAAATTTCAGAATGCCCTCTGGGCTGCTACGGAGGTGAGCGTTGCCTGTGCTTCGGTGCCCCGCTCAGGAGGGGCCTCGTTAGAAGAGACGCGAATGAGGAGAAAGAGCCTGTTAAATTAGTAAAGCTAAGAGTGTTTGAGACAATGGGCGGCTCAGATGGGCAGCGTGACTTTGCATTTGCTGTCGCCGGGTGTATCGTTTCTACCTGTTACGTAGCCGATAGCCAGATCAAGATCGTGCCTCCTGGTGTTCAGAGCGATCGTGGGAACCTCAGCTTTCCGAGGCGAAACTCTCTGGATCGTAGCATAATCTGTACCCAGGGTTTCATCTGGGAAATGTCCTTATCTGTGAGCGATAAAGGGAAGCAGTGAAAGAAACCATGCCTTTAAGGGTGGGGTTTTGAAAGAGGCCTGAGGGATTTGAAAGTTGGTGGGAAATGGGTACCCAAGTTTTGTGTTCACCGTGGAAAGCTGCAGCTAAAAAGATAGAGTGAGAGAGCGTGGCTGGTTTATCCCTCAGAGCCCCTGTCCTCCCATCAAAAAGGGCTGTGTTAAGTGTCAGGCGGTTCTGACACGAGACAAACAAAAAATAGCCAAAGCAAATTGAAATGTCCCTGAAGCTCGGTGTTTCAGAGATGGGAAAAAAGGCCACACTTGCTGAATAAATAATCTGTGTTAGTTAATTCACCCCCGCCCTAGCATGGATGCTGGAACTGAGCGAGAACACGGATCTTTTTTTTTCCTGTAGGAAAGTAGGGTATTGTGACCTTTTCTGTTCCCAAATGGAGGTAAAGTTCAAATATTCCTATTTTTTCATAACAGAAAGTATGGCAAAATTAGCATTCAGAAATCTTAAAACATTTTATATCCCTCTTTTTTGATCAGAATGAAATGTGTTGCCGTTCCCCGAGCCGGGTGCTCTGTGTCAGTTCAGCAGATTTGTAAGGCGTAGAGCAGGTGTAATTCCACGTGTGATGTAACAGGAGCTTTCCTCAAATTGGCAGATAAACACAAAATAACGTACAGCGCGTTTCAGTTGGCCTGGCACGTTCGGGATTTGTGCAGTCGGGCTTGTCAAATGCTCCTTTTAGATGTGGTGATAAAAAAACCTGTAATGGTGATTTTGGTGATTTTTGGATAGTGCGTACATTGCCCACAGCTCGTCCTGGGGAAGGCAGTACCTGCTTCCTATCCACAGACACGGCAGATGCTCTCCAGGGAAAACAAAGAGAAATCCAGGCTTTGGATATTGAAAAATACAAGTAAAAACTGGTTTGGGAACCAATTTGATCTTGTTCAGGTATCAAAATATGAAAAGCGTGGAAGATGATTGAAATTTATAGAATTTTATGTGCTCTTTCACAGGACCAGAAGATTTCTGTGTATGGGTTGCAGGGCATGTGTCCTCTAAAGACTCCGCAGAAGGGTTTAGACACTCCTGCTACTGTGAGCTGCTTTCTAGTCATGCCTGTTGTCAAAAAGGTAAGGAGGAACCTAAAGGAAAGGGGCATTAGTGAGACTAAACCTTCTGCTGCTGGGCCGAGCTGCCAGTTTGTGCAGCTTGTCACTAGCTGGTGTTGAAGGACTTTGCAATGCCCAGGAACGTTTTGGCAGTGCGAGGAGAAGGTTTCCAGGTCTTTGTGCCTCTGCCAGAAGGCAGAGGTGTGGGCAAGAACCTGAGTCAGGGGACCAAAGCTGGCACTTCCAAGCCTGCTGGGAAAATAGTCAAAATAGATCAAATTCTTCTGCAAGGAAGTTTTCCAGCTGTGTTTCCACATCGCTGGAAGACAGGGTTTAGGCTGATCAAGCAAAGCGGAAGGGACATGAAACAATAATTGGAATAGAGATTTGTTAACTGCTAATGCAGGACTTGGGTCTGCCCTGCTTGCACCCGCTCTTCCCCTGGCGTGTGTGCGCGCTGTCAGTTGCGTGTGCAGTCAGCTTTAAATATCATCTGGGCTCAGCCACACTTCGTTTTTGGTTTTGAATGAGAAGGCTTAGATAATACAGCTCTTATGGATCATTACTCTTATGGCTAATAACAAGAGTTCTCTGCTGTCTGGCTAGTTCTGGACTTGCTACGTCCAGTTACTGGCAAGAGAAATCCGACATGACTGCCTATTGCGGGCAAGTCTTGGGAGATGTATAAAACCTGTTTTTGGGCTAAATTACCTCCGGTTTGCTTACAGCCACCTCAAGTAATAACATATAATTATGTTCCAACATTATTGGTAGCTGTGTAGCTTTTGCAAATGCCAGCAGACTGGTATGTGTCTAAAAACTCAATATGGAGCAGCAGTCGCAGCCACAGCGGAGCTGTTTCATACCACGCGCCCGTTCTGCGTTATTGCCCATTTCTGGCTCGTTTGCTCGGGCTGCTGCGTTGCTCCAAACTGAATCCGAGGCAGATGGTTAGTGTAAGGTGTACTGCTTCACTTCCAAACATGGTGTAAGTAGGACTGAAGTAGGGCACAGCTCTAAAGTTGGCACGGGAATAAATTTCACCTGCCAGGAGGCTGCATCTGTCAGCTTTCTTTGGCTTCCAGAGCTGCAGTGTTTCTGCGCCGTGGAGTTTCATTTCTGATGTGTAGGGCGAATTTCTTTTTTCATGCTGCCTGAGGTTTTGTCCAGGATAGTTGAACGGAGTCTCTCACTTCCAGCTTTTCCACTGTCATATAGCTTGCAAAGCCATTCCTCAGAGGTTACGAGTCGCTTTATGTCTCCTGGTTTCTATTTTCAGTTTGTGGCTTGCCTAGAAAATGTCATAAATAATGCCAGGCCCTACAATAGTAATATTGAGTCTAGACACCTCCCTTCCTCCCCCGACCCTACCCAACCTTCCAGAAATCCACATCCCTTCGGTGCGCTCCTTAGTTTATTGGACTTACTTTTTCCTCTCTCCTTTCTATGAATGAGTTTGGCAGTGAAATAGCCAGAGCAGCAGCCATAGGGATGTGCAGACCAGGTTGGCAAGAAACTAAACCGTTTTTCAAAACAGCCAGTTCTTCCAGCAAAGCTAAGTGGAAAGCTTATACTTGTCAAACTCGCTGTACGGCGCAGTCAGCTGTATCAAGAGTTATCACACAGTCGTTATTGTCCAGCGGAGAAGAGAATTGCTCGCGTTTCCCTGGGAAGAAAGCCTTGAACTGATGAGATGTGAGGTAACTTGCAGTCAGAGAATTGCCGAGGGATGTTGCTGGGAAGGGGAATTCTTTATGACTGCCTTGGGAAGACTGATCCAAAAGAAATAGTTTCCAAAACTTGGTTTCTCATCCAAAGGAAGCATCATGGAAATTTAAAAGCAGCAGAGAGGGGCCCAGAATCCAAAACTCACCCGCCAAGGAAAAGTCTTGTACAGTTTCAGCTTTTTTGTGGCGTGCTTTCTGTCACCAGTATTATGGGTTTTGGCAAACAACAAAATTTTCAGTAAATTTCCTTTCAGAATTAAAAAAAAAAAAAAAAAAGGAAACAAACAGGTTAAAAAGAGCAGAACAAGCTGCTTTCTGAATTGGCTTGCAGCGTTCTTACAAAGAGATGTTGAAGGAGAGAGAGAGAGAAATGTGAATGGGTGCAAGCCTCTGGCCTCTTGCAAAAAACCCGGAACACACGAAAACAAAAGCTGCATTTCAAGGCTGCAGCCTGCCGTGGCGTTCCCTACCAGCAGTGCCAGACCATGCAGCGAAGAGAGGAGGAGGTGACCGAGGCCGTGATGGCGCGGGGCTGCGTTTCGGGGGTTTTTTTAACCTGCTCCCAGCAGCCATCCCGGCGGCTCCGAGCCTTGAGCCGTCCTTAGCGGCGAGGACAGGACGTCTGGAGCCAGCTCATCTCCTGCACATCACATACCGTCACAGCCCGGCTCAGAGGCCTTCCTCCCTGGCACAGCGGGGCTTCTGGCAGGATGGAGACTTCAAATGCAGTTTTGTTGCTGTGTGTTTTTATTGGCTCTTCGTGGAGCCCAAATGTTGAAAATGAATTCTGAGAAAGTTACTTAAGGTTTCTGGAGGCTGCTGCCCTGCCTGCCTTTGGTCACTGTTGTAATACCCTGGTTTGGAGAGTTTTGCCTGGCTGCCCAGCTGCACTGGCACCTAATAAAGTCTGGTGAGTCGGTGGCACCCGGGGGTGGGTGGCCTTTGCCATGTGCTTCTGTGAAATGGGTCACTCCCCTGGCTCGGTCAGGCGGGGGATGGGAGTTTGAGAGCATTTCTCAGCATTTGAGTTCCTACTCCTCGTTTCTTAAACGGAGAGATAACAACAGTGGCTAGATAGAAACAGGTCCTGGTAGCCAAGGCAGTGAGTAATAAGTGCCCTAAAGCATAAAATATCTTCCAGATTTGCTTCCACCATTGTGCTCTTCCAGACAGGCTAGAATTTGGCAGAGTTGGTATTACCAGTAAAGCTGGGTGGGGATCACTGACGCAGCTCTGCCCGGCTGTGGTGCTGATTGCTTAGTGCCGAGGAGATTTGGCTTCTAGAACCCAAAAGGGAATCTGGATTCTGTTCTGCAGTAGCTGACACTAATCAAAGAAGTCAAAATATTTTTTTTGTGGAGACTATGCTTGGGTAATTCAGCATTTTCAAACCAAATGAGACAAAATTATAGAGGTCTCTGGAGACTTTAATAGTGTCCTGTGTCACACTAGGAGCAGTCCAGGTTGACGTACCCACATTATGGTTGATTTCAGATGTTCCCATTTCAATTTAAATTTTCCATTTTTAGTAAGAAATACCTGTTGTACAGGGTCCTTTGGACTGAAAAAGCTGGACCGTTTTCACCAGAGAAATGTGGGCTGTTCTGCTTTGGTTTTTTCTGTTTTAAATAATTGAAGTCCTTTCCAGAGGAAAAGTAACCCAAAACCCAGCTTGTGCAGAGCATCGTGCCATGTTCCAGCCTATTGATGCCACTCCCTGGCAAACCCGTATCCAAGACCCTTTGCACTAGACCCACGTGGCAGCGGGGACCCGGCACCGAACGCTGCAGGCCGTTGGGGCTTCTTTTAATTAGCGGTTAGAGATTTGGGACTGGGCTGAGTTAAAGTCCAAGTCCCATTTCACAACTTTCCACTTGCTTCCCTAGTTTTTCCCATTACAGTAAAATTCTGCCGTGATTTGGATTAGTCATACGGGCTCAGCACACTCATGGTTTTACTCATACTTTGTATGCAGATAATGTCTTTTTGTCCAAGACTCCTAACGAGCCCGGCAAACAGTGCTATCAGTTCAACTAACACTCACCCCTCTGCTATCTGCCCCTCGGTATCTGGGAGCTACTCAAGATACCGATTTTGGCCTCTACGGACTTAAGCAGCCTGGGCACAATCTTCTGGGGCTGGTGAAGCCAAGATCCCTGGAAGGGCACAGGCTTTCCCTTCATTTCTGAGCAGCAAGGGGTGACGCCGAGTCCCCATCCCGTCTCGCAGAGGCCGGCAGCGTCGCTGGCGTCCCGGGCACGCCGGGAGGCAGGGCTCTCCGCCCCGGCCGGGCTGCGGAGGGGTGAAGCTGTGTCGGTTCAGCCGGCGGTGCTCTGGCTGGTTCTGTTCATTTGGCTTTCCTTAGTCCAGCCAGATTGTAGCAAGAGCATAAAAAGCCCTGGGCAAAGGATCTTTTTTTAGAATTTATTGCTCCACGGGGAGGAAATAGAAAGGCCTTTGAGGTAGGTATTGTTTTATCTGCTTCACAGATGAGGGAGTTTCTGGTACAGACCCAAGGTCATGAGGAGTTTTGTTCCCGAGAGATCCGTTTCCCAGTCTGTTTAACACCAGTTTGCACTGCCGTGATGAGCTGGAGACCCGGCGAGCCGTGGCCTTCCCACCGGCTCCCGTCCGTGGGACGTGACGGCGTCCATCGCAGCAGCGCCGCGGAACGCCGCGCCGGAGCTCGACGCCGGCCGTGGCTCCCGCGGCCAACACGTCTGTACGTTCAGGGGCAGGTTTTTAACTACCTGCAGGATCGTTCACGGCGCTGGGCAGCCGCTTTGCTGAACTGCTGTTGCTTCTGCGCCCTTCGCTGGGGCGTCTCTGCGCTGCCAGGGATCCCAGAGCACGTCCCTGGGAGGAGCGGCGCTGTCAGAGCAGCGGACCTCGGATGCAGAGCCGCCTCTGTGCGCTCTTGTTTGCGAGAGGATTGCCTCCCTCTCTGTCCGTTTCATACTGCGTTTCTTCCATTCCTCTCCTACCTACGCTGATAGCAATAGCTTTACTCCTTTTTGGAAATGAGCCGGGTTTCTGCAGCTGGATTCCTAGAATCATGGTGGCTGTCTCTGAACGTACTCCAGCTTGAATTTGTTAACCTTCAGGGCAGGCTGCCAGGTCCGTCTGTCCTCCCTTGCCAATAAAGAGAGAGGTAATACTGGGTGAGAGGAGTATGGCTCCGCAGCAGCTTCTGTGTAATGACTTCTTTTTTATGTTGCTGTTATCACTGAGTGATTGGGGGCAAGTTCCTCGTGTACTTGCAGAGTTGTGAGAGGCAGCCAGAGCCTCTGGGATTGAAAGCTCTTGTATCGCAGAGGAGTAAAGAATCTGGGTAGCGAATCTACTGTCTTTCTTGCAGAACGCGTATGTGGTGCTGGCCGGCTTGTCGGATGGACTTGTAGCAGTGTTTTCAGTGTCCCAGGGCATCCCAGGGGACAGCTGCTCCTACCTGTGCTCCCACACGGCAAACAGGTCCAAATTCAACATTCCCGATGACGACCCCCGGCAGAACCCGTACCCCGTGAAGGCGATGGAGATCGCCAACAGCGGCGCGGAGGTCTGGTACAGCAACGGCCCCGGCGTCCTCATCATCGACTGCGCCACGATGGAGATCAGCAGGAGGCTGGAGCCCTTCAGCCCCCCGTCGGTGATCACCTCGATCGCCTGCAACTCCGAGTGTCACGGGGAGGAGGTGGTGTGGTGTCTGGACGATAAAAGCAACTTCCTGGTGATGTATCACGTCACCACCTACCAGCTCTGCGCGCGCTACTTCTGCGGGGACTGCAGCCCCCTCAGGGACATGTTCACCATCCAGCAGCCGTCGGCAGCCATCCCGGCTACGGCGCCTGTCAACCCCAGAGCGATGGAGAGTCACCCGCTGGGGGACATGAGCATTATCTACAGCCCGGAGGTTGGCACCCAGATACTAAACCACCAGGACTCGCTCACAGATTATTGCTCTGTGTCTTCCTACTCCTCCTCGCCTCCTGACAGGATAACCCGGTGCCCCTCCAGCCTACCCAGCTCGCCCATGAGCTCTTCCAGTGGACCGGTCTCCACAGATTTTGAGTCGTTTGACAAATTTCATGAGCTGAAGCCTTCCCTGGATCACGATGCTATGCCTGTGGGTGACGACACGCAGCACCTTCAAGCTGTCAAGATTCTTCCGGTAAAAGATCTCATATGGATCCCCAGGTAAGTGGACATTTATCAAAGCAACTCCCGCGGAATCCCTCCTGGGCTGAGTGTGAGGTCAGCTCGGGCTAATTCAGGAACTTTTGCATTCCCAGTATAATTCACCTGCCCAGAAAGTCAAGTTATGAAGAAATTTTGTTCCCAGTGCAATGGTACATTGATTTTTCTGCTCCTTTTTAAAGATAGCAAGTGTTGGGTAGAATGGCCAACATCTAAGGTCTTGCAGGATTGATTTCAACAGATGAGAAGCGGGGGGTGGTAAGACTCAAGGCCCTGTTTCCCAGCTACTGAGGAAACAAAGAGCAGCAGACAGCTTCCTCGCTGAGACACAACCCTGGCAAATCCTGTTGTCTCCTGTTGAGCTGGTGGAAACCACCAGGAATCTGATTTTGCCCGTCACCGGGGCTCTCACCGTGGTGGATTCAGGATGTCCCCTCAGTGGCTTCGCAGTGCCCCCTTCCCTGCAAAAGGCCTTGTAACTGCAGGAAGGCTTGCAGCAGAGAGGATGGATGTCCACCAGGGATCTCCCCCAGCTGTCGGCAGTCCCCATTGCTGAGTACATGTGACATCTCCCTCGTTCCTCTTCTAGGAGAGGAGGCGATATCATCGTTATCGGACTGGAGAAGGAATCCGGCACCCAGCGGGGCAGAGTGATCGCTGTGCTGAAGGCTGGGGAACTGGCTCCTTACGGGTGAGGCTGACTGGGCAGCGCCCATCGCACCAGTTTCTGGGGGCAGAAGGGGACTGGGTGGCAGAGGGTGGCTCTGCAGGGTCCCAGGGCTCTTGGGAGCTTCCTCTTGGCTCCCACCAGCATCTCGGAAGGTCCCAGCTGGAGGAGACACAGTTGCTGGTTGCACGTCGAGGCACGTACGTGCTCTTACAGCACGACAGGCGGTGAGGGGAAGGCACCGCCACCACCGTCTGGTCTCCAAAAGCCGTAGGGACCAAGTACCCCCGCAGTGAGCCAGGCAGGACCGCCTTGCACAATGCAATAAACACGGGGCTGATCCTGCCCGGTGCTGACTCCCAGCGCTCCGAGGGCACCTGGCAGAAGACCGGTGGAGCTTGGCAGCCTCAGGCCCCGCGTTCAGAACAAGAGGTGTATTTATGCAGCGCGCGGTGCTTGTCTGTGGCTGCCTTCACGTGGGTCACGTTGACGTTCTGGCTCTAAATGAGCCCCTTTGTGCTGTCGGCAGTGACGGGCCGGGGGAAGGCTCCTGGAGCACAGGGGAGAGCAGTTCTATACGTTAATTTAAAATGTTTCGTACGGTGAACGAGAGAACGAGTAAATAAATAGCTGCTGGAGAGATGGAGGTGTTCCTGCTGATCACTTAAATGGGATTGTACTATTTATGTCCAAACAAACGGAGGTTAAGCAGTGCTAAGGATGATAAATTATCGTTTATCACCACCAGGCCAACACAAGACATCAAAGTGCTCCTGCCTTTCCCTTTACTCATGAACGGAGCGTCTTTATCAGCAGGTTGGGAGTGGAGTTTTCTCTCTATTGTCCACAGGTACTCTTAGGTGGACGGTGCTTTACCCAGGTGAGGTGCGGAGTTCAGGTGAAGCGACGCAGCCATCCCCAGCTCGTCCTGCTCGGCTGCCTGGCAGCCTGGCTGGTTCAGGCACGGTGGCCCTTGACTCACCCTGCTTTACCAGCGACACGCACCGGTAGTGCCCGCCACCAGGGAGGTGAGGGAGGGGAGGTGGCTTCTTAGGGCTGGTTGGCGATCAAACCAGCTGCCAAGGACAGCCCTTGGGGCCAGTGCTCCCCATCCCGGCGCCTTTCTGGGGAAGCAGTTTGGGGACGGTCTTTCCCCATCTGCTACCGGAGAGGTAGAAGGAGCCCAGCCAGGCGCCCTCGACCCCTGCAAGGACAAAAGTGTCATCTTCTGCTTGGCCACCTCCCTCGGGGGTATGCGCAGGGCCGGCCTCAACCGCCGGTGTTTGCTCGGGTGACACGCTCAGAGACCGAGAAGGGGAGCACACGCAGGGTGATGCTGTCACCTGCCTGATCCTCCTGCGCCAACCTGGTGCATCCTGGGGCTGTTGCCATAGGTCTGGACCAAGGGCTCACGCCCCGAGCTGGCCGAGCTGGGCTCCAGCCCGCCTCCACGCTGTGTCTCAGGCCGAGGAAGCTCTCGGCAGCCTGTAAGCTGCGGCGTGAGGGAGCTGTTTTGGAAATGCCCAGCTGGCAGCAGGCAAAGGAGTCTGTGGATTTAGCAAATCGGGACATGAACCGCAACTTCCAAGCGTCGTGGCAGGCTTAAGCACCCTTCCCTGCCTGTTTATGCACCTGAATCCCTTTAAAAATCTCTTCCCGTGTCGCTGAGCCGCTTGCTTTTGCCGTGACATAGTTTCTGATCCCTCTCTTTGTTACGTTCTCCTTTCTCAAGGATTTGCAGCTTATAAAAAGAGATTCGGTAGCTGGAAAGGAAAGCCTGTGAGTCAGTGCCTCCCAGATGGGCGGCGGTGAGCTGTGTTAGCTCTCCGCTGTAATGCCCTTCTCTGCTCTGTTCTTCCTTTCCCAGGGCGCTGGTGGATGCTGCTCTCATAGCAAAGGACACGGTTGTGTGCTGCTTTGAGAATGAAAACATGGAGTGGTGCCTGGCTGTCTGGAGGGGCTGGAGTGCCAGAGACTTTGACGTTTTCTACCAGGCCTACGAAGAGCTGGGAAGGCTCGAAACCTGCATGCGAAAAAGGAGGTAGTGCTTGTGGCGCGGGGAGCCGAGGCTCGACGGAAGGCGGCGGCGTCCCGCTCGGAGCGCGCCTGGACTGCGAGGCACAGCCCCGGCGAGGGAGGGGACGAGGGGTACGAGGCGGAGGGGACTCTGCGTCTGGTTTGCTGCTAGTGAGCACTGCGGGGTGCCCGTGGCTGGAGCCCTGTCAGGGCTTTTGGGGACCGGGGGGGAGCGGGGCAGGGACGAGCCCGGGAGCTGGGCCGTCTCGCCGCTCTCTTGCTCCGTCACGCGCTCCCCTGTGGGAGTCGAGAGCAGAAGGTGGGGGTGGCTGCACTTCTGCTCCTGCCTCTATTTCCAGTTTCTTCTTCCCCATTTTCAATTCCTTCCTCACCTTCAGCATGCCCTGGCTGCTGCTGCTGCTGCTTTTACGGTGTATCTTGTCAGCCAGGAGAGCTCCGTGAACCTCAGCGGGGTTTTTCCCGGGAGCCTGAGCACGGTCCAGTCCCCACTGCCTGCTGGCCGGCGGTGAGGTTCGCTGTGGGCTCCTTCACCCCGCTCCCCGGGGGGGGGGAAAAATGCATCTGCTGGGAGCCCTGCGCTGCGGCGCTGCTGCCCGCGTCCCTGCAGGTCGGTGAGAGGCTGCTTCCGGAGCAGCCCCTGTTGTCAGACATCCAGGAGAGGAACCGGCGAGGAGCTTTGGCTGGCCGCTGCGTTTCTGGTTCCTCAAAGCTGTGGTGGTACGGCAGTACTGGGAGAGAGCCTGAACCAGCCGGTGTCGGTGAGCGAGCTGTTGGACTGCGCTGCTGCAAAGCCACTTGTACATAGAGCTGGTGACACAGAGCAAAGCCGCTCGGCTTGACAGGTGCTTCCTCGTGTGGGAGAAGGGAGCCCTGTGACCAGGAAGGTTTATAAACCGTCCTTGCTCCGCTCCTCTGTCTCGTGGTGAGCGCACTCTGGAGTATCAGGAACAGAATAAGCTTAATTTGCCTCCGTATCTGTGCCGCTTCTGCTCACCACAGCTTTTACTTTTATCTTCATGAGTGGCCTGGGATGATGTCTTGGCTCTCAGTACAATTGCATTTCGTTATCCCGAGCATGTACAGCCATGTAAAAAGTGAGCCTGGCTACGCACCCTGTAAAAAGGTGTACAGTTTGAATTTCGGACCTTTTTTTGGTTTTTTCTATCCCAAGAAACTCGTGTGAGCATCGGCAAGGCTGGCCAAGGCCGAACGGGCAGGTTAACCCTCTGGTTCACATTTCTGTTGCAGGCTGCTAAAATACCCTTCTTCAGAAACAGAGTGTATCTCTTAAAAATAAACAGATTTCTCCCCGCAATGACACCGCGTTGGTGGCACTTTTTACTGGCGACCCGTGCCTGCACCGGCCGCGGGGCGTTCGGGGTTCGCAGCGTCTGATCAACGCGCACGTCCTCCTGCCCGGCTCGGGTTTACAAGTGCTTTGTGCCTCCTGACCCAACCTTAACCCATCTCTGTCCCCCCCCCCAGCGGCTCCTCCAGGGGCTCGGGGAGCAGGTACGGCAGCACCGCTGCGCCCCGGTGTGCTCCCCCTGGCCGGGACGAGCTCTCCGGCCTCTTGTCCCGGCGAGGGGCAGAGGTGGCTCAGCCCTTCGCTGCCGCTGGTCGGGCATTTTCACAGCTGCCCCCAGAGCTTATCCTGAGTCTGGCTTAGCTGTGAAACAGCGGTGTCTGTGTCAGGGCTGATGAACTGCATTTCCCTGCAACTCTGTCCCCTTCCTCCTGTCCTGCTGCAGGGCCCGAAGCCTGCACGTCCCTGCCCCGCACACCCCTCACCCGAGCTGGGCTTTAACCCGCACCTGCTGTTCCCTGACCCAGCCTCGAAGCCCCGATACCGGCTGTAGAGCAGCTGGTATTTCCACTCAGCCTCGCAGGTTTTCTCCGAGAAAACACTCTGAGAACAGCCACGGCTGTTCCCTGTCATCCCTCTCGAGCGGAACCTCTTGGGCACCGCGCTGCTCCCAAAGCTGGCGTGGGGCCGTGGCCCCCATGGGCTCCCCAGCCCCCACGGGGGGGGGCAGCCAGAACCTCTCCCAAACCTTCAGTGGGCACCAGCCGAGGCCTCGCCGCGAAAGGGGCTTTGTTCTGCTGGCTCTGTTGGAGCTGTCACTGCACACACACACACCCTCCCAGACACCCCGATTCGTCCCTGCTCCGCAGACCCTGCTGCCACCCTCGCCAGCCGGGTCGGGACGGTCAGGGAAGGGGATGGGAGAGGAGCAAACGTCGCTGTGTGGTGGCATGAGAGGTCCCGGCTGTGGGGATGGGAGTGAGTGTGTCCCGAGACCTCCTGGGAACAGGGTGTTCCTGAAAGCGACTGAGAGCCTGAATGCTGCTGCCCCGGCATCGGGACCAAACCCCCCGCTACAGCAAACCCCAAACCTCATCAGCACAAGGCTCCAGTAAGTAAGCAACGTGCGTGCTGTGGGAATAAATCCCCAGGGGCAAAAATAGGCAGAAAATGAAAAACAAAATCTGAAAAAAAAAAAACCCACCAGTTCAGACAGTTTAATTGAGATTCCAGTGCTCATTCCCAGCCCTCCCACCGGCGAAGCCCTTTCTGCTCCCGGCAGTACTGACAGCAGGTACGGGTGAGGGGGTATCACCCATGCCCCTGTCATCCATCCCTGGGGAAAGGGCTGGGGTCAAGGCCGAAGGCAGAAAAAGCCCCAAAAGCCCAGGAGCAAAGGGCCACCAGAGCCCCAGACGCTGGTGACAGACGTCCCCGTTACCGGCGCTTGGCCCCGGGTAGCGGCGTGCATGGCCGTCCTCACGGGTTTCGTTCAGCGGCTAAAAATAAGCCTGAGCAGGGGCCTGGAGGGGGGTGGTACTCCTTCAGCTGACCCAAGAGAATCGAGAAAACAGCTCCGATTTATTTTGTCAACGTCAGGTTCCTCCCGCCCGCCTCGGAGCAGCGGGAGCGCACGGAAAAGGCTCGGTGCTGGGAGGGAAACGGATGCTCTCAAATGGGATTAACCCCCTGTGCCGGCAGCGGGAGGGAGGCGGGTGCTGGGGCCATTAATTACCCGCCGAGGAAGCGATGAGACGCACCGGACCTGTCGCCACCGGGATGAACGGAGCCGTCAGCGCCGGAGCCCCCGCTCAGCCACGGCTGCCCAAACCCTCCGGCTTCGCCCGCTCGCCCGGCTGCCTCCTGCCACGCTGCGCCCCGGGCTCGTCCCTGCGGTGCTCCTGGGCCGCCCTTCACCTGCTGGGAAAGCAATAAAACTAATCACCATCCGGCCGCTGATTCCTGTTCCCAGTTTGGGCTGTTTCTTTGCTGGTACCAGTGCGGTGAGCAGGAGGCAGGGTCAGGCCCTGGGGTGAAGAGCGGCTGCGGTGCCCGCTGCCCGCGTCCCGGTGGGGCTCGGGGCGCAGCCTGAATGTTTTGGGGGAGGGGGCAGGCGTGATGGCTACAACCTCCTGGTCATACCCCACCTCCGAGGCCCCACGTGCTGGCGCTGGCTCAGGGCGTTTTGGGGACCCAGCACACACCCCTGCCCCAGGGTTGGGGGGACACCGACTTTGCCAGCCCGGGGCTGTCCAAAACTAACCGGCTCCCCTGTGTGCAGGAAAACGGGGCAACATCGAAGCTAATTCTGCTGGAAAAAGGAAAGAAGGGCCGGGTCTTTGCACTGCTGCTCACCTTGCCCTGGGCAGCGGTGCAGGAGCTCACGACAGCTCCCAGAGCAGCCCAGCACCCCAGTCCCATCCGCTGCCGGAGGACCCAGCTGATGGAATTACACCCTGTGGGTCCCATCACCAGGCACATCGCTCCGGCTAATCCAGGCATTGCCTGCAAAGAAAGCCACGGAAAAGGCAATTTAATGTTATTAAAAGTTTCTCCAGCCCTGGCCGGATAAAATAACCTTGGCAGAAAATAGTTGCCCTGCGCGGTGCTGCCCCAGTTGCACCGACTGGTCCCAGCCCAGCACCATCCCTGGCGCTCCCGTGGTACCCGAAAGCAGCAGTTCTGCGGGAGCTGGGATGCTCCGGGGACCGGGAGCGGTGGCTGGGCACCAGACAGCCGGATAGGGCCGACGGCAAATCCGACCGTATTCTGTAACCGCGCAGCGTGATTAGAAACTAAAAGCCGGACTTTGCGTCCCCGTCCCTTGAACCGCCCGGCTCTTCTGCTGCCCCGGCCGGTGCCCAGCAGCGTGGGCAGGACTGGAGCTGGTGGAGGCGCGGGGGCTGCTGCCGCCCAGGCTGCCGCCCGCTCCCCTGCGCTCTCGCCGTACCACGGTGCTGCCGCCGCAACCCAGCCCCAGCAGGTGAACCCACCGCCACCGCCGGCGCTCGCCCCTGCCCGACAACCAGGCGGCTCTTTGTGCTTCCGAGGCTTAAAAAAAATGCCGTTTGCAACTTCGTTTTACCAAGAGCTGGGTGACTGAAACGGGTTTTTTTCCTTTCTCTGTTGCATTCATCATGCAGAAGAAAAAAAATAAATCATCATTTAATATATTAGAGCAAAACCCACCTCTTGTGCCCCAGTGACAAGCGGGGGGGGAGGGGCAGGTGGGCATTTACACACCAGCTGGGTGCTCCCTCCATCCTGCGCTGCACCAAAGGCTCTTGGCTTCAGGGTAAGGAGAAAATACGGTGAGTTTTTTTGTTTGTTATTTGGTTTTGGTTTGGGTTGGGTTTTTTTTAAGGGACGTGGGGAAAGGGGCAGAGCTGGCTGCTTTGTATTCTGCTACTGAAAGGACAGAGGAAATTAGTTTTCTTTAAGTGAACTTTAAAGCACAGGAAATATTGTGGCTATTTCAGACTCCGGCCTGTCCTCAACGTACCCCAGGCCCGCGGCGGTGGGATGGGCAGCACCGTCGGGCTTCAGTGGCTTAACCGGCACCGTGGCCCTGGCTTTTGTTTTACCACAGGCAGGAGAAGGCTGGTGCTCTGCCAGGGCAGGTGCTACTCTTCATCAACAGCACCTAACAAAATGACACCAAGATTTAAACAAAAACCCAAATCCAAACCCCTTAGGAAAGACCCGTTCCCAAAGAACTCAGCCAGGTTTACACACCCCGGTCCCTCTCCCTCCCAGTGGTGTCCCCAAGAAGCTGCTTCTCTCTGCCTGTGCTGAGCCCATCCCTGATTTTTTTTCTTTTTTTAATTCCCCAGACCTTTTTGTGCTTTTGTGTTTGCAGCAGCACCTCATCGGGCTCCTCCAAGCTTTGGCTCCTGCTCCTTTCTCCTTCGTGCCAAGCTGTGACCCTCCTGCTCCTTCCCCTGCCAGCCCCAGTGCAGAGCTGGCTCACGCGGTGCCACCGCCCTGGTGACACAGAGCCCTGGCAGCGTGCCGTGCCGTGCCGTGCCGTGCCCTGCTCCCCCGCGGACGGGCTGGCTCCGGGGCTGACCCTCCATCAGACCCGTGTGGTGCCAGGCCAGTCCCTCTGCACCCTGCGAGAGCTTGGGGCTGGGCGGAGGGGTGGAGTGGTGGCTGTTTGAGGGGGATGGAGGTTTGGAGGGATGGAGGGGATGGAAGTTGGGAGGTTTGGAGGGGTGCAAAGATGGAGGGATGGCAGCTTGGAGGGATGGAAGCTTGTAGGGGTGGAGGGATAGAAGTTGGAAGGATGGAGGTGGCTTTGGTGACACACGGAGGTGGCCACCATGGGCCCAGGGAGCTGGTGGGGTGGGGTGAGGGGAGCTCAGGGCCTGGACCCCATCGGGGCTGTGCCCCCATCCACCTCCTCTTCACACACAAGTCTGTCCCTCCGACTGCTGCGTTTCGGCGGGGCGTGACAGCGCCCTTCAGCGTCCATGGCTGTTTCATCAAACAAGGGCTGGCTGCCCCGTCTGCCAGGGGCTTTGCAGGGAGCGGGAGGAGCTCAGCACCCCACGTACCTGCGGAAGCCCCAGACTAACCCTGTGCCATGTGTCCACCCCCTTCCTCCGCCATTGGCCTTCTCGAAAATGATAAAGCACTGTCCTATTTGCAGGATTAGGCAAGAAGAACCAGCCCCCAAAATAACGTCCCTTGGCTGCGGTGGCTTGGCCACACTCGGCCGAGGACAAACGGCTCCTGCCACTGGTGGGGGACACCTGGCACCCGGCTGGACCTGCTGTCCCCGTCCCTCCCAGCATGGCCATTCAGCCCCAGCGCCCGACACCGGGACATTACGGGGACACGTTGCCTCAAAGGACCGTTAAGGCGGCCGCGTCCTGCCGCGGGGCCCCGCTCCCTGCGAAAAATATCAGACATTGGAGGCCCCTCTGTACAATTTAATCCTGGTGTTTGGCTGCCCACCCCCCCACCCCCACCCCCTCTGTTTTTTGACAATAAGGTCTTTCACACAGCACGGCTGAGGAAGACTTCCATGGGGCAGAAAGCCCCCACCAGCCACTGGTGGGTGCTGCAGGGTCTGGCTGAGGGTCCCCAGCTGAGCCTGCCCCCCCCAAGACGTGGGATGGGGGGTCCCAACCCCACAAGTCGTCACCCTGGGGTCTGGTTCTTGCACCGGCGGTGAGCCCGGCTGGTTTCTGGGCTATTAAACACTTCAGCACAACATCGCAGCCCTGAGAAACCTCCCTCTGGGGACGTGTTGGCCTGACCTCTGGAAAAGGGGGTTCCTTCCGATTTCCACCGCGCTTGATGCTTCACCTCTTGGGCTGCAGCGGGCGAGGCCCCGTGTGAGAACAGGATTTTTTAAATTGTGCTGGATTTTTCAAAAAAAACCTCTAAACCTTGTCTCCTTGTGCAAACACTGCCCAGCTCCTTGTTTCTGGTGCCTTGGGAGGCAGGAGCAGCCGTCAAGCAGCTCCGCGCACACGCCACGGCCCGTGGGGTGCTGGAAAACGGCAGCGGCATGAAAACCTGCTCAACTTTGCCCAAAAACTGCCCTGAGAGCTTCAGCTGAAACCAGGAGCCGAGAAATCCCCCCAGGAGAGCTGTGGCAGGGAGCAGGGCCAGGCCCCAGAGGTGCCCCGAGTGCTGCTGCCGCCCCTACTGCCACATCCAGGGGCAGCACATACCCACCTCCAGCACCCTCCTGCCTCCCAAAATAATCCCAAAGGGAAGCCTGATCCCAAAGGTCCCGCTGCTCCACGGGCTGGGGCAGCTCCTGTGCAGGCTCCTGACATGGCTCACGGCTGCTCGGAGAAAAGGCAATTAAAAAAATTCAATGTATTTTTAAAAATAAATAGTCCTTCCCACCAAGGCTCATGCTTCAAACCACCATTGGCATTTGGATAGTCATTACCTTCGCTGCGTGGGGAGGCTGCAGCCCGGGTGAGATCGAGGGGGAAGGGGGTGAGGATGAGGATGGGGATTGGCATAAGGATGAGGACGAGGCCAGGGATGGAGTTGGGGATGGGGATGGGGGCTGAGCTCACCTGGGGTGGGTCCTCAGCACCAGGGGAATCCCGGAAGAGCAATTTTCATAGAACCATAGAATCATTAGGTGGGAACAGACCTCTGAGATCATCAAGTCCAACTGTTGACCCAAGACCACCATGCCCACTAAACCATGTCCCCAGTTGCCATATTTAGTGGCAGGCAATGGTGAGTCCACCACTTCCCTGGGCAGCCTGTTCCAGTGTTTGACCTCTTTCAGTAAAGAAATTTTTTTCCTAATGTCCAGTCTAAATGTCCCCTGGTGTGACCTGAGGCCATTTCCTCTTGTCCTACTGCTTGTCACTTGGGAGAAGAGACCGACCCCCACCTCACTACAACCCCCTTTCAGGCAGCTGTAGAGCACGATACGGTCTCCCCTCAGCCTCCTCTTCCCCAGGCTGAACACCCCCAGTTCCCTCAGCAGCTCCTCGTCAGATTTGGTCTCCAGACCCTTCACCAGCTTCGTTCCCTTCTCTGGACACGCTCCAGCACCTCAATGTCCTATAATTTTGGCAGTGGGCAGCCAGCCAGGGCACGTACCCGCCCCGCGGGGCCGCACGTCTGCGGCCATTCGGGTTCCCCGGGGCCATGAGGGCCCTGCCCCGCTGCGCAGAACCGCCCCGGCTCCACCGGCCAGTGCTGAACCGCTGCCCGCAGAGCCGACGCCGGCAAAGCAAACAGCCTTTATCTGCCCCTATCGCAGCGCATTTGCTTTGGAAGTTTGTTTTATCGTGGAATTACTTTAAACTGTGCCCTTTGTATGAGCCCTCTTATTGAAAAGTCAATAAAGCACAAAGGTGTCGTTATTTTTTTGGCCATCCTTTTCTAAAACAGTCGGCCAGAGGCGTGGCGGGACCCCGGCAAAGTCCTCCTGGCACCCCCAGCCGCACGGTGGGGACCCCGATTTCCAAGACACTCCAGCCCAGCACGTTGGAAATGTTGGAGTCGATTCAGGTCAATTAAAGTTGAAGTTTTTATTGAATTAAAAGTGTGAAAGTAAATACAGCCAGCCCAGTATTCGGTCTGTTATTTTTTTGATGTTAATTCAATTTTTTTCGCCCCGCTCATAAATGTGATTTAAAAGGTGGTAGAGATTCCTGGGCTGGAGGAGAGCCGGGAGATGGGTTTTGGAGCTTGGCAAGGACGCGGATGGGTTTCTTGCACCTGGGAAAGCGTCGGCAGCAGTTTGGCCGTGAGGAACCGAAGAGCTTCTGGCAGCAGCAGCCGGGTGAAATCCAGTAAAAGAGTCGGGGAAGGAACGAACCTCATGGGATGCAGCTGCGCTGCAGCTCAACATACCTTGGCTGGGGAGTCCAAGATATCTCCAAGGCTGCCCATCCCCCACGGAGGAAATGGCCTCCGCGCTCCCGTTGGGACCAAAAAACCCAACCCCCCTGGATTTGCTCCAGTCAGCGCACCTGGGTGCAACAACATCTGCTTAAAGCACGTCCCAACGCGGGCAGGGTCCCACCAGCCCAGAAACCACCACGTCCCAGAGCAGAGGAGGAGGAACCCGGCATCTGCCCCAGGCAAGGCACTAACCTGCTCTCCATTTTTAACGCCTCTGGAAGGTTTTCTTTCCAAAACGCTCTCGAGCGAGGCTGGCTGCGCAAGCAGAGTATTTTTAGCAAGTATTCAGGCGAAACGACTCAGGCTAATAATTTGCGATGTAAAGTTAGAGCTTCGACAAAACCTCAGACTAAGCAGATTTGGGGGCAGCGGGACTTTTCTTGCTGATTTCGCTGAAAGGAACCGCGCAGCCAGGGCCAGGGGAGCTGCGTGGAGGCTGGAGCAGGTCGCCGATTTCTCAGGGCCATAGAACCCCACCGTGCCTAAAGGAGCAAAACTTGAAACCCTCCCACGGGCTGCGGCTCCGCCGAGTCACCCATGAATATTTCACCTGGGAACAGCCGCGCCGAGCACGACGGTCGCGGGAAGCACCGCGCCGCCTTTCCCGGACCTGCGCTTTCCCCGTCCCCTTCGCCCCTTTGATCCTCGAGCAGAGAAATGAGCTGCTGGGAGGGAAGCGCTTCCATGGAACAGGGGTAATAAATCCAGCTCCCGCCCTCCCCATTGCCTCTCCCTGAAGTTTCACGTGCGATTTAACTCCAGCGACTGATGAGCGTTCATGAACAAAGAGCCAAGTCAGCCTCAAGACACCCCAGCTCGAAGCTCACGGTGGCTTTTGGATGTTCCCCCCCGACAGCCCACGGGACAAGCAGGCTCTTCAATCCACCCCACAAATGGCCCCACCCGAAGGAAGGACCAAGGCTGGCTTCGGGCTCCTTTGCAGGTCCCCCCCCGATGCTCACCTCAGCCCCTCCTGTCCCTCAGCACCTTCTGCAGGCGACAACCCACCCCAAAGCTGAGCAGCTGCCGGAGGACAACCCCTGGGGATGGTCACTGCCAGAGAGGAGACCCTGGGGAGCACCGGGGTGGGGACACCAAGGCCCCGACAAGCAACACAGGGCCAGGGAGCCAAGACACCTGAAGGGCGAGGATGGTGATGGTTCATCCCATCTGTGCTTCAAAGCATGGTCCCTCACCGGTCCCTGGTGGGACACGGCCGCTCCTGCAGCTCAGCAGACACAAGGGGCCCCCGAAGCCCCTCCAGAGCCACCAACCTGCCATCCATGAGCCACGGCGAGCGGAGCCAACCTGGGCTAGAAGCCCCCATGACCCCGTCTCTCGCCGTCGGCGCCGGGAAGACGGGAATGGCGAAGTGTTTCCGAGCTTTGGCTCACGAGTTCTTTCTCCGCGTGGGTGCGTGGGACAGAGCTCCAGAAGAGGTGGAAGGGTTCAGACCCGAGCGCTGAAGGGCTGCAAAGCTCTGCCGGGGCAGGAGTTTTTATTGCTGTGACCAGCACGGCATCTGACACGGGTGACACGCGCTGGAAGAACGAGGGAAAGAAGCGTCTCGCATTTTTAATCGTTTTAATGAAGAATTACCTCAAAATATAGCAAACCTCAGCAAACGACTCTTGGTCACCACGTTCCCCAATTTCAGGATGACGCCATCTCATTTTCTCATACCTTGTTTTTCTTTAACGGACTAGGGGCAAACCCTCCTGGGTTTTCCAATGCCAACTGGCTTCTCGGCATGAAGCAAACTTCTCTCTGAACCAAACCACCGGAGTAAACGGCAAACGAAATGTTTCAGCCCCAGAAGGGACTTTTGTCAGAGGCTGGGTGAGCTCTTGCCAGCCCATGACTTCCACCTGGCCAAGCCCTTTACAACTTGGGCAGCAAGAACCGCTCATCTTCGCGTAAAATGGGGTTTGTAAGGTTAGACTTCATCATAGACGGTTCCAATTTGAAATTTTAACTTTAAAACGGATTACTTTTAAGCCGCAGGCCCATAAAATATGGGGTCAGTTAAGACATGGGGCCTCAAGAGTTGCCCGCAAGCTTGGTGGAAAACCCGCTTTTAACGCCGCCTGGACAGATTTGGTGACTGAGTCAGAACTGAGGCGAGCGAGCGACAAAACCCCCTGCCAGATGGGTGCTTCTCTTTAAACGGCTTTTGCCATTTACACACATTCTGCTTCTCCCGGCTGTTACGGGCTAAAAAAAAAGTCCTACACAACCATAAATGTTAATAAATACAGCATCAGTACAGGGCTTTTTCCCCCCGTCTTTTGGTACAGTTCTTTAGGGTTCATATTCTTCAAGCTCTTTTCTGCAGCCACAAATACGAGGGACCCTTTTTTCTTCTCTCCCTTGTGTGAAGGAACACTTCTGTCACCCCTAAGATTCTTGCTTTGGGACTTAATTTTTACATTAAAAAGCCTCACACCAATATTGAACAACTGTGATCAAACTGGCAGAGCTATTATAAGTAAGTGCTCGACGCACTGAATAATTGTTTTTACTGTGTTTTGAATACACCAAACACGACAGAATTACTCAGCCTTGTCATCGTATGCTTTTTAAATGTACAGCGACGGATGTTTTCAGGCAGCAAAAGCACTTTCCACCTTTTCACGAGGAAAAAAGGTCAAAAGCCTCCGTCGGAGAGGCCCAGCTGCCCCGGGGAATCGCCCGGCTCACCAGCGCGGGCAGCCACGGGGTCGCACGCCGGAGTTTGATGAGCGGATTTGTTTTCCTTTTCCCCAGAGCCAAGGTACGTGGCATTAAGTCTACGCGGGGCCAAAACACAACAGAGAGGTCAAAACCCTTTGTAAGAGGGAGATCCTCTTACCTGGGCTTACTTCCCAAAACGGCTTGACCTTTGCGGCTGTGCCTACGCTGCACGAACAGACACGGACTGAGGCAGACGACACGAGGAGCTCCGATTGCAAATAAAAAATCTTTATTGCATCTTAGAAGCAAGTTTTTTTTTAAAAAAAAAAAAGGGAAAAAAAAAAAAAAAAAAAGAAGAAGGTTTTCCATGCACTGAATCCATCCAAGTACCTACATCCTTGGGACTGTCACCAAAAAACGATGAACATCATAAGACATCGACTCTACACTAGTTGCAGTTCATACTCCATACACGTGTAAACAACGGTTATTTCTCCTACTGGAATAGCAATTACTCCATAAGATCCCTTCAAAAATGGCAACAACCTAAGCCTCGGTTTTTCTCCGTTCCTTCACTAGTCTCCACTTCCCAAAGAGTAGGCAAAGCGGAACTGAGGGCAATGAGACGAAATGGTGCTGGAGGATACGATAGAAAAATAGATCGTTCGCTGGCTTTTAATTTCTGTTGCTGCTGAGCAAGTTATTTACAGGTAGGCAGGTCCCAATAGATCATCTGCTGCAATGACAATACACCAAGTCTCAGTGTAAAGGGTTCCCTTTCTGGCTTTAAGGCACTTTATTTTGTAGATTTTCTCTTACCTTGCTAGGTGTTAATCACAGGGATCACACTTTCCTTGCATTCGGCCTCCCCATCCCCAGTTCCTCTTAGAATACCAAAAGAATTCCTAAGCTTACCGAAGTCATTCCAAAAATGTTAAAGAAATCGGGGAAAAAAAAGATTCATGAGAAAATATTTTAGAAAGTAATCTTTGGAGATCATTTACTGCAAGTATGATGTACACTACCTTATCAGTGAGAAGATGCAATACATTCCTAATATATATATATATATTTACACACACATATATATATATATAAAATATTAAAATGACTAACAGATATTCAAGGAAAGGTCGAGAACCTAAAACAATGGATATTAAATAAATTAACGGTCTATCAGATACAGAAAAAAAATAATCCCGAAACAAAACTAGTAATCAAATGTAGTAATTGTTCCCATTAACATCAGGTGACCGACCGACCGGAACCGGCGCCATCGGGTGCCGCCCGCTCGGTACGGAAGGTTTTCCAAGTCCCCGTCAGGGCTCTCCCAACGGCTCGCTGGGCACCGTCGCTCGGTCGCTTGGCTGCAAGAGATTCGCATTTCCCGTCCTCCTCCCCTCCCTCCTGACGCCGCGGCACTTCTCGATGACGTCGTCTCAGCTCTAGACAGGGCACGGTTGAGGATAATACCCAGAACCCACCACGGATTCTTAAAACATGACGTCCAGATATGGACCAAATATAAAAGACAACAATTTTCTACAAGGACCCATCGGACAGCAGGTTGTGCTTACGTTTCTCCCCTCCCTTGAAGTTGCCTGGCCATAGTAAGTGGAATTTTTAAACTGAAATAATCAGCCATTGGGGAAAAACCCCCAACCTCCTGCGATTAATACTCTTACCATCGCCACACCGATTTGTTTCGTTCTGACTCGATTTAAAACCCAACGGCTCTCCTCACAAAAGAAGCAGGATCTTTGCACGGTAGCCGTCACGACAAAACATGTAGAGACACCGTTTTGTCACGTGGCTCGCACGCTCGGGTCCCAATTTACAGAATCCCAGCAACGAAGACAGCAACGGAAAAGGTAGGAAACAATCTTTTGTTCATAAGGAAATTCTAATTCAAGTCAGATTTCCGCTGATTGGTCAGATAACTCTTAAAACAATTTTTTTGTTTGTTTGAAGGCAAATATTGATCACAGTTTTGTTCAAAACCAAAAGCACAACAACGAAAAAACCAACGGCCTTGTTCTTCTCAAAACGAGTGCTTTGTAAGAAAACAACGATGATTTCTAAAATATATCCTGTGTGGTCTTTTAAAAGTGAATTATCAAAAAACATTTTCCCAAAAATAAATTAGATAATTAAAAAAAAAGTCTTTTCCAGCATAGCTGGACATTAGGCTGTCCTCACTGAGCCATTAGTATTGCTGCTTTTCCCAAAATTTGGGTCATTTTTTTCAAACCATATTTCGGCCAGCTGTTGTGTGGACCCATAAGTTGAAGCTTTGGACCCCAAGCACATTTTGTATTGTTTGGGATCAAGATTAGGGTCACAAAGAACAGGGTGATGCACATGGACTACTCCGATTTCTTGGCTTCGGAACGTTTTTAAGCCAGCTTGAATGACTTTGTTAAATAGGTCTACGTCTTCAAGGCCCCAACCCTGGATGGAGACATCGAAGCCACCCGCTCGAAGCAGATCACCTTTGTAAATACAGGTAATACCAAAGCCATAGTTCCTCCAGAAACCTGTTTTCTGGGTGAAGGCAAAATGATTGTCACTAGGAACTTTTCCACTATAAACAATCTTTGGATCATACTGGCTAAAAATGATGGGAAAGTATACTTGTTGACCCAAAACCGTATTGGCTCTACACCGCTGGAGGAATTCTGTGGTAAGCACTAAGTCAACATCACAGAAGAAAAGCAAAGAGTCGTTCTGGAACTGCGAAGATCCGACTTCCAGAGCCAGTGCCCTCGAGAACTCCCCCGACACCGGTAAAACCTGCATGTCAGCCTTGGGGTATTTGGAGCGGTAATCTCTCATCAGCTCGATCTGCTTCCCTTTGTCAGGGTTGGAGTCGGAGTTGAAAAGCAGGACAACCAGCTTGACGTTCTGGTTTGGAATGAGGCACGTCTTCTCAAAACTCCCCATGAACCTTGCGAACATGTCGAAACGTCCGGAGAGAGGAATCAGGATGTTGATCTTCGTGTCTTTGAGTTCCTTCCTCTCTACGTTTGATCTGCTGAGCTGGAAGGGAACAAACATCTTCAGCGAGTTGGAGAGGAAAGACAAGGATCCAGAATCCTGGTTGATCTTGTTGGCCAGCTCTTTGGCGTCCATCTCCTCGTGCTCCATAAACTGCATCTTGCTGAACGTCTGCTGCAAGTACGCGTGCCTCCTGACGGGGACGGTCATCTTCTTCCCCTTGTGCTTTTTGTACAGCAGCAGCAAGTCCAGAACGTACTCTGCTCCGTACATCGGATTGACTCGGCGATAGCCATACTGTATTTCCTTGAAATCTATGATCCTCCCCCGGGTCTTAGCGTTGGCGTTGATCATTTCCATGACCTGCATAACAATGTCATCCAACGCTTCCCGCTGAGAAGAGTCCATTCCTCTCCGAGGGGGCTGCCCGTCGGCACCCGAATACAAATACTTTCCCGTAAGAAACTCCCACTCCAAGATTTCTTCCCGGTAGCGGGGCTGGAATCGCATGAAGGAGGGTGGCATCCCCAGCTGCAGGTCATCTTTGTGGATTTCTGTGTTGCTGTATTTGCTCATCAGGACAATTTCCCGGTGCAGCTGGACAGTCCGGTGGCGCAGCTCCGCTATCTTGCGGCTCAACATGTAGCTGTGAAGCCTGTACTGGTACGGGGGGTTCTTATTGGGGTGCAGTGTTATAGCTCTGTGTATTTTGCTGTTCCTCAGGTCTCGGATATAGCCTTTTTTGTTCTGCTCGTAATTTTCATAAAACAGCTGCTGCATCTAGGAGAGAGAAAGGAGAAGTTAGTGTCCGGCCGTGCTGTCCTTGTGAAAGTTAGCCCACGCAACCCCCGCCGGGAGAAAATTCCTCCTTGCTCGCGGGGCCAGAAGGCTTTCTGAATAAGCTGTTCTTGGGTTTAGGCACAGGTTGTAGCAATACCAGCTGCTATTCAAGGAAATTAAGAGGATTATCCATTGTAAACTGGTGAAAGAAACATCTACCATGGATTTGGGATTACTACAGGCCATTCTAGAGATATCACCATCGGCCAAACAACTGAGCAGTAAGTAGATTGTAAGCTCATTTTTTTCACAACAACACAGCATCACCAGGAAGAAAAAACCCCATGACGTGTTCACTACAAAACTCTGACTATTCGTCTGCTTCCCATGGGCTTTAATAACAACAATAAAGGACAATAAAAAAAGATGCCACGTACACAGTAAGCAAGTACTATGACACCTTCTCCGTTACACCCAAATGCTGTTGAGGCATTAAAAATCCAGCTTGCCGAGTGTTCTAGCCGAGATGCCAAACAGGTTATCTCAAGCGCTGCAATGCAAAGCTACAGTTCCCCCGTCATTTTAAAACGCTGATAGAAAGTAAAATGCCCCTGAGATTCCCAGCAGTAGCTCCAGAAGGCAGGTAAGATGTATGCTAGAATAAAAGCCTCCGGAAAGAGAAATTCGCTATTTCAAACCAAGAAGAGAGTGAGCTAAGGTTAGATTCACAAGCCTTACGGAAAGCCACAACTTAAGGAGAGCAGACAAACCAGCTTTCCAGTTTTCAGTAGCTCAGGCAGTAGGAGACATAACGAAAGGCAGGTGCAAACCAGGATGATAACAGGGGGAGTAAGCTGAAAAAAAAAAAAAAAACAAAATCCAAGAGGAAAAAAAAAACCCTCAAGGCCAAAGTTATATACCAGCCTAGACAACGGACATTTAAAAAGATGACGGGCTGGTTCTGTGTCACAACGCAAATGTCATCACCCCGCCAGAGGAGACTCTTCTGTTGCAGGATCCAATCTACGTTCTTGGCAGCAGAACACGCTGTAGGTAATGCAGTCCATAAAGCACATGTAAACAGGCCACGCAGATTAGCAAAGAGGTAAAATCCGAAGGACAAACAGAAGAGAGGAGGACTCAACTATGACAGCAATTAAACAGAGCACTACACGGCAAATCGCAGGCGCAGAAAACCTCCCTCCAACAGACAGCGCGAGTGATGCTTCTACCAGCTGCTCCGACCCAGCAGAAGCCCTGTTTTATGAGGCTTCCAGTTGCATTTTTCCCATTGTTGTGGACAGAGGCTGAATCTAAGGGATAAACTTACACCTGGATTTAATTGCTGCTATCTTAACAAACCAGATGTGCGCGTACCGAAACGTGCCTTTCAGCGTACCCCTGCGGACAGCGCAGGAGCAAGCTGCGTATGCTGGAAACGGCTCGCGCGGGTTTTAATCTGAACAAATGTCAAAGGAACGAACTTCAGGAGGAATTTCATCCGGATGGAGAAAGAAAGGACGTTTTTTTCATGGGTCACCACCGATCCCCCACACCTCCTCCTTCCCTGCTCAAGCCCACCTTCTCGCCCACCCTCTCTCCCAAGTGATTCCCGCTGCTTTCATGCCGTCTCCGAGCAATTCAGGCCAGAGGCTGCCTCGCATCAGAGAGATCCCATACAGCAACGCAGCCGAAGGAGAACACCTCGGCGATGGCCCCCTGGCAAGCCACAGACGAGCTGCCCGTCAAGATGTACATCCCTTCAGAAGATTTACGAGTGCTACGGGCAGCCGTTAGTTGGTCTAATCCTCTGTTCAGCTCAGAGTTATCCAAACGGAATGAACCTCAGGCTTTCCCAAGAAGCATGTTTTTCCACTCACCCCAAGACTGTTCTTCATTTATATCCCTATATTGTTTCCTCTACTAGTAACACACTATTTTTTTGACCACTTTGAACCTCGCTGCTTCCGTTAAGGGCTCTAGGAGACCTCAAATCACATCCACTTACAGTCAGTCCTGGAAGCACAATCTATAACAATGGAGAGCTCACACAGCAAGAACGAGACCAGCCCAACACTGCAGGACCCACACGTCTGTTTTTCCTGACTCCACTGATTATTCTCTCTAACACTACATATATATATAGAACTAGAAGTATTAAATGCGTCTGGTAACAGATTTCACTGACATTTTAACTACAATACAACCATAGGCACTAGCTTTCCCAGGAGTATTGTGGCATTAGATAAAAATTCTTAAATCATGTCATTAGGCAACTATTATTTAAAGGAGAATTGACAATAGGACTTAATTTCAAATCTTGTTTTGAATTTATAAGAAAACAAAGTCAAGAACATGCAGCCTGAATGCATTTATTCCAAAATTGCCATCTAGGGCATTCTGAATTAGCTACGAGAGGAAACCATGAGAAGCAGAAAGGCTTTTAGATTACACAACAAAGTTTAATAGAATACCGATGGGTAGGAAAATGTTACGAAACTTCCCAACGGAAGTAAAGACATGAACCCCTAGCAAATGGCCCTAAATAAAATTAACAAGCGTATTTTAAAACTCTGGCTTACCCTGCAGGAGTAACCTCTTACCTAGGCTGGTTAACTTCTGAACTTTTAATACTACTACTTGCCTCTTCCAAAAAACAGCGAACTTCGAAAACTGAACTGAAAATAAAACATATCTCAGCAAGACTTTACTGATGCTTCACCGCGAAGCAATTTACAACCGAAACCTCTATTCACGGCCACCTTGCTCCAGCCAAAAAGGTGACAACTGTGACAAACCCTGCGCTCCCGCCAGCTCTGCGGTGGAAGCGCCACAGTAGCCAAGCTTTTATATAATCCTGTTTTTTTCAGAAGAGTGCCTCGCAAGGTTGGCACGGTCATTGTTTTTCCTACGAAGCCTCCCCCTCCGCTACTCCAGCGTCCCTCTTGTCTCCTCGCGTTCAGCAAGCTGCAGCAGGCACGGGACGTGCCAGCATCGTGTAGCCCCGATGCCCATCTAGGAACTGCGGTACACCCCACGTCAGGAGGAAACGCACAGAAGGGTACCCGAAGGGGTTAAGCAATCCCCTCCTACAGGGACTATAACGACTTACAAACGGTTTTTGCACAGTGGCACCAAGTGCTGCAAACCAAGCCCAAGCGGCCAGCAGCCAGCGGAGCAAATTAACCCTTCCTGGGCCAAGGCCCCTGCGGACGCTGACCCAGCGCTGCGATGCCCACGGGCTCTCTTTCCTTCACGACAAGGAGCCCCACGTGGATGGCGTTTTCTCACCCGCAGCTACAAAACTTGAAAGAAACGAGCAGTTCCCTCCGCACGGTTCGACAGCTCCACCAACATTAATTTGCTCAAATCACGAAGGCGGTGCTAGCCCTCGGCACTGGGTTCCACCACCAGCAAAGGCAATGCCCAACTCTCACCCATCACTGCTAACGTGGTTTCTGCCTCATTTGGGTCCGAAACACTGCGCTAAAGATCACCTATTAGCACAGGCAGCCTTTCCAATACTGGAAAGACATAAGGAAGACAAAAAAATCGTAATTACCTCTTGTGTACATCATTAATAGGTGGGTGGGAGAAGATGACAGAGAAAGTAATACCTGTAATTTATTTGTTCCTCCCATGTAGCAGCCATTAAACACACACGTGGGGACTGACACGAGCCCAGAACATGCACGTCTCCAACAGACGTTACGTGCAAACTTCCCCAGGCTCTTGTGAGCTGAACTCCTGCAAACTCCTCTTTCGGTGAAACAGGTTTCTCTATGATTCTTTTCAAAAAAAGAACCTTTCATGGATATTAATTTTGCAATGATTATATTCTAAGCATGCCTTATTCTAGTGCAGAGCACTGAGAGCGTAGGGATACAAAGAAGAGCTACTCTTTATTGACCACTATTTACTCTAGACCTGTTGAAGCCTTAAAAACCCTAATGTTCCCCAAACCATTAGAGACTGAATGTTTAAACTGTGGTACAGCTGTTGTGGGCACTACTGGCTCGTGTCCAAAAGACCAACTGAAAGGAGAGAGTGTTATGTTCTTCGTTTTAAATGAAGAAGTCTTTTGCAGGCCAAAAAAAGTGTACTGGAGAAAATGGACTTTAAAAATAAGACCAGTTTATGCAGAAACTGGCCCGCAGCCACGGATTAGCCCCCGAGGGCCTTCTCTCACAGCTCCAGATTGTACTACCACAGCCCAGAAAACGCAGCCCCACAAGTCTCATGAAAAGCAATCATGGACAGGACATGTTGTATGGCAGGCTTCGAAATGCCCGAGATGTCCTTTAAATACAAAGCCAAACTAATTAAAAGCTCGAAAGATGGCGAAAGAGCGTGAGCACCTCCGTTGGGAGGAGACGAGCAGGCAGGTCCCTCTCCGCAGCTGGTGCAAAGCTCTTCTCCTACAGGAGTAACGTGGGTGCCGGGACTGCCCTCACCCTGCCCCACAGCTGCCAAAACTGCGCAGGATGCTCGCCCCCGCGTCCTCCTCGCTCCTCCTTCCAGAGATGCAGCCACAGCGGTGCGAGGGGCAGTTCTGTTGGCTGGCTGAAGTAAAATGAAAGGCATTTTGCACCCACATCCCAAGTAACTGTATGAAGCAATTGCAACTGCACTAAAACAGTCCTGCTACTTCAGAGTGGTTAACCAACACAGATCACTAGTCTTCTGGGATTTAAATCACCACTATAGCTAAAGTGATAAAATATTTTGCACTTAGACCCAATGGGAAGGAGCAAAGGGTCTTCGTTTACTGCTGACTTGCCTATGGTGGAGGGGGGACTGTCGTGACCTCCCTGGATACAACTCTGCATCCAGGGTTCTTATCAGCGATGACCTTCCCCTTTTAACTCCTGATGCTTTATGTGCGATCCCACAGCTAACCACTGACACGACTCAAGTCACTCCTGGGCAGACTTACTATGGTGGAGACAAACACAGGGAAGCGATGGATAAACACTCATTTCCAGTGAACTTGGCCACTAGTTCATCCCTGTAACCTCCCCAGTTGCCACTACAGGAAAGGATGCAGGAAACGCCACTCGGCGCTGGGAGATCAGACTTCCCTCTCGGCTCGCAACTGAAGCCCCAAGCTCTGGAGCATGATTAAATGATGTGATCCCACAGACGAGCTACTTCTCACACCAATTTCACCCCGTACCACTGGTTTGCATTTGCTTTCTTTCATAAATTAAAGAGGGGCAGGAAAATCAGCTGGACATCCCGAACAGCCAGTACTCACAGTTTCCACAGCAGACCGCTAGAGAAGCGGAGGCAGATCCAGCTGTGATATACCACGACCTCTGAGTGCCATAACTCCAGGCGTGCTCTGAAGCAAGAAGTTTATTTTGTACAACACAATTGCCTCTTCTTATACGATGCTAAGCAAAACAGCGCCTGTCTCACTCGAGAGCCCTGCAGAGCCTACTGCACCGCTCTCTTCTCCAAAGTATTCGAGAAAGGAAGCCAAGTATCTAAGGCAAGTTTCAAGCACAGCAAACACAAGGTCATTGAATTCCCAAGGAATCTGTGAATTAGGAGAGTTACTGCTGGAGTTCAATCTTTTGTTAACAATACCAAGTAGCTGTTTAATTAAACAACTGTCCTTCTCCCAATCCTTTCTTGTTTAAGCAACTAGAAGAGCTTAAAAATTACTTATTCATTTAGTTTCTCAAACCACGTAGGCTTTAAAGTAATCCCAGCTTGGCAACAGAAAGAAGAAAACCCGCAAAAATGAACGCATCTTCAAAACTGGCATCGTGTACTTCACCTCTGACCTTGAGCTTGACAATGTCATTACCCAAAACCTACACATGGGAGCAATCCACGGCACTTGGGAACTGAGATCCTCCAGCTAGGAAGCAGAGGAGAACTTCCCTCCTCCCGGCCCTTCATTAAACTTGAGTTTCATCCTCCTGGTCTAAATGAGGATACAGAATCCTGGTCTCCTCTGTGTCATGAAGTGAGGATTCCTTCCTCAGGTCTCACCTATTTTGGATAAGGGGGACAAGTGGAATCAGGCCTGGTGTGTAAAGAAAAGAAAGACTAGTGCAATCCCATAACACTCTCAAAAGAAGACAGCTGTCCATTTATTGAAATATCCTTCCCCCTTGGGTGTATCTGACACACAAACTACACAGGTGCCACTGTGCACTCCATAAAGCCTGGAACTCCAGAGACACAGATTTATGTTTTTAAAGCATAAACCAGAATATAACGTGAAAACATTTTGTACCTTAGGAGTAACCAGATAAAACAGAAGGTGCCATTTCAGGATATTTAGATTTAACTGTGCAAACCTTAGGGGAGCTGCATGCAATTGCAGGGTTTTCTTCCAAAAGGTTCTGATTTAACAGAAACAAAACCAAATAAAACACCACTAAATATTAACAAATGTTCAATGCTACAGCTATTAAAGAAGCAGAACATCGTACATGCTAATGACTAATTATCATTGCTATTGCTTGAGAAAGTGTGCTCAAAATTTGTTTCCAGCATAATTTCCAAATTATGAGTCCTGGTGCAAACTGTTGTTCTGCACATGGCTCTCCCTTGCTCAAGTTAAGGCTTTGACCCACAGGGCAAATGATTCAGGCCTCCCTCTCCAGCAGAGAGGGACTGCCTCTGTCCCAGATCCAAACAAAACCAGGAACACAGTGACTCGCTGCTGATTTGTTCATTTAAAGGCCAGACCCAGGGATGATGCCAAATTACTTGCCCACCGAATATACTGCGTCTTGGGACTTCCCTTCCTTGTTGTCAACTCCACACTTTTAGCCTCTGCAGTAGAGGCAGAGCACAAGAAAAACTTGGTTTTCATTATGAATTTCAACAGGCTCGTGAAAGAAAGAGCCGCGCAGCCTTGGAAATCTGTATCTGCTCTTTCTCATGGAAAGCGTTAAGATTGCAGAGAGGCAGCACATGACCCTTGGAGGGCAGTTTCTTGGAGATGATGAGCAGAAAGCTTCTGACACCCTGGCAAATATTTTTTTTTTGGTTCTGGAAACAGAGTTAGAAGGCTGCAATCTCCTCTGAGCACAGACTACAGAAGAGAAGACCTCTTCTGGACTGCTGTGTGATTTTCCACCATGCGTTTTCAAGAGGCAGTAATGTAATCATTTAGAAATACTTTTGTCCATGCAATTCAAAGATTCCTATTTGGGAGCTACTTTCCACATCCAGTGGTTTTGCAGGAGTTGTGAGCCATGACGGAGGATGAGCCTTTTTGGTCCCAAAACACTTGGCAAGGCTACCACAAGCTGCCGCTGACAGGGGGGTGGAGAAGAAACCCTCTGCTTGGAGAAACTTCAGCGGCAGCCTCAGCATCCACGCATCATCTCAACATCAGTCCAACACCAGAAATAAAGCTGGGGCAGTGCAGCCTCTCTGCCCGAGTGGCTGGGGACAGCAGTGGTTGTGTAGCACAGCCCAGACCCCATCTCCAGGTCTCTGCCAACACCAGATTCTGCAAAAAACCCTGAGGGAAGGATCAGCCCCTGTGGATCGGGCTGCAGGATCCAGCCCCTTCAGCCTCACCGGCACCACCAGCACAGCTTCCTTTTGATGCAAGATGTTTCAGGAACCCTCACCCCTGAGTAGGTACACGGTGCCCTACATGGAGACAGTGTCACAGTAACAGGTCTGGGCTGAAGGACAGTACTGAAGCAGTCACATCAGCGCAGAGCTCTAAATCTCTCTGAGCCTTCACGGGGGATTACTGTGAATTTAATTAGGCGAAGATTTGGCCTCACAAGAGCTACCGCTGCAGTTCTTCCCTGGGTGTAAAAAGGTGGGGGTGTATTTAAAAAAACACATTCATTTTCAAGGCTTTTGGCACTTCCAGGTTTTAAGCAGCACCGTTTTAGACGAGGTGGGACGCCGCTCCCTCCTTTACGGCAACAGGCCGCGCTTGCCATTTCTAATCCCTTGCGAAGACTCATGGCAGGAACAGATCTTTTGGAAAGGGGTGAGAGGGGAGCCGGGAACACTGAATAAAACCCCCAAGACGAGGCCAGCTGCTGAACTGCCTGTGTCAAAGCTGCAGCCCTTTGAACCTCCAGTGCCAGTAACAGCCTTGAAGTGACAGAGCATCTTTCGTAACTGCATTTAGAAACCCATCTGCTTTATGCTTTCCTAACAACCGACGGTAAAACCACTTCTCTGCCAGCAGCATCAGTATTAGCTAATGAAAATTGTCAGAAAACTGGGAATATATTAGATTTCTGATTTTTCTGCTAGCGAGCCCTCCTCCGAGCTGCCACAACAGCCACTGCTGTGAGTGCTGCTGTGCCTCTGCCAGGCGAGCAGCTGGAAATAGGGACATGGTTCAGGACGCAATCTTGAGACCTTTCAGCCCCTTCCAGATCGGTGGTGACCTGCGCCTAGGAGGTGGCAGCTGCGCACCACCTCATGCTGGCGGGGCTGTCTGAAACACAGAGCTAGCCAGCATTTAAATAACCTCTGAGAAAAGGACAAGGTGAATGCTGAATCGCTGTTGTGTTAAACCGGATGGCACAGCCCTCTCTCCTCCAGGCTTGGATTTTAACGAGTGCTCCAACATGGTGCTCATTAACTGCATTTTCCAGGGTTGTGCTGAAGACACCCAACACTTAGGGTGATTTAAGACCCCCAGGCCTTTAGCAAAAAGGGCATACAGCAGCTCTGAGCTTGCGGGTGATGAGGAGCTCCACGGGAATTCAGCTGACCTCCTTCAGATGAAAAGCACCCCGCATCCGACAGCCAGCCCTGTTAGGAATTCGGCACAGTTTGAAGTAATTCAGTCAGTTTGAAGGCCACTGGCCACCCGAGGTGTCCCCGCTACCCCTCCAGCTCAGCCAGCTTCGAAGGAGCCACTGTGGCTGAGCACAAGGCACCAGAGCCTGCGACTGACATATCAGCCCCCCAAAACCAGAAAGCCTCCCAGCGAGGACCACGATCTCCCTTGTGCCTTCGCTGGCTGCTGCTGAAGGCTGCCCTGCTCCGAACGGGAGGGGAGCCGGCAGCAAGAGGCAGCGCTGGGTTTCCTGCCCGGGACCGGTGTCAGCAGGACACCCCTCCAAGGCATCCAGCAACGGAGCAGGAACTCACTCCATGTTCCTCTGGCTGCTTCTTCTAAATTAAACTGGATTTAGAAGAACGTCTCCTTTCATTCCTATTGGTGGAAAGTAAGAACAAGCTATGGAGTTCCTTACAAGCTCCCGCAGAACCAGCACCCAATAGAGACGTAACATTTGTGGCAGAGGCAGACTGCTTCAGTGCTCCCCTTTCACCAGCCTGTGAGCTCAGATCAGCTCTTCATCTTCAATCTGGTTTTTCAGCCAGAGCCACCATTTCTGGAGCTGGTTTGAAGACTGTCTACAAAGGCCTGGACTCAATCACCAGCTTGTTTCACACGGAGAGCAGCACAGGACGACAGCTTCCAGGGTTCACTAAAGCTGCACAGCATTGTTCTGAAGTGTGCGTTCTAAACGCGTGCGCATTGGTTTTTTGCCAGAAGAATTGTTTAATAATTGCTCAGAGGAGGGGAGGGAAATAAAGCCACAAACCCTTGTTTTATGTGGAGAAGCCACATGTTTCAGTCAGCCCATGAGGAACCTACAGCTGAGCCCTGGCCCTGGGATAACGCAGCTTCAGAAGGCTGCGATGGTAAAGAGCATCGTGCGGTAACGCTGCTGCTGCAGAGAGAATTTCCACAGTGAGATGCCATGATTGCGAAAGTGTTTTTCTTGCATTTGTATCATTACCACACAGGACTTAAAGCCTGCCCACTGAGTTTAAAAGCAAAATCTGCCCTTCGCTTCATCGCTGGAAAAACATATGTACACCGCCTAGCACAGACGTGGCACTGCCAAAACCATACAGTGACAAGGTCTCTGCCTCAGAGAGTTCTGCCACCTAAAATACGTGCAATATCCAGTAGCTTGGTTGTAAGAGATACAGCTCCTTCACCAACGGGGGGATTAGCAGAAGAAGTTTACCCACTCAGAGGGCTGATGGTCTCTCAAGAATTTGACTTTCATGCCCTGTATGTCAAAAGCCCTGTAAATTGTGCATTAAGAGCTCTAACTACAAAGGTCATCTATTTTTATTACTGGCTTCGCTGAAGCACAAGGGATAATATATTTGAAATAAGGCACATTTTAGGAGAACATAGCAATTTACTAATGCAAACTGAAACTCATTTGGATAGGGTCTGCAGGTTGGATGCAGATTCAACACCCCAGAAAGAAGAGAAAAGCAGTGAAAAAAAGGGAAAAGCACAGCTGCACGTGTGCAGGTTTGGGACCAGCCCATTCCTCTGCAGTTCCATGTATGCTCTGAACTAGAAGAAAGACAACATCTTTTAAAAAAAAGCCACAGCTTTTATTGTCCTCCTGTCAGTGGAACAACTTTCTCATTATTAAAACGAGCTGTCAGGCAGACTGGCATTTCCCTCCTCACAGTGTCCAAGTTAGCCCGTTCGTTCAAATATGGTTAAAGATTTCACATAGTGTTGCTGGCTAACTGTATATGGTCTGAGGTTTTCTGGAAGTTTGCTGTCTGGCACGGTTTGGAAAAGCAACAAGCAGCGTTACTCTGCAGCCCTCTGTAACCGAGTGCCTCTTGCATTACACATGGTCTGTCAAACCAAGGGGCTCAACTCTGAACGGGTGTGTTTAAGCTTCGCTGATGTACGCCATCCATCACCTAGCTTTGACAAAAAGAAAATTCAACTGCTGCTTTTCTAATGCCCTAAATTAAAGCAGGAGATGTGGATACCGATAAACGCAGTTATGCTGAGTGTAAATGCATTAGCTACCATTAGAAATGGAAAGGGAAAAAGTAAACACAGCCTCGAATATTCCCAAGCTTGGTGAAGGATTTGCTGTTCACATAACACTCTGAACTCTCTTTTGAACCAGCCACACATACGTGAAGAGTTCTTGGGGCCCTTTGTAGGGTTTTCTTTGCTCCTCTGCTTCCGACCTGAAGGACACTTCGTTCTGCTGCTTGCGACCAAACTGCTGCAGATGCAGTTTCGGGAGAACGGACCCAGCTCCAAAACTTGCGCCCATTACCTGCAGCCACTGCTGCTTGGTCCCTCCATCCCTCCAGCAGCCAGCCTGCAAGTCACCGCTTGCACCCAGCTACTGTTTTCTTTCCCTCTTCCTTGAACACTGCAGCCCTTCTAGATTTGGAAACCAGGCAGCTTGGAGGAATTTTAACATTTTCATTAGTGACCTTCCCTTAGCCCACCAACACTCTTCACTCATCTGGGAGAGCGGGGCAATGGGAGGAGCGGGGAAACGTGGAGATCTTCAGGTGGGTTTGCCCACTGGGTCAAAGTCCCGTTGCTTCAGGAAACCTCGAGGGTGCTTGACACTGTTGAGCACAGCGGAGAAAGGCAGGGAGGGAGGAAAAGCCATTGCTGAGGAAGCAGAAGCAGCTTTAGCCAACAGATGGAGAAGGCTGGTGGAGTTAGCGGCTTCGTTCACCAGACAGCGATGCCTTGTCTCCTTGTGACCCATTTTTAGTTGTTGATCGAGGACATTTCAGGGATTTGACTCATGAATAGCAAATTACTTACGCTGAGTTTGCCAGAAAGCCTTCTCCTTGCTGCAGGAAGGCAGGGCTGCTTTGAAGTAGCTCCTGAACCAAGACAATTTACAGCCTGACAGCTTAAAGCTGCATTGAAACGGGCACTCGTTTCCTCAGGGCGTTATAAATCGCCGCGGTTCAGACACAGGCAGGCCACGGGCCCGGGAGGGCAGGGTGCATGGATGGGGACTGTGTTCTGCTGTCCCACGAAGGCACGTCCACGAGGGAGCCAGAGCCCTTCAATAGGGCTTTCAGAGGGACACACAGGACTACTTTCTGCTGCATTTTCCTTAGTACTCTTCTGAGATGTACTTGTATCATCTGAACTGCAGGTTGTTCCTGAGTTCAGTGCGGTTTTGAGCTGGAGCTAATAAGGGCTCTGACGTGAACCCGATGAGCAAATAGGTGCGCTCCCAACTCACAGCCGACAGCAGGCTTTAAAACCGCTACGGAGAGAGCAAGTCTTTGCAAAGAGGCTCAGCTGGCGGCAGAGGGACACGTTCCCCGTTGTTGACTCAGCCCTGGGGGTAGCACTTTGTGTCAGAAAGCAAGGTGGGCACTAACACACTATTTGCATCTTAAAATAGCAGCCCTGTTCAACACGGCTCATCTGGCAGGGCCTGGAGGCACCCAGAGAGCTCAGGGTGGGAGGAAGGCTCTCGCTCTGCTCAAGGACATCCGTCAAGGACATACTCTATAGCAACAACCTGAGTTGGGATGCCAAATCCAGCATTATCAGTATTTTTCTCTAAAGCCTACAGAAAGAGCTATGCACGTACCCCGGGATTCTCACCCTCATGTCATGCCTGTTTTGCCCATCATTGTTTGGGTTTTTTTTTTTAAATCAAAGAGCCAGTGGGCCAGCCTGCAGCGTGCTGGACCATGCTTTTCAGCAAGCCGTGCCTCTGCTGCCTTTGCCTCGCGCCTTGATGCAAACGCCAAAGTCAAATACAATCCACCCGCCTGACACAGATGTTAGAAACCTGTCTCCCTCTCTCTCTCTTTCTTCAGCTGTCCTCTGGGGTCTGGCCTCCTGTCCAACGCCCGAGGGGATAGTTTTCTCTTTTTATTTTTAAGGCAAGGATAATACGTTCAAAGGCTTTTTTCTGTTTGGAGAAGGCAAATCTACACCTGGTCCAGAACTGCTTCACTACACAGCAGCGAACAACAACCCTCTGTCTCTGAGGGAAGTTTGACCTCCTGATTTGCAAAACTGTTGTTTATTATTACTGAATTTTAACAGCTAATTCAGTAGTGCCACAGGAACACAGGTGACAACTCGAGCCCCATCTATTCAGGGTGCTATCTTTTTACTCAGCAAACTGTCAAAAGAGAACTTTCATTTTCCCCTCTGGAATGACATTTTTGTTTCTACAAGTCCTTAAGCCACAAGAATACAGAGACGATCTCCTGGGCATTTTGTTCTCCACAGAAACAGTGCACCATTACAGTGTCTCTCCCAGATAAAAAAAAAGAGAGGAGCAAAGGATAGGCAAAGAGAGAGGGAGAGAGTGGGAGGGAGAAGGCACGACGGCAGACCAGAATAGGCAAGCTTGCAGCAACACTATGCTGTCTTACAGTACTGTTTAAGCAAGATGTTCCTTTCGGGTACTTTATGTCCTAAAAAAACCCCCAAACATAACAGCAGTCTGTGTTGCGCAAAGATGAAAGATGGAAAGCATTATGCTAACCTTAAAATGTAGCTCAGGGGCCTGGTGCATCACAGACTGTTTAGTATTAGCATTATCCAGAAAAGCACTGAAAAATGCATTGCAGGATATTGAAGAAATCTATATCCGGATATTAAAACTAGTATTCAGTAAACTGCTAGAAGTGACTATCACAATATGGTCAGACCACAAGCTTAATGAAGCCTAAGAAATAAAGCACCATGACTAATTTGAAGCACATTAAAAGAAATCGCATACAAACTCCACTAAATCCATCAACTCAGAAAGGATACTGCTTTGCCTTGCTTAGGACGGGTGAGGAGACAGACACAAGTGATTTACACAACATGTTGTATTGCTTATTGCTTTATGTTGATTTTCAACAAAAGTACTGCCTGTTCTTGAGGTCTTGGATTTCACACTCAGAGGATTTCTAAGAAAAACATTTTATGGCTGGAACCGAAGTGACGTGGCCTGAACCTGAAGACCTGGCACACTCGGCGCCTGCCTGCTGCTGCCTTGCCACTACGCAGAGCACTGTCCTCTTTGGCAGCGAGGATGAGCGTCCAGGTTTTGTGACCCACTAGCAGAGTTGTTACTCTGCGTCATCTTAGCAGATGTAGTGTGTGACTCGCAACGAGTCAAGAAGTAGGTCAATGCAAGTCTTCCCGGCCCTGGAAGTCCAGCTTCCTGGGCTCCTCGTGGGTTGGGGTTTTTTTGTGGGGTAGCCCTCCTGTCCGCTTTGAATGGGAAAGAAACCACCAGACTCATTAAATGTCAGCTTCTCTATTTTGCCAAAGGGCTAAAACGTATCGGGAGAGTAAAACAGCCCCACAACATCAAAAAGCACACATCAAAAAATAGCCCTATCCAAAACACCCTCCTTGTTTTCATTCTTCAGACAACTCCCACGTGGTACTGAGACTGGAAAGTGTCTTGAAAGGACATTTACCTGAGCTGGTCTGCTATGGTTTTCTTTATGTTCCATAGAAGAGCAACTAGACAGGCATCAAATGGTTCACAGGCCTGAGAAAGTGTGCAGTAACAACAGCCGATGACTCACTCGAGGGGGCAGTTGGAGCTTTAAGAGCTGCAGGGGATCATACATCAGTTCTGCACAGATACCATGTTAGATAGCAAGTTGTGTGATAAATGCCAGCCTGGAAATGTCCTTAAAGGAGAAGAGATATACTGAAGACTGGAAAAGAGCCAGTCAGTAAGGGGCCATAGTTCATGACAGTAGTTGGGACTACTGGTAACAACTTGTGCCCGGAGCGCTGCAAAATGTCAGGAGGAGTGAACTACGCGAACTTACCAAGAGGCAGGTTTGTGAGCGATGCACCAGTTCGTGTCATTGCTGAATTATGTCAAATCCAAACGTCACATCCACTCCGCTGGTGAGTTAGCCAGCTCTATATTAGGTTTCTTTCTTCACTTGCGAGTTACAGAAACCATTACCCTGACACAGCGGTTAGGGGTTTAAAAGCATGAAGCTTTTGGTCATAACCATGAAGAAAAACAACAATAATACTCTAAGCCTCAATGGCAAACAAGAGAACGTAATCTTGATTCTCTTGCCCACTAAATAATTATGCTTACATCACGCTAAAATAAAAGTCTAGGTCGTGCTTTCTGTTATTAAAAATACAAGGAACAGATCAAACTGTCCATATACACGGAATTATAAATCCAAGCAGTATATAACCCAGACCAAAGTATGTAATCAGGACGCAAGAAATGGAGTTTAATACTCAAAGGAAACCACAGCTCTGGAAGACATTTAAAGGAATATTTCCATTTTCCTAGGTACTAGATCAGGTTGTTGGCCAGACATTTTTGATTGCACTGTACTAAAAATATGGCCCTAGTTTCAGAAGACAAAAATTTTAGAAGCATGACGAAATGTGAAAGGTAATTGCAATGTACCGCTGAGCTATTTTATTACATTATCTAACATCTTTAAAGAGTAGATTAGCTCACAGCGCAAACATTCTGGTTTCCCTGATGTTGAAGTCCTGGCATCGACACAAGCAGCAGAAACAACCGTGCCTGCAGACGGGGGAGTGGTGCTAGCGAGCTTCTGGAGCAGGTTTCCTCAGCAGAACAGGCAACGCTTTCCATCCGAGAACTACACGGAAGAGCTACAGCCCCTTTGTAAATGCAGTCCATGAAGATGGCTGGGAGAGGTGTGTGATCACTTGCCAAGCCCTCCTTAGCAAAACTGGAATAGCCAAACAGTTATCAGCACCGCTGCAGACATAAAACCAGGGGGAGTCGACATGAAAAGCTGTTGGAGGGACTGCAGGAGCCCGCAGCCCCACAGAGCACGCTCGCCAGTGGTCGAGAACTGCCTCCCCCCTTACCTTCCTTCATTGAATCCTAACTTCTTCCCTTCCCTTCCTAGAAAAAGAGGGCATAGTATCAATGTGACGATGTCTTAATAAGTCACCATGCCCAAGTAAGCAGGCAAGCCTCAGGTTGCCTGAGATTAGGGAGATTTAACTCTTAAGAAAAGGTAAAAACCACAACTGGAAATAGCAACTGTGGATACCGCAGAAGGGACTCCCTACACCTGCAACAAGTAACACACTTCAGTGGATGAGATCTGCACTACACAAATCCCTGTTTACCTAGGAAATCCGTATTTACAATGGCCGTGGTTCTGTTTTCCTTCTGCTCTCTTTGCCCTCCCACCTGTTACAACACGAAGCAGCAGGAGCCCTCCTGCAGCTGCTCCGTTATTCACAGCTACTTTCCCTTCCTCTTCACTCTCTGGCTGGTTAGTCCAAGAAACGGATCTAGTTATTGGACAAAAAGCAGGGAGATAGGCATTAATGTCTGTTTGTTGAGGGAAAGAATAATTACTAAACAAACTTCTGTTTCCTTGGTGCAGCCAGGCTCAAAAATTAAGTAACTGTTCCCTTCCTCGAGCGCAGGGTAAACCTCTAGGAACCTGCACGCAGGTGGATCCAGCGTGGCATGGGATGCAGGGAATAAGCAACCATGTCCCAAGAAGGGAAAATGGAGGAAAACCATTGAGATCTTTAGTTAAAAGCACACAGTAGCTGTATGCTGCCACCATCTAGTATATGACATTGCAGTTTATTGCTCTATAAACGCCAGTTTTAATCCTGAAGGCTGTCTTCAAGCAGCAATTTAAATGCAGGGTTTCAAATGCGGTATTACAAAACTGAAGACTCGTTTTAGACAAGATTGAATGAATTGTATTTTGAATGTTATTTTTCTAAAAGTGTACAGTCTGCCATCAAAACTAGTTAAGAGAAAGTACATCCAGAATACAAGGTGTCAACGGTCAAGCGTATCCTCATTAAAGGGTGGCCAAGTGATATTTATTGAAATCTATGAATTAAACATCTATTTTGTATCACCCAGTAAAATATCTGAACCTCACTTTGGCAGCTGTGCAAATTTTACCCTGGCTGCAGTGACGACTGACTGTACTTCCTTTGACTTTCACACAGTCTCTCTTCTCGTTTAAGAGAAAAACCTGAAAATCAAGAATGCCAAAAATGCTAACATTCATGTATCAGCCCACAGTATGCAAAAGGAGGACGAAAGCAGATCACCCCTCAAGACATCATCTTTACTAAGGTCGCAGATGGAATTACAGCGCGATAACTGAAGTCTTCGAAGATTTGGCAACCTCATCCTGTGAGAGTGACTCTTCTAAAAGATCTGGGAACACAGACTTTCTGCTCCTGGACCGGTGGCTAAAACAGGGACCACATCAAACATAATCTTGGGGATCTGACCATTGGCTCCTTTCCCCCCTAAGGAGAGAAGGAGCCTCACAGATTTTGGCCAGATAACCCCCACAGATCCTCCTGCCCAAGGTGGCTAAAGCTAGAGATGGTAGCCTACAAGAAACTCATGTCAGTCTGCTGTTAATATTTACCCAGTCTGAAAAGTGTTCTGGCATGGTTTTAACGGGATTGCAAGATTTATTCCATTTCAAATGTTCTTTGGACCATAAAGCAGATCAGTGCTGCTGTGTGTCACTGTTTCCTTGAATCAGCAGTAGAAACATGCCACTTTTTCTGCCTCAGAATGGGCCTGAAGGGCAGAAATAGCCCCCACTACCCAAGGGTCTGCGATGGCAGCTGACAAACTAGTCGATACAAAACCTCTTAACAACCAGAAGCTGAAATAGGAGCTGTTGACCCCCACTTCTCTTGGGCAAAGCAAATACAAAAGGCACGTTTTCACAGACCAACATTACTTCAGCGCCTGGCGCACAAAAGAACTGTCACCACATGCACCGCCCGTGGTAGGGCGGTTTGTGATGAAGCAGGAGTAATGGGATTGGGTGTTCTTAAAAAGCTCAGGAATGGAAAAGAGAGGGCTGCAAGCAAGACTGCTGGGATTTGCTTCATTTTCTTTAATTGAATGGGCATCAGCTTAAGAAGAAAAGACATTTACAAAAGCCAAGCCACAATTTGAACACTAGGTGCGTGTAGTTACTACCTGACAATATGGAAATGGGGTTTTGTTACTGATTTAAAGGTGTAACAGGATCCAAAAGCTGAAAACAGGCACCACACTGTCAAAGTGGCTAAACTTTCGAATAGCTTCACCAAAATGGAGAAAGTGGGCAAGATAATACACTACTGCCCAACTACTCAGACTTCAAAATGAGATTTAAAACTTTTTTTTTTTTTTAAAAATGCTTTAAATAAAGTTTCTGGGAGCTATTGCATGGCTTCTGTGCACAGAGCATCCCAGCTGCTTAGATGTGACCATCCTGCCTGGACCAGAACCCGCCAATTCTCTGTGTAGCTCATCACTTTACACAATTGCCTTTATCTTGCTCAGCTTGTTCCTACCACTCACAGCCCTGTGTTAATAAACCTTTATCACTAGGTCTGGTATTTCAGAGCTTCAGTAGTTGTCTGCCAGGATCAGGAAAGATTTGGTGGTGTTAAAAATACCAGTGGAGGAGATCGGAGGGGCATGGGCGCTTTGCTCTGAAAAGTTGCTGAGCATCTCATGCCAGACCAAGTGTGATGTCAGACAGAGTCCTTTTTTTCTAAGAGGTCTGGCTAGTTAGCCATGCTGAAGGTCACTGTTGATCACCAGAGCTGCTGTCAGGAATAACTCCTTTCCCAGGACAGATGGGAGAATAAATCCTTCCCCCAGAGTGCTTTCCTACTGCAACGTGGGATATGCCTCTTTCTTAGGACCACTGAAGTAGCTCTCACCTAATCAATCATCTGTCTGTAAAGAACACCAGGAATTAACCTCTCTCATCTCTCCCGAGCAAAATTGGATTAGGCTGAAATTGTTGAGTTAATACAGAGATACCTGGGTGAAACTTAACAGCCTGTGATGCACACAAGATCAAATGAGCCAAGTCCAGGAAGGGACACGACGAAGTGCTCTACGAGCTACGACTCTAAGTGCAAGCACTGCCTGCTTTTCCCATCGCTTCATGCTCCGTGCAGAAAAAGCAGATTTAGAGCTGTGGCTCCAAGGCTGCAGCGTGGTGGCTCTGCATCAGCCGCAGCACCGCTCTGCCTCCCTCCCTGCCGCCGGGAGCACGGCGCGGTGGTGCCAACCGCAAGCATCCAATTTCATAACGAGGAACGGCGCGACAGCAGCCAGCTCCGGGCACTGCCGTACGCCGCACCTCGTGGAAAAACCATTGTCAAACACTGTGTAAAGCCAGTGAGTCAAATGCTGCCAAGAATCAGCTGAAAGCAGTCACAGTCTCCCCATCAACGTGGACGGGCGACTCCCATGAACCTGCAAGGACACAATATTCCTCCAGACACCTGCAAGTCCACTTGCACATTTTGTGCCACTTCGGTAATGACGCTGGCTTGAAGAGAGCCAAACCTCAGCCCCAAAGGATAAGTATTTGGGAGCAAGAACTCCAAGTTGAGATGTGGGCACAAAAAGTGACTTGGGATTTAAGTTGCATTTTGCTTCCCTTAGACTATTACCCTGGGTGGAGCACAGCAGCTGGTCCAGATAACCCTGAAAGGCACTTGGCTTTGCAGCAGAGCTGTGTCCTCCAAGTTTAGTCAGTGCTGGAGACCAAAAAAATCCTGCTTTGATTTTAGAAAGAGCAGCGGATAGGGAATGCTGACTCAGGATTTTAGCTTTTTCCCCCACACTCCACCACATCCCAGCAGTCCTAGAAAGGTGTTCTCACACCCAAAGCAAGAGGATAAGGAAAAAACAATTCTCTGGGCTCTTCCCATAGATAGCAGAAGACACTCAGTGAGAATCTGTATCTGTACAATGCACCAAAACTCAGCAAACTGTCATTAAAATGCAGCCTGATTTGCGTCCAGAGAAAAATAGCATTCTCTGCAATTTTTTCCCCTCTTGCAAGACCTGCCAGCGGCGCATGATGCCTCAGCTGCACTGCGATGTGGGGAAGCTCGGCAGACAGCGGGATGAGCCTCCACAAATGAGAGGCAGCAGGTTCAGAACAGGGAGGAAGGGAAGAGATGAGAGAAGGAAGCAGATTACTGGCTGTGGCCAAGGATATACTCATTATATAGAAAGGAGATGAAAGGCTTTACTTAAAGTGCCAACATCAGTTCAACGTATTTATAAGGACTCAAACAAGTCCCCCCGGTGCAGAACAGCCCAAAGGAGCTTTGCATTCGTGTAATTTAATGGCTCTTTGTTTACTGAAGTCAAAAAGCAGTCGTGGGTTCGAGCGAGTCCCCAGCCAGGCCCTGTGTGGTATCCAGGACTAAACCAGACAGCGCAGGAAAGTGCACTGAACTATGGTGGGACAGCTTGAATTAAAAGGCTGTTGTAAAATAAATCCTCTGATAAGAGCAATTAATGCTACCCTAATTATGTTTTTCCCATACTTGCCACCATTCTTGCTGGCTGCTGACCTGTGTAGCCATGGAGGCACTCCTCCCAAGCAAACATAAGACACTACAAGCGAGGTGGGGACTTTAAAAATATACTTTTGCCAATTTCTTTTCAAGCCAGCGTACCGAATACAAGATATAAAAAAAACCCTCTGCAGCCTTTTGTTCTGTGATGTATTTTTATTACTTGCAAAAACCATTAAGCTTGAGGTTTTCTTATTTTATCTTTGCATTCAGTTTTTGGGGTGGGAGTTTTTTCGGTAATCAAAATGGCAATAGTTTATTATATGCTTTGAGGTTTCCTGCACACAAAAAGAAAAAAAAAAAAAAGGCTGTGCTACTATTCCTGTCTCTAATTCATCCCTTTTGCTTGCTCTGCTGTGGGCAAGACATCAAATCATAACCAGCAATTTCGTCTGCCTCCTAGTTATCCAAAATTACTGCTGCACCCACTGGTGATTCACAGACCGAGAGCAACACACATGCACACGCTGGGTACCAGGACAGCCATGTGAACTAGCAGATGCCTGGCAGCTCTGTCTTTCCTTCATTAAAACATGAAAGCAAGCCAGCCTAAAAAGTCTCCCCGATAAACTACTTGAACACACAGAGGCACTTTCAAAGGGGGTTTAGGCTGATTAGCTGGGATAACATTTTCAAGGCAAGAGGATGATACTGGACCATTATACATCCTTGAGATATGTTATCTAAAATGTACCATTCTTTGTCAAAATGGATCTGTCCAAAGGCAAAAATCACGGCACTTCTATGAGAAATATATCTGCCAGAGTATCTGGTTATTTCTAAGACAGACATGGCAAGGGGAGGGAAATCCCTCCAGCATCAGTGTATTTAAACAAAACCCCAGCTCCAGTCAGCCAGGATGTCCCTCAACCTGCCTGGAAGGTGGACCCTGCAGCAAGGCATGGCTCAGCATCCCCCTCAATGAACACGCTGTGAAGTACTGCCCAACACCAAACTGTATCACGCCATCTTCCATACAGTATTTGCAGAAGAACACACTCATTTGCATCCCCAGAACAATAGAGAAATTAATGGAGATGACTGCAATTCATACAGCCTTGTGTCTGCAGCAGTGGAAAGGTCAAACAAATTAAGGCTCTGAATTCTGGGCAGAGATTTCAAGCTGGCTCTCTAACATTTGCAACACAAGGGAGTAATTAGAAAACATCCATCAGCTCCATTTCCGTTAGAAAGCCCATTTCTGTTAACATGGTGATGAGCTGTCCTCTGCATAGCTAGATCTGCTGTCAGATTATGGTCAATTATTTCTCCTCAAGTATCTCAACTCACAAACACAGACTTTACTTCCTTCAGCTCTCAGATCTCAGACACGCCGACCACACACAATACCCCGTGCAAAGAGCCCGAAACCCTGCAGAGCCAGCGCACAGGCCGAGCCCCTGCAGAAAACCACCGCAACTCCCAGGGACATCAAGGAGGGGGAAACAGTCCCTACATTAAAAAAATCTCTAGGTACTTTAAAAAAAAAAAAAAATAAAGTCACAGGATTTCCACGCTGAACACACACAACTCGCAGCACCTCCCTCCTCATAACTGTGAAGCCTTATTCAAGCACTCAGTCCTCTTTTACAAGGAAGCATCCTGCTGAGCCCATAGGATGTTTTTAGAGCAGGGGACAGGAGAAATACAGGACACTGCAGCTTAAAAAGCACATTTTATACGAGCTGTTCCACGTGAGAGCTTGCGCACCCAGATGTTTCACTCCCCACGGAGCTGGCACAGCCTTGTTTTTAACAGACCCAAACCAACCCGACCCCCCTGGGACGCAGAAGGCTGCTCAAAAGTGATCCGCTGTTTTGGCACTGCCTTGGGACTCCAGGCTTTTCTATCTCACAGCTGAGAAGGAGACTGCCAGTTTCTGGAAATCTGGGTGGGGATCCATAAACCTGAGCAATGTCCCCAGCTACACTGCGAGGAAGGTGCCAGGAAAAGATTCAATGCAGGAGCCTCGGCAGTGTGACTGAAAGGAGACAAGACCCTTCACCAGTCACCCTGGCAAGGCGAAAAACACGATCTGAAGAGGTAATTTAATATCAAAGCCTCTTCTCCCCAGAAGAGCTCTTGGGAAGAAATCACGGGGGAAAACGAGACAGGAGGAGCCCATGTGAACAATCTCCCCGCTGCGCTGCTGCCGTGCAGGCAGTGACAGGACACGTGTACCTGCTCCTTACACGGCTGATCGGGCCGAGGAAGGGAGCTGCTTTCTGCCTGGTCTCTGTATCTATCATGGGAGCAGCAGCATTTTCCTTCCCTGCCAACTCCTCAAGTCCCACCTGGAGCATTGAGCAGCGGTCAGGTCCAGATCTCCTTGGATCCGGGATTCCCAAGAATAGGTACTTCCACTCAGTATCATCCCTATGGTGAAAGAGTCACTCTTAAGGCCACTTACTCATTAACTTGAACCCGGGCACAGGAAAGCTCAGGACTGGTACACATTGCTTTGTTTTAGCACGGCTGCCAAGGCTAATATTGATATCTGGCCATAATCCTTCCTAACCCCACGGAGGGCTTTGGCAGATCAGCACGTTGCAGCAACAAGGTTTAGGGGTTAACGGATGCTACGCAAAAAGCATGCCCTTGGAAGTGTTAAAAGGCGTTTCTTCTCAAATGTTATGAAGGCATCTTCCACCGTGCCCCTTCCCTGCTGTCCAGCACTGCCCTTGTCTCACTTCCCCAGTTTGCATTTGTGTCCCTTCTCCCCCAATTTTTATTTTTATTTTTAAATTTAATTTAAAATGTTTGTAAGTGCTGGATTAGCTGAAGCTCCATTACCTAGAAATGGCACCAAAAGAAAAAAAAAAAAAAAAAAAAACAACCCAGACTTTTCTGCCTTTGGAAATAAAAATGTTTTGGCTGCCAAAGAAAAGAAAAGAGTTACACCCATGTAAAGCTTTCACTTAGGAACAATTAATACAGTCAACTGTTTTTGGATGGACTGCCAGCTAACTACAGTATAAAAAAAAGAACGAAGAAAAGAAGAGGCCCAAGCCCTGTCCTCACCCATCAGACTCATTCCAGTTTCTAGCTTCTACTGGGTTCCTGTTCAGAGGGAAATCCCCCGTCACCTCTGTCTAGACTACTCACCTGATTTTTTTACTGGAAGAAGTAGTGCTGAAAATTTATACTCCCAAGAAGCTGAGATGCAGCATCCAGGACCATAAGCCTTTCAAAGCACAAATGCTAGAACACACATACAAACTCTATTTTATACACCTACAATATTTTATATACATGCCTCTGTAGCATCAACCCTAGTGAAATTCCCTGGTATGCTATTTCCTTGCTGACCATCAATTCAAACATTCCCACTCACAAAATCTTTCAGAAAATGACCCTTTGAAATAGTTAGAAGTTGCATGTGCAATTCCTAGCACGAATTACTCTACATACTACGGGATTCGAGCTTTATCCCCAATGCCTCGCAGAGCCAGCTAAGCTAAAGATCTGTCCAGAAGGACATGTAATCTTGCATATAATCACTGCTGAATACACAGCCATACTATCATAGCTAAATTCCCAGCCTGGATAATTAGAGATTTGATTCCTCCATTGTCCAACTGCAGATTTCATTAGACTCTATGAATGCCCCTCCTTTAACTTCCCTGATAATCATTAGCAATAATGATGCAGAAGACAGAAGTGAGAGGTTAATCAGAAGGATTTAAACAAGCCCCGCGCCAGCATTCATACTCATGAGCTGGTATTTTCACAACGGCCCAGCAAAAACACGTGGCAGGGGAAAACAAGCCCTAGAGAAACCAGGCTTTGCTGCTCCCCTTGGCTTTAATGCTGAGAAGCAGCGCCGAGTGCACATCTCATTAGCTTGCACTACATAAGAAGATCTGCTTCAACACCTCTCCTTATGTCGGACTCGCAGCACAACAGGGACACTCTGTTTTGCCTCCTCGACATAAAGGACTTGTATTACAACCTGGCTCTGGACAGGCTGTCAGAGGGGCTGACAGCGGCGGGACTTCATCACTCATTTCACGTACTCGCTTTCCTGCGGCACTGAGCATCCCTCGCCTCGGCACGGCGAAGGATCTCGCTGCTGCTCTCTCGTTGTTCTGCGCTTGCTGCTGTCTGCCTGCTCCCCGGAAAGATTGCTGAGGGATTTTAACGTGAACTGTATCAGCTACTCAACCATTTCTTCCGGACAAAGTCGTGAGATAAAGATTCTCTGTATTGGACATAATTCTCTTCAGCAACACGAGCTGAAGGAAACACATTAAAATGCATCACTTGCAATTAAAAGCATGCTGACTAATATTTTTCCACTTAAAAATAATGAAAAAATTCAGCTCCTCAGTACGTTTCCTTTCCTTCCTCCTTGATTTGGAAGTTTCAAATTGTGAATAATCATTATCCTGAATAATTCACCCACAGGCACAGCCCCGAAACTCCTCACAAACTAGGACATCTCAACTATATTCAAAATTCCCAAGTGCTGCTCTAACTTGCTTATCAAATGTCTGATTAAGGCGGCGGTGGAGACAATCAGTCTATGCACTGGTGGCTCATGTATCACACGCTGTTGCTTAATTTTGTCCCTTTTTTTTTTTTTTTTTTTCTATTTTCCTTCAAAAAAAAAAAAAAAAAAAAGGGCAAGCAGCTGTTCCAGCAGACAGCTCCCGGATTTCCCTCAATGTGCGTCAGTGGTATGATGCATGTTACTTCTCAATCTGGCTGCCATCCTTCAGACAGAAGGAAGTAAGACCGTGGTCATATCTAAGCTACTGAAAATCTTGGATGTAATCTGTAAAGTAAGCCAGACAGACAGCTTTCCGTGCTTGCAGTTTCTAAAAATGAATCACGAAAAGCCACGACAGCAGATAGAATGGTTTAAGCCAACCAGTCAAAAATAAAGCCAAAGCAGAACAGCACTGCCAACGTTGTTCCACTGTGTCATTTCACATTCAGGAAGGTCTTACATGCATTCTCAGAGTCTTAAATTAAGTCATCAGTACCAAACGGGACAGTGTGTGGACATTCACCGACACTGCTCAGTGAAGCAGCGTGGCGAGCCTCCAAGCTTTGCCCTCCTACAGCCATTTTTTCTCCTTAGTGCCTTTTAAGAGTGTATTTTCAAGCACAGCTTCACCTTTAAGCAATGCAAGATGTACCAACTGCACAATAATTCTGCATCTTCTTCCCTCCTCAAAAATATTCAGCCTGAAGGTCAGCTTATCAGCTTGATATTGAAAACCCAAGATGTAGCCAAGAGTCCAAGACGCAGCCAAGAGTCCAAGACGCAGCTGAGCTCAGACCTCCTACATGAGGGGAGCAGGCTTTTCGGCCATGCAATGGCATGGCTAGGGCTACAACAAACAGTGGAAATGCTACAAAACAGATTTACACATCTTTGCTGGAAAATCTCAAGAGAAGCAGTGTCTGTTCTGGGCCTGCTTCTTCCCACAGAGTATGACAAACTCACACTGATGTCAATGAAAATTTGTCATAACCTGTGAGGGAAAAAAATTTACCCCGTGAACCAAAAGGGGAGAAGTAGCTGTCAGTCTGTCCTGACGAGGTGCATCTGACCCAGGAAAGAAGCCAGACCCCACACGTCCTGACGTCAGCTGATAAAGCCCAAATGAAACTATTTCACCCCAAGCCATATTCTGACAGGGCAAACCCACACGCTTAGCAGACACTTTCTTTACCACATACATTGCTGTTGTGCTGAGAAACACACATGGGTATTAACCTAAAAACCTGTTAGGTGTTAACCTGACACACACAAGAGTTTCTGCCTAGTAGAGGGTCAAATTAACTATCACTCACAAGACAGGAATTTTTGCCAGGACTGCAATGGAGTATCTACAATGCAAGTGACAACAAGATCTGTTTCACTTCCTTGCCACCTCCTGTCCAGAAGTTCAACCCAGACAACAACATCCCAAAGCTTTTCCTCATTGCAGGCAAGCCCAGAGAACATGTCTCACTTCAGTCTCTCATCCACAAGTTCCTGCCTGTCATTCTTTCAGATCAGAAATTAAAAAATCCTCCTACCTACCTTCAGAAGGCTTGCCACAATTTAGATTTTAGGAAAATACAACACTAAACCCACCACTAACCAGAGTCACATTAAGTAGATGTGAGCGGCCAAACAGAACGCCAAAGTTGTAAGTGATCTGGCCACACAGTGACAACCCAGATGTTCCCCGTTCGTGCCTCCCTCCCACCTCCTCACAGCATTAGTCACTCAGAAGACATCAGAACAAAGCCACATTCAGGCTTGCCAGATCAGGTTTTGTTTGCTTCATGACCACAGTGGTAAACAGCTGTTGCACATTTTACCCTGAAGTTTGAGTGAGCTTTTCAAAAGGTTGCAGAAGCTTTGATTAGGAAGGACTGCTGAAAGCCTCTAGCCCAACCTCTTGCTTGACGCAGGGCTACTGGCACAGCTTTGAACGCCACGAGCTTCATCATGTGGCCGTTGCTCCTTTCACCATCAGGCACTACCGAAGGGTTTAGTTCCATCATCTTCACATCTGCCCTTCAAATAGTTGTAGGTGGCTGTTAGATGACTGCTTAGCTTCTTCACCAGAGGAAACAAGTCCAGCTCCCTCAGCTCCTCCTTGGAGGACATCTGTAACTCATGGATCTCTGGCCATCTTGGTGGCCTTCTGCTAAACCCTCTGCAATTTCTCCATGACCCTTTTGAGCTGAGAGGATAGTATTTTAGATGTCTTTCACCACTGTCATGCAGAGGGGGTAAGAACTTCCCTCATCCTGCTGGCCAAGCTTCTAAGGTAGATAATAAACGCTCTCCTTTATTTGCAATAATCACAGTCTGGGCTTGTCCTCCACCTGGAGCCACCACGACCCCTAGGCCCTTTTTAGCCAGTACTCACACAGCCATCATTCCACTCCACATGCAGAACGTTACATTTTTTCCTCCTAAACCCCAGAACATTTCTGTCAGCCCAGCCTTGAGCCGACTGAAGTCTCTACACACCCTCTAAGTAAAATGAGAACAGTTTCCTTTAAATTATGTTCTTTGCATGATCCCCGCTCTATCCTTCCTTGGCCTGAAAGGATTGCCCCCCCCACACACTAGTGATATCCTGTGACACCCGACTGAAGCGTTTCTCCTGTCATCCACCTTCCCCATGTAAGGAGAGATAAATACACACGCACCGACACGTGCATAAAAAGCTGGGTAACGCGGCACTTGCCTGCCTTGAAGGTGCAGGTAATGTTGAGCAGCCATTAAAGACGCACAAGGAACGTAACAGTATTAACCTGCGTGCCTTCCCCTGAACCGGTGCCACTTCCTGCTTAAGACAAACTGTAAAGGTATTAAATATATTTAAAGCATAAGGGTTATGAACAGTTCAATTTGGAGCATTTTCACTTTTAGACTATATACAAATCAGCCTTTATGGAAAAAAAAAAAAAAGGCAGTTTAATCTGTAATGGTTTTCTCCCCTATAAACAGGCACTTAATTAACAGAAGACAAAACAAGGCATCCTGGAAAACCACGTAAATGATCAGATTTGGCAAGCAAAGCCCTAGTCTTCCTTACATTCTCCATTACTTTGGGAAAAGAAAGGAAAGAAAGAAGCCTTGGACTTCTTTTGAGAACAGCTGTTCACCTTAAGGGCGATGTAAAGAGACGCTGCTCCACATCATGCCCTCTTTTGTACAGCTGCTGCAGGGCTTCGCACTCAGCACGGCTAACACCTCAACCCCTTTGCTCTCATGGGCTACTTCATCTGCTGAGAAAGGAGGGGTAAAACCCCAAAACTGAAACAGGGAGGGTTGTGAGCTGCCTCTGCACCTCACAGTGCAACTGCAAGCACATGCCACACCCTGCGTTTTCGGCTCAACGCTTTCAGTTGACGTCCTACAAAGGGCTGCTGAGGAGAGAAGCAGAGCCCAGACGTACACGTGGATCTGGAGAGCCCACGGTTGCAGAGGAAAGATTAAAAGAAGGGATGGAGGTGGGGAGAACACAACTTTTTCCCTCCTCCACCGTATAGATATGTCTGTGTGTTTTTCTCTGCAGCTTCTCCTACGCTCTTCAAATCAGGCTCATTTCTGAGTTGCACAGACTGTGCTGGGAGCTGCAGGCTGGAAGGTGGTGACCCTTGAGGTCTGTAGCCTCGTTGCCCCAGCATGCGCCCTACCTTTCAGGGAGGGGACACCAGGAGGCTGGGGACACTCAAACCACAGAAGGCAAAATCCCCATGTCAGCCCTGCAGTGGCAGCCCCAGCACAGGAACACCTCCTCGGGCAGTACAGCACACACGGTGCTGGATGTGTGCCCCAAAGGGAAGTGTTTTGACCCAAAGCTCACCCCACTGCCCTCAGGATGTCACCTCTGAGGGCTCCCATGCACCAGGTCCAGGCACTAACCGCCACGTCTCACTGCGTGTGCTTTGTTCTCATTTATGGCCTCTTGGACTGACAGCTGTTTAGAAGTTCTTTTTTCCCCCTTTTTTTTTTTAAAAAAAAAAAGGAAGATGCTGACACTGCAAGTGACCACCCAGGCTTTCAAAGCACTGCAGGAGGCCAAAAAGGAAAGTCACCCATCAAGCTGCTTGTTATCCTGATGTGTCTTTAGAGGAAAGGCAGTTCCCACAATCAGAACTATTTACTGCAGGCTGTAATTTCGCCTGGATGGCAGGATGAACTCCTCGGGTCCCGCTCTAGTTGCGTATGAATGCTTTTGAGGCAATATTTAAAATCAATGAAGACAGGTTTTGGGTCTGCCCCCTGCAAATGTTCAATGTCCATGTGCTGACTATCAGTTTTAACGGACTTGCATAAAGCTCGTTGGTTCAGAATGCACAAATACCCAGCCTGATGGGGAAAAACTGTGTGTGTAAAGGTGCTAGAAGAGTGACAGACCTGTTACTTTTAATGCCTCAGCCTCTCTCTCAAGACCCAAGAACAAGTGCAATTTTACTTGGCACGAACAGGGACAACTGAGCAAGACGACACATACAAGGAAGCCAAAGGTTTCAATCTCTTCTGAAAATCTCTGCTGTAGTAAGCCAATGACAGGGAACATATGGCTCACAGCCATATTATTTGTTTTAGTTTATTATGCATAGCACAATACACACAGTAACAAGTGTGTGTCAAGATGTGGCCCGTCAAATGTGTTGAAAACATTTACTGGGCCATTAGCAATGAAAAGGTTCCCTGCCCTTGTATTACACAGATAGAGGTTTACCGCATGCAACCCAAACTTGAATGCGTTGCCCAACTTGCAGCCAACAGCCCCAAGTCTCAAATGTTTTATGAGCAAGAAACTTGGACTCCTCCTCTTAGATCCATGTCAGCAATTTCAACTGGAGTTGCGTTCGCACATTCAACAGGCAACTGCCGATTGCAAAAGGATTGCGAACGGGTTGCGTTTTCCAGCGGTTTGCTAAATGCTAAACTCCAATCCGAAGGCCATTTAAGAAGCTTCATTACCTGTACCAGAACAAGGCAGGGAGGGACCTCTAGAAATCATCTAGTCCCGCCGTTCAGCTCAAAGGAGGACAGCTTAAGCAGGTCACTCAGGACCCTGCCCAGTTGGGTGTTGACCAACTCCGAAGATGGTGACTCCACAGCCTCTCTGGGCAGCTGGTTCCCGTGTCTGACCACCCATAAGTTTTATCTTACATTTAAATGTAATTTCCTGTATCCCAGTTTGGACCCGTTGCCTCTCATCCAGTCACTGAGCACCACTGAGAAGAGGCTGGCTCCATCGTCCCTACCATCCCACCAGGTATTTACACACGTTGGTTAGATCCCCTCCAAGCCTCCTCTCTCCAGGCTCAGCAGCCCCAGCTCTCTCCACCTCTCCCTGTACACCAGATGCTCCAGTTCTCACACCTTTCTCAAGGCCTGTCGCTGGACTCACTCCAGTCTGGCTATGTCTCACTTGTACTGGGGAGCCCAGCACCGGACCCAGCACTCCAGATGCGCCTCACCATGGCACATGGGGTGGTCCTTCCCCTCAGACCTGCTGGCAATGCTCTGCCCAGGATGCTGTTGGCTATCTTTGCCGCAAAGGCATATTGAGAGGGGTTGGAACTAGATGATCTTCGAGGTCCCTTCCAACCCAAACCATTCTGTGATTTTACGTCTCAGGTGCAACTCGTTGCCCACCAGGACCCCACGTCCCTTGTCCGCAATGGGGCTTGCCAGCCCGTTGGTCCCCAACCCACTACCTGTATAAATTCAGTAAGCAACTAGACTTCTTTCACATCAACCCCCCCCCCAGCCCAGTCCTTATTTGCACTCGCATAACCAGAAAATGAAAATGCAAGCAGCTGACTCGTCAAACGCACGTGGCAAAACCCCAAGTCTGCCCAGAGCCTCACCCATTGCATCGAGTGGTTGGAAAAGGCCACCAGTGCAGACACGTCAAAGGTCCTTTTTTCTTGGTGTGAGTGAAGTACAAAGCTCAGATCAGATATGGATCAGAAAAATCAGCCTGACGTTGTAACCAGTGCAATTAAATGGGCTTCGAACCATTTAAGGAAGAGCACATGGGGAAATAACACTGTAAATCAACACATAATGACAGCGTTAGCACAGCAATTACTGTTTTCAGACTCAAAAGGGAACAGCAAGGTAACAAAGAGCAGACCAGTCAAATCAAAGCTTGAGACAGCATATTAAAAAACCCCTCAACCAACCTCAAAATTGTATCACTTCAAATTTGCATTCTCTCTCCCTGAGAAGATGATTACAACCTTTTGATCTCTGCAAGCAAGACAAATTATATTATTGTGATTAAAAATTCAGGTCCTGCTGTTGCACCAGTAAGTAGGACACATACGGTACGGTGCTGTGCTGGCCCCTGCGACAAAGGTGCCGGAGATCTAGAGAACGGCAAAGCGGCATTTCTTTCCTGAGATACCTCAGCTTCTGGACACAAAAGAGTTAAAAGCCATAAGCTGCTACGACTTAAGGGATGCTCAGCTCCTTCACCCAGAGCACAGAGCATCATGCTGACCGACACAGGAAACCTGGAAGAAGCTCTCCCAGAGGTGAAATTGAATTGCACACGCCTGTTACTTGATTTCTAGCTGCACATGTAACAAAATTAAAAGAGGAGGGGGGAAATCACGTTAATTTTACCAGAATCTAATTGGGAAGGGAAGCCAAACAAACTACCACATCTCTCCTTTTCCTTTCAATAAAAGCTCCCTCTGTCAAAGCCTGAACATCTTGTAAGTGCATGCCAGCAAATCCATTTAAAGCTCAAACACAGAATTTTATTCTTCTGCGCCTGCCCAGCAGAAGAGATCATTCTTCCTTTGTCATGCTGGAAGGATTTGGGCTGAAAACTGGCAAGAACCAAATTTTAAAGCTGGGTCACTACTTCCCCCCACCCTTTCATCCTGGTAGGGTCTCAGCAGCAACCTTCAGTTTCAGTCAAAGGAAATTAGGGAGAGGTTCAGGAGCAGTACAGTGAGAAAACTAGAAGTGGTACCTTTAATAATTACCAAGAAAGACTTTCATGGTGTTACCATAGGAATTAATCCTCATATTAATATTTAAAGCATGAACAAAGCAAGGACTCTGGAAGAAATGATGGGGGGAACGTGCTAGCAGTTTGCCACTGCAATGCACTAATTGTAACTTTAAAAAAAATTTTATTAACAAAAAAGATTGAGACCCCTAAGGAAACTGGATGACAGAGTGAGCTCAAAACCAGAACTTCTTCCTTCCCCTAGACATCTGCTCAAGTGAGCAGCAAAGCCTACCTAGATTTTTATTAGTCTCCAGAACTGTACTGCCTTCTATACAGCTTTTTGGACATATATGCCAACAACACAGAGCACTCATAAATTACGAGGCAATGAGATGCAAAGAAAAGAGTTCCTTTCCAAATTCTGCAGGGTTGTTCCGAGTAAAGACAAAGTTTGGCACCATACCAAATCCTAAAAAAAGGCAGGAAAGTGTCGGACCAAATTTTAAACTGTATCTCAAAAAGATTAGAAATATCAGCCATCCCCTTTGGTTCACTGCTTCACAGCAAGTCTGAACAGTACCTTCTGAAATGAAGTTGGGTAAACCTCAAACAGCCACAGAAGCCAGACGTTAAAGGGACACTGTTCCCTCTGCAGCAAGGATGACGAAACACAGCCGAGCGTGCGTGCAGAAAGAGCTGTCCCACCACTGCAGAGGGCTGCGTGCACATGGTTTTAGTCAGCTCTCTATTAGCTCTCTTTCAAACCAAGAGGCAAGCAAAAGCAAGCAAGCCATTTGGCTCGTAGCAGTGTTATGTGAACCTGACTGCTCTCAGCAGAACAAAATCCTACACGAGTGCTGTGACATGGCAAGTGTATTAAAAATACGGCTCACGCAAGAGGCGTAACCGTCAGAGGTAGTGGTCTAGAGTCAGTCTCCCTTTAAAACCCATTATTTCAAGAGAGCTTGCAGATTTCAACACCACTCCATGCACGAACTGTGATCTTCAGTCTCCTTTTCCCTGCCAAGTTTCCTCAGTCCTTTGTGTTGGTTTGGGTTTTGTTTTTTGTTTTTTTTTTTTTTAAAAAAAAGAAAACTGTACACCAAATGCTGCATTTCTAAACATTGCACATTTATTCCCTGCTCTACCAGTTTGTTTTAAGGCTGCTTCTAGATTCATTCCCAAACCATTTTAAACATTTGGAATACCTCCCATGTGGGAGAAGAACACAGAGCTCCTGGCCCCTTCACAGACAGCTCAGAAGTGGAAAAAAAACTTCAAGTCCCCATTTGGACACGAAAGAACAGGCCAGGGAGCAGAACACCTTATTCCCTTCAATTCGCAACAGAAGGTGAATGTTTCGTTTTCCCTGGCACCTTTGAAACAATCTGAATTATGGAGTTTGTATAACGACTTTGAGATGTGAAAGGAGCTTGGTCAGGGAAAGAACTAAGATTTTTAGCTTTTATGGAGGGAGGAAAGTGCATTTAAATCAGTTACTGCAGTTAAAGTAAATAATCAAATGCTTCAAAACCTCATTGTACAAAATACTGCAAAGTTGTTTGGGGGAGCATGCATGGAAAGGACAGGAAGACTAATAGCTAATAAGAGAGCTCTCCAGTTCCAATTTCCTAAAACTGATGTCCCGAGTACTGCTATGACAGCAAAAATAACAAGTCTCCTTTTTTTGCCCTTTCCCTGTTAGCAACAGCTATAAATGTCATCAACAGTACCAGCAGGAAACCTCCAGAGAGGGTAGGATGTGAAGAAATAAGATGCTTGCTCATTTTAGAAACCATTAAATTTGCCATTTCCACTGAACTCCTACAGTCACTTCTTCCTGAGAAGCTCGGGGACTCAAAAACTAAAAAAGCCATCCCAGCAGAAAGAGAAACTGCCTCTGCAGCAGAGGAGCAAGCGGTGATGGTCCTACCCATCTCCTGTGGCCTCCTTCAACTCCACGACTGGCCAGGGCAGGCAGTGGAAGAGACCAAATTCCTCTGGGTCAAGAGGTTCAGAAACTGAATACTAAGCCCTCTGTCCTCACCAAAAAATTACAAGATGATTTCACAGGAAAGACCTCACAGTCCAAAGGACCCTGCTCTCAAATTCCCACGAGTAATCTCCCTACTCTGGCTAGATGCCTAAGAGCAAGGAGCACCTTTTTGGAAATCTGTTCTTTTCTACTTTCCAACAGATACTCAGCACCACTGAATTCAGTCTGTTAACTTTCTGCTTTCCTCAGATATTGCATAAAAGTTTACAAAACCCTTTATATTTAGCTTGCGAGCTTGTGTGGAACTGGAAGTCAATGGGACACAAAAGCCAGGCAACAGAAGTGCCTGTGACAGTTTTAAGTGTGCTTCTTTAGGGTTTAGTAGACTGAATAAATCAACTAAGTACAAGAAAAGTACAATTAAAATCAATTCTAGCAAATGCCTTTTTGAGGCCAAACCTACTGCTGGAAAACAGCAGCACTCAAGAGAGGCCTGTACAAGCAGCACGAGAAAAAAAAATCAGATGCCCGAAGCTTCTTCAAATACAAACCCTTTTATATTGCAGCTCGCTGCAGTCGTGTGGTGGTTTTCCCTGATGGTGGGATACATGTTTGAGCCGTGCAGAACAATGAGGGGTATTTACAGCCTATCATAGCAACACCCAGACTGACCTGAAACGCCTCAGCTCGGGGAGGAAAGCTTACTGCAAATGTAGGCAACTGCCATAGCACATTTGTTTCTTCTGCCTTCCTACTCAGGCCCCTACTTTTACACCACCCTACAGCCTGCACTACAGATGCACCCACAGGAGCCGTTATTTGTGAGCCTGTAACTACCCACGTCTTGGGAAAAAAAAATAAATCAGATGTGTCAATGGGCTGCCAAAGTATCAAGATAATTTTCAAAGACAGTAATGCTACTGCAAAGCAGAGTATGGCATGCTTGAAAGAAAGATCTTTACAAATGCCAGGCAGACAGACTCGGCTAATACACACCTTCATTCAGGAGGTTACAAAAAACCCCACCATTTAAAAAAACCCATCAGTTGAGCTGTCTCATACACCACGGATTCTGATACACTGTCACTTGGACAAAGATTGTTTGTTAACACAAAAAGCAGTGCAGCAAGAGCAACAACCAGCTCCTTGCAGGGTGTGTAATTCTCCTGCAGCGCACTCATGGAAGGGAGCAAACCCAGAGCTGCACTAACCTTTCCACCTTCTTCCCTCCCTGCGCTTTGCGACTATGACCAAATACATTTGGTTTTAAAGGTCAGAATTTGTCACGAGAACGTTAAGGGCTTCACGATCCTTAAAGTAGCACTTCTAGGCTCACCTACAGAAAGTATCTGAGAAATGGTGGTCAAGAATACAATTTCTCAGCTAATCATAAAAACCCCAACAGCCAAGAACATTTCACAGTATCGGTGTCTTTGGAAGGAGGGGATGCCCTTCCCAGCACGACACCTCAGCACAGCCCTTCTCCCCACCAGTGGCAGAGCCAGAGCAGCCCCAGGCCCGGTGGAGGCTGGACTCACAGCCCTTGCAGCGTGCCCACGGTATTTTGGGAGCTATTTTATTGATGTGTCTGTTCTGGAGGGATTATCAAGTCTGTTGGCAGCAAATGCTAATCAGGACACAACACCTTGTAAAGCAGGTGAGTGAGTGACTGGTGCTATGTTACATTAGGAGCTGCTGGCTAAGACCGTATTTCAGTGCTTCCAAAAAGCAGAACACACAGCTATCTAGTGGAAAGTAAAGAGTTTGGGGAGTTTTGGTTTATATTTTTTAAGGGAGGAGTGGGGAAAGTCGGTGTTTGGTGGATAACAGTACTGAATAAAGCAAGTATTTCTGCAGAAATGCAAAATGCATAATGAGCTGCAGGTAACACTAGATGATGATGCAGCAGAAGCTCCAGTAACTGAAAAGCCCAGCTGCATTAAAAGGGAGAAAAGCAATGCAAGTATCTGCTGCAGGACTAGTGTTTAAATACACACTACCTAGACACCAAAATGAGAGAAGGTTTTTCAGCAACTGTAACATTAAAGGCCCCTGTATTGTCCATACTACTTTACCACCCACTTACAAAAAGTTGGATAGCATTTCCTAATGCATCGTCATGATTTAAAGGCTGTTCAGGAGTGTTATGGAAACCTGCCTAATTCGCCTAGACAGTTTTGACAAATCCAAACCAGTGTGTTTAAATGTTTAGTGAGGAAACATTTTTCAGGAGATGTAATACCTTTTATTAGACCAACAGATACAAACAAGGAGCCCGGGGGCTGAGAGGGTGAAGAGACTGACAAGCTTTCAGCATCTAAGCCTTCTTTTCCAGGCTGAAGATGGGCTGTTGGCCTGAAAACCTTTCCGCTCAGACTAAATAATATTAAAAAAATAAATAAAAAAAATTTAGAAAACTTGGCTGCACCTCTAAACCTCACTTCATCTGTATCCTTAAACTGTCAAGGCTTCAACATTGCTTCGTTAAATGATGAATACACCTTTGGACAGTGTATTTGAATACCACAAAAGGTTTGCAAATCCTTTCTTTATACAATGAGAAAACTTAAATCTGCATACAGGCAGTGTACAATGTCATCTCTCCCCAAGCTTTGCTTCCACAACATAATGCCACCCTTAATGTCCTTCACCAGCACATATTAGACTAGATGTGTCCCAAGCCTCAAGCTGTTAATATCCTGGACTTCCAACCACTGCTCTTAAGTGGCCAACGAACACTGAGAAGATGCACATTCCTCCAGACTTTCTCTTGGAAAGCTTCGCAGAAATTGCCCTTTTTTTTGTTGCCTTGTAGCTAGGTTGAGTTAGGGGGAAGCAGCACTTACAAAAGCTTGTCACCGCATGCATGACGTACCGGAACATGCTGCTATCCCCAAAAAGGATGAAAGAGGGAATGCACAAAAAGTACTTTTGGGGAAACATGACCTCAGTGTAACGTACCCCTGGAGTTTCTGTGCTGCACCTGGGGACTGCAGCATGTGGGAGCAGACACCGACCATGGGCCCTTCCCACAGCAAACGCTGCAGGACCACAAGGTGTGCTCAAGGCAGCGAAAATCTCAGCTGGCCACTTGGCTTTCTGAACGAGCCATTCCATCGAAGAGCCTTTTAAAGGAGATAGTTGTCTGATCACTGGAGACATTTGAATTGCTGTAATCTAATCACCACCAAGGACAGCTAGTGGCTGTTTTACAAGCTGTAAAGGACATTGCTAGATATGAGAAGCCAAAGGTCACTTTTAATGGTTTGATATGTTCTGAGAGGGTTTCGCTTTATAGCCACCACGACCACCAAAGACATGCTTTACTGGCAGGAATACATAGACTCTCCTGGCCAATTACTCCTAGAATTTGGTCATCCTACACAAGGAAATCAAATTATGGTACTGCCAGGAGATCCTCTCCAACAATTAGGCACGGTTGGCCAGCTCAAGCAGCAAGAAGAGAAAACAACATCAACACCGTGACACCCGGCTTCTGCAGTTTCTCAGATGAAGGAGCAGAGACCACAGCAAGCTACGGCTGAGGGACAGAGAAGGAAACCCCGAGCTGTGCCCATCCTTGTGTCTGGTCTCACACCCATGCAGTTCTCACAGGGGAGTTTCATCTCCCTGCCAAGCAGCCGCTTCTGCGTCCAAGCCCAAGCGCAGAACGGCTGCCCAGCGTTACGCGGAGGGGCAGGCACTCAGCCCGACCGCCTGCCACACCAAGGCAGCGAGAAGGACCGCAGCGCTCCAGCCCTTGCAAAAAGGCAGTGCTGCAGCAGACGTAACTCAGAGTCCTTACCAGTATATTCACACACACCCTTCCAGAAGGGCCTGAAGAGTGAGAGCTAGCAACACTGGGAATCTGTGGCAGGTAAAGACAACCTGCAGTAAGACTTACCACTGTTAAATGCTAAAGACAGCCACGAATAAAAGAAACTCGAGATATTTTAAACACCAGCTTCCCCCACTCCTCCCTTAAAAAATATGAACCAAAACCAAATCCAACTATGAGGACCTACAGGCTAATCTAGTACCTTAAATGAGAGGTCAACTTTGCATTTGACTACTATTTTAATCTGTATTAAATTATATTATATATATTTTTTGCTGTACCCCTTAGTAAAAAAAGCCTTAAATAGATGCCTGAGGTCTTTTGGGCTGTTATTAACAGCAGAGACAAGAGTCTTTGAAACACACACCCTGCAGGGATCTCTGTGCACGTATCCAATTACGCACATTTCTCCTTCCAAAGTTTTTTCCTGATAAGTGTCTGGAATAATCTGAAATTTCTGCAGCATGCAAAACTTCAACTTGAATGAGCATTTCCATGAACAATCCCTGACAAAGATGAAAACTAAAAGATCAAGGTCCATTGTTCAAAACAGGTTCTAGGCAAGGTTTTGTTGTAAAATTCCTGTATGGCTTTTGGGAAGTGTCTATTTCAAGGAATGGAAATTGGAAATGGAAATTGGACAGGTATGAAAAACTGCTCTCCCATATATCTAATAAGCCAGATGAAAGACTGTTAAGCAGCACTCCAGATTGGGCAGAGCTGTCTCTAACCAGACATGCTCTTCCTGCCCGCGGGAGAGCAGATTTGGGCAACAGTCAGAAACGCCGACTGTCAGAAAGAAAAGCCCTATCTTATTGTCATCTAGGCAGGACCTGAGATCATGTGCTAGAGTCAGAGAAGGGTGAAATAGAAAAAAAAAAATTGTAAAGGAAAGAAAAAAAAATAGCTTGTCAAAAGATACTTTATTACCATGGATTCTGAGCCAACTGTACAACAAGGACTTGCAGGAAGCAGAGAGCTCTGCCAGACAGCTGTGAACTTCACACTCATCAGACAACCAACCTCAGCTCTAATCACCACCTCCAGTGCTACTCCAAGAAAGATTTGCTCAAAATCTGCAAGTTAAAGACAATTCTGTTTATAATTTATAGTCTCGGGATGGTCAAAGGCTCTCTCTTATCCCAGATGAGAACTCATCAGGCCCGATAACAATATGAAAAGAAAAAAACACCCAAGAAAACACAAACAAAAAAAACCCCCAAAAACCCACACTCAACCTCTCTCTGACCTCCAAATTGAAAATAAGGTGACACACAAGAGGCAAGTACAGGCAGAGTGGAGAGCACAAGGTAAAAGGTGAGGTAATACCTCATCATCACAGGGCAGTGGTGTCAATAAACCAAACACATACATCTGGAAAGGACATACAGAGGAAATGGGGCTACAGACTGATAATAAACAGATGAAATCTAATCAAGGAAATATAGTTCCTTCCATCAGACTTTATCCTTTAATGTGGTGGTCTTGCAGACTGAGTATATTAAACACACACCCTCTCCACACCGCTGCTGTTCGCAAATATGGAATCCAGGTAAAGAACAAGTGATTTTCCTAAGCTTGACCCTACAGAGACAGAGTATCACACATTATTGCCCCAAGCTTTGCATTTCAGCTGTGGCAAAAATTGAGGGCAGAGGAAAGCCACCACCTCACGTGGGTGCCCGTTCTTAGAGAGTTTTGTATGCTGGCAGTTTAGCAGTCCTACCATTTTTAATCACAACTGTGGTGGAAGGTAGTGTATTTGCCCATTATGGCTTTCAACTAGGAAATATTTACAGAATGAGCAGCATGTAAGTGTGTCTTTATTTTCAGCAGTTAAATGAGGCTTCTGAGAGTCCTCCCTAACATTGTGGACATTCGTTTCATCACATAAGACTTTGTACTCCAGCTCAGGATTAAACTGTCAATAGGGGGATTTACTGATTTAACTGAATACTTGCTTTCTGAGAGAGAAATTCCAGTTGTCTGCTTCTCAGCTCTATCTAGCCATCAATACAAGCCAATTTCAATTTCAGGTTTCCTGGATTAAAAGAAAAAGAGGTGAAAATAAAAATCTATTTTTTCATGAAAAAAAAAAAAAAAAAAACAAACCAGCCAAGACAACAACAACCAAACAACAACAAAACCAATAAAATAATCGAGCAACATCGAGAAAAAACATACAGGTCTTCCTAAAAATATTGAGAAGTCTCTTCTGCTCGGCCTTTATTACTTCCAGCTTCCTCAAACACACAAACTTGTCAAAGTCTGACATGCAGAAGGGACTATTGCAGTCCTGCCTTTGGTCTGCTGTCCAAACTTGTTCCATCCTCTGAGTAGCTCCAGAATGGAAATGAGGCAGAAGCTTTCGTAGTGCAACCTTCGCTCCCCGGGGCAGATGAACACCCATAAAGCACAGGAAGGCAAGCTCCGTCTCAATAACGCTAATCAGATCAACAATTATTTTCCATAGTGTCGTCATGTTCAAGCATAAACATGCTTATCTTTGTGCTAAAGATACAGAAAAGGCAAAGCACTGCTGCAAAAATCCCTTTTTCATGTCTCATTCTGTTGCAGGAGCTATAATCCTGAATAAGGATTAAGAATAAGGAGTAACTTCATTCTGTCCTTAAACCTCCAGCATTTTGAGAAGCCTATGGGATGGCACATTTTAGTAAAATCTCGGTGTTTGGGTTTTTTTGCTATTTACCTTTTCATAAGGCAAAGTAATACTATTTATTTTAAAGGCTGCAGCCAAAGGAAAAAGGACAACATTATCAAGTCAACACTATAAAAAGATCATGTTCAACGAAAATCATGATTAACAACAAATTTTTAGGAAACAACTCCTAAGCTGTTCACTTTTCAAAACTGTTTTTCATCCGTGACACCCACTTAACAGCTATGATGAACTACCAAATCCTCCCATTATTCCATAGGAGAAACAGAAAAAATCCCACACCAGCAACAGAATGAGCAGTGCACAGCTGGAACGAACACCAGCCTAACCTCCTCAGAAATGCCTACAGCTTTAAAGCCAAGATAAGATGCTTTGAATGATACCAGAGGTAGAAAGGAGTCCACAAAGATATACTGCTTACCTTCTGAAACAAGGGACATCCAAGTGTCTACAGAATTCTTTGAAAATTGGTTAACTACTACAGGAGAGCTCAGATCACAAAAGCCTTTGCCTCTGCCAAAAGCCTAATTAAATTCAAGTTGCTGGTTTCAAACTAAGTACTGACACAGACTTAGACCAAAGAAATCACTTTCTGAACAAATGACAAGTTCAGGGAGCCGGGGTGAAAGTGCCCCACTTTCCTGGCCTTGCCAGCACTTGAGGAGTGTCTAGTTTTTAATGAGCCACCATTTCAAGTTAGATTGGTTCAGCAGGTCAGGTGCACCCCTGCGCCTGCTTTGGGAGAAGTACAGCAGCGGGGAAGGCCACTCACACAGGTTCAGGAGCAGCCTGAGCCTATTTAAGACACAGCTGATGCTGCTGGAAGGGGCCCATCTTCCTTCTCCTAGCACTGGCACATGAAGCTGTGGGACCAGCCAGCTCTCTGAGGTGAAATTGAGCTCATCTGGCTAAAAACTGATCACTTGGTGTGGTAGCTACCAAGCATCTTCTCTGAGACACTAGACAGTCATGGCACTCCTCGCACATGTCTGCTATTTCAGAAGTGCCTTAACCCGCTATCAAACATCACCCTCACACAAAAGGGAGGCCAGTTTGTACGCAAGTGGGTTTCCAAGGGGCGATGGGAATGAGAAGGTGGCTCTTCCCTTGCCATGGCCAAGCCAGCAAGCGGGAAGTGTTGTCCTCCCGCACCCACCTTGCCTGTGCTGACACCAGCTTGGATTTACCACAAGAGTCAAAACCCAGCACTGTAGGTTAGGCACAGTTTAACCAGCCACAACATGGAAAGGTTTCCTACAGGAGGGAGAAGAAACACAAATCTGACAAAAACTCTAAGAGCCAGAAACCCCGATTCATCACTATTATTGATCACCAGAAAAATGAACAACCTAGGCACTGTTCTTAAACCATTAGACATCAGTAGAAAAAGCAGATGTGTCTTTCCATCTTTCCCACCTGCATACATCTAGCCCCAGGCCAATTTTCTTTAAGAAAGGATATTAACTCAAATTTTAAAAGCTCTTGGCTTCACGTTGCACTGTTCAGGTGTTCAGTGCCCTTTGGAGTGCTGTAAAGGACAGGGCAGATTTAAAGTCAGGGAAGATAAAAGAAACAAGACAAGGCACTCTAATGAAACACAACCCAGCCCCATCTATAAATTGAAAGCTCAACTGAACTTTCCATTGAAAGTTCATGTTCCCAGGACACAGGGGAGGAGGAAAGCACAAGATCTGTTGGTGAAAACCAGGAGACAGCACGCACTCAAACAACAACTTGGTATTGGGTTTGTGCAATCATGCAGAGTACTGCTTGTAAAATCTGCCAAAGTCCAGTGAGCAGGTAAGAATTGAAGCCCCTGACTTGGCATTTCTTAGTATTTCCTGGTATAGGAGGGTCCCTTCGGTCTACTGCCTCCAAGTAACCTTTTCTCTCAAAGCAAACGAAAGACACAATCGCCAACATCTCAAAAGTGCCTGCGTAAGCGTAAGATTGATATTACTGGAATACACACGTTTAGACGCCCATTTCTTTTCCTAATACCAAAAATAATCCTGTACCATGAAGCTTCATTAATCATTACCTTCAAATACAAAGCATTAACCTTTATTAAGGTGTTTTCAGGTATCAGCAGGAAGGGCAATACTTGAACCTGCAAAGGGAAAGGAAACACTACAGATACGACCCTCTCACACCAGCAATTAAAGAGGCTCTTCATGGAAAACCTGCCCTTTACAATGTTTGCCCTACTTAGCATTAGCTCTCAATTAGTAAGAGGCAATGCTCCTGAGGACGGCAGAAATCCAAAGAAAAATATTAACAGGTAGAGAGTAGAGGTTGAAAGCTGTTAAATGAACTCACAAGACCCTCCAAGTGGCAATAAGAGGAGGAAAATGGGTTGAAGTAAACTGAACGCCACTTCTCAGCGCAAAGCACAGAGGTGAAGCAGTGCAAATCCACTACAACCCAAAAGAAAACAGCACACAAGTCGTTTGGTTGCAGGGAAAGATTGAAAAGCACCAGGAATTAAAACCTATGGAGAAATGGGTACACGGAGGAAGGTGACCCCAGGATGCAGAGGAGCAGCACAATTTTTAAAGAGCAATGCTCTTTAAGACACCAACTTCACAAACAGTTTAAATGGCAGCAGGGACACAAACCCATCCAGGGGAGGGAAAGCTCTGGAGAGAGGCCCACCACTTAAAATACAGAGGAAGAAAACAAAAGGTGACACCGAGCCAGTAAAAGCCTTCACTCACATTTCTCACGAAACAGAGAAGCTCACAGCGCTGGGGGAAAAAGGGTCAGAGGAACAGTTAATGTATTTCATCTCGTTTCATCCCCTTGATGCAGTGAAACCAGATGACGTGCATCCAGAGTTTACAAGCCAGCTGGCAAACAGTTTGGACAACTCAGTAAGACAGAGGCGGCACCAGAAGGAACTTAAGAATATAAACACATAGGAGCTATGCTGCACTGGACGAAAGGCCCACCTGGGCAACGTCCTGTCTGACAGCAGGCAGTTGTGGACTCCTCCAGGAAGCGTCCAAGCAGCAGGGCACACACAGGATGGTCCTTGCCCTCGTACCGCTTTCCAGCAGAAAGGAGCCAAGGTATGAGCTACTAAAATGTTTGGCTACTAAACGTGAAGGGACCAGTTAACAGAGTAAATAAGGTATTCTTCTATGGTCCTAAGACCAGATACTGTTTGGTTATAACTTAAAGGGAAAAAAACAGATCTCCCCAAGTGATTAATGAAAAAAAAACACTGGAAAAAGTGGTTGAGATGCACAGAAATGTCTAGAACACGGCACTTGCAGGACTAGCAAGGAGGAAGTCTTGGGTTCTCCCCTGAGATTTCAAGGGAGAGGAAATGCAAAGTTCACAGGCATCGTCTCGAGCCCCATTACTCTTCTCTATTACAAAAACACCCTGCCCCAGTCCATTGAGGAAATTTCAATTCTACCGCATAATCATTTTTTCCTGTTACTTCTCCCATCTGTAGGTCAAAGCCCGTACCAGACACCCAATGCTCTACCAAGACCTCAGCAGGATGGTATTTCAGAAATTTATGCATACAATTAGCGCATACTTACAACTCAGGCATTTTAGACCTCCTTTTATGTGACAATGTGCACAAAATAACTGTTAATGTCTTCAATTGTGTAAGTACCAAACCAGTCAGTTGTACAGAATGACCACATGAACCACAGCTTCGTTTCCATTTACACCTGCCTTATAACATCTGATACACTTACAAAATGACAACGCTCAAAACCAATTAAGATTTATATTGGCTCTGCTCAATTGCTATATAGATAATGGAAAAATGATCAACAGACTGCAGTTCTCAGACTATTAACATTTACTGAAAAACAAGTGCAAAAATAATTAAAATTGAGCAGAACTAGAAGATTTGCAATTGCAGCCAGATTAACCAGCAAAAAAGGATTTTCAAAGGATAGGTCCATGTTTAAGACAATGCTGACACCAATCAGGGTTGCTTGTTCTTCAGAAAATACTTCATGCGCTACGGAAATAAGGTCCTTCAGTCATTATTTGCATGTCTGAATTAATGCATGGCAAACGACGCAGACAAACTCTATGTCTTTATCTAGGGGTTGCAGGAAAGTATTCCTTCTTGTTACAGTCACCTTGGAGACCTTTAATGTTATATGTGCATTTTATAAGAAACATCATTTATTAATGTATGGAATAACTTCAGTGCTTTTACCTATGCAAGAACATTTTTCACATCCGTAATTTCTCATTTCTCTCCTCCATTTAATTTAACCTCCAAACATCAAATCTAATATCCTAATACTGCCACGACAGTGCTGATCTCTCCCTCTGCCAATGGAGACAGCAGGCATAACGGGTAACAACCCAGAATAAAATTGCTTCTCCTGCCTCTCCAAAAACAAAATTTGCTCCTTAAGTTCCCATTTCTTCCCAAGTCACAGTATATGCAAGACCTTATTGACATCTCCTACCAACAGCAGCTCTCACATGGTTAATAAAAATCAGACGTTTTACAGCTTGACACTCCACCTCCCTCATTTATAAAGGGCTTTATGCATTTCAAAGGGAGATTCCCAGCTAGATAATGGAAGAGTCGTTACTGCAGCCTCCTCCTGCACAAGCCCAAGACACTGAGCTTTAATGTCACGCCAATCTTTAAGTGCAGAACAGCTATCTGGGGTAATTACAGAAGTTGTAGTAAAGCCTCTGGAGTCCCATGAAGTTGAGCTCACTCTAAGGCATGTAGTCTTGCAGGCAGAAGCTTTTTCAAAAGGGATTCAATTTGTTTTAATAAAATACTGAACAAAAACATCCTTCAGACCTTACTACTTTCTTGTAGTACTTGTATGTGGTCACATACAAGATTTCTAAGCCTAATCTTTAGCTGATGTAAATCAGCATAACCTTGCTACCTGATCAAGTTACACCCATTTACATCAGAGGAAAATTCAGCCTTATGCCAGGTCTTATTTAGATACTTCTAAATAATTCTCGTACAGTAATTCCCTGAATTCTATATTCTATATTCTCACATAATTCTATAAATAATTCTTGTATAATAAAAAGCTCAGTTCCAAATAGCGCTTATCAAATAACATTTAAGATTTTTTTTTAAAAAAATATGTATACTAAAAGTGAAATACAGACGAGTTACTTATTTAGATACTTTCAAACTGAGCCTTTTATTATACAAGAATTAACTTCCTGTTGTGTATAAAGACAGTTCAATCCAAATTGATTGAGATGTGTCTGTAGAAAGTTCAAGAGAAACGTTTATAAGTATGAGGCTGGTTTTGCACAAGGAACCAGAGTGCAAAACCAGCCCTTTTGCTGCAGGACAGGTGGGGGATGAAAGCCTCGGTTCGGTCTGTGAGCACCAAGGCTACAAGAAGTGGACCAGAGCTTTTCCTCCTGCTTGTTCGTGTACCAGCTCACAGAGTACGTCTTACCTCTCTAAACCTATAGAGAGGTTATGGACCACATTTAGGTTCTGAAAAGCAGCCTGAGGACCCGCATACCTCCGTCCATGGGTGTCCCCATTGTCCCCATACATCCCCCAAATGTATGCATTTTGTGCTAGTACATGAATTTTCAGGTGTTTACTCAGAAGCCCAGAGGCTTCACCCTTAGAGCCAGTCAGTGCTCTCCAGAGATGAGAAGAGAAGGCTTTGCTGTCTTCTTGGGAGGGAACAGTCTGTTCTTCAAGCAGGCAAAAAGCAATGAAAACCATCAAGAAAGCAAAAAAAGTATGATAAAATACTAAAAGCTTGTTACCTACTGTGCACCTCAGTTTTCACTGATGTCTTTAGTGCAGCCTCCACGTTTTCAGGTCCCTTCTGTTAAGCAGGCATGATTAATTCCCCTTCAGTTTTCCAAGCCTGCTTCTGCTTAGAAGCCAATTTAGCAATTAAATTAATCGTCAAATATTTCTTGCCAGAGAATAAAAATGGAGTTTCACCTTGCCTGGGCAAAACGCAATTCCCAAAGGATTTGAGAAGTTAATGAGTGGAACAGTTACCAAAAAAATGTAAAAACCAGCAAATCAGACAGCCAAGAAAGAGACAGGAAGTGACAGATTTAAGAAAATACCTCTAAAGTAGAGGAAATGAGTCGTCCTTTAAGAAGAAATCACACATATAAAGCACATAAAACAGAGTATTCTTTGTAGACTTGACTGAAGAAGAAAAGAAAAAAAAAAAATAAAATTCAAAAAAAGACACATCCTGAAAAGCATTAAAAGCAAGACAGCTTCAGTGGTTAGCGTCACCTAGTTAAGATGGAAATTTGAACAATTTTAAAAGCAGTGGCCAAAATCTGTCAAAGAAAAAAAAAAGAGGGGAAAAATAAAAAGAGGAAAAAAAAATAAAGGAACTAAATGCATGGAGAGGAGTGACTCAAGCCAGTAAGTGGACGCACAGCTGCTCACCTTAAGCAAAGGGAGCGCCACTGTGCTGTGTGTACTCCATGCATTGCAGGTAACATCCTATTCCTGAACGGATAAAAGAATTTTTTTTAAAAAACCAATATGCATAGCCTTCTCCTGGGAGAGATCTGCTGAGAAAAGCCTTGTGTTGAGCTTCTACTTGAAGTTCTCCTCGACCGAGAGGCTTCTTCAACAAGTTACAAACTGGAGGCCTTTGCTGTAGGCAAAGGGGTTCGAGGCAGACTTGGGGAGTACATAAAGACAGACCTTTATCACAGGCTGACAGGCAGTCCCAAAATTCACAACAGCAAGAACTGCCTGGTTGCACCCACCGAGCTCATGGATACCCCACGTACCAGGTCCGGGAAGGGACTGGCAGCAACGCTGCAGAAGGCGCTAAGGGCTTTGTTAAGTGACACCGACATTTTAAAAAGGAAGCTCAAGCAAAGCACAGCCTTGCTTATGTGAAGTTAAGTCTTCCTTAAACACTCCTTCTTTTAAAAGTGCTATAATGCAGGAAATGTCATGTATAAAAGAGATTTATCTGAGTGCAAACACCTTACAGAGCAAATTCAACCTCCAAGATTGTGTGTTCATCCCTACAAAACAACATGCATCGTCCAGACATGTTCAGCAAGGTTTTGCAGGGGGGAGCGAATGCAAGAGAAAAAAACAAAAACCAAAAAACCCCACAAACTATCTTCACTCCATTTTACATCTGCAAAAGGCATTTCTAAGACACTTCTGTATAGCTATAATGTTCTCTTTTCTTATAATGTTATCTCATTAAATATAAATTTAACTGGATCTAATTCTTTACTTTTAGAATGATTTAAGACATCTTTCACTAGGTAGAGAAATTAGCCCAATTAATAAACGTGAAAGCCTTCTGCCACAAGGATTTCCCCTGAAAGGGCTTTAAGAGCAAATTTAGCACTAAACCGCTTCAAGCAAGCTCACCGCCTGGTTTTCTCTTGCTATAAAGGCAGCAGCAGCTACACGGAGCAACAAGCCCGCTACTGTAATACATCACCCATCACAGCCTAACTGGCATGATAAAGTGCTTGCTCGTGAGGGGATTGTGCGGCCAGCCCAAACAAAGACCACTTCATCTTGCATTTCCTAGAAACCCTAAAAAAAAAAAAAGCAAAAAGCAAAAAGCTCATATCCTGAGCTGTGCCTACGGAAAGTGCTGGGAGGCCTGAGCCACTCCCCAGCCTTCGCTCTTCCCCCACAAAGCAGAGAGCTGCCTGCCTGCCCTTTCATACAACTGCTCCGTTGCAGCCATCCCCTATGTATTTCGTTCAGTTATAAATGAAGTAATATTACAATCACTTGCGGGTTTATTACTGTTACCTGGAGACATTGTCAGCAGTTTCCTCCAGCAGCTTGCTGAGTGCATGAGATTTGCAGCAAACCTCAACCAGTCAAGCCAGCAAGGTCATCTTTATTGCAGAGTGAGAAATAAAGTCTGGATGAGTGTCACACGTTATTTCACCCCTTGCCCTCCTCATTTCCCCGCTCCTCCCAACGGCTCCAGTTCCCAAGAGCTCCCATGGACAAGATGTAGGAGAACGGCTGGGAAACCATCTCCCCACCACTGACTGTGGCACACTTTGTCCCTTCAAATGCAAATCCCTAATCGTTCCAGCACTTCCCCACAAGCAGAAGACAGAGAAATAGAGTGATCTATCATCTCTCCAAACTACTGTTCTGCGAAATTTGCTGTGGTTTGGGCAAGCGGGGTGGATCTACCCACCAGACGAAGCCCTGTGCAGTGGTAGCTCCGTTTTGAAACGTACAGTCCACAAGCAAGTGTGCCCCAGTGCTCTCTGTATGCCCTTACGTTTTAATGCCCCTTCAGATCTTTCGAATTTCCTACTTCCACTGATATGGCAATGTGTTTCCCAGGCTATCCTGGTATGAAAAGCAGACTTCTCAGCCTTGACCTTCAACCCAAGTGCTGGGGGGGCAGAAGGGAAGGTATGTTTGGCCACCCGAGACGGATCCTTCCACTTGCCCTTTCGGGAGGCCAGTGTGACATTCGCCATACCTTACACGCAGGCGGTTTGTCATCGCAGCCTGGTTAACCAGTACCTTTGAGTCCCCACTCTCAAAGACTGAAGGACAACTGCCAAAAGCCGGCAACTTACAGCAAAGGGACAGAAGGTGCCAGCCTTCCCAATGTGACGTGCCTCATTCAAATATCTTCTCATGTCCAAGAGCCACAGGACAGCTTACCCCAACCTCCGAGAGCCTGCTGGCCCACTGCTCTGCCTCCTTCCATGGTTGGAGTTTCCAGTGGGCCCGGGCTCACCCCCCAGCAGAGCTCCTACAGGGAACCCACCCTCAATCCCATGGGAGAACCAAGGTGGCCACTCCACAGCAGCACATATGGGAGGTGACAAGGCAAACAGGGCAAATGAAAGCTAAGGGGGACCCAAAGCAGTTAGGACCAAGGGGGCAGCCAGGAAGCTCTCCTAAAGCACAGACAAGAAGTTCTCTCTTTACCAAGACGCTCTTCTCATTTGAACTCCATTTAAACTTAAAACAGCATTAAAAATATCTCTGTTCTTCCTCACTTAATGCTGCCCACGGTACTGTGTGGTGTCCTGCCATTTACTGCACCTCTCCTAAATCTCTCGGCACGTGAGCTTTCCAAGGCACAGGCTGCAGAGCACGGCCCTCTGCACTTTCCGGGCAACACGCAGACTCCCAGCAGGGACACAGCAACCCTTACGGGATTACAGACTCCACATTGCAGGGGATCAAGCACAGAAGGAATTCTCTCCACGCTGTCAGTCTGTCACCTTCAGCCCAGGACCACGCTCAGGGAATGAAAAACAACCCAAATTGGATCATACATCTAACTACAGCACCACGGGCCAACATGGATACTGCCCTAATGGGATACGGCGCCAGCAACCTCTCTGGCAGGATGGGCTCAAATCCACCGGGCAACTGGATCTAAGAAGAATGGACAATCCCATGGTTTGTTTGAAATGTTAGACACAGGTTGAATGTTAATCAGAAAGAAAAAAGTACTGATCATCAACATATCAATGGGCTCAGTTTAGCTTTCAGTGCTCATTATTGTCTGGTGTGAGATCCAGGACTGAGTCTGTACAGATATTTCCAAGTTTCAAAGTTATAGCTATGGTTTTATTCCCAAAGGCTGAAGTAGAAAGGACTGTAGCAACTCTACAAAACACTTCAGGATTTAAAAATAATAATTAAAAAAAAAAAAAAATCAACCTGCGATAGCATCATCCAAGTGACAACAGTCAGGAACAGGGCCTGGAATATTTTACAGCGATTCTGTTATATTCCAGCACACTCAAGGATATGAATATTTACTTTAGCTAACCACAAAGTGCATGAGCATGCACAGTTACACGAAAAGGGGTGCTTTCCAACACGTGGCAAATGGGGTAGTTTAACCAGAATATTAAGCGATAGCCATATTTTGCTATTATTTACCATCGAGGCACCACAAGAACCACTGGAGCTCCTTTCTTCCGCGTATAATCATCATATTGATAAAACTGGCACCAACCCCAAACTGGACACGGCTTTTTTTGTCCCACCACACAAAGAGAAGCAAACACAAAGACAACCAGTGACGTTATATTGGCTACCAAAGAAAACAAAATCCAAGCCACTGTTCTTCATTGCACACTCTCTGCTTGGACAGGAAGAAAACATACTCTAAGAAGTCACTTTCAAACCTCGGTTTTGGATAAAGACTTGACTGTTTTGCATGGTAACTAGGCATGAAATTATACCAGCTACAATGCAGGCTGCTCAGTGTTTTTTCTATGTTGGCCATCAGTCAGGTGCACGAGTGCTCCCACTTAGGTTTCACTCGGATGCCACGCCAGAACACATCCCATCAGCTTGTCACTTCAGCGCAGGATGGTTTTGCTGGCGTGCCAAAGCAGCCGAGTCTCAGAGTGCACTGCTTTCTTGGCAGGTATTCCTCCTTGCCTAGGGGAGACAGACATAGGGTAGTACTACGTCTAGAAAAAATAAGATTATTGTAGCCCATCAGATATGATTTCCGGCTTTAAGGATTAGAGCTGTGTCACAGTGAGAGCCAGGGAAAACAGCAGGTTGTTCCTTAGCTTGCACCTTGTAACATTTTACTTTTTACTTGCACTTATTTTAGACCAGCTTCCTTTCTGAAAGCGTATCTCAGTCCTTGCCCACCACACGCCCAGCTCCCGTACGCTCATTAGAGAAACTGCCTGCAACTAAGGTTAAGCACATTTTAAAATTCACATTGTCCTCACGCTCCTTAAGGAGGCAGTTTCTTCAGCAACTGCAAGTGGCTGCTTCTCTTCCACTCCCAGTGCTTCTGACCTCAACTTTTATCACTGTGTTGACCCTCTGCAAAGGTCAGCACCTGTAAAACAGCCCCCAGATTTACACAGGCAGCTGGACCCTCCCTCATGGCGATAAACTGGTTCACTTTGAGCAGCAGTTACAAAAGGAGCAACATCTGCTCCATAACCGCTCAGCAGAGCGTTGCACAAGAGCAGTTACTCTATCCGGCCTGATATTGCAAATGCCAAAGGAATTTGGTTCCCTTGTATCTCTACTCACGGGACCTCTGTTTAGAATATTTGAAATTACTTGGATTCTACCACACTAGCAAGACCCCCCCTGGGTTTCATTCTGGCTCTCTCGCTTTGGCCACCTTTCACCTTCAGGAGGTTCTTCCCCATTCCTACACTTCGCTCCCCAGTGCTGGCAAAGACTCTCATCTGCCCCTCTGCTAGCTCGAGTGCCCCCCAGCTTTATTAAGAAATCATCTTCAATGATTTCTGGGCCATAGTTCAGAGAGGCTGATGGAGAACCCCAGGTTTGTCTCTGCAGGGCTCTTCTCTTCCAGCTCAATTCGTTCACTCTGATGCCCTCTGGGAACTGAAGCAGACACGCTGATTATTTTTGCAATTTCTACCTGTGACTTTTCTGCACCTAACTGGTGGGGAGGGGACATTTCCCAAGCCTGCTTCGGGAAAAGGCCTATTCTGGCAGAAAATTCAGTTCTCCCTCTCCCTTCTAAAAACAAGTCTGCTCCTGCCTCACCTCACTTCAGCCCTGACGGTGGAATTTTAATTGAAGTGACTGGTGAAAGAGGGGAGGCAAGGTGTGGTTTGGCTGCAGGACACGGAGTCAGGACCTCTTACACTCTACACCTTGCCCTGACAGTACCTCCTCCTGTGCCCTGGGGATAACCCCGTGCCACTCGGGGAGAGCTGTTGTTCCACAGGGTAGAAGGAGCATGGGAAAGGTTTGCCAAGCGCTTTGATGCTGAAGCACAAAATTCTAGACCTGAGGTAACAGTTCCCTCGATGTACTGGGAAATCAAGTTCCTCTAAGCTTCCCTGAGAGCAAGGTCAAAACCACACTTCTTCAAGCTTGCTCAAGAATGACAGCCAGTCTAAAATTAAGTTGAAAAGTAACTTCTCACCCTCTTGTGAAAGAGGCCACAGAAAGCCTAAATGCATCTTCAAAGCCTACACAGATCTTCAAGGAGAAATACTCCCCAGAGAGGAGAGCAAGTACAGGCACATGTTCACAAGCCAGAGCTGGGCACTAACACCAGGGCCTGGGCAGGGCAGAGCTGCTGCTCCCAAGGGACAGGGACGCAGCGGTGGAACATACCATGGACCTGCCCCAAGTCACCTTTTACCACACTCGGCTACCAGATTTCAGTCTTTATCCACACTAATGCAGCAGAAGAGAACATCAACGCCAAAGCAAAAGAGCTTAACATAAAACAGGGCACATCCTTCTTGTCCTCTTCCTTTGTCCCATGAGACCTATCTCATGGTAATTTGATGAAAAATTGTTTTTCCACCAAGCTTTACTTTGAGTCAAGAAGTCAGCAGTGACAGCATCAGAATGCTATTTGGGAATGGAACTGAAGATCTGTCAGATAGCTTTGTGGAGTTAAAAACCAAAAACCAACATAGGAAACCAAACACAGGAGCCAGGAGATGTCAAACCTTAAGATGTCTGAAAGCCAAAGGAGACGAACTTCACAGATTCAGAACTCACCAGGACCTTGCCAGCTCACAGAGCCTCTTCTCCCTCCCTTCCCTACATTTCAAAAGATGAGTGTGCATTTCTGGGCAGGACTGGTTTCAGCAAAGTCTCTTTGTGAAATCAGCATGAGGACATGTGCAGGAGAAAAAAATATTGGGGGAAAAGATGGGGAAATTAATCCCAAGGTTGCAATAAAGTAAAAAAACTTTAGAAAGGCAGGAGCTTTTTCCAATTGCTAAGCACCCTGTGAAGGACAGGGGTCCCTCTGCACTGGTGCACACACTGTCTTTCAATCCAGGTCTGTCTCTCGAGCAGAAATTCAACTCACTTTTCCCCAGAGAAAGTTCCATTGTCCTGCAGCCACATTGCCAAATTCAGACTTTTAAATCAAAGTATGAAACAGAAGGATTCCAGTCCTGCTTTTAAAGGGAAAAATCTCCAGGCTACCGGTCCATCCCATAACTAACACTAGCTTTGTTCAGGGCAGGACACAGCACAGCTCCCTATCCTCAAAAGGAAAGGGAGGCAACATATAAACAACATATCACTGTACATCACAGCCTCAGAGCCTGCATTCCTCAAACAGTAACCAGTGCTAACAGTCTGAGGCACCTCTACAGATGTATAGCCAAGCAGCTATAAAAGAGCCTTTGTGCTGGCTGAACAGAAACAAGGCATTTTCTGTAAGGGAGACGGCCTTGACCACCTAGCAGAATAAACGGGGTTACACATTTCACACTTCCTCTGCACCAGGAACCACAAGGGCAGATGGCACAAAGCAGACACCGTGGGCTGGAGAAATGACCCGTTTGCTTCTGCGGGGCCACGCCAGTGATCCGGAGGAGCTGCTTACAACCAGAAGGAAGATGACACAGCCCTCATCTTCCACCTTCCTGGCAGTTCCCACGTCAGAACTGCACCGCTTGATTTGACCAGACCTGCAATTCAGCAGAGACTTGCCCCTGCGGTGGACTCCTTGCAAAAGATCATCACAATATTCACCGTCCAGAGCTCCAGACAAAGGCTTTTCATCCTAACGCTTAGACACCCAGCTCCTACTTTATATATTTTGAAATATCCTTTTCATCCTTACCCTAGTTTCCATTTCTGAAATTAGGCTAATTCTTTAAGGTTGCAGGAGCTATGGTGTTATTTTTGGCCTAGAAAAGATAAGAAACCACGTGGACTGTTTCTCCTCAGTACAAGCACAAGCAGCAAACTTCACGATTCAGCCAAACACATTATTCCATAGGATCAGAGACTGGTTCCAGTTGAGCCCAGTAAAGCGCCACAAGACAAAGTGCAACTGCAGACGTCTCTCGCAGTGACTACAGCACACATTTCAACTCTCAGGAGTCAGAGAGAGGAAAAAAAAAAGATTATTTGAAGAAGTCAAAGAAAAATTGCTCTGTCCAAAACCCAGAAAAGCCACAGCTCGCACACATTCCCAGGGAAGCAAAATCCCTGTTGCTTTATGAAATTAAATCTGCTATTGTCTCTCAGTTGTTGGTTGTTTTTCTGTTGTTGGTTTGTTTGGGGTTTTTTTTAATGAAGTTCCCCTTGGCCCAAGATGTTAGGAAGGATATAATATCAAATATGTCAGTTAAGTAATCTGTGATATGGTTAAACAAATAAGGCAAGGTAAGGTAAGGTAAGGTTTCTTGACAAATCATCTGTGATAAGGTTGAGCAAATTCCTCCTTTGTCAGGACAGCAAAGATGTGCATGCAAGGGAACAACATCCCTGCTGATCTGAACAATGAACATGAGAGAGGTATATGTTCTGGAGTCACTCTAGTCAGACAAAATTGTTTTTAGTGAAGCATCTGGTCTGAAGGCTGTATGAAACCATTAAAAAAAATTTGGGTCAGGCATTTAACCCACTCTGCACCCATAAATTGAGGGGGACTGTAGGGAAAAAGATTTATAAAAAACTCAGACCTAAGATACAGACAGATCCCCATCGAGTATGCAGAATTACGCATAATATTAATTCTCAACACCCACTTACTATGAATTTTCTTAGTCCTTTTTGAGGACAAAGAAAATTGCCCTTATGCAGAGATGCCTAGGAGTGAACTCGGCTGTCCTTTGGGCAAACGCTTCCTCTCTCTGTAAGACAGTAACATATTAAAAAGTATGGTTACAAAGGATTAAGGCAGCTCAGCAAACTAGCACTCTCTCCTGCATTCCTCACTAATACAGTGGTGACATAACCAGCCAAAACATGTAGCTTTAATTCAAATAAGGTTTAAAGAAGTTACTGCCAAGTAATTACACCCATTGAAGGCCTATGAGCAGAGGAACCTTCATTAATACTCTGCTGCTATTCTCAGAGCGCTTTTCTAACCAGTTGCACCAATCTGAAGTGGCAACCATGAACAACAGCAGGCAACAAGTTTTCAAGAACAAACTTGTGCTTGCCTTTCAGAAAGCAGGCTGACACAAGGTCTGAGCATAGCCAGGAGGACAGCATGCAAGGACGCAGCAGCCACATGCTGGCTGCCTACTCAGAAAGACTGGGGCAACCCAAAGGTCGATGAGTTTTCTGGTAACGTGCTGCTTCATTCTGCTGATAACACGCTTTTCTTTGCGGCTGGAAGAAGGCAACAGTAGCACTTCTGGAACAGCAAGCAGCTTTCTATGACCCTTTTCTGCTTTCTCATGAGCTGCTGGCTGAGTCCAAACTATAGGTTCCCATTTATTTCATTGCTAATCCTAGCTTCTGTCTAAGAACCTGTGCTTAATCCACAAAGAGTACTGGATGCTCCTGAAGACTACTTCCAAGAACAAAAATACAGCACTCACCTGCAGCTCCCTAAAGCCATTCAGTAGGAAGGATTAAACCCAGAGACCTGGATGGAGCTTAGATCCAGCAGGCATGACCCTACCTGTGCTCTCTTCATTTTACAAGAGCATGTCACACCTTCTCCTAAACCTCTAAGGTGGTGGCTCTAAGGCAGTGGCTCTAGGAGCCTCATCTCACAGCTCTGCACAAACTTTTAGGGCTCCCATCCTGTACTGATGTGTGCTCTCAGCTATACACTGGAACAGATGCTAAACGAAGCAGTTTGCCCTAGCGATGCTCCCAGGACATCAGACCACCAAGCACAGAAGCTGATCGCTGGAGCTTCATCTACGCTGCAGCCCTGGGAGCAGGTCACTGCCAGCAGCGCAGGTAAAAATAGCACCACACATACCACAAAGCCTGCCATGAAGCAGAAAAACTGCTGGGGTACTTACCTGGCCAAGAGAGCTTGCCCTAGTGGCTTTCCTCTCAACAGCAGTACTTCACATCAGTGTATAACACTGCAGTGTGGACAAAGTATAAATGGATACACGGCCTTTTCCTCTTCAAAGAGTCTTAAAAACCACTTTGGGTCCTTCATAGCAATTTAAATTACATGCAGGCTTTGACTCTTTTACTGACGTCACCATTATCACACAACCTGCAAGTAACTGGCATGAAGCTCAACTGGTTCTGAAGACTCCCCAATAAGAGCCAGTCACAACTTTCACTTTTGCTTCATTATTGTAACAGTACTTTTAACTTGCTCAAAACACATCTGAAAGAACGACTGACAACTAACTTGCTTTCTCTGAGGACACCAGCAGAAATTCACTTTTATGTAAGAAAGTAACCAGAACTCAATCAGTTCTGCAAGGACCCCCAAATACACTTTCAGCTGAAACTTCAGGATTTAAGAGAACAAAACCAGTTAGTTCCCCAAACCCTTCCAATTATGTTCCAAACTTCTTTGTGACACATAAAGGTCATTTTGGTCTAGGCATGCAGGAAGATAATCCCCACCCTTCAGGCAATCAGGATTTCTGGCAAGATTTTAAGAGGTCTCCAGCTGATAACCATGAAAGTTCACACCGCCAGGAGTCCAGATAAGCTTTTAACACAGGAAATTAGTGCTAAAAGGTTTTAATCATTTTAAGGATCAATTAAAGATAGTGCAACAGTCCAGCAAAGTAGAACTAAGTTCTCTGCTCCAAATCAGATGGTTTTAGAACACAAAACAGCAGCAGCAGCTCTTCAGCCAGGAAGTGCCTACAGGAAATGAGGTTAGACAAATCCTGGACAATTAATCCTCCGTGCAGTCAGATTAATACTCACACCATCCGCAGAGCCATCAGACAACAGCACAGAGCATCGAGTTAAACTGCTACCTGCCTGCTGCAAGGACTAGGCGTTGCAGGTTGTCATCTTGCATCTTCCCTGTTCATCCACGAACCAATGGTTCTCCCACCACAGGCTAAAAAGCCCGGCTCCTTACTGACATATGTGAAGTCCACTTGGGAAGACTCCAGATACGCAGTTCTCACTAGTAATCGCAGTTGCAAGCTATAAAAAAAGAAACATGGCAGCACACTGAATACCCTCTCTTGCCTTGTCAGCACTGGGGACCGCAAAGTCCATCGAGGACAATGACTTTAGAAGCAGGCAACTGGGAGGCAAAAGAGGAATTGGCAGTTCCTGGGCTGAGGTGAGGAGTCACCTGGTGTTAACAGCTCTTTTCAATTTATCTCCCAACACCAGCAGCAGACCAGTGACTGCAAAAACGGTGAACTGGCAAAATATAATTGTAGAGATCACAAACACATCCTCAGAGAGTGCCCAAGTACCCCATCAGCCCAGAGAACAGGGACATGCTCAGGGAGAAGCTGCTCAGTGCTGTGTCAAGGCAGAGTTAGCCTGCTTTGTGCTATTTCCTCCAAAAGCATCAAGAAAAGCTTTTGCAGCCGGTTAGTGCTACACACAGATACGACTGGCTCTGACCACTGTCTAAAACAACTCATTATCTGTGTTCATTCATTCAAAGTCCAAAAGAAAATGTTTTACACTAAATTGTTTTTATAAAAGTAACAAAAATTTATTACATCAAAACCCATCATATCCACCCATTTAAAAGAGCCACCTTTTGTTTCTTCTCTATAATAATTCAGTTGTTTTACTTAAAAACCCCAAATATTTCTCAAAACACCATACTCCAAGTATCACACAGCTAGCACTGAAAGCATTTGAGCTGAATGCGTTTCTACCATCCCTTTGGTGACCTCAGCTAGTTTATATTAAGCCCCTTCCCCACATCAGCACTTCATTTCTATTTCCCATCACCAAACAAGTCTGGCTTTTCTCTCCCATGCTTACAGGCTCTTGACACCTCCACACTGCTGGCACTTTGAGCTGTGCACAGAACTTGGCTTTAATAGATCGAGGGGAGAAAAGCAAATATTCTCTAGAAATTTACATAATTAACAACGCTACCACCACCACCCCAAAACGTTCAGGTCACAGTTACTCTCTACTTAACAGATCAGCTAAAAACTTCCATACTGAGAGCCCCAGATGAAGACACTTCGTGTCCCATTCAGCTAAGAAAGAATTTATTTTTTTTTTTTTACTGTCTAGTCACATGGGACATTTCACAGATTCTGTTTATACAGAGGTAGCCATGAAGTGGTTTATTCCCCCACCCTCACCTTTTATACACAGAGATAAGCCCTAAATAAAACGCAAAAGGGAACTCGCAAACATAAAGTTTGGTCAGACATAATTGATCCATGTGAGATAACTGACTAACAGAGGTATCACCAGGTTTTATATTGATTAGGTTTGGAATTTAACCATGTCCCTCCAAGGTCTCCAGTCAGGTGGGCTTCACCTGCAAGAGGCGGTGCAGGGTGCAGCTCTGATCACAGCACGTCATTTCCTCCAAGTACTGAGCCTCGCAGACCCAGCAAGCCATAAAGCAAGAATCTACCCTGCAAAAGGTAGATTTCCCATCAGTTCAGAAGAGAAAAATACATTAGAAAGCTTCTGGTCTCAGACTTACCTCCCTCTGCCTATCCCCATTGCTGCTCAACAGAACAAACTCAAATCCTCAAGTATCTTCTGTGTGCCTTAATTAAGAAACTGGGATGATCAGCTATTTTATTAGAGTTCTTTGTCCTGTCATGCAATGAAGGATTAGCCTTTCCTGACTTGTCCTCAAGATAATAACTAATCCTGATGGCTCCCTAAACTCAACAGGCTGCACAGATCCTAATTTCTATCTGAACCTCTGCAATTCAAGACGACAATAATGAGAAAAAAAAAAGCAATACTTCGGTTTGCTGGATTCATGGCTGAAGCTTCCTTAGAGTCTGCACGACACCACCGAAGTCCCCATTTCAGCAACCCTCAGCTTAGGCATTAGATCAAGTCATTCAGCTAACTAGGGACAGATTAACCATGCGCTCACAAAAACTAGGTCAGTCTCAAACAGTCTCTATAGCCTGAAAAGGCATGTACATGTAAGCATGAATCACAGAGTCTTCTCTTTTAAAATGATGGCCAGCAGAAAGCCAGCGAGATCCAGACTCGAGTAACTCTGGTACAGCGCTCAACGCTATATACAAAGTGGTTCTTGATTTCTACAACAAATGAGAAAACTTTTGCCAACCTCAGTTAAGAAAAGACTTGGTGATGTCAAGTTTTCCCCCTTCGAAATATTTGGTTCTCCAATATTTAATTATTTTCTGAAGTGAAAGACCTAGGTCAGGACTTGGGTGCAGATCTGAGATCCGTCTCCTATTCCAGTCCCTCCCAACCCACACCTTGGTTTCACAAACCCAAACTGCTGCCTTTACTCTCTCCTTTGACCTCTCTGCCCTCCTCCTCAGCAAACACTGCTACTAAAATTAGACGACAGTGGTCATACCACAGTGCCTCCCCTACGGTCATCACAGACTCCCTGTCACAGTCTCACACTGAGCCCCATGCATCACCTTCCCTGCCCAGATAATGCCCTTCTCTAGTCTTACCTGTCTCTCCTCTGACAAAATGCCATTCCTCATTACCTTCATGAAGCTCAATCTCCATCCATCCCCAGAATGGATGGCTGCCCACTTCCAACTTACTCTGAAGCCAAAAAGACATTTCTGAAGTGTTTCAAAGATAAAACTTGGTGCTTAAGAAAAGATGATTTATAAACATCCACCCTAAAACACTGGGCATGCTTCTACCCTCCCTCTCACACACCCCCGTGCCATTTGTATCACACATTTCCTGGATGAAGGGATGCAGTGAGCTACACACAGGGTGAGATAAGGCATCTGCTGCTGCCAGGGTTTGCCAAGTTCATAGAATCGTAGAATCACAGAATGGTTTGGGTTGGAAAGGACCTCAAAGATCATCTAGTTCCAACCCCCCTGCCATGGGCAGGGACACCTTCCACTAGACCAGGTTGCTCAAAGCCTCATCCAGCAACCTGGTTCCAGTTCCTGTGCTCTGTCTTCAAAAAAAAAACCATACAAGCTTTGAAGCCGGGACAATATATATGTATGAGAGCATCTGATTTCAGAAGTGCTGCTGGATGCTCCCACCACAAAGACAAGTAGAGTCTTACAGCTGCTGCCTGGAGTCCAAGGCAAGGGTTCCCAGAGCAAGAGCGACCAAACATCACAGTCCAATCCCACTGACCCCCACAGACTGCGGTGAGCTGAGGTGCTTCCGAGCACCCTGTGCCCAAAGCACCTTCTCACAGAGCCCATCCTGCCCTGCTCCAAGATGTTCAGCTTTGCTGCTGAAGTCGCTGTGTGCTGTGCGCCATACGTTAGCCAGCTACAAACAGCCTGAATCTCCTTTTTGTTAACGAAGGAAGGTTCTTTCTCAGAGGATAAAGCAAGGGAACTGAAGGTTAGCGGTTAACAGTTGCATCTGTCCCCAGCCTTTCAGTTCTGATCAATCGCTGCAGGATTTTCATCTTTTCTTGACTTCTGGCTATCTTACAGAAACACATAAACTTCAGTTTTGCCCATGGGAGAGTCCATTCCAGAAACAGTATGTTCTGGCACTGCCAATGTACTTGGCAGATATAACGTGCACTTCAAGGGCTTTCCTAACTTCAGTGAAATTTCAGAGTAGCAATTATCTTCAATTACTCCAGATGAAAGACCACACAAAACGTTCACTCAAATCCCCCTTCTCCCAGAAGCCCCCCGCTACCTCTAGTCACCACTGCCCTACTTTTTCCCTCACCAACACCCAAAAGGTTGGACCTACCCTTCCTTGATGCTCATGTTTCCCGATGGGATCACTCCCTTTGTCATAGCTTCTTTTCCATGTATATTATTAAAAATCCTGTCTCACTTCAGGACGCTTAAGACTACTCGTTGTAGTTTTAAGGAAAGCACTGCCGCCTCCCCACAGACACACGTGCTGCTTCTTACCTAATTTCTCCCACTACCTCACTCAGAACAGAAGGAAAACCAGACAAAACATCTGGGCACTTGCACCAGCAGGTAGATGTAGCATAAGATGCTCTGTTGAATCCAGATGTTTCCACTGCGCTGTAGGACACAAAGTGGTCAGTATCACCTGAAAGCAATGTGTGTCAGAGGGGTTTTATTGCTGAAGAAATTAATGGGAGATTTATCAGCACTGCCTTGATTTCTAGCAGCTACAAAGAGCTTGTATTAAAGTTACCAGAGCAATTAAGGCGAGGATATTAATCACAAATTAGAACAATACTCAGCAGCAGCAGCTATGAAACAAGGCTGGAACAACACTAAGCTACAGAGCGATGGCTTCGTAATTCAGATGCATTTAAAGGAAACATTAGACTCAAAGTGAAAACTGAGATCAACGGTACATCGGGATCACTTAAATCACAAATGAGAGAGCTTGTCATCAAAGCTGAAACCTGCTCTCGGGCTGACCAGCCAAGACCAAGCATGGCAGCACACGAGAACACAAAATTAGCATGTCTCTGCGATCCACGCAAGATGAACTAGAAGAACTACTGGCAGGAGGAAACAAGATAAGGAAGGACACTTAAATATACAAACTTTTTCTGAGAAAAACACTCAGCAGCATGCCAGAAGTTCAAAATACCACTATTCACTAGAAATGCAGGATCACTTCCTAGCAAAGTTCAGGACAAGCCTTTTGTCCTCCTCCAAGAGGAAGGGCTGCGCTCTATATCGCTTCATAAACTGTCAAGCTCCCATCTGTACGCTTCAGACATTTCACAGCTCCATTCTTTTCATTATTTTTTTCTTCCAATTTGCTGCATAAAAATCATAGCTTTGGCTGCTCCACCCTATAGAGGGCTGAGTTTTACAGCTATTTGTCAAATAGCAGTAACAGTCTCCGTTTTGTTTTTACAATGATGATAATCCTTGCCATAAAGAACTTGCATTTTAAGAGGCATGTCTCATCTGTGACTCACTCGACCTGTGTCAAGCAAGGCAATAGCTGCAAGCCTGGTCACAGGAGCCTAAAATCCATCATGGGCTGCAAACTGCTCCTAAAGCAGCGGCCTGGGTGCGTCAGCTGAAGCTCCCCAGAGCCCAGGGAGCTTCACTTCTCCTCCAGCTTGCCCATACTGTTGCTGCCTTTTTTCTTGGGTGAGGTGAAACAGGAAGCCCAAAGAACCGTGGTGTCAATTCCTTTCCTGTATTTGCTGAAAAGCTACTGACGGCAGGAAGAGCGTGGACAAATCTTTACAAGTCTTGAACCGGGCAATAACCGGTGCCACTAATGAAGTGGTCTAAGAGGCACCGCAGAGAGCAGCAAAGTGACAGAAACACAGGAAGGGGGGAAAAAAAAGGGTTTTGAGACAGACTGCTGTGAGCAGAAAAAAAAAACACAGAGCCAGGCCTGGAGACGTATTTGGGCACACCACCAGAGCCAGAGCCAGGGAAGATGAGCAGCACAGTAAAGACATTGTGGGATCCTAAAATCAGAGAAAGGGGGCAGTGACAGTCATGGAGATGAGTAAAACAACTCTGGGCACAGAGCCCACTGCAAGAACAGTGCAAGGGGAAAAAAAAAAAACCCACTCACACTAAGGTCCGGCAGGGCATTCCATGTCGGAGATGCTAAAAACAAAAACCAAAGAGCCGGGGGTGACTGCAAAGACCTGAGCTCCTCGTTTGTGCTGCCACTTGAGACTCGCCAGAATAGGAAGGACAGGAAGCGAAGGAGAAGTTTGAGGTTTGGGTTTTCTGAGGCCAACGCCGCTTTGTTCGCCGAGCCTCATGCTGTCACTGCTTCCCTTTCGACAGGAATTGTGAAGAATGCGGTGGCTGTGTCCCAGCAGAGTAGGCACAGATAAACTTTTTGCTGTCACAAGCTCACTGAAATACAACACTTTGCAATTCACTTACAGTGGCCTGTTACTTGATGTTCATGAACATACAAGACATGGAAAACGGCGCTTTTACACCAGGCTTTCCTAACGCAGCTGTTACGACAGCTGTGTTATTTCACACAGCTATTGCTTTATCTTAAATAAAATACCAGGCACATTTAATCTAGTTGTCTGGGCAATGAGAAGACCAGATCAAAAAAAGGAAAAGATGGCAGGTTTTTAAATTGAAAAGCCTCCACTAAATGAGAGTGGACCTATTCCTCGCAGAAGCAGCGGGCTTTCATCACCGAAACTCTTCCCTCTCTCCCAAACAGCTGAACCTTAACATCTCACACTCATGGGTTACTTCTGAACATCTTATCGTTTATACACTTCACACAAACCAATTTTAAGCAATTCATGGCACTTGGGAGCATCCAGTGCTACAAATAATTTAACGGAAGCTGATCAAACAAAACTGATTTTGAGAAAAGCCCAATCTAATTCTGTCAGATAGCATTCCTAGTGCAGTTGTGTGCTACTGTTAGCTATTTCAAGCCAAAATTTGATCACAATGAATTTAGGAGGTCTTTGACAATTTCAGTAGGACTAAAATGCTGACCTTCACTAAGTTACCAAATGCCACATGCTATAGGCATTCATATCAGAAGTTACTTCAACTCAGAATCTCTAGAGTAAAAATTTTATGCTGCTAAACACTGTGGAAAAAGTTACTGACTCCTTATGAACGGCTAACCACGACGCTGGCAATACATAAACTAGTTCCAGGTCTGTAAGCAGGGAACACGGAGAGCCAATGTTAGTCCAGAAAGTCTTTATGCACAAAAGATACGACTTAATTACTGCACCCAAAATCCTCCTTCCCCTTCCTCAGAGGTTTTCCCGTCACTGAACTGTGAACTGAAACGAAGCAACAGCTTTTGGGGGCAGAAATTCAGTGTCAGAAGCTTAACACAAGCCTTTGCCAGTGAAAGAGCAGGTCAGCAGCAGGATCTGTTGTCACCTGTGACCACACTTCCTCTGTCACACAGGCAGAAGAATCCCCCTCTTTACCACATCTCATGAAAGGACAAAGCGATAGTTGTGTACAAGTCATAAATGTCTGCGTAAAAGACAAACTCTTCACACTCTCTTCTGCTCTCAACTTGTCCCTTATTTCTAAGACAGACCCACCAGCATTTTCCCTGGTACTGGAGGAGAAACTGCAGCTCAAGAGCACCAGCTGTTTTCGATCAGACAGTCTGTAAACACCCAGGACTCACTTCAAAGAGCCCAGCGCACCAGGCAGAAGCCCCCCTCACCCCTGGGAGCAGCCACCAGCCCCCGCCATCCAGCAGGAAGAGCAGCAGGAAACTCTGCCACAAGCAGGCTGGGGACTCTCTCATTCTTTTTTTTTTCTCCCAAGATGCCAAATTCGCAGCCACACCAGCGTGGGCAGACCCTGAGGTTCGGTGTAAGTTTGGTGGCTTGTCTCTGCTGACGTCAAGGACCTGCTGAGCAGGCGTCTGCAGGATGGGGCTGCCAGCAGCTTGGGCTGCTGGCAGGCTGGGAAGCAGCTCAGTGCGCAGGGTGACAGTGCCAGCCACTGTGAGACATCTCTGCCACGGCTGTAGTTCGGGGAAAAAAAAACTGTCACCGTCATGGCAAACACCTGTCAGCCTTGCACACTTCAACTGCAGTAAGAAACACAGTAAAGGTATCATCTGTTTTCCACACTGACACCATTTCATACCCAGCTAAAGAAGATTAAAGAGGCTCGGACAGTCAAGACTGCAGGGACTCGTGGCCATTTTGATTTAAGGTTACTCCCTTTCTCTCTAAATAAACATATCCGTTATGAATGATGAATGTTCCTCCCCCTACCCCAACGTGCCCAGTGTCAAGCTCCATTTCCCTTCTTACTGTTGCACTTCCATATTTGCGTAGGTCTTTCCCAGGGTGGCACTTGTAGGAAACAAAGAGCGCAGAAACTGTACAGTTGGACGGTCAAGTTGCAAAGGGAGGTGAGCTCTGGAGGAGCTGCTGTGCCGTACAACAGCAATCCCCTGCTGCCAGCCTCTCCCTCCCTCTCCTCTATCTCCCTCAAACCACACACCTCGTTCTCCACGCCCTTGTCCTTACCTCATAGGACCACACACACTGCACTCCCGCAAACCTCCGTACGCATCTTCCCACTTCCACGTCCTCGTGGGTGGTGTACATCTCTCGCAGGCACTCGCCAATGTGGGGCACCATTCTCCGCAGGACTTCCCGGCTCATGATCACTCCTGGTCCCCCCATGCAGAAGTTCTCGCCTGGTTCCAGCGCCAGCTTCCCCATCTCCTCTGTGGTGCCGAGCCCAGTCTGCCCAAGAAAGAGGGGCTCGCTGCTGTTCAAACTCCTGAGGAAGTTCTCCAGTTTGTCCCCTTTGATGTAAACGTCATCGTCAGCTCTCATAAACCATTCGTATTTGTCCAAGTAGTGGTCATGCATGTATTTGAGCATCATGAAAGATTTCTTCTGGGGTGGGTAAGAGTCATCTACACCTGGAAGCGGCACGATGGGGATGGGAATAGAGGTGTCCGAACCCTCGCTGGAGAAGAATTCAACCTTGCCAGGAATGGTTTTGGACCACGTTCTAGATTGAAAAAGACAATAAGGACCAATTAAGTATGCAAACCAAGACGGGCAGAGAGCACTAGCAGAGTCCACTCAAAGGAACTACACCTCATCTGCTTTACAAATTTTCTTTTTAAACGCCTTGAAGGGTTACTTTTTTCCATGCAAATGAGGACATTCACATGGCACACTGAGCAACTGGTATAACACATGAAAAATTCTGACATGACAAGCATCCAAATATCATTCCTGCATCTCTGGTAGAAAAATAACGCAATAGAAGTAGTTCACTAGTGGCAGGCAGAATTTCTTAAGGACGCTCAGTATTGGTCTAACAGCTATTTGTCAGAAGATACAGAGCGAAGCCAAGGGAGCCGAGATGGGCAAACAATTCACATACAACTGGATTTAATGCTTCCAAAGCTTCCCTGCAAGTTATTCAGCATCATACCCACCTTCCATTCCCTCTAAGCCCCACAAAAGCTCAAATGTGCATTCAGAAGTACTGAGTTCCAGAGAGTAAATAAATACAAATTTCACACGAATTTGGGAGGAATCAGTATCCTGTGGGAAACCAACCAAACAGCAACTTCTCCAGATGCTATGTGGAGAAGCATGTAGGGCTTTGACAGAAGTAAAACGCTCCTCCTGCCTGTTTGCAACAGCCGGAGAAGCAGAGAGGTAGCAACAGTAACCTCAAATGGGTCTGCCCATACCAGCAAAGGACTAACAGAAAAGTAGTCCTAAGAGACCCATGCAAAACACGTAATCCCAACAGATGACCTGGTGTTACCAACACCCGCGCCCCCAGGAGCTTTCCACGCAGTTCAGACCAGATTTCAGTAGAGAGGAACATCACAAAAGAGGAGCCTTTTCTGTGCGAAGCAGCACAGCAACCACATCTGCTCCACACCTTCCGTGCTCCTCTCTGCCAAATCCAACCCATCTGCGTGGGCAAACTGGGTCACTTATATTGCAGGAAGAGACGTAGGATGATTCCTCAAGGCAGACTGCAGAACACTTAACCTCCTCCAGGGAGGATTTTCAATCGTGTAACTCTTACAGCCTTGCCCTAAAAAGTAGGACTTTTAAGCTTTCAGTACCACTTTCTCAAATTATACCTGGGAAAAAGCAGACTTCATGTATCCTTCACAGAAAACTATCTTCCTTGGTAATCCAACAGGTTTTGCCCCTTTTTGTACAGGGGGAGAATATTTTCCAATTATGTTTGGTGATTATGCTCAGAACATAGCCTACATTCAAAGCTGAATGTGAAAACACTCTCAAGGTAAAGGACAGAGTATTCCCTTAATGCATCACTGTCACTTTCAGCAGATGCCTCTCAACATAGGTTTCTTGCCAAAAGCAGAGCAGATTTTGCGCAGTACAGACCATCTGAAATTTGAATTCTCCAGAATTAGCTACCATACAAAGTCTGAAATGTAAAAATATTGCAGAAGAATTATTCCTTAAGTTCCACTAGGAAATGCAAAGGTATTTAACTAGTACCAACTAAGTCAACACCTTAACAATTACACACTAATTCACCTTTGTACAACGAATATCGCCCAATTACTTTAAAAGCTTTGCCTTGTGGAATTCTTACTGCCATGGGTAGTGTTTCATGGGAAAACTTTAGATCCCAGCTTCCCAGAAGAGCACAGCCAATGGAAACATTCCTGTTGACTTCACAACAGAGGTGACAAGGCCTTCAGTCATCAGTGATGCAATCAATGCACGGTACTAGTGGTTATAATGTCACATTCTGTTAAGGCATTAAAAACTGCCCATTTTAAAACGACGTGCTCATATCTTGAACTTTCACTAACTATTAAGGAAGTTCTGCTGTTTATCTTCTGACACCCACACTCCACATACAAATCATCTGGTCTAAATACAGCTCAGCTCATGCACTGTGACCAGTTCAGCTTCAGGTGGACCAAGGACACCTCCCAGACAATCACCAGGTGAAGTTATAAGCTAAAGTCTTAGGGAAATTTCTGTTTATTGACTTTTTTTATTCAAAAGCAAACAATGAATTTTCAGACTTGCTCTTGACACCCTGAAAGATCTGCCTTTGTAATGACCACAAACTATGGACAACACAGGATGTCTTCTATTACTCTAAGCTTTAGCTCCTTCCTGGACTCTTGAGGAGCAGTCTGCAACCCTTTTTTTTCTTTACATCACCACCCCTTCTGTTGGTTCCCGGTTTAAATTTACTCCCTGCTTTTCAACCAGGTACCCTCACCTCAGGATTCCCCTAAGCATTGTCAAGAGAAGAGCTCCTAGTCAATGGAGAATGAACAAAATGCACGTACACCCATAAACCCTGGCACGTTTGACGCCCAGTCCTCATATTGCATTAAACCCCTCAGCTCAAAGCCAGTTTGACCCCACCTTTTCATGGATCCGGGACATCTTTAACCTTCATACTAAACCAGGAGTAAACCAGAGACATATTCCTGCATACACGGGGGGGGGGGGGGGGGGCACAACGCACACAGAAAGACCATGCCCTAACGATAACCAGACCTCAAGGATCAGTGTGCGGCTCGGGTCAGCACCACAACGTTACTTCAGCCTTGGGATCCCATGTTGACCATGCCCCAGCACAGCCTGACTAAGCCTTTGCTCATTTCCTGCGACAACGCGAGGACGAGACAACTTGCCGTGCGATTTGCGACTGCGGCTTTGAGCATTTGTTCAAACTCAGGATGAAATATGCTCCCACACAGAAAAACTGCCTGAGTGTCTGTGGCAACGCGAGCGCTGCTCAGCAGAGGCTGAAACAATGGGAGTCACCATGTGCTGCTCCTTATGTCTAAGCCACAGCTCGCTGCTCGATGCAGCCCTTTTTTGAGGAGAGAATACAGAAAGAACAGTTTGCTCAGGAAACACGTTGTTGCACTCAGCCAAAGAAGCCAAACCACAGATTGCAAGCTGAACTTTAAGTACCTTCTTCTGACCCCAGCTATCAGCAGAACTAAGGACTGGTAAAAATGCAGGGGTGAATTCTGATCAAAGCTACTTTCAACTTTTTTATCCAATATTGGAAAGAATCAGACCTGGCTCAATCACACGCGATTCTGCAGATAACTGGCTCTGTTAACAGCTACGTTTCTTGCCCATCCTCCCACCTCCAGTCCAGTTTACTGCGTCTGCTCTCAGGTTATGGCCAGCAACCTGACCCCTTCAGCTCCTTAGGCACAGAGCTCTTGTCTCAACACCTTCCTACTTCTGTGGCCCCACCAGCACCCACTCCCACCAGCTGACACTGCCTTCCTGGTCAAGGGTTCTCTAATGTAAGACTTGCAGATTGTATCTGCAAACGAATTGTATATTTAACAGTAAAAAAAAACAACGGAAAAGATTTCTAGCGAAACTTGACGCCCTCCTTCCCTCCAGAAGGGCTCCCTGTCACCCTCAGCTGTTTAAAGGAAATGTGGTCACAACATTTCTGTCACCAGACTCCTGTATGTACACCTGCAGAGACCACCTCCACTGCCGTGATCGCTGGTGGCCTCAGCCAGCTTAAGACCATTCTGACTCTGTCCAGAGAGAAGTATCAGGTTCTGAACACAACTGATACGGGTACTGAACTGGTCATTTAAAAACCCCGCAACTAAACTGCTCTGACAGATCCCAACCTTATCTCCTCCGTGTAATCTGAATCTGCTCGGTTAAACAGGAGGATGGGCACGAACTAGGACGGCAAGGCTCTCCATTACCTTCCCCAGGAGCAGCGCTGAAAACACGCGTGACAGCGTGCGACCTGGTTTCTCTCAGGGCACATAACTCCAACAAGGTAGAAGCTAGCATTGACAAGGGAATCCAAGTGCAATTTAAACAAACATGAACACAGAAGAACTAGGTAACGCTTCCTTAGAAGAAACCTCTTAGCAGAGGACATTAGAACTGCTCCAGTATTGGTGGCTACCAAGTTCGTTTTGCCATCCCTTAAGTGGTTTTGCTCACTAGGTAGCCTATGCATACCCTAATCTGAGCGAGCCACAAGCAAACTGGGTGCAAAGATTTTGTGACAGCTGGTACAGGTATTCATGTAACACAGAAAACTGTGCTAAAAAATCCCAGTACTTGCTAAAAATTGACCACTACTATAGTCACCAAATGTTGTCATAAGTAATTTCTTCATTTAAGAAGTTTAAAAAGCATAGCTTTGAGCAGGAGGAGCACAGATCTGGAATGTTCTCTCTTCAGTTTCCAGTGTTTATTATTTATTTGTATTACCTTGCTTTGTCATCAGCTCTGCAGACTCAGCAGAAGCATAGTCAGTGGTGTTATGCAGACAGTCCTCCCTTTGTAGAGACCCAAACTGGAGACGATTACAAAAAACATATTTGTTTTTTTGACTGCAGCTCGGGAACCTCCTTAGAGGAGATCAGAGAAACCCCTTGAAGTTTTGAGAGACAGTCACCTTGCAGAATTATGCTGAAGAAAATAATAATTTGTGAAGAACTCTGCAAGGTAACGGACCTAAAAGGCTGTTCTTGACTACAAGGTTCAGCTAAATTTCATGTTGAACTAGGGCTAGTTTTGCGTAACTGTTCTTCAAGGTCCCATCTTTCCAGCAACGCTTGCTACAGGGGAAGCCATGAACCACAGCTCAGACAGGAGAACTGAGCCCGGAAACCAGCCCACTGCTCCTGCACGTGGTACTGCAGATGACCATCACGACAGGCCAGAAAAACAAGCTGTTTTTTTAAAAAATTTCCAGACAGGTTTAAAAGATCCTGTCAGATCTGCAACACAGAATTCAGATTTTGAGGGAGAGTTCCTTTCAAATTTTTGCAGGACAGCTTGATATCTAGCTTCAACGGAGAACCCAAGCAGTTTCCACAGCTCAATTAAACTCCTCCAATTTAAAGTGATGCCAGTTTCCTGCCCATGGATATCCATCCCCCTTTCTTGTGGAAACAGGGACAGAAATGGATCCATCATCCGTAGGCACACCGATACTCAGTGGGTCAGACTAAGATCACAGCCCAAGTGTCCCAGAGGTCTGGGCCATATGGCTATTTTGGGGTATGTAGGTGACTTCATATCTCCTTATCTCCCCTTATCTCCTTACCCTTATCCTGTATCTGCATCAATGCAGTTGCTCTCACTGTATTTTTTTTAATATTGTTCCTTAAACATTCTTGCAAATTTTAGGTAACTGCTTGGAAAGCCCAAGTATGTCATACTTCTCCTAGAGGATACAAGAGCAGGACACACCCGAGTTCTCACTATTGCAATACTGCAGTATGACATACACATTAAGCAAAACATGTATTGTGCTGTCACGATGTTCAAAGTCACTTCACCTCCTCCCAAGAGGCAAGAGTGCACGCTCCACAATCCATTCTATTACCTCACTAGCAAGTAGAAAGCACCAAAACCCACGATCACCCAACAGCCTCAGCCCAGGCTCTGAATTTAAAAGAAGCACAAAAATGTGTTTTGCATTACACTTCTGCAGCAGCTAGCGCAGCCTTAGACAGATAATACAAACTCCTTTAGACCCCAAATCCTTCTGGCTGCCTTTCACTTAAGCTTTTCCAGGCACTCAGGTATTTAGATTCCAGTGCAGTCTGTTTCCTATAAGCCACCATGAACAGTGTGGCACCACGTTTGAAATGGAGCCTCCCGAAGGGCACCCTTCTGCTGCGGGAGCGGGAAGGCTTAGCACCAGCCCCAGCATCGCTTGAGGTCCTCGTACGTGCGGCCTCGTAGCGCTTCAGGGTGCTGTGGGGACTGTCCCAAACTGGGAAGTACTGCGGCTGTGTTCCTGCAGAGATAACTGCCAAAGGAACAATCTCTGACATCTCGCCATTAACTGCATTCACACTAGTCTCCTGCCACGTTTCCCAGGAAATCTAGTTGCTACGCAAAGAAAGGAAAAAAAAAGAAAAGGGTTAACTGCCTGATATTTCTGTTTCTGAGACAGCAGACTTAAATCTTCTGGGAGATTGCTTATTCCCATCCTCTCCTTCCTGCAGCTCTTTTAGGACAACTCCCCTCAAAACCATTAGCACATATTGTTGCACTTTCCCTGCACCCCAGCCATACCTTAACTCCTTCCTGCACGGCTCTTTTCCTGACTATTTCTTGTCCTTTGATGTGACCCCGCAGTTTCTGCTGCTACACTCCACCGCCCTCCTGGAAGGGAAGCTCTGCTAACCTGGCTGTCAGACGCAATAACTGCTGAAGCTACAAATCTTCCCTCCGAAAACCTGTAGATCTAAAGCTTATTCTCCGCCTCGCAGAGTACAAAAGCACGACTGTTTCAAAGAGCCGGCGTCTCCTGAAAAATCCAGCAGGCCCGTTTTGCCTTGCAGTGGTCATTTTGCTCATGATTGATGTTCAGGAAGTGGATTGCTTCCCCTCTTGTTAGACCCTATCTGGATTCACAGCAGCAAGGATCAGCAAATGCTTTCCGCTCCGGTCCCTTTTAGCTGTGTCTGTAAATAGCCTTTGAGCCACAGCAATTTGGAGGTATTCAGCCTCTGAATCCCTAATTCCTTTCAGCGCTCTGGCTAGCGTGGTATCAAGGCTCTGCACACGCTGCCACCCCGGGAATGCCTTGCTAGCAGCTTCCCATTTCACTCGCTGTGCCAGCGATTCAGCTCACCAGGATGCTTTGTCAATGTAGTAATCCCAGCAATTGTCTGCCTGAGTACTTCATGGCAATCAAAAGCCATTTAAGATTTCAGGTTTGTCTTCCTCTTCCCTCCTCCCCACCTTCCCCCGAAGATGTCTTCCTGTCACCAGGACATCAGCTCCTTTCTTTTAACAACGGAGGTGAGAAAAAAGCATTTAGCCCTACCGCAACGTTAAGAGGTCTTTTTATTCATCCCTTCCGAGAGCGGGCATCATCTCTAGAGGTTAAACCAAAATAGCAGCGCAGTAAAAAGCGATGCTCAGCTCTCCTTCTGAGGGCTGAAGGAGCCCGATTCCATTAGCTACATTTGCTAAGTTGTGTCTTTAGCCATTTTTGTGTGTGAGCAGATGTTGCAGATCTGGTTCTGTAAACCCAGCGCTCCCACAGCACGGGACTGTTCAGCAAGCACGGGCAAAGCCAAGGACGAGAATCCTCCCCACACCAGCGAAGTGAAATGCTCCACAACTAACACCCATCTCTGGGGCAATTTGTAATAAATTTCCCTTTCTTGAAGCAAAATCTGATGGATGCTAGACACACTATTCTGCCATAAAACCTGTTACTTGATGCCCCAACACGACTCCAGCCTTTCTGTATGTAAATGTAAATTACATGCCTCATAAGATTTGCAATCCAAAATGCTCCGTCCCACACGGTGAAGAACACATAACCCTGAAGAAACAGATTCTTTCACCCATTTCAAAGCATCAATCACGCACTTTCTGTAACTTAATTACAGGTCTAGTGCTGAAAGAAGGAATTAAGTTTCCATTAAAACCATCGTTGGTGCACAATATGCTTCAGATGGCCCAAATTAACCAATTTTACTGCATTTGAGGCTGATACAAAGAGAGCTATCCTTTCCCAAAACCAGAGCTGGGCAGGGGGAGGAGGAGGAGACAGTCCGTCACACACAGTTTTGCCATCCTGTTCTTACTGGGCAACAGGGCCAAGTACTTTTCAACCTAGGCAGGCAGGAGACGGAGAAGGGTTTGTTCCAGTACAAGACTAAAGGGGATGTTTTATTAGAGAAAGATCCACCCCAGAGCTCCTGGCTGCTCCTCTGACGGCACTAGCTGTGCAGCGCTCAATCGGAGCCGGGGTATACCCGAGCTGACATTTTAGCTCTTAACTCTTTCAGATTTTCCCAAGCAGGCTTCCCGCGCAGCCTCCCAGCACTGCCTGCTGGCACGAACGCCGGAGCAATAAGCATATTTCAGCAGAGCGGAGAGTTTCTCCAAAGCCACAGACACGTCTCTCACAGGAGAGATGATTATTCTGACTCTGCCAAGGCTTTGGACAGAAGTCCCGTTACCACGCGGTGCTCGTGGCCATACCCAGCTACGGCTGGAGACCATGCCGCAGGCTACGGCGAGCGGTGCAAAGCACAAAGATTGTCCCTGCTCCAAAAATAGGTGTACTCAGGTAATTAACACACGGCTCAGAGACCCCCGGTTCCTGTGCTAGCTTCCCCAGCCCGAAGCGAGGAGCGTCTCACCCAAGCTGACTTTCCCCATCCGAGCCGTTTCGCTACCTGGACCAGCCTCAGCGACTGCTGCGGTGAGCGGAGGCCGATTTTACTCTTTGTTCCCAGATGCATTTTCTGAGTCTCGTTTCCAAGCACACACTCTCAGCGCAGGGGTCTGGTTTTTTCCCTTATCCAGGGGGTTACAGTGGTCTCCAAACTTTATTATTGCCAGGCTTCTCTTCAGAAGCGGCAGCCAAGAACTGCACCAGCGGGATGCCCAAGGTATGAGCGTTGAGGGAAGCGCTTCGATGACCGAGTCTCCCCCAGTGACCAGTGGTGGGTGCCCCCTCGCTATGGAGGGGCCGCCTGACCCTCAGGCAAGACCACTGGGTCTGTCAGGCAAGACCACTTGGTCCATCTGCCAGGTACCAGCTCAACCAGACCATGTGAGAGCGTCAACGTGACCCAGCTCGACCCCTTAGGTCTCCACCAACCTGTCCAAGCAGTGGAAGAGAGCTCGGGGCACCTCTCTGCCCTCATCCTACAACCCAGCCCGGCCGCCCAGAGAGCGCCCCAAGTTGCCGCCCACCCTGCGCCAGGGCTAGTGCGAGAAGACCCGGGTCTGAGTGTGCCCTGAGGGACACCCCCCCCAGCCTTTGGCTCGTTCACACCTGCCCCGGGGAAGGGCAAGAGGGCCCCGGGCCGGCGGGGGGATCCGGGCCGCAAGGGCCCCGCCGAGGGAGACCTCCCGCCGGCGGGCTTTTACCTCAGCCGCTCCTCAGGGGAAACGGCCGTGCCGAGAGCCGAGCCCCGCCGAACCGAGCCGAGCCCAACCGAACCGAGCCGAGTCGAGCCGAGCCCAACCGAACCGAGCGTGGGCGAACCCAGCCGAGCCGACCCGAACCCAGCCGAGCCGACCCCATCCCAACCGAAAGCAGCCAGGCGGAACAGCCGCCCCTCGCCACCCCCCACCCCGCTCACCGGTGGGCGGCCACGGCGCGGCTCTGCAGGTACTTCTGCGCCGTCATGACCCCCACGAAGAGAAAGCTCTGGGCCGGCGGGCCGGGGCGGCGCGGCGGGGGAACAGCAGCAGCGGCGGCGGCGGCAGCAGCAGCGGGCGGCGGGCGGCAGCCCTGCGGGCGGGCTCGGCGGGGCCGCGCCGCCGCCGCCAGCTCGGAGGCGCGGGGCAGGACGAGGCGCGAGGCGAGCACGAAGCCCAGCACCAGCCCCAGCAGGACGCTGAGCCAGGCGCGGCGGCCGCGGCCCGCCATGCCCGCCCGGCGCCGCGCCGCGCAGGCCCCAGCGCGGCTCCTCACAGCGCCGCCGCCCCGCGCTGCGCCGCCGCCGCCAGCCGCGCCGTGTCGCCCAGCGCCGCCATGGGGGGAAGGGGCAGGGACGGGAAGCGGAGGGGAGGGAGGGGAGGAGAAGGGAAAGGGGCGCCCGCCTCCCCGGCCCTGCCCCCTCGGCACAGGCGCCGTGTGCGGCGCTTTGCCCCGCCGACCGTGGCCCCGCCCGGCCGCCGAGCAGCCCCTGACCCCCCTCGCCTAACCGCCGCGCTGGCGCACCGGGGGGGGGGGGGGGGATCAGGGGCCCTGGGGTGGGGAGGGGGGACCGAGACCGGGGATGTGACCCCGCGACGGGGACCGGCTCCCAAAGGGCCACCCTGGAGCGGGACCGCAGGGCAGGGACCGGCACCTGGACCAAGCGCCCCGCGCAGGGAACCGGGAGCCTGAGCCAGCATCCCACCCTGGGACCCCAGAACCTTAGCCCAGACTGAGAGGCTGGGGCAGGAGCCCGAGAGAGCTTGGGTGCTCAGGTCCTAGGACAGGGACAAAGACCCTGGACAGAACCCCAGGACGGGGACCCCAGCCCAGCACCCTGCTGTGACACCCCAGGTCAGGATCCCGGCTCAGGAGCTGGCACTGGGACTCCAGCCCAGCCCTTCGGACCAGGATGGGAAGGCACTGGGAGACTGGTACCCTGACCTAGGACAGGCACCAGGTGTCCATGGCCGGTGGGAGAAATCCATCACCCATCCGCGCAGAGACCCAACACGGCTCACACCAAGCCTGCACAGCCAGAAATGCCCCATTCCCATCTCTGCACGGTAGAGTCCGTGTTGCCCAAGCCCCAGACCTGCCCTGCCTTGGCCCATGGTGCATCCAGAGCCAGAGGAGCAGCCCTCCAGCCCTGGTTTCGCCTGGTGTGGATGCATTCATGCAGCATGCGCTCTGGACCCAGGAGGAGCAAAAGCACGGGCAGCTCTCCGGTTTTTGCCACCTTGCTAATTAAACCGACCCGAAATAGGTCAGTCTATTTCCATCCAGAGGCTATAATGACTGCTCAACAGAGCGAAGATGTTAGCTGTACCGTTCTTTGCTGTTCTTTTTTCTTTGTCCACGCTAACTCTCCACGTGCATTTCATCTACAGGGTGCTTCAGCTTCAAATACTGCAGCCCCAAACGCTTGACATTGTACAGGGAAAAAACCTCTCCAGTCTTTACAGAAGAAACATACCTAGTACAACCCACTGACCTCCCGCCTGTCATAGGGGTTTCTTCTATTTCCTACCCACTTTCGCATCTCCAATTGTCAGTCTTTCCCATTTTAAATTTTATTTGTATTGTGGTGTCATCCGCAACAAGCTGAGAAGAAGAAAGTCTCGGCACAACGGCAGCCTGCTCTTGAGCAAGAACTGTGCAAAAGAGGACACTGTACCAAATTAGTACTGTACGATCATAAGTCAAAGAGACCATACATGACAGATTTTTACGATCCTTGTACAGCAAGTAACTGTCACATTTCTGGGAACTAACAAGTAATATCACAATCTGCTTATCTAACAAACTCGATTATATGTCTTGGAAAAAATGCTTTTGTGTGGGTTTTATTGCTCTTGTGATGGTGCAATCTTTATACAGAGGTCAGTACTGATGAACTCTTGTGATGTTGGGAGCAACAAATAACACAAGGGAAGTGGCAACACGATTTATGGTATTAAACAAAGATAAAATTAAATATCAATAGAAACTAGAGAAGAAATACAAGCAATTAACAGGAAAGAAGAGCAGAAGGTCTCCTCTCGGTTGCCCACGGGCAGAACACAGAAGTATTGAGTGAGATGTATGTTTGTGGGAAGAGGAAGAGAAGCACTAAATGGTGAAAGAGACGGAAAGGAAGAAAAGTCCAAGCTGGAACAGATGAGAGGTGGGTAAAGCCAGGGAAGGGCAGGAGCGCTGTTGCTTGGCAAGATGAGAAGAGCTCCTGAGGCTGAGGCTGGGTGACTCTGAGAGCTGCAAAACACTGGGGAAGGGTTACAAATGCAGCACTAGCTCAGGTGCAATGGAGTTTCCCAACAGTTTCATGTGTGCTACCAGGCAAAGAGGTTGATGCAGATCTCCTCAAAGTTTGACCATGCAACATGTGTGGAGGTGGTCCCACCCCAAACAGGCACCAGGCAGACCCAGGGCTGTTCCTGGCTGCTGGGGCCGGCTGGAAGCCCCACATTTGGTCTGACAAAGCCAGCACAAAGTTGTCTTTCTGGGACCTTCCTCTGGGGGACAGGGAACGGGACCCATGATCCACCTCAGTTCTTCCCTAGTAAAATAATCCCAAACAGCTATTGATACCAAGAAAACCTTTTATGCTATACTGGCCTTTCCACCCCTTCCACACAGGCAAATCCCACCACCACCCCATCCTTTCTACTTCCAAGGATTTGCAATGCTTCACCATTATTTCTAACTACTGGTGCCCTGATCCCTTTCTGTGATGTCTGGGGTTATCCTCAGCCTGTGCTACTCTGCACACGTGGATCTTTTACTCCACTTTCAAAAGCGTCTTCAAAAGGGACCTCATCAAGCTCTGCTTCTCCTCTCTCCCCGCAAGCCCGATCAACAGGTCCTGAAGGACAGGACATGAACAGATGTTCAAGCTAAAATAAAAAGTAAGGCCACACCTTTCCAAGAGAGGGAGAAGTGGCAAGCGAGCAGGAACGGGATTACTCTCAGCATGCTCCAAATCAGCAGTAAAAATCTCCTGATTCAAGGGAAAGCCACTGTGGCCTATGAATTACAGGAAAAGGCAGAGCTAGCGTGGTTAAAAGGCAATAAAAAGAAGGGTTGGGGCTGAGGAGATCTCCGTTGGCTTCTTCCCCTGAAGAAAAGGAGTTAGTCATCAGAATTGAAACCTTCACGCGACTTCAGCACGCATGGAAACGATGAGGCAGAGCAGCACACTCCCATGGTAGAGCTCCTCTGCCCCGAGTTCTCGTTGGGCACGTTCCCACCTCCCTGCACCTCCAGAGCGATTACGGTCCCGGACCTCGCCGCGTGCAGGGGGTGAGCAGAGAGCGCTTGGGGAAGGGGCAGGAGAAGGAAGGGGCGCTTTCTTGGTGCCAGGATTTGACCTGGAGAGGAGGCACGTTCAGAGTTCACACTGCCGCCATGCGAGATCACACCACCAGCTACAAGGCCGAGGCGTCCAGCTGTAAAGAGGGGGTAGCACCTGGGAATGCTGCCATGCTCACACGACCTCCCTAAGGGCCTCTCTTTATTTCATTTATTGCACCAAACTCACATTCCGAAGTGTTAGGTGGGCAAATGCCCCTTTTACTGCTCCTGCCCCCTCCTCTGTTCTTGTGTAGAGCAGCTGCTGTTTCCACTACAGGAATAAAAGAAAAAAAAAAAAAAAAAGGCAAATTAAGGGAAAACTTGAAGAGCATGGCTTAGTTCTTCCAGCTGAATTATAACCCTGCCATTACCTGCCTAGAGTACATTTTCAGTCTGGCTGGCAGAGAAAGGTCATGCTGCATAATCACATTTAAGAGCCTTTCCCTATTAATACAGCTCTTAGTCTCAATAAATAGTCGGCACTATACATTATGGCTACTCTATATGAAAAGGCATGGTATTTTTCTCATATAACACTATGTACAAGCATAAACAGATAAGCAGCCTGTTTTCTCCTTTATGTGGGATTGCTTGAGGAAATATTCTGAGGGCTCTCCAAAATCTAAAGAAGATGCATGTCGCGTGTGCTCCGTCTCCGTGCTCCCATCCCACTCACTCCAGTGAGATTAGCACCTGGCCCAGCCGGCGAGAGCCCACTTGACAGGCCCACACAGTTTAGATACATAATCAGATTAACAAAACAGTAATCCTATTTTTAAACGATGAAAAAGCCAAGTCCCTGAAGTGGCGAGCTGGTTTGTTGTGCGTACAGAATGGATGTGGTCCTTTTGGAAAAAAAGCAGCTTAATACCAAAAGAAAAAAAGTTTCTTCCCCACAGGAGACTGCCCCATAGAGGAAAGAGGGACTATCTGGCATTATAGCCACTTCTTTTTCCCATTGGTTTTGATCTCAAATTTTTCCACAGTGATCAGCCCATTCTAATACTTACAGGATGTACCTTCCACAGTATCTAGTCTTTACCATATTTTAAAATAATAGTTAAAGAAGTGAACTACTTCCTGAGTGCTCCAGAAAATTTAATTATGAATGTTCCAGTCCTTAAACTGATACTTTAAAAACTACCCAGGCACTGGAAAATGAGCAGACTTCATACATTCAAGGTAAGACTCACAGTGGAAAAAATCTAGCTGGGCAACCAGCAGCATTTGTCTCTGTCACAGTATTTCCAGCACCGTTGCATTTTCCCAAATGATGCAGAAACTCCTTCCCCAGCTCCAGCACCCACATTTTTTTTTTTTTTTCCCCTCCCCGTCCTCTTCTGCTCCTGCCACAGCCTCTCAGCAAAATCACTCAGAAGGTGCCTGTTCAAGGGACAAAAAAAAAAAAGCGATGTCACCGGTGGCTCCGTGCTGGAAAGCCAGACCAACATTGCCATCCCTCGGCCCGGCCCCGCAGTGCAGCGGCGCCCTGGGTCGCCTCTGCCCTTTCCCAGCCAGGACACCTCATTTCGGGCTTTGGGGGTGCAGGAGGGGATGGAAAACTCTCCTGCTCCCCACACAGCTCCTCAGTTGCCTGCTCAAGGCTCCTCTTCTCCTCAGCTGGGTGGCGGGAGCAGCGCTGCCGTGGTGCATCAAGCTTTGCATTCGAGCTTTGCATCACGGAGGGGAGGGCGATGGGATTTTGCTGCCAGACCGGAGCCAACAAAGCGTTGAAAAAGTCTAGAAAGTGTATTTAAAAAGCAAGCGCCGAGATGCAGTACACCTCAGAAGCAGAACAGCTGATGAAGCGGTGATTGCCTTACCTAAGAAGCAGTAAGATGAATTTACGGGGAATGTTACCCCCTCTAGTAAGTGATAAAGCTGTAGAACCCAGGTTTGGGTTTGGTTTTTATCAAACATCTTGCAGGCCAACCTAACAGTAACTCCCCATTTTAATGCATGCAACAGAGCACTAGAGCTAGATCGAAAGGCCAAGTATTTCGGTAGATCCATTTTCCTTCCATTCTCTTTAAATAGAATTTTCCAAGTTTTTTTCCTTGCCATCCCTACATTAACGTTACCCACGGCACCAGCTCTGAAGCTGAGCTCAGTAAGAAGCACACAGAATCTTGTAAACTATGGTAGACATAGCGGGAGAAATGAAATTATTAATTGATCGGTGCGGATCTTGCTCTGTGCTGAAAGTGCTTTTTAGCAGGTGTGCACTTCAAAACACAAATGATCGTAGAAAAAAATACAGATCAGAGCAGCGGCTGCCTACCTGCCAGCCCCTCGCGACAGAAATCTGCAATGAAAATGTGCATATTCATCACCAAAGCTGAGCTGAGGAGACCTGTTCCATTGCAGCCATCGGTTGCTTCATAAAAACTGATGGAAGTTTTTGAAGTCGTTGGCTCTGGAGCTGGGAATATGGGCAGGGTGTGTGTGTCAGGCTTGGAACAGCTGGCTTGGAAGCTCACACAAAATCAGCTACAACGGTGCAACCCGGCCAGGACACCACCCAGCCAGCAGCCGTATGCTTTTCCTTTGTGGTTGCAGAGCTGTTCCAAAAGCTAAACTTCCATTCCAAAAGGGGGGGGGAATTAAATAAAAAACAACCCAAACCCAAGTCTTCAGCCCATCCAAGTCTAGACCGGCTTTTTCTGCAGCTGGAAATGACACAGTTTGCGCTCGGCGATAGCGTGGCCAGAAACACGCTGTGCCCCGCTCTTGGCTAACCTGATCCCTGAAAAGGTGTCGCTTTTTAAGCCCGTACGAGGGCAAAACAAATCATCCAAAGGGTGGATCTGATCGGATGTGGAGATGTGTGCTGATGTGCAGCCAGGCTTGAAAAAAAACCCACAACGGCCTCGTTGAGCGCAGGAGGCATGAAGGCCAGCGTTAGGATGGTCTCAACGCAGCCAGTAACCGTAGCGCTGCTGCTGAAACCTGAGGGAGACCGTCACGCTGGGTGCCAGCCTCGTTCGCAAGCTCTCTGAATGCGAATGCTCTCTTTAGGCCTCTTCCTAAGGAGGGGAATAAAAAGACACAAACCCCAAGAAAAACCACCCCAACATAACACCCTGAGCTGATTATCAGCAGAGTCTGAGAAGGAAACCAGACTGGGCATCGAGCAACGGCAGAACAGCCTAATGCCTCGGGGTTTGAGTCAAAGCAGGGCACAACCGCACGAGACACAGCAGGTTAGATTTGTCAGTACTGACATTCTGCACCTGCATTCGGTCTCTGCCGGGAGAGCGGCTCCTCGCAGAGACCGGTGCAATTATCATTTTCGTTCACATTGATCTTTGGTTACACACGGGTAACGCTGGAACGCCCAGGAACAGCCCTGCTGACCTGTTTGCCCTCGCTTCCCCAAGTCCATCTTCTGCTGCTCTTTATTAAAAATTTCCAGCGTAAGGAACATATTTTTTTAAACTAAGTATGCAAACATCACTCTTCAAAGCTTTCCCTCATTTCACAATGTTTTTGAAAGCATAAATAAGGCCAAATAAATTTTATGAGAGTGACAACATGGGGTTTTGTTCAGTTTTAATTCCAGTGCTCCTATCTCCTGATGAATAGTTAAGAGAACTATGCATAAACCAGACCTCATCTGCAATTTAAAGAAAATGAAAAACTGTGTTCCTCCAGCATATAAATCATCTGAAAGGCAATGAAAAATACTTAACTGAATTTCTCAAGCAATTAACATTTTCAGGATTTTTTTTTGTGCCTCTGAACGCTTGCTTGACTTGGAGTTTTTCAACACCCAAAATGGATTATTTTTCAGTGGTTAAGTAACATCATACAGCAGTTTAATAGCATTGCATTAACTCTAAGTTTATTAGCTAGCTTCTTCCAGATAAAGATATTTCCAGAACGTCTGCATCAGTGGAGTAAGAGGCTTCTTGCATAACTGCTCTAAGTGGGGGGATAAACATCTCCTGAAGGCTTTTTAATATGATCTTTCATAATTCAAGTTCTTGGGAATTCATACCAAAGTAGGAGCAACGGATTCATTAAATAGTTCACTTTCACCTAATCCCTTCTGCGTGCTTCCCTCTTAAGCTCTAAAGCAACAAGCAACCACCTTTCCATACTTGTTTGTGGTCAAGGGAGAGCTTTGTATTTGAAGTCAGAGGAAAAACCCTTCCCTCCGCCCGTGCACGTTGCGAGCCAAAAGAGAAGTTTTACAAACCAAAGTTCTTCCTCCCACCCTGTTCAAGAGCTTAGAAGATTCTGATAAGAGAAAAACACAGGGACTTGAGGATTAAAATAATAATTAAAAAAAAAAGGTAAGGGAGAGAGAAGGTTGAAGTTTCCAGAAGCATGTAAATCACTTCATTCTCACTGGCTATGTCTTAATAAATCTTGGAATTGGGCAAAGTCCATATCCCCAGTCCCAGCCAGAAGCAAGTCTTGAGACACAGAAAGATTAGCATATGCTTAGTTCAGGCCTGCTTATTTATGTCTTAAAATATTTTCACGGAATTAAATCAACCCATCCTTACCATTGTATCCACACAAGGAACTCTGCTTCTTTAAGACAACCACCTCCCCCAGTTGTTTTTCTGAAGACAACACCTCAGTCTGTTGCCTGTTTCCCCAACACAAGGGGAAAATGTTCCCCAGAGGCATGAACAAGATTAACAACTTGGTCCTCTTTACTCATGAAGAATCTTCTGATCTTGAAAACATCCTTCCCCACCTCTGGTTTTGTGGGTTGGTTTTTTTTGCTAAGGTTTAAAACCTGGAGTTACACAGACTGGTCTATGTTACAACAATGGAAATTTAAGTTTACACACCAAAACGCACAGAAGCCAGGAAATGAAAACCAGTTTCCATCGGAACATTAATAGCCTTCTCACTTCATCTTCTACACGCACTTGAACACACACTTCATGGGTCTGAAGCAAAAGGTTCTTCGCCTTTCACTAGCTGGCAACTTTAAAACTCACACGCTACTGCTACACTCACAGTCAAGAGAAAACCACAGATCACCTGAGACGCAGAGCAGTACCTGGGTACGTGTAAACCGAGTGCTCCAGGTTGGCACTTGTACCTATTGGTGAACACAAACATTCCAAGCGTTAAGTGTTTAGAAACAACTCTTCAAGAGGCCCTGAGCTCTGCCAACGACACACCGGTACGTACTTTAGCGCCTACATACAAGCTCAGTGACAGCCATCGGGCCCGGGGACACTTGTCGTACGCCGGCAGGAACTACCACGCTCTTTATCACGACCAGCCTGGATTTTACTCCTCTGTTGCATTTTGTGCCACAGAGCACATCGAAAGGATGGGATGTTTGGAAAGCTCATCTACAATAACCAGCAATAACTTTATTCTCTATCCACAGTGCTCAAGAAGGACAAAGATCACAGACGCTTCAGTTCCTTACTCCTTCCAGCCCCTCACCTCCCAAGTTTTACACATTTGCTAGCCAGGGGCCCTTCTCAGTACAACCCCCCCTCAGTTTTTCTGCTGCACAAGCTGGCAGCAGGGCGAGAACCCACCTTGGCACCCAGCCGGGCAGCCAGGCTCTCGGTTCCCCGCCCCAGACACGCTCAGAGCAGGAGGCAGCACGACGTAAGCGCGTAACGTCCCCGAGGGGTAACCCTTGACCCCGCACGGTCCTGCTGCCACAACACACAGATCTGTTTGTGGCTTCTCTTTCCGCTTTGACCATCTCGCAGTGTTGGAGCTGACCGTGTGCCCGTGGATCCCCTCCTCCTCGAACCCCCTTTGTCACCAGTAACTTGTGAAGAAACCCGCTCTGCTCCAGCAAAGGCCTTTCTTGTCTCGATTTACTTCCGAATACAGCTGGAGTGCTTAACAACCACAATGCAGTCTATCCAATTTCAGAATCACTTCCTGGGGGCAGTCAAGAGAAGGGGGAGTTTCACTTTTTCAACTTGGGAAACCTTGATTTGGTCTTAACCTGAAGGTGATTCTTCTAAAAATATGATTTGGAACACACAACACCCAAATAAAACAAAACTGTTAGAAGACAAAAAGAACAGCTGAAAAAACCTCTTTTGTTTATGGAGGTAGTCAAATGGAAGCCATTTCATTTGATCTCTTATCTTGCTTTATACACATTTATTGCACCAGAACATCCGCCTTCTATATAAAAAGATGCTGTAGAAAACCACAAGATTGTAAATACTCTAGATTTACGAGTTGTTTGCAATTATATTTAATATTATTTTGTTTTTACAAAGCAGTTGAAATTAAAAGAAAAAAAAAAAAGAATAGCAAGAAACCCCCCATCTGCTGTCTAGCATCAGTAATCCTCACTGGTTTGTTTACCATTTATAAGGAAAACGTCATGCAAGGTAGCTTGTCACAGGGACTCTTCGGCAGTAACGGGCCTTCGGTGCAAATCTGTGGTGTGTGTCAGTTCATCTCTTTTTTCTGAAAGCCCCTCCACCTAAAATTCAAGGGATCTGCCGATGATGATATTCTTCCCTTCTGAAGTACCTTCCAGCCAAACACAGGAAATCTGGGAACACATGGCCAAGGATGGCAAGTATCCTCATTTTACAGAGGTAAACCCAGAGTAGAGAATGAACTTTGCCCGAGGCCAATCTTTTGACTAGCCAGCCACAGAACCCAGCGATCTCACAATCCCAGGTGATTCACCTTGGCTGGAGACTACAGAAGAGTGAAAATTAACTGATTACGCTGAAATCGTTTCTTCATCTCCTCCAAGAGGATCGTGTGTTTTTCAGGTGTAGCATCAGCTTCCGCGTCACTATTTGTAAATGGTGTGACTCTGTTTCCCAGTGAACACCCGCACTAAGCCCAGTCCCCCAGGAGTCCCTGTGACAGGCCAGCCGTAGGCAGGCAGACAGCGGGCACGACCAAGCCTGCTAGTGACGTGCGGCACTAGGGAGGTTAGCCTCATCCGCCTGCCGACGGGCCTCTCCGGCCTGGTCTCCAGGAACAAGTTCCTCCTCCTTCTCCAGACAGGGGGTTGTAGCCTAAAAGTACAGAGGAGAAATCCACCATATTAATATTCATCCTCTACAGGCCTTCACCGACACACAAGGAACACTGAAAAGAAATCCCACAACGATTTGCACCTTGTTCATACTTCCCGCATAGGCAGCATGTTAAGGAAAAGGAAAGCAGAGAAAATATCCAGGCTTGAGATGCTTTATTTTTGTAGCACTAGCAGTAAAAGCTGTTGCAAAACACTCGTGTTTTGATTTGATTAATTTGGATTAAATTAAATTGAAATTAATTACCATTTAATTTCTCTAAGTCTGCACTAAAGCTTTAACGCTGCTCTGCAGAGTAAAGGAAGCAGTAATAACTCTTAAACAGTGAACTCTGTGAAACTGTATCTGTTCTCCAAGAGCCCTAATAGGGACTTGATCTTTTACTCCTTAAAATGATCTTTTACTCCTTAAAATGATCTTTTATTCCAGTCCTGCAAGCAATACTCTGAAGGCCAAAAGGTAAATCCACTCATTGCTACTGTAAGGTTTTTTAAAAGACTATGAAAAGGCACGTGTACCCAGCAAGGCAAACAGATACTTGAGCTGCACGTCCCAATGCCGTAACTACAGGTAACTTCACCTTACGAGTACGCATTCAGAAAGAGACAATTTGGCAAACGTCCTCCATTTGCCCTGTACAAGGCACAGAAAAAGACAACTGAAAACCAGTAGTGCTGCTAACCAAGCAGGTTTCAAAGCAACCTGTTCCACTGAAACTTCAAGCGCCACCTCCATCTTTGAAGTTTGTTTTTCTCAGAGTAGCCAAGTTCTCTTTTCTAGCTTAATTCAGCAGCTGAACAGCGCAGGTGGTTCTTTCACTTCTGCTGATCTACCTCACGAGGAGATCAGAGACCCCTAATGCTACGATCTGTAACTTAAGCAAAGATTCTGCTTCGGATGAATCCAGGAGAGGTGCAGCTGGGAGGGTGCCTCAGCCCAGCTGCCCCGACCTTGGTTCTCAGCCCAGCCATTATCCGGGCGCCGCTCCCCCCCGGAGCGGTGAACACCCCCTGCAAGAGCTCTGAAGGTATCTGACAGGGTCAGACGCCAGACTGCACTCGTATGAACAACGTCAGGCGAAGCACTCCCTCGGCTCCTCCGGATGTTGTCAACAGCTGCCAGTAAAGATTCTCAAAGCAGAAATTTCAGCACTGAACCTAATGAGCTTCAACATGTTTAATCGAGGATCTTCATGTTTCAGACATTTAATGCAGCGACGGACTTAGCGCTGCACCCTGCGTGGGTTTCACTTTTAGCCCGACACAACTGAGGCTGTCTAGATGATCCCCTCCACTGTGGAAAACGGTAATTAAAACATTACACGTAAATGAGCGCTGGCAGGCGTGGCACAGGCTGTCTGACCAGCGAGGAGCCCAGCCGCACGGCCGACGCACGGCTGCGACCCTAACGCGGGCTGCGTAAGGCCGCAGAGAGCAGCTCATCCACCCGGAGGATGGCAGCGGTGGGCAGTGGGTTTAGTGACAAGACCCTCTGGCCGTTTGCGAGGGTTGGGACCAGTTTAGACACCTGCAGGATCTATACATTCAGCAGGTCATTACTGTCGTATCTGATAAATAAGGTCACATTTTGCACAATGAAGTCTTTCATCTGCCTGAACCTATGTAATACAAAGTAAAATCCTCTTCCTGCATTTAGTACTACAGGGGGTTGAAACACAGACCAGATAGCAAATTATTGGACTTTTACAGTAATGGGGGAGGGATCCCGGAAATACTGTAAGAATCTATAATTTTGAGTGACAAAAATCTCAGTAAATTATGGCAAAAGCATTTACAAGAAAAGGGAAACACTGCTTCTCTGGGGAAAAGCACCACAGAAACGTCCTGCTAGGTCTTGCACCAAGTGCCAATCAGGCCACACAGGTCAGAGGTAAAGAGCTCGTTTGGGAGGCACATTTTGTTCCCCCCTCAAAGAAGAGAAAAAATAGGTACGATGACTACGTACGCAGCTGGAGGAATGCTCTGTTTCAAGCTCAAATACCTTAAGGATTTCATACTTACCACCTCCTCGCAAGGGCTTTTTGTTTGGTTTAGATTTCGGGACTGCTGATGAGGTGGAGGCACCAGATTCTACTTCTTGCTGTTCACAAAAGCAGAAGTTACTCAGAATTTAATCAACGTGAATTGCAGCTACTCTAATCACATGAACATAACTGTGACCTGATTAACACAGTTGTTACCTGATTCAGCTTCAGGTTTCCTTTATAGCTCTTGCCTTCTTGCATACTTTCCCACATCGCTATCTTCTGCCTTCGCTTCTCTTCTTCAAGCTACGGAACAAATCCAGGATATGCAAGACAGATCTCAGAACTGACAGAATGGCCAACGCTACAGAAACATCTACAACAGGCTCATCAAAACCCAAGGGATCCACCTTTAGCTGATGCAGCATCTCCGAGCTTATGGAAGCATTTCCTTGTTTAAACACCACGTCTTCCCAATCACAGACCAACCACCCCTCCCCAACACATACAGACCATGCCTGCAGCTTCTTGTGACCACTTGATGCTTTAAAACATTTTGAAAGTAAAGCAGAACCAAATGGCAAGCTTAAATCCTGCGTTTATAGAAAGTACTGAATAAAGAATACTGCACATGATAGTAATTTAATGCACAACGTAGGGTTCTACAGAAGAAAGTGTTTTTCAGAGGAACAACACAGCCAGCTACAGATTTACATCCCAATACACATTACCAACAGTTCTCCCAGCTCTCTTCTAAAGCAATTTATCCACAAAACCAAACAAATTAATGGTTAAGATAGACTGTCGCCTTCTCAACAAATGAAAGGAAACGAGGCAGCTACTCCATCCCGTGGAGGAGAGCAAAGTCCCCCTGACATCAAGCACACTAGACCTAGACTTTCTACACAGCAGCTATTTTCTTCCACAATACGACTCTTCATTCATTTTTAATTGCCAATATTTATTGAAGCATCGGCTGTAAACTGAGGTCTGAAAGTATCTGACTGCAGAAGTAAAAACAGAAGAAGAGCTGGGATTAACAAGCAATATTACTGCTATGCTGATCCCATCCACTTTTCTACGCTGTCCCACACAGCAATATACTATTCCTCATTATCTCAAGCTGTAGTTCAAACCCTTAAATTACAGCGATGCTCAGCTACATTTCTAAGAACTTATATTCATACTGCAATACACGTGTGCAGTAGTACAGTTCATCTAAATACCAGTAAATCCCCTCCAGCCACTCGTCGCACATACAACTAAGTTTCTGTAGGTAGAGACTGACCTGTAAAAAACCAAAAGATCAGGCCCACAGTGTCCCACGCACACAATTACTTGTGGAGAAGCGAGTGCCATGGAGATTAATTACTTCAGGAAGGAGTTCTAATCAATTCATTCCAATCAATGAAGAGCACCAGGCCATCAGGTCAGCACAGCATGTAAGTATGTGCTTGCATCGCTGGAGCTCCACCGTGCTACCTACAGCCTGCTGCTGCTCCGTGGGTCAAACCTCATCGTGATCCCTACTGCCCGTTACTGCTCCGTGGGTCAAACCTCATCAAAATCGATCCAGGTAAAGGAGGGGTGGGAAAACCCACCACCCACACTCCAGCAGAGCGCGGTCTCCTGTTCTTCTGGTGCCTAGCGTGGAGTAAACCTTTCTATAACGGCAGCAACGTACTTGATGACAAGTTAATGAGTTAAAGAAACGCCCTCTGGTTACCTGTCTTTGCTTTTCTTTGTATCTTTCCGCTTGTGCGTTCAACTCCTCTTGCATCCTGAGGCGAGCTGCTGCCAAAGCTTCCTGCCTTCTCACCACCACGTCAGGTTCTAGGAGATGGGGAATGAGTTTGCAAAGCTGTTCAGGACAAGTTCTAGATGGTCTCCTCAAAGAACAGCAATAAGGAAAGGTTCGCATCTCTCCCTGCAGCCGTTTTGCAGAAAATCACCGCTCAAGTTCAGTTTCCAGCTAATCTTTTATAGTAATTCATACGCCGATTTAAATTTCATAGCAATTTAATATTTTTTAGAGCAATTACTTTAATGGGATTTTAATGAATAAGGACACCGATGTAACAAACCCATTAAAAAATGAAAATTCAGACTTCTAAGCTACTTGCTTCTATTTCTGAAGGATTTGTTTGACACAAATAATTTCAGAAACATCACCCATGTTTCACAGGGATTCCATTTTTACCCAAAGAACTTCTTTTACGCAGAAGCATGAGGCAACCAGCCCACATTCGCTCCTGCTCCTTCTGGCAACTGGGCCCGCTTGTTTCACTACGGCAGAGAAGCAGTGGCAGATTCAACATGCTCTGTCAGCAGAGAAATTACTTACAAATAACCCAAGAGAAAACTGTCAGTCTCAGAAAATCTACATCGAGTCACCACTTCTCTTGATGACTGGTCTTTAGGAGAAGTCAGAAGATACCCAAACAAAGGCAAATATTGCTCCTTTCATCCAGCAGCTGAAGCACCTCCGCATTTGTTTGCCTCCTTGTACATTTGCTATTCGCTCAGCGATAAATATGTAAAAGAAATTTCAGTACTCCCAGTAATTTCATTTTATAAGCAGTTTTGGCAATTAAAGGAAGCCTTAATTAGCATTACAAAAGAACACCCGTAGGATAAGGGCACGCAAGTAACATTTTCTGGGGCCCCACGTCCTGCCGTGCCAAGATGCCAAAGGAATCGGTGCCAAGCACGTATCGTTTTGGCGGATGCATAAGCACAGCCTGTGCTTTACGGCAGCGAGCCTCCAAGCGAGGCAGGACCGTGACTGTGTAAGATTTACAACCTATGCCACACTTGAGAAGGTAACACAGACGGGAGGCAGTTACGCCCCAAACGTACACAATCCTGCCAGAATAGGAACTGTAAAGGAATAATTGAAAGTAGATATTATGAATATTCATTAAAATATTAATATTAATATGTTCCCCCCAGTATTTAGATTTGGACGGTTTGGGTTGGTAAGTCTAAAAGTTATTTGATAACTGACCACAACTGATTTTAACCATCTTCTCTCAGACCCTGCGCTATCAAAGACCAGCTGTCCCCTTGTTCTACAAAGCCCCGCTCCTCCACTCCCAACCGCGCTACTTTTGGACACAGTCCTTCCTCGACAGCCTTTCAGAAACACTCCTCGTGGTCCAGCCTTTCCCCAGTAACGCGACCTCCACGCTTCTGTGGGCCTGAACAGCGCGACCCTGAGTAGCGTTCACCGGTAAAGCCCCTCGGAACCGAATCTCCTTTGGGTTGTTACTAAACGAAGACTCTGTGGATCCGAGCAGCTGCCCGACATCCCCACCCGACTGCGGAGCGGGGCAGGACCCGAGAAGAAGAGCTCCAGGGAGCTCTGGAGAGGAGGAAGGTTTACTCACCCACCGCTGCGTCGGCTGCTCCCGCCGGGCCGCTCGGCCTGGCCGCCAGGCTCTGGGACACCTTCTGGACGAGGAGGTAGATGGCGACACCGGCCAAGAGGATGTACCAGCCATAGCTGGACAGCAGGGAGCCCACTGCGACGAGGACAAGCCGGAGGTGAGGGCGGGCTGCGGGGGAAGAAGCCCACCCAGCCGCGGGGCGAGCAGGCGGGAGGAGGCCCGGCCGGCGTCCGGCTCCCCTCCTCAGGCCGCCGGGCTCCCCTCAGCCCCACCCCTCCACCCGGGACGCGCCCCCCGGCCCCGGCGGCCCCTCACCCGTGTGCTGCAGGAACTCCAGCCCCCCCGGCCCCAGCGCCGCCTGCCCGGGGCCCGCCGCGGCGCCGCCGCCGCCCCCCAGCTCCATCGCCCGCCGCTGCCGCCGCCGCCGCCTCACGTCCGGGAGCCGCCCCGCGCGCCAATCACCGCCCTCCTCGTCCTCCTCCACCTCGCGGCCAGCGAACCAATCCAGGAGCGAGGCTTCCCCTCGCGGGCCAATAGGGAAGCGGCAGCGCGTAAAGAGCGTGACATCATGGCTGTGTCAGCCAATGAGAGAAGAGCGAAGGGCTTTCGGGAGCCAATCGGAGCGTGCGGAAAGAGCTCCGCCCCTCTCTCCCGCCGCCATGGCCGCGCCGCCCCTCTCTCTCTCCCTCCCTCCCTCCCGCCCCGCAGGACGCGGCACCACGGGGAGAAAAAGGACACGATCGTTTATTGAAGGCCGAAAGGCGCCGGGAGGGGGCGCGGGGGGCGGCTGCCCGCGGCGGGGCCGGCCGGGGAGGGGGGGCTGTCGGGGAGCAGCGGTGGCCGGCGGGCACAGCCCGCGCCTACGAGCCGTTGGGAACCGGGTCTTCTTCCATCTCTTCCTCGGCGTCGTCCGAGGGGCCTGGAAGGACACGTCGGGGTTTTAGGGCTGTTACCGCGAATGTCAGTTTTGCTCCCCGCGGGGCCGAGATAAGCTCTCACCCCTCTGAAGAGGGGCGGCCGTAGGGTGAACTCTTAACAAACACCCCAGAAAGAAAACTCTACATAACGCTAACGTACAGAAAACGGGGAAAATTACCCGTCTGTGGGTAAGATTTGACCAGAGAGACCTCTCAGAGACACACATACACCCCCCTGACCCGAGGCACTAACACTCAGAACAAGGCAGTCCAGAGACACCTGGTAATCACCCTCATTTTTCTAAATAACTGGGATGAACTGTTGGGAGTTGGCCAACTCAGGGAGGCCAGCTAACAGCCCTGAACTGCGCTCCCGCGGCCGGGCAGCCAACACCACGGGGTGGTTTGACCCTGGCTGCACGCCCGCTGCCCACCAAAGCCGCTCCATCACTCTCCCCCTCCTCAGCTGAGTCTTACGGACTCGGACAATAAAGTTACACTCATTTTAAAGGGTTTTTTTCCACTCCCTGTTTGGCCCTTCCAATGTAACTCCCTACTGAGAGCACACCAGGCAGCAAGGAAGAGAGGTAGATTCTGTTTGGGAGACAAAAGTAATAGAAGTAGTGACCTGATTTTCGTTCTCTGCCTGGAATCTGGCCAGCCTGTAGCAACCCCTTCAGTCGCTCCACTTCCGCCAAAGTCGTGGCGTTCGCTATAGCAGTCTGAAAAACAGACAAAAGAACACGATGGATCTTCACACACGGTACGTGAGTCTGGTTAGAATAAACATAAGAACAAGATTTTTTTCCCCCAAGCTTCTGTAGAGAGTTCTACAAAGTTCTAGATCTAGAAAGTTCTACAAATGACAAAGCACAGTTCTTACTTCCCCCCTTATTAAACAAGCTGCTCTGTCCTGGGAGAACTCTTAAGCTTAGACCAACGTTTCATTTACGTTCTTAAAAACCAGGTATGTTATAACAGAAGAAAAATTACTGGAAAAAACACCTAAACCAAAGTTACGCCACACTTATCACAACAGGGGGTGCCAGGAGGAAGGAAGGATTGGTTCAGTTGGGACCCACGACTGTTTTTCTCCTCCACTTTCGCCCACGTGCTCTGTCCTGACGTATTTACCTTAATTGCCTCAACGTCCCCTGGGGAGGGCCCAGCTTTCTTTTTGTCAGTTGGCAGACCAGCACCTGGATTGAAGCTTCAAAGGAAAAATACAGCCCGTTACACCCTTTGAAGGGCACGCGCTCCTCCAACTTCCAAACCAAGTTTGGAAGCGTTCAATCAAGTGTAGTATCTTATCTTTGTTAACAAACTGATACAGTGAAGAATTGCCTCCTTCAGAAACACCAGCAACTTGTCCTCGCTGTCCCCTTCCCCCCCCTCCCGCCTTTTCATCTGCTCACAGGGGCAGACCTTGACTTTAGGAATTAAGCGGTTGACAAAAGCTGTTCGATTTGGATGTTGTTGAACACTCGGGTGGTCTGTCGCCGTGACAAAAGCAGGGTGGATAAATAAACTGGTAAATGAAACTGGGTTTCCTGTTCTTAGGTGTCTAACAGGATATTACAACAGCCTATATTAAAGCCTGCACTAGGCTGGATGTAATCTTAACCCTCAAAAGTGATCAGCTGCTGCTTTAAGGGAAAAAAAAAAAAAAAAAGAACAATCTGTACTCTGTGAAAATGGATGTAATCAGCTGGAAAGAATTTCCTGAAGTGCTGACCCAGCATCCCAGTGCTGCAACCTCTTTTGCAGCTATAGAAAGATTTTCTTCATATCTGGTTATTGAGCTATTTAGTCCAATCACCTACTTGTTCTGAAACTACCACAGACCTGATCCCCTTTCCACTCATAAACTAGAGCTAGAGGCCATCTAGCACAGTTCTAAATGCTAAATACGTTCAAGGGATTTTTTTTTTTTTATTCAACTAGGAATTTGGAAATGCTGTTGCCATACATGACCTGAATTCTGATTTCCAAATAGGATGATGGAAGATCAAACAAAACATATGATGTACCACTTAAGAACTGAACTAAACATATATTTGCAATAGCTTCAAGACTTTCATCTGCATTTATCCTCCTAAGTACAGCAGATTTTACAGTTTATATTTCCTGGCAAAACAAAAAAAAAATTAGTTACCATCTAGGGAAAAAACAACCAAAACAAACAACGGCCACCTCGCTGTGTTAAATGACAAAACAAAAAAAAAAAATCAAATTAAGGTTTCCTGCTTGTTGACTGAAATCAATCCACCCTGATCAAATATCGCTTTCAAAAATACTTCCGAGATGTATTCACCACCATCCAAAGCTCGGGATGCTCGGACCAGGCCCTTCTGGCCGCCAGAGCTTTCAGGCCATCCTGCCAGTAACTGGTATTTCAGTTTTCTGCCTCGTACCGCACACAACGTGGTGTTTCTGAAGGAGGATGCCAGTGTAAATTTGTTTTGTCTTGATCTTACGTTTTTGTTCTCCTGGCAATATCCTTTGCAAGCTGTGCACCCCGTTTGCCCTTGAACATTTTCTCTGCCTCCTGTCGCTCCTACAGCGATACCACACACACAAAGTTAATGTCAGCACATGGCATTCTGCAAAGCTTCTGTCCTTGCAAAGAAAGACACGTTGGCTCATCTTCATCGGTCAACACTGGGACGTGGAGACCAGGGGTAAGAACAAGCACATGAACGTGGCCCAAGGGCTCAGGCTCAAGGTGCAGCACCCCGGTGCTCCTCAGAGTAAGAGCTCTTCCCCCCACTCATCTTCACCGAGAGCAGAGGGCTCTGTTGCGGCTGCTCATGTCTTTCTCTAGAGGTCTGTCTTTCCACCAACACCAGAGGGCCAGAAAAGAATCAGACTAAACAAAGGCAGTAAACAGACTATATCCGTAAAGAAGGAAACCAGGCAAGAAAACAAAGAGCGTGTTTTAGAGCCACTTATGACACAGGGTTTCAAGAAAATTTACAACTATGGCAAAAAGCTCACTGTTACCGCTGAATTTTCAAGAATTTAACAAGAGGATTAAAAAAAAAAAAAAGGTTTTCATCTTGTGCTGAATCAAAAGAAAGCAGACTTACTTTGAGCTTCACTTTTTGAAAATCCAGCACTCTGACCTGGGGAACTTTGTGGATTACATATAATCTGTAATGCTTCTTATTTGTTACAGGGTTCCTTAAAATGCTACAAAGTAAACAGAGGTTATAAAGAGGTTCTTCACACCAAATATTTTAAAATACACATATATTGAAATACATTCATATACTTAAAATGCATTCAGACAACAAACACCACCATTAAACAAGCCTAGTGACAGCGTTCTTTTGTCTGATGAAAACTATAGCAAAAACTTGCACTTTCTATTATCAATAAAGTAGATTTTATTGAAGAACATAAACAACCTCAAAATATTAAAAACCCCACCCAAATAACTAAACTATCACATTTCCTACCTAGACACTGATCAACCAAAAAAATCACACGATAAATTGCCTTTCTTTTTCTGTCCCTCACACCGAAGGTAACGTTACCGAAAAGTCACTGTTTACGTGTATTTTAAAGTATTTTGTACCAACAGTTTAAAACCTTCAGTTTCCAGTTTTTTAAAGGTTCAGGTTACTTCAACGCTTGTGTATCGGCTCATAGAGATCTTCCATCTCACCGCCCCAACAGTCTGTCAGTGACACAAACCCTCACCCCCTAAACACCGGGTATTTCTGAAGCGTAGTGGAAACGCCGTGTATGAATTCGACTTTTAGGCATAAAGAACCTGTGGCAGCTCATAAAAAGGAGAGCATTCCGCATCAGAGCCCAGAGCCAGGCCAGCAGCAGAGTTCAAAGAGCGGAGAAAGCGCAGCTTTTCTTTTCCAGGTGACATACCTCAGGTACGTTAACGATTTAATAGTCGATAACGGATCCAGCTCACCCTACGTGATGGGAACACAGTAAGAAACCGTAAGTCCATTTCGTGAAAAATCAAACGTTTGAAAACAAAGTTCCTGAACTCACACCAATTTTGGAGACCAATTAGAATTACTAATTGGCACTGATTAGAATTACTGCGATTAGTTTAACAGGAAACCCACTAAGACTTTGTGCCTGCTGTTCCACTGCACGCTGCAAATTACAGTCACTAAAATACGAGCACCATTAACTACCAGTAAAACAGTATGGTATCACTCCAAAGAGAAAGAACCATCATAGGACAGTACTCTCAGTAAAAAGCTTAATTAGAATGATGACAAACACAAAACTTAAGCTTGTTTATAGATTTATCCTGCCTCGGTAGCTTACCAGTTCAGCAATGTTGTTGTTGGTAAGAATGAGCTCCGTCAGGCTGGGCAGAGCCTGCTCAAGGTTTTCACCAATCCGACTAAAGAAGAACAAAAACCAAAGGTTTCACTTAGGCCAAAACTTAGCAGTGAAGAGACACACAGAAATAAGATAACATAGAGGATCTCCCTGTAAAACAACCCAGTCTGGCACTGGCAGAAGTTTGAGCTAGCACCCACTACCCTACTTCTCGTAACAAAGCTGGCAATAAATACCAGCCATCACCGTAAGAGCATTAGATAAAATACGAGATTTATGTTCATTTCACTTGCAGGTATCCCTGTTTTCTTGTCTTTGTGGGGATGATTCCTGAAACCCAAAGTTCTGGCCGAATTCCAAACTCTGCATTTCATTGCCCTGTCTGAAAAACGAAAACTGACTTTTGCACTGAATGAGGCAGGAAACTCAAAGAGGGCTTATACAGTGCTTAATACCCTTTTTTTCTTTTTTTTTTTTCCCATAAACCAAACATTTCCACACCTACCCAGCACTGAAAGATGCATGCACACTTCTCTCCCAAGAGCATTTTCCTCCGCCCCAGGGTCCCATCTGGCCAAAACACAACCGCTTACCAAATCCTATTGTTATTCATCAGAAGAGTTTTCAGTCTTCTCAAAAGAGGGAATCCGTCCAGTTTACGGATCTCATTGTCAGAGAAATCAATTGCATCAAATTGGTCCAGGGTGGCGCCCAAGTTCTCAATAACAGGGATTTTATAGCCTGGGGAGAGAGCGCAAGGCAGGAATTAGATGGTGCCCACAGGAAAGCAGAACAAAGCATGAGACAGAGTGCGTGGGGGGCACATCTGGACAGACTGAGGGTGCAGATAGGCTCAGTCAAAACACCTCCGGAACAACTCTCCTCCACATCACTCACAGACCAAACTAGCACCTCCCCCCCCCCCCCCCCGCCCCTCAAAGCCAACAGCCCCCACAGCCTTTCCAAAGCATCCCTCTTCCTGAGCAAACACCCCAAATCCCTCCCTGCGCGTGTCCCCTCAGCTCAAACACACCTTTCTGCCACATCCCTCGTGTGTTTCACCCCCACCACTGCCGGTTCCTCCGACATTTCCCCCAAATTCCCCTTCCATCCCACCCCCCCAGCTTCCCCTGACACCAGAGACTCTTTAACCCCCACCCCAAGCCCCCCCGGCAATTGCAACCTCCCCCGCGGCTTCCCCCGTCCTGCTGCAGCCCCTCCTCCCGTTGCAGGCCCCATCACAAGCCCCTCAGCCCCCACCCCCGCCGCAGGCCCCTTCCCGGTGCGGGCCCTCCGCCCGCGCCGCCAGCGGCCCCGCCGAGCCCGCGCACCGCGCAGGTCGAGCTCCCGGTCGCGGACGGCGTTGGTGTACTGCGCCGCCTGCTCGATCAGCTCCGCCGTCAGCTTCACCATCCCGCCGGGCCCCGCCGCTCCGCTCCGCTCCGCTCCGCTCCGCACCGCGCCGCGCCGCCCGCTCCGCACCGCCGCTAGGCCGCGCCGCCGCCAGGCCCACCCGCCGAGCGCCGATCCGCGCCAGGCCGAGCAGCCGAGCGCCGAGGCAGCGAGGGGCAGGCACCGCCCCCGCCGCCCGCCTTCTCCCCCCCCCCCCCCCCCCCGCGCTGACCGGAGAGCGGCGGCGGTCGCGGCCGCTTCCCCCCGCCCCAGCCCGGGCAGCCTCCGCTCCCCCACCTCCCCTGGGTCGGGCAGGCCCAGGCTGTGCCCCCTCAGAGGGTCCCGAGGTCCCTGTGCCCTGACGGGGAGCAGGGGGAGTCCTGCAGCCCCTGCCCCGAGCCAGGCCTTCTCCTCGCTCCTTGGTCCCCTCCTCAGTCTCACCCCCTTAAAGGTCTTTTCACGGTGATTTTCCGTCCAGTTGAAGCCTCACGGCTGCAGGGAGAGCCGGGGCTGCGGGCAGCAGCTTTCCTCCAGCAATGGCACCGGCAGCGCTGCGGCAGCTCGTCGGCAGAGGGACCCGGTGTCCCGCAAACGCCTCTTGTCTTGGCAAAAGCAACCCCCCAGCGCCCCGGGGTGCCTGCCCGGCACCCCAGTCCCCCAGAGAGGACTGGCCTGACTGCAGGGGTACGGGTGAGGAGGGCAGCCATCCCTCCTGGGGAGCTGCTGGCAGCTAAACCTCTCCTTGCTGAGGGTGAGGTCCCTCCACGCTGCCCTCAGCCACCCCACAGGCCTCCCTGCACCCCACAGCCGGGCAAGGGGAGCGCACAGGGCCGGCACCCAGCCCAGTGCCTGAGCCCATCGGTCAACAAACTTAGGAGGTGCTTGGCTTTGCTACCAGCGGTACCCTAAAGCAGCACAAAGATGTCACCGGAGCTCCCCTCGCAGCTATCCGGCTTTCCCAAAGCACAAAGTCTGCAGAAATGGAGGCAGAGCGGGCTGGGAACCCGCTTCAGGCAGATGAGGGGCAGCGAGCAAGCTGCTTGCCCTTGGATAGAGTTGGCTCCTGGGTGCTTCGCCGCTGGGACTGTGCTTGTTCAAGCCCGTGCTGCTCCCTTCCTGCTACTCAGCCAGGACAGCTTCCCGCAACAGTTACAGCTCCTGGTGCTTTCTTTCTTCCACCCAGGCAGCAGCTCAGCCTTTGCTCCCGGACACAGGGTTGCCCATAAACGCTTTGCCCGTAAACACTTTCTCCCTGCAGCGTTTGAGACAGTTGCTCCGGTGCTTCCGTCCGTGTTCCTAGTGTCAGAGAAGGCGTGATGGGCTGGGAACACGCCGCAGGCTGCAGCGTGACACTCGCCCTTCGCCTGCGAGAAAAACCGCACTTTCAAGTGTCGCTACAGCCCCTCTTACCCGCTTTAGGAATTTGGAGAACGGCGAGGAAGAGCTGGGGGGAATGCTGGGGGAGCTGAGAGGGCTCAGCCTGCCGTGTCTGGCCAGGCAACTCCACTTCAGCGTAAAGCAGGTCACTAGGTCTGAGGCTGGCACGCTGCCCGGCGTCGGTGCTGGGCACTTGGCCCCGCTGGCAGGGCTTGGCTGGTGGCAGCAGGGCTTTGCAGGCCGGTGGTGGCAGGCGAAGGGAAGCAGTCGACCCCCCCTCAGGCCCCAAAGCCTGCCGAATGCCACCAAACCGCCGCTTCCGCAGCCCTGCAGAAATACTTCCCCAGCCCTCAAGGTCCCCTAGGTGAGATGAGGCAGAATGATTTCTGGATCCAGTGCTATGGAGGGAAGGATTTTTTTCGTGAGCTGTGACATTTCTGTGAACCCAGGGGCTGTGATCGTGAGGTTTAATGCTGCGGCCACGTTTGGCACCGCACAGCGATGGCTCATACTTTTCTTTTGGGAGCATCGAGCGGCATCACCCTGAGAGTGACGCCTGGCTCGTTCCCTGGGACTCCAGCATCAGAGCTGGCTCTGTTCTGGCTGGCGATCCCTGCAGAGGTGTCAGCTGGGGTCAGGCAGCTCCTGTGCTCCCTACTTAAAAACCACCCTCACCAAAGCTGCGCGTGGAAGCACGTAGTCAGGTTTTAGCCACATCTGCGTTTGTTTAAAAGCAGTGAGGAGAGAGCAAGAAAAAGAGAGCGAGCTGTCATAAGCAAAAATGAAGAATTAGCAGCACTATTGTACGTGACTCAGGGATCCCGCGGTGGTAAAGACCACAGGGTCTTTAGTCGTTTCAGGCAGTCGTTAAAAGGAGACCCTCATCAGCCTCCTGGAAAGCACGTCCTGCCTCTGACAAGGCCAAATAAACCACGGCCCTTTCTCCCTTAGCACAATACAGCTGTATGCCTCAGCTCTGCAGCTGTAATAGAATTGTAATTGAGAGCAGACAGATTCTTGGTCTCAGATGCTGCACACGAGCTCTTAAAAGCCCTTTTTTTGGTGACAGAAAGTCAAAGCAATGATTTTTAAGATGTGTGTTCCCCACCTGCCAACTGCAAAAGATGGCTGTGGATGCAACCTCACAGCCAAACAGCAAACAAGGAGTCAGGCTGCACTAAGATTTGTCAGAAAACAGCTATTATAGATTTGGCTTTGGTGCCAAGAGACGGTAGAGAAATGGGCTTTAATAAATTTCCTAAATATGCATTTATCTTGAAGACACAGCCACTTTGATCCTCTGAGCATACCAGTGTCAGAGAGACTTTAACAGCTCCAAGCAAGCATTGCAATAGCTTGGATAAATAATCTGAATTTTATTACTTTCCAAGAAAGATTTCTGAGCGAGTTAGTGCCCTGGGAGATGCTGGAAGCTGATGTTTTTGCATGAACTTGACGTGTAGAATTTGTTGGTCTTTCCCTGGCAGGCTGGAGGGCAGCAGAAAGCGGGATAAAGCCAGGACTGCTGGGGATTGGTCATCTTAAATTGCATTGCTTCACCCAGTGTGTATTTTAAGTTATGCCAAGGATGTAAGGGTAAACATCTTTTTTTTTTTTTTTTTTTTTTTAGCATTTCAGTACTTCTAAATATACCAGTGAGCTGTATTTAGCGGCAGGCTGCTGTGAGCCAGAGAACCGAAAGGCAGAGCTGACGCAGTACTCCTGATTCACAGCTCCCCGTTTTTGACTGTTCGACACAGCAACAGAAATGAAAGTTTGTTATTTTACAACCGAAGGGGCAGAAGCCAGGAGCATTTCACCCCAGTCCTGACCTCTGGTTTGGCCCGAGACAGACAGGGGAATCCTGGAGCAACAGAAGGAATCACTGTATGCGATAAATCATCTGATTAATTCACATTTATCACAGATGATGAATGCAAAGACCTGTAAGACGCAGGAGTCCGCAGCAGCACAGCTCTGAGAAAGCACCTTCCCTCGTGGGAGGGCTCCGTTCTTTTCTTTTTTTTTCCACACTTAAAAAGCTCTGTTCCAGATATCCAGGCACTACCCTGGGCGTGATTAAACATCGCAAAACCAAAGCGACCAACAAAAGGCTCCACAGCTCCCTCCACTCCCCGACCCACCGGCAGCTCCTCTCCTTCCCCAGCCAGCCCCAGGGGGGGAAGGTGGCCCTGCGGTTCCCAGCTGCTGCGAGCTGTGGTGGGGCACTGGGAGCCGCAGGATGAGCCTTGTACGGGTGGGAAAGGGGAGCCAGCCCTCCTGCCAGCTCATCTGGGATCCCCCCCAAGCGGAGAACACGGCCCGAGCGCAGCCCCACACCCCAGCCAGGCGGCCCTGGGTGCACCAGAGGTGCCAGCCCAGCCTGGCACGGAGCAGGTATCTGGGATACGAGTTTCCTCGGAAGGTAAAAGACCTTTATGAGAACAAAAGTGAGGTTTTTGCGGATGCAGCTCATCTGTTCCTGAGCCCTTTCTCCCGCAGGTGCTCTGGGCTCACCGGTCGCTCCAGCCAGGACAGCCGCTTTTGTCCAGCGAAACAGAGATTTGTGCCGCCTCGCTGCCCTGCCCTGCCTCTGGTTGGGATGAATTTGGAAGAAGCACAGATCCGTTTGTCAGGGGAGATCAATAGTTTATTAACTTAAAGGTCAATTCACCAAAGCTCCGTCTTGCCTTGGGTTTGGTCCAGGCGGGTGAGGACCGGTGACGGTGTGGCTCTCCCCTCTTCACCTGGCTGAGGTAAGCTCTAGCGGGCAAGCCCAGGCAGGGTGCGTGTCGTTGCAACCGAAACCAAGCAGGGATTATCCCGGCTCCGTCAGGAACTGGTGACAACCCCTACTGTGAATTTCATTGGCAAAAGGTTTAACTCGTTAAAACTGTTAACAATGAGAATCAGAACGCGCAGCGTAGGAAAGAGGGTTTACATACGTCTGGTGCAAAGAGCGGCTCTGCAGGGTCAGAGAGGAGAAAAGGAGAAGGACGGAAGACACAAAAAAAGATTCCCCACTCCCATATAAAAAATAGTCCACGGAGAAAAAACAAGGATTGTATAAGTTATTTTTTAAAAATCTGTAAAGCAACATAGCCAAGGATATTTTAAACACAATTATATAAACACCACACAACTTACTAGTAAGAGAGAGCATGAAAAGGTTTGTTTCGGGGAGCGGTTTTGTAGAATTAAGAGTTTCCTGGCCGGATCCCTGGAATGTCTCTTTTGGAAATGGATGCCCAAGAAAAATCACTGCCATGAACAGGAGGATTTTGTGAGAGAGAGGGGTATGTCCAGCAAAACAGGGGAAGGATCAGAGAGCAGAATGCCAGAAAAGATTAATTGGGACACCATCTCGTTTAGAGGAAGGATCTAGCTCATTCCAGAACTGAATTAATCAGCCACTTACTTCCTAGCAGTTCCAGGAGGGAAATACGTTTCACGGTAAGGCTGTGACCCCACAGGCTGGTCTGTGCGGACAAACCTCCCCCTCGCCCCGAGTCCCTAAGACTCCCTGTAGGCACAGGACGTTCCCCTGCCGGACTCGCGGGGCTGACACCGCCTGCAGAGCCACATGGATCAGCTCTCGCTTTGGTCCTCAAATCTCCAGTTATTGCCACGGCCAGAAAGAAACAGCTACCGACCGAATCCGAACAGGAGCGCCAGAGCGGGCTTCCAGGCGCCGCCCTGGGAACCACCCAATTCATCGTTTTACGTATGTACAGAGCACGGCGCCGGCCGTCTGCAAGGCAAGTTTATATCAGCCGTCACCTAGCAGAAAAGGGCACCAAAAATTGAGCCAGAAACAGCTTTTTCTTCGCAGATGTGTGAAGTCCTGCATCCTTTGCAGCAAGGGCTCCCGCCAGCCGCTCGGGGCGGGCAGATCAGTAGGATTTCTGCGAAGAACCAAGCGTGTGTACATGGATCATGCCTTGGTCCCTGCTCATGAGGAGTGTTTGAGAGTATTAATATCACCGCTTGTCTGCTGCCTTTCAGGACTTGATCATTCAGGGTACGATCCAATCTCTGCTTAACATATTGCTATAGAAACGCGCTGACAGTGATATTAAAGCTATCAAACTTACGAGCGAATGCTTGACAGCACCATGTAAACTCTCCCAAAGCTGAAAAAATAAACTTTTGTCCTAAACATTTGGCAAAACTGGGCTGGCAGTTGTTGGAAGTCCTGGATGGATGCAGCCGCTGAACTTTACCCGGCCATAAGACACGTCTGACAGCAGAACTGCACAAACAGCTTCTTTTCACAGAGCTTGTTTGATTTCACCATCTCACAGAAAGTCTTGTCAGCTGGGAGGCCGAGGCGAGGAACAAGAGAAAATGAGAGCAGATTAACATTTTAAATAAACAAACATCGCATGTAACGGGCGGTGCAATTCGTTCCAGTGTTGGAGGAGAGAGAATTGAAAAGGAGTCGCTTTTTAAGGGCATCTTTCACAGGGTTTTAATGAAGGAATAAAGCAGCTTTGCAGCGAGTGGGAGAATTAGCCCCAAGACTAAACTGTAACAAGATACGAACACTTGGATGCGTTTGAGCAACAGGCAGACACTCAGCAGCTCTGCCAGGTAACCTGCCTGCCCACAGCAGCCAGAGCCCAGCTCACTGCAGCCGTGCAAGCCCAGGAGCTGCACAGTGCTTTCAGCTTTCTGCTCCGAAGGGAATCCCCCAAAACCCCTCATTTTTGCTACCGGGGAAGCACTACAGTGCCAGAACTTCTGCCACAGCTACTTACCGTTGGTGCAGGTTTCATTTGTTACACAGGAGCCGCCGAGGAGGCTGAAACCTTCTTTACACTTGAGGCAGTTTCCGCTGGAGCCCTCGCAGGCTGAGCAGTGGTCATCGCACCTGGGGACAGAGATGCTGCCACGGTCTGAACCGGCAGCGACACCCCGACCGCAGCCACCCGAAATGGGCCCTCGGCCGGATAAGATGCCTGCCGGCACTGCGACATCCAGACTGAAGCGGAGGATGAGGAAAACAGTGCCTCTGAAGCTTGAAAATTCATCAAAACCCTGGGAAAAATGAGCTTGGTGGTGCCAGCTCGATGCTCAGTGACAGCTAGTGACATCCCAAAAGCGCTCTCCTGTTGGGAAGCCTCAGCGGGACACACACCTCTCTTCCCAATTAGAAAAAGGACTGCGAGGGGAACCTGTGCTGTTCCCATCCATTTGCTCAGGGAAAAAAGACTCCCATCAGCTGTGCCTCCCGCCCGGGGATGGTGGCTTGCAGAGACTGTACCCAAACTCCCTGAGAAGGGATGCGGGAACAGGAGTTCCTCCCTGCTGGAGAGCCAGCGTGGGCGAGTGAAACCCTGGGCAGGCAGGCACTGTGCTGCGTGTTCCCGAGTCACCTTTAATCCTTCCCTTTCATGTTCGCTTTCACGAGGCTGAATCCACTCCCACTCCCCACTTAAAGCGCGGTGCCGGTGAGTAGGAGCAAATTGCTGCCTCCCGGCGTCTCCCAGTCTCCCGCACGCAGCCCCCGTGCGGGCCAAGGCGCGGGCGAAGCTCCTCCAACACGGCCGCGGGGCAAACCGAGCAGGTTTGATTGAAAGTTGGAATATTTGCCTAAACATCACCGTTCCTCCCACGCCTCCTCCAAAGAGCCCAAGGCCAGGGCTGAGCCCCTTCCACCATAGCCTGAAGACATCTTGGCTGGTTGGTTCCAGCGGGGAGGGGGGAGCGTGCAGCTTCCCTGCTCTTAAATCTACAGGGCAGGGGCGTGTGGGGTCCAGCCCCCCGGCTACCCTGGCTCCCTCATCCCTATTTTAATTTCCTGAGTAAACAGCTCCAGCTCTGAGCTGTTTTCAGCACGATCAGCGTTTCTGTCACCGCTGCCAGCGCACCCCATCGGTCCCAGCTTCGCGCCGGTGGCCACCGGGGAGGTACCGTACCTCTTGCAGACTTTGTTGGGCAGCCCGTGGCTGTCGGCGGGGTAGAAGCCCTCGCGACAAGCAGGGACGCAGTGCCAGTGGGGTGCGGGGGCCTCGGGGGCACAGGGTGCGCAGTCTTCCTCGCCCGGCCCTGGGGGGGGGGATAGAGGAGAGGGCACACGGATCATTTCGGAGACAGTGCCGGTGTGGCCGCAGCCCTGAACAAGACGGGGGGGCACCAGCTCGGTTCTGCCCTGCTCGTGCCCGGGAGTGAACAAGCTGCTTGTTGTGCCACCAGGGTGCTGTGCGGCTGCTTGGCTCCTACCCCAAAAAACCCAGCTGCCAGCCCAAAACACCCAGCTCCCATCCCCAGAAAAAACCACCCACAACCCAGCGTCCTGCCCCTCTGCAGAGCCAAGAGCCGGCCACAGGGGCTCGGCAGGGGACAGCACATCCAAATCCCCTCTGGGGCATCAGCCGCCGCTTCCCAAGCACACACCAGTTTAGCTTTCCCACCCTACACAGAGTAAAACGTGGAAAAATAAATGCTCAGTTGGGCTGCAGAGGAGCTGGAGGAGGGAAGGGTTGGGGAGAGGAGCTGGGAAAGCAGAGGATCCCTCTCTGACGCCGGCACATTGCGGCTGGGCAGCAAACCTCAGTGATGGAGGTGGTATTATTAGAGACCTTCCGTGCGCCGAGCTTGAGAAATGGTTATGCAGGAAAAGGAGACGAGAAAAGGCTTGAAAAATAATTGTAGTGAAGTACATTTACACTGACTGGAATAAGAATTAGAAGGGAAGTAATTTTCTTAAGGGATTAAGAGCCCGTTCCCTTCCATGCTTGCCAACAAGATCAATAAATATTTTGGATTTAGTCTTAGGAAATTGCCCGTGTATGATAGATGAGACTCACGCCACTGAACATGAATTGTCTAGAGATCATATTATCATCAGATCTATGATGATTTTGAGGGCAGACACAAACATTAACAATGGAAAATAATTGGACTTTCAAGAAGCGAAAAAGGCAGGATTTAAAGGGAATGCTGAGCGGCTTTGGGCAGCGAGGGGAAGCTGGCAGCGGCCAGGCCGGCCCCGTGGGGCGGCCGGGATAACACGCCTCGGCTGCCTGACATTTTTATACGCCGCAAAGCCATCTTCTATCACACCGAGAGGGTTTTATGGCCTCCCCCGCAACCTTATTAAACTAAAGCACCTGGCTTCAGCGGGATCGGGAAATGAAGAATGGCTCAAATAAAAATGTAAAAACTCCCTAAAAACCTTTCTGATACGAATATATTCCCAGCACCTCGCGGGATGCGCTGGAGAGCTGGAATTGCTTGCCCTCTGGTATGCTCTGCCTTGGCTCGGGGAGGGTACGGTGGGCATCGGCTCTTGGTGCACGAGGGTTTTGGTGTTTTCTGTGGGGATGCTGCGAGGGGAAGGATGTACCTGTGCCGGCGGGGCAGGTCTCGCATCGCCGGGGCTCCCGGCTGAGGTACATGGCGGGCTGGCACTCTGGCACGCAGCTCTCTCCTGCCAGGAGGCTGCCGGGAAAGCAGAGAGGACATTTGCACCCAAAGCTACAGGCTCTGGGGACTCCATAGGACATTTGCACCCAAAGCTACAGGCTCTGGGGACTCCATAGGACATTTGCACCCAAAGCTACAGGCTCTGGGGACTCCATAGGACATTTGCACCCAAAGCTACAGGCTCTGAGGACTCAATACAGCCCATCCCCATCTCTGCATCCTGCAGCACGGGAAGTGCCAGAAAGCCAGCCAGCGCTTCAGGAGAAATTAAAAGTCCTGCCTGGACCAAAGGGAGGGCTGCAGGTCCCGTAATTAAGTATCCAGGAGGAAATAACATTATTTTTTCCCATGGGCAGCCAGCCAAAGACCTTTTGCACCATGAGGCTCCCCGGAATAAAAGGAAATCGGTTCAGTGCCGTGGCTGGGCCGGTGCTGCTTCACCGTGGCAGGGATGATTTGAAGTCCCGGCTTAAAAGGATATTGGACAATAAAAAGCAAGTGCCGTGCGGATTATGCCTGACAAGTGCCTCCACTTTGGCTTTTCCAAGGGAGGAGATAATCTTTTGGCAGCGGCAATTGCTTTGTCTGAGGGAGCTCCGTTGCTACACCGTGGCTCTGGCCCGCTTACAGCCCCTGAGCGAAGCAAAGCGCTACGGGATCGTACTTCTCTGCGAGCTTGGGGGTGGAAACCAGCTTCTTCCCAGTGCTGATGGTGCTCGCCAGCACGGCTGGGCTCTGCATCCCGCAGGAGCCGTGGGGCCAGCAGCAAGGGCGCCCGGCGCTCCTTGCGGGGTCGGGGCTGCCCCGCCTGTACCCACATTTTCTGGAAAACCACTATCCCCGCTCAACAGGTACATCGGATAAAATTTTCCTGCGGGGATGAAGGTGAGGGAAGCGTTTCTGCGCTTGCAGGGAGCATTTTCAGCCTGCCTGGAGCAGCTCAGTGCAGTACTGGCTTTGCCAGGTGGGCGAAACCGAACGCCCCGTTTGGCTGGGACGGCTCTGGAGGAGCCGCCTGAGACTCGGGAGGAAACGTGTGCTTTGCAACGTGCCATGTAAACATTTTCATTGCTTTTTTTCCCCCTCATTTTAGATGCTACAACGCCGAGAGCTGCTCTAGTCGCAGGTCACCAAATTTGGACAAGCACTTCTGAGCCCGCAGCACAGCACTTACCCACCACCCTGGCAAGCGCTGGAGAAAAGGAAATTAAATTTAAATTGTGCTTTTCAGCTAAGAAAGGGACACGAATCACCACCTTTAAATTCCCAGACCTTCAGCACTCCACGCCACAGCTGTAGCACCACAGAAGCAGGATCTCAGGTTGTTAACTAATTCGCTTTCTGATTTCCCATTGGTTTTCCCAAATTCAAACCACAGGTTTTACTAATGCCGCAGGTATAAACTCCCGCGCTGGTGTTTTACCTGAATCCATCTTTGCATGCAGTACATCTGTCCGCTTCGCCGACGCATTTTTTACAGCTTTGATGACATTTCAGGCAGCGCTTCTGACCTTTCAAAAAACAAAGCGAGGCAAGGGAGAATAAAATCCAGACAGTGATTTGCAAGCAGCGGTCGGAGCCACAAAGCCCTGCTGCACCCCAGCGCTGGCTCCCCAGGGTGGAGAGGCATGTCCCCCACCTTGATGGGTCCCTGCTATTGCAGATGACCTTATCTGCCATTTCTCGCTAAGAAGAAGACATATACTTTGCAAGCAGCTAGGATCGTTAATTACAGCCTTCTAATTAAGAGCTGAGTTGAGCGCCTCTGCTTTGCACCACCCTCTGAACACCCAGAGGTTTTCCTCCTCCTTCGCTGTGCAAAGAGGGTCGAGGGGGGCAAATTCAAAGGCAATACTCAAAAATCAAGGTGTTTCTCCTCCACCCACAGCACTTAAAATAGAAGCAACCCCTGCGTGTCCCCATGCTACAGCAAGTGACATGCAAGTGATAAACATCCTTACGTTCCTCAGCGTAAAACCCCGGCGGGCAGAGCACCACGCAGGTGCTCATCTCCTGGTGATGGTAGAGGCTCCGCTTGCACGCCGTGCAGTGGTTCGGTCCCCTCCCCACACAGCGCTCGCAGCCCTTGTAGCACCGGCGGCACCTCCGGGCGCCTTTGTCGCCAAAAAACCCCGCAGGGCACGAGCTCACGCACATCCTGGGGAAGGAAACGAGAGCACCCAGGCTTTGGTGCCAAGAGCCGGCCTCCTCCTGGCAGTCAGGCACCCACTGCCGTCTCCTCGCCCGCAGCATTCAGGGTGTCCCCCGGCCTTGTCAGCGATTTGGGCTCATTTGCTTCTTATTCTTAGGATTTAGGGTGTCTTGAACATCATGGCTCTGTAATAAAGAGCTGGGGACTCTCTTGGCCAGCAAGCCCGGCTATGGGCAAACTTTCCCCATGCCAGCCCAAGAGACTGAAGAGTGGAAACCCCCATTTTAGAAGTCCTTTGGCGCATCAGCCAGCTCTTCCTCGGGTGACCCTGGCTGGTGAAGCCAATGCTCCTTCCCCAGCATGATTACACAGCCACGTTCCTCCAGGGCTCTCCAGCTCCGTGTCCCCCACCCCATCACACCCTAGTCCAGGACAGGGATCCCCACGCCTCCTCCTCCCTCCATTTTATCTCTCATACGGTTCTTTCTGTGCGTGACCATCTGTATCACCCCTGCTGCGGTGCGAGCCGTGGGGAAAGGCGCTGACACTGCCCGGGGACCCCGCGGGGACACCCCACCACCCCTCACCTGCCAGTTTTCACACTGCCCAGGCTGTAGTGGATGCAGTTCAAGCACTGGTCGGCGTTGGGGCCGTCGCAGCCCTGGTCACCGCACTCAGGATGGCACGGACCTGGGGAAGGAAAGACCAGCTCAGCAGGGGGAGAGGCTGAGCATCCCCTAGACCCCGCTGCCAGGATGCTCTGAGCGCACCCTCCCGGGACTGACAGACATAGGGAGGGAGCAGGAGACCCTCTGCCTATCTTAACCTGCAGCTATTATAGATCTTATCCCATGGAGCTGCGTGGCTCTGAGTGCACGCCTCTCCTCCAGCTCATCCTCCCCAGCATGAATCCCACCCGGCTATCCTCCAGCTGAACACCCTGGTGCAGGAGCAGCTTTGAAAGACGGGCTGGACCCACTCCTGGGGGACCGGCAGGGACGCCCATCTGTGCCCGCACTGGGGCGGAAGGTGGGCAGAGGAGCTTTTTTTACTCCTCAAATGGCTGTACCACCAATTTGTGGCGGAAGCACTGGGATGGGGCATTTTGCTACCTTCTAATTTCGCTGCCCTGCTGCCCCGCGCCAGCCGCAGGCACCGCTCCTCCCAGCCCGCCTTGGCTCCCGGGCAGGATTAGGCCTTGCGGCTCCCCCAGTTTATCTGGGTTTGCATTTTCCTGGGTACTTTGGGGGGGGACGACGTGATGGCTCGGTCAGTGCTTACCTGTGTACTCCTCCTCCTCCTCTGCCACCTCCACCTGGCTCTGCAGGAAGGCAGCTCTTGACGGCTCCATCTCAGACACCGGCACCTCCAGCGTCCTCCCGCGGGACTGGGGGCTGCCCAGCGCGGCGTAGGGGTGCTCGGCCGTCCCGTAGAAGAGGAGGCTCCACTCCTTCAGCTTCCCTGTGGGGCAGGCGCAATGTCACCCATGCCGCTTCCCCATCCCGCTCCTCCCTGGCAGACCCGGTTTTGGGGGAAGCAGGAGGAGGATGGAGCAGAGCATCAGGGCTTCACCACCGGAATGGCAATGCCGAAGCAAACAAGGAGCACCCAGAAATGTCCATGAGCCCCCGAGCTCCCAGCCTGCACAAACGCAGCCATTAAAGGCACCCACGAGGGATTTTTTATTCTGTAACTTGTCTGACGAACCACAGCATCACCGTCATGCCCAACGTGTGGACAGAACCATTAACTTTAAAAGCTCCATAATGGAGGATTATTTCTGTCTGATAAAAGCCGCCCGGCACACACCGGATTATTTCTTGCTGCTGTTGTTCCAGCCACCACCCCATCCGACACATCAGAGCTCAGTGTCCCCTGAAACAACGCGGGGGCCACCGGAGCCTGTGCTGCACCTGGGGGCTTTGGACCCCCCATGGCCTTACACCCACACTGGGGTCCTCCCCAACCCACGCCACTTTGGGGAGGGAGTCCAAAAACCGCTGCTGCTTCTTTCCAGCGCTGTTTTTCTTTCAGTTTCCCATCAACGCGAGTCACTTCACGCCCGCAGCATGCTCAGCTTTATCTACTAATCCCCGCATTTCCAGGAAGGGCTTAAAATTTCCAACACCCAAATCCCTCGGCTCTCCGAAAGGGCTGAGAGTACCCACCTGCTGCGGGATGGAGCGGAGGCTGTGAAGGGGCGAGCTCAGGTGGCATCGGCGGGGAAGAGCTCAGCTGTGCACCTCCGCCAAAAGAATTCAATTTGCTTTAAATCTAAGATGTCCCACACAAGGAAAGCCCAGGCTGCGTGGGCTGATGCTGGGGATGCAGCAGTACCAGCAACCCATAGTATTTCATTGGTAATAGTACCAACACCCATAGTATTTAATTGGTAATAAATGAACCAATTTAATGGTCTTAAATTAACTTTTAATACCTGATTCTGCCACGGGCTGGGAGCATCGTCCCTCTTTTTCCTCCTGCTTTGCCCTCTCTGCTCCAAACCCAGTGCAGGCCCTTTGAAAGGGGTGACTTAACGTGCTCGTTTACGTTTCATTTTGCAAAGCCGGGTAAAGCCGAGCCCTGATGCCTGCGAGGGGCTCAGAAACACCCGCCGCGAACTGTAAATACAGGGGGAAAAGCAGCTCCGTGGGCGCTTCGCTGCTGCTCTCCGAGTTCAAAAGACTTCGGGTGAAGGCAGCAAACAGAAACGCTTTCTGCGCAACCAACCCCCACGTGCGCCTCCCGCCAGAAAGTCGCGTGGGAGAGGTTTTTAATATACTCCTGGCTTCCTATCAATGAGCATGTGGATTTTAACACCCCCACAACGCACGCCAGCCCCAGGCAGGGTGCTTCACGCCCCGCTGCCACCAGCCGGCAAGGCAGCTGCCCCTTCCCGGAGGGGCTGGATCCTGCCAGCTCGGCTCCTTTGCCGGGAAAGGGTCAGGGAGCAGGCGGCCAAGCCAGGCAAGGGGGGGACACAGTAGGGTTGGGGACATGCAGGGGGCCAGGGTGAGCCTGGCCACCCCCCACCAGCAGGGTGGCAGCCCGGGGAGGATGTCTGCCTGTCCGCAGCCTGAGGGGCATCGTCCCCTTGTGCCGTTGCACAACCAGCCCACGCGCCAGATGTCCCAGCAGCGAAGCAAAACAAACAAACAACAATTACAGCTCTCGGGTTTCCTCGTTTTGACTCATTACGGTTTAATTTTGGAAACCTGGCTCTCGATTGCAACGAGTTTGCTAGTGGGAGAAAACCTGCTCCTGGCTCAGCCAGACTGGCAGCCTCCTGCGCTCAAAGCTGAAGTTTTATTCCCATTTTTGAAACATTTCAGCAATACAGTTTTGCCGAAGACCATAAAACTTGCAGCAAAAGTTATGTCCAAGTGAATGAAGCAGCCTGCGAAGAGCTTTGAGGGTGAGGGAGACCGCCGGGCGCTAGGGGACACGGGTGTTGGGGGACCCTTACCTTGCACTGCGGGGTTGCGCACTTGGGACGGCGTGTCGTGGATCTCCAGGGTCCACTCCCCCGCCGCCCGCTCCCCCCAGCAGTGGACGGTCATGAACTCCCAGCCCTTGAACCCCTCGTTGGAGTGGTCGAACACCCTGCAACGGTAATGCCGTGCGTCAAGAAGCATGACTTTGAATGTCTTATTTAATTGGAAAAGGTAAGTAGGTAACTAAGGATTTTAGGGGTCCTTGCATGCACCCACACTTGCACGGAGCCGAGACCCGAGCATGCCCCCCCCCCAAAAAAACCTGAACAAACTTGCAGCAACCCCCTAAATGAGGATGCTGCCCAGCCCAGACGTGTGCTGGCTCCGTCCGTGCTTACCTCCTGGCGAGGAGCTGTGACCTGGTCCCCGCCGGAGAGACGAGGCTGATCTGGAGGTCGCCCCGGCGCGGATGCGAGATGCTGAGCCGCACCACGACGTGCTCCAGGTAGAGCACGTGCTGGTCGCGGTGCTCGGCACAGGCGCTGCTGAGGGTGCTGGTGCGCAGCACGTGGTCCGCACGGATGTACCTGCCAGGGACGGGCAGAGCGTCGTGTTGGAGACGGCAGCGCTCCTCGGTTCCCAGCAGCGTGGACGCCCAGTTATATTGGAACCCGGTCTCCTACTGCTTCATGGCAAAAATTATCTCATCCTCCATTGCAACACAGTGTCCTAGCACGGGAATTTGCTGAATTGCTGAATGGTTACGAGACGGGTTTGAAATGCCTCGAAGATCTATGCCTTATGGGCTGCAAGGGTGCTGCTTTATTATAATTGTCAGCACAACATTCCTCTTTGGGTTGTAATTAGTGTCTGTATCAGATAAATAGTTTCATGAACACACTTGGCTCCAAACTCATTCCTGCTTTGCATATGCGAGCCTTTCCGAAGGAACTGCTTTTCTGATCAACAACTCAACTTGCTCTACAGCCAGGCAGTGGTAAACCAGGAGGGTCCATTTGGTCAGATCCCTGATCCCACCCTTTAACCTAGCAGGGACAGACCTACCAAGGATGAGATTTGAACCTAAGCTCGTTTGAACCTGAAGACAAATTCAAAGTGACCCCCAGGCAGTGGAAATCGGGGAACCCTTGCAACAAAGCACCAGATTTTGGTGTGTTCCATCAAGATGAGGTGTTTGCTGGAAGAGGGAGGAGAACCCAACACATTGCCATTCCTGCAGGACCTAGAAGGCGAGTTGGTTTTGGTCTCTCACTGTCAGCCCTCAAAAATTCCCTGCTGACCACCTGCCTGGGAAGCAAAAGCACGGAAAAGGCAAAAATAAATCACCAGCCATCAAAGCTGATCCTGAAGACCCCCCACGGGACCCGCTCGGAGTCGAGCCACAGGCACTGACCCTGGGTGGGCACTTCTAGGTCAATAAACAGACCTTGAGGTGACGGTTCGCTCTGACCGTAAAATCCATGGACGTCACCTCCCCTACACATGGCCTTGTCCCAGCCACCCTGACTTCTAATTTCCCTTTCCAAATGCCGGGACAGCGACTGAGATTTTGCATCACAAGAGCTGGCTCCACCAAAGCTCTTTCCAAGTGGCCACGTGCCCCAGGAGAGGCCCCCTACTCCACGACACTCACTTGGGCACCCTGTCCAGGCTTCCCACGCAGACGTGCTGGGGAGGGACTGCCTTCCACTTCTTGGCTTCCACCACAATAGCGTCTGCATCCACCAGACCAAAGCCATATAGATGGCTAACTGGAAAGAGAGAAGACTCAGAAACCCACTGCCTTCCCAGCAGCAGCCAGCAGCTCCTGTTCGGACCTTAGTGGAGCATCCTCCACCCATCGGGGAAGGCGTGGAGTTGGTCCTGTTGGATACAAGGTGCTCTGACGCATGGAGCTCATCATCCTGCCTGCTTTACACCCCAAATCTGCATTGGCAGCTTGGAAAACCCATTGCTGGGAGCAACCCACCAAAAGGAGCCATCAATGCTGCAGCTCAGGAGAGCCTTCACCAAGCAAGGCCTCCAAGCCTTCACCAAGCAAGGCTTCCAAGCATCTTGCCCCACAAATTACTGCCCTCTCCTGTCTCCGCTCAACAATCCAATGGTCAGAGCACCCACACCAGCTGGGAGTGGATATCCAGGGTGAACACTTCCACGAACGAAGCTCTGGGGACCTTTATTTTCCCTTTTGTGGCCATTTTCACCACGCCACCTCCGCCCCTGCGGCCCCTCACCTTTATGTCCCGCGCCGTTGGTCTTCCAGTCGGCCGCTCGCAGGTGCACCGGCCGCGAGGTTTTGACCAGCAGATGCTGGACGTCCCTCCAGGTGAGCAGGGGGCTGCAACAACACGTGGCTCATGGGATGGCTGTGCTGCTCCCAGTCTTCCCAGCAGCAGCAAGGAACCCCGTTGGGTTAACCACCCCCCAAAAACCCTCTTCCCTGCTCCTAAAGAGCACAAATCGATGATTTAAATGCTGATGCCCTGTCTGGAGGTTGCCAATCACTTGGGATGCCCCAGGGAGCGATACCTCGTGCCCATGGTCTTTGCAGGATTTACTCCTGGACAAGGGTATTTCACTCTCACGCTCTGGGGTATAACTGGAGCGAATCGGGAAGGTTTTCTCCATTTTCTTGTAGGAGATGGGAAACAAAGCACACCCTGAGGCAGGGTGCTGGGCTCGGCAGCTCACTGATACATGCTGCTGAGCAAACCTTGCCTTTATAGGAATAACAGCAAAAATTGCTGGAAAAACCTCAGGTTGCTCATTTACCAGAAAAATGAAACCCAAAGTGTTTCCAAACCCCCCCTCTAGGCTGGGTTTGTGTGAGGTTTGTGTGTTCGGGGTGCTGGATACCGAGCACTGTGTGCTTTTGAGCCCCCCCCAAGACCCCAGCCCAGGGATATTGCTGAAGAATTTTCCACGCTTTTCTTACAGTCGGTCCTTCAGCATCTCAAGCTGGGATTTATATTGCTCTCGAGCAACATTTAAGAAAAGAAATTCAATTTATTCCTTCTCGGCATAATGGAGTGCCTGAGCACCAAGCTCTGGTACTTAATGTGGCGTTATATGCCTCAGCTAAACAATTCAAAAATTACTTCTAAAGCTCTTAATATATTTGTAATGAAAATGGCATCTCCAGAAACATGCTCACCCGACCTGGGCGCTGGGATTAGACTGGAGGAGAGGGACTGGAGCCGTCACGCTGTGATTGCCATCCCTGGACGCAAGCACAGCGCTGCCCTGCGGCTTATTCCCAGCCTTATTTTTATTTCCACCCCATAAAAATAATAATAATAATAATAATAATAGTGAGAAGCTCATGAGAAGATGCTCCATGGAGCAAGACAGGGTTGCCCAACAGGTGAGCCTGGTCCCCCACGGGGGCTGCTCCCGGGCTGGGGGACAATGGCGAGACCGGGATGGGGACAAGAGGCAAAGAGCAGCTCGTTTGAACTGGGGAGTGTGTTGCTGCTGGTCACGCCACGTGGGTTTTTGACATTATGCAAAAGTAGTCCTTTTCCCCCAGAAATGAAACAGTTGCTGAAAACCATCACTTCTACAGACATTTTCCATTTTCTGTGATGTTTTCTGACTTTTTTTTTCCAGGAAGTATTTATAAAACTCCTGTTGGAGCCGGCTGTCAGCGGTTTCAAGGCACCAAATGAAAAGCCTGACTTAATCTCACTAACCCCAACTTTTCAACAGATGGCAACAAGTGAAGAATTAGCTCAATAAAACACCTGCAGGAAGATTAGCTGCAAAACAACAACACTGTGTCAAACCTTGCCAAAAAGGAGCTATTTAGAACAACTTTGCCCCATTCTGAGTCGCTCCAGAGGAAAAAAAACCCACCTTTTTTCTTTCTGGTTTTGCTCGCCAGGTACTAAATGTGGAACCATTTCCCCCGCAAGCCAGCGGTGAGGTTACACTTACTTTGCCTCCAAAGCCAAAGCGATGATGCCCGCAACCATGGGGGCGGACACGGAGGTGCCGGTGTGGCCGTCCGTGCAGCGGTGCCGAAGGTCCGTGGTGACCTGTGGAGAGAGGAGCTGCAGCCCTTGTGCTGCCAGAGATGCTCCTGGCACGGGTGCCACCCCATCGAACACCCCAGTTTTGCCTGGGATGCCGCCAGCGGGGAGCTGAGCCTGAGGGTACCCAACCCCTGCCACGGCTCCGATGCCATCGGGGTGCCCAGAGCCCCAAAAGATGGGCTGCAGATGTATTTGGTGCATGAGAAAACACCTCTGCTTACGTTTTCCTTTGCTCAAAGGCGCAAAAACTGTTCAAAAGTGTAAAAAAAAGTCAATTTTGCTGTGGGTCAGCTGGAGGAAAAGCCGTGGATGGAGTGGTGTGAGCAGGGCAGGGCGGGCATGGGTACGCACCCATGGGGGCATGTTGAGCTGTGCTGTATTAAATGCTTTCCTTAAAAGCTCCAGCTCCCGGTGTCAGGCAAGAATTTCCATTTGCATTGGGGGAAAAAAAAAAAAAAAAGGAAAAAGAAGCCATTTCCAGCTTTTTTGTTTCAGGGCAGAGCATGCTGCTCGGGTACGAAAAGCTCAAAGAGAGGAGGTGGGCAAAGAGATGCTCCGCCAGTTACATTTTTAAAAGGCTCCTGGGTTTTGAGTTAATCTGGTGATTTCTGGAGGGGGGAGGACATGTGCCACCCGGTGTCTCCCCGAGGTGCCCTTGGAAGCTGCTTTTTTGCCCAGCGATGCTCCACCAGCACTGGACTGGTGCTGGCCTCAGCCGTGCAAACACTCCTGAGTGCCATGAAAGTCACACTCGGATTCTGTTTTCTGGCTGGAAAACCAGCCAAACAAATTTTAGGGGCCAAACAAATCCCTCCTGAATACAAAAAAAAAAAATCCCCTTGTAAAAACCCACTTTTTTTTTATCAAAAAACTAATTCAGGTGAAAAATTCCCTCTCAACTCAGGTAAGGTGCCATGCCAGTGGGTGATGTTTTACTGCCCGAGGTTTGGATGATGCACAGGGATGTCGATAACAAAAGGCCTTGCTGTGACGAGACCACAGCAGCTGTTGGGACAGGGCAAATACAGCCTGGGCAGTAGGGAAAACCAGGCTGATCCACATGTTCACGTGCTTTCAGGCAATTCCTGGCTCCAAAAATTCTCTGCTCCCTGTTTAGGGTTGCCACATCCCTGCCAAACACCTCCATCCACCCTCTTTATTCCCTGTCTCAGGCTAAAAACCCCTCAAAATTCCCTTTTTATAAGCACAGGACAGCGAGCAGGCACTTTGGGGGACAGGTAAATATTTGCACGGGTATTTTTGCAAACCTCTAGCCCTTTCACCCATTTACCAGGGAAAACGCCACATCCCTGAGCTCTTCCCAAGGGCTACAGCAATTTTGGCCCCACCATAAAAAAGCATCAGCAAAACCCACCACAGGGCTAAGGGCAAAGCCCAGCTTTTACAACCGAGCTATCATCCAGCCCAGTCATGCAGAGAACATCCAGGGGATGCTGCCCCACTTGATGTTGGGGTAAAACTTACTATTTTCCGCTCATAAAAAGCCCCGCTGCTGTAGGTGGTGGCGAGGGTGGAGGCGCACTCCTCCAGGTACCAGGGCTTGTAGCCGTTCTCGGTGGTGCTGCTGATGGAGATGGTGTAGATGCTGTTGGTGTAGCCATCGCAGGAGCAGTAATCGCCCTCTCTGCCGCCGTTCCCCGACGCCCAGACGAAAATGGACCCCAAACCCCTGCGGCCCTGCAGGCAGAGAGAGGACAGCGGGTGAGAGGAGGCGTTTGTCCAAGATGAGAGGCCATCTCGGCACGGGGAGGAGGGTGCAGCCCTCCCTGGCGCTGGGGTTGCTGTCGGTAAGCCTGATTCTTGAGTCTGGACGTCGGGTTTGGTTAGGGTGGAAGGATGGGTCCCGTCCTACCCAGCACTCAGCCCCTGCAAACGTGCCCCTCGGCTCGGCCAGCCCCGGTTTTACAGGCAGTGACTCCCCGCGAGGACGGGAGAGCCTCTGGGAACGGGGGTTTTGGCATCTTCCGTGCACTCTCCTGGGGGAAAACATTTGGGATGCTCAGAGCCCCTGGACTAGGCGGTAACACCCGGCGCGGCGCTTTCTGGGGTGCAGGGATGGCCCTGCAGGAGGAACCAGCAGAAAACCTCCAAAACCCCAGTCTCCCTCACCCCGAACCCTCAAAGCCACTTGCGAACCCACCCAAACCACCAGAAACCTTCCCTCTGGCCTATCCATTAGGTTCCTTTTGTTTCTTTTTTAATCCCGGCCTTTTCTCCCCTCCCCATCACTTGGCAGGAACATCTGATGGAGCCGTCCCCACTGGGTACAGCTGCAGGATCCCACCGGGAATTTGGGGGGGCAGGAGGGGTGCGACAACCGCCCGGACCTCCCCAGAACCAGGGGAAAATCCCGCCCAGCAGCAGCAGCCATGGTGCCAGTGAGGGGTCCGTGATGAAGCCGACGGCGCAGGAGTGACCCCCGCTCACCCCTCCATCCAAACCCCTGCCAGGGCACCCAGGAACAATCCAGCCCCGAGGGAGGGGGGTTCGCAAACAGGGTGCCTTCCCAAGGGAAGATTTTTGGCGACCCCAGGGGGTTTGGGGAAGGAAATGAAGTGGCTGGTTCGCTTCCCTGCCCCACGAGGCAGGGCTCTCCCGGGGAGGGCGGCGCGCTGCCGGGCTTGGCAGGCGATGGAGCAGCCCCTATCCTCCCCGCGGCGACTCCCGCCATGGAGAGATTTCGGCGCTAGTCTGGGCAGATCTGGTGTTTACCTCCCTCCCACTGCTCTGCGGCGGCTTCCTCCACAAAAAATAATAATAATAATAATAAAACAGCTTTGCTCTGGAGGAATTCACTGGGATTTAAGCGCTGGGGGGAGAGGGATGGTTTATTACCTGTCTCGCCCTTCTCCTGGGGCAGAGGCTCTCTGAGCTGACCCAGCCTGTGGATACACAGGCTAAGTCAGGCTCTTTCCTCACTTTATGAAAGTTTTCATTATCTGGGCTGCCTCCCAGCCAAACTGGGTGGGTATTTCCCTAGGGAAGATTTAATAGAGCTGTCTGGAGCTCTGCAAGAAAAAGTGCAGTTGCAAAGGGAATTATTGCCCTGCCCCGCATCACGGAGGGCTCGACCCAGCTCACCAGCCCACCAAGTCTGCTGCTGGCATCTCCAGTCCCGCTTTCCAGGGTTTCCTGGATCTCTGAGGCAGCAGCATCCCAGCCCATGTGCTCGGCACAGGCAAAGATTGTCCGGCTCTCCAACACGACAATCCACCCGTCTCCAAGGACCAGCCCGGCTGTGTACACCCCAGGCTTTCTTAAATTACTAACTGGAGGAATAAAACCCGGCACCGATTGCTGAAGGTGTGCGGAGACGTAGCAATGATTTCGATCGGGGTCCGTAGACGGGGAGCCCAGCCCTCCCTTGCATCCCGCACCCGGAGCGTCGCAGCCACGGGCGCTGAGAAAGGCCGCTGTGCCCTGGTGCAAACCCACATCCCCGGGATGCCTGGGCCGGGCTGCGCTGGTGGGAAGTGGGTTCGGAGCCAGCGCGGTTGCACGAGGACGCGAACAGGCACATAAATGACACAGCAGCAATGCACATCTAACACCTGACAGCGATTCCCACCAGAGACAGAGCTGACCGCGCACTGCAACGCCCTCGGATTGGAAAAAAACACACTTTCCCTTTGCTCTCAAACAAGGAACTCCCAAGATTTCCACGAGCAGACCCCAAACACGCAGCTTCTTTATTTACCACCCTCTTAAGCCAACGCCATCCCAGCAAGGGGTTCCTGGCCACTATAAAACCTGGATCTGGGCATCATTTAAACCAGGGAATCCCTCCCTGGCCAAGGCTGGGGATGATCCAGCTCACCCCAGCAGTGCATCGGTCAGATGCGGGGTGCACAGCACCTCCCTGCTTCTGCAGTGCTGCTGGGGCTTGGGTGTTTGCCCACTGGCACTCCATGAGAGCCCAGGATAAATATCCCCTCGTTAGCTTGGGAACTAATAAGGTGTGGCTGGAGAAGCGAGAAACCAAGATGATAAATTACCCCAGCATAGTCCTATCGCTAACAGATAAAGGTTATTTTAATGTTTCCATTAAAAACTCAATTTTAAGGATTTATAACTCGGTTACAGCTGTTTGCTTGGGCTAAAGGTGGCAGCTAACTATCTGCTTGCAGCTTTCCTTGTTATTTAAGGAGAAGCCAGCAATTAAGATCTGTGCGTGCGGGACAGTGGGTGCTGCAAACACGGGTGGCAGTGGGGAGATGGCGACAGGGGGTGGCAGGGTCTGATGTCCCCTGGGAGACAGAAACAAGCATCCCAAAACAGCGGGGCTGTGCCGGGCAAGTACCCTGCTGCCGCCCATTTGCTCCCTCATGGAAAAATAAGACTTAAAAAAGCAGCTTGTTCCCCATATTTACACGGCGTGAACTCCCCGGCACTTCAATGGATTCCTCGGCAGGCTGACCGCCCCGGCAGGAAATCAAGTAAATAGTGGGAAAAACACTCCACCCTATTTTTAGATAACAGACAGGCTGCGTCGCCCTGACCTGCAGCCGCCCCGAATCCCAGCACGCTGCAAGGAGAGGCAGCAGAGGCAGGAGTGGAGGCAGGGACTGAAGCTGGTGGGGCACCTCAAAGCCCACCCTAAGGCTGCTGGTGGCAAAACCCCAACCCCAAATTCGCCAAAACACCCTGGGGACACCTGCTGCAGAGCCCCGAGCTGCCGCGACACTTACCCGCGGCACCCACCGAGCTGCCAAGAAACGTCTTTTTCCTGATGCTTTTAGCCAATATTGGGCTTTTTAAAAGCACCCAAAAAAGAGGAGGAGCATGGGAAAGCCAGGGCATCTCCAGCAAGGATTGACAGCTGTCAATCACACGGGATACCGGCTGAGCTGGAGGACTTCAGGGACAATAATCTGAATTTTTTCTGCGCCCCCATGGCCAGATCCTGTGGCAGCACCCGTGTCCCCCTCCCCAGCCATGACACAGCTGCTCATTCCGGGTGGAAAACCAGGGAAACGCTTAATGTGATAAAGACCCCCAGGAGAGGATACCTGGGGCCCTGGGGAGGGTGAAGGAGGGGGAATGGAGACGCCGGAGGGGCGGCAGCTTCCCTCTGTGCTGGCACCCAGGGGGACATTTTGAGGTGCAAAGTCACCCCCCACAAGAACCGCTTTGGGTTTCTCAGCCTGGCAGAGCTTCGCAACTCAACCTGGGGCCTGCCTGCTCTGCCGGAGCTCTGCCCGGCAGCCAGCGCTGCCGGATACTCCCGCCGGGGCCGGCTGCGCCGAGGGGTCCCTCCGGGGCCGCGCCATCGCCGAGCACCTCCCGCCGTCACCGCCCTCAGCCGCAAAATCCACCGGAGCTCTTAGGGACGCCGGGGAAAACTAGGAAAAATTAGAGATGATTCGCTCCCCCCCCCCTCCCCGCCCCTCTCCGCCCCAGCCCTAGCATTGGCATCGCCTTGGGGGGGGGCCGGGCTGCCCATCCCCGCGCCGGACCCCCGGCCGACCGCGGCGCCGGCACATGTTCCCCATGGGGCAGGAGGAGGAGGGCGAGCGCGTCTGGGTGCTGCGGGATCCACACCTTTTTAATGCCATGCTCAAAAGCCTGTTTGGCCAATAGACCAGGTCCATCAACTGTCTTCCCATCATCATCTGGCCCCCAGCTCGCGCTGTAAATGTCAATGTAATCGGGTCTGATGCCAAGCGACTTCGCTTCAACAACATCTGTTACATCGCCATCTAACATACGAATGCCTAAAAGCACAAAAACATCAGACATTAGGGCTTAACGGCTTGGATGAAAGTGCGAGGATTGCAATCAAAGGGCTTTGTTAACGGCGGCAGAAACCGCACGGCTCAGGCGCGCCTGGAATAACTTCAACCCGTGGCCCCACGCACTAACGAGCCCGGCAGTGGGAGGCTGAGGAGCTATTTTGGAAAGTTTTCTGCGTGGCTGGCTTCATGGCAAGTGACGGAAAGGAGGGGTAAAAATTTCCTTCCCCTCCATCGGCGGGGATCGGGCGGTGGGAGCAGTGCTGCGCTCCCCGGCAGCAAAATCCCCCCGCTAAAAAACTTTTTTCCACCCCTTTTAATTAATTAGCTAACTCATTCCTCCACGTGGAAGATACTGGTGTTTCCTGAACGCTCATGGCCTCGGGCACACCGGCGGGATGATGCCTCTCCCCAGGAGCGGGGACGACTGTGACCGTCACTGAATCCCATCGCTGCCCGACTGATGCCAGTGGTGCCTGGAATGGGGAGAAGCCCCAGGAGAAGCCCCAGGCTGCTGTTTGCACAGCCAAAATCAGAGCCAGGACCCCAACCCACGGCGGGACGATGCTGCCACCTGGGATAACCTCACTCTTTTCCAGCCGGGAATGCCGGCAGGCATCCGCCACAGCGGTTTGCAGGCAGAGCCCACCAGCTCTCACCGGGAGACCTGCACACCAGCATCCAACTGCTGCAATAGGAGGTTTCCAACCCCCTCCGCTCCCCATCACCCTTTCCCTGATGGATTCCCCCCTCCACACACTGGGCAGAGGGCGCCAGGGAAGGGCTGCCCAGAAACAGCCCTTGCAAGAAAAGAGACGCTGGAAATTTCAGCATCGTATTTTGCCGGCCAGGGAGAGTCCGGTTTATAAAAATGCATTTCCCCTTCCACATGTATTTTTTCTTAAAGCAAACAAATGCGAGCAGATGTCATTACAGCTGCAGCTGTGCTCTGGACACCAGTCAACTCAAATATCTCTCTCTGATGCTGTCCCTTACCAGCCAAAAACATGCTTAGAAATATAAAACCAGGGAGCAGAGCAGTTCCCAAAAACTTCCTCTCTTTGTCATGTTAACAAGAAAATATGAGGAGAAGGGACGAAAAGCCAAGCTCAGTGTCTGACCCATGCTCGGCTGCGGAGCAGCAAGCAAAACCAGACGAGGGAGGCTTCTTTCTGCTTGCTAAATGTGGGCAAGTCCATCAGCAAGCCCAAAGTCAGCTCAAAGTCAGCCCAAAGCCAACCCAAATTTAGCCCAAAGCCAACCCAAAGCCAACTCAAAGGCAACCCAAAGCCAACCCAAAGCCAGCCCAGAGACAACCACCCACGATGTGGGAACCCCCCCAGATAAATAATGGGCAGCAGGAGGGAGCGGAGAAGGACGCTGCAAAGTAAATGAGCGCTTTGCCACGCAGGGAGCAATACTGGCCTCCGAACGAGTGTTCGAGGAGAGAGGAAAGGAGGAGGAGGAATGGCAGGAGCCCGTTTTGTTTCTGGAGCAGCGATGTATTTTGCCGGTAGCGAATGAAAAGGAACGCAAGGGCGCTGAAGAGCAGCCAGTAAAATTAGATGGTAGCTCTCCGAGTGTGACAAATAGGTTTCTCCAACGAGTTGTGCTCATTAATCGCCACTTTATTTGTGTAATCCATCTAAAATCACTCTCACTGCAGCTACGGTGTATTTTCCTCCACAATCCCAAACTTGCGATGGCTACAGACTATTTTTCCCCTTTACCTGTTCGTGCTGTGGGAAGCCCCCAGCCCTCTTCCAGGTGCCTTGTCTCACTCAACACCTCCCCAGCACACCCCCAAGGCAAGGCACTCGCTCATGAAAAGAAGCAAATTAAAGTGAGACCCATAGGTCATTATAAAGTCAACTAGTAACACTCATCTCCATGGCTGCTGCGGAGAAATGGGCTTGAAAAGGAGCATGAAGGCAACAGCCCGATCCTGCAGGATGCAAAACTGCCTTCAACTCTGCCGGGAGCTTTGTCTTGCTCTGCTGCTACTTGGTGCGTGCTTGGAGTTGGGTTTTTAGGGGCAAGAAAGCTCTAAGGAGCAAGAAGGCATCCCATGTGCAGGGGGCACAGGGATGGGATGGGATGGGATGGGATGGGATGGGATGGGATGGGATGGGATGGGATGGGATGGGATGGGATGGGATGGGATGGGATGGGATTGGAGGGGAGGGGATGGGAGGACGTGCTGCAGCCTTTACAGCCCCCCGCCACTCCGCCATTCACTCTCCCTGGGGTTATTTCTTCCCTGGGGGGACGGTGCTTGGCCAGGAGCAGGACTGACTCCCTGCAGGCACCGCTCCCGTGCAGACACAACCCTCACCAAAGCTCTTTCTTGCACGGCCAGGATGAACAAGCCGAGAGAAGGAATTAAGCCCTGAACCCTCCCAGGGGTGCTTGGGTCCGTGCTCCCAACGGTGACTTCTCCCAGCGCTGGGGTGGTAGGAAGGGTTGCAGTAAAAACCCATCTCCCGTTCCAGCCGTGCCAGGGACGGGGCTAAAACCCTCGGCGAAGACACAGCTCCAGGCATTTGTCCCCTACGTGGTCCCATCAGCCACGCAGACGGGACACCGCACACCCACCCCCCTGACCCCCCCATCTCCCCAGCAGTTGCTATACCAGCGTGGGCTGGCCAGAGCAGCCCCCGCTCAAACCAGCCTCCAAACCAGTTAGGCTAATGCAGGGGAACTCTGCCGTGCTAATTGCCATCAGGCTCCAATTTGGTGATAAAGGTTCATCTGCCTCCCGTGCACCGTGTTAGCCGAGGGACTGCGCAAAGGTCCCTCCACCCCGCTCAGCCGGCTCCCCACCTCCCTGGTGCTCACCCCATGAGGGTATTTTGGGGGTCTCCCCAGACTCCCCGCTCCGAGCGCCTCATCTGCAGACATTAACCTCACAAACGAGCAATTTCAGCTCTGAAGCTAAACCAGCACCACAGCAAACGCAGCCACCCCCAGGACAGCCCCCGCCTGCCCCACCCCGAGAGCAACTGCGGATTTTTGGGGTGAAACCACCACATCCTCAAGCCATCTGCATCCTCACAGCAAGGATGCAGCCCAAGCAGAAGCTTTCCACCCCAAAATCCCTGCACGCTGTGTCACCTATCCTCCCCCAAGCCCCACCGGAGCTCCCTGCAGCCAGGGCACCAAGGAGGAGACTCTCTCCTGGCAATATTTGGGGGAAGGGCAGCCCACCACCCACCCCAGGAGCCCATCGGCACGGCCAGGGTGGCCGCAGTCCTTCGGGGGGGGGACGGCGAAGGGCAGGGGAGCCGCAGGCAGGCGCCAGCCTCACCTCCGATGCGCGCGTTGTAGGCGATGCCCACGATGCAGTACGAGTTGTTCGCCGCCGCCGCCACCTCCCCCGCGCAGCGAGTGCCGTGCCTGCGAAGAGAAATCCCCCGTGAGCTGATGTCCCGTGGCAAAGGATCCCTCCAACCCAGCACTCGGAAATCAGCCAGTACAAGAAAAATGCCCCAAGAGCTGGAAAGCCCTTATCCAAAACCCGCAGCAAGGGCTGGGGGATGGAGGAAATGAATGCAGGAAGGGATCTGCTGCTTGCATTTTGCCCCTAAACGCAATCTGCTGTTTGCATTTCACACCTAGATGCAATTTGCTCTTTGCTTGTTGCACCTCGATGCAACTTGCTCCTTGCATCTTGCACCTAAATGCGACCTGGTCTTTGCATTCCTGTTTCCTTTCCACCTGTGCCCACCCCGCTTTATTTGAAGCCCAGAAAGCGCGTCCCAGCTTTGACACCTAAGCCACCCAGCCCGACTCACGTGGTTTAATCCCCGACCACGGCGAGGAACCCCTGGGTGCACCATTTGATGGGTTTGTTAGCAATTAGCGTGGTTGCCACCGGCTGGATTTGCATGAAGTGCAATGACTCTGTGCAAAGCCAGAAACGCAGCGTCCTTGGCAGTGCTGGGGACAGGGAAAGGCCACGGACCTGGAAGACACCCCAGGGCGGACACCCAGCCCTGGGGACTCCCCCACACCCCGGCCACACGGCCACAGGCTCCGCGGCAATCGGCATCACGTACTTATTCTCATTGCTGGCGTCGTAGCGCGGAGTCGGGTCGTGGTCGTTGCCGTTGACGTCGTAGCTTGCAAGAGGGTCCTGAAAACACGTTGCCACCGTTAGATTTGACTTACCAGCACAGTGCAGGACAAAGTGGCCTCCACAGCGGCGTGGTCCTGCTTCACCCGCAGCCGGCACGGTGACCAACAGAGCCAAGCCAGGCAGAAAACGCCATTTTCCCCTTAGTTTCCGATTATTTGCTCAGGATAAATAGTTTTGGGCTGCTGCCCTGCGTGTTTCCCAGGGGGAACATCCCTCTACGTCAGGGACAGCTCCTCTGAACCCCAAATCCTGCTGGGTCCAGCACTGTCCCCCCCCACCGCCGTGGCCATCCGGGGTTTGAGCTGGGGCTGAGTGGGTTCGTGCAGGTTTTTGGCTCTGCCCTGGTGAGCCGGAGGGAGGAGGCCACTTCCCAGGCAGCTGCAAAGGGAGTTTCCCCCAAACCCTCTTGTCTAAAGATTTTGTTTCCTTCTTAAAAACATCTTGAGCTTTAAAAAAACAAACCCTTTTCTTCTAAGCTGCCAACACATAGACTTAAGCTGCGTTCATACCCTAAAATTCTCCATAAATCACTGTGAGGACAAGCCCCAGCCCGTCCAGCCCCAGCCCATCCAGCCCCCCAGCTCACATAGTTTTGCAGGAGGTCGGGGTGGTTCCTCTCTATGCCGTCATCGAGGATGGTGACCACCACGTTTTTGCCGGTGTAGCCCCTCTGCCAGGCTGCCAGGACGTTCATCTCCGACCTGCAGCGACTGTTTTTATCGCCGCAGTGCTACGGGGTGGGGGAAACACAGCTGCAAAAGGGCTGCAACCCCATTCCAGCCCATCTAAGCCAGCAGCCAGGCTGGGAGTCCATTTAATCAACCCGAAAATGTATTTACATCCCACTTCCTGCCATATGACTTGTAGATTTGTTATAACTTGACTCCCCTGATCAAAGCCACCCAGCAGCAGTTAATCCAGGCAACGCTATCTCCCTATTATTCTTTTCCTCTTCCATTTCCAATACTGCGGGCTCTTTGGTTCTGAAGTGCTCATTTCCTTTCTGCGCTTAATTTCCAATGAATTTCCCTGTCAAATACAGATCAATGAAGCAAGCAGGAGAAAAATGATCATTTCCTGCAAATGGATGGTTGCAGCTCTTGGATGGGTACAATGCAGCGGTGCTGCTCCCAAGCCTTCGCTGCGCAGACCATAACGAGGGGCTGCTAATGATGGCGAAACACTTTAAACTATTCTCTCCTGTGCATTAATTTATGATTTCAAAATCCTGCTGCCAAGCACATTTGCTGATATTAAGGTTTTTCATTACCGGCTGGGCTGAGCAAAGACTGATGACACATTTGATTCAAAGCAAATTAACACCCCCCCCCCGCCCCGTAAAGCAGCGGTTCCTCACGGGGCAGCATGGGGGGGAGATACCCACCAGGTACCACATGTTGGGCCACACCGGGTCGTTGAAGGGCAGGGCGTGCGGCTCGCCTCGGGCCTGCCTCTTCACCCGCCGCTTCACCTCCTGCTGCTGCAGCCAGTCCACCTGCAAGCAGAGCCGTGGGTCAGCATCACCCGTGGGCGCAGAGCCCGGCGTCACCCAACGAAACGGGACGTGGGACGCAGAAGAAGCGCGAACCGCAGCCTGGACACATCCCAGCTCCGCCTCACGCTCTGGCAAACCCCTGTCTCCTTGGCCAGAGTCACTGAAGAGGTAGCAGCTCCATTTCGGGGGAGAAAGGATGGATGGATGGACAGATGGACAGGGCAAGCTCAGCTCTTTGGGGTCTCTGAGCCAGGGACCAGATTCCTCTCCCGGTGCAGCAAAACCCTTGAGCACAAATAACGTCGCCTCCAAGCGCGTGTCTAAACCCTCCCGGCTTAACGAAGCACGCGCTGGAGTCCCGCTGGAGACAAACCACATATTTCAGCGTTTAGTCAGTGTGTTGGACGAGGCTCAGGTGCTTGGCTTAATTTTGGGGCTGATCCTTCCCCCCCCAGCCAGGAGGCAGCAGCCGCAGCTCAGCCCTGGGACTTCACCGCCTGGCTCCAGGGCTGCTCATCCTTCCAGCTCCTCGCCTCCGGATAAAATAATAAAACTGGGGGCTTTACCCAAGCACGATGCACATTTCACAAAAATATGGGATGACCACACACGGGGCAGGTCTGGGGGCACGCAGCCAGCTCCAAAGAGGTGTTTTTGGCACCGGGGGCGGGCGGGGTGTCCTTGGGGCTGACCGCTCTGACATTTGTTTGCTTTTCAGCGGGGCATGACATGCAAAGAGATCAAATGGGAAACAAGCCGGAAAAGGCCGGGATTGGGAAACACCGGTGTTTGCCTACGCCACCACATGGGACCTGCCTATGGTGCTGGTTTGGGAGAAGCCATATCCCACTCCGGCAAGTGGTTTTCCCCCTAGACCCCTTATAGCCCACAAAAAGGGCTTTCCTGCCTTCAGCGTGGAGATGAAACTCAGGTTTATTGAAAAGAGATTGTAAAAACAATTTATAGACCAAATCTTTACACCTGTTCGTGCGGGGGGGAGAGGGAAGGCACCAGTTGATGAGCTGGGAGGGCTCTGCAGCACATCCCTCCTCGCCAGACGCTTTCTTCCCGACAGCTCAGTGCCTTTTGGAAACAGCAGAGCTGCTAGTGGGATGTCTCTATTCTTGTGACTAAGGTTTTGTAACAAAAAGAATAAAAATCCAGAGTGCGAGTACTTGTTGGGCTCATTTATGTGAAACTGTCAGCTGAACCAAGTTCTTCTTGCATGGTTTATAGCTTTCTGACTTGGATGGAGACGGATGGGGAGCTGTGAATATCAGAAACCTGACAGTTTCCAGCCTAGAGCCTGGTTTTTAAACATATATATTTTACAGGGAAAAAAAGTGTTGAAAGGGAAAAAAAAAAATATATATTTCACAGAAAAATGACTTTCCACGCTGCCTTGGCTGATGACAGCATGTTGCTTTGCTTATACAAGGATGGATTTAAGCATTGGAAGCAAAAATACAACTTCATACTCTAGTCAAAAAAAAAAACCCCACACAAAACAAAACAAAAAACATTAAATAGAGCATATGGGCCAAATACCCGGCTTTTCTCCTTAAAGCAGCACTCCCTGCCCAAGCCACAGCTATCACCCTTCCCTGCAGCTTCGGTGGAGCAGGAATGAAAGGAAGATGCAGGATTTTGCAGGGTTTTGCCAGGAGCTGTGGTGCCTCGCGGGGACGCCTTCATCTTAAACACGCTCCTGATCGGCCCCAGCCCCGCCGGCCGGGAGTCGATGGGGAAGTCTGGTGTGGACACAGAGAAATCAGCAGTTTAACGGCATTGACTTCAAGGGGGGTTCGCTAAATGGTTGTGGCTGGTGTGGGAAGACAACGGGCGAGCAACAAGGAGCCTGGGGCATCCCTGCAACGGCTCCCGCAGCTTGTGAAACTTGGATCGACTTCCATCACTCCTCCAGGGTGGGGGAAAAGCTCTGCTTGGAAATTAAAAAAAAAAAAAAGACAAAAAAAGACTTTTTGCTACTAGAAATGGCCAAAACTGTTACAACACAGTCCTGAGCCTGGGGGGTCCTGGCTGCATCCCTGCAACCCCGAATTAGCAATAATAAGGCAACGCTGAGTGGCACCAGAGGACCCCAGGAGGAGGCACAGGTACCATCGAACCCTTCGCCCTTGCTGGAGACAGAGTGGCCGCTGTTCATTTTCCCCTTTACTTCGGTATTTTCAGTGGGTGAGGCCCAGATCCAGCCACTCAGGGTAGCTCCAAGCACAACCAGCGAAGGCAAGGATGTAAATCCCTTTGCGGCTCCAGAAAAGCAATAGCCTGACTTATTCCAGTGGATGCAGAGGATTTTAAGCAGAGATCCAGGACAAACAAGATGCCTCCAGCACACATTTGCCACAAAGCACGGCAGAAATAATTTAGGTGGGGTTGATTTTGCTGTGGTGCATGGCCAGAGGCACAGAGACCGAGGCTGTGACATCCTCCGATGAGGATTAAGGGATGGGAGCAGCAAGGCTGAAGGCTCAAGCACTGCAAGGACCAACAGGAGCATCCCAGAGAGCGAGGAAAGTTTATGGCGATGAGAGCTGAAGTTGAGCCCGTACGAGGGGTGGCACAGCATGACATGACCCCGCTCTGCAGCCCATCGCACCCCCACGTCTCTCACTCTTGCCACCACAACCTGCCCCCAAAATTGCTGGGTTGGCTACGTCCCTCCTCCCTTTCCGCCACCTGCCATGTTGCTTGGCTCATACCAGCCCCAAATGGAGCAGCCATGGGGTCTCTTGGAGCAAGAGGGGATCTCAGCAGCAGCGTGGTCCCACAGGGACCAGGACCCTGGGTGCTGCCCTGTGTTTGCAGGGTCTCACCCTTCCCCAGCCACCCACATCCTCAGGATGGAGGGCTTGGCCATCCTCCTCTTCCCAGGACCTGACCTTCATGCCACTGACCCCTGCAGCAGAGCAAACCGATAAATAATGATGCTGGAAACAATAGCCCCTGGAAGGCACGAACCACCCAACATCTGCAAATGATTGGATTTGCTGGTTCTTCGGGATTTCTGCAAGATTTGTTTCCACATTCGCTATTCCAGCTCGCATTTCCTCATGCCTCGAGGTGATGTTTTCCTGCGCCAGCCAGCCGGTGCCATCCGTGAAGAGACATCTCCAAAACGACTTGCAAATGCGCATGGGAGAGGGGGAGAGACAGCACATGCCAGAAGCCTTGAACTCCAAGTGATAACGAAGGATTAAGAGAACGGGAGCTAATTGCTCTAGCATGCCGCCCATAGAGCAAGGTAAGGTAAATGTTAATAAGAGTAAAAGCCCATCGATTTGGTTTGCATTATAACTAGACTCATTTAAATTGAGGTATTTCAATTGCAAAGCTGAATGCAGCATTTGCTGGGATGCCTGTGCACCTCCCCGAGGGCAAACAGCTTTAATTAGAGCCAAGCACACTTCCAGGACACCCACACTCCCCTCGCTGAGGTTTCGCCCGCCAGAAACGCAGCCACGCGTGTGCCTCCTCAGAAATGTGCTACAGACCCTGTCCAAATATTTAACAGCAAATCTCTCCGGAAAGCTGGCTGGCTGGGGAAAGCAGGGCTGCCGTGTGGGTCTGGAGAGATGCAGATGGGATGTTGTGCTGAATGGGATGGAAAGAGCACCCCGAGGGTGGTCAGGAGCACCCCAAGGGTGGCTGGTCAGCGGTGGAAGCACCAGCAGCTTGCTGCAGCACGGGCACCTTCATTGCAATGGCTTTTTCTGCATTTATGTCCCCCTCTCCTCAAAAAACAGATCCTTCCCCCACATTAGTCCTTCCCTTGCCTTGCAGCAGTAGCATCTCACAAGGTTTGGGCGCCAGGTGGAGCTGAGAGAGGAGGAAAACCGAGGCAGAGCCACAGCCCTTCCCCACCACCCCAAGCCCAGCACCCCCATGTCCCGCCTGTCCCTCCCTGCCGCCTTCCCCCCTCCTCCCCATCACTTTTGTCAATTCAGCTGCGCTGAAAATCCCTTCGGATGCTTGCTCTAGGAAAAAGCAATGCAGAGCTATTGCCAAAGATTTCACACATAGCAACCATTGAGGCAGCGAGTGTTGTGGCAACTGGATCAACACCCCGAGCATGCAACAGCCTTTCTATCCTGGAAGGCTTTTTTCCTCCCCTTTTCTTCCTCCCGGCTTTCAGGCAGATGTTAGCGTTTAGTCACTTCTAAGCATTTTTCATCACCGACCACCATACCCATGTCCAATGAGTCACCCCACGCGTGCACACGGCTGCAGCTCAAGGGCAACATGTCATCACAAGATGCTTGGGCTCACGCTTGACCCAGACCAAGCCAACGGGCTCCTCCAGGGGGGGTTGGGAAGCAGAGACCCCCATCCCACTGGCCCCCACAGAGGGACGCCGGGCTGCCCAGCCCCATACCTTGGGGTCCATGCGGAGAAAGTTGTGTGGTCCCCGGCTGCTCAGCGTCGAGCGCTTAAATGTCTTGCTGTGGTGAAAGTGGTAGTAGTTTTCCAAGCTCCCGATCTGCAAGAAGAGAGGGTTTTCTTTTAAAAACAAACAACAAAAAAACAAACAACAAAAAAAGATTTTTTTCCTGTGGTTTCCCCCCATTTCAGTGCTGGCAGCATCCCTTCATGCATTGGTGCAGCTGTGCCCCGCACCACAAATCACTTGCTCACACAAAGCTCCCTGGAAAAGCCAGGGTTCAGGGATGCAGGATGCTGGCACGAACCCCAGCACCACCGCCGTGGCAACCAGCGCTGGTGGCCGGACACGGCACCGGCCCAACAGAGCCCGGAAAACATTTTTATGAATTTTTTTCACTCATAAAAATGCATCTTTGCAAACTGCCTTCCACCAGCTCCCGCGCTGAAATCATGAGCTAAAAATGAGCTCAGCGGCTGCGGCGGAGCCAGGAGAGCTGTGCCTCATCCTGCTGCCTTTCCCCACCCGATGCTCCGGCTTCACCCCGGCAGCAAGAACAGCCCCGGTAAGGAGAGGTGAATGTGATCCCTGCTAGCCCCTGGGATGCTCCTGGGAAGAGCAGGGTATGAAAGGCTCAGCCTGCAGCCAGGGATGGCAGCAGGAGGGGTCCAAAGAAAAAAATAGCACCAAGCAAACCAACTACCCCTCCCCAAGGAGGTGTAACACATGGCCCAGCCTAGAGTCCCTCCCCAGCAGTCAGCACAGCCCGGGAGAAAAGGCAAGCTGGGAAAGGCTCCCTTCAGCTCGGGGAAGCCCCACGTTCCTCTTTTACAAGTTTTTGCCCTTGTTTTTTTTCTTGTACAGAGCTGAAATGTCCCATATCTGCGGGAAAACACCGTGCCAGCCGCGCCACCCTGCCAAGTCCCGGAGTGGTTGCCCTGCCTCCAGCCCTCTCATCCCAGCAGCTGGAGACATCCTAACTTCTCTTATTCCACCCCAAAAGCACGGATGAAATCCTGGGGCTATGCAACAAGACGGGAGATCTCAGCCAGGGACCGTGGGATGAGCATCCCATGGGGATTCAGAGCTGTACGGATGGCAATGACCCAAAAGCTGCACTCACTGGCATGCAGCTCCCAGGTCACACAATTTTGGTACAAATCAGGTCTCTGCTATAAATTCCCTTTTCCCTGAGGTTGGTTTTCATTCCCTCCAAAAAACCTGGCCCCCAGCCAGGAGCTGGATGCAGCGGGGAGGCAGTGGCAGTCCCTGTGCCAGGGCAAGCCATGCTACGAGCCCCCATCTGCGAGCCAGGGTGATGTCCCTGAGGCCACGGGTAACCCAGGGGCCAGCGTGACACCCCCGAGGCCAGACCGCTGCTGGCTGCAGTGGGACAGTAGGGGAACAAACAGGTTTATCCTGACCAGATGCTGAAGCAGATGATGACAACTACTTACATCTTTATCGCACTTAATACCTTCAGACGTGCCAGTGCCTCTTACGAGCATTAAATATTTAATGAGTTTCGTTCTGCCTTTTATGCCAGGATGTCATTTCACTGACTTTACTGCCATTAGTGTGATTTTTGTAATTTGTTTCCACTTAAGTTCGTTTAAATCCTCTCCACCACCACCTCCGCCTTTCGCTTTTCATTACAGCATAGCTGGGCATTTTCTTTAACCCCTACATGCAAAACAGTTCCTCATGGCAATCTGCGTCTGGCTTTTAAAACCCATTCCTCAAATCCATTCGTATTTAGGAAAGAGAAGGAAGGTGCTCCAACCTCCCCACGTTTTAGGCAAACCTTGTGCGAGGCCACCCTGCCTCTTGCTCACTCTGCCTGGAAATCCTGATCCCGCAGCCCGGGTGGTTCAGCTCTACAACTGCCGGCTCAGCCTGCAGTTTGCAGGGTTATAATATTCAGTTTATTCCCATCTCTGGTCCCTCCGGCACTTGTCGCAACAGAATCATGGTCTATAAACAAGCATCAGTTGAAGAAGTGCTTCTGTTCCCCACCAGTGAAGGCACGGGGCTTTTTGGAAATAAATGCAAAATTACCAGGAGATGCAAATCAGCAAGAGGACGGGCAGGGACGTAACCCCTTCCTTGGCTCTCTCTGGTGCCTGGTGAGAGCAGCAGAAGCACCCTGTGCCCCAGGTTCTTTATTTATTGAAGGAAAAATAAGGAAAAGCTTCTGAAGGTGGGGCTAACTTGAAAGCTGGCCCCACTCTGAGCTGAGGTTGACCTCCAGAGGCCCCCTTCCACCTAAGCTATTTTACGGAGAAAAATCCAAAAATGCCATTTTTTTTTTTTTTTAATGGCAGAGCGTTTGCTCTCCTCCTTGAGGTCAGTCAGCTCAGTGAGGGCTCTGCAACGCAACCCCTGGGGATGGGAGTGCTGGAGACATCCAAGAGAGTTGGGTCTTCTGTGCACAGCACCAGCGAGGACACAGCCCCATGGCCACCGTGATGGGGATGCTGGACAACCCAGCGGAGCACCCAAGAGACATGCAGCAAGGACTTCACCAAGGGCTGATCCTTCCTGGCTACCTAGACGAGCAAGGGTACCCATCAGCTCCTGACCAGCCAGAAGACAGCTGCCCATGCTGAAAGGTCCCAGCTCCACCGCAGGGGAGATAGTCCAGGTTGCCACCAACTGCAGGTACAAAGCCCACCTGGCCGAAGCCCAGGAGACCACGCCGAGCAGCTCCAGACGCGCTCATGCCCTCCCCAAGCGCATTTACAACTGTCAACCTTGATTTTTTTGGACATCTAACTTCTGCTGAGAACGTGCACAGAAGGTTCTCATTTTCACAAGGATCGATTTTAATTTTCCCAATTGATTTGCAGTTTTGGGCTGAAGTTTCAGAGGAAACTTGAGATTTTTTTGAGGCAACTTGAACTTGTACCTCAACAGAAACGCGGTGGTTTTCTTCCCCTCTGTTAACTGAGGCGGAGGAAGCCTTGGCTGGTGCTGCTCAGCTGGGCTGGGCTGCAGGTAGAGCAAGCCAGAAGCAACATGAATGCATTTTGCACCCTGCAATGTCACTATCACTACAGGTGTCAATGGCTTTGCTTTCAAAAAAACCACGCGCCTGCCAGTGTCATCCAGCCAAATGAGGAAGAGTTTGAAGCTGAAGGAGCTACTCGTGGCCCTGACAGGACCCAGGTGGTTAAAGAGATGTGGAGATGCACGGCAAAAGGATGAAAAGCAACAAGTTGCAAGGGGAAAAATGCTATTTGGGTATAAAGAGAGTAATTCTTTGGGTAGGGTGGTAACACCTGGGGCCTGGGGAGGTGGTGGGATCTCCATCCTTGGAGAGCTTCGAATCTTACCCGGCTGAGGCTCTGCACAGCCTGACTTAGCCCCAAAGCTGATTGAGGGGGTTGAACCAAAGACCTCCAGAGGTCCTTGCCAGCAGGAATTCCTCTACAAATATGGTCCTTAACGGGGTTAACAAGAGGTATGATTGCAAGGGTGTCAAGGGTTGAGGCTGGGTTGGCCACTAACGAATGACAGATGCTCTTTATTAACCCCCCTCCCTCCCAGAAGGTGACAAAGGACCTTTAAACCAGGACAAAAGGGGTTGGCCACCTCCTGATCTCCTTTTCCGTTCCACTTTTTCCCTCCTCCCCCAAATCTCAGTGCTGCCTGCAAGCCCCCCCACAATGGCACCTCATGCATCACCAGCCAGAGCCGAGCCCAGTGCCTGCCCCTGCCTCATTAACAGCCATTCGTATTTCAAGCAGGTTCAAGATCACTTGTAGCCAATGAGACATGGCAAAGGAGAGCTTTTTGGGAGCTGGACACCACCAAGGGCAGCATTAGAACCCACCAGGGCATTTCCAAGCCCATTCCATCCCTACCCATCACAGCAATGTCTTCCAGCATCTCACCCAAACCCCTCCACTTCTGCAAAGTGCAGCTGCATTGGCGCTGGTGTCCTCCAAGGGGACGGATCCAGCTGGGGAGGCTGTGACTGCTCCCCTCCTGGGGACACCATCCATCCCCATCGGGGACAACAGCTCCAATGGCTGAGCTCCTGCCTTTGGGAACACCACTCTCAGGTGGTCACGGCCGGATTCAGCCCAGTAAGGACCAAGCCCAAGGCTGTGAGGACACCATCACTCCAGCATCCCCCAGATAACAAGAATCCAGGAAAGCCCCAATTCCAGCCCAAAATGAATCCTGTCCACCTCCTGCGCTGACAGCTAAGACTGCTGAGGACATGTAAGCCCTCCCGAAACTTACAGCGTCAGACATCACACAAGGAAAAATTCATATAAAACCTGTTACCAGGATAGGAACTGGCTCATCACCACCCCCAGGACAGCGGTGGAGACACTTCCCGGGGCAGGGGCACCGCACAGCCCTCACAGCGCCCTCAGTCAGGGCCTGTCCCACCTCACCCTAGCACAGCACGGTGAACGGAGACGGGTGGGGAGGAACGAGCAGGAATTTGGGGGCATGAAGGCTTTTCCTTTTGTTTAATAGTTTGTGCCACTTAAGTAGAAGTTGCTGCAAGTGATTCCCCAAGGGAAATGTCACTCTGCTGTGACCGAGAAGGGTTTAAGGGTGTCTTGGTCCATGGGTCAGGCATGGGAACACGCTGGGACAGCTCAGACATGGGGCAGACACCAGAGTGTGCAACCCCCAGCTATGCCCTTCTCAGCCAGGAGCGTGTCAGGAGCCCCTGGGATCGTATCTCGGAGGAAAAGAGGTCACCAGCCACCAACACAGGGCTGAGCCTCCCTTGCACCCAGTTGGGACGCTCCATGACTGTCACTTCTCCTCCTCCCTCGCCATGTGGGACTCCACCACTTGCCTTCACCCAAACACCTCCCCAGGGCAGGGCGATAACCCCTTGGCAGGGTTTTCCAGCAGGTTTTGTGCAGAATTAGGCTCCCTGGGAAGGCACATCTCACCGGGGACAGTGCTGTCCCAGGCAGCCCCACAAGCAGAGGATGCAGCAGGGGAAGCTGGGGGTCCCCACGGGGCTCAGCACTCCATGAAATCCCAAGCACAACACAGCAAACTTCACCCACGAGTGCATGCTCACAGGGAAAGTGGTTCCTTGGGGCTTGGCCCTGGATAAACTCCTGTGGGAAAAGCCCCAGGAGTTCAGGGGAGCCGGAGAGCTGGAGAAAGGGTGTTGAGAGCCGCTGGGGAAGCCCCAGTGGTGCACGAGCTCCCAGCATCCGCGGGAAAGGCAGGAGCCAGGAACACCCTGATGCAACCACAGAAATATTTCCCTTGCTCTCCAGCCTGCGCTGGGCTGCCCCGGGAAAGGGCTCAGGGAGGAGGGATGGATGCTCCGGTGGGGCCACGTTGTGCCCACGGGCCAAATACCTCCAGAGTCACAGGGATGAGCTCAGGAGAGCTGGGATGCCAGCAGGGAGCAGATGCTCCAGTGGGGAAGGGACACAGCAAAGCCCTGAACCAGGAGCTGACGGTAGGCTGATGCAAATCGGGAGAGTGGGAAGCTCAATCAAGATCTTCTCTGCCTGAACAGGGATAAACACTGAAAAGCCCTTTGGGTTGCACAACCACATTTGCCCAGCCCTGTGATAGAGGCATTTGAGTAATACAAGTGATTTTCTCCTCGGTGGGATGAGAGCCGAGCACAGCAGGTAGGAGACAGAGGGTGGGAGGTGAGGGGTTATCACCCACGGAACGTCACAGACACCAGTGGAGGGGACAGTGTCACTGAATCAACCTTCCCCCCCCCCCCAAAAAAAAATATTTGTTTACGCAGCACCCCATGACTTTAATTATACTTAAAAGCAGGGTTGCGATATAAAGCAAGGTTATAATTTATAGTCCAGGAGACACCTTGGGCAGGAAGACAACCTGAAGTGCCACCCAGCCAGAAAAGCGCTGAGCAGCCGGACAAACTCCGGAGGAAACTCCGAGGACACCAGCCCACATGTGGGTTTACAGAAAGGATGAAGAAATTGAGGAGAAAAAAAAAAAAAAAAAAAAGAGCTGCTGTGCTGAAAGTCGCCTTTGAGCCACCCGTGTGCTGCAGGGGATTGAAAGCAAAAGTTCTCCGTGTTCCCAAAAACCTCCGATAAACCCGAGCCAGAGAGTCCAAAGTTTCTTAAATCCACAAACGCAACTTTCCGGGATGGGAGGAACTTGTGCAATCCCCCGGGCGGCGGGGGAGCGGGCTGAGCGGGGCGAGCGAGGGCACCCCGGGGGGCTGCCCGCCCGCCCCCCGCGGCCAAAGCGCTCCGCCAGCATCGCTCCATCGTCCTCCTCCCCACCGCTCCGGGGGGGGCTCACGGGGCTCCTCTCCCGCTCCTGAGACCCCCAGCATCACCCCGGTCCCGGGAGACCCCGCAGCTCTGCGGGACCCGCAGCCCCTCTCCGGTGCCGGGAAGAGCCGGCAGCTTCCCGAAGCTTCTCGCACCTCCAGCGTGAGACCCCCGGCAGCTCCCCGGGGCCGAGGTACCCCCGCAGGCTCCCACTATCGGGACTCCCGGCAGCTCCCCGGGACCACCGGCGCCTCTCCTGTCCCGGGACCCTCCCACCGGTTCCCGGTGCACGTCCCCCGGCAGCTCCCCGGGATCATCGGCGCCTCTCCGGTGCCGGGACCCCCCGGCAGGCTCCCAGTGCAATTCCACCGGCAGATCCCCGGGACCCCCGGCGCCTCTCCGGTCCCGGGACCCCCCCCTGAAGGTACCCGGTGCACGAACCCCATAATCTCCCCGGGACCCCCAATTCCACCGACAGCTCCTCGGGACCACCGGCGCCTCTCCGGTCCCGGGACACCGCCCCCCGCAGGCTCCCGGTGCACGTCCCCCGGCAGCTCCCCGGGACCACCGGCGTCTCTCCGGTACCGAGACACCCGCCCCCGGCAGGCTCCCAGTGCAATTCCACCAGCAGCTCCCCGGGACTCCCTGGGCCTCTCCAGTCCCGGGACACCACCCCCCCCCCCCCCCCAGGCTCCCGGTGCACGTCCCCCGGCAGCTCCCCGAGACCCTCTTCACCTCTTCGGTCCCGGGACCCCCCACCCCCCCCCCGCAGGCTCCCGGTGCAATCCCACCGGCAGCTCCCCGGGACCCCGACAGCTCCGCAGTCTCGGGACCCTCCCCAGGCTCCCGGTGCAAGCCCCCCCCGCCGCCCCGCAGCCCCCCCGCTCCCGCCCTCCCCCCGGTCCCCCCCTCCGCGCTGCCCCTCACCTGCCCCAGGCTGATGTACCCGTAGGCGGCGGCGAGGCGGGCGGCCTCGGCGGGGCCCCCCCGCACCCGCACGGCCCAGTGGTTGGTGTAGAGGGTGCGGGAGGGCTCGGCCGCCGCCCCGCTCCCGCTCAGGGCCAGCGGCAGCGCCAGGGCCAGCAGGCAGAGGCGGGCGGGCGGCGGGGCGGCCGCGCTCCCCGGGCCGGGGCCGGCTGCGGCGGGCATGGTGCGCTCCGCGGTGCCGAGCTGGGCGGAGCGGGGAGCTGCGCCTTTTAAAGCGGCCCCGGAGCCCGGCGGGGGCGGGGGGATGCTCCTGGGAAAGGGGGGGGGGGCGGGGGGGGGGGGGGTTGGGGGGGCAGGCGGAGGCGGCGGGGAGGGCCCGGCCGGGCGGTAGCGCTGGGAAAAACGGATGCCCGGCGGATGGGGAGGCGCCCGGGCACACTCCCCCCCCCCCCCCCGCTGCCTGCCGCCGGGCATCCCTCCTGCGACCCTCTTCCAGCTCTGCTGCGTGGCGGCTGCTGCCCCCCGGAAACCCCCCTGTACCCCCCTGCAGCCCCCCTGCGTGCCGCGGTGCAGCTCCCCGGACAACTCCTTGTATGTCCCTGGACAACCCCCTGTGTCCTCCTGCGCCCCCCCCCAACCCTGCGTGTCTCCGGACAACCTCCTGTACCCCCCTGCATCCCCCCTGAATGTCTCCAGACAAATCCCTTTACCCTCCTGCATCCCCCCTGAATGTCTCCAGACAAACCCCTTTACCCCCCTGCATCCCCCCTGCACGTCTCCGGACAAACCCCTGTACTCCCCCCCCCCGCCCCGCATCCCCCCTGCGTGCCCCGGTGCTGCTCCCCGGGCAGCCCCCACCACATCCCTCTGCACATCCCGGCACTGCCCTCCGGGTTTCTCCCTGCGCCCCCTGCATCGTCCTTTGCGCCCCCGCATCCCCCCCGGGCATCCCCCCTGCATCCCCCTAGGCAGCCCCTCATTCATCCTCTCAGCTCTGCTCCCCAGGTAGCCCCCTGCACCACCCCGGACAGACCCCCCCCCCGCATCCCCCCTGCATACCCTCAGCCAACCGCTCATGCATCCCCTGGCTCCCCTCCCTGGGTAGCCCCCTGCACCCCCCCTGGACAGTCAACCTGAACCCCCTGCAACCCCCTGGCACCGAGCCCTGGGCATCCTGCCTGCATCCTCCCCATCCCCCATTCCCCCTGCATCCCCCCAGGCAGCCCTCACACCCCCAGCCCTCTACACCACCCCCCACAGGCATCTCCCACTGCACTTCCCCCCTGCATCCCTCCAGCGCTGCCCCCCACATCCCCTGGGCATCTCCCCTGCACCCACGCCCCCATGCCGCCAAGGCATCCCCAACACCCCCCAGGCAAACCGTTGCCAGCTCCTCATGGCCTCAGAGGGGAATGACCAAGAGGGGCTGGCTGATGGGCAGGATTTTGGGGCAAGCCTGGCCATGGTGGGCACAAGAGGCACCACAGGGACCTGTGGGCGCGGGCAGAGGGGCTGGAACGCTGCCTCTGCCTCCCATGGATGCCATTCGGGGGACGGCAGAAAGCTCGTGGGATATCAGAAAATGGGCTTTGTTCGGGAGAACGCGGCGGCGCACACAAAGGACAGGCTCAGGAGCGGGTCAATGATGCTCTGTTCCACAGCCCTCCCTGCCAGCGCGGGCAGAGGCCTGTAGAAAGCCAGCAACTGCCCAAAACGAAGTGATGTTTCACTTGCATCCCATCAGAGCTTCACCTACATCCCATCAGAGCTTCACCTACATCCCATCGGAGCTTCAGAAATGCCCCTGTACAGTGAGCTGTGCCAGGCATTGCGGCTGCAGCCACAGGCCTGGGACATCCTGGGGGCAGCTGTAATTCCCGGAGTCAGTGTCGTCTATTTTCCAAGCCCTAAACACATTTGAGAGGTATTTGGGGCACAAGCCCCGGCTGCCAACCAAAGCCCTTACAAGATGCCCTTGCAGCTGCCCACAGCCCCATCCATCTGAATGCAAACACCTTCCCAAGCCCCAAACAGCTTTGCAAAACCCACCCAGGTGCAGCCCCCGGGCAAGGGAGCATCCAGAAAGCAATGCCAGCAGCAGGGAGGGGGCCTGGGGTGGGCGGAGGGAGGCACTGAGCGCATCCCGCATCCCATCGCTGGAGCTGGAGGGGAAGATGGCCATTGGTTTGTACAGGCCCCGCCATCGGTGACAGCCTGAGTTAACAGGAAAGCCCTCCCCCCAGCTCAGCAGCAAGATTAAACCAAGGGAAATTTATGGGGAGAGTGTTCTGCATCAGACAGGGCCAAAATCCTCCGGCAGCCCCTGCGCTGGGCTGGGTCTGGCCCATTTGCAGGCAGCAAATACATGGGGAGGGGTAGATAGAGGTGAGCCCCCACGCCAGCAGCAGGCTCGTCCCGTGCAATTAAAAGTATCGGCAAAATGTGGATTCGGAGGGTTTCTGCGTGCAAACAGAGTGCGAGGGTGGGACAAAATGCTGTCACGGGCAAAGGGGAGTTGGGTGGCTCGCAGTGCCCGTTGTAAGCTGTCACTCGTGGAAACCACTGTGAGCATCACTCGTGGCACGTGGGAATGCCGGAGCCACATGCTGGGGATGCTGGAGCCTTGTGCTCACGTTAGGGCTCATCATCCCAAGCACCCTCGCAGGGCCACCCCACGTGCTGCCCGGGCAGAAGCGGTGGCTTTGTTCATGGCCGTTTCTTCTGATTAGGCAGCGAAGGGTGGTTTCCACCAGTACAAGCACACTGCAAATCCAGTCCTTATTTCCCATCTGGTCTGTGGGCTTTTTCTCAAGTTCCCCGTTGGTTAAGGTGCATGAGATGACGGGCAGGGCTGGTGGGTGCTGTGTGAGCTTCGTGTGCGATGCACATTGAGAGGGACGCAGCAGGGCCGAACCAGAGGAAGAACCGATGAAACAAACCCCATCCCTTCTGTCTTGCAACATTCACCTCGCTCTGCTGGGGAAGGTTGGCGGGGGCTGCGAAGGAGAGAAGAAATACCACCACCGGGAGCAGAGCAGGAGAAATGGACTCCGGTGGCAGTAGGGAGGGTTTAGGGTTTGATGAGGGGAAAGCCCCTGGAGGGCCAGGCTGAATCCGTGCCCGGGAGCACTCTGCATCCCACTGCAACGGTCCCATGGGCAACAAAACCCAGAAGCATCCTGCATCCCAAACCTTACATCCCAAGGGCATCGACCACAACTCCCAGTGTATCAGCCTGTGGGATAGTTGTTGGTACTGGTAAAACCCTGTGCCCTGTCATGGGTCCGGCGGTGCCTGGCTCAGCCTGCAGTCACGGGTGAGGCGGGTAAGAGCTTGGCCCAAGCACTGGCTGCAATTCTGGGACCCGTGTTTCAGTGCTCCCTGGTCCCTGCACCGCTCCTGCCCCTCTCCTGCTGGCATGATTTCGAAATTCAGAGTGTAGCCCCTTATGTCCTGGATGGCAGTTTTCCCAGCCAAGCCCACAGGATTTGCCAGGGGTGTCATGAAAACCAGACTTTGTCCCCACACGCTTTGCAATGGATGTAGACTAAGGCAGAGGCTCCGTTTTAACTTTTTTCCTGGGATTATTTGAAAACCTGCAGAATTACTGCGAGATGCGGGCGACGCAATAAATTTCGCGAGCCGCGTGGTTAAACAGAAGCCGCTGCAAAGACAGCAGGGAGAGAGGCACTGCTGAACCAGTAACGTTCAAACCCTGCTGAATAAAATTTATAATAATCCTGGCAGTTTTATATCCGTCCATGAATTGCAGTTAAAATCCCAGCACGTACCATGCACGTCGCTTCGTACGGCAATAAGACTACAGTGAAGAGTTTTAGCAGGATGGAGCTGGATGAGCAGAGGAGAATGTCGTTAAACCCTGGTTCTTTGAAAACCGAGCCCTTCTGTGTCTTTTTAAGGCAAGTTCAGAAAAGGAAAGTGCAAATAAAGCACCCGAAAGCTGCTATTTTTTGCAGGGGTGGGATGGCAGGGCTGGCGCTGGGCTGCCTGCCCTGGGCAGAGGGACCGTCATCCCACCCCTGCCTGCGGCCACGGGGCAGGCGGAGGGAGCGGGGCAGCGGGAGCTGCGCCTCTGCGTGCTGAAGTGCAAGAAGTTAAGCAAACAAAAGTCGTTTTGCAAACACACACACGGCCCAGAGGTGCCCCTGGGGTGCCAGGACGGGACGGCCGCTCGGCTCGGAGCCAGCCGGCCCTCCAGCGTGGCTGGTGGGAGCCGCCCAGCGAAGCCCCACAGGGTCGTGGGAGCTGGGGTTTTATCCTTTGCGTGATGAGGGCCTGTCGATGCGGAGATTACAGCAAAAATCAGGTTAAAACCCATTTATCTGACCTGAGCACAGCTCGTGCTCGACGTCCCAGGGACGTGCAGAGGCGTGAGCGGGGCCACCGCAACGCCGGTGGCTGCAAACCTGCCCCGGCTGGAGAGCCCAGCAAAGCCCAGCCACGCAGCTGCGTGCGGTGGTTAACAAAGAGCAGGCGGTAATTAAACCAGCACACCTGGAAATAGCTCTTTCTGTAGCTCCCAGGCTTAACCAAATGAGTGAAATTTGCACTGGCATAATTAAAGCGATGTGGTTCGTGATCTTGTCTGCACGGGGGAGTTACTCTGCAGCTTGACTCTTTGCTCTCCAGTGAAAGCCCACGTGGAAAAACCCCGGCTGGCTCCAGTTCTGGCCCCTGCACAGCTCCAGCACTGCCTAACCCCACCTCTTGCCATCATGGTGCCCATTAACACCAGCCCATTAACACCAGTTCATTAACACCAGCCTTCAAACCAGTCTGGCAGCCCGATGCCTCCAGCATCATCCCGCAGCCGCCCCCGCTCACTCCCGGCACACGCAAAGCGCGGGGCTCACAGCCGCCGTCACTGCTCCCGTCCAGAGACTTGTAAACCTGAAGGAGAAATCAGTATTTTTGCATTTATATTCACGACTCTCGAATATTCTTCTTTTCTCCGCTTGTCCTTTTAGGTGTTAAAATAACCCCAGGCTCACTAGCAACCAGCTCGCTTGGTCTTGGTCTTGCTAATGGTGAAATCCTGCAGGCGAGTGAGCTGCCCGCGAGGCTTACCAGCAGAAAATAAGATTTGGAGCCTCTGTGGAGCGGCATCCCCACGGCTGATGTGTCACGACAGCACGTGGGTGCTGGCAATGCCACCGCCACTGCTCAGCAGCCACCGGCTTTGCAGCCGAGAAACCCCTGGGTGAATTCCCAGGAGAGTCATGCTTGATGGAAAAATGTTGCCCCTGCCTTTTTGCTTTCCTTCCTAAATCTGGATTAAACTGCTTTCAGGCTGAAGAGGTGACGTCAAATGTGATGGAGAGGAAGGAGGGGACGTGGTGGAGGAAGATCCGGGGAGGTGGGGGACGAGCAGCAGCTCTGTGCTGGTACTCAGCCCTGGCTGCGACAAGCCAGTCACGGGGAAACTCATTTCAAAGTGCCTGAAACACCCATTTTGGAGATCTCCGATCCCTGGCTGTTCTTGGTGAGAAACGGGGAGAATTACAGAGAAAAAAGGGCTCCTGCGAGGGTGGAAGAGCCCAAAACCATGGAGATGACCAAGGAGGGATGTGCTAATGGTTTTCTACCATCCAGCTTCTCTTCCAAACACTGAACTCAGCAGCAAACGGGATTTAAATTGGAGATTAAAGAGGCCACTGAACTCGATGATACACTCAGGGTACGGAGAGCGGAGCATCCCCAGCGCAGAGGTTTTTGCTGTAATTAGACCAACATCTGTCTGGCAACGGCCGGGGCTTGCGCAGTCGCTGCGCTGCTCCAGGTTGGGTTGAACATTTCCCGCAGGCTCCTCCTGCTCCGCTTTTCTGCAATTTCAGAGAAATCTGGATTTTTTTTTTTTTTTTTTTTTCCTATCTGAGACATTCTTCCTCTCCGAAAAGATTAAATCTTGACTGTCAGGAACTGGTGTAGCGGGCAAGAAGGTTTCCCAGACTAGTCAAAATGTCATCCTGGTAAAAATGCTAGTAATAAAAAAGAAAAAGAAAGGGCCCACTATGGACTGAGGCCTGTAAAAATATCCAAAAGATGGATCTGGAAGTTCAGAAACAATTGAAGCTCAGCAGCAAAAGGGCACTCTGGGGACTGCCAGGCCCAGCACAGACATTCACGGGGGGGGGAAATCAGTAAGTTAAAAAAACATTGCCTGTGTGCTTGGGCTTGAATTAAAAGGGAACAAAACCAGACTTCTTCACCCATTTCGAATAGTTTTGGGGTTTATTGTTATTTTGGAAACTAAGGCAAGGAAGGAAATGCCCAAGCGAGGGGTGGTGCGGTGGGGAGATGCTCCAGCTCCTGCTGCATCCCTGTGGAGCTGCACTGGGGCTGTCCTGGCTCCCACCCGCTGTGTTTTGGGATTGATTTGGGTGCTAGAGGGTTTATCCCCAAGGAGAGAATGCTGGGACAGGGAGGGGACCCCCAGGGTGTGTCCTGGTGGCACCCATCCCATGGACACCACCCGCACGTGGGGTAGGAGTCCTTCCTCCTCCCCTCCTGATCCCCACCACCATCGCACTTCATCCGAGAGCACTGTGCCGGGGAAAAGAACCGGAGCCAAGAGGGAGCTGGTAATAAACCCGGGCCAACCCAACCCCACCCCTGGAATAGCAGGTCTTGGAAAAGCCGGTTACGCCAGTGCCGCACCGGGGCCGTGTCATCGCTGTGCGGGGGGAGGATATTTCTGCCCCCCCCCCCCCCCCCCCGCCAAGGAAGCACCGCTCTTACTGTCAGGCTGGTGGCTCCAGGGCTGAAATTGGACTGGAAAATTGGATTCTCACGAGGGCTGGGGGTCACCAGGAAGGGATGGCCGCTATCTGCTCGCCGTGATGGCTTTGTCAGATCGAACGCAACTCTCTTACTTCATCCCCAGGCTGCCTGATGTCCCCAAGGACCCGGCTGTGACTGGCACAGGTTGAGACACCACCACCACCACCCCCCCCCCCCACTGCATTTTCACTCCCCAGCAAACCCCGTTGCACTGGAGCAAGCGCCAGGAGCAGAAACGTGCAGGGAGAGAGACGAGCCTGGGGGGGGGAGAGATGCAAAGATCAAACCAGCAGCGATTTCAAAATAAAATCCGGCAGCCCAGGGGAAACACGGCGTGTCCTTGCCGAGGCTATCATTTATGCCAATTAAAAAAAAAAAAAAAGAAAAAAAAGAAAAAAAAAATTGGCATGGCACGAAGGAGAGCTGCGTGGTATTTCCTGAAAAGGGCGTGGGGAGCATCCTTGGAAAGCCTTCCCTGCACAATGTGCTTGCTGTTTCCAGAAAAATAAAGCTTGCTGTGACCCACCTGTCCTCGAAAAGCAGCTATTTAGGGCTGTAACATGGTCAGCCCGGAGTCAGTGGCTGGGTCTGTCCCGACTGCAGAGCAGCTGGCACCTTCGCCAGGCTCTGGGCTTCGGTTTTTTTACCTGTAGCTCTTTAATTGCTGCAAAATGCCTTGGACAAAAATGCAGGAGAGCTGCCCGAGCACCAAGCACTCCCAATTAAAGGTGTTTCCCCCCTAGCCTTTGGCTGGTGGCCACTGAACCCTCCTGCCAGCCCCCAGAGACATGCCTGGCAGTGCCAGGACAGGACAGGAGGGGGGTTTCTGCTTCACCATCTGGGCTTTTGAGGGTATTTTGGCCCCAGTTGGGAATTCGAGGGCTCAGAGCCTGGCAGGCAGCAGCTTTGGGGTTTGCCGGAGAACCGGCTGCTGGAGCGATGGGTGGGTGCATCCCCGCGGGGCTGCGGAGGGGCTCTGCTGCCTCTCCTTTGGGAAGGGACAGGTTTTGGCAGAGAAGGGGGCTGTCCTGCGGGTTAGTGTCACACGTGTCCCCACACCCCCCAGCAAGCTGGGGCCAGGACTCGCTCCCCATCCCAGCAGCAGGGTGTGCTTCAGGTTCACCAAGGGCGTTCCTGGAGGTTTCGGCAGCGTAACAAGAGTTGCCAAAGCCTAATCTCGGAGAGAGCTTACCTTTGGCATGGTATTTCAAAGGGGGAGCGTGGAAAACAAACACAAACCCACAGCCTGGGTGGGTTTTCTTTTGCCTGAACTCTGCTCAGAAGCTGCAGCCAGGCGGTGTTTGGGCGATCAAACCAGATCCAGCGTTTTCTGGCCGGACGCGATGTTGAAGAGAAGCAGCTCCACCTAGGCAGGCGCTGGTGCTAAAGCACAGCTGACCTCGACACCAGTTCAACCATCAACCGTTGACCATCGACCATCGTCTGTGCCCGGGATCGCGCCGGCAGCGTCTGCTTCAACCGGCAGCCGGGCTTCGAGCCAACACCAAGGTCCCAAGCGTTGGGGTCAGTTTGGGCTGAGAATTCAAAATTTCCCTTTTGCACATTTTAAAAAAAGTTCTATGGTGGTTATTTGCGTTCCCAAAAAGGCTGAGAAAATGGGGGCAAACCCACCTATTTCCAGCAAATCACTACTCATACCCTGCAAAGGCACCCCGAGACCCACGGTGGGGGGGAATCCTGCAAGGAACAAAACTCCACAGTAATAAAAACTCATCCCAGGTGGAAAAAGACCCTTTAAAAAAAGCAGTCCAAGCCAAAGCAGAGTTTTACGGAGCCCCAGACGTGTCTGGATTAGTCCCATAAAAATCAGCATCAGCCGCTGCTGGGGAATATCGTTTTCCCCACAGGAGACAGCGGGAGAGACGCTAACCTGGTCTCATTTTGAAAGCTGCTTATTAGTCCTTATCAAACATAATTATACTTCAAACCCAAATGAGATATCCCACTGAATTTTGAATACACATTAATGTTTTTAAATGGGGGAAAAAAAAAATCCCAGCCAGGCTTTGAGTGTTCAAATAGACAATGGTAATGGCTCTGGGAAGGGGGGCTGCAGCTTCTTTGCAGCTTTGTCAATTAAATGCTTATTACTGGCCAATTAGGCAGAAATCAACCTGGTTTTAAGTGATATCCAATTAAGCGAGTCCTGCAGATCAGCCTTGGTTGTTAATGAGGGGAAAGAATCACTGGGCAGGGTTTCTGCCCCCCCTGCCCGTGAAAAATCCCCTTTTCCTTCAGCACTGCCGATCTCCTGGGGGAAACCCATCCCAAGGACCCACCCAGGCACGGCAAAACCTTTCAGAGCTGGGAAGGAAATGGGAAGGAAATGAGGGAAAAGGGGAAAATTAGCCATACACAGAGGGTGGTTTTTCCCCCGCCCCAGCTCAGCAGGTTGCTGCTGCCCGGCACACGCTGGGCCATGCCCATTCACAGGCTTTTCCAAATATTATCCCAATATTTTCTTTCAGTTCCCAGATAAATGGGCCTCTTCAGCAGGCTTTAAGCCCGCTCTGTTCCAACATTTTCTTTAAGGCAGCAGAGGAAACGTTTGGGTTATGCTGAGCTGCTGAATCCCGCTTTCAGGGCTGAGCTGCAAGGGGTTTTCCAAGACAAAATAGGGGCAGTGTTGGGTTTTCTCCCTGTTTCATCAGGAAATATGAAGGAGGCCACGTTGCCCCTTAATCTTTCTTTCTTTGTGCCTCCTCTTCCACGCCGTGGTCCATCTTTCCCATGCTTTCCTGTGATCTTCACAGATTTCTGAGCATGCTTCCAGCTTTCCAGCTCCATTTGGAGAGGGCACTTTGCAGTCTCTACTTGAGATGCGCTTCCTCCGCAGCGGTAATTGGTGTCTGAAGTTAAACAACACAAACAAAACCCTCAAAAAACCCCTTGCAACATTAATCCAAAAGGTCTTTCCTTGCAGTTGTTTTTGTTCTGGTGGCTCCACCAAGCTCTGAATTTTCTGCTGTGGCTGGGAGAGAGGGAGGAGATTTTCAAGCCTGGTGGGACATGACTTGTGGCCACCAACCTGCTCCCAGCCCGGTTTGTCGTTGCAAGAAGCAAATCGCTCTGCAGTGACCAGCACCAGGTTGAGAGGCATGGCTGGCCATGACGCCCTGCAGCACCCCATGGGCAAGTGGGAGCATCCCCCCCCTGCAGGGCATCCCCCCACTGAGCATTCCCTGAGCCACAGGGAAACCCCAAGGGACCCTGACTCCCTCCCATGTGGCTGGGGCAGAGGGAGCTGAAGAAAGTGCCCATGCAACAGCCTGGGGGTGGTGGAGCCAAAGAAAAGATAGGAAAGGGCTAGAAGGAGCCAAATTTGGGAAAATTTCAATGCAAAGAGCCATGTCCCTCCAAGGACAGGGTGCAGCGACCTGCAGAGTCTCCATCCAACTGAAATTATTCTGGCTGGAGGGTGTTGCAAGCCCAGGGAGCCTGGCGTGGGCGAGCAGGGGATGATTGCTCACCGCCTTGTCCCAGGCGAGGAGTAGGTGCCTCCAGGTGACCTGGGTGGCTCAGCCAGCCCGAGGGAGGGGGGCTTTGCCACAGGGATGTGGCGGGTGTGAAGCTGTATGTGGCTCTGGGGAGCAACAGGGTGAAGGAGTGGAAGGAAAATTAAAAGACATTGCGGCTCTGGGAGTCCCCGGTGGGCTGGAGGGGGACAAGGGGAGACTTGGTATGGGGGGAGCATCGCTGAAGGCTTTCCCTGGCCTCATACTCTGCCCTAGCCATCTACTACTGGTGCTTACTGGGTCTGGTGGGGCTGAGGGAGGTGATGCCTTCAGGCACTGAGACACGTGGGGTCCATGGGGACATGTCCCTGGGAAATGCCACTGCAAAGGACCCCAAACCTGCGACGTGCAGAAGCATCCCCAGAGGGATGCCCGAGGGGTTCCAGCCCCGGTGCTGGGACAAGCTCGGTGACTGGGATGTGGCACTGTCCCTCGTCCCGGTGCTGTGGTGAGGGGCATCCCCTTTTCCAGAGCTGCGGGATGGGGCATGAAGAGGCAAACAACCCCGGGGGACGTGGGGTCCCGTGGTGGCCCCTGCCCGTCCCCATCCTCCGGAGCGGTGGCGGAGGGTGGGCTGCATCGGCGCGTTTCATCCCACCGTTCCTTTACCCCGGAGCATCCCTGGGGACCAGGGCAGGAAAATCCCCCGCAGGGTCGAGCCACGGGTGTCCAGGGGGGGCGTCGAGAAGGTGCCAGGGCACCCTGAGCCCGGGGAGCCCCGCCTGCACCCCGCCACCCGCCGGTGCGCCGGGCCGGCGCTAGGTGGGGATGGCAGCACGCAGCCGGCTGCGGCGGGGAGGAAGGCGGGGAGGAAGGCGGGGAGGAAGGCTAGGGCGTGGGCTGCGGGCAGGGCTGCTGCTGGGGGCTCTGCCCGGGGAGCTGCGGGGTCTCAGGGCTGCAGAGGACTGATGGGCTGGGCTGGAAGGGGCCGAAGGGAAAGGCTGCCGGGGAGGTGTGAGGGGAAGGGGGCTGGAGGCGGTGTGGCAGGGATGCTGGAGGTGCCATAGCAGGGATGCTGGAGGTGCCATGGCAGGGATGCAGGCAGTGGTGTGGCAAGGGTATTGGAGGCACAGTGGCAGGGATGCTGGAGGCGGTGTGGCAGGGATGCTGGAGGCGGCATGGCAGGGATGCTGGAGATGCCATGGCAGGGATGCTGGAGGTACCATGGCAGGGATGCAGGCTGTGGTGTGGCAAGGGTATTGGAGGCACAGTGGCAGGGATGCTGGAGGTGGTGTGGCAGGGATGCTGGAGGCGGCATGGCAGGGATGCTGGAGGTGCCATGGCAGGGATACTGGAGGTGCCATGGCAGGGATGCTGGAGGCGGCATGGCAGGGATGCTGGAGGTGCCATGGCAGGGATACTGGAGGTGCCATGGCAGGGATGCTGGAGGCGGCATGGCAGGGATGCTGGAGGTGCCATGGCAGGGATACTGGAGGTGCCATGGCAGGGATGCTGGGGGCAGCGTGGCAGGGATGCTGGAGGTGCCATGGCAGCGATGCAGGCAGTGGAGTGGCAAGGGTGTTGGAGGCACAGTGGCAGGGATGCTGGAGGCGGTGTGGCAGGGATGCTGGAGGCGGCATGGCAGGGATGCAGGCAGCACCTTGGCAGGGATGCAGGCAGCAGCATGGCAGGGATGCTGGAGACAGCATGGTAGGGATGCTGGAGGCAGTAAGTGACCCAATAGCATGTCAGGCTGCTGAGACAAGTGTTATTTCAAAAGCTGCAGAGGTCAGAAAGTCTGAGCTCCTCTCCTTGCCCCTCTCAGGCTCATAAATGCCCCAAGCTGGGGTGGAATTGCCCTCTGCACCTGCTCCAGCCAGTATGGTCAAGAAGGGCACAAGCACAGCCCAAGGGGGACAAGCTGAGCTCCCCAACCTGCCCTTGCAGGTAAATGCACCCCCAGGACATCCCTGCCAAGGACTGGTGTGGGGTGAGCACCAGGCGCTCAGTTGGGCTCAGCCAAGTGTTGATGGATGCTGCAGCACCCACGTCCCACAGGCAGCCAGGGGGTCTAAAAAGTATTTGAAATTTTGGTGGTTTGTCCTGCTGAATGGTACTGTTTGCCCTCCCCAAAGAGTCTTGCCGGAGGGGGATGCTGCCCAGGTTTTGGGTCAGTCAGTGCCATGCATAGATCAGCCCCAAACAGCACTGGGAGGGATTCACACACCCAAAGGGATCCCAGGGAGAAACACCATGAAACAAGGAAAATAATTCTTTTTCTGGACAGTGAAAGCCTCATCCAGGCTACAGAAATGTATTGGCAAATGTCATTTGACTTATCAAGCCCATGTCCCGAAGCCTGTACCTCAGAGGGATGCAAATGCCCATAAACCACCTGGAAAGGGCAGGGGGTGGGGGGGAATAGCCCAATTCTACATAGAGTAGAAATTATTTTGCAAAGTTCACAGCCTGGACGAGGCTTTCATGCAAGCACATCGCAGTCTTTTCCCTGAAAAACAGCTGGAGCCAACTGATGGCTCCTATGGGCCTGAACCTGCCCGAGGGCTCTGCTCTTCGGCTCTGGTGGGTATTTCGGGACTGATTTGGGCAAAGGTGGGCCCTTTGGAGTTGCCTCACCGATATCTCCTGGGGCTGAGGTGCTTCCCTGGAGGGAAGTGGAGAGGATTTAGTTTCAATTTGATGGCATCAGGACCCTCCAAAGAGATCTTGCCCACCGTGCTGCCCTCCTCATCATCACAACCAAGGGGCGAAGGCAGAGAATGGGCTTGTCCCACCCCGCTGGCCTTCATTCAGAAGAGACTGCAGCACCATGGCCCAGCTCGGCCGCAGAGCTAACGAGTTTCCACGTCTATTACCGGCATTAATTACATTTTGCAGTTTCGGAAAGGAAACATTTCCCACGGGTGCTTCTCGGCCAGACTTTCTCCTGTGCCTACAGCTTGTTTCCTCCATGGGTCTGCGCTGGACTGTCACTAAGGCGGGACACCGGCATGGCTGCAAGCCAGGCAGGTGGCCACCAAGGTCCTGGCCTTGCTGGAAAGGCTGGGAGGCGGCAGCAGCACCGGGAGAGGGATGCAAAGCGCTTGGGGTCTTGGTGCCGCCCTGTCATGGGGTTGAGGAGGGACGAACACGTGGCAGGAGGAAATCCCCGTGGCAGGAGAGTGTTTCACACTCCCCGCCTCGCCTTGGCTGCTCAGCCACGGGCAATACCTCCGAAACCTGTCTCAGACCCAACGGGCCAACACGAGAAGCCCTTCACACAGGGTTTACTCGCTGTAAATCTCTCTGGAATCCACTTGATCCACTCCTACCTCCTGAGTCACGATCAAACCCAGAATCTCACCCCCTCCCGGCTCACACCAAGGCTCAGCTCGTGTCCACCACCTCTGCATAAGGCATCTTCAGGGAGAGCATCACCCTGAAGCCTGGATCTGGGAGCCAGAGGATTTTCCCAGTCTCCTCTTGCAGGGATCTGAGCAGTGGCAGCAGGGACCGAGGATGCTCTTGGCATCAGCATCCTCAGGGAAACCTGGAGGTGGCTCTGACGGGGAGATTGCACCCATGTCCCACCTTTCCCTTGATAATAAACCTGCAGGTTGCCTCTCCGTGCAGGCACTGGGGATGCTGGTCTCCCCCGCCACAGCCTTTCCCCAGCAGCAGGATGCAGGTTTCCTGCTCACTGTAGTTTTCAAAGTGATTTACTAATTTCAGGCAAATTTGGAAAATATTTGGAGGTGTAAAAAGCAGCTGGCTTGGAAATGTCAAAACATTTCTGCTGGGTTCCCAAAAGGAAGAGCCTCAGAAATACCCACCCTCTGGAAGCTTTTTCAGGAACGCTGGAGTTTGACTTTTTACTTGGAAATGTCTTTTTTTTTAAGTTTTAGAAAGGGGCTGCAAACACAAATGCTGTATCTTGTCAAAGTGACTGTTCTAGGGTGAATTAAAATGTTTGGGGGATTATTTTTTTTTTAAATCAAGTTGTTTTAGTTTAATCTGAATTGATTTTTTTCCCCCTTTCCTTGCCCTTGTATTTTCCATATCTGCCAGAAAATGAAAAATCCCTTTTTTCACCCTGCAGTGCGTGGCCTTCCCAGGCCATTCCATGCACCTGGCTACAAAACAAAACCAAACTTGAGCCAAACGAGCTTCCCACGATGCTCCCTGCAAATCCAGCCACAAATAACCAACAGCATCAGCATCAATTTCCAGCTAAATCCGTGCATGGGCATCATCACCATCAACTAGGCAGGATGCAGCGGCTGGATCATCCTCGAGCATCACCCTGGATCTGCTCCTGCCTTTGAGATGCATCTGTCCTGATTTATTACTGCAAATTCCTCGAACCTGGGGCGTCACTGCTCGAGCCCGCTCCCACCTCAGAGCCAACACACCGACTTAGTGGTCCAGCTAAAACTAATCATCCGAAAGCCAGAGCTGGGATGCTGCAGCTTGGATCGCATATAACCGTAGAAGGAGAAAAATAAAAATAATAATACAATGACCACAAACTATTTGCATTTCAAAATGGAAACTTTTACTTCCTTTGGTGTTTTTGCGAGAGCGCTGAAGGCAGCGCAGGCGGTGCCGGTGGTCAAGGGCTGTTGAGGCTTCGAGTGGCTTGTGTGAAAATGCTTTTGGCCACAGAGACTTCTCCTGGGTTTTTTTTTTTGGTGACACACAGTAGCTTAAATAACTGCATTTGGATGGCACCAGTGGAAGGGCCTCTGTATTTCAGTATTGTGTTGCCAGCAAGCAGGGTTTTTGCATCATTCGGCCTCAGCTGACTCCGCATGGAGCGGCACAAGGAGGGGTCCCCTTGCTTGACCGCGTGCCTTTCAAGCAACCCCAAAATCTATCCTATGCGAGAACAATCTCAAACGTAAATTGAGGCAAATAGAGCATTTCCATCCATTTGACAGTTCTAGAGCCTGCACACAGGGGTGAGCTGCAAGGGCACACCGGGAAACTGCGGTTAGGCACGTGCCAGGAGCGCTGCATCCCTCCACGGCGGGGAGGTTCTGGAGACGAGCGGGTTTCTTGGCTGATATTGGCCATATCGAGTCCCCTGGGGAAGGAGCAAGAGAAGCCAGAGGGCTGCGGGGATGGAGAGTTGCCCAGTTTGTGCGTCAATCCCCCAATGGTGCCGGGTGAGCCTTAGACGGAGCTGGGGCTGGATGCAGGAATCCAGCTCCAGCCACAAAACCTCACCTTAGCTGCTGAAAGCGTCTCTCCAGCCCCAGGGCAGCAGCTCTACTCCCTCCTCACCCTGCTGCTGAGGGCTCAGAGGCCCCAGCTCCCTCCTGTGTGGGGGTGTCCCCAGGGAGGGGACACAGACTCCTCAGGTCAGCGAGCTCTGTCCATCCCAGCACCCTGGGGTCAAACTCCCCAAAGCTTTCCCCTCCCCACCGCGCCTCCTGAGAAGCCGTGGCAGCATCTGCAGAGGATCAGAGCCCTCCTAATTTCCAGTCTCCCTTTATTCCTGTCTGGTTTTAGTCTCATTTGTTCTGGTGCCAATATTGTCTTCCAGCTTAAACAACTCTTCCGCTTTCCTGGTGTTTCACCCAAGAAGTACCAGCAAGCATCTCCTCTCCTGCCTTGGTCTCGAGCACCTCAACCCCACACATCAGGAGAGGGGATTTTCCTTTCCTTAGGTGAGGATCTAAGACAACACAGTACCAGCAGCCGCAACCCCGCTGAGCCAGCCGGGCTGAGCAGCCCCAGCCCCGTGGAGCTCAAAACCTGCTGAAAGCACCAGCACCAGACGCTGCTTGGGTGAAGCCACCCTGCCACCGCAGGGACCTCGATGTGCTCCACCACCCACCCGCCTCCATTCAAGCGGAATGAGATTTTGGAAGCCCGCAGTCAGCTCGCCAGGAAACATTTGGAACCCGACCAAAAAAAGCAACTGCGGGAGGCCAGCCCGTTTCAACCATCGTGTTTCCTTCTGGGTGCGGGGCAGAGGACCAGGACGCCCACGGCAGCTGGTGGGAAGGTTCAGCTGGAGACTCCTGACTGGACACAAGGAGCTGGTAGGACTGAGGTGGGTTGAGGGCAAGGAGCAGGGACCAGGGATGGAGGAGGACCTCGCAGAAGGGATAAGGCAGGGAGGTTGCCCAGGGCTGGCTACTGTCCACCTTGTGGCATGGCAGGAGCACATCTCGCATCTCAGAGACAAAGACCCCAGCACAGGGTGCAGGTTGCACCCAAATGACCAAGCCTGGGAACTAAGGAGCCAGCACTAAGTCTTGGGCCCAAGCAACGCTGGGAAAGGCAGGAGCGAGCGGTGAGGCCAGGAAGGAGCACCGTGCAACCCCAAAATAAGGTGAGCAGTGAGGAGCAACTGCTGAGGCTCTTTTTTAAACCCAGTTTCGGGGAGCTGGTCTCACCAGCTTGCTCAGTGCACAGACCACAGCCATGTTGAAGTTGTTGCTTCATTTTGGCTTCTTTCTTTTTTTTTTTTTTCTCTGAAAAAATCCACCCGAATCCTGCAGCACATCTGCCAACATCCACGTTCACAACAGAAACGGTGGCTCAGACGCAGCCACTGGGGTCCGTGCCCTCAAACCAGGGGACAAAGGAAGGCGGCATTGCTGGAACAGGAGCATAAATCAGAATATTGATTTAAACATAACCATCGATGTAACCCCTTCTGCTGCTCCCCTGTGTTCCCCACGTGCTCGCCAAAATGACAGAGAACATCGTTTTAGACAAACTCCATGGCTGCTTGCTGTGCAAGTCATCAGTCCCCAAAACCCGCGGGTCCCTGCGTGCTCGGGGATGGCTGGCACGTCCCCAGCTGCTCCCCTGCCAGCATGCACAGAGGACACCTGGCAGCCTCAGAGATGGTGCTGGGCACAACCGGGAGCAGGATTTGTCCCTGGGAATGGGGCAGGGTGGAAGGTAGGGATGGCAGAGTTGGGATGGCCAGGGATGGCCCCAGGACCAAGAGCAGCATCACTCTACCTGGGGTCATCAGTGCTGCCAGTGCCAGATTACACCTATCTGAGGGTTTGCTTCTTGCTGTAGCAAACCAAATCAGGTTCTGAGGGTATTATTGCATATATATATGTAATATATATATATGTAATATATATACATCTCCCAGCAGCTCCAGGAGGACCCTGCTGGCTGCACACGCTGCACAGAAGAAAGCTGGTGGCTGGGATGTACCCAGAGATGCTGCTTTACCATAAACTCACCCAGAAAAACCCCTCCAGCACCTCCGGGGCTGCAGCCTTCCCACCTCAAAGCAGCATGCGCAGAGCAGAGGTGTTTTGGGCAGCTGCCCTGCCGAGATGGAGCGTGGAGCCAGCAGGAGATCAGGGCTGGGGTGCAGGAAGCAATACCCCCAAACTCAGCCCAGCTTGAAAGCCCGGTGAGCACTAACACTAACAAACAGTCAGCGTGTTTATATCCCACCTTCCTGCCAGAGTAGCAGAGAGGGGGGTTATTTTTGGCATATTTTGTCACTGCTGGGCCAGGAGCAGCGCAGAGCTGCCGGGAAAGCCCAGAGACGACTGCCCCAGGCACGGGGCGATGCGGAAAGTTGCTCCGAGCCCATTTACACAGGGATTTGGTTTAGCCTGCAGGACAGGGAGCACATCCCTGGCTTCAAAATACCTGGGGATTAAAACCAGCATGGACTGGGATAGCCCGGCCAAGCTACCTCCTATTCCAGCCCCGTGCCACTCCCCTTCGCCCCATGCAACTACGGAGCAGGAGAGCCTCCCTGAGCCCTCGCCCACCGGGTGCTTCACCCCTTCCCACCCATCCTGCCTGTGCACGGACGTGGCCATCATCCAGGCACCGGCAGCGATGCTCCAGCGTCATCAGGCACCTCTTCCAGCCTGCACCCGCTGCCCTTTGGCAGGGCTTACTGCTAACGGCAAGTTGAAACAGAAATGAAGAAGAAAGCACAAAGCGCCTTTGCCCATTCCCCACTTGCCACCGTGCCACAGGGCTTGGTTTTAAGATAATTTAAACCGCCCACCTCCTCCGTTTCGTCCCAGCAAGTGACCTCCTTGCCCAAAGGTTTGGATCTGCTTTGTCCCTGCCGTGAGCCCTGGCTGAGGTCGCTGGCCCTTGGTGGCACATCCAGGTGTCCGGTGCAGCAAGGACTTCTTTTCCTTACAAAACCAACAAGATCAGCAAGGAGATCACACGTGTTTTGGCAAGCGCTTGCAGGTTGATGGCTTTGGCAGATAGCTGGGTCTTTGCTTTCAGGCATATAACTAAAATACAGAGCGTGAGCGGCAGGAAAGCCCAGGTTTGATTTGTGCAGAAGCTTGGACTGGTATCAGCCAAGAGGAAAACAGGTAAAACCAGGACCTCGGCAGGCTAGGAGCTACTGGCCAAACCCCAAACCAGGCGTGCTAACTCTAACTGTCCCACTGCAGCAGGGAGTGTGGCTGGAAACAGCATTCTTTCACATGGCTCATCCGTAAAACACAAGTTTTAAGCTCACAAAGCAGGTGGGGAGGTGAGGAGAGCCCTTCTTCCACACCAGCCTCGCATCTGTGGTCTCCCATCTCCTCCAGCCTTTGCTGCTGCTAATTCCCCATGCATCACCTGAGGATAGGGCCAATTCCACATTTCTTACCTAGCACAGGTAGTTTAGAGGACCACACTCCACCTGAGAAGTGGTTTATCCCCACAAACTTGCTGCAGCCATGAAGAGAAGGTGCCATGGGCTCTACTTGGCATCAAGAGCCTGAATTCAGCCCTACCCTCGGGCATCCATTCAGACCCAGCACTTTCTCTGGGCCTCTTTATTTTAGCCCCAAGCGGACAGATTAAATTAAGAACATCCACATCAATTTGCCGTCCACGTGAAGGGGATGAGGGTTTCTCCTCCAGCTGAGGGCAGGACCCCCACGGCGGCCCCGAGCCCAGCACTGGCTCCCAACCTCCCCAGCATGTCCACCTCCTCCTCCCTGCTGCCGAGCAAATAACAGCAATCGTGACAACGAGCCTCTGCCCTTCCAGCCCTGCTCAAAGCATTTAATGAAGCCAGGCGCTAATGAACTTGGCTTCACGGCACCCCGGAGCGGGTTATTGCCATTTGAGGTGGAGGGAAACCAAGGCAGGAGCAAGTGGAGTGGCTGACCCTGGTCACGAGGTACCTCGGGCTGGATGCAGGAGCCGGAGCTCCCTGCCTGGAGCAGAGAAAGGACAGCAGGTAGACACGAGGGCGACCACAGGTCTCTCATGTGGTGCCTGTGGCTGGAGAGACAGGTTTGCCCATGTCTGGGAGGGCAAGGGGGACTCTCCACCCATCCTGGTCCCAACTCAGCTCCAAGCGGCTTCGAGGCAGCTGTGTCTCTGCAGCTGGAGTTTCCGACGCCCAGCACCGCTATCCTCCTCTGCATCCTGCTCCTCAAGTTTTGCAAGACCCCCAGCACGGCCGTCGAGACGCAGAGCAGGAGGGCTCACGAGTCCCCTTGCAAAAAAGCTTCCTTGGTTTTGTGACTCACCAGCCCAACCTCCTCGGTGTCACTCGTGACTCCGCTTCACGTTGCTGGAGCAGCATTGCAACACCTCTTATCAAGGAAGAAGACAACGGTCTGGCAGCGCGTCCCGCTCCGTAAGGGGCAGCCCGACCCCGGCTGCAGACGTGTACCCAACGCCTTTCCCAGCAGCATTTTTGGACCAGCCTCCATGTCCTTGTGCAACGAGCATCCTCTGGCAGACGACAGGTCCCCCTGCAGCGGCTGCTCCTGCGTTCCTGCCGGCGGGGTCACGGTGGCTCCCTCCAGGTCTGCCTGCGAGGGTGAGGACAGCCGATAAATCCCAAGGCTGCAGCCTCCACGTCGTATGCTCTTACAGCACACATGTCCTTACATGCACGTTGACGGCATGCTAAAAATATCCTTAATTTTTTCACCGATTAAAATTTTCCAGGAGAGTCGGAACCACAGTCCACACCCTATCTGTAAAGCCAGAGGTTTCCCCTCACTTCCCCCAGCCCTGCCGAGAAAACAGAGAATACTGAACAACATTTCTGGTACTTTGGGGTTTGCTTTTGTTTTTTGGCCATTTTAAAAGCCTGGCTAGAATATCACGTTGTTTCAAAAGTTCACGTTGTGATGGCTGGCACTGTCCCGGAGCCAAGTTCAGCACTGCTGCACCCTGCCTTGCTCTCATGCACCCACTGGAGAGGGCTGTGGGTGAGCTGGGATGCTCCCACTCCCCACCCAAAGCCTCATTTTGATGGGTCAGAAAATTAAACAAAGAAAATGCTTTTTTTGAACCAGCTCCCACCTGGTGTTAGGCAGCAGAGCGGTAACCCTGGCTTGGTGACAGCTCTGAATGACGATGGCCAGCCACGATTTTCTGCTCAAATCTTTCAGAGGTGTCTGTTGTGCCAGGTAAAGGAGAAGGATGCTCACATACCCCCTGGCCACTGGCCAGGCCCCTCTGTGCCATCACCAGCGCTCATAGCAGCAATTTCTTTGCCCGATTTGGCTCTCAGCCGCGCAGGAGGAGCAAGGGAGGCCACAGAAGGTGTTTACACAACAAGGGAATCGTCTCGGTGAGACCGGAGCCTTTGCCAAACCCGGAGCGAAGCTGATATGAAGGAGATGCCATCAGTGTGTTTTTGCTAATTATCGCTAATGATTATTTGTGCGTAGCTGCTCTTAGGAGCTCCGGTCCTGGCTCAGTCCCTTCAGCTCTTGCAGCCCTGTGCAAGTGGAACAAACACGGGGGTCCTGCCCCAAAACCCTGCAGGCGAGAAGAGAGGGAGGGTGAGGGCGGTGCCTGGGCAATGCCCCCATCACGGCGGTGGCATGATGCATCCTCCCCCGTGCTGTCCTCTCCCCGCTCACACCAGTGACAGCCAGTTAGACCCCATCTGTCCCCCCTTCGCTTTTCCAAGCGCGGTCAGCACCTCGGCCTCTTGTCAAAACCCAGATTCATCACAGCACATCTATTAGCGGCTTCCCCCCTGCCCCGTGCGGGATGTCTTTCTGCTGACACGGCAATCATTTCCCTGTCAGCGCGCCTTGACAGCACCGGGATTTCTCATTTCGAAGCCTGGTGTGTCCCAGGGTGATTCCCAGCTCCTCCATTAACCCCTGGCCCTGCAGGATGGGGGCAGCCAGCCCTGATGGATGCGCCCGTATCTCTTCACCTCTGGTTAGCAGCAGCTGCCTCCTGTTTTTCCTCCCAGCACTTGCCATACCTATGCAGAAGAGCATTTAACCCGGAGGTAACGGGTGTCAAGACTTTTCTTCTCCTTTCCTTCTTATCTTCTCTGCTGAGAACAATGGAGGCAAGGTTTGCAGAGGGAGGTAGTATCTTTTTTTAGACTGACTGAAATAATTAGAAGGAAAAACAGGCAGGCTGTTGGGTACATGAGCCCTCCAGCAGGACTGAAATAGAAGCAGAAGTCTGCAAAGCTGAATACCAGTGGAGAACAATAGCTGCGAGCGTGACTGGTTGTGTTAACCAGCTCTGCCACCAAAGACCATTCCCCAGCTGATTCCCTTGGGCTAACGAACCGCATCACCTCTCTGCCACAACCCGCTGTCCTGAGACCACCCCGCTGCCGGGAGCCACCGCTGCGGCCGAGAAGCCACGCTGCCACGTGGACCTGAGCCCCGGGCATCGCTCCACACAGGCTTCATGATGCCCAGAGTGCCAGTATGGCATCCCTCGCCTCTCTGCACCCTGAGCCCTGTCCTGCTGCTCCCAGGGCCCTACCTGACCCCAGCCCCAGGGACACTGTCCCACCCTGGACCATGTCTGACCCCAGAGACCCTGCCTGACCCTGGGGACCTTCCGATTCCAGGGACGCTGTCCTACCACGGGGGTCTGGCCTGACCCTCTCTGATCCTGGGGACCCTGCCTGACCCTGGGGACCCTCCGATTCCAGGGACGCTGTCCTACCATGAGTATCTGGCCTGACCCTCTCTGATCCCTGGGGACCCTGCCTGATCCTGGGGACCCTGCCTGACCCTGGGGACCCTCCGATTCCAGGGACGCTGTCCTGTCACAGGGGTCTGGCCTGACCCTCTCTGATCCCTGGGGACCCTATCTGATCCCTGGGGACCCTGCCTGACCCTGGGGACCCTGCCTGACCCTGGGGACTCTCCGATTCCAGGGACGCTGTCCTGTCACGGGGGTCTGGCCTGACGCTCTCTGATCCCTGGGGACCCTATCTGATCCTGGGGACCCTGCCTGACCCTGAGAGACCTCTCCCACCCCAAGCTCCTTGTCGCACTCCAGGGACCCCGTCCCACCCCAGGGACCCCGTCCCACCCCACGGTCCCTTGTCCCACCCCACGGTCCACGCCCCACCCTGCAGCCACCGCCTGACCCCGGGGACCCTCTCCATCCCACGGACCCCCTCCCACCCCACTCCCTCTTCCCGCCTCCAGCCCATCCCGGGGGGCTCCCAGCTCGACGCCCGTGGCGGGTAGGGCCGGGGCCGGGGCCGGGGCCGGGCCAGGCGGGGTGGGGGCCGGGCCAGGCGGCGGCGGGGCCGGGGCCGGCGGCGGGGGCATCCCCGCCTCCTCGCTCGCAGCGCCGGAGCCGCCGGAAACCCGGCGTTGCTGCTGCTGCTGCTGCTGGTGGTGCTGGTGGTGGTGGTGCTGCTGGTGCTGCTGGTGCTGCTGCTTCCCCTCACCCCCGCCCCGGCCCGAGAAGTTGGTGCGGAGGCGAGAGCCGCGGGGCCCGGCACGGCACGACCCGGTTCGGCACGACCCGGCCCGGCCCGGCATGCCCGCCCGCCCGGAGCCGAGCGGGGCGGCGGAGCGGTGGAGCCCCTGAGCGGGCGGAGAGAAGCGACCGGCCCCGGTCCGCCATGGAGGAGCAAGTGAGTCCGACCGGGACCGAACCCCACGGGACGGGGAAGGGAATCACCGGGATGGGGCTGTACGGGACCCCCGGGGAGGGGACGGGACCCCCGCGCTGCCGACCGGGAAGGGAGGCGGAGGACCGTACCGGCCACTTTGGGCTTTTTATATGTTGTTGGTTTTTTTTTTTAGGGGGGGTCTCCGCCGGCGTTGGGACATCCCCGGCCCCCCTCGGCCCGGGGGCAGCGCGGGGAGGCAGAAAGAAACCCAGGGGTTGGGGGTCCCTCCTCCCAAGCAGCCCCCCCCCCCGCCGCCCCCGTTGCCTTCGGCGCTCGCCTGGCTGCGTTGGAGCCGCCGGCAGGGGCAGGGGCAGGGGCTGGGGCTGGGGCTGGGGCTGGGGCTGGGGCTGGGGCTGGGGCAGAGCATCCCGAGAACTCTTTGGGGTTTTCAACTTTCTAACCGGCCGGGTGAGGCTGACGGGCGAATGTTGGCGGTGCTGGAGGACGAGCGCTGGCAGACTCGGGCTTGTTCAAATGCCACGCTTGCTCAGGCCACCTTGTGCTGACTCTTAACTGGGGTGTTGTACTTCCTTACTGGAGCTGGGCCTCGCTCAGACCGCAAGCTTGGCCATGTCCACATACCTAGCAGCCTTCCCCAAGTCTGTCCTCCTCCTCCGTCTCTGCCTGGGATGGGTTGAACTCGGAGAAGGGCAGTGTGGTGCTTTGCCTTCACACGTAGGTTTTCACGTCTGTGGGATCACACCCCAATAATCCATCCTAGTGCAGATTGATTGAGATGCCACAAATTTGTTAGCAAGTTAAACTGGTCGTTTTCTCCCCTCATCTGGCCGCGCAATTATTCCTGTTCCTTTCCTTAAATGAGGTTTTGCTGCTTATGCACAAAGAAAGCTCCCGGTAAGGTGGGCTGCTGGTGGACTTCAGGCTCTAGTACATGCGATACTGGTAGCTGTGGTTTGTCTCTCCCTCTCCACCCCCCCTTATTTCAGCTCCCAACATTTTGTGGCAAGAATGAGAGCTTTTTTAAAACAGTGGGGAGACGGCAAAGCAGCCCAAGTTGGTAGTGACTGAGAGTTGTTATTATCCGCCGGCATCCATGAAATTAATCCACAGCAGAGAAACTGCTTCCAGCTGGCGGCTGCTGGCCCAAGGGGCTTCGCACCCACCCCAGCATCGACTGACCGGCTCACCGGCTGCTCTTCGTCGATCACTGAATCCTCCAGTGATCGCTTGCGGGAGGGGGCGTCAGATGCAGCTCCCCAAGTTTCACGTGGATCTGAGCAGTTTATTTCCAGTAAGATGGTTTTGTTCCTGCGGGTCAGGGAGAAGTGGAAGTGCTGCCAGCCAGGGCTTGGAAGATAACGTGGAAAGGGAGAAAAAGAGCGGAGGTCTGGAGGTGCAGGTTGTCTCCGGGGAGGCGTTCATCCATGCCTTGCTGGGGAGGAGTATGCGATAAAAGAGCTGCTTGCTTTAAACGAAGTTGCTGTAACTGGGCAAGACACTTCTGTGCAGTTTGTAAAAGCACCACCGCGATTCAGCTGTTGGGTTTTTTGTTTTTTGTTTTTTTTTTTTTTTGTGAAGACATGAAACCTATGTGGTTTGTGGGCCCTTAAAATACAGGGGCAAGGGAGGGGAGAAATAACAAGCTGTCCTGTCCCCCTAATTTGGTATCTCTGCTGAGCTGCAAAACGTGAGTGTAAACCAGGCTGGAAGTGTGAAACTCATGTTTCGCTTCTGATGCCACCGTGATATAAATTGCAAAAATAACTCGTATGGATTGGTTTTGGGAGCGATGCCTTTGGCATGAGCCAGCGATGGGATAACTCAGTTCTTCCCTCATTTATGCTGGCTTGCTTGGCTGGTGCCAGTGGGTTTCTTCTCATGGATTTACACCACTGTCAGGAATGAATCCAGCCCAAGGACATCCCGGAAAGGATATCGTAGTATTTCTTGCAGAAGAAATACCCCAGAAAGCTGAATTAACAACAGCAACTCATCTCTTTGTGCCGTGCTTTGGTTTTAGTCATGGAACTGCAGGCAGAGAGCGCAGGATGGACACAAAGCCCTGCTCTCGGTGCCCTTCCCTGGCCAACCTCCTCTCACCGATTCGGTGGGGTGGCTTAAAAATAATCCACAAAAATGTCAAGCACCGTCTCCGAGACTCTTCTTGCTTTCGCAGGAACAAACCGTCAAGTTGCATCATCTGGGTTTTTTATGCCCTTAACCTGCAGGCGAGGGCTTACAGCAGCTGCACCCCCATCTCACGATGTGCTGCTTGCGTGCGAGGGGGGAGCTGCTGACCCAGAGCCCGGGCACCTCAGCAGCCCCCAGCACCCGCAGAGCGCAGGATCGCACCTGTCACATCTATCTCGTAGCAGGCACCAGGCAGCTCCGGCTCAGGTGACTCCTGCGCAGTGCCGGGGGCAGAGCCCTTTGCTCGTGGCTGCTGTCATCTGCTGAGACCAGCACTCTCCATCTCCTCTCGCCTTCCCTCTCCTGGGCTGCTCAGCTGGGGCAGGCGGGGACTCCGAGCCGCAGAGCCTCTCTGTGGATGCTACCGGGTGCCAGCACAGCTGGAAAGTCCTGCCTGGTGTGGAGGGAACACCATGCACGGCTCCAACCGGGGCTCCCGAGTGGCCCGGGGAGGGGGTGAGCTGCAAGGCCACCCTGCCATGCCACGGAGGGGAGGTAGTGGCCCTGGAAAGCTGGAGAGGTGGCCAGCCCGTGGGGAGCAGGCAGCCGAGCAGGCAGCGTGGGCTGCCGGACGAGCTCTGCCCCAGCTTTGCAGCTCCGCCTTGCGCAGAAGTGCGGGCAGAAACCCCAACTCCAACAAAAACCGTTACTGGGGCAGGTTGTTTTTTTCAGAGGTTAAGTGCTGTGTGTTCACAGGGAGTACTTTTATATTAAAACCAGAGGAAACAGGGTAGTTTTCACTGCAGAGCACCAGGAGAGGCCATGGATTGACATATTTGCCGTGCGATTTCAGATAGCCTTTCTGCCAGGTGGGGAAGAAGAGCAGGAAAAATTCATCTGCAAAGCAAAAAAAAAAAAAAACCAAAGAGTAAAAACATTTTGGCAGCTGTTGGTCTGGAATCGCTCACATAAACTCTTCCTACAGCTACATCCATGTGACACTGTTACAAGGGAGGTTAAAGTCCGTGCCCAATTATCTAAAAATGACATCAAAAGGGTGCTCGATCAGGAAACCAGCAGGTCTATATTTGTGCAGCAATTGATGTTTGCTGAAGTCGCAGATCACAACGGAATACAACTTCCTGGCAACCTAAAAAGTCAAGTTTAAAAAAAAACCCCGCAGTACCCCTCGTTTCCCGGAAAACTTTTTCATGCTTCGTCATCCTGTATTGTGGCCGTTTCAAACGTGGCTCGGTACAACTGAAATAACTTCTACAAAGGGCACCAAGGATGTTACAGGTTTCTGCCTGATTTTCCTTTAGGTGATATATAGTTTCTTGTTCCCAGTCTGCACCTGAGACTACCTGCAAAGCCAAGCCTCTTCCCAACCTTAGTGGGGATCAGAATAAACGTGGGTGCATGGGGTATTTAATCTGTTTTTCCTCTTTTTATGGGTGCGAGCTCCCTCTTTAGAGTAACAGCTCGCCCTGATGGCAGCTGCTGTCCAAGGGCGTGTTCGTTGGGAGTCTGGTGCATGGAAACAGATTTGTTAGCAAGGCACTTCTCCGAATTTTTGGAGCTCATTTGTACACACTCGCTCTTGTCCTGGCCACGGGAGTGTCCAGCTCCAACTCCTTTCCATGCACTTGGGATTTCCTCATGTTATGAAACACGATGTCTGAGTTCCAGCCGCTCCGGTTTGTTTTGTTTGGGGGTTTTTCCAATGAGAAAAGGTTTTATTCAGCAACTAGTGAGGGCCATTTGGGGATGGTTGGGGCTCTGCCTTTGTCGCGCATCCTCTTTTTGTGCAAACGTGCTGGCTTTCTGCAGCAGGATTGGTGCTGTTACAGACAGGGCCGTGGAGGAAACCAAGTCTGGGGGGACAGTGGGGTTCCTGGGAGGAGGCTGGAGGATTTGGGGTTGGCCTCTCCTTACAAGTCACAAGGTTGCCGAGGTGTTTGTGTAAGGGGATTTGGCTCAGCAAGGGATTCGCCTTGCCGTGCTCCAGGGAAAGAGGCTTATTAGGGGTCCATGGGGTGCTGGGGGCAGCGGGGCGCTCTGAGGGAGGGGAAACGAGGATCCTGCCTTTGCAAAGGCTCTTCCAGCGCACTGGAGAGGAGGAAAACTCTCCTCTGTAACCGAGTCTGTTGGTGAAGGCAATCAGCTAATAAAGCCTGACTGCCCCCACTCCCTGTCTTAGGTTTCCTGTCTCCCTTTGACGAGAATATTGATATGGGGTATTTCTGATGGTTTTATGCATCTCCTGTTTTTTACCAGGCCTGGAAAGCCAGCAGCCTCCCAGTGCAGGATGCTGGGGCTCCTGCTGCTGGGGCAGGTGGGAGCAGGCTGTGACAAACAGCAAGGAGCTAAAGGCAGGACAAAAAAACCAACCCACTCTTTGTGCTCCCTTCTCTGCCAGTCCTTCCCTCTGCCTAGAAACCACAGGAGCCTGCCGGGAACATTTTAGTGCGGATGTGATGAAGGCCTGGACCTTGTGCTGTGGATTTGCCCATGGAGTTGGTTTGGGGGTGATGATCAAAGGTAGAGGCCTAGAGGAGAAGCTGGCAGAAGTGGCCATGAGCTAAAATATGAATGTTGCTACTGATGCCAGCAGGATCCATCCCACTGGTGTTCATCAGAGAGCTTGGGGAGCAAAGCAGAGAGGAGGGTGCTTGTTTTCAAGGAGCACTTGGTGCACAAGCGAGCAGGGAGTACCTCCACAGAGAGGGGAGCAGAGCCGCTGGGCAAGCAGAGGAGCAAGGTGGACTTGCTGCCATCCCAAGAGTGTCCCCAGGGGTGGCCAAGGTCCATGCCCACTCCCTGGTCTGGTGGGAGCTGGTTGAGTTTTCCTCTGGAAGATGCCAGTCTTTTCCCTTGTGATGTGGTAGGGAGGGACCATGTTTGCTGGGTGCCGAGGTCTTCTCTGGGCAGGCTTTCAGATGACCTTCATTAAATGGATGGAAAGTGCTTTTGAAGTAATTCCTTCTCCCTTCTATCCTTGCAGGATACAAAGGAGGAGGTCTCAGAGAAGCCAAAGTCTGCTCCAACCGCAGAGAAGTACGGCTGGATTAAGAAAAGCAGTGGGGGGCTCCTGGGATTGTGGAAGGATCGTTACATCCAGCTACGGAAGACGCAGCTCGTGGTCTATGAGGACGAGGTACAGTCACAGCTAACGGCCTCGAATGAGGGTCAGGATCAGGCCCTTGGTGACACACGTTCCCGCGCTTTTCACTCTTCTCTCCAGCCCATTCCTTCGAAAAGGGCTTCTCCAGTTATCTCCAGGAAGGGTAAATGCTGTAAAGAAGACACAGCAGCTGCATTTTAGAGTATATTATATATCATAAATATTTTAGCCAGTAAATATTTTGACAGTGCCACTGCTAAAAAAAAAAATAACGGGGGCAGGACATCCTGTGAGAAGGCAAACAGAGCAAAGCTTTGGGCGGAAGCAGGATATCTGCTCTGCGTTCTGGGCGTTTAAAGGATAAAAGTGGATTGTAGCAGGCTGACTTCCCACCTGCCACTTGAGGGAACGGCAGGCAACCCTGCAGCTGTTTGGCACCCCTCAAGCAGCTCAAATTTTTGCTAGCCAGACTCTTCAGGGTTTCGTTTAGCCGCTGATGGATGCAGGGTGAGATTGTGAAGGTTTGCTGTCCTCCTTAAGCAGGGACACAGTCTGGATTTGGCTCATCCTTTCCCTTTACTTGAGCCAGTACTGAGGGAAGGACCCCTGGGAGCCTTCTCCTGGACTTCCCTAGATAAATTGCGTGCCTTAAGTTCATGGCCTCGTTGAGAGCTGTTTCCGATCAAATCAAAGATAAAAGCCAAGCCAAATCTGTCCTGCATCTTCATGCGAGAAGAATCAAAAGTGCAGGGCTGGTCCTGCCAGGCTGCAAAGGTGGCTCTTTCCTGAGTCACGCCCTCGGTTCCTGGGCTAGAAGGGGCGTCTCTAAGAGCAGAGTTTGTCCCAAAAGTTAGAAATAACAGTGCAGAGCACAACCTACAACCCAGAGAGGTTTGAGATTGGGGACGGGTAAGTCTAAGCCGTGCTAGTATACGGCAGCTAGAAGTTTGTGTGTGCATTGGCATGGAGGAGCGTTTCTCACCACGTGGTCTGCACGAGGACCACGTGCCTGTGCGGTGTCTGATACAAGGGGATCTGGGTTATTTGTGAGCATCGGGATGACATAAAACCCAAGTCACATAAAGCTTCATGTGCAGTGTGTCAAGGGAAGAAGAATGGGGAAATGTTTCAGCAGTTGCATTGCTGCGATGGTTTTGGGAACAACAGGACTGACGAGTTCGGTTCTCTTTTTTTAAAAACATACTATTGCCTAATATAGAAGATTTGTTATAAACAGTTTAGGTGAAAGACTATTACCTTCTCCCATACGCTGAACCCTCCTGCTCTTCCCGAATCCCAAAGCCTTCTGGAGGTGTTCGTTCTCGGTTTTGAAATGTCACGAAGATTGCAAGAATAATGAAATGAGAAGTCCATGTCAGGTGACGAGCAGCTTGGAAGGCAGGCAAAGCAGCCGGGGTTTCTCTTTCTCATCAGAGAGATGCAGCCTGGTCCTGCTAAGGTTGACCCTCTGCAGATTGCTTCCCAGTGCCCCAGACACCTGTTGACTCCAGCTGAAGCTTCAGGAGCTCGCAGGTTCAAAACCTATGAACATGACGTAGGTTTTTTTAAAGGGCATGCCTTTAAAAACAAGATATATGGAGGCTCTCATTACCACAAGGGAAAAGCAGGCTTTTAAAGTAAGATTAATTTTCACAGACGTTCAGAAAAAGGAAAAATCCCAACCATTTAAAGGGTTATTTTATTATCTCAACAAGGAAAATGGCATTTGTAACAACCAGGCATAATGTTTTCTGGTAGCCTGCGGATTGTGGTAACATCCTGTAATAAATTGCATCTGTAAGCTACAGTAGCTACAAGGTCCCATTATTGTAAATAAGGGATCATGTTAATATCTATAGGCTATTAAACTGGCTTACAGTGAAATCAAATGTCTTAGGAGAGGAAATTGCTACAAAATTATCTGGTAGCACAATAGGATAGCATGCGATTGTACAGACATACTACGGGGGAACTAAAGGAAATGGCAATTTTCTGCACTCAGGAGGGGTCCTGTTGCCACAGAATTGAGGCAGTTCATGTTTATTACTATATTTATCTTCCTTTAACGTGAGTTAGGACAGTGTCGCTGTCTCCGTCTTACAATTGGGGAACTGAGTTTTTGAGACGAGAAGGGCCTTGCCCAACGTCAAAGGAGCATCTGTGGTGCAGCGCTTTTATTATGGTGGCTTTTATTTCTGGAGCTCCAGCTGCCATGTTCCCCACTGGACCTTCTCCACATACCTGTCCTGCTTTGTGTGACCCTGGAGACAGACACAGCAGCCCAGACCATCCTCAGGCTGAAACATTTTTAACTGGGATCGTTCAGTGCTTGCTGAATTGGGGCCCTAGAAAAAGAAAGGAGATAAAGCCTCAGGTAACAGAAATACAGGCATCTTTCCATATGTATCTTAAGTTAGACCTACAGGGGTTAAGTGGAAGGGAGGTCAGCTTCCATGTGGGAGGGACGCTTTAGAGGCCGGAGTATTTCAGCTGGTCTGAACCCATCAGATTTCCAGGAACTGAGCTAGTGGCTTGGATGTATTTTATCAGTCCCTCATGTGTTCTTCATGAAGAGGTGCTAACGTTGCCTTTAGCGGTTGTTTCATATGCAGGCACTCTTGTTTATGCAATTGCAGGAGGCTGGCTGCACTTGTAGCTGAGGTTTCTCTGCACAAAACAAGAGCGGAGGGGACGGCCAACGCAAGGTGCAGGCAATAAGGTGTTGCCAGAAAGTACAATTCTGTGTCACAGAAAGCACAGTCTGAGCAGAACACGAATGCTGTATTTATCATCATCAATAGCAATCTCCTAGAGCGTGCTCCTGACCTGCCCTGGGAGCGTGTTTCCCATATTGCATCTGTTAGTCAGGCTTTGGGTTTGGTTTAAAGCGGAGCTACCTCCTGAAGGCAAATGGCAAATGGTTATTCTATTACCTGGAGCAGATGGGGGGTGAAAGTCATCCCAGCCGGCTTCAGGTTTCTTTCAGTGGATGTGAAATGAAGGGAGATGGATTTCTTGTGATCTGCTGTGCCTCCATCCACAGCACCCCACATCTGCACCCTCACGTGAATGAAGACTCAGCTAAGCAGCGTGTTTGCATGATATTACGTACCCAAATGTCGGGAAAGGAGGCACCAACGCAAACATGTATGGCTCTGGGGTGCTCAGATTCTGAGAAGCTACTTGGAAATCTCCGGGAAGGCAGGTTGTGTGCAGGCCCATGCAGAACCAAGCAGGTTATTTTTCTAACAGGGTTTCTTGTCTTCTTGTCTCTGCATATTCTTGCCAGAATAAAAATTAAGCCTTGCAAAGCTAGGGAGAGCATCTGAAGAACAGGAAATCCTATGCAGAGAGACTACACAGATCAATATCATCACCTCGTGGAGTAGAGAGCATCCGTCTTGGGTTTGTTTTTCTTTTTCCCTAAACAGTGCAACTAGTGGTTGGAGTTGGGGTTTTTTGTTGTTTTGTTTTTGTTTGGTTTTATTTTTAAAGTGTATTATTTGACAGGGAAAAAACCTACTAGACAAAGAGTCTTCTAGAGATCAGAGGATCCACTCAGCATTTAGCAGTTGTGCAGTTAACATCTACATTTTGCCCCTGGTAAAGTGATAGCAATGTATACCCCAAAGTGATTTATTAAAACACGTTCTCAGATGGAGAAGTAAATTATTATTTCAGGCAGTCTAGACATTGTACACTGAATGGAGGGTCACAGCCCATGAATGTGTGTCAGTCAAGAGGTCTTTGCTGGAAATTATACCTTCGTATAAATAAAAATTTCAGTGGGTCTTTTTCCCCTTTTTATCAACTTTTCGTTAAGGAAATTGTTTGCCAAGTGTGATTCGTTGGTTAAGCACATGAATTAATACATTAAGGGCCAAGCTTACAGGCACTTACATGTTTAAGTCGCAGCATCTGCTCCACGAATAGCTAATGGAATTGGTTTTCTGCATTAAATGATGAATGTAGGGGTTTCTGTACCAGGATGTTAAGCGTCTTATTGATTGTCCCTTACAGCAAGCACAAAAGCAATTTAAAAAACTAGCCCTAAAATCTGTAGAGGAAAAGAGAAAGGTGGCTGGAAGGGAATTCCCTGCCTTGATTTGCAGCAAATGCAGCGCCAGGGGACAACCCTGCAAGCTGTGTGCTCCGGGGAAGTGTGACCACCGAGTGAGGACTCAGCCTTTGTGTCTCAGGACGATGTAAAAGGATTGCTTCAACTTCTTTGGGACACTAGAGACCAAACGGAGCAGGAGCTTGTCCAGAACGTGTGTCTGAGACCCGTGTGTTGGGGCAGGACTCTGGAAGTGACCTTGTCTCTGTGTGGTGCTGAGTACCCTCCAGGTCCCAGGATATTGAAGGGACCTGGAGACCTGCAGCAGGGTCAGGTCTTTCAGTCTTTATCTTAGTGGTGCAGGACAAACATAAAGGATCTCTTTGTGACCCAGGTAGGTTCACAGAGAGGGGATGGCCACGTGCCAAGGGTAAAAGAGAGACAAAAGCCCCATTCTGGTGCTCCCTGAACTCAGATGCCTTTCCTTTGCTCTCAGACATGGAGTTTTCTGATTTCTCCGGCTGCTTTCTTCCCTGCCTTCCCTGAAGAGGATAACTTACTTGAGAATTTCAGGTCTCTGAGATGAAGGAGCCGTAGCTTGCGCAGTCAAGCCAGTGCCTCTGTGAGGCAGGGTCCTGCTTGTCCCCATCCTTGCTGCCCTTGTTCCCTGGCCAGCTCAGAGTCCCCAAAGCTTCCCCTGGGAGGAGAGGGGTAGCTGGAAGGCAAGAGGCGGCAAAACCACAGCTCTCAACCCTGCCAAGTCCTTCTTGTTCCCCAACTCGGTGCTCTGCTGTTCTTAGGAAGCGGAGGATGGCTTGCACGGGATCAGAGGGAAGGTTCCCCTCCAAGGGTGGCATGGACAAGGAGGGTGACATGGAGCTACTGGGCTGTGCTGGGGACAGAGCCACTCTCGAGAGCGGGGAGGGTGGGCAGGAGTCTTCGTGCTGGTCTCTGGTCGGGGCGCTGCCAAGCCGCCTACATCCTGAGCCCAGCAAACTTTCATGTCGGAGCTGGTAACCGCACCGGCCGTGCGGCAGGGCTCTGATGTGGGCGGTCGTCCACCAAAGGCCAGGATGAGATCACCCATCCCCGAGGCATGTATTCCTGACCTCACCCTTCTCTGTCATTTGTTGGCCGCTGAGGGGTTATTATTTCCATCCCTGTCCTTTTGCAGTGACATTGCGATACCAGGATTGCAGCAGGAGCCTTGTGCCTTCAAAGGGCTCAGTAGCGTCAGCAGGATTTTATCTGCTAGGTTTTAGGTTTGGGCAGGATTCATCTCCTCCTCCTAGCATACATTTTCCCAGTTCTCTGGTCACGTTCACCTACTCGGTGTTAAATGAAATAAACAGTAATGTCATTAAAATAATAAACCTAAATTAGATCCAGACATCCCTCGATGGCTCAGAACTTGCTCTGCATACCGGCATCGGCTCTGCCAGGCCCCCACCCCCAGATAGAAAGGTTAAAAAAAACCCTAAACACAGCCTGAGCTCTGCACAGCGATTTCAACGTCAAGTGGTAAAGGGAGGAAATTCCCCGCAGCCCACTTCCCTCTGAACTCTCCATTCCCTGCCTCCAGCCACGCAGCAGCTTCCTGGCTACGACATGTCTCCTCACCCCACACCCCTTCTTTGCTACAGGAATTGCTAAATACAAACTCATACGGGTACGAGGAGCTGCCTTGGGAGCGGAGCCTGAGCTGGGGATGGTCATGGCCAGCGGTTTTAATTCGGGATGGTAACAGGGAGGTTCATGAGGGGTGTTGACTTCAGCACTTTACCGGCAAGAAGTGCTCCGCGATTCTCACTGCTTATTTGTGTAACGCTTAGCAAAAGGGAGCTTTGGTCTCTGCTGGGCTACTGAGACACGAAGAATATTATCTGCCCAGCGTTACGCTGCGATTCCTATTAGGGATGGTGCTCTGCAGCTGAACTGAGCCACGCACCACGTGTGGAATTTTAGTTATGTTCCTGGGAGAAATGAGCCAAGATCGCGGCTGGCAGTCATTAGTGGAGATACACCAGAGATAAATATTCCCCACTGAGACGCTGGCCCTGACAGTTTTGCTGGCTCTACGGGACCATCTTTCCAATCCCAAGCATTTTGACAGCTTGGAGCGTGGCTGCAAGAGGTGTGCGTCCCAGTTGCACGTGGCTCCTGCAGACCTTTTTGATGTGAGGACCAGCCTGCCCCAGCTCAGCGCGGTGGCAGGGCTGCCCTCTTATCTCCACTCTGCCTCAGGCTTCCTAGGGGGCTGCTTGGACCATTGTGGTGCTTGTGTCACCTTCCCTGTGAGAAAGCAGAATAACATCTCCTGTGTTCATTGTGGGGAAGGAGTGGTGTCGCTTCTGGCTGCAGATCCCTGGACGAGGCCAACAGAGATGGCAGAAGCTGGTGTTACCATCCACAACGTGTTATTTGCTCAGCCACTGTGGACCACTAGCCACAAATTGGCCTGTAGCTTAAAGATTAGGGTGTTTTCTTAGTGAGATGCCAGCCTGATTTATAGGGGCTTGCTGTCTGCATGAAGGTTATTTTTAAGGCAGGAGAGCTTTTAGACAGATGCAAGGGGAAGACATGCAGAGTTTGATGGTGTATGATTGATTTCAGTGCTTCCTATTCATACTAACATTTCATTCCCTCTCTGCAGGATGAACAGAAGTGCATAGAAACAGTGGAACTGGAGAGTTATGACAAGTGCCAGGAACTGCGTGCACTACTGAAAAAGAAAAACCGTTTCATTTTAATCCGCTCCCCGGGTAAGAAGGTAGGATTGCCTTTCTCATCACCCTCGGGTCTGCTAACTCCAAAATGAGTTCCCAGGCAGCTGCGCCCAGAGCAGACGAAAGGCTCTGAGATTTAGCTCTTTGGCAGCTGGGAGAAATGACCTATAGCTGTGGATGGTCTACAATGCATAAGGAGGAACGCTACTGTCTTGTAGATGTTCTTCTTGTCATGGGGAAAGGGTCTTCCAGCAACTCAACTTTTTCCTCTTGATATTTTTCCTGCCTTATCATTTTCTTTCTTCTGGTACTCCCTGACCATTCCCTGTGGTTCCCCCATGTGCTCTGGGCGAGGAATTGTCCCTGTCCCAGCTGCACATGCTGCAGCTTTGCCCAAGTTCCAGTGAAATCGGTGATCCCTATCCGTGTACTGAGTTCCTGAAGTTGGAACCATTGATCTGAGAAACTCCAGTGCAAAGTTACTGGCAGCCAAACAGTTCCTAGGAGAAAAGATTTATTTTGCAGAATTCATGAAACTCTACGTCTTTAGCTTCCTGCACAGCATCTGGTTAGATCCAGAAGCTGACAACCAGGCTGGCGTTGCAAAGAAGCTACACATCCATCTGAGCACTGACTGCATGCAAGGACACGCTTGCCCTACTCCATGTGTAGGTTCATCATCACTACACATCTTTGGAAGTTCTCCTTAGTTCCTACCTACATGCTATCCATTTCAGCATCGTTGTGGGCTGGGATGCTTCTGTTGTAGCTTTGAGGCACCACACTTTGACTTATTTCCAATTTCAGTGTGATTTTATTGGCCTAAGAGATCTTACTAAATCTCCCCATGCAGATCCGAGAGGTTGTGAGGAAGAAAACGTATTCATTTCCGTAAGAATACAAACGGGCAAAAATACCAACTTGCCTGTATTCCCCCATCTCCATTTTGTTTAAATAAATGGAGATTGTTTAGTCCTTCTTGTCATTATTGCTTATTCTTTCACTCCAGTCACTTAGTATTTATTCGTACAATAAGACCCCAGCTGAGTTCAGAGCATCATTGTGCTAAAACTTCATTCAAAACAACAAAACAAGGACTGTCCTGCTCCAAAACACTCACATGGACCAGGGTGGGGGTGGAGAGAGAAGGTGAATGACGTGCATTTTGCAAGTAGGTGCAGTCTGTATTGGGGAGAAAAGCGATATTAAGCGCCATGCGCCAAAGCGATGGCAACCTGGAAATTTGCACCCTGGGCTAGTGAGCTCCTGCTCAGCACCCGATCCCAGAGCAGTGAGCCTCTCCAGTCCGAGTGGGGGTTTAGCATTTGTTTTGTAACTTGATTAATGAGACATGATGTCAATTTTAGATCGAAAGTGGCTAACCCTGGCGGGCTCGGTGTGTTTTCTAGAGGGTGGCTCAATAACTACAAGTGCACGGCTATTCCCAAGGAGGCAAATAAAAGCCTGTGGGCTCAGAGATGGGTGGCACACTAGGAATTATTATTATCTGCAAGTATATTACTTAGAGAGGAGCGTGTAATAGCTGCCTGTGTCTCTGCACTGCTGCATGAATCAATGCAGGGTGTGAGACCTGTTCCTAAACCGTTCCTTTCTTGCTAGGAGAGTGATGTGCCCAAACTGTGCCCCAAAAGGGTAACTTCATCCTTTTGGCATGCTGGCAAGTTTACAGCTCCCATGTTTTTCATGCCACTGATTAAATGGAGACCTAGATAGAGGCTACTTTTTATAAGGCTCTTTTGGTGAAAGGAAGGGCTTTTATAAATGAAAAGTTCCCTGTTTGTAGCTCCCCTCCCACCCTCCTTTTGGCTGGGAACCTGGTGAGGGTGTTGACACACAACATACTTTGGCAGATGTTAGAACAGGCTTCAATTAGGAGGCCAATGTACACAACTGTCCTTCTTCTGTTTTGAAATCGCAGCTGTGGTGATATATATCAGCTAAACATTTTCCATTTGGGAGGCTTGCTGCCATCCACAGTTTAAAATCACACTGTGAGCTGCCTTGCCAAGCCCTGCCAGATCTTGCTAGGGGTTTTTTTTGCCCCCTCTCCTGAACACAAGGCTGAGAAACGCAGAAAGCCCGTGAGTTTGTGGGACTGAGGAACAAGCTAGGAAAGGCCGTTTCTGTTTCAGCGCACAAATATGAGTTTCCCTGTTGAAAACAGGGAGCCCAGTTTAGCTGTAGGGGAATCCCGGTTTAAGTCTTGAATGGGATATTCTTGAAGAGCAAAGTACATGAATCAGTCAGTTAAAACTACTCTGTAGGTAGCTGCACCTGAATAAATAAGTTGCCGTGCTGCCATAATGGTCTCTGATGGATGTACCCCAGATTCTGCTTGCCCTCTTCACAAGGATGACCTTTTTGTTAAGCTGTGACAATAGGAGCATGCCATAGGTCCGCACTGGTGTCGAGCTGAAAAAAAAGCGCTGCTGGAAGTGTGCAAAAGCCCCCTTCTGCTTAGAAATCTCAAATGCTTCATTCCATCCACAGCAACTAAATGAAAAATGTTGGATGCAGAGAGCTGAGCTTGTAAGAAAGGGCAGCGGCCTTGGCCTGGAGACTTTAAAACATACTCACGATGTAAAAAGCAGCGTAAATGATGCTTGGTGTAAACTCCCTAGAGATTACAGAGATTGGCACAAGCCTGATATTCAGCAGGTCTGAAAGCCTTCAGCTGCAGGGAATTCTTAAGAATGGGGAGCAAGAGGGTAGTAATAAGGGAAAGAGTCCACAAGCAAGCTCTGCAGCTCGCCACACGTCCTTTCGTAGCACGGCCAGGCACAAACTCCACACCTGCAGTCAGGGATGGAAACTTCCATTGCTTATTTTTCCCTTAGTCAGCTTTGGAAGTACCTGCCTTCACCAGGGACCCAGCCTGGAAGCTGCAGTGGATCACGGGGAGGCACATTTGCCCTGTGTATGGAGGAGTCTGCTCCTGAGGTCTGCCAGTTTGGCAGAGATGATGCTGCATTTTTCCCAGGGATGAGGTAGCTCTTGGTTCTGCTGTAGAAAACCACAAGAGTCCCCTAACTGACAGTCCCTCGGCTTCCACTTTTCCCTCCATGATCTAACCTGACAAAGTCATGTAGAAGAAGGCAGGAGATGACCTCACGTCTGGCAGATAGACTCTGGTGCACTTTTGGTAGTTTAAGATGTTACTGACCCAGCTCTGCTCTGGCTTCTGCTGGAGGTGACCACCCTGTCCCAAAAGTCAGCAGAAGGGAACGCATTCCCATACCTAAACCAGCAGTTCCCAAGCAGTTCCCAGTCCAGTTTAGTCCAGCCCCACTGAACTGAAGCAGCTGAGGAGCAAGCACAGGTTTCTGTCTCCCACCTCTGCTGCACATCAGCAGCAGCTGGCAGAATTGCTCAGCAAAGAGCTAGTGTTGGCAAAGGTCTTCAGCTGGAGCTATACAGTTCTCCAGAGCTTGTCTGTTAAATCATCGAGTGCAGGTCCAACAGACTGACCCCAGGAACACTTGTCTTTCCTGGAAAGCCGGGTCAGCATAGCGATAAGACTGTCAGTGCTTGAAGAGACTGATGCCTCCAAGACATGGAACAATCAGGGAGACTGTGCTCCCTGCCGTCACGGACAGTGACCCCGTGTGTGAGCCTGTTGTTGCATGACATCTAGCCAGTGATTCAGCAGGAGCTGACTGGCCGTGCTGTGCTCTGAGTTAACTGACAGTAAATTGCATAGCCTGTATTCATGGCTTACAATGGTCACTATCACGTTAGGTTTAGCCATGACAGCTTTTCCTGGCACACCAGCCTGTTGTTTATGGCATGACTCAGTCTCAGCTGGCTTAGCGAGAAGGAGAGCAAATGTGTTACCCTGCCTGCTGCCCTCTTATATTGGTGTCACTGACTCTCTACCTTAAATTGCTGCTGGAGAACAGACCCTGCTGAACGTTTTGTGGGGAGTATCCATCTTCAGGTGCATCCTCTGATACCTGTGAATACTCAACTGTAAAAATACAGTCAGGATAAATTCACTTGTTTCTTGTTTGTAGAGGGTCTGAGGGTCTCAGACTCGTGTACAGAGCCCCAGTGGCCAGCAGGACTGACAGCAACTACTCCAGCTCCTTCCTGCCTCTTCTCTGCAGCCATCTGCTTTATAGAGAGAGTCCACCCTGCTTTGGGTTAGCCTCCTCTTGCCAGTGCTGTGGCCGAGCGAGCCACAGTTGGATGCAGACGGACGAGGGATTGCAAGGCAACAAAGAGACTCTGGCTGGCAGCATCCCGAGCCCCAGCAGCCTGACTTCTCCTTGGTATCTCTGGGTATTGTTCTAAAAAGAAGAAAAAAAGTTTTCAAACAAAACTGGGCATACTGGGAGGAACCTGCTGCAAATCTCAAGGCTGCCCCTCTGTGTCACAGCCTGGGGGACTCGTGCAAGCAGAGGCACGCGTCTGGCACTGCCCGTGTTGCTCCATCGCAGGGTCCCACGCAGCGTTGCTGCTTGTCCTCCCTCTCCCAGCCCTTTGGGAAACTGGAGGGCTCTTCCTGCTGCCGCTTTGGGAGCATCTTTCCACGAGTCCCTTTTCCCCCCGCCCCGATCCGTGGTGTCCGTGTTTGGTGGCTGCGGCGCTTGGTCGGCCTTACGCCGTGCGGCAGAGGGCTGCATGCCGGAGGGACATCTCAGCTTCTCCTTAATGATAAGCCATCCCCCAGAGCCTTTGCTCTGCCCTGCCACAGGGTTGCTGACACCAGCGCTTAGTCACAGTCTGAGCTCCGAGAGGCCAGAGGCTTTTGTCAAGAATGAGGCACAGAAAGTGGCATTAGAAGAGGAAGCTTGAAGTGAGGCAGGAATCCTTCCCTTGAACAACATGTACGGAGATTTCTAAACTCTGCTGCAGGCTGCCAGGTCTTTGCCAGGCAGTGCAGCAGCTCAGCTGCTCACAAGTAGAGCTTTCTCATAAGCTTTTATAATCACAAAGCTTTGGGGCAAAATCGTTTCCAAACAAAAAAAGTTTTTAAGCACATACAAAAAACAGACCTGCTTGGACTAACCCAAAATCTGGCTGTCGCTCTGTTTTGGAGCTGTGCCTCCCTTTAGGTTTCCCTGGTTAGTGTGGCCCTTCTGCGCCCCAGACAAAGGGCTCTTTTTCCAGAGGGCTGTGGTTCAGTCCCTAACCTCTCCTCTGAGCTCTCAGGAAGACATGTGGTCCCGTCACCTTATGTGCAAACTAGTGGAATAAATAATCTTTCCCCAAATTGCTTCTTAACTCCCTGCTTGCCATGCTGGTTGTGAGGGTCTGGCACTTTGTTGCTGCGATGTGCAGATGTAAAATCATGGCATTGAAGCAAGGACTAAATGGAGAAAGGAAGGGCAGCCCGTTTCTAGCTAAACAGCAGGAGCGGGTGTAAGGAGATCAGGCTTCAGTTCTGCAGAATTTCTGGTGGTACCTTCAGAAGTTGCTGAGACCCAAAACAGTTGCTGTGTTGTTGTGCCATAAACAAAACGTGGAGCTGCCACAAGCATCCCACTGACAGTTACCATTAGCTTTGTCACCCTCATTATATATAGTCCCTGTTCTATACAGACACTGCTGGGATTTCAGAATGTGGGGCCTCGTTTACAAAAAGGCCGGGACCACAACTGCTCTCAAAGGCAACGGGAAGGTGCGGAATACCTATAGGATGTCAAATACCTGAAAAAACTATTCCAAGTGAGACCCCACTGGTATGTGTTTTGAATGAGCCTCTCTGTAGCTCACTTCCCCACCTGTAAGAGGTGGATAATTTTAGTTGCTCTGAAAAGTAATTTATGAAGCCCTCGGATATTGTAGTGATAAGCAGCAAAGAAAAGATTGGTCGGGGGAATCAGTAATTCTGTTTTTCAGGGCAGGGCTTGAGCAGAGTGCAATCGATAAGACATAGTGACCCGTGAGGATAAAACACACGATGGAGTAGCTCAGTAAGAAGTGCTGCCCCCATTAGGGACGGTGCTAGGAGGAATATGCACAGCAGGCTGAGTTAGGATTGCCCCAGCAACGCTGGGATTGTCTAATTGTTAAGTAAGTGTTTGATTTTGCCACTTGGATGATGTTCTTTAGCACAAGAGTATTTCTGTGTGCCTGTGCAGTGCAGATTAGGGCACCGCGTGGAGCTGTCTGGATCCAAGCCAGTCTGCCACCTGTAATGTGAAGATGGTATTTCTCTCACCTGAAGTGTATGTTGGGGCAAAGCTACATAATAGAGGTGAGGTGCTCCGAGAACACAGCAGTGAAATAAATAACATCCTACCTGTTGTTCCTGCTGCGCTCAAGAAGAGATTCGAAACACTGAGCAAAGCCACGGGACTGCCCTGGAGGAAGGGGAGAGCTGGCTGGCTGGAGGACAGGCCATACAATCACCCGTCACTCCCTCCCTATTTGTGTCCCATGCTTCTTGCCAGCTCCCTCTTGTATGGCCAACTCCTTGCTTCTCCTTAGGACACTGGTTCAAACCCCAGAGAGTGTATGTCTGTGGCGTTCACTGCTGTGTTTCTTCTTCCTAAAAGATACGGTTAATTTTTTCACTTACACTGCCCTTATGCCTCATCATGTCCGTGCTCAGCTGAATTAGGGTTAGTGCAGCCAAGGCTGGAGCCCCAGATTCCCGTATCAGTTCTGTTCTCAGAGCCGCAGGAACAGAGAAGCAGGCAGAGCCCGCTGCACACAGCCTTCTCGTGGCTTGCAGCCTTAGGAGGGGAGCTGGAGATAAAGAACTTTATTGCACCTGAACCAGCACAAAATGATTCAGACTTTCAGCCTGATGCTCTATACGCAGTGTGACCGTTCAACGTAGAACTCGCTGCTGCTCTAAGAGCTATTTCAAGTGTTTTGCAGAAAACTCTTACTTTCTTACTCCTTTAGTTACTAGTTGCAAAAATAAAACTACAGCAGCAAGCTGTTCAGCATAACAAAATCCTGTTCATGGGAGCTATGAAGTGGAGAACTTGCCAAAGCACAAAGGAATCTGTAGTTTAAACACAGGCTGGAACTGGATGTTATATAGAAACTGAAGTGATACACAGAGAGCAGAGAGCTGCCTCTCTGGTCCTGACAAGGAATGCTTGGGCAAAACCGTCTCTCTGCTCTTGCAGGTTCATGATATCAAATTCCAAGCTCCAACTTTGGAAGAAAAGGAATCATGGATAAAAGCTCTAAATGAAGGGATCAATAGAGGCAAAAACAAAGTATTTGATGAGGTAAGAAACCATTTTCAAAGTCCCATATTTCCGTGTCAGTTCCCATCCACTGCTTTTTTAGCTAAAAGCAGAACTTGCCCAAGTCCCCGTGCTCCCTCTCCTTCCTGCATGCCAGGCATGGTCAAAGGAAAGAGAAGGATGGTAGTCAAGGCAAAGCAGGTGTCACCCCTGCAAGCTGGGAGCTTTTAGCCACTTTGGTTCCCAGCCCAAGAAGGCAGAACATGTAGAGAGCCCTTGGCACCATCCTGCGTCTTGCTGCCTTTCCCTCTCTCCTGGCTGGGTTTAGTTGCAGGGAGGCAGGGGCAGCTGCTTGAGTAGACAGTGCGCTGGAGGGATGGTCTGTGCTGCTAAGAGCTAACATCTCCTCAAGAGGCCCATGGGACACAAGAGCTCACCAAAGTCAGTGGGAGATGGTCTGGTGGCTTCAGTGGGTTTGGGATCAGCAAATGCAGGGGTGTTGCCCTCTCCTGATGGAAGCAGCTGATGCAGAGAAGCAGCTGCAGCGCTGAGTTGTGTAGAGCTGGGGCTGCAGCCTCGAGAGACTCATCTTCCCCATGCTGCCATGATCCTCAGCACCAAGCAGCTTGGAAATGGAGGTATGCGGTTAGGACATAGTCCAGTCTTCAAGACTGGCAATATCTGAAGTGACTCAGTCCACCAGTTATTCCACCTGCAGTCTGGAGAGAAGTCTGGTGGAAAGTTACTCCATAGCCCCGGACAAACCTGCTGGCCTCTCAGCTGGCCCCAGCACACTTGCACTGCCAAATTCTCCTTCCATCCTGCTGCACAGAGGGAAGGATGAAAATTGCACATCTTAGAACCTGACTAACCTTGCCCTGCTCCCTGTTAAGCTTGTAAATGAGCTGTGGACTAAAACAAAGGAGCAGCATCTATTCTGCCATTGTTTCAGTAACTGAAAGGAAGTGCACAAAAACCACCATCACGGGGATGACACAAGAAGAAATGGGCAGGGTAACGAGGGGACGAAGCAATCGGCAAGATCTGTTTAGCAAAGGAAACCAAAGCAATGAGTAAAAGTTTTGAGACAAGGGCTAAGCGCTGCAGATACGGTGCTGGAGATGCAAACTCCGAGAGCTTGGCCTTTGCTTTTAAGCAGCAGAGGGCAAAAGCAGGAGAAGAGGCTGGAACACGCTGCTTTTTCACCTAGGCAAATGGCACTCATGTCAGGGTTTTTCTGGTAGTGGGATGTAGCGGTTCCTCGAGCCCTTGGACCAAGTGGGAAGCAGCATGTGGAATTAAAGGGAGCAGCTGGGACCAGCAGCAGCCTGAGAAGATAAAAGCCAGCAGCAGAGAGCTTAGTCGCCAGGTCTGCCCTCGTGTTTCAGTGGGTGGGAGATGTGATGTCCTGTAACACAACGCTGCGCAGCCCTTGCTGGAGCGACCCCACGCCGGCTCGGAGCTGCCTGGAGGGGCACGGCACGTGGCTCTCCGGTGGGCAGTGACCGCTGCACCCCCTCGGCAGCACAGCAAGGTGGGATCTCACATCACCTCGCTGCCCTGTGGCCTGGAGTTATCCTCCTTATGAGGACCCGGGTTCGCAGAGGGAGCCAGCCTCTAATTCTCATTCATTCCAGTAAGGATCAGACCTCAGATTTAAAGTGTTTCTGCGCTGGCTAGGCACAAGCTAATGGGTCAAGCCCTCAGCTGGCATGGATTAACTGTTCTCCACTGTAAAACCACTCTGCCATATCAGCTAGGGATTGGGACCCATTTTTTCCTTTAAATCCCTATTTCACCCTCACCAGCTTCCCTGTTGTACAAACTTGTTGTGCAAAGGCCATCAAACCAAGGACACGCTGATGTTTCACCATCGCTGGTCACCGGTGCTGCCCCTCTGCGTGGCGCAGACTCCAGCCCTCAGCCATCGCAGCGTGGGTGGGTGGGCAGTCACAGAGCCAGCACAGAGAAATACCTGCTAGGGGGCTGGGACCTCCCTCCCCACGTGTGGGAGGCAGTGGATTTGTCATCTGATTCCAGGAAATAAATTTGTTAATTCAGCTAGAGTTGCAATTAATCCAGGTCACTGCTCACACCTTCTCTTCAGCATCCTGCAGTCATTAGAACTGTAGAAGGGAAGGTCTGTACTGAAGTGCTGCTGATACAGTTCACAGTCAGGTCACGGTTATTAATGAGCTTTCACCTCTAAGATGGCAACAGCAATTTCAGCGCTGTGCTCTGCCACATGCAGGAGCCGGTCCAAGCCTGGGCTGCGGCAACGACAACAAAGCTGCCTTGTGTCATTCCTTCCCGGCCCCTTAGGTGGAGGGAAGATTAGCCGTCGCAGACCTCTGAAGGTTGGATGCTTTGCTTTGGAGAGTCTGTTAAGATAAACGGAGCTCTATGTAGGACAGATACCTTAAATATCCGTCACGCAGATGCAGGGCTTTGCAGGAAGGCTGTAACCACAGTCTGAAGCAAAGACTGTGGTGGTGAAATATCCATCCAAATGCTGCATCCTTTCATGTGTGACAGTGAGAACTTCGTAGACATATCTTGAGAAATTAAGGACCCTCTTCCTTTTTTCTTTCCCTCCCGTTCCCCCTTTTAAAGGTGAAAGTAGACGAGAGCCTTTCCTTGGACCACGTAACTCGGGACAGAGTGAAAGTGACCCACGGGCGCAGGCCACCCACGAGAAGTCACCTAAAGGAGGTAAGTGCACCCACCCTGGGTTGAGCCATCTCCTCAGCTGGGATCACCAAGAGCTGCTCCTTCCAATTAGGTACAAAACCCCGGGGAAAACCCTGGGTACAGAGAGCCCAGAGAAAGCTGTCAAGGGAAACAGCTTCCTCTGGGAAAGACTGCGCCAGCACCTCTCTAACGAAGCTCCAGGTTCCCACGGATCTGTAGCTGCTGCAACACGTTATGATATATTTAGCTTTCCATAACTCACAAGCTGCTTCACCGTCTGGTGAGAGCCATTATAGTTTCATTTTAATCAGAGGAGACTGAAGCTCCTATATTTATTTTCTAAGAAGTGATGATTTTGTAGCCGCAGTGGTCTAAAGGCAGACGAACTGCACGGTCTATGGGGAGAAGCTGTATATTTTATTAAGCTAACTGGAAAGAGCAGACAAGCTTTCAAGCTTACAAGCTCTTCCTTAGGTCTGAAACAGAATATATTATTCTCCCAGGCAGTTTTATGGACTAGCCTGTCTACTCTTAACTGATTTTCTGGATCTGTCACTTTAAAAAAAAAAAAAAACAAAAAAATAAAAGAAAAGAAAAAACACCACAAAATAAAACTGCAGTTCATTTCCATGGGAGAGGTTCTTACTAATGCTTGATTCCTGTGATTTATGAAAAAGTTTCCAGACAGATTGATATTTTAGCAGAGCATTATTCTCAACCAAGGAAGGTTTTTAAATCAAATGTTCTTTCTTCAAACTTCCAAGACTCTGACTAATGTGTCTGCACAGCACTCAGATGACCCTCGTGCAGAAAATGAGATGTCCCAAGACTTTTTACTTTGCATAGAAACGGAGGGAGAGTGTCTCTTCTAGCGAAATGCACGGGAATGAATCATAAATTCCCATCCACTCCTCCAGAAAACCGCAGAAGAAAACATGACAAAAGTCACAGCAGCAATGAAGTGTGGATTCTCTGTTGCCTAATACGGGTTTGGTAAGGTAGGAAGCCTTTCCCTGGGCACTAAAAAGATCTCTCTCCCTTACGCAGCTCACTATTTTCAAGAGATACGTCCAACATTAATATCCATAAGGCCTCTCACCTTCAGTCAAATTCAAGGAAAACTAGCTTACAAGTTCAGAAGCAGGAATGAGGGGAAAGGGAGGGGATAGAGCCTGCAGAAAGATGTGTATCATGGCTGCTGGCTGCAGTATCGTGAAGGAAATGGAATGAACGATGATTTTCAGCGTCAAAGCAGGCTAAGTGAGGACGGGTCAGGGCCAAGCCGCCAGGATGCAGCTTGCCTCCATCTCTCTGATGGGCTGGAAAAGCAAAGAGAGACTTTAACTAAACTCCCTGCACTGCAGGAGTCTGGCCCTGGCTGCAGCTACGCCTTCGTGTGGTTTTGGGTTCCCTCACACAGGAACTGTCACCACGTTTCTCCCTCTGGGGCACTGAGCTTACACGCTGCAACGTCTTTACTAAGTTCATCCTTTTTAGGACCCCCCCCCCCCCCACTAGGGTGATTTGCACACAGCCTGTGGTTTGAAGGAGCACAGGATAAAGAATTAAACTATGGCAGAGCTGACTGCTTAGCACTGACAGCAAAACCAAGAAATGAGGTTATTGTGGAACAGGCTTTGAGACGTTCTTCTCAAAGGAAGTAGTAAAATAAGTTCTGTGCTTTTGTCTTAATTCTTGACTGCTTGTGGTTATTTGCTTTGATATTCTTGTGCAAGTTGCTGCACTATCAGGCAGAAAATAACTTGGCAGCAAAATGCTCCTGGCGTTCACAGAATGTGTTGGTCTGGGGAAAAAGCGGGGCTATGCGGGAGGACGGAAGTGCTTCCCTCGACGCATTCATTTGCTGCAATGTATCTGACTGGACCCAGTTTCCTTCTTTGTTGGGTGAAATGTCTGGAACTCATGCTTTTAAGAGCACTGGTTTTGTTATTAGTCAGGTTATCCTTGCAGTTTTGACAGATGTAAGTAAAAACAGGGTGGATGTGTGAAGCGGCAACCCCTCGCTTGCCATGCTGGTTGTCATGGTCTTGCAGTTTAAGTTAAAGGATGGAGCACAGGATTGATGATAGGATAGATACTGAAAAAGTTCTGTCTTGTATTTCAGGCTGCCAAGTCTACATCTGATGGCATCCTGCGACTAGATCTGGATATAGTAGACAATGGACCGCCAAACTTTGACTCCACTATCAGCGAAAGTGACAATGCGCCACCTCAGAAAGAAACTCCAAAGCCACCTATGCCACCTACAAAATCCACTGGCACAAAAGAAAACCAAGATGCAGAGAACCATGTCCTTGACCAGGAACATAAAAAACCTCCATCTCCTCCGTTGCCTCCAGATAAGAAGCTTAAGGAAGGCATAGCATCAAAGGACAATGTGAATGCCAAGGAAGAGGACTCTGTAAGGCCAGAGGAGAAGGTGGAAGGATCCCAAGCACCAAGTGAGGAGAACAGAGAGAACCTCATTGAGGTCAGCAACAAGGGCATAGCAAAAGCTCCAACTCCTCTTCCTAAGAGCGTCCCAGACAAGCTAAAAGTAGCTTGGGACCAAACAGTCCCTGAGCCTAAAAACACAGAAGACTTGAAATCATCAGGAGATAGTAGCAAAGACAACCTTGCTGAGATTGCTGCTGCGGATGTTACAAAGCCTCCTGTTCCTCCTAAGATTCTGTCAGAAAAAATGCTAGCCACAATGAACTCAAGCCATGGTGACCTGGAAGCTGGGGGCTGGAAAGACCTGGAGTCTGGCAGCTCCAAGCCCCCAGTGAATGGGATTGCAGCCAGCGAGGCAGCAGAGTTCACATCCCCAACAGCTGAAACTGAAGAAGGAAATGGGAGAACCTCTGCCGAGAAGGAACAGCAAACTTCAACAGAAGAGACAGAGACTTCCTTAGCTACAGAAACAGGCCACGAGAGTGTAAAACCAACTATCGAGAAGAAAGCATCGGTAGAAAGCACTTCAGGTCTCAAACTTCGCAGTTCTTCTCTGGGAGACTTGCTGTCTGATTCCAAAAATACACAGAGAGCACTTCCAAGCCAAGGCTTCCCCAAGGATTCCCATCACTGCTTAGCTAAAATGGAGGAGAAGGTTGCTAATGAAAGGGAAAAGGCAGAAAAACTTCTGCAGAAGGTTTTACGTGAAGGGTTGGAACAGGCCCAGGAGGGGAACGGACCCCCAGTGATGGCAGAGACATTGCTCAATGAGGCGGTAGAACAACTTCGGCAAGCTACACAAGTTTTGCAAGAAATTAAAGGTCTTGGAGAACTGAAAAAAGAAGCAACACAGAAACAGAAAGAAAAGCAAAAGGATCTAGTGACTCTTTATAGGAGAAGTGCTCCCTGACATTCTCTTCAAAAAGACTTCTTTCTCAAAATCAAAGCTAAACATTTGCCATTTATGATTTGTACCATTGCTAGGCCAGTGTTTAAGAGGCGGTGGTTTGCTGTGCACACACCATGTTTATGGGACAGAATTGAGCTTTCAGTTGTAGCATCTTTCTTTCTTCGTGTTGTACATACCAGTCCAGTTCTAATCCTCTTAGCACAGCAGAAGGTTACAGGACATTGAACGGTTTCAGAAATGTGAATGGTCTTTAAGGACTCTGTCCAAAGTCCTTTCAATGGATCAGGCCTTAAAAATTACCAGTAGTCAAGCCAAGACAGATTTTTGAAAGGAGCAGAATGGCTCTTCTAGCAAATCTCCTGTCTATCTATTTCCAGACAAGGAGATACCAGGTTGCACTGGCACCTATCTGGTTTTCCCAGTTAAATCATTTAAGGATAAATGTAGTCAGTGTTTGCTCACTTGCTGGCAAGGTTTCCCAGACCACCTGGCCCAGTGACATCTAGGAATGTAAAGACAAATGGTTTAATTTTCTCCAAAGACATTCCTAAAACCACATCCACAGTTCAAAAGTGACCTCACACAGAGGCAAACAAAACGGGCCAACTCCTGACTCCAAGTAGTGTCCTCACATCTGGAGCAGCTCTTCCGAGTCCGGCTCCGCAGAGCTTTAGGTGTGCTAAGCACTGCGTAAGCGAACGCAAGTCTCAACGTATCGTTGTGAGGCAAGTATTCATTGTTCCAGTTTCATTAACAGGGAAGTGGAGGCAAAGAGCAGGTTACACTTGGCCTTTAAAGGAGTGTCTTCTGCAGCACAGCATGTTGATTATTGAGGACCATACCTATCTGGTAACTCTGAATCCCCTTATCATCATTGGGAACAATTAGCCAGGTATTCAGAGAACTTGTGTCCCGGAGATCCCCAGGAGCTTCCTAGGAGAGCTGTCATGAAGAAGCTTCAGGGATGTGTGTTCCCTTAGCTGTAGGCTCGCTCTTTGTGTTGTCTTGGGATGTTAACTGACAGGAGCGTGCACATCAGGCAGCGGGTCTGGATGAGATCCCTCTTCCTCTTTAACCGTCTCTACCTGCTGTGTCCTGGCTAGACTGAGAGCCATGGTTTGGCACAGACGTGTGTCATCGTGAGTACATGGAGGGAAAGGCATTTTGCACGCACAACTTTGGGGCTGGTCCCAGTGGCTTACATATATGAAAATAAAAATGCATCGCTACAGAAGGGTCTGAGGAAGGCATTGCAGAAGGCTCCGGCACAATTCCCACGGCTTCCCTGCCCACCTGCTGAAAGCAGCCACAGCTCCCGTGGTCTTTAGTGGTGACAGCTGGGATAAAACCGTGTCTTTGCACTGCTGCTGTATAGCCCCGTACCTGAGCTGGGTCCCCTCCCCTTGTGTCTGTAGTTGCTCTGAGGAGAATCGTGTGACAGACTGAAAGGCTTCTCCTTTGCTTGAGCTGGACTCTGGAAGCACAGAAAAGGGAAGCACAGATCTCCCCAGTCTGGTTTTAAGGAGTGACATGCTACCTAAGCTTTTTTCTCTCGTTTGCCAGCACAACTCTTAGCTCACCCATTTCTTTGTCTTCTGTTCTTTGTTTTATGATTTCATTCCACAAGGCTGCAGTGGGCTGCAAAAACACACCACACCACACCCCCCCGCCGCAGCAGCCCAGTAAAAGCTTCACCCAAGCCTTCTTAGGCTAGGCAGTGGGCATTTCAGGTCTGAGCGCAGGAATGTTGGCCTTGGGCTTCCAAATATCCTGGTTTTCACCACCCAGAGCCAGCAAGACAGGTAGTGACTAGAACTGATGCTTCTGCCTTTTTTTGATTAAACCAGCCTTGGTTTCAGTGGTCTGTCCCCCTCACAAGACAGCCATAGACATCGCATGGGAATTCACTTGTTGTTCTCTCACGTGGAACGTTCTACAGAGTCAAACACTCAGGGCTCAGGTGCCAAAAAAAGCTTTGCTTTGAGACAAAAACGATTCCTACATCCTAAGCCCACTCCCAGGCACACAGCCTGGAGCAAACTCTGGGTCTGTGTCATTTGCTGCTGTAGATTCAATGTGAACCATGGGTCTTATTCACCTTTCCAGACCTATTCAGGACAAGGGCTAACAACACAGACAATATTCAGTGCCTATCTGGTATCTAAATGTGTTTTTCTGCATGTGCACTTTTGTTTACCGAACACTGTGTGGTATGAATGTGAGCTGTCAGAACCTGGTGTGCACTGGAAGTCAAGGGACATCAGCTTCAGAGAGCAGGCAGGCTTTTGCAAGATGCAGTTCTATAACAAGAGATAAATTAGATGGGGAAAACCAGTTCACACTAACAGGAGTATACACAGACCAGGGCAAATTCTGGGTGCAGGTTCATATCCCAAAGCTGAAGCCAGTCCTAAACTCCAGGATGGGCAAATCATAGCTTGGAACTGAAAGCCCAGGAGAATGGAAACAGCTTATGGGAGAGCTCAGTCCCCTAGTTTATATACAAATGCTTTTGCTCTCGCAGGTGTTTTCTTGTGGTGCTGTGTTCTGTGGATACCCGTCTGGCAAAGCGCTGATGAAAACACCCAGACATCCCTATCTGTTACAGCCAAACCTGCAGGATGTGCTTATATTTACTGTATATTTTTATATTATACTGAATATTCTAATGAATAAATGTCTGACATTTTACTGAATATCCATCAGTAGGAATCTTAACAGACAAAACCCCCTATATCTGTTAAGAAATGGGCAAGCTAAATCATTTTAGAAGCTACGGCTAATTAATGTATTTGCTGTACTAACAGAACTTACTAGATTTATATTGTCTTGTAAATAGGTGTAACTTAAGTGGAATCTCCGTAGCACCCAGTAATTCTACTGCTGAAAATGCTATGTTAGAGACTTTGGTTTTAACTATTTTTTCTAATAGGGTTAGCTGTTCATCCTAAAATGTCTAGCCTGGCTGTAAGCCTGATTCACCTGGACTTTACAAGAAACGACGCATCACGTTCCTTCTGCAGTTTTCCCACTTGTTCTTCTTATTCTGGTCATGAGCTAGGCCCTGCCTAGGGCTGGAAGCTGCCTTCTGGGGTGTTTTTACATGCTCCTCTGAAAATAGCAATGCTGGTCAGAGTCAGAGACAGGATCCTGGTCTGCTCTGACCTCCTACAGCAATTCCCGTCTTCAGTGTACATCCTGCCACCATGCACTTTTTCAAAAATCTCCCTTTAAACCTGCACTTAAACTTACATCTAATTTCTGGCTGCACTAAGGCTGGGTTTTTTTGTGCCTGAAAACCCTCTGGGCATGGAGTGCTGGGGTGTGAGTCTGTATTTTGGGCTGTGCCACCAGGTTACATGTCTGTGACAGGAAGGAAGCGAGTTTGCAAGCAAGCAAATGTGGATGACTCTGAAAAGCAGCTGCTGCAGCCTGTGGAAAGGCAGCACTTTGTCTCCCGCTTGTAAAGAGCTCTGAGATTTGGCAATAAAAACCCCTTTTAAATATCAGCTGTTGAAGAGCCATTTGTCCTAAAGAGGAGCAAAGAAAAGCTACCAGGAGCAGCACATTGCGGCTTTGCTCTGAAGGAAGGCACGTGGCACAGGCTGTGGTCAGGCTGGGGTGAGCTCGATGCTGTGCTAACCACGAGCCCGGAGGAAGGAGAAGGGCTGGGGGCTGCGGTGGGCACAGAGCTGGAGTGTGCAGTTCCTGACCCATCCCTGCCCGCCAGCTTGGTCGCCCTGGCCAGAAAGCACGGCCAAGGCCAAGATCTGCTCCTGCTTCTTCTGGAAAGCACCGGGGAAGCATCCTCATTGCTGGAGACCTCACCAAGCGCAGTCACCAGCAGCGCTGTCTGGGCTGCCCTTAACATCTTCACATGGACTGTCTGGTGTCTACAAAATGTTGAGGTCACTCAGCAGTCACCACCCGTTGGTGGTGAGCAACACCAGAGCCTTGTTCCTCTGCCCAGATGCCAGTAAGCTACAGGAAGACAAGAAGCTTGTCTTCTTTTATCATAGTATCATGAGTGACTGCTTCCCTTCTGCAAAAACGGGGTAGAAACCGGTCAGTAGGTTCAAAAGTTCTGAGGAAGCAGGGAAAAGAGTGCAAGTATATGCGCCATCCTATTGCACAAGCTTATCTTAATTTGGGTAAAAAAAAAAATGTGCTTAGCAAACCCTCTAACCCCTTGCTGGGAAGGGGGGCTGTTCCTCAAAGGAATCTCCAAGACATAGGGTTGATTTCTACAGACATACTGTAGAGAAAGGCACTCTATTTCTTTCGCACTAAGCAAACACAACACATCACATTTTGGCCTTAAATTGATCTTGGTAAGGAAGCAAAGTGTCTAGCACTACGGGAAACATTATTTTAAAAAACACCAATGAAAACATATATAGTATTGGCATATGAAACATCTGCCTGACTGCTTTCAATTCAATGGATAGTCACGGGTGTTACTGGTTCAAAGAGACTGTGTTATCGTGTAATCCGAAATAGAAAATGCAGGTCCTAGGTCCCATCCAGTGATCCCACAGAACTCAATCATTTGCAATTGAAAAGAGCAGAAAGAGCTTTTCCAGTCCCAGGAATGCCAAAAGATTTACTACAGCATTGGCTAGCCTACTCTGATGACTAATTATTCTCGCTATTAAAAAATCTGTGTTTTATCTTAAATATGAGTCATCAACAGTGAAGCTCTCCAAGATTTCCTCTTTCCAGCTTAAGAGTTAGAAAATCTGCAGGCACAGAAGACATCCACCGCGTTTAGAGAATGGAGATCCCCGTTTTATTATGCTATGCAAGTTCACATACTTCAGAAAGCCAGTGCTTAATTTATTCCAGGAAACTTAGTCACCATGTTCTTCTAGCGCCTTACCTCATGGCTAAGCAGCCCACAATATTCCTGTGACAACTGCCGACGTGGTGTTACAAAGCATTAACCATTTCCTTTTCAGCAGCAATCCTGCTGGCTGAGGTCAATGCCAGGTACTTTAAGCCATGTATTTTCCATCCCCTCCTGGGTGTCACCGACCCAGTCCCACCAGCTTCACTTCAGAGAGCAGCTGGAGGCTTAGCCCTCACATCTCCTGCTGTGCAGCCTTAGTTCCCTCTGCCCGAGCTAGCCCGGCTTGGTGGTACAACACAACATATGAGGAAACGATGAAGGAATCCTACCTTAGTGCATCTTTACTGGATGATATGTAAAGCACGTGTATTCACACCTATAGAAAAAAAAAAAAAAAAGAAAGAAAACTGTGGAATATTGCAAAATGCCGTTTGTAAGAATTTATTACAGGAGGGAAGGCTGTCAACAGCTTATCATATTGACTGGGCAAAGGGAAAAAACCCACAAAATTGGCTTAATTTGCAGCAAAAAAGATTAAAGACTTCTATTTAGAAAAGTGTTCCAGGCCCAGAGTGAATCTATTCTGGAATGGGATCCACAGGGGAATTTCTTAAGGGCAGATATGCAGGGAAGGCGGGTATATGTCACCGTCTTCCGCACGGAAAGGTGGGTGACACTGTTGCCTGAGGTCCTTCCCAGCCATACGGTCTCTGCAGGACACTGGCAGAGGCCTCAGCAATCAGAGTCAGTGGCTAATAACCCCCACTGGCCATTCAGGGCTTTAACCCTGTTTTCCCTCTCACTGGGGAGCTGTGGGATGACAAACATGGTGCCCTAGAAATCCCTCACAGACCCTGCTCACACCTCCTCAGCCTGGCTTGCTCTCATCAGCTTTCTTCTCCTCTTCTGCTCCATATTTCAGTTCTGGTCTCTCCCCACTTTCCCATCTCATGCCCCTTCTCTGCCAGAAAAACTGATTCCTAGAAAGCTGGGCGCTGTGTTGGTAGAAGCTGTCCATAAGTTTTAGTTACGCCACTGCCAAGAAAACCTCCTTACTCTTCGCCCTCATCAGATTCACGAGCCAGTTTCTACATCCCCGTGGGGGATAAGTTTACACTTTTGGAACATGGGCATTTTTCAGTCAGGAAATGAATTTTAAAATTATTTGCTCAAAATAAATGAATGAATGGAACCAAAATGCTGGGAACATAAGGTAGAACTTCCTCCATTTTTTTGATTAACAACCCTATTGGCAGTTCTTTTACAGCATCTTCCAGTACGAAGAGCTGAAGGTGTTCTGTGGCCATGAATGAATGCCACCTTGTAGCGCAGCCAGGAGAGACAGTGGAGCTTCTCACCCTGCAGAAGGAAGGCAAAGGCACAGAGCATTGAGGAGCTGGGCTCCAAACCTATTCTCCTGCGGCAGATACTTTTATTTTTAATTGGCGCAGTAGTGGCATTTTGCAGCAAACATTAGATGACCTGAACGTTAGATAACCAGATAAAGTGGTCCTAAAAATAGCAAACCAAAAAAAAAACCCAAAGGCCAGTTCTGAGAATTTCTTCTTTGATGGCTTTTCTAACCCTTAGTGGGGAACAGACCTCCAAATCCTGCTTGCTTTGGGCGATATGACAGTCAAAGTACTATTATTCCTAGCCCATAAGTGGATAAGGCATACTGTACAAGTACTACATATAGATGTTGTATCTACCATACTGTTCATTTAAAATAAGAACTTGAAATATTTTGGAGATGTCCTGGGGGAAAAGACAAAGCCACCTGGCGCAGAGACTGTAAGGGGGTGTACTGGAGAAGAGGTCAGAAGTAGGAAGACAGCAAGACGTGGGGAGGCAATGCTAAGTACCAACTCCCATTCATGGGTAAGGATGTGGCATTTATGCAACGCACACAGATCCAAACTCTGCTTCCCCTCAGAACTACACAGCAGGGTTATATCCAGAAATGATGATATTTGAAAGCTGGTTACTGGCTTTCCCTTACCCTTTACTGAAGCATTTAATTCCCTCTTGGTCTCTAAACAGTTTCAGACGCTCAGTGAAGTTTTAATCTATATTACTATTTTTTCCTCCCACCCAAAAAACCTCAAGCAGTTTTGGAGGAAAATGATTTTTTTTTTCCTTCTGGAGAAATCTACCTTGCACAGAAAGAAATGCTTCTTAAAGGAGAAATGCTAATCAGTTTAAGATGCGAGTTATCTAGCACACCACAGCACACTGGGATATTTATCACTGAAATTGATAAAACACTAGAAGATCTCCTCACTGAAATCGATAAAACACTAGAAGATCTCCAAAAGTCCAACAGATATGCAAGCCAGCATGACTAACTGGACAAGGATCTGTGCAAACAAAACTGCAAGCTCCTCTGCTATTTCATTCGCAACAAGAAGTCGGTTTTGAAATATTGGCAAAATACTCCGGGTTTGTTTAGACCACATCACCATGACAGCAAAGCACTTCCCGGTTCTTCATGTATCGTGCGTCTTTGCAAGAAACAGTGGTGAAGGGGAAATGAAGCGCAAAGAAAAAAACATGGCCAGATGTCATATGGGAGGTGACAGGAGACACAGATTGGAACCTACGTTCTCTGGTGCCAGCCCCCAGCACACGGATAACCCTCCTGTCCAAGCGACCGAGCCTCTGATCAGCTCTTTCTCTGGAGCAACACCGAATTTTCAACAGCATGGGTTGAATTTCCTGTGCGAGGCAAATAAATTCCACTTGTTTTCGACTGCCAAGAACTAATGAACTTCTGAAAGATCATCAGTTCAAACAATAGTTATGTATTCGAACGACAGGATTGCTCTCAGCTTCGCCACGCTTCTGCTTGTCTGTCCAGACGGGGTCAAAACCACTCGTCTCCAAGGGTGGAATCAGGGTCTCGCGGGAATTGCTGGTGAGAAATTTTCTGGCAAAATGTTTTCAGAGCAAAGCAGCAACCCAAAACTGTTAACAGAGGACAACAGATGTGGAAAAGTGTCCTGGTTTGAAAAAAGGTACAAAAAAGGCTTTGAAAAGTTGACATTTCAAAAGGGGACAGTTTTGCTCTGCAGCATGAAAACACAATTTCAATACTTCAGTTAATTTACAATTTTTAAAGTAGTTTACCCTAAGAGTTTTTAAAAGTATGAAATTACATATTTTGATGGAGCTCATGTGATTGCTTCCCATCTGCTTACAGAAGTTTTAATTTATTTTTTTTTCCTTGGATAGGGGGAAAGAATTCAAACCCTTGGGAAGGCTGAGAAGATGGGAAAGCTCTTTCAGTCCAACCTAGGCAGACAGACTAGGATTCAAATTCATTCAAATTGGGGCGCAGGGATCCAGCCTGGCCTCTCTGCTCCTCCAAGGAGCATTGTTTCATTCTCAGATGATTCACTCAGGCCACGGGCTGTGGACCATTTGTTTTGGCTCAAGACAACAGTAACTGCACAGGTACAGGGTTGGTTTTTTTTTAAAATGAGTCTGTCATTGCCCAGAGAAAAATTGCCATTTTCTCAGACAATCACAGTAAACTTACACATGTCAAAAGAAGCAGTCCCTAGAACTTCTTTAAGGAGTCTGGTCTCATTCCTGCGACAAGTTTCCATTCAAGAGTGTCATGTTCTTCTGGTAAGCAGCTCGTTTGGAATTAAAGTATTTTCACTGCTAAACACAAGAGATGTAAATTTGGGGGCTTGCAGCCAAAGCCACCGTTCCTATGGAATAGAAAGAGCACAGGCTGTTCTCCACAGCTCGGCATGCTCCTGCTCTGCTCGTTGTGACAGAGGCAGAGGGCAACCTCCGCAGCAGCCCTGTCCCAGTTAGACATCATCCCCATGGACTGTAAGACCTGTCAGCAGAATAGAAGGAATTTTTTGGCCTCCGAATCAGGACCCTTGGAGGACCCCTCCCATTCACCACAGCCAATAACAGCAAATTGAAATGCAGCCACTGCCTACCCTAGTTTCCTGGCATTGAGCAGACACTTGCATCGGCTGATTATCACCAGTCTTGTACTACCCAAAGCTCCCAAATATTGCAACAAACTTCTTAAGGGAAGAACACGGCATCTGCATACACCACCATTAATACCACGGGAATAGCATCTGGGTTTGAAGACACACAAATGCGCTGATGAGGGGAGCCAGCCCTTTGGGTTTTGACCCCAATTTCTACATTCAGCAAACAAGAGATTATTTTTTTTTTTCAGAGCGGCTAGGTGCTCGACTGAGTTACTGCGGGGCTGTAACTCAGCCTGTGTTACAAGCCATCTCCAGCAAGAAGGCACTGGAGCAGGAGGAAATTGAGGGTTGGCTCCCAGAGGGAATTTTCCCTTAAAAGGATAACTACATTGTCATGATGAAACCAGCTTGCTTCCACTGCCCGCAGAGCTTTTCGCAAACACGGCTGCCAGAGCTGGGGGCGGTGGCAAGTATTAACAGCAGACAGCTAGGAGCAGCAGGGCAGCGGCTGCTCCTTAAAATGCTACAGGAACTCTGGCCTCTCTCAGCCACGCTCTCCCATGGAGGGCAGCAGGACATGGAGGCAGCCCCAGAAGGTCACTTCAGTGCCACGGAACAAGGGGCCAACTCCTACCATCTGCTCAAGGTAAAAAGAAACCTAAGTGAGGGATCGCAACCAAAGAAACCAGCCTCACAAGAAGCGCTTGCACTCAAAATCAGCAATATTTTCAGAGGGGCAGGCAGGATGCCAGCTGGAACCATACCAAGGCCATGCAGGAATTTTTCCAATTAAATATTTTTCCACCAGAAAATAACCGAAACCCCAGCTTTTCATCTGAGAGTCCGTGGAACAGTTCTGATCAAAGCTCTTCAGATGGGATCAAGGAGAATGACAGAGCAGAACCCTAGGGTGGCCTCTCACCCAGCAGCAGGCTGCTGAGAAGGGAGAACCAGGTTTGAGGCCAAGCCCTGCTCTGCAAGATTTAGACTGGTTGAACCTCAGCTTCCCATAAGCCAGAGGAAACTGCTGTAACTCTAACACAGCTCCTGCTCCAGGCCCAAGATACCTCCTTGTCCTCTAGACAGCCCACCCACCTGGAACTTTGCACTGTGCTCTCCAGTGCACCGCAGGAAGGGCTCCACTGTGGTTTTGACATGGTATGAGGCTGAAATGGGAAAGGCTGGGTTTGGGCCAGCTGTAGTGGCAGGCCCCGGTTCCCACCTCATAGCTAAAGCTTCCCTGTGCAGATCTTGGGTGAGGTTTTCGAATCTGACTCATACTCATGTGGTCTCTAACACAGAATAACCCACCCATGGTGCTGCAAGCGAAGGAACCAGGACCCAGAGTTTCCCTGCACCCTGACGAGTGAACAAAGTACGTGCGAGTGAGCAACAGTCAGGCCTCAAGTGAGCAGAGACTCCTGAGCTGGCACTGCAACAAAGCCTTACACAAACTAAACCACCGTCCCTTCCTCTGAGGACTGGCAGCCTACAGAACCCCAAGCAGCTCTAGTCCTTATGTTACAGTGGGGAGTCGAGGCATGGGACAGAAGCCCAGAGAGCTGGCGAGACATATTTCTAGTCACCAACAAGCCATTGTCGCTGGAAACAGGATCTCCTCTCAGAGCACCTTTAAGAGACAGACCACCAGCAGCTCCATCCAGACCACAGAGGTCAGCTCAGGAGCTGCAGTAGTTCTGCAGCCATTCCCAGCTCTGCCTGGTGGTTGCTCCATCTGGTCCCAGCCCGTTGCTACCCCTGTGAAGTGTCCGCTTGAAACAGTCCCGTTTCAGGAACTCCACAAGCAGCCATGGAGATTCAGCACACTTCCTCTTAGCTTTAGGGGTAGAAAACTTTATTTTCTCAGCTGTCTGTAGAGAGGAGTATTAAAAGCTTCAGCAGGCTAAGTGTGTTAGTGCCGATAAACAGAAACTCATCCAGAGATTAACAGCAGAAAGCTGGAGAATTACAGGTGTCTACAGGCACAGACTGGTTGCCATTTGGCTCTCCCTTTCTATGAGTAACAGCACGAAGATGAGTCAGGCTCTATAGCTGACTCACAGCGAGTGAATATAAACTTCCTCTTCAGAGCAGGAGAACCTGGGCAGGTGGAGGAAGAGCTCTGTATGTTCTTCTGCCCTAGATAAACAGAGCATGGTGCATCGGAGCTGTTCCAAGTCCTGCTCCGGGGCCTGGGATCTGCAAGCCTGTCCCAAAGGAAGACCCTGTGGTGGAAACGTATGATAAACATATGACAACATCTGCCTTCTGTTTCCTGTGCTCTGCACAGATTATCTCTCTCTCCAGATAACCCTGTCCTTCTCAAAGAGCAAGCTGGGGTTTGTGTTTTTTAAACGCTGCTGAGACCAGCTACAATTCGGATCAGCTCATTCTATATCTGTTCTCAGACCACGTGCACCACCACATCTCAGCATCATCTGCTAGACGCTCGAGCAACGTGATTACACATCTGCCCGGCCTTGTTTTGTTCCCTCATCCCTCCTTCGTCGAGCACACTCTGCTCAAGTCAGAAGCAGGACAGGCAAAGCACTTTCCGCATTCATTCTCTCTCCACAAACAGAGCGGAGCTGACGCCCAGCTGAGCTCCCCCACCTCCTCTCCACTGATGTCATTATTTTCCACGTTGATTGTTGGGCCCAGGAGTGAGGAAGCCCCTGGACCGCAGCAGCCCGTGGAGGAGCTGTTCCTGCACTGATCACCAGCAACTCCAGCAGCAGACTTTAAAGGGAAGCCCGGTGGGCTGCAATAAAATAAAAGGCATCAGGCTGCGATTTGACATCAGCAGAGCTCCCTGTAGAGCACATGATTCCGGCTGCTGTCCCAGCCCCCTCCGCCTGCCTCCAATTCCAAGACCATGAAATTACTCATTAAGCTTGGAACAAAACTCTTTCGGTGCACTTGCATGTGGCTGGAGGCAGAGACAGATGTTTCAGGCTCCGGAAGAAAATTGGTGAGGGAGAGAAATGAAACGCTTCCAAAGCTGCACTGCTGCCTCCTAACAGCGCGCTCCCCTGCTCCTGTTGCACTCCGCGGTTTACCGTTGTGTCAGAGATGGCGATGGCATCACACCTTAGTGACCCCTTGTTTCCACTTTGCTTTTATTAAGTGCTCAAACACAAGATTTTTTTGTTTCCCTTCAGATTTTGCATTGAGTCCTACAGCATGGCATCAGAGCAGCTCAGGGCTGTGCCTCTGGCAGTAGGTTTCAGCGCTTCAGGTTTGTGGTTATAAGATCCTACATTTCAGCTGCACTTTTGTCCTGAAAAAAGCAGGGAAGAGATTGTCTCTAGGAGCCAGACAGTCCTCAGAGGCCCAGAAAGCAGAGGATCCTCCCTCGTTTTACACATGCCGGAAAGTGAGAATAAAAACATTGCCTGCAGGCATGTCAGCACAGGGATTAGGAATCAGCGTCCGATTCTGGCTTGGTTTATATGATGTAGCCATTCCCACCTCCCATAACCAAACAGTTGCTCAGCTAACCATTGCATTTGAACCAGGGAGGGCTGGGACCTCAGCTCCATCACACCGTTTCTCTTCTCAAATTCAAGAAAGGTTTTCTGCCCTTTAGATCCTTCCCTGCTACACTTGCTTTCGTTCACGTAGTAGATGTTTTAAGAGCAGTGGTCTTATATTCCTTGTTTTGAAAATATAATTTCCTTATATTCCTTATATTCCTCCGCTCTTCAGTAAAGCATCCAGTTCAAAGCAAGGCTAGGATGACCACCGTGACCTGATCGTCACTGTGAGACAGAGGTTGTCACACCAGTAATCTCCCAGCTACTGGTCAAACCTGGGATTCACGCATTAAGACAGTTGGAACACCATGGGCTTGTATAGACCTCCTTCAGCAAAGCATCACAGAAATAACAAATTCCCCCTCCTAGTATTTTTCTAAGATGTAATTCAGGTACAAGTGATACTTAGCGGGTATTTTTTTTGCTTCTTGTGTTCATGAGAATGTCAGCCCAGTTCTCCACAGCTGGAAGGAGAATATACTGAGTTGGAAGATGTAGTGATGTCAGCCAGCTCTGTGCGAAGGTCAGGGATCAACAGGAGTGACCTGATCCTCAGGAACAACCCCGGCGACAGTGCTAATTGAGTGTAAGCTTCACTTTCAAAGCTACACAGAAGCTTAAGCCCATTTATCTTTTCAAGGGATTTAAAGGCCTATCGGCTTTGGGAAGCGAGAGTGATGGGAGAGGGAAGTTCAAAATCACCAGCTGAAACTTCCAGTTGCTGCTAACATGGACTGAGACTTTCCCTTAACAAACGAACAAACAAAACCTTCAATTTCTCTAACATGTGGTTTCCTCCCAATCCCATAATACTGGATTATTCCTAAGCCTAAAACAAAGAACATCACTTTGTGATGCAGGCTTCTTCCTGAGCTAGGAGCAACAGCTCTGCTGAAATACCTCCTTCTGCCTTGTCTGAAACACTACACAGGATGAGCAGAGTCTGGGAGGACAGGAAAAACAGAATTATAGGCTCGTGAAATGGACACTGACAAAAACCTGAAGCGTTGAGCTCACTCAGATGCTGTCTGTGTTTAACCCAGTCATCAGACAGTCTCTGTTTAACTAAATATTTGACTTCAGAATTGGGTCTGAATAATTATTGGCAAAGCTTCCAAGCTCTACAGGTCCCTCAAACAAGCTGTTCCTCTGTGGAAGCCTTGCAAGGAGATGAATACACCCTTTGAGGAAAGTGCTGGATCCCTTCTCAGGCTTCCAGAGCGGGTTTGTGGAGTCCTGTTAGGTGTCCAAGCTTTCTGAAAGCTTCGTATGTTGACTGTTAGAAGCTACAGGGCTCATGTTTGTGTGCACTGCTGGGATGTTCCCGGAGGAGTTTTGGCTCCGCAGCATGTCACAGCAACACAGTTATCAAAGAAAGCACCAAAAATAACCTAGTCTACAGGACAACTAAAAGCCTAGCCCAGACAAAAAATAAATAAGATGGAGCCACACATGAAGCCATGCAGCCAGAGCTGTAACGTGTGTTCCATTCTAATGGGACATAACCTGAATGGGCAGTTTGCAAACGGAGCTGGTACCGTTAGTCCCTTTCGTACCCACAGCGGGGACATCGAGCAGCACAAACATAGAGTTCCTCAGAGCACCAGTGGCAGCCGGGTACCACAGCGCCCAAAGGATGTAGTTTAGGTGCTGCCAGGCAGAGCCCGTGGTTGCTGTCTCGGCACACTGTGCTGTTTGACAGCCGGTCACGTAAAAAGAGTCCAGCAGCACCGAAAGAGGAAGAGGGTCACCCTCTCTCCTATGCAATATTCCATTTCCTAACTGTGGCAGCACATGCCAGAGCAGACAGTCCTCCATGGCTGGAGGCTGTTCCCTGAGCCAGGCTCCCCCACTGCGGGCGGCTCCAGGGAAGCAGCGGCTTGGCTTCCCGGACTACAGGCAGCTGCAGGCAGGAGTCACCTTCCAGTTCTACTTCCAAAGGAAGATTATAAATTAAAGTCCAATTTGCTAAACCTTTAGGTAAGCAACTGTTTCTGTATAAACACATACTGGTTTGTGGGCTGTATTGCATGGCTAGCTGCAAATCTGACTGACTTTAAAATCACAGTGTATACAACTAAACCAGAGAGCAAACAGAGGCACAGTTTAAAATGGCATGGATTTAAGGAGATTGACTCATGATTTTTGAATGGAACCTGAAAATAATGATTATCCTCAACTAACACATAAAAATTGTGCATGCAGGGTAAGAACACAAAATGCTATGTCAAAGAGCTTCGCTTCTAAGTGAGAAAGAGCATGTAGCCAGCTTCGCTAAAATAATTCTTCAAGTGAAAGAAAGTCAAAGACTTCAACACCTTTCTGAAGATGGGGTCGATATCTGGAATATATTGCAAAAAGAGCTCAAATTACCACCTCCCCCTATCATTCGTTACGCTACAACATCAGTGGAAAAATCCAAAAGCTCTTTTAGATCTCTTAGCTAACAAATGGATCACTAGGCAAGTGTTGTGCATCGTTAATAAATCCCTGCAGCATTCGGTACTCAGTATCAGCAGAAAGTCTTTGTCCCTTCCACTCCTAAACACGTACCTATTTAGTAAGGAGAGAAGGAACTGCCTACATTGCTTTTTTTCTGCCCACTGGAAACACCCAGGCCCACAAACAGATGCGAACTTTCAGTGCATCTGCGCTACTTCTCTTCCGAGGTCAGCATTACGCAGCAGAAAAGCCATAGGTGATCCATCCTGGCTGATTCAAGCTCTGGAAGAGGTGCAGACAATGACATTACCAGTGGCAGGTTAAATCCAGACAGCCTTCCATCCAAGGATCTCTTGCAGCATAACAAAAGACTAGCAAGAGCCGGAGGTCCCACCTAGGGCTGGGATGTACAGAACCTCCATATAAGCAGGGATTATTCTCTGCCCTATTCAGGGTTGTTTCCCCAGCCCCCAAGCACTAGGGTACCCAGCGGGAAGGACTCAGCCCTTCTCAGTCAACTCCTGCTGGCGCCATTCCAATTTGTCTAAAGACACTTAAATATTCATCGAGAGAGCAAGACTCTGTCTCGCCCGGGAGCACAGACTGCTCTCCAGGGAGACGGGACACCTGCCTTCTCCACTCCCTGCTCCATCAAATCATTAATTATTTAAAATAAGAGGAAAGAGCAAGAAAAACTCTCCGCAGCAGACATGCTCGCAGCCTGCTGTTTACGGTACCCTCTGGGGTCTTGAGGAGGGTTTGCATCTCCCCTCCGGCAGAAGCAAGGATCAAACCTAGCTCTCCCCCTTCCTTGGGGAGGATGCTCTACCCGCTGAGCTATTGTATAAAAGAAGGGCTTCCCCTTTATCCAGACAGACCTTATGTTTGCTTTTCCTACCAGAGAGGGTATCTTTTTTTAATTCAATTTGAATAAAAGGAAAACAAAACACAAATCCAAAGCTCCGAGACCAGCAGCTAGCCACAGGTCCCCACACAATCTGTGTTTGCTCAAGAGCTTAGGGTCTGCATCCCCGTTTCACAGCCGGGCAGGCCAAAAGCCCTGATCGTGGTCCCTGCAGCTGCATCAGCACAGAAGTCCTTGACAGTGGGCTTCCATGAGATGGAAACCACGGGCTCAGCCCTGCTGCTCCCTGCCCTGAAGATAGCTCTGGTGTAGCCGTGCCCACAGAGGGACATTTCTGAAGTAGCAGAGGGTCTCTGCATCTCCGCACCCCCTCGGAACGCTGCCTGCCTCCCCACATCTCCCACCACACATGCACGCCCTGCGCTCTCTCGCAGGAGCAGCACAGACCCGCGCAAGGGTCCCCCGGGACAGGGGTGTCCCCCAAAAGTGGCCTGAGCCCAAGGCACAGCCCCAACGACACCCTGGAGCTCACTGCTCGCTGCAGCAAACCGCGGCAGGGGAACAGCACTGGCACCCTCATGTGGTGGTCGGGATCAGTGTGTGCTCGCAGCCAAAACGCGGGGTACAGCGAGGCCGGAGGGTGCAGGGAGAGTCCTGCTGAGGAGGAGAGCGGGGCCCATGACATGAACCAAGGCTGACACAGGTCTGCACGCCAGCACGGTACATGGAGGGAATGTAAAGCTGATGGGACTAAGACAAGAAATCAGAGCAGCGGGGCTGGAAGGGTTCTTGCAAAGCCACCCCTCTGTCCTGTGACCAGTAGCAAAGAAACCCGCCTTTCTGCAGCCAACTCCCCTTTGCTGTCTGGGCCACTGGGAAGCCATACGCAGGAGAAACCAAAGTCCTGCCTACCATGATTTAAGCTCATGTCTCCCAGTCCTGCCCATCCTGGGTTTGCAGAACAGGTTATTCCTTTCTCCTCCCACCGCCTTCCTATGTGTCTGAAGACCAACAAACAGCATTGACTCAATCAACCCAAGGCGTCACTCCATGTGTCACCCCATATCCTTGGCAAGGCTGAGTGGCAAGCAAACACAGGAAACGCTAGAAAATGCAAGGAGTAGGGAACGCTCGTGTGCCACGCTTACCCTGACAAATTAGACACAGGGAGAAAGCTGTGGGGGCCAGACCCACGGCGGAGACCTTGCACAGGCTGAACTGAAATGGCAGAAAGAGTCGTCCCCATGTTGCGCCAGGAAAGATTTGCTGCCTGGACAGCCACTACTTGGTCCTTCGTGAAAAGGCAGCAGCATCTCTCCAGCCTGGAGACAGGCAACACTGGAAGGCCCAAGGACCCAGTTTTGTAATTATTTTTGGTTCTTTTGGACCTTTTTTTATCGCCCTCCCTCAGGCCTCACCGAAGCAGATCTGATTCTCCCCCCAACCTCAGCTCAGCCACTTGCCTTGTTCCTTCCTCCTCATGGTATCAAAATGAAAAAGAAAATAAAAGACAAAACCAGACCCAGATGCCGAAACAGGTGAATTAACCAAAACTCTGAGTGAAGAGCGCTTTTAACCCCTACCTGCACACTCTGCTGGGCCTTGGCCGTGTGGTAGAGAGCACTTCATCCCCTGGAAATGCCAAACGCTGCTTTCAAGGGAAAAACCCACCAACCCACCCCGTATTTCCCACAGAATAGAAATCCCTCTCCTCCCAAATCGGTTTGGAAACAGAATTAAACCACCCACAGCCTCGAAGTAGCAGCACTTAGCGGAGCCACGCTGAGGTAGAGGCACCGGCCATGCGGCCCCCGGAGCGAAATGGCGGTCGCTTGATTTTCCCCCCCTCAAGTCATCCCAAAACGGCCCGAAAACACCGTCTTTGTCGGAAAGGAGGATTTATTTTATCTGGTTTTCCTTTAAATAACAGTTAAAGAGGCGGCGGGGCGGCGATCGCCAGCCCGCCCGTGAGGCGGCGCGGCCGCGCCTGTCAGCCCGCCCTCAGGCGGTGGCGGCGGCGGCGGCGGTGGCGGGGGGCTGGCGGGGCCGGCGGGCCGCGGCATGGGGGACGACCCGGCCTCGGAGGGCGAGAGCCGTGAGTGGGGGGCGAAGAGAGGGCTGCCCCGGCGGGGCGGGGGGCGCCGCGCCGGGAAGGGGGATTTGTGCGGCGGGAGAGGGCGGGCGCGGCGCCGGCCTGCCCCGGGCCCGGCGAGGGGGGTTTGGGGCAGGGCCGAGGTGCTTCAGTGGGTAACGAGGCGTATAAAAATCCATTCGGAAACGAAGCGTGTGTATAACCTGTGCGGGAATGGAGGCTGCTTTTGCCTCAAGGCATCCCGTGTCCCTGAGATGCTGCATATAACGGCAGTACCCCCCACTCGGGTGTTTTGGCCCCCTTTATCGACCAGGGACAGGCCAGGTTGTCTTTGTGTCCTGCAGCCTCAAGTGGAGCCCAGCGGGCAGTTTTAGCGCATTTCTTCGCATGCCTTTCATCTCCTCTGCTGCTCTTTTAAATCTCTTGCATAATAAACCGCCTCTGAGTTGGTGCATTGCACTGAGGGAAAAACACATAAATTGTTTTCCACGCTGTTCAGAATAACTGAATTCATATTCAGTACCATAAGGTATAAAATACCTGGGAACCTGAGCTCAAAAGAGAAGGAAAAACTGTGAAATATCTACTGAAATGCTGCTGTGGGATGGGTGCGTGCCGTGATGAGGAGTGCATTTACAGTTACAGGGCTAGCTTCACCGGTGTGGACGCTAAGTAGGAAACTCGGACCATCAAATAGTTTCCTGTATGTGGCTGAGAATAAATGAACTGCGGCTTCTACAGCCTTAGTGATGCAAGGTTTGTTACTGCATCTTCCCAGGTAGAGGAAAGAACTAAGTCAACAGGCAGCTTGGCATCTCTTGACGATGATGCTTTGTGCGATCATAAAACATAAGCACTGTCACCTGGAGAGCAGGGACAGCAACATTTGCTTAACTGAACATAGGATTTACTCCGCTGAACGGAAATAAGCATTTGCAAGGAGGTTGTACATGTGTAGCCATTGGTGTTAATTATTAACATAAACTCTACAGGTTTTTCCCAAGTTCTATGATATTTCCTCTCAAATGAAGGATCCATGTGGTGTGGAAATGAAGACCTGTTAACACACCTGACCAGATGAGAACTCAATGTACAGTACAGAAAATGCTGTTCCTGCAGAAATCGGCATCCAAATCCTGCTGCCTTCAGTGAAGCAGCATGTCCAACACTTAAATGAGCCTGTCTGGTATTGAGATTTGTGTGTTTTTCTTGAGATAAAGGTTTTTGTTTGAAGGTAAGAGGAACAGAAATTGCAGCCGTAGGAGTCCACAGTAGGGGTGCCTTTCTTCTGTGCCCTCCAGAGAGAAACGGGGTAGATCACAAGTCTTCTCACGGTGGTGGAACAGGAACAGCAATACATTTTGCTACCTCGGGTATGGCATGTGGTTAGTGTCTAGTTGATGTGTCAATACAAACTGAGGTTGCACTGAGCCCCTGCTACCCTCAAACTGCGTCTTGAGATCTGCAGAAACATAGAAGAGATCAGAGCATCCAAGACGGCTCTCCAGCAGCATGTGACAGGCTGAGGGTCTGACTCAAGCACCTCTCGAAAGAATTCCCCAAAAGCACTAGGGCAAAGACTGAGTCCGACAAAAACTGACAGCAGCCGTGCCAAAAACCTTCAGAGCTTCCCTGTGGTGCTGCGGCAGGCCCAGAGTCAGAGCTTTGCTCTTGTTTCTTGGCAGGAAGGTTTGTTCGATCAAGGAGAAGATTGCTGGGGCAAGGCCCAGCATAGAGAGTAAACACCCTTAAATTGTGCCTAACTGCGCAGGACAAATAGTGGTGGTGGTGGTAAATGATGTGCAGAACTGCTGTGGTCTGTTAAGAGATGGAACACTAATCACAGGCCAGGCTGGCGGTTTTGTGCTGCTTGGCTGATTCAGGTTGCCCGGAGGGGCACAGCAGGACCATATGTAAAGGCCTCCTTGCAGAGCAGTGGGATGTTAAGTGGAGGGATGGTGGAAAGGGTCTGGGTCATCTGCCCAAGCCCTCACACCAGCTCTGGGCTTCGGAGAGTGCCAGACCTAATGGATGAACAGGTTTTGGAGCTGGAGCAAGCCCATGCAAAGAGACAAAGACATTGAATTAGAAGAGAAAGTGATAGGACTGGAAGAGCACTGATGTGGCACAGAGGTGCTAAGGGAAGGGGAGATAGTGGGAGAGAGGACAAATCCAGCAAACATGCCAACATCTCTAGGGCTGGGATTCTTGCTGGAAGGATCGTTCTGTAGTCATCCTTCCTTGAAGCCACCGGGGCCGGTGAGATGAAGGGGAGGTTTGTTGAGGTACGCTGCTCCCAGCACTGTTTTAACGCCCTCTCTTCTGTCTCTGCTGCAGTGCTTCATTCAGAGAAGGAGTTCCATGAAGCGGCAAAGCGTAATGACACGGCCAGGATGGAGGAGCTCATCAGGAGAGGGGTCGACATCAAAGCCAAAACCAGTGTAAGTCCTGGGTTTTTCTGCCTCTAAGCTGCAGGAAGTGGTGAGAGTGTGTTTCAGAGCTGCGGCTCCTTAATGCTGCTCTTCTCATTAGCTGCTCAATCGGTCAAAGCTTTAAAATACACTGCCCAGTGCTAAATAGGGCCCGTGGCAGCTGAGCAGTTTCACAACACGCTGAAACCCACAGCGCTGTCATCCTGCTCAGCCTGGAAGGTTGCAAGTGCTGAGGGAGGGTGATAATTTATGATTCCCCTTGGAACTCCTGTGCCAGATAACACGGCTGCCATGAAAGGCTTTGATTTTGCTATCTCTGTACACCAGGGCTGTGGGACTGACTCAGTTCCTGGTGCAGGTCTCCCCTTGTTGACCAGTAGATTCCTGGAAATACGGGATTGCAGCCATCCCTACTGTTGCAATCTGTCCATCCATGGTCAGCGATGTTTCTCATTCCTGTGCTGTCGTTATAGTCAGAGTAGAAGGTGACTAGTGCTGTCTGCCTGACAAGAGAGCAGAGAGACAGAGGGCTGTGTCCAAAGAAAACCCTGCACAGCGTGAGGAATTCTGGCTCCGTGGATGATAAAGGAGATTTTGGAAGGCTGATGGATACACATGCACTCTGCTTACATCAGCCTTCCCTCTCCCCTTCCTTCCCTTCCAGACAGACCGGACTGCCCTGCACTGGGCTGCGGGAGCAGGGAGCGTGGATGCTGTGCGGCTGCTCCTGGATCATGATGTCCCGGTGGATGACAAAGACAGTGTACGAAGGCGAATCTCCCTTGTGTGTCCCGCAAACGTGGTCTGTGCTGGGGGAGCGCTGGGGACTGGGGGCTGGGCTGGCAGTTACAGGCCGCACCTTTGCTCTGGGGTGGGTGGCACAAGGCGTTGCAGTGCTTGGGAAGCTGCTGAGGTCGGTGCAGCGCCTTTCTGGAGCGAGCTTTGTTTTCAGATGTGTCTGTGCTCTGTCTTTTGGCCTTTTGCTTGTATGCACAGTGGCTGGGAAGTGGGCTGGTAGAATCCGTGAGGTTTTCTGTATAGCATGGGGATGCTTGGCTTCTTCTGGTCATGTTGTTGGGGCTTGTGGGAAGACAGTGACAGCCGGCAAGTTCTCTCTTTCCTGTAACAACCAGGCACCATGGACTAGGAAGTGGCAGTCCTGAGGCAAGTCTCTGCTCATCTGCTGCGACAGTCCACCAGGAATAATAGTAATTGGAGAAAGTGGGGCTAAAAAAAAACAAACAGAGAAAAAGAGAAATATTTGGGACACTTCATGCAGCTAGAGGGACAGCTTCTCTGCAGGGTGGGGATGGTGGTGGCTGGAGCTTATCTGTAAGTATCTCTCTTCTCTTCTGCCCAGTTTGGAATGAATGCACTTCTCCTGTCGGCCTGGTTTGGCCACCTCCGCGTCCTGCAGATCCTCGTCAACGCTGGGGCCAAGATTAACTGTGTCAATCGGGTGAGAGAGTCTCCCTGCGTGGGTCCATCACGTGGCTCTAGACAGCGCTGGGGGGAGAGAGAGAGAGAGAGGCTTACCTGTGAGCTGAGGTATTCACGTGTGACAGTGTCTGCTGTGGGGACTGCCACCTGCCCTTCTGCCTTACTCCTAAAACAGGTGGAATAATTGTAGCTGTAGAGATGTACACGGCTTTCTCAGCTCACCTTTGTGCAGTGGTGAGGGGAAGGGGTGAAGGAAATGGGTTTACTGAATCAGCAGTCCATGTATTTTAAAACAGACCTCGGCTGGGAGGGGCACGGGGAGGCAGGGAATGGGTCTTTGCTGACAGGAACAGGTTGTTGAAAGAGACTGTCCCGCAGCCTTGGCCTTGTTAAATGAGCGGTCCTTTATCTCCTCTCCAGAATGGCAGGAACCTGCTCCACTGTGCGGCTCAGAGGGGACACATCCACGTGATGGAGTTCATCATGGAGGACCTGGAGGACATGTGTGTGGATAGGACAGACAAGGTAGGAAGGCTCCTCACTGCTTTGTTTCGCGAGGTCTCATCTTGCTCTGCTCAGCTTAGCAGGAGCGTTGCCCTTGGTCTTGGGAGGAGACTCAGAGTCAGATGCTGCTCCTGGAAGCCCTCCTGCAGAGCCGGGCTTAGGGGTGATGGGGATTCTGGCTCTGGTCAGGCTTCGGCAGCCAGGGCTTCCCAGTGTAGCCTTTTGCAGAATAAGTTCAGGAATTTCAGTGTCCTCTGTTGCCACTGATGCTCCAGAGTATATTGTAGGTAAGTCATAACCAAGGGTAACTCCCAGCATGTCCCAGCATTGGGTGTTCTATCCCTGAAGGCAGCAAAAGAACACACAGGAGCTGGTGCACACTGTTTTCCGCTTGTCCTGGTTTCAGCTGGAGTAGAGTCAATTTTCTTCGTAGTAGCTGGTTCAGCGTTGTGGTGTGGATTTAGTGTGAGAACAGTGCTGGTAACACGCTGGTGTTTCAGTTGTTGCTCAGTAGCAGTTACCCTAAGTTAAGGGTTTTTCAGTTTCCCGTGCTCTGCCAGCGAGCAAGTGCACGAGAAGCTGGGAGGGAGCACGGCCAGGACAGCTGACCCGAACTAGCCAGAGGGATATTTCACACCACAAGACGTCACACTCGGTATATAAACTGGGGGAGCTGGCCAGGGAGGGCAGATCGCTGCTCAGACATTGGGTCAGCGGGTGGTGAGCAATTGCATTGGCATCACTTGTCTTTTCTTGGATTTTATTTCTCTCTCTTTTTGTTATTTTCCTTTTCATTACTATTATTATATTTTATTATTGTTATTATTATATTTTATTTTTCTTCGTTATTAAACTGTTCTTATCTCAACCCATGAGTTTTACTTTTTTTTTTCCAATTCTCCTCCCCATGCCACTGGGAGGGTGGGAGGGGCGAGCGAGCGGCTGCGTGGTGTTTGGTTGCCGGCCGGGGTTAAACCATGACACCGCTCCATGGCCTTCATAGTTCCAAGAGTGATCCCCACGCTGATGCTTGGGAGCTATATGAAGCAACAAGAGATCTGCCTTTCCCCAAAAGAGGTTCTGACTCACTCAATAACTGGTCCCAGATATTAATTCCATTCTTTTATCCTTAATTTGCTTTTAGTAAACTATTTATTATCCTCTATTTATAGGAAATAAATACTGAAAAGATCTCTCTTCCAGTGTTTGATGAGACCAAAATGCTTGGAGTTATTAGGCCTGGTGGGCAGTTCTGTTCACCTTGTTTTGTTCAGGTCATCCCAAATTTAAAGCAGAATAAAAGTTAACAGCAGAATAAAAGATAACTATTTTTGAAGTGCAGCGCTTTTTCCTCCCGTGGAGTGGGTTACCACCCAAGGTATTATGATATTGCTTGCAGCAGAGGGTCTAATCTTGTGCTTTCTGAGCCTTCCTTGGACCATATTTCTTCGTTTCCTTTCAAAGATGGACAGGACAGCATTTCACCTGGCTGCAGAGCATGGGCGGCTGGAGGTGACGGAGTTCCTGATTCAACTGGGGTGTTCTCACAGTGCCAAAGACAAGGTACGGGCGTAAACCCACACGCGAGGGAGGTAAAGTCCAAGGACTGGAGGATGTGAAAGTCAGAGAACAGGAGACCAGTTGAGGCTCGTGCAGGCAAGTTGTCAGCACTCGTCACTACGGTTATGCTGGGTCAGGGCTTTTCATCCCTATCCACAAGGCGTTTGTGCCTCAGTGCCTGTTGGATTTCTCGACAGGGTTTGCAGTGAGCCTGGTGGACCATGCTCTGGTTTAAGGCAGTTGGGTATCCTCCCGCCCTGCTACACCTATTATAAGACTGTTTCAGACTCATGCTGCTGGTGACAACCTCCTTTTCAGTCACGCTGTGTATACTGTGCAAGGCTGTGCTGTACGAACACTCAGTCCTGGGATACATGGATGGATGGAGTGATGTTTACTTTCAGGAAGAAAATACAGCATTGCATTTAGCTGCTAAAAATGGACACCTCTCTGTGCTGCAGAAGATCATAGATGTTGGAGTGGAGCTTGATGAAAAGAACTTAGTAAGTACTTTTAAATGAAACAAAAACCACATCAGTTTTGCCCTTTCCCTCCCTAGAAATACTCTCGTGCCAGTCATCAGGCTGAATATGGACAGGAGAGGTGTAGAAGATAGCTGATATTATCTAAAGCATACGTGTGTAAACTCAGGTCACGCTTGCAGAGTATCAGTGAAAGGCAGCATCCTTCTTGGACCAATATCCAGTTCTAAAGTGTTGCCTTTTCTTCCTGCTGTACCTGCTGACCGACCTTATCACTCCATTTAATCTCTGTTTTTCTCCCTGACCCTTGTACATTCAAGTGCCTAAATGGTTATTGAGTGTATTTTAAACTGAACTTCACTATGCTTTATAGTATTGACTTAGTGACCGAACATACGGACCTTCTGTTTGAGATCTCTCTTTGACAGACCTTCTTTGGAAAATGATGTGGCTGGAACACAGTTAATGATTTAGATAGCAAATATTGGCTCAGTAACACTGTTATTTATTCCAGGGCACACTCCCAGTTAAGTTCATCAGCAATTTATTTTAGTCTTATTTCGTTACTGTCTTTGAAAACTGTATTTGATTGTGATTAAGATCTGGAAGAAAGGGGAAAAGACCTTCTGTGGTAACTGGTAGCATTCGTCTTCCCCAAGATGAGCAGCTCTTTGTGTGAAGAGCAATAATAAAACCAGATTAAATCACTTAGGAATTCGGCTTGTTCCTGGTTTTTTGGTAAAGAAATGAGCTGCAGCCCTCAGAAGGGAGAACCAGTGGTTGAGGGCCACAGGTTTCCAGTTCTGCCTATGGCTGTCTCTGGGCTAGTCCAGGAAAATGGTTTGTCTGCATTGTCCACGTGAAATCCTTTTTTTGTTTGCTGATGGGCTGAAGGGAAGAACACACCGTGAACACGATGTCTGCCCTGTGGCCCATGGGCCAGCTGTTCCCAGCAGCATAAGGACAGAGCAGTACTCCGGTACGTCCGTGGCAGATCGTTGTGTCCTTTATTTTCCTGACAATCGACTGGAGATCCCTGGCCCTCAGAACTGCTATTTTGACATGTCATGGGTTCAGAAGATGGGGTGGAGGCTTGCTCATTCCGCTGCTCTGTCTTGGCCTTGTCTCCAGAAATGCTGCTTGTCTCCTTGTTTGCCTTGCCCAGGAAGGACTTACGGCTCTGCACGTGGCTGCTGAGGGGGGTCACAGTGACTGCGTGAAGCTGCTCTTGGAAGCAGGTGCCGATGTCAACGCCCAAACCCAGGTGAGCTCTGTGGAGGTGATTCCATTGCCAGACAACGCTTTGTGGATTTTTTGCCCAGACCTGTGGCGTCCCAGGGAGGGCACCCATGATGGGGTGAGGCTGCATGGAGCCCAGAAGTAGCGCAGGGACTCCAGAGGAAAGTGTGTACTTTCTGGCTTTGTACAAAGAGGCGGGTGGAGCTGCACTGGGACCAGTTTGGCTGTGGAGACAATCTGTAGGAGTTTGTCAGTATGGGGGCATGGGGCTCTTGCAGGAGGGAAGTGGGGAGGTGTCTGTGGACAGTCTGTAAGAACTGCAGCTTCTGAGAAGAAGCCCTGACTGATAGCCACCTCTTCCCACGTGCCTCTCAGAAGAAGATGAATTGCCTTCATTACGCAGCGCTGCATGGCTACGAGGAGATAGCCAGGATCCTCATGGATGCAGGAATCCACACAGACGCTGTTAATCATGTAAGTCCCTCTCAAAGCTCTCGTCATTTAGAAAAAGGCAAAGCCAGTTGGTGGAGTTGTTCTAGAGCACAAAGCAACTCAGCAAGGACCAGTGCTGCTGTGGGGTCTGTGCTTATGGGGCAGTATCCCCAGTCCACCCCCAGTCCAGGCTGGTAGCTGCCTTAGAATAAGACACGCTGGGCACAGTGTGGTCCTTTTGGTGCCACGAGCTAAACTTTTCCTAAGTGCAGGGTCTTCTTTCCGCAGCAAAACGCGTCAGCGACACACATTGCGGTACTGCAGAACTTCCCAGCCATGGTGAGGCTCTTCATCGACGCGGAGTGTGACCTTGACATTCCAGACAATGTAAGACTGCAACTCCTGTTCTTTGGCTTTGAAATGTGAACCAGTTTTATGGGGGATTTGATCACCTGGGGACAGGATTAAAGAGGAGTGATTTAAAATGGGGAAACCCTGGAAGCGCAGCTTAGGAGATATGAAACCTGTGAAATGATTCTGAGCGTTGCAGTGAGGTAATCGCTTGATGGGCTGCGCCGTGACCCTGGGACTTGTGCCCAGTGACATTGCATAGTCAGGCTCTCTCCTCCCTGCTGGAAGCAAGTGGGAGAAATTTCAGGCTGGAAAGATACTGTGCAGAATGTTTGGGAGGGGCTGAGAACGGGAGGCAAGCCTGGAGGTAGCTGGTTGTCTCACCGAGTTGTAATTTTGTGAATGAGGGGCTTTGTGTAGCTTGTTTGTAGTGTTTCGGTTAGTGTTCATTCTTGTAGCCATGTTCTCCTGATGACACCATAAATTTGCCACATTTTGTGTTTGATTTTAGTTGTTTCCATTAAACAGCCCCAAGGTGCATACAGTTTACAGTGCATACACACCAACCTGGCCTTGTGTCCCAGGAACAATTGGCACAGGTCCTTTCCTCCCTTGGCCAAACAATCTGCCTACAGAAACTGTTTAAAGAACAGGAAATAATATAGTCCTATAAGTGACCCGAGGGAGCTTTATGGAACTGAAGAGGTTCCTTCTTTAGACTGAAATGTTCTCGGGGAGGCTTCCTGGTGCTGGGACAGGGACAGCCCAGTTCTGCTGAGCCTGAGGAACCCAACTCCAGTTTGAGGTAGGAGAGTGTTTGGCCTTCAGTTTAAAAAAAGGGATAGAGGGGAAAGGAGGGCAGAGCTGGTGGCGTTCTTGCAGCGCTTCCTCCTGGTGTTGTGCTGTCCTATCCTTCCAGCCTCACAGTTGTCCCTCTCTGAAATTTAGTCCCTTCACTCTCCTTCTGCAGAGGCAGCAGACCTCACTCCACATCGCTGCGGAGCATGGCAGGCAGGACATCGCTGAAATGATTCTCGTTGCAGGAGTTAATCTGAAGCTAACAGACAAGGTGAATGTCTCCATGGGTTGATGAGAATCTACGGGGGTACAGAGGGAAAATACGGATGGTCTTTGCCACTGCTTTTCATAATTTTCAAGGAAGGCTAGTAATAATATTAAAATCTGGATATTTCCAGGGATAAGGCCTTGAAACTCTGCTGAGTAGGTTATTTTGATGTGTTTTCCAGGAAAGAAGCGACTGGTTCGTAGGAAGGTAGAAAACAGTTCACCCAATGAGCAAACTTTTTTCTTTTCAAAGTTGTTCTAGTTCCTTCCTCTTCTACTTGTGCTATCATGCACATTATTATTAAAGATCTTCTCGAATAATGATAAATAATATACCTCAAGAATTACAACACATGTGTTATAATAGGTCAAAAGTATGTGGTTGGTATAGATCTGGCACCAGTGTCCAGGGCTTTTTCCCTTTAATTAAATCAACAATTCTAGAGGAATCAGGCAAGTTGTATGCAGCCTGAAAGCGTGGTGTGTGCCCACAGAAAATGCTGAAGGGGGCTTGGGGAGAGGTTAAAACAGTGTCTGCCATTGGCAGTGCCTTAAAGCCCATCTAGACTCCAAGTCACCTGGCTGAAACCGCCTTCAGCTCCAGTGAGTGTTTGCCACCTTCCTGTGGCGGCCTGTGGAACCGCAGCGAGGCGCAGCGCAGGGAACAGATTCAGGCTTCTCTGTGAAATTGGGGCTCTGCTCCCATCTGAGGCTGGAAGCATTCTCATGGCGTGCCTGGTGGCTGGGCTGGCTCGCTTTTCCTTCATGCAGCTTTCAAATCTTGCTCCTCTGCTCTGTGCTTTTAGGTATAAATACAAACATTCCCCCCCCGCCCAATCCCAAATCATATTCACATAAGGAGCGTAGTTCCATTTTCATAGTCCCATCAGCCTGTGCTTCTCCTAGGACATGCATATGTGGAGCCTGTAAAATTAATGAGGTTGTATAAATCACTTCAGTTTCATGTGTCAGCAAACCCGCTGCGCAAAAGGCTGTAAAATGCCTTGGATTGTCGTGCTGAGCTGGTCCTTTGACGGCCGCAGCCGCGTTGCTGGGAGCCTGACAGCACCCTGCCACCGCTGTGGCTTACGGGCTGCTTTCCCAGCCGCTTTTGCCACACGGGCAAGTGCCTCGTGGCAACAGAGAGGCTGCAGAGCCTGGAAAAGGACTCCCTGTGCCCTGTGCAGTAGCACGAAACTAGCTCACCTCGAGGTGGTTGCAGGTGGAGAATAGGGGTCCTTCATCCCGGCTGGGTGGATTGCTGAAGAGGCCATGCTGCCTGCTACTGCTGACTCCTGGGTGGGCGTGGAGGTTGTACCTCCTAAGTGTGCAAGGGCTTTTCCAGCGCATTTTTCACCTTCTGGTTTCAGCAAGGGAAAACATCTCTGGATGTCGCCGCCCGAGGCAATCACATCAATCTGGCGGATATGATTATCAAGGCTGATCGGTTTTACAAATGGGAAAAGGTGAGCAGCTCACACCACCTTCCCCAAGCCCTTTCCACGGCAGAGGTAGCCTTATCCTCTCCTTTGAGACTCCACGTTACCAGCTGTCAAAAGGAAAAGAAATACAGGACATCCTGTGACAGCCTGACCTCTATTTTCATCACCTTACTTAAGAAAAACAAAAGCCCTCACCATGCCAACAATGCCTACTTAAGGCTTTCCTTACTTAAAAAAGCTTCTTGTTAAAAACCCCAGGCTGTGCTGAAGGGAGCAGGGGTTTAAAGAGATTCTTTGGCAGCTGTTCCCAAAGCCCTGTGGAAGGGAGAGTGTTAGTTCCTTTTCCCAGGAGGAGAAACTGAAGCGTTGAGCAGGAAAATGCTTGGCCTAAGGTCGCCAAATGGGATGTGGGGAGTTTTTCAACAGCGGAAGGGAGACAAGAGCAGAGCGATCAGTTCTTGTTGGAGTCCTACAACCAACTTCCCTCTCAGACTTCCCCACAGTGAGGGCTGTTCCTCCTCTGTTTCCCAGTGTGGCCCAGCAGTCTGTCTCCTCCCACCTCCCTGCGTGCAAGGCGCCGCTGCTCAGCACCAGCCCCCCATCTGAAACCCTGCTGACCCCAGGCCTGTGCCCAACCCCGCCCGAGCAGAGGGCGTGCTGAAAGCACAGCCAACCACCACATCCCTTGCGTCTTCGTAAGGCTTTGGGCATCCTCCCATGCCAGGAAAGACAGCGCTTTAGCGGGGAAAGGAGAGGAGGGCAAGGAGGGCATACGCCTGTGGCTCAGGCGCAGCTTCAGGCGCGATGCTGTGTCCCTGGCAGCGCTCAAGGCCAGGCTGGATGGGGCTTTGAGCAACCTGGTCTGGTGGAAAGGTGTCCCTGCCCGTGGCGGTGGAACTAGATGATCTTTAAGATCCCTTTTCCAACAGAAACCGTCCTGATTCTGTATCAGGCCCTTGCACGGGCGTCCCATAGAAGTCATTCAGCCCCGTTGCAGTCTGGCCTGAAGAGGAGGCGAGCACGCGCCGATGTTGCAGGGGAGGAAGGAGATTTAATTAAGTGATTCTGAGTACAAGCCCCAGGTAAAAGGCACTGTGGAAATGCAAATTGGGATCCACGTGGGCTTCCACGGCAAAGCTGCTATTAACAGGGTCTGTTAACAGGCGGGATTAGAACAGAGTGAAACGAGAGAATAAAGAGAATTGAAAAAAAACCTGCGCTGTGCCAGAAGGAGCTCTCAGTGACCCGCGGGAGGCTGCAGAACGACGGGTACCTCTGCAGCGTCCCAGCTGAAACCCCTGTTCTGGCTTCGCAGGACAATCTGAACAGCGACTCCGACTCCTGGGTGGCAAAGCACTTGACCTTCAAGCAAGATCACAGGGTGGAAACCCAGCACATTCGCTCAGTAATGTGGCGATTAGCGACCAAGTACCTCAAACCTGGGGAATGGAAGAAGCTGGCACATTACTGGAAATTCACTGATGCCCACATTAGGGCCATTGAGCAACAATGGACAGGTATAAACCGCTGCCCAGCTATTTTCCTTCCTTCTCTTGGACTGTGTTTCTAGGAGGTAAGTCTGCAGTAAGAGCAGAGCGTGAAGAAGATGAGCTGGCTTATTTGAAACAACCAAAAGATGAGGTTAAAAATCCTATTTTTAATAAATGTGGAGTTATGTACACACTGAAATTTGTCTACGAGTGAAGCACACAAGCCTGGGGGTTAGTGGTTCATTGCTCACTCCTCCTGAGGCAGTTGCCAGACCTGTGAGTTCTTGCTACAATTCTTGTTCTGTAGGACGGAAGAAACTTGCTGGCTTTATTTTTTTTCTTTTAAGGAGCTGAATCTAGAAGGCAGTGAAGCCCCATTTAGGATTTAAGAGCTACGTTAGCAGAAGCAGGTTCTGAGTTTCAGCCGCAGATCACCCTGGGCTCGGTTCCTGCAAGGACTCCCGTGGTTTGCGAGGCGCGAGCAAGGGGCCAAGCTGTGCGCTGAAGGCCCAAATTCTGTATTGCCACGAGAGGTGGCAGCTCATCCCCGCCACTCCATTGCTTCCCCTGAATCTAGCAATCGCACCACAACCAGGAACTAAGCTAACCTGTACTTTAGAGCCCCCTAGTAAAATCCAAAGATTTGGGGGTGTCCAGCCCGCCCTCCCCAGCTCAGAAACGGGCTCTGTCGGGGCCGTGTGCTGCGAAGTGCAGGATTTCAGTTGTGGTTTGATTTTGCCAGGCACTAAAAGCTACCGGGAGCACGGCCACAGGATGTTGCTTATCTGGCTCCACGGCGTGCTCACGGCAGGAGAAAACCCGATCAAGGGATTGTACGAAGGCCTTGTGGGAATTGGAAGAAGAGATTTAGCAGGTAACGCTTGTCTTCCGTCATGTAACGCACGCTGAGCACCACCCGAATGCCGTGGTCACACAACATACACGGGGGAAAACTTCAATGAAGCCAATTCACAAAAGCTGGAAGCCACCCTGCCCCACCCCCTTGCTACCATTCCACATCGCTTCTTTCCCTTTTTATTTTTTTTTTGGGATAGATTAACACATCCTGCCGCAGCTTTATGCTTTCTGCGTAGCAGAACATTCTCTTCTTTTACAGAAAGCATTCGGAAAAAAGCCAACGCAGACTCTGCCTCTCCGCGGAAGTGCGTAGCGATGTAACACCGGGAGGGGACCTGTGGTTCCTTCAGCTGGGGGGGCCTCGGCTTGGCTTGGAGGGGCCGGAGAAACCCTTGCAGGAGGCAGCCGCACCTTGAGGGCTTCTTGTCATAAACTGCTGGCACCGCTGCTGCTTCCTTCTTGGTCTGAAGCATCCAGGCAACTGCTACCGGTCTGAAACGCCTCTTGACGCGGCGGGGAGGTTTTCATCAGCTATTGCGAATGATCTGGGACTGTTGCAAGAGGTCAGCAGGAGAGCCTCGCCTGTCGTGCTGTGAGTACCAGGAAATAAGACACTGTTTTACTGGAACTTGTTTACATCACATTTTTGTATGTAAGTTTTTAATTGTCAGGTTTTTAAGTTATAGAGGGGAAAGGCTTTGTTTTCAGAAATGTTCTTACCTTTGGGGGGGGGGGGGGTGGGGGGGGGTGGAATTGTCTATCACTTGTGTCTTCGCTGTGTTCATCACGTCCCCCTTAGGGTGGGAATTTCAGAAGAAAAGCCAAGGCTGCCACCCAGTCCTTTTGGAACCTTGAGAAGGGTTGTGATCCTTAATGTTTCAACTCTTCAGAAGAAGTTTCAAAGAACATTAACATGTCCTGATTACAAGTGTACATTAACACACCTCGTTGATTAATAAACAGTACACGGAACTGCTGTAGGCCCCAGGTTACAGCTTGAAAAGTGTGAGATCAGAATGGTCCCTGGTTACCTCCACAGCTTCAGAGAGGATTCTTAAAGACCAATTTGCCATGTAACACTTTGTATTTAATTTCTATGGTGTTTCAAGGGGAAATAATGTCTGTATTTCAATAAATCCAGAGCTTACCCTTAAATTTGTGATTTCTGTCTTAGTCATTCTTCATTAAAAAATAGTACAGAATTCTTCCTTGGAGCTAAATTGTCTTGTAATTAAAGGTGTTCTGTGCTTGAGGTGAATTCGAGCAGAAGGTGCTAGTTTCAATTTCTAGAGGTGTCTGTGGAGGCAAACCAGGACTGGGGTAAGCTATGCTGCTGTTCTCTTGTAGTCAAAACAAGAGACTCGTGCTGAAATTGAAGTTTTATTGAAAATCATTTTTAAGCAGCAAGAAAGATAAAAATTCAAACGCTTTATTTCAAATAGAAACTAACTTACAACACAACACATGAAGCAAATAAGTGATGGCAACATTGGCACTTAAACATCTTTTAAACCAAATATTCAACAAAAATATATGTCAGCTTCTAAGTACGTGATCTGCATGTGGCAATATATACAGCTGAGTGACAAATATAAAAAGAAATACTGTTCTGCTTAAGAACATGATAGTGAAGACTTTGGTAGCAAAAATGTCTTTGTTTTTAAAACTGTAGTCTTCAAAGATGCTTCCTTGAATTCAAAGACTAAAAATTAAACAGATCTATCCCGTTACACTGCTGGAGGTTACTGTCCATGGGTAGTTCACTGACTATTGATCCTCTCGGAGTCACACAGTGATAATCGGCGCTAACGCAAGGAAAAAAGGCAGAGTGGGAACAGCTGATTGTGCACAGGAAGACCACCAAACCCATTCCTCATTTTCACCGGCACTCCAGAGCCTACTGCTCTTCTTGCTCATTGCTGGTGTGAAGACGGATCTTTTGGACTTCGAGCTCTTCTGCGCTGACCATGGAGGGATCGATGGCAGCGTACCGGGTGCCGTGGAACTGCAGTAAATGGATCTGTCAGACATGGAAAACAACACTGAAACAGGTGTGGAAGCACAAGGTTCTGGTAAAAGAGAAACATTCCTTCCGAGTAATTTTTGTGAGGATGAAATCATGGCTCTGGAGGACGAGGGGACAGAGGAAACGGGCAAAAGCCAAGACCCCAGAGCCAAGCCTCCGTGAACGTGGCTGCGCCTGTATCGGGGACAGAGCTCAGGCAGGGTAAGAAACAAAAGCAAGCACAGACAAGGAGTTGGGTTTGAAGGCAGAGACTCACTTGGATATAGAGGTTGACCTCAGCGCTCCTGCAGAGGTACGGGAAGTTGCCTCCTGTTTTGAGGTGAGCTCTTCTGGCGTTAGGATAAAGCTTATACATTTCTTCTTTTGCTTCAGTCGAAAGCGCGCTTTGGTCAAACACCTGCGTAACAAGTCACAGCAGTTCGTTGTGAATCTGATCACATTCTCCTTAGTAAATCAGGCTGGATATATGCTGCTCCTAGAAGCAATTCCCAGCTTCTCTGTGGAACAGTGTTAATGAAACAGAACACGCAGAGAGGCACTGGGCACAGCTAGAAAGCCAACACTGACACGTAAACACGTGGCTGCGCTACTGCACAGGACATACAGTTCATAACTTAACACAGAAGAGGTACGGGGTTGCCCAGTGAGCAGAAGGCTTATCTAAATGCGAAGTTACATCCTGCAAATACTTATTATGTTGCTAACAGAATATCCAGGCCCCACCTGCCAAGGGGAGGAAAGGGTGTTTAAATAAAAGGACTACGTCGAGATTAACTTACATCCATAATGGTGACAGGGATGTCTCGAATTTTATGAGGTTCTACATAGGAGTTCTGGCAGTTGAGGGTAAGTCTTGAAGCGAGCTCGCTCTGGCCCAGACTCTCCAGCTTTCAGTAAAGAGAAACACTGATTAACAACCTACTTCACTGCAGGAAGTCAATGCAATATTAATACTACAGCCAAGGAGAAGTTCTGAAGGGAAACTCGACTGCACTTCAGATGAAGATTATCGATCCAACTTAGCATGACTCCGCAGGAGACAAATGCTTAAAACATGTTCCATCAGTTGCTCCTGCCTCCCGAGCACGGCCTACAGACATACCCCAGCACTTTCTCCTCTTCCATCCCAATTTCTTAACTTCCTCTCTTCTGATCTGCATAAATAGAACCGTAAGGTCACGGCATCAGTGAAAGTGCTGGGGCTGGGACATCCAGCACCCGCTAAAGATCCGTTCCTTGCTCCTCCCCTCTGGGTAAGGCAATGGAGAAAGCAGCAGAAATGGCTCCAACCTCCTGCTAAGCAAATCTTCCACAGAGATTGACATCACGGCCGTGAGAGTACGCAGCCACCTACCCTGTCCACCATGAAGTCGATCCCATCGGCCATTTCAGGATCTAGAGGACCGGACGCAAAATTCCCAAGGACGATTTTTTTCAGCATAAAAGCAGGCATCAGCCAAAAGCTAAAACAGAAACAAGACGTAACAATCTTCAAGCACCCAGGACTCCAACATCAAGATGCTCTGTGGCAAGCACTCCCTTCCCTTGCACTGACTTTGTGCTTTACCTTCAAATAAAGTCGTGAGGAAGCTTCAAGAGCACAGGGATGGAAAACCTTGCAGCTAGGTGCTTGAAATGCTCTGGGAAGCTGTTAGTCTTACGTTACAAAAGTATATTTTAAACACGGTGAATAACACTTTTCTCACGCTAAATGGTTTTGCTAGAAAACAGGCAGAGTTCCTAAATCTGACCACACGTACCCAGAGGATCACAGGATGACTCGTCTGTCAAATTCCACACTCCCAATTGTGAAAACTTCCATTTTCCTTGTGGCATGGCTTTAAAAGTCACAAGTATTCCACCCCGCACCCCCCTCACCCAGCTGGGAACAGGCTAGACACCCGTCCAGCCAGAGCAGCGTCACTTTTCATTGCAAAAAAAAATACCGCCACAAATCCCATTGCTTGTCTCAGTCTTCCATACCTGTTTGCTGTCCATGTCTGATTGAAGATAGAAGTGTCACTAAAGGCATTACACAGGATCAGAGACTGAACTCTTGGAGATTTGTGTGTGTATTCAGCAAATTTTTGAGCCAGAAAGCCTCCCAGAGAAGCTCCAAAAAGGTGAACCTAATTCAAGGAAAAAAACCCCGATCGCATTACACTTGTGAAATAAGCACAACATTCCATTGCAAAAGTCAGTCATTCGAGTTTCACCCTGTCCTCGTAATCCATTTTCTAAAAGAATCAAACCCTTCTGTTCAGTTTCTGGTTTTACACGTGATACAAACATCATAACTACTGAAAAAAGGAAGTGTTTCCCAGTCACGGTTCAAATTTCTGTTTGCTCATCAAGCTTAAGAAAAACCCCAAGCATTTCACTTTGTCTTCAACAGCTATTCCAATCCAAGAGACTTTATTGTGGCATTCCGAACCACCCAAGTCAGGAAGGATAACTTCCACAGGATCTCATGAAAAACCAGTTAACCAATACAGTTCAACAGGCCTAGAACAGCAGCTGAATTTAGGCCAAGTGTGACAATTTTCAAGGGCATTCAAACCCAAACTTATTTCAAAAGTGAAATTGCACCACGGCCTCTTTATTTATACACTTGCTCTTATATGAGACTCTTTCAAACATCAGGTTTTTATCACAACTAGATATCCATCTCCCCATCTCGGAGCACTCACTTTATCCAGCTGAAGGTGGTCTAACAGTTTTCTGAATCCATCACAGAACTCGAGGTGATCCCAGTACACCGGATACTGCAACTGAAGTAAAAGGAAGTTAGAAAAAGCCGGTCTCGGGCCAGTACCCGTCAGCTTCTGCTTGAAACTCGTCCCCATTCTCACAGGAAAGGTTTCACAACAGCAACCTGCCTCTCCTGTATCAGGAGGCTCACGCTCCTCAGTGGGGTCCCTACAGCCAGAGGGCGTGAACACTTCGCTTGCACACAAACACACAGCTGAAAGCACCGCAGAGCAAGTTGGCTGGGGAAAGTCCAGCATTGCTTCACTCCGTAAGCAGGGAGAGGAGAGGTTGGAAGGGTTTTTCGGTGATTCTGGAGCACGTAAAGGTACAGAAATCATTAACTGCTGCTACAGAAACAGCAGTACTCCTAAAGCTGTACTCTTTAGCAGAAATGTTGTACAAATCAATCATTTTGGTTCGGCTCAGGAGCTGAAAAGCCACCACACAGCATGCTGTCAGGATTTTAAGGAGTGACTTAGCATTTGCAGCTCGGCAGGCTAAGCAGCAGGTTATCCACCATCCCCAAGGAAAACGTGGAGCCCTGAACTAACCCCTACATTTGCCTTGTGGCTAACAAAGATCCAGCCGGAGGCAAAAATGACTGTTCTCCAGGGCAATGAGGGAAAAACCAGACCGAGAAGTGAATGATGTTTACTCCAAGGCTTTGGGTAAATGCTGCTGTGAACACAGAGCAGATTGCAGCCTGGATCTGTGCACTGAATGCCCTGGAGTGCAACTTAGCATCAGGTTTTTGGTGGATTCCCTTGGCCAAAACTAAGAAGTTCATCATCCAACCTCTGATTAGAGCAACAAGCACGAGAACACTAACTTTGGCACAGGAATACTCACGGTGATAACTCTGTAGCCCCATCCAGTCAGCGCCAAAATCTGCTGGAAAAACACATCTGCAGTTCCACTTACAGGAGGGAGAAAGATGAGTGGGCACCGAATGCTCCTAGGTCCCGCATCATACAGTGACCAGACTTTACTGTCATCATCGTCTACTATTATCTGAAAGAGAGAGGCACCGGGGGGAGAAGAAACACACAAGACAAATGAGGTGCTTCAGCCAGCTTCCAGGGTGGCTTCTACAAAATCCCTGTCGTCTCGTAAATACGATAATACTCAAGACCCCTTTGAACAAGACCACGTTTTACTCCTCTTCACAACAGCTTTCTTCTCTAAGGCTGTTTACTAACTCGAGTTACCATGTTTGGGCGAGTACTGCTGGAAATAGAACCGCAGCCACGCGCTGTCAGACCAAATGCTTGTGCCCCGACACAAGCTGGACAACGCACACGGCACCGCGCGGAGTCAGCGGCAGCACAAAACGGGAGAGCTCGTCCTCCTGCGGACAGCTGCGAGGGCCGAAAGTAGTGAATTACGTTGGTTTTACAGTGCTGGACTGCCCTTCTGAAATTACACCCCGGAAAAAAATAAATCTCTTCTTTTCTGAGGAACTGCATTTAAGTAAATTCTGCGATGCTTTGGTCTGGGTTTCAACTCAAGAGGGCCTCAGTCAGAATGATGGTGCATCTGGATCTGAAAGTTCACCCAGAAATAAATCACGGGAACAGCAAGGCTGTGCCCCGAAGGATCGGGTTTATGCAACAGGCCACATGCAGAAAAGTATGCTTGGGAAAGAAGCCACCGTGCCATGACCCAGGAGAGAGACCCAGGAGAGACCCAGGAGAGACCCAGGAGAGACCCAGGAGAGACCCAGGAGAGACCCAGGAGAGACCCAGGAGAGACCCAGGAGAGACCCAGGAGAGACCCAGGAGAGACCCAGGAGAGACCCAGGAGAGACCCAGGAGAGACCCAGGACAGACCCAGGACAGACCCAGGACAGACCCAGGACAGACCCAGGACAGACCCAGGAGGTCAGTTCTAGGTACCGAGAGCACCAGCCGCAGGCTGGGAAAGCCAGCGCTGCCCCTGGGGGCAGCTTTCTAAACAGCCACCGACGTTTGCATTCACTGGACAAAAGCTGTGACGGGTCTGGATCCACGCAAGCCTCCTGAACTGAGCAGCTAACAGCAGAAATTATTGATCTGAAACAGTTCTAGCTGGCTGCCAGAAACAGAGCCGCACAGAACTCCCAAAGCAGCACTGCAAAGCTGACCTGGAAAGTAAAATGCTTCCATCATCTGGCAGCACCTCGGGAGCATCTGGGGGGCCCTAGGACACACGGCTGGCTGAAGCAGATTATTCACATGCGAGCTGCTGTCCTTAATGAGCAGCTCCTCATCCACTGCCCATCTCAGCTAGAAGTCCTAGCACAATTAGTATCTCTAAAAGGCAAAGAATTAGGGAAAGGTCGTCTTTTCTAGCAGCGCCGGAGTCTGACTTGTTTTTACAGGGCCTGTTCTACCAGCAAACTGTTTTGTATATTCAGGGTGCTCTTTCAACCCTCCACAACCCAGCAAAAGCGCGCAGCTCATACCAGTTCGACAAGCACAAACCTCTGGGGAAAGCCTGCGTCACACAGCAGGAATTCATCTCCTCTGTATCGAGATGTTACAGCTTTTTGAACAGCAACATACAAGCACAATCCACTTTTCCATCACAGCAGTTTAAGCTTCTCAGGGAATCAGAGGAGAACAGCGTATCACGAATCAGATTTGCTTGACTAACAAATCTGCTTGTAATAAAGCCAGTATTTCAGGCTCTGGGTGCATGTGAGAAATCACATGATGCTGCTGTTTTGTAAAGTCTCCGTGAAAATAAAAGAAAGATTGCATACCAGAGCTTCCAGACCACTGAAACCATTTAAAAATAAACCTTGTATAAAAGCCCTCCCAACCCCCCAAAACCAACCCTTTGCCCAGAGCTCCAGGCTCTCAGCTGTTATTCCATCAGTAACGTTGGATCCGCTCCAGGCGGCTACTACAAAGCTTACCTTTAGGAATATTTCCAAAGGTGGACTGTGCTCCTTGAAATCACAAAACTCACGTTACTTCACATCAAGAGAGCCGAGGCTCAGAGATAACGTTGCTTTCCTTGAGCCCAGAGAATGAACCGATGGCTTTAGACAATCGTTCTATTTGATGTCTAGCCACATACCAGGTAGTTAAACTCCAGCTCCCAAACCAGGCTAAGCACTGCGTAGGCAGCCAGCAGCACGGTTAAGTGCTGCTTTGGTAGTCACCAGCCCTTTTCTTGTTCTGGTTGATCAATCAAGGTCGCCTACAGTTTACATAAAGGGTAGAATCTGCACTGCATTGAAATAAGGGGCAGAACTTCCCCCTCGAGTTTAGCAGAGCCAGGGTGTCCCTTGCTGAAGACTTTTAGGAAGGACTTATCTAAGACAGCAAGCAGCATACGCAAATGGAGGCTCACCAGCAAAGCTAAAGACTCGGGTTAAAAAAAAAAGTGTTATTTTCTGTGCTGTGCTTCCTATATCTGACAAGAGCAGGAAGGGCAATGGAGCTGTGAATTTCCTGCTCCTGTCAGGAGGAACAACTCAGGCCATTTCCAAACAAACAGCTCTGGCTTTGCTTCCTCAGGTCCGCCCGACAGCAGTAACGCACGCTCACCAGCAGTAGTGATGGCTGGTCACTCCTTCCTCTGCACTGCACACGCTTTGTCTATGCTTCTGGGGGAAAAATGCAAGTCAACGTATTCCTAAAGACTGCTTCAGAGATAAATTACATCTTCAAATTGTGCTTTTTCAATTTTTCTTCTTTCTCCAGAAACCAGGACTAGTCTGTTTATTTCTACCTTCTTCATCCCCCACATTCATCACTGTGGCATCGTTTTACTTTTGAGTAGGCTGACTCACTCAAGAGGGTAAGGTATTCCCTACTCTGAAGGTCACTAGGTCAACAGCAGCTTCAGTTTACACACGTCCCCATTTATGAAATCCCGAGCCGTCAGCAGCAGCTGAAGGCAGCAGCCCCTGGCAGCGAGCTGCGGCGTCACACAGTCCCCACGGCGGCAGCGACACCTTCCCTTGTAACCACAACCCCCAGCTCCTCTCCTTTACAGTACTGCATCCCACAAAGCAGTGCTGCCGAGCACCCACACATCTTTCCACTGAAATACTGTCTCCCAGCTTTGCTGACCCCTTGAGGCACTGCCTGGAGGCAACAGCACGGCACAAACAAACCCAGGTCTGGCACTGGCCAGAAACAGAAAGAAGCCGGACAGCCAGAGCCTAGGCAGAGCACGCACAGCCACCAGCAACGGATCTTTCTTATTTACAGAAGACACAAAGTGGCAAAAATGTATGAGAAACGCTGAATGGAAAATCCTACAGCCTTTTCATAAAGGTAATTTCTTAAGAGAAAGCTACAGACCTCTCAGTGGAAATAATGCTGGGCACAGTTAAGCATTGTTCCTTAGGCTTGGGGACACGTTCCCTTTCGAGCGGCCCAACCGCAACCAACTTGCTGTTGAAAGAGGTAATGCTGCTCTTGGCTCTGCTGCCAGCACCATCCCCGTGTTCCTGCAGATCAGGGAACTGAACCAGCTGGAAGGCAACTTAGCCCAGAACCAACCTACAAACCACCCCCAAGCTAGACAGGTCACTGACTCTGCTCGGCTCGTACGGTCCCACGAGCAACCGCGCTTGCAGGAGCAGCGGGCTGGGGTGTGAAGGCAAGAGCGTCCTTCGGGCTGGCAGGAGCCTGGGCTGGTGCTGCAGGTTAGTCTGCAACCACAGCCTCAGCATAGGCAGGCGTGAGGCGGGCCCGGGTCAGGAGCTACGTACCAGTAGTGCCCTCCAGGCCCTCTGCTGCTCGGCACAGAGAGCAGACGCTGGAGCACTGCACCCCTCAAACGCTCTCCTGCGGTTCAGCGAGAGGGGAAAGCGGTTGGGCAGCGTGATTACGCAGAAGACACCTAAAGGACACGCAGTGGAGGAAACCATTTCGGTTTTTCCACCGTGGGTAAGGTATCTTTCCACTCAGGGATGCTGCGTGCGGCCCGACTGCCGAGCAGCCGCCTTCAGACCCTGCTTCAGCCCCAGGCAGAGGAGCAGGACCCGCGGCGGTGGCTCTGGCAGCACGGCCACGCGGCAGCCAGGTCCCCCACCATGCCCGTGGTCCCCAGCCCACGCTATTTCCTTGAGGTCTCCTCCTCAGGCACCGGGGCTCCAGGCACTGCTGCCGTGGCTCACAACCGCGAGCCTCTGCTCCTCACCACCACGTGCAGAAGCGCCCTCTGAGGAGCATGTGAAAATTCAGAGCGGGCTTTCCTGCATTCCTACGACACGTGGGACAGCAGCTTGGGAGAGAAGCCAGGTCACCAGCGCAGCCACAACTGTTGTGCATCAACCAACAGCTCAGTCTCCCCCACCACAAAGCACGAGGAGCCGTTTCACCCACACGTCGATTACAGCTGTACGTACCTTTTTAAGAGGAACTGTGCTTCTGAACCAGTTATAGTCAGGAGAGACTTTAATCTCTCCCATGATGTTTAGAAAAAACGCAGTTTTAGGTCAGCCTGAAAAAAAAAAAAAAGAGAGAGACAAAGTTGGAAATCAATGCAACAGCTTTACCGCAGGCAGCACTCAGAAGCCGTGCCCTGTACTTCAAGCATTTGCAGGGCGAGCTTGCTCTTATCAGCTGATTGTACTATCTCTGACTCACGCCAAGTTTACTTATCCTCAGTTTTCATCACAAACCATTTAATTATTCTCCCAAGAGGCAGTCACCTGACTGCCTCACTGTACCAGCCTTATTGTGAAATGATGACACTTTTGTAACAGCCAAAAAGTGTAGCAGTTGTAGCGAAAGACAACCGTGTGGCAGGCTGCAAGCGGCTTAAAAAGCTAAAGCACGTTTTCAGTTTATAAAGCACTCCAAATTTACATCTAATAAATATTCACACAATTCACTCTGCAGTTCACACAATAGACTTACATTATTTCACGAACCTACTGCCTAAATATTCAGACCACGTTCTTCCATCTCAGTATAACTGACCCCAAGGAGTCCCATCGGGAGTATCTGATGCTTAATTTACAGGAGAGCTGTGAAGTTTTAATTCTATCCACACAGAAGCTCACTCTTGCCAGGAGTTACCGACAAGGGTATCTTTGAAGCACACCAGTTCCTACAGAACAAGTTGCTTCAGAGTTGGGTCCACACAGGAACGCCACTAATCCACTCTGAAGTCGGAATGTCCTAGCATACATAATGAAAGTGTCTTATAATATTCCATTAATTTGTAATATACACTTAGATAACTTCCAGATTTAATTTTTTTTGAAAGCAGCGAGACACCATTAACTTCCAGTTATACAACAGAAGGTATCAAACAGGTTTGGAGCTTGCAGACTCAATAGCTTTACCCGGAAAGCCAACGGCCTCAGGAGATTATTTTCATGCATTTACACGCAGCACTGAGCATAATAAAACAAAGCAACTTTTGCTCTTGTTTCTTAACAGGTGCCAAGCACAAATCAATAGGTTGTCTGTCTTAATTCTTTGTAAAATAAGACCTCAGTGTGTTCTGGGAGTCACTCCATTTCTCCCTGCAGGAAAGCTGCCGGTGTGCAGGCTTAACTAGCTTACTGGGTTACAGCTGGATTAACAGTTATGTACAATTTCCTCATCTTTCAGTCCTCATTTGCCATTTTCCAAGTACAGAAAACATGAATTTTAAAAGTGAAAGTACTTTCTAAGTTGCAAGACAACACACATCTTCCACAGAGCACATGCTACACCTCTCACGTCCAACGAGCGCTTGAGGTTGGAAACTCAGCTGCACGGCCAGTGTTTCCATTTTGTGCAGCTTCGTTTCGGTGCTTGCATTGACTATTCTGCTCTTTGCCACAGTCTGGCAGCAGGTAAGATGACAGTGGAGGTAAAAAGTACCAACTCCAACAACCTGCAAGGCAGAGCAGGCGCAAAGAACACGTTAACGGACCAAGGGGGCAGCTGGTCACCAGAGAAAGGGAACAGCAGTTCAAACTACTAATTCCTTCCCACAGCCACACAGCAACTGGTTTTCAAAAAGCCATTCAGCAAACAAAGTTATGGCAGAAATAAATTCCAGTAAATGCCTTAAAACAACATCTTCTCTTTGAGTGTTATATCACAGCAGGGCCAAGAAACACAAGGCACGGCCGGGGCCTCGAGACACGAAGCACTGCACGGAGGCGCAGGAGACTTTCCGCTGGTGAACACAAAGGGTTGGCAAGCTCTTTCCGCTGTCATCACCTCTCTTCTCCTGCCACCTCAGTCTTCCAGCACCGTTCAGCTAATTTTTGTGGGCTGGCCCATCACTCGGGAACACAAAGCTGTCTGTCATTAGGCCGGGTGAGGAACAGGCATGGATGCAGATGAACTTCGTCCTGTCAGCGCACCTTGGTCACAGCAGAGCAGGTGAAGAGTCCCCCTGAAACCTACATTTTGAGCTTCCCAGTTCACCTGTTACCACTCGTGGAAGCAAACCACTGGTCACCAGGACCTGGGCTGATTTCCTCCAGCTTCTTTCTTGTAAAGTTGCATCTGTGGCCGCCACTCCTAAGGACTGCCCTTCTTTCAAAGCAAAACTAGATGATTTTTCTTTCATTACAGAATTTTTTGATGAAGTCGATGTCCTACTACTGAAATATTTTTTTTTCCTTGGCACAGAAACACGGCATTAAATTTGCACACACAAATATTCATGACAACAACATGCTCTTCCAGCCACAGAAAAGCTGAAACATGAACTCAAAACAAGTAACCAGCTACCAAAGGCAACTCAAATCACAAAGAACCTGATGCTGTTCACGGCCCAGCCTCTAAAGACCCAAGTTCCATTTTTAGTAAAACCAAACAACCTGAAGAACTCAAACCTCTTAAAAGCAATTTCTCTAAAGGAAGAATCACCTATGGGTGTGTTCAAAGCACTTGGTAATATTCTCCTTGTGAGTTATCCCCGCTCTATGTTCCATTTGTTATTGATTTAGGATGACTTTGATCCTGCCACTGGAGAGGAAACCCCTGTCAGAGTGGATCAGAGGAGCAGCGACTCGCTCCTCTCCCCTGCGCCGTGTCTGCGGGAGCCAGGGCTGCCGCGCAGCCGCTCTCCCACCACGCTGGTGCCCACTCCCACGGGCCAAGAGACCTGAATCAGCAACACCAGCACCGACAGTTAATGGGGGCTGCAGGGATGCAGGGGACGCGCCAGGGCTACGGGTGCTTTACGAAGGCCAAACACAAGCAATAAAGAAGAGTTAAAGACAACTGGGACACAGCAGCAGGCGCCTTCCCCTCTTCCTCAGCTCTGTTCCCCCAGCCCCCAGCCTCCGCTCTGTCCCCCCTCCCAAACCACAGCCGGCTCCCCCGGCTTTGCAGGGAGAAGGGGCAAAACCCCGCTCAGCATTCCCAGTCCAGGCTCTCCTCTCCGCAGCACCGGCCCCTTCCCCTAAGAGTCCCCTCGGGAAGATGACCCCCCCCCAAGGGCGAGGCTTGGCTTTAGGGTCCCTGCGGGGCCGAACCCCAGGCCCACCCACAAGCCCGGGGGCCCTCAGGGGTCGTGATACCCCCCCTCCCCGCCAGAGGCAGCCTCATCTAGGAGTAATGCTGTCCCAGAGCCTGAGAGACCACCCCGCTCTCCTCAGGGCCCACCCGGCCCCTCAGTGCTCCCGCCTCCCCGGGTCCTCAAGGCCCACCCAGCCCCTCAGAGCCCCCTCCCCGCTCCAGGGCCCTGCGAAGAGGGGCAGGCCTGTGTCCCCAGCGACGACCCCCGGCGCCGGCTTCCCCCCCCTCCGCCGCTCGGCCCTCACCGCTCGGCAGGGCCCGGGGCCGGCGGGAACACAAGGCCGCCGGGAACACAAGGCCGCCGCTCTCCTCCTCCCCCGGCGCGCCCAGGCGGGGGCACCTGCCGCTACTTCCGGGTGCTGCGCCCGCGCGGGCCACGTGACAACGTGGGAGGAGCTCGGGCGGGGCCACAGGGGAACAGCCGCCATTGCTGCCGAGGCGGAAGTAAGCGGTTTCGGCGCCATCGCTACCGAGGCAGAAGTCACGTGCCCCCCCGCGGCGGGGCGGTGATTGGTCGGCGGGCTGTGAGGGGCCGCGGCCGCCATTAGCGCCCTTGAGGCGGGAGGGCCTGAGGGAGCGGCCGCTGTGGCCGCTGCAGCCGCCGCCGTCGTCGTCCCGTTCTTCACAGAATTAGGGTTTAGCCTCGGGAAAAGAGGCACGGCAGCTCTCTGGGGGTGCTTTCCAACGCTCTCTGCCGCTGCTCTGCTTGGCGCGGGTTCGCTGTGCCCTGCCATCCAGCGGGAGAGAGCGGCAGGTTTTTTGATGTAAGTGAGAAATCCCGAGTGATTTCAGTGAAAGCACTGGTGAGTGTGTTCAAGTCGGGATCTTTTAATACAGCAGGTTTTATCCAGCTTCCTTGATCCGGGCGTTGCGCAGCGCTTGCTTGTCCAATATGAAGCCTGGATCTTTTTGTTGTCTGGGTCTGTTAAAGTTTACTTTCAAAAAAGCTAAATTCAAGGCTGTGCTAAAAAAGGAGTTGGATAAGGTGAGTTAGAGGGTGTAATAGCACTGCCTGCGTTCTGAAGACAATGAAACGTTTGCAGGTAAATCTCTGAGCCGAGAAAATTTGTCGTTCCAATAGTTTTTCATAAGTAGCATTTTACTGGTTTATTATCAGTGAGGAGGGGCAGCCGAGATCCTGAGGTGTTGCCATGAGCGGTCCGGACATGCCATGGGGCCGGGTATCAACCCCGTGTTCCCTCCGGCGTGTGGCTGGTACCCGCTGGAGCTGGTACCCACTGGAGCTGCCGCCGCTCTTCGCCAGCCCCTTGTGCCGATGCGCGCCGCTACGTCCCTGAGCCAACCTGCCGTTCCTGCCTGGCTCCCTCAAAAAGCTCCCAAGAGGAAACACGGTGGTGGATTTAGTGCAGATTAAAATCAGGCTGGCAGCTGTCTGGCTGTAGATGGTGGTGTTAAACCTGCGTTTTACAAGGGTTAAAACCCACCCAGAGCTAAACCCACCGTGCAGACGAGCAGCACCGTGCGTGTTCCCTGCTGTTGGCGTGGTCTGATGGCGTTTGCTCGGGGTCATGGAGGAGGGCGGCGGGGAATGGGCTCCCGTCTCTGAGCCGTTCCTCTGGCCCCTCTGTATGGCCAGTGGGGATCAATTAACTTCGTTTAATTGGTATGTGACCAGCAGGAGCTGAAGGTGGGTTGAAGGAATCAGGCCAACAGATACCGGTGGGTTGTAGGTGCGTTCCCCATGAGACACGTCTAGAGGGTGCGTTTGATGAGACAATATACGTATTTGTGGATAATGTTCATGGGCTGAAGATCACCCCATGACACACGGGACCGTTTCTGTTTCTCTCCCGAAGTTGCTTTGTTTTGCTTAAAAGTTTTCAGCTGCTGTTTCAGTTTGATTTTTTTTCACGAAAGGCTTTTTAAAACATTATTTCTGGGGTCGGAGGGAAATGTTTTTCCCCTGTCGTGTTTAGGAAGCAGAGTTAAATCGCCTGAAATACCTGTGTAGGGAGGGCCGCAGCGGGGAGTCCCTCAGGGGCTGCTGCCGCCGCCCGGACTACATTTCCCATAATGCCGTGCGGTGGACGCGCATCACCTGCTAGGACTACATCTCCTATGACGCCCCGGGCGGGGCACCGGGACTCTGGTGGGCGCGCCGCGCCGCGCGCTGCCCGTTGGGAGCGGTAGTCCGCCGGGTGTGCGCGGTGACGCGACAGCAGCGCGCTGCCGTCACAGAGGCGGGGGACAGGGGGGTGTTTACGGGGCGGGTGGGGCGCGCAGCACCGCCGCCAGCGAGGCCTAGTCGGCGGCGGGGGGGGAGCGGGCCGGGCCCGCGGCCGCACCATGTCCGCCTGCCACAGCTGTGCCGCCGCCGCCCGCCTCCTGGGCTCCACGCTGCCCTCGGCGCGGAGAGGTAACCGCCGTCCTCCCCCCGCCGCGGCCCGGCCTGACGCTGCTCCCCGGCGGGGCTGGGCCCTCCGTCCCGGGGCCCTCCCGGGCCCCTTCCGCTCCCCGCCGCCTTCCTGAGGGGAAGCCCCGTTCCTTCCGGCTGCCACCGCGCCTCTCCAGCCCGCCGCTGCCGGGGGAGGTCTCGGGGTCACCCCCGGAGCGGTGTCAGCGGGGAGCAGCCGCTCCCTGGGGCCGGGGGACGAGCCCGCCCGCGGCCCGGCGCCCAGCGGCAGCCGGCCGGGGGAGTTCCGTGCTGTAGCGCTGCGATAAGGCCTTCGGTTGGGCAACGGGTGGCTGCTTCGGCCTTTTTTTTTTTTTCTTTTTTCTTTCTATTAATCTTTTGCTGCTGTCACCCTGGGTGGTGTGAGGGGACGGCCGGTGGCGCGTCAGGATTAAGGGCAGTATTACATGGTGTGAAGTTCTGGAAAATTAGCCCGCGTCGAAATACCGTTTGGGAAATGTGATGCGAGAATAGACTTTATTGCAACGGGAGCGATTTTCAGCAGCAGTCATCCAGTGTGCGTTGCCTTGCAGTGCTAGTAAGTGAGCTTCATTAGCCGACTGATTAAAAGCCTACCTTTTTTCCAGCCTAAATTTGAAATATTTCCTATAAAGCTTAGGGTTCCCTTAGCAAAAGGTAGTTTTTTCTCGCTTGGTAGAAGGGTGAGACTGTGCAAACCACTTACTGGAAGTTGAAGTGGAGGGAGGCTGTTACTTTTTTACTACTTTTGTCCTTTTCAGGCTGTTCTTGTGGGTAGCCAGAGCTGACGTACCATGTGTTGCTTTTAGTGAAAGGCAGCCACCCCCAAATTGCGCTGAGAATCTACTGCCACCACATTTGCAACGGGGTTTGGAACGGTCGTACCCTCAGCAATAGCCTGACAAGTCTGAGATGATTCGTTACCTTCATGAGGCAATTTAACTCGTTGCAGTTGACTTTGCATTTACATCTCTGACGTCACCTGTGCTGAAAGGCTTAAACCAGTACTTTCAACTCTAGCCTGTCTGGCATCCTCTAAGCCCACTGGAACTGTAAACTGTAAAGCAAGTAACATTCTGAATTAATTGCAGGATTATCTTTTTTAAAATTTGTCTTTTTTGTCAGAACTAAGATTTGGACACGTTAAATAACAAATGAGACTACAATACCGATACACAGTGATTATTTATGCACCAGCTTTCCATGGAAATTCTTAAAAAAAAATGTTATGTTCGTGCCTTTTTGTTGTCTTCTGCCATGGACTCTATTTGCTCTTGCTGGTTGGTACAGACCTGAGAGTGTTCAGAGTGCATGGATCAGGTAGTGTGGCACAAAGAGGAGGCTTCTCTTTTGTCACAGTCTCCCTGTCCCTTCCTTGGGCAATAGTTTCTTCGAAGATACTTGAAGCTTGGCCCAAAAGTTAGTATTTCTTTGCTGAAGTATCAATTAAAGGTTAATAAGGTGTAAAGGAGCCTCTCATTATTTCTTAAGACACTAACCTGAACACCCTGGGTAGGTGCCATTGCTGCCACCAACATCCTTATATTAGGGATGTGTCCTTTAAATAAACTGTTTGAAAAAACCCACCCAAGCCCTGACTGCCAGTGGCGTGTGTGAGCAAATACTGCTGTGCTAGCCAGCTGCTGTGTATTTGAACATTTATCAGGATCAGGATCATTCAGTGGAAGTGGCCTGGCGTTGGGCTGGAATGCTGATTTCTCCCCAAAAACTGCCTCTGAGATTACTTAGGCAAGAAAGTAGTTGCAGTAACTTTCTTACTGCTTCGTTCTTTGGTTGTACAGTGATATTTTGTCAAAAAATGTCGCTCAGACCTCGTGATGAGTGCAGGGACAAGGCTTTTTGTGTTTAGCCACAAGCTGGTGTAGCAGTAATAGTGATTATTTTTTTTCCTTTCCCCCTTGGTTTAGCCTATCTACACCCTTTAGAGTTCAGCACGTGTAGCAGGCTGAGTTTGACGTTCCCAAAAGGCTGACCAGCTGAGGCTTTTGTGAGAGTGAATGTAACGGCAACAAAAGCGTTACAGCGTGGGTATGATGCTGCTGGCCAGCCTGGATCTGCTGCCAGTGTCCTGTCGGCTGCTGGGGGTGAAGCCCCACAGCTGCGGCGTTTCTCATCGCTAGATGGGCACAGTCGGTAACGTGGCACTTCCCAGCTCAGCACCTGACGCAGTTTGTAGTTTCATAATTCATCCAACACAGTTTTTGGTGCATTTTCTATGTCACGGGGATGCTCAATTAAAATCAGTGATTTTTAATCCACAGTGCAGTGCTTAGTGGTTAAAAAGTTTGAGTTTCTGTGTTAGTGCTTCTTCCTTTCTCCACAGCCCAAATCTCCCCGTGTGGCAGGAAAGTTGTGTGACGTCGGGTTTTGTTGGGGGGGGGGGGGGGGGTGTGTATGTTGTTTTTTTGTTTTCTTAGGGGTCTTTTCTCACTTCCCTTTAGAAGTGGTAAAAGAAATCTCAGTAGAGGAGCCATCTATGAGGAATAAGCCCCCGAGACAGGGAATTAATGCAGAACAGCTCTTGCATTGTAAACGCTCACCACAGCTTATTCTCTGCTGACAAGTGCGCTTGGCGCACGTAGCCTTCAGAGTTCGCTGCAGATTCCATTGAGAGAACACAACTGCTCGTGAAGTGAGCCAGTATTTTGAAGTTTACTGTGGTATTTTCATAGTTTATCCTACGTAATCTAAAGTGGCTTGCTGTGCTGCAGTGGCATACAGCAGGGGAATTTAAAATTGGTCATTATTCCTCCCTCACGTTTACAGAGAGAAGTAAGGCGATTACAGATTTTGAAAAGATTACATTTTTAGTCATGTTAAAAATAACTGCAAATCATCTTCAGGTTCAGGAATCTTGAGCAGCATATGAGTTAATAAACCAACTTCAGATCTCGTTTGACGCTGTCTTCTTGGCTGTGACTTTGCAGCAGCCTGTGAGACTCTTCCTGGTAAATTTAGGCTAGTCCATAATGCTTTTCTTCTTTATTTTTCTGGTTTGCGGTCATAGTAGCAAGGTGAATTTTCTTATATGTCCTCTTTCAGCTAAGATTTCAGCTCTTAGTTGTCATTGTTACCCCTTTCTGAGCAAGTGAACTGTACTCCTCTTGCTGTTTGTACTGTTTTTATTCTCTTCTAAAAGAGTTTTTTGAGTTTCTATAGGATTCTCTCATCTCTCTAACAGTAAAACCATGTATTATCGGCAAGGTTTTAATTGTTGTTGCTGTATAGCTCTTCTGTTGGTAAGTCACAGAGCTCTTGTCAAAACCAGAGAGCAACTGTGAAATTTGCCACTTTAAATGAGAGAGATACGAGATAAGGATTCCAGGCTCTTGTCCATGTTGCGAGATGTTGAAACCACAAGCACGGCATATGTTGATTCGCATCATACCTAGTCATGAAATGTCACCCTACCCGCTGCTGCAAGAGGAGGAAAAGGCAGTTTAGGTTCTCAGTAGGGGTTTTTCTGGTTGGCAAGGAGCGATTTGAGCCAAGTTCAGATTGCCCTGAATTTACTTGTGCTGGTCTGTCAGCACGTGCCAAATCTGACACTGCCTTCCAGTTTTCCTCAGAACAGCTGCTTGCGTCAAGTGGTACCTCAAATTCCTAGTAACTGGGTTTTAGTAGAGTTCACAAGGGAAAGACAAATCCAGACGTGCAGCCCGCGAGTCTGAGACACTTCTTGGGTAATTTTTGCATCATAAGGAGATGCTTCAAAGGTCTCTCCTTTATTTCAGGGGTTGAATTATTTCACAATAAGTGCTGGGTGTTGATTGTATTTGTCAGTCTGAGAATTAGTTTCATAGCTGGGATGTTCCCCATTTCATGACACAATGGGACTTTCAGTTGTCTGGAATTACTTTGGCATCATGTTTGAACGATCCAGGCAGCTTTTAATAAGATGGACATTAAGGTGGTGAAGAGAATTTGGTTTGCATAACTGAAATTAGGGTGTTCAGAGTTGAGTTCTGTAGCTGAAACCTTTGAGCTCCATTTAATGTAAATAAATTCTGTGGTTTGGTGGCATTGGGATTAGAACTAGGGTATTTTTAATGTTTCACTTATGTGTTTTCATTTTTTTTAGGTATTACTTGTGGTCGTACACGCATCCCTGTTTTAGGAAAACTTCGGACTTTTGAAAGTGGTTCCCTAAGACGGATTCCTCTTAGAAACTTCTCAGAAACACCGGCGTATTTTGCTTCAAAGGATTGTGCGAGCAAGGATGGTTCTGGAGATGGAAGCAAGGTAATCTCCACGCTTTAGGTGTTTCAATGGTTTATATAAAATGTTTCTTAAATGTTTTTAGTAGACTTTTTTCCTTACTTAAAATTGATATCTTCTTGAAATTATTGCTCACTCTAGACATTACTGATCTTTCAAATTGCTACAAATGACAGCGAAGAAAAAATAAATTGTATTGTGAATTTGTTTTATAAACACCCTGTAAAGCTCTTCCCAGTTTTACAGTGGTTTTTGCCTAGTGTAAAGGGACACGTGAAAACCTTGTAGAACGTTATAAATCCACAACAGATTTCAGGATCTTGGGAAGGGGTAGTGGTCAGAACTATTCTCCTTCAAAAGCCTGCTACTCCCGAGTAGGCTTTTGAAAGTAAGTACATTTTAAATTGTTTTTGTGTTCAGCGCTGATTTGGTAGTTGTATGAAGCAAGACAAGTTTGAGAGGAGACTGGCTTTATTCTTGTCAGTAAATTGTAATCTATTTTCATCCTAGTCTTTCTCCATAATTATAGTTAATAAGCAGCTGCTTCAGATAAATGATTACCTGAGAATAAAACTGCTCTTTAGTCAGCAAATAAGATTTTGAGAGTTCACAGGCAATAGCTTTGCCTTGGTACAGCATGTTGTGACATCTGAGGAGCTGTCCAGATGACACAGGGGTGTTCTGAAGGTTCAGATTAAATGTTATAAAAGAATAAAGATGAAAGATAAAAAACTTTTAATAGTCTTTTTTTTTTTTTTCTTGAAGAGGGTTGTGAGGAGAAATGAGTAGACAAGCAAGGTTTAAAAAAATGGGGAACTGCCTTAGAAAAGGGAAGAGAGATCTTTGCTGTTTCCTAAAATCTAATAGCTTTTATTAATCAAAGTACGGAGGCATAGAATGGATATAAATTTAAGAAATGTTAACCTTGAGCACCACTAAGCAGGGTAACGTGGAGAAATTCGAGTAGGTCTCTGTCAGGGAGCTCTGCCTTAGAAGTAAAAAAATAAAATATTTCCAAGCAATTTCTGAGGTGCTTGTTTTATAGACCATCTCTGCCCTACAGCCCTCTGCCAGCGTAGCTACATCTGTCAAGGACGTGAGAAGAGTTGTGGCTTCAGGAACCCTTAGACTCAACACAGTTGCGATAATGAAATTACTCTCTCTATAAGTATGATTTGTTTTCTTCTTCGGGGTTAGAATAAATTACCTTGAAATGTCCTGTTAAAACGTTGGTGACACTTGAGCTTGTTACCGTTCTAGTGCCAGTCAAGCTGTTCTAAGGTAGATACGGGATGCCCCTGCCACGGGCATCCAAAACGGGCAGCCCCGGGAAACGCAGGTGCGTGTGCGCTTCAAAAGGTTTATATCCCGTTGTTCTACGTTGCCTTTAAAGAAGTCCTGACAGCCGCTATTTTGTCATTCAGCTATTGCAATAGTCACCTTACTGGATGCTGTAAACACGCTGCTAAGTGCCTCATGTAACAGCTCCATTGTTTGGGGCTAATTGTCTGGAAATCTTTTTTTAGAAGTCTGTCGGTGAGGGAGGTGGTAAAAAGTCAGGCTCTGGAAGCTCTGGGAAAGGAGGAAACCAGCTGCGCTGCCCGAAGTGTGGTGACTTGTGCACGCACGTGGAGACCTTTGTGTGTAAGTTTTAATTAATACTTTCTTTATTAAATAGGCACGGACGTGTTTGTGAGCTAACCTAGTCCTGATAGCTAAGTTTTGGCTTACCTAATTATGCGACATCAAAAATTTTGTTATGCTTAGTTTGGCCACGCTGGTGTAAGCATGTGTTGTCTCTGTGGTTACATGTGATGGGTGGTGGAGCAGAATACGGTAGTGGAATCCAGACTGCAGCTGTCAATATGCGGGTTTAAAGTAGTTTGTTATGTTTTATGCAGTGGAAGAGGTGCTCACATAAACAGTACCGTTTTAACTACTTTCTGTCCGTTATATAAATACATACCTGCATGTATGTATGTTTGTAATGTCTGTCCTTTGTTTACTAAATAACAAAACTTTAATCTTGCCTGTGCTGTAACCAAGGTGCTTATCCAGCAGAGGAATGAGTGTATGACAGGTGGCTTACTGGAATGGTCTTCTATGGCAAAGTCAGATCCATAATACGTTCCAAATTGGAGGCTGGAAAGCCCAAACAGAAGATCCAAAATGCATCAGATGCCTGGTGTCCAGCAGCAATAGCTACTTTTTTTTTTGAAATACAGTCCAAATTAGTGCTAGTTATGCTTCAGCTTCTGTCAGACTTGAAGATGGTTCTCCTTATTTCAGTGCTAATGAGACCAGCCTAGAAAATAGCTGTCAGAAGGCAAATACCTGTTGTTAGTTGGTGGGGCTCGAGGAGGAAGTACCAAGTCATAATCAGACTTGTGCACTAAGAAGCTTAAGGCGAGGTCAGCATAAACTTGTTCAACAGTTGTTAATATCGCAGTTGGTGAAAATAATGAGCAAATGTGCAATTATTGGCTGCCAATTGTATAAAATACTATTGAGTAATCTTTTTTTGTTTGTTTGAAACTGTAGGCAACGAGGTTTTCAGACGAGTCTGGCACTAGTTGATGGAACTAGAAATACAATCCTGTGCGGTGTTCAGTGTGTTGGCCTGTCCCTGGACTAGGTGTGGTTGAAAACAGTGGAAGGATTTTTAACCTCGTTTACCTTCTTATCAGATGATTCATGAGTAGATGGAGACATTTTGAAACTCTTTCTCTTCACTGATGTGTTTGTTCCTCTTGTTACTGGAGTTTGTGCTTTTATCTGGCAATACCATTCAAGCGTTGCCCCAGAGCGGAACAATCACTGTGTAGCCCTGGAAAGCAGCGATATGATCCAGTGTATTGTCAGTGGCACTAGGAATCTTTAAGCATGCTTGAAACCTTTCTTGAGAGGAGGATTCATTCATTCTGACATTATGGGAGAAAACATCTGGTATATGCAAGCTCAAATTCACGAGAGGTGATGCTGCACTTGAATTGCAGTGTCGGAATGGCCCAGGTGCTGTGAACAGCTTGGGACTGGAAAAAAACCACTTTGTACTTGTAAAAACAGTGCTGCAGCTGGTCAGAAGTTTGGAAGTCAAACTGTGAGGAATTCTGCTAGTGAATAATTGAATGTATCTGCTTTTCTCATCCTTGCTGTTCTACTCTGAGGCTTTAGGATTTTACAGCCTTTAAATGAAGTCTGTTACTAGTTCAAACGAAGCACGGTCTCACCAGATGACAGAGCAGAGCAGCTTTTTTATTCATCTCGAGAACAGCAATGGTCAGTTTTGTATTAATTGGCAACTTAAAGTTAAACCAAAGACTGTAATTGCTCTTAATTTCTCAGAAATTCCTGTGAGTCACGGTCAGGTTTTCTCTGGACCTGTGTCTTTCTGGTTTACTCTGTTCATTTGAGCATGCTGCTTCCCAGCCAGACTGTAGAATATCAAGTAGCTGGAAAACAGAAGAGCTAAGCTCTAATTATCTTAAAAATTATTTTTAAAAAGAAAACAAAAACCAATAAGAAAAAATGTCCCATTCTGCCCAAAATGAATGAGTTTCAGGTTGTATTAAACATGCTGTAACTTGATTTTTCAGATAAGCCTTTGAAGTTGCTTGGTCAGGAAAAATGATGAATTTGCTCAATTCTGGTTTGAATTATTGAACTGGAGAGCCTTAAGTAAACATCTGACACCAAAGGAAAATATGCAGTTAGCGTTTGTTTCAGTTTTTACATATTCGGTTTTTCAATCATTTTGAGAGAAGCAGGGAAACAAAATGCTGAATAAAAGCCACCTTTATTAGTAAATTAATTGCCGTTGAGTGGCGGTGTGACAGGCTGGTTGTCCAGTGGAGTTTGTTTTTCACGGGGCTTCGCTTTATATCTTGCACAAGGATTTGCTCAGCAATGATTGTCCAGTAATTCACAGTAAAGGAAGAATATGACGCAAACCCAAAGGAATTTTGCTTTGACACGCTTTCTCAGCAGTTCCTGTATTGTTTGGGGTCGTGAGAGTCTGTAAGAAGAGTTTTGTGATCACTGAAAGAAGATGTGAGCCTCTGATGTAGAGTGAAATCCAATAGCTGTAAAGCCGATTGACATAAGAAGCCTTATCTAGGTGGTGCTTTTACTGTCTCCACCTGATGCTGTCGGGTTAGCTCCCATCCTCCAAAGTTCCCCGCTCCTGGACACACTTAATAGGCAAGAAGCTTCCCTGCTCTCTTCTTCCTGATGTCTTTTTACCTTACAGCAGTTCAATAGTAGCCCATTATCTCACCCCTACAAGTGTTTTTAAGACTAATCCTCGGATTGTTTTGGCTTCCCGGATGCACTGTAAAAACCTGGCCTTTCTCGTTGGCCAAGTCACCTCGGACAGACTTTGGAAATGGCTTTGCCAGCGCAGCCGCTGTGGTAATGTCCAAATGAAAACCAGCGCTTGACTTGCGCTTGTACCACGCTGTAAATATTTGCGGAGATTGTAGTGACGGTGAGGTAACTTGACATGAGCTCAGCTCTTTGCTGTGCTTTTCTGCCTCTGCTAAAAGAACGTAGGAAAACACGCCGGTATTTAAGAATGGCAGAGCTGTTTGCAGGTTTTGGGGAGACAGCAGTACTTGGTTTCCTTGCATTTCAGAGTAAACTTGTGTTTTGTCCTGTTAAAACTGGTACTTTTTTCCAGATTGCTGTGTAGAGGATAAAACCAGCCGGTTTCACAGCTGTGTTTTGATAACCCAGTCCCCTCCCCAGGGCCCACACACATCAAAGTTTCTCTGTAACCACGGACCCTGTTGGTCTTGCTGAAAATTGGGAGGATCTCTAATAACCTTCCTCTGTGCTGCTTGGAGTAATTGATACAAGTGTACTCTGTACAATAATTTGTTTGTGAATGATGTTTTAAAGATGCACACTAGCGTTCTTATAGCCTGCTTTTTATTTTCTGTTTTTGTAACCGTTCCTGTGGATCTGTAAAGGGGGCAAGTATTCTCGTGGCTATTCCCTCCTAATAAAGCTGACTGTTAGCATTGCATGAGGAAGGACAATAGCCTCATGGCACCGTAGTCATGAAGAATGTGAGAGGTGTTTTGAGTAACCATTGGGAGAAAGTTTGGGGGTTTTCCCCTACAATATTGTTGCGAAACAATAGTTAGGTAAGAGGGGTGCGTGCGAGTCGTTCTCCATTGCATTCCCATCAGACAGATAACAGGGATCTGGAAGGTTCCCAACTGTTACACAGATTTTATTTGGACTAGAGTTAATAAAGCTGTGATGGTTACGGTATTACGTGCTACATTCTTAAAACAATCTGCTGGTCTGTCTTACCCACTCGTAAGGTGTGTTGGATATTAAAAAACCCACCCACTCCTCTTCTGCTGATGCCAGCTCTATGGGAGGCAGCAACAAGTTGTAAATAAGCAGCTTGTTTGTTACTAGAGGCTGTTGTTAAACCAGCTGGTACTACAGCATTCAAGCCCTTTTCTGAAAACCTTCTATGAATTCAGAAGTTTTGACATTGAAGTTTTTCATGTAGTTTTGCTACATTTACTTTGCTTTTAATACGTTTACTAATATATTTACTTTTTGCACATGATTTGCATTTAATAGCACAGTAATATGGTCAGAAAAGTTCCATTTTGAATTACAAATCTGTTCTTCTCTACTGTTTTCAATTATTTCAACTTTGCTTTTCCAAAAAAAAAAAAAAAAAAACCAAAAAGTAGTGCGAGTTCTAGTTTGCAGGCTTTTGAAACCAGCCTTTGCAGATAACATGATTCCTTGAGACATGGTTCACAAAGTCAGCGACAGGAGGGTTTGGCTTTTGGAGTTTGAAAGAAATTTGTTCTACTCCTGACAGTAAAAGTAAATAAGCAAAAAATATCGCGAAACATCAAAGTCTTGATCATCTGTTTCATACCACAGCCGCCCCTTGGTGGGATGAGCCCTTTGCGTGACCCCGCTGTGTTCACTGTCCTGGTGACTCGAGCATGCCCCATCGTGCTCCACAGCCAGTGGGATGCAGAGACTGGGAGCTGCCACAGCTGTCCTTTCCTGAGCCTGCTGCCTGCTGTCTTTGGGATCCTAGATGGCTCCCCTGCGCTTTAGAGCAGCCTGTCCCTGACCACCGGGGGTTGTTCTGCCTGCTGGTTTGAGAGTTAGGAACAATTCCTGCATGATTAGAAGCCCTCATTAATTTTGCATCGCTCTGAGATGCAAAGTTTCTTCTCCTGAGTGTAGTGCTACCGAGTAAGTACAAAATAGATTTTTGCTTTTTCATCCCTTGTTTTGGTTGCTGCCTTGTGGTGTGACTTTTGGGGCAAGTTGTGTTCCCTCTTGTCCAATTTCATAGTCCAATAATTGCTTTTAAAGCTTCTACGGTGAGCGAAGGGGAGGTGTTGGGTGAGCACAGAGGTGGCTGGGCTGCCTTACAGATGCTTGTCCTGTGTGTGACGAGCTCAGGCAGATGAATGAGTGCTGTCTAAGCGATTCCTCTTACCATTTTGTTCTACTTTTTCTGCAGCTTCCACTCGTTTTGTGAAGTGTGAAAAGTGCCACCATTTTTTTGTCGTGCTGTCAGAGGCAGATACAAAAAAGAGCATCATTAAAGAGCCCGAGTCGGCAGCAGAAGCTGTGAAACTGGCATTCCAGCAGAAGCCACCACCTCCACCGAAAAAGGTATGGTTCTTAACTTCACCCCGGTGTTCCCTGGTATTACAGCATGGTGAGATGCTTTACTTCATCTGCACCAGGTGTGTCATGGTCTGCTGTGACAGAGCAACAAACGAGAAAGACGATTAGCTTGAGATTAAACCTTTGAGAGCGAGGTGACCCAGCAGGGCGCTGATAAAGGGAGCGCGTAGATCCAATAAAAGCAGTTGGGCTTGTCTTCCTCTGGCTCTGTCTTGTGCCTGAAGTCCAGCGCCTTCATGTTCTCCTCGCAACCCTGAGCCTAACCTCAGCCCTCACCAGCTGTAGTATCTTTTATTTCCTGCTGTGCCCTCGTATTCCGCACCCCTGTGTTAGCAGCTGCTTCCTGTAGTTGCTGAACCTTTTGTTTGGCCTCTCTGTGGGTGAGCACCGCGGCTGATCGGCCTCTGGTGATGACCCATCCTAAGCTGTTTGGTTTCCCTCTCCCGAATAGTGAGGGAGCTTGTTGTGTTTCTCAGTGCCTAGTGGACTGTTACGAACTCTGAAGCTGTGTGTGGCTCCTGGATAGACCTCTTGTAAGGCGTTAAATAGTCTTGAAATTTCTCTTCCTCTGACAAATTCGTGTGAAAATGACAATGGGTTTAAATATCAATAGGGGAGAACTGTTAAGTAAGTTAAGTAAACTTATCAACAGGAATGTATTTTGTATTTTAGACGTTTGGTTCTGTTTCATCAGGTCTGTAATGGTTGGTTTAGACCAAAGTCCATCTTTGGCACAATATGCTATTTTTTCTTGCTGCAAGGTGATTTAGAAGTGTTACTAAAATTGAGTTATTTTTTCAGATTTATAACTACCTCGACAAATACGTTGTTGGTCAGTGTTTTGCCAAGAAGGTGCTTTCAGTTGCTGTGTACAATCATTACAAGAGAATCTACAATAATATCCCAGCTAACCTGAGGCAGCAAGCAGAAGTTGAAAAGCAGACTTCTTTAACACCCAGAGGTTTGTATGATGTTTGGTATTTTTTTTTCTGATCAAATAACTTACCATTTTGGGGCTGTAACGTAAGAAACCTGAGAAAGGTTTTACTTCAACACTACATGTTCTGTAATTGGAATGAGCTAAAAGAATTTCTTTTAAATTTAATTTTCACCGTGTGTAAACTGCCGTGATTTATTTAAAAGTAATCCAGAAGGTTTATGATGCCGTGGGTATTGCCTTCCCTATTACATGGTTAGCATTTTTTACTGATGCATGTTATTAGGTATTTTCCTTTAATTTATATGAGCCTCCTAAACTTTTCTTTCTAATCTCATTTACTGCTTAATGGTAAATCTGCTGCTTAATCTGCAAGGAACAATGCAGATCGTGAAGACAGTGTTTTGCTCAGTGAGTTGGATGAATAGCTAGCGTTCTAACCTCACTTGCTGCTCTTGGCAGCATCTCTTGGTCACCGTAATATTGCTCCATACCTAGGAGGTGTAGATGGAGTTACTCTTGGCAGTACTTTTGCTACTGAGTAAGTGTGTAGCTATGTTGATCTAATGTATTTTTAGAAGCAGGATTAAGTTACTGTCTCTGATTCAAAGTGTACCTTGATTTATTTTTTTTAAGGTGTTTTGTTCTGCCTTGCAATAAATAGGCTGCTAAGCAAGCAGAATCTTCTTTGTTTTTTGATTTTATGTAAAGAAATATTTTAACTGAAGGGGGCACATGAATAGCACTGTTCTGGTAGCGACAGGAGAGCAGCTGTGCACCCGGCAGGGGGAAGCTTCTGACCCTCCACAGGAAGATGAAATGGTGCATCCCCAGAGGGGCTTGGCAGTGAACATTTATAAAGTACTTTGAAATATGTGAAATCTTACACTGTAACACTGGGATGTAAATGTGAGCGTTCAAGGAAGCCTTTTCAAACCAAAGTTGTGTTACAGCGTTTTTCCCCTGCTATAAATGGCTTTAAAATGAGGATCTAATCAGAGGTGATAGACTGTTACAGGTTTAAGTAGTAGAAAGCTTGCTGTCATTTGAAGAGCGTGGGTTAATTTTGACAGCAATAAAACTAATTCGTGTGGGGATTTCTTGTTAGAAATACACTCATACACAGCGAAGAGACGTATTCAGAAGAGGGCAAGAGGTGGAGAATTTATAAGCTTTTGTAAACTTATTTTTTATTACTGTTTTCATCCTCTCTCTTAGAATTAGAAATCAGAAGACGGGAGGATGAGTACAGATTTACAAGTAAGTGAACTCTCTCCTCGTGTCCTCCTCTGCAATATCTGCTCTTTTGATGTCAAGATAGAGTAGTCTTTAGTGACTGCTGGTTTGAAATGCTGGGTAAAATCCCATCTGCTTTTCTTCTGTGAGTAAATTTAATTGGTGGCATTGAGCGTGTTCTTAACAGAGGTGACTAGGATCTGACTCTATCTAATTCTGGGTGGAAAGCAAGTAAAAAGCAAGTAAAATTTAAAGATACCTTGTATGAAGTTGGTTAAATAATTACCTGTCCTTAGGGTTGCCCTCAATAGAACAAGTGGAATTTGAGGTTTATTTTTAATTTAGAACGGAGGTCTGATCGTATTAACAATGCCACACAAGACAGGATGGGAGGGAGGTAGATAGACGGGCAGGTAGGCAACTGTTTTCTGCAGGGTGTTTGTGCTGGTAAAAGGCAGTGTCACCTTGAACCTCACAGTGGCTCTCTTAATCTGAGCGAGGTCAGGCATGTTTGTTTTCAGTTCACTGCAACTCTCACTGGCTCTTGAACTTCTTCAATTTATGATCCCAGTTACACCCCTTCAAACCAGTTTTCTTAATCTTCAGTATTCTACCCTGAAAATCAATTGCAACTGTAGTGCTCTGAAAAAAGAGCATCCAACTCCACCTCCGTATCCATGTGTAAAGACAAAACCTGTTACAACTCATCTAAGACAAGTTTTTAAGCCTTGAGAGCGGACCTGTGCGTTGCTTTTGTCATTTTTACAGTATACCAGTTCTTGTACTTTTTTGTCATAGAGATCAACAGTTTGGGATTATTTCCTCTCATGTGTTAAAAATAAAAACTTACAGTTAAAATGGGTCAATTTGTAAGGACTGAAGGTTTATTTTGTTTTTAACATAGAGGAATGCTTTTAGATAATCCACTGTGCCATTGGAAATTCATTTCATATATGCAAAAAAACCATTGCTTGTGCAAAAATCTGATTGGAATTCATGTTTTTGTAATAATTGTGCCATATTTCTGTTGCAGTCCTATCTGTAACTTCTGTTCAGAAAGAGTTACAGGTTTGCGGAGCAAAACAGAGGAGTCAAGCTTGTATTGTGTATTTAAGGTAGTGGCAGACCTTGCCAGTGCTCACACAGTGCTGCTGTTGTTCCCTTCAGAGCTACTGCAGATTGCTGGAATCAGTCCACACGGTAATGCTTTGGGAGCATCAATGCAGCAACAAATGAACCAGCAGATACCTCAGGAAAAACGGGGAGGAGAAGTGTTAGATTCACCCAATGACGACATAAAACTTGAAAAAAGTAATATTTTGCTGCTTGGACCAACTGGATCAGGTATGCAGCTGCACGTTTTTATGGGTGTCAGATTTTTGCTCGAATTGATAGAGCAATTTTTTTCCTCCTTTGTGATTATTCCAGTTTGGCGTATAGAAAGCTAAACTGTGAATTCCAACCCGGGGTTTTGTGCTTTTGTGCCATGGTAACAAGCTGAGCCAAATGGCCTTGAAAAGGAGGTCTGGTCATGTGCCTGGGTTTGTTTGGTTTTCTTTTTTTAATGCCTATATTATTTAGTAACCGATTAAAAGGTGGAAGTTTCGCTAAGCAGAAATAAGACACATTTAAAGTTTCTCTGCTTTAGATGGCAAGTTGAGATGCTGTGGTTAGTGTTGTTTCACCTGTGGGACAGGTCAGTTATGGGGAGGGGGTTAAAAAAGAAATTATATTTGTGTGTTCCTAAGAAGTGGGAGTGTTTGTGCTGAAGTGATAAGCATTTTGCAGACTATTTGGGAGAACATTCACCGAGTAATATTTTAATTTGATTTCTCCCCAACTTCAAAGCAGGAGCACCCTGAACGTCTGCAAAGCACTACTGATTTATTTAATTTTTAATCTAGGCAAGGATATGTATTTTGGTTTTTATATTGTGTGGCATTTGATTTGTGATACTGCATGCCTTTCAAGCTGCCTCAAATGTGTAGTCTTGGTCTTAGTTCTGAAATACAGCTTGCCAGCTTAAAAACCATGGCTCGGGAAAACTAGCTCCCTTGGAAAATATTCCAGTATGACTATATGAACATGCTGGCATCATTCAAAATGTCTAACGACAGTAACAGTGATCTGATGGTAAATATTTGGTATTGTGTGCTCTAAAGGGATGTATGGAAGTTACAGCATAGGGGTTTTATTTTATCAGGTAAAACCTTGCTGGCTCAGACTCTAGCTAAATGCCTAGATGTACCTTTTGCCATCTGTGACTGTACTACCTTGACTCAAGCTGGCTATGTGGGTGAAGACATTGAATCTGTCATTGCAAAACTCCTGCAAGATGCCAACTACAACGTAGAAAAAGCTCAGCAAGGTAGGCTTTTACAGTGTGTTTCCCCAAGTTCGTTCATAGACTCTGTTCATCTTGCCTAAGTGCTCTAAACTTTGAGACCACCACATCTTGCTGTTGCACGTACCTGAATTTTAACACTTTAAATCAGAACTAATAAACCTGAAAAGAGCTCTAAGCCTATCTTGTAGTTTTTATTCTTGTCCATTGTTGGACAAAATTGCCTTCGCTTCTGCCATCTACAGAGTGGAAGCAGAACAGACTGCTGCTGTCTTCAGTTATGTTCTTTTCTGTGTGTAAGTTCTTACTTCTCTTAAAAGATCGAGTCTTCCTTAAATCCCTTTTTCTGTAACTTCAGGGATTGTTTTTCTGGATGAAGTAGATAAGATCGGCAGCGTTCCCGGTATTCATCAGTTACGGGATGTCGGAGGAGAAGGTGTTCAGCAAGTGAGTACTTCTGTGGAGTGATTTTCCTTCATAAGCGAACAGCCCATCAGGTCTAGGGATCTTCCTGTCACATGCCAGATAGCGCAGGAGTGTGTAGAGTCGTGATTCTTCAGTTCCTTAATTATTAACCTTTGAAACCTTCATCTTTCTTCTTTACTTTCTTCATTCCAAAAAAAAAAAAAGCCTCAAAAGCAACTCGAGGCCGCTTCATAGGAGCGTTTTGATTGAAACACACCTTTGCAGCGCTCGGCAAGTTGCATAATGTAGGCAAGAACAGGTAACACTTTCCACTTTGACAGAACTCTTCAAGCAACTCATTACTCAGGGCAGCTCATAATGTGCGTGGGAGTCCCCTCAAAGGAAGATTTTTGCCTCTCCTTGAGTAGGATTGTCTCGTATGGGAAAACTTGATTTCTTTAGGCACTTACTGTTACTATGAAGGCATAGGGGATGGAAAACGTGTAATTGCATCTGTGAAAGTAAGCACAGCATGGTGTGCTGCCTTGTATGATGCTACACAGTGGAATTTTATATTGCTTATTTCTTCTTTCCTTCTTAGGGCTTGTTAAAATTACTGGAAGGCACAATAGTAAACGTTCCAGAAAAGAATTCTCGTAAACTACGTGGAGAAACGGTGCAGGTTGACACAACAAACATCCTCTTTGTGGCCTCTGGGGCTTTTAATGGTCTTGACAGAATTATCAGCAGGAGGAAAAATGAGAAAGTGAGTGCATCGGGCTGTATCTGAATTGAAAAATGATTATGTTGGCTGCTGTTCACAGCTCCTAAAGGTCTGGCTGTATTTGTAAACCTACTAAGTTTGTTTGTAGAGCGGTGGTTTTCTGTCTGTTATCTGGGAATCTGAGGTCAAGCCTAAGAAAGGGAGCAAAGAACAAGCCTGTTGGTAGTAGGCTGAAGTAGCTCGCAGCGGTCTGCTTCCACAGAGAAATTTTTAGCATATGCAAATAGGCAAAAAAACCCAGAAGAGGGGGGAAAAAAAAGGTTGAAAGCTGTTGGTAGAGAACTTGCTGTCCATACTGAAGTGGTAAACTTTTTCCATTATTGTGATGCCCTGTGTTTCTTAAAAACAGAATATGTGAAACAGTTGTAGCAATTATAACAATTTTGGTTGCGGTGCACCGAGTCTGAAACTGAGGAAAAGCTCTTTTTTTTTTTTCTTACTGACACCCAGAGGTTTACTGTTGGTACTCGGGTAGTTCAAGCCAATGGTGCTAAAAGCTGTCATCACCTTAAAATACCCAGTCATGCAGTTTACTGTTTGATGTGTTACTGGCTGGGGACAGGGTTCTTCAGACACAATGTGCACCCTTCTAACGGGGGAGTGACCAAAATCCCAATTACTGTTTATAACTCACGTAGCTTTTCATGCAAGCGTTCTTGTGTGGATGTGCTTCACGTCTGAAGAGCCCTTTTTAGTGTCACTGGAATTTGTAAACCTACCAGGACATGTTACTAACTGTATTTTAAGAAAAACTTACTTTTATTCATTCAGATGTGTTGATAACTTACTGAGGGACTTAAATGTTGTAAGAAATTGATTGTGTGCAAGACGTCCAATTTTGCTGTAAGTAATTTCTTGAACTGATATGTAATGACATAAGTGGTCACTCCAGATTTTTTTTTTTATGCACCTGGAACGTGATTCAGTTACATAAAGAAAACCATTACAGCTCTAAGTGTAACATGTTTGTTGTGCAGTATCTAGGGTTTGGGACTCCATCCAATCTGGGAAAAGGCAGAAGGGCTGCAGCAGCAGCTGACCTTGCGAATATAAGCGGCGAGTCGGATCCACATGAAGATATTGAAGAAAAGGATCGCTTGCTGCGGCATGTGGAAGCCAGAGATCTCATCGAGTTTGGCATGATTCCTGAGTTTGTGGGACGTTTGCCTGTCGTGGTTCCTCTGCACAGCCTCGATGAGAAAACCCTTGTCCGGATTCTTACTGAGCCACGGAATGCTGTGGTTCCTCAATACCAGGCGCTGTTCAGCATGGATAAGGTTTGAATTCTTGTTTGATGGCTCTTTGATATTCCTGTTTATAAATACAGCGTAGAAGCGACCTAAAATACCAGTTGGAATCACTTCTTCCCTCACAAGTGCACCTCCCCGCTCTGAAAAAAAGTAAGCTAATTCGTTAAACCCTGCCTGGTTTAGATTGGGTAACTGTCCTTGTGGGGCAAGTAACCTGGGAGTAGCTGAGCTTCTCTTAGTGTTACTGTTCAGATGAACATCCATGACCTTGTCTAATGGGCATCAAGAGTCGTGCTGTGTACTGTAGAGGTACTTGTAGTAGTTGTAGGTGAAGGGCCGTACTCAGCACTGGTGATGTTAGTCCTGAGTATAAAGTGTAGGTGAGGCTTGACGTGTGCGGGTTGAACGCCAAACGTTCTGAGGGGTAACCAGTAAATCGCCCCTGTTTGGTATTTTCAGTAACACGCTGTTGCACTCAGCCCGCTGTTGAGTTATAAATGAAATAATCAACTAAACTTACCCTTTTTCTCTACGTAGTGTGAATTAAATGTAACCGAAGATGCATTGAAGGCTATAGCCAGACTGGCCCTGGACAGAAAAACTGGTGCAAGAGGCCTTCGCTCTATAATGGTGAGTAAATGAAGTCTCCAGTTAAATAAAGAAGCTGCCTGCGTTCGTGGGTGTGGCCCTAATCACGACAATTTTCAGTCAAAACCTCACTTAATTCTGGGCCTTATGTGGCTACGCTAAGTCTCTTTCTAAAATTGTGGGTATTCAGAGTTCTTCCAAGAAAACTAGCTCTGGAAATCACTTGCTAACCATTTTGTTACGTACAAGAGGGCATACAGGAATATTTTTTTTTTTCTCCCTTTGTTTTCTTGTAGGAAAAGCTGTTGCTGGAGCCCATGTTTGAAGTGCCCAATTCTGACATTGTATGCGTGGAAGTTGACAAAGATGTTGTAGAAGGCAAAAAAGAGCCGGGATACATTAGGTAAAACCACAGTGGAAGTGTCAGAACAGAGGAGTAGTACAGCTAGACGGGTGTTCTGATGTTTGCTGTAGGAACGAGCGTACAAACGCCCAGCCATGCACACAACCCGGAAAGGATCCAGTGCTCTGGGTGCTGAATCGGTGTCTGTTCTGTCCTAGAGACTTTGGGGCTGTACTGCTCTAGTTTTTAAATAGAAATTTAAAAATAAACTTATGTATGAAGTTACTTTAAGCCTTTTGTGTGTGTGTGTGTATACCTGTAGAAACAGAAGTCAGTTATAAGTATCATAAGTTAACAGTAAAAATCTGGCGTTGAATTGTCACTGTGCTGCCGTTTCTGAAACAGAACCTTTTTCCTTCCTCCTTGTATTTTGTTCCACTGAGGTGGTTTGTTTTATGCAATCTCCAGGCTGATGCAGTGTTCTCAGCTGCTCTTGCAGCAGTGGAGAGCCACCAAGGCACACTTATTGGTTGCTGGACCCTTGTTAAAATAATCAATTTAATGCTGTGAAGGTTGTGTTATGGTAATGATGCAGTGGAACGCTGAAATCCCTGGACAAATCTGGATTTGAAAAAAAAAAAAAAATCTTAGTTTTAGTGAACAAAGGATGGAATTGAGAGGGAATGGGTCAGGTTAAAAACACAGGTCTGAAATCTAGCAATCTGGCTTCGTTTCTGCCCCTGAACAATTTTTTGAGTGACTTTCCCCACTGAGGTACGTACTTTATATTCCTCTGTGTCTGTGCCGAAGCCTGGCTCGGCACACCTAGTGTCTCAAAGGGCAGGTTGGAGCGGAAAGTGGCACACTTACCCTCGTGGCTGTTTTCCGTGGCTTTGTGACGCACCAGCATTCGTGTTTGCTGGAAATACTGAATTTACTGGTTAACTCAAACGACTTTACTGAATTCAGTAGCCTTTTGGCTGTTCAGTGAGGAGACTGCATGCTTGTAAGTCTGCACAGCACCACTTTCCGACCAGGAGGTCGTTCAGGCGGTGGCTGCTTGTCAGGACGTTTGTCACCGGGGCGCTTTGCAGGTGGCGTGTTTACCAGGAGCTGTGGAAACTGTCTCCGTTCTTTTCCTCAATTTCTCAAGTGTCTGATCAGTTCGTTTTAATTATAGGGCTCCCACTAAAGATTCGTCTGAAGAAGAATACGACTCTGGCGTGGAGGAGGAAGGCTGGCCTCGACAAGCAGACGCGGCAAACCATTAAATACTGTCGAACGCTCACCCGCATAAAGCGCACGTGGTTCTTTCCTTACGATTGCCTCTGGCTTCAGCGCGATCCTAAAGGCGTCGGATCTCTCTCGGCTATGATACGTGATGAGGAACTTTTATTAGCTAAATCAGATCGTGTATTTTATTGCAACATCACATTGATTTATTGGATGGACATTGTGTGGACTGGGACGGCATAATGTTCAGAGATGAATTGTACATGACACTTGTTCAATTAAAATGTATAGCAAATACAGCAGCACCCGGATTGCTCGTTGTAGGAACTAAACCAGCGATGCAGGTGCTGCCAGTAGTTAGATTTTACTATAATATTACTCTACAAATGGGAAATCAAGATTAACAATTAGTAGAGGGGGAATAAACTGTTAGCTCCTCGTACGACTCACAGGGGGTTACATTCAGGTCAGTGTTAGATTTCCGCTGGTGTTTGAAGCCCTTGGTGGGTGCTGGAGTGACTTGTTACATGGGTGGGGGAGGAAGCCCTTGCCACGGGGTTTTGGAAAAATTGGGACACGCTTTATGACACTGCTGGGAGATTTTGCTGAAATGTGACACTAGTTTGTTACGGTAATTCGAATGCAATATCAAATAATACCCTTTCCTTCACCTCTCCGTTAGGAGTAAGTTTGGGTCACCTTGAATACTGTCAAAGAAGGTGAAGTCAGTCCTTTGCTCATTTTTCCCAGAGGGGTAAACAAGATTTCCAGGAAGTGGTAAGCCATCTGAATTTGGACGAGAAGTCGATATAAATTTTTAAATATTAATGTTCTAATATAGTACATTTTGTTTAACGTATTGGAACTATCATGCATCAATTTTTTGGTGCCAGGTATTTGCCCGACCTATCTTATAATGTTAAGAGATGAGAGAAGTAACTGTATCATATTTTTGATGTAATCAGTAGTGATTGTTCACACGACAGCGCTTTTTAAGTTATGTGCTCAAGTGCTGGTACTGCATCTTGTGGTTTTGTCTTTGATTTTTAGTCTCACAGCAAAGCAATCCTCCCTCTTCTGTTCTACACCCAAATTAATTAAATCCTTTAGGAAAGTCCTTGTAAAAAAAAAACCACCAAACAAACCAAAACAACCCAACACTAAAGGACCGATATGTCTTTGATTTGTTTCAGGAATTAAAATTGTTGCTTACACCTTTTTGTCCTTGGGTGACACGTGGACTTAAGTTTTACTGACTCTTTTTTTCCTAAAATTTTAATTCACGCTATTAAAATAAAACTTTCATCGTTCTTTTCAGTCTAGTGGATGTTTTAGGGCAGGAAGGGATATACTGCAGATGTGTTGACCCTGTTTTTGTTGTTAATTTGTCCTGTAAATTTTATGTGATACGTGTGTTCTTACCTAGAAGCAGTGTGACATGCAGCTGTAGCCTGATGCCACAGATACTTCCCTTTAGATTTCAGGTTTTTTCGGGTTAAATGACCCATTAATGGTTCGGAAAAAGCTGCGTTCAGAGTTGAGGATGTTTCTAGGAGAAGCTTGGTCCCCTCGACGTGGGAATCTGTGGTGAACTATCTGTGACTGCATCCTCCTTTTCCTTTTTGTAGAGTGAAAGAAAAAAATAATATAACCGCTTTTACTTCCGACTCCTTTATTTCAAATCCTTTTTTAAACGGATGGAGAAAACCAACATTTTAGGCGAAACCGTTCAACAACTTAGTTTTGAAAGTTGTTTGGAATTCTGTAACCGAGAACTGTTTTTAAGGACACAAAATGCCGTGTAACTACAGTTTGTACTTCACCTCTGGCGTTTCAATAAAACAAAGCGAATATTCAAGCAGCGGCCAGTTGTCATCCCTGACGTCCTCCCCCTGCAGTTTTCAACTTTAGGGGTAGTGGGAGCTTTTTTTTTTTTTTTCTTCTATATTTTTTTTTAGGTGGAGCTGCAGGAGGGAGGGGCGGGTCCTGCCCGGCGGCTCCTCCCGGCCGCCAGGGGGCGCTGCGGCGCGGGCGGCGGCGGGCCGAGGCGGCAGCATGGCGCAGCCGCCCCCCTTCAGCGGCCGCTTCCCGCCGCCCCCACCGCCGTTCCGCGCCTTCGCCCCACCGGCGGGGCCCTTCCCGCCTCCCGCCGCGCCTTTCCCCGGCCCCGCCGCCCGCCCTGGGCCCTTCCCGGTGGCGGCGGCGGCGGCACCTCCGCCCTTCCTCCTGCTGCCACCGCCGGCCGGGCCTGAGGGCGACGCGGGGCCGCGCTTCCCGCCGGGCGGCGGCCCCTACTTCCCAGCGGCTCCTCCGTTCCCTCCGCGGCCGGTAGCTGAGGAGGAGGCGGCGGCGCAGCGGCAGCAGGACGAGCTCTGGCTCTCGCAGTTCCTGGGCCGTCGCCGGGCCGCTCCCCCGCCGCCGCCGCCGCCCGCCGCCGCCAGCCCCAGCAGCGCCCGGGAGCTGGCGGTGGAGGCGCTGGGGCGGGTGGCGCGGCTGACCGCGCTCTGCGGGGCCCTGCGGCGGCGGGAGGCCGAGGGGGACGAGGCGGGCTGGGCCCAGGCCCTGGAGGAGGCGGAGGCGGCGCGGCGAGAGCTGCGGGAGGTCGTGAGACCCCTGAGGGAGCCCGGCTACCGGGAGGCTCTGCAGAGGAAGGCCGAGAGGGCGAGGAAGAGGAGGCTGCGCCTGCAGCGGAGGAAGCAAGAAGCCAAGGCGGCCAAGGAGGAGGAGAAGGCCCGGGCCGCCGAGCGGGAGGCCAAGATCGACCAGTGGAGGGCCAAGTGCATCCAGGAGGTGGAGGAGAAGAACCGAGTACGGCTCCGAGCGGCCTGGTCCTGCTTGCCCCGGCCACAGCGAGGCCTCCCGGGGGCTCCTGTGTGTCCCTCAGGACAGCGTGGCAGAGCCGGGGGAGACCCACCGGTGACGGGCTCGTGGTGGGCTGTGCCTGTCCAGCACCTGGCTTTGGCCCCCGCGGTTCAGTAGGAGCCGCCTGGGTGCTGTGTGGATGCGGTGTGCTTGGAGACGCGCTGTTTCCAAGGCCTGCAGCCCTGCTTCTTCCTTAAAAGCCTTGGTGGGCATCTCAGCTTGGCCACGCTCACGTCCTGAGGCCCTAACAGTTGGGGTTTAAGCGGTTTCTGAACTCCTGGTTGCGTGTGGAGGTCTTTCTCTCCGGTCCCAAGCTGTCAACCTGCCCCACGCCGCTTGTGGCTGCCCTGCGGTGGTCAGCGCCGTTTCAGTAACCACAAGCCTTGCCTGCTGGCTGCATCCTTGTGAAGCTTGTTCACAAGCTTTCTGGTCTCACCAGGAAGTAAAACAGCTCCAAAGCAAAAAAAAAACCCAACCCTCAAATTAGGGTTTTAGGCACCTTTGTATTGGCTGTTGGCTAAAGAGCTACTGCTGGTGCTAGGTCTGCTGCTGGGACGGTACAGAGCAGCTGTTGGGAAAGGTTTTGTGTTCAGGCTGCGGCGTGTGAACGGTCTTTGATTGCTGAGCTGTAGAATCGGGATGGTTTATGTTTATTGTTCCTGTTTTTCCTGACTTTCTATGGTTAAAAGTTAGCAGGCTTTATGAATTCATTAGTCATTTGGCCAGATTTCTGGTTTGCTCAGCCTTCTTTTCTTGTTTCCTGAAGTCTGTCGCGGTTTAGCTTTTATATAAAACCTCAGGGTTGGTTGGTTGACTTACCTTGCTATGGCCGTGTTACTGGGAAGTTATTCTGATCTCCGGTGCTTTGCTAATCTTCTTGAAAGTACCATTTCCTTCTTGTCTACGTGGGATATTTCACACATCGTGTCTGTTGGTTTTGTCTTTGTTTCTTTCGCAGGAACGAGAACTTAAGGCTGCTGCAGACAGTGTCTTGTCCGAAGTACGGAAGAAACAAGCAGACACCAAGCGGATGGTGGACATCCTGCGTGCGTTAGAAAAGCTTCGGAAACTGAGAAAAGAGGCCGCTGGCAGGAAAGGTTAATTACGAGGTTTTTACCAAACTTTTTTAATTGTCCACACAGGACATAAGGTGATGTGTGCGCCCTGTGCTGACTAGCAAGGTTCTTTATTAGTAATTTTGTTAGGTTGTTATGCAAGAATTGCTATAAAACTATACAGTGACTGTGTCCCTACGTTTCCAAGCTCTTTCTTGACAGAAGAATTATTGCAGTGAGATGGTTGTTACCAAGGTTAAGCTCACCCTCGTATGAGATTTTGCCAGCTCCGCTCTCAAGTCTGATCACAGAGCCCCTTCTGAACCTGAAAATTTAAAATGAATTCTCTTTCTGTTTAGGTGTCTGTCCACCTCCCTCTGCAGACGAAGCATTTGAAAATCAAGTGGAGAGTCTCAAAACGTTGCTCAAAAATCGCACGGAGCTGTATGAAGCTGAGGAGAGAGCGTTAAGAGTTATGTTGGAGGGAGAACAGGAGGAGGAAAGGAAGAGAGAAATGGAAAAGAAACAGAAGAAGGAAAGGGAAAAACTACTACAGCAGAAACTTGAGATCGATTCCAAGCTGTTTGGGGATCCAGGTGAGTTCTGCATGCCACACTTAGCCCACCCCCACCTCACCGTCACGGGGTTTAAAATGCAGGCACAAAAAGAGTTGAGAAAGAAATTATCCACTGGAGTAATGTATGGTCTGAGGAAAAGATGGGATACACGTAGTGTGCTGTTAACACACGTGCTGTAAGACGAGCTGTTGAGCTCCTCAGCGTAGACTGCGGTGTATCTCCAGCCGATTTCATCGTGTTTTGCAAGAGGTTGTAGATTGAGCTGAAGTGAGAATAAACAGAATAGATTGAAGACTTCCAGCCCCCAGCAGGTGCTTTAGTCTGGTGATTTGGTAAGTGTGACTCGTGTAATCTGTAAAGACTCGGCGTCCATATGTTCCCCTCGTTGAGTGGATGGAGGCAGGAAAAGTTTTGCTGGTCTTGACGTGCCTCTGCCAGCTCTGGTGAGGATGAGGAGACGTGCGAAACGCATCAATAGTCCTTAATCTAATTCCACAGGGAAGTGATTTAAAGTTGTAGCTGGGCAGCAGCAAAGAGTTGGCAAATTTGGGGCTTCTAAGATGCACTAGAATCGAAGGTCTTTCTGTTTTGTTGAACAGTTTCTACGTTTGTGTTTTAACAGATGAATTTCCTCTAGCCCACCTCTTGCAGCCCTTCAGAGAGTATTACTTACAAGCTGAGCATTCTGTCGCAGCTCTAATCCAGATCAGGTAAAACCAAACAAAGTCTTTATGTTATTATCAAAGATGACGGGTATTGTTTGTTGAGATTGTGAAATTATGGTCCCTTTTGGTTCGTTAACTTCCAAACATGGTTGTGCAGTGAATTGTCCTGGTTTTTTTCAGCTAAGGATCAAGCTTCTCGCTTGGCAGAGTTGTACCCAACAGGTGCCGGTGTGAGGCAGAGTGCACTTCCATGCATAACCATTCCCTTTAATAGGATAACACATACAATTTTCACGTTTGTGTTTTGAAAACACAAGTTTCAGAGTACAATTTACAGTGTTTTGTGTATTGATCAGTATGGAAAAATACCTGTGTGGGTATCTAATAGATCTTGTGACCAAACTCATACCAGGTCTCCACTCAAACAACCCTTTCTCTGTTAAAGGCACGAATGGGATCAGTACTTGGTGCCAGCTGATCACCCTGAAGGAAGCTGCATCCCTCCAGGATGGGTTCTTCCGAGTCTCCCCACAAGTGACACTTGGGCCACTGCTGTCAGATAATTTAGTAATAAATTACTTTAATGTTGGGGGAATAATTGTGTGTGTGGATACGAGGGGGTCCGGAGAGGAACTCCTCCTGTGTTTCGGTAGCCGGGTACGGGGGTGTCTCGCAGAAAGGCGTAAGGGCTGGTTTGGCCGTCTGGCTCTGCGGGGAAATACCTGAGCGAGCCCGGAGCTGCTCGGCCTCTCGTGGCGCGGCGTCGCCGTCCCGCTGCGAGTTTTTGTTAACGAATCTCAATCCTAATAAAGAAACGTTGCTGACGAGGGTATTGGTGCCAGTATTAACATGCTATTTTTAGTGGCTTTCATCTTTTTAAGCTTAAATCCAGATGATGACATCTCCAGAAACAAACAAGTTTAAAAGAAAAAAAAAAGGAGATCATGAGTAAACATGTTTTTCTTCTTAAGTGAAGCATGTCAGGCATCACTGTCAAAATAGTTCCTGGGTTTTGTGCGCAGCAACGGACGTATTACAAGTTTGAACGAGTTCTGAAGTACAAACAAGACAGCGTTTTTCAGGGTGGATTAAAGCCGCTGTTGACGTTTTACTTTGGTGGACTAGAACTGGTCCCACAACATGGAAAAAATTCCTGGTTGTGGTGAAATAGGTCAGACAACCCTGTGAATATATATCAATTTGATGAATAAGCCCGCTGGAAAAAAACAATAAAATCTGAAGTCTGACCTACTGTAACTGGGTTTGCCTATATAGCTATTTTTGTGCAGGGACAGGTCACGTCTATAATACTTGGTTAAAAACCACAAGTCTTATTTTGTAAGTTGGTTTTTGTACAGAATAAATAGAGAAAAATGGATTATTTTTTTCTTGTTTGAAGCGTTTTTACTCCGAGGGAGAGATTTGTTTTAGTACTTGGCATCAAATACGACTCCAGTGTGGCGAGAATTCCTGGCAAAAGGTTTGTGCGAAGGAACTTCTCCCTCCTACAAGGTGACTGATTTCAAAGCTTTCTGTATTCTGGACAGTTTTCTTGGAACAGCCATGGGCCTGATGGGTTTGGGGCTTTGCTGGTCTAGGCAGGTTGTCGTGGCATCTTTCCAGAGCTGCAGTCCTTATTCTTGCTTAGCCCTGTCGTGGGGGAATGGATTTAATCTCCAATTCTTTAGCTCTTTGCATGGCAACATGGTGTAATCCATGGAGGAGGCACGATGTAATTGCCTAAATTCAACACTTGGGCCTTACGTGTAATGTCAGTAGTTCCTTGGCTGAAGCTTTGCACTGGTTTTGGTTAGTAAGGGCACCCAAACTGATAGTTTTTGATAGAATTAATCTGGGTGCAGAAGTTTGCAGTTCTCGCTCACGTGTCCATCGCCTGCCTCAGCACCCCAAAACACAGGTTGCTGGGAAGCCCTCTGGAGGTGGGTGTCTGGTTGGCCTGGCCCTACATCCTCCCGTCCCTGCTGTCCCTTCTAGCAGCTCGTGACTGCGAGACCTGTGGCTGGGTCCGATCCCGGGGAGTCTCATGACGAAAAACCCCAACGTTCAAGCAGCTAAAACCAGACAGAACATACGCAGCTCGGGGAGCTCAGTGACCGGAGGATGCTCTGCGTAAATGATTGGGCTCCTCATCCCCTCGGCACGGCTGGTGGGACAGACTGGCCGCTTAAGCTGCGATAATCTCCAAACTGCCCAAGTCAGGTGCTTGTCTGACGCTGCGAAAATGTAAAGCCCCGAGCAGTAGATAAGCAGGCAGCGTGGGAGCAGCCCTGTTCTCCCTGCCCTGCGAGAGGAGCTCCATGATTGCCTCTGACGGTAGGAGCAACTTCATATTAATAACAATAGGACTCGAAAATGCCAGCGGGTGATGTACCCTTAGGTCTCTGTCAATCCCTCAGGCTTTCTGTGTGCCGCATATTTGCTCTGGTCTAATGGCATCTGCGTTAAAATGTGTTTTGTCTTTGTAGTGAGGAAAATGCTGAAGCCGCAGATGGAAGAGGAATGTTTAAAATCTTGACTCATAAAATACATGGAGATGGGGTCTTAATTCTTAAAAAAACCTTGTGTTTTCCTGTTTAAGACTCAAGTTAGACAAATTTGAATATACTCTTTCCTACTGTTTTTAAGTATTAAACAATTACGATAGCCCAGGAGAAAAGAGGGGTTGGCTGTGAGTTTCTGAGGCTCAGTTGCATCCCACTCGGTCCCTGGGCGCAGTGCAGGTCAGGTCTCTCACGCTTTTAAGGCACGTCCTCTTCCTGACACGGATTTCTTTGTGTGCCAGCCTGTATCTCTGATGGGGGAGCGGGCAGGGCTGGCGTGAAGCAGGTGAGGTCAGAATCCTTGTAGGAGTTGCTTTCTGGTGTAAGTTGGTGTTTACGACTGACCCTCTTTTACCCTTGTCTGGTAGCGGTTTCGTTGTCATCGCTCCTCACCCCAACGTGCTGCTTTTTTTCTGGTGGTTTTGGGAATGAACACTGGTGGGAGCCTTTCTCAGCAGATTTATGTATTTATGCAGTGAAATAAAGTGAGATACGGTACCATAATCTCTCTGTATTTTCTTCGTCGTGGCTTCACTACCCACCTCCATCCCTTAAAGTGGCATTTAAAGCCAAATAAAGCCTTTCTAGGTGACGGACGACAAGACGCTCCTTTCCTGTGCACCTCGTACCGCTCCGCTTTCGGGAAGAGCTGATTTAGGGCGTAAGCTGCGGGGAGGGTCCGGCCCTCCCGCAGGCAGGGGCGGCGTGGCCGCGCGGAGGAGTTGGAGGAAGCTGGGGGAAGGTGGCTTCACCTCCAGACGCTCTCGTGCGTTGTCTGTGTCGGCACTGACGTGGATTGTAACCGAGGCTGAGCCCTCTTAGGCTGGGGAGCAGATGGCTTGGCTCCGTGCAGGCTCCCCCCACGTTGCCTGGGTGGCGTGTGAGCAGCAGGACACGTGCGGGAGCCACGGAGCTGGTTAGTGGCTCTGCCTGCGCGACAGCCCCGGGTATTAGAGGCTCCTGGTGCAAGCAGGTGAGCGACAGCTCTTGTAGATCAGAGCAACTGCGTTGAACCGAGCAGTTGTGCGTGTCGCTCTTCGTTTGTGGCCTGGAAGCAGTCTGTCAGTCCTTTGCTGACATAAGAAACCACCTTGAGTGCCATTTCCCATCATAGACCCTAATTTTTGCATGGAACAGGCAACTTTTTCTTTCATCTGCTTCTTTTTTGCGTGTGCGGAGTGTTTCTCCTCGTTGTCATAGAAGCCATTGCTTTTTAAAGGGAAAAAATTAGGGGTGTCACACCGAGTATTTACTGTTTGTCTTGAGGATGACTGCTGAGGACTTTGGGATGAACAGGCATGGGCTGCAGGTACCAGAATGCGGTGGAAGACCGACCAGCATCAGCTCTTGCCAGCTGACAGTATATAAAGGAGATTATTTTGCACGCTGCCATCGCTGGGAAGCTGGGGACTCGAGGCTTCACGCAGCAAGTAGTGGCTTTTTCCTAAATTGAGACGTTTATACAGAGCTGATGGCTACGCTGTTGCAGGAATATTTTCCATACCACCATTCCCAGTTCATCAGAAATTTTTCTTTTCCCCCCTGCTATTCCCGATCTCAAAAACATCACCTCATTTTAAATGAAAGGATGGTTCTTAAAACTAATCTGGCTTAAAATGGCTCGTTCGACATCCGTCTAACCCTGAAGCTTGGCTGATGCACCAGCCTCCTTGTCTGGCTCTCGGTGAGCTGCTGCAGCGCTGGAGGGGATGCCCTTGCCCCGGCTCCCCCGGGCTGCTCCGTGTGATGGCTCAGCAGCACGTGGCCACACGCACGAGCTCCGTCACCTCTGAGCACCTCTGGGGGCTCTCGGGTCACGCAGAGAGAGGGGAGACCTGCGAGGTGTCCTCCTTGGCTGCGGTGTCTGCCTCTGTAACTGGAAAAATTGCTCAGTCTCCCCAGTTTGGGAAAGGGAGCATGCGATGGGCAGCGGAGGGAGAGGCAGGAGGAAGGATGGGAAGCAGCAAGGCATGCACAGAGGTGGAAACGGAGGAGAAAAACTCTCAGGATCTCTGCCAAAGGAAGCTGTAAGCTTGGTCAGGTCCTGCTGGCTCAAGCTCAGAATAGCAAAGGTTGGTTCAGACAAATCTTCCCAGTATCAGGAATTAAGATTTTGAAATCTGGGCATTGCACACAGTGGTTTTTACTCGGCTGGCAGCATCCCTAAGGGCTGCGTCCCTTGAAATAACTCCTCTTTCTCTCCTTCCACCCAACTTAAAAGTTGCCAGCCCTGCCTTTTACAGTTTCATTTCGTCCCTTCCTCCAGCAGCAAGAAATCAGGCAGCAGCGATGAGCTACCTGGATGAAGTTCCCTTCCGGACGGCCAGGAGCCTTGACGGGGACTCAGGGGGAGAAAAGGCTTTAATCACCGCCCCGGCCATCGAGCTGCCCGACTGCGCCGACATCCTCGTGAGCACCGTGGTGAGTCGCCACCGCCCGCGCCCGGATTCGCTTCTGGGGGGTGCTCCAAGGGCTGTCAGCGGTGTTTGGCTTTTCTTGGGAAAGAAGGGAAGGGAAACCTCGGAACTGATCACCTCTTAATTGGCTGGTTTGCAGGAGTGGGAGGAGGTGAGGATGATTTGTGGAGGGTGGGGGCGAGGAAGGGGTAGGTTTGGGGTTGGGTTTGTTTAATCCCATTCAGGCAGGCGGGTTGGGTCTTTCTGGGATAGGAGAGTGAGCTTCAGGCTCTGCTCCGGGATTGCTTTCTACTCTGGAGTCATCACCATCTCATTTATTAGCAATATTTGTTAATAAATCTAACAGAGATGTAAGCAGGCAACACTACCTGTGCTTGCAACATATATATATATATATGTATATAAAAAATAAGTGTGTGTGTGTGTGTATATATATATATAAAAAAATATCCTGTGGTTCTTTGTGATCTTCCACATTGCTCAGTCCTAAATTGCTTTCGAATCTCCACCTGTTGCTGTAACAGCTTTGTCACCAATTTTAAGCCCCAGCACAGCGATTCGAGGGAGCCGTCTGCGCTCTGGAAGGCACGGAGCTGGCTCTCCGGGCTTAGGGGTAGCACTAGCGCAGCTCCAGACAGTTTCAGGAATACTTTGCGTGTTTAGCCTTGAGTAGTCTCACCCGGAGATGGGGTCAGGGCATTTCACGGGGGGATGGTGATCTGGGCAATCCCAAACAGCCTCTGCTCGCTCCTGGTGATGGGTGAACCAGCGGTAAACCCCCACATCTGGCTTTTCGCTAGCTCAGCCTTGCTCATCCCTCCCCCCCTAAAACGACACATCCCAAATCCACAGGACCTGTTTAACACGAAGAGTCACCGTGTTGTTCATTTTAAGCAATTTCTCCTAAGGAAGCTTTAATTGCCACATTTTTTGCCACCCCTGTAAAGGCAGGTGATGGTCTGCATCCCTGTGGACCAGCTGAGGTGGTCCAGCACCCTGTCCTGTCCCAAGAAACCCCCAGCCCAGGGTTTATTCCCATCGGTGCTCCCCACCAAGGCCGAGCGATTGCCCTGGTGGTCTGGGCTGATCCCTGTTGAAGCACGTGGTGGTGTTTTCCTCGGGGAGGCTGGTTTAGGTCCACGGCTGACAAGGGAGCAGTAAAAACAGCATTCCTGGGCTGTGAATGTACTTGCCTGCCCGTCTGGAGAAAACCTTGTTTGGAGAGCTCTGGGACGGGCAAGGCTTGTTTGTTCCAGGAAAACCCTCAGATTTCAGTCTCAAACACACTTGTATTTTAAGCCGGACTACGTGGAAATGACGACTCTGTTCTGGGACTCGCCGAGCCCCAGGCGCCACCGGAGACTCCCGCGCCTGGTCCTGCCTCTGCCCAAGGTGGCATCTCCCCCCTTGGTGGCTCCCGAGGCCCCGTGCTCAAGGTGGCTCTGCCAGATGCCACTAACGGGTGCTTGTCCCCTTCCACAGCAGCCAAACTGACGCAAAACCACCTCTGAGCATAAAACACCTGTCAAAAAATTGTAGATACAGCTCCAAATCGTAGTCACTTCATAGCCAGGGGTTTTTTCCAAGTATAAATTTGGGTATTCCCTGTAGGGATGAGGCAGTGCCTGATCCTACAGCCCTCATGCCCACAGCCAGCCCTGATGCTTGGGGAAATGGGAGCCAACAGGGGAAGGACGCAGCCCTTAAGGTGCCCTCGTGAAGCACGTGGTTTGCTCCGTGGTCTGGTTTCGGGTGCCCTCACCAGCTGCTTCTCGCTCTTCCGCAGCACGACTTCTCGCTGGAAAGAAAAGTGCTTTACTGGGTCGAGGTGGCCTCTCAGCAGCAAACCTCCCGGCAGCGGGTCACCTCCGAAGTCGTCCCCACTGCTCCGCCGTGCTGGCTGCTGCTGGTGGACCCCGCCGACAGCTGCGGGGGGAGAGCGCGGGACGGGGCGGTGCGGCGCTGCGTCAGCCTGAGCGCCGCCGACGGCGGCTACGGGCACGCCAAGGGCAGAGGAGCCTCGTCCGACACCGAGAGCGAGACCTGGCACTCGGAGGACGACGAGTACTCGGAGGATGACGAGTACTCCTCGACGTCCTGGGAAGAGAACGACAAGGATGAAAAGGTTTCCAGGAGGAGAAACAGTGGGAGAGGTGTGGCTCAGCATCCCAGCTTTTACCTGACCCGACCAAAGACATCGCCCGGTTTGCTGGAGCCCTCGGAGAACGGTGGCCCCAACCCAGCCAGCCCGGACCTGAGCAAGCAGAGAAGATCCATGGTGCTATTTAACAACATGAAGAACGAGCTGGAAGCGGCCAGGAGGAAGCTGGCTGCTTTGGTGCATCCCTTGAACAGAGCCGCTTCGGAGAGCAGAGCGCTCCCGGTGCCGCAGCCGCTCCCCCCGCGCCCCCACACCGGCCGCAGCGTCAAGTACGGGCCAGCGCCGGACGTGTCCCGCCTGGGGACCTTGGTGCCGGCTCCTCCAGCCACGGCGGCGCCGATCCCCCCGATCAAACGGCATAAGCCCACGGTGCCGGTGAGGTGTTTTCCTCTGGTAGCCCTTTGCTCGTTGCAGAGGCAGGAGGGAGGTGGAGGGGTGTCGGAGCGGTGCCGTTTGCTGGGGTCTGGCCAGCGAAACGGAACCAAAGTGGGGCTTTGGGAACACCGAACCCATGAGAAATTGCTGGCGAGTTTTTGTAAGAAGTGAAGGAAAGGTTGTTTTTTTTTTTTCTGGGGTTTAAAGACAAGCTTTGTGGGAGGACGTTTACTTGCTCTGTCCTAACCAAAACATCTCTGTTTTTCCCAACCAGCAAGGCATCTTACTTGATTTTTCAATTGAAACACTTAAAAAAACAAGTGAAAAAAGGGGTTTTTCCCTCTTTCTGCTCCATTTGCTCCCTCAAGCAGATATAAATGAGGTTTATGGGGAAATGACCCTTATAGTCACCACAGCTGCTCCCCCTGGCAGCCCCAGATGAGAAGCCAGGGCTTGAACGGAGACAAAACCAGGCTGTTTCTGCGTCCCCTCCACCGTGGGTCTCCCTACCTGTCCCCATGCTCACTGCCCTCCTTCACCCTGTTTCATAGCTGGAAAAGGCCACATCAACTGACTCCTCTTGCAATATTGGTTTCCTTCCCTGTGGCCATGTCTGTCTGTCTTTTCTTAAAAGTAGGAAACTTGAGATGTCATAGTCCTACTAGAAATACAAATTGTTTAATGATAGAGACAGTGATACGAAGTGATGGAGTAAATATTGCCGTCCATCACCTTAAATCTGAATTGCGCCGTGTTTTTGAAGCAATCACACCTCATCCAGCTACTTGAGAGATTTAGGAGATGAATTGCTGAAAACCTGCATTTCAAGCCATGAAAGGCTGGGTTGTTTATAGGTTGTTGCATTGGATATAGGGTAATTAAGGAAAGATTAAATGCTCGTGTGTATTTGTACATCACCCACCCTGCCTGGCTGCTGTTACACTCGTGCTGAGTGCTAAACCCTCAACCCCAGGCAAGTGCATGCATGGGCAAGGAAACCTAAATTCACCTGATAAACCTCACGGGCGTAAATGGGGCACCAGGAGAGCAGCCTCCTGCCCGGGCTGCTGCATCGCCTCTCCGTGGGCAGCGCTGCCTCTTGCTCGGCCGGTCAAGGACAAGCGTGGCATTCACTGCTGGAGGCACGGCCAGGATTCCCAGGGAAAGGGAGCTGCTTTTGCTCACTTTGCCCCGTGAACCCTCCTGTTTTCTCTGATCTGTATCTATAGCTGAGCCTGGATTTAATTAAGTCCGGTCTCCTTTGATGCCCAAGGGGGTTTGTTCCATCTATGGGAGTTTTCCTTTTCTGGAGAGAGCAAGGTAGCTGCCGGGCGTTCGAAAGCATCGCTCCAGGCTGGGTTGTTTAGCATCGCTTCAGGAGCTGGAGCACGAAGACCAACTGCTGTTTCTTTTCTTGCAGTCCCTCAGCCCCTACGCCTGCCTCCCCCCTGCCTCCGCGCCTGCGCGGCCTCTCAGTTCCCACAGATCCCAGCCGGACTCGGCGGCTGACCTGCTCTCGGCGCTGAGCCAAGAGGAGCGAGACCTCATCGAGCCCGTGATAGCCTTGGGCTACCCCACCCGCAAAGCCATCCTCACCCTTCAGAAGACTGGAAGGCAAAGCTTAAGTCAGGTTGGTGGAGCTGGCACGGTGCTTTTGGTAAAGAAAAACTGGATTTTCGTGGAGAAAAAGATGGCTGTCTTGCGCGGGGTGGGCTTCTGATGGCCTTGGGTTTCCCACTTTGGTATCAGACTTCAGTTGACAGGGTTTTCCATGAGGTCACACGTTTGTGCTTTTGCTGTAATGAAATAGCAGTGAGTCGCCCTCAGCTTTTCAGCAAGTAATAACGGCCGGGTAACGTTATCTGTGCGATCGGTTGTATGGAGCATGGTGTCCTTCTGAAGTACAAATTTTGCCCCCGTATATGGAAACTTTTTGCACATCATTTTTTCCCAGCTGTTAGATTCATGTGATTATTGCCATGGCTCATCCTGTCAGAGCGGGATTGTACGAATACCTCGGGGATTTGTCTGGGCTCTCTCCAAAACACACGTTCCTCGTGCTGGAGCAACCAGGGAGTCCATGCAAGCGTTGTGGCTGGGTCGCAGAGCTCTTTTCCTGAGGAACCCTCTGTAATAACCTGGAATTTATTGAGAATAATTAACATACAACCTCTTCCTACCTGTGGTATCTGAGTACATCACAGCCCGCTGTGCTGCATCCTGATTCCCAAGGTCTCTGCTTGTCCAGACAAACGCGTCATGATCCAGGTGGGCTCAGAGCATCCGTGCCACGAGGAATGCTGCTGGCCCTGACCCCCTCGGCAAGCTTGGGGCTGGACCTGCCCATCCCAATGGAGGGTTTATAGGGCTAAATTATCCAAGTAGCTCTTGCAGAGAGCAAAGAGGCTTTATCACAGCTTAGCAGGAGGGATGTCCCCCGGGCTGTCGTGCCAGGGAGCAGGAGCAGACCCCCGGGCAGGGGTGTGAGCAGGCACGGCACCAAGTAGCCGCTGTGGGGTTCCAGTCTCCTTCCCGGGGAGCAGCCTGTGCTGCGTGGGCCGGCTCTTACCCGTCTGGTGTGGGTGCACGAAGCTGCTATGAGGCTGAGTCATCCCGCAGCTTCTGGCTCCTTCCTGAGTCACCCCCGGCTGGACCAGCCTCCCCAGCCCCTCGCTGGTGTTTCAGGCGAGCGTCGCTGCAAGCCGAGGTGGGAAGGGAAGCTTGATTTCTTCAATTCATAAAGGTTTCATCTAGGCAGAGGGAGATGGGCAGAGCCCAGCCCACGGTGTTTGCATGCAGGGGTGTCTTGTAGCAACTGCTGTCTCAGTGTGGAGGAGCAGCTTATGAAGGATGGAACTGGGTACAGTCTGATCCCTTCTGTATAAACGCCGGGACTGCTGTTCCCTTGGAGAAGGGATTAATGCACCGAAATACAAGGTCTGCCTTATATCCTGTGCCTTCTTCACCAGCAGCTCCCATCTTGCCCATTTATGCCCAATACAGTCAAGATAAAACATAAAGCCTGGCCCTTCATGCGTCTCTTACAAGTACAAAATTACCAAATTAGGCTAAAGCTTCCTGGAAAATACGTTTCAACTCAAGTTAAAAACAAGCGCTGTGGGCGCTCGTCATTGTGTGCTGGTGCCACGTGGGATTTCAGTGTGTGACAACGACAGCTTCATCCGTGAAGATTGATTGTGGTACCAGATGGTAGCCAAAAAATGGCTTTTATTTCTTTGCAGTGTCGAGTCAAACTGGCAGAGCCCACTCTGGTGGAGAAGGCAAGTCTGCTGCCTTCAGGAGGCAAGGCCTTCTCAGTTTTGGTGGAAGAGCCTCTGTACCAGGCTCGAGCAGGGTTAGTTGCCCCAGTGCACCAGAGGTTCGTTATCTAGGGTGCCGTGGCCAAGGGCTAAACCAAAATACATCATTGCATTTGTGTCAATGATCATCGATCAATCCAAAATGCATCGTTGATCCCTGGTGCTCTCAATGTACCCGTGAGCTGAGATGTGACAGGTGGCTACAGAGGGTCAGCGTCATCTCCCCAGATCGCTGTAAGCACTGGGTTCAGAGCGGGGCGTTGACCGTGGGACACGGCCCCCCGTACCAGTCACCTCCTGGCCGTCCCACGGATGGGGAACCTCTTCCTATGGACTGCTGGACTTTTGTGAAGTCAATAACACAGCGAAATACATGCTCAGCTGTGCTTCCATAAGGTGCTCCTGCCCCTTTCCTCCTCCAGAAGAGCTCGCTGTCTTACCCCAAGCAACAATCTAGATCTTCAGGGCTTCCTACAAGCCTTGCATCAGCCATTCCCACCGGCGGTGGCTCCTCGAGCCTCTCCAACGCTTGTAGAAGTTGCGTTCTCAGGGGTGGCGTTTGTGGCCATGAGTTGAGCAGGGCGCTCTGCCATGGTGCTGGCTGGGGTCTCCCTGTCCCCCCCTGGAGCGCCTCTGTCCCTGGAGGCTCAGCACCCGAGGGGTGGTGCCCACCGTGTTTGCGTGTCCCTGGCTTGAACCCTGCTGCAAGACTGGGGTGACGTTTACCCTGTTCCTCCACGATGAAATCAGCATTTGGGTCTTCAGTGGTGTTTGCTCGTGGCTTTTTCAGCTTATTAGCCCATGGTCCAGCTGGGTCGGTGGAATGGTTGGTGGTGGGGCTTTGCTCTCCTTAAGCAGCCAGTTGTTGGAGCACCTGAAGTGGGGACGAGCCTTTCCGATGGGCATCAGCCAGAGTGGTACAGGGACGTGGAAGATAAAACCCACCAGAGGAGGGATGTCCTTCTGTCACTGCACGTGCACGTCTTTGATGTGAAAAGCTGCATTGCTGCACGTAACTTCAAGTAGCAGCAAATGAGGGAAGAAACTAATCAGCAGGTTACTGACCTACCGGAGCCTGGAGGTCTCTTCCCTCATGAGCAGTTTGTGACGAGGTTATCGGGTTGGTCGTGTAAAGCTGAGCTTTCCAGGGGTGCCTGCGCTGGAGGAACTTCACGTATAAGTGTTGTAAGAAGCATCCTTGAGAGCTACAGGGGGAGAAGGAGCTTCAAGAGAGCAGTGGCACTTTTTCCTCCTCCCCAGTGAGCAGTGGAGCCTGTTCTGGACCCAGAGGGTCAGCAGGTCATAGTATTTAAAAACCTGTTTTTGTTTAGTCTTGAGGATATATATGTATATTATTTTTTTAATGATAAAAATCATGGAGTTGACAAAGGCACTGATTTCATGCTGGGCTTGAACAGGCTGCCAGGACTGTCTGTGTTCGGCTGTGAGCGTGGTGAGAGGCTGTCCCTGCTGCAACAGGGCAAGAAAATACAGCAATGATCTGGGGTTTGTAGTTAGTAAGGTAACGAGGAAAATAAAAACAGGTTGCGAATGCCGATGACGAGTGACTACCTCATTTTACAGTTAATAAGCTGCTCCTTAAGGCTGATATTTCTTGAAGTCCTTACTCTGCTGTTTAGCCAAACTACATCAACTCAACGTTTGAGGGACTTGTTTGGCTTTTTCGTGTGTTCTGTGGTCTTTTACTGAACCCTTCTCCTTGGCTACGGCGGTGCTGGGGAGGGTGGAGGTCTGTGCATTGGTGGATGTGGGGAGATATGAATCAGCTTCTCCTTGGATGAAGATGACACGGCTTTGGGGTGACCCGCGGGATGTTTTTGTTCTCCCTGCTATTGTATAGCTCGTTTATTATTGTCTGTTCCATATGTTTTTGGACAGTGAATGATTCTCGTGGTATTTAAAAGATACCGCTGGGAATAGTGCTGTCAGCACTCCAAGAACAACGAGGAAAGCCAAAAATAACTGTTTACTTTCAGTAATGACAGCACATGGGTCTCCCCTGGGGTGGATTTTGTGCTCAGACCCTGGAGCAAACCCACGGGCGCCCGAACCCCGGCGCATCAAAGGGGTGCCAGGTCGGCCAAGGGTAGACATCTCACTGGGACAGGCTCTGCTTCACCCCCCAACCTGGAGGCCGTCGCTTTGTATCTCAGACGGTTCAGATGTTTGCTTTGCTCCTCGTCCTCCCTCCGCCTTGTTCCTGTTCCCACCCTGGGAGAGCGGTGGGGACCAAGATGTTGTCTTCTCCTGGTGGGAGTCCTGCTGACAGACAGACCGCCCACCCTGGCTGAGCATCAGACGGAAACCAGCAGGATGGTGGTGGCCCAGGGCCTCCCCATGAGTGTGTCCCTGGTGGGCTCCTAAATGCACCCACTGCCTGTGTCTGTGAGGTTGGATTAACCACGATTGTCTTCTCCTGCAGTTCCTGAGCTACCTGGGTGCCTGCGACCGGCTGCTGAAGCAGGGCTATGAGGAAGGGCAGGTGGAGGAGGCCATGGAAATGTTCCAGTACTCGGAGAAGAAGGTCAGAGCGGGGCGGCACAACCCACCCCTTTGTGCCGCATCCTCCGGGCTCGCTTTTCCAGCTCCCCTCCTCCTCTGCCGCCCCCCGTGCTCACGGCAGACCCCGGGGTAGCGTCACCGTGAGGACCCCCCAGGAAGGACACCCGCTCCATCGCTCTTCTCCGTCCCTCCGCTCACCCCACCGTGCAAGCATGATGCTCGCTCAGCCCCTGCGTGGGGAATCCCCCACCCCGAGCCCACCGGCACCCACGCTCGCTGCCTCCCTCCCGCCTCCCCCTTCGCATTCACGCCCCAGGGAGAAGAACCACGGTGGCACACTGGGCGCTGGTCTCCGTCATCGGTCTCCCCCGGGGGGTAACGAAGAGCCTGGGGGGATAGAACTGCTTGAGATTTGGGCTGGTGGCGTTTGGCGCGATGCCGGCAGCCCGCAGGATTGCCGGCTCACCGCTCCTTCGGGCTGCGGCAGCGGGAGGGTGCCCGGGTCTCAGTGTCAGGCAGGGGGTTATTTATTGAGGACGCAGCTCCGGGAGATGTCGTGGTGCTGGGGCCCAGCGTGAGCAAGGGGGGAAGCAGGACAAATTAATTCCAGCTTGCACTCACTGCCTTTCCCCGGTCTCTTTATCACGCAGGCCAACACTTGCGTGGAATTCAGATTAAACTTTATAAGGAGTAAGTGAAGCTGGAGGCTGACTTTATTAAATATTTCTTATTTAAAAAGCTGATGTAAAGGGACACTTTTAAACGCTGGCAGCGGTATGTGTGCCCTTGCTCTGCTGTCGGAGTGCCCTTCAGCGGTAATACAACCCGGCCAGGTCATCTGGCTGCAGCCTCGTCACCCGATGCTGTTTCTGCCGCAACTCTACGATCAATCCATCCTTAAAACCCTGTGGTAACATCACTCCTCTCTCTCCCTTCTTCCTGCAGGCAGCTGAATTCTTGCATTTGTTAGCTCAGTTTAACGATATGGGTTTCCAGCAAAATGAAATCAAAGAAGTTCTTTTGCTTTGTGGGAATCAGAGGGAGAAGGCGCTGGAAGAGCTCGTGATGAAAGCCCAGTGAGCAGCATCCTGGACCCCAGTCACAAGCCTCCCCTTTCCAGACCACCCCACCGAAGGACTGGGGTGGCTCGGCACGCGCTTACCCTTCTGCTGCGCCGTCCCCACCCCGAACTGCACGGCTCACCCAGCGTGGGTGTCGCGTCTCATTTCGGGGACACCCATCGTCAGCGTGTTTTGTCACTGTACCAAGGCACAGGCTTTACAGCAGGAGCGTTTGTCTCGTCACCCACACGTCGCCCTCGATCATCTCGGCTGTTTAGATCAGATCCAATAAGGTCCAAACCGCCTCCGGCTTTAGATTTTGCAAAACCCAACCCACAGTTTTCTCCCTCCACCTGGGGTGATGGGTGTTGTGGTTTCAACTACGGTCAAATGCGGGTATATAAATCAGCAGAAGAGATTGTTTTCATGAAAACTGAAGGCTCCTGCAGAAACATTTGTTGGTCCTTGCTTGGGAGGGGTCTCAGCTGACTTAGTCATGGTTGCATATTGTAATTGAAATCCAGTACGATCACATTAGCTTCTCCTTTTAAACCAGAAACTTGAGAAAAATACACAATTCAATGAAGGTAAGGAAAGAAAACAGGGTGCCCTTGCTCTAGAAATGCATGAAGTTTATCTAGCGCAATGAAAAATGGCTTATGCAAGGGTTTGTGCTCAGGGAATTTCATGAAATCAGAACAGAGAGACGGGCAACGGCGCTCGTGCTCTGCCCAAATCAGGAAAGTTCAGGAGATGCCCCCCTAAACTGTGGAGACGGTGGCTCCAAATTAAGTTAAGCATGAATGTCAGGATCAGGAAAATCTGGATGCCCGGGAGAATTTTTTTGTGTAACTGAAGGATAGAGAATGGGAGATTCAGATCACCTCACGGGATGCGTCTCTTGGCTTGGCAGTGGGACGGTGGACAGTGTTTTTGCATAAAAGTGTATTATTTTCCTGTGAATTAGATACAGATGTAATTTCTTTGAGTAAAGACGGTCGGAGGGGTTCTTCTGAAATGTATTTGTGTCTTTTTCCTGTGAAAATGCCAGCTGGCACAACCCAGCAGAGAAAAATCCTTCATTAGTGGCGTTAGTACCATTTTTCCACTGTATCCTCCCAAACGATCTCCCAGCCCAACATACAGCCATCGAGTTAGAACACACCGTGTTCCTTCTCCCTGGACCTCTAGGGAGGTGGCAAACACCAGCAGGAGGGTACAGCCCTCCGTGGCTGCCTTCATCCTAGCCTGGATGCAACAAGGAAACTTGGCATCCGGGTTTTGGGGGACGTGACCCGTCTGTACCCAAGGATGCTTTACACCTGCTCTTCTTTAATGGCATCGAGAAGGAGAACGTGGCACCTTGTATGGCCAAGGCAGATATTCGTGGGGAGCTCACAGGCTCTTCTTGGAGCTCCCAGCTCTGTTTTTCGTCCGGCTTTCCCTCAGTTACACAAGCTTTTATTTTTGATGCAGCCCTTATAAGGCAAGTCCGTTCTACGGACAGCTTTTTGTTACGTTCATCCTTGCCAAGATGATGTCACCTTAAAAAAAGAAACTTGCAAAAGGTTAAACTGTGATTAGATAGATCCCTTCGCCTCGAACTGTAATCTTTGGCGGGGTGAACACCACGAAGATTGAAAGGGGAAGATAACGGTGCTGTGCCGGTGCCAGTAATGCGTAACGTCGAGGGCTGAATTCTGGTGGAGCGAAGCCCATTCGCAGCGTCGTGCCCACTCACTGTGCAAAGGCTGAGCAGCCTCTCGCTCTCCTTAGAGATTCGCTTGGTCCTGGCTCATCAGTTTTTCCCCCTCTGCTTGCTGAGGTAAGAAGTGTATGTTTTTTCCTCCCTGGGTGCCTAAAATGATCTTGTGTTACTTTCTGTGTCATGGTCTGGATTGATGGATGCAACAAATCACTCCTCTTTCGGGAGCATCCATGCCATACGCCACAGTGCCTGCCCAGACCCGCTCTTTCCCCCAGGTGCTACCTTGAAAATCTTAAAACGTTCTGCATTTTGTCGGCAAATACCTTTGTAAAACCCTGAACTGTCAGAAAAAAACCCAGCTTGTGAAGGTGGGAGGAGAGGTTCTACCGCTTGGTGGTGTCGGAGCTGGAGGGAAGGGGAGAGCCTGCCAAGTTCAGCTGTCCCGGGTTAGCCACAGGAGCCCGTCATAAATATTTTAGTAACAGAACTATTTTAACTTTCTTTTAATGGAGGGTTTAAGCTGTTTGTTCAACTTAAAATGGCTTTAAAGCGGCGTGCTTCCGTGTGCTGCTTTCAGTTAGGAGAAGACAGCGTGAAATGTTAATTGGCTTCGTCTAGAAGGGAACGAGGATTTGACTTGATGGGCTTTCTGCTGACGGTCCGCCCGAGGATTGTGACGCCGCTCAGCTGGTGCTGCAGCACCCCGTAGAGCGGGGTGAGGTCCACCAGTGTCCCCGGCCACCATCAGACCTGCACCTCCACTGGCTGCAGGCCCCATCCCGGGGGTGACAGCGGGGTGGTGGCCTGGCCCGGTGGCAGAGGGCAAAAGGGGACGAGGCACGTCGAGCGGGTTTCGGTCCGGACGTGGATGCGAGCTGGGGTTTTCTGGTGTGCTTTGGTTTGTGGTTGTCTCCTGCGGGGTGTTTTTTTTTTCCTCAAATGCGGGAACTGTTTTGAAAACGCTGAGAACTTGGCGAGGGTCAGCAGCGGAGGTATTTGAGGCATCCCGGCTGGTATTCCCTTCCGCTCCCTCTCGGCCAGGACGGCACGGGCAGCCCGGAGCCTGCTCCATGGAACCAGCTGAGCCTTGGGTTTGCTGCTGTCCTGGTCCCCGCGGGTCTGCCAGCAGCGCTGCGGTCTCAGAGGGGAGCTCTGCGTTCTCCGGCCATCCCCAGAGCTGGTGTTGAGAGCGAGCAACGTTTGGTACCCGGGGGGTGGTACCTCATGAGAATGGCTCATCAGCTTACGGAGCTCTGCTCGTGGAGAAGACCTCCGTGAGGCTGGCATCGCCACGCAACGGTGGTGCTCTCTCTGTTCCTTCCCTGTTTGCACCCTCTGTGTTTCCAAGGTTTGCCATGTCCTCAAAAGACCCTGTCTTGGCTCAAAGGAGCCGCCGATGAGCACCATCAGTTGCTGCCCCATTGAGTCTGTGCTGGGGCTTGGCGGACAAGCCTGGAGGAGGTGATAGCTGGGTAATGGGGGGCTCCCGAGTCCCAGAAACCCCTCAGTCCATTAAGCTTCCAGTACACAGGAGATGCTTTCCTTCACACCCCCCCCCACCCCCCATCTCCCCTTCTCCTCCCAGGACCCTGCTGGGGCCGGGAGTGGCCGTGGAGATCTCCCCGGGGAGCGTGGGGCTGCATGGGAACCGCACTCCCACGTACGGCTCTGAAACGGAGCTGCAGCTGAGAAAGCATTCAGTGGGTAGGAGCAAGCCTTGACGTGGATCCCCGTTAGGAGGTATTTTCCTTCAGAAGGGGGGAGAAAAAAAAAAACAAACCCAAAAGTAATGAAAAACACAGCGGGTTTTATAGGTTTCCTTTTAATTCCGGGATATAATGAACGATTTCCCATCGGAGCAGAGAGGAGGTGGGATGTGCAGACCTCCAGAGTGCGGTCAGAATAAATAAAACCCGCGTTTGCATCTCTCTGGTGTCTGTCCTCTGCAGAAGGCACGAAGCCCTGCACGCAGTTGGCTCGTGAGCGCACGTCTGGTAGGACTCTGCATACAGCCCGTGCAGTGCAGGCAGAGGCAGGCAGCAGCTGCCTGCAGCCCCTTTCCCTCTGGCAGGGTTTAGCGTCCCCTCCGAGGTCCAACGTGGCACGTCCCTAGAGCTGAGCACAGCTCCATGGAGGCGGAGAGAAGGCCGGGCGAGTGGCGGATGCAGAGCCAAGGCCACGTGCAAGGAGAGCATCCCGACGTGGGACGGGGGGTCACCTACGACGCGATGTTGTGGTCACGCCTCGGCAGCCGCAGGAGGAAGGTCTGCAGGGACCCGCTGCGTGGGAAGCCCGCCCGCTCCTTCTTGGACCTCCAGGTCTCTTCTTCCACAGAGTAGAGGAGCGTCAGCATCTTGTTGACGGTGTAGACGGTGTCACCCTTGATGACAGCGGTGAAGAGGGCTCCTTTGCTGTTCAGGAACTGCCCAGGCAGGGCGGTCCACTGCCGCGAGGTCAGGTTGAAGCAGTCGATGACACAGCGCAAGAAGTCATCCGAGGGGCCGTTGCGCATGACGTAGAGGTTGTCGCGGTGGGCCACCATGCAGTGCCCGTAGCTCTGGTGCCGTTTGAGCTCGGTGATGGGAAGCCACGCGTCTTGCTGGGTCTCGTATTCGTAGATGACAGTGGTGTCCAGCGGCTTCCACAAGCAAACGAAGATCTGCCCCATGGCTTGGGCGCAGGGTGCTGCCGCGCTTGGCTGCGGCAGGTCGGAGACAAACGTCCAGGTGCTGGAGGCCACGTCGTACCTCTCCACAGACTTCAGTGAGATCTTCTCGTATTCCCCACCGATGGCGTAGAGGTAGCCCTCGTGGCCCACCAGCCTGACATCGTAGCGCAGCTGGTGAGGGCTGGGGAACTCACTCCAGGCATTGGCATCGGCGTCGTAGCAGAAGCTGCTCTCCACCACCTGCTTGCTGGCCCCGTGGACACCACCCACGATGTAGATCTTGTTATCCATGGTTGCCATGCCGGCTAGGAACGTGCTGGCGCTCAGCGGCAGGCAGGAGAGGGTCCTCCATGTGTTGGTCTCCTCATCCAGGTAGCAGATGGTCCTGGAGAGGTCCTCCAGGAACTCGAAGGTGGGCGTGTGGGCTCCTACCGCCACGAAGGTGCTGGGCAGGAGGGTCTCCACGTAGGCCAGCAGGTCATCGGGGAGGCAGTCCAGGTACTCCTCCAGCTCGGCGTAGCTGTCCCTGATGTAGAGTGCGGCGCAGTGGAAGAGGTCCAGGAGACCGAATATGGCGGCGGCTTGATAGAGCAAGATGCAGTTGTCGGAGTTGATGGAGTGGATCAGGTACTTGGCCAAGGGCTTCACCTGCAGGAAGGCGGCACATTCAACCGCCTGGAAGATCTCCTCGCTGCCGAGGATGGGCCTCTCGCCCGCCAGCACCCGCAGCATGGCGAGGAACCCGGCCGCGCTCAGCTCCCCCAGCCCGATCTCCTCCTGCGTGCTCTCCCTCATGCCCGAGCGGAAGAGGGCACGGAAGTACTCGCTGCTCTCCACCAGCAGGGTCTTCTCCACCCAAAACGACTGCTCTTCCACCCGGATACGTACCCGCTCCAGCTGCCCTACCCGGGAGCCTTCCTCCTCTGGAGTCGTCCTCGCCCGGGGGCTCAGCGGCTCTCGGGGGGTGGGGGGCAGCACCCAGTGCTCCTCCATGTGGTGTCCCGGCGCAGCCCCCTCCTGCCTCCACCACCCTTTGATGCCTTTCCTACGCTGCCCGGCGGCCGCCACGCCACTGCCTTGTAACATAAATACCGCCGGCTAAAGATAGCCGAGCTCGTGACCGGGGCCTTTCAGAGGCATCCGCCGGGCTCAGCTGCCCACCCAAAACACAGGCAGGGCTCCAGCGGCACCACCGGGTCACAGTGGGGATGCTGGTCCCATGGAGGATGCCCGACAGGTTTTGCTCTCCCCACTCTCCAGCATCCTCCTGGCGATGCCCTAAAGAGACGGTCCCCACCCCAGGGAGGGCGACAGGTTTGCACGGCTGGGAACACGACGTTGCTGCACTATTGGGTTTTTTTCCCTTAAAAAGTGGGGTTTATGACCACAGGGAGGCAACCGACGTCAGCAAATCTCCGTGCTGTCCAGCCCGGCCGTGAGAAAGGGGCTTTGCTGCCCCCGAATGTGGCCGCAGGCAGGGAGACACCGTTACGGGGCCATTCCTTTTGCAACCCTCCCCAGGGAGAAGGCGTTGAGCGACGTGGGCAACATCCATCCCGGGTGCAAGGAGCCATAAACCAGCCTGTGCTTCATCTGGGGATCCCATGGCAAGGAAAACGAAATGCAGCAACCCCTTCTGGCCCAAAAGGTCCCCTCTGGCTGCAGGGCTTGCCCCTCCTGCTCCTTGTAATGCCTGGCTGCGGGCAAAGACACCCTGTCTGCGACTCACGTCGAGGTTGACAGCGAAGAGAAGTGTTATTCGTGGCACATCGCTCGTTCGTGTGCTATTCACAGCTCTTTCTGGCTAGAAATCCCCTCCTGCCTCCACCGCAGGGTGCCAAGGAGGGCCAGCCCAGGACTCATCTGGGCAGCTGCTCCTCGAGTCTCCCCATCACCACCTGCAGCCAGTGTTTGGGTTTGGAGCATCATTTAACCCGAGCAGCCCACCCTGTTAAAGGTACATGTTTTCCTCCCTCCTTAGCACCTCATCCCAGCAGCCAGGAGCCCCTGGGGCACCGTGACAGCAAAGCCATTGCCCCAGGACCACGGCTCCAGTAGGTTCCCCCCAAAAATCTCCATTTAGGGGAGAAGGCAAGAGCTTTGCCCTTGTTGTTACCATCACTGATCCTTCTGGGTACCCAGCTTAAAACACCACATTTAGCTCGATTGCTTTTAAGCATCCTTGACCTGTGTCCAAAGGGGGGCTGGGGGGTCCCTAGAGGGGCTCTGCTTCCCGCAGGGGAGTGATCCCCATCCTCCCCATCTTCCCTGTCCTCCCCATCCTCCCCATCCCCGGGGTTTGCAGGGACATCCACACTCCCAGACTATTTTGGGAGGGTTTAAAAATATCCTGCCTGCATTAACGGGCAATAATCCCAACGGCGCAGCAGCCCCGCATGGCCACGGAGCCGCCTTCGGCCCCCCCCCCAGCCCCGGCTGTGGCCCCCCCATAGAAACCCCTCGGGGCCAGCCCAGGGGCCGTATCCTGTGGTCCCAGGCGCTGAGCCCCATCCCAAATGGCTGCGATTGCCATGACAACGCTGACTTCAGCCTCCACCACCTACTCGGGCTCGGAGCCCGCTGGGTGCCGGCAAATGGCTTGGAGCAGGCAGCGGTGAGTACTCCCCGTGCTCCCCTTTCCCCCTCGGAATCACGCCTTTTGGGTGGAAAAAGACTTTTTTTTCCCCCTCTGCAAAGCCTCTGCCAGCTTAAATGCATCCAAAAGGAGCCAGGCAAGAGGTGGGCAGGGTGGCCGCGCAGGCAGCGTCGGCTCTGGGTGCTGCTCCTGCCTGCGGGAGGTGTAATGAGTGCACCGGCCTCAGCCAAGAGGGCAGCACCAGCCTTTTGCTTGCTGGGGACACGACGAGGTGCCGGCACACGGCAAGGTGCCAGGGACGCGACGAGGTGGCCGCCAAGCAGAGGCATGGCAGGGTTTTGGGGCCGGGGGTCCCTGCCCAAAGCCCTGGGAGCTTGTGGGGGGGCTGGTGTGTGTGTGCCCTGCTGGGGGGGACCGTCCTCGGGGTGGCCGGGGCAGCGTGTCCAGCCTGGCGTCGGCGCGGCAGCTTTCCTTACAAGGAGTTTGGCCGGGGCCCGAGCAAGCGGGAGCCGCGTTCGCCTCCGCCTGCCTCATTCATCGGCAGCCCCGGCAGCGCAGGGGCTGCTGCTCCCCGAGCCCCGGCCCCGGCCTCAGTCCCCTGCGCACCCCGGCGAGCCCCGTGTCTCCTCCAGCAGTGGGTTTTAAGGTGGGAGGCTGCGTTTCTCTTCTCTTACTGGAGTGGGCAGAGGGTTGGGGGGGGTCCCTCTGTCTTTGCTTGGGTGAGATGGCGGTGCCGGCCACCCTGGGAGGTGGATGGAGGAGAGTGGATCCCCCCAGCTTTACCCCCAGGCTGGGGCACCCCACGAGCCAGGCGGCGAGAAGGTCCCCATCCAGCATGGCAGCGGGTGCCCCACGTCCCCCCCGCACTCTGTCTCGTAGGACGGAGGATGTCCGCGATGTTCGGCAAACCCCGAGCCGGTGGCGAGCGGCCGCCCCAGAGCCCCCTCGCCGAGTGCAACGTGGCCATCCTGGGGTGCCGAGGGGCCGGCAAGTCAGGTGAGATGGGCGCCCTGCCGCCACGGGGATGGCCAGGCATCGGGGGGGGGTGTCGGGGTGCTGGGGCCGTGGGGGGACGCCCGCCTCACGCGCCTCTTTCCCCTCCTGCAGCTCTGACCGTGAAGTTTCTAACCAAGAGGTTCATAAGCGAATATGATCCGAACTTGGGTAAGACGCTTTTTCTGCGGGTGTTTCCCCCCAGGCTGTCCCCCATGAGCTCCCACAGAGCATCCTTCCCATCTCCTGTGTTTCCCACGAATATGGCATTTAAGGGGAAAAAAAAAAAAAAAACAATACCCAAAATTACATGGAAAAACAACGGAAGGGCTGGATTTGACCCAAACCCGCCTGTAAAAACAGAGGTGAAAGCAGCGCTTTCTCCGCAGGCAAGTCCCACGGGGGAACGTCGTCTCCTCGCATCACCCCAAAGAAACTGAAAACTGAATTATTTGGGATCCTTGGGGAGCGTCTCGTGCCTCCTGCTCGCTCCCGGGGGCGTCGGGTAGGGGAAGAGCTGGGGGAGCGAGCAGGGGCCACAGAGCAGGCAGCCCCGGGGGCTGCGCTTTGCAGTGAGCAGTTCTGGACATTTTTAAGGGTTTTTTTTTCCACTCGTTTGAGTAATTAATAACTGTTTTCCTAGGCCTGACTCCAGGGCACGGGGAAGAACCGTAAATGATTTATAAAGGGACATTAGGGAGATATGGACCTTGTCCAGGAACCGAGTCCAGCCCCTAATAACTCAGCGACTCTTAAGAAAGAAGGATAAATCCTTTCCTCCTCGGATCTTTTTTTGGGAATGTGGTTTCATCTTCCCACGTCAAAATCTTTCCGAAATGCATCCGTTAGGACCCAGCCGGGAGAAGGCATCTTTCTCCCTGGGGAACGGCTCAGTGGCTCTCCCTGCCTGCCCCCCTTCCAAAAGAAAGGGATGCTTCTTTTGCCTGATTTATTAGGAAACAGCCCCGGTGTCGAGCCCCCAGCTCGCTTTATCTCTCCAGGTCATGGCATTTAGATAAGGGCCGAGCCCCGGGCACAGCGATGGCCACACTGGGCTCCTTCCCCTTCCTCCTTCTCCCATGGGAGCCCACGCTTGCGGCATGCAGGGGGGAATAACCACTCCCAGCTGGGCTTGCCCAGCAGCATCACCGCCAGCCCCCCAAAATAACGTTGTCTCAGGAAGGAGCGAGGTGGGAGGCATCGCTGGAGGATGCTCCTCATCGGGGGGCTGAGATTTTTCCATGGTGTCCCAAGCATCCAGGGCTTTGCTTGGCTTTGGAGAAGACAGGACACCCCAGCGCATCCTCCCAACCACCCTTCTCCTTGCAGAGGACACCTACGCCTCGGAGGAGCTGGTAGACCAGCAGCCCGTGCTGCTGAAGGTGATGGACACCGCCGACCAGGTGAGGCACCGAGGCACCGCTGGTGCCAAACGCTCGGCGCGACGTGGCCGGACCACGGCTGGACCACGGCTCAGCTGCTCCTCTCGCCCTCAGGACGGCCCCGGGAATTGCGAGCGCTACCTGCGCTGGGCCAGCGCCTTCCTCGTCGTCTACAGCATCGACGATAGGAAGAGCTTCGAGGGCTGCCAGCGCTACCTGGAGGTCCTCGCCCTGCACGTGAGGGGCTGCCGGCACCGCTGCCCCGTGCTCCTGCTGGGCAACAAGCTGGACATGGAGCAGTACAGGTATCGCGTGCGGGGCAAGGCTGTCTTTTCCTGGAGGGGTAGAGCTCACAGAGGCCCCCCCCCGAGCCCTCCGGCTGGGATGCAAAACCCAAATCTGATTTTTTTTGGTGGTTATTTCCACCCCTGTTGGTATTTGCCATGTCCTCCCACATCTCTGAGGTTCCTGCTCTCCTGCCCCGGGCCAGGAACGTGCTTATTTTGAGCCTGTTGGTATTTTCAGCGGGATGTTTTTCGGCTGCGTGGTAAGGCAGCGTCACTGGCCCCGGGCAGGGCTTGAGCCTGCTCCAGCGCCCAGCTCCCCTCTGGATGTGCCCTTTCCCTGGAGCCCGTTCTCGCCCCATCCCTGCTGCCAGGACTGGATGTCCCCGGTGTGTTTTTCTGGCCTTTTGTGCTGTTCTGGGGATGTGCTGCCTGTTGGTCCCATGGGTCTTTGAGTCACGCACGTCGCTGAACATCCCCCTCAGGCATTGCTGAACCCCGCCATGCTCCCAGCACGGAATCTGGCAGGAGGCTTCCCCCTCCCCACAGCGAGGACCTGCCCCATCTCCTCCCTCCTTCCCAGCGCGATGCCATCGCATCCAGCCCCCTGTGCCCCCGCGGCACACGTCCCCGCCAGGCTCTCCCGGCACGGGAGGCTGCGCAATTCCCCAAGGACCCACGCAGCCTGTCACTCCGGGATTTTGGGAAAGGCAAAACCCCTTTGGAACCATGTCCCCTGCTTGTCCCAGGTTCCCTGGCGCTCGCTGGGAAGCAGGCGCAGGGTGTGGGGCCTGTTGCTTGCACCCCTTGCTCCCCTTTTTGGCTGGTTGCAGCACCCCAAGGGGTGCTGCACCCGTCCCCTCCGCTCTCACCAGGCAGGTGCCTGCAGCTGAAGGGATGTCGCTGGCGAGCAGATTTGGGTGCCTCTTCTACGAGGTGTCAGCGTGCCAGGACTTCACGGGGGTGCAGCACGTCTTCCACGAAGCCGTGCGGGAGGTGCGGCGCCGGGAGGTGCGGCACCAGGCGGAGCGGAGCGCGCCTGTCCGGCCGCTCTTCATCACCGAGGAGCACCCCTGCCCGCCGGTGGCCATGCCGGTCGCCCTGCCCACCCGCCACGGCTTGGCCAGCTGCACCTTCAACACTCTCTCCACCGTCAACTACAAGGAGATCCCCTCGGTGGCCCAGGCCAAGCTGGTCACCGTCAAGTCCTCGCGGGCTCAGAGCAAGAGGAAAGCTCCCACGCTCACCTTGCTGAAAGGCTTCAAGATATTTTAGGACGCCTCCCTGCGGGCTGCGGAGGGGGTGGTGAGAGACCTCCGTCCCCCTGGCTCCACCAGGGCTGGGACCATCCGTGACGGACTCAGGGGCACTGCGGCAGCTGCTGGCGGACGGTGGCTCTGGTCTCCACGCGGTGGCAGTTTGGCGAGCACACAGGGTGCTGAGAGTCTGAAATCGGCTGTGGCATCACTCTGCCTGCCCCTGCCCTGGGTCTTGTCCCCCTTGGCCAAGCGCTCCCACGGTGGTTGCCCTGTCCTGCCACCGGCACCGAGGGCCAGCCCAGCTTTCCGTGCAGATCCCGGTAGTTCCTGGAGCAGCCGGAGCCACAGGCACCATGGGGAGGGTGAGGGCTGTCCCCAGGGCCCCCCAGCCGGCTTGGGTGTCCGGAGCACAGCGATGGGAGCCCAGGAAGGGGGAATGAATCATTACTTGTGGAGGCACCCGTCTCCTTCACCTCAAGGGTCCCCTGACCAAGCAATAAGTAGGAGGAATTTTAATTCTTTTTTCAATCCAAACAGAAAAGGTGCAGATATTTTTTCAGCCTCAGGTGTCCTGAAACTGATTCCCATGCATTGACATAAGTCGTACCGAAACAGCTGGTTTTTAAATCAACTTTTTACGCTACAGTGTTCCTTTTCAAAAGCTTTGCAAGGAGAGATGCTTCACTGACAAGGACACGCTCTGAAAAGCCTTCGTTTAAAAGACTGATGTATTTCTGAAAATGTCTTAAATTATTTCGTGGCTTCTCCACGTGCCCAGTGAAGGGTGTGAAGTGAATCCTAAAGCAGATGTGCCCAAGCCAGGGCCAAGGGCTGCGCGTTGGGTTTCGCTTGCTGCATCAGGCTCAGTGTTCTGCTGCTCCCGGGGGCTGCAGTTCCTCTGCAGAGTAAAACACCCATGTGTATATTTGTACATATAGATATATATACGATCTTACCGATGGAGAGAGAGATTCAATACGGGATTTCAATCAACTCCTTCAGAAAATATTTTAATAAAGATGATTTCTGAAAGAACAAAAGCACCTCTGCTTCGGTGTGGCTGTTCTCCTGACGGGACAGGACGGCACGTTCCCTGGCTGACCACAGGAAGAGCTTCCCACCTCGGCACCCACCCGATTGCAGCAGGGGCAGGCGGCGTCTGAGGGAGGGGGTAATGCTGGGGTGGGAGAGAAGACTGGAGGCAGCCGAGCGCAGCAGGTAAAGACCAGCCAGGAGCTGAAATGGGGGAGGCCCGGTTTTCCCTCGAGTCCAGAGCCACTTCTGCTGGTGCAGCTCTGCTGCTTGCTTCTTTTTGCTTTTTTTTCCCTCTGTTTCCTCAGGCTAAACTGCGTTTTTAAACTTCCATCACTACGAATTGAGACATTCTGATACATCCCTAAATGGTTTGACTTCAGCTGCTGTTATATGGCAGCCTCAGACCTCTCTGTGTACAGAGACGTGATGGTCCCGTCTTTCCACTGGACCGTCACTTCTCCTGATCTCTGTTCCTGGGGCACCAGCTCCTCCTTTCGCGGTTCGGCCGGGCTGTGTTCCTGCACAGCCATCAGGGCTTGCTTGGCTTCCAGCTCCGCCTGCTGCGCCGTTTGCACTGCTTCTTCATACAGGTGGAGCTTCCTTTTCCTGCAGGGAAGGCACAGAAAAGGCAACACAAGAGTGAAGCAGCGAGCCCAGCTCACAGCGGGGGGCAAGTATCTCCCCCCTGGTGATGGTTATATCCAACTCTTCACACCCTGGCCCTGGGAACACACGAGCTGCTACGGGGCAAACCCCGCCAGCTGCGCCGTGTCACCTAAGTGAGCTGAAGCGTTTGAGCACACGCAGCCACAGCGTTTGCTCCTGGCGAACACATGACGTCGCCCAACGCGGGGCAGTAACACCCGGCAAGCCGTCGTCCAAACAAGAGCACGGCAGACTTGTAACATCAGCTCTTTTTCTCTTATTTTAAGATGAAAGTGCTGGCCCAGATGTGAGTTTTCTTGCTGTAGAAAACAGCAAGTGGTTCCTCAGCTGCAGGGTGGTTGTGCAGCAGTGCAGCCCAGGGAAAGCAGATGGGGAAAGGCCGGGGAGTCCTGCTCCAGAGCCCCTGTACTTGTGGGACAGCACCTCCCAGCACACACGTAATGTCACTTCCCTCCCAACAGCCCTGTTTTGTCTCCTGAGGGCAGGGCTGGGCAGAGCTGTTGCAGACCTTGGTGAGGATCCAGGGCCCGGAGAAGTGAAGTGGCTCATCCAGGAGGAGAGCAGGGAGCCAGGCAAGGTTTTACATGGTTCAAAGGGAGTTTGTCTTCGCTCTTGTCTCCGTCACTCAGGGCTTGGTCCTGCCCTGTGTCCGAGCATGCTGCCCTGCTCTGCCAACCCCCCAGGTCTGTCTGCCTGGGCGGGGGGGGGGTGTCAGCGCACCAGCACACACCAAAAGACACCCAGATTTTCCTGACTCACCTGTTTCGCACAACGTTAACGGCCAGAAGGAGAAGACCCAAAATCATGGCCATGAAGGAAAGCGCAAGGACGGTGTAATTCCACGTTGATGCTGGGAGAAAGCACAGAGGCAGCGTTAACATGCACAGAAGTGTGAGGTGCGGAGCTCAACCAGGCATTTGCTCAGAGCGCCGTGGTGTGGCTACAGCATGAGGGCAGAGGCTCTGGTGTCATGCTCAGCACCAAAAGCAGAGCCCCCAGGTCATATTTTTGGGGATAACCTCAGGTGACTCCCCCTCCCCAGGCAGGTGGCTTACACAACTGCTTTCTGCCGCTCGCAGCTCCCCGCCCTGGGCTCTGTCTCTCTCACGCTGACCACGTCAGCCACCCACGGCTTTTCAACCCGGCCTGAGAGCCGAGGGCGGCTGTGCCTGAGGGTGGGAGCAAGGCTGAGAGCTGCAGCATCCCACCATGACCACCCCTAGAAGAGCCCCTCCACTCTGCAGCCTTTCTCACCACCGCCAAGGTTTTGCCTTCCCACACCAGCTGGCGTGTGCAGCACAGAGGGCAGCGAACGCTCTGTCCTTCATCTTTGTGGCTTTGAAGTCGAGCCTCGGGGCGCTGCTCATATGAATCTGCTCCCTCCACCCTGCCAAAATCACTGGTCATCCCAGACCTTTGCTCTCTTGGCAGGCTATGCCTGGAAAGGGGCTGAACCCCTCTCTGTGAGGAGACACTACCTCAGCAAAGCCTCATTGCCTGTCTTCACCCATCACCTGCTTCTTCTGAAGGTGAGATTGAGGGTTTATGTATCTGGGGTAAATCACCTCCTCAGGTAATTCCCTGGGGCATCTCCATTAGGCAGGAGGGTTAACAACCAAGGATTGTGTATCTCTATTTCAGCTCTCAATCCAGGAATGTCAATGGGACTTACGGTCTTCTCTGCGGAAGAACCAGAGCAGCTCCTCCAGCTCTTCTTGATCTATACCCAGCGCAAGAGTCATGTTGCCTGCTGTGTGGTCATACACGTGTGTGCTGGCAAGGGCTGCAAGGAAGTACCTGTCTTGCTCTGCCTTGGCTGTGGAGGAAAAGAGCACAAAGATGCAGTGGTTGCTCGCTGCAGCGCTTCAGGCTAGAAATGTCCGTCCCCTGAGCTCTCAGGGCTGCCCAGCGCGTCTCTCCAAGCAGGCAGAGCGCAGCCCTGAGGACACAGCCCTGTCTCATCCACCGAGAAGCGGAGAGCATTGCTAGCTCACGCTGCAGATCCCACTATGGTGGGGCACCCAGGGTTGGAAAGACCCCAGGACACTGACTGTGCCTTTCCACATTGCCCAGCAGCATGCGTGCGTGTGCTACTGGTCCCCGTGTGTGCAGCACTTACCTGCTTTCTCCTCACACACGCTCCTGTCTGCAAGATCTTGCCATTGGGCCTTGAGGCCTCTCACGTTATTGAGAGTGACTTCTCTCCTGTTTGCCACCAGGTAGCCCTGGCTGCTGCCCAGAGGAGAGAGCAGTGAACTCGAGCAGTCCCAGCTGACGTAGCCCATGCTGCTGCAGAGACTGGTCTGCACTCTGTCGGCCCCCAGCACGGAGAGGCAGCTCTGTGTGCCATGATTCATCAAAGAGTCGCCTTGCCAAGACCAGTCCTGGAAATCCGACTCTGGATTACACTCCTCCAGCAATAAATTCCCATTCATCGGGCTGGCTTGTAAACACAGCTTGACTTTAGCATTTTTCATCAGAAAAGCTTCAGTGTCTGCAAAGAAACCACTGTTATGAGTGTAGCCACCCCCTAAGCACTGGACATACATGCACACACAGTGTATAGGGTAGACGGGAATAACACCCAGTTCTTGATCTGGGAAAGCAGCATAGGGCAAAAAGCATTCAGGAGGCAAACTGCTTCCAGTCCAGCTCCTCTCTGCCAGGGCTGCTGGGCTCAGAGCTGAGCTTTCCCTAACCCACGCTCCTCAGCAAACATGGCTCCGGCACGTCCTTTTGGGTGGGTCCTGGGAAGCCCAGCTAGACCTGCCCTTGTGCCTAGTGCTGAGCTCTGAAGCTCTATCTGTAGTTGTTCCCCAGAGACGAGATGATGATAAGCTCCTCTCCTGGACTTGAGCTCTGCTAGGCCCCTTGGGGTGCCGGCTGGTGCCAGCCCCCAGCGCTGCGCAGCCTGGCCCACGCTTAGCCCCCTCCTGCCACTCTTGGGAGGTGGGAAGCTGCTCTCCTGGGTTGTTCCAAGAAGCAGAGGAGGCTCAGACCCTTTGGTGAGCCTCATCGCTAGCTTCTGCTTTCCCTCTGGGGACAGGCACCCTGATGTCCCGCTCTAGCTGGATGAGCTTGGAACTGTCTCCAACGTCTCTGTTTCTGGGGAACCAGAGAGGCAAGGGTTTGGGGCTCAGATTTTTCCAGTTTGGCTTTCTAACCTTAAAGTGTCAGCTCAAACACCCCTCTGCACAGCAGAGGTGCAGCAAGTCCCAACGGACATTCATATTGGATTTAAAGAATCAAATCTCCATGAGTCAAGCATCTTCCTTGGTGTCAGAGACTGCAACAGGGCTGTGGTCGTAACTTTGTCCACGATTAAGCCAGGCTGCTGCTGGTGTATACTGAGGAAAATGGGCCCATGGGGTGGAAGAAACCCTATTTCCATAAAGTTAAGGTCTTTAATGCATGCCTTTGCCATAATACTATCTATATGTGTTTGCCCTCGGCCAGTGAGGAGTTCATAAGGTCATTAAGGTCATACAACAATGCTGGAAACTCCTGCACGGGTACACCCAGCTCCTGTGAACCTGCCCTGCGGACAATGTCTTGCTGTAACCCCTGCTGAGCCTGGTGTGGGTGAGGGCCTGTGAGGAGATACAGCTTCAGCACGTGTGACCTACTTCACCCACATCATTATCCTCTAAGCCAAGACTCTACCTTGCAGCAGGAAGAATGGGATTATCCAGAAGAACATCATCTTTGCCTGTGCAGCTGGGATGGATCACGCCTTCGCTAGTGTTTCTTCAGTGCACGGGTGCCTGAGGAAGAGAGAGAGATGAGAGGTGAGGGGTAACCTCCAAATGTCCCCTGCTAGCTCCCACTGTACAGGGCCACTGGTTTTATTGGTGGGAACCCTGAAAGTTACACAAGTTATTACTCAGGGACTGCAGAGAGCAGGCCAGCATGTTTCCCCTCTGGTGTCTACAGCAGATGAAAGGAGACAAAACCACAAGGAGCAGTGACGATCTTTTAAACACCCCTGTGTCAAGCTGATTCCCCACTCTGTTCCAGCTCTCTGTTCCAAGGGGGGACCTGGTGCACCCCTGCAGCTGTATCATCTGTTTTTTTCTGTGAACGTTGAGTCTGAGCTGCCAGGACAAGCTGCAGACATCCTGGGAGCCACCGAGGTGACAGCAGGGTGGGTCCAGCACAGGGTCTGCTGCCTGGGGTTGGACTCCCTGCCTAGCTGACCCCATGCAGATGCGAGCTCAGCTGCTGCGAGCCAGCCCCTCTCCAACTAACCTCGCTGCTTCCCTCCTTGCTGCCCTGCCGCAGTCCTTACAGAATACAGGCGTTGTGGACAGCGACTACCTGCTGCCAGCCCATGGATGGCAGGATAAAGGTGTGGAGCTGAGGAAGCGGAGGGCTCAGCTCCAAGAGGAAGAAAAGCCAGCTTGCCATTGAGACAAAGGTATATCCCATCCCTCAGGGAAGGAGAAAGCTCCTCCTTAACCTTTAGTCCCTCATTTTTCAGTGGCATCAATCCAGCTTTTATGGCTGCTGGTCCAACTCAGCTCTTCAGCCTCCTCTGGAGGGACTTGACTGGAGCAGAGGGTTCCCGTCTGTCCACTGTGGCTGAGTTTGAGATGGTTCAGTGGCTCTCCCCAGCCCACTGCTCACTGACGTCATCTAAAGTGTCACCCACTCGCAGGTGAATGACACCACCACCACACGCGTCCCTCAGACACGCTGACCCCACAGGCCATTAATTATTACATGAACACTTAGACTTTTACAACAGTCTGATATTCTCAACTTTTACCCACCCTTGTAGTGTGGCCTGGCACTGTCTGAAACTGTTCCCTGGGAATTGCTCATGAGCACGTTCCACCATGCCAGGCGTGTCAATAACGCTGCTGCTGACTCCTCCGGGAAGTATTTGTCCTGTCGGTTATAGACCTAATGATTGCTACTATTTTCCCCCCCTTCTCAATGTCTTCACAATTCAAAGTTCACATTTTATAGCCAACCAGGCATGCAGGCTTGCTCCCTGCTGCCAGAAAACCACCTCTTAGCAATTCTTTGAGGACAGGACTCTCAAACACATGGTCCACTTTGTATTTCAAAAAATAGGGGTAAAGCTGCTCCCTGCAGTTAGGTATGCCAATTACCTTACCGTCCAGGTAACCTTCAGCTTATTCATAGGAATCACTCCTCAGAAAGGAGGAAATAGTCTTGGTGCCAATGAAATCAAGTTACAAACCTGTTACACCCTAATAAGAAGTGCCACCTGAATGTGTTAAATCTTGCTGTGCAAGGTTTCTGTCTAAGCATTTGCTCGACCATGTTGCTGATTTTCTCCTAACGTGTTTCATAACTTGTGGACCACCTCCTGGCATCCGCACTAAAGCTGCCACGCACAGCAGGGATGCTCAGAAAGCTGCTAAAAGTATTTCACTACTTCATAAAGTCTTCAGCATCACCAAATCTTTCCCAGACACAGGAGGCTGGAACCTCTCAGGTACAACACAGTAGCAGAATAGATATTTATCATGTGTTAGCAGAAAATTTACGTAAAAGACTTTAAGGGAAAGCCCTGTTATTTTAAAGATGTTTTACATCTACATTGAGCTGACCAGACTAGTTTGGAAGTTTTATTCCTCAAAGCTACAAAGCAAAGTGTTCTCAGGCCAGTATATCTACCCCAGCGGAGAGCCCGAGCAGGAGCCAGAACCCTGCCTGCACCATCAGTTTTCCCGGTAAGGAAACAGTGAGTCTCACAATGGGGCTGGACACGCTCTGGAGAGTCTGGATCTTTCAGCCTGAAAGAGAGATTTTTAAAGTCACCTCCTCCAGCTTCCCCTGCAGAGCTGCTCTGCCCCGCTGCCCACGTCCCAGTGTGGGTGAGCACTGCTGAGAGAGCGGGGGTGATGTCCTCACTGTAGCTCCCTTGCCCACACAGCTCAGCAGCCACTCTGGCTGCTGTTGGATGGGGATGAGCCCTCAGGTCCAGGCCTTTGACAACTCTAAGCTGGGGACTTTGGTCTCCCAGCCCTCTGAAGACACCCAAGAAAGACCCTTCTGAGGTTGCTTCCCAGCTTGGGTACGATGCAGGAAGCTCAAATGAAAGGAAACTCACACATTTCATGCTTGTATGGAAGGAGGAAAGAACAAAGAGGGCAGCACCCCTCAAGGAAATATTTCACCTGTGTTATTTTGAGTTTATATTTACACTTGGACAATTTTATAATTTCTTTCTTATTGCAAATGGCATTTTCACATCAAAAGCTGCAAAATTCATACGCTGTGCAGACTTCAGGAACAGAGAGTCACTTGCCAATGCTTGTCCCAAATCCTCTTGTTCAAAATCAGGATCTGTGGACTTTGGTGGCATCCTATGAAATGTCAAGAAAGTACAAAAAATGGCAAGTGACTGCTTTTTCCTTTACATATTGATCCCAGCACTTCAAAGGTAAAATCCTTCCTCATGGTGGAATCCTTTGGGGATAAGGGACCCAGCACATGCCCAAGGCAGAGCCGAGCGATCGGTGCTCTAAAGGTTGGCGTAAGCCAGCGAGGGGCCTGTCAGGTGCAGGGACTCACACATCCCCAGCTGCACGGGGACTCTTTCCACAGGGCACAGCACGTGGTGCTGTGAAACCACCATGTGCTCTGTACGTTGGTTTTTATCAGGTTTAATACTCAAGGCTGCTTACCATGCCAGATGTTGCCCTCCCTCTGCAAATGAGAAGTCCAGAAATACTCACTATATTGATGTAAGTAAAGATGGGGGAAAAAAGTCTTCTGGAAAGACTGTCAAGTACAGCTTCTGTTAAGATGATAATGTCCCTCTGGACACTCTACTCACTACACACTATGGGGCAATGCACTTGTAACACCCCAGTCTTTGTAAAATAGTCTCCTCCTGTCATCCAGATTCTCTCTCTGGTGGTTATCTTATCTTAACTGATTGTGTTAAAATGCATCAGTTATTCCAAATACCTTATAAAAGTGGGATGCCCAGTCTTTGGTATTCGTGGAGGATATACAATGACACAACATGGAGCTACAAATGGATGGGTTGGTTTATAAAGGTACATTAAGGACTGAGTTCAACTAAAGAACATAAGAAGAATGTTTCCTATTTAACATAACGAAAGCAAGAAGGCAGTCTGTACTATTTTTTTAACCTTTGTAAAGTCAAAAGTTAAAGAGCAAATCTGAGTTTTACTAAATATTTTCCTTTGACTGCTTTCCAGGCTGTTTATGTGTAGGAGTTATCCCAGCCTGCTTCTCACTTGCCATTCAGTCTCTCCTTAAACTAGTTATGTAGCCTTCATTTAAAATTTCCAAGGATTCAAGCTTTCTAACTGAAATAAATAAATAAGCCTCTCTTTACAGATAGCTATAAATTAACTCACCAGCTAGTGCAGCAGGAATGTCCGTTAATCTCTGTTAACTCACCAGAAACACGCAGTTCCCAGCAGAGAGGAAGCTACATTTCTTCTTTAAGCCCTCCCGTCTAAAGACATCTCCCCCGAGCACCCGCCAGCGCCTTACGACGGCCACAGGGTTGCCTTCCTCCTGCTCTCGGTGTGCTGTGATTCATTCTGCTCCTGACTCATGTGTAAAGGCCAGTCCAACAGGTGAGGTTCACTCCAGCCCTTGAAGAAAACACACCTCTTTAGTGGGTCCGTTTAAAGCACGAGGTGAATGACCTTTTCCCAAAGAATGCACCGTAGGAACTTCCCGCTTATTTGCTCAAGCGATTGGCACAACCAGTATTAAAAGAGCACGCTGAGTAGAATGAAACTCAGTAATAAGTTACCCCGGGGTCAAAATAAATGATAACGTTCACTCTGCCTGACTCAGTCCTCACTGCATAAAGGAAGTATGTCCTGATAAAGCAGATATTAGCCCTCTTCTTATTTTTTTTTTTTAGTGAATGGTCATTCTCAGAGCATCTTACAACAGCGACTGACTTTGCAAGCAAAACACAAAGCGCACATCCGCGGTTTTGCCATCCCTGTTCCACAGGCAGCGGCAAGCACCGGCTCAGCCCACAGCCTGCTAAAAGGCTCCGCAGCCTCACGAGGCTGATGTGCTGTCTTTTTGTGCCAGCCCCGTCGGGGAAGGAGGATTCCTCCTGCCTGAACTACCTGATCCATGGATGGAGGTGCATACTAGGTACTTCTCAGTGGTGGGCTTGGAGCACACAGCCAGCACTGGTTAGCTGAAGCTTAATGGGAGATGGAGGCAGTATCCTTCTGTTGGTCCTGTTCTCAGTGTTTGCCAGTGTGAAACAAAGTGGTTTTGGCTTTGAAGCCGTGTTCCAGTGCGATTCATCCTTTGAATCCCATCTCACGTTCAATTCAGAGCTTCCTCTGGCTGCCCCTGTGAAATCTCACCCAGCAGGCACGCACACCCCCCAAGCAGAGATGTTTTCCTGCTCGCTGCCAGCCTGGCAGCTATCAGATGGGAGCTCTCACTCAGAAATGCATGCTCTGGGAAACAAGAGCTCTTCTCTTCTGGGGGAAGCAGGCCGAGCTAGGACATCACACCACGCTGTAAATCATGCCGTCTTTCCTCCTCCTTTCACGTTGGATCATTTAAAAAGCGCCATCACACTAGGGAACGCCTTTCTACAGTGTCCTTGTGACCCTTCCATCGCCAGGGAAGGGGTACAGTGACAGGCCAGCAAGTGGTCTCACAAGCTACACAACCAAATCCTCTGGCTCACTGCCTCTGAGGAAGGCTCAGGGAAAATGCCTGTGCCCTGTAGTGCAATCTCTGAGCAGAGGGATGAGATGTCAGCCATGGTGAAGAGGTGACTGTAACAGGAGGAGGGTGACTGTGAAGCCCCAGAAGGTCCCTTCTCATCTCAGTTCCCTACATGGCTTGTTTTATATATCTACATTTTAACTAAATAAAAAATAATTTCCCCAACTGCTGTGTGGAAGCTGGGCGTGACGGTATAATCCACATCTCCCTCAACTGAAACCTCTGAAATCAGGTGGAGAAACCCGGTCATGGGAGACAAGAGCACCTGCAGCCCCTGGGGAGGCACGGGCAGCTCTGCAGCTCCGCAGCCGCCCTTTGGGTCCCATCCTGCCTTTGGGCTGTTTGCAGAAGAGGTGTCTGACAGCTCCTCCCGTTTGGGAAAGACCCCCAAAGCCCTGCTGCACCCCTTCCGAGTCCAGCGTCCCATAGCCAGTGGTGAAGTGACGGGCTGCCTCCGCTCGCCTGCCCGGGGTGGAGTGGTGTGGGTCAGGGACAAGCCTTAGCGCACCAGCACAGCAGTTCCCATTTCACCCCTGATACTCCCCAAAAAACAGTGTCAGGATGCAGGTAGGTGGCCAAGATGCCTTTAGGACTCAATGTGATGTACACAGAAAAAAACCCCAGTTTCCCACTGGTTAGAGTTGGCCTTGCAACCAGAAATCCTCTCCTTCTCCAGCACGAACGTGCTCAGGAGCAACTTCTTCAGCAACGGCTGTGAGTGTTTTATTTCATATTTCCCTTAACAACCCTGGCACTCTTTAACAGGAGATATCTTTTTACGTCTTGGAGATGCTTCCAATGTCTTTGGCTAGAAAGCAAAGTGGAGATAGGAGCTGATTTGTGTTCTGCTTCCTCCTTGGATTCGTCTTCACTACTCTTAGGAAGAACTGGCCTGACCTTGGCATTCTAATTTTGCTTATCTTTTTTGATCCCTTCTGTGTCTTTGACCCGAAATGCCTGGTTACAGAATAACTAAACATTCAGAGTTTGGGTGTTTTTTTTTTTTTTTTCTCCACGTACAAAAGCAGAATTCAAACGCAGCAGGAAAGCAAGATTCAAAGTAAGATTCAAAGCAAGATTCACGAGCTTTTTTTTTTCCTGTGAAACAATCAGATTGTTGCTTTCATTCTGTTGGAAAAATTTACATCAAAACAAATCTTCAGTTAAAATTCATGTACACTGCGTCCAAGGCATGCTACTAAATAATAGCCATAATCTGCTTGAACCGTACAGTTGTATCAGAGCCGAGGATGAATACTTGGGAGCACACATACTGGAGGGAATCTAAGCCCACTTCACAAACTCACTGCAAACGAAACATTAATTACTTCGTGCGTAAGTCTGGCAAAAACTCAGCACGGCGTTTCAGCATTTCCAGGAGCCTTAACTCCTGCCAGAACTGAGAAGTCCCCCGAGGAGCAGCAGGTGAAGCTCTGCACACAGCGCCGAAGCGCCGCTGACGCCTTCAATGCCTCCCATGCCGGGATCCGACACCTTGAAATTAACCCTGAGCAGCAGCTGGATGCCGGGTTTGAATGGCCAAGTTTTGGGTGGTATTTGGGCCTTCCAGACACGCCTCGCAACCCCCTGGCCTTTCTGAAGTGCTGGTGATAAACCCAAGGTTTCACCCAAAACCTCAGCGAGCTGATATTCGCAGGCACAGCACAGGACGTCTCCTTCCAGCCTGCCTTCCAGCAATCGCGCTGTCTGTTTCGGGAAACTCCGAGTATTTTTCAGCATCCGAGATATTATGTGGTCAAATTTTTTCAGCCTCTGCTATAAGCGGTCCCATCACACGCCGTGTGGAGCACTGCTTCCCCTCTTCCGGGGCCTGATACCCGTAAGTGCCTGTAACCGCTTGGTTACCGCGCAATGACTAATTGTTCCCTGTTCACCAGCTCCACACTATTTATAAGACAGACTGCTCGCCTGCCCTTCTTCCCTCATCCGCTTTCCCAAATGAACTATGTTGTTTGCTTTAATCTCTCCTCAAGCAGAGGCCATTCCTTCGTCCTTGCTACCCTCGGGTTTTTATTTTTGCACTTTATCATCTCTGCACCCTGAGATGAGGTGGCTGGAATTGAAGGGTGTCCTGCATGCGACTAAACCGAGGATTTTCGTGGGGCTCCCCAAGTAACAGCAAATTTTGTCCTGGAGCAACCAATTTTTTTTCTCAGCTAAGAAATTACCTCAGTACTTGGTAGCGCATTCTCCTTTCCTTGGGGTGCAGGAATGTAAGCACCTCAGGGTGGCCTGACTCTTTTTTTTTTTTAACCTACAACAGCACTTTTTCATCAGTTTTCCTTTGTTTCTACCACTGGAGGTGGAGGCATCTTCCATGTCTGAGAGAAGCCCTAACGATGGGCAAAATAGATGTGAAAAAGGGAATGAATATGCACAGCGCTGCTTAGCACAGCACAAACTTGCGCTTTCCTTAGTGATCCTTCCCTCATGAATCCGTCTGACACAAATTCTGTCACCCCCTTTCCAAGTAATTTACATGTTTTCACTAGCATACAGGAAATGTTTCCAGATTCTCACATGCCATGTTTTAGAAATTCCTAGTGTCAAATGCTGTAGCATATACTGTGACTTAGATGTGTAAGGAATTTGCGTATGTAATGTACATTAAACCCTCTTCCCACGGGGGAAAAGCGTGTTCTTAGAACGGTGAAATATTTTCATTCTTATGTTATGGGAGAAGACAGCTTGCAAAGCTGTTGTTCTGACCCCAGTTTACAAGAAAACATTCTTTAAATTATCATCAGTGTTAAAACAAAGCTGCCCATAGAGGCAAACATTGAAATTAGCTTCTCACACGCTTCGCTGGAGCCAGCAGAAAACCAGTGGCCGCGGTGTCAACACCCCCTTTCGTCCCTGACATTTTTCCGCCTTATCTTTGCACCGAGGCACAGCGGCCAATTCACGGTCATGAGGGCCGGGCTGACGGGCCCAGCGCCACGGCAAACGCCCGCTCGGGCAGCACCGACGCTGCGGAGGGACAGAAGCCAGGGCCGGACGCCGCGAAGCGAGGCCTGGCTCCGCTCCCCGAGACCACCCGCCTTTCCCCCCGCCGTGGATGCCACCACCTCGGGCCCGCGAAGCGCTACCCGCGGGGAACGCGCTGCCCCAAGCGCTTCTCGGCCCCTCAGGAACCGCTGACCGGAGCCCGCCCTGCCCCGGCCCCCCCGCCCCAAAATGGCGGCGCCTCCCCCTCAGCCCGAGGGGTCCCGCCCCAGCGGCGGGCTGCGCGCGCGCCTGCGTGCGTCATCGCCCGGCGCCGGAAGCGCCGCGATGCGGGGCAGGTTGCTGCGCGCCTGGCGCGAGGGGGTGAAGGCGGCGCGCGGGGCGGCGGGGCGGGCGGGGGCGCCGCCATGGCGGGTCCTCTTCTTCGGCACCGACCGCTTCGCCGTCAGCACCCTGCGAGCGCTGGAGGCGGCCAGGTACCGCCCGCTGCCTGGGGGGGGGCGAGAGAGGGCCGGGGAGGGCCGGCGGCTGGGGGAGGGCCGGCGGCTGAGGGGGGGCCGGCGGCTGAGGGGGGGCCGGCGGCTGAGGGGGGGCCGGCGGCTGAGGGGGGGCCGGCGGCTGAGGGGGGGCCGGCAGGGAGTGCGGAGGGAGGGGCTGAGCACCGGGGGGCGGGAAATGGGGTCGGTGATAGGTTTGAGGGGCCTCTGGGAGATGAGCTGGGTTCGGGGTGGGGCAAGGACCGTGGGTTGGGCAGAGGTTGTTAGGGAAGCCGGGAGGAGGAGGAGGGACCTTAGGGTGGGACAGGGGCCACGGCGTCCCGAGTGGGTCGATGGAGAGGGGTCAGGGAGGGGGTCAGGACTTGGAGGGGGCCCTGAGATTGAAAGGGGGAAGCCAGGGGTGGCGGTGGGGTGGTAGGTTTGGGAAGCTGGGGTCGGGGAAGGGAGGCTGGGGACCAGGTAGGGGAGAGGAGTTGGAGGTGATGAAGAAGGGCACAGGGGCACAGTGAGGGGTGGAGGTGACCTGGTCTTCGCCTCTCCTTGGCTCTGCCTGCCTGAGGCCTTCAGTGTCCTGTCCGCCCCAGGGAGCCCGGTGAGGACTCGCTCGTGTCCAGGCTGGAGGTGGTGACGCTGCCCTCCCGCCTGCCTGGGGACCTGCCCGTGAGGAGCTGTGCCCGGGAGCTCCAGCTGCCTGTTCACGAATGGCCGCACACAGGACCCGCGGGGCAGTTTGATGTGGGTGTGGTGGCGTCATTTGGACGTCTCCTAAGCGAGGACCTCATTCTGCAGTTCCCGTAGTAAGTGAGTGCTGCTTCGTTAGCAAAGCTAGGCTGATTTTAAGTCAGTACCTGTGCCCTGTAGCTGGTGAGGTCAGCTTCTTTTCTGGGTTCATCTGCTTGGCCTGAGCCCTACTTCTGTCATTGTGAGGTTCACTGTTGTTCTTCTAACACGTTGCTGTAGATCAATGCAAATGCTCAGCATAATGTGTTTACCATTATTCTTCTCATCTCCCTTTCTGTGTTCACTGAGAAGCTGAAAGTTATATAGTGTCAGTTTTCCTTTAAATATATATTAAACCCAGTAACGCTTCAGAAGGTCTGAGGAGTTAATTCTTAAAGCAGTTTCAGTGTAATAAATGTTGCACCCCCATTTACACACGGGTTCAGCTTCAGGTACTGTTGCTGTTCTAACTCTAAAATATTCCCATTCAGTGGCGTGCTGAATGTCCATCCCAGCTGTCTCCCACGATGGCGTGGTCCTGCACCAATATTCCACACAGTGCTCCACGGTGATAAAGTGACTGGGGTGACGATTATGGAAATAAGACCAAAAAGGTAGGTTAGATGTACTTCCCAAAACAACTCTCTGCTTCTGTTGCCTCTCAGAACTTTAAATGATCACCGCTTAATCATCATTCAAATCATGCTATGTAATCACTATGTTTTCTAATATGTGTGTGTTTAATATTAAAAGTGAAAACACTTAGAAACTTTCATCTGACCATGTGAGACTTGCCACAAATACTGTGTTTTAGTGAGTACCTAATTTGTACTCCAGACTCTAGGCTTCTTCCCTAATTTGTAGCATTATTACAGGGAGCAGGCAGAGAACAGTCACAGCTCGATGGATAGGCTTGGTTTGACACCACAGAAAAGGTCTGGTTTTCACACTTCAGAGTCGCCTGTCACCTCCTGTAGGTGAAACAGAGGACAAGCAATTGCCTGTTGAGGCGTGAGAGAGAGATTATATGTCTTAGTTTCAGCAGAAGCGGCAGCTTAAAACATCTTGTCATCGTTATCTTTTCTTTCTTAGATGCTTGTCTGATAATAGATCTCAGGAGATGCAAAACACATTTCTTCTGAGTACTTCAGGTTGTTTCTCCTGAGATCTTACGCTTCTGAGCTGTAAATTGTGCGTTCATATCAACCTCTGCTCGCTGAGGTGAATCTTGCTTGCCAAGATACAACTGATACTCTTTTCCCTGTGTTGTCATGTGAGCTAAATGTTATTTGATAACGTGTGAAAAATAAAACTTTAGAGGAAAAAAGGGGTAATTAGCGGCTGAGTTGGTATGTTGAATGTAGGCTTTTGAACTGCTGATTGAGTTACAGCTTCTCCTCCAGTATGTTTGTATGTTTTCTGCCTTACAGGTTCGACGTCGGCCCGATTATTAAGCAGGAGGAGTTTGCTGTTCCTCCCCGCTGCACTGCAAAGGAGCTGGAAGTGATGTTATCGGAGATGGGTGCAAACATGGTACAGTCATGCAAGCTCCTGTCACTTCTGCTTAGAGCCTTGCTTTTACCCTGTGTAAACAGAATTCTTTTACATCTTGTTCTGAGTTGACTGCAGCTGTTAAGAGGAGAGTGATCTTTGTGTCTGTGAGCGCTTTGCCTTGCTGAGGGGAAAACTGAGGGGTATGTGATAAGCTGTCGGTGTTGGTCCTGTGTGTTGCTGTTCTGGTTCTATTCAGTGAAGATCTCGAGTGCTTTGTATGGGAACACTGCAGTTCCTTCTCTCACTGAAGAGAATATCTGCTTTTTCCTCTTAATAATCAGCTTTTGTCCTGTTCTAGGATTAATATCAGGGGGGAGAGCATCCATAAAAGAATCCTTGTTTTTATTAATTTGTGTTTCAGTGGAAAGGATGCCTTCAGCGTGTTTATGTGTATGATACAAGTTTTCTGAATACACTGACCCAGTTTTCTAAAAGCTCACAAGAAAGTTTCACTGATGAAAAATGAAGAGCTGTATTTGTATGTCTTGGATTTACTGTTAATAAATATTCTCTACTTAGCTTTGCTGATGCTCTGTACAAAAATTCATTTTGCAGCTGATATCAGTTTTGAAAAACTTGCCTGAAAGTTTAAAAAATAAAAAAGAGCAACCAAAAGAAGGAGCAACGTTTGGTAGGTACACATCATTTTTAATACAACTTGTTCATTTTTTCCTTTTATCAGCGGGAAAGCGAAGTTTCTTCCTACTGTGCTGGGCTATAAGGTTTTTTTTTTTTTAGATACCTTTCTTAACATGGCCTCTTCACTGCCTGCTCTGGCTTAAAAATGTCATACAGAGGGAAAAAACGCTTCAGAATTCTTCTTTAGGCTTTACTTTGTTAATGTTTTTTTTCCTCCAGTTGCCTGTACGATATCAAAATCACTAATGATGTCACAAAATCTGAGTGAATTTATTCTTCATGGTTGTAATGCAGACAGCAGTATTACAGCTGTGCTTGTAGATAGATGTTATCAGTTTGCAGTGCAGCAGGTAAATAAGAGGACAACTGAGAATAAAGTATAAATAATCCAAATTGAGGTTTTCTTACAAAATCTCCAGTTGTTGTCTAAGGTACCTATGGCTAGGAGGTAAACCTGCCTTTGGCCAGGATACAGTCGGGTTTAAAATAGGATAAAATGGTACAGCTATTTGTTTGCAAAAAGATGCAAACCAAACGTGAAGTCATCTCATTTCTTTCCCTCCCCCAGCTCCTAAAATATCCATAGCTAAGAGCTGTATAAAATGGGAAGAGCAGACGGCTGCACAAATAATTCAGCTGCATCGTGCAATAGGAAGTGTGGTAAGAAAGTGGATTTTTTTTAACCCTTTGTTTGTCCTCTAGCATGTCTGAGCTTGGTGTAGGGATTTTAACTTAATATCTACGACTCAAGTTTAGTTATTTTAGCCTCTGAAACCTAGCATGTGTTTTCAACTCCCAGCTTAGTTTAGCGTTAGGGGTGGAATTAGCGTGGAGGAGAGTTTTCGTGAACTTGATCCCACGTGTGAAGTCAGCTCAGGGGTTTTGTATTGTTTCCTTAGCTCTGCGATTTCCACTGGTGCATTTGAGAGGGTTTCAGAACACTGCAACGACATCTTTGCATGGCAGCTACAGTAAACAGCTGTGGTAGCTAGTTGCCTAACTCGTTCCTGCACGTGCTGATGGGTTGCTTGTCAGTGGGATGAGGAAGAACAAGGAAAACTAGATATAATAAGGGAAGTCTCTTATCTGGACATGTACCTAAATTTCCCCCCTAATATTATCATCACAAGTATCTTGCATAAGAAAAAAACCTAGGCAGTTGTCTGGAAATTGTGAAAATATTCTCAATGTGTCGTCTGCTTGTGTTTCCAGTTTCCTTTGCAGACGCTCTGGAAGGGTACTGCTGTTAAACTTCGGGATTTTGTGGAAGTGGAGAATATCCCTGAGTTTGCTGGTATTTACTTTTCAATTAGTCTGTTCAGTTAGATTTTCCTGTCTTTTCAAACATTGACTAGGAGATCATCCACAATTGTACTGAACAATAGCTTGGAGTACTGCTTTCTGGAATTCCAGTAGAGCTAAGCCAGTCTCACGTGTGCTCAGAGTACAGTAAGTTTCTGTGCCCAAAGATGAGCGTAAGATGGGTTTTAAGGACATTCCTGCTTTGTGGTGATGTCGAGCAAGCAGCAGGTATAGTCCTGTGAATCCTGAGACTGGAGAATTTTAATCCTCTAATGAGTTAGGAGATCCTCTTCTAATGCCTTGGATTTCTTACAAGGAAAGCTCGCTCTGTACTATCACTTAAACCACTTTCTGTAGTAGCCTGTGAGTCTGAGCGTCTCGTGGGCCGAGCGGTGTGCCCAAGCCAGCGAGCCCTCTGGGCTTTAAAGCACACCCCTCGGCCCACGACACGCTCAGACTCACAGGCTACTACGTGCTTTAGAGAGACAGAAGTATTTCGAACTTTTTTTGTACTTGTTGGCATAAAAACGTGAGACAATCTTGCTTTGCTTTTAGATCAAATGTTAAATGACGGTGGGGCTGTTCCTGGTTCCCTGCTGTACCATAAAATGTCCCAAACGCTGATAGCTCGTTGCAAGGTAGGTTTTTCCCCTTTGTTTTGTATTCACTGCTCTAAAGATGAGGTTTTTAGTATTTGTGTGTTACATAACTTTTGTCTTAATTGTCCATTGTTATTCACTGAACTAATTTAGGTTAACATTGGTCTTTTTATTTGATACCTTGAACAACAGCTAATTTAACAAGCTTTTCACTTGCAACCGAGAGTTTGACTTACAATGTAAAGAAGTTGACATTAAATAAAATGTACTCTGTAAGCCAACCTAGTGAGAGCTAAAGATGATGTTAAACCACGGAAGAAGCTTACTGCCCTTGTCTTGGTTTTGATTTTAGGAAGGCTGGATTGGAATCAGAACGGTTGTGTTAAAGAAGCGGCTTACAGCAGTTGACTTCTACAACGGATATATGCACTCTTGGTTCCAGCAGAACCCAAGAACAGTTCATCAGGAATGCAGGTTTCAAACACTCAAACTTAGCCCAGCAAAAAAGACTCTGAAAGAGAGGAAAATATTGGCACAGGATATAAAACAATAGATGCGTTTTGAAATGTGGAAGAAGATGTCTGTAAGTTAATAGTAATATAAAATATTTCAGTGCCCGCCTGTAACATAGTTAAGGGCTTTCCTCCCGGAGTGTTTGATCTTAGTCATCTGCATCTTTTCATCGTAGGTTCCTGATGACACTCAGTTCTCTTTCCCCCATCAAGGAAGAGAATCTCTGTGAATGCTGAAGACAGTGAATAAATGCCTGTATCCACTGTTGAGCAATAAACTTATTTTTATACAACGCTTTCAATTTCTTTTTAAGGACTTATGGTATAATTTTATTCAAGCGTAGGTTGTGCTTAAAGTTACTTTAATCTGGAAATATTAAAATCCCTTGCTTCTCTGTGATTCAGAGGTCAGTATTCACTGGGACTCTTAGGTTGTCTAGTTTGATTTTCCTGCAGACCCTTAAACTACATTTGTGGCCCCACGTTGAGATGAATAACTTAAGCCTTAGCTGGGAGCATCTGGAGAATCTTTTCCTGTCCCTGGGTTTTCTTAGAGTCAACTACACTTAACACAGAACATCTCCTATTTTCTCGCTGACGTTTGGTGCCACATCTTTGTATGTAAACCCTGTACCTGGAGCTGTGTGCCGTTGGTCACAGGCCTCTGTCGGGTTTTCTGAGCAGCCTGATGTTCCGTCTGATCAGCCTGTGTGGTCATTGGCAGCTGCTTAATTTACCTCTGTCTTCTGCTTAGTCTCCTTGTGTAGTCTCAGTCTACAGGTGTCTACTTCCAGCGTGCTGGAATTCAGTTTCAATAAATCTTTGATTTAGAAAGGGAATAAACAACATATTCCTAATCTGTTCTAATCTGACATTTCCTCGTCCGGCTCTCTTAGGACTGTTGTGGTGTTTATTTGGACCTGTTGACTGCAAAGGCTGCAAATAGGAGGTACTGTGTGATGTCCTTGCGTGCCAGCTGATTGCTTTTGGTCAGCTGCAGGTGATGTGAGCACACTGCTTTGTTTCCTTTTAAAATCAAAAAAGAAAAATTTACTGCGTGTGTTTGCTTTTCAATACAGGGAACTTGTTTTAATCTCATTGATTCTGTTTCTAATCTGTGAACTTCATAAACTTGTCGTTCACCTTGTTCAGTAGATATTTTTCTGTGATATCTTCAGCTTTTCTGATCGATTTCTTACCTTTCCTATTTAATTGTATTGATTGACATCCCTTCCTTCTCCTTTTTGTTTTCATATCCTAGAATATATCCCACTTAACATTTGTGTGCCATCCATCTGGAAAATTTATGGTCTACCGCTGTAGTTTCTCTCTGATAAGAGAGATTTTTACCTGATGAGTTGTTGATCTAATCCAAGCTTTTCCTTGACCTGTGTTTGCTTAATGGCACATGTAAGGGTTAGGGCTAGGGTTAGGCCTGTGTAAGAAGGAGCATTTCATGTGGAGAACCCCCAAAATGATGACTTTTACTTTCTTGTCTTAGAAGTGATGTAGCACTGTGGGGATAACAGCAAAACAAAGACAAGCTGCATCTTAGGAGCTGCTCTAGTGTTATTTGCTCAATTTATTCCTGCTTTTTTCGGAATATTACTGAAGGGAAAGCAGAGCCACGGGAGCTTTGCAGACGTGGGGAGGTGCTGTTCTCTTAGCTTCGCGTTTACAGCATTATCACCGAAATTTTGGAAGCCTCAAAAGAAAAAAAAAAAAAACGGCAGTTCTGTAGGCTTGGTGTTACAATGGTTCTGCTTTCCTCGTGCTCGTCAGTAAATGCCAGCACGTGCTCTTCCACGTGTCCTTTTGGCTCTTCAGACTTTTCAACACGCTCGTGGCTTTTCAAGCGTTGTGCCTGAAACTTAAAGCCCGAGTCAGGTGTTGAATTCGTGGGGCTTATATCAAGGTGACAGGAACTTGATGTGCTTGAGTGTGACTCACTGAATGAAAGAAAGCAAGAAATCTAGAAAAGTGTGTTTTATCACATGGATTAAAATGTTTCTGAAGAAGCATCTGTTAAAGCAGATGCTGCAGTATTTTTCTTTAATTGCCATTGGTCCAACAATTAATCTGCCTCTGACAGGTTTTCCAGAGCACATGGTCCTCCAAGAAATCCAAGCCTATGAATCAGAGTCGAAAACTGGAAACAACAGCGAGGTGGAAGTCAGGCTCCTGCGGAGAATTCCTGTCATCACTGACTGCAGACTCAGTGGTGCAGTTTGTGCCGCAGAAGTTATAAAACCGGCAAGTTTGTTTCCAAGCAAATGATGTATTTTTGTGTTTTGCTCCCGTCTACTACTTGCAAGTAAAGGTTGTGAAGTCATTTTGCTTTTACTCTGGTCAGCCTACGAAAGGTTAGTTAGCACCTTATGGCAATAGAAGGGATGGTGGGTGAGGGGGTAAGTGGATTTTTTGTGGGTTTGTGGGGATGCTGGGTGGGTTTGAGGGTTTTCTGGGTTTTGTTACATCACTGGTCTCAGCTGTATGGCTGCTTGCCTTGTGTTTTTTCTGCTGGAGCTTCTGGGAATTTTTCGTGGGTTATTTTTAAAGAACACTCGTAGGCATCATTGGAATTCAAATATTCAATGTTTGCTGAGGACAAGAACATTTTCTCTAAAGCCCCTTTCCCATAGAGGGTGAGAGTTTTGACGCTAGTCAGCTGCATGGTAGGGGTCTGGCCTCAGGCATGGATCATATCAGAAGTTGAATTAGCAGAGAAATGAGCATACAAAAAGAACCCCACCCAAAAACCCACCGCCACAATTTATAGGTAAGCACAAGTGACAAAGAATTTTGGACTTAAGAGAAGCGAAGTATTTCAGTTATCTGTTAGCAAGGATGGATGAAACTTTTCTGATGTACAGATTCCCCAGGCACTGGAAAATGAATTGTGGTTCATTAGGACCTGAGCAAAATGAACGGTGAGATGTGACTCCTGCAGAAAAAATACAGTATCAAAAGTTCAGGCGATTTAAGGTTAAAAGATTTTGGGTGACTGAACTGTTAAATCAACTGCTTTGTTCCTAGGAATGACTTTTGGGGAAAACTCCTTGAAAGTTCTTTAACTTCTTTGCTTTATGGAATCTGCTTTGACATCACAAAGTTGGTAGCAAAGAACAACTCTGCCTCTATCCTTGGCACCTCCAGAATGACACAGAGCAAAGCAGTGGCCTTGCTGGGTGGCATTAATGCTGCCAGTTGGAATATCAGCTTCCAGCCAGCAGCGTCTGTGTTTGATGTTCCCACTGGGGAGAACCTGTAGGGCAATTGGTACGTCTCTGGCTGCGCCTCATGTGAGACCTATTGCTGTTAGTCACTGCTGGCAGGTGGTGATTTCAGTTCTAACTAAAGCATAAAGCAGCAGTGAAGAGTTTCCCTGCATCTTGGGGGAGTTTGAGGTGGCATGTGCTCTGAAACCCTGTAGATGGTGCTCGCTGCATCTCTTTTAGGGGAAAACCACGGTCAGCTGGACAGAAGATCGTGAAAATCTGGTACAGAACGTCTTCAGTTAGTTGTTTAATACCAAATAACGTCTAAATCATATTGTAGCCAGGATGCCTATACTTGTAACTTAATCTTTTGATCTGTGCAGAGTTTGCTTCTCAGAATTGCTTTCTGTGCAAGAGGTTATTGAAGATTAGACAGCTCTTTGTTGCTGAACAGGTAATGTCCTGGCTCTGAATATGCACAACTTTACCCCAGTTGTTTTATGGAGGAAAAGAGGGTAAGATTCATTTATTTTTTTACGGAGGAAATCTTTGGCATGCTATTTTTGGCATGGTAGAGAAGCTTTAAAGGGAATTGGTGTTCCCCAGGCAGCTGTTAGCCAAAATGCCTCTTTGGAAACTCTGCTTTCACCTAGCTCTGTAGGGATTTAACTCGGTAGGTAATGAAAATCTGATTGTTTTTGCAGAACAGACAAAACAAAAATGGGGCATTCACTGATGAGGTGTGGAACAGCATGTCAGGGCTGACCCTGGAACACGTTGTGATTCAATCCCCAGTACCACTGCTGAGGTCAAGTACAGCCACCCTAGCAATTGGAAAGTGATACTAGCAAAATAAAACAGCTGTCCTCCTCTTGGACGGGAGAGGGAAAGTAACAGAGGTATTCATAGACCCAGCGTCCGCTTCGGCTGGGTTTGAGATCACTGAAGCCAGATTACTGGTTGAACTGCAGAACGTTTGGGCACCAGCAGGGCTCTGGTGTTGGACAGGGGTGATTTCATCTTGGATTTCAAATAAATGTTAGAGGGAGTGATATTTCCTGGGATGCTGGTGACTCGCAGTTAGATGCCTCTGTTTCGTGATCTGAAACCTTACTACTCCCCCTGCTTCTTAGGAGTCCTCTTTATTCCTGTTTTCTGCTGAATAAATTACAAATAAACAAAAAGTGTAAGTGACTAATCGCAGGAGTACTTGAGTCTTTTTAAAAAGTTGATTGCAAATAATTTGGAGGTCGAGACTAGACAAGAATCTCTCTCCTTTTGTTTATCCTGACTGCTGATGGCCTGATAGCTTCTGGGAAGCAATATTTTCCTTTTCTTGAAAACAGGAGGAGGGATAGGTCACCAGATTTATCTGAGGGTTGGAAACTGAGTAACCTCAATGGAAGATGCTTTGCCGTTAGCCGCAAACCTGCTGACGTTTAGGGGCCAGGTCTCCTGCTTCAGCCCATTTCTCACGGTTGGTGGTCCGAAGGGTGATGCCAAGGGAGGAGCTGAGTCGCAGCCTTCCTGCATTCCTCCAGCTGATGCTCCCCTTTTGATATGTGGGAGCGTGTGTTAGTTGTTAAAACAAGGTTTCTGTCCTTGCAGAGAGGGCATTGCCGTACACTGACCGTAAACAGAAGCTGGAGGAGTCAGCCCTGATGTTGAACTGTGGCATAAAACTTGTGTGAGTGGTGGATGCCAGGACCTGCTGTAGCTTTTCTCCCATATAAACTTGCTTAACGTGTTTGGCATCGTGGCTCATGAGTAATGATGAAGTGTTAGGAACGAGGGGTGGTTGTTGGGCCAAGGTTGTTTTCTGTCGATAGTGCTTAAGCACCCCTGTTTGAAACCTCTCTGTCTTGCTCTGTATCCAATGTACCCTGCCAGCAACCTCCTCCGAGAGCTCAGGGACTCGGTGAGTGCAGAGATTAGTTTGTTCCTCCAAGTCAGAGTTAAGCTGCAGTGAGGGACAGATTGGGGAAACTTGGAGAGTTTCTTGCTGTTTCACGGGTAGGCAGAATTTCAGGCTGTAGGGCTGTGACCATTTCATTCCTGTTAAGCAAACGTTTCTCCCCAAAAGGAAGAGCCCTACATTCTGCTGTGTTTGGCTCTGGTGAGCCCACATGCAGCACAGGGATCAGATCCTGAGCCTGCTTTCATCCGTGTATCTCCTGAGTTGGTCTGTAGAAGTCATTTGTGTTACTTCACCCTCAAAGTGATGAAACGAAGTTCAGGATTTGGCTGGCTGGCCGCAGAGGAGGAGGGGAGCAGAGGGAAGAGACATTTCTCTGCGAGTCCGCAGCGCAAGCCAAGAGCTCTGTGGGAAGGTCCGAGCTCATGCTCCCCACTGGCTGCCTTGGCCCCGGCTCGCGCCAAGCCCTTGCAGCAGACTAGACACAAAAGAAAACACACAGAGTCTAAATTCATTGGTATGAAAAGGATGTGCCAGAGTATTCCACAGCGCTTCCTTTTCTGCTTGTCTTTGATAACTGTCAATTTGCATAAAAACATGGATTATCAAGGGGTTTTTTACCTTTTTAAGCCTAACAGCCTGCATAGGCACTCCGTCCTGCACAGCTCGGCGTTCAGTGCCTGGCATGCCCCGTGTCACACCTGAGAACCTATTCCGAAGCTTGCTAAACACTACTGAAAGATCCCCCGTGCCCTTGATGGGCTGTAGGTGAGCGTGTGTTTGAATTCCAGTTTTCATCCAGTAGCACTGCCCACCTTTTTGTGATCTCTCTCAGTGGAAATTTCAGCGTTGGAGGCTTTCTGGCTTTCCTGCACCCCTAAAATTGCCAGTGTTTGGGTGTGAACACAGGATGTCTGTGCTGGTGCGGTCTTCTACTCTGCTCTAGGAGTGGGGATCTGATAGGGCAACTCAAGAGGTCACTTGGAGATGGATCACTGTCTGACCCCTTCTGTGGCCATCTGTACCTTCAGCTAAGAGCAGCTTCTTGCCCAGCAGTGTCCTGCTCGCTGCTGCTGAATGTGGAGGGAAGCCTGTCTTCTCTCTCTCTCTGCCCCTCCTAGCCCTGCTCTACATTGCCTGGTTTTCCATCATCCGTGCTTTCAGGTTCCCAGCCTTCTTTTCCGCACATGGCGTCTCACTCTGGGAGACCTCCTGCTGCCTCCTTAGTTCATCCCTTGCCCAGACCTGCTGCTCCCCTTCTCCCAGCGCTGCTGCTGACTCTCCGCATCTCAAGCTGGGGACAGAGTCCCTGACTGCAGCACACTGTGGCCAAGCCCTGGACCTGGGGGAACATCAGCTCCCCACCAAACCCCTCACCCATACCCAGTATTAGTCTCACACAGATAAAGCTGTCACCCGTTTGTGAACAGAAAGGTGAAGTTTCACAGGTTACTCTTTGGCCAGTTCTACATGTGGTTTGTTTCCTTGGGCATTTCAAACACAAAAGCAACACAGCGTTGTCGAAGTTACAAAATTACTTTTTTTTATTAACCTATCCTATCATAGAGCATGGGTTTTCTTGTCAAATAATGCGAGAAGCGAGAGAAGACTGCACTTTTATCCGTGTGGAGCCTACAAATCTACATAGCTTCTTCGTGCTGTTGAGCGTGTGAGTTCTTAGAAATGCAGCTGCCGGTAGTTTAGCTTGAATACAGTCATTCTAAAACAAGCTAGAAATAAATAAAATACTTACATTTCAAGTACAAAACCTTGCAGTTGAATTCAGTATGAGGAAGTCAGTTTATTCCTTTTCATGTTACCAACTACTGTACAGGTACTTGGGCTGGCAAAGTCTGCAGGTGCAGAACAGAAGATGTGTTTTATGTACATGACTTAATTGAATCATGTGTTTAGTTGTCCCTTTAGGCTATCATGTGAAGCTGTTTAATGTCAGGCAGAAAGAAGATTTTTATGGATGCATTTAATAGGACAGGAACTCACTACCACTACTGGCCCACAACTTTTGCCTTATGTCTTTCCTTTCTGGTGTCGGAGAAAAAAAAAAAAAAGGGCATCTTAATTATGTCTCAAAAATAATGACACCTACCAGCTTTGAATTAGGTTATTAGCAGGTAGATGTTACGTTCAAATTATGTTGAATCGAGCGTAGGCAACTTTACTGAGGCTCCTATACAGCTCTAGTACGTGGGAGAACGTTGACCTCTCATCGGGATCCTGCCTTGGGTGGCTCGGCGGCTTGCCGGCTGCCTTCGGTACGCAGGGCTCTCCCCTGGCAGAACCAGTATGGACTGCTGGCCCGAGTTCCTCTGAGACTGGAAGATGCTTTGCTCCGCTGCGCTCCTCTCCGAACAGGTGAAAGTCAACCCAACGCCGATGTTGCTCTTCATCGTTCTGGAGGTGCCGTCAGACGTGCCGTCGAAACACCTGCCCAGGGCAATTTCCTTGGCGATCCTTGGGTCTTGGTCCGTGACGGTGTAGATGCCGTAGTTGTGTCCCAGCGGGTCGAGCGGAGCCAGCATCGTGTACTCGCTGGAGTCGTTGTTCGTCGCCATGGGGAGGTGGTTCACCAGGTACTCGTGGAGCATGCTGTTGACGCTCTCCCGGCGGCAGCTGCCTTGGGGGACCACTTTGACAAGCGTGCGGTCCACACGGTCTTGGTCGAAGAGCATGCCGCTGCACTTGAACTCCAGGCAGGCTGCCGACACGTCCGGCCGCTCGGGGTCACGAATGCTGCGGACGTCCCTGATGCCGTAGAGCTTGCCGATGGTACGCGGGTGCGTCCCACCCATGTTGCGAGATCTTACGTTCACCTCTTCGGGTCCGTTTATTTTTACTTTAATGTAGCAGGCCCTAAATTCCATGGGCTTGGGCCACCACGCCAGGTAGTCATCAGTCCAGCTCATGAGGTCATCTTCGCTGAAGGGAACGGTGTTGTAGTCGTACCGGTCTCCCTCTATCCTGTAAAACCTGAAGTGAGCGGCACTGTGTGGAGCTTCCTCGCATTCACTTAGGTTTTCATAGGCATAAATGGGGCCGTTGTTCTCTTCCGGGGAATTGGGGCTGGGCTTGGCCATGTTAATGCTGAATGCCGTTTTCTTAGTGCTGGAGTCCTCGTGGTCTGTTCTCCTGTAGTTGAGCTTGTTGAGATACGGCTGTGGGACCCCAACAGCATTAGGGTTGAGTTTGGGAGCAGAGGGGACAGCTTCGAGCTCTTCGCCACCCATGCTCGCCAAGATATAAGCTGCGTAGGCCTCGGGGTTTTGCTCGTCGCAGAAGGCGGGCACGCAGGCGCCATTGGGTCCAGTGACCACGCTGTCAAAACGGCCCCATGCTCTGGGGTTGGAGGAGAACCCCGGTTCTGGCTCCATGTTTATAATAGAAATCACAACCCCTTGGATCTGCTCGCTTTGCAGAAACCTCTCGCTTCTATAGGCTCGGACTTTGACGTAGCACCGTCTGCTCTCCGGGACATCCAGGTTAAAAAGCCGCCTTTCTTTGATCTCCATGTTCCCAACCAAAAAAGTTCTCTCCTCCCTTTTGCGCCGTCTGCTTTTCTCAAGGTTGAAGTCCCCTTCTTCCTCCCATAATCCCGTCTCCGGGTTCAGGGACCAAAGCTTCATCTCTTGCAGGTGCTCTGGCATCTTGACCTGAGCAGCATCCAAATGAACCTTCACCTCTTCTGCATTTAGAGACTCAGTGCCCTCTTCGTCAGTGAAGTCCACGGAAAACATGCCGTACGTGCGAAGTGGAAATACGTCTCCTTCCTCGTCTATAAAGTTCAGGTCACTTTGTGTCACGGCGGCTGTTGAGATGTTTCTTGGGTCCAGAAATGTCACGCTGGCTTTCACTTTGCCTCTGTAGGCTTCTCCGTTTTTCCTATAAAATGTATTGGGAGGAATTTCTAATTCGGCAATTGGATCATCTTCTTCCATTTCTCCCAAAGAAATCACGTTGGTTTCGGTGGATTCCAGCGTAACAGGGGCTTGCTTTCTTAGTAGCTTGATCTCGTGAAACACAGCACCTCCGTTTTCCTTGAAAGGCAGAACTTTTGTTGTGTTCACAAACTTCTGCAGCCGATCGACGAAAGTGAGAACCAGTCTCTCCGTGTCTGCTGGGACTTGGATGGAGAAGGTTCCCTTGTAGCCAGTCATACTCACTCTCTTGTTCCCCATGTAGATGTGGCCAAACCTCAGTGGCTCACCGTTATCTGCTGCTGTGGCTCTGCCTCGAACTGTTATTTTGGTCTCAGTGCATTTTTTGCAGCCACATTCTACAACGACTTTGGTGGGGAGTGTGTACCCGTCGCAGGAGATGTCTCTGGTTTCCATCTTGGACACCCCGCAGCAGTAGGTGATGTTGTCCTTACACCGGAGTCCCTTATCCTGCTTCCCAGCGCAGGTCTTCGATGGGCACTTGCCCACGTCGTAGTAGAAGGAGTTTGTTGCTTTTTGGAAGCAGTCGTGAGGAAGTCGGATGAGGTGGCTTTGGGGTTGGGAGTTGCAGGCTGCCTCTTGTCTGCCTGTTGAATAGGATTTCTTAATGAGCAGCATGAAATAATTGTACAGTCATCGCTATGTGGTCTGAAACCCTCAGAGCTAAACCCTGCTTCCAATAACAGTGAGGTTTTCACTGCCATAAACCAGATGTTTTGCAGGATTTTGGTTAGCTGAATTCATTTGGCCTCCCTTTCAGTGAAGCAGGTGCTCAGCTTTAACTTTAAGTACCTCATTAAGAGCAGAGTGTCCCAGCTCCTGCTTACCCACTGCTGCCATCCAACCCACCCCCAGCTAGATGTTCTGCAGCTGCCTGGCTTTTTGGCTATGGACAGACTAAAATGTATCCCAAGGTTTAAAAAAAAAAACAAACAACCAAAAAACAGAATAAACAAACAGAATTATTCACATCAGGCAGCAAGTACAGTGAGAAATCTGCTGAAACCAGCAGATTGAGCTTGGCAGGTCACCTGCAATCCAGAGCTCCAGTTTGTAGAGAGCATCTGGTTCACAACCAGCTCACGCAAGCTTCTCTGCTAACGGATGCATGAAATAAACCCCAAATATTTTTCCTACGACTTCTCTTTCCCACATGTGTCACAATTTCTGGTTTCTGCACACTGCCACCTCCAAGACTGCTTGGAGAGCGTCACGGACATTTCTTCTTACCTATGACAGCAAGCTTGGCAGGTTGGGACTTCGCCGATCCCCCCGCACTGCTGGCCTTGCAGAAATACTCTCCAGACTGGTCTCTCTTCAGGTTCTTCAGAATCAGGTTGTTTTTATATTTGTATAAGGAGGGATCCAGCAGCGAGCCATTGTGGTACCTGCCAGGAACAGGCAGGCGGTTAAAGGGACAGAGGCTGACTGCCTGGCTGGAGCAGAGCGGTGGCCTAATCCTGCACCCTGCCATGTGGATTTTGCCAGACCTCTTGCCTCAGTTTCCCTGTTTGTAGTCTGGCTGGGTGGCATCACCTAAAAATTATTCCCCTTCCCTTGGCAGTGGCTGCTGGGCAGGCGGGCAGAGCTGCCAGCCGTGCCTGCTGAGGTTTTTCAAGCTCTTATTTGTATGTTTTTCCGGTAAGTCCCTCGGCAGATGATGTTACTTTACCTCCGAGAAACGCCAGCTTTGCACGTTTCGAGGAAACGATCACTTGCAGCAATCGGTTCTTTGCATTTTTAGCTGTTTTATAGCTAAAAAAAACACCTTTATGGAGGTGGTAAGGAGATAAAAATTGAATCCGTGGGACAGCTAAGGCTTCTGCCTGATCAAACTCAAGTTCCTTACCAGAGGTAGCGATCAGGGGCCGGGCTCCCGAGGGCATCGCAGCAGAGCGACACGCTCTGACCCACTCGCCTGGCTTTGTCCTCGGGGCTCCTGAAGACGTAGGGTTTGCCTGCAGGAGGAGGAGAAGGCCGTCTCGTTACTGAACATCACGGTTTGTTTCTGATCGCTGCGTAAAGACCCCTGCATCCCCCCCCGCCCCCCCCGCCTCTTTGGGGCTACCTGATCGTTGCAGCTGCACTTGGATTGCCAAATTTCTTCTGTTGCTCTCCGGCACGGTGACAGTCGCTGTTGCATATTTGGCTTTCTTGATTTTAAGGGTGTTTTTGCCATCAGGACAAACCCCTGGGATCCTGAACATGCCCCTGTTATCGGCTGTTGTCAATAGCTTGAGTTTCTTGGCTTGCAGGTAGACGCGGGCATCGGCAGCGGGCGACCCATCTTCGAGAGAGACCTTCCCGTGCAGGGTCGCATCCTCGCACATGCAGGCGTCGCAGTCGGCGTTGATGCGCCCCATGGGGCAGGTGATGTTGCAGGCTGGGGGGGAGGCAGGCAGGTCAGAACGCAGCCCCAAGTCCCCGTAACGCTCGTGGCGTGGTCTCGCGTCTGCTTTTAATTTAGATGCAATAAGGCAGATACTGCATAAGGAATAAATTGTATCCAAAACGTGTTTTTACTGATTATCAACAGCTGTGCATTAGAAACGCAGGGAACGACGTCATTTTGAACCTGACAATTAGTAGAAAGCAGCCACGTGGATATAATTACAGCTAGGAACTGCTATTTACCTTCCCCAAAGGGCTGAATTTTGGGGGAATTTGAATCCAGATCAACGTGAGAGCTCTTAGCTCAACCCTGGCAAAATTACAAATCCAAATGCCTTAAACTTTGTAGGTTTCTGTTACCAACTCATGCCCAAAAGTCATGGCTTTGGTCTGTCTTAAAAGCTTGGTCAGTGGTATCCTGGCTTGAGCAGGACATAGGTGAATTGCCAAATGAGCATTACCCGGTGGGTTTAACAAATCGTCTCCCAAACAGTGATTCTGAAGCATTTTCATCGCCTACAGTGATTAATCCTAAATAATAAGCTGTCTCTTCCCAAGGCAAGGGCTCAGGTCATTCCTCTTACAATCACAGAGCATCCCTGTACAGCAGCTACCTGATAATTTTTGTACAGCTGGAAATAAATGGAAGAAATCAGGGAAAATATGAAACAACTTTCCTGGAGAAAAGGCAGACTATTTTCAGAATTCGTTGTTTAAAAGGGGATTACAAAAATAATATAATTAATTACAAGCCCCTTCAGCAAGGCCTGTGGCAATTCGATATTCCCAACTCTTCTCCTTGCTGGAGACTGCAAGGAGGCAGCTGCCTGCAATCCCTGACTCCACCTTGAGACCTGCTGTAATAACAAGATTAATGAGACTGTTCCTATATCCCCAGGATCTTTATGGGTCCCTGATGATTCCCCCTATCTGGATCCCCCCCCCTTAACTTGCTGTTTGGCTATGAACTCCCCACGCTCTGCTCCCTCAGAGCTCCAGCTCTGCTCGAGAAGGCGCCGGCATCGTGAAATTCTGGCGAGGGAGAGGAAGATGGTAAAATGACAGTGAAGGGAGTACAACGCCTACGCAGTGGTGAGATCAGGGCATCATCCCCCGCCCGTAAGTGAGGTTCTCGGAGCACCTGAGCAGACGTGTCCAATGCAGAGCCGCCCTTCCTCCGTTGCTTCGTTACAGTGCACGCCCCAGAGGCGCTCAGCTAGGCAGGATCTGGTACGCTTCTGCACGCCGGTTTGGCCACACTTTGCTGAGCACTCGCTCCATTTCGACCACGGAGACAAAAACCTTTTTGAATCTTGCACCAGTGGACCTTGAATGACATCAGTGATGTGTTAGAGACGCACGTTACACATACAGCTGCCCAAAACCGGGCAGATGTTTCCCTAGCAGCTTCTCTAGAGCAGCTTCTCTATAGCTCAGACTATGCATTTGGATATTACGCACCACGTGGATTAAACAAACTCAAAGCATGTTCAGGGAGCTGGGAACTAAAGCAGGAGAAGGCATCTCGAGGTTTCTGACTTAATTCCCCACAGGCTACCGAATTCAGGATGATTAAGATAAACTGAAGGGGAGCAAAGTGCACGCAGCTCATGCTTAGTGTTGAATAACTTTGGCTTAAAGGAAATCAAACACACATTGTCATTTAAGTGCTGTCTGAGGAGCAACGCTCGCCTGCGTTTTAAATGTGGTTAAATAAAAAAAAAAAAGAAAGGGGTAAAATTGTTGGTGTGTTGAATGTCTTTAACCGTACTTCAACATATGTTCTCTATAGGGGAAATGTGCATCCTATTGTGAGCACCAGTTTTACTGTGTGCCAAACAGAAGCCTGAGATGCTACCGAGCAGGCTGAGCATGTTGTGGGCCAGCTGATCTGTAAAACACAAAGAAGGTTTATTGAGAGTTTAACGTGCGGTTAGATTTTTAGAGGAATTTCTTTGACCGGGCTACTAGATGGTATTAATTTAAGCTGCTTTGAATGGATGAGATCCACTCCAAGTCTGTGGTTTGGGTTTATTTTCAAATGCCAACGTTCTAATAATGTTTACAAGGATGCGCTTGTGACTAAAATGATAAAGATGAGGTTTCTTGGAGACGTGTGCTGTGTCATCTCCCGCACCTGCTCTTCCACCAGATTTGTAATAAATCAGGCTGGCTTATTTCCTAGAGAGGCAGACAGGCACACAGCCGGACTGTTCCAATAGTGATGGTCAAAAATCAACCCCTGGCTTACAAAAGCAGGGGCTGGAAAAGACCATTTAAATGAGAGCAGCCACGGGAGCATCACGTCTGGTTTGGAGCGAGCGCTTGGCTTAGACGAGCAAGTTTTTAATCTGTTGGCACGCCAGCATCTCCAGTTCAGCATCACGAGTGGCACATCCGTAGACCTGGCTTAGTGATTTGAGGGATGCAGGAGGAGGTGGGCTTGGGGACATGGTCCCGTCCCAGACAGCACGTGGATAAAGGCCCGTCTGTACTCGCCCCAAGCAAAAATTTAATGTGCAGCAGATTAAAGTGGGGTCTCGGCAGGATCCTAGGCTTGTTTGGGATCGACTGCTTTAATCTGCAGGGCTGGTGATGATAAGGAAGGAGGAGGGGAGTCCTGCGGGGGGAAATAGCGTTATATGGCTCTGGGTAGCTCCTCGACAGCAGAGAAAGCAGAAAGCAGAGGATGAGGGAGAAGCCGAGGGGCTCGAGGGCCGGCAGGGATGTGGGGAGGGATGGGGCTACCCTGCGGCACCGGCTGGCAGGAACGTACTGCGTCTGGCGTAGGTGAAGGTCGGGTCTGCCCGGCGAGAGCTGCTCCTCGTACCTGCGGGCAGAGGACGCGTGGGGTGATTCGGGCAGGGGTTGCCTGCTCCCTGGACAAGCACCAGTCCCTCCCACCAGCCTGGCTGCACCGAGCTGGGCTGCTCAACCTGACCAGGTCTGGGACACCCTCTCCTGGAGGTAAAAGCTGAGTTTTCAGCTCACTGCTGCCAAGGGGAGACGCTTTAGTTTCCAACTGCATTCATCAAAACCTCAAAATTTTGCTTCATTTCTCCCTAGAGAAGCAGGAGCCAGCCTCAGCCTCAGCCTCACGGCCTTGTGCCATCTGCTTTGAGAGGAAAGCAATTTTCCTGGTAGTTTTCTTAAAAATACCACTCAGCAGGTGGAGGGGACCTCTCTCTGAGTGTCCCTGTTTTCGGTGCTTTGATTCTCCCCAATGGCTAAGAGAGCTGCTGGGCATGGAATGGGAGGTTGGGAAAGTCCCCTAATTCCTCAGCTGTGGCATCAGCACGTCCAGCCCTTTCAGTCCCTGCTGGAATTTAAATCCTGAGGGCTGGGCAGTAAAGCTTGAGGAGACGGGGTATCTCATGGGGATTAACGAGCAGAGCGGGCTCAACAGCTAATTAATGCCCCACGAGCTTTCATTCTAAAGCGATGCCCCATGTCGCAACCTGCCCCGGGCCGGGCGGGGGAAAGGCAGGTCGGAACATGTGCTTGCCCATCCCTGGGCTCTCCTCGCCCTCCCAGCCCGCGCGTGCCTCCCGCGGGAGTCGGGGCTGTGGTCAAGCCCTTGACCTTCACTTTTCCAGGAGAGGAGCCAACAGTGTGTGTCAGCGATAGCCAAAACCCTACAGGAGGTCGCAGATGATTAACATTTATTCCATTGCCTAAATGTCCTCATCTACTCAAATAATATTGTTCGGTTGTAAATTAAGGCTGAAAAAAATAATACGTGTGCAAACACCCCTTGTCCTGGCGAGGGAAAGCCACCGGAGCTGGGAAATAACTTACTCTCCAAGCTGAGCATGACCAGCGGGCTGAAGGTTTTCTGTCTTATCTGGATCCTGCCGAGGGCCGGTTTCAGAAGCCTTTGGCCTGAGGGTCAATAAATTAGAGATTAAATTAGATTAATAATAAACCAATTCGATTCAAGGGATTGGGCATCCTTAGGCTCGGTTTTTCAGATTTCCCTTTGGGCTGTGGCTGGTTAGAGCTCCTGTGAGATGCAGTGCAAGTGATGGAGATGTCCCACAGCATCACTGCGGCTCCGGTTATGATGCAAGTTTGCCGTTTCCCTTATCACCCAAGAAAAACTTTTTTGTGCTTTCTGTCTTGGAGCAGCTCAGATCAAATCATCTTTTTATAGCTCAAGATATAAAATAGATCCTGCCTCTCCCTGCACAGGGAGAAGTGAACCCGAGGTGGATAAGGCTGGTTGTTGCTATGGGACATGGACTGGTTTCTGCACTTGCTGGCTACCCTCATGCCCAACGGGTGGTCATGGCTGGTTCGTGGGGTGCTTGCTGGGTCCAGTCCCATTTAAACTGGGGAGCTAAGCCTGAAGCTGCCCAGCGCCAGCTCCCACCTGTGCCCACCTCCTGGGGGCTCAGCAGGGCTTCTGGGCACCCTCCCAGCGACAAATTGACTCTCCCTGTTCTTATCCCCAGGCGTCTGGCCAGAGCACTTCATGACAAAATTCCTCTATCGCCTCGGAAAACAAAGCCAAAGAGCCTGCAAACAGGTTTTCTCTGCGAGACCCGCCGGAGCAGAGGGACAGCACCTTGGTACGTGCGACCCGCCAGAGCCAGCAGTGGACACATCCTGCTGCTCCCGAGCATCTTCTCCTGGAGAACAGCCACATCGCTGCTTCCCGAGGGCTCGGCTCAGCGGCTGGGGTTGGTTTGTGCTCAGGGGATGGATGAGGCACTAGCCAGGGTGGGTCTGCTCGGAGCGGAGGGGAGCCAGGGTGGGAGCTGGGGTGCGGGCTGGACACCGTGGGCTCTCGGGGGCAGCAGGCAGGGATGGTCCCAGCACGGGCAGTGGAGCTCATCCCTGGTCAACCAGAGGCTGGCTGACTCGCAGACAGGCTTTGCCTGTGCTCGGGGGGGCTGAATGGGTGCCAGCCCTCGTCTGGAAGTGGTTTGGCTGGGTGAATGCCACGCTGACCCAGACCAGCGCCGGGCATCAGTGTCGGGCCCGTGTCTGCTGGCTCAGCGGCCGCCGACAGACGTGCCTTCACGCCGGCGTGCCCGCGGGCATGGGACGGCACGGTGACGGGAATAGAAATGCTTAACCTTCACCTAAAATGGATGTGGCTCCCAGGAGGAGGAGGAGGAGGAGGAAGATCCATCCTTTTGCAGTGACCATCGTGGTCTCCAAAGGTGACCGGAGGCTTCTTGGGATATCTGCAGCTTCCCCAGACCTGCAGAGAGAAGCCCAGCTGTGTCGAGGCTCGCGCAGGGTCCTGCTGCTTTCAGGGAGCTTCTCCCAGGCAGAACCAGTCCAAAACACGCCGTTGGGCAGCTTATATCCCCTGCTCACCCCCCACCCCCCGAGGGGGGAGCAGCAGGGGCTCAATGTCTGCGCTCGCATCCCCTCTGCTTCTCGCCGTCACATCTGAACACAAATCTATTCTGCAGAGTGCTGCGTGGTAATGACATCTCCTTAAAGTGCCTTTTCACAGCTTGAATACTTCTGCAGGGTTGCTCTTGCAGCCCACATGGCTCCACAGGCCCCCTGGCACCCCTCTCTGCCCCCCACATGAACAGGGAAATCTTCGTGCTTCCATCCCTCTGCCTGCAAACTGGGCTAAGTGTGAGGATAGCATCTTGTCCCAGTACATCCCAGGAGCGCGGGGAGGGAAAAGGCTCCCGAGCGCCTCTGAAAGCAGAAAACCCCGCGCACAAGCCAAGTCTTCACTGCAAATGTGAGCAAGAAGCCAAATATTTTCCTTTTTCTACACACAGAGATGAGGGACCGAGGCTTTGTGTTGCTCTTCCTCAGCTCAGTGACTTCAGATTTCGTTTTAAGTGAGTCCCTTAGCCCTGCGGCGTCAAGCATTTGGGTATTTAATTTCTGGAGGTACCCGTGGAGCTGGTGTTATCCCAAGTGACACCAGCTGGAATTCCAGGTGCTTTATTTTATACACCCCAAATTAATGAACTTGAGGGGGAAAATGTTGCCCCAGCCTTTCAGTGCCTCAGTTTACCCATAAAACGAGGCTGACAAAGAGCAGTCAGCAGTGAGAACACCCTGTTATTTGTAAGAGGTATTAACCATCCCCTCCGAGACCGGGGAATGCGGGACTAGGAAATACTTTGATTATGGCTCAGCAAATCCCAGTCAAGCAAAAATAACAAGCAACACATGAGTGGTGTTTTGTGGGCTTACGGCGGGGTTGTGAACTCGCAGCCAGACAATAACCAGGAAAAATTAATCCAGGCTGAAAGCCTGTTTCCCACTTGGTGGCTATTTTGGGAGCTGGCTGCGACTTGTTGGGCTACGTCCCTCTGTCCCCAGGACACGCTGGGGAAAGTGGGGGTTCAAGCAGCCAGATCCTGGCAGCAGGGAGGGTTCAGCATCACCCACATCCCCTGTCTGCCCGGGGGCTGGGCGAGCCGGCGCAGGACGGAGCCAGGAGAGATCAAACAGCCCCGTGTCAGCAAAGCACCGTGCCCCCCAGCTCCGGCCGTCCCTGTAACCCTGCCCCAAACCCATTAGCTGGGACGAGGAAGGGAGAAGCAGGACACAAGGAACCACGTCCCCAGCGATGTTTTCCAGCACGCAGCCTCTGTGCCTTCCTCTGCCCATCAATTAATTTCCACCTCACCCTCAATCGCAGCCGCTCTTAATTACGCCGCTTTAATAAGACAGTAAAATTATGTAACTGCTAGCTGCGACGGAGGGGAAAAACTTTGCAGGGTTGGTTTTTTTTTTTTTTTCCCTTACCTACAAAAACCCATTAAAACCCCAATTAAGGAGAGTTTTCTCCTCTCCCCGTGAAGCTGCCAGCTGAGCTGCAGTCTGGGGGCGAGGCGAGGGCTTATCAGATGCGGGTTAAAGGGATTTGCAGCCGGTTGGGAAGAAGAGAGAGAGTTGCAGCTTACCGAAATCTCCCCTGTGCCGCCGCCGAGCCGGGCTGCGCGCGAGCCTCCCCGCAGCCGAGGCAGCGAGGTCGCTTATATAGCCCGGCGTGTAGCTTAGGGGATGGCAGCGAGCCACCGGCCGCCGAGCGAAAACAGATCGGGCGAGCGAGGAAACCGCAGGCTGAATAATCCCTGAACAAGGTGACGGTAAACACAAACCCTCGGCGAAACAGCAGCCGCTGGGGCTGGCAGCGATGCCACGGCACGGCAGGGTGGTGCTGGCGGCGGGTCAGGGCATGGTGTGGGTACCACGTCCCGGTGTGGGCACTGCAGCCCGGCACAGCACCGTCATTGTTAGGGCTTCGCCCTGGGTCCAGGATCCGAATGAGATGCTGCTAATGGATGGAGATACGGTGCACGGGCACGTGGCACAGTGAGTTTTGGGGCTGGTTTTTTGGTTCTGGGACAAAGGCGGTGCCCACCCACTGTTGCCCGTGGGGTTCCCATGTTTTGCAGGCACGGGGCAGGGCTCGGCTGGGCACCTTCCCCCACGCTGCCCACGCCCCCCACGCTGCCCACTCGCTTCTGCCCCCGCGCTGGCTCTGGCTGGGGACAAATGAGGATGGTGCAGGGATGCGAGGATGCGGGACAAAGCCAGGTGCTTCGGTTTGGACGCCTGGGGTAGCACAGAGCTGCAGAGGCAGCACCATCCTTGCGAATAAATGTGACTGTGTCTCACTCGAGCCATGGGGAAATCTAGAAACAACCCCTAACAAGAGATCCCCACCCGCCCCAGGCTGGCTTCAACCCCCCCAGGTCTTTCCTCCCTCTGCAGCCATGCTTTTTTCCGTGGCAGGTGGTCCTGGCTCAGGGCTCCTGGGCATTGCATGAAGCACACAGCCACGTGCGAGCGAGTACCACCCCTGAACGCAGGCCCGGGCACTGTGGGGCTGTGCTGCCGGTTTGCTGCAGGAGTCTGGTGCGAAAGCTTGTGCTTTACACGGTGGGAGCCATCCCCAAAGGCTGGGGAAGGGTGTTGGGGCAGCCAGTGGCATGTGGGATGGGCCAGCAGTGTCCTGGGCTGCCTCTTAATAATCCTGGCTGGCCCCGCTGCCAGAGGGAGCGGTGCAAGAGGGACATAGATCAAGATGTCACATAAAAAATAATTGGTGGTGGCCTGCACCGGCTCCTGTTTGTGTTTACAAGGGAAAAGGAAAAAACACCCGAAATGTGCCAAAGAATGGCAGAATGTTTATCCGGTGGGCAAGGAGTGCCCGGCGAGCCGGAGGCCCCAGACCTGCGAGATAAACACAGAGCTCAGCTGCGTTTTCCTGCTGTGATGAGGACAAGATGTCGGAAAGGTGCCGAGATTGAGAGCTTGGAATTCGTCTTCCCCGGACAGCACCCACCTCCAGGCACGGCCAGCCTGTCCCTAGCACAGCACCGATGCCTCGGCAGGCAGCTCTGGTGCTGCTGGCTGCTTGGCATGGATTTCCATGGGTCCCACGGCAGGGTAAGGAAATGTGCTGTTCTGCAAAAGGAAAAAAAATGAATGTTACCCTTTATGCTATGGAAATCAGGTGACAGCTCTAGTCCAGCGCAGATGCAGGCATTTCTGTGTGGGATTTTGCAGCCTCCTTAGCATAGGTGTCTCCTGCTTAGCGTGGGTGTCTCCTCTCCAGCATGGCTCCTGCAAGACAAGCTCAGGAGACACGTGTGCAGCTTCAGGAGTGGGTCTGGGACACATGATTCGCGCAAAAAACAAGCCTCTAGAAAAGTCCGTTTGCGCAATCTCTCTTGGCTTGGCCATCCCTCGCTGCAGCTCCAGCGTGTGGCTGACATGGATGGAGCAGCACGAGCAGAGCCCCAGATGTTTCCAGGGCTGAGCACCACTGGCTGCACCACGGCTCCGGGAGACGCTCGGCCGCTTTCCATCCACCGAGGTGGACGATGCCTCGACCCACGGCGCAGAGGGGACAAGCGCAATGCTGCCTTGTGCCCAGGGTGTTTGCTCTACAAGTAGCGCTCTTGGCCGGTGGGGAAGGCTGCATCCCACCCCAAACTGCTCTTATCTTTCCGGCTGGGGGTTCAACTGTCCAAGGCTGGTGTTTCCCAACCAAAGCGTCGGTGCAGCAGATCCACAGCCCCATGGACACATTCCCCTCCCAGACTAACCCTGGGGACCCATGCCCAGATCTCATGGTATTTTTTCCATGGTTACATCACCAATGTGTAATGACAAAGCCAGAATGTATTTATGTGAACGCTGCCATGCCTCATGCTTCCCCCTCCACCAGCGTCAAGGCTGGGGCAGCGTAAGAGGACTGCGATAACGGATGGTGCAGCAGCACCTCCCTCTCCATGCTCTTCCATGGTCGTCTCCATCGCTCCTCTCATGTCCCTCTAATAAATCCTGGGGAAAAAAGCCTAGAGATGCTCATCCTGGCTATTTGTGCCTCCCACCCTTTCCAACACACAGTGGCCGTCACCATAAGCTGACTGCACCATTCTGGGAGGGCAGCAGGGATGGTGGGGCTGCTCTCAGGGCTGTGCATGGGATTTACAGCCTGTGGGGTCTATGAAATGCTCTGTGGGGTCCATGAATTACCCTATGGGATCCACGAAATGCCCATTGGGGCTGAGGTCATGCTCAGCTCCCTGCTGGCTGCCCCCGTCCTCCCTCTCTGCACCCTCTTCTCTCCACCAAAGGAAGCTGACGGTTATTTTCCCCTGCTGTGTGTTTCTGGGCTCGCTCCTGTTTACGGAGATGGGAGTTAAAATAACTGATTGATGACTTTGTTCCATCCCAAACACTTTGGGGAAGTTTGCGTGGTTTAGGAGGGCGAGCTGGGAGCTGGGATTTCATTAAGCACTTGGCTCCCGGCACTTCTCCAGCCATGCTCCAGGGGTGGCTAATGTTGTTTTTTTAAATCCTGTTTTGCTATCGCAGGAGCCGGACTGGCGATTTCCACGGTTTGTAGGAGAACTTGGAGATGTGGTGGGTCTCCGGGGTTCACTCTGAGCTCTGAACCACCAGCAAACCTCGCAGCCACCGCAATATTGTTTCACTTAAACCTTCTTCCACCGCTTCATCAGCACAAAATCGCACTCCAGCTGCCTAAAAGCTTTGGAAAAGAGCCCGAAAAATGAACTACTGGAGTTTGTTTTTATTGTGCAGATGAGGATTTACAGGCTGTGGCTGAGAGAAAAGGAACGAGCAGACCTTTCCCCCTGGAGGGATTTGCTTGGGAGCTAAAGCCCCGACTGTGGCTGAGCGGTGCTCAGCTCCGCATACATCATTGATGACACAGACGCAAAAAGCACCATGGAGGGGGATGCCATGAAAGCCAGGAGCTGGGGAAAGACTGATTTTAGCTCTGGAGGTCAGGAAGGCTTTTTCTGGAGTGGTGAAAGAGCCAGGAGCTGGGGGAGAGCAAGCGGCTGCAGCCATGCTTGTCGTGGGGTCAGGCCCCGGGGTGAGCCCCCAAATGTCTGCTGCCACCAGTACAACACAACTGACCCCCCTCCAGTATGTAAAATGGGGGGTGTTCCCTGCTCTGTGATCACATCTGTCAAGGAAAAGGGCTTTTCCTAGTGCTTTTGCAGGGCACGGCTGTTATCTGAGTGCCCGGGGATTGTTACCTGCAGCCCTGCCGCACGCATCCAGCCCCGCATCCAGCCCCAGGTCGCCTGGAGAGGGAGTCGCTGGTCACTGGGATATCCTGGACTGTCACAGAATCATGGAACAGTTTCAGCTGGAAGAGACCTTCAAGATCACCGAGTCCAACCTCTGTCCCAGCTCTATCAACACCACTAAACCATGCCCCTAAATACAACATCTACCTGTCTCTTAAACCCCTCCAGGGATGGTGACTCCACCCCCTCCCTGGGCAGGCTGTTCCAATGCCTGACAACCCTTTCAGTAAAGAAGTTCTTCCTAATATCCAGCCTGAACCTCCCCTGATGCAGCTTAAGGCCATTTCCCCTTGTTCTGTGGCTTGATGCTAGGGAGAACAGACCGACCCCCGCCTCGCTACAACTTCCTTTCACCAAAGGGTCCCGCAGGGGTTTCCCTCCTGGATACCGTGTCCATTCCTGCCATCTTTCCTTCCACATCACAGCTCAGAAAAGCAGAGATGGGAGATGCTATGGGAGCACCAGAAGCGTCTCAATAGGGACTTCATTTGTAATTACATGGCTGAGCTGAGGAAATTAAGATGAGTATTCTGACTCATTTAGAACCTCTCTGCGAGATGGAGAAGGCCACTATTTTTGAGCCCTCCGTGAGCAATGCACATCCCAGCCTCTCCCTGCCTGGACCATTACCGCCTCGGGGATCCTTCATCGATCCACGGTGCCACGTGCCGGTACGACACCGATATTTGCCAGGAACACCGTGCTGGCAGATGTGGGCTAGCAGCAGGGCCGGAGTTATTGCACAACATCAGATCAGTGATGGAAACATGGTCTCAGGATGTGAATGGGTGCGATGGGAACGCGGCCAGGTTCGAGCCAGGGCAGCACCTCAATGGGCACATTTAAACCGTGGGGGAAGAGCAGGAGCAGAGCTCCAACCCACAGCCCGCCAGCTGTTTGCTTTAGCTCTGGACAGGGTTTGGTGGGCAAAGATCATCCTGTGTCGAAGCACATGTTGCTTTGGGCAATGAATTGCTCCTGAAGAAATCCTTAATTTATTGCTCTTATTCACAGGCATTAGCTTTGGGCTCGTATGCGCTCTGGTCATGCACTCATGCTAGCGGAGGGGGTAGCCTCCTACCTGTGGGATGGCACTCCCTGGTTTCATTTGTGCCTTTTCCTCTTTGATTTTCCTGCTATAAACCAGGTCGAGGTGGATAGGTTTGCAGCTGATTTATACCAGCAAAGCACCAGCCAGTTTTTCCTAAAAACCAGCAAAATCCTGCATGACCCGTGAGCATCCAGGGGAAGGCTTGGGTCTCCCGGCACGCTGCGGTTTGTCTCCCTCCTGCTCTGCAGGGATCGCACCAGCAGCACAGGGGAGAGGTGTGGGCTGTGTAAGCCAGACCAGAGGCGATGGTGATGGCAATGGAAATGGAGCATCAGGTGCTTTTTAGTGTGTGGATAAGCCTCTACTTGGGATGGGCAGAAAAAGGGCAAGGGATGGAGCCGGGCAGGTGGTGGGGACTCCTTGTTGAACCATGCATGAACTTATTTCAGATTGATTATTGCACTGAGCAACACAGAGCTGAGCCTGGGCTGGGGTGATCGGGGCCGATCCGCCTCCGAGTTTTGGCTCTGAAAGCGTTTGCCAGCATCCGCGCTGGCAAAAGAGGACGTGGAAACGCCTCCCCTTCCCGGAGTGCCTGTGGGGTGGCCGGGGCTGTAAAATATCTCACGACCTCATGCATCGTGCCGAGGGCATGCTCGGAAAAGCCCGTCTCTGCCAAGCTAATTCCGACACTGCCGGGATTCCCCCTGGGGCGGTTGTGGCCGTATCAGCTTTCGCTGGAGGGTGAGTCTGTGCTTGCCGGCAGCGCAGGCAGAGGGATTTGGTGGTGACCAAGAGGGTTGGCAGCCTCCCAGCGTGAGCACCTTGGACCGGCTGAGATGAAAACTGCCTGGAGCAGGTTGGGAAGATAAGCCCTTCCCGAGAGAAACTCCACGTCGTGCTCCCAGCATCGGATCAAGCGCTGCCTCCCAGAAATGCCTCCCTGGGAGGCCAAGTCCAGCTGGGGGAAGATGTCAGCACTGGTGCTCATCCCAAGGGACACTGGGATCCTACAGTCCCAGGGCTTGGCTCAGAGCAGGTTTCTTGCAGAAGTGTAAAAACAGGGTGAGGGAACAGAAATTATATTCCTCTGGCTCATTTAATTCAGCATTAATGGCATCCCTCCCCACCAAGCCACTGATCCTTTCCTAAAAGCAGTCATGTCCCTGCATAAAGCTCACCCAAGGGTGTTTTTAAGCCTTGGAGATACAAAGTGCAGGGGAAAGAGGTGCCGGAGGAGGTTTTCCCTGCTTCTCATTCCTGCAAGCCCCGGGTAACGCTGACAAGGGTCCCGCAGGGCTTTCAGCTCTCCCCACATCTCACCTATCCCACAGCAAAATGGAGGAAACCAGCCCTCAAGTCTGGCCCGTGTTTGGGAAGAAGCATCCAAAGGGAGCACTGAAATATGGCCTTGGGGCAGACAATCCAATTTGGAAGCATGGAGAGAGGAGGATATTTGATGTTTGGAGCACATCCCTCAGGGAGTTAAAAAAAAAAGCAGAGGATAAAAGAGGGCACGAAAGGCAAAGACAAGGACAGCAACTAAAAGCCATCCAAAAACAAGGGCAAAATTGTTCCCTTCCATGGGTTAGTCACAATGAAAATATTGGGATTTCATAATTTCTTCCAGCTCAAGAAAAATACCCAGTTAGGGCAGCGAAAGCCCTGGCCGGGTCAGTGCGTGTCGGAGCTGAAGTGGACCCATGGCCTCTGCATTGACCCCGTGGGTGATTTTCCTGGTTTATTTGGTATAGGAGCATCACGGGACCAGGGTCCTGGGTGAGACTTCCTAAATAAATCCCCCCGGCTGGGGTTTCCAGCCTGGGCAAGGAAGCAAAGCTGCTGTGGGAAAGATGAACTATGGGTGGAGCGGTGACACACACGTGCATTCAGGTTTTATCGCTTGGCGGTGAGTGGATGGGGCTCTGCACCAAAGCCCACCACGTTTTCTGGAGCTTCACCTCAGGGTCTGGTCGAGGGTGATAAATTCACTCTTCACTCTCATCTAGTTTAGAGATGGGGAAGAGGGATTTTGCTCTCGTCAAGATGTCCTGGTGAAAGATGGAGGAAAGATCCTGAGAGCTGCTGCTCCACGTGGGAAGGTGTAAATTCAGGGAATCTCTGGGAACGATGCTCTGAACATCTGGGCTCCCCTGCCAGTGGGGTCCTTTCCACCATCCTGGCTGGGTCCGTGATTTGGACGTCCAGCGTGATGTGCTGGGCTCAGCAACACCAGGAGCACCAGGCAGGGTATTCAGGGATGTGAACTGCTGTGCGTTTGAGCACTGAGAGCATGTTTTCTCAGCATGGTTGTCTGGTGGCATGATAGCCCCAGGAGAAGGACTTTTATCAGTGAGGTGTCCAGCAAGCCAAATCAGAAATGGTGCATTATTTCACCCAGAAACAGTCCGAAGACACAGTTTACCAAGATACTGAGCCCGGTGGGCAGGAGAGATCCCTCCCTCTGCTTTAAACAAGGACTTTTAGGAGGGGGGGCGGAATGACCCAGATTATCCCCACGAGGGACAGCAATTATCGTCCCTCTTGGCAGGCTCAGCAGAGCGGCCAGGGCCGGGTGAGCAAGCAGAATGAGATGCCGGGTTATCCCCGGTGACCGCTGAGCTTTGGTCCTCTGCCTTTTGCTGCAAAGCTTTTGGGGAATTCGGGGTGATGCCCCACTATGGACCCATCCGGAGGCAGCACCGTGCCGCACGCAGCACCGATGCTGGTTTTTAATGAAAAGGATGAAAACTGGGAGCTTCACAACTGCTTGACTTGTGAACTTTGGGTAAGAAGAGAAGCCGTTCCAGAGGTGAGCTCATTTCTAACCCCGGGAAATGACTTCATGAACGCTGGTATTTACTCACAAAAACATCGCATGTCAGATGTCCCTGACTAGACTTTCTGTTTCGAGTCCAGTATGAGACAAAAATTTCCTTGGACGAGCTGCTCCTGAGACAATTCAAGGTTTGGAGGAGGAGAAGAATTGGAGGGGAAAAAAAAAATAAATCAGCACTAAAAACTCTGAAATCATGAGGTTTTTCTGAGCAAAGGGGAATTTTTGGACAGCCAGCCTGGCAGAAGCATCTGCCTGCGATGAGGGTGCTGGGGGTGAGGGTGTAGGTGATGGGTGCTACCATAGCATGGCTCTGCTTGAAGAAGAGCAGTCATTACCCTCCTGTAACACCCAGCAGCAGGAGTTTCTCTCAGAGGTGAAAAGACAAGTTATTCTCTCTTTTGCGAAGCCAAGACCCCAGCAGTGATTTATTAGGGTAAACAGCAGCAGGATCCCTGTCCCACGTTTGCACTAGGCTAATGGAAATTATATCCCGTGCTGCTTTCCCTGCATGAGATCCCAATTTATATGGGATGTCCAATGGAAAAACACAGCACTTGCATTTTTGTTTAAGGTCTGCTCGTGCAAAAACCGCCACTGGGGCTGTACGACCTGGTGTGGCTTTATGATTTCTGTTTTCTCCGGCATCCTGGGACGAGCTGGTTGGATTTGGGGAGAAAAGTCCTATTTGGGGGTGCCTGGAGGTGCTCTGGCTCTCTGTGACCCAGCACTGGGCTGCAGCTCCAGGGATGTACTGGGGCAGCATCCCAAAAGGAGAGGATTTCGGAAAGAGCCGAGCCGGGGTGTATGGAAACAAGCCCTGCCTGCCAGCGCTGTTTCCTAATCCTGGGGACCAAAACCCTCTGATTGTTAAACCAGTGTTCAGAGATTCAGCAGAAGGCTGCTGAGCAGACAGCATCCAAGCTGACCTTTGAGGAGACAAGTCAAAATAAAAAAAGAGAAAACACAAGGGGGTTACTGTGCAAATGCTGGAGAAAAATAGTCATTTTAATAAGGGACCCCACCCTTTAAAGAAGACTAATCGCTAATGCATGCCCAGGACATTTCTGCGTGATGGCATGCTAAAAAAATCCACTCTGAACAGGGACCAAAGGCTTTGTTGTGGCATGAGCAAGGCTTACGGTTCCGAAGAAAAATCCTGTCCCTCTCTTGCATCATACAGTCGGGGACAGAGAGGACAGTTCTAGACAAAAAGGCAGCCAGCCGGGAAGGAGGACAAACAGGGATTGCATTCCTGACTTGCTATTTAATTGCTTTAGTGCAGGTGCAAAGAGCTAAACGAAAGGAAAAATAAGGATGAGCATGTGGGGCCGAATGAATCTCGGCTTTAACCAGGAGGTTAATGCAAGAAGGAGGTGGCTGCTGTAACAAATGGGCTTCCACCCAACTGTTTTTGTGCTTTCTGTGCTTCCCCCCCCCCCCAGCGACCAGGCTCGTTCCAGCGTCGCCGGCGGGCAATGCTCTGGCCAGGTAAGGAGGTGATGGGGACGGTCCCCTCCTGCGTGGCAGGGATGGACGGTGCTTGCCTGGTGCCTGCCTTCCCGCTCTGCCCGCTGGCACTGCCGGCCATGGGTCTGCTTTTCTCTTTCCCCTCGGATCTAAAGCACTTTGAAGGCATAAATTCCCTCTGCAGCTCTGAGCAGAGTTTCCAGCCTGGGCCCTTTCAGCGGTTAACTGGGTGCAACGGAGGGTTTAGGGACTCCGGTGGACGGTGATGCCTCAAGGGCTGACGTGGTCTCGTGGCTGCAGCATCTCCTGGGTAGCAGAGGCCAGTCTCTCTGCCACACAATTTGACTCTTTAATCCACATAGGGGAAAAAAATCCTCTTTTTTGTTTTTCTTTCTCCTGCAAGCAGCCTCAAAGATGGTGCAACCCCTCTCACAGCTTGGGCATTTCCTCCTGAAAATGAGCGGCAATAGGTTTAATGACGGAAACCCTCCTATCCCAGCCAGTGAACCTCCTCCTCTCGGGGAACAATGCAGAGCCAATGCTGCCAGCCTGGGACCAGCTCAGCTGTGGTCCTCCTGCATGTTGTGTACTTCTTAATTTAATAGATGGGGAGATGTGAAGGTCTGCTTGCACGTAATTAAAGTCCCCGCAATGCCCCTGGGAGCACGTGTGCTGGCACTGGCCCCAGCAGGGTTGGGGCTGGCCCCCTGTCACCCTCACAGCTCTTTTACTTTCGCTGGCTGGAGGAGCAGGGTGTCCTCAGCTTCCTCCCCTCCACCCTTGCCTTGCCCATTGTATTTTTTAAACCCTTGCAAGCTCTTTGTCCCTCCCAGGGTTTCATGCTGCTCTCGCTGTGTTACACTGAAAGAAATACAAAAAGAACAAGGTGGGAACTGGTAGAGTGCAGGAAAAAATGCACGTTCATTAAAACGGCAAAATGACCCAAGTTTCACCTTATTAATTCCCTCCTTACGGCGTTTCCAGCCCACGTATGTACCTGTGTTCATCCGTGATGCTCCCACAAACCTGATCCAGGAGCATTGCTGGGGGGTGGAAGGGGGGTGTGTGTGTGTGCTGCGAGTCTCCCGGTTGTCTGAGCAACAGGACGTTCATCACTAACTCCAGGGATAATTAACTCATTTTCCTGTATTTATAGAAATCCGATGTGGGGAGTGTTGGCACTTCTCCCTGATGGGGCCACATTTGGCCACATCTTGAATTTTGGCTGTTTCTCGCAATACGGCAGCTCTGTCATCATCCCCACTGCCTGCTCATTAAGCCTGAAATTGGGCAGCTCGTTAAGCCCGCAAGGGCAGGGGTGCCGGCCCCTGCCTGGGGGTGAAACACCAGCAGCTGCCTGAGCCGGGCTGCCCATGGGTGCGCACCTCTGCCTGCCCTGCTCCTGCTTTAAGGGTGCAGGGGATGTTTGCATCAGCGTTGCCATCTCCAGATGCCTGCATACGCCTGGGCTAAGAACAGCGTAGCTCCCGGCTCGGCCGCCAGCAAGGGGAGATTTTTCCGCTTCGTTGCAGGGATGTGATGCAAAGACGCCCTGGAGCATCCTGACTCGGCACCGCGGCACTGGGAGACCCGCGGGGAAAGACGCGGAGCATCTTCTCTCGGTGTCAGGGCATGCGTATGCCAGGTACGTTTCCATCAGCCGGGACAAATCCAGACCTGGCCATGGGTGTCCCCTTGCTTCTCCCAGCCAGCCAGCAGCTCGGTACTTTTTAACTGCTTTTTCTTTTCCCTGCTTGCTTGTTGGGTTGATCTTTGGGGAGGGAGGGGGGCAAAGGCAGCAAGGGGGCTTGCTCTCAGGGCCTCGGGGTGCAGGTGCTGGGGCTGGAGGAGGGTGGCTTGCTCCAAGGTGTCCGTATCTCCACCCCGTAGAGCTGGGGAGACAGATCTGATCTCTGCTGCTTGTGTTATTTATGCAGAGGTGGGGAACGCTTTATTTTGGTATCAGCAAACCTGCTTGAAACGGTAAGAGACATACCTGCAGCTGGGACTGTTAATAGTTCGTGTCCCCAAGAGTTGGAATTATTTGCCCTTGGAATGTGATCTGTCCCCAGGCTGGTTGTGCTCGGGCAAAAAGGGCAATTAAATCAAGCCATGGGGGATCACCAGGCTGCTCATTATTCCCTAGTCACCCCCTACGTGGGTGTGTTTCCACCTTCACCTCCTGCTTTGCCTCCCAAAGGCAAAGGGACAGAGGTGTTGAGCTGGTGCTACCCAGGTCCTGGGAAGGGACCGGGCTCCTAAGTGCCACCATGAGCCTCTCCTGAGAGACACTGTCAGTCCCTGCACCGCGTGGGATCCCCCTTCTTCCCTCCTGGCCACCCCTGGGTGCTCCCACCCATGGCCCCAGACGTGCTACTGGAGATGGAGGTAGACCATTAAGGTTTAGGTGTACCCTTAAGGTTTAACACACTAATGGAAAGTGCCGTGGGGTTTCTGAAAAGCTGAGCCCTGCTCGCAAACCCCCTTTGGAAGGACAAGCCCTTGAACTAAGCATGGCTGCCCCAACACAGGCTCAGCCAGCTCCAGTGTGAGCCATTCCCAGCTGGGCACTGGCAGGCAGCAGCTCATCCTGTGGTCCTGGCCATCGCTCCCGCTTCCCAGCTGCTCAGCTGCCTCACAAAGAGCTAAAAATATATGTCTGTGTGAGCGATCACTATAGCTACGGCAGGGGTTAGCCAAAGAGGGCAGCCGGGCAGTGTCACCACGACTGGGATGTGCAGTGGCTCGGCAAAACGGGCAACATGGAGGGGACAGGCAGGGACAGGCTGGGACTGGCAGGTTGCTACTAGTCCCTCCGGTGCAGATCCCTCCATCTGCCCCTTTCTCCTTACACTGGAGCTGCAGCGCATGACACAGCCCCTAAGAGGGGGTTGACTTTGCATTTTGGCAGGGGATGAGTGAGGAGCAGCTCCCCGCATCTCCCCACTGCCCCGCCGCAGAGGGGGACACCAACGTCTCAGCATCTGGCTGCCCCGAGCACTGGGTCGAGCCTCGGTTCACACAAGCGGCGAGGGTCCGGGTGATCATCACGGCCATCTTCTTCTTGCTGGCGGCGGGCAGCAACGCGGCGGTGCTCGGCAGCCTGCTGAGGAAGAGGAGGAAATCCCACGTGAGGCCGCTGATCCTCAGCCTGGCGCTGGCCGACCTGCTGGTGACGGTGACGGTGATGCCCCTGGATGCGGCGTGGAACGTGACGGTGCAGTGGTACGGCGGGGACCTCTCCTGCAAGCTCCTCAACTTCCTCAAGCTCTTCGCCATGTACGCGGCCGCCCTGGTGCTGGTGGTCATCAGCCTGGACCGGCACGCGGCTGTCCTCCGCCCCTTCTCCCGCGCTCGCCGCCGCAACGGGCTGCTGCTCCGCGCCGCCTGGGCCAGCAGCTTGCTCCTGGCTTCGCCCCAGGTAGGGCTCGGTGCCCTCCCCACGTGGTTTGCCCAGGCTGGAGTGGTTTTGGAGAAGGGCTTCCCCATCCTGGCAGCCCCAAGTCCATCTCAATCCACGGGCTCCACCACCGACGGCATGGCTTCGCTGAGCGAAGAGGTGTGGTTGCTGCGTTGGGTGCTCAGTGCTGCTTTGCACCTTATAGCACGCGTTCATTGCAACGCCGTCAGGGCGTTATGCTAAGGGCTGGGAAAAAATTATGCACAGTTTTTTATTCCTCATGGTTATCTTCTCCTAAAAACGCGTCACTGCACCACTGCAAAACATGTTGGACCAGACCAAACCAAACCTGAGCAATTCCTGACCAAAATAACATTTGGTATGGGCAGAAAATGGGATTTCACAGCCCTCAGACCCCATCCATCCTGGCCATAGCCGTGAGTTAGATGCCCAGAGCACCTCTCCCAGTCTGACAGCAGCAGGGAGGTGCTCTCCCCGCACAGCCAGGACGTGGTGCGCCGTTTCAAAGCCTCTCTGAGTTAGTATTTGGTTCTCCATTTCAGCTTTTCCTCTTCCACCTGCACACGGTCCCAGGAGGGAACTTCACCCAGTGTGTTACTCACGGGAGCTTCCGAGCGCACTGGGAGGAAACCGTCTACAACATGTTCACCTTCACCACCCTCTACATCACCCCCCTGAGCGTCATGATCATCTGCTACATCCGGATCATTTGGGAGATCAGTAAGCAGCTAAAGATCAACAAAGGTAAGCAGGTCTCAGCCCTTTAGTGTCTACCATGACTCTCCAATTGACCCTGCTCCAGCCTGGAGTGTTGTTGGATCTCTGTCAACACCCTTGGAAGGGTAACCCAACCGAGGGGTTTGACACAGACTTGTTGATGCCCCCCCCCCCCCCCCCCTCCCCCTTTGCTGCCTTCTGCTTCCTGTGGGCCATGGTCCAGACCATGAGGTGGTCTCCCCTCTCTGGCAGAAGCACAGTCATGGAGGTTTTGTTGTGGTTTTCTCCATCTCCAGCTATCCTTTTGACTCTCCCTGGCAGGTTTGATAAGAAATCAAAACGACCACATCTCCAAGGCACGCATGAAGACTCTCAAGATGACCATAGTGATTGTTGCCACCTTCATCATCTGCTGGACCCCATACTACCTCCTGGGCTTGTGGTACTGGTTCCAGCCAGCCATGATCCAGAAGATGCCAGAGTATGTCAACCACAGCTTCTTTCTCTTTGGCTTGCTGCACACATGCACTGACCCCATCATTTATGGACTGTACACCCCCTCCTTTCGGGAGGACGTGCAGTTGTGTCTCAGGGGCATTGAAACAGCGATGACCAGGCACGAGAGACATAAACCTGTCTCAGTCTCGGAGAACATCAAGGATGGTGCTGTAAATGGTGGGGTGGCATCAGGGGGCTCCAATGGGACAACTGTCAATACAGTCTGCTGAAGACACGCACCCAAAAGGAGATGGGAAGCACAGCTTTGGGGGCTACTTTGTCCCCTAGGATCATTCTGGACACTGTCCTAAGGAGGTTTGCCACGCAGCTTTGGTGGGTGAGGGTCTCTGGCCACGCAACCGGGAAAGTGTCTCCTGCCCGTACTCAGGGTGAATAACATTTAGGGGTATTTATGGTCATTCCTCCATATTCTGGCAGCCCTGTGACAACTAGAAAACCATCCTTTTTGCATCCTACGCATGCTCTATCCCTGATTCTGGGATTGAGCATCTGCCACACTTCCAGCATCAACCCCTGGGAGCAGACACGTTGCCTCCTCTGTGGTCCAGGGCCATGTCCACTGGGCTGGCCCATCTTCAAGTGCCCTTTGCCCCTACACCCAGGTGCAGAGCTGCAGGGATGCACAGCGCTAAGTGGCGTCACCCTGAGAGGCTGCAAAGGCGTGATCAAAGGCTTTTACTCCGTTTTCTCCACCCATTGTAGGAAAAGCTCTCTGGAAATTTCTGCTCTCCTGGCTCAGAGCCCACCTTATTCTCCCAGGGCCATGTGTGAAGCCCTGGAAAGGATGTAAATCTTTGGGCAGTGACTAATGCAGGGGCATTAGTCCCCCTTGGCATGGTGAGGAGGGAGGAGGTGCTGTGGGGATGGAGGGTCTCGGGCAAGAGGGGTACAGAGAACCACAGTGGGATGGGATGGGGTTTCTTCTCCCTTTTGGAGACAGACAGAAGGGAAAACAGTCCCTGCTGCCTTGTTCTGGTGTGCAGGGGTGGTACGGACACAGGGTTAACCAGGAGAGAGAGCACTTGGGGTAACCAGAGAGCGAGAACCAGCCCCGATGCTGCCAAGCCCCTCTTGACTGTCTCTGCCCCCATGTCCCAGGGCACGAGCTGGCAGGTCACAGACCACATGCTGGGCTGTCCCTATATTTGCTTTGCCCTTAAGGGCTTGACCCAAGGCCAGCACCTCGTCTCTGCCCAGAGCAGGGTGGGTGCAGCCACCCCACAGGTGATGCCCAGTGTGTCCCAACAAGGAAGGTGATGGGAAGCACCCGTGGAGTGGTGGATGCCAGGTGGGTGCTGACGGTCTTTGCCTGCACTGCGAGGGCAAGGGAGGCTGTTGGAGGGGTTGGCTGAGCTGCGGTGAGTAAAATGGATTTTTTGCTTTTCACCAACCTGCCAGAAGTTGCTTGTGAAGGTGGAGGCCTCTTCTCTGGGTGTGGATTGAAGAGATGGGTTTGTTCAACTGTGTTGTTCCCTTCTGCGTGACTAGAAATAGTGGATTATTTCTTTGTTCGTTCTCTGCTGATTGTTATTAACTGCGTTTTTTGCTTTTTGAAGAGAAATTATTTTTTGAGACAGGTGGGGGGTTTTTGGTTTTGTGAAAACTTTGGGCAGCTCAGGAGCTCTGGACTTGGCAGGAGGCAGTTCCCTGGTCATTTTTGTAGGCACTGCAGGTTTGAATGAGCATCTGGATTTTATCAGGATCAAAGAGCTTTGTTTTAACAACAACCCTTGATTTGCTATGTCAAGCTTGTTGCACGTATAGGGAAGCTGGGAGACGTCTCCCCCCAAGAAAGCAAATCTCCTTTGGGCACTGAGGGGGCTTTCTCGACCCTGTCTCCAAGAGGGGATGTATCTCCATCAGTCAGAAGGGATCTGCACTGGTCTCCCAGTGCCCCAGCCAGCAAATTATTAAAACTGGAGGGGTGGCAAGCAGTCCTTGCAGGCTGGCTGAGGCTGGGCGACGAGGATGTGGGAAGCCATGGTGCTCAGGGTGACGCCAAGCTGTAGATGGATGTTGAGCCCTTACCTTTCCCCATGCTAACTACTATTTATGCTAAACATGCTGCTCAAGGAGAAAAAAAATCAATTAGAGCTGCGGGAGCCCAGACTGACTGGTGGGGATTAGCGTGAGCCCTTTAGGAAGCATCCAAACTCCAATGAAATACGTGATGGCCGTTTGGCTTTCCTGGGCTTGTTCTTCTCAAGGTTAATTACACAATGCTAACGGGAGCGGGGCTCGCTGCTGTCAGGCTGGCTTGGCTCGAATGGTGCAAAACAAGTTTCTTTTAAGGTGATGGGAATGACTTGTGGTAGGGGAAGCTAATTTATTCATCAGGCACTCTTTTGGGTTTATATTACTGATGATCGCTAAAGGGAGGCAGACCTTGAAGGTGTGTTGGTTTTCTGGCAAGCCTCAAACAAGCAGAAAAGTGTCTTTAATCTGAAAACATTCTTCACCTGCTTTCTGCTGAGTGGGTGAGAACAAATCCAGCATTGCTCACTCACTTAAGGCGACTTGCCCCTTCTTGCACGGCAGCAGGAGAGCTCGGAGGATTTCTCTGAGGAGCAAGAGGCACTTTTTCCCTTGTGGGAGGGACCTATGACCTGTACACCCCACGGGTACGGTGAGAGGGCAGAAGCAGGTTTGGCTTTAGGTGAAGAGTAGGAAAATCAGGATGCTGGCAAGGGTATGTATGTGGTCCTTGGGGGATGCATGGCACATCCCTTGGGACGCTTGCGGGCACTCCAGCGCTGCTCCTTCTGCCTGCCTCTTTGACACCTTCCCTCCCATTGCTGGTGCTCGAGGCTGACATTTTGGGAAGCCTGGAGTGTGGGCATGGTGCCCAAAGCGACAGCTTTCATGATGGAAGGAAAATGTCACCAGAAGAGCGTGCTGCCAAGCCGTGTGCCCAACGTACGCAGGAAGGGGGAGCGGGCGGGCGGGCGGCACCTCCCCAGGCGAGCTGAGGCAGGTGTTCTCCGGGTCACTCGGGATTGACCCGGGTCTGGGTCCTGCCAGAGGTGGACCGAAGCCCAGGCCTGGTTTGAATGTCCCTGCACTTGTGATTCTGCATTTCTTAAAATCCATTCGTACTTTAGAGAGCAAAAGATTCTTGCATCGTGCATCAGGAGTGTGAAACCCGGAGCCTCGCTTCTCCCCGCCCTGGGGGGGGGGGGGTGTCCCACTTTCTGCAGTGGTTCCCTCTTCTTCTCATATTGTCTCAACCCCTTGGTCTCCAACAGCATCTGCCCTCCTCTTCAGCTGGCTCCTGAGATCTCTCTTTTTTATATATATATATATATGTATATAATATATATATAAAAATACATGTATTTTTATATATATGTATATAATATATATATAAAAATACATGTATTTTTATATATATGTATATAATATATATATAAAAATACATGTATTTATATATATGTATATAATATATATATAAAAATACATGTATTTTTATATATATATGTATATTTTTAAATATATATATATATATATAAAATCTATTTTTCTTTATGGGAGGAAAATTCTCCCGCTTCCCCAAAATCTGCCTGTTCGCCCCAGGAAACACCAGCTGCTGCGCTTCTCCTTGCAGTCACAGCAGGATCAGATTTGTTTGACTCGGTAACAGTTCCTTAATATTCACCCCAGCAATGTAACGAACATATTAATAAGCACAGGTAGCTCTATATTTTACAACTCCTCGACCTCACCCTGGGCTGCTTGCTTCAGACACAGCGGTCCTTTGTTTGGGAGGAAATTCTGATTCCTTCCCCATTAGCATTTTTATAGCACTGGGCATGTTCAAAGAGGCGCGCAAGTGGCTTAAGAGGTTGCCGCGAACCTTGGGTTAATTCATAATATTGTTAGTTACTCGGCACAATACTCGCATTAATTCAGCTGGCTGCATCTCGCCACGTTGGGAAACACATGCTGGAACCAGCAGGGAGCACAGAAAACGAGCGTGGGAGTAGGATATTAAGTCTTTTGCTGGCCAGCTTAGAATCTGAGCACCTTAAATGTATTTATTTTCCCATTGCCTTTGAGGACAGCATTAGCCCGCTCTGCAGCTGTGGGGCCGAAGCACCAAGGAGGCTCTGCCCAGCATCCCTGCAGACCCTTTAGACAGCATCAAACACATCGAGGTTTTCAGGCTGGTTGTACCCTAACCTGACACATATATGGCACATTAGATGTAACGTGCTGAGGTGGACTGAAAATGGGCAAATATTCCCAGGAACCCCACGCACATCCCAAACCCCAAGTTTCTGCATTGGGATGTCAAGGAGTAAACTACTATAAAGTAGTTGAATCTGTGGTGCAATAAATCGTTAGTTTATGTATGTTGTAATTGCAAATCAAGGCTATAATTAGCATGGGCATTTCTTGGGCTGAGGCAACGCCATGTGCTTTAACAGTAAGCATTATTAACGGACTGTAAAAGGCAATGGGGAATTGGATTATAATGTTCTTGTTTTGCAAGCTGTATGGTGAACAAATAAATTTGTTCTGGCAGCAAAATTAACTGGAATAAATGCTCCATCCACCAAGAAGCGGGGTTGCTGTAAATGAACTTGTTCTCAGCCTTGAGTTAGAAAACCTGATTACCAGGTCATTATTTCTGGCAATTAGGTACCAGAACAACATCGGAGAAAGAAGAGATTTTCTTTGAAATATTTAATGAGTAAGATAGTAATCATGGACTCATTTGCTGGAGTATGTGATGAGATTTTTATTTTTTTTGTGTGTGTGGTTAGGGTTCACTGTGCAACGAAAACCTGCATTTATCAAGTCTACTGCTGAAAGCTAGACTGCGAGCTTCGACTGTTGCACGCATGTAGCTTTTCTTCGCCTGGAGTCCCTGGGCTCTTCGTCAGGTTTACCCCGTGCCCAGTCACTGATCAGAGCACAGTCCTCTGCTCCTTTTTCCGTTTCAGGTAGTTGTAGGTTGCTTTGTAACAACAGCAAATCTAAGGACTTGTAGGGGGAGAGTTTTGCCCTGTTTACGTGCACAACTAGCACATACCTGTACGGGTGTTTTCAAGCAAACCCCCAAAATGCCCTCCTTCAGGATTAGAAAAGATGTATCTGAGAGATAGGGAGGTTTTACACGCCAGCATTAAAGCCAAAGCACTTCGCAAACAGTGTAACTGCTGTAATTCTGACCATAGGAAACTTAACCCCTTTGTGGGAACCCGGTGGGGACAGTCCGTCTTGCAAACACGCAGCTCTGTGCACGTGTTGTCACATGGAGGCCTAAGTCAGCTTTCCATGAAGTTAACTGTACTACCAACGTTCACAGACATCAAATACAACCCTTCCAGTCCTGCTGCCGTTTTACTGCGTTTCTTACAAGTGTTTCCGGAAACAGTTGGCACGTTACTGCTAGTTAGTCCGTTTGTGTGGAAAGGGAGGCTGAAAACAATTCAATACAGGCAAAAATACTGAACCAGACCCCACAACCCGGGCAGCCCCAACCCCAACAAGCGTCTCAGGCGGCAGCATAAGTGGAACCCTTCACCTTCCCTCTGCTTGGGGCAGAAAACACAAGCAGAAGGCATTTGATAGGAATAATCCTTATTCAGTATTGATGCTGAAGGGCCCGAGTGTGGCTGATCTGCACGCTAACCAAGGACAATCTTGGCTAGACCATGGCTGAGAGCACAAACCTTGTAGATGTTTTTCGCAGGGCAGGGACACACACACACACACCGTATTAGAAACCATTTAACTTTCTCCATTTTAGTTGTTTTATTTCTTGTGGTTTTCTTACAATCATTATGCTCAAATATAAAAATTTCTGGCCAAAGCCAAAGTTAGTTTTCAAAGTGATCCCACCTGCACTGACACATGCTAACCATCACTGAATTCAGTTCCTGCAAACAAGCTGATAAGACTCCCTACAGGTTGCTTTGCCCCACACACAGAAAAATCCTCCTTTCCAGCTGGTGCAAACATACCTCAGCTTGACAGAAAATAGCTACACCTGAGTGTTTCCACGCTTAGTTTCCATTAATTTTAAATAACTTTCTCCCATGGACCCTTAACGATCGGTTCGTGCTAAGCTGCACCATTGTGATCCTTTCCAGCTGCACTGGGCACCCTCATGAATCACGGGAACACAGAAGCAGGAATGAACAGAGAGATGCCATGAGGATAATGTATTGGTGACAGGACTGGAAAGCTCCAAGCACCTTTATTTCCAGAGCTCTGGAAGAGATGCAGTGCATTGCAGATTGGTTATTATTAAGGCACGTGGTGAAAAATAACAGTTTATCATCTGGGGCGATTCACCTCTCCGAGTCAAACATTCTGTGCCAGTAGTAGACGAAGGTTGGCGAGTTGCTGGCGCCTATCGCTATCAGCAGCAGTAGGTACAGCATCATCATCACGGCAAAACGGTGGGTGTAAAACCAGGAAGGTTGACTAGAAGGCCTGAACAGGGAAAAGTGCATGAATTCTGTCAGAGATGCACAAACACCTTGGCAAAGAGTACGTTAGGTTTTGTTGTTTGAAATGGTCAAGCTACGGCAAGACAACAGAAAGTTGTTCCACAACCCCTGTACCTAACCAAGCCTGGTTCCCCACCCCTTTTCCCCAAGTCACAGTCCTGTCCTTCCTCCCCACGTTCGCATCTCTCTGTGGTTCAGAGCTGTAACTGCCTGCCCTGGACGCACGCTGACCAGTGAATGCTGCTACTTAAGCCAGACAAGGGCAGAGTCAAAACTGCCCTAGTCTGAAGAGCTGCACTCATCGGTTTCGCTCTCTGTTTCCCGCCACAAACAGATCATTAGAGCTCTCAAAGATACCAAGTGCTTACAGGTCTGGTGAAACAGCAAATTTAGCTGAGTCTGGGAGTGTGAAAGCGCGAGACAATGGCAGCATGATGGTGTAAGCCTTACTCAAAACCAAAACTCTGGCAGTGCAGCCTATCTTTCCCGCTTGTTTTCTGTTTTTCAAAAATGAGATGTGTTTATCTGGCTGTCATAGCATGCTCATCGCTCTAGACAGCTGAACTCTTACCTCCTATGCTGTTTCTGTGAATATACTAGCAAGTATTTAACTCGTAAAAGCTGATTGTTTGTGACAACAAAGTACTTCTGTGGTACGTCACCCCCTTCGCTGTTTCTCACTCTTGCTCTTTTTCTGTCTATTTCTTCTGAATCTGAATGGGAAAAGAAAAGAAGAGGTCTTTGGGGGAACAGAAAAGCTAAAAGAAGATGCAGAACTTCAAGTAACTGTACAAAAGCAAACAACCAACACCCCACACACCCACTCCCACAAGAGTAGAAATGAGATAGCCAAGGACCTAGTTTTGGTATTCCCCTGAATCCCTTAGCATCCAGGAATAGACTGAAGAGTTTGCTTGAGGCTACACCACTCCCAGTCATCCCTGGTATGGGTGGCATTACGGCCCAGACCAGGGCGATAAGGAGGCGAGTCTCCCACACAGGGCTTGGGGAGCTGCTGATATTAACGGGGAAAGACAAACAACATCGAAGGACTGACGGAGCCCTGCAAGCAGGAAGCAGTCAAAGAAGGACAACCTGAGCACAGGCTTCCTAGACATCTAATAAAGCTTGTTATGGATACGTTGGTGATGCTTCTGCTCCACCACCACAGGTGATGAGGCAGCATGGAACGTGATTTTGTCATACTACTGAATCGAGGAAAAAGAAATGATGCCACCAAAGCATTTCCTACCCCTTAAATACACTATTTTAAGAGGAGCTTCACAGACAACGAGGCTGTTGTGCATTTGTTGAGGGGTCAATCGGCAAAGGAGCCTGCAGGCGGTTTGAGCTGAAGGGTACCCACGCTCCGTACACCACACTGTATATACCACAGCTCAAGTACGAGCAGCGCTCGGTAAGCGATGAACAGTTCTTGTTGCAATAGACTCACCTTTCTTTTTCACCTGGCACTTTACATCGGGGTGGTCAATGATCTCGCAAACAGCTACGCAGCTAAGGACAGAGCCCAACGCGCTTCGCTGCCAGCCAAGACCGTGAGGGCTATAGAGCAGAGCCAGGTTCAGGTCACTGGTAAGATAGGTACCTTCACCAAACAGGGACGTCTGAAACGGAGCAGAAATACACCCCAAAATCCTGTGGCACAAACTATCAACAACATACAAGCGTTCTTTACTTTCAGACTGGCAGTTCTGTTCCTGAAGGTAAATTAAGGTTTTTCTGACCCGTGCTGGGCCTGGTCCACGCACTGTTTTTGTCCTGGCACAACTTCCTCGGGGTGGGGCAGCTGCCCTCTCCCATCCCTCAAATTAGCTGCCTGGCACAGCCCTTGGTGTGGACAGATTCATGCTTTCCCGGATTTGGATTTAGTTTGCCAGTATTTTATATCAACATGACCGCACTGCTGTTAGAGGCATTTCACTGATTTATTGACACTGCCGTCATTCAAATCATCCGGCTTCCACAAACAAGGCAAGGCTTTACCCGCATCTAAACCCATGCTTTACTAGAAAAGAGGGAAGTACTTTTCAATTGTGAATTCCTTTCCAATATCATGTTTTAATAACTTTGAATCAGAGGATTTGCCACACTGGCTAAAATTAGGAATCCGGTAAGTCCGCTGTACCTGGTAAGTCATTACTCACAGAGAACGTGGGGGAAAACCATAGTCCAGCTTGACTGGAAGGTTAAGAAGCTGCTGTGTCAAAGCTGCTTTAGAGAGACTCAAAAAGCCAGGAGCCCCAACTGCCTTTCTGTTGAAACTGAAGAGGTGCAAACCCTACGGGATGTCTCCCTTAACCAGGCCATCTAAAGAAGGCTCCATTTGCAAGGAGCACCTAAAACTTAGCTGATCTAAACTCGAGGCCAGGCAGAAAATCTCTACATTGCCTCGGCCACTGGTCCCCCTCTCTGTGCACAGGCGCTTTCCAGCTGCAGGCTGTCAGACAGGGCAGTCTATTTTCAGAGGCATTACACTTCCTCACAAAGAAGCAAAGGACAGTCGTAATTCGTCACACTGGAGAAAAGGATTTTGTGCCACTTCCAGTTTTTACCCTCAGGCTGCACTAGAAAACCCAAGACAACCAACCACAAAGGCCCACACTGCAGCGGAAACAGCAGTGTAAGATCATCAGCACGTTTCATACCCCTAAAGGAATTTGGGCCTATTTTTAAGAAGTGTCACTAGCCGCAAGTGACCCACAGAAGACGGTGCCCACACCAGGAGCCTCACCCTGTTCAAGTGGCAGTGCAGGCCATTGTGCAGTATGGAATGGAAGTTCTCGAGGCGGCTCCCGTGGAAGGCATAGATGAGGTCCCGCTCTCCCTTGGTCTCGGCAAACTTGGTATTCATTTGATCGCAATACACGACCTCAAAGAGGTAGTCCGGAGCAGGAACCGCAGCCCCAGACATCCCTGTGAGTTCTTGGATCTTCTTGTACTTAGAAACAGGAAGGAATGTGAACGTTGGTTTATGGTGTTAGACTACGCGCTGGAAATTCGGCTTTCTGTCCCTTAGCCTTTCATATTGCTTTATGTATTTTCATTGTGCTTTCTGCGTTAGAATTCAACACTGTCACAATGCAGAAGGAGTAAGTGGACAGTAAAAATTCTGACAGTTTCTTGCTATCAAAGCTAAATCCTCATTCTTCTCTCCAGGAAAAAAAAAAACCAACACCTGAAGTGTGGTTATGAATTAACTGATGATGTAAGGACAGCATTACAAATCTACTTTGGCTACCAAGACAATCTATTCATCAGCTGATCTTGGAAGAGGAAAAAAGTGAAAACAGAACTTGTTTTCATCTTGCTACTAATCTCTACAGCTATTTTGATCCCTGCTACTGAAGTACCTCAGTGGCTCTCAATCTTTCCATTTTTGGGGCAGCATGCAGAAGCACAAAGCTGTCTTTCTCAGTGAGAAGCGTGACCTAGCTCCATGACACCTGAGCTGGGCTATCTTCGTCTAGAACATGCATGTACATGCTACGTTAATGGGAGTAACCACCTACACTCGCTACCCATCATCAAACACTGACAGTGATAACTATTTCTTCCAACCAGGGTTACTGAAAATTTCATTTAAAAACCAAAACAACCAACCCTCTCTACAGAAAAAAACTGCATTCATGTTGAGCTGTCAAGCTCTTACAATAACCAACTAACTCCTGGCAGGAGGAAATACTCTCTGAAGTGCAAGTTTGCCTTAAAAGACAAATTCTAATCAAGACTTACAGAATTCAAAACTTACCTCCTGTTTCTTAGTACTTTGTATCATGAAGACCTTAGATGACAAAATCCAGCTAAACAAATCCCAGGTCCTTTTCTCTGTGTTTGGAACAGACTCCAGAAGATCTTTCAGGCTTGGCAGAGCATTGGTATCTGCAAGCTAACAAGACAAGCATTTAGTACAAGCTCCTTCTTTTCATTATGATTAAACAGAGACCTCTAGTGAAAACAAAACAATATTTCACCCTAATAGGTTGTAACCCAAAAAGCAGTTTCTGTTCTGAGATATAAACATTTGCATCCAGTTTGCGGGAAAGTTTGTCGCTTGTCCTAAAAACAAATGCTAGACAAGTGATACAATATTTATATTTACCAACAGATTAATATACAAACAAGGTACACCCAAGAATAATCAAACAAGCTTCTGAAAGAAAACAACCCATCACAATGCAGCATCTGCAGTCAGATAAACACAGGGGGTGTTCAGGCCATGTAAAACACAAACCTTTCAAAATTAATTTGAATTTCCCGTGGCGTAAGCTCTTCAAACGCGTTGTATCCCAAGACAGGGTTTGGAAGTTTCCCTGCGTGGGTCTGTGGGTCAGAATCCCAACTGTACTTTAAAACCCGGATTCCTTGACCGGATAAACAATTCATTCCGCTTCATTCGTCACCCTGAGGCGCCGCTGCCCTCTCCTCCGAGGGCGACCTCGCTTTCTCCCCCAGCACAGCCCACGCACGCCTGGCCTGCGCTCCCCCCCCCCCTCTCTAGCCCTTCGCTTCCTCACTCCGAAGGTGGAACACCGTATTCCCGGTTCCGATCTACACCCCCCGCGCCGGGGGTACCGGCACTCACCAGCCCCTCGAAGTCCTTGGTGTCGCCGCCCGCGTAGCGGCCCGGGAAGGGCCTCAGCGCCGAGTCGCGCTTGTAGCTCTGCAGCGCGGCGGCGAAGAGGCTGCACCGCAGGTCGGCGGCCAGCGGGTCCCTCCCCGCCGCCTCCCTGACGAGGGAGGCCGCCTCGCTGGCACCGGGACCGGGGCCGGGCGGTGGCATGCCCGACGAGGAGGGGTTGGAGGGAGGCGGCGGCCGCTCCGAGAAGGCGAGAGCTCCCTCCCGGGCGGCGTCGCCCCTTCCGCCTCGCCGCCGGGGCCGCGGCCTGGCCCCGCCGCTCCGCCCCGCCGCCGGGCGGCCGCCTCCGCCCTCCCCGCGCCGCTCTGGAGCTTCCCTGTCCCGCACGGCCGGGCCGCCGGGGCCGCAAGGGCAGCGGCTGTGCCCGTTGCTCGGGGACGGGGAGGAGGGAGGTCTGGGGGGAATGGCGCCTTCCCTTCGGGTAGGGACCGGGAGGGGATACACAGAAATGGCGCCTTGCTTTCAGGTGGAGACCTGGAGAGGGGTACAGGGCGGAATGGCGCCTTCCCGTCAGGTAGAGACCTGGAGAGGGGGGTACAGGGAGAAAATGGCACCTTCCCCTCCGGTAGAGACCTAGAGAGGGGTACGGGAGGGGGGGGAATGGCCTTTTCCCCTCAAGTAGAGACCTGGAGAGGGGGGTACAGGGGGAAAATGGCACCTTCCTCTCAGGTAGAGACCTGAAGGGGAGTACAGGGGGGAATGGCGCCCTCCTCTCAGGTAGAGACCTTGAGTGGGGTACAGGGGGAAAATGGCGCCTTCCCCTCAGGTAGAGACCGTGAGGGGGCTACAGGGGGGAATGGTGCCTTCCCCTCAGCAGGAGACTTGAGACGGGTCCGTGGCCCATGGGGCAGGGAGGACATGGCGGGGAAGCCCAGCTCTCGGCTCTCCGTACCTACTGCAGTGCATCGTGACCGCGAGGCCGGGGACAAGGGATGGCAGCAGCGTGCTGGGATGCGAGTTGCACCGCGGCCCTGTCAGACAGCTTGTGCCCCATCCCCTGCATGGCGTCAGGGGGGTCCCAGGCCCTCGTCCTCTGCCGCTGGGGCACAGCAGATGCAAACTCCCAGCTTGGGCACTGCATTCATGTGAAACAGCAACGCTGTCATCCAGGGAGACTGCTTTTTGTGTAAAATTTGGGGTTATATAGCTCTAATTTTAACAGACTTACGTGATAGTAAGTCAAAAGCACGTAGATGCCATTACTCCTTAGCAGTTCCCTTTATCAATCAAGCTCGTAGCCTTGAAGAATGAATCCAGGTTTGTTTGAGTCATCTCCCACAGGCTGGCGTTGCGGAATTAAGGGAGAGGAATTTGCTTTTTAATTGAACCTCTTACTGGTGGTTTCACCAGGTTGCATTCACTACGTTGCCTGAGATTGGGGCTCAATCTTCGTCTCTGAAATACTGGCACAGTGTTAGTGCTCTGAAGCGTCTTCCCAGTTCCGAGGTGTGTTAGAAGTCACCATCAGCAGGGTGGAGGTCTCATCAACGTGAAACTCTGTTGGTCTCGTCAGTGCAAGTTACTTAGACTGACCAATTTGGGAAATGTGTAGTCATATTAGATGTCTTCTAATACGTTTCTTCATTCAGGGGGGCTATTGCACATACCCATGGAGTAACTGATGCAAGCGCCGCACATGTAGACTGCTGCAGATGCTCAGAAAAATGTTAAGGTGACTTGTGGATACCTGTTACTGGTCCCTCATCCCACAACTGGATCTCCAGAGATTGCTGGAGCTGCAATTTGCACCCTTACTCATAGCGAACAGGAACACCAGCTGTATTAAGTATCTGAGGGCAAACTGGTATCAAAGCAAACAGAATGTGAACTTCATTCCTGAGTGCAGAGTTCATATTCTTACTCACCCACGCGAATGGCTTGGGAGCATAAGGGGGTTTTGTAATTCTGGATGGAACCAGATCGCTCGCAGACTGTGCACAGTTAGGTGAAATCAAAAATGATTTCCCAATGACGTACATAAATCGAATTGAGTTGTAGGTTTGTTTACTTGCTTTTTACTGTTTTATCAAACGTGCATCTTTCAAAAACAGCTGCGTGAACAAGCCTGCGATATGAAGCCATCAATTCTCAGACAGCACAAATACTTGCTTGGGTCTGACATATTTAATGGCAACATGTAGACAAAATGATTTTAAAGGTACCTTTGGTTTACGTTACCCAATTTACTAGATATCTAGACTTTATTTTTTTGTCTTTAAAACATTATCCAGCCTGTGATATCCATGCTTTTTTTTCCTTCTTGACATACTGGTAATGGATTATTGTGCAGGTTTTGGATGAAACCTTGGAATCTAGATGTTTTGTCTGCTCTTTGTGGAACTTCTCACACCGATAGAGGTTTGTCTGGGTGTCACAACGAGCCCATTTCCAATTCCCCGCTGTACTTTGTGCCGTTGGCTTTCTCAGACCAGGTGGCAGCCATGCTGCGCTTGGTCCGGAGAGTCTCCCACACGCCAACAGCACGGGTGGGCGACTTTTAAGAAGAGGTCTGGCACCACCCAAAGCTTTTTCTCAGAAGTTATGGAAATTACCCAGACTTGAAATGCAGCTGGAGAGATTCCTTTCCATATTTATATCTCCTTGAGAGGATGTATTTTACTTTATCTGATGTGGTGCCTTATTCTGCTGTAAATATCTGATATCTCTGACAGGCTGTTAGCAACATCATTCAGTGATTCAGCTCAGGACATGTTTATTATCTTGCATTATATTCAATTGTTCTGTGCAATCCCTTTGAAAATCAGTTGTTGGCTGTCTAATTGGCTGATTTCGTTCCCTAATAAACCGTTAGATGTCATAATTTTCAGTGCCTGTTAGAGAACGATATTAGAAAACGGTAGAGATGTCTTTTTCAGCGCATTTGGGTGGAATTTTACATTGCTATTTTGAGGTCTTGAATTGGTGTAATTCCAGTGCCCTTGTTTAAAATACCACTTATTGGTATTGTTGGTCTCCCGTTCAGGACTTGTATGCTGTAGCTTTTGTCTCACAGCATGCCCGGGGCTGTGATTTTGGGAGGGCAGGACACGTACGGCACTGCCACCTGGGGCTCTGCTGTGGGGAGTGGGGTGTCCTGGCGTGCGATTAAGGACTGGGGACAGGCAGCAGTCCCTGAGGAGAAGCTGGAAGAGAAGGACAGTGTGGTGAAACGGGGCGGGAGAGCTGGAGGGGAAAGGGTTTCCTTGGAACCACGTCAGTTCTGGAGATGCTGGGCTCACTGTGCCGCCACTCTGTTACCGTAAGATTATCTCTCAGAGTGAAGTGGGGGTCTTTTGTGGACTTGTCTTGGCATAAAGAAATGAACCCAAAATAGATCTAAAACAGCGCTGGCGTCATAATAGTTAATGGAGATGCTGAGAGCATTGATCCAAAACCGATGCCTGCCTTTGGGATTTGAAATGGATGGCGCTTCCATTACGGCGAGCTCAGCGGAGTTGGGCAATGACAGATATTGATGAGATAACAAGTTTGCTGTAGGGATGCTGACCGAGAGTGCTGCCTGGTCAGACTCATCTAACACCGGCCTAAAACCCTCTTTCACCGTGCGGCTGCTGAGCCAGAGGTGAAGTGCTGAAAGCCTTTGGCGCGGGTTGCAAGGGAGATGCACCTTTGCGTGCTGGTGGTGCTGGACATCAACCCGCTGTAGGCTCGGGCCTGCAGAACGTGTAAGGATAAGCCAGGATAAAGTCATCATTCATCTGGGGGGAAGCACAATCCCCCCCTCGTGTTAGCTACGGCAGGTGAGGTCTTCCAGCCTGGGCTTCGTGGAAGCCCCCAACCCTGAAGATCTCATCTCGCCCCTCTCCCGACAGCTCTAACAGGCGCCGTGCCGGCAAGGCTGTGGAGCCAGAAGAAATACGTAACAGCTGCTGGTTTACCTTGTGCCTTGCTGCTGCTTAATGAAGTGCTGGGAGTCTTTGCCGTGGGCTGGAGGCCGAGATTCAAAAGCGTCTTTCCAGTCCTCTTAAAAACAATACGGCCCGCGCCTCAGCACCCCTTAACGGCTGCATCCCCCACCGCCGAGGTGGCTGGTGCGCTTTTCCGCCCCTGCTTGGAGTGCTTCTGCCCCTCGCTACCTACAGGCAGGCCAGACCGGCTGGGGGCACTTGCAAGGAGCTCTCTTTTATTATTTTTTATTTTTTGAGACGTGCCCTTCAAATGTATTTCCCTTTTCCAATTTTGTTTTCGTAGATAGAAAAGCTATCCTTGGCGGTTCGCTATGATTCAGTGCAAGGATGGGTTTGTAAAAGGTTCTGGCAGGGTCATTGCCAGTGGAGGAGTTTGAGTAACGTCGCTGTATGGCTTCTTATGAAATTGAAGATCTGATTATTTAACATAGGCTGTAATAAAAATAGTTTCTGGTGGTGGTGGATGCATTTCAGCAGAGAAATGTGGCTTAAATGTCTTCATTTAATTCCACTGTATTTAAAATTGATCTCATGGACCGGAAAAGAGATTTTTTTTCCCCTTAACTAGGGTCTGTGAAGGAAATTAATACAAGGAAGGGAAAATAGAAATACAATACTACACTCAGGGAAACAAATGCTTATGACTGAGGGGTTCGTTACTTGCTAGCACCACTGGAAACGCCAGCTGTATAAGGTATGGTTTATTATAGAATTAACCTTGACCTGGGGTTCAAAGAGAAAGGTTAGTTTGAAATAAATCAGTAGTATGGTCAGGTCACTTCAAAGAGTCTAAAGCTGAGCTTGAAGATTACATGCTGTTTATGTGTATCCAGTTGGAATAGAACATATGGTAAAGATAATGGAAGTAAACTATTTATCTCTTCCCCCACCCCCCCTTAGGATTTAACGCCTTTTTGTCCTTTGCATATATATGCTGCAGGGGATGTTTTTGTCCTGAAATATTTATTGAAAACAGAACTGTGGAATAAAGCAACCTTCTTAAGTCGGCTGGGTAAAATAGTCTTGCCTTTAACATTTTTCCAGTTGCTCAGATAAAAGTAAGAGCTGGTTTGGAAATAGTCATATGAATGTGATGAATCACACTCCTCTGTCACTTGTCTCAGCGAATTCACATAGCCATAAGAAAATCAAAACAAAATGTGCTCAGCTCTGAATTGTTGTAGTTCTAACCTAAAAGCAGGACCTCATTTAATTGTTACATGTGAGTTACATGGATTTAAGAGCTTCCCGAATACTGGATAATTCATGCAACATCCTGGCAAAATGGGTATCTCAGCTATCAGGGGAGTGGGAAGTGAGATTTGTTAAGCAATTTACCCAAAGCCACTCACAAACTCAGATTAGTCCTCAAGGCTAGGGTTGTTTCCAACACTTTTTGGGGGAGAGAGCCGGAATCTCGTCTCAAATTCCCTGGATACCAGTCTGCTGCTTTAACCACAAGACCGACCCTTATCTTTTGTCCCCTGTTCCCTTATTCTTTTGCTCTTGGTGCAGTGAGGAAGATACCAGGACTCAAAAGGCGGCACGTCCACCGGTCATTTGAGTCTGTTCAGCTTTGTGTAGGTTGTGTGGGGGAAATAAAGGAATTCTTGCTTCTGCCAAACACCTCAGAGGATATAAAGTGCTGTCAGTTGATTCCTACTAGATGGCAATTTCCCAGGGGTTTCTGATGGCTTCTGTCTATGATCAGGCAGCCAGAGAAGCCCTTTTGAGTTATTTGGGTGAAATTCAGGGACAACTCCACTAGAGCAAGCGTAGTTTTGACTAAAAACCAGCAGGTGAAGAGCGCTGGGCTTACACGGTATAGAAGGGCGAGGCGGATGCAGCGGTGAGCTGGGATGCGTCGTCTCGGGTGCATAGGTTCTCCCCGTTTGAACTGCTGCGGCGTGTGATGTGTGAGGCCAACGCTGGAGTTTTCCAGCACTTCCACAGAAGCGGAGGGAAGAGCAGGGCTGGAGGCATTGCTGGGAAGCAGAGGGGATCTTCTGCTGGAATTAAAACCAGCTGCTGAGCTGAGACATGCTCGCTCAGTAACAGCTTTCCTCCGCAGATTGGTTTTTTCCCTAATGTGATACATGCAGTGTGCAGATAGTAGCACGTTTTAAGATTTATGATTGCCTGATTTTTCCCATTAATAGGGAAATCTGATAATTATCCATTTTAAAGCAATCGCTGAACAATAGGAAGGAGTATGCTTATTAAAAGTAAACATAAAAGTGAGCTGGCTCTATCTTAGGGTGCTGAGCCTTTGATAGATTTGCTCCTTACAGCACTCTTTGATCTGCCACGCTAGAAAATAAACTCAGTGGGAGACTGGATATGGGATATAGAGCAGTTCACCTCTAGGTCACGGGCTCCCATCCAAGCCGGGTCAGGAGTGAGCCTCCGGGGTCAGCTTTGGCAGGAGCTGGGGACGGCAGCACCTCCACCGTCTGCGCTGCACCGGCGTGGTGAGCACAGGGAGAGCGCGGGTCTGCGGGGCCGCCCGGCCGCCGTCACCCACCCCCAAACCCCTGCAACGATGGAGGGACCTATTGCTTCTTCCCCTGTTCCCAAATGAGAGCTTTGCAGCATTTCCAGGGAGGTAAATGATACACTCCTGTGCCTGGCCAGACAGCGTGGGCATCCCCAGGGCAGCACGGGGGCCGCGTCAGGATTTGGTCCTCGGGAACGCACTTGCTGGAGGAAGCCGAGTGCTCCGGCACGGGACGCGTGCGGGTCGTGCCCAGCCCTGCGCTGCAACCTCTGTGTTCTCCTCCAGCTTCTCAGAAAGGCAACACGAGCTGTGCCTGTTACTTATCAGGTCATCTAAACGAGAGAGATATCTTCAAAGTAGTCGTGTGGGTGCTGCAGGAAGAGGCCCGTGGGACCGTGCAGCCGTTGTCCCGGCGGCAGCCATGTCTCCTGGCAAAGTGCTCTTCTGGCTGCTTCCTTGGCAAGACGGGCAGCTCCGCTCATCGCTCTTGCGCGTTGCCACGCTACGGCATGAGGTGACAGCGTTTGTTACGGGCTGGATTCCCACATCCGATAAAAACCGCTTGCGGTGCCCAGCAGCACGGAGCTGCTCTGGAGCTTGCCCTCCAGCCTGCTCTTGGCAACACGGCCGTAACCGTACCTGCTGTTCCATCGCCTGCTCCCGCCGAGGCACAGAGATGTGGCAAGGACTCGCCTGTGCCCGGAAGACCCTGGATGCTGCAGGTGCCCATATGGGAAACGCAGCTTTGCAGCTCAGGGCTGGGGGTTGCAAAGGGGGCTCACGGCCACCCTGCCCGTCCTCCGAGCGTGACACTGCCCGACACCCCAAACAAACATCTTGCATACAACTCCAGGGTGGGGTTTTCTTAAAGTATTTTTTTTCCATGACCCTGGCACAAATCAGAAAGGGTTGTTATCTCAGAAATATTTGAGGCCCTATATCTCCCCACCTTCTGAGGGCTCATTCCAAAGGAAAAGTTGTGCAGCTTTGTTTTGGAAGGGGCTGAAGGTAAATGACTCCATGTAGGAGGCACAGCGCGTGTAACAGGTCACAAATAAATTGAGCTCACAGCAAGCACTTACAGAGGACTATCGTAAGGTTTTCTGGCTATGAAATCTGAATTTCTGGCTACGAACCTTGAACTAAGCTGAGAAGGAGCATAGGAGAGAGACGGAAATAAAACATGAGAACTGAACCGCTCGTGGTTTCTCGTTGTTGGGGAAGTCACTTGAGTTTCTTTCTGGTGGTTACAAAAAAGAGCAGAAGCAGGGATTTTGTTGCACTTCAGCTATGTCAGATCTGGGGAGCTGGTTCTGTATTATCTTGTACAAGAGACAGCTGCCAAGTTTTATCTTTGTGGGTTGTTTTGCAGGAAGGGAAACAGAAGTGAGAAAGGTCTGGAATCTCCTGTAGCTCAGGCCAAAATCATGTTATCTGAAATAACTGGTTACCTGAAGTTTGGCCAAACCTCACTCTGCACTCAATGCCAGACTAGAGCTGTAGGGATAAATAGCAAGACCCAGGCTGTCTGCTAGGGGACTGCACACCTAAAAAATGGGGGTTTGAGCCCAGAAGAGCAGTCTGGACTGCCTCCATTTGGAGCTGAAGGTCTCCATGCAGTCAGTGGTGGGAGATGTGCCGTTTTGCTGGCCAGTCGGCACAGGGAGCACCGTCGGCTGGAGGTGCCAGCCCATGCTGGGCAGTGGGGTGGCACAGGGGGTGGGTGGTCTCACCCCCCCCCATCCTCCCCTCTGCACCTCCTGCCTGCGTGTGCCCAGATCCCCCCTTGGGAACGGGGTGGGATGTGGAGATGGAGCCGGTCACATACCACTACCTAGCGATGACTGGGCTCTAGCTTGGGAAACACTGAGCCTCTGCCCACAGCATTTTTGGCTTTCCTTTTAAACACCTGTCGTCCTCTTTTATACATTTTTTTGTGATTCAAACCAGCATATGACATGCAGGAAGGCCACAAAGCCGCTTGCTTTAGAGGTGAGGGCAGGCAATGAGCTGTGAGATCAGCAGCAATCCGCTTGGCAGGAGGTCAGGGAGCCGCTTCATAAACGCAATTTCACGTGGCGCGAGCCTGTGCAAGGGGCAGTGGGGTCCTGGGGGCCTTGGCAGGAGGTGGCAGAGGAGGGGAACTGGAAATTAGAATGTGAATGACGTAAAAAAAAAAATCTAAAAGAAAGATCCATGAACTGATGGTGATGGACGAACCTTCTTGCTTCTTGTTCTCTGTATCAAGTGGGGTGCAACTTAAGCACTTTGTGAAGAGTGTATAAGGAGCTGCCCGAGCAACCTCACTTCTGCTGAGCTCCAAAATACCCAGGACTCAGAGAGGCCTGTCCAGACCCTCGCTCCACCCTTCCGTGGTTCTCAGCTCCATGGCATTGGAGAGGGTAAAGCGGCACATAAAGGCAAGTTTTGCTTGGAGCAGTCCAGCCTTCCCCTACGTCTGAGCATCCCATCTGCCACGTTGCTCTTTTTTGTGCCTTTTCGGAGTGAGAACAGCAAAAGGAGAGTTTGGCACACCAACTGGTGTACCGGGAGAGTTCGGTACGCCCAGCTTGGTGGCGTGTGTTGTGCCTGCATTAGCTCTCCTGGTACCAGCGAGGGGATCGTGCCCTGTGCTGGTTTCCATTTGCCGGCTGATGGCAGCAGTGCCTCTGCACATGGGGACGGAGCAGGCGGCTCCGGGTGGCTGGGCCAGGCGGGCAGGGCTGGGGCAGGCAGCTCTGCCTGCTCCCCTGCCTCTTCCCTTTGCCACATTACCCCAGATATTGCAACTTGGCGTTATAACACACCGGCCATTGCCTCTGATCGAATCAGCCGTACGCCGGAGAGTGGCGTGGAAATAAGTCTGCTGCTTTGGAGGGGAAAAACTGCGAGAAACTTCCCTTGTCTGTACACCCACCTGCTGATTTGTCACCGTCAAGCACAGTGGAACTGATGAATCACCTCCGAAAATAAATGCCAAGCGCTGAGTTGTTCCTCTTCTAAAGACAGGACTGCTATTTCCTTGGCAGCCGGGAGGCGATGGGGCGATTCCCTCTCCTTTGGAGGGGCTGTGGGATTAGCCCCGCTGTTATCCTGCTTTTCCCTGAGATGTGCCAGCGCATGGCATTGTGTTTAAAGGAAAAGCATGTTCTCCTCTTGCCTTCTTAAACACGAACAATGATTTTAGGGGAAGAAAGAGGACAATACGCTATTGTTATGTTGTTCCCCACCTCAGCCTCACACTGAAATATTTAAGCTCCCCCATGAATAATGCAGCTTCAGCCCCAAGCCTGTTTTGCACTTCACACTACCCGGGCCCATAAAACACCAGGATTGCTCCCGGCATACATTATGCCATATAGGACATCTCCCACCGAGCAAAGCTTTGTCTTCGCTACCACAAAGGCTGTTGGGATTTTTCCCCTGTCTCCAAGAGAGATAACGAGCACGGGAGCTCTCGCTTTAAAATATTAGTGGAAAGAAGTCACCGGTGGTTTTTTACGTAGTGCTAACTAGCTGTGGTCTGCACCGCCTCTCCTGCTTGCAGCTGATCCCGTGTAGTTTCCTTTTGATCCAACTGCCATGCCCTATAGCAGGAGAGCTATACGGCACTTAATCTATAGGAAAAATACGCCGTGTTTAGCTGACAGGCAAAGACAGAATGAGCCAGGTCAGTAGTCTGCACTTTCACAACAACAACAACTGCATTTGTGTGATTTAAAGAAGAAAACAACATGCTGGGTGATGGCGTAGGCTGAGTCTCTCTGAGCAGTTTTGCACTGGCATAATCAGTGTCTGCAAGGGAGTATTAGGTCTGATTTACATCCAACCGAGAGCGGTCAGGTATTGTCGAGTGCTGCCAGACAAATTGATACATTAGCAGTCAGGATTGCTCCTTAACCCAAAATAGGAATTATTCCTTTCCCTTGACTAGGAATTAGGTACCTCAGATGCAGCAGCGAGCAGGAGCAGCGTGCTCTAACGGCTCGAGGCTCATACGTGCCCTACCGCATAGAGCATATCCCTTCCCATGCTCTTGTAAAGTTCAAGAGAGATTTTTGTAGCATTTTAATGACGCTGCTATTCAGAACCAGACCCCTTTGGTGTTGGGTTTAGTCACTCCAGCCATGCTGTGCGAAGCTCTCCCCTCCTCAAAAGAAAAATGAGGCAGGAGGCAAAAAAAATGCGCCCCCCCCCCCCTTCCCATGAAGATACCTTTACACTCACCCTAAACTACAAAGGTGAGGCTCTTGATGAATTTTGGATTAAAAGGAGCAATACGCCTCCCTGACATCTGGACATCTGGTCTGTTGTCAATAATGACATTAGGATCTGTCACATAGGAATTGCCATCTGTGATCCGGTCAGAGGCCTTTCAAAGGGAAGGAAACGGGAGGGTGGAGGTCAAGGAATGGTTTGCTGCAGGGAAGAGTGACTTGGAAGCCCTGGAGGTTCACGCGCCCTTCCTTCAGCTCTGCAAATCACTCCGTTCCTCCATCAGCTTGAGGGCAAAGGTAGAAAAATCTCAGGATTTGGAAAAATCTTGGGAAGCCTTTGCTGAAGGGAAGAGATGAAGCAGGGAAAGGTAGGACTTTCTGGGTTAGATGTGGGATGCCTGAGTTGAGAGGAATCCACCAAGCTCCAAGGTCTGGGGCAAACTACCGCAGCACAGAAAGCAAATTAAAAGTGCTGCCTGAACAGGGGGTATTGCCCCGCTCCCAGGCTGCTCACATCAGGCTTTGACTTCTGCAGCGAAGCGAGGTTACAGCTCGCCTTCCCTGGGCTGCCCTGGCAGCACGCTCTGTGCCAGTGCATCTCCGGAGCCTGCTGCTCATGATTCCCATCCAAAGGTTGCGGTGGTGACTCCCAGGACCATTGCAAGTAAAGATGAAAAGAACAGTCAGAGACATAAAATGACTAAGAGAGGTTTTCCAGCTGTTTTCTTGCGTTGGCTGGGTTACACCACCTGCTAACCCTCTCCCAAAGCAGTGCTGGTTGGAAAGATGGGCGTTTCTGGAAACCTACCTGCTGCCACGGCTGCAAAGACAATAACACTAAAACCTCCAGGGACCTGGTGATGCTATTTTCCACACGTTGCGTTTTTCTCTTTATTAGCTCGGTATAAACTTTCCCAGTAGAAACCTAAGGTTACTCCAATCACCAACCCATCAGCTGTTTCTTTAAAGAGGTGAGTCCTCATCTCGTATTTTGGCCATCAATCCCCATTAGTTTCCCTATATGGTTGATTGAATAGTCCATTGCCTGTGCTAATAAGCACCCATTAGTTGTCCCACAGAGGTTTAGTTTTATTAGAAACAATTCACGTCAGTCTAGGCCAGATGAAATGCTTTTAGCTGGATTGTTTCGATTGCATTACTTGGAAGGTGGCATCTGAGCACCTGGAAGGTTAGAGAGATGCAGCATCCGACTGAGCTGCTTTTGCACGTACGCGATGCAGGAGAAACGCAGATGCTACCGCTGCGAGCGAGGCGAGGGTTTGCTGCAGGGGCACACGGGGTGCCTTTAAATCTGCAGAAGTGGCTCTTTGGTTTGCCCCCTTTAGGTCAGCCTGGAAGGAATCACCAAGGATTCAAAGCAAATGTTCCGAACGTCTTTGGGCTTTCGAAAGCTAGTGGATCTCAGGACTTGCCATTGGTGTTTCTCTTCCCTTTTCATTCTCCCTCATCATTCCTCACAAGTCCAGAAACTCCCATTTTCACAGCGTTTTGGGCTGTGGTAAGCTGTTTACAAGCAATTTGGCTCGCCGCTCTGCAAAAAAAAAAAAGAAGTGTGGAAGGCAGGAATTGCTGCAAATCACTGTTCAGCTGCTCTTCATCACACCAGCTCTGGCTTCCATCTACCCGACAGCCCCGCTAAAAGGATAATAATGCTTTAAAAATTAGAGTCAGCCGAACAACTACTTCATAAATTCATGGCTTTGCCCTGATCCTTTCCAGAAGTTTTTCTTTCAGATCGAGTCCACGTCAGACCTTGGATTCCTTCCCTTTGGAAATGCTGCTGCTTTTCTGCTTTCCGAGTGCTTGCTGGGTCACCCAGCTATGCAAAGGGGGTTACCAATTATCTGTCATTAGCTCAACATAAACAAGCCTCTGGATAATCTTGTGATCTCTCCTTCAGAGAACATTGGATAATCTCTCCGTGGTATTGTCTCATTGTGGGATTTTGTCCTTGGTAGATAAACCGGTCCTGAAATCCTATTAAGAGCTATTCTACCTCCCCTGAAAAGAGACAAACTCGCAGATGAAACAAAGTCCTGGCAAATTCGGAAGAGACCCTTAGCTTTGTCCACCTGATGGGAAACAGCTCTGTTTTGCAGCAGCTGTTTCCATCTGTACCACTTCTGAAAGCAACTGAAGATCTAACGCAGCCCCGGCTTTTCTGTGAGGCTGATGGTCCTTCTCAGCTCATCAAATCCACCTCGAGCTACCAGCAGGCAACCATAGCAAATATATTGGGGGCTTGCTCGAGAGGTGGTGGGAAGGCAGCACGTGGGTTTTCCGCATACCCCAAAGGCGTGGAGTGCTAGAGGAGCTGAGCAGGAGAGCTCTCACCATTGCCAGCCAGAGGTGAGGCTCAGCTTTATTGTTCTGCTTCATAATTTGGGGAATCTCAGCAGGGCAGCTTCCAGGATTGTCAGCCTGGTCCCCTAAAGAAGAAGACTTCTTAGTCTATGTGTCCTTCTCCCAAAATAACTCTGACCCCAGTGCCTGACTTTATCTGCATGAAGAGAGGGACGGAGCTCTCTGAAGCTTTCAGGTTTCATAAAACAGAGATTTCCATCCTTGGAAACGCGTAATGGCCCTGCAAACATTAAAGCCCCTGTAAGACCTAATGTTTCAGGCCCTTGAAACCACTCTGGGAAGCTCAGCTTTGTCAAAGGGGCTGTAGAGGGAATATTTGCTGCTCATTATGGCTGAGGAGATGTGAAAACCAGCAACGCTGGCCAACGCCGAGCCCTCCGCAGCTCACAGCACAGGTAGCTCCGTCCATGCCCCCTCTCCTCTCTTTCCCTCCCAACTCCATGCACCCAGGGCAGCCATCCCAACCACGTGCCCCAGCACCATCCACCCAAACAGGAGCAGTGAAATCATTGTCCTTGCCTTGTGGGGTACAGAGCAAAAGAGGGATCCAGGGGTGCCACGGCAAACCCCGTGAAAAGCATCTTAGAGGCCAAACTGGGAGGTGAACCTTGGTGGGAGGTGAACCTTGGTGGGAGTTGAGCTGCGCTCTGACTCCTCTCAGAAGAGCCTGGTGCAAAGCACGTTTAGCTGAGACTCTGCAGAGGTGCTGAGCACGGCCGGGACAAGGCTGCTTGGTGCCTGTCACCTGCCTGGGTGCAGCATCGTCGGCCGTCGAAGACGGCACGTGCAGACGTTGTCGTCTTTGTTCGACTTCTTGGTTCGCGAGGAACAAGGTTCGCTGCGTTGGTGGGTGCTTGGTGGCCGCCTTGCTCTTGAGTGGATAACGCGTTGCCTTTTTTTTTTCTTGTAGAAAAATGTGGTAATGCAGCGCTGCTGATTTCCCATGAATAAATAAAATCAATAACAAACATCCCTAAGCCAGATAAAAACCACCTCCGTCTTTAAAGATACCCAGGTCTTGCTATGCCTGGGATTAAAGAGGAGCCTTGCAGAGATGAAGCTTAACAATACACGGTGGAGATCAGGCTCGAGGGAGCCAGAAAAGGTTATTACGATCCACGTTTCCTTGAAGCGCAGTTTTGTACCCTGCTTAAGTCAGGAGTTTATTATTAATAACAATATTTTGCATTACTACACGTCAGACATGAAAACCTTGGAGCCCTTTGCGTGGTGGCGGTGTGGGTTTAGCCCAGGTTTCTCCTCTGGTTTGCTCTTTAATCGTGGGGGGCTGGTTTTAACCTTTTTGTGCCTCTTCTTAGCAGCACAACAAATAAATAGAGAATTTCTTTTTGAGTACCGAATCTGAAAATGGCAATGCGTTGGCTGGTTCGTGCCTCTTGGTTGACAAGTAGATTTTTAAGATGCAAAGAAATATTGTCTTAGCAGCAGCCTCCCAGACACCACTGCAATAAATACAAGCTCTATCTTTTTAGCAATCCTGGCTCACTCTTCAAATTTAGAGTCCTTATGTTGTTAAGGAAGTTAGGATAATAGAAGAAGAACAAATTTATCAGTTGTGAGGGGAGTTTGAAAATGTTTTTTAAAAGGGAGATTTGATTAAAAATACAGAGTGAGGTGTAAAACCGAAATTTCTTACTTTAGAAATCTGACAACTCCAGCAAAGTCAAACTGCTTCTCAAGGGATGTCGCTGGGAAGAGGGAGCCTACCCAAGCCTGGGATCCATAAAAAAGGAAAGAAAGTAGTTCTATGTTGTCTTGGATTTTTGTGGTTTTTTATTTACTCAGAGCCGCTCAGCCGTGAAGGACTCCAGTCCCCGCTGTGCATCTGTAGGGTTTGTTGTGCACGGACATCAGTGTCTCCCTGTAGCTGTTTTCATGTCTGAAAATAGGGACGGTGATCTAAATCTCTCGGGTCCTTTTCCTTCTCAGCATTTTGCTTTCGGCCTCCTCCGGGCGTTGGGAGGCAGGGAGATTCTTCCCCCACAAGTCGGGAAGCACATCTCCTGCTCTTTGAGATGTACAAGAAAGGATCTTCAGGCTTCTCCAGTTTTTTGGGGGCAAAGTGTGAATACTTTTTGGGGGAAAGTATGAATATATGAGATATATGAATATATCCCATCAATAATTTCCCGTGGGGCAAACTAAATTTAACCCTGTAGGTTCATTTTGGTGGATCCACAGCACGGGCTGGGTCTGGCACGTGTGCCACCAGCAGAGCCACGAGCAGCTGGGAGAAGGATCTCTCCTCCTCGCTGCAGAAACCACTGGGTCTGTAACATGTCTCCTGTGCAGCATCCTCGCCCGAGGACTGGGAAACACGCGTCTGATCTTCAAAAAGAAATCCATCACTGGAGCAGGGAGCGGACCAAGCCACTGCAGATATAAAGGTCACATTATAAAGGCCATGTTAAAATATGTTCATAGGAAATGACAGCTTATAAGTACTCTGTTATCTAATTACTTATGTCAGGCAGATAAGTCTGGACAGCAATTATTTTTAACCTAGATCACGCAAACAGCTACTGTAGGAGCTTTCCTTTTTCTCAACATTTCTTTTAATTATCATTTTGGGGGCAAAACATGGAGCTTTTTAGGACAAACTGCTGCCTTGAAGGGTTGGTTTTCACTTTCTCTGAAGTCTGAAGGTGGGGATGCTGCTTTAGCTATCTTTTTCCCTATCTTCTGAGAAAAGTAGACCCTGTGTGTCAGAGTCCACAGGCAGCCCGCAGTGCTGAGCCCAGTTTGCTTTGCATATGGAGGGGGACTGGGGTTTATTTTCCTGCTGAGGTTGCTGGAAACGGGCTGAAGACAGAAATTCCTCATGCAGGAGGAGAGCAGCCCCTGGGTCCTGCTGGGTTGGTGAGGTGAACATTAGCACGGTGTTTCGGAGAGGCTGAGAGTTGGTCCTTACCCTGCCACAGCCTCATTGTACGACTTTAGGCTGGGCATGGGATTGAGCAAGGGACTGCACGCGAGAGAGGAGCCACGCAGGAGCACGTGGGGCTGATGGTCTACACGGACGCACAAGAACGGTGGTACTGGGTGAGAGCACAGTCCCTGACTCCATCTCTGACTGCACCCAAAGCGATGCCGTGAGATGACCCTCAGCACACAGCAAGAGGGTGGGATGGGAAACCACGTTTCCCTTTTGCAGACAGGTATCACAGCCTTTTGCTCCAGCCTGGCACTCAAAATCCAGGTCCTCTTGCTCCAGCATCAGCTCCAGCCTCTGCGTAATCTAAAATCTCCCCTCATGTGGCTGGAGAAGCTTTCTAGTCAAAAATATTTCCCTGTGCCTTATGGAGAGATCTTGGGACCACGAATCATCTTACATAGCGCTACAGTCTTGGCTCTTTGACCTGTGCCTGGGGGAGCTGCCCCCATTCTCTCAAGGTCTTTTGAATATCAGCAGAGACGTTCATCATCCTGGGGCCTCAAGGAAGGTATTGATCACGTATGATGAATCGGTGCGTGTGTCGTGCAGGAGGAATGATTAGTTAATGGATGAAAGATGTGAGAGCTTGTGCTTTCATCCCCGGTCGCTGTTTGTTCCTCCTCCCCGACGCGAGGCTCTTCCTGCCCCTGCGGGAGATGCAAAGGAGAGCGAGAGATGGGCTGCGGGACAGGAGCCAGCAGGTGTTGGTGGCACCTTCTCCTGGGGACACAGGCTGTGTCCTCCGGCGTGGCACCGCCACGGTTGGCAGCTGGATTTGGGGGAGAGGGAAGGTTAAACGAAATGCCGCTTTGGTCCGTGGTAGTGAAACCGAGAGGACCTGGTGCAGCAGATGATGCAGGAAGACCCCTTGATGAAGTAAAGTCTTCCTCCAGTTTTCCACCAGTGCCCTGGAGCTTAGGCAGCCCTTTTATCTGCAGCACAGCCCCTGCAGCTCCAGCCAAACTTGTGACCACCACAGTCTGAGCAGGGCAATGAACGTCGCTCCAGAAATGCCCCTCCAGACCAGACTGATTAACGGGACGTTTATTCTGCATGCAACGTTGGTGTCGTCCTACCAATGGAAACGGCTAATGAGCAGCTTTGGTAAAGATCTACCGGTCTAAATTGAAGTTTCCCCTCTCTGTCCCACTCTCCAAAGATCTTTCACTTCGAAGAAGCGTAGTTCATTTCATCTCCAAGGCTAAAATACCGCCTTTTAACTTTCCAACTTGGCCTGACACATCCCTGACCAGTAGGTTTGCAGCAACGTGGCATGGAGAGGTGCCACATTATATGGTCTGTAGGGACCACCAGGGACACAGGTGGGTGCTTGAAGCACCAGTGCTAAAAATCATCCATAGGGGGGTAGCTCTGAAGCTCCGTAGCTTTGGAGACAAAGCAAGGAAGGAGGAGATGCCACGTGCCTCTTGTCATGCCGCTCTCCCAGCCTGCAGGAATTACTGCAAATATTGATTTATTAAATCTTTGTAAACCAGCGCAGGATCGCACGTCCCCGCTGAGGGCTCTTCTGCATGAGATGTTATTCCAAAGGGCTGTTACTGATCGATTTTTTTCACCCCCGATTTTTTTCCCTATGTGAATGTTTTGGAAGAAAAAGCACATTATTCCAAATGTGATTAAGTCATTTGGAAGAGGATTACGGTGTTTTGGAATAACACCCTCTTATTCCAGAATGAGATCAGTCACACGGGGAGTTAATCGGAAACAGCTATTTTGCTCCTCTGGGAAGCCTCCGCCACCATGACGGACAGCCGGACTGCCGGGGTCGCTCCCGCTGCCTGCTGCCTGCTGGTGCCTTCTCCCACCCATGCGGTCTAAGGCCAGCCGGTGTGTTGTGGCTCCATCATTTAGAGATATAATTTAATTACTTCTGAGCTTCACTCTGGGCTTTCCATAGGAGTGAAGACCTCCGAGCCCTCTGCAGAAATTGCAACGCCTAGGCATTTCGTGGACTGAAAAATCGAGAAGATTCGTAAAAAGCTGTTGCCTTCAAGAGACCTTTTCTTCCCCCAAAGCCTCTCCACTGATTTCGGTAAGGGCTGGATCAAACCACACCGCTGGCATCCGCACTCCGCAGCATCGCTCTTCCCATCAGCCACGGGGCTGTGCTACCCCGCTGGCGAGCGGCATCCCTCGGCCGCGCTCACGAGGGGCATCAGCATCGCCCATGACGCTGCCGCAGCCGTCGCACCTCATGATGCAGCAGCTATGGGCTTGCGTATGCCACAAATTATTTTTTTTTCATCTCTGATATGTATTTATTTTTGAAAATTAAAGGGTTTCCTAAATCTTTATTTCCAAGCTGGGCCAAACACAGCTTAAGCACTAAGCAATGCATATTTATTTCCAGCTCGAGCAGGAAAAATATAACTTCTTTCCTTGTGTTTCTATAATTTCTTTTCTCTGTATATGCAAATTGCCGGTTTATTTGTGCAAGATTTATGCAGCTAAATGATGGGGAATTATAGAGGCAATTCAGCACTTAGAAAGGAGAGAGACAATTGCTGCAATTTGCTCGTGCCATGCGCTAGTTCCTTCAGAAAATGCTTTTGCTCATTTATTTGCGCCAAGCACCGATTTCTGCACCCTGAGGCAAGCTTGGGGAATTTTCTCCAGGGTCAATATACTGCAAATAGTATATATTTCTTCCTGCCTGTGCCATCACCTCCCCATAATACTTTATGGCAATTAGTAACAATAATGAAATATAGCTGTGATTTCTCAGTGCTGGAGAAATGCAGCCAGTGCTTGTGAATCAAACACATTTTCTGGTCGAATTGGCCATTTAAACATGCTGCTCAGGAAGCTTTAAATCCACCTCAATGGGTCACTACGAGCTAAGCTCCATGGGAAGAAGAGCACTGCTGGAAGCACATTTTTTCTCCTGCCAAAACTGAACCTGCTCGGCAAGGTGGTGCTCGCAAGTTTGGGGGAACCTTTCCGCCCGGCACGGATGGAAGCGGTGCGTGTGCTCACAAGCGTCGTCCTTGCTGATGCAGTGAGATGTTGGCTCGCAAAGCCAGCGGCAGCAAGAACTGGGGCGTTTCCCAGGTTTTCCTCTGCGTGTCTCCTGGGTGAGGCTGAGCAGCAGCCACGAGGCGGGAGTCATGGAATCGTAGAATGGTTTAGTTTGGAAAAGACATTTAAGATCATCGAGGCCAACCGTTAACCCAGTGCTGCCAAGTCCAGCACTAAACCATGTCCCTGAGCCCCACCTCTACACGTCTTTTAAATACCCCCAGGGATGGTGACTCCACCGCTTCCCTGGGCAGCCCGTTCCCGTGCTTGACAACCCTTTTGGTGAAGACATTTTTCCTAATGTCCAATCTAAACCTCTCCTGGCACAACTTGAGGCCATTTCCACTTGTCCTACCGCTTGTCACTTGGGAGAAGAGACCAACCCCCACCTCACTACAACCCCCTTTTAGGCAGTTGTAGAGCCATAAGGTCTCCCCTCAGCCTCCTCTTCCCCAGGCTGAACACCCCCAGTTCCCTCAGCAGCTCCTCGTAAGATTTGTTCTCCAGACCCTTCACCAGCTTCGTCCCCTTCTCTGGACACGTTCCAGCACCTCAATGTCTTTCTTGCAGTGAGGGGCCCAAAACTGAACACAGGATTCAAAGTGTGGCCTCACCAGTGCCCAGTACAGGGGCACGATCACCTCCCTGCTCCTGCTGGCCACGCTATTTCTGATACAGGCCAGGACGCTGGTGGCCTTCTTGGCCACCTGGGCTCACTGCCGGCTCACGTCCAGTCGGCTGTCAACCAGCACCCCCAGGTCCTTTCCCGCTGGGCAGCTTCCCAGCCACTCCTCCCCAAGCCTGTAGCGCTGCGCGGGGTTGTGGGGACCCAAGTGCAGGACATGACGCTTGGCCTGATGCCTTAGATCTGATGCTCGGATCCAGGATGGAGACAGGACACAGGGATGGAGGTCCAGAGCCCCTGGAGGTCCTGCAAAAGGACTTGTTGTAGTTAAATGTCACAAGACAGCTGGTGCCCAGCACTTAGGAGAAAGGGAAGTGATTTAGGTTTGGCCATTATCAGAAAAACATGTGTGGAGGACGGGGCAATGAGAAGAGCAGCCGTTTTCTATTAGGATAAGAGTAGGTCAGGTGTAGTTAAAACTGGGTAAATGGAGCAGGAAATGTGGCTGTATATTACTCACCCAAGATATATTGCACACATTAGCTTTGTTTGATCGGGTTATTCGGAGATTTGGCGCTCCGAGTGGTGTTTTAGGGTGGCCAAATCCAGGCTTTGTACTCTATTAAAATAAATATATTGCTAGTGTTTAATAAAGTTGCCGAGTTTAAATGCAACCAAAAGTCTGGAAGCGGTCTCTTCTGGAAGTCTGGGGTCTTAATGAATCCATGCTTGCGATGGGCTTTTGAAGGTGGAAGGTGTGATATTAATATTGTTTATGTAGCAAAATAATTTATGAATATCCATTTAATGATGTTACCGGCTTCCAACGCGTTTCTGCTCTTGGGGGCTCTAATGGTTTTTCTATCCTGTCGGAGAGCTGCCTTATGCAAGGGCTGGAGGCTTTGCTGCAGGCGCTTTTGGGCTACCCTGTGCTGTGGAAATGTGTCCGGGCTGGCGGAGCAAGGCTGGTCTGAAAACTGTGAGGCTGGTCTGAAATGTAGCCACGAAAACAGCGCTGGTTTTGCAGAAGGATTAGGAAAATATGCTTTTCTCTATTCAAAAGCCACATGCAGTGCAGACGGCGTTATTGGCACTGGGCAAGCGAAAATGTGTTGGGGTGGGTTTTTTTGGTGCTTGAAGCTTTTTAGTCTTGACAAAGCACTGTGTGTCCTCTCAAAAGCAGAAAAGCAGAGAAGGAGCTGCTGAGGCAGACAGTCTTTATACACTAAAATTAACTTGCGTTAGGTGATCTTCTAAAAAATAATACCCTTTATCTCAGCTGTACCCCGTGCAGCCTCTTTATCTGCATTTAACTTTGATACTCTTTGACCCACCCCTTGGTGCAAGGACAAGCTCGTTATCATGTCCCTGTGGCTCCTTCCTAACCTCTGGGATAAGTAAGTCAGATAAACACATGCTTCTGGCGTGGCGGCGCTCCTCTTCCCTTTCAGTGATGGAGGACTGAGGTCCAGGTCCCTTTGAGACACTTGGATCCACACAGCCAGGCACACCCCGTGGCTGGGCGATGTGGCGAGGCAGAACAAACCTCCCCGAGGGCCAAACCCTGCTGTGGGGCTCAGCTCAGCTCTGGTAGCTCCAGATTTAGGCATCCCAGCAGAAGGGGAAACGAGCTCGGGCAGGAAACCTCAGCCAAGCGCTGCACCGACTCCTTCCCCACCTGAGACCTCCCAAACCCTCATCTCCGGCGAGGAGCTGCAGCTAAAGACGCCGCTGCACGTGCGAACAGAAAACCAAACCAAGCGTCTTGGCTGTGGGGAGACTTTCCCGGCTCGCCGTGCCCCGGCGTGGTGCTCGGTGCATCACCCACAGCCGCCAGCCCATCTGCGGGCGGTAAATCCCGTGGCAGCGTTCAGGACTGACCGCCGCTTCGTTCCCTCTCTGCCTCCGACAAAGCTTTATTGTTTCGGCGTGACCTGCTTTTAGGAGCCCCCTGAGTTCCAGCCATATATCTGTCCTCGCCAAATCCTGGAGGGTGGCTGGGACCTCGGTGGGGTCAGCGAGAGGGTACGTCACGGCTGGACGGCAATTATCCCCCGGGCTGGGAAAAGCCAGGGCCAAGGCTGCACCGTGACCTGGAGTCTTTTAAAAAAGCTTTGAAGGGTCCCAGGCTAGTGAAGGGCTGGGTTGCTCTGCATCAGCGTGTCCTCCACATCCTCCCCCGGGGCATCCTCTGCAAAACAATTTCCCTGCTTCTGTTTAATAGTTGCTTTCTTTGGATATCGCACAGCAAACACGTAACGCTTTGCCCTGCCCTGGACACCCCTGGGCTGGTGGGGAACGTCCTTTGACTCTTAGGTGGGTGAAAATCCTGCAGGACCGAAGTGCCATGCTTCGCATCTTGGGTTCCTTCGTTTCCCGTTTCCCAGCTCCAGGCGCCCTTTGCCCGGCAGAGCCGCTAAATGGGGTGAAATCCCAAAGAAACGGCCAACCGCGAGTGTGTAAACCACTGGGCTTGTGTCAAATGGGAGATGAGAAGCAGAGCCTGGATGGTCACAGGCAAAAATAAAACAAGGTGATTTGTATCCGGGACAGCTCGGGAGGGGACAGCCGGGGAGGTGACACTGTCCCTTGCCAGATGGGCTGGAGGGGAGGCAGCCACTCTGGAGGGAAGCCTCCACGTGCCTCCTCCCGATGCTCAACAGCACTTTATTTATTTAATCTCCTCCAAGAAAAAGCAGCCCAATTCCCTCTCCTGGCTGCAAGCAAACTCCATCCCTGGGAGTGAGCGGCAGCACTCGGCTGGCCCCTTCCCGTGGCTGCTGGCTCCCATCAATCTGCTGGAATAAAAACACCGTGGGCAGAAGGTGCTAGTTTGGGGGGGGGGGGAGGGGGATACTGTCGCCCTGGGGAGATGCCAGTGTGTCCTGTATGCATTAATGAAACTCTTTCTGGTTAGGACTTGAAGGATGCTCATTGAAAATCAGGCTGCCATGGAAACCAAAGGTGTTTAGTCTTTTGGGAATGCTGTTGGACGGAGGCAGGGAGAGGTGCGGGAGCGGGGGAGGAACCGCCTCTGCAGATGAGGCGTTTTAGCAAAACCCTTGCTTCGCCATCGCTCGGTACCTGGCCGTTGCTGGCTGCTGCTCGGTGTGGGAGAAAAGGGTTCACCTCTTGGCTGGATGCTTTTCCCGGCCCCCCAGGGACCTCCTTGCCCTCGGCAAGGATGTGGCACGTGGCCACTCGTGGCTGCAGAGGCTTGGCCGTAGCACCGGCGTGGGGTCCGGAGGGGATCAGATCAGCAGCCGCGCAGCTCCGAGCAGCCTCCTCGCTTTGGCACCAGGTCTCTGACGGGAGGCAGCAGGTCGGGGGACCTTTTGGCTGCTCAGAGCCTCCTGGTCCTGGCAGGATGGGTGCTGGCACCCCGGTCCCCTGCACGCCCTGCTTCACTCCTCGAGAATGAAGCCCGGGGAGGTGCAAGCATGGAGCCATAATGGCATTGGTGCCCCTCCCCTCCCCCCTCCCTGTCATGTGCCGTTGGTTTTAATTAACGCAGCACGTCTGCGCTGTGACAGCAGTATTAACGAAGGTTGGGAGGTTATTGAGAAACAGGGTCGTCTTCCTACACCTTGTCCCTTCAAGCGCCACCCCCAAACCAAACCCCTTCTCCTTCCCCTGCTCTTTCCCTTCTCCATCCTCCAGCTCTTGCTGGGAGCCCCTGGCCATGGGCAGGAGCTGGGGGCTGAGCTCCCCCTCGGCCCCATGCAGCCCCTCACCATGAGAAGTACCTACCAACGCTGTTTTAATTAGGATAATTAAATGAGTTGTGATAGGAAGAAGGACTGGAGCAGGTCCCTGTTGCACACACGACGCAGCTCTTCGTGGTGGCTCGTACAACACCCTGCAACACTTGGCTGCAGGCAGTGATGCTGCTGGAGGTTGTCATTAAGTCTAATTAATTGCGAAGGCACAAAGTGCTTTCCGTTGGGCACCTTTTTATTAGGGGCTGCCCTGTCGGTCCATCGTAGTGGGGGCAAAGTCAGGGAGCCGTGCAACGGGTTTGGAGGCGAAATGCAAAGAAATACAGAAAAAGAGCAAAGCAGCCACCCCTCCCATCGAGCGTTCCTGAAACCAGCACGTTCCCGCAGAAAACCTCGGCTTTTTACTGGGCGCGGTGGAAAATCCTCGTCAATGGGGGACGGGGCCGTGCGGGGCTTTCAGTGCCGGCTGCCGGAAGATCAATTAACCGGTGATTTGGATTTCTCCTCCCTCAGCAGTTAATGCTCTGCCAGGGTTTTACCACCATATCCAGATCCGTAATTACAGTGAGTGCACGGATCAATTAGCAGCCGCTTAAAGCCATTAGTAGCCCGTGGCAGCCCGGAGCTCGTGGCCAGCAGCCCTGTGCGTGGCGAAACCGCATCGGGAGGGACCGTCCTCCTGGTACACGCAGTGGGCAGCCCCTTCAATTATTTTAATTTTAGATTTTAATCTTGTTTTCCTCCTTGCACATCAGTAAAAAGGTAGCGATGCCCTTTGCAGGGACGCTGGGCATCCCCGGGGTCTGGGGTCGAAGGCTTCGGTGTGGATTCTCTGACGTCTGATGAAATCAGTCTCTGCCCACCAGGATGCGTGAAGCTGGGCAGGATGGATTTGTGCTGGGATTGCACAAACCTGCTCTTTCCTTTCTTCCACTTTGCGCTTTGCCTGGCTGAATGTTTCATTTCTCTGGGATTTCGGCGTCGCCTCTTGGGGTTGGCCAAAAGGTGACGATTCTGTTTCGTGATGGGGTTTATGGTCAGAAATTTGTCCTTGCTCAGCGCTGGAAGAAACCCAAAGCCCTCAGGGGTCTGGGACTGTCTTGAAACATCCATTTGCAGAAGGGAAAGCAAAAACCTTCCCTGAGGTCTCATCCAGGGGGGTGAGGGAACCAGGCTGGGAAGCGGAGGAGGTATTTGAATGCATTTTCATACCTGAAGACAGATATCTTCTCTGTGCCTCAGTTTCTCTGTTGGAAATGTAAATGTTGCCTCTCCCTGCCCCTGTAACCCGCAGGGCTCTAAGTCACGCCGATTCGGAGCTCGGTGGTTTACGTCAAATGGTTTATCGACGGCAGGACAGCCGGGAGCCAGCCAGCTCTGGGGGGTGGCTCAGGAGAAAAGCTGGAGATGAAGCTCCAGGCTCTTCATAAAGTCATCTTAATGTATTGGGGAGCACAAGCACCTCAAATACAAGGTTTCCATTCCAAATATAAGCATTTACCTTCACTTCTTGTCTTATACCAAGACAGGACAGCGAACAGCATCCAAAATATTCCCCAAAGATGTCATTTCCTTCAAGGCCTCCCCAAAAAGTGCAGGTTAAAAAAGTCCCAGGAGAAGCTAGAGGCTGTTAACCAAACCTTGTAATATTCAACATCTCACATGCAGGGACTTTTTTCCTCTTTTCTTTCCTTTGAGGAAAGGATTTACCAGGTTTAATAGTGGCACATCCCAACAGCATGGCCCCATGTCCACGGTGTCCGCGGTGGCCTGGCTGTCCCTGGGCAGAGCCTGGCGTCCCCAGCAGGGACGAACCATTTGTGTTTTAAAAACATAAATAGCTGGGAAGATGCTTCTTTCTTTTTCTCATAATTTTGTAATGGTATATATATATAAAAAAAGCTGCTATGAAAACTGCAATATTTTCAACGGGGCTGAGGGACCCCGTACGCTGGAGACCCCATCGGGGTTGTGCTGCTCCATGGGGTAGTTGGGGGGTCTATGGGGTAACCTGGGAGAAGCTGGGGGGGGGGGGCTGGTTTTCCAAATCCAAATCATAAATCACACGTGTAAAAAATCGCTCGGGGCACCCTTTAAACCAGCGTGCGGCAACTGTAAATGTTTCTGATCTGAAGGATCATTTTCTCTTTGGGAAGTGGATCGCTCTCTGTGTGACTTATCTCATTTCTAGATCGACGTACGTGGGGTTTTATAGGCACGGGTGCCGTTGTATCTGCTCGTGGTTAGTCGATAATGCAAAAACATATGGGCTGTCGTGTGCTTTTCCAAGCGTTCCTGCTATACAGGATACAAAAATAACTTGAGGGTTAAAAAAAAAAAAAAATAACCTCGAGGATGGTATTGTTCGTGCTGGATAAAATCCTGTGAACAAAGCAATTGGCATCATTTCACTTGCAAATTGAGCAGCGAAGCAAAATACCATTTATGAAACTGTAATTTATTCTTGGAAAATCAAGCACTTACAATGTCGGCTTGTCGCAGGTTAAGTTACAGAAAAGGGAAAAAATAGATTAATGATGAACGTGACAACATTTCAGGGTAAATCATCACAGCAAAAGCCTTTGAAAAGCTTGTACGCTCCCTGCACAAACTGGATTTTTATTTTTTTTTTCTCCCGAGAACATTAAACCAGCGATTGCTTCGAGGCTCGGCGGTGCCGGCTGCAGCTGCAAGCAGCAGCAAGGTCCGGGGAGGTGCCTGCCCCCGTCCTGCGGCACCCCGTGCTGGGGAGCCCTCGCTGCCTTCAGAAGCCATAAAGCAAAGTCTGGCTCATTATTTTTTTCCCCTGCTTGCCATTAGTCCCTCCCTGAATGATCTTTTTGCGGATGTGTCTCTCGTAGGCTTGTATTTCGGTCCTGTGCAGCAACGTGGACAAAGTCACCCCTCGGTGGGGACATCACCGGTGCCACCACCGTTGGGGCATCAAACCCCAGTATCAGCCCCTCCAGAGGAACAGCGGGAGATGCTCCATGACCTGGTTCCTCGAAGAAGGTCTCCCAAGGTCCCCTTTGTGCCCTGGCTTTTACCCCACGTCCCTCTTAGCCCCTTTATTCTTCTGACCAGGACACCACTCCTCACCGCGCGGGCACCCCCCGATAGCCGGCAGATGCCGTGGAGTCATTGCAATGGGGGTGGGAAGAAAATTAATATAATTTGCACAAGACGAGGACAGAGCTCATCAAAATAAGTCAATAGGTGATTAGGAGGTCTGACCTCATCTCCTGGCGTGGGGGAGTTTCTGGACCACTTCAAGCCATGAATCCCAGCTCAGGGTCGCACTCCGGACACGCATCTTATGTCTTTATTAAGGGAAATATCAGAAAATAGTCCTAATCCCAGCGATTTCTGCACCAGCATCTTTTAAGGTCTCACCCCAAGCGCTGGATCCTGCCTCTGCCTTGGGAATGGGGTCTTGGCAGGGAGGGAGGAAATTCCTGATCTTCCAAACAAAGTCTCAGATAAAAAAAATTAATTAAACGGCCTCAAACGTATTATTGCTGGCGGTGACCGTGTCGTGACCGGTACCCGACACCCCGCAGAGGGATGGGGGCTGTCTCGAGGAGCGTTCGGGGCTCACGGGGTGAGCACCCGTGGCCCCTGGGGGAGGATGGGGTCAGGGCAGGCAGAGCTGGGCTGGAGGGGACCCTCGGTGGGGAGCCAGGCCGGCGTGCCCCCGGCAGCACGGTGCTTCCAGACCCGTCTTCAAAGGGACACCCCTTTGTGATGGGTGGGCGGCTGTGATGAGGTCGCAAGTGCTCAGCGCAGGCAAAGGGCCTGGGGGGCCAAACCCCAGCCCCCCCGTTCCTTTCCTCCATCGCTTCAAACGCTCCGGGTAAGCCCCTAGGTGAGGGTTTCAGGCCATTAAGGTTTAATTCTTATGCTTGGGGTGGGCGGATAAGACGAAACGCAGCGGGGCGGCGTGAGCAGAGGTGGGCTTCTCGCACGCCCTTGAATCGCAATCCCCGCCACGAGCTGTTTGGGGCAGGAGCGGGTATTTCCATAATTCGGGCCGAGGCATCGCTCGTCTCCCCGCGGCGCTCACTGAAGGCGGTGGTAAAACGGAGTTTGCGACCCAAGGAGCTATTGCTGGCTGTAATAGTGTGTCACGTATTAAGGGAACATGTTTGAAACCACATTATATTATTAAAATTCATAGTAGTGATTTATAGGGGGGTTTTAAAAACAGCAGCTTGCCAATATAAATTGGCTTAGGAAAGTCAACTGTAATCCACCCAGGTCCAAATAATGACATTTCCTCCAATACATCCAAAAAGCTGAAAAGCAGAAAATAATATCCAGGCTCCAGAGATAAGGCGAGCACCCAAGGGAACGAGGACTCTGAAATATTCATGCAATCGTAGATTGGATGGTGGAAATGGCCATTCCCAGCGGCTGTGTTTAGGGACTGATGAATTTAGTTACTGTACCTTTATATTTATCGCTCAATAAACAAGACAAGCTCCTTTACGACGCCAAGCAAGACTAATTTAGCTATTTTAGCACTGAGGAAATGGCTTTCTGGGCAAGACGAGGGTTTGATAGTTTTGTATGAAATTAGGAGACTTTTAGTTTAGCCAAGGCAGCGAGAGCTGGTGGGCTCTGATGGAGCTGTGAATAATGGGGCTGGAGACCCAGATTTGAGGGTTAAATCCCCCCCTGGACCAGGGCTGCGTTGGGTCGCGGTGCCCAGCCCTGGGTTTTGGGGGACCCGGCGCTGAGAGCGAGCGCAGCCCTTCGGGGCCGCCTACACCTGCTGATGAAGATGTTCCAGCTCTTGGTTTTTAAAGATTATTTTTCGAGGCAGAGACCGTCGCTATAAAGGTTTTACAGCAGCCGTGCTGGAATTAAGCGTGGCTTCGTAAAAGTGTCAGCAGTTGAAACGGTGATGCCCAAGTGGTATTAGCGCTAAAATGACCTTTCGGATAGTTAGGGCTTTATGGGATATTATAAATTCTCCCTGTGTTGGCAGGGTTATAACTAGGACATTAGTGGGAACATCTTCTCCAGCGATACCTGAGGCAGGAACCTGGCGTTCGGAGCCAAAACTACCCGACTCAATTTTTATTTTTTTTTTTAGTATTTCTGGAGCTGAGGAGTTGTTATGAGACATTTCCAGCAGAAATTTGAATGTGCACAGTCAAAAAGAGATTTCTTTTATTAGATGAGTTTTGAGCACTCAGGTAGGGGTTTTTTTGAGACTACTACTATTTCCAACAGCCAAAAATCAAAGTGATTTAAACATATTGCTTGGGGTTTTTTATCTCCTTAGTTTCTAAGACTTTAGATTAATACTGTCGAGCCTCTTTCTTATTGCCATGAAGGCAAGGAAAGTCCTTTTTTAATGAAAGCCACGAGCTTTATACAATACCTTGACTTCACAGCTGCTATCTGAAGCACCGTATTCCACTGAACTTACACGAAAATCCCCCAAGTGAGCTAGCTCTGATCTTTTTTCCACCTCTTGCATTGCCACTGGGAAATAAAATCAGGTTTTATGCTTGTATTTATTGTGAAGTATATATTTAGACAATCCGTGCTGCAATTTCACAGTTTCAAGAGCTTCGGGGAGTTGTTTGAAGCGACTCTTCACTCACCTGCTTGTTGAAACCCTCTTTAGAAAGTGGTGCTGGGCTCGGTCTCACTCATTTATTCCCTGCAGCCCTTCGCTTTGACTGTCCTTTGGCACCGAGAGCAGCAGCAGGAGGAGAGGACGGGGCTGTTCCTCCTGCCAACTCATCGACAAATGGTGTTTTCCCAAAGCAACCTGTCCTGGGGCTGCTGCGCTTTGCTTTGTCACCAACACCGGGGAGATGCTGGCTCCTTCGGAGTCGTCCCACGCACCAGTCCTTGCTTGCAAGGCAGTTCATTACTTTCAGCAGCAGCTAATTGCCTCTGCCTCCCAGACCTGGCATCGAACGCCTCATTGTGCTTAGGTGAGATTTTAGTGGGGGCTGAACCCATTTCTGTTGCTGTTAAGATGCTCAAAGCATCAACTGCATCAGCTTCCAGCATCCCTTGGGATGCGCGGTGCGCTGGAGCGTTGGGTGTCCAGGTTTTGTCGCGGGGCACCTGCTGCCTCTCATGAAAAGCCCATCACCACGAGCGCACCCGGCACTCGCCTTGCAGCTCAGCGATGCCGACAGCATGGGTAGAGACCTGACAAACTCATTGCCTGCTGAAAGAAGGGCTCGTCTGCAGCTTGTGTTGCTTCTGAAGTGGCTGGTGGCAGCAGAGGCCCTTGTCCTGGGAGGGATTTTCTGTCTGAGGATGGTGCAAATGAAGGAAGAAAAAAACCCTAAAAGGACCTGGAGGAGGCGAAAGGTGTTGCAACGTTTCAGTTTTGGTGGTGAATTGATGCTCGCAGTCAGCTGGGCGGCCAGGCCCTGGAGCTCGGGCTGCATGGAGGGGCACTCTCTCCAGCTCCCTTCCTGGCCTCTGCGCAGGTAGTGCCTGAAAGTGTGGCTGAAACCATCCAAAACCACAGGATATCATAAACCGGGTTGGGTTTCTGGCTGGTGTGAGCTGACTGGGCTCCTTCAGTCCCTGCAGGGCTGTGTCTGTGTCCCCATCGGCACCAACCCCCCAAAATCACTATTAGTCCGGTACCAGCCATCTCTTCAGGTGCAATAAAGGAAACGGAGCCAGCGCTGAGCCAGCATCAACGTCCTCCCTCCTCCGTGCAGCGCTGCAGCACATGGGACAGTTGCAAGAGGTGGCCCATGGTTCACAGCCCCTGTTTTGGGGCAGGGATTCGCCTTCATCAGCCCCACGGATGCCGCTGTGTCATTAGGCTTTGGGCTTCATCCCTGGCTCATTGGTGCCTTGCAGAGATGCCGATGTTGGGTTTAACCACTCTGCCCGAGACTCCACAGTGGCTCGGCGCTGCCCACTCCCGGGGATGCCCCCCTGCCTCAGCCATCGCAGACCAGTTTGCAGCTGGGAAAAGCCAGAGCGTGGCTTTAATCTGGGGTTTCTGCACAGAGCCACCAGGTAAAGCGATGCCCCGTTAGTGCCCGAGGCAGTGGGAAAAGCAGATGGCAGGAATAGCTGAGCAAGAGCCAAGATTAATTGGAAATTAATTTGCACCTCCAAGCATGAGGGGTCATACCGTGACCCTGGAGGTTTCCATCTCAACCACCTCCCCAGCTGCCAAAGAGCCACCAGCAGCCCCCAGTGCTCCAGCCCACCTCTGCTGATGGCTTGGCCTGAGGTTTATGAGAAAAGCAGCAAAATAAAAACGCCTCAACCCTTAAAAACTGCATTTTGGAAGCTGCTCTTTGAGAGGAGCCAAATGCACCAGCCCTTTGCATGCAGTAGCAGCAGCCCGAGCCGCCCCGCACGATCCCCACGCTGCAGCCGTGCACGTGCCGCGTCCCGAAGAAAGCACCACTCAGGCTGAACCACTCGAGCTCATTTATTCTAGCTTTATTCTTCTTGTACAAGTAGCCACAGGCTAAAATCTAAACAGAGCAAACTACAAAAAAAATGCGGTTTATTTTATTTTTTTTTTTTATACAGAGCTAACAATCGTAGGATCAGTGGGATTTCAAATATCAAGACAGTTCAAAGTAAGAAAGGTAGAAAATAAACAGTAGAAAAGTGCTTTGCAATTTGGGTTTTTAATATTACTCTTAACAGTTGATTCCCGAAGAGGACTGGGACAAAGGTTTAGCATCGTCTTTATTATTACTTTATTACAAACGTAAAGATATTGCAAGTTTAAATGATGGAAACATGATCAAAGTAAAAAATCCCTCTTTGCTTTGTAAGTAAGACCCTGATCCAAAACCCCATGAAATCAGGCTTTTCCCCGACTCGCTGGGCTTTGCACCGGCCCCGTCCCTTCTTGTTACCCGGCGCTGAAGCTCAGCCTCTGCTCTACCCCAGAGCCGTTTCACTGATGGCCGGTGTCACGGCAGGTTTCGGTGCCGCAGCCCCGCACCAGCAGCGCTTTCGGCTGGGGATGCCGGTGCCTTACTCGGACCCTTCTCCCTGCCCGCAGCGCCAGCCCAAGCACCTTCCCTTCCCTTTCCCTTTTTTTTAATCTGGTGGGTAAGGGTAATAAACGAGCCGGCATCAAGTTGCTCGATAGGATCTTTAACCTGCCTTCCCCGGCACAGCATGGGGAGGGATAGATTTCCAAACACTGTTTGCACAGATGAACTAACTAAGTAGCCCCCGCCCCGCGCCGCTGCCCTTTGTTTTCATAAGCTTTTAATTTCCTTTTTTTCAACCGATCTTCCCAGACTTAAGTGCTGTCAGTCAGCTCAGAGGGGGCTCAGACACTGCACCGATCCCCCCCCACCCCGAAATGCTGCGGGATGGTTATCCCAGAGAGACACCCCCCACGAGCAGCAAAACCCTTCCCTTCACCATCCAGAAGCAACAATGCTTCGTAGCTTCTCTCCTCTTTTATTGCCAACTTAAAACGTACAGTCCCTTGGTGTAATTTTGGGTGGAAGCTTTAAAATTCCCAAACTGGTCCAGCACTTAAATATATCAGTATCCTTACAAAACAAGGAAGAAGAAAGATATGGTAGGCAAATAAATACCTGAATCCAACAGCGTGAAAATACCCTGTCAAAGCATAAAACTATTCCCTGTTAACTAAAGACAATGTGGATACTATCCCTGAGGTAGCAGCCATCTCTGGTAAACTTGAGAGCTCCAAGAATAGGTTGTGCCCACTGTGGGTTACCAACAACAACAACAAAAATTTTAAAAAATCAGGTTTTGGATATTTTAGTCCTTGCTGTAATTTCATCTCACCACAGCCCGAAAAGCAAGAGAGTTTTTTGGATCTGCCCAGAAATGGCAGTGAGTTGAATTAGTGGAATTATTTGCTTGGAAAAATACTAGAAGATGAGATTTCTACCCCAAACGTGGGTGGTTGCCAGTGGCTTGTGCCAGGTCCAACACCTACCTGTTAGGCAGCGGTTTTATTCCCAAATGAAAGTCTCTGATTCCTCCCATCAAGAAAAGGGGAGAAATAAAAAAAAAGAAATAAGACATCTGGCAAGCTGTTGCTTAAATGTTTGGGATGTATAAATGAATTATGGGGGTGAAGGGAGCGCCTGCTGTTGGCTGATCTCTGGCAGGCAGGCAAGGACGGGTGCAAGGCACCAGTAACAACCTCTGGGACAGTCCGGCTGGTCCAGCCCTCAGATTTGGGTACATAAAGTGATGCCTGGACCTCTTTGCTATGGCATAGCCCCACGCCCACACACCCTGGCCCATTTCTGGCCCCAGACAGTGGTGGGTTTGGTGGCCGGTGGGTTTGCACCGTGGATGCAGCAGAGCTTTACCTCAGGGCTCAGGAGGGAAGGGACACTGCCAGCAGCACGGGGACACACTCCAGAGCAGCAATGCTCCTGTTCAACAACAGCCTGGCCGAAGCCTGAGGGTGATTCCTTTCAAGAAGCCTCTGGTTCCATGAAAATGGGTATGTGCTCATGGAAGACCTGGGAGGAGTGGTTTTGACACCTGTGAAACTGCATCCAAACCACCAGCAGCACCTGCAGTCCTGCGTCTACCCAAGTACAGCATGTCTACCAGAGTACAACGTGTCTACCTGAGTACAACACCTCTACCCAAGCACAACGTGTCCACCAGAGTACAGTGTGTCTACCCAAATACCTGTCTAGCCAAGTACAACATGTCTACCCAAGTACATTACCCAAGTGCAACATGTCTACCCAAGTACAACACATCTACCCAAGTACAACACGTCTACCCAAGCACATGTCTACCCAAGCACGTCTACCCAGGTACAACACGTCTACCCAAGTACAACATGTCTACTCAAGTGCAACATGTCTACCCAAGCACAACACATCTACCCAAGTACAACATGTCTACCCAAGTACAACTGCGCCCCAAGCACAGAATAAAAGTCCAGCGGTTTCCCTCAAACATGGGGCAGCAGTTTGGATGAGCCAAGGACAGACTTGAAGCTGTGCCCCACGCTGAAACTGAACACAAGCTCTTTTTTTTTTTCTGGTTCTTTTTTCCTTGTTTTATAGATTAAATGCCAGACACATTCCAGATGATGTTTTCCCAAGTTTTTGGTAGGCACAACTTTGCCTCCAGCCTGGCTCAGGCACTGATGAACAGCAAAGAGGGGATGTTATGTGTTGCTTCTCCAGCTAAGGGGCAGCTAGAGGTACGCCCCAGCACAAAGCCAGAATGTGCTGTTTTGAGGGGGTTTTGCCCAGTTTTGTGGACTTAGGAGGCTTGGATTATTCAGGGAAGACCGTGTCCTGCTGCTGGATCTCCAGACTTCATCCCTTCGGGGGCTGACCTGCTGCAACCGTTTACGTTAGGTCCCAGTGGTACGGATTGACAAGAGCAGAAAAGAAACCCCAAAATAGAGGAAAAGCTAAGCATCTAAAAAATAGTCTTTAAAGATTTACATCCATCTTCAACTGTCTCAAACCAACACATGATCTGCATTGGTTTAAGCCACCACATTTCTGCATAATTAGAAAAAAAAAAGGAGAAAGCTCTACTCTTGACATACTATCATATTTCAACTAGTCCAATGGCACAGCATTTCCCTTTAATAAAAGGAAGTAGTGACAAATACTTGTTACAATATCACAATAATATGATATTAAATTAATAGCATGTTCACAGCTCCAGGAAGTCAGAGCTGAAAGCTAGTCTAAATTCTGTGTTCACTTTGGCAACAGTACTTAATTCAATGTGAACGTCGGCGTTACACACAAAGAAAAAAAAAAAGAAAAAGAAAAGCCGGGCTAGAGCAGGACGGCAGGAGGAGATTGCGATTTCTTTGATATGAGGTTATAACTTGAGCCATTTGGCATCTCCTCCTCCCTCCTGCCCTTTCCAAGCGCCGGCATCCTCCGGTTCCCATGGTGGGCTGGGCTGTGCTACCGGTCTTGCACGGTGCCACCAGTGGTGTCCCGCTGCGGGCCCTTCCCAGGCTGTCTCCAAGTCCAGCATTGCATGGGAGGGAGCATCCCCCCACGGTAGGTGTGAGCAGGAATTGGTCTGACGGCCCATTTAGCCTCTTTGGTGGGGTGGGGAGAGGCTTTTTGCGGGTTTAACGTGTAAGTTTAACCCTTCACATCTTTTCTGTCCTGCACGATGTCTACAGGAGGAGGAATTTTAATGGAAGAGGGCGATGAACACTGAGCTCTCGAGGTCAATGCCATTACATCTGGTTGGGCCAAGCTGGATGATTTGAGCTGGAAGGACAGAGTCCTGCTCACAGCTAACCCAGCCCAGCGCCAGGACACAGCCCAGGGCAAGAGATGTTTGCCTTATCGTCCTGTAGTTTGTATTATTTACACCACGATCGGTAGCATTCCGGTGCCAAATGGGAAGGTGATGGGGGATGTTTCTGACACAAGGGACTCTCCCACTGGTACGATTAAAAAAAATACAACTATTACTTTTTTTAAACTTGTTTCCTTTCCTGATTCCTTTCACTTGTCCTTGCAAATATGGCAATGTTCGATTTACCACCACCTAGACAAAGAGTTCAGACTTTCACATTCGCCCAGTTTTAAGCAACCCGCGCGGCGGGGAAAGGGCTGCCCTCCGGCACCAGCTGGCCGACGTCCCTGTCCCCTGTGTGCCCCCATCTCACCCCATGGACGACGCCGGTCACACACCGACTTTGCCAAGGGTTGAGGCTGGGCTGGCCACTAAGGAACGCCAGACGCTCTCTATTAACCCCTCTCCCCTCCCAGACGGGCAAGGGAGAGAGAATAAGGGAGAGAGACTTACGGGTTGGAAAAGAAAACTAAACCAGCTTTAATGAAACAATAACAATAAAAGAAAAGATAATAATAAAAATAAGGAAATAATGAAATATATACAAATATATATACATATATATAAAATCAATACTGAACCCAACCCCCTCGCCCCGATGACAGTACGTCACCACCGGCGCTGCAGGGCTGGCACTGGGGCAGTCCCAGGCTGGTCTCGGCAGCAGGCAGGAGCTGGGTTCAGGAGCTGGGTTCAGGAATGCACGGATCGGGATCGAAGACAGAAGAACGGACGGAGTCCTCCTCGGATGTCGGCCACCGAAGAAGAGAGCTTGACCCTTGTGATCCCTCAGCTTTATACTGAATGTGACGTCTGTGGGATGGAACACTTCGCTGGGCAGTTTTGGGTCACCTGTCCGGTTCTCTCCTCCCTGCAGGTGCGACCTTTCTATGTGCTTGCGACCCTTTTCACTTCCAGGACCCCAGCATGGAGAACACGATTCAGCAGGGACCTTGGTTGCTAGAGGAGCAGGTATAAGAGCCTTTCTGCATACCATTCCTTGGTATGAACTACAAACACCAAGCACTATCACTACTAGAAGCAGACACTGTCTGGAAAAACATGCTGTTGGTTTCAGAAAGTGCAGTTAGATGAGACTTAACCGAAAAGTAAAACCACTGAACAGAATTAGTTCTGGTTTAGCTCAAACCGGGACAGACTCACAAGGCTGCATCGTGTCAGGACAACCCAAAACCCACGGTGGCAGGTTGGTGGTGGGTCTCTGGAGGGGGGGGGGTGGGGTCATGCATAAACCCTCTCTTTGGTGTTGGGAGCTCCTCTGCCCACCCTGGGCATGGGGAGGGAGCAGCTGCTGGCAGCCCCCCAGCATCCTCCGGCGTGGGGCCCTGCTCGGCATCGCCGCCCGGGAGCCCTCCTCGCCTCGTCCCTCCCAGGGAAGCGAGCCCTTTTCCGCTCAGCTCATCCTTTGGACGATCTCCTGCCAGCTGGAAATACGCCGGAGGAGCTGCGAGCAGCTCAGTGGCATCTCAAGGGGTTTGGAAGTGCTGCATCAGGATCTCCTTGTAGGTGCTCCTAACGGCAGGGTGGCCTTTGAAGGGACAGGATGGCGACGTCCAGATTCTCACCTCCCGGCGGGGGGGGGGGGGGGTCTGTTATGCTGCTCGTGCTCCACATGCCATAAATCATCCTGCTGGGAATCAGCCTTGGGAAGCAGCGTGCTGACAGGGCAGGAGGGTGCCCTGGCCCCAGCGCTGGCATCCGAGCACCCCGCACGCCTCGCTCCGTCCCGAATACCCCTGGGATGGACCAAGGCAGCCAGCACCAGTGCCCCGAGCAGCCCTGCCAAAGCAGCAGTGCCAGAGAACCACGGGGCACCGGGCTGCGTGTCTGTGATGGCCCCAACAATCTTTAAAGTAAAAAAAACCCACGACAGGAATCTCCGCCACGCAAAAAAAATCACACCGCAGCCTCGCTACGTGCCTAAAAGTAAAGCTCATAACACCAGGGAAGCATCTTGCTTCACACGGGGCTGGGTGGGAGAGGCAGGAATTGGGGGAGAGGGGAGGAAACACACACACATACACACATGAGTTTCTATCACGCTTGAGGTAGAACATTGCTTTCAAAGGTTTGGAAGTGCTTTACATGGGAACGACAACAACAAAACCACCAAGGCGGCAGGTACAGAGCATGACTGCTGAGGTAGGACCAAGCTTGTACTGACCAAGTGCTATGCTACTTGGTTTTTTTTTTGAACACGAAGGAAGACGCAGGTATTTCTGCTTCCCAGAAGACATTCATTCCGGTTGAGGTAGGTTCTGAGTTCACTCGGGTTGTCTGTCCAAGTCTTTCAGTAGCCCTCAGGCAGGCATCCTTTGACACACACACACTCTTTTTTTTTTTTTTTTTTTTTTTCATATTATTTAGAGTCAATCAGCAAAAAAAGTATCCTGAGAAATAGTGAAAGTGTACAAAATCATCAAATCCACAGAGAGACAGCCTTCCCGGGCCTCGATTTTTGGAGTCAAGTCAGAAGGATTTCTCCGAATCCAGTCTTCTGGAAATAAAAAATAAATCCAAAAAGTAGTCCTAAAGCTGCTGATCAGGAAAAAAGTCTGGGATGACAAAAGAAGGAGGCTCCACTGTATTCCCAGTCTGTCAGAAACGGGCGAGTTTGCCAAACTCTGCCAAGGAGTCTGTTATTTAGCAGCTGCAGGGAAAAAATCCATCGTGACCAGTCTCAATAAAGCCGTTGTCGGAAGGAACACACCAAGAGGCCCGAGCGAAGTCAGAAAGATAAACTTCACAGAGTTTCCAAAAGGCTGTATACATATATATATATATTTATATATATATATAAAAATAAAGCAAAACAAAAAAATAACAATCAGACCGTAGAAATCTTCAATTGACCTGAGATTGACGACTCGTTGTAAAGACATCACCAGCCGCGGGTTTGGTTTCTGGTAACTCCTACAAGAGGGTTCGAGTCTTGGCAGTTTTATCCTTCATTGGCGGGACCGTGGTCGGGAGCCAGAACAGCAGCGCTGCCGCCGTGGGGGCTTTTTGGGAGGGGGTCTGGCTGCTCCTCGATGATGCTGAACTCATCCAGAGGGAGGGTGGATATCTGGGTGTCATTGTGGGTGGCCGGTGGGCTGAGAGCCGACTGGAGAGAGAGAGAGAGAGAGAGAGAGAGAGAGAGAGAAGGGGATGATGCAATGATGGTGGCAGGTCAACGATGCTCTGAGACATGCAGCCCCACCTGCATTTCCCAGCGGTGCTCCCGTCCCGCTGGACTCACCGATATTCCCTTATCCTGCTGCTCCTGGGATGGGGATGCCGGGAACAACCTCTCCAGCTCGTTCATATCCAGCTGCTTTCCATTCAAGTCCCGGTCATCCCTGTCCCTGCGAGCGGCCCCGTTCAGGACAAGGCCCGTGGCACTCCGCTGGCTCCTGGGGATCTGCGGGGTTGACAGCTGCTCCTGCACGTTTTTGCACATCAGCAGCCTGAAAAATAAAGAGACGGAGCCTGAGGGTGAGCAAAGCCGGTGCCTCCTCCGCTTCCTTCCTCCAAGCCTCAGTCTGCCTTATCCCCGTGCTATGTTCCCTCACTCCTTCAATCCCTCCTATAAAGTCACGTCTCTTCCACTCGCCTTTTGCTTTCACTTTACAGGGAGGGTCAAGGCTTCCCCTACCTTCCTCTGTACCCAAACATGAGGAAAAGGACGCAGAATATGATGCACGTGACGCCGATGTGGATCCCAATGATGATGCCGGTCGCGGAGGTTTTATTGTTCTGCTCGTCCTTCATGCAGTCACAAGGGGGATTCAGCACTGCCAGAAGAAAGGGGGAGAAGGGGGGGGGGGGTGTCAGCCATGCTATTTTCCTATTGCTCCTCCAGCTTTTGGGGAGCCCAGAGCACAAGCTGGAGCCTGGGCGGTGCTGGGAGCCATGTACAGGGAAAAGGAGAGCAGGGTGGGGGTCCAGGGGTGTCACTGCCTGCCGAAGCAGCTCCCCTGCTCCTGGTACCCCCAGGAAGGCAGGCACAGCAAGCACAGGAGTGGAAGGTCCATAGAGAGCCAGCCCCATTACCCAGGTCACTGTTATTAGACACAAATAATGAACTGATGTTCATTTTTCGCAAACCCCTGTGTTCGAGCTGGGAGGCGGCCACCGCGCCAGAGCAGGCCGATACCCGATGCAAAGCCCTGAGTAGGCAGATGCCAACGAGATTAGTATTTACCCCAACGCAGACAGAGGAGTAGTAACTATCTCTTGAAGATATTCCCACTGGAAGGCTTAAAAGGCTTCCAAGAGCAGCAGGATGGTTTTTTTTACATATTGGTGAATATGAAAGTTGTGATCAGTTAGAGATTCCCTTTACACATTTCCCCTTTTCCGCCACACAATGCAGTGCTCATGCTCGGCAGCCCTTCTGCTTTCCAAAGCCATGTGTCCTCCCTTCCCGGCACCAGCAAAGGTCAAAAGATCCAGGGGAGCTCCAGGACAGCAGAGAAGCTCAATGCACCATATATCACCCAAGGATGGCAGCTCTTAGCTTACGCATCGGGGTTTGCTCATGTTCATGGCCTCACCCCTGGCTCGAGCTTAGGGGACAAAAGTGGCAATTACAGGAACATTTGGTTTGTCACCTCCCCCTTAGGATCAGTCATCAGGTTGGACTGGCCAACAGGGATGGTGCAAGCCATGTGGCAAAGCCACCCCTACCAGCACCAGGCGGTCCCAGCCCCACAGAGTTTTGCTTCATCATCATTTGCGCTGCTGAAAACAAACCAGAGGCTGAAGGCGAGACGGGGGCGGGGTAGAGCCGCGGTGTCTGGGGGCTGTGTCTGGCCTCAGCACCTTCCTGCAAAGCGGTTTGCATAAACCACCACCGAGACCGATGGCCCGTCTCACCTGTCCTCTCCACAGTTTCCCTCAAGGACACGAAGCGGACAGTTGAGTTCCCGTCCCCGTGCTGGTTATAGGCGAGGAGCTTGACTTCATACACCACTGACGCATCTGTTTCAAAGGCGACACCAGAAGGGCACGTCAGGTTTAATCGTTAGCGTTATGATGCTTGGTTAGGAAACGCACATTTTACCAAATACACACAAGATGCTGCAAAAAAAAAAAAAAAAAAAAGTACCTGCTACTGGGCAAGCACCCCAAAAACCTGGGGGAGACCTGCAGCATCTCCTGTTTAGTGGCTGTGCAACACGTCTGAGCCCTCCCGTCACGGCAGGCTCTCCCAGGGCTAGGAGGGGACGTGGATCAAGCTGTCACCATACTCACCCAGGTGGGTAATGTTGTACGCTGTGACGTTGCTGGGCAGTAGCACCGGCCCTGTGTACTGGGAGAGGTGGACCTTGCGGTAATAGAGCTTGAAGCCTTCGTGCTGGCCCAGTTTGATGGAGGGCTCCCACGTAGCCTGGACGGCGGTGCTGTTAATGACTTTAATAAAGAGGGATGGCATGGCTGGGACTGAAACAGAGAGAGAAAGACAGTGGGTTGCACGTGCTTTTCTAGTCTGCGTGATGAGAAATTCCCCAGCAGCCTTTCCCTGTGGTCACCGCACCAAAGAACGTGCTAGACGAGATGATTGAGAAAAAATCACATCAGACCAGGTCCTGGTTTAACAGCTTTGAATTTCTTCAGGGAGCTGCAGGAGCTTCCAAGGGCTTTCTCTGCTTGGTTCAGCAAGCAAAGAGGCTACTTTGACACTCCGGTTGCAATCTGATGCTCAGCCCTGCAGGAACGCAGCAACTTTGGCAATGCATTCCCAATGCATTCCCAAATTCCACTTTTTTTTTTTTTTTTTTTTTTTTTGCCCTCACCCTGAGGGTAACGAGGACCTTTCAGAGCGATTAATCCCCCAGGGAGGAAGGAACCAGAAGGGATGGAGCTGGAGACATGCTAGGTACCTGCCCTGGCTTGCAGGGTGTGTGGGAGCTTGCTTTCCCCTTCGGCTTTAGGAGGGAGGTTTGTGATTCTGTGCTGGGGACTTAGGAGAGAACTGGGGCATCATTAAGAGCCCGAAATACCTGAGCAGCCCGAGATCCCTGCACAGCTGTGGCTGGCTTGGTTTGGTAGGCAGACACTTACCTGGCCTTAGGGGCACACGGGGGTTTAGCTGGGAAGATGTCCCTGCTGCTGCCCAGTGTCACCGAGGCCTGATTCAGAGTCCACCAGGACACCTTTTGCTCCAGTCAATGCCCCCAAACCCTGCCCTGGTTCTTGGAGTGTGCTGCAGCAGAGGGATCATGGCCATTCCCTCCCCGGGTCCCCAAAAAGCTGCCTGGGTCCATCCTGCCCCATCAACCTGGGCTGTGTGGCAAAGATTTGCAAACCAAAGCCAATTTTCTTGGTTTTTCCAAAGCTGGTTCTGCACCAAACCCTGCCCAAGAGCCCTGTGCAGCGCTGGGGCAGACAGGACCGTGTTTCCCCCCAAGCCTCTTCCTTCCCCCTCTCCCTCCCTTTCTCATACACTGATCACACCACCGCAGAGATGTGTCTCAGCAGGACATTTCACTGATGATATTTTTTTCACCACGTTTCCACAAAACACCCCCAGGCCAAATGCTCCCATCAGTTCCTCAGCCTTTGGCACCATTCAGAAGGTGCAAAGCACCAGGCGCTGCAGGTTCTGCCCTGCCCAGGGCTCTGCTCCGGCACTGGGAGGGAGAAGGGTTTTTGGGCAGTGCTCTACCAGGCAGCAAGCTCAGCTACACCCTGCAGCAAAATCAGGCAGCAGAACAACAGCCCTGTTTCTCCAGCAGCCTCCAGGCTTTGAGGCAGAGCTATTTTTCCAATCCCACGTGGTTACAAGCTCAGAAGCTCCCAAATATAAGGATTGCTGGCTTGCATTGGACCAATGCTGCTTTTTTGTCTTGTTTTTGCCTAAAGGGTCTCTAAAGGATGAGCAATGCAAACGCAGCCATTGGCAGAGAGTTTAGCACAGCCATTTAGTGAGCGATGGTGAAAAGCTGATGAAATGTGGCTGTGACTGACAAGAGCTAAAAAGGGCATTTCCTCAAACTAATAGTAAAAGCAAAACCGTACAGCACAATGGTTTGCCTTTTCCCAGGCACTGATTGCTCAAGTGTTCCCACGAGGAGATTTAGGGGATGGAATGACCTCTCTCCTGGTGAGCAGGAGGGACTGGGCAACCCTGTCTCTTCCCAAAGCGATGCCCTTCCTTCAGGTTGCAGGGGCTTTGCCTGATGCCCTCCAAACAAGCACAGGGAAAGGAGCAAATCCCTGCTGAGCATCTCCATGTGGATTCAGGAGGAAAGACTCAGAGAGCAGCTGTCCTGGGTCAGGTTCATGAGATCCCATCCTGCCCGAGTGCCGCCAATGGGAACATGGGGAAAAAAATGGTTTGAAGTACGTCTTCTTGCTAGGGTTTATTCTGATGTGCATTTCATTGATGGGAAGGTTGTGCTTAGCATTTTCTGGGTGCAAAACATCGAGTAAATTCTATTTATACCAGAACATACCATTCTTGCCAAGGCTGCATATTTTTGCAATCCAATTAAACACTCTTTTTTTCTAATTCTCCCAGTTCCCTCTAGGGCGAAATTAGGAATTGTCTGGATCCCCCCTCTAGGAAGTTGGACCCTTGCTTAAAGCAGCATTTTCCAAATCACAGGTGAAAAAGCCACAGAACGGGAAATCGCATTATCCCATGGACAAAGAAACACTGATGTGGGCCATCCTGATTTACGAAGAGTTGGCTTTATTTTACGGTTGCAGTGCCTTACATTTAATAAAAACCACAAGAATCTCTCTCCTTCAAAGTATGAAATATATAGTATTTATTCAAACTTTGAGTATATATATATATGTATAATATTGATTATATGTATGCACTCGCAGAATGCATGTGCTGTTTATAATGTTATTACACAAATAAGTGTATACAGGTGGAGTATATCTGCGTGTGTGTATCAATATATGTACACACACCAGTGTATAGGTGCTTCACAGAAGTATATATAAGACACAATATGGATCTACTATAAGTGAGGCATCTCCCTCATGCTAAGGGCTGGGATACTTGTTTTCCTCTTCCGTGCTGTTTGGAATTTTCCCCAGGTCATTTCAACTTTCTTCTTGAAGGCGTCTTTAGCCGAAGATGACTAAAGGAACAGTCTTCACCCTAGAGAAATGTCAAAAAGTCCTGGAGAAAACCCTAAAAAGCATTAAAAGACAAGAACAAGGAGTGTGTGCTGCTTAATGAAGCGGAGAGTTTGAGATTTAAAATACCACGGCATTTGTGAAACGGCGTAAAGAAGGACGACAGGGAGGAGACGGGAGGGCCTTCCTAGTGACAGAGGCTTGTGGAGGACAGGTTCACTTGGGTAGTTTCTCTATGGTGTCTTCCCTTCTACTTTTCATCCAAAATTATCACCGGCACAAAGGAAGGAGCATCGTGCTTCTAGAAAGCATTGGAAGCTTCAGCCAAGCGCACTCTCAGCATATTCCTAGCCCTGAAAAGGTGACCGCCCCGAGCCAAAAGCAGCCCTGCTCCTCAGTACCTTCACCATATTCCTACTCCAGACAATACCAGTATAACGCGAACACTCAGACCAGTCTCCAGCTGGCAGCATCTCTGCTGGCCACTGCCCCAGCTCCACTGAGCCGTCCCCGGCTGCCAGATTCACCCACCGTGTCCCTTCCACGCAGGGCAGGACACGGCAGCGCAGTGACACGGAGGGTCCTGCCCCCGTGGGCCTTCACGCACACCTCCATGCACATCTCACCTGTGTTGTGCTGAGCTGGGATGGCAAAGCCGAGACACGGCGTGTTGGGGAAATGCCGTCCCTTTGCGAGGCTGTCAGCACAGGTTTGGGGGCTCCCTGGGTCACCGCTCCCCAGCGCACCTCGGGAAGGCACGGGGTGAAATGGCTTGGCTGCCAGAAGAGGCAAATCTGCAGTGAAACCTTTATTTGGTGACAAAAGCCACTGGATCCTGGCTCTCTGACCCACTCCCTCTGTGAGCTGAGGGCAACAGGCACCCAAGTGAAGCAAAGCAAACAAAGCCAGCCAGAACTGGGGCTTTTAAATCCCTTTTCATCTTCCCACAAGGCCAAGGCAAGCTGGGGTTGAGCGGTCTTAACCAGGCCAGCTTGTCCATCCTGAACATGGAGCTAATTGCTGAAGCTTTATTACACCAGAGAAGCCTTTTTAAAGGATAGCGAAGCAGGACAGTGATGCCTTGAAACTTCAGAAAGCCAGGAAATTTATGATCCCATTACCAGATACCTAACTATTCCTGTCGTGATTGAAGGTAATAATGACAAAAAGTCCTCTCTTGCTTGACCCAGACTTCTGCAGAAACACCAAGCTCTATGAAGCATGGCTGGCTTCTAGCTCCAGTAGCTGAACTCAAAGCATCGGGTCAAGGAGTTTCAGGTTTTGCCTTAGTCCATCCTTCTGTCTCTAAATTGGAAGGAAAAACAAACTCCGAGGGTGACCGATTCCCTGTGGAGTACCAAGGAAAATAAACTTGCAGGGTAACAACCCAGCAGGGTGAAGATTTATTGGCATTGTTGCTTAAATGCTCTAGTAAACATCTGCAAGGGCTGAAAACTGAATGACAACTGGATTCCCCACCTGGAAGTCAACACACTCTTTCATTTGCTCCTAAATAACATCCTCACACCCAAGGCCCTCTCTGCTGCAAATTCATAATTGCTGAGTGTTCACGAGAGTGATGCAATGCTCCTAAGAAATGAGACTCCATATATGAGATGAGCCAGGATTCAGAGGTGCTGAAGGGGTACGTCAGTCTCTAGGAAAACATTCCTGAAATGATCAGGAATGATAGATCACACTGAGGCTGTGGTTTCTGTCTGGTGACAGAAGGGTTCTGCGTTACAGCATCCACTTTCTTACTGGGGAAGCTACCTGGTGGCCACACCTGCGAGGCCAAGTCAGGGAAAAAGCCTTGGAGATCTCCCTAACATCCCCCTAACACAGAAGGCTGCCCCAAGGCAGGGATTTGTAGGTCAGGACAGCTCAGCTCTAGTGTGATTTCTCCAGCGTAGAGCAGAAAACACCCCCCCCCCATTTAAAAAGTGTGGCACCTATCAAGTAAGAGCGGTGAGTACCAGAGCTGCTGGAGGATGCTGAGATGCTGCTTGAGCAGGAAATCTGCACTTAGCAAGCAGTTTAGGAAAAGCCCAGAGCAGCTGCAATGCACAAAACCAGCCAGACTTGCACTCACCCCCTGCCACATCAGCTGTGCAAGGCGACGCCGCGTTTAAGGCCATCAGTCGACCCGCGTGTAACGATACAAAAGCGGGTTTTACACACTATCCCAGAGTATGAGGAGGAGCAGGAACAAGGAGCATCAACACCACAGGCTACGTGCTAAAGCACTCCGGAGGGGGTATCGGGGTGACCGGCGCTGCTGCTACACACAGCGGGTGTCAGCATCTGACGGTCCAAGCGCAAAGCGTTCCTTACCTTCTCCCAGCGTGCTCACCACTGTGACTTCTGAGGCTTTGCTGGCACCCCGGGAGGTGTAAGCCTTTATATAAAAGCTATAGCTGGTCGAGGGCTCTAAATCAGTCACTAGCTGCTGGAAGGTGCTCTTGTTAACAGCCTCCTGATACTCCATCTCTACAGGATCTGAAATGCAAAGACAGAGAGAACAGAGTGGCGTTAGGCTTTGCAAGCAGCAAAGAGACCAAGCAGATGTTGCAAGTGGTAATTTTGGTCCCTAAGGTGGGTATGTATCTGCCCACATCATTTTCTGCTGACATTTCTGTGCGCTTTGCCAGAGACCTAAGCGGGCAGCGAGACCTGACCACGCAGCTTCAGCCTCTCCGCCCTTTTGGTACTGACATCAGCGTTGCCGCCTCACCTCTTGCCTTTCAGAAACAGAGAGCGACGGTGAACACGGGTGGCAGCGCTGCCTGCTGCAGCGCAGACCCCATTCACCTAGCGGGCCGCCTTGCTGAATGATGGGAAGGCTGAGGACGCTCTGGGCGGGGGGTAGAGCACCGTACCTGCAGCTTTCCGAATGTGCAGCACGTAGCCGATGATCTCCTTGGTGTTCTGCAGAGGCTCTCTCCAAGACACCTGGATGGTGGTGGCAGAGACTGTCTCAGCCTTCACGCTCTGCGGAGGACCGGGCAGCCCGTCAGCCCACAGGACCGTCAGGCGAGCGCTGGCTTGAGTGGAGCCGGCGCTGTTCTCGGCGATGCACTGGTAGATGGCTTCATCCGCCTGGTTGATCCCGTAGATGGAGAGAGTGCTGCGCGGGGACACGAGAGGGACACGCATCTCACTGAGCGCTCTGCAGCAGACGGCCCTCCCCTCCAGCCACGCCGCGGCCCCCGCGCCGGCTCTCATGGCAGGGCATCCCACACGCCGCTGTTTCCACGGAAAGCTTCCAGGAAGCTGTGGGCTGGTGCTTATGGGGAAGGAAAAGGCCAGGAGGCGGATGCATCATTCCCCAGATCCCATGACTGGGCAGATTATCTCGGTCTCGACTTGCAGAGACTGTGGTTCAAGTACAGCCAGATGGGGACACAGCGTGGGACAGGGAACGGCAGGATCTGAAGCCCTGCATTCAGGAAGATCCCAGCCACCCTACAGAGATAGCTCTGTGGCAAGTGTATCCATAGACCCAAACCAGCTTTAACTGGCTTAGCTCCAGTACACACCAGTGAGACCCATCCAGGCGCTGCACACAGTTGCTAAGCCAAGTCTATTCAAGAGCAGCCAGAAAGCCCTCTGGTGATGCTCTAATTGCATTATAGCACATTAGAGCAGTCTTAGGGTAACACTGGGATTAGCCGCCTTATCCGGCAGGGTTACAGCCTCAGCTCCTGCTTCTGCGTTTTCAGAAACATGATCACCAAAAGCCAAAGCTTACGAGCAAGTTGCAGGTTTTGTCTGCAAAACCTCTGAGCGTGTTTTTGACGCTGGCTCATCAAAGCTTGCTCTCCCAGGGCAGCCACCGGAACGGTTCCTCCAGCCTGCCCTGCCCTCCAGGATCTCCACACCAGGCTTAGATGCTGTTTTCAGCCTCCAAGATAAAGATGGGCATTGGCTACCCTGGTGGAAGACATCCCTAAAGGAGGGGGGGAAAGCCAGCCGTGTACCACCTTCCCAAAGGAGTGCATCCCTGAGCATGGTGCCCATCTCTGCACCGCCTCTGAGAGGGCTGTTTAGTAGCTTGATGGGCACAGGGACAACCAGAGTCGTTGTACACGTGGGCCACAAGAACTGAAGGCCGTTTCTGCGCCGCATGACCCTCCAGCAACGGTTGTGTACAACCGGACCGAGTTCAGGGCCAGCCCAAGGGTTGCACTGCCCAGTACCTTTAAAACGACACCAGCGAATATTCACTCAGAAATAATCATGCAGCACATTAGCTCTGTCTCGGCATTCAGTGTGCAAAACAGCTTTTCTTAATAACAGTCGTTCACAAACAGGGACCCATCAAGGAAAGCCATGCTCTCTCTCTAGGGCTTGCACTCTTCCTCAGAAACCAAGCCGGGAACAACGTGACTCAATTTGTGGGGAGTCTCACCACACTGTGTCCAGCTCTGAGCTGGAAATGGAAAGGTAGCCTTGGATGTGGGAGATGTTTTCACCTACCCTGAGGCAGCAGCTCAGGTTATGATAAAATATGCTTATGATGCCTTTAGTCCTGGTAGGATGTTCTCACAAACAGGGCATCTTAGGGAAAATTTCGTAAATAAAGGTCCAGTAGGGGGACAGATTGGACCACCTAAACCTGGTGACAGCTTTGACACCACTCTAAATGGCAGCGTAATTGCATTCGTTACAGGCTATAGGATATACCCCCACAGCACTGAATAAAACCCCCCTCACCACTGCCTCCACTTCCACTTTAGACCCTCACCCACACGTGCACCACTCTGGATTAATCCCTATTTGTGCATCTGTATTTCCACTCCTGTCCAGTTCACTTGAACCATGGTTTGTTTCTGGCTTGGCATGAACATTTAGGAGACCACGATCCCTCCAAACTTCAGCAGCATCTCCTTGGCTTACGCCACAGCTCACATGACATTTTTCGTTGCTATTTTTCTGTAAAATGTGACCTGAACCTAACCAAATCCACATCCACTGCTTGCTTCTAGGGAAAAATAAATTATTATCTCTTGCAGTGAATTCCAGGTGGACTTGGGACTTGACTGCACATCAGTAAATCCCAAGCACCCCTGCTGAGGCAAGGGGCACTTCACGGCTTTTTGGGGGTCATAATCAAAGCTGCCTTTTATGTAAATGAAAAACTGTATGCGGAAAGTGGAAATGATAAATAACCCACCACTGCCTGCCTGTATGTCAGAATGAATGCTTCTTCTAATTGCAGCAAAATATTGGTCTTCCTATATTAAAATTTATTATTGCTGTTGATTTAACATTCATATTTCTGCCTTGCAAATTATCGGGGCCATGGTGAGTGAGCAAATGTTTAACAGTCATCTATTTATGTCCTGTGCCTTTGTTTCCTTGGAAACATTGTAAATGGAATATCAAATGTGATGGTTTCAGCTGATATGGTGATTTTAGAGAACCAGCCCTAAGCTCCTCTCATAGCCACAGGCTCAACGTATCTGATTAAATAGAAGGAGAAAGGCAGAGCTGGGAGGGGGGGGGCGCAGGGAGGAAGGACCCCAATGTGTGCGTGGCTCAACTGTGTCAACAAGGGCTGATTCCTGCGAGGACAGATGGCAGAAGGCAGGATTACACCGTCCGAAAGCTGTCCTTGCAGCTCTGCACAAAGCAGATGCGTGGAAGGAGCAGCAGCGCTTCCTTCTGCCCCCTCAACGCAGGGATTATTTCCACGCGGCCGCTGTGCATCTGGGCACCCAGGAGCGGCCAGGCCAGGCTGGCACACCAGTTGAGAGCAGCATGAAGCTTCCCAAGCACAGAGCAGCCCAGGAACAACGCGGAGTATTTAGGCTCCGCTGCCTCCAAGTGTATTTATTTGCTTGAGAGGGAGAGAGGAAAAGATATGAGGAGGGAAGAGGGGAGCCTGGTTGGAAAGCAGCGCAAGGGTGCAAGGAGTCTGATGGCAACAGAACGATGCTGGGGCCAAAGACACCTCTCTCCTAGGAGAATTTGGAGGGGGGTGAGCAAAGCTCCTCTCGCATGACACAGATGATGTTCTGGATGCCAGTGGTCCTGGAGCAGGACAGCACTTGGCCACTGGGATCTGGAGCTGGGCAGAGCCTCGGGCATCCCAGCTGCCTCTCTGCAGAGGTTCCAGGATGGCTGGGATGTCCTGTCCCACACAGACAAGTCAGAAGAAAGAAATAAAGTGGATGTGGCAGGTATCTGGAAACTTGCTTTGGGCTTTGAAAAGTTAATTTCCATTGAGATTTACAAGGCTGTGTGTGGATGCACCATGCAGTAAGAGCCTCGGCCATCCACTCCTTAAAACAATGGACAGGCAACGGGGTCAACAAAATGACTGGATGCCCATAAACCTGGAGCAGAAACTGAGTGCAGAGAAGTCGGCCAACAGAGTGCCCAGCATCTAAACACCAGCTCCACCAGAATGAGGGTTTTCTCTCTCTCTGTCAGTCCCTCTAACACTCACAGGCAGACCCCAAAAGGAGGCTGCTGAGCTCCCTGCAAGCCCTGGCATGAGTGCTGAAGCATGCTGGTAGCTGGATGAGGAGGGCAGGAGCTGGCAGTGAGTTACATGAACCCCAGCATCATCCCACCTGATCCCACTGCTGCGCATCCATTTTCATCTTAACTACTGACAAATCCTTCCTGCCTTCACCCACCGCATCCCCCTCCCGCCCCAGGATGCAGAGGATGCGGCATGGCAGGGTCCAGCAGCTTTCCCAGATTTTGCTGCTTTTTGTCTTTTCCTATTTTTTAAGGAAGATCAAACAAAAGGAAAATATGTAGTTGCCATGCGAGGAGGCACAGAGCATCTCTGCGTGTCAACCATCTGAAATATGCAGTGTCCTTTTATTCCTTCCCATCAACAGGAAAAATATCTGTCACTTTGGGACATCTGCTGTTGGAAAACTTTCCCGCGAGTGCCAGACTGGCTGTGCCGTGAGCACGTCAGACGAGGCGAGATGCCAGAAGGCTTTCTGCTGGTCACCAAAGCCGCTCAGCGAGCTGAGGGCTCCATCACATCTCTGCACAATGCCCTGACAGGCATTGATGGAAGTGGGGAGAGGAGCTGCTGCAGATTCACACCCGGCTGAGCTGAAACGAGAGGCCTCCGCTGCTCGAAAGCCGTGGTATTCCCAAGCTGTCTTCCCAGTTCATAGGCAATCAGGATGACTGATCTGGCTCGGGTCAGGGGTCCGGGCCGGTGACCGGAGATCGGCTTTCCAAAGGCTCCTCTGAAAAAGTCTGAGAACTGAAGGAAGCCTCTTCATCGATTCAGCAGCACAAAGAAGAAGAGGGGCCCATCTGGAAGGATATCAGCATGCGCGCGCACGCAGGCGCACAAAAGAGGGAGTGTGATGAAATTAATGCAGCGAGCAGGCTGGGGCTAGCAGGGAGAGCATTTTAAGTGCCGGCAGCTACAGAAAGCCACCAGCGCTGCATTCAGAAGCCCCGTCCCTGTGCCCTGCTCTGCCTCCGTTTGTTGTGGGTCGCGTTGTGCCGCGCTGCGCCGGAGGAACCGCTCCTGGGCTGCCGGCTGGTGCCACGCTGGGAAGGAGCTTTGTTCCCTCCAGTGCTGGTTGTTAGCAGCTTTGTAGAAACGGCCTGTATTTTGGAGGTTGCCTCGTACAGGTTGGGAATAAGGTGCAAAGCTTGAAGAGTGACACTCAGCAGCCCAGAGGGACGCTGCATATTGTCCCCAGCCGTCTATAAGCATGTTCTTACACCTCCAGAAATTAAATATCATGCAGGGCTTCCGAGGTGAAACTGGGTTGTGTCAGCAGGAGAAGGAACCCTTCCCATCCAAACTCGTTTACATTTAGCAGGCACTGCAGCCCGCTGGCCAGGATCCCAGCCTGGTTCTGTGGTTACAGACTCACCCGAGAGCAGTTTCTGGAGGGATGCTGCTGGTCCCAGCAGGGTGCACAGTGCCACGGGGAACCACCTCAGCCTCCCTGCCGGTGCGGGATGAAAGGGCCGGCAAGCCCTCAGCCTGCAAAGCTGGTTAGAGATGCTGCTCCTTCTCACACGCCCAGCAGAGGACAGAGTCCATCAGTATGGTGTGTTTTCTGCAAATGGGACGTTGCAAATGGTGTCCCATTTGCTACAGGAGGCACAGCAGCGGCACCATTTCATCCTGTGATGCTGACCCTTCTTTCCTGGCTTCAGGACACCTGGTTTTGCACTGTCTTGACATGACACATGTGCTGAGCCCTTCTGGGAACTCACCACTGTGCAGGACCATGCGAGGGACAAGCAGCGACAGGCTGAGCTCCACAATCCAACTGGACACCGAAGTCTCTAGCCTTGGAGGCTCTGGGTCCCTTGATTCAGCTCTGGTCCACATCAGAGGTGGTCTGAGCCTTCCCAGGTGGGAAAGGTGGAGCTGTGTCCTCCCATCCCTGCAGAGCTGGGAAGCACACCCTGGCACAGGCACAAGACAACAGCCAGAGCCGGCTGCTCCTTATTACAAGACTTTCTGGTTACCTGGTGAACGCGCTGGCTGCCACTCAATCTGTTTTCATGAGCCAGAGAGTGCAATCACAGACTTAACTGAATCCTGTCCCAGGGAGGGAGCAGAAAAGTCTTTGCGTCTGTAGGACCACAGGGAAGCATGAAACATCTCAGGAAAAGCTACTGGAAGGGAGGGCAGATGCCTATGTTGGTAGGACTGCTAATACAGACAGCTGAAAAGAGCTATCTACTCTAAATGGAAAATCCTCCAAACCTTTTTCCCAGCAAGGGGCACAGGTGTCAGAGAGGAAAAAGACCCAGCCTAATCCAAAGGATTTGGGGCTGCTCCACGACAGGCTCAGTCCTGCCTTAAAGGCTCCTGTGTAAGGACGATTCTCTGCAGATGTGCTTTGCTGTACGCAACCGTTTGAAGAAACACTTAAGACCCGGGATGGGTGAGGCACTTCAAGAGCAGCTCAGTGGAGCAGCACACAGAGAAAACTTACACAGGCAACCTGGTAGCAAAATAATCGCAGCCACATGAGGAGGAGAGACTGATGCCCACTACTGTCAGCTGCTCCAGATCCCTTTCGTGGGGGATCCCAGCACAGGATCTCTGCTCGGTGCAGGGAAGGCAGGATCATGCTGACACCCCCCGTGCTTAGCGGGGCTTTGGGTGCTCGTGTGGAGACCCACCTTGCAAAGGCCATTTCCATGTGTCTTCCAAAGTCAAACCCATAAATTACTCTTAAATCAGGAGCAGCTGGTTCACATCCCAGTCCTCCACATACTTATTTGTCATGCTTCTGGGAACTGAAATATGATTTGCTATACAGTACTCTCCCCATAATCACCAACGGTCTTCAAACTCATTGCATAAATAACCTGCAGGCTTGCCTGTCCTCCCTGAAGGCGTCCAAATTCCTAAAAATTCAAGAGTTTGTGGGGTGTGTGCACTGTAAAGGGATGTACAAACCCATCTGCACCTCTCTGCACCCAGCTAACGTAGGTTTTATAGAAAAAAGCCATCTTGTGAACGACAAGCTCTCATTTCCCTGGGTTCGATACCAAAAGGGCTGTCTGGTCCCAAGTGCTTGGATGTTTGTGCTTGAAGGTCACTCTCCGTATCTGCACTAGGATTAAGCAGCATGACAAGTGCAAGAAAAGCAAAGTTGTCCTGAAGTTTATTTACAGAGGAATATTTTCCCTGATGAACCTTGAGCATTCACAGCCCTTGAAGTGAGTCATTCCCAGAGCACTAAAACAAGTGCAAACCAGTGAGGAAGAATTTAAAAAGGAGACAGTTCATAAGCGAAGGTCACCGAGGAGAGCAAATGGCACCTGAGCCCAGGTTCTAACGAAGCCTTTTTCCGGTGGAACAAATGAAGTCCCTTAATTACCATTTTGTAAATAAAATCTTCTTGGAAAATCAATATTTAGAGCCTGCTTTCTCTGAAGATGTTGGCCTTTGTTCCTTGCTATTACGGCAATATAAACCCCATACTGTGATATACTTCTAGGCTGGAAATTACCCCCCTGAACCTGATTGGGTCAAAGGAAGAAAAGCAATAAACCTTTCAGAGCAGTAATGCGGGTACTATTTCATGCTTCCTTGTAAATTTTGAAGTAATAACCCAGGAAGCACAATTTTACACAAGCCCACGATTAACTCAGCCAGTAACTGCCCCTTCCCTCCTGCAGTGATACACCTGCTTTCGGGCCAGGCTGTGGATGCCGGGTGGGAATTTCACTGGAAATGCCCATTGCACCTCTCAGGCATTTGGATCGTGATCAATCCGAATCACCCCAGGAACAATATGGGCAAAATGGCATCTCTGATCAACAGAGAGGGCCAGATCCTGCGGCTGCTGGACATGGGGGCGGCTCCACCAAAGTCAAAAAGGCTCCATCAGCTTCTCCATCCGAGAGCATGGTTCAGTGCAGCATCAGCCCGACAGCCATCAGCTCCATCCCCAACCCAGGGACCGCATGGCAAAGCAGCCCCATCGTCCGCTCCTTCAGTGATTTTTTATTCACAGCTTTTAATGGAAAACCCCACAATTCCCTACGCCCGAGCCTTCATGCATTTTTCATTAACAATTATCCGCTATCCCAGAACTGCTTTTGATTTTTGCTAATCATCGATTGGATATTTTGTTCCCACACAGCTGGCATTTTCAAAACATAACAACCACCTCTGGGGAGGGCACAGCAGAAGGCTGATCTTTAATGCTAATGTGCCCAGAAACTGTCAACACATCAGGTGATGAGAATTCACATCTGAGGGACCGCGAGGGAAGAGGTATTTATCGGACGCAGCCTGTGAGGCTTATTTTACTGAGCTGAAAGGCTGGAAGTTGCTTAGAAAGTGACTGTCTGATGTCGTACCAGTAGCCACATCCAATCTGCCGCGAATCCCGTACTGAAACTGCTGTCCCCATCTCAACGACGATGGGTTTCTGAAGTCCCCTGACCTTGAGGGTTTGCTCTCCTTGGGTTTGCAGTTACCGCGTATAAGAGACAGCGTGGGGTGACACAGATGCCAAAGGACCCTTCACAGCCTTGTGAAGCAACAGTTTATCTTCCCATCCGCTGTGGGTTTGTGCAGACATGCTACTGCCCACCTAGGCAAGGCCTCAAGCAGAGGGTGTACTTGCAAAGCTTGCAGGAGAAGAGCAGCATCTCGAACACATCGTGTTCTGCAGGTCTGGACCTCGCTTTTACCTGTGTTCGTTTACAAGAACAAAGGTGCTCATAACGATATATTTCGCAATCAATTAGCACGTGATATGATTTGGGATGATTTACTCTTTTTTTTTTTTTTTCCTAAAAATCCCTTTGGGGACATTCAGACCTTTATTGCCATATTAAGCAAAGTTTTAATCCAAATGAATTTTCTAGGAAACCATGTAATCTAATTAAAAAGCTCATAGTGCAGTTTAGGAGCTTCATTACGAGTAGATTCCAGATCCATCTTTACACGGACAAATATTTTCCAAGTGCAATAGACTGATAAATCCAAGGCATAATCACAAACTGATTCTGCCTGGAACTAAGTGGGTTACAGCACTTAGTCATGCCCATGAGAATGAAACAAAGGACAACTTGGAAAAAGCTCAGAAAAAAAACCAGCCATTGATCTGTTTCCTCCCATGGAGCACTCAGCCCTGCTGTACCAGCGAGGGCATTTTTCAGATTGACAGCTTTGGAAACCACCAGGCATGGCCACTTGCCTAAAGTTGGGGGTCAGAGTAGACCAAGACTAGTGCGAAAGAAGCCAAAAGTTCAACGTTGTCAAGTCTGATGGCCTTAGGGCTCAGCTGTACAATCGCGTTACTATAGCTGGAGAAGATGCCACGTGTCAGCTGAGCCCCAGTAACTGGCTGAGCTCCCCCAGCCTGTGCCAGATGCAATGTAATCTGATCATTTAGCTCACAGTGGAAAAGGCTGACGCTAAATTTCATTAAATGATTCCCATAAGAAAATGATTACAGCAATGTTCCCCGAGTCGCAGTTCACATGCATGTGTAGCGCAGCTCCAGGCACAGGGACCTGGCCAGGAGATGGGATCATGACCAAAGACCTTACTTTTACATTCCTCAAATAGGGAAGAGAAATGATTTCACAGGCAAGGCATCTGGGCGAGACGCAGAGCTGGACTCAGTGTGAGTTTTGTCATGGATTTAATGACTGATTTTAAAGTCTTCGGTCACTTCTGACTTTGCTTCCTAGTCAATAAAAGGGGATGCACTAATTTCCCTTCTCCCATTTCTGCTGTGTTCATATCATAAGGGCAGACATGCCCCAGAAACCCATGCAATGAACTAGAAGACCATGAGCCTGGACTGAGTGGCATCTGCACATGCACACACACAGCTTCCTGAAGCTCTAGAAGCTTCCAGCTCGGAGAAAACCTCCACTGATTGAGAAGATTTTATTACAACTCACATCCTTTGTATAACAAAGCTTTAAAAAACCCTCAAACCTGAAAACTAAAAGCCATATTATATAGAAACTTAGAAAAACAAACCCTGAGGAACAAGCCATGGTGCCTGCACAGCACTTCCCAACAGTCTAAAGCGAAGGTCTGGACCCTCCAGCGAGGCATTCGTGAGACGCATTTGTTAATACAGAGAGCAGCTATATGACACCATAGAGTACAAATCTCTATCAATAATGTAGGTTTCCAACACAGGTACTACTATTTTTCAGTATATTGTTCCATGCTATTTCCACAGAAACTATGTTGTCAACTTGTAATTTTCGCACTAAGTGCATCCCACCGTACCATTTCCTCACTACTAACAGCCCCAGCCCCTCACAAGAAAATGCAGTTCTTCAGAACTCAGAGAAAACACTCTTTCCCCGTGAGATAAAAGGCTGAAGTTTAATGAAAGTCACCTTCCACACAAATATTATTTCAAATGTATTCGCATTTGCATACCCAGGGAGGTCAATGTTCAGGGTTAAAGCACAGTTCCTCCACCGCGGAGTGAGTGTGGTCCCTGCCAACTCCAGGGACAACGTTTGGTCCTTCCAGAAACACTGAGATGATGATCAGGACAAAAGAGAAACTTTTGCTGGGTTCCTGCATCATCGGTCAAAGTCTAACACTGATGTCCCGGTACAATAAAGCACAAAGTGCTGAAATGTAGGCCTACAAAGTGCAGCTAGTAGGACTGCAGCAGTGTTTTAGTACATCAAAACACAAGCTGAATCCACAGATCTGCTTCTGAACATTACCACCTTCACATTAGCTCTTGACATCTCTCCCACTCCCCTTTCCACTGAAGTCCAAATATTCAAAATAATAGCTTTGAATTCAGCCTCTCTCAAAAGCAGGGTCAGGGAACATGGCATCAGTCCAAGGGCTGCGTGACAGCAACCCACCTCACCTGCTGGAGCCAAGCCAGCTCTAAAGCACTCCCGTTTCAGGGCGCCCAGGCAGCAGGGGTGCAGCCTCTCTGGATCACTCCTGCCCCTCTTGGCCTTGAGCACATTAGCCATTGCCCAGCACAACAGAGCTACAGCAACAGCAGGGCTTGCAGGGCTCACCAGGATGCGCCGCAGACCCCTCTGCTCTCTGCCAGCCTTCACAAACCAGTCCAGAATGAATCGCCTGAATTCCACTGTCTGCGCAAAACCTGAAGCCTGTGTGAGCCAACTTGCTCTTTGGCCAAGAATTACACCTGCAGGGACACCTATCTCCGGACCAGCAGGTAGGTGACGTCAGTCTTCCATTCCTGGTAACTCCAGATTGACACTGGGGAATGGGAAAACTCAGCTGTGTGTCTCACTCTGCCCTCCACCCCGTGCTGCAGCGCCAGTGGCCAGCGCATGAGGACTTACCTGTTGTTATTCTTCAGCTTAATGTGGTCGCTGGTCTCCAGGATCTGCCCGTTCCTCAGCCAAGTGATCTGTGGCGGGGGTTCCCCTTGGGCCACGCACGTGAAGATGGCAGTAGTCCCCACAGGCCTGGAAATGGACTGGGGATGCTGCACGAACTCTGCAGGGGCTGTAAGGAGGAAGGAGAAGCAGGATAAGAAAAGTCATGATGATCCCACAAAGAGCAATCTCTTAGCTTGGGCTTCAATAAGCCTCATCTGCCTGGGAACGTGGGCCAACCCACAGCATACACAGAAGATAACTACGGTTTGGATGGTGCATCTGTAATCAATGCAATGCTGCAGTTTGGTTGCCCATCCTGGCAGTCATGGCTTCATGGAAGGCACCTGAAGGTCATCCCAGTGCTGTATGGAGAGTCGAGGTGAGTCCTGCAGGGTTCAGGCAAACAGCATCAAGGTCTAAGCCCCCTCACCTCTCCCCAGTCTCCCACTGCAAGCAACCTCGGTGCTGCAAAATAATCCATGTCTGACAAAGGTCATTTAAAAACGCATCCTGCCTGTTAGGGGAACAGGCTGGAAGGTCAGCAGTCTCCGGTCATTCACACACACGTAAAACAACAAGCGTGCACAACCCTTCGTAGCGCGTGGCACTGTGCACGGCCATCGCCCCAGCAGAAACAAACCCTCCGCGATGGAGGCTTCCAAAAAACGGCACATCTTGACAGCACGAAGAGCAGCGAGGAAGGAAGGCTGCCACTGCACACGGCAATTACAGTATCTGCGGTGGGGGAGACCTGCTGTTTCATCCGTGGCAGAGCTACTGGCTTTGCCCAAAGGACCCGGCAAACTGCTTGCAAATGGAAAATGTATGGATGTGCGTACAGCAATCTGGCAGGTTGTTCTTTCCCCAGTAAATATCAGATTTGCTGCAGCCTCTCCTGGTAGCAATAGACTGGGGAGTCTTTTTTACCCCAGATCTCCAGCCTGGGACCCCTGGGGTCCTGCCAAGCCTGACTGAAGACTCCACCATGCCTGTAACTGCTGCTCACCTCGTAACCAAATGTTTTCACCTTTAATAATAACATTTTTAAAGGGAAAATAATTTTCCCCCCTTCCAGCAGCTCAAAATAGATTTAAAACCATTTATCAGAATAAACCAGTGTATCAGCCTACAGAAGGCAGGGCCTGAAAGACACTGCCAAATAGGTGAGTTTATTCAAGCAGTTACACTTCAAAGGGCAAAGTGATAAATATACTCCATGTTGCTGCTGAAACCTAAAATCAGGTGGAACCAGCAGCAGCCGCAATGAAGACAAACAGATAAGAGGCAGAGGCCCGTAATGAATTTACCGACTAGCGTCACATAATGGATGGTTGGCGTTACATTTTTCCAACAAAAGCAAGATTGTCCAGGGAGACACGCTCAGTAGCACTCGCTGACATTTTCCAAGCATGGGCTTGGTGGACTCTGCCACCAGCAGAGATGCTGGGATGGGAGAAGGGAGCAAACTGATCCAGCAAAATGTATTGAGGCGTGGCCAGGCTGCAGGCAGGAGCAGCTATGCAAGAGCCGAGCCTTGCGGTTCACGGCCAAAAAACCCCTCAGGGTTTGCCGCAGGAGCACGGGGTGATAAAGCTCTTCCTGAGCTGCGTGCGTGCAAGGGGAGAGCATCACGACTGCCGCAAAAAGGCCAACGCGCAGCGCAAGGTGCACGTGTGGAAGAGCAAAGTCACGCACATTGTAAGTGCTGCAAGCAGAAAGCAAGCAAGAAATTAATTGAAGAGCCCATCTACCTCGAAGGAGCCCCCCCCTCTTTCATTTTTAATAATCAAAGGGAAGCGGAGCATGGCAGGTCTGACTTATGTTAGCAGTAGGGGGTGTCCGCCGGCAGAGTTTATTCTCAGGCCACTTCTGCCAGCGTTCGGGTCTACTAATGAACCTGATCTCAGCAACCTAATGGACACATATTTCCAGAACCTCCTGCTAAACTTCCCCAGGTGCCAATCGATCCCTTGTCCGTCTTTTTCCCTCCTATGTTTTCTCCCCCCCCTCTAGACTTATAAATTAAAATAAAATTCAGGATGGGTTCAATAAAAGTTGGAAGCATGGACGAACACGGGGAAAAACCCCTCACTCCTGCAGTGAATGGTCCCTTTGTGGCGTACGGGGAGAGCATTAGAGACTTGATTTTCAAGACTACCCTAACCTCCCACCCCCCGCTTTGTGCTGGCGCGGTTTCGCAGGAGCAATTATTTCGCAAGTGGCTCTGCACCTCCCTGCTTTCATCTGGGCTTACGGGTTGCCCCGGCAGTACTCGCAGGTGCAAACCCCCGATGCCAAGGAAGGGCACAGCCATCTTCCAGCTCCTCGCTGCAGCTTCGTTAAAGATCCTGCCGCTTGGCTCTTTGCCTCCGCCTCCCCCCCCCCCCCTCCGCCCCCCGCTTCACTAAATCGCAAACCTGCCGTTTGTTCCAGCACAAACGAAGTTTAAATATGGAAAGAAGCATCCGGCGTAACCCTTCTGGACTCGCCGGCTCTCCTTATCCTCCCTTATTAGCCCGTGTCAAGAGGCAGTAATTGGAGCGGTGTCGCGTGTGACTCGGGGGTAACGAACACGCAGCTGCGGCCGCTGGCTCGGCGCCAGCGATGCTATTCAGGACCGCGGCCCCTCGGGTTCCTCGGGTCCCTGCTCTCCTCCATCGTCCCTCCTCTTCGCTGTCTCGCTAAACACAACCAGATCAAAACCCCAGCCCCTGTTTAACTTGCTTAAGCTCTCTGGGGAGCATGCAGCCACTCCTTCGAATGGCTCCCACCTCTGAGCTGGCCCTGCTCGGTGGCAGCCCTCGCTGCCAGACATGGGAGGCCCTTCCAACTGTCCCTGCTCCTCCTGGCTTTCTCCAGGCATTGCTCTGTCTCGTTCAGGTCTCACCCTACTCCTTCTGGTGCAGAAGGAGCAGCAGTGCGGAGCTGTAGCGGCAAAAAGGGCCCAGGCCAAAGGAAAAATCCATGGAGTTAAAAGGCTCCTTGTCTCCATCACCACCTTCTGACAGCATTGGAGAAAGGACGTGGTCTGGGTGCCACCAGGGTCTTAACATGGGGACAGACACTGCTGTCTGCTACCCCAGACCAGGGGGTTCATACCAACCCACCCAATGTTCATACCAGCGCCCCCAGGCAGGGTGCCCTGAGGCGGCTGCTCACACGTGGCCCAGGGCGAATGGCTCCTCTCCTGGACAGAACGTCTTCCCTCCTCCTCCCAGGTCCTCTCCCTGCCCTTTCAAATGATTTCGACAGGAACTGAGAGTTTCCCACCTCTGGCCCTGGGTTAGCAGGAAAGGTGCAGAAGCAAAGCCCTGCCTTCAGCCAAACCCTGTCTTCGGCCAAGCCCTCTACCCTCCTCATCACTCATAATTAATAGAGCATCTTGTCAGTGCTCATCTCACCCTGCACGGAGGCCTGAACGCCTCTCCCCCTTCCACACTACCTGCCAAAAGGCCATTGCAAGCGGCGAGAGGAGAGGAAGCACTTCTCAGCCCTCCATGAAGATCTTAACGAAGATATTCTTGCAGATTATTGTTAAGAGCAGAGGATTCAAACCTGGCAAGAAGGAGTGGGCAGGATCCAGCCCTGGCTTGTGAAGTATGAAGAATTGATTATTCAGGATTTAATGGGAGGGAGGGGATCATGCAGTTTTAATGAATATTTAAAGGCATGACATTGGTATCAAAAAGCAATAACGCTTAATACCACCCCCAGAATCGTTAACGAAGTGCTTCAATAGCTTTTACTGTGCTCAACAAACTGTGACGGCATGAAGATGCACCTTAACAGCAGGTTGTAATGGGAGACCTGGCCGGGCTCCGTCTTTTTAGGGACATTTCATCTCAGCAGTGACCAGCCACCATTATGTCCCCCAAGATAACAGGGAAGCTTCGCTGCTTCTGCCATGGCATGGTTTGTGGCATGATGCTTATTGCAGCGCCCGACAGCTCACTGAGAAGGGCTGTCCTAAGGATCAGGGAGCACTGACAGCCGCTGCAGCAGTGCCAGACGAATCCTTGCCCCTTGCACCTTAGTAGAAAGCCATCATTAGTTCTCAAGCAGCCAGAGTGGCAGGGGGAGGGAGGGAGGCTGGGGTAAGGAGAGGGAAGAATAACATGGAAACAACAAAACCTCATAAATTAGGCTACTGGAACCTATAATAAGGGTATAAAGGAGAAGACAGGTCAATGGGGAAGTCAGTCAAGCACAGCATCAGATGACAGGAGATTTAAGACAAAGAACTGCTGCCCACTTGGCTTCTCTCTATTGACTACAGAGGATGCCCAGACGTTTATGTGAGTAACTTAAATAGGTAAGTTCTAGAGCTGGTGGGATTGCTAGGGCCAAAGATGGGACCTGGACCATGTCCTCTGGAAAACAGGCAGAGAAGCACTCAAGGAGGCCGTTACGGAGGCTGTCCATCAGCCGCCAACGTGTATCATCAACTTCTTGTCCCGGCAAGGTGCAGGCTGGAGCCCTACAGCAGTGGGACGTGTTCTGCTCATCTACTGGTGTGCTCGTGGGAGGAGGGTCCGGAGGGGTCAGGCAGCTCAGCTCACTCCAGCACCCTGACGGATGAGATCCGAGTGCCCACCTGCTCCTGCATGGTGGCTTTTCTTGAAAAGCAAAACATGGGAACTGCTCCATGGGGCACATTGACCCACGCAGCACGTACTGAAGCTGGTTTTGCAGTGTGAATTTAGGGCTAAACTCGAGGACAAACCAAGTATCAGAGCCAAGCCTAACCCACAGCAACTGCAATACATCTGCTGATGAATTCAACCCCGCGGCCAAGGCTTGCAATGCCAGCGAGCAAGAACGATGCAAGAAACATCAGGAAACGCAGCGGTGGCCGGATCTGCTGGACCAAGGAGCGCTGCCCGGTTCTGCCAGCAGAAAGCAAGGCGAACAAGGCAGTCATTGTCAGCAGAGCCTTCAAAAACATGTCCCTAAGATGGGCACTCATTTATGAGATGGGATCTCATTTTTCTGCATAGCTTTCAGGAGGAAATGAAGCGTGGAGTGGAGAACACTGGTGACCATCTGGCCATTCACAGCCCATCAGTTTGTTATGACACCAAACACATAATAAAGCACAAAAGATTGCACAGGAGGTAGAGAGAAAGCGCTTTGATATTTTTTTTTTTTTCCTTGCCACCGAAGCCTGCTCTTCCCTTGCACCACACACGCACACCCTCCGTTTCAGCCGACGACACATTCGGCCCTTCGACAACTCCCCCCGTGAGACTTTCATTCGCAGCCCGGCACAAAGCAATATTCAAATGGCTGCGCCAGGATCTGAAGAGAAAATGGAAACTTTCTTGTGTGAGAACCTTACAAAAGAGATCAAAGCAGCCTAAATGGCCAGGGGAGGGCAGGGAGGGAGGGAGCGGGGGATTGACGCCTTCTCCTCTGAAGGCAGGAGGAATTCCCAGGAAGATAATAAGAAGCATTAGATGATCTGAAGGAGAGCTTGCAATGGGAAAGGACATTACTGCCAGAGCGAGAGCAGAGCCCTGCGCTGGGACACCTCTGCCCACGCGGCTGCTGTGATGGGGACAAGGACCACCGCTGGCTGCAGGAGGCAGGACGTGGACTCAGTCCCAGCCTCCCGCTACCTCCTTGCCTTACAACAGGAAACATCGCCCTTTCTCCCCCAGTTTCCCACCTATAAAACATGCCTCCTTCAAAAGACGTGGGGCAAGTTAATTTGTGCCTCCAGGCACTTCAAGGGCCCCTGCATAAAGGCAGCAAGTACCTGGCCTGGCGTGCTTTGAGGACGCTGTATTGTCCTAGCCCTGTGCTAACTTCCTCTCCAACCAGGCTTTTGATAGCCCACTCTTTGCTTTTATTCTCTTTACGGATGTAATTTGCATTGCTGACATCTCGACAAAGATAAACCCCACAGTCTCCCATGTCAGTCATTATCGCTGTTTTCTTCCCAGGCAAACCTGAACAGCAATCATTTGTATATCTCAGCTGGAAAAATCAGGCAAAATGAGATTCAGAGGAAGGAAAAAGCTGCTTCCAGAGAGAGGGTGAGCAAACCTGTGATGAGTCCAGCTGCCTGGCCAGGATCTGCCATTAGCTTCCCTGGGGAACAACAGCCCCCCAAAAACATGAAGCATTTTATGGACGGGCAACACAGGTTGGGGTCCTGGATCCACACACCAGTGCACTGACGATGCTTCTCCATACTGCTGCCAATTCCTCTGCTAACGCCAAACGCAGGAGCATCCCCCTTCCGCAGTGAGGCTGGGCTCCTATGGCCCCGTGATTACCAGTTTTGGGACAAAGTCTCATCTTGGTTCCCCAGGTGAATAACCACAGTAATTCTACCCCAGATGAACTCCAGCACTAGACCAGCTGCTCAGGAGCTAATGTTCAAATCTCCACAGAGACTGAAAACCGCCGATCTGTAGCAATGAGAAGTTGGGCTACCTTTCCCCCCCGCCTCATTCAATTGCTAACAGGAGCAGTCAACAGTATTCAATAGCTGTATTTTTACAACTTCATAGAAAACCTATGAACCAAGTAATTTCTTTTGGCTCTGTCTGCCTGCCTCCTGGACATCAGCTTGGCATTTGGGTTTAGTAGACCTCTGCTACATGCACCACATGCAGAGCTATCCTGCAGCAGCTCTAAAGGGCTTGTATCAGTACAGAGAGGTTGTTCTTAATGCCTGGGTTGGTGTTTCTTAACAAGGGGACTCATAGCTGTGCCCGCTCCCAGCCAGCTGGGAGGCCCCCCTCATTGCACTGCTCACCCAGAAGTCCAACAGCAAAAGAAACGGTGAGTTTTCACCTCTTCTCATGTCTAATCAGCACCTGGGGCTCGGGAGCAGCCCTGTATAAGCACCACCCTTCCTACACTGCCGCTCGCTGCTCCCAAGGCAAAGGGGAAAACGGATGCCAGCACCCAGGGGCCACGGTGTGGTGCCGGATCACCGTCAGCGACTCCCAGGACCTGTCAGGTGAGCATCAGGGCTGCAGCAGGGCCCCTTCCCCATCACCAGCATGAAAGGTTCAATTAGCTCACTCTGGCAGGAGGTGTATAATTTTAGATTCAGGATATCATCAGTCAATAGTTAATGAGTGAATTGATGAGAGCGCGAGATGCTTGAAGTGGACTAGCTTGAAGAGGAGGTGAGTGCCTGTAATCAGGGGCAGATTACTGCCATTCAGAGCACGCTGCCAGCTGGGTTTGCCTTCTGAAATACTCGCCTGGTTCCCCTCACCATGGAGACTGGTCACATGGAGCAGGTGGAGGGGATTTGTTTGGTTTCTTGAGTGCTGATCTCTACTCTGGGCTGAATCACCCTTTACAAGTGGCATTTCAGGACAGTTGCTGCGGGAAAGGGGAGCAACCTGCATCTCCTGGGCATGGGCCCCAAAGGCTGCTTTACTCACGTTGTGGCAAGGGGCTCAGACACAGTGTCGCCTGCTAAAGAGAACAGCCTCACTGACTTACTGGTGCCTTTTCAGTTGGAGAGCAATACTCTGTGAGTGATATCCACTCCTGGATATCACTGCAGGAGCAATATCTATCATGCAGAGGGGTCCAATAAGAGAACAGTGCCCATGCCCCCATATCACCAAGGACCACACAGGGGTGAGAGGTGAATTTGGCTGATTAATGCAGCCCAGGCTTTCTGCTGAGATGTACAAGTATGATGTGAAGTAACAACTGGTGTCTGTTAGGCCAAATAAATGCTTGTGATGGGGTGGGAAACCATCGCAAACCATGCAGCTGAGGCCTCAGTTGAACGATACCTGGTTGCCACTCATCTGTGTGGGGGACAGAGACACACACCCACCTGGAAAACCACATGTCTAGAAAAGAAGTCCTTTGTCTGATACCATCAGAGCAGCAAAGTGAGCATCTGTCCAACCCAGCCCATCACAGTACCCAGGTGACATGTAGAGCCTATGCAGAGGGCACAGAGAAGGGGGCATCCCTGCGCCCCGAGCCCCAGGTTTGCTCACCCTGTACAACGAGCCTGCCCTGAGCGGTCCTTCGCACCCGAGTGCCGGGTTTGTTCGCGGCGCACACGTAGATGCCAGAATGTTGCACGGTGAGGTCCGAGATCATGAGATTTCCTGTTCCCAGCACCTGGATCCCTTCCACGCCAATGGGGCGGCCATCTGAAAGAAGGGGAAAAGGGGAAGAGTCACATGTTGGAGCTTTGTGTGAGGTTCTTCAGGGCACAGTCCTTGATGAAGTCTAATCTAAGTACTTCTGGAGTGGTACCATGCCCTGTTACTGGGATTTGCCAAGTAAAGTCAGTGGGTTTTAGCTGACGCTCTTAGCAGAACTGCCTTCTGGAGCAAACTGGGATACTCAGGTGTTTGCCAAAAACCACACTCTGTGCTGCTTGGAAAACCAAGGTACCATCACAGGAAATGTGAAAGTGTTCAGCCACGTGTTCACATCAAGATGAAGCACCCAGAACACTTTTCAACAGAACAGTTAAACCAAGTTAAATCGTATCAGCTTCTTACATTAGACTGACCAGGGATACAACCAGCTCAACAGCCTCCTCCACACAGAGATGCTCTGGGAAGGAGAAGACCAGCCAGCCTCCAGCAGTACTATCCTGATGCACACTTCCAGCCAGCAGCAATCTATGACTTGGGGATTTCCTGAGCCAGAAGTTATGCCTTTTTGCCTGCTAATCCTTGACGTATTTCTGTGGCTTCAGAAACTATGCAAACACTGGATTTTTGATTCCTTAGCACTTGAACACACAATAGCTCAGGGCCAAGGTGCCAAACTCTGAGCTGGTGGTTAGACCTGCTCAGCTGCTCTGGCTTGGAAGGGCAGTTGGAAAGGGCTGCCTCCATCCTGAGTGCTGCATCTGAGGCAGGCTGGCAGGAGAGTAGCGATGTTTCCAAAAAACCATGCCTGGGCTCCAGCATAAGGTCTTCAAAATTGAAGCGCTTAATATGAAATAGCTCAGTATCAGGGAATCCACCTTTTTCCCAAAAACCCCTATTTTCACTGGAAAATTCCCAGCCAGCTTTAATGACAATGTGTTTCATTAGTATCAGGCTATTGCTTTTTATTGTGCCATTGGTTTGTGTTTTAAGACACTGTCTGACAAAGGCAGCTCTAAATCAGTCCTAGCATGTGTCAGGGTGTCTGAGCAGAGGGGCAAGGCAGGGGAGTAGTTTTACTGAAGGAGGAGTAGAAGGGAGCACACTTTCATCAGACAGAAAACGGGAATCCAGTTCCTCTCTTGCCTTTGCTGATGGGGGAGGTTAAAGAACCCACAGAAATGGGAGAAGCAAGAACCAGACCTGGTGACCTCCCCACCTGACCATCCCACGAGCCCTCCATACATGTGTGCTCCACAACAGCAGAAGAGCCTGAGTCTTGTGCTTCAAAGTTGTGGCTAGTAAGAGCAAAAATCAATCTGAAAAATTCCTCCTGGGAGCTATACTGATTGGTACCATAATCTTGCTAAGGAAATGGAAGAAGCCAAATAAAACCAGAACTGCTCTGTAGGAAGCAATGGGTCACAGGGAAATTTCTGAGATGCTCTAGCTGTTTTCCACTCGTGTAGGCCACCTCCTGAGAGACGCTAGGTAACGGCCGTTCAACCCGCTTTAAAATTTATCATCATCCAGTGGGCAGAACAGTTTCCAGGGACGTTTAGTGCTGAAGAACCTCAGACTCAGGCTGGTTACCAATATTCATGGCACACAACCACCTCAGCGGCTGCATCTGGTGTAATCCAGCAATGGGGAAACCTTCATGGAAAACACAGGGGCTTCTGCAGTCACCCCAAGACAGCCCATTATCCTCAAGGATTTCCTGCATAGCCTCTGCTGTACAACAACATTGCCCCTGACTGAGACCTGGCTCATGCTTGACCTCAGGCAGGCTTCATGCTTCAACACAGACAGGCATGCAGGGCTAGTTAAAAGTTATCTTGCGATCATATGCTTTAGATGTAATATCATGCTTTGCATAATAAGGAATATTGTGAGGATTTGGGCCTTTCATAACCAACAGGTTCTGAAGTGGATTGGGAGAACGTGAAGGCAGAGCAGCACTCAAGGAGAGGGACAAATTAACCATCAACCCAGAAATGCCATTTTGCAATCTGCTGCCCAACAAGAGCTTGGATCCCCACGGAAAGGAACACGACGGGAGGGAGAGCAAGTGTCTCTGGCAGCATTCGTGAGAGCAGCGCACGTTCATCAGCTCACAAGCCTGGACCATAGAAACGAGGGATCCCATTTCAGATTAACGGCACCATCCCGCTAGGAAACACCGGCAAAACGTGGACTGAAAGCTACAAAGCACCTCACAAACATATCTCCCACCATGCTCTTTACATATTATTTTTCAGGAAATTTTTTAATTTAAAGGTTTCCTTGCTTCATTAGGCAGGCAATGCCAGACCACTTCATTATTTGCATTGCAAAGAAAAATGCTCAGGTCTTTTAGAGAGAGAAAAACAATGTCATTAAATGATTAAATGATCACATAGCTGGCCAAGCCACTGCAGCAGTAAATGGCTCAGTCATAAAAAGGACAGTAAAACATGACCTGTCCCACATTTAATGAGCAATAAGAAGGAACCATTCCTTTCAAACATCATTTGAGCTGAAGTGTAAAGAGGTCTGAATTAAATTCAAATTGAACTTGATTTCATCTTTTAAATTAGACCTTTTGGAAGTCGATATTTACACTAGGTGTAAAAATCAAATCTCTCTCTCGAGGGAGGGACAGGACCAGTGAAAGATGCAAAGTGGCCATACCTGGATGCTTCATCACATCATTGCCTTAAGAAATACCACAAATATGTGACTTGAATGTCAGTAGTTTCACTGTATTATTTATAACGTGCTACATAATTTAAGCATGCAAAGACCCAGCCTGCAGCAGGTACTCCACAACAGCCCAAATACCAGCGTTGATACGTCCTCAGTTATCTCCAACTCCAACTATTAATTAGAGGTGTGGTGGTCTGAAGAAACATCTCCTGTCAACCAAGCACCTTTCATTTCCCTGAAGAACAAAGCTCTCCAAGCTCAGAAACCTCAGGGGATCTGCCATTTGACTCAGAGATTGTGGCCACCTCTAACAGTCAGCAAAGAGCACCATCCCAGATCATCCCATATGCCTCTTACTCAACTCCTCCCTTCCAAAGAGTGCTGAAAAGGGCTCCTAAAGAAGTACCTCTACTTTCCCAGCCTGGTTCATCCTTCTTACCCTACTGTGCCTCACTCAACCTGAGCCATCCTGTGATCAGTTAGAAGATCTTCAGCTAGTATCAAGTCCAGCTTAGTAACGCTGACAACACATGTAAATAATAGCGAGTATTTACACAAGAAATTCCTCACATCCCGAAAGCTCAGCACTTTGCAGAAGTGCTGTGCAGAGGGACTGATGTCTCACACCTGCTTTGCAAAGGTTGTTATCTATTGGAGACCCGAAGAGTGGCTTGGATCAAGGGATCCAAACAGTGAAAATCCACCTTCCTGACACCACTTGCCATCACCAAGTCATCTCTCCACGGAGGAGATCTGAAAGACTGCAAAAGCTAACACTGTTGCTCAGTGTCCAAAGCTCCCAGGACCCACACAGGCTTGAAACTGCTGCTCATTTAACGTGATCTTCTGCTTCTTTTTATGAAGTCAAAAGCAGGAAATTTGAGAGCTGGAAACAAGCCAGTTTGACAGATTCTCTCTGTCGATCCTCAGTTGATGAAGGCAAAACGGGGACATTCAGCTGGTTGTGAAGAGCAGACAGACAACTGATTAATAAAGGAGACCATTCTCCAAATAGGAGATGCTCCCAAAAGATGCTCCAGCCATGGACATGTAGAGGCTTCCAGGTTCCCCATGGGGTGAAGTCTGGATGAAAGACGCCTGCGGCTTGGGAGACGCAGTATTTATTTTTCCAAGGTGTATGTGATGCCTTCTGGAGTCCATTCTCCGCCTGCTAGCCGAGTGATTGGCACACCAGCACCAATTACGGAGACCCGTTAAAACGTGCCAGGCGATATGAATATGCAACAACACGAATGCCTTTCTTTTATAAGTAGCAAGTAGAAAGAAAGTAACAACTTTCTAATGTTGATCATTTAGGTCTTTTGTGAATTCTTTGTATTGTGGCATAGTAGCCTTCCACTTTTTAGACACATGGGTCTCCTGCTCCAGCGGACACTGGGCACTGTGGATTAGCATATTTAGAGTACATTGCAACAGTTGACTATTCAGTATGTGAAGTGGTGAAATTTACTCTATTATTTCTAAACACTTACAGGAACGGTGCTCCTGTCAACCAGTCAGCCATCTATTGCAAGCTTCTGTGTCCAATAAGTTACCAATTAATTGGCTCCTACAATTGTTGTATAGTTTACTTCTTGAATGGCTCCCTCTTTAGTAATTTCCTTCCCATTGTGTGACCCTTTCTGACAACTTCTGTATAACGCTATCAGATAATCACTGTCTTTTCTTTCTCGCCTCACTTTTCTGTATCTCTCTAAATAGTTTATTATTCTGCCTTGGTACCTTTTATGGAGGCCAGCTCAGTGGCCTGTCAGTTAAGGGGTAAGGATACATTAAAATCGTCATTCATTCAAAAGGCTTTGCAGTAAGTGCCCAGGATATTCATTTGCGCACACATACAGGTCCAAGCCTGAAGTGCGTAGCTCTGAAAGGAAAAGCCCTATCTTCCCTGAACAAATCCTTAATGATTTTACATTTCTCTCAGAGCCTGCTCTCTAATGAATGTTGACATTTCATGCACGGTGAGACACAGGAATTCTGTTTGTGGTCAGGGGCTACAACATATTCCCAAGGAAATTAAATTCAAAATTGATTGTATGACACTCAAAAACTGGCCCAGAATTTGAATTATTTCCTTCAAGCAAAATATAGCTGCCATTCCCACTGAAAACCAGCCAGGTTTTAGCAAAGCCAAAGCAAAAAGTGCAAATGTTGTCTACGGCTTGCTTTCCCCTGCACCAGAAAGCTGTAAAAGCAAAATTGTTCTTTTTCCCCTTTCTAATAGAAGAAATGCCACAACATCAAAACTGTGAGCAAAGGGGTTCAGAGAGACACTCCGAAACAGCAGCAGGCCCTGTGCAAAGACCCGGCACAATGGCATTGTCACGACTCTTTATTTCAACCAGGCAAGAAAGATGTTCACATATAACAGACTTTTTTTTTTTGGTTTAAATTACATCAGGCCTATTGCTAAATCAGCTGCATCTCTTTAAGACTTTGTGCATGGATTTTTTTATTTCTCGGAGTGGATTAAAAGGGGTTTTTTTCCTAAGTTGAGTAAATTAACTGGTTATTTAAGCTAAACCAGCTCTGTAGGAGGAACTTCAGGAAGAAGACCTTCCCATGGAAGGAAGCCACACATACAGATGACAGATGCTTGGAGGGCCTCCCCATCCAGCGTAAACCCCTCTCCCTCCCTCCTGGTCACACAGACACAGAGACATGAAAGCACTTCCAAAACGGCCTCAAAGAGATGACAAACCTACCAACTCATCAGAAAGCCTGTAGAGCACATCGCTGTCGAGACCGGCGTAATACTGAACAAGATCTTGTGATGCTTTGGACAGGAAACATTCCTGCTGAAGGGGAGGGAAAATAACGGGATCTCTTTCCCATTCAGTAGCTCTAATTCTGCTGCCGTCCTGCCAAGCAGCGTGGAGAGGGTATTTATTTTTGGTGGAAGGCAATGCTGAGCTCAGACCATCCAGACAAACATTGCACGAAGCTACTACATCTTCATTATTGCACTGCTCTATAGAGACAAGTGTTTTGAAGAAGGTAATAAGCACTTATAATTAAGGCAATTATAAAGTAGTTTATTATAGTTGAGCACTAACATAGAGCCGCCTTGTGTCCAAGAGAACCAAAACAGTGATACAGCGTATCTGGGGAATTTTTAAAACAGCATCAATCTGACGGTTATGGCTCCGGAGGAAAAAAAAACAGCCAGTGGCAGACACAATCTGATTTTACAAGCCACCAGAGAATGCAAGCAGGAGGGCAAACATGGAGAAACTGCGCAATTGATGCTGGCTATGTGTCCTTGTCCCCCGGCAGACGGGTCTGGAGTGGGAAGTCAACCTTCCCACGAGCTGGACCCTGACCCTCGGAGAGCCACAGGGGTGAAGTCCCACACCCGGCACAGCAGCATGAGACAGGATTACCCCTGTTTGTGGTTCACAGCCACCCTGGGGGGCTCGGGGAGATTAGCATCCCAAAAATGATGTGACCTCGCAGACCACAAGGTCTTGGGAAATACTAACTGAACCCAACCCCACAGCGCATAGACGTGGAGTTACAAGCTCTGGAAGATGAAACAAAAGCCATCAGCTCTTTGCTCAGCACAGATTTCTGCAGGGCAATGGAAATGTGGCTCTGAGCAGAATAGTTTCCAAGCTACTATCATAAAGTTAGAATCTAAAATAACCCTTGCTTTTAGACTGGGAGAAACAGGGCACTTTGCTCTTCCTTGTCTGTATGATGCCATCAGACACTGCTTCTGGTTTCCATGCTGATTAAAAAAACCACCACGGACCCCAGCAGCAAGCATTTGTTTTTTCAGACCTTCAGACAGGCTTCTTTAAACACTCTTTTTCCCTCAAAATTTTTTTTAGAACTCCCTGAACAGGCAGCAAGTTTCTTTCAAGTCTGTTTTACGTGAAAGATGTGTTTCTGTATGATTTTGCTTCCCTGGGCCAACAGTGGTGATGTTTTTGATGCAGCTGAAGAAGATGCTGTCACTCAAGGAAAGATAAAATTATCACCTTTCATGAAACGTCTACAGGTTTAACCAACCCACTTCTCTAACAGGTAAAACCAGGATCTTGGCAGAAAGAAAAAACAAAGCGTAGACATGAGGATAAAAAGCACTTCAAGCCTACAATTAACTTCAGGGGGAAGGGAAAGGGTGAATCACTTGTCGCATAAAATAGTCAGTGGCACCTACCTATTTCCCACGTGATGGCAATGGAGAGGAGGAAATCCCGGTCCCCGTTGGGGCTTACCTAGGCGGCTCCAGGAGACGATGGGTCGGGGATTGCCCGTGGCGATGCACTCCAGCACAGCGGTCTGGTGCACCGTCAGCGTGAGGTTCTCCGGACCGACGAGAATCATGGGGTCCTTGTAAACAGTGGAGTGGGAGCCTGCAAGGACAGCATCATTGTTCAAAGGCATCTGATTCTCTCTCATTTAATGGAAATACCGAGGGCTTCACGCACCCTCTAAATACAAATGAAGTGGCTGGTGTAATCCTCAAGAAATTTGAGATGTACGTGAAGCAAAAGGAGCACAATGTTTGCATGACAGTCACATTGTCTGAACACGGTTTAAGTGCGTGCTGATGCTCCTGCGCAAAACCCCTCCGCCAAACGGCCCAGCCACAAGCAGCCCTGTTACCACCCAGATACGGGCAGCACAAAGAAGGAACCACACTGTGAACTGCAGTGAGCACATGTGCAGGAAAAACATGGTACATAGGGAAGACACAAGCTGCAGGACAGCTCGTGCAGACAGGAAGGCAAATAAATGAAGGATTTGCTTTATCTTTCAGCATCTCAAGCCATAAAACAATCCACGTGGTCCACAATGCCTAAATCTGTCTCTCGCAAGCACTGTTCCTTGCTGCTGGTGTGATCTGCTCCAAAAGCTCTGTCCTGGGACAGAGAGGGCAATGGAGGCGCCATTCCCTGACTCCTGCTGAGGGTCTTTTTGAGAGGAAACTCAAGGAAACTCCTCTGATGACTGCAGCCCACAGGGTGGTCATTTCCCTGCCTTTTACAGCACCCCTGTCCTGGCCCACTCCAGTGTAACCAGGATCAGGGAGAGGATGCATCCCATCGCTCTGATATGATACAATCATTGCTCACGATGCAATCATTAATCATTTATTTGCACTACAGTAGCACCAAGTGGCAGCAACCAAGAATGAAACCCATCGTACAAGATGATGCACAGACCCGTAATAAAATAAAGCCCTGGCACAGGGACTCTGGAAACCAGACAGGCACAGGATAAGCAAAAGAAACCACATTTCACCAGGGAGGAGGAGACTGTGGGACAAAACGATCATCCTGTTTCAGGTATACCACAGCTGAACCCATATCTCCTGAGTCCTCAAAAAGTGCCTTATCCCTGGGCCTAAGGTCTCTTCAGCCTTCACTCCCATTTGTTGGGAGCAGGAGAGGAGGCAAAAATAAAAAGGAGATATTTTCAGTTCTCCATCAGTAAACAGGAACACTGCATTAGACCTCTCCCCATTTCTGACGAGAGCTGGGTGATACTCCAGAAATGCTGAGGTCAAGCAGTGTTTAAGGAATTTCAACAATCTGACAGCTGCTGCTGGCAAAAATGCTCTGTACACCTGCGAAGAGAAATACTTGCGCTGGTCGTCTGCCCCTGAGCAGGAGAGGGGCACCGGGAGGGCTGCAGAGCTGAGCTCTGCCACGAGCTGGGCTTTGCTGTAGGGCCCTTCCCACGCTGACTCCTGTACATGGACCTTCCGATGTCCAAAAAGCTTGTTAAAGAGAAGTGATCCACCAAGAACTATCTGCAAAGGCTTTTCTCCAAGAAACAATTTCTTTTCTTCCTGCGCTCTTTACCGTTACCCTTTCGCAGCAGCTCAGGGGCTGAAGTCAGGGTGTCAGCAGGGGGATTTCGCAGCCGTCCAAGGGCAAGCACAGATCAGAGCGGCTTGTTTGTTAATCATTCCTACAGGGGCTAAACGGGGAGCGATAAAGCGACTCCAGGGTGGTGTCTAAATGGGCAAAATCCAAGAAAAATCACCGTGTCAGTGTGACTTAAGAGCTGACTTTTCCACTAAACGCTTTTCACTGCAAGCCATAAAATGCAGATTTTTTGATGAGAACCAGAATGCACAATAAATTCATATGACCGCCTGGTTAACCCCAAGAGATCTGAAAAACAATACCTTCCCCTCAGTACCTCGGAGTGCCTTTAAATCCCATGTAGATTTATTGTTCTAAATCATAATACTAAACGTTCACGCTTAGAATAATGTGATATTATCATTGTATTATATAGTGATTTCAATATTTCAAAACACAGAGAAATTAAATGAATTGTCCAAGGTCACCCAAAGATATCAGTAAATGGGAGTGGAGACCAAAGCAGAATTTATAAAACATTCTATTTTGACAATAAAATATTAAAAAAAAAAAAAATCACATTCTTTGATTTATACTCTGAGTTCTGAAATAGGCATTCAGGTTTTTGGGTGTGGGCTCAGCTCCCTGAGTTTGGCCAAACCCTGCCCAGCTCTGGAAGTGGCATTTCCACCACTGCTCACCTTCTCCTGCAAAGGCCACATGATGGTCCCGTAGCTTTGCTGCTGAGCCCAACACCCACGGCAGTGCCAGCTCCAGGGCCAGAAGGGACAGTGGCTCAACGGGGACACGGCAGCCAGACGCCAGCGCCATACAAAGGGGCTGACCATGCCCGACCATCGAGGAGGAGGTTTCCTCCTCCAACCAGAAAAGCTCTTTGATGCAGGGTGAGGAAGGAAGGAGTGACAAAACGAGGGACCCGTGGCAGGCGAGTGCTGCTGGAGCACAACAGGGTTCAGGGCAACGCGGGAGGGATTCGTTCTGAAAGGGAAAACGCTCTAATGATCCACGTGGTCCCCAGGGACTCTGCCAGCAGCAATCGAGGTGAGGACGGGGAGGTCCCCGGCACTGCCAGGAGTGACAGGCGCTCTAGCAGGGATGGGAGCGTCACCGGCCCAGGCTGTTAGATCTTGATCAAAAGGACAGCAGCAGAGAGAGCCGCAGCTCGCACTGAAAAGGTGTCAGTGCAGAGAGGCAGGCAGCCCCTCGGGAGCATCTCTGCTAAGCAGGCACTTGAAAATAATCAATCAGTAGGACTGGAAGACGTATCCGCGCCGCTTGCTGCCAGCAGCCCCGCCGCCGTTGCCGGGGAGAGGAAGGAAAGTGCTGCGAGCAGGCTCCTTCAACCCCCACAGGCAGCCTTCCTCCTCTTCCTCTCCAGCCGGGCTGTGTCAGAGCCCTGCAGGGCACGGGCTCCCAGAGCCCATCTCCATCCTCTCCCTCCTGCCTCCCCAGCCAGGGCTCTGTTTGGAAACTCTGGTGAGGCAGAGCCGGTGCTTCTCTGTGGGTGAAGCAATGGCTGAAGCTGCTGCCTTGTTAAGAAAAGAGGGAGCCCTCCTGCCACGATGAAGAGCAGAGAGCACTATTCCTTTTACCCCTTTACACACCAGGGAGGCGACAGAAAGATTTCCAAGATTACAGCTTACCCCATTATACCAAATGACATGCACACAACAGCGCTCATTTTAGTTCAGTATTTACTGATACAACACCCACACCAGTGAAGCAACGTCCGTGTGCTACCTCTGCGTCACACCACAGCCTCTGCTGGTGGGCCAAAGCCTAGGGTTAACACGCTAGCACATACCTGCTGTCCTGGTCTAACAGATATTTGTGTGCTCTCAGCAAACACGACAGAACATAAACCTTTTTTGCTGAGGTTTAACCCAGTGCAATGGGCTGTTCACGGGCGGAGAGCATGCAAACATCCCGTTACGGCAGCTCTGCTGACATGCAGTCACTGAAGCACAGTCCAAGCCCTTCAACAGACACACGCAGTGCCCATATTCATCATCCGACTGCTTTAAGGAAGAGGAAAACCACAAACATTTCACAGACAGGAAACCTGGAAAATATCCATCTGAAATGAGGGATGGTCAGATGAGAACAACTAGGACTTTCTGCTCTGCGAGAAATAGTAACTCAGACCAGTAAATCGACACAAAGAACTTCATCATGTTGATAATTTACTGTTCTTTTTCCCCTCCACATGGCTACCGTTCCCATAGTTCAAGAAAACAGATAAGTAACAGGCACGAAAAGCTCCCAGGCCTTTCAGAACCAGTTAACCTGCTTGCTTTCCCCATCACAGCTGATAAACACAGCATCACTCTTTCCTCAGCTTCACCTCATTTCACCATGCTGCTTTTTTACAGTCCACAGAGGCTAATTGGACATTCGGTGTGGGTGTTAAAGTCTTCTGCTCCAGAACCACTGGCCAGGCAGCCGTTTGGGAGCGTGAAGGCAGGCTGTGAGATAGGAGCGTACGCTGGCAAGCCTCCAGCCACCGGGTACCAGTGATTACGTGTATCTGATGGACAGGAAGATCACAGCTCATGGTGGAAAGACCCTTTGCTGCATCTAAAAAAAGCTCAAAGAGAAACACACACCCAACCAGCCCTGTACAGATTTCCCTCGCCTCTTATCTCCAAAAACTGTCATGCGCTTCCACAGGGAATCTAGGTTGGTCCCCTACCTGAGAGACATGGAGGCATCCCCCATTGCTGTCACAGGGGACCGGAGTGGGTACCCGGAATCTCAGAGGGGTTCCCACCTGCAGAGAGTCCCATACCTGAGAGGCCACCCTGCCAGCAGATCTTAGCCACAATTTGCAGGTGACTACTTCTTTGGCACTCTTATCTTCTCTGAAGGTAACCCACAAATGCTCTGAAGTCCAGGAGAGGCAAGCTGTCCTGTTTTCACACAAGGATGTTGAGCATATCAAAGGCATTTCTAAGAAGAGGGCACAAAGGTGTCATTCATTGCTGGCTGCTTGATCGGGTTGGGTTGTGTGATTTGACTTAAACCTGCCTACTTCCCTCATACTAGGAGCAGCTACTGGAACATCAAGAGAGACTTCTGAAGCTGTAAGTGTCTTAAACTAAAAAGACTGACAAAGAGAGCCTAACTAGAAGGTGACAAGCTAACGTCAGGTTTAGAAACTGGCTGATGAGCTCAAAGGGGCTCCAAGAGATCAGCTTGGGTCCCACACGGAAGCTAACAGAGGATGGTCAATGGGCAGGGCAGTGGAGGGCAGCACAGCGATGGAAACGTGGTAGTGAATTTGCACCCTAATCCTTCTTTCACTGTGCCCAAGGTCATCACTTCCACATGCCGTTGTGTGCTTTCACAAACAGGCCAAACTTGTGCACGTGCAAGGCGTGGATGCGGGTTGCTTTGGTTTGCCCTTACAGCTTCATCGCATCCTATCTCATGAAACCAAACAGCAAGTGTGTGACTTTGACCCCTTTTTTGGAGAGGAGACCAGAAGGCACCATCATTTCTTCAGCTGGAACTTTCAGAGGTGAAAATCTGTTTCAGCCACTGACTTCAAATGTGGATGGAGAACCAAGGCAAAATTCAGCCTGGGGTGCTCAGGGCTTCTCCTTCTCGCCTTCCAAAGAAAGGTTAGCCCACTTCAGTTGCAATGCAATGCTAACAGCCTACAGAACATAATTCCCCCATTAGATAAATAATTGATCACCCTGTGTGCTGCAATTACTTCCAGAGTGGACAGGTCTCATAAGGAAATGATGAATCTTCCACATTTCCAAAAGAATTTATTTAATGTAAAGCTGCTGTAACTCATTTTCTCACCGTCCTCCCTCTCCCCAGAAACTGGCACTAATTTACAGGCAAAGAGACAGATTTATCTGCTATCAAATGGACTGATCTGGCAGGAACTAATAACAAACCAGAACAAGGAAGGTGTTATGGCTGGACAGAGGAATGCTTCTCAGTGTTGGTAGCCTGAAGATCTCTTAAACTGTCCTGGTCCACATCAGCAGCAGGAAGACGACAACAGAAAGACAGCCAGGAGTGTTTACTGGTACTAACCTGACACAGTGAGTCTGGCCTCTCGGCTGAACTTCACATTAGCAATATTGGTAGCAACGCAGTGAAAAATCCCACTGTCTTCTGCCCTCAATCCTGTAATCTGCAGGACCCCTTTGGGAAGCAGCGTGTACCTGTGGGAAGAGAAAAGCAGAAACAAAAACTTGCAAAGCAGGACATGATGCGAGAGCAGGCTGCACACCCACCCAGGTGGGGCAGGCTGGCTCCCCCCCTCCCGGTGCAGAGGTACCAATACCACCCCAGAGGTGCAGCCCCTGGCAGGCTGAGCCCACGCTCATCACTACATCAGTTCTTTATTTTTTTGGATATTTGAGCCTCTGGTCTTCTCTGACAGAGGGGCATGTTCCCTTTATCTTCTGATGCATCCTTGAGAAAGGATGACTTTTGCTGGAAGGCTACAAAGTAGGTGCTTCCTATTTAACCTGTGGAAAAGTTTTAGCAGTGCCTTTGCATGTGAACCCAGCTGACGTGGGAGTTACCAGCTGAAGCACAGTGATCGTGGACAAGCATCAGGGGAAGTCTGTGCTCCACACTCCCAGCTCCAGGACTCATATCCATGCAATCTTAAAACCCCAGATGCGTGGAAAGGCATGTTCGAGTGTGTCAGAGCACTGGAACAGGCTGCCCAGAGAGGTTGTGGAGTTTCTCTCTCTGGAGATACTCAAAGCCTGCCAGGACACGATCCTGTGCAACCTGCTCTAGGGGAACCTGCTTTAGCAGGGGGTTGGACTAGATGATCTCCAGAGGTCCCTTCCAACCCCTGCCATTCTGTGATTCTGTTTAAAATAGATATCAAGTGGGCATACATAAATAGCAATAAATATTTTATATATTTAAAACATAGGTACATTTAAATCAGGCACACATACACACATATTTGTATACATACATTACAGGTTGCTTGGCAACCATGTGTTTAAATTGGCTGGTAGTAAGTCATTACACTGTGATGAGTTAATAATCCATTTCCGTCTGGAAGATGAAGAATATCTTTTTCCATATCAGCATATGGTTAAGTGCCTATAACCTGCTCCCTGCGCTGGGTTCCAAGCGCACGGCTCGGTGTCGGTGGCAGCGTGACAGCAATCAGTTTTACACGTCCCGAAGTTGATTGCAATCTCTCTAGGACTTAAAAATGCCCATTGTTTTGGACGAATTATACCACAAGAAGCCTTCATTTTTGTTAACAATCTGCCCACAGCATTAGAAGATCCAATTCCAAAGCTATTATTCTGCCTTCAAAGCCTCCAAGTGCAAGACTCGGCATACAAATTTATATACACTTCATACGCAGAAACGCACAAAGCGTGATTAATGCAGAAATCCAATTCAGTTAGAGAAGCAACCCTCATCGCCCAGGCCCGTTGGTGTCAGAGATTAATCTACTGAGCTGACAATAAAAACCTTCCCCAGTAACTTTACCGCTACAACAAGCCGCCAAATCAGTCCAAAATCAGGACACTGAACACAGGGAAACTGCTCCCAGCCCACGTTCTCTTGGGCAAGCTCCCTGAGCCAGTGGAGAAGCAGTGGGGATGAGTGCAGCGTGGGACTCTCTGGGCTGAAGAAAAGTCTTGGCTCCTCAGTCTTGGAGAACAGAAGTCCTGGTCACACTCAAACCCCTGCCACTTCTCTAACCATATCCACACCAGTGACCTTGAGCTCAACTGGAAAGGGGCAATAATGCATGAAGGACTTCAAAGGAACTCCACCTGTCCTGCAACATCTCATCACACAAGGCATCAGGCCCAGTTCTGCACCCCTTACTTCTGCTGATACTACCCCGGACCAGTCACCTTGCTCTACCACATCCTCAGTTTACCACTTGTGCGAGTACGGAGCCTTCAGAGGAGATCAAGTTTAACGAATCAACCCTGCACTGAGCTAAAAAAAGCTGAGATGAAAAACGCAAGGAAAAACAAAACCTGACAGTTGCAGTTTTCCACAGCAGCGTTGGGCCTCTTGGGTCCTTCTACTGTAAGTTCACCGTAACGCTGAAAAGGTCAGGCATTGTTCCAGTCCTCATGTTTTCTCCTGCCTCCAAAGAACCCAACCACGTTCTGCCGCAGAACTGACATTTTTAAGAATAGGGGCTTTCAGGAAAATATTTACAGCTTCCTGGTCTCGCCTGTTCCCAATGCGCGGACGTCAATTCGCGATTGAGGTGTGCTGCGACCGATTGTCTCCCGCCATCGGTTGTGCGGCTCCCGAGCCACAGCTGGGACTGCCAGGGGCTGCCGGCATGGACCACGCGTTTCCTGCCACCTGTCCTCCGCTGGGCCCCACCGCCGCTCGGAGGATCAAACCGTGATGAGGGACGTTTCCGACACGAAGGGAGCGGCCTGTCAAACACAGGAAGGGAGGACGTGCCGTCCTAGGTCTAGGCTGGGGAAGGGGGGCAGCTGGGGTTTCTCTTTAGGAGGATTGCATGGGAAACGGCAGCCCGGGGCACTGTGGGATGCTCTCTGCAGAGCTTCTCTGCTGCCACACACAAGGGAGTCCACCTGGGAAGGAAAGTCTATCAGCGACGATGTAATTCAGTGCTTGAAGGAGTTCAGGACCCACACGAAAGACCCAAAGTCATGGATCTGGCTCGGAAAGAGTCGCACAAAATGGAGCCAAGGAGAGATGATGGATGCCAAAGCTACCCCAGCTCTGCTAGGATTGCTGGGTGGGCTCTTCACACTGGAAAGACAACTTAGAGGAGGGCTGATCTCTCACAGAAGGTCAATGCAAGCCCTTGCTCCCTCCAAAATCAGCTAGCGGGGTTTATCTAGTTCTCTTGGGAGATGCAGTAGTTCTGCACAGTGTTTGGCCAGAAGGAGCCCAGACAATCCACAACATTAACTGAAAGGATCTTCCACGGCAGAAATGCTGGCCAACGCCCTCAGCCCGGGTTAGTTGTGTCTTAGCACAACTGTGAGAGCCATAGCCAGCCTGGCCACCTTTTTCCACCTGCAGAAGGGACAGCAGTACATGCCTTGGACACGTCCTACCTTTCGTTGTCTGTGTTGACCGGCATGCGGTTCTTTTGCCAGAGGATAACCGGCTCAGGCAAGCCGTGGATCTGGCACTGGAATCTTGCTACACCACCTTCCTCCACCACTGCATTCTGAGGGTGGATGTGGAAGTCGGACATCGCTGGAAGACAAAAAGAGAGACAAAAACATTCACATATGAAGAGAGATCCACTGTCAACAACTTCACACGACCTAGAAACACCCTGATTTCCCAGAGCTAGCAAATGGGATTGTAACACATGAACAGAAGGCTGGTTTGCAGCCCGATCTCCTGCATGGAGAAACAAGACTAGTGGCAAGTTCTTGCTATAGGTCTGCCTCTCCACGCTGAACTGATTGGCTCAACCAGGACAGCAGACAGTGCTCCATGACCCACGTACTCCACAGCGAGGTCTACAGGGGCAGTGAGATACACAGACGCTGCACCAGCGCTTATCGGAGGTCTTTCTCGACAGCTTCAGTAGGCTTTGCATCCAAGCTCGCATCAGAAAAGAGATGTCTGTCCTGCCAGTGCCTTATTTGCTGTAAACAGCCTTCTGATGTGCATAGCTTGACTCCTAGACTCTTTTTGTTGAAATACCTTGACCAAAAGAGCTCCCAGATACGCTAGCAAAACTTACAGCCCTTGATTTCCATCTCTGTCTGGCAGGTGCTCCAGCTCATTGCATACTCTGCCTTCCAGCATCGCAGAAGGAACAGTCACATCCCCACGCTGTGGAGCAACAGGCTTCAGCCGATAGAAAGAGCAGCTGCCAAGAGCTCAGCAGCTCAGCAAACCGTGGCTTTTGGGGTTGGGACCACCCGACAGCAAATGACAAACCTCAGCGTGCCCACGCGGGATGAATACGGACCAGCCTGTTTCAGCACAGCCACAGCTGTAACCATTGTGCGGAAAGACTCTGGCATGCTGTTAGAGCTACATAAATAATACACTAATTATTACTATTAATTAATTGGAAGGTGCTGCCTGTTGACTCTGCAATAAACATATTCAAAGCTAATAAACATCCCAGTGGTTATTTAGCTCATGATTCATTTATAGTGCCGCATCCACGGGAAGATCTCTCACATTATCATACAAAACAAACTCCAAGAGAGCCCCCTGCTCTGCCACCCCAGCCCGATAATACCCCTCGCCCCAGCAAGAAAGCCTCATCCCCTTTTACATGCGTCAAGTGTAATGAATGTACCTCTGCTAAGGAACAAGCTGCGTATGTGTCAGGGCAGCTTAATCATTCATCTGCAAACTCCAGTTGGGCTCAGGCAGATGGGAGACGGCCATTAGCCATCATACATTAAATATGTGTTGCATTAACCCGCCCTGCTCCCGCAACCACCGCTCTCAACCCGCTGACTGCAGATTTGTTAAGCTGATTGAGTAGCACGAAGCAAAGCCCCGGCCCCGCACGGCCAAAGGGTTGGGAAGGTTTTGCAGCCGTGAGGGTGGGATGGGCAGCCAGCCCCACATCGGGATGCACCGATGGAGCAGGACTGGGAGGTGGCTGTGACGCTCCAGCCAGATGGGAACACATCAGCAGAAGGAGAAATATCCTGCAAAATTACATTTCCCCTTCCTAAGATGAAATCTAATGCAAATATCCTTGCTGGTAAGGCATGGAGCCCAATGGTGGAATGGCAATTTACCCAATTCACACAGATTCTGTCTTGAAATGAGACCTCTCATGGCCCAGAGCACTCAGCCATGTAGGAAGGGGCCCAAAGGCTGCTGCTGGGGGTTCTTTTACACCACGTGGTTTCCCCTCCAAGGTGGCATGGGATGCTTCAAAAAATGGGGGGTCTGGGGGTGCCTGTAGCAGGAGAGCTCGAAGGAGCCTGAGGAATATTTCAAGGCTGCCATTTGGAGGTCCAGACCAGGGCAAGCATCTTGCAACCAAAGCTTACGAACTCTCACCAAGAAATGAATCCAAGAATTAATGAGAATGACACAAAGCTTGTTAATAAAGAAAGAAAAAGGGGGGGAAAAAAAAGCAGATTCAGATGCCTGCAGGAAAATTCCTTTCAAATGTACAGATGCTCAGTGCTGAGGTTTTTCAGTGGCTGACAGGGTTGATAAGAAGAGAGAGGTGTGAATGAGAACAGCCCCGGCACAGACTTCGCTCTGCTGGCTACAGAATTCATTGCCGTTCCTTTATTTCAATAATATCACCTCTTATAGGTAAAACTGCAGCAATAACCTCTACTCTTAAAGACACTAGTATTAATATTTATCATGAATAAAACATGGGAAGTTATAAATAATTCAGTTATGAGGATGTTAAGTAAAACATTACTCTTCAACGACCCTATAATGTGGCTTTGAAGCACAGTTTTATGTTAAATGCCTAGGAAACACTGTGACCCTTGCCAAGACCAGCTGGTTTGCAGGAGATGCATTAAAAATTCATGCGCTGAGCTACAAAATACTATTTTTAAAACAGGTTTACAAGTTTATTTACAGTTGCAGAGACAAAAGCTTTTGTAGCATCTCCTGTAAGACAGCAACAAAACTTGAACGCGAGTGATTACCTGGGATGCTGTTTTCAGCCAGGAAATAAATCACTGGGTATAAGGAGAGGAGAGGGAGAGAAGCACAACTGCTTTACAGGGCATCGCTCGGAGGGGCTAAATCTCTGCTGACCCACGTGAGATTTTTATATACGTCCCAACTGACTGTAACAAACTCATACAGCGGAGTGCTTGCTCCTATTTGTCACTTGTCTATCAGCAGCAAATGCCAGGATCTCCGTTATCAGCCGGGCGCTATTGTTTCAGCTGCCACCGAGAAGAGCCGCACACCAGCCCGGGTGGGGCTGGCCAGCAGCCAGGGAGCTGCATCTCATTTCTATGCTAATGGCCATAATAATTTTAAAAATAAATACATGCAATCACAATATTCACCCGCAAGCTCCTAAGAGGGGAGACACCCTCTAATCCATCTGCCCGCGGTCTCCGTCATCCACGTGCGAACAGAGGGACTGTTTGACTGTCCTCAGAGGGGGTGAGCGCCACCCTGTTCCCATTGAACTTCCCTCGACCATCTCCATGTGTAGCGTAGTGTAGTCATCCGAGTGAGCGTAGGGTAGTCATCGAACCATAAAATCAACCCTAAATCACCGATTGCTCCATAGAGATGCTCCAAGCCACGATGTCTCAGTGCTTCTGCTACCATTACACCTGGATCTTGGCCATGGTACACACAGACCAGCACAGGGCAGAGAAAGACAAAACAAAGTGGGCTCACAGCAGATGGAGGATGGTCCTAGCAGCCCTCCCATACTGCTGGCATGGGTGAATCTCCTCCCAAAGACGCTGGACAAGGCTAGATTCAGATTGAGCTGTCTACAGCCAGACTAACATATGAGGCAGAAGAGTTACTCTTCATCTCTCCTTCCCCCATGTTGGATCATGGAGGACCTCAACTAGGATGAGGTTGGATCCCAGGTGAGGCTCTTCCTTAAAGAGAACCCCATGCTCGGAATCTCCCATCACCGAACCGTCACCAGGATGCAGTCCCCAAAGGCATGTCCTATGGACATAGTGCAGGTGAACAGCAACTCTTATCCTCATCCATATTGACAGAGGATTTGTTTCTGGCAAACGAATTTGCTGGGTCTCCTCTAATCGAAGTGCAAACACTCTCTCCATCCTAACAGGCCCCTTGGAAAGGCCAATGGAATAAAAATGAAAATAGGTATTGAGTGAAATTTTCTTTACTCCATGAAAAACTAAATTGAAGCCATTAGTGGCCAATCCTTTTTTGCTCACTACAGCATTAGTGCTAAGCCGGAGATTGACCTAGATTTGATAGTGAAAAAGAAAACATTAACTTGATATGTCAAAGCAAATCCCAGGCCTGTTAGAATCATTAAAACGCAAACATTATTATCAACTGCAGGCACAAGGGGAGGAAGAAGACTTGAAAGGTTCAATGCCAAGCCTGGTGTTAGAAGAGTATTTGGGAAGCCCAGCTAGTTCTGCAATCACATTGCTTTTTGCTTTTAAATTACTTATGGGGAAACAGACACCCAGGATGGCTCTGACACAAGGGGATGTCAGGGAGGAGCAGAGCATCCTCATGGCCACTGACACTAGGCAGTCCACAAATGATAGTCCACAACTGAAGATCCCTTCTCCACATTTCTGACACCAGCCTGTTAAATTCAGACCTTTTCCAATGCAGGCACGTGGTTAAAATGCCTCAAAGTTGACACAGTACAAGGAATAAGAGTTTAATGGGGACAAGCCTCCAGTAACTGGGCTCCCAGACACCCCTGCCAAGGAGGGCAAGATCCGTTTGCTCCTTTACAACTGATGAAGGTGAAGTCTGGGAGGCAAATGGTTCACCCAGCGTGAGAGAACCAGCCACGGGCAGAGCCAACCCCTTCCAAGAGTGGCTCCATCCTGACGCTGGCTGGCGACAGCTGCTGATTTTCATTCTGAATTTCCCAACTTACTAATAAAATTTAATTTCCCCTCAGGTCAGCAGAAGTCAGGGTCATTTTTAAAATGCAATGACCACCATGCCAATTAAACCCAGACCTAAACCACTCTCAAATCAGGCTGACAGCTCCAGCAGAACCAACCCTCGGTATCTGTGAGATTTATTAAGCACCCACCCTCCTCGGCACCGCAACTCCTTGCCAAATGCTCTCCCTGCCCCAAAGCAAGCAGAGGGATCACATCCTCTTCCATTCCCTTCTGGCTTAGGAGAACTTCACCATCAAGTTAACAACCTGCTAGGGAATATTTTCAAGGAGGACATCAGGTGAAGGCTTAGCAGACACAGGTCTCGTATTTGCTCCCCTCTGCAAATGGAGGATTTCCCTGCAAGAAAGAGCCAGCAAAAAAGATGGGGGGCGTATGGACACCACAAATCCCATCCTCTCCTCTCTTCCCCCTGCTTTCAAACAGGGACTCTTTCCAAAGTCTTCAAGAAAAAGACACTGCATCTTCTTTCTCTACATTTTTTTTTAAAAGACGCATTTTTATACAGATAAAAAAGCCCATGTCACAACAGCCCGGTGGCTACTCCAGCTGCAGAGCAGCCTCTGCGCCTGCGAGCCGGCCCTGCGTGTCTAATGATGCTATTGTGCGAGGTTGTTGCTGAACTGCCATGAGCCCAATTTTGAATGCAAGTTGCTTTGTGCATAGTGAAGCGTGAACAACAGCGCCGCCCATTTATCTATTTAATTCTCCAGGAGTAACAGGAGCAGGGGCCTTCGCTCACATCTAAAGAGAAGAAAAATCGCCTTTCTCTCGGCTTTGGAAAGGGAGGGAAATATTAAAGACCAGCCGTGCCTCTCCCAGCACAGAGGAAAATCCCCTCTGCTCCTGCCCACTAATCATAGGGGTGAAAATCCCAAATCTCTATTGTCTGTGCTGGGCCTCAGATCTCACAAGAAAAGGGGCTGCAAGACTCAGGAGAGTCTGAAGGAAGGAAAACATTTTGGAGGAATGTAGCTCATTTAAGAGGAACCCAAATGAGATGAGAGAGGGAGGAAGCCTCCTCTCGCTCTGTGCTGAGGAGACAGAGGAAAAGAGGGTCAGTCCTGCACGCTTTTTATTTGCAATATTTGCAAACAAATGCTTATTCCTCTTTTGCTTTGGCTGTCGTTTTCTCCCCCTGGAGCTGATATGACCTGCTCAGACCAGGGATGGAGGATGGTGCGGGCTCTCTGCCCTCTCTGCATTTTGCATCCTCTTGTCTCCATTGCTGTCACATTCAGTGAAAGCTGAATGAAATAATTTGAACAAGGTTGAGAAGACACCCTATCAGACAGACTTCTCCCGTTGAGGAACAAAGTCTCCACCTGGCCCGGTTTTTTCCCCCCCCCTGCCCTAAGCCCCTGGGGCAGGGATGAAAGGGAGACAACCAAGCTAATGCTTCACAGTGGGACACAACAGCTGCCCACGGGAGGGAACATGCAACAGATATTTTACAAGAGGAGGGGGAAAAAAAAAAAAAAAAAAATCTACCGCTTCATGACTCAAGTCCACCAGGAGGCAAATTGCTGCCTGATCTGAGGCTACGGCTTCTCAATTCTTTTCATAACATGTGAAATGACTGTGAGCCAAATCCAGCTCAGGTCACCTCCCCGCTGCCCCGCAATGAGCAGCACTGATGGACTCTACCAACCCATGACTTACTGTTTGTTTTGGTGCTTTGAGAAGCAAGTGGAAAAAAGCACAAAGCCCTACGAGGCACTGGTTCAGGAATGATAAATATCCTACAAAAGTAATGAAAAAACTCCACTGCACGCAGACCAGGGATCGGAGGGAACATGCTCAGGAGTCCCTGGCTGACCTACCTGCCCTGCATGAGCAAAGGACCAGTGCTGGGAAGAGGAGGATGGACTGTCCCCGCAAAAGTCCCTGCAGGGACTTTATCGTGGCACCTGGAGAACATTCCAACGCCTGTGCTGCAGCTCCACTCCTCTTCCTGAAGCTCCCTTGAATGCCCTTCACCAGCACACCCAGCCTCTCCTGCCCAATCACATGCGCCTCCAAGCCCATCTCCCAGTCCTAAAGAACATTTAGTGTATTTATGGCATTGATTATAGCTTGCTTATTGGAAAAATAACTACAACACCATCAGTTGCTGACGCAGGGGTACTGTCCCGCGAGTGGGAAAGAGTTTTGACTGGATAAATGCAGTCTCTGCACCATGCGTGGAAATAAACAGGGGCCATACACCCCAAGGGCTGTTTTATACTGAAGTATCTCACAATTTCTATAAAGCTCACCAAGTGCTATGCCTCTGGAGAGAGATTGCACCCACACTGTCCCAGTGCAGCATGCCAGGGAGCATCCCCCACATCCGACACCCCACCACCCTCACCATCGTGACTTGGGAGGACAGAGAGCTCCAGGGGAGCTGCCGATGCCACAGAAAACTCCTGAAGGCAGCTGGCCTTCACCACACTCTGCCTCGTGCAGCGGCACTGCCCAAATGCTGCCTGCTCACACCCCAGACCTCTTGCAACGCAGCTGCAGCCAGAAATTATCCCAGCCTGGAAATAAGGAGCAGCAAGTCCCAGTGCATCAGCACAAACGCCCTCTCTGAAGCCTAGCGAGCAACCAGGGCTGTCCGAGCATCCTCAAACCTTTCCTATAAATATATTGGTCATTTTACAGAGATAGGCACAGGGGACACAAAGTGACACCCACAGTCACAACCCAAATCCAAAATCATCCCTTGAGTACCAGTGGCATGCTTTACCAACGGGGCAATACTGCTCTTTTAATCACTTTGAAAGATGCCTCTTGGCAGTCCCACAGACCAAATTTCTCACTTCCCTCCACGTTCAGAGCACGCGGCAGCATCCCACCGCGTTACCTGCTACACAGAGCAGTACAGCAGACAGCCCAAGGTGGTTATTCGTCTTCCAGCACCCTCTTGTTTTTCACAGGAATCGACTAATAAACAGCCCCTTTAGTGCTCTCAAATTGGTTTCAGGGAGAGAAGAAGCTTCTGGCAGAGAGGGAGGCATCACTGGGAGAGACCTATATCAGGGAGCGCTATTGCAGTAATTTTTCAAGACGAAATTGCTCTCTGGCTCATGACAGCATTTAGTGTATCCTGAGGCGACCATTTGTGAAGTCAAACCTGTGGTCCTGCTGCCCTGCTGCTGGAGGGAAGGGGGAGTATTAAATGTCATAAATAGCTCTTAATTTGGTTGAGCGGACTGCATATGGGGCTAGCGATTCTGCAGGGCAGGAGGACGTTATCCGTCATCATTACAGTGCTCCGGCACCGAGGGTGATGCTGGCTGGGCCACACTGGCCACCGTGACACCTGCCCAGGGGTACAAGTCCACACGAAGGGCTCCCCTGTTTCTGTGGGGTGACTTCTTAAGAAATCCCAGCATCACACAAGGCTCCCCTACCCCAAATCAGGGCCCCCCTCCTGATGCTTCCTCCTGTTGCATCTGCAGCTCACCCCACTTGGGGCAATGGCTTCTTCAGGACCTTGCCACCTCCCAGGCTTTCCTCTGAAGCACACGTTTTCTCTTTGCAAAACCTATGATTTATCCTACTCGAGTGCCCCTGCAGACCCCTGAAATAATGAGAAAATGAAGGGCAAGCTGTCCCGCACGCCTCCAGGAGAGGCTGGCTCGGTGAAGGCAAAGCAAAGCGTGCAGCGTGCTGCCAGCAGGCAGGTCTCTCCTGCCAGATTCCCATCCAGAGCTCTTCGTGGTTTTCCTACTCCGACACACGCAATTAAGACAAATTACATAGTTACCATTTTGATTTGTTGCACAATAACACTGTTTTCCATCCCTCTCCCAAATATTGATGGAGATGGTACAAGAGGAAGCTCCCACGCAGACATTTTTGGCCCTGGATCACATTGTTTGCAGCCAACTGCTTCCGATATCGAGCGCAGACGAGCAATCCTGCTTTTTATCAGCTTGGAGAGGCAGCGAGCCATCCGAGCACAAGGTGCTATCCTGCCCCACTGCAGCTCTTGCACAACCTCTGGGTAGAAACATCCCTGCTCAGACCTCCTGGTCTGCAAAGCCAGCAGCGATCCCTGATTTTTCGTGCTTGCCAACAAGCACAAGGTTTATTTTGGTATCTTTGGAGGCGACTGTGGAATCCAGAAAGGTGAAGGAAAGGAAGCTTTTCATCACGACTGCCCACAGAAATGCCATCAGCCCCGCTCTCAGACAGGGAGCTGTCCTGATTTACAGGCTAATGAATTTTAAATGAGATGCATTTTTTAATTTTTTGTTGTCAGCCCCCATTTTTCTGCTAGCAATCATTCCAATAATAGCTTTAAATTTTCAGCATCTGTTTTTACCAGCTCTCTTGTAATTAGTTTACTAATGTATTTCACTGCGCCTTTGTTATTTTCAGAGAATTACTTCATTCCCAGCTATCAGAGATAGTGCACTTCAGTCTATAAGGAGTTTGGCCTTTGTTCCCTCGTGGTTATTCACATGGGGGAAGATGGCTCAGTGAATGACAAGCCTTTCTATCACCACACATTCTCCATTTAATGTCTTTATACTGGCTCATTAATTACCACAGAAAACTCCTTTCCGAATGGAACCTGTGATTTATAGAAGACTTGGGCAAGGTGCCATTTTTATCGGGCCAACAGTGAACAGCACCAGTGCCGGTAATTCACCCTTCATTTTCCCTTCTGCTGCAGCAAAGCCAGCCCTGCTGCGGGGGGAGTTTTGCCTGGGCAAGGGAGCTCAGCAAGCGCTTGGTGCTGCCCAGCCACGGCCGTCACGCTGCTCCTGCACAGCTGGGATGACCAAGTCCACAGAAAATTGAGCTACAGCCCATTCTGCCCGTGTACCGGGATATCTGCTGTACAGACTGAGATATTCCCTTGGGCAGCAGCCGGATGAGTCCCTGGAGGAGGTGGGACTGCGTCCAAGATGATGCCCTGCATCTCTTTATCAAATCTGGTTGTCCAAGGTGTTGCAGAGCCCTACAACGACGTATCTCTCAGCACCTGCCACAAACCCAAGCGCAGCATGGAGAGAGTCTCAAGTTTTTGTGAAGGAGCAGGCAGTCAGACACGATGGACTCCACGGTACCCAGACGCACGTCTCTGCCGTGTCCCGTTACACAGCACAGGCTGGACGGCAGGTTTGAGTCCCAGCTGTATCCCTCATAAAACATCACAGACTTGCAAACCTCTCAGCAGCAAGGGGTCCAGTCAGGGGGAAGAGCTGCGCCAAGGCAGAAGGTAAAGGCTCCCTGTAGACCTAAGGCAGCTACAGCGCGGGAGAAAGGCGGCTGCCCTGCCTTCAGGAGGGAGCAACCCGAACAACGGTCTCTCTGTCCGACGGAAATTAACTTTAAATCCTTCAGAACAGTATGTCTTTCACCACGTCCATACTCTGTGCCGAGCATGATAAACTGCCCCCTTCTTTATTAAGGAATGAAATAGAGGTGGAAACAGTGCACACGTTGACTAAAGAAGTTATTCAAATAGAAAAACAATCATGAAAGGCTGGATTTCCATCATCTGATGCAGAGGAGCCACCCCACACCATTGCAAGGGAAATACTCAGCATCCCCTGTGCGCATGAGGAGGAGAGAGGAGAGGCCAAAGGACCCAAGCGCAGAGGCAAGTCGGGCACAGATTTAGCATTACAAAGGGCTGCTCTAAACCTCCTTTCTGTTCATTTTAACTCAAATTTCACTCAAATGCAGGTGATTTTCCAAAATGCTGAGTGCTCCTCTGCTCCCGTCCCTTGGTGGTGAGTACAGATACTGTGTTATGATGTTGTCCAATCTGGACTGAAGGTGATAGTATCAAAGATGTAGAAAAGACTGAACTGCCCTGAGAAAATCCAGCTTGCTCCAAGGTCTGCTTTTCCTCCTAGCAGCAGCTAAGCCGTTAGCTGTCATCCCATCCCTGTGGCTGAGTTACATATAGAAATTCCTGTTCGCTCCTTGGCAATAGCAACAGCTTCCTATTTTGCTGGCAGCGATCCAGGGGAAATTCAAGCTGAATTACAGCCATTCTTCAGAAAATAGGCCAAATCCACGAAAGCAGGACACATGACTGCAGACGTAGAGCTCGTCCTTTTTCTATTTATTTCGTGGTGAGAAGCCCCGTTGGCTGAAAATAGCTTATCTCTGGAAGTCCCCCTTTCTGTTCGTGGCTGCCGCTCCTGGCTGCTAGCCAAACTATTACCACCTCAAAGCGAGAGTTCATAGCTCCGGCGTATCAGTCCCACTGTACAGGACGTGTGGTTTGATGTTTTCACCGATTTCTCTCTGGGAGCTCGGAGGAGATGGCTATTGTATTTCTGTGCACGAGCCAGCAAGTGTTAACTCCTTTCCTGCACCTCCTCCGAGATGGTGGTACTTGGGGTTGTACCCCAGCACCGCTTGTCAGTGTATACACAGCAGCGTGCGTACGCACGCACCTACGTGTGTGTATGACACAGCACGGGTGGTAACACAGGCCGGACTCTGTGAGCTGGGGTCCCTCCAGACACCCGTTCCCACAACAAGGTGAGAGCTTGCATTTCATCTCGGGTCCATGAGAAGCAGCCACTCCATCTGGAAGCATCTCTGCACCCGCAGCGAGTCCTCTCTCCTCCCCGCGTACCCCACACTGCCCCAAATACCACTGGGAGACACATCACCATCCCAAAGCATGCGGACAGACAAACACAAGTGAGGACACAGGAGAATGGTTAAAGATAAGAAGGACGTGGAGGATGGTCACACAGAGGAAGGAAGTGATGGCAGTTACCAACCGCAAATCTCACCATCTTTATCTTCTTCACTATCACCAGACCATCACTAAACCCGAGGGGCATGGATGCATTCCAGAAAACACAGCTCTCCAGGGATAACTGGCTTCTTGCTGATAAGAAGCGGGGAGGCTTATCTCCCAAACTCACAGTGACACCTCACCCCAGGCCCAGTTTATCAAATTAAACTCATTACCTTTGAGGACTGATTGAAAAGAGGTGGCAGGAGAAGAGTGGTGGGTCAAGGAGGCAACGCTCCGATTGCCCTGCTGTGCCGCTCCCGGCTCAGCGCAGCCTTACCAGCACGTGCTGAGCGGCGGTGGCCGGTGGGACAGCACCGCCTGTGAGATCACCCCCAGCACCACAACATCCCAGAGTATCACGTCAAGGAAGAAAACCGACAGAAAAAGGAGATGCACCGATTTACTGCAAGGCTGTCACACGGCTCTGCGGTTTATTGTACGTAAAGCCACACCACGGAGGGCTGCGCTCGCGGGGTGTGTTTTCTGCCTACAAGATGGTTTACAACAGCAGGTTTCTATATGGTAGAAAGATAACCCCCCTGTGCCTACGGGACAACGATGTGTGGGTGATCTGCCATCATCCCATCATCCCATCTCACAACCAAATACAGTATTTTGCATATGCATCTTTTACTGGCAAGGACAAATAACCAAGTCCTTTCCACAGGGAATTTTTAAAATGAGCAGCCAAGCAAAACAAAATTTCAGCTTTGAACACTTTGCCAAGGCATTCAGATATATACTTCAGATACTATTTTTTTTTTTGCTTTTTTTTTCTTTTAATCATAGATTAGACAACCACTGGTAACCTCCGGTGGTGTCTTTCCTCTCTTCTCAAAAACCTTTAGTCCTGTTTATGGGAACAGGATACGACAAGAAGCGCTGGGTAGCACGAGGCGAGGGCAGTGAGGCTCAGGAAGCCTTTGAAGAGTGTAATTCCCAAGGGGTGCTCCCGGACAAGATAACTATTAGCTCACAGGGCTACAAGGAGGGGCTCTATCGATTTGCTGGGAAGAGCAGAAATGGGAAGAGCCTGTGCTATTTCCTGCTGTGGAATTTGCAAATATTTTACCCAAATGTTTGTGCTTCTTCGTGTATTTGTGCATCCTGAAACTCATTTGGGCAGGTCAGGGTGGGCAGGCTCCTGACTAGGAGACACAGATTCTCCTGTGGGCTCATGGCTACCACCAGCTAAGCCCTCTGCAAATGTGCCAAGCCCCTATGTCCTCCATCGCCCCCCACCCTGCTTCCAAACAACCCCTGGCAGCAAAATTCAGCATCACGGACAAAAGACAAGAGGAGATTCTGAAAAGAAACCCACCACTCCCTGCCCCCTGGCTCTGCCGGCTGAGTGCACCCGTGGGAGAGGGCAATCTCCACCTAGGAATCCTCCATCCCCATCCCTGCTCATGCATTTGCTGTCCCCATTCGCTTCCCAGCCACATTCCCCATCCAGATGCCAGGGTTAACAACACTGAGCCACTTAAGCTCCCTGTCGTTACGAAATTTCATTCTTATTAAGGTTTGTTAAGGGTTTGGGATGCATACGTGAGTGTGGAAACCTGCCTGGGCTGGAGTGATGCTAAACGTCAAGGGACAGCAGCATTGCAAAGTGATGCGGGTTTAAGAGAGCAGGCAGAGGTCAAACGCTGCGCCTGAACGGTGGGGTTGCAGGGGGGACATTTTTCCTGGCTTTGAGCTCTGAACTTGAGCTTTGCCCCGGTGTTTGCAGCACACCAGGGAAATCAGAGCCAAAGCCCCCTAAGCCTGATCTTCAGGGGGCCTCTGCAGGGATGTTCAGCTCCTCCTGCAGCGAGCCTGGGGAACCAGTCCTCTCTCTCCTGAAAAGTGCACCTTCATCAGAAAAAACACTTGCACCCCAAAACAGGCACCTCTCTGGTATCAACAAAAGAGAAGAAAACTCAGAAACAAACAGGTAATTGTAGCACAGACTGTTAAGAGACCTGAAAAGCTGCCGGGACACCCAAAATATCCAGGATGGTGATTAAATGTATCTTAACAAAACCTTGTAGCACATAACCACCCCCCAGGAGACCCACTATGGTACCCTAATAACTTGTTTATGTGACCAAGTTGTCCAAGAAGAGATTTGTGGGGGTGTGCACACACACGGGACCGCACACCCCACATGCACATTCAGGCAAGGAAAAAAAGACGGGGAATAGCAGAGTCCGTAAGATACTTGCATGGGACAAGGCAGGAGCATCTGCATGGAAAACATCATCAGCCACTTCACAGCCCTCCCCACCACGGAATGAAACAAATAAATAAGGAGAGCTCCAGGAATTAGCTGCGAAGGTGACAGCGCCAAAGGAAAATGAAAGCAGAAGTGGGGGGAAAAGAAAAAGAAATCCAGCCTGGTTCGCTTTTGTGTTCTCGCACAATGGGGCACGTCAGCTCCGGAGCCTCCGCAAGCCATCACCGGCCATCTGGCACCGGGCTGGACCACTAATGGGAGGCCCCGGCGCCCCAGCTGACTCCCAGAGCCACGGGGGAAATCAAGCTGATGAGCTCCCCACATTAAGCCGCCTAAATTAATGCAGATGCGTGGCCCCGCTCGCTAGAAATTTGCTGATGAACAGTGGCACAGAGAGCGGCGCGAGGCGGCTGCGGCGTGCCACGAACCCCACGCCAGCCGGGAGTTCAGCCCAGTCATCGTTCTAAGCGGGGCCAGGGCGCGAGCCACCCTTGCTCATTTGCGAGAGGAATTGTTGGCGAGCGGATCTGGAAGCGCAGCCCTTTTCACCGAGCGCTGGCGGCTCGGCTGGGAGATGCACAACGCCAGCCAGATGCAAATTCTGCAGCGGTGGGGACAGCCCAGATTAACACCGCCTGCCCGACACGTTGCTCTCAAAACCAGCCTCGTTAACTAACGTTCCTGTAATGCCCTAATGGAGCAGATCAGCTAGGAAATTACTGTGCACGGGGTATGCACAGGGAAGGGGATGAAGACGTCGATATGAGCACTCGGGGCCAGGTTCAACAGCAGTACTTCTCCCCAGGAGCAATCCCACTGATTTTGGTGGGGTGGACCCCAGAGGTCTCATCACCCCAAAGAAGATTCACTGCCATGAATATCTGATTTCCCTGAGCACTATGGTACAGAATAAGGGTGCCAGAGTCTGGCACTGAGTCACAGGGGAAAATTCAGTGCTGTCCTGGTGTAGCAAAGGGTGGGTTGAGCACTTTGCCGAGGACATGACGTCCAGCTCCAGCCCCTTCCTTTGCCAGCCGCTGCATGAGAAGCAAGAAGAAAACAAGCCACAGGGGATTAAGGATGCATGGAAATGCATATTGGAGAGCCCATCTCCACCCCGTGTGGGACATGCAATCCCACCTCCTCCCCTGCTCCTTACACAGCAGTGGGTTTGGGGCCAGTGCAGAGACCTGTGCCTCCGAAAGCTCCCGGGGTGCTACCCTGGGGACATCTGCATACGCTAACCAGTATCTATTCATGTTTCTGCGGGCTAAGATGCAGGTCAGAGTTCTCTGAAGGGACTCGACTCTGCCTGGAGCATGCAAAAATATCTTCCCCCTCCATCTGGGAACGAACTGAAAAGTCAGCCTTCAGGAAGGGATTTCGCTTCACCCCTCCATCACCAGCTTCAGAGAACTGATGGGAACCCGGCTCTGCAGTGGCCCCAGCCAGGGATCAGAGCAGCAGGGTTAATTCAGACGCAGGCGAAGAAGAGCCTGGGAGGATCGAAGGAGCACCACACAAGCGCAGCACACCAGGCACTCACCGCTGTGGTTTCACTACGGCGTGTGCCATGCATCGAGCAGCACCGCGTGCCCGCAGCCGGCTCCCCACATGCTGCCTTGCACCCCAGCATAACAGAGGCAAACAATGCCTTTGCTAGCTTTTTGCATGCCTTTGCCACGGCTGTAAGCAGCAACAGCCTGCTCATAGCCAGCGCCAAAAAATAGCCATATACCTCCCCAGGGTGAACTCAACCAGCAGAGACCTCCAGGGAATCACTGCGACAAACCTTGGGCCAAACAAACCCCAAATCTTTAACAACTGAGGCACATTTCAGCATCCCCAGGTACTGCTGCTGTTGCACAGCCCAGGGAACCTCTCGAGGTGGCAGCGATGCCTTGCAACAAGCAGGTATTTGGGGATCCACCGCTGTCGCTGACAGCTGAGCTCCTGCTTACAGCACCAAGCATAAACCCAGACCCTTTCTAATGACTTTGGATTCATAACCTATTCCCACAGATGGAAAATTTTATTCCCAAATGCACAGAGACCCACACTGCAGCAGCTTGAGTGATTACGGTCTCTGCTATCATTTGCAGGGAGGCAGAAACACCCTCATTTTACCTAAAGGGGAGGGTGGTAGCATATGGTAAGCGTAGGTTACACTCAGCCCCAGGAGCAATGCTGCCGCTCTTACACAGCTCACGCTGCCTCCAAATCGCGTTCCAGGTCTGTAAAGTCCCACCAGAAGAGAAGCAGAATTTTTGCTGGGGTAGAAGAACAGGAGAAAACCTCTCCACACAATTAATTTGCCTCCAAATTCAAGCTAGTTGAAATAAACTGTTGGTAAACACAAAGCACCATTGGGATAACAGCTGAGCAGAGGCTTACATTAAACAAGCATCTTCAGATGAAAATATCACTCATCTAAAAGGCATCACCATTCATTCATGCTCAATAAAACACAAAATGGTTACAGATAGAACTGATGGAAAACGAGGGAGAGAAATGGAAGTAAAGGTAAAGCTGCCAGGCAAGAAACAGCACAAAAAGGAAAAAAAAAAAAAAAAAAAAAAAATGCAGCACCATGAAGAGGTTGATTCAGCATTCTGCTTTAGGAGAAATTTCAAAAGCAGGTTTTAATATCTGATAAAACTTCACTGCTGGTTGCCACACTGCCTGACAGAAGCACAGAAGGGGACTAATAGCCTTGGCATACGACATGATAAAACATTTTAAGCCGCATAGCTTTACTTGGACTTGCGACTTTTAAGGATGTTTTACGGTTCACTGCTATCCCTCAGTGTCCTACGAGCAACCCCTGAGCATGCCCAAGCTCTCATCTACCCACCAGGCAGGTAGTTTCCCCCAAGGCTGAGTTTTTCCAGCCTGCAGGTTATCACAGTTGAATATTAGCACTTGGCTGCATTGCTGCAAGGAACAGCAAGGGGCTGAGTGCAGGACCACCCGGGCTGGTGGCTCTGGTCTTCTTGCCTCACATCTGGCTCCTTGGGGGCTTTCCAGTGCCTGTCCCACTATAACAGGACCCCTTCGAAGCCCCCCCCATCGTGCAAACCCTCCATTCGACTGGCTGGATGCTGCTGACTCGGCATTAATGACACGGGGGCTCAGTTTCAAACACACTTCTGCTTTATAGATGATTTCCCAATCTAATAAAGAGGCAAAACATTATCTGTCTTCTCTTATTTCCCAAGGAACAATAAGGCTGGAAACATCTTTCTGCTTCACTAATAAAACTTTTATAACCCACTTCCCTGACAGCTCTTTTCCCAACGAGAAGCCTGGGATAAGCAGGGCAAGGAGTGGTGCGATTTGTATTCACAGCCCGTCCTAGCTCAGGTGGCGGCGTGAAACATCGGAGTCACACTTGGATGCAGGCTGCAAAAATACGCCCCTTCGCCGGCTGCCCAGGGATTGTTCTTGCCAGTCAATGCATGCAGAAGGCTTTATTGGGCACAGCACAGCGCAAGTGCCACTGCCAAGACTTAAAAAGCTATCTGGCCACCCCAGGGGAAAAAAAAAAAAAAAAAAAAAAAGGCAACTAAAAAATAAAGGCAACTAAGATGGGGTTTGTTGGTTGGTTTGAGTCCTATTTTGTTTGATATTTTCTGCAATGGTCTGGTACCAGCTTGTATTTTCTGGCAGCTATCCTGCCATTTTCAGTTTGTTTTTACATTAGAGGAAGAGTTGAAAAAGAGGCAAATTTGGCCATGGGATGGACGGGTCTGTCTGCACCTCACTCTGTACGAGGGCAGGTCTCGGTGCAGCCTGCAGCTGCACTGCCACGCTGGAGCTGCTGCCAGGACAAACTGCTTGGGTTTCTGGACAGACAGCACGACAGCGGGATCAGCACTCTTTTGACCCGTATCTCTGCATTTCCAGGATTGCCAAACTGGTACAGGTGTACGGGCAAGACTGTTGAGACCACAGAGGAGGCTGTAGGTACCTGGAGGCAGAAGATGACAGCAAGTTTTCCAAAAACATGTGGTCATTAGAGCAACAAATAAACCCAACAGGTATCAGTAATTTCCAACCTGTATTTCCAGCTGGGAGGAAGAAGAATCAGCACAAAACAGGCTGTCTGCATGCAATAATCTTTCTTGGTCTTCTCTGGGATGCTGCCCAACGCAGAGTAATACTTTATAAATGATCCCTCGCCACGTGGGAGACAAGCCCAGGGCGACGAGCGAGAAGAGGCACAAACCCACGGACTCACGTCACAGCTCTGGGGCTGCGCTGACTGAGAAAGGACAGGGTTGGCCGAGGCAGCTAATTACCATAAAGCCTTATTTAGGAGGATGAGGAGGAAGAACACGGAAAAGGAAAAAAAAAATCCAAAGCCATATGGTTTAACCACCGTGGAGAACCCTTCCCTGACGGTCCGCTACTGCCTCCATCCACACATGGATATCTTCTAAGGCTGTTTCTAAATCCAGGAAACCTTTCCGGGCCACAAGCAGAGGGGTCAGGAGGGGGAAGAAAGGGGGAAGAAAGCTACTGAGGAGGAAGAGGAGGGCAGGAAACTATTTTTTTTTCTTTTAAAATAACATAAATCAAGCCAGGGAAAAGACTTCATGCCCCAGAAACCCAAGGCCAGGTTACTCATACATTCAATCATAAACTCCAGGAAGGAGAGGTCTTTCCTTTCTTTCTGCAAAATGCCTTTTTTATGTCAGGAATGGTTTTAATTAGCATGCCCGAAGCTTGCGAGCAGCTCTGGGAGCTGAGAAGCCTGCCCTGTTAACGGTTTCAGAGAAAGCTGAGCACCCCAGCAGGATTCGTCCCAGCTGCTGGGGACAGCTCATCCCTCTGGCTTCAAACCAGGGAGCGGGCAGGAAAACAGAGCACGGGGTAGGTGTCCACATCCTGAGAGACGGTCAGGTTTCCAAAGGCCCTCACCACTTCTTGGGATCCACGCTCCACAGCGAACTCCAGGTACGGCTCTGAGCAACACCAGCCCTTTCCTCCCTGCTTCGGAAAGGTTTGCAGAGGTCAGCACGAAGACCCCTACCAGACATTTCACCCAGTGCTGCTTCAGGTTAGAGCTTTCCACACGTGCCTGAACATTGCTTAGAGCTCCAAAAGCAAATACCCGACTCCAACTGGGCACACCTCACTTGCTGAAAGGTCCGAGCCATTCGCAGGGTACACGTGTGACATCTGTGCATTTTGCACTTGGCCTGGACCACAAGTTTGCTCAGATCCTGGCTTGGCATACAGCAAAGAGCTGGGGAAAAGCTCCTTTTGGAGGTACCACTATCCTTTCCCTGTACTGCTTTAGCCCAACCAATGATAATAACCACTCATTAAAGCAGAGTCTTGTTTAGAAGAGCACACATCACCTCCCTCTACATTAAAATAGCAACCTGATCTCAATAAAGTATAAAACAATTAACTTACTAATTAGTCAACAAATAAGTGTTTCACCCAAGTAGATACTAAGTTGTTAGGGAATCTATTAGCATTTCCACTGTAATTTCATGCTTTACTGATGATGAATAAAACAAGGTTGAATGGGACCTATTCACATCCAGAGCACAATGCCCAGTAGCTGTAAGATAGCTAGTGGGAAACTTCCTCAAGAGAGCCAAATAACGGGACCAGAACCACTGGCTGGACGGTGTCACTGACACCACAGCAGCACTGAAACCCGGCTGGGACAGTGTGCATGGCCAAAATGAAGAGCCAAGACTGAGAAGCTGATGGGGAGGAAGCAAGCACTGCCTGTACTTCCTATCCAACGCGCAGGACAAGTTCATGCAAGTGGATTTGGCCAAAAAAATCCCAACATTTCGCTTAAATGGATTCTTTTTAATTCCCCCAGCCTCCATCATGGGCAAGAGAAATCTTACCAAAAAAGCTAGGGTTTTTGACATATCTCCATGTGTCCTCGTGCTGTGGTCAACAAGCAATGCCATCAAAAGCCACCAACCCATACGCATCCCCTCTCCACTCCCTTCCAGAGAAACCAAGTACCCCTCAAACAGAAGCCAAAGATCAGCAGACTGCATGAAGACCTCTAATTTACAGCATGCTGCTACCAGTCCTCCCACTCAATGTGGGCAAGTGTTAATATAAGTGTCTGTGCTGGTCCCAAGGATGAAGACTGGGGTCTCCCAGGTGACATCCATTTACAAGATCCTCTTCCCACATCAGGATGTGCTCCTTGGTTGCATTCTGAAGATGCAACAGGGGACATTTGAGTGTCTTTCAGCCCTGCCTGCCTTCTCACCTGCCCTGGCTGTGAGACCTCAGTGCGCAGGCCAGATGGGGCCCCATCACGGGAAGGTACAAGGACAAATCCAGCTCGAAAGGTAAGTCTACCCACTCTTGGATGAGCACACACATGTCCAAAGATGTTCAGAGACAGTGATGATAATACCTAAGGCCAGAAAGAAGGGGCAAAGCATGTAAGCTGCTGTTTAACAAGATGTACCAGAACGTCCTTAGGTCTGTGGTCTCCTTCCTACCTACGGACAAAAACCACCTAGAAAATGAGTGTGAAATTTAGATCCAATACAGTGAATCAACAGGTGCTGTGGACTGCCAGCCAGGCAAGGCACAGTCTGTCTGCTGTGGGTCCATTCAGCACACACACTGGTTTCACAGCTGTTGGCTGGGGAGGGGAAGGAGGCTGTAGACTCAAGCTGTCCCATCCACAGCGAAGCACAGGGATCATAAAGCCCCATGGTAGGGGCCTCGTAGAGAAAAAAATGAGTCGCAATGCTTGGATCAGTGAAATATTCTGCAGCCATGCACAGGTCTCCCCATCTAGGCAAGGGCTGCTGTTCGGTTGCATTTAACCGACACTTTATTTACCAAAAAAACAGCGTCCTGCTTAGCGCATCACCTTGGGTTTCCCGAAGAGCTTCTCAGATCCCTTGCAGCACAACACACCCAGCCAGAAACAGGCTGACACATCCAAGTGCCTGCAGAGTGCCCGATTATACCCACATAACCTACACGCGTGGAACACAGCCCCTGCCTTCCTTTTATCCTAACGTACGCCGGCTTTGGAAAAAAATTTGCATGTTAGAACAATTAGATGTGAAACATTACATGCCTTATCTCAATGATATTACATAATTGGATTTGTGGCGTATACAGATAATGAAAGCCAGAGCTTCCAGCAGCCAGAAATATAAATCATACGCTGGATTTTCTGCAGTTAAAGTTAGGAATATTTTAAGAGGCCCCAGCAAATGCGTTGTTTATATTAAGAAATCGAATCATGTTATTAGGCCCTCCATTTATCTAGTAAAATCTTTAAAAAGCTCATAAACTCGTTACTTTATTAGTTCAGACTTATTATATGTATTTGAAGCAATACTCAGAGGTATCGTTAAGCTACTGCAGGCAACGGCTACAGGTCTTATGTATTTTCCTTTTGGTGGTACCAGATGTGTTGAAGGCAGAGGCTGTGCCGGGGGCTTGTTGGGAAGCCCGCAAGCTCAAGCAAACTTTGGTGCGTTACCGTTCACCGGATACCTCCGGCACATTTAGCGCACAGGCGGCTTTGCCTTTTCCACGGATAACTCTTCACCTGCCTGCCCACCCCTCCAACCCACCCTCCCCCAGGAAGAAAAGGCCACCTGAGAGCTGTCTGTGCAAACGCAGCTGCAATCCTGCTCCAGAGGTAACGACGCCTGGACTTCTTGCGCTAATTAACCCAAACGAGTTCCTGCTCTGCATCACCGGAGCACCCACGGAGAGCGTGCAGGACTCCAGTGCGGCTTGCAGATCAGCGAATCGTTTACAGAGCTGCTCTTGCAGCAATTCATCTCCATCATCCTCTTGGATCCAGAAAATTTATGCAAATAGCTTAATGTGTTAATTTACATATTTGATGAATATGCACTGTCGCGCCCATAGATGTGACAGCAAACATCCTAATTACCAGCACACAAGCCTGATCAGGCTGCAGGATGGAAGGAGGCTGTGAAGCAGAGCTGTGCCATGCCTCTGGCTGAGTTACACCGAACGCCGCTCCATGCGCTGCCGGGCTGCTCCCGGAGCTGCTGCCCCCCATCTCATCACCCGGCTCCTCCATCGCCTCCCGACGCGCGCCACGCATCAGGGCCCTCAGCTTTCGTAGGGGTAGGTCAAAGAGCATCTGATCCCAGAAGCCTCCCAGTATTGCCAACACATGTGCTTTGATCTCCAGCCTCGCAGCGGCTGGCGTTCCTCCCCAGCTCCGCTTGCGGGGATCTGCAGGAGGATCCCAGCTTGGACTGGAATAAACACACCCGTCCCCAGCAGCTGCAGAGAAAAGCCTTGACGCGGGACCCCAAAGCAGCCTCAAGGCCCAGAAAGCAAATTCACAGAACCCCAAAATGAGGGAGATTTCTTCTCCTTTGGCACTTTTTAACCCACTCTCCTGATATTTTGGGGTTGGATCTGATTCAGGAAAGCTTACGGCTATCCAAAGCAGGATGTGTGAACACAAGGGCATGGAGCCTTGTGACCAGCCTCCAACACGAGCACCCCCAGTGAACCAAAATCACGCTCCAGAGTCTCCACGAGACACGCAGGACCCCATTAAATCATTTTAGGCAGCACTGCTCCAAGGGGGCTACACTTTTAGCTGCCCTAACCCACAGGCAGCACTACACACCATCACCCCGGCACCGCTAAAGATTGTGCCTCAAGCCCACAACCTGCACACTGAATTTGGCAGGCTACAGGCCAAAAGGCATCAGTGACAGGGCTTTCCCCATGCCGCCTCCTCCATCCCTCTGCTTTCCCTGGGCTCCATCTTCCCAGAGCAGCTGTGCACCAGGTGAGCCAGCTCAACGGAAGGCTGGGCAAGGGGCTCACAGCCCCCCGTGACCCCGCAAGCTCCTCTCCCCCCTCCTCGCTGCCTGCCTGCCTTTGAAGCCCGACTAATGACAAAATGACATCCTGCTCCCTCCACCTCCCCCTGCCCGCTAACGGGGCCCCCTCGCCTGACCTTAAGGTGTGATGGCTCCTCAGGTTCAAAGCAGAGAGAGGATGCTCAGAGCTGAGCCCCAGCCGGCTACAGCGGCACTGCCTTTGGGGATGGGGGGGCTGGCGGGGGGGGATCGAAGGGGCCTCACTTTGACTCTCCCTTTTGACCGCTCCCCGCCGCCTGGCCAAGAGGAAACCGGCCATTTTGCAGCCCCAGGGGCGACAGCGCTAATGGACGTTGCAAACCACCAGGTTTTTCCTTGCGCTGCGGCCCTGAAAGGCTCAGGAGAAGGCTGCTTTTCTCGGGCTCCTTTTTGCCAGCTGAAGTGTTAGCAGATTCAATCACTACATTGGGAGTTTTTACCTGAAAATCAAGCCCTTTCTGGGCGATCGGCCACCAGAGCTCCCTGTGTCACCAGAGCCTAAATACTTTACAAGGTCTAATTATTGATGCAGATGGGGCAGTGATCGCTCCTCGGCAGTGTTTCAAAGAGGGATCGGATGAGAGCTGGCTCTCTATTGGATATGTCATTAAATCAGGTTGCCCTTACCTGCTTCTCAGCTCAGACACTGGCAAAGACTATTTCTTAAAGCGTTCCCTATCTCCTCTTTAAAAATATCCCGAACAAAGCCCTGTCAAGCTTTCCAAGTAGACAGGGAAAATATTTTTAATCTCTCCCTCTGCAGTTTAATATTGGCAATCAGTTACCATTGGCTCAGATTTATTTAACGGGATGTACAGCATGAACAAGCAACCATCTACTATTAGAAGCCAGGGATGCAAAACTCCATCACTGGCGGCTGCAAGCATCGTAAAGGCCATTAAGGGAGCTAGTCTGCCTAAATGCACATAATCAGCAAATTTATAGCCTGTTTCTTCTGTTCAGTGAGGAACTGGTAGAGGCAACAAAGATGTGTGATGCTGACAGCTTACAGGCAGGGCTGGTGGGCAAGCTCAGAAATACTGTCCGCCCAAAACCTGCAACAGTTTGGTGTACAAATGTGCCACGCATCTCACGGCAGCTCCATCGCACGCATACACAGAGCTGCCCGCTTCCATTTAATTGATTCCCCCAAGGGCTTTGGTATGGGTTTTATAGTGCATAACTAATACTGATAAGCAGGCATGATAAGGTAGTGTTATTACCCAACTAATGGGTCACTTCATCCACAAATACTTTCTAATTTAATTGAAAACAGGAACACGAGCTGCAAGCAGTCAAAACCTCCAGTATCATCCGCAGCAGCATTCCTGGCAGTTTTTTTGCTCTCCCCTTCCCACCTTCAGTAGCGGGTGAACCACGGCAGACGTCACAAAACCGTGTTTTGTGGCTGCGGATTCACAGTTGAAGATCTCTGGATTCAATTCAGCCACGCAGCAAGGAAGTGCAGCTCCCAGGAACTTCAAAGAGAATTGCATCCATCACTTTCAGCAGGCCTGAATTAGCCTTTGCTTATACCTACCTCCCTAGGTCTGCCCTGGAAAGGAAATTCCTGGAATAACTTTCATGTGCTTAACCCCTCGGAAATGGTAGGCATTAATAAAGCCTCTCCTCAGCATCCGCTTGCCTGGCAGAGGTTGGAGGCCATTCGTGTCTGATCAGCAGAGATGTTTGCTGGTCATTAGCAGAAAAATGCACCTCCATATTCCCATTCTGCTGGAAAAGAGTATATTTCCAGTCTCTCCCGAGGTCATTCCTGAAGAGCACAGCTACCATTACGCAAATTGCTTTAACAAGAGCCTGGCCTCCTCTAATAACAGCTACGGGATCGGACAGAAATATCAGATGAACTTCTCAGTTACTGGAGTACGGGAGAAAAATGCAATGACTTCCAATTCACAGCCAATAAAGTATTTTCTCAATTTTCTCCATTTTCAGTGAGTCTAGTGCTAGCTCTCCTCCTCATGAGGAATTTTTGCCCATTCTCACCGATCCTGAGCTCGGTACCGTGCGGTGCTACCGCACTGCAATGCTCTAGCTTGGCTCACGCTTGGAAATCAGACCGATGCCTATGGTTGGAACCGAGAATTACTGAAGTATTAGTGATTACATCTCCCCCTTGTGCCTACAAACTCTGCGAGAGGCTACAAGCTGAAGTTCTGCCACTGTTTAACATGAGAAGTTTTCTTTAAATGGGAGAGACAGACCTTAGAACAAAACTGAGTCCAGACCAGCGGCAGAGGCCAAGGGCTTGACGTGGTCCAAGTACCAGAGCATCGCTTGTGCCGTGGGTGGGCACATAAGCAGGCTCACACCATGTGAGCACACACCTCATCTGTCAGAAAACACTGGGTTTTGCAAAGCTTTGAAAATAAAATGCTTCCCAGCCTGTCCATGAGAGCATTTCCCTTCATTAGCACTAAGATCAACAATTTAGCAGGAGGCAGCTAGGGGATAGCAAGACCAATCCAAACAGTTTTACTTAAATTCCATCTAAATGAACCCAGTTTTCAGGGCTTTTAGCAACGGAGGGATAATGTATGCCTATTAAAGAGCATGTCAAAGCCCCAGTCACACAGTCTGGGCATTCAGTTAAAGCGAAGGTCACAGATCTGTGCCCTGGGGCCAGGGGAGAAAGGCTCAGAGGAAGAGGAGTGGCCATCTGGTCCCCCGCTTATGCAGAGGTCACTGCTTTCTGTCACCCCCCCTGTGGCCTCTGACTTCTAGGACTCAAAGAGAGGGGAAAAAAAAAAAAAGCAGCCAGGCATGATGAAAGTGGGGCCCTGATGTGCTGAGACAACTTGCTAAAAGAGCTCTAACTAAAACCAGCCACATGCTCTGCACGGTTAAAGGGACAGCTCTCCCCTTCCCAGCACTCGCTGCCACGCTGACTCCTGTGCTGGCCCGTTTTTCCACGCGTGGAAAATAGCTGAGATGAAATACCAAGCCTGATAAAAGCCTACCAAGCCACCAGCACACCCAGCAGCTGTAACAGGGAAGCCAGGAGTCCGGTGTAAGACACATGAATACAGCAGCAGGATGATCAGGATGGAAAGAGAGAGGAAAACCAGAAGTACAGCCTGTTTGCAGCGCTCTCTGAAGTGCCAGATACTTGCACATGCCTGAAAATAAGATTGATGCTATTCATGCCCGGCGTGCTTGTTTCCTGCTTGGCAATGGCATGTGCACTGAATCGAATCCGCTAATTGTTCCGTCCGCACCATGATTTGCAAACTAGATCGCTTAGGAGCCAAGAGAAAATAAATGAGGTGTTTATTAGAAGGAAGGCTGGTTTCATACCCTTCATAAAAGCAAAACAGCGCTGATTCTCAGCACTGTCTCCAAACCGCCTTTCTGGTTGAGATGTGACTTTGAGCTGCTAGGGCTTTTATTTCTCTGGAGATACTCATTGAGCATTCAAAGCAGAAAGGCATTATAGTAACTCTGCCATTTATTTTCAGAGTAAACAGGTTTCTTGTTCATTAATTACATGGGTCTTCAGATAACACACACGATTTCCCATTACCTGAACTCCGTGCAGTTTGTTCCCTGCATGCCAGAACACTGTAGACTTTTTATCAAGTAATTCTGCTTCATTTTAATCTGTGATTTATCTGTGGGCCCAGCATTGGTGCCTGAAGGGTATTGTTTAAGTAACAATACTGATGTACACATTCCCACATCAAATGTCAAGGGAGAAGAGGGTTGCTCCAGAGGATGCATGGACTCAAAGGAAATCATTAAAAGCCACTGGCCTGCAGAAACTAAATTGTATTCGAAAAGAAAAACTAACAACAGACAGGAAGCTACTGGCAACCAGACATGGCTCAGGAAGGCGGCTCTGGGGGGAATAGCTTGGTTTCCCCTTACAAACTCTCATCATGGCCCAGATTTCTTTTCTAGGCAGCAACAGACACAAATTTAAACTCCAGTTCATACACACAGCCCCGGTGTGCATAGATTGGCATCGTTTGGATTTAATTCTCATTTTTTTCCCAAAGTGCTGCGGCGTCACACCACGTCCCTTTGAGGCACAGCCCATGGATGGAGCTGGGATTTCACCAGCCCTCCTCACCCCCCACCAGCTTTGAAGCCACTGGAAATTAGTGCAGCCCCATCAAAAGCAACAACTCCAATTAAAAGCTGTTCAGAACCTTTCCCACTTTATATCCCAAATGTGCTCCTGTTAAAGCACACCCTCGAGCAAGCGCAAATCAATCTCGGGAATGCCACAGTTTTGTGACAACAGGAAAAAAAGAGATGTTTCATATTTGTTGGCTCTTCCTATATTTGCTGAGGAAAGAAGAAGTATTTATTCCTAGGCTGCAATCTGCACTGCAATTGACTTAGAAGCTGCTTTTAAATTAAGGGAAGGGCGCAGCACTACATAAAAGGCTAATCGGCGCAATGCAGGGAGAAAGCAAACCATTAGTTTTGTCAGAATAATTTTTAAAAGAGCTAATAAAGCAAGACACCATTATTTCATCCCTGCTGCTCAAAAAAGGTCAACAGATGCTACTAACAGGCCAAGGATGGAGGCAGCTTTCAAAGGTGATGTGCAAAGAGTCCTCAATCCAGCAGAACAGTAAAGCACCTACACAATTTACAGCTGAGAGCAATGCCACCAAGTGCTGGCTTTGTGGCCCCAGATCCTAGAAAAGCTAACACCCCTGGAGACCCCAGGGAGATGGGTACTACAGCTCCTACAGCTCTCTGGCAAGCCAAGCTGTGCCTGTTCCTCCGAGGAGGTCGGTTGGAGGCTGTGAAGGATAGCAGAGAAAAGAGCTGCTGGTTTTATTTTTTCAGTAACAGATCACGTTAACGAAGTCTTGACACTATGGAGGTCCCCTGCAAACACGGGGAACCCTGCTACACCGTGGCCCCAGGGAGCTGGCAGGAGCCCACGCAGATGTCACTCACTGCAATCACATCTTCTCAGTAAGTTTCCAGCCCTGGAGGCACCTGTTCTCTGAGGGAACGGGGCATTTTAGGGAAGAATTTGGGGCAGGGCTACAAGCCCCAGCATCATCAGCTCTTTTTCTCCAGGAAGTGCACAATTGTGCAGATCTTCAGGAGCACAGGGCACAAAGCTGCTATCACCAAGCTCTGGAGCGCTTCCCAAGATGAAGTAGCTACAAAGGTGCTATTTCCTTAGGAAGCCAACAGAGAGCAGAGGGAGAAAAGGAGGATTCCCTCCTAATTTAGCACTGAGCTAGGCACCACCAAACCTCACTAGCAGGCAACACCATAGCTGCTTTCATGTTGCTGTTGTTTTACTGTGTTTTGTTGAAAATCAGACTGCATTTTACTTTACCAACCATCAGCAAAGCAGCTCCAGAGGTCCACGTCCCTGGCTCGCTAATACGATGGTGCCCCCAGCAATTAGGAGTTAGCTCACAAGAGTGAAGTAACGCAGCTGGCACTGCCTGATCTGGGCCCAATTCTGGAAACATCCCACCTAAGAACAGTGAAATAACAAGCTCAGCCCGGTTTTAAAGGGTCTTCAGCCCACAACTACGCGCTGTCTTGATTAGGGTTGCTTTCCAAGAACAATCATCACAGGAAAAATGTCACCTTGCACCATCACCAACATTTTACCACAGGCTGTGGGTCTCTCCCAACTGAAGGACTAACAGCTCAAACCACTTGCACAACTTCCAGCTACTTCTTTTCCTTCTCCCCCAAGGGCAAGGCCATTTCTCTGCTTTAGCCACCTCCAAAATGTTGTCATGAGGCTGCGCCTGCAGCCCACGTGAAGTCCACCAGGTCTCCATGACCACAGCAACCTGCCAGGAACCAACCTGGCCTCTCGGTGATAACCATGAGAGCATGTCCAGAGAGCAACAGCATCACCAGAAATGCCACTTATCACCCAATAATCGATGGACATAGCTATATGCAGAACGGTTGCACTGTGAATTCAAACTGCAGCTCCAAGATAAGTTGGAAATGCAGCAGATCTCACGAATCTCCTCTCAAAACACTACAAAATACCAATGTCTTTAGGGAATAAAACATTTCCAGTGAAAATACCAATGTCTTTAGGGAAAAAACATTTCCAGTGTACTTCACAATAAGGAAAGGACAGAGGAATTAGATGCTAATTCATCTGCAAATATAATTAAACTCTGCAACACTAAGACTTCACTGTTAATTTACTTGCACGTCCATGTCATACGTGCAACAAATCAGAAACAGCCCTATTAATTTACAACTTTACGTATAATATATTCAGAAGGCAGCATAAAATGGCAGGAATACAGGCAGTTCCATCTAAAACTCTGCAGTTGGTAAATTAAATCTATCTGCAGCAAAGTAAATTGAAATACATACTGAACTTATTACTGTGTCTAGTTTAATATCTACAAATGGGTTGGATTTCTCCAGGTGAATATTAACCATATGGAGTGAGTGAAAGAAATTTGGCTGTTTTCATCTCTCTGCTCACAATATTGCTCTCGTACTGCAGGGGCTACTTAGTCCCAACTGGGGCCGAGGGTTTGGGGTGGGTGGTGGGGGTGGAGTTGCCAGCACGCAGAAGTTTCAAAATTTGACTATCCTCCAAACATTAATAGGAATAAATATCATATTTTCAAAACATGGCAGCGTCTTGCAGTGTCCCTGCAAGATGTCAGACACACAACTGGAACAATCAAGGTGTCTTGGTCCTTCACAGAAGCACTGAGATGTCTTCATACCCAGGGGACCATCAAACATGCACTCAGGAAGGTCAAGGTTGTTCCACAGGCTATTACACTTGAGGCCTTAGGACACAATTCAGGGTTGAGCAGAAAATTGAGGAGGAAGCAAATACTTATGTAGAATGTTTTTTCCACCCAAGACAGTCTACAGGATCCCTTTGCTCCCAGGTCAGCAGACCCAAAGACAGCTGGACCAAACATCTAACCACGACACCCAGCCTGAGCTGCGCAACGATTTCCTAACTTTATTTAAAGAAAATCTGGACCAGCACATGAAACTGCACTTGCATTTAATTTTCAGAAAAAAAATATCCCCTTTTTCCACCCGCACCGCACTGCTCCTGCCTAACGGGCTTTATTTAAACAGGACTTACCAACAGCTCTCCCCCCACCCCCCTTAATACTTTCAATCCATAATGCCTGAAAGGCCCTTTCCCTGGACCTTGCACGGTTTATAGGGTTAATTGAATGCACACTGATCTACTAAGTGTCCATAAGAAGAAGCATCATTCTTTAAGATGTCGTTTCTCCCCCCAGCTCCCTCCCCGGCCCCCCGGACAATGCTGCGGGGCTGTGCCCGGCCAGGCTTGGCCCCAGCGAGGTATTGTTCCCCGGCCGGGGCGGGGGGGCTTTGGAAAACAAAGCAAAACAAAAGAATCCCTGACATGCCTAAAAAAGGAGACTTCATGCCAGACCTAACCTTTGAAGATTTATTCCCCGCTGCCCTTGTGACCCAATTCAACCTCCATTACTCAGGAATTCCCCAGACAAGCCCCGAAAGGCAAGGATGGAATTTCGGACTTTCTAACTCATTTGTTTATGCAGGACAGGGTGGTCTGGCAACCCTGGCCAGACAGGGAAATCATGTGCTGGGAGAGGCTTTATATAAATATACATCTGTATTTATAGGTACTTTAGGTATTATATGTAATTATCATGACGATTCCCTCACCCTCTGCTTAAAATTGCAAATCCCCACCTTGCACAATGTGACTGGATTGTAATAGGCTTTTGTGTGGTTGCTTCCCTCAAGCCTTAGAATTCACCGCCTACTTTTGGGGCTGGCAAATGGAGGGGGGGGGGGGAAGAAAAAAAAAAAGGAAAAGGAGAGGCTCATCTACATTATAAAACTGAAGCATGTTTCTCTTGAGAATATCTCTAGTGGGGTGAGAACTTGGCAAATGCTCATTTGGGACATCTGCTCCAAAACACCTCTTGCAACAAAGCCTTGGGAGGGCTGTGGGGCAACTGGTGTCCACAGCATGCCAGGCTGAGTAGCCCTTAACGCGGGGTCATGGGAGATACCCAGAGAGATGCATCTATACCAGGCACAAAGTCAGAGAAACCCTGAAGGAAAGATGTAGGAGCCACAAGTCAAGACAGACCCACTCCCAGAAGCGTTATCTCTGCATCACTCTTCTGTCTGCAGATGGTTTTCCCAACAACACCAGGGAGGCTGGGGGCTGGGAGAAGGAATTCAATTTAACAGTAAAGATTTGGAGGACATAGCTTGCGAAATGTCACGTACACCTAGTCTCATTAGTCCAGCAAGGGACGTATCCCTCCTGCCATGCCGAATGTAAACCAAGCCAGAGAGCCTGGTTATCCCAGGTCCAACTCAAACCTCTGAACATCGTCTCTTGAAGAGCCCTGCCAAACATGGGCTCCTTTGGGGGACAAATGCCACAGTCCCACCAGGCGATCGCAGCCCACGGGAGTGAGGTTGTTGCGGCCGCTGAGGTCCAAGGCAGGAGCTGCACCCTCTTTGGAGGGTCCACCTTCTCCTGCACAGCAACGTGCGTGAGCTTTTAGCCTGTGTTTTGCTCTGGGGTCACTAATCAGTCATGGTTATCTTTGGACCCTTCCTCCAGGACAGCAAGGGGGATTTTGCATGCGTCAGGTGCTGGGAACAACGAGATCCACCACTCTGGAGGAAGGTGAAAATGTTCTCTCCCCATGGGTAGTGGTAGGTGACAAAACCCGGCTGGACGGAAAATAACCACTGGCTCTCTAGCCGCCCACTGGGCATGTTCTGCAAAAATAGCTACAAGCTGCCTGCAGAATTCCTCAGCTGGGGAAGAGCTCAGGCCAAGGCATCTCTGCCTCAAGCCCACAACTCCCACGGTGGAGAGTGACCTCCCCAGGGAATGGTCCTTACTCCATTCCCACCGCATTGTGCTCAGCGGAGAAAAAGTGACACTGTTAGAGGTGCTCAACACCACAGAAATCAAGAAGCCCACGGAAGTTTATCTGCAGGAGACCTCAGAGACATTTGTCTCGATGAGACAAGGTGCTCCACTCTCCCACAGCACAAAATACTCACACCACAGCTTCCCTCTTCTAAAAGGCATGATCCTGCCCACCTACCTGGGCAGCAAGGCAGGAGCAGAGAGTGCTCGCAGGCCATCCAGAATGACATATTCTGGGACGAATGGAGCTTATACACTGGCACACAGGCGCCTCTTTGGAGAACAGGTACCTCTTCCCTGCTTGCAGCACCATCCAACCTCAATAGCAGGCAAAATCCCTGCTCTTCACTTATGGTGCCAGAAAGATTTCACCAGCTCTTGACACTCACAGAGAATGTTTAATCACTGAAGTTGGTTAAGTGCAATAATTAATGATCTTACTGCCATTTGTGTGTTAAAAAGCATTGAATTAGAATGGGACTCTTTGATGTTGGCTTTGAACAAGCACGAATGACTCCAGCAGAGCAGGTCTGAATTCCTCTCCTGGCAGGGCACACAGCCCTAACAAGAGACTGAAGGCTTTCACGCTCCACATCAGCTCTGCGACAGAGGTCTGGACTGTCTCAGCACCATCCTACCCCTCCTATTCCTTCGTGTCCCCTCTGAAAAATGACAGTGATAGCATTCACCTGCTTTGCCAGACCTGCAAGAATTCCCTCGCTAATCTTGACATAGTCCTTTGTAGATAGAGGGCTGTTCTCCACTGGAGCTGTGCCGATATACGCCAGCTGGAGGTCTGTCCCATTAAGGGGTAGGTGTTGCTCGGGTCTATGTTCAATACCTAGGAAACAGGCTTGAGAAATGAGGTTACACACACAGCATGGTGCTGCACGTGAACTAGTAAAAAGAGCTTTACTTCTGCCTAGTTGTTGCAGCCCTGAGTGACTGGCTGCTTACTCCCTCTATATACAGTAAGGCTACACTGTAAATATGTCAGCATCGTGTCAAACAAACCTCGGAAGCGGTGAGTACAAGGTGAGAGTCTGGAATGTAAAAACAACCCCATTTTTTTGCTGGTATCTGCTAAGTACATTGGCTAAATGTCTAAACTGTTACAGGAAAGAGCTTCAAAGTGACCGTTGCTTAGCACAGCACGCATCTCGGAGATGTAGGCAACGCAGCCCCATGCACCACGCCAGCCAGGGAAAAGTTGACTGCAAAACTCACTATATCGTTACCCAAATAATTTACCAAGTCACAGCAGACATACTAGAAAGTCTCACGGATTTTTTTCTAAAACCTCTCTCCCTAGGAAAGACTTCAGAGGACATCAGCCTTAAATCCCAGTTAGCCACTCCACCCGAGCTAAAAAGCCCTATGGACCCATAATGTAGAGGTGCCTCCCGAACACACACAGGGTAGGCTGAAACACCCTCACTAAGCAAAACTCCATTAAACTCCTGACCCCTCTCATTAAGATAAATGAGGTCTGACTGTCACTTTACCTTGCCACCCTTTCACTTAAAACTGAGAAGGAAGCAGATGCTTAATTAGCATCCATCACGGGTGTTCACAGGTCTCGGTGTAAGGAGTAAGCAATCTGCTGCTACTTCTTAGAAACCCTGGGCGACACGCTCCATCCACCTGCAGCGACGCACGCTGCTGAAGTCCCTGGAGGGACGGAGGGACAAAACTCCAGGTGCAAAACTAGGGCTTTGCTAGGACCCCATCTCTCACCTCCACGTCTCAAGGCAGCCAGATGCCCAAGGCAAACACCTACAGCTACAAGGTCTGTGTGATCTCTCTATCTGTGGTTAAGCTTAAAGATTTTCTACCTCTTGGCCAAGATAACTCATCCACTCCAGTTATGGACCCAGAAATGGAGTATTGTACAGTCAAAACCCCCATACACTAATAGACATGCATAAACTCCCATTAGCTGGGGACAGGCTGGGTGGTGAATGAGCTAAACTCGCTGCATTACAGAGCGCTTTCTTTGTTATCGCTTGAGACTTTCCAGCCATGGCCTACAAAACTTCCGAATCAAGGAGCACTGAAAGGTTTCAGGAGGAAAAAAAAGAAGAAAAAGAACAAAGAAAAAAAAAAAAAAAACACAGAAACCCCCTCAAACCCAGATCTGTTTTCAAATTTGTTTTTAAATACCCAGGGTTTAAGCCACTCATTTGAGGAACAGCAGCTGCAAGGTGACTCTGACACAACCTATTGGACTCAAACAATAAACGATGTGTATACAACCAGTGGAAAGCTCCAGTCTCTTTTCAACACCACAAGGACAAGCTGGATTTAACACACCATGAGATCCCCTGGTCCTTCTCCCCATCGGAGAGATGCGGATTCTCTGCTGGAAGGAAACCAGAGGGAAGCAGTTCACACTTAGGCTAGCTGGGTCCAAGACCACAACTACCTGAAAAGCCAGCCAAGAGCTACCCAGCTTCTCCAAGGAAGATAAGAAGAGACAAAAGTATCTCTGAGAAAGCCAGGAGGAAAGGGACCCTGGACAGAAGGCACCAGAGCAGCGCTGCAATCAGACCCCAGAAGGACAAGAGCTCCCCATCCAAGGTGGATCCACGTGCTGTTGTCGTGCAGGGGGTCATCTCATGACACCTTTTACCAAACCACAGCCGCATTGCTCCTGCGACAGCAATGCGAACCAGAGTCTACATCTTCCAGCACTACTCACTCAAATCTCAGGGAGGAATTACTACGAGGAGCACTAACGAGGAACAAGAAATCCCCATGGTGCCGAGATTGTCTAAATAAATCACACTTCGAAGTGTGATTCAGACGTTCTTGTTCCCACCTGACAAGACACTCAGCGACTTTTCTCCAGTGAAAATACAGAAAGTCTCCAAGTGAGAAAGAGCAACAGATTAGACCCCTTAGGAAAAAGATAAAATGGACTATTGGCTGTTTAAGAGTCCTTGATTTGAGAAGGATGGGACTGCGGTTCAATTTTATCAGCTGCTCAATAGGTGCATTTAATGAACTACATTGTTGACAGTCTCTTGACTGAAATGGGGATTAGCATTAAACTGGGAGAAAACAAAGCAATTTGATGGAAAAACACATAACTGGAGCAAAGTGGGACAGAGGCCACTTCAGCCTACACAATATCATGGAAATTTGCAGCTGAACCCATAAAAAAGTCCACAAATATCCCGGATTAAAAAAATAAGATCTTCGAAAGTCACCTTTAAGCACTCCTCCATTTATTTCCCATTAAAAACTCCTGGTTGTGTAAATTGGATTCAAATGAACGTATTTACATTTGCAGCAGGAACCTGAAGTCAAGCTGTCAAAATGTCACTCTGTCACTCATGTTTTCATTGCACCCCGTCACAACACCGAGACGTTCCCCCCCCTGCCCCCCGCCTCGACAGCCTCCTTGGACACAGGGGAATGAGTGGCAGGAAGGAAGGACGGCTGCTGGGAGGGTGTCTCGTAAGATGCTGTAGTGGAAAAGTGTTATTTGCCTGTGAATTCTGGCACGCCGGGCTCTTATTGTCATTGGCTTCCAGCCAAGCACCGCCAGGACACAAAAAGTCAATTTAGGTCGGGATTTTCATTGACTCACTACCCCTCGTTCCTCACGTTTTTGGGGCAACTTATTACAAAAGCTGGCACTGGCCATATGTGGAGCTTTCACATAAGCGTTCATCCTAATGAACAGCATGCCAGGATGGAGAGTAAATTACAGAGGGCCAGGATTGTGTTCCCTGTGAAAAATAGTGCGTTATTAATCTGAGACAATCTATTCTATGTCAAGGATTACATGACTCCTCTCATTTTCCTTAAAAAAAAAAAAAAAGCCCACAGGGAAAAAAAAACAACCCAGTCTTTAAAACCAAACAGTTAAGAGCCATAAAAACCCACTCTTCTAAGTGAAGTTTCTGAAGGCAGTAAAAACCTCCAGAATGAAAATAAATTCCAAGTAAGACCAAGATTTACCACTTGAGGCTAAACATTCAAGGGAAAGCATCAGTAAGTTATTACTCTTCGTTTTGTAATAGGATGCTAATGGTGCAGCAGAGATGAGAACTATGTTTGCATCAGTCCAGATGCAAGGACAAGGCAATGATAAAAGGACCCAACTCCATCTTTTTTTGTTTCTCCCCAAAAGAGCTCTTTCCAGGCTCTCTCTCCAGGCCTTTTGGGTAGCAGCTCCCAAGTATTTTGGGACTGACTTTCTCTTGGGAAAAGAAGCTGGAGCTGCACAGGGGACAGTGAGAGGAGAGCAGCATTTTAGAGGAGACACCCACACCACTCAAGGGCAGAAATAAATCTCCTTTTTGGCTACTATCTGGTAGATACTCTTGCAGGATCAAGCAACAAAACAACCACAAACTGATACCACTCCTAAACAGAAGTCAGTGCTAACAAAGCTAAAAAAAACCCAAAGATTTGGAGCTCTGAGCACCAATGACATAGTATACGAGCTGCCAACGCAAGGAAGGAACGTCCAGCAGCCAGGCTGTGCACGCACCCAATGGCGTGGACAAGGTCCAGGTCAGCATGCGGAGCTAAAATGGGCAATCCCATGGGTTTTGCTAGGCCAGGCTCCCACCCCAGGGATCAGCAGGCCAGCCTCTGGAAACAGAGAGTATGTCTCAGACTGCATAACATCACCTCTGGGAGGAGAGCTGTGGAAATAAGGCACATTAACAGAAAAGCAAAGCAAATGATGGCAAAGCTGGCAAGTAATGCCACTTCCAGTAGGACACAGGAGATGGACTAACCCCTACAGACCATCCAGCCACGTGCAGAGTTTAATCTGTAATGAGTGAGTACCAGTGCTACGGGAGATCTCAGTTTCCTGCCATAGCCGGCTCCAGTGCTGGCCTTAATTCTTCCAGGTCTGGAAAACTCCTTGGTTTTCTAAACACACTCCCGTCTCTGGCAGGGAACATGACTGCAGTCAACCAGCACCGAGAAGCACTTAACAGAACACTGCCTAGTGGAAAATAATGAACAACCCCGTGTCCAGCTGATGACACAAGAATTATATCAATACCCTGAAGGATGTGCCAGTCCTCCTGGCTACACTGCTGCTGCTCAGGACCCGCGTTTCACTAACTCCCAGGAAAAAAGCCACCAAAGCCAGAATTGCTAGGATGGGGTAAGGTCTTCCAGCTCCTACCAAGCTGCTTACCATGCCAGAGCCGTCTGCTAGCCTTTCTGGCCCCTATGCCGTGAAGAAAAGCTGGAAAACACGATGCCTACAGTATCCAAATCCAGAAGACAACCCAAGGTATCTCTCAGGAATGATCTCTAAGCCCAGATTCTGACCTTGAAACACAGCCACTCCCAATCCAGAGGTGGAAGCACAGCCCATGTATCAGAATATCCCATGTTTTACTAATCATTAAAAAACAAAACAAAACAAAACAAAACAAAACAAAAACCAAAACCCAACTTACTCTCAATACCCATGTCTTGCCCTTTTCTCTGAACCAGACGGTTTGGACCCTGTCAGAGCCAGGAGACTGCATTAACCAGAGCTGATGTACTAACCCATCAATTCCACGCTCCTCTGAGATGTTGCCTTCAAGCTCATTATCCAAAGCCTAAATTGCAAAGAATTAGATACCTTCACTCTGCATACCAGCAGGAAAAGGGGGGGCGATCAAATAAAATTCACCAGCCCACAATCTAATTAGGAAAAAAACTTCCAGTCCTGAAGCGTTTGTCAGCTTTTCCTCCTGCAAAATGCATACTAATACCCTCTCCCCTGCACGCTGCGTGGGACTGCCATTACACTGCTTCCATAACATGCCAGAAGTGATCAGCATTCGGCCTTCCTAATGTGTCTGAGAAACAATAGCAATTACAGAGTCGTCCATTCATATCTAAAGGCTTACCAGACTACAACTTCCCTCAGGAGGCTAAAGACATTTCATCGAAGCAATTATATTTATGTAGCATTAAAGTACTTTCTTTAAAGCCACGGCAGTTACCTTTTTGCATTAGAAGCAGAGCAGTAACGAGGAGCCCTCTTACCCTATCCAAACTCCTCCAAGCATATTTTTTGCCTGTTTAAAGATTGCTAACACACACACCTTGGGGTTTTTGCTGCCTTATTTTTAATGTTATTACATTCTCTTACCCAAGGGATCTGACATGCAGATTGGAGCCTATTTACATGACAAGGGACCAGAATGGAAGAAGCTCATCAATTTATTCAGCTTTCCCAGCTCTCATCATGTCATCAAGGACCCTGTGATGTCTGGCAATGCTGTGAAGCCCCAACTTTCAGAGTTTCACAGTTCTGTCAACCTTAGCTCTCGTTATGTTAAAAGCAAGATGTTTTCAAGCTTTTTTTTCTGCACTAATCACAAATGCTAGAAACATGACTTAAGTGTATCATAACACCTAAAGGTCAACAGACGACCTAAAGGAACTAATAACTTGTTATTTTTTAATATCAAGAATTCAGAACAAGCATTGACTTTGGGAGGGAAAAGACAGCTCAAATCAGGGTTTTTAATGCTGGAAGCTGTCAATATAGCACGTTATTTATCTTCCACTTTTCCCCCCCTTTTCCTGCAGGAAGCAAAGCAGCTTCCTAGAAATATTCAACCCATGGATTTCACAGCATGCATCGCAAAAATCGAAACGCGAAGCCTTGGCGTGACGTCTCGAGTCTCTGCCATTCAACAGCTGATCATATTTTCCCTTTGAGCTGCAGGAGCTGCGCCCCACCAGCACGCCCAGCTCACGCAGGGCTGCCGGTGGCAGGTTTGGCACCCGGGATCCAGGCTTGAAAAGACATTTCCTTCAAAGGAAACGCTGTACCTAGCTCTCATACTTAGGGAGGATTGTTTTTAGTGCTTGAAGCGCTAATAAGAGGAATGGATTCCTTGTGTTTGACCAACATTTCCTTGGATCTGGGCTCTCCATCTTCCTTCCTGAGCTCTTTGCATTGGAGACAACTCTGCACAGCAGTACTGCCCAGCTCAGGATCCCAAAAGGATCACCCAGTGCCTCACCTTTCCTTCTTGGGTAGGAAACCAGCAGCCTGAATTTTGCAGCTGGCAGAGCATCTCGCAGGCACAAAACCTACCCCCACCCCTCCTGCCTCCCTGGGTCCTTCTGGGGATGCCGCAAGGCTGGACCAGCTCCTGGCTGCCTTGCTGCGTTGCAGCCAACCGTTGCACTGGCCTAAGGATGAACTTGTTGCCATGGCAGGAGTCGAGGCACGCATTGCACTGCCGGCATGGCGGCGAGCGGCAGCACGGAGCGCCGGCTGCTCCTCCACAACGGCTTTTTGTTGTTCCTTTCTCACCGAGGCAGCCCCACCACAATGCACCCATCCTCTCGCCACACTGGAGCAGCCTGGCAAAATCCAGCTGACCGTAAAGCACAAGCAGCACCGTGGCCCAGGGCCCAACATCGCATTTCTCTGCCGCAAACTCTGCCTCTTCCCTGCTTGCTGCAGGGCACGGCATGGGAAAGCAGACCCCAGGACATAAGGCGAGCCTCCCGCTGCAAAGAGGGGGCATAAGGAGATGCCAAAGTTTTGAGGCAGGAGCTCTGTCCAATACGGAGGAGGAGATTTTAAGTGAGGGGAAATAGCATCGCTCGAGAAGGAGGTTGTCTCCAGCTAACACATTTCCTCACTACTGCTGGGATGTTTGTCACAGGACAGGCTTAGCTTGGCTGCTGGGTGGTGCCTTTTAAAACTCCCTTACAGCTTTGATTAGCCTTGCTAAAACTAAGGGCATCTCTCATTCATACACTAATTAACGGCAGGCTCAGAAGAGGTTGGTATCCCTCATCGCTGCAGATTTTAACAAGGAGAAATACAAAGGTAGACTTAAAAATAAAAGCAATGCTCCTTCCTGAGCAGCGGTTTCAGTGCCTCGGAGATTACAAGGCAGCGCTGCTCTGCGTGTCAGCAAGCCTTTCCAAAATAATGAGCCTGCTTCCGTCCCAAGCAGCTCCTGTTGCACTGGAGAAATGAGCAGAAAGGTATTATGGGCTCACACTCACCAGATGGATGTCCTGCTTTGTTCTCCGCTTACAGAAAACCCTACACATACAGTTTGGATTATCTTCATTGTAATTCTAATCACCACCTCACTGTAAGGGAGGGAGGGAGGAAAGGAGGGATCCTTGCCTCGGTCAGGAGAGCTAATTAAAAGTTGTGAGTCATCCAGACTTCTCCGCACATTGGAAATGCTTTTGGAAGATCAGGTAATCTCTCATTCTTGGGGGAACCTAGTTAGCAAAAGAAAAATTAAGCAGGCTCCCCTTGGGCAGGGAGCTGAACAAGAACAAATCCTGTTTCCCCCCTCGCGGGATGCAGCAGCATGAATCACAGAGGTGCTTCAAACGTATGCAAACTACGCTTTAAAACAGAAAGGCTTCTACGTGTTCCCCAGCACAGAAACACAAACACCTCCTGCGTACCTACACCCACGCTGGCTTTTAAAACTCGTTGTCTAAGAAGCTTTTGCAACAAATACGTGATGCAGGGACCTCTGTCTTCCCCTAAAAGAACTTCTGAACCCTCTGGTTAGTTCCCGGATGGTTGGGTACAAGCTCAAAGGTCTCAGAAAAGCCAGGCCCATGAGCCTCATGAAAATCGACAGCTGGCAGCGACTCGAGGTCCACGCAGCGCCCCAGCTCCTCCACCCCGATTAGCCGCAGAGCAATCAGTGCCGAGCAGCGCGCCCGGAGGGAACCGGCCTCCCCAGCCCCACTGGGGTAGGAACGAGCTGCCGGTGCTGATAATGAGCTCTGACAGCTTCAAGTGGGGTCAGGGCCCCCCGCACCAGCTCGGTGCAAACAGTCTGCAGGCAACGGGCCCCCAAACCCAAAGGGGCTGGGAAGAGCTGGGAAGCACCAATGGCTCCGTCCCCGATTCCTGGAGATACAAGGGAGTCGGGAGAGTTGCTCAAGGTCACATGGGACGGCAGTAGCAGAGCTGGGCTTGCCAAGGCATCGACCACCACGCTGCTTCGGCCAAAACGGGCAAGTCTGGATCTGTAAGACTAGTGCCCAGGCTCTGTATTTAGGATGTTGACCAGTCCCTGTCATTTAGAGGTGCTGGGCACCTGCAGAGCCTGAGCCCTCGCAAACGTCTAAAGCACCCACAGGTGTCCCAAGGGAGAAGGAAGCTGTTTTCTCTTTGGCTACCATAAAAAAAAAGAGATTATTTTTGTTGTCATTGTTCAAACGGCCAGTCCAGCATGCAAAGACTTTTTCTTCTCTCTCTCCTCCCTTCTTGTGAGGGTTTGAGCTGACCCCCTTGGGGCCCTCTCCCCCCAAGCATTAGGATCACTAATGAAAGACGCAGTCAGGACTTTCCCTCCCACCCCTTTACATATTGCCGTGGGAAACCACGGTGAGCTGGACGTGGATGCTGCTCCGAACAAAGAAAGTGCCTCAGCAAGTATCCTCACCACACCAGGAACCAAAGGGATGCGGCCGCATTGCTTGGCCATTCAGGGCAATGTCACCACAGAGAGCTCAGGACGAGAGCAAACCCCTGGACCGAGGCTGAACATCCCACTGCTCTCTGGGGAAGATGCTGAGCTGCAGGAAAAAAAATAGTAATGGGCAAACCACACCAAGGAACAAGGGGACTGCTGCTCCCGCCTGATCATTTTGGAGGTTTGCTCAGCACCAGAAATCTGTTTGGGTTCAAATCTATTTAGCCTTTGCTTCGTGGGAACCCCACAGGCCCTGGAGAGCCCTCCTGGCAAAAGGATACTCCAGTGAATGCTCTCACCTTTCTGCCCAAGGCAAATCAAACCAAAAATAGACATGATGCATTTCTACTACCACAACAATTTGCAAACTGGTTTTAACTGGCACAGCTTGGGGACCTGGACGTTTGCAACAAGTGCATCCCAAATACACATTAGCTCTGACTTTTTGTTGTGTGTGAAGACTTGGGCAAACCTGAATGACATTTCTTCAATGACCAGTGAAGCCACGAACCTCGCTTGCACACCTTGGCTTTTCCTTGTCCCTCCTGCTGCATCCATGGCATCCTCATTGACTATAGAGTTCACTGTCCCCCTTCCCCCTTTGACACCTCCTCCAAATCAGCATTCCCCTGCAGCCTCAGCAAAGCAGGGCAATTCCTGGCAGGTCGAGCTATGGCCTGAGATGAGGATGGCCATCATCCTGCCCACAGAGATGGGCGGGCAACGCAACGCACTGCGCTCAAAAGCCATCGGCCAATTTGCAGTGCCACGCTCCAAGACAAGCAACGCGACTGAAGAAACACAAGCTCCTGCTCCTGGCCAAAAAAAACACCTCGCAGGGATCAACCATGACTTGATCTAGCAGGTTGGCTGTCCCTGCCCTTCCTGGGCACAGCAGGCAGGAAAACACTTGGTTTTTCCTCGACGAATAAGCACAGAAGGATCGATCAAATGCAGTGGAGTATAATGCTGCTGCTGAAGTATGCACACACCAAGTCTTTTCTGCTGCTGCAACACCGCCAGGCATTTACACACCAGCAGCTTAAAACTATCTCTTTTGTACACCCAAATTGAACCTCAGTCTTAATTAGTGCTCTCAGTTGCCGCAAAATTTCATTTGTTTCTTCCAAATGTGGCCTGATCCATTGTCCCTCTCCCGTGACCTGTGAAAATTAGTCATTGAGCTCAGTGACAGTGGTAAGTGCAAAATGCAGCATCAAAGGGACATAATGGGGGCCTCTTAGGACTGACAAAAAAACACCATTAATCAAGGCACGCTCAAGAGGTGCAAACGTACTGAGGCATGTGAGCGGCGCCGGTCCCAAGCTCGGGCCCTCCCAAGCTCAGGCCCTCCCATGGGAGGCTGGATGCAGAAGGATGTGAAGGTGCAGAACTCCCCACCGCCCCAAGGACCACGGCGGGTGTGTGTGGGAAGGAACAGCTACCCCAGCATCGCTGCTTCCTGGGCAGATGGTCTCTCTGCTCTGCAAGTCCCGAGGATTTGCCCACCTGCTTTCCAAAAGAGGTTACAGAGCCACCAATTTGCCAGGCAGCTCCTTCGTTTAGAGAGTGTGGATGAAGCTTATCTCGAGATATCCAAAACACTGCTTTAACTGCGTCTGTGGACCCTACTACTGTCAGGAGGGATGTATGGGACACCACACCAGATCAGGAGGAAGATGTCAGCATCTCCATCTGTGTTTCCAGAGATAACACGAGAGCCTGCATGTTCCAAGAGCCAAACACACGACATTGTCCATCCAGCAGCACCCTGCGCTGACCTCCTTGAATGATCCCAGGACCACGGTAACAAGGAAGGCACAAACTCCACAGACAGACCAGAGCGGTATGGAAGCTGCAGCACAATCACCCGGGGAATTACCCCGGGAATTGAGGCCCAAGCACCCTGTGGACAAACCTGTGCAGGTACAAAGCCAGAGCAGCCCTATTCAGCTGGTGAGACAGTGGCAGGACAGCTGAAAGGGTAGGGGACCAATTTTAGTTGGTGGGGCAGCAAGAGTTTTAACATCACAAAACCAAAGCAGAGGTAAACCCCTGCAAAATTCAAACCTCTGCAGCAAAGCAGTGTGTCTAAACCCTCTCCTGCAAATCCATGTCATTAAACAGAATAACTTGGACTCGGCAAATCCAAATGACTCTCACTTTCAAGGTCCTGCATTCAGAAGCCCACAATGGAGAACAATGAGGTAGAGAAAAAGCCGAGGATCTTGACGATGCATTCAGGAGGCCATCTGGTCTGGCCGGCACAGCCAGCGCTGGGAACGGGCAGCGTCGTGGGTTGAGATTTAATCTGAGCCACTTATTGAGTGACCTCAGGCGAATCGTTTGACCTCCTTTTGCCTCAGTCAACCCAACTGTAAAATTGGGTTTAAAGCAAGAACCTCTCTGAAAACCATATGCTGTGGTTTTCAGGAGGAGTGGGAGCAGACTCCTTTCCCAGCAACAGGACTGAGACACTGGGTAGAGCCAAAACCGGAGTGGAAGAGGCGGTGCATGGAGCTGGGATCCAGCATCCCTCGGTGTCAGGGAGCTCCGGCCAATGGCTCTCCCAGGTTTCATCCCACCAACTCTGGGAAGGGAGCTTTGGTCTCCATGCAGGGACTCACCTGTAAGAGGGGATTTGTGAGGTCTGCCCTTGCTCATATCACTACTGCACCCAAAGGCCTCAAACATTCAAAGTAGGGTCCTCAAATCCCAGTCTCATAGCAGGCAGGCTGCCGTGGGCAGGGATCAGCACAAAAGACACAGCCCTGACAAAACCAGGTATCTTTCCCTACAGCTTCTCTGCCCCTTTTTTTTATTATTTACATATTTTGCTGTTTTCAGTAACTGTGGGTTACAACCATGACCAGAGCTTTGAGGCAAAAGCAGCGATGTTTTCCTTTAATTCGCTGGTTACCCACTCGATCAAGAGCATTGATTGCTCTGGTCAAATGCCCCCCCAAAATCGATTCCTACTCACAGACTTGCCAATGAACAGCAGCAGAAAAGTCCCCCCCCCCTCTCACCTGGGCACCAGCCTTTCCCTAGCACTGCATGCCCTTCACCTCTTGGCAGGCTTGCAGGGAAGTGACAGCGCAGACGAAACACCATACTCAGCTAACGCGGGTCCCCAAGAAACACAAAATAGCAACTTGGCGCCCCAAGGTGCTCACAGGGCTATGCAAATGATGGCACTGACAGTAAACCCACCCTGGGTTTAGAGAGGGGAAACTGAGGCACAGCTGGTGCAGGGATGATAGTGGCCGCACCACAGCCAGGTAGGACCCTTGTAGGGCAGAACGAGAGTGAAAGCCATCTATAACCACCACGCCATCACCAGCCTGCTGGAAAAACAACCGTATAACAAGTGGTATTACAAATCCTTAAGCTGAGACAAACCTAAGGAGATAAAGAGCTGCTCTAGGTGACAGCACTGAAGAGATCCCAGGGTGGTGACTGTAAAAGACTGAGGTAGCAGAGACCTGCCCTCCCGAATAAAGTAATAGAGAAGGGTGGCCCCACGCTTCAAGGAGAGGCTGGAGCAAAGCAGCAGGCAGGGGAACAAGCAGTGTAAAAGCGTGTGAGGATGGGCACTGTGCTGCCTCCACCGAGCTGCCTGCACAGGTACAGGCAGAGCATCACCCCGTGTTAAAAAAGCAGGCAGCGAACTCAGGAGCAGCCTCGTGCTGCAGGTGCGGGCTGCAGAGATGTCAGAACTTGCTCAGCTGTGCTCCAAGAGTTAATTGAGACAAATAACTCAACAGTGCTACCATTAATGAAATTCTTCTGATATATTTCCCCTGAGCTTTCTATAAATGACTAAGTGACATTACTGCCTGCAGTGCAAACCCCCTATATGAGAGATAACATCGCCGGAGCTAAGGTTGGCACATCCACGCTAGAAGCCTCGTGGAGAAGTGCAAGATGATATTTAAATAACTATCACACTGCTACGAAATGAGCAGCCAAAAGAAATATGGTCTTATAATGTGCTCAAGTCTCAGGATGAATCCTGGCTGTTACATGAAGACACTAAAATGCAGTGGGTGGTAAGTGACAAACTCTTTTAATCCTGCAAATCTACTAAAATTCCCAGTCAAAGCTCCCCAGTTTTCCCCCGGTGACTCTATATTTGTACATTTGTTTTGCAGCACACACAGGGGCAAATACTGCAACAGTACAGATGTGAGAAGCAGCATCACGTGAGCCAGCATGTCCTAGAGGCAGCCAAAAGAGCTGATGGAGGGAAATAACCCACTCACCCATCATATCCATCCCCTGGAAACCTCTCACAGCCTTTTTGCTTTACTTAATCTCTTTTCCTTTCCTTTTTTTAGTAATTCCTCATGGGTATTTTTCTCCTCCGAGACCCACTGCTACAAGCCCAGAACTTGCTCTGGGCTTACTACGAACTGTAAGCATTCAAAGCACAGACAATATAGAAACATCACAGGCATCACGACTGAGCCTTTCTACTCAGCATTTGAGAAAAAAAAAGGGTATTAAACGCAAGCAGAACGAAAACTGAAAAAAAAATAATCTCATTTATGGATAGAGGAAACTCGTCGTGCAACACCAGGGGTTAAACTGCAATAAAATGCAAGCCACCATTAGCCAAAAGTTCCTGGCAGTAATGCTGCCATGTCTCCAGAGCCGCAAACCGACACCAGGGCACTTGGTTTAAAAGCATACCTTTACCTCTAGCACGTGTTTCGCACCACTAAAACGTGTTCTCACAAAAGCATCCTGCTTCCAACTGCGGAAAGAGGTTCCCTTGATCCAAGCACAAGCTATAGCTCGGGCTCTGCTGACAACACGATTCTGTACGCGCACCAGAAAAACCAACGGCAAACCCACGTGTTTAAGGTTTGCCTTGATGTTTTCAGCTGAGACTCGCAATCTGCATCCAAACAGTGGCACTGCCCAGGAAATACCTTGGTGACAACTTTGGTGCCACCTTATTTAAACCTTAATTTAAAATGCTAACTTCATAATGAGTGGAACAAAACTGTGTAAAAACATTTCCCACTCTAATCCTGGTTTGATCCCCCCAGTATGGCCTTCTTTTGTAATTACATCCCTTTGTGATCTCACTCTAATGCCTTGTATTGTGACCCATAAAATAATCAGCCCCCTTTGTCTCTCCCTAATCCTTTTAGACTTCCTTCTTGTCTCTACACTCTTATAAATGCTGCCATTATTTGGGCTCAGCAGCTCTTCCCACCACCCCAGAGCCTGGAAAGGGGGCTGCAGGTTAAACCCTGAATATATTCTGTGCAGAGGAGCTGAAATGATGGGAAGATCTTTGCTGCTTTAAAAACCCCACAATTCCCAACCTCCTCCCCTAGCCACACGCTTGGCAGGGAAAACAACCTGCAAGCATGCATATGCACCAGATTTCTCCTCTTTTTATATTTTGCAGATGACCTTGAGACCCTTTGCCTGGAGGTCGCAGCGGCCAGCCTGTTTGCGGCTAGAGCATGCTTGGCCCCAGGCTGGGCGAGAGGAGCTGCTGCTGCTGTCTGCAGGGATCAACGCAGAGAAGAGACCTAACATCTGCCTGGCCAGGGCTATCAATCCTGCCCTCCTGCTGGCAGGATAAGTGCTGTGGATGGCCAGACACAGTGGGATGGAGGAGCAGGATTTGGGGCAGGATGCAGTAGGGAAGGGGGTAAGGGAGCAGGGAAGGGCACAGGGATGTGTGCTGCTACACTTGGCTACAAAACAGTCCCCCCGCCACAAGACACAGCGAGGAAAGCATCTTTACAAGCTCAGATCTCTCCAGAGCTATTCTCAGGTCCCACAGTACTTGAAATAGCCATTTCACCAAACTTCAGGAAACCTCTTTGGCTCTAAGTTGCACAATTGACTTACTTTCCCTCTTTCCTTTTTTTTTTTTTTTTTTAATAGTACCAGATCAAACAGGGAAAATTGCTACTCTCAGGCTGGATGCGTGCAGAGCCTGATCCGATACCCAGTTTGATGGTGATTTCCAATTAGTGGTAACTGCTTGTTATTGAGTGATATAATCAATGGGTCTTACTCCACTGGCTGGGCTGTGATTTATGATGATGTGGAGCCAGCTCCATTAAATTACAGCATCGGCAAAAAGGGCTGGAAATGCCATGAGACAGCACGATCAAAGTCAAGTAAGGCCAAGTTAAGCAAAGGGCTGCGATGAGAAGAAAGGCGGCTGTGTTTTGGGGAGCTCACCTTCCAAAGGAGTGGGCTCTAGCCATTGCTGTTGCTCACAGGGGCTCTTCATCCACAGCCAGCAAAGGCGTGCAGTAGCTTCTGGCACACACAAGGGAAACACAGCTCCTCAAAGAGACCCACAAAGACACAGCCAAGCAGTGCCTCCAGAGAACGTTCTGCCGACAAAACTGATTTTAATTAAGACAGCTTGGGAGTCATGCGAAATTATGAAACTGTCATTAGGAGAAAGGAAAGATCTGTATTCAATAACCTGATCAGATTATAAAAACATGTTGCATTCCACAACCTTTTAAACTAACACACCAGGGTTTGAACAGACACAGAAACAGCAACCGAAAAAATTCCAACCGGCGCGTTGGGCAGAGGGTGGAAATGCTGAGGGCCTCCGCTCAACTCAGTCACGCGTAGGCTTCTGGCACACTTGTACTTGTTCAAAAGAAGGTTACACCACCAAAATATTATCAATGTGTTTAGCACCTGACCTGCCAATCCACAAACCGGCCAAGGTCCACTTCCCTCCGCTGAGTATCTTCGGTTAACAATGACGACATACAGAAGTTTCCCTGAATTTTAGTTCAATAAATTTAATAAGTCAATTTTTAGGAGGAAGGTTTTAAGAAGTGCCCGCTCCGTGGGGAAACTGCGTGGACCCTGAGCCCATTGGGGCCGCATGCTCAGCAGCTCAGAGCAGCATATTCTTCCAGTTAAATTTTACTCAATGCCAAGTGTTGAAGTAAATTTGAAACATAAAAATATGATATCCAGCCCACATTTCCTGAATGCAAATATGTACATTCCTCCGAGCCAAGAAGATTATATTCCAAGCAATAGTACAAAGCCAGGGTCTGTAACGGTGATATGAGACTAACAGCCTGCCTTTGAAGACAGCGAAAAGTGCAGCAGAGCTCTCGAGGGGCTCCGGTCTGTCAGATCCCTTTTATTCCTCAGTAGCACGGCCTTGATCAACTTTCAAGATTTTTGTTTCTGAAAGGTTTTTATTTCTCCTTTGCTTTTGTGTTCAGATGTCAGGCTCAGAGGGAAGAAGAGATCAGCACTGGGATGAGGTTTTACCCACCGGCAGTATTTACTCTGCTCCGCAAAGGTCTGCTTTGCGCTTGTTTGGTTTTTTTTTCCTTCCAGGCAGCCAGCACCCACTTCTTGGATGCAATGGCCCCGTCATCTCTAAAATAGGGATAATTACCCTCCTCCTTTGTTTGACTTGCTTATCGGGGCAAAGAAAATCACTATTACTTGTGTGTAACCCACCTGAGATATGGGGGCTCGAAGGTACAACTGTGATTCATCCTTAGGAGATTTCATCTGCATTTAAGCTGAGTTCCAAGTGCAAGCGCGTGCTCCTGTGGCTCAGGCATAGCGGGGGAGCTCGCCCTGAGCAGCAGGTTACATTTGCCCACAACATCTCATTTTATTCCCATTATCTGTAGGCACCTGTAGCATCGAGGCCAGGTGCCCCCTGTTTTGGGCTGGCTTCACCCAGACCCCTTCTCGGGCCTGGCAAGAAACCAAGCCTGAATCCAGAATAGAGTCCAGAGCATTTTCAACACGATCCCTTTTTCATTTTGATTCACATGAAACTACGGCTACAAAAGGAAACTATTCAGGGACACACAGCACATCACATACATATTGATGCAGGGGCCGAGATAACAGTGTTTATTGACAATCCACTATCCCAAAGGTAATTCCTCCAGCTCTCACGTCTGCTGTTTACAGGTCCGAGAAGTTTGACATTGTGCTCGTGCATCAGCCAGCTCCCAGCTCATAAATGCCAGAGCTGTTCACCAAAAGCGCTCCAAGGTTTAGCACCACAAGACTGACAAGTTTGAGATCCAGCTGCTAATCTGGCACAGACCCAAAGCCCTTGGCTCCTGGACAATGTCACTTCTTACACTACTGAAAAGCTAGGTTTGCAGATGGCCACTTCATGCACTCGGGAATTGTTATACACAAGGGCTGGAGTGTTCCCTTGGTGGGCTGCCAGCCGGCCCCGGCGCTGCGGGGAGCGGGCGGCAGCACTCTGAAAGGCCCCCCAGTTTGGGGAGCACAGCCAGGGGTCCTCAGCCCCAGACTTTGCCGTCGACTTTTCCTGCCTTGCACCAAAAAGATCACGGTGCCATTTGCAAACGCAACAGAAGCAGTACTAAGTGGCTTGCACAGAAAGAAGAGGGTAGCCACCTCCCAGACGAGCTGGAGAACCCTTCAGTAGAACTTGTTTAACAAACCAGCGTTCGGCCAGGTCTCGGGGCCGTATCTGACCCCTGTCCTCACACCCATATATAAATTACACCCAGCAGCGACTTCTGGTTGAATGCAAAAAGGATTAGAGGCTGCACCCCCAGAGCCCACAGACAGCCTGTGGGCAAAGCTGGCCACCAACACAACAGGGACAGAAACCACCACAACACCTTGGCTCTGCCATCAGTCCTGGGACAAACACAAACCAGCAACCAGAGCCGGCAAGGGGGAAGCCAGCAGCCTGCGTGGCAGGAGACCCAACAGGACGAACCCCTCTGGCCATGGCGATGCAACAGGCTAAGCCGGGTCCGCAGGGCTGGAGTCACAGCCTGCCCTGTAATTCTTCCTCCTCCACCTTTAAATTTCATTCCCTTGCTGACATTTTCATCTCTCTCCTCCTCTGGGCTCCCCCATCAGACAATCTGTCTGGTGTTGTTAGCCTTGCCCCCAAAGGCACTGCCACGCTGGGTAGTAAATAAGACCTTGCTGCCTTCACACCGCCTGCCTTAAATAACAAAATGAAAGAAACCATGACCTTCAGAAGGTCTTTGCCTATGGTTTGGAAAGTGCTGCCTGCCAAGCAGAACCCAGCTGTGCTGCACAGCAAAGGGGCTTCCAAACCCACCACAGGAGACACACAAGCCACAGACTACCTCACTGCATGAGTTTAATGTAACTTACCCTTCCGAGACAGGGAATTTACTGCTGGAAAGTGACTTTTTAGTTTTCTCCCCGAGAAGGCTGATTAGCTCTTCTTTCACACCTGGACAGCTACACAGATTAGACGCCAGCCAGATCCCCACACCAGCTCCAGCTTCTTTTTTCTCTTCCCCCTCTTTCCTCCCTCCCTGAACACCCAGCACCCACCACACTGCCCTCCTGCTTCCCAGCAAAGCCAGTGCCCCTTGAGGGACTGCCCCACGAGGTGTGGGTGGGACGACGCCCGTACTTACTCGCTGCCTGAATCTTCGCCTTCCGGCTCACCACCAGCCCATAGTGGTTTTGTGCCATGCAGTCGTACTCGCCTTCATCCGAGGACCCATCTCCTCGGACCCTCTGGAAGCGGGAAACATAGAGCGACCCGTTGGCCAACATAAAGGCATTCTCGCTGTCCACGATCATCACACCATTCTTCCGCCACGTGATGGTGATGGGCTGGATGCCCTCCACCTGGCAGTAGAGGATCAAGGGTTGCTCCTGCACGACTATGTCATCGCTAGGCTCCACGACAAATGCCAGCTCGGAGGAATGGCCAAAATCTAAAATGAAGAGAGGACAGAGTCAGCGGTGTGTCCATAAGAAGCAGCAAGAGCCAACTGCTAAGGCAGCTAACAGGGTGATGAAAACATTTGGGATAGAGTGGGCTACAACAGGACAACAGGGTGCAAGCATTTCAGAGAAACACAAAACCCTTGGGCACACTTCGCCTCGCAAGGCTTTGCTATCCAAGTCTTGGGATGCAGGTTCCACAGGCAAAAGCAGAGGCAAAGACCTTCAAGGATGCCTTTGGAGACTCCAGTGAAGGGGACAGGCAGGCAGACCCCTCCGGTGGCTTACGCACCCCAGCTCCCCTTCACACCCCCCTGCAGCTTGCCCCTTCACCTCCCTTTGCAGGGGTGCAGCAACAGGCAATGAAAACTTGCACAGGGACAGGGCATCAGCAGAAGTTTACACCAGTTCAAGAAATCTGCTCCTCTCCCCCATGTACAGAGAGGGGGCTGCGCCATGCCCCAGACCCCTTTGCAGCACAGTCGGTGGGGGTGACGAGGGGGATCGGCAGCTCCCAATTCAGACCATATTGCCACCGGCATCTTGGTGACACTCCTCCCGCTTGGCAGAGCAGGAGGCTGTTTGCCTCCCGCACGTAACACCGTGCCCTTCTGTCGCTTTGGTCTCTCTCACGCTGTAACAGGCAAAGGATGGTGCTATTCAGTCCTTAATGAAGAGCAAGTTAAGCACCGAAATACAAATGCACAATGTTCTGGCTCAGCGACACAAAAGGTTTCTTGCAAAGCAATTACGCTAAACGATGTCCACGAGAGATAAGTTACTGCAGAATTTGTACCAACAATAGGCAAACCCTCGCTTCCCATCATACAGATACATCCTCATTTACTTCTTTTGCCAACAGAACATTTAAACACTGTCTTTGGCATGTTATGCTTCACTTGGTCAAGCACAGCTTTTTAGGGTATAATTTGCCATACAGACATGACTAGACACTACAGAAGATGTCAGAAATAGAGCTATTGTTTAAAGATTAGCCCAAAATACACGCTGACATGAAAGACAAAAAGTGACAAAGAAACGGGAGTCATACAAATATTTGAAGAGTGTAAATGCAGGGATGGAGGCAATTATTTTATTTTTTTTTAAAAGAAGAGCAATTGATAAGAAATTCCAAGAGTAAAAGACAATTACTATTTCATCCAAATACAGGGAAAGCCTTTCTAACAGTTCTCTTGTGCAACAGCCCCTTGACAGGTGGAGGTTTCCAGCTGCTCTAACCTGCGACACAGCTTCTCCCCTCTTTCCTGGACTCAGGGTGACTGACTCCACCACTGCTTGCAGAATTGGGACACACACGGGCAATTTCCCTTGGCAAGTACCAGCCACAGCACAGCCTTTGTAATGCCTGTCCCTAATACAGACCCCAGCAAGGACAGGATCCCACCACACCAGGCTCAAAAAGAGAGTGCAGGGCAGACCGTTAATTCATGGTAAAAATAAGAGAGATGAGAAGAGGCAGTTATTCTAAAGAAAGAGAAGAAAAAAAAAAAAAAAAAAAGTGACTTTTCTGCTCTGCAAACCCAGTGAGATTTTTTTTTCTTTCTTTCTGTAAATCCCCATTGCTTTCTACGGCAACTTAAATTGGATTATGGGGGATAAACATTGAGTGCAACCTGAGCCGAGGCAGATGGACGAAGCAGACAAAGAAGGCAGGGGTAGTGCACGGCAGGTCAAAGGTACTGCTGTCAAGGTATGAGTGTGTGCAGGGAATGGACAAACTCTACTTAGTGACAGACACCTAAAACACACACTTTATTAACCCATTAAGTTTTAAAATGTCAGGCTAGCTCCAGCCATCTCAGTGATCTATCGCTCACTGTGACTTCTTTTTATGAGATAGCCCTGGGGTCCTCTCAGCAAGTTAGGCTACAGCCAGCACAAACCCATCAATTACTTTTTTTTTGTGAAAATTAAGGAATTAGATGAATGCTCCACATTTTTCTGCAAAGTGGCCAGAGTCTCAACAGCACCTACCACGCTGGGGCCCCATCCCCTGCGTGGGCACTTCTGGGCGTTAGGTAGGATAAGGACCCTCGTGTCCTGACACTAAACCAAGGGGGGCTTCTGATTCCAAAAAGACTGAAGATGATTTCAGGATTTAGCCTAACAGGCAATCAAAAAAACCCCTAATGAAATAAATGCCCCATCTTCTCCCAGCTCCCCTGTACTCTTAGATAAAACAGCTTATTATTATATGTACAATAAAAGGAAGAATCAACATAATTACATGCCCTTCCCACAATAGCTGTCATTATACTAACCATCATTAAGGCCTGTGATTGGAGATAATCATGTTTACCTCCATAAACACTCGGTCGGCATCCTAACTCCAGGCTGCGTGAGCAGAAGAAGCGATGACACTCATAATTAGGACTGGTGCCCTCAGACACATGCTGGGATGAGGAAGGACACTGGCTGGTCCTGGTGTCTCCTCGGGCTGTAGTTGAGAGCGGGACTGTGCCTCAAGGTGTGGCACTGTGCAATGGACAGTGTGCAAATGGTTTGCAACCTGCAGACACCTCAGTGTGTCCAGAAGTGCCCAAATTCCTCCTCAATGGATGCTTTTCTCATGGGGTGCTTTTCTGACCTTGAAGAAATCCCACTGTCTCTTTCCTGGGGCTTCAAGGCCAGGTGACCAACCAACCAGCTCCACAGGGAGAAGCCAAGCTCTACCCTTCCATGCAAACTCGGCCAACAGCCTCTCTTCACCCAAAATACTTAGAAGCTGAAAGAGAAAGAGGGGCATATGCTGCTCTCCAAAAGTCCCTACGCCTCTCCCTGGCACCATGGGCACATTAGACACCCTAAAACTGCCTGTCTCCATTGTTAAGGAGATAGATCCTAAATTGCCTTTAAAAAATCTAGCTTTGGTCCTCAGGGCCTCAGTATCCCACTCTGCAAAAACCACAGGCTCTGTCTTTCCAGGGGTAAATGTCTGAGTCTCATCTCAACAGGGAAGTCATTGGTGGCACAGTCAGCAAGAACCACGCTGGCAAACCACGTGCTTCTGCACCACCACTGCACTGCGGCCCAGCAGGTCCCCGGCACGCAGAAAGCTCTGAGGAAGCAGCCACGGGCTCTTCTCCAGCCAAATCCATCATGGCAGATTTCTTCAAGGTCAGAAAAGCATCCCATGAGAAAAGCATCCATTGAGGAGGAATTTAGGCACTTCTGGACACACTGAGGTGTCTCCTGAAGCCAGATCCATTCCCTATGGCCCTCAGCCTCGTGGCCTAATCTGGAGGCACAGAGAGGGCTTGGTGAGAAGGATACCTCTCTCAACACCATGCTTCTACAGGCCATCATGTTCCTGGAGGTTTTCTCAAAAAAGAATGAGGCCCTGGGATGCTGCACACCATCAGGAAAAGACAGGAGAAACTGGTCCACAAACAGCCCAACCTAAGATCCACATAGAGGGAACTGGGTGCAAGGCACGGTAGAAACTAGGTGCCTTACACCTTCTTTGTCCCTTTCTAAATACTCCCCTTCATCTGTCTGGCTGTAACCATGGGATTATTTGCATTAAGAGGGTTTTCCAAGGATCCTGCTTCAAACGGGGACGTTGGGATTTGGCCTTCCAAGATTGTCACTGTGGGGCTCCAGGTCTCGAAGGCAGACTCTGAATGCAGAGCCCTGCCTCCCTTGGATGCTCAAGATGAGAGCCAAAGGGACAGGGACACTCACAGAGGAATCTCCATGGCAGGACAAGAAGGCTCCAAGAGTTTGCTCTAGAGGTCAGCTCAGAGGGGAGAGCACACAAAGCAAGGAGGTAACGGGGGAAGAGAGGGACCCAGCTCCTTTAGCACAAATGACTGATTGTAGCGAGCTGCGAGGCACAGAAACGCTGCTGCAAAGTTGGAAGTAAACAACACTCTCAAGGCACATGGAAACAGTAAAAGTGCAATTAATTGAGAAAGACAGAGAGGAAATCACCAGGGCCCTGCACAGTCACTTGGGAGTCTGAAAGCTCCATCCCTCTCCAACGGCTGGCTGCGTATCCAAACCCAGCCCACCCCACACAACGTCCTGGGTACGTCCCGCAACGGACTGCGAGGCAGCGTGGCTCACAGCCACCCTCTGCTCATGGCAGAAACCGTAAAACTCTGCTCGCAGCAGCTTGAGTTTGTAGTTCGAGGCAGGGGTGTTACGGAGGCTTGTCTCAACGCCAGCACGCTGCGCCGGGGAACGCGCGAGGGAAAACTGCTTTGCTTTCTGCAAAAGGATGGATGGAGGAAGCGTTATTAGCTCCGACATAAAGGCCACAAGAAAATTATTGGAATTCTCATTCTACAAGTCGTCTTTTGAGAAACATTTACCGTCTCCCTGAGCAATACAATATGTGACTATATGTGCAAATATTTAACAAAAACTACTTCCCCTATTGATCAAGCAGACAGGCATACTCAGAGAAACCAATTAGCACTTGCGCTTTTGAACCAAGAGATTTACTTAGTGTTGAGAGAAAGAACTTCGAATTAATGGGAAGCTTAAAAGACACTTTGAAGTACATTTAAAAAAAAATAAGTTTAATTATTTTTTACTTGACACTGTGATTCATGTTCAAAGCTTCAAAAGAACTTGCTCATACCCTAGGATTGTCCTTTTCCATTTGGGAAACACGATTTTGGCTTTCCCTCCTGTGCTTCCGAAAAATACAGCAGCTAATCTCACCGCTTTAATTAGTGGTGACATCCATCGCAAAGGACCTCTGTCACATCACGGCTCATCCTCCTGGACCCTGTCCAGACCCACAGCCAGCAGGGCCATCCCTGCCCCAGGAGCACATGGTCCCACCAGATGAAGCCTGTATTATTACTCCCGTTCTAGACAGGGAACATTAATCACAGAGAGATGAAATGACCTGCCAAGGGCCCAGTCTGAGCTCGTGACAAGGCGAGATATTGCAGGAGCAATCAGATCCACCCTGCTCTTCCTGGCACAGCACCATCAGGAGCACCGGTGGGGAGATCGAGGCAGCCCCAGCTCCTCTCTCATCACACCAACAGCACGACATCCACCTGCAAACTGCCTCTCATGAGCACAAATCTGCCCTCTCCTGATTTACCGTGTTTGTTCCCAGCATAACATGGCATAAATCAGCAGCAACCCATCGGTGAGCCTTCCCAGCACCAAGATTAGCCACTCCTGATGCTGCTTCAATAAAGCCAAAAGAAGATGCCCCTGGAGTCCCACGAGCCCAGGGCCAGAGGTTTATATAGTGGGATACAGGTGAGTATTAGGACCAACAACCTGGGGGCAGGTTGGGACAGCCCTACAAAAAAATGGTTCCCGTTTTTTTCCACTGGTGTGGCTTTTTTTTAAATCCTTCTGCAAATGGGAGGATACAGAAGGAAGAGATACCTGGACCTGAAATACGTTCTCCAGAAGATTATAACGGGTTTCAGGCTGATGAAATTGGCAGCCTAAAAATCCAGCTGGTGCCCCCTTAAATCTCCCTGAGGCTGACCCAGACCCTAAGGAGCAAAGCACTACACTGCAGTAAAGTGCAAATTGGCTCTTTAGGGCATCCAAAAAAATTTACATTTAAAGAAGAGAATAGGCTGTAGCAGGCCCAACATCTTGCTGGCAGTAAAGTTTACTAGCTCAGAATTTTTTATTCCCTTTCCTTTCGGACAGGAGGTTATATAAAGTGATTTTTCCATCAGGGCGCATAAACCACATCCACTCATTAAGCGACTGCAGGAGGTCTCTGTCGAGGATAACACAACCTCTCAGCCACCCGATGCGGAGCCCAGAGACATGCCCAGTACCGCTGCCCTCGGCAGGGACACCGGTTTTAGCCAAAGGCAGCAAACACAGCCCAAAGAGCCAGAGAAGTGGCCCCAAATAATTTTCAGATGTTCGAGACCAGACTGGGTAAATCCCAGGAGGCTGCTTGTTAAACACAGTGTGGAAGCTGGAAGCATTCACAGCACAAAGACCCTTTCCAGGATGAGCTCCGAGTCCTCGTGGGCTCCCCCATCTCTGGAGAAAGCAGAGTGAAACCTGTTGGTATAGCTGGAAAGGGAAAAGACCTTTTCTGAGTTAATTGCCCACAGTAGCTCCATCCACAGCGAGGCATTCAGAGAGCACGGCAGCAAGTCGAGCATAGGATGTGTTGTTATTTGCATTCCCCACGTGTTTTGCAGCCCTGCCCGGATCGCAGTCCTACTGCAGAGGGCATCAGCGATACAAATACGGAGCAGAGAACAACCGCGCACGAGAGGACGGCAACGGCAGCGGCCAAGATGGGAAACCCTGTGCCCAGAGCCAGGGTCCCTCCAGGCTTCAGCCCCCAAGGCTGCTCTAACGCTGAACGGGGGAACAGCCAAGGCTCCCGGCTTCAGCCCCCGACCCTGCAAGAAAACAGCAGGGAGGTGGCTGTCCCCGTGGCCGGTCCCTTGCACAGACCCAGCAGGGAACGGACGGACCACGCGGTGGGTGACAGTGCCTGTGGATCAGAGCTGGGAGGGAGGTTGGGAGAAGCGCGACGGCACGAGGATGCCGAGAGAGCCGCAGTCACCCCAGCATCACAGTGCCAAAACCCACCAGCCCGCGCAGCCCCATCGCCCAGCCCTTGAAATTCAGCTGGAGCACTGACAGGCAGGACTGGATGGCGTGCAAGGAAAGGCAGGGCAAGGTCCTTCTGGAGGAAGAGGAGTTCCTGTGCACGTGCAAACCTTCGAAACTCTTAATTGCATCCAGGGGATTAAAAGCAAACACCGCACTCTCTCCTCCCTGCCATCCCCTCTGCCTTATCACCTCCCACCCTGAAATTCAGGATGGAGGAAAGCATCGCCTCGCTCCTCTCAAGGAGCTGAGAACTGCACCAATCCCTGCTCACTCCAAAACCAGAGCTGTTTCAACAAAACACTAGCACTTCTCTCCCTTTTCACGTACTCTCAGGTTTCAGCAGCAAAGATCCTTTCCCGAAAGCATCTTCACAACTCGGCGGAATCACCCGCCCCAACCCGCATCCTCCTGACTTGCCGTTCGTTTCACCAACACAATCACACGCGCAAGAACAACAACAACAACGAAAAGGCAGCAAATCCTTGACTCTGCTCTGAAACTCTGGTTTTAAATTACCAACGCAGGAGCGGGTCTGCGTTGTTAAGTGACTGGGCTCCTCTCGAGTGGAGGGTGCGATACAACAGTGACATTTGAGACAATAGCAAGGCCAGATCAGTATGCTGTGCGCTTTTCTCAGTACGCTCGCCTATTTGCCTCTCTCTTCTCTTAAAGTGCAATTATTGACATGTTCGCCTCCTTAACCATCAGTTTTATATGCTCGCCAATGACTCCTGAACATGTGTAAACAATTATTTTTATTTTCTTGCAAAACCAAAATGTTGCATATTCTTTTGGATGAACGGACTCGGGTAGATTTTCATGAGCCTGCTACATAATTTATTAGTTTCTAAACTCTGTAAAACTAAAAGCTCCAGTAAAGTTCAAATAAGTTTGTGATTTCAAAGTAATTTTGAACGGACTATTCCTGTTCCTGCCCAACATGATTTGATTGATTTAAATGGGAATTCTTAATCTGCAGAGCGGGGGCTCCTGCATTGTTTTGTTAGACCAAATAAAAGGACAATATCCGGGGTCAGAAGCCCAGGAGTGCAAAGCATGAAATATTAGAGGGGGGAAGCGGGCATGGAAAAAAGCATCTTCTGTCCCAGATCTGTCGCAGGAAAATGAAGCACATGGTCTGCTCGAACTCGTGCTGGATCCGCTTGCTGCTTCGGGAGGGAAAGCCGGGCGCTGGCAGCAACTTCACGTGAGCACGTGAGCTCCACTGCCCGCTGCTCCCTGCACCACAGCCCTGCGCCGGGGCCCATCCTGCTCCCACCGGAGCCAGTGCTGGATCCTAACGCGGCGGTGAGGCGAGCGAGCCGGGTCCGGCCATCCCAGCGTGGTGGAGAACGGTGTTTCGAGGGCAAGCAGCACCTCAAGAGTTTTTGAAGCAAGGGGCTGGCATGGCACAGGGTCGCTGCTTGGCACTTCGCACGCTGTGACATGGGACTCTCCAGAAACAAGGAAACTGGAGAAAGAAAAGTTCGGGCAGACAGAAAAGAGGGAAAGAGGATTTCTCACTTGCACACACCAAAGGAGAGCAGGTTTGCAGCTCTCCGCCGGGCAGTACTGCTCCTGAGCTGCTCCACGCTGGCCCATGCCAGGCTGATCACACCAGGGTACATGGGCCAAAACTGGGATTGAGCAGGAAGGAAAGGAGAGGGGAACTGGGCTGTAATCTTGGATCTGGGACCCTCTGCCAGCTCCTAAGGAGTTTTGCCTGTGTAAGGTCCAGAGCCTGACAGGTAAAAAGAAGAGGAGCAATTAGACTATTCCAGGATTTCTGACTCCCTGTGCGAGGTGTGGCAGGGCAGATCAGGAGGGGACCAGCCTGCCATATTCCCCTCTCTGTCGGATGGCTTTTAAATACTTCCAACAAGAAGTTCAGTTTTGGCACCGTGGTGGCCCCAGCAGATGTTTATGTGCCACTGCCACGGGTGGCCGCACGCTCGCACCCCTGCGTGAGCTTCACAGCCAGCACCGGTCCCGAAGGCGGTGAGACAACCAGCCCATTTCACAGGCTGCCTGCCACAGCCACCATGCGGGAAAACCATGTCCTGAGATTCTCCTGTTGAACCCACCGAGAGAGATGAAGCCCAAATGTGGGCTTGAATCTCATATAGCGTCTCTGAGGGTTACTGGGGAAATGATACCTGATACTTTCTATGTATATTAAGAAAAAAGACAGGGTATGACACCAATTCAGGAGAAAGCAATCTTTTTTTTTTTTGCTTCTGAAAAAAAAAAAAACAAAGCCACACAGAGTAGGAATTAGTGAAAGCTTATAGCTTCAATAATTTAGAAGTTAAGCCTACTTAAATATAAATGATGATGTTTAATTCCAGGGCTGTTACTGAGCAGGGAGCCTCTCGTATCCTATGCCTGCCTTTGAATGCCGGGCTCAGCAATAAGAGACAAAAGCTGTCCACCACCCAGAACAAAGAGCTCCAGGAAATTAAAAAAAAAAAAAAAAAAAAAAAAAAAAAGAAAGAAAATACTGTCTCGCTGCTGAGCCCACTCCAGCACACTGACCAGCAGCTCCCAATGCCTCATTCCCAGTCGCCGGGTCAGCATTTTGGGGAGTTTGAAAACGATAGGGGTGGGAGCGGAGCATCCCGTCCCGCGCCGCACGGCACTGCTCCGATGCAGCATCCGTCCCTGCGGCGAGGCTTTCTGCTCCGGCGCTGATTGACACCGACGAAGGAGGGTTTATTAAATTCAGCAGAGCGCAGAAACACGTTACCTCACTGTTAACCGCGTCCAGAGCGTATAAACCCACCGAGGGGGTGAAAAAAAAACAACTCAGAACAGGAAAACTTCTGAAGTGCAGCCAAGCAGCCTTTAGCGGGGCCAGCAAAACACACCCCGAAGTCAGGAGCCACTGACCTGCCGAGTCGCAGCATGAACGAACACACAGGGCAATTCGGACAGCAGCGGGCGATAAACTAGACACAAACACAACTTCCTAAAGTTTTGCTTTCAAAAATCCCCTTCTTTTCCTTTCCTCCCCCCAAAAATAAGTACTTTTTCCACCACCCTCATTGCACTGCTGTGTACCCATGAATCCCAACAGAGTAACGAGATCTGCTTCGTTACATCCACTTCACAGATAACTTATGTTCTCCGTGAGTTACACCGGCTTCTCCTCCTCGCCGTGGCTGCTACAAACCACGTGGAGAGATTTATTATGGGAATAGCCCATTGCCTGGTTTCCTACACACCCCAGCAGCGAATCTCTGATTAATCTAACAAAAACACACACATTTCTCCCTCTGACCACGTTGGGCTGCTTGCATGTTTTTTAAACAATTCCTACTTTTCTTTATTTTTAAGGCTAAGTGAAGAAGGGGCAGGAGGCACATGGGTGTTTAGCTGCAGAACAGCACTGCTTCCTTCTCACGTTAGACCCATGCTTAAGCAGCATGACCAGTAGAAGGAAAATATTGCAATTTATCAGCAGGGCATGTGCACAGTAGGTCCAAGGGAAAAATCCCTTTGATGTTTTTGTAGTTCGGCCCTGGTCCGGTGGGTGGTGTTACCAGTGGTGGCTGCGTGAACCGAGCCAGGCATTACTGGAGAGCACACAACACTTGTCGGTTTAAAGTAGCTCGTCGTCATTCCCTACAACTTGCAGCGCAACATCTCTTCTCTGCAGCTACCGCCTTCGCTGACAAACACGACTCGTTTGCTCAGGCACTGTGTCCCGCTCACATCCCCAGTGACGATTTCGGGTCTGGTCCTTAAGAGTGGACGCCCAACCACACCATTGCCACGGCAGCCACCCCAACACCGACCACGGGGGCGAGGGTCCCACAAACGCCACGGTTCCCTCCCCGGCGCCCTTCGCCCAAGTGGGGTTTCCAGATGAAAACACAGCTTTGGGGGAAACACTTTGGGCTACCCGCAGGCTAAGGTGTCCAAGGGGCTGATGTCGAAGCCTACAGCCGAAAGCCACAACCCCAATGTGTCTTCCCGGAGCGACGAGCCCCCCGCTCCCGCAGAGGGATGCTACCACGGCGGGTGACACCAACAGCCGTGGCCACCCACCTCCACCCCGCACGGGCGGACACACGCGTGTCCGAGCCACGCTCGGTCCCTCCAGCCTCCCCGCAGCCGTTCGGCCCCGTTCAGCCTCCACGGCGGCCCGATGCTACGGGGACGGGCTGAGCGCGGGGTTGCGAGTGACCGGGGAAGGCGTGAGGGGGTCGGGACCGACCGGGGACGAACGCGGGGGACCGGGACACGCCGCGGGACTGGGGAGAGACGCGGGGAGAGCGGGGATGAGCACGGCCCCGGCCACCACGGAGGTGATGAGGGGACGCGAAGTGCGGGAGGGACCGCGGACAGGACTCATCGACCGACCGAGGGGTGAGGGCGGCGGGGAGCAGCGCCGGCGCCGGGCGCGGCGGCGGCAGGTCCGTGTCCCCCCGGCTCGTTTCCCAAGCCCAGCCCGGCTCTTACCTCCCCGGCAGCCGAGCAGCAACAGCCCCAGCAGGCAGGCGGGCAGCGCGGAGCCCGGCGGAGCCATGGCATCCCGGGCGGGCGGGCTCGCCTCCCTGCGCCCCACGGGGAGGGAGCAGCCCGCGCAGGAGGGAGGGAAGGAGGGAGGCGAGGCGAGAACCAGCCCCTAGTTGGGGGTGGGGGAAGAGGGCGGGGGGGGGGGGGGGGGGTGGAGGAGGCGGGAAGGGGAAAAAAAAAAAAAAAAAAAAAGGCAAAAAGCGGATTTCAGCGCTGCTCCCCTCCGTGCGAGCACGCCGCCGCGCCGGGCGGGCGGGGGGGCGGCGCTGAGGGAGCGGGGCCGCCAGCGGGCGGGGGCGGGCGGGCAGCGCCTTGCGCCATCTTGCGCATCCGCCCGGGCGCCGGCAGCGCGGCGGCGGGTCCGGCCGGGCTGAGGGGCCGGGGGGCGGTGTCCGTGCGGGGCTTCTCAGCGCCCGCCGCGCCAGGGATCCGCGGGGAACGTGCGAGCGCCCTCACGGGTCTCCCCTCACGGGTCTCCCCTCACCAGAACCCCCTCACGGGTCTCCCCTCACCAGAACCCCCTCACAGGTCTCCCCTCACGGATCTCCCCTCACGGGTCTCCCCTCACCAGAACCCCCTCACGGGTCTCCCCTCACGGACCTCCCCTCACGGGTCTCCCCTCACGGACCTCCCCTCACGGGCCTCCCCTCAGCAGAACCCCCTCACAGGTCTCCCCTCACGGATCTCCCCTCACGGGTCTCCCCTCACCAGAACCCCCTCACGGGTCTCCCCTCACGGACCTCCCCTCACGGGCCTCCCCTCAGCAGAACCCCCTCACAGGTCTCCCCTCACGGACCTCCCCTCACGGGTCTCCCCTCAGCAGAACCCCCTCACGGGTCTCCCCTCACCGGAGCCCTCTCATCAGAGCTCCCTCACTGCTCTTCCCCTCATGGGTTCCACTTCACGGGGCTCCATTCACAGGGCTCCTGTCACCGGGGCAGCCTCACAGGGCTCCCCTCACCAGAGACCCCTCACAAGTCCCCTCACACGTCTCCCCTCACTGGTGCCCTGTCATGGCCTCCCTCTAGCCTGGCCTGGTGGGGCGATGCAGATGCCCAGAGCAGGAAAAACCTCTAGGAGACTGCTCGGTCCTGCCGGGGCCAGCCATGCCCAGGGGATGGCAACCAGCGCCAGGCCTTCCTTCCCAAGCTTGTGGTAGTGATATGGGAAGAAGTTTCCTTGCTCCCTCCTGCCCATCACCGCTCAAAACGACCCGGTCTTGGCAATGGTGTCCAGGTCTGCCGCAGCAGGTGAAGGCAGGGTCCCATCCCTGCGCCCGTACGTCTTTGCCCCAGGCCGGAGAGCTGCCTCTTATCTGCCTCTAGAGATGGGACCCAAAAATCTGGCATTAAAATGAAGGAAAACATTGATGGGACATCACAACTTCCAACTGGTTCCATCAGGCGTTTCACTTTCGGGGTTTGTTTTGAAGAAAAAAGCCCCCACTGAGGTAGTTGGCAATGCCTGGAGGTGACTGATGTGCCCAGGAAGCAGGGCGGCGGGATCGCAGAGTGAGGGCCACGAGGGGGACAGGAAGAAAGAAGAGCTTGGCTTGTCCCACCTCCGTGCTCCTTATTTTCAACACTGTCATAAGGTGACTTGCCCGGGTCAGTCACACAGATGTTGGACCAACCAGCTCACCCTTGAAGAGACTCTGGTGAGGAAGGACCCAGTAAGGGATGGGGCTGCTCCTAAATACTGCCACAGCCCTGGAGATAATTTGTCCGTCCTCCTGAGATGAAATGAGGATAACGTGTCCCCATGCAGCTCTCAGCCCTAACACCCCTGCAATGTTTTGCTTCTTTTCAGCTGATCCTGCCTGGTCCCTTGGCCCATGTTTTCTGCAAAACGCAACCCGTATTATCACCGTCAGCAGCAAAAGTCATCTCTGCAACAACAGCTCAGTGTCTTCTGTGGTGTTTGCTTGGCAAAACAAGAACTAAAAATTATAAAAGTGGATCTTAACTAATTTATTTTTTCAGAACAAAACCAGAGCTTGATGGACCGGGTTACTAAACCCCGTAACTGTGCCCAGAAACCTGGTGAAAAACCCTTTGTAAAGATGAGCAGTGCGTGGCTCCCCTGGATGGTGCACCCTGAGCGTGTTGGGAGTGAGCTAACGAGGAAAGAAGACGTCACTACATCTGCTCCACATTAAACCTTCCCTCATTTAGCAGAGGGCTGAGCTGTACGAGGTTGCTTTCAGCCAGGGAAGAATTTGCTCTGGCTCCATCAGCCTCTTGGTAACATCTGAATTTCTGCGCTGTCCCTGACCTTTTGGCACCAGCCCTGCTCCTGTTCCCCAGCCGTCTCCCTGGCTCCCACCGTGGGGCCCCACCAGCATTTCTGTAATGCTCGCAGCCATCGTAGGCTCGTGGCAGCTCCCAGGAGGCCACCAGCACCGAGGATGGTTTGTGGGAATTAATAATTCCAAGGGAAATGAAGCGCCCTGTGCTTTACAGGGCTTGTTTCCCCTGGGAGCCACAGATTTTGGGCGCTTTTGCTCCCGTGCGCAGCGGCAGGACTCAGGAGCCGGGGGAGGTAGCTACCAAGGAGGTAGCTATCACCAAGTTCAGCTCTGCATCTTGCAAATGACACTGGTGACATCACTGGTGTCACATTCAAAATTCGCAAGTGCAGGTTGTCCTGCAGAACAAGAGGACTCACGTGAAAAGCCATGAGATTTTTAAAGAAAAAGGCAGGTTTGGGGCTCTCAAAGCCACCTGAGAGCAGGAATCTGGAGCACTCATGTTTTTCTGTGCTCCTCTAACCACAAGGGCTTAAAAAAGTTGCTTTGTGTTGAGGCAGGAATTCGCTTATCACACTGCGAGCAGAAATTAGAGCCTTTTGCAAAGCAGCGGGGTTACAGGAATGAGGGTGCCCAGCCTGAACCGGGGCTCCAAACCCCTTCCCTGCACAGCGGTGGTGGGGTCCGTCCCTCCATCCTCCCTCCCGCAGAGGGGCACAGGGTCTGTCTGTCCGTCTGTCCTCCCTCTCCACAAGGTTATCCTCCACGAGAGCCAGCCTCAGAGGGTGTCGCTCACCCCTTGCACAGCGAATTTCCATCAGCTCCAGTAGTGCTCCCGATTTACGCCAATTAACTGCAAACTGAGGTCCCCAAGACACCATTAGTAGTTTCAGCGGATAAAGTGGGAGATTAAGTTGTCTGAATTCACTCCATTTATTATTCTATGTGTAATTGTGGTTTCCCTGTCTGCTAACAGCCTGGGAGCTTTTCACTTATGTACATACACGCTGGGTTTTAGCGTCTGCTTTGTGGTCAGTGAGCAACAGGGAGGAGGGAGCCAAAATTGTGGCACCCACCTCGAGGCACTGAGCCGACAGCTGTCCCAGCAGTGGTGGGACAGCCCTGGGATGTGCTCCTGGAAGCTGCTTTCCCCAGCAGAAACCCTTTTCCATCGACTTTTGGCTGTATAAGGACACAATCGTCGTGGTGGCAGGGGCCAGCGCTTGTCACCACACTGAGGGGATGCCTCCTGGCACGTCGCCGCCTGGCTGAGGAGGAGCTGCATATTCTCTGTTAATTGAAAACAATCGTGACACCGAACCAGCAGTTTTGCCTTCGGTGGAAATGAGTGAAAAACAATGAAAACCACGCGGCTGAACCTGCCGCGCGAGTCCCAGAGGTCTGACCGTGCTGGTGTAATGGTCGCGCCAGAGCTTTGCTGGAGGGGAGGAGGTTGGAGACTCCCCCCCCTCCGAGGTGCAGTTGCCACCACGGAGCACCCGCAGAGCATCCCTGGCCCCCTCGCTGCATCACGCAGCCCGTCGCCTCACGCCGTGTCGTTTCCCGGAGGGTTGAGCTGGGCAACGTGCTGCACCGGGCGCTTGTGACTTCCTGAGCCCACACGAGACCCAGGCCCCCTGTAGGAGAATTGCCAGCTCCATCACAGCAGAGCGCTCCGGGGCGATAAAGGCTGGGAAGAGAAAGAAATGCAAACAAATGCCTCGCTCTTATCGTCCCTTCCCCCCGGTGTCCCGGCTCCCCTGTAACTCCTGTGTCTGCCCGTCTCTCTGTTCACCCATGCCTCGGCAGCCTCCCACCAGCGTCTCAGGCTGTGAACTGCGAGGTGGGAGTGGGATTTCGAGTCACCAGTCACCCCCCCAAGGTCCTTCCTTGCTCGTTTGTGGGCTTACCTGTCATCAGGAGAAAGACCCATCTGAGTTACACAGTCTGACACAGTTCCCTTTAACTGCTATCAGGCAACACTATGCTAAGCGCAGATTTATTACCTCTGTAATGCAGATAAAATGAGATTTTATGGCTCTGTAGTCCTGGCAGCACAAAGTAATAATGGAAACTATCTACTGAAGTAGGGGATGCATCCTAGGAGGAAAGGGAGACGCAAGGGCGGTTAACAGCGTATGCCAGATACCCTCGCACCCATCTCGCTGGACGCCAGCCACCGAGTGCTCAGCCCAGCGCGCCATCCGAGAGGTCTCACCATTCATTTGCTAGATGCTTCTGCTCATTTTTCACATTAAAAAATTTCCCCAGCAAGATGAAGCATGAAACTGGGCAAATATTTTTCTTTTACTCATAGGAACCAGTTCAAAACTGAGAACTGAGCAAGCACCGAGAAATGCCTAATGGACCCAAACTCTGCCTACGCCTGAAATCCCTGAAGAATCCCCCAAGGAGCCCGGTACTCCCCCTCACCTCCCCAGTTAGGAGCTCAGGCGCTGAACTGGCACGAGCGTGACTCCTGCGTCCTGCTCCCGCCGCTGCCTCCCACCAGCGGGGCACAACCTGGCTGCGGAAGGTGCTCCACCCCACCGCCCCACCGCAGGGTCGTGTTGGGGTCCATCCAGAAGCGAGTTACTCGGAGACGCACGAGGCTGGATTGGAGCCACTGGGAAACACACAGGCAGCCCCGCTGCGCCCCGAGGCACGGCTCTAGGCGGGCTGACCTGCCTGCGGGGACACCTTGCGGGTCCGTGTCCAGCAGAGGCAGGCGGCAGCGCGCTCTCTGGCCGTCCTCCCCCGGTTTGGAGGGGCAGCGTACGGCCCAGCACTGAACAGCAAATTTCCCAGGGTGCAGCCACTCCAAGCACAGCTGCAGGATCAGCCTTCCCCGACAACCTTCTCTCGGACTAAAAGCTATAACAGACTGAATCATGAGACAAATGCCACTCTGTTTTTTAAAATATTTTATTAATAACCCATTAGTTAAGGAATATAAGGACAATGTCTTCTTACACTTTAACACTAAAGAGTATTTGTGGAGTAAGAACAGTCTCTGAAGAAAGAAAGTTATAATTAAGTACAGCATGGAACCAAACACAGACACAATCTTCAAACGAGATCAAGTTCTGGTTACACATCCCTATGCACTGTGTACAAAATCAAATGAAATTTAATTATAAAGTACAAGCAAGGGAATACAAGAACAGAACTAGATGGTAGATTTCTGCTGGATTAAACACCTCTTTTCTAACAAGTATTGATTAGAAAAGACACGATGATCCCTTCAAAACACCTATTTCTAATGAGATTCAAAAACATATATAGTGCTCTATTAAAATGGTTGTTTTCTTACACAGCATATTTCATGGGCTGATCTCAGGATTGTTAGCTAGCAATGCAAAAAAAAAAAAAAAAAAATCTCAAAACCAAGATTCTAAGTTGTCTCATTTGAACTATTTAAACCAGAACTTTGCTGTATGTTAGGTAAGAAATCAAATCAACAAAAAGTTGAAATAGATTTTTATCTGAGTCATGTGTTTCATGTAACAAGGCGTTAGAAGAAACAAAAGGATGAGAATTGTGACTCTCACAGCAGCATGGGTAATATACGGTTGTGTAGCCAAACAGTAACCTTAATACTACAGAAATTATGCCAGTGAGACAAACCTGACATTTGAACAATGTAAAACAATATATACCAGCAGAAAGTTGAACAGCAATAATCTTTAGTGTTACTGAAAGGAAGAAAAGGGAGAAAGGAGCCCGATGTGTAGGAACACACACTAAGTATGATAGGTAATTAAAGGTATCAACAGTTTGCGTGTCTGTGAGAAATCTGCAAGAAAGGTCCTTATTTCATGATAAAAAAATATATGCACTGGTTGTTTCAGCTTTACACATAAAATGTGTATTATGTGTCTTCTTCCACTCACTTCTAGCTGAGACTAGAAAGGTCCCTCGCGCATCCAGGACAGGAGGGACCAGGGGCCCAGCTGAGTGACACGAGGACACCCAGCACTCTGCAGGGACACGCGTTCGTACAGAGAACAGCTTCGCTGCTCCCCGTCAGCGGCGATCTCTCGGCTCCCGGGCAACTGCCTTGATTTCTGTAGTGGAGGTCTGCCGTACCAGGCCACGGCCACCATGGTACTTGGGACATCCAAACGCTGCCATGTTCTGGTACAATTCGGTGGGGTGGAACAAGATCAGAACAAGCCTCAGCGTGAGAAGACCAAGTGGTCTGTGATGCACAAGCAGAATCGTTCGCACCCTGCTGCATCTCCCCCACAGCTCCCGGAGCACGTTACTAACTTGGTGCTTCCATGATCAGCCCAAGGTGATCCAGGGCAACAGCGTCACACCGTGCCTGCTTGTGTTGGCTTCAGTGACAGGCAGGGACAGCTTTTCGGCAGACCAGCAACGCTCACCCCTGGCTATGTGACTGCTGAAGTCGGTACAGACAAAGCAGAGGGGCACGTACAAAGGAGTGCCCCAGAAACTGCAGCACCCTCCTGAATCAGCCGCTGGGCTAAGCCTCCATCCCCGCAGGTCCCTGGGGATGGAAAGCTCAGGGCTGGCACACGACCTGCCCCAGGTACGGTGTCGTGACAGGCAGCTGGGAGGAAAACTCCGGTGCCCTCGTCATACCCGCTGCTGGCCGAACTCCTCCCAGCGCTGCCCTCCGGCAGCCGAGATGCTCAGCAGAAGCGGTCCTCCGGCACGCTGTCACGCTTGCAGGGGGACGATGGTTTCAGAAGTGAAAGGAAGTCACGAGGGTTTCCTTCAGAGTGAGCTTTTTGGAAAAGGGTCCTTCTCCCTTCGTGCACATCAGCAGTGGCAACGTGTCTTGTACAGGATCTGTTCTGTCACTGGGGAAGGACAAGGACTCCTCCATGAAACTGCGAGGTCCAGCTGCCGAAATCTCCCCCCGCCCTTGGCAGCTAGTGCCCGGTACTCCCCAGCGGGAGGGTTTATACCTCTGCAGCTGCATCCGCTCCCATAGAACTGTGAATTACCCTTATTGCCTGCAATAACACTTCGCTGCCTTATCTGTAACCCTGCCAAGTCCTTAGTTTCAAAGTCTTGTGCCAGCGAGTTCTGGAGGTTATTTATGCACCTCCTCTGCCCAGGTACGATTTCTTGCCTTTCTAACTTCTTGCTACAGTAGCGTGCACACACGCCAGCTCCTGCCTAGCCCGCTCACTACCACTCATTGCTACTCTCTGTGCCACAGCCTTTCAGTCATGGCGCTTCAGAGCACGGAACAGCATTTCTGAGACTCCTCAAGACACCAAGCAGCAGCTGGAGCGACAGAGGCAAGTGCAACGACTGGAAATACAGCCAGAACGGTGCGTCATGCTGGGAGGAGACGCTGCAGGATGGGGAGAGGTGGAAGCTCCAATATCCTTCCCGACAGGGCACATGGAGGCTTGGAGGTACTCCTCTAGCGAAGAGCTGGAGCTGAGAGGGTTTGATGGAGGATTGCAAGGACACGGGCTGGTCCAGCTCACCTCCAAACACCGGGCACGCTGTGACATGGCTCTTCACAACAGAAGGGGGGACAGGGTGCAGGTGGAGCGAGACTCTCCCTGCTGCACACAGTGGTATCTCAGTCCAGATTTCACCACAAAAAACAAAGGCTAATGTCTTTTCCAGGATCTCAGGTCACCACACCCCCCATAGAGCTTTGGGGGAATTTCAGTTAAAAAAAATTAAAAAAAAAAAAAAGGGAGATGGGCATCTTTCCCCTCATTTTTTAAACAAATGGCCAGATCTCTGAATCCTCCAGGAAGGCAGAGCTTTTACTAAACACCCAATGAACAGAATTACCGGTCCTTGTTACCCCCCAGGAGCTGGTCCAATCTGTAGCGCTCACCGTCAAACTCCGCCAGCCTGGAACAAGGCAGAGACAGGCCAAAGAGAGGGCAGAGAAAAGTTCACCCCATGCCAGAAGGCTGAGAGACAAGTCAGCAGTGAGCAAGCAGCATCAGCAAGGAAGAGTTGCTGGATGGTTTTCAAACCAGACTGACTGGCACGAGACCAAAGATTTGATTTGAATTTTTAAGCTCTGGTGGTGCTCTGCTCTTTAAAAAGGAAAAAAAAGCAAAACAAACCAAAAAATCAAAAAACCCCAAACAAAACCAAAAAACCAACCCAAAAGGACTTTGGCCAGGACTCTCAGAAGTGACTGGAAAATTTCACTTGTTCATCCAAAGCCTTCAGCAAGCCCACTGCTCACAGAAGGCTGAAAGCCGCTCTCTGGAAATCAAAATCATCTGAAATGTCTCCACTTGGGCACACAAAGAGCTGTCCCCAAGATCACGAGTTACTTTTGCAGCTGTTGGTTCTTTTTTCCCCTCAAGATCACAAGTTAATTTTGCAATTGTTGGTTCTTTTTTCTCCTCACTAGTATAAGCTTGTTAAAGAAAGACGGATCAACATCCCACCAGCTGAAGCCTGTGGCCAGCTCCCGCAAAACACAGTCCTACAGAGAAACACAACCCAACTCTCCAGCTGCAGCAAAGGTGTCCTACAGCAATACTTAAAAACAGAGCAAGAGAGACATCAGCTCTGCAGCACTATGCATTAAGAGTCAACAACCAGTGCAAACATATTCTTTAGAAAAAGGCAGTATAAGAATAAGTTAAAACCTATAATGGACTATAACAAAAGAGTAGGTCTACTGCTTTTTTTTCTCCAACAGACATGAGGTAGTTGTGTTGTTAGGGATGAAAAAATAAAGAAAGAGAGAAGTAGTAAAAATGCTACTCTATACCACACACTACTCCACTTTATAAAATTAAATAATGTTCCAAGGAAATAAAAATACATGTTGTACATTAAAAGGACAGATGTGTACCTAAAATATTAGGTACAAGAACCTACATAAAACAAAGCCCAGGCTGGTGAAATGACCCAGACGCTGAAGAAGGTTCTATATAGTACAAGTTGTTAGAGGCACTCGTAGAGTGTGTAATAAAAGGCCACTACATCAGCCTGCTAGTAATAGTTACTGCAGCAGCGCACAAAGCGAGCCTTATAATCCTTTTAACCACGGGAGGGCAGAAAAGGCTGGTGGTTACAGCTCACTGAATTCGTTTCCGTTGGCTTCCACCCCCGTGCGGGACGACTCTGACAAAATTCATCCCAACGCCGCGAGGCAGCAGGTAGTGCCAAGGCGCTCCCGGCTGAAGAGACAGTGGAGAAGAGTCGCTGGGTGTGCGCAGCCCTGAAAGACGGCTCGCCAGTCGCCTCGCCACGGCACCGGTCTAACGCAGAAGGCTCTGCTCTGGTCATGGGTTTCAGGTCGGACTTTGGCAGATGGCTCAACCCTGCTCCCCCTGAACACCAAGTTGCTCCTCAGCTTCAGCGGGAAGAAGACGGGCCCTTACCAACCTACCTACTGACTTCTTGAAGGCGGTACGTACAGCTGACAGGTCTGAATCCCGCCCTGGTGAGATGCTGCAACTTCTTAGCTCCTGCTGGGCTCAGTGAGTCGAGGGCATGTGGTACCTCAAGGGGACAGGCCCCTTACTAGCACTTCTAGCTCTCCCATGATCAAAATCAGATTGCTCCACTCTTTAATGATTGTGGACACATGCCATGTTCTCAGATGCTGAGGATGAACTGGTTAAACCAGAGTTACCACAGAGGGGGGCCTCCTCCAGGGCCGGGGAAAGCGATTGGCACTTGACGGGCTGCACATCCCCCCCGCTTTCCTGGATGGAGTCTGAATCTCCGCTCTCCACTGAATCCAGACTTTCCCCATGCCTGTGGAAGCCATTGGTGAGCCCAGGGACACAAATGGCCTCTGTTTTGTTCGTCTTTCTGGTGGTACATAACAGCTCGTCCTGGGCCTGAACCTCAGAATCGCCTGTGCAGCCCACCAACCCGTGGGTAGCGTCCTGCTGGGTGCTGGGAGAGCTGGGAAGAGCCAGCTCTCCAGAGGCGAGCTCTTCAGGCTCCTGGTCCTCGGTTTCTGTCTCTTCACTCTCCAGGGTGTGCAGCTGGGAGTCGTAGTCTCTGTCAGAGGCTGAAAAATCAGAGTGGACGATGACCTCTGCTTCCACTTGGTGGAGGTTGGCTGGCGGGTGGCTCTTCTTTGCTTCATTCTGTTACCAAAAAAGGAAAAAAAAAAAAAGTTAAAGTAAATGAAATTCAGATGATTGAGGCTGTGACCCAACCAAGCACCGAAATGTATTTCTTTTCAATTCCACAGAGTGCAAGGGGATGTACACATGCCTCCATTAAGCATTATCTTGATATGTTTCTCAGAGCTGAAGCCTTAAGAAGCATCTCAAATCACCTCAGGATCATTATTCCTATTTTACGTTTGGGAAGGCAAGTCCCAAGGGAGTGAAGGGATTAGCCCGTGGTTTCCTGGCAGGCTGGAGCAACCATTCCTCCAAGCCTCTGTCAAAGATCACAATTTTCAAAACTCACCCGTCTGTTTCCATATCAAGGGCCAGATTTCTAGAGGACGAGTGGGGAGCACTCTAGGAAACTGGCTTCTGAGACAGCTCACGATACAGACCCACAACTAGATATTAGGGCTCACTTCACTCTCCTGGTTTGATTGTTTGCTACATACCACAACGTGCTTGTTCATTAGAACCAGCTTGCAAAAAAGTTGGTGTCAATTCAAGCACTTTAATTCAGAAAGAAAACAATCAGTTCTCCTCCGCAGTGTTTAAGCAGAGTTCAGGCTCCAGGTCTCCGCAAGTCTGGCTATCAAGCAGGTCATCCTGCTGGATTATCACTCAATAATTCAACAGACAAATTATTCTGGAAGCTCCCAAAGCGTTCTCTAGGCAACCCGCACTCAGATTCTGGGCTGAGCGTGATTGAGTAGCAAGAAGACAATTCAAAGTATAGAAGTGATATCCCATGTGTAATTCACGCTTTCTGTTGAAGCCAACTTTGTGCATCATTTACATATTTTAACACTTTTCTCCTTTTGTTGACAAACTGATGGGTAAGCTGTGCTGTAAATGGTGCCCTGTAATTGGGTTGTAAAACATTGTCTTAACTCTATCCACAACGTTAATTACATCCTGTGTGTAATTGATTTTCACGCTATCATCTAGGAAGGAAGCATAGGTAGGTTACTTAAAAGTATTTGCCGGGGGTGGAGGGGGGGCGAACTTTTCAAAACAATAACCAAAGAAATCTTCTGGTACAGAGTCAACCTGAGCAGGTGCCAGCTTGCTTTGCCGAGACTGTGCCACAGACACCACGATCCTTGTACAAACACTCCCAAACCCGGGAGTGTGTATTTATTCCAATGAAGCACCATCAGAAACACGATTTCCTCCCAATCTCTGCACCCACACAAAGACGACAAGTGCAGTGGGAATTGCTCTACTCTGTCTGGAGAAGGAGTTTAAATCAACCCTTGATCTTTGACTCCTTTTACAGGCAAAAATGCAATCCCTCCTTCAGGCGAGCATGCTGTAGATCTTAATGACTGCGCTGCGCGTGGCAGCTCCTAACTCACTGGGACGACGGCTTGCTGCACGGCCACAGCCAACACCCGAAGCAGACTGCTGGTGCCCGGCTCCGGGTCCTCAGGAACCAGGACTGCCACAACCCTGCTGGCAATCGAGCTGTCTGACCCCGCCTGACCATCGCCAAGAGAACAAGCCCACAGCACAGGCCCTCAAGGGCTGGCTGGAGTCAAGACAGGAGATCGGGGGAAAGCTGAGGCTTTGAGCGACGCTTGGAAAAAAAACAAACAGCTTTTACTGAAATCCCATCGGTCTCACTGGCATACACTGCTATACCCAGGAAAACAATAAAGCCCATGATCAGCCAACTAAAGCTAGCTTAGAGAAGAAAACATTTTCTCCTCTGCTTCAAAAAGGAGAAAGGGAGATGGGGAACACAAATGGAAAAACCATGTCAGAATACACAAGTCAATAAACAATCGAAGACACCCACCATCATGGCATCGTAAACCAGAGCTTGTAACAAAAGCTTCTGTCCTGCACTGGAAGGGAGCTTCAGTGATCCGTTCACAGCAGAGAGAGGCTCTTTTGTGATAGTGTCCCCGTATCTGGCTATGCTGTTTGTCCAGGGCTGGTTGGCCGATTTATTCCATGAAGACTGCAGAAGGAAAGAGGGAGGAGAAAAGATCCAGTTATCACAGATACAGATTCTTATCCTCATAAACCTGAAATGAGAAGCAGCTTGAAAAAGGAAAGTTCAAGTTGGGACACCACCACGGTGTTAGAAGATGCAGGTTAAATGTGGAGAACACCTCTGATGGCATCAAAATAACAACGCTCACTGCAACGGAGTGGCACAGTCACCCTGTTACAACAGGCTTCATTGCTCTGCTACATGGTCTGATGCAGAGCAAGCGGGTAAAAGTTGCCAGACAGCTCCCAACTGGTCTCATAAGGGGCTTTCCACTGATTCTCAAGTTTTAAGGCCAAGAGGTATATCATAGCACAGGACATCATTTAAAGGCTCACTGAAATCAACTCCCTGCAAAGCTGCGAACGACCCAGAGCAGTAGGAGCCCTCTGAAAAATACCTCGAAGCTGGAAAGGAAGAGGGACAGTGGAAGTCTGGAGCTGAACGATTACGGTATTTGCTTTGGCAGAAGTGATGCTCTGCAGCATGGAGAAGGACTCTCACCTGTGTGCACTGGCACGGGCGCTCCAGTAAGAGCTGAAGACAATGCTAAACGCTCGCCCTGAGGTCCAGACAGATTTCCTGCTCCAAGCTAGGGTTTGGATAAACACTCTGCCATTCCCCATCAACACAGAGGCACAAAACTGGGGGCCTTATTTTTATTTTTTTTTATTTTTTTTTTTTCTTTGCAACAGACCACCAAGCAATTCTTAGCTCTGCTTTAAATCCCCTGGGCAACCAGTGTTACCTTGTTTGTAGATCTAATTAAATTATATGGGCTGAACGCAATTTGTTCTGGGTTCTCTCAGCTTCCCCTTGCAATAAACTGTTGAATGCACACCTCTGTGTACGGGAAATGTGCGCCTTTAAGAGCTGAAGTTATTTAACAGCTCAGACTATTAGTTCACAGGCAGAAAAGCATTTTCTTTCCAGGTTTGGATTTTATTGGGCTGTCCTGCATATACCTGAGCTCAGCTTTGCTGCCGACTCACACGCACACACGCTCGGATTTAGGGACCACAGGAGCCGGTTATCTCTGGGCTCGTTCCACAGATGCTACATGTTGCCTGGGCAGAAGTGAGAGGACGACACAAGGCTGAAGCGAAGAGAATATCCCGACCTGACCCAACTGCGAGCGTGCACGTGCATACAGAAGGCTGGTGGTGCGAGCATGATGGCTGTGTAGGGTGAAGATATACGGCACATCTATTCAAACCCCCTCACCGCCTATTGCTCACTGTCAGGCAGGAGAAACCCAGGTTTCTGCTCTGCATCTGCGGCCGCTACTTAGGCCAGATCCATTCCAACAACAGTCAACGTAGCACGAGTCCAGCTGAGATGGCGAGGAGATTTCTGACATCAGCCTGACCTTGCGTGAGTCATTTGACCTCCCTGTGCCTCGGTCCATCTGGCTGGAAATTAGGTAGAAATACATGACCAGATGTTGTATGGGAGCCAGGCATTCCTAAGTCAGCTATTTAGCAAGCAGCAAATGCTACCTCGTGCTGTCGGTGCTGGCAGAAGGCACAATTAAAGCACTCACGTACGCGCCGAAGGGCCGCCCGAGCCGTTCCTGAGCGCTCTCTGTCCACCCTGACTCAAGCACCAAAGGCGCTCGGCACCTTGCGGGAGGCAGAGCAGCGTTACGTCCCAGCACCAACCCCAAGTCACAGGAGCTTTGCTGCTGCCTCAGGATCAAACCTCAAGAAAACAAGCAGCAAAGGGCCTCATTTACACGACAGCACCCTGCAGAACGGTGATGTCCAAACCCGGCGCTGCGGATATCAAGCATCCACGAATTTAGAAGCGGATGCTGGAGGCAGCATCGTTGCCATTCCTCTCTCTGCAATCCTCAACAATATATTCCGAGCCAAGAGCATTCCCTAATCGCTCCCTTTCTAAGTGGACAATCATTAAACTACACTTTAATAGCAAGAAATCAGCCAAGCGACCCCACGGAGCTCACAATAAGGAATATCACTACATGCGAGTACTCGCGGAACGTGTTCAATTTGCTTCTGCTGCCATCTGAACGGCTTTCTGCAGCTACATCGCTGACTGATGGCTTCTGTGCCTTTTCCAAGGAACATACGTTACTGAGCAAATACTGCCTGGAAATTTCAGCGTTGAACCTACACAAATATGCACACATGCACACAAATGTGTGTCCTATTAGAGATGCTTACATGCATATTTGCCGTCAGAAAGATCTGAGCATCATACGCGCGCGCACACACACAGAGAGCAAACTTGAAAACCTTCTTGCAGGCATCTTGTGAATACCAAAAAACGTGGAAAGAAACAGGCAGCTCTACTGCAATCCCCAATGGACCATCTGTTAGCGGAAATGTCAATCTGCCATGTTTACATAGGTTTTGATGACTCTGGGAACAGCCTGTTCGGCTCTGGCTGAAATTGGCTGCAATGAAGAACAAACTTGTTTTGTACCAGTTTGCAACTTTCAACAAACAGAAAAAACCATCAGCCACACAACATGGCCTATATCCCACATGTTGTTCAAGCACATTATGTTTGAGGGGGAAAAAAAAAAAAAACAACCCACCCTCCTGGGGCTTAGTCTCTAAGGCTGGGGCAGCAGCAATTAACTCTGGGTCTGTTTTCATCACAGACCTGAAGAAGGTCTTGTGTGCCTGAAAGCTTCTCTGCCTTTTTAAGTAGTATCTTTGGTGTAAAAACCAATGGTACTTCTTTCTGCTGGAGGGGGGCTAGCAAATGGCTGAAGGAAGACAAGGAAATGTTCTCTTGGTTTTTACAATAGAATAACGAAGGCAAGGAGTGTCAGTCTAATACTAAATTAAAGAGGAGAAAATCCCTCTGTCAGTTCACTGCAAACACAAGGAAAAAACCTAATAAAAACATCTTCCAGTAAAAGGTGTTTCCATTACAGCTAAATCCATAGCAAAGCAAACAAGCCTTTTCATTTCACCCTTTTTATAGAAACTCTGACTGGTAAAAAACGTGCCTAGATCATGTTACCTTTTCAGTGACATGTAACGATTTCATGCAAATATATGAGCTGAGAATGAGCATGTGGGACATGTTGATCTTGAAACCTTCCCTGGTTTATGAGGACCATTACTTAAACTAGCTTGAAATCCTCTTCAAAACAAGGCTGGGGACATTTCAGATGTGCCCAGCTTTTAAAGGTGTCACGGTGGAGAGAAAGGGTTCACTGCTGAGTGGCACCACGGCAGCCGGCGGGAGTGGGAAAGCTCCATGCAAACACCCAGGCACCCCTGCCTGCAGCTGCGCCTCTAAACAAGATGCGGCGTAACAGACCTCTCCCCCACCAGATAAAGGAGAATCTCTGCTGTCAACAGGAGCACAGCTCTCATCTAAGACTTTTCAGAAGACATTGGGACTTTTCTTCCACGCAGAAAAATTTCAACGTGAAAATGACAAACAGCCCGGGTAGATCCAAGCTCCCTGATGCGTTACAGCGTTTGCTCTCCGAGTCATGGGGCTCCTTCATGGGAAACACAGTCCCCGTGGGGAGGAGGCCCACAGGGAAAGAGTGGGGGGCAGCAAGCAAGGAAGGTTCCAGCTTGCAAGAAGCACAACAGCAAACGTTTCCAAGCCAAAATGCTTGAGTTTGACTTCACTCGATGAAAAGCTGGTCTTCCATGGAAAGCAGATGCTTTTTAACATTCTCCCCCACCCCCTAAATTGCTTGGCCCAAAAGCAGCAGGGACAGAGGTGTCTGAAATGGAGCCATTTTATCATCCTCAGTCCATCTGTCAGGGGAAACAGAGCTGCATCGCCACAGCCTGTGCATGACGGTGTCATTTATAACACGGGCTACGGAGGGCATCGGTCTGGGGGTCACTTGAAAGGGGAAGAGAGTAAGAGAGAAAAATCACTTGTCAGTGTATTCAAAAATCCTTGTGTGTGACCACTGGGAAGGAAGGAAAAGGGCCCACTAAATGGCCGAGTGTACTCCTGCCTAATGGGGCCGTCAGCCACCCAGAGGGGCCCCGTGCCGACAGCTCGGCTGCACCAGCACCTTGCTCTCCTGCAAGCAGGGGCAGAGTGGCCAGGCAGCTCCTGTGGGCTGTCCAGCAGCACGAAGACTATCCCACCTTCCCCTTGCACCATCCTGCACCCCCAGCATTACTTGTAATGGCTCAGGAGGAATCACGGCCCTACATTCGAAGGAACTAGTGACCTTGATTTGAAGATGACCAAGGGAAGTGACTTCTCAAAACCCATGCCTGCGATTCTTCGCAGGACTCAGTTCAAATCTCAGCATTGTGAAGTCTTCCTGCCCTTGGTCTCACTGTTCTCCAGTCCCCACACCTGCAAAGTGACATTCACTCACTTCTGACTGCTTATGGCACGGGGACAGTCCCTTCTTTGTGCCTGTACATCTAACAACACAGCCTCCAATCTCCACTGGAACCTCAGGCTGCCACAAGAATAACAACAGTAAAGAATAATCCATGAAATGCTAAGTAACGAGCCAGCAGGCAGAAAGCCTGCAAGCACAGGAGCAGTTATCACCGCCACTGCTAACGGCAAGTGCCATCCAACCAACACAAAATAAGTTTCAGGAGCATAACTTGAGGACAGAGGGTGTAACAGGCAAGTGGAGCTCAGACAGGCCTAGAGCTGCCAGTTCCTTGGCACCACAGCTCCACAAACCTGCCCAACAGGAGCACTGGACTAAGAGTCCCAGCCAACATCCTGAGCTCTGTGGTGACACAATATCCTGTTAAATAAATGGGATCCTTGAGATATTTCTCACTCCCTTCCTTTATTGACTGGGACTGCAAGTGATAGTACCTGACCTAGAGCACCCTGGGGAGCTTCCCCTTGCCAGGCTGGGAATTTCCTTCCACAAGGATTTTCTCTTTCCTGTGGCTCTACCACATTCCTTGCCATGGGTTTTCACATCCCCAACCACAGAGAGAAGAGAAGGCAACAAAAGCAGCTGGTCACTGTAGGGTACAAAGCTCCCAGCAACTCAGTGCCAGGCAGGGTCCCCAGGGGTTTTTGGCAGTCTAACTTACATGGCTGCTGGAAGAAGCTATTTGCAGCACACAAGACAACCCAAGGAACCTACAACCCACTCCTGGGCCTTGGCTAGTAGCATTTTGTCTACAAGCAGGGAGAGGCACACGCTCACGGCTGCACCAGATTCTGATTTACATTTGCTGTGGAGACCAGGCACGCGTGCACCAGTCCAGCCATGAGACCGGTGCTCATGAGACCAGTGCTCATGAGACTTGCCCAGCCAGGTAAACCCACATCACCACCCACCCATGTGGCCTCTTGGCACCTGCAGCACAAACATGGGTTTGGCCTGAGTCTTTTCACTCTTGCTTCGACACGACAGAGCACACAGAGGACACAACAGTGCTCAGGGCTGACCCGGGTGGCAGGTCCAGCAAGAGCTGGGCAGCGGAGGGAGCAGGGCCTCCTGCGTGGGAGCACATCTCCCTCCAGTGCCCGCTCCCAGCAACAACAGCCTGTTGCTCCCAGTTCTTCACCTGCTGGGTCACCCTCACGGGTCAGCACGGGTGACAACACTGCTCTCTGGGTGGCTGCATGCGGCTGCTCCTCAGCGATCCTTGCCTCCCTATCTGCATCCATCAAAAAACCAGGGGTTTTATTCCGCTGGCAAAAATTCTCAGTGAATTCAACTCTCTGTGGCTTTTCCCCATCCAATTACGGAGGCAGAGACACTACAGCCAGAATCACCCCTCTTCCCGAAGCTCTGATCATAACTCCACTGATCATAACTCCACTGGTGGACACAGCCAGCCTCTGCAACAGACGCTGGGGTTCCCCAAGCCCTCAGGCTAAGCCCCGAGCGGCCAGGCCTTGGCACTGCCCTCTCCAGCCCCTGCTCTGCTCTCCATTAAAATCTTTGTGTAAACCTTTACAGACAGGATTGCTGCTTTGGCAGAGAGATCTGGATATGCTGCCCCCAGAAAAGGCCTCCCAAGGGAGGGAACTTCCCCCTACCCTGACCTGTTCTCAGAGTAAGTCACCATCACTGAAAACATTTGTTCCTTATTTAACAGAAAGAGCTGTAGGAAATTCCTCACACTCTTCAGCTTGGGTCCAGCCAGGCAACTACATTCCACCGAAATCCATAGATGCGGCTTGGCTGCAAACTGCTTCTCCTTCAGCTGAGCGCTGACCTGCCACGGCACTTGGGGACGGCCACGAGCACCGCTTCAGCTCGCCGGACTCTTAAAGCCAGCGGAAGACGTGGCGTTTCCAAAAGACCACACCTTGCGCTGCCGCCGGCAGCCGGGACGGCTCTCGCCTTTACCCAGGTACCCTGAAACTCACCTGCCCTCCAGCGCCACACGAGCGCAGCGTTGATGCAAACGTGAAATCCCACGTGCTCACAATGCATTTGTTTTACTGAACCTCCTAATTACTTTACATGCTCTCCCTGGGCTACAAAGAGAGACATAAACAGATTAACTAAATTAGGCCAATTAAAGGTTCCCTAATGGAATGAAATGTTTCAGGCAAGCTTGAGAGAGGAAACGGGCAGGGAAGAATGAAAGACAGTGCAATGTCAGGCAAACCAACCAGGGCAGGAAGAGATTACTTCAAAAATAAGATTCACAAATAAAACACAATTTTACCTCTTGTATATCTTCAAGGATATTCCAGTGAGCACACTACTTATGGACAAAACTCCTTCTACTCTAAGCAAGGGTATCCTGGAAAGCAAAGCATCTACTCCAGGCATCCCACTTTCTCACACCAGCAGCAGGAACAGGGCAGCTTTCTGCAGCAGAACGTTTGGTAGCTGCTTCTCTGGGGATGAGGGGCCACTGTCACAGGAGATGAAAAGGGGTTGTAGGTGGCACGGGGATCCCAAACTTAGATCTGACAGCCAAGACTGAGCCAGGGAGAGAGGGAAACGCATGGCTGCCCAGCACCAGCTTCCAGCCGAGATGACCAGCACTTTGCAGAACCAGGATGAGATCAGACCCTGGCTTCCCAGCAGCAACACACCAAACTCTTGCCTAGAGTGGGAGCCCAGTCGCCACGTGCACCGGTCCTTACCTTCCTCCTCCCATGGACCATGTCCTCCGGGAGGCTTGTGTGGATGAGGCTGTGCACTTCGGTCAGCTCTGTGATGTCCCCTAGGGGCACGGGTGCATCCTCTGGGAGAGGGGACATGAGGGACTCCAGCTCATGTGAGTCCAAGGTGGCACTGGGAGCTGCCGCCCCTTGTCTGCTCCGGTGGTAGTAAGTGTGGTTGCCGGCTGCCTGGGAGTCCAGGCCTGGCAGGGCCTCCCTGAGGGAAAACAAGCAAGAGTTGACATCTCTCATTAGCTCTTTTCTGTCCCAGACAGCCACGGACCGCCAGGCAAAGCAATCCCCTTCGGGCCACTCGGCCTGTCCTTGTGGAAGCGACCAGGCCCAAGGCCCTGCCCGATGCTCCTGAGGAAGGGGATCCTCTACCCACATCCTACTGCAACAGCTTTCGCTGCAGTAGCCTCCCCCCAGACGCATCTCTTCACCGCCTTCACTCACCCTAAAGCTCATACAAAGCCCTCCCCTCGCCAGTGGATCACAAGGGCAGCTAACACCGCGCGTCCCAGCACTAGAGCAAGAGCTCTTTAGCCCCTGCCCATGGGGAGGTGTGTCACTCCTGTCATCTCTGCTTTACAGATAGGAGATGCAACAGAACAGAAAAATTTGGTGGCCACATTAGGATGAGACTTCAGGAGTTGCTTGTTCCTAGTCCTGAGATCTGCTGCCAGCTCAAAACTCTTCTCAACGACTAAGCTGTTTTCTTATCATGGTCCTTCCAAATGCTTGTGGCTGGATTCAGACCCCTGGGATAGCAGGGGGCTTTGGGCTGGGTCCAATCCTCCTTAAATCAGCCTGTCACTTACAGGGAAGTCTTTAATAATTTTCCCGACTGGAAGTTAACAAATCCTTTCCAAACACCCTTAGAGCCATCCAACCTTAGAAGAAAAATACCGCCCACACTAACATGGTTGTGATGCAGCATGTCGTCCCCCTTTCTTTTTTTCTTTCTCTGAACAAAAAACTATTAGTCAAACAACGCAAGCTAAAGAGAAACTACTGAGAAAAGAAATCAGTGAAAAGACTATACTAGGTATGTTCCTTAGCCAGCCAGCACTCCCAAGACCCAATCTTTGTTTTCATACACCGCATCCCAAACAGCCCATCTGAGCACGAGGAAGCAGCTCACCGTGTGTTTTCCCTCCTTCCCCATCAGCCTCCTTTCCCTCCTGCAAAGGCGAGGTGACACCTACCTCTGCTTGCTGTTGCGGAAGCTGGCACACATGCAGAAGAGGATGCAGAGCAGCCCCAGGCAGACTCCCACGATGATTCCCGTGACAGAGTGGATATCCAGAACATCTAGTAGGGTAAGGACAGACACATCATTTCAGCTGCTAGCAGGGACAAGGTACAAAGCGTCTTATGTTCAGAGAAGCACCAGCTTCACTGAAACCAACAGGTGATGCCTCTAAACATACAGAGGGAGAAGATCACTTGGCAGTGACAATTTAGAGCAGCTTAAAGCAAACTGGCAGCTATGCACACTCACTAATTTCATGCCACACAGGCCTAACAGAAAGGCAGCAAGATGCAGGTTGCATGTGCCCTTCCATAGCAGCTGGGATGGGGAAGTTTGCCCGTGGGACGGGTTGTGGAGCTGCACATCTGAGGACTCTGCTGTGATCCTCTGCACTAGCCTACACACAGTCATATCTCACACCCTGTGAGGGGACACGAGGCAACTGCTTGGCAAACAGAAATGCCACTGCTGACACATCACGGTCTTCAGCAACACAACTCACTTCCTGCACCAGGACAAAGGGGAAATTCGTACCAGACAACTTCTCCCGGAGGGTGTGCACATCCTTAACGTTTGAATAGGGCCCAGATCCCACGACGGTCTTTGCTCCCATCTTGAAGAAGTATCTGGTATCACTTTCCAGGCCATGCACTTCAGTGCTGAAGATATTTCCTGATCAAAGCAAGTCAAAAGAGGTTTAAAATGTGCAGTTTCAAGAGTATTCAGAGGCTGCAGAGCAAAGCAGCAGTCAAATTCTGTTGGGACCCTCAGAAGTGAGGGATTTTGTGTCACAAGCTCTAAGAGGTAATTCATACACCTCTCTGGCATTTATGAACCTCCTGCTTAAAGAGCTGACAGTACCCACTGCCCATGGTGATGCTGGCATACGTTCTCCTAGGAACTAGTGGCTGCCAGCCTGCATCTGCAGGATGTTTGCTGGATGGTAACGGCTACTTCAGCCCTACACATGTATTGATTTCATGTCTCTCAGTAGTTGTGTCCCTGGACTCTCCCATATGACCAGGTTCAAGGCGCAGCATATGCACCAAGAAAGCTGGCAGCATGAGCTCTTGAATGTTTATTTGTATGTGCTCAAAGTGAGGCAAAAATCAGGGCAGCAGGACAGACCAACCAGGGCTCCGCAGCCAGGGAAGGATGCAGGAGGAGGAGGACCTGGTGGGGTATCACAGTACCTCGAGGAGGCTCACCTTCTCGCGTCAGCAAGGTCCACATGTCATCAGGCTGCGTGTTGTTGGCGTTATACAGGATGAGGTACTCCACAATGATGCCGTTGGGCTCGGCAGGGGGGCACCAGTGCACCTGGACAGCGTAGGGGTTGAGCGGGTGCAGCCGCAGGTCAGATGGAGGAGTCGAGGGACCTGGCAGAGACAAGACCCAGCGTGAACAGCAGAGAAGAGCAGGAGAGGATTCAACCTGCAGGGAACGACAAGGGCTGTGGGCCTTCCCTGAACCCCGCTCAGCGCTGCCGCAGCCACGTTTGCGAGCACGAAATGACGGGCAACCCCGGTGGCCGGACAACCCCGGTGGCCGGACACCTCATCCAAACAAGCTGTGGAGAGCGCAGAGAGGAGGCTGCTGAGCCCAATACAGGGCAGGATTTGTGCATCATGGCCACCCAGCCAAAGGCAAGGTGACACTGCTGACGAAGCCACGCAGCTCTGTTTGAGGGTGTGCAACATTGCTCATCTTTGAAAGAATATTCCCAGCACACCCTTGTTCCTTGTTGCCGCCTTCTCCATCTTCCCCAAAGTCCTGCTTGCACCGCAACTAGTCCCAGCTAGGGGCAGGGCCCACAACACCTCCAAAGGCCATCACTGCTGCTCTATGGAGGTGAACACTGGAGAAGCTGTCACAGAGTAAGGAGCTAACCCACTGCAGCTCCTGGGATCATGTCTGCTTCTCAGCCTCCACCAGGCCTGAAGCTAAGAGGTGGAGGTCTTATTGGAAAACCAGGCTGGGCAAGGCACTTTTGTTCTGACAGTGACTGGGAAGGGCCTAGTGCTTAAGCGATGCATTATCAGCTCTCCCTAACGAGCAGGATTTCTCTGAACCTAGAGGCAACCCCACAGTAGCAGCAATTGTTGCCCCAATTCTCTTTACATGCTCCTCTCCATTTACAAAGCAGCACTCCTTTAATGGGCTTGCGAAAGGCACTGGGGTGCTTAGCGGCTCTCAGCGTGTACTCGGGGGCATCATAGCTCAGAGGCCATCTGAGATCACATCTCTCGGGCGCATTAGGAGGGATTTGATAGAGATTCAAGGGAAAGCCAGGAGAAATCAGGATTCAATTCCCACCAATACTCACGGTCGGGAAGAGTGAACCGCTCCACCACGCTGCCGAAGGGCCCATCGATGCCAACCCCATTGGACTGCACGGCAAACTCATACCTGGTGTAGGGCTTCAACCCACTAATGAGAATGTCTTCATCCGAGCTGCCAAAAGAGGACACATTCACAAGGCCATGAACACTACATGGTTCTCCCACTCACTATCATCTTGATACCTTACCAGGAACACTGTAAGACATTATCCTAACTCTTACAGTATTTGATTTTTTCACCTAAAGTTTCATCTCTCGCAGTCACGTGAATGCAAGAGCACTCAGCTCCCAGATACAGAGCAAAGTAGGTTTCTATGCTCCAGGACCATTTCTGATCTACTTGCAGAAAAAAGCTTGAAAACACAGCCTGGTTATAGGCTGAAAACCTGCACAGGAATCCAGATTTAAAATACATCCCCAAATTATTGTAACTGCTTAGACTTTAGCAATTTTTAAAACAAACTTGTGAGGACCACCTCACAAATCATGAATGCTTCAAGACTGGCCCTAATTGCACCTGGCTACATTACTAACTGGGAAACAAGCACGTAAGGTCCAACCAGAGCAGAAAAGAGTCAAAAAGCACCCAGTAAATGAGCCCTCAGTATTCAAGTCATAGACAAGTCCCACATTTCAGCAGTTCTGAATGTATTTGTGACCAAGGCAAATGTTTCCAGCACGTGAAACACTGAGGATTTTGCTTAGTACTGGAACTTCCATGCAGGTTCTTCCTGCCCTGTGTTTATTCCTGAAGCAAGCAATACACAGCAGATGAACCCTTAGCATCCCTCTTTACCTTGTGTAGTAGGTAACAAGAGAGGCGTTTTTCAGGCCCCAGGGGCTGAAGCGCACAGTGTAGTTGACAATTTTGACTGTTGTGAAGTCAGGTTTCTTCCACCTGAGCCATATGGAAGTTGAGCTGTTGGACTCTGCATAGACTTGGACCGGAGGCAGCGGAGGACCCTTCTGCACGGGGGGATCTGTGGAGCAAGGCAAAAAGAGAAAAGAGATGTGGAGACATACATGACAGTAAGGCAAGGGACAGCCATCACGGACACCGCAAACACGTAATAAAATGGCCTAGGTTGGGACGCCTGCACTGATACGCTGGCCTCCAGCACAAGCCTAGATGCCCGCTTAGCCCTTCTGTGTGTGCAGTGCTCCACCCTTTTCCTCACGTGTGGGGAAGATCACAACAAGGATCCATGCAGCAAGGTGGTGGTGTTCCACTGTGGAGCACGAGAGGCCAGCTTCAAAGCCACCCACCTGACAGGGTAAGGACGAGCCCAGACTGCTCACCATCCCACAACAGACTGGCAGAGCTGAGAATGGAGCCTGGGTCTTCAGAGCTTTTGCTTTCTTTGTAACACTGCAAAAAGCCTGATATGCTGCTAATTCACGTTCTTGAATGTAAGAGATGAAATCGAGGTTATCTGGCATTTCCAAGACCATCCCTGAGCCACTAACAGGGCCAGAGAAAGCACGGTGAAGGCCGTCCACACCCAGTATAAGAACAACCCTAACAAGAAGCGGGATATTTTGCTCCTTTCTCTCCTTCCCAAGGTAATTCCTCCAATGTAATTTGCAATGACCGTCAAAGGGAGTTTCCTTATATTGGGGCCTTCCCCATGTTTGTATTGTCCTTCCTCAAATTCATCTGTAACTCTACCTCTACCCTTCCTTTGAAGCCACGTGCCAAGCAGAAGAGACAGACAACAAATGAAGGGCATTCCTCACCTACTGCTGTTGCAGGTGCCTTTTCTGTTTTGCCCTTCCAAACCGCTGCATAACCATCTTCGTGCTTATTGAATGCCACCAGCTTCACCTCATAGAGTTTCCCAGGAGCTGGAAAAAAAAATCAAGCAGGGTTTATCTGGGGTTATTTTTGTTACCAACCCTCCCCAGGTAGACATGTTTAATTTGATCTGACCAGCTTTTCTCACCATCCACAAAAGTAGCTTGAACAGAGTTGCATTTGCTAAAAACACAGCAGGGAGTCCCCCTTCCACTTACAGGCTTTCCACATACTGTCTCACAACCGGTGCACATACCATCACAGCTACTCTCTAGCTCTCCCCTCACTTTTTACAGAAATTATCAGCAGCAAATGGACTTGCCCCAGCCACCGAGGGTTAACCAGTGTCATGGCCTGTAGCACATCATCTCAGCATCTCCTGATCCTTCTCCCTTGCAAACTACTACAGAAACCTATGCACAGTGACTCCTCTCTCCCCGCCGTGGAAGCGGATGCGCTGCATGGTTTATTCCTGAGGAGTGAGGACATCCTCTCCTCTCCGAAACACACCTCCCATTTCTGAAACGCTTTCTGATTTATTCACTGCTGCGAGGATCTTCCTTACAGCAAGTCCTCACACGCCCTGTTAAGTCACCGGCAGTTTTTGCTGTACGGTGACTGTTTTGCCTCCACAGCAGTTTCTTGATTTGCAATTAGAAAAGCAACAGCGCACACAAAACCCACACCAGGAACCTGAGGGTCCTCACTACACACTCTTCCCATCAGCCAGCCATGCACGCTACGGGGAACCTCGCACTTGGACCCAAACTGAGCTGCAGGACAGGGCGCTCTGTCTCAAAGCGGTGCTGCCCTGGTCCAAAATTCACTTCCCTCTTTCCTCCGGCCTTTCATCAGCTGAAATACTCCGCTGCTGTATTAACTAATATCTCAAGGGTTTTTTTAATGGAGATGTTTAATCAAGGGAGATACAAAGTTCTCAAATAAGACACTCGCCAGCTTCTCCCTTCAGCAGCCAGCCCATTCAGAAGCTCAGCGAGCAGTCCAGACTGTCTCTGGTTGCCTTGGCTGCAGCGCATTGATGAAAGTTGCTAATTTGGGACGTGCCTGTCCATTCCCTGCCCTGATAGATCACTGCTCTCTTTACCAGACAATGTAAGCAGAATAAAACCTCTCTCATTGATGCCAATTTTATTATTACTGCACTGATTACGCTCCCAGAGGCTAATGGTACCAATTACCAAAGGCTTTCTCTGCTCCACAACACATGTTCGCGTTCAGAATATAAAAAACGGTGCAGCCACATTTTTCTCCCCGAAAGAATCCCAAAAGCAAACAGATTTTGTCTGCCTCCAAGGCAGCCTGATCTGCATTTCCACACTCTCCAACCTCAGGAAAATGTTTCAAACCCACACAAGGGGGATGAGACCAAAGGGTATTCAGCTTCCAAACGGCTGGGACCATGGGCCTGGTGGAACAAAGAACCCCACAGCCTGTCTCTCGCCAGCACAGACACTCTGCCTCCTGCCTGAGCACTTGGCTGGGCTTCACTGGGACACGAGCTCATCGTGGATGACGTGATCCACAACGAGGAGGAAGAGCTCACAGATGTGATGCAGCTGCGGGCAGCTCCTATTGGAGAATGAAGTGACGGAAAGGACAAGTCCTCCATCTCCATCCCCGGTCAGGATCAATACAGCAGCCACTTACACGTGAAGCCAGAGGAGCTCTACTACAAGATCAAGCAATTCACATTCTGAAAATAGGGGTATTTTGGATTGCTCAGGCTGAGGCTTGGCTTCAATTTTTATACACAGGCCCAGATGTTCAAGTTCTTAGAACACGCAGACATAAAGCTCTATCAAGCTGTCAAGAAGCTAGTAGGCAGCATGAAAACAGATGTATTTCATGGCATTCCGTCATACATTAAATATAAGCAGAATAATCTAGTCCAGATCACTTCAGATCACTAATCTGGATGACTGCATAATATATCCAATATGCTAAATATGTTGTTTCATTCAGTTTTTCAAGGTGTTCATATTGTCCAGATGCCATATGCCACACTTCCCTGTAAGTGGGAAAATACCCTGATCTCCAGGGAGTCACTCCCAGAGGAATGCAATCTTCCTTCATGGAATGTGGAAGACAGGATTAAATCCTTACCATTTATTTTTTCATGTAAATTATGGCCCTGGTAGTTGCGCACCATTACAGAGACTAACTGCTACAACATAGATGGAAATCAATGAGAATTTCTCAGGGAAAAGCCCTCCTGGTGATTCAGGACAGCTTCCTTTTGATTTTGCAGGCTCATGAAATTGGTGTATTTCTTTATGTGCCTTTGAACAGCTGCCCACCGCTCTCACGGGACCGATTTCAGCACATACCTCTCAGACAAGATACAAGGTGTGTCATTAGCGGTATCACTCTAAGGAGACATGGTTTGCTCCAGAGGTTAGCATGAGCATGGGAGAAAAATCTCCTCTTATTTCAGACTGCTCAAATGGAGAGAGCGGAGTCATTACCAAAGGCAAAATCAAGAAGCCAGAGGTTGAGGGTAAGGCAAAAGATGAAGAAGTCTGCAGGACAGAGAAGAGGTGGTGGACAAAGTTGGCACCATTTCAGCAGCAGGACCAACCAGTGCAAGAGAAGACAAAACAAGAATCTTGCACTGGACCAGCACGAGGAACCTTACTGCAGCCTAAAACCCAGCCTAATGTTACAGGAAACTAGGGGAGGGAAACGTGGGCATGGTTCTCTGCTGGTGTAATAGTTGTGCTGCAGCTGTTCAGAGCAACTGTGCTCAAGAAGCTCTGTCCAAAGCTGCTTTCTGCACATCCATCCACCTCTGTCTGAGGCATGCCCCAAAAGGAGTCACCTCCCAAGAAAGTGCTTCCCCTCTTGCCCTGCTGTGCTCCCAGAAAAAAAACAAAAAAACAAAAAAACCAAGGAAAAATCAGGAAATCAAAATCAAGCTATGCAGGAATAAGCAGTGGGACAAGAGTTTTGTCTCTCAGGCCACACCCCAAACCAAGACAAGGCAAGGGGCAGAGCGCTGGCTTCAGTGACACTGCCGAGATGCGGAGCCAAGGGGCATTTAGTGACTGTGCTGCAGCAGTACGTAGCCTCCAACAGGGACCTTGTGTTTGCACTGCCATGGTACGCAACCGCGGCTGAGCTACAGCCCTGCATTCCCAGTGCCTAACCCTGAAATGGTGTCAGAAGATCCCAAACACTGGAGAGGGCTTCCTAGAGCGGTGGTGGATGCCCCACGCCTGTCAGCGTTTAAGAGGCATTTGGACAATGCCCTTAAGAATTTGCTTTAACCTTTGGTCAGCCTTGAAGCAGTCAGGCAGTCGGACTAGATGACGGTTGTTGGTCCCTTCCAACTGAAATATTCTATTCTATGTAAACAACATTCTATTACATTCTCATTTCTTCAAGCTCTTGACCCAATTTGTAGTTTCAGCCACGACACAATTTCAACAGCCCACCTCCCATGGGCCAGCCTGGGCAAACTTCGCTCCCCCACCACATGCAGCACCCTTACCCTGACATCAAGAGATACTCCCAAGAGACAAGTGTTGGCTACTGTTCCTTTTTACAGAGGGATCTTCGGAGAGGTTTCCACTGCTGTGCTTCCCAGGCAGACACCCATGAGCTGGGAAATCCTCCCAGCTGATTCCCCACCAGCCACTGTGCAGCAGGGCACGTTAGGGCTGCCAGCCTCCCCTGAGACTGCTACCCGCTCTGCCTGCAAGACCCCTGATGCAGATGTAAGTACCTGCACAGGGTAGCTCCCTGCCATAAAACTAAACCCTTCTAAATCCCAGCCACTCCTCCTTCTTGTTTCATGTCCAGACCCCCCGCCTTTCTCAGCCCAGCCAGATTCCTGACCCCTTCCTTAGCTGTACGCGTGCAAGAGCACGTCATTCAGCAGCGCAAGGAGGAGAAAAGAGAACATCCACGGCTGGAAGAAACCCGAGACTCTCTTGCTGACACGATAGCTGATGCACAACCACGAAATCATAAGGAAACCATTAGGGCTTGACGGATGCCCAAATCTAAGGAAGTAATTACAGAAGAACAAGCAGCCTTCTCAGCATCATCGTGCCAGAGCATTTGGAACCAATTCAGCCCACTCCCGAGTCCCTCCGTTAACTGACTTGCCCGTGGTTAGAGCGGCGCGTGATGATGTTCACATGTGGTTTCCTCAACGCAATAATTACAGACCTAAATTCTTCAGAGAAACTCGTAACTGTTAACACCCTCCCAGTGGCAGGATGGCTGCAACGTAGCTGGAAACCTACTTAGCGATGACACAAACTGTCTTTCCAGGTGCTGCAGCCTGACCTTTACACCATGCCTAACAGATATGCTAGATGGGTAAGGTGAACCAGCAGAAGAAACACTTGCCCTGCAGTCTCAGCTCTGTGGGCAGTAAAAGGGATGAAGCATGAAGTAGGGGATGGAAGAGCTGTAAGAAGCAGAATCCTGTTTCAAGGCTGCATCTGCCATGACTCTTTTCTCTCTCCATCCTGTATCAATGGGCAAATCAACTAATTGGTACAATCAGACGCCAGAAACATAACTCCTTAATGGGAAACACCAAGCACAGTCAGCCAGCCAGGCAGATCTGACTATGGTGCAGACTTGTTCTCCAGCCACGGACACTCACTCTTCGATCCCTTTTCCTCTTAGGGGGAGGTGGAGGAGAAGACTGATCCAAAATCAGCATGCTGTGAATTAATCCATCTCTGCATTTCAATACAGAGAGATTTCAAATAGCATGCAATTATAGAGCTGCTTGGAAGTACACAGGAAAGGAAAGATCATTGTTCTGACCAGAGATTTTAATCTAGGCTCTCTTTATAGTGCCAAAATAAAAAACACTTATTGATTCAGACCTGCTTATTAGCATACACAAGTATATTAGTAGCCCTTGGTTAAAAATACAGTCCCTGCTGCACTGGCATCAGAAACGTCTATGGTTTAAACTCTGCTTAGGACAAGCCCCAACAGACCCACTCTAGAAATGATTTTAAGTGCTCTTAAAAATGCTCACATGGTCCTGCAGCCAAGCAGGTAACTGGAGCCTCCTGGAAGCATCCAGGGACTGCTACAAAGTGTGAGAGACAGACCCTGGGTTTCCACACTAACTGCTAAGAAGATGTAAGCAGCTAACCTAGTCGAGTCAGCTCGTACTGCTTCACTTTCTTCTTTAGTTTTATGGGTCCTACGTCCCAGCTCTCATCTTCAGCACCATCCAAAGGGCTTTCATCGCTGGACTCCTCTGGGCCCACTTCTCGGTAGTAGAGCTTGTAGCCAGATATCTGGGCATGGTTGGCTGGGGGCTGCCATGTTATCAGGAGAGACTCCATCTTTGCTCGGACTTTTAATTCTGTCGGGGCAAATGGAACTGGAAGAACAAGACAAGAGAAAAATGTTCAGCCACTTCTCTCCATTTCCCTGGCTCTACTGAATCCTCCCTGTCCTCGGCAGTGTGCGAGGCGGGTGAGGAAAGGCTGTCCTGTAAGTGGGATGCCTCCGCTGTCCAACAGTGGAGAGTGGTACAGTTACGCTCCACTGTTGAATTTACCAGCCGGGTGATACGTGAAAAAGCAACATCTCAAAGCCACTATGGGAGTTTCTCAGCGTATTCTGAGATACCACCATCTTTAACCACTGCTGGAGTCTGGCTTGGGCTCAGCTCTGTTTGGCAGAATTGTCTATCCACTCCCAAACGTTGTAACATTAGGGTTTGGGATTTTTGTTTCTTTCTTGCTTCCTTTTTAAAGAATTTTCAGAGCTGCACATGGAGGGAGGAAAGACTCACTACCCAGGCAAGCAGCAAGACCTACAGGGTCTGCTCAACAGAGAGATAAAGGTGGGTACTTTGGTCTAACCAAACTCAATGGTTATAATTCCCTAATGAAAGTTAAGTATCTCTCATTATGCCCCAAGTTTCCCAATGTCCTGCACACCCTGCCCCAAATCCCAGGCATCACCCAACCTCTTACCATGCGTCTGGTTGTCTCTGTCAGGAGTTCGATGCTGGGTCCACTCAGAAGGGGCCCCATAGCCCACGCTGGTGCTGGCCGCGATGCGAACTTTGTATACTTTGTTGGGATGGAGCGAGTAGAGAGTGATTTGTGTCTCATTTCCACCCACTTCAATGGAGGTAACCTGATCTGCTGGAACCAAGGCGACACCATTAAAAACATGCTTTTCCCAGTCAAAGGGAAATACAGCTGAGCAGCCACAAAGCCTACCTACCCACGTGCTCTGCACGCCCTGGGCTGGCTTGGCTTTGCCCAGTGCAATCTCATGCCACCAGGGAAAAACTAGAACTAAAGACTGGGCAGAGCCGACATCCTGACTGACAACCCCCTCCATCACATTCCAAAGTGCAGGTTGCCTTCAGCACCACCGAGCCTGCCCAGAGGGGAGCTGTCAGAAACCTTCCTGCTGCCGATGTAACGGCAGAACGTGAGCACAGCTGATGGTATGTTCCAGTGCTTCTCACTGCTGTACTTCAACGCTCACCTTCATTTGAACCAGAACTGTCCAGCAGCCCTGCTTTCTGCAAAATTCACACCTTCACTCATTCTAGACTCAGGTTTTATCACCCCCTCTTCAGCCCATCCCATCTCCAAGGGAGACAACAGGAAATTTAACCTGAGAATGGCTTGGGATTGTCACTAATCGGTCTGAAGATTCATACTGCCTTGTTGGTGAAGGCAGAGTCTCGCTTTTCAGCTTCACCTGGTGCAAACTCAGCTGGGAGCGCTGTCTCTGCTACCTAACAGTGTATTGCCGAGCGTGATCCTTGGTCTGCAAGCGTTTCCAAGGTTTTACAATGCCACAGAGCCACGTGCAGGATCAGGGCAAAAAAACAAGAGCCAGGAGTCACAGTGCAGAGTAGTAATCCAGATCAAACACATGGGAACATGTCCAGCACTTCATCACATTCCCCATGCTTCTCTTCGTAAGAATCATGACCCTGGGATGTGAGAAGCTACAGAGCTTTGATGGTTTTAAGAGCAAATACCCAGAAGGATTTGCAAAGCAAGCAAACCCTGGAACTGGAACAGCCTCATCCAGCATAGGTAAATGTTACCATCCCCGCTGAAGGCTTGGCGTGTCTGACAATATAAATAAAACTGGATAAAACTCAGCAACAGAGCAACACAGCCTGGCCAGGATACTTGCTTTTTTTCCCCAAGGATCACTTTGATTAGACTCCATTTGAAATAAATTGAATGCATTTACCCTTCTTCCCCAACCAGCATAAAGCTCTTCCCCCAAAACACAGTGCAGATGGCACCAAAGGGTTGCTCATCCAGATGTTCACAGGGCAGCACAAACACGCAAGTGTCATGCCATTCCCCTGGGGACACAAGGCTCCTCCACAACCACAGAAAAAGGTACCTTGAAGCAGGGTGAAGTAGCACAGCACCAGCACTGCTGTGGCCACCACCAGCAGAGCCAGGCTGAGAGAGGGCTGTTCTCCTCCCCTGGGTAACAAAGGGTCCCTCCATTTTCAGCCTTGCACCTCCTCCCCTCGACATGACATGCTGTTAACACTGCTGGAGCAGAAGACATAACCCCCTCCCGCCCCCCAAGGGGTGTTTCCCTCACCTTCCTTGAGGGTGCCGTAGTCAATCTTGTACTTCGTTATCTTGCCGTTACTCAGCTCTGGAGGAGGAGGCAGCCACGTCACACGGATGTCACCAGGAGTCATGCTCGACAGGGACAGCTGAGGGGCAGCACTAGGAACTGGGTAGAAGCAACAAGTCAGCAAAGACCAGGGCAAGACCTCGACACGTCTCTGCCAGCTCTCCAGTGGCCTGGTCTTGGCCCTGTTACAGCCACTGGCGACAGGCTGTCTGTCCCGGGGGGAATCAATACCCCACAGCTCTTCAACAGCTCAGAGCATGGGTGGGGTGTCTGGGGAAGGGGGACGGTGGGCTGCGAAGCTTCAACTGACCAGAGCCTGCTGGCCACACCACACTACCCTCTAGGGTGGCAAAATGTAAGTGACCTTGTGTCCACTGCAAAGTGGGCAAGGTAGAACAGATCAGTTAATCGGCCTACGCTGTACTGTGGAGCACAAAGGAGACACTAAAGGAAAAGGCTCACAGATCCATACTTCAGGTCAGGGAATCCCCATCCCCTCAGGAATCACAGCTCTGGGCTGCAGGCAGCTTTTGTGCTTTCAACCCAGCTTTTCAAGCTTCAGACATGGACACGTGGGACCACGCAGTTCACTATGTCAGGAGTATTAAAAGCACATAATGCACCCCGCGGCACAGCAGGGGCTTGCACGAGGTCTGCCAAAACCATCGCTTCTTGCCTCTGTCCTGCAGCCTGTTGAAAGCTGTACATGTCCTCCCCCGTTGGGCAGCTGTCCTTCTGGCACTCTGCCTTTACTGCTCACAAAATGCTACGTGATAAATGGTAAAATCAACACAAACTACTGGCTCTTAAAGGATCCAACCTCAAGGCTGCTCCCACCCCTACAAACTGCAATAGATGTCCGTCTTCTGAGCTGAAATCAAGTCTGACCCAGAGTCAGGTTTGGAGCAGTATCACATTAGCTAGGTGAAAACCCAGAGGAACTGACTGCAGTTCCCGCAGGATTCATACGGGCCCCAGTATCAGCAAGGTCATTTTCAGGCTCTTCATCATGCAAGCTGATGATCAGACCGGGGTGCTTTGGTTTTGTGGTTTTTTTTGTTTGTTTGGTTTGGTTTTTTTTAAAGGGCTTCTAACAAGAAGCTGTAGGAGCAGCAAGCAGGTTTAGGTTTCTAGGAGCCGATACTGTTCATAGCATATTCAATGCTCATCATGAAAACAGGCCAAGAACATTTTTTTAGGTACCACTACTCATCTAATTCAACGCACCATCCTCCAGGGTCTGAACAACGATGGAAGAGGATGTTCGGCTGGCTCCAAGCTGAGAATATGCGACCACGTAGAAGACATAGTTCGTGTTGGGTTCTAGGTCCTTGACTTGCAGCTCAGTGGTGTCATTATTGACAGCAAACTGGTACTCCACGTTGTCTGTTCCTAGAGCCAATGAAACACTGATCAGCAGGTCAGTGAACTGCTAAGCCACTCCTCAAAAATAAAATCACTTAACTCACAAGGTCCATAGCATAAATCCACCTTAAAAATCACTTTGTCTTCTCCAATTTCCTCAGCACCTGCACAAAACCCACCTCTTACGTGAATTCTTTGGGCAGAAACATTCGAAGCCTCAATGTTAACATCTCCATTTTGCCTCAAGCTCCTTAATCCATGCTAAGGCAGCTGAAGTTACCAGCTTAAGTTTCAGAGGAGCTCTGGCAACAGTTCAGCAAGAGTATCGGCTTGCTGGCTGTTTGAGAAGACAGACCCCAAAAGACCTGAGTGCCTCACTTCAGATTCTGGGTGTGAATAATTTAGTGATTACCCCTGTACACAATGTAGCTGTTTAACATCTCCATTAATAATCACACCCTTTGCATATAAAAATCAATGTGCTGGAGGAAAAAGTAAAGAACAAACTTCTGGAAGTGCCTGGTCCCACTAGAATCCAGACAACCCAGCTACGCGCACACACTACTGCTGGTCAACAAGTTAGTATTTGTCAGCTAATCCACAAGCACCGTCACAGGCGGATGCTGACTTCAAGAGAAAATCCCTTTACCTGCAATGAAAAGGGCTAAACTAATTGGAATTGCCTCACACTTGTCACTAGCCGGGAAAGAAAGTCAACCTGTGCCTTGTGCCTGGTACCTGCAACACAGCTGGGTTGCACAGGCAGACAACACCTACCCACAGCCCGCTGGTAATGTAAGGAGAAGCCAATGATCTGCTCGCTGTTGTACTCTGGCCGCTCCCAGGACACAAGGACCGTGGTGCTGGAGAGGGACACGGCTGACACTTTCTTGGGAGCGCTGGGCAAACCCTCCCGCACAATCACCGAGAGCTTGGCAGTGGCACAAGCCATGCCCAAGCTGTTCTCAGCCACGCACTGGTAGTAGCCAGCATCCTCCAGCCCGATCTGATTGATCACGAGGCTCCCGCTGCTCTGCACCTTCACCCGCCCGTTGGAGAGGATGACTTCGCCGTTCTTCAGCCAGTGAATGGTCGGGGCTGGCTCGCCCTCTGCCTTGCAGACGAACCGGGCTGTGCTGGCTCGGGTGCGTGAGATGGTTTCAGGAGCCTGCGAGATGCTGGGCGTAGCTGGGAGGAGAGAGGACAAATTAATGCAGGGAGGAGGAGGAAAAGATAGCAAAGCAAATCCCTTCTCCTCCCCACTCGGTGCTATGATTTATTCAGTAGCAGCTTTGCTTACAAGATAGGATTTGCCAGGCAGACTCTAGAGGCTTAATTTAGACCCTGTCCAAAAGGAAAAATAAATTCTGTATCAATCATGTGCTGCGTTTCCTGATCCTACGCTGTTCTCCCTGCTGGCTTCCATGATACTGTAAAGTTAATTGGTGATACAGATTTCCATGGGGGAACCCTGGAGAACAAGAATAAGGCATAAAACAGTTCAGTAAATACAAGGAACTAAACCTCAAATTAAAGAGGTGACTTTCCCACCGAGACGCAGCCCAACCCAGGGCCTCCTGGCTCTAACCTGGCCCCCTTCTTAGCCCAGCACAGGCCACAAATGCAACTTCTTGGGGAGCTCCTGGACGTTGGTCCAGGTAATCTACAGCTACCTGGAGCACTTATCCTGCTCTCTACTCACCAAGGACTCGGAGCTCAGCTGCAGCTGTAACAAACTGCCTGGTCTGGGGTTTGTTAGCACGGCAGACGTACACCCCTGAGTGATGGGGCTGGCTGGAAGGAATGAGGAGATTTGTCCGGCCCAGCACAATCACATCTGTGGAAACGGGCTTTCCATCTGCAAGAAAAAATGTGCACAAATGCGGGAGGGAGCCCCAAGCTGCCCTTTATGAGGGCTTGTAAACAACGTGTCGACTAGAGCCAGGATCACAGCTGGGGAGCGGAGAGACTCCCAGATCCCAAACCCCAGCCCAAAGGAGGATTCCTGCTGGGACACTCCTCAGTGCTTGCTCAAGCATCAGCCAGCCCAAGTCAACACTGGCCCAAGGTTTAGTTTAGTCTGTAATAACCAAAAAAGTTCTGGTTTGAATCAAAATAGTCTCTGGTGCCTAGGGTGTGCCTGCAACGAGACCCCCTAGGAACGGCACATTCAAGGGATGCTAGCACACGTTTTGGAAAAGCTGCTGGATCTGCCTGCTGACCTCCATGCACGAACACACACAGCTCTTCCCCTCACTTGTTAATGCAAATGTCAGCAAGAGCTCTGAATCACTAACAACGCAGGGGTTGCTCCCTCCTCTGGGTCCCGGACGTGAACGCAAATTTACTGAGCTTCCCAAACCCTTCTCTGCCCCCAGCTTGGCTCCTGATCTGTAAGGTATCAGGAAGACACCTGGTTCTCCTTGGGGCTCTGGTGCTTGGGTCAGAGACATGGGCCACGAGCTGCCCTCTCCCCCTTCCCCTGGCTAGATGCTCAGCACTGCTGAGTAGGGAAGGAGGAAAGGGTGGCTCCAGCTCCCTGGCCAGAAGCTGAGCCGTCCTTCTGTAACTTCAGGTGGCCCTAGGCTCCTCAGCAGGTCACAGACAAGGCAGTCGGCTGGTGCTGGGCACTGCTTTCCAGCACTGCTCTGATGAGAGAAACACGGGGACCATGGCGTCCGTACCTCCGAGTGGGTGTGTGCGAGCAAAGCCAAGAGCTGGGGACAGTCAGGCCGAGGAAAGGCTTGGATGGGAGGTCAGGAACCCAGGGCCAGCTCTGGCCCAAGTAACCAGATCGGGAGAGCCGGCCCATTCGAGCAGTACCGGTGCAACCCCAGACCTTGTCCCTCTCCACCCGCAGAAGAACGGACATCTGTCAGACAGCAACAACTCAGCACTGACCTGCCTCTACCTCTCCCAGATTCAGCTGAGCCTGTTTCTTGAGCCAGAAGCAAGCTCTCCACCTCCACTGTGAGCACCTGCACCTACTTAGCACCATCAGCAGGGCACGCAGCTGAGATCAGATCCTCAGCCCCCTCCGACCGTTTCAGGGGTCTTTAGATGGCCTCACAGTTCAGTGGCTGCACACTCAAGAGGAGGAGAAAATCTGTGCACCCCATTTGCACTGGGAACAGTCTGAAAATCTGACTCCAGATGGTAGCAATTAGCTGACACCACCAAGGCTGGCAAGAGCCAAACTGGCAACCTGGAGGTACAATCCTCGGTGTTACCTACATGACTGATCATCCACTAACCCAGCCTGCTCCTTAATGAAGTCTTGGAAAGAAACAAGCTTGTCTAACACAGAATTGCTAGCACTATTAATCCATCTTTTTTACCTGAAGAGTCCATACTGGCAAGCAGAGGGGGACCAAGCAAACACTTTTAAAGTAAAGCATGCAAGGAACTGTTTCACCAACATTTCCCCCCTTCCCCCATCCAAAAAACTTTCATAGTGATAATTAATATCATCTACCCTACTATGGGCATCAGTAGCTCCCAGTAAAGCAATGAATAAGTGATCCAGCACAGGAAAACTGAGTATTTGTAATTGCGAAGTGCACAGGATAAACCAGAAACATTTCTGCCAGAACATTTAATCCTCGCTGATTTGATTTCCAAAGTTGTATCCTCTGAGATTTTTTTGCTCCTTTTTTTGTGGAGAAGAGGAAACATTTATGTACGCTAAAACCACTGCCTGTGGACAAGTCTGGGCTGCAGACCAGCCACAATAAATGGTTACAGGGGAGAGGAGTCTTAAATCACGACCCGGATTTATGAAAATGATTGAGAGTCTTTTCTGGGGGAGAATCGACTCCTGGGCTGAGAACATCTTCAGTCAAAGCCTCTGAAACACATCTGATGGATGTGACGCTCAGTGAAGTGACACTAGCATCCTACTCGTGACTAGGCTATCAGCCCTGGGTAACGTATGCCAGTCTGGCTCATTTGTACACCTCTGACGAGACCTAAGCATCTTCTCGATCCTTCCATTACCAATCTGACCACAGTAAGATTTTTGAACAAAAACCTCCCAGCAATACGCTCAGTCACTCCAATGATTAACAGATCTTATCATGTTTTATAATCCTGCAAGAGAATACAAGTTATTTCTCCAACGCAACGGCAGATTCCACAGAATCCTCACTAACCTCTGAGTCCCCGGAGGAGTGGCATAAACCTGACCCCATCTCGTGACCTTCACTGCTCAAGCTCATACAATGAGGATGACTAATTTAGATCAAAAGGCATCCAGGCACTAGACCTTTATAGATTCCACAGTCAAACAACTATGAAGTGAGCTGCGTGCTTTGTTACCTCCTAGATTTAACTAGTCATTCCAGTTTAGCAGGGACACCCTGCGCTGCGACACCACCTGTGTCATTAGGTACCGATGCAACCAGCACCCTTCCTGGCCCCCAGAGTTTTCCACTTTTTAACAGATTTTTTAAAATAAAGTATCCACAGGTTCCTCTTGACAACAAAAGCTTAATTCTGTCCCTCAGGCTCACCCTGTCGTATCCAGGAGACGAAGGGGGTGGGATCAGCAGCCGCCATGCACTCCATCACCACACTCTCCCCAGCCACCACCGTGGTGTTCTCCGGAGCGGCGACAATGGTGACATCTCCTCCTCCTGGCTGGGAACCTAATGTCAAAAATAAAAAGAGACGTCTGTCCTTCCAAATTGCAAAATCCCTAGAAAAAACACACAACATAGAGCCCAGACACCTCAGCTGTGCCTCCCCAGCTAGTCCCACGCATGGTAATGGCTCACGCCCAGTCGGAGGAGAAAAGCAGCTCTTGCTTTTACAGGACTACAATATTTTTGCTAAAATAAACGAACAAAGGGGCGCCTTGCAGATTTACTCTAATCACGCTGGCCCTAGTAAAAATCAGTATCAAGATTTTTCACATGGAAAATAAATAGTTTCAACCCAGCGCCTTCATCGACTGTTGCTAAACAGATGTTTGTTAATTAGATGAAGCAAAACACCATATCCTCAAACAGGGCAACAGCCACACAACAGACCCTTTGCCAAGGCATTGTGACAGCTCAGAAAGAATCCAGTAACTTAGTTAAAGAAATTCTAACATCCAGACACTGTGCTGTAAACTGCAAGAAAGAGAGGTCAAGCCTGTGTCCAGGCCTTCACCTGACGGCACAAAGGCTGAACCAGTTATTACCCATCTGGAGGAGAGCGCGCTGTTTAGCTCGTATGTGCACAGCCGACGTGTAAGCCAAGTTTACAGGAAGATCTATAGGCTGCATTGCACAATGTCTTGAGAGCGGGATGGGGATTTTTTTGCTTGAAACGAACCTTCTGCCTGTGTCTGCCCACTGCTGAGCAGAGGTGAAGGGACGGTTAAGGAAATGCCTTTGCAGTGGCCAAATTTCTGTTGTCAGATGGAAACAACCGGAGCGCTCTTGAGCAGACCAGACTGTTCATAACCCTCAACAGCAGCAACCCTGCTCTTCCAGCTCTCCCAAATACGTCTAACTCTGGGGGACGCTTTTGTTATTGTCTTCATGAAGGGAAAAATAACTGCAGAGGCGTCACGTAGTACAAGCAATTCTCAGGCCTTCTCCAGGTGCTCCCATGATCTAGTAGAGAAACTTGTTGTCAGCAGGTCCCAAACAAATAAAAGCAGGACCTTTTTGCACAGTGCAAACTCACTGTCTCAAGATGCTGCAGAGTCCAAAACCCAAGAGGTTCAGACAAGCTCGTGAAGGACACATATACCGTGACTGCTACAGACGAAGGTCTCACTGCAGTCCTCAGCCCAAGATGCTCCCACATCCCTGACTGTCAGGTGTTGAGCAGACGTCCAAGGAAAGCACCATGTCCTCCCTGCCCAGTTTTCACATGCTTTCCTCTAGCATCTGCTGCGGTCGCTTTTGGAGACGGCACTGCAATGCCTGGACCTCTGGCCTGACCCACACTGGCCATTCACGTGGCATCCAAGCCACACTCATTCATACTTGATTTTCTTGTGAATACAAACCAGAGAAGCTTTGGCCTCAACGTGCAGACCTGCCTGCATAGCAGGAGGCTACACACTGCTGCTCTGAATGCGCTGCGCTCAGCCCATCTCCAGGCTCGTTGCCATTTACCCTAGCACAGAACTCTTGCCAAGCAGAGCTGGTTCAACACTGAAATTTTCTTGCGGTCCATACATGCGTGAAAGGGATTTCCATTTGTAGTAGTACACGAGCACAGTTTAAAAGCAGCTAGTAAAATCCCCAAGGCACTGAAGGAAAACGGGAGCAGGAGCCGGTGCTCGTCCAGCAGATGGAAGCAGAGACCGAGGAGCGCCCACGCTCCCCTACCTGGGGCAACGGCTGGACAACACTAAACCACAACCCCAGCCCTGGCAAACACGGGCAGTCACGGCTGCCGTGGGGCACGAAGGAAAAGCCAAGCCAGCCATCCTCCTTCCAGTGGAACAAGTACGCTACGCAGAGGGCCTGGTGTGGACAGGCACCTACAGTCTCCTTTCGTGCTTACAGCACGGTGAGGGCTGGCCAGGGCTTTCCTACATTCACATACATGAGCGGTTCACAACATTCATGCCTACAGACACTTTCAGTCTCACAGCCGTCATGGCCAGCCACAGCAGGACAACCTGGGGGACACAACAGGGACAAGAAGAAACCACATCAGACTGTCAATGAGGCCTCTGAATCCATAAACAGATCAAAGTCCTGGCCGCTCTTAACTGCGGCGCCAAGGCTGGGCTTGGGAGCTACTGAGACAGAAAATGGGCTTAATGCAAAAACAGGCAGCAGAGCTTCCACAACAAGCACGTAAGCTGAAGGATCAGAGAAACGCAAGGCTCTTTGGAACAGCAGCTTTCTTTTAACCCCAGCTCCAGTTCAACAAAGCACTAAAATCCATGAGTAATCATTAGTCCTGTAAAACAACTGAGCGCAGGGACTCCAGCAAGACCTGGCTGGATGGGTGAGGCTGCTCAGCACACTGCTAATGTGAGGCCTCTACCCTTTCTCTACCCCATATGGCAGAGAGAGATGAGGCAACATCAGACAAAGAACAAGGAGAAGGAGCTTTCCAGCCAGGATTTGGAAGGAAACACATGAGAAAGCAGCATAAGCAAAGGAAAAGGCTTTTATAGCGGTCATTACCTGGAAGGCCACAGCACTGGGAAGACACTGGAGAACTCAACAACTTGTGATGAGGTTGGTTTTAAGAGCAAGCTGGGGAAAGAGGTGCAAAGGAGCCAGGCGAGGAGTTGCTTTCTGCTGAGGGGCTGGCAGCATGGCCAGACGTGGTCGCACATCTCCACAGACCCCAGGGCTCAGGCCTGGCTCACCCTGTGCAGGGTTCAGTGAGCCTCGTCTGCCCACCCTGGAGACCCAGCACCCATTGCGGGGCCGTGGCAGCTTTTGATGCAAATGAACAGGGCAGCAGCCTACCCCCCAGGTCCCGAGAGCGGGAGTGTAGGGGGACAGACTTCAGGCCTACCACAGCAGTGAGCTTTTTTACCAGACACCACCAGCTGCCAGCATACCTGCTGGGCAGGACATGGCTGAAATGTGTCTGTGTGCATAAAGCTGTCCTTTTCTGCAGTGCTGCGGGAAAAAAATAAATCTAGAGTAAAAAAAACCCCAAAAACCAACACCAGCCAGATGGCAATATATTCCCTGCCAGATTTCCAAGCAGCTTTCTCTACCAAGTTTAGGGCAGAGGAAGAGAGAAAGCTCCTCAAACCTGACGTAAAGGCATCTGTTGCATTCAGGTGCATGGCCCAGGTGCCGGCTGGCAAAGCCACCTTACAAGCTATAGAAACTTCAAGTGAAGGCACTTGTCTCGCAGCACTAGACAGCTGCCTTGTAGTGCTGCCAGTCACTAGGAGAGGGATTTCACAAGCTGCCCAAACTCTCCCTCTGAAACAGCCCCAGAAGCCATCATCCCAGCTCTGCAATCTCCTGGTTTAGCAGAGCCGCCACGAAGCGCTGCTGTAAAGGCACAGCCTAGAGCTTCACCTTTCCTTGGGGCCTTGCGTTTCTCCTGCTGGGGAAGGATCAACAAAACACTTCACCACCCTCACCCTGAACAGTCCCGCAGCCCCCCCTTCCCTCTGGGGCTGCCCATCTTGCACCCTGGCTGCTCTGGAAGGGAAAGAGCAAAGAGCTCACGGATGGGCAAGTAACCAGTCAGCAGAAACCAGGCCTGGCGACCCAGAACAACTAGCTCCTGATCAGCTCCATACTCAGCCTGCAGAAGGCAGAAAGACAGCCGATATCAGCGCTTCCTGACAGTCAAACTCAAGGTCTCTCTGACAACCAAGAGCAGTAACAGCCACAGGGATCTGTAGCTCAAACATCCACTTCTGCTTCCTTCTCCCTCCGCCAAAACTCTAGTTTCACCCTTGAAAAACTATTGGGTAAACATATGAGCCCAGACCCCACGTCTGTTTGTCACTGATTATTATTGAAATTATATTACAAAAACAAGCAGTTCTGCTTGCTTTCCCAGTACATTCCTGGGGGCGTGCATGGATGAATGCTCCATGCACCGCTTGCACACAAACACATTTCTCTCAGCTTTGTATTTCACTGCAGGTCTGTCAGAGCAAGGCTACAAGTCAAGCTCGTCTTTATACTGAGCCCCTTTAGAGTACATTTTTCACTTGCTCTCTCAATAGGCTGGTTGGACAGGATGGATCGCAGGTTAACTGCTACGAACTGGGTTTCATTTGGTTTGAAGAGTTCCCCAGAACAGTACTAAGCTAACCAGGAAAACCTCCACACAGGGGATTCCAACAAACATCAAAGAGTAAAACCGTCAGGTTTTTTGTCTCCACTGCCATTAAGATAATTTCAGGTCAAGAGGGAATATTGTTAGAACATTGTTAGAATATTGTTAGAAAAAAAGAGCTGCCGTTTCCAAGACATCTTTCACCGCCTGAACAAAACAGGTCACTGAATGCACCTGCGCCACGCTGTCCATTCTGTGGGACTAAAGGCTTTCACAGTGCCGCTATTTAAAACTTCATCTTTGAGATTTCTCCCCCTGCCCCAGCTTTGCTTTGTCTCTCCAAGTGGCAAAGCTGCTCTAGGCAAAGGCTTTGCACAGCCCAAGGCACAACCTGTGGATTCATCTCAAAACTCACTGTCACCGATGGCCTTTGTGGACTTGCCCCTCTGAATCAGATGGATCAATTTTACTCTCTTTTACAGAAAAAAAAAAGCCTTGTAGGGTACCAAATGTGGCTCTGGAGTCACTCAGAGCAGTGCACTAGGACTGAGAGAAATCCTCTGTGCACCGAGTTAGGGAAGGTGGCTCTCTTCACGCGTGGTTTGTCCACCCGTGCACACGCTTGTGTTTGCACAGGTAGACAGCAAATGCGCTATCACTGACCAACAGACAAGACTTAATGATAATCTGCAGAAATATTTCAAAATATTCCCCTAGGTTTTATAGTTTAGGAACATCTCACACCAGCAGACTTCTCAGTTTATGCATTTTTCCACTTCACGAGACGGGAAAGTGAGGCCAAATTCGGGTGCTCCCCTTCTTTGTACCATTGCTCTCACGGGCATCTCTCAGCATCTGGGGCTGGGTTCCAGGGCCAGGTGGAGGCAGGCACAGAGGGAACACAAACAAATTGCTTACCACCAAGTGTAGTATAAAACAAAGAGGAGGTGGGGTGGAGAGCACAGGGAGCCTTAAGACAGCAAGCGAGCATGACAGATCTCAGCACACAGGCTGCCCAACCTCTAAAAATTCAATCTGTATCATTTCAAAGCCAAGGGGAACTGTGAGCAGGGCTGTGAAGGGAGGCACCATAGGGAGCTGCTTGGGACAAAGCTCAAAATGTTTATTTGAAGTTATAGCTTGAGTTATAACATACATGACTGATTTTAAACTCCAAGAGTTTACAACTTGGGTCTGCCTCTAACGCATCCATAATTCATCAGCTATCCTCCCCCGCCTCCCTGCTCTTGTTAGTGCAGAGTATCAGCAAAGAACTCAGGCAGCACAACAGGAGGAAAATGTTTTTTGTTCAGTCAATTTGTGACGGTCGTTTGCAGTGACAAGAGGATGACTTCTTGGACAGGAACTAACACCTCTCTCCCAACTCCATAAACACCCTGCCTCGGTGAAAGTGCTGGAAGGTTAAACATGACTTGCATGGTGACACATTCAGCTCTCAGCTGTCAGCAGTTCAAGATTTGGAGATATCCAACAATCAAGCAACAATCTTCTGTTCCGCGAACTTTCTCACCCTCTCTGGAGGAGGAGCATGAAACCTTATTCATCCCTGTGAGCCTCCTCCGGGAATAGATTCTAGCACTGAGCAGCTGTTCATTAGAGAAAGTCAATGCTGTCACTGCTGTTATTCTGCAGACAATAAAGGAGCAAATTACCCATTGCAAAGCACACACCTTCAAAAATGCAGGAGCTGTGTTTGCAGAGCATGTCCTACTCCCACTCCTCAGCTCTCTCCCTTTTCTCAGGCAACTCACAGACCTCCTGGACTGTTCAGGGAGAAAGCTGACAGCAACCGCAGAGGTGAAAAAACATCCTCCACACCTGCCTTCCTCCTCCTTTTATACTGTCCTGGAAATTTATCTACAATTTATTTCTACTTCTGGGCTAGACCCAGGACAGGAGATAACTAGCATTAACACCTCGAGGCAGGACACTTGCCTAACTACATCCTAACACTATGGCGTATCTGCTTTGGGGGCAACATAAACAATGTCAGATCTCAAACCTGAGCGCGCTTAGCAACAAGCATTTCTTCTTTTATGACTGTTCTCACCTGAACACAGCAATGCACACCTTTGCAAACAGGAAAGCAAAGCAGCCAACAGAGGACCGGCACCGGTGATTTTTCAGCATTGGCTAGAGATGCTGAGAGCTGCCCTTCCGACACCCTACAATCCAGACCTCCCCAAAGTATCACAAGCCAAACACTGCCTCCTCTTCTCCCCAAATGCAGCTCTTGCAACCATGCATCACTCCTGAAAATTACCATTTTTCTTTTTCGGGTTTTTCTTCCACTTTTGCTATATCAGCCCCTGTGGCAGTTTGGATCCGAGTTTTCCCCTGTCACTGAAGTTGGGGAGGGATGACTTTTGGTTGTGTGATTATGGACTCAATTCACCAAACATCTGGTATTGCCCTGACGGTTCTCAGCCTTGAAAACTCCCCCTCTGCAGAGGATCAGGCTTTCATTCACGAGCCTCGCAGGAGCTTTTAGACGCGTGCCTCAGCTAAAACCCCAGCACTGGCAATGCTTGGTACTGGGACTGCAAAAGTTGTCCCAGTGCAACCTGGCAGCACCAATGCCCACAGCCTCCATCGTTAGAAAGGCTCTTTTCTTTCCCTTTTCAGGCAGCTGCAGTGTGCTTGGGTCAGCACACGAGTCATCTTGGAAGGGAGGCTGAAAAGGAACTCGGCTTTCATTGCACAAGTGACAGGGTATTGGCGTAATTTTTTTTCCTGCCCAATAATATAAATGAGCTCAGTAAATCAGTTTTGTATTATCTTTTTACCTCACATCCTCAAAACATTTTGTAAGCAGTTATGCATTTGTCAATGTGAACATTTAATTGAAAAGCTGAACAGGGAGGAATTTATCTCCACATTTCGGAATGGGGACAGTCCTCCTACTTACTAAGTTAGGGCTGCAGCAGAGCAGCTACACATCATTTGTCATCTTTAAAGCAGCATACAAAGAAACATGCATAAATGATTAAAACACAGAAGTTCAACCACTTTCTCAGTGCTATTAAGAGACCCCAACATACAGCACTTGTATTTCAAACCACTATCACAAAATCCCCGAGAAAGAAGTCAACAAACAGATCCCAAAATACATGGTGCAACCTACACTTCTAATAGCAGGCACAAAACCTGCTCCTTTAATGTCTGCATACAAATACATGCAAAATGGAGAATTTAATAGATGAAAATACACTTATATGATTAAAAAAAAAAAAAAAAAAAAGGAGAGAGATTTATGGGTTTGGATGAAGAATGTTCATTTACTACCTGGACACGCTCCTCAGACCAGCACCTGCCACAGCCTCTGGGGCCTCTCCATGGAGCATGTTACACGCCGAGTGAGGCAGAGGGAGCTGCTCTAGGAATTGCTTTTCACTTGGCTTGAGAAACAGCCCGTTAAACATTTTCCCCAGCGCTCTGTCCTGTGTCTGGAAGCCTGGGGAGCACACGGATCCCAGTCCAGACAGGCAGAGGGGCCATCAGGCAGTACTCTTTCATTCCCCTTGACTTCTTTATACAGCTGACAGCTTTCAGCTCAGAAATTAAATCCTTTAATGTACTAGCTCAGCCACAAGTTGACACCCTTAACTATATGTAACCAGAAGCCCAGAACAACGCTGAGCAGTGGCAGGTTTCCAGGAACTGCCTTGGATTTTTAGGGGGCTCTTCCCCCACCCCCAAACCCTTGATCCTTCAGGGTGTGGAGTTTTCCACGTCCAGAGTACATGTAGCTCTGCTGCAAAGCAGTCAGAGTGTGCTTTGCCCACCACTTCATCTCCTGTAAAGCTGTCAACATTGGCTCTCTGTTTGCCTACATGCATTTGGAACTGCTCTTCATCACGCCAAAAGGGACGGGAGCCAACCAGACTGCACGACAAATTCCTGCTCGCTTCCCCAGCGAGTGCTTGGAAGCGCCTACATTTGCACCACTCCGAGCGGGAGCTAGGCAAAATAAACAGGAGGTGCCGTGCCGACAGCCACGGTCATGCGGCCCTGTAGCCCTGCTGCACAAAGAGAGCTGCTGCTGCTGCTAAGAATTAGGGCTCTTCTGGTTTTCTGACCTCAGGTCATGCACCTGAACCCTCAGCAGCCTGAAGATACATCACAGAGAGTTTCTGGAAGGCAGAAGAAGCAGACCGCAAGCTGGAATATGGCAGAGGCGCTGAGGCCTACCAGAAGGATCGTGTTGGAGCAGCACTGATAGTGTCACCCTTTTAGATAATAACAATCAACAAGCTTTAACCATTCTTGGCACATTTTCACAGACTTCAGTGAAAATAAGCTCCCTAAAAGAAAGTCACTCAGCGTACAGTAGGAGTTAAGCCTCTACATCAGATGAAAGGCCAACAAAAAGAAGTGAAGAAAGGAGCAGAGGTACCTCAGTGTCTCTGAAGCTGTTTGGAGAATAGCGGAGCAGTCTCCCTGCCCTAACCCCAAGACCCAGACAACTTATGTTACTCAAGCTGAGCCCTTAAAGCCCTGCAAGCCCCAGCCATTCCCCAGCAGCTGCCAGAAACACAGATAAGACAGACAAGGGCTGCAAGGGGTTGCTTTGCAAAATTACCAGCGCAACAGGACCACGCTCCACCAGGCATGTCCCGTGGCTGACTGCAACACATCGTTCTCAGCAGCACAAGGGCATAGCCAGACTCCACCCTTGATGCAATTTGTGCTGCTCCAGTCCAGTCCTTCAACCTATCTGGCTGCTGGGGGCACAATCCTCCACACAGCTCCAGCACAGTCCCTCGGCCCTGACCAGCCAGGACAACGTCCCAGCTTCCCAGCAGGGCCAGGTTCTGGTCCAGTGGTTCAGGACAGAGAGAGTCTCCCCTGAGCTCTGCCACTAACTCACTGTCTGTGCTGCTGTGGGCACAGCTCTCAGCATCTCCGTGACTCCATCTGCTCAGAGTTCGTAACGTCACTAATTCACAGAAGTGAAGGTGCAAAAGTAATCGCCAGAAAGAAGACTCTTAGCAAAAGCCACAGTATCAGAGATTTAAATATAGACACACACCCCCAAATCAGTAAACACCACGTGGCCCTGGGGGCCTAAGCTTGCCAGCCTCTGGGATTCAGTGGGAACATTCCCACACTTCTTTAACCATCATTACACTACACCTAGGCCAGCACATCACCTTCCAGGATGCTGCAGGAAAAATCTCTAACAAAAAAAGCTGTAAGGCAGGTAAAGGTACCCTGTTACCTCTTGCACAGAAATGAGACAGAGATACGGTCTACAGAAGACCCTCCTGGCTCGCAGGTCACAAACCCCGTAAACTCCTCACCTCACCTTGTCTCAGCGACTGGAGCCATTTCACTCCAGTAACGTCCTCCTTGTGCTCAGAGGCTGATGTTTCCCAGGGGCTGACACCTCTTCCATCAGATCGATTTGCAATTCAGATTTATTTGCAACATCGGTTCTATTTGCAATTCACGTACCTCTAGCGACAGCAGAGAGGGAAGAGGCTGGAGGCCCTGGGCTGTGCAGAAGGACACAACCTGCTTTCTTTGCGACCAGGGCTCGTGGTCTGCCTCATCCCGTCTGCCAGAGACGGCCGTTCACATTACTGTCATGCACAGCTTTGAAGAGAGAAACATTACGGGGAAGCCACCTCGTAGTGTGGTCTCCCTGATGCCAGGTAGGCAGAATGCTTCCTACAAGCTATGCTTCGAACACACAACACGCTGGGAGCCTACAGTAACACAGTCTGGCAGCAAACGAAGACTGCCAACTTGGAAGGAGGAACTAAAAGCAGATGGATGCATCTGCATTAACTCAGGACAATACAAATCCGTTTTTCTAGGAAAAGTCTGGAAGCAAAGCTGGCTTTCCACAGGGAAAGATCATTAGTGATAGCCACAGATTCTGTCAAAGCCCTTCGGCTGGACACTCGCTGAGTGCCTCAGAGAGCCCTGATCTGTCTAAGGCTGTGCCTGAAGACAGTGTTTTGTAACACCACCTGCCCCTCCTTACCGCATCCTTCTCACTCTCATCCACAACCCATGTGGCGTTGCCCCTCGGCTGCACTGGAAATACGAGTTGGGTAAAAGCATCTCTCAGTTACAGAAGGCAAACTCCCAGTTGTGTCCTGAGCAATCCCTGGCATCTGAGATATCCAAGTGAGGGCTCAGAGCAGCATGGCTCAGCTCCTGATTCAGCCTCCCCCATCTTCTGAGCTGACTCATTCCATTCTTCTTCCTTAGCCCCACTGGGCCTGTAGATATTGGTGGGTCTTTGAGACAGGGACAAGCCTCCTCCATATGCCTGCCCCATGACTAAAGCAACAGGACCATGAGCTTTGCTACGCTTCTGTACACTCGCAACATCTTCACTCCAGCTGTTAGGATGCTGTAAGCGCCGTAGGGCACCGCTAGCCCTCGACCTCAGAGAGCTACTGAGGCGCTGCTGTAACACAGACGATTAATAATTAACAAGTGCCATCAGGAACCCAACCACATCAACCTTCCTGTCCTGCAGCCCATTGCAAGCTGCTGACCTAATTATGATCTCTATTCTTAGCTCCCTTCCAGCCTCACCGTGCAGGCAGAGCCTGTTCGATACCCTCCAGGAGAGGCCAGGTGTGATCCCTGTAGTGCAGACATGCTGGTGCACCACAGGGTTACACCACCGCCACAAGACTCTCAAGAGTAGAGCTGAATGGAGCCTGCTGCTTAAACCCTGCTTCAGCCCAAGCCTTACCAAACACCAGCTATTATAACTGGAACCCTCAAAAGCGCAGCAGATCTGGATTAGCAAGAGATGCACGTGGAGAATACTGGAGGACTGCAAACCATCCCTGAATGCAGCCATCCTCAGTCTCCAGGAGTCAGAGGCAGAGCTGCCTGTAACACACGAGCCTGGCCACATCTGACAGCTCCAAACATCATGCACAGCCGACGCTGCATGTGGAAGAGACCAGTTTTCCCTCAGGACCTGGAAACAGCTCACCTATTCCTAGCCGTACATCCCTTGTTCTGCTCTATTATCCTTGACACCTCTGTTGCCACTCACTTTGGTGCCAACCCCAGGCTTAGCTGTTCTGCTTAATGGGAGGTGAGGGCTCCTGAATTTTGTATCAAACCCTCTGTCACCGCAGGCTGCTAGAGCTGTCAGAAGCGTGGCATATCATAGCCCCACCGAACTTCACAGACAGCTGAGCTGAAACTCCCCCTCCGGCTCCCGGGAACAGGCTGCTGACACTTGAGCTAAGAGAAGCTTTCCCTCGGCGATGTGAGTGGTGTGATGTATGCTGGCCCTGTACGAACTCCAGCCAAGGAGAGAGCTGTGTGTTTGGGTGGGTGCCTGACGCATGTCTGCACCAGCCCTTCACAAGTTTCACCCAAAATCTGTGGTCTCAATCCTGTTCCATGCGTGCCTGAAATCACTAGCATTGCTAGGCTCAGTAAAAGGGAGATGGAGTGCAAGTTTACAGCTCATGCTAGGTAGAAGGTCGCTTCTAGCTTTAAAGACTTACTAAGACTTTATTAAGCTAGAAATGCTGTGTATCTCCTCCTCGATCTTGCCATTCTCTGAATTCACGCTTACCGTGTGTGTGAATACTTTGCTTCGCATCCTCTGCCACAGAGGAAGACCAAGAGCATTTTTCAGAACCCAGCAGATGCATTAAGCAAACAGCCTCAGATACCTGCCACCCAGGAAACTGGAGCTTCCAAACACACATAAAGAGAGTCCTCATGGCTGAGCTTTTGGGATGTCAAGCGGAGAGCGGCTCCCTGCTTAACTGTTAGTAAAGCAAAAGAGCAGAGGGCAAAGAAAAACAGGCTGCTAAAAGGAGAGAGAGAAAAGCAACAGAGGTCTGTGCCCAGCCAAGAAGGCACAAGGAACAGGGACACAGCAGTTGCACGCTGGAACTGGGATGTCCCCTTCTCCAGAGGCGAAGCATCACTTACTGGTTAGATCAACAACCCACCGTAAAAATACAGCTGCCTTATCCCACCCCATGTTTTCTCTCCCTGCGCATTTCCATGACCCTCTTGCCTCCCAAAAGCACAGCCTTTAGCACCCTCCTGTGCCCACAAACACAGCTGGGGAAGCTCTCCCCCCGCAGTTCTGTGCCTATAACACCACAGGGCCCTGCTGTCTCTGTTGCATGGGTTCCTGCTGGAGGAAAATCACCCCTGACCAGGTGGGACCGTCACCCCCTTCTGGTTAACACTGTGTGGTAGCACACACAATGGGATCAACACCTGGCTGCCGTCAGGGAGGTCAGACCAAAGCAGCACCGACCTGAATCTGAACTTCCCGGTCCCTAGATCGCACGGAACCCGCGTTCAAAGCTGTGAGGGGAGCACAGCACGTGTCGTCAGGGCTCAGGCTGAGCGCCAACCCAGCATCCAGCACGTCATTCGCACATGCAGAGACTGAAAATCCACTTGTGGTAACAGCACGTCTGTTTCTGCGAGGTGGTGGCCAACTGCGAGTGCTGCTCACTTCATCACCACCTTCCCCTCCATCCCCAAAGCTCATCCCATTCAATAGCTGTATTCTCCTACAGCCCTTTGGAGCAGGAACCACCCAGATCCCAGCACCCAAAGCCAGGCTCTCCCTTGCTACCTGCAAGCTGCTGCAATACAGACACCAAAAGAACAAAAAACGTGAAGGTGTTTCAGCTGCCTCCAAGCTCTGTCCCTGTTATCATATTTCATACAAATATTTGGCTGAAAAATACATTTCCCGGGACACTGCTGCAGCAAGCTGCTACAACTGTCAACGTAAATGATGTTCTGCCAACGGCAATCTCGCAGTGTCATCTCTAATAACACAGTACTAAATCCCAACTCACAGGGGACGTGCTCATCTGCTGGAAGACTCCTTAGTGGCAGGCTCAGCCTCGACCTCAGCCCTGCTGTACCTACGCCCATCGCCCTGACCTGTTCTCCCCATTCCTGCATTTCTTGCAGCACAGGCAGAGGATCATGCGGCGCACGGCTGTGAGACCGCCGCACAAACACCACCGCACAGACGTTTCTTCAGCATTAGGGGAAGGCTGTTGCACATTCTGATTCTTGCCAGCCTGGTCTGAGGGTAAAGGGTTTTTTACATACACATCACAGCAATCATGGCTACTCTGCAGGTACAGATCAGGAACAGGGCGAAGAGGACCCAAGGAAGAAAAACCTCACACCACAGTCACGTACGTCTGTGCAGCTTCCTCTGCAAGTACACCTCGATGCCCAGCTCACTTGAGCAGACAGACCTCCAGCACCAAATGCCCATCATCACTCTCCAGACTGACCCATCACTTCTAAGAGGGTAACTCCAAGGCTATTACATTATCCCTAATTACAGAGGCAGAAATTGAAGTGTTAAGGAACTGGGTTCTCCTCTGTGGCCTAACAACAGAGAGGAAAGAAGAATCCAAGAGTCCTGGCTCCCAGGACCACGCTTTGTTCACTCTTCTGCAATGACGATCCTGTAAATGTGAAAAGATACAGGAAATCTACAGGAAGGAGCTGTGGGGTCAGGATCTCAAAATAGATGGTCTTACTTTAATCTCTTGTACTTCTCACAGCCCAGTCAAAACTATATTATATTCTAAAACTGCTAAGGTCTTTAACTTTCTTTAGTTCACTTAGGGGACACCACATCACTGATACCTATTCAAAGAGACTAAAAACCCCTTTGAAAAAGAGGAAGGAGAATTTTTTTAAGAGCCCTAATACTGTGCAACTAAAAAATAATAGGATGAACCGCAGTAAAGTGAAATCGGGTTAGTTACGGAGAAGAGAAATCCCAGTATCCATTCAATGGGGAAGATGCAATGGGAGTTAGAGGGAGCCACACTCCTTGTGTCAGTTAAAAACAGAATGGATTAAGTCCTTGCAAAAATGTGCTGGGCTAGCAGAAGCTGAGCCTCTGAGGGCTATTTGTGCTGCACTGGGGATGCAAGCCACATTGTACCAGTCATGGGGCAAACACATAGCAAGAGTTAGTCCCTATTCCCAAGAAAACACACAAAGAGCAAGCAAGTGCATGACACAGAGGGGAAAAGGGAAGCGACAGGCAAAGTGATCTGCTGAGACCACATAACGTCATGTTCCTCGAGCCTTTCTGCTTCTCTTCTTTCGAGAGCCGCTTTATGAAGCACGGCAACACCTCCTTCTGTATATCAAGGACCTGGGAACACAACCAGGACACAGAGAGAATTCACTCTTTATATACGAGTTCAGAGTAGGGCTCCAGAGCCTGCTTCCAGAAAAAGGAGCTACAAGAAACGGGACACAGCTCCACCGAGAACTGGCCCCAAGCAAAGGCAGCAGGCACAGAGGGAGGGCCTGGGAAAAGTATCCTGCAGCCAGCTCCTAATGCCCTTTCAGGCAGAGAGCACAGCAGGGCTGCAGTATTCATTCATCACCTGTCCAGGTGAGAGGTGAAGGGACAGAGCTGCCAGATGTGTTTGGCACTCCGTCCGCTGGGGAGCAGCGGAGATCCAAGGGGAAAATCCAAGTTATCCCCATTTCGACAGCAGGCTCTGTTTCAGCGCTGCGTGACCGTATCCCGCTAGCTACTCTCTTCCCTTCCAGCTCAAAACGCCGCTTCCCCAGGGAACGTCTGGAAATTTGCACCATGAAGTCTGCACAGCCAAAACATCTGCAGCACTTACAGCACCGCTCTCTGCCCTGCCTGTGTACGGCCAGCATGAGTTTAGCTACCAACACACGAACCAGCCTTCTCCACGTGATGGGGACGTCACACCGTCAAGGGAGACGACACTTTTGGGGTTTTTAGGCCATGCAAATATGCCAGAAGGGGGTCGTGCTAATTGCTGCCTCTACTGGGAAAAGGCTTTAATAAGGGAGATGGAACAATTCCCAGCCATTGCATCGGGAGCAAGGGGGAGAGGGAGGAGGAAGAGGACAACTGGGCAGAAGAGCTATAGGGAAATGGATTATTTTGCTACAAACCAGCCAGCTCACATCCAGCGCTGCCTGGCAGGGGCAGAGGCACGAACACGAGATGCTCCCCGGCCTGCGGGCTGGCAACCCAGTGCACACTGAAGTGTTCCCATTACAACCAGCACGACCCCAAAATCTGTCAGGAGCACGCAGACTCGGTCATCATCACACAGCACTACCCAGCGCTGTCAGCGGGACGCCGAAGCAGCAGGCACAGTTGGTAAGGAGACACGAGGTCCCACGACAAAAACCTTTTTCAGGAGCCTTGGCAGTGCAGCGGGACTGGACGGCTGGACTCCCATCTTACCTCAGCGCAAGTGACTCACCAGCCATCAGCAGGGAGGGAAGAAGTAGTTTAGTTGCTCCTGCCTGCAGACACACAGGAGTTTGGTCCTTGAAATTTCCAAATCAGCAACTCAAGAAACACTAAATAGCTGTATTTCTGGCTATTGTTCTTTTGTGGTTTTGTCTGGGTTTTTTTCTTGGAATTTTTTGTTTGTTTTAGTTTAGTTTGGTTTAATTTTTTACAACCGGTAAAGGATTTCTGCCTGACCAGTTCACTCCAACTACTATCAGCTGCTTCTGACCAGGGAGGAAAAGACTCCTCAAGTCAGTCCAGGCATCCAAAAATGTGCCTCTTGACAGCAAAGTGCTGAAACAAAAAAGGATCAATACCATGCCAGTCACTCATGGAGGAGTTTGCAGCCTGCACAGGTCACTGCAGTTTCCCATCTGTCTCGGAGATACTTCTCCCCAATTATAAAAAACCCCAGAGATTTAACAGGCATGTTTTTCATCACTATCAGCTCAATCTGGTGAAAAACTCAACCTCGCATATTTGTTTTTGCAGCCAGCGGGTGGTGTGGTGCTGCAGAAGCGCGATTTCGGCGAGAACTCCAGGCAGAAATCTGCTCAGGCCGGCTGGTGCTCCAGAAGGAACGCTTCCCATTTAACCTCTTCCGTTGCCTCCGCTTGCAAAGCAGATTAAACATTGCAGAGTTACAAGATACAATTATGCAGAACGAGTTATGATGCCAAGGACAGCATATTCACCTTTGTAGCTTGATCAATATTACTTATCAATAGCGAACCAGGCTGAACAAGGGAGCTGTCTCTGGAGTGTGGAACTGCCCATAGTAAGCGTTCCCCTCGCCTCCGTGCTTCATTAAGCACACAGAGGATCTGGCAGGGGCTGGCAATTAGATACAGAGCATTCAACCGCTCACGAATTCTCTGCAGATTCCACACAGATTACCTCCATGACACAATCCATTGATCAGAGGTGTGTTCTCAGGCTCCACAGTTAATTACACTCCCTGCTGATGGATGAACAGCAAAGCCATCCCTGTGAAAATACATTGGTAGCAGAATGCCAAGCAACGCAATCCTAAACAAAGACAAAAGGGGCTGGGAAGGATTTCAGAGCTTTCAAAGTTAAAGCTGCCTACAAACTCTACTGGGGTCAGCACGAACAGGAGACAGACGTGGCAGGGGGGCACTGTCCCGAGAGAGGGGACAGCTCAGCCAGGCTCCCAGCCCTGGTGAGTTTGTCCACTTGCCGGATGGGGATTATACAATACTGGGAGGCAGCCAGGCGCGCTTGGAAGGATGCTGGAGCCTGGAGACCCCCACTGCACTTACGCTCTCAGCTACGTTCTCATGTCCAGACTTGCCCACTGCACTCTTGGTTTACAAAGAAAAATGCACTCAGAGACAGAGGCCCAGATCGGGAGGTGAAGGACAGCTCACACTCCAAGCCTTGCTCCAACGTTCTGTGTCACCAGAAGAAATCCCAGCTGAGGCCGTTCCTAAACACCACAAAAAGATCTCTGGAGCCTACCCAACAGCTCAGCAAAGAGCCAGCAATGTGTACAGAGAATGCAAGTGGGATGTCACTGTGCCTAACCTCCTCTGGACCTTGCTAGGCAACCTGGGGTAGACACAGGCCTGCCAACTATTCCAGCCTCCAACTATTTCTCTTGCTAGCTTGGGCAAGCACCTTCCTCTGTCCGTGCCAGCCTTTGCTTGTCTTGCCATCCAAGGCCGCTGGAGATAAGACTGCAACAACGCTGCACTTCCCCGAGGTGCAAGCGGGGTGCCTGACCCCTTCTAAAGAGAGCCTAAAGGAGTCTAGGGCTGTTAAAATGTACGGGCTGTGACAATCCACCTGCAAAAGAAAACCCTGGGCACAGAAAGAAATTCCCCCTTATTATTGTTGGCTGCCTGGTCCTGTGGCTGGGCAGAGCAGGCAGCTGTGACTCCCAGGTGGCAATACTTCCCAACCCAGCCTGCTTATCCCATCGGAGTAAATTTAACAAAACACCTTCTCAGCAAGTTTTAACCAAAGCCTGCCGTGTGCAGAGCCACACCAGCAGGAGAGATCGTCACGGATACTTCAGCTCAGCTTGCCATCACACACAGTGGCTACCTGGCAGACACGAGCCCAGCTCCTGCCTGCACCTTACCTTTCAGCACACTGAGGACGGCATCATTGCTGTAGCGTTTTCGGGCGGCGTTGGTTGCCACGCAGTGGTAAGCCCCAGCATCACTCTCCTGCACATCCACGATTTGGAGGACACCATTTGGAAGAGTTATAAACCTGAGTGACCAAAAGGAAGAGTGTGAGACAGACTATGCCTTACCTGAGCTATTCATCAACTCAAAGCCCTTTATCCCTTCATTTTGTCCTGCAAATGTATCATATGCAGGTCCTGGTAACCACAGCAGAACGGGACCAAGAAACCTTTCAGCAACCCAACTGGTGTTTCTTAAAACGCAGCAGGTACAGACCTATCCATCACCCTGGAGTCTTCACAACACAGGATCTGCTTTTGGGAGACCAGGCCAACAAGGCTTTGCTGATACAAACCAACCATCCAGTATAAAACAACTACACACACACATGCACATTCCTACATACAGATTTGTAGATGTCTCCAAGTGTACAAGTGCCTTTGCACACACTACAGCCAGTGTCACCACTTGCTTTTCCCAAGGGTTTAGTAGCCAGAGAAAAAATACATTGCAAAGAAGTCTGACCATCATCTTTTTCCTGCTGCACCTCAAGTACATGAAGGGACCGAGTGATACACAGCTGCACCTTCATGGCCCAAAGCAGCCAGGACACAGCCACCTGAAGCTGCACCATTCCCAGGCTGATTCCTGTGGTTCTTCCACAAGTTTCTGGCCTTCACAAACTGACAAACTTACAGCCGAGCACTCAGTATCCCCCTCCATTTGCCCATGGGGTGCTACTGGGCAACACTTCCACGGGGTGAAATGGCTACACGGCTCACAACATGAACACAGTCCTTGCTGCATTATACTGAACAAAGCAGATGATTAGCAATTAGCATAAAAGTAGGAGCTGGCTGTCAGCATCTCCATTTTCTGCCTGGATTCCTAGATGGCAGCCTCTTTATTCTTGAATGCAAGGCGCAAAGCCTACGTGATCCTTTTTAATTATATATGAGATCCATTTTTAATTGCAAGCCTCTATAAACAGAGCTGCTGAGCTTTGACAGACAGCTCTGGGTTATCAGTCTTCATTATGAAGAGGACACATTCAAAGGCAATTGCTAAGGGGAGGGATAGCAGCTATTCCACGAGAACAGCACAAAGACAAGTTAAAAGCATGAATGCTAGTCCTTCTATCCACAAAGATAACAATAAGTAAACCTGATCTGTAAAACCATGGTTCTCCAGGTGCTGAGACAGCTGGAGTGCCATGAGCAAGGGTCACGGAACCAGGAGAGCCTTAAGAGATCACCCATCCTGTGTTCAAGCCATGGTCACCAACAGCACACCTGCTCCTGCAAACATTTATCCTAAATCTCCAGTAATGGAAATAACTCCCTTGCCCTAAGCAGCCTGTTACAGAGAAATATCCCTGCTGCGAGCCTAGCGTCTATCCTGGACCTCAGTTGCTGCAATCTGAGCTCATCACTTCTTGTGCTCTTCACAGCTGATGAAGAAACAGAAGAGCTAACAGAGCTCCTCCAGTGACCATATTGTCTCTACTGGCAAAGTCCTACAGCCTGACTCAGGGACACATCCTTGCTGAAGCCTCCCACGTACGCGAGGGCAACTGCCCCACATCACTAAAGCCCTGCTCCTGTTACTCACAAAGACACTTTTCAGAAGCAAGCTCCAGAGACCTCAGAGGAGGTGGTACCCTGAAAGCCCTCATCAAGATGCCTCATCAGGACACAGGAGAAAGGAGACAAATATTTGCATCCTCTCAGCTCTGTGTAGAGAAAGCCTCCCACTGCGATAACATTTATTTTTGTCGTGCATCTGCTATTTGAGTCTGTAATTAATATCAACATATTTCAAACACTAGGCAAGGCATCTCCCAGCCACAAAAAGACACTCCAATTATGTATCACAGATTCACTGAGGCTGGGAAGGACCTCTGAAAATTGTCTATGGTCTTTCCCCTCTCAGAGCAGGGTCAGCTAGACCTGGTTGCTCAGGACTGTGTCGATGGTCACGCTCATCTAACACACCCAGCTTCTCTTGAGGGCAGAAAACAAGCCACTTTGCTTCTAAAGAGAACAGGAGCTGGGGGCAAGAGGGAGTGAGCGGGGAGAGTCGATCAACACATAGCTCAAGATGGTCCCTTTGGTAAGGAGAGCAGTAGAGAGATCTGCTTCATGCAGTACGCCCTGGTGGGAAAGCACGACAGAGGTGAGCGTTGCTCTGCCAGTGAAGCAAGGAGGGAAGAAAGGCAGGATTTGTCTATCCACAATTTCCTCCAGCTGCTCACAAAGCCTCCAGCTTTTCAGGCTCCCAGCAGCCCCGGACTAGAAGCCTCCAGGCAGCCTGCAAGGGCATTCTGCTCCATCCCCAGGCTCTCTGCAGGGAAGCTACCTTTGCCTGATGATTCAGAGCAGGCAGTTGGCGCTAGCTTTCCTTCCACACAAAGGGCAGATCTTTTTGTTTGCTTACCTTCACTACAGATTAAGTGTAAAACAAAAACCAAAGGACAGACAGAGGCCCGGGGAGAAACAGAAATGCTGGCAGTCTCAGGAGTTTTGCCATTGGCAGCTACAGCACCAGGATCTCACAGGAGACTGCCTTGAACAGGGACAAAAGGCAAGCCCCCCTCTTGCAGCAGGTAGATGGTTAAAGGGCAGCACACTCAGAGCAGGGCCCCAACTACCATGGGCAGAGAAGGCAGCAAGCTGCAAGAGCAACAAGGTGCTGTTCCCCCCTCTGCTCCTCCCTGAGCAGACTCTACTCGAGAGCACAGAGGGGCCGATGGTTGCTCACCTCTTCGGTGACGATGACCAGGGCAGTGCTCAAGAACTGAAGCCCCGGTGCCTTGTGTCCAAACCCGGCAACCCTACAGCTCAGTGCACTCTGCTGTGTGCATAGCAGAGATATTCCAGCACTAACTGTCCAATTCCCTTTCTTACTTTCTCCGCAGCAAACTCCTCGCAGCCTTTTGAAGGTATACAAAACAGACTAAAGCACCAGTCCTCAGGGCAAGTTAGGAACCTGCAGCTTTGTGCAGACTCAAAGTTTAGAAGCCCTTTGGCTCCCAGCTCAAGAGCCCTGGACGTGAAGGCGAGCCGTATTAAGGCACTCCTGACATGAGAGGAGCAAACTCTCCACACAGATAAAACCCTCACTTAGCCAAAACGTGGAAAAATATAATGTGATTACAGACCATGTGATCTGTAGGGTATGTGCTTATGTGCAGACCTCCAGAGACCTCCAGTTCCTAGAAAATACTCATCTCGCCTCTAGAGAAAATAAACAGCAATTTGGAGCTTGGTGTGAAAGCCAGCCAGCACCTAAAACAGAGAAAAGATTATGCCAAGAGATGTAGCACACACCCCAAAGCAACTGCAAGCTAGAGAAATCCTACAAGCCACCTCTCAGCAGCTGCTGCAGATTTAAGACCATGTTTTTTAAATGTACTTCAGAGCCAGAACTGCAAAACACTTCTGTGCCTTACTCACATATGAAAGCTAGATTTTTGCCCTAAACTTCAGCAGGGCAGGAAAGGCATTCTGAAAACATCAATAAGAACTTCTCTACCCTTTGGGCTGTCTAAATACTTTTTAAGCTCAGTCTTCAGCACCTTCAAGGTGGCACCACGCTAGAACAGGCACCCAAGGGCAAAGGCCAGAGACAGTACCAAAGGTAAGATCAACACACAAAAGAAAAAAAAAAAAAGAAAAAAAAAAAGCAATGCCAGTTTACCATGATTATTCTGTCCCTCTTAAAAGAAATCATAAACATGATGTAGTAGAATTATCTCAAGGGTTGTATCTACAGCCCCAGAGCCTGATTTTGCACGTACACCTAACCATGCTATGCTGGAATATGAAATCATCATCCTGATGCCTACCTACCCAAATGATTGCATTTTCACAGGCTCATCAGAAGTGTGCACAGGAGGGAGTCCACAGTAATCAGGCTGGCCTGAGATCTGGTCCTTAGGCATGATGCAGTAAGGATAACAGAGAGCTCTGGTTGGCAGCCAATGTTTCCTGGAATTCACTTAATTCCTTCGAAAGCCGGTTATAATAAATCCAACAACAACAACTAGACAACAACAAAAAAGCAAATCCTTCTGAAAAAGCATATTAGCTAAAACATGATTTTAAAAGCAAGATCTGCAGCCAGAGATTATGGTCTGGCTTTTACAAGGAAAACAATTTTCAGGCTGCCCGTGTTGAAAGCAATCTCCGAGCAAGTAATTTCACAACATCCATCGAGCTGTCTCATTAAAAAGCCATTGCCCTATCTATGGCACACTTCCCTCTGCAACCCCTTCTTTTTTTTTGTTTTGTTTTTTCTTTCTTTTTTTATTAATTAAATTTTCTTCTCATTACAAAGCAACAGCCTCCTCGAAACCCTTAGATGCCACACTTCAGACACAAGGACATAAGCAGTTATTCTTACAGAAACAGTTATTGCTGTAAAGTTATTCCTAAACCTTACCCCACCCTTCTTTCCTTCCTCTCCTCCTGCCTATTGGCTTAACTTCCCTGGGAGGGAAACAGCTCTTTCTGTACAACAGAAAATAAGTTTTTAAGAACTAAGGACAATGCAGCTACTGATCCCCTGCAGGAGTGATGTCTACAGACCAATTAACAGCCAACTAATTGTTTATCCTTTTCTCACACCTGTAACTGACTTTCATTAAGGAAAAGGTATCATGCTGCATGATGCTTATCTTTTCCCCAAAAAAAGAAAATTCAGGGTCTTGTACTAGATGACCTCTAAACAGGGACTAAAACAAATGGGAAGACCTGGGTTACTGAGCACACAGTGCTCTAGAAGAATCATTAACCCCAAGACAAATCTATGCAGGAAAACAGTGAAAAACCCGACCATCTCTAAAATCACAACCCAAATGAAAGAAAAACCACATCATGGAGTTCAGCTGGGTACACCCAGTACCCTCAGTGATGTACCCCCACAGTCAGCTGCAGAAATACTCCTCACGCCAGGCCCCAAACCCCTGAAGACTTCTGCCTCACTTCACTTCACACAAGAGGACGAGCCAAAGCCTGCTGTGCCCTGTTCCATACACACGCAGGCCTTCGCGGGGCACAGGTGCTGTACAAACTGGCACCATTTCAAGTTTCTCTATTCACTTTTAGGCTGCTGTCTGCCCTTCTGCGTACTCTTTTCTTGGTTTCCCTCCAATGCTCTGGATGAGGAGTAAGTGGCTGATGTAAACTGTGCTGAAACCGTGCACTTTTGCATGCACACTTTCCAGGTCACTGGAGAACAGAGGCTCAAGTCTCAATTACTTTGTTTATCAGCCATTTTCTAGCCAACTTAATTTCCTTGAAACTATCTTTTATAGAGTAAGTACATGGCCCATCACGGCAAAAGTTCCAGAACAAGAGACCAGTAATGAAAAAGGGCTTGGTTCTTTTCTTTTCTTTTTTTTTTTTTTGTGGGTTAGATATTTGGGGGAAAGTTAATTTTATTGAGGTGTTTTATGGACCTGTTTGCACGGGCCCCTTGAACACCTCCTCTTACATCACTTACTTATCAGGTCCAAACTTGGTCTATTGTCTCTCTCTTCATTCTACCTTTTAATGAAGGATTTCCACATCCTAAATGGTCAGGTTTTGTTTTGCCTTTTTCCAAGCTGACCCAAAGCAACCAGGGAATCACCTGGGTTCTGCTGGAACGGCTTCATGGTCCTTCTCCCACGTGATGACAGGGGAGGGCAGTCCTTCAATCCGACACTCAAACCGGGCCATGCCATTTTCTTCCACTGTCTGGGACTCCGGCTGTTGGAAAAAGCGTGATAATGCTGGGGAAAGAAGAAGGGAAGAAAAGTTAGTAACTTGGTGCTTCTGCTGAGAAATACAAAAACAATGATGTACCAGTTAAGAGGAAGGCTTTTCTCTCCTAAAGATAGCCTGAAATGTAATTCCTCACTTTCCCATGCCCTACAGACCTGCAGCAGTCCTAGTAACGGTAACCGAAAGGTTTCAATGTGCAAATTTGCTTCTTGCCTCATTGTCTCCTTTAAGGCAACAGTGTGAGAGAAAAGACAGGCATCAGCTGGTTTCAGCAGTTACCTTCCTAAATTGCTTCCTTGTCTGTTCACTTGCTCCATTCGGGAAGGACACCCAGAACGAGGAAAAGCAGAGGGGAAATGCCACAACCCTGAGAGACAAGAGTTTCCCCTTGCCTTGTACATTCCTGCAGCCTCAGGAAATTAAAACAAGGCAAGAGGAAGAACAAAGCCAGACGTCAAGTCACTTACACAAAACAACTGCCCATGGGCTGGCAGTGCTGGAGACGAAGGGAAGAGACCGTACGGGGTTTGATCCTCCTTCTCCGCAGCGAACAGCTTCGCCTGCCAAAACCAACTCCACCTGACTCAAGCAGATGAGCGCAGCCATGGGGACACAGCCACAGCCACGGGGACACAGCCACAGCCACCTTGCTGGAGAAGGACGGATTTCATACCTGTCAACACACTCAAGGCTCACCCCTGTCTATACGCTTCTTTCTATACTCCCGAGGCTGAAGGTGCTTTGGAGACAAAGCACTAAGGTTTGTGACTGCTCTTGGACCGCACCCTTCCCATCGTTCATACGCAGCTGCCTCATCTTCCTCCCCTTCCACGCTCACAGCAAGCCTCCCCCTGGGGCTGTCAGCATCTGTCCTATCAAGAGCATAACCCGAAGGCATCTCAGTCACACGGTGGAGTTTTGAATATGCATGCAGGCTCCTTGATGTGGGCAGAAAGCTTGTATTCTTCACCAGAAGAACTGGCTTCTGCGTTCAATAAGTCTCTGTTAAGCCGCCTTTGCTGTTAAACCCACCCTGACGTACAAATTCATCCAGCAATGCTGCAACACAAGTGCCAGAAATCCTGAACGTGGCACAATAAACATAAACTTCAGCCAGAAAACAGGCTTGACTGCTGGGCCAAGCACAATGCTGTGCTTATAAGGACCCCAAGCGACCTCCTGGTCCTCCACACAATTACGTGCTTGTTGCACCACTGCTTCCCAAGAACATCCATCATTGCTTTGGATTTTATAAGACTCCAAATCCAAAGTTTTCTCTGCATCGCATCACACATACACACTTCATTGCAGTGTCAGCTTGAGAAAGTATGTACAGTTTTGAAAATTAAATGCTTTTACACGACCCATTTTAACCTCGGCGTATTCTCAGCTGTCATTAGTGTTTTTCTTTAATTTAAATAGTTATCACATGTTTAAAGCAACTCATTGCTCTCCGCAGCAGCTACAGCCCGAATTCTCCCACCAGCTGTCCGCCAAGTCTAGTTTTTCAATTCAATACAAATGGCAATGAAAAATGTTTTCCTGGAAAAATCTGAAAAAGACATTAATATGTAAGGCCCCAATGCAGCCAACTGCTTTAGCATTTTCAAATATACGCTGCGGACCACTTTAACGCAGAGTAATTTCTATGGATTAAAAGATCTTTTAAGCTCATGTTAATAAGACTTGCTGAACCCAAGAGTTTAAAACAAAATCCATCAACTTCCAGCACACATTCAGGATGGCACCATCAAAACAACCTTCTCCTGGCAGCAGATATCCTTAATGCTCTTTCCCATTATTCTCTTTTCATACCACAGGTGTAAATGAGAATATTTTGGCAGTTTCTGAAGGGTCATGTACCCAAAAAGGTCATGATGGGAGGCAGGAATCCTGAAAAGACAAAATCTGTACGTATCTCTGTTCCCTCCACTTTGTGTCAGGTCGCCCGTCTCTCTTCTGTTCATTATTAAGTGGCACCATCTAAGCCGACAGGATGAGGTCCCAAAGTTTACAGCAGCTTTAGACCAGTCTCCAGAGGCTGGAGAACCTCAGCAGCACATGGTGTGCATGAACAGCAATGCCACTGTCACCGACCGTGGTGAAAAGGCTCCGTAAACCCCAGCGCACAGCTCCCTGCTCCCTGCTCTCCCTCACGGCTGCAGGCACGTGTGTTTTGCGCAGTTTGGTAAGAGACGCAGGACGTTCAGTGAGCTGGGCTTAACTCGGCACGTTTTGGCATGAAATGCAAAGGCCTCCTGGGCTCCTCAGGGTTACCCAGGTGACAACCTGTCCCAAAGCTGCTGCTTATTCCTCCCCATCACCTGCCAGACCTGCATCTGCAAGCTTGACATTCCCTGCCGAGAACTGGATCCTGCCCTTCATCCAGCCCCATCTGCCTGCTGTGCTGGGCTCCGGAATGGCTCTTCAAAAGCAAAGAGCCAAGAAATGCACCCGTGACAGATTTCTCATTAGGATGTGGAGGAGCGTGACTAAACAGCGACCCTGATTAGGGAGCGCAGCGTCCCCCTTGCTCCGAGCGGCACGCGGGAACAGCCAGGCTTCCCAAGCAGCGTCACAGCTCCCCCGGCCAAGCCAAGAAAGGCTGAGAGCTCAGGGGGTGCCAGAGGTTCAACCCTGGCAGTGCAGAGCAAACCGTGCTTTGTCTGTTAGTGCCTTCTCGTGATAACTCTTGGGGTGGGATTCAGAGGCTGAGCAGCTCTGTCATATTCTTTTTACAGGATCAGGATAGGGATAGCGGGGATCACTGAGGACAGGCTGAAAAAAAAAAATGACCTCTGCAAGCTCTGAAAGAAGCAGGCTGCAGCCCCCCCAGCGAAGGAGAGGAGAGAGAACACGAACAGGGATCTTTTGTGCACAGAAAGCAACACCAAAACAAGATAAGAACGGTGAAAAGGTTTCTTTGATGCAGGACTGATCTGGATCTCAGCACTGGCCAGGCTCATCGCTGCTCCACAAGCATCCTCTGCCTCAGCTTGGGGCCAAGACCACAGCATGCTGTGATCCTTTGTGGTCTTCCTCTCTCATCCCAAGGGGCACCAGGGTGGAACAGAGGAGGCAGAACATGTCCAGCACCTACGGTACAGCCCAACCTAGGCTCAGAGCTGCGCTGCAAACAGCTGGTGCTGGAGGGAAGGAGAACCAGGCAGAGCACAGCAAGCCTGCTGTGGAAGGAGAGGACTGGAAAGCAGGTCCTGCTGCTCTGGTGCACTGCACAGACGTGCGTGTGGGTCACGGTGAGCGCAAGACAGGCTCCAACACACTGCTCACCCTACGGCCACATGGATCCTTAAGGAGGGGCTGTTCTCCTCCAGAAACACGTCCTGACGGAAGGGACTGCTGCAAAAGTGCTGCAGAGTGAGAGGTTCTCATGTAGGGAAAGAAGATGCTTGAGGCGAAAAGGGAAACAAAGACTACATACATACATACTCGACATTATTTTCACCTCCTCAGCTAGGGTTTAGCTTGCAAACCCATCCCGAGCCACAAAACACCTCCCAGCCCTGTTGCACTGATTACCCCGAACACCTTAATAGGCCACTCAGTAAAAATTACCCACTGCAGGTGCGAAGGTGAAGAGCATTACAGCAAATTGCCCTCAGCAACATGCCAAAGCACCAGGCTCGATGCCTTCAGGAATGGAGCACGCAGCTCCCTCCCCGCTGACACGTTAAACCCAGCTGGAGCCAAGCCGTGGGTGCCAAGGCTTTTAGCCCTGAGCCCAGGGGTGACCGCAGCACGGTGAAACACAGCACCCTCCCCCTCTCCCAGCAGCCTGATCGGTGAAGGAGGCCGTGAGCTTGGAAAGACTGCCAGCCAGCAACACTACACCCCAGGCAGAAAATGCAGTCTATGCAAGGAATTCAGCCTTCTGAAACGGGCTTGCTGCTCTCTCCCACAGCGCTTTGCCCCCAGACTCTCTGTGTGCTCGTCCCCTTTGCATCTTTTACAGTTATTAGTGGGCATTTCTAACACGGGGGCAACTTCGGCCCCCACTGAGATCCCATACACCGCCCAGAGGTGCGTCTCTGAATGGGCTCACCTCTGAATGGGCCAGGGGGGCGTAAGGGAAAACACGTACAGAAAATCATGGAAGCGATTTGCCACGGCCCCACAGCGCAGCGGAGGCAGAGCCAGAACAGTGCTCGGGCTGCAGGGCCATATGGCAGCACAGGACCTGCGCTGCCCAGCTAACACATAGAGGGCTTGATCCTGCCTCTTCGTGGATGCCAGTTCCCCACCTACTCGAAGCAGCATCTGAAAGTTACACCTGTAGATGGTCCAGAGCCTGTATATTCATCCGCTGGAGGTTATCCTGCCCACAGTCACCAGCCTTCACTCACCTATGCACCCCATCCACAAAATAAATAGCATAAAATCCATAAAATAAATCCTTAAAATAAGAATAAATCCCAGTCTGCCTTTCCTCAAATCCCAGACATGCCGTGCATCACAGAGAAGAGACACTCTCCTTGTGGAGAGCAGATCACGAGAGCCCACGGGTATCGATTCCTGCTGTGGCCTGTCCCTCCAGGTGCAGTAACACACCAAACCTCTCCCGCGCTTGCTGCCAGCAGCCACGCAACACAGGCCCATTCCCTCCAGGCACAGCAAATGTCTTCATCTGACAGTCACAATTACTGTAATTTTCTAGAACCTCCCTTGCACAAAATGTTTAAGCTAAATTAACAGCTTTAACAAATCTTCACAAATGTAGTTATTAACAGGTAGAAAACTACACCTTCCCACAACTAAAGTAACGCCCCTGGTATTTCCATGTGGGAGCACGCAGGGCTCGGAGAAACCCACAAACCTAATTCATCAGCCTGAGCAGCTGTTCGCTTAACAGGCAGGCTCACCCCAAGAGCCGTCACAGACTCGCTTCTCCTCGTCTGCCACGGCCACCACTGCCACAAGGTGTGGATGGCCGACCATCCCCAGCCCGGGGAAGGAAGCGCACTGCGGGTCAGGAGCACAAGCTGATGGCAGGGATAACATTTCCCACCTGCTGAACAGGTTTTCTTCTACTGCCCTGTACTGATCGGCAGTGCCCAGGGCAATCAGCACAGAATAATTCCATCCATGCGTAAACAGCTTTGGATAGACCACTGTATTCAGCGTCAGGGGGGAAAAAACAACAGGCCTTTACAATCCTCATTCGCACCAGCTGAATGCTAATGTAGCAAGTGCTTCTGCCCAACCCACAAAACAAATCGAAGTGAGAGATGCATTTCATTAATCAATTCCCTTGCTGCTCTCCAGTCAGAAATGAGTATGTTATGTCAGGTGCGCGTCTGTGCCGCAGAAGCGGCGCTTTCCTTGCAGATGGTAATAAAAGCAGACGTATGAGTACACAACAAGGAGAGAGTTCACCTGAAATTCCCTGTTTCTGAGAGAAAGGATGGAGAGACGCATCACCTATGTATGCTGCTCTGGAAAAATCTAGGGGCAAGGCAATTTAAGTCAGTCTCCTGGGTTTGAGATGTCTCCACTGTTCTCACTCATGAGACCCCAAACAACAAACCCAGGTCCACAACAGAGACACAAACCATTGCACCGTGCCTCTTGCCCAGTGGCAAACTTCAACACAAGCCACTCCTAAAAGGCAATATATCCTAATTCAGGGTAGCTGGGAGCACGGCAGAAGCGGCCTAAAAAAATCCTCCTCACCTTTTCTACTCCACATCTCCCACCTTCTCAGACAGTATCTGCGTGCAGGATCCCTGACTCCATCTTCACAGCTCTCAGGGGTCCCTTCATTTAATGAAATATTTGAACTAGCTATGTATCTGGCACTACAAAACCCTGAGAGGAGGGGACAGGAGGGATGGGTGACCAGCAATCTGTGGGTGCTTCATGCTAAACATTTTTGAGCAGAAAAGGAGGACAAAGGTCAAAGATTTTTCTCCTGATCTGGCAAAAGCTTCACCTGCCATCACGAGTGCTGGTTTCTACAGCGCAGTGCAGACTGAAACACGTGCTTGGCCAAACCTGGACCACGCTGCCTAGGGTACCAACCATGTAAAGTGGGTGTTAGGACATCCACTCTGCATCTTCACCTACCACAGCTCTGAGCAAGTACAAAAGCACCTCGGTCCTGATGGTGTGCCGTGCAGCTGCATGCACCAATATTTATATAAGTCATTGTACTAGAGAGAAGTGTTACTGGATTTGCATCATTTTCTAACCTCACCTGTTTGGTAGGTCAAGAAACCATTTGTTGGCACTCACACACCTAAAATAGCCCCAGGAGCCATTCCTGAACACAAACAAATTTTAGTTTTGATCGCTGCACAAAGATTCAGCAGTTCAGATCTTGGAGTGTCATTCTCAGAGATCGAAATGAAAAACAGCTTGAAGAGCCCTTTCTTTCATCTCTTCCGTTACAAAGAGATATCCACCTCACAAGACAGTCCTGATGACAAGTGGAGCCGCCGACTCTTTGTCACGCAGGCAGCCGTCTGTCCCAGCCTCCACACTGCTCTTCACAGCCTGCAGTTTCCCCTGGAGTTCAGAGATTTGCACCAGGCTGACATGGGGTAAATTCTGCCTGTTGGGAACATCTGAGCAAACCCAGTGGCACCTACTGCATTCACCAGCTACCGATGGAGCTACAGCTGCTTGTCTCTGCCCCTGGTCTCAACATTCCTTGGTCAGCATCGAACTCCTCAAGTACCCTCCACGCTCCTCCCTAAACTGTTCTGACTGTTCACCAGGGAACCCAGCAGTGACCTGGAGGCAGCTGAGCTGACGTGCACAGCCAAATCCAGCACATGAGACCTAGAGCACATTCCCAGTGCTGCCATCCCCTCTGCTCCTCCCTGCAGGTCTCCAGTTGAACTTGCTCTCAGTTCCTTACAGAAGACCTTTTCCGAGTCCTTATGAGACCAGACCACCCTGTCAGAGCAGGACAGGCTGGAAAGTATTTGATCAGGGCCTCATTTGCAAACTCCCCGTTTTTGCAGTTCTGACACTGCCAATACCACTCAAATCCACCATGAGAAAGTCAAGGACAAGAGCAGCAGGACAAGGAGAGGAGAGAGGGGAGTGAGGGGAGCTAGGGGAGGAAAAAGCAACGGGGCCAGGAGCTCTGGATCCTGCCTAGCCATGGGGTCCTGGCAAGATTTTGTCAGACACAGAAAGAAATGATGGCAGAAGGCTGCCTGGGAGAACAAGTCCAATGCCACAGTCTAGTTTGGTCCCTGTGGGAGGCAGGGGATATTGTTATAGGCAGTTCAGACCATGCTGATGCACAAAGATTTCCTTATCCAGAAGTCCTGAGCACACTGCTCTCTCCCACTGCATAATGCAGTTGAACAGCAGGGTGCTGGACACATACATCTGTGCTACGACATGCTCACTGGCACTGAAGCATCGTAAAACTATTTTGGCTTACCTGCTTTCCTCCCACACCCGAAATCAGCAGCGCTGTGCTTTAAGAGAGCATGTTTGGGAACTGAAATCCAGTGCATCTGTCCCCACCAGGACCTTGGTACCTCCCTCTGCTCCATGAGGCACACAGAGAGCCTCAACACTCCTGCTCACTACAGTCACCAGCCTGGGCTCTTCTCAGATAAGTTGCTTTGCCAAAGATTAAGCTCCTGCTCTTCCGCTACTCGCTGCACTAAAGGCAGAGCTAAGTTTTCACAAACAAAAGCCATCAGAATGGGAAATGTCCAACATCCTGTCCATCAGGACCTCACAGCACAGAAGGTGAAAGATCCCGAGGCCTCCCTTGGTGCATCAGTTCCCAGCTACGTTCACAGTCTTTATCATTTTCATAAGGCCATATTCAGACACACTAAAGCTGCCAAAGTCACCAGACGTTCCAAATGGGGAGAGCGGCAGGTGCCCCCTGAAGCCTGTTAAGATCTAAGCCAGATACTGAGAGCCAGGACAAAGGGGAACTTGGACCACCTGAAAACAGCCTGGCTTGTTTCTAGCGCTTTTTGCCCCTCAAGGGACCACCCACATCCACCTGACTGTCTTTCAGTGATTAACTCTTTTTATCAGTGGATCCACATTTTTCACTCAGGGCAGATCCTGATCTGGACAAAGTCGCAGGCCACCCACTGCCACCGCCACCTCTGGGGTGCAGATGGGATAAAGAGCTCAGCACAGTCGAGCTGAGAGCACACAGCACATCAGTGCAAGAGGCCCCGTCCCAAACACGGCCAGTCCTTCCAGCTGTCCCCATGCAAGTAATGCTGGTGCATTCCTGCACACACCATCCAGAGTGGCTCACGCAGAGGAAAGGCAATGGGTGCTTTCTCCCAACTGTTTCCCCATCACCCAGCCCCTTAGCTTTAGCCAGTGCTCACAGGTTTAGGGCAGTGCTCCTTACCTATGTCACTGGGGCAACGAGCCCATCATAGCCTTGGCTACGAGAGCCAGAACTGTCATAGCCAGACCCCCACGGCCACCTTCCCAGGCAGAGGGTGCTGCACTCCGGGTTGTGAAGCGTTGAGTTCTCTGCAAAAACAAGCGCTGTCTTTTGGAGAGTGAGGAGGGTCGTGTCTTTAATTCATGGCTGGTAGCACTTACCTGGGTGAGTTACACAAGATGTTAACAGTGGGATAACAGAAAGACACCACTGTTTATTTGTGGACTATCCCAAATCCCATCTACACATCATTAATAGAATTTCACTTCATAGACACTTTCAACTCAAACTCTCTGGGAGGCAGATGGTCTGTATAAACACCAGGAGGGGAAAAAAAGAAAATCAACAAAAAAACCCCCAACACTTACTTGAAAATCTGACTGCAGCCGTTTGACTGGTGACAGCCCCTAGGGAGCTGTGAGACACGCAGGAGTAATTACCCTCAGCGCCAGCCCTCTCAGGATATTTACTGTCCTTTGCCACAGCCTGGGATGAGATGAAGAGCGATCCATTTGGAAGCACGTGGAGATGTTCCTGCTCCACTAATGGCAACCCATTCTTCTTCCACGTGATATTGATCACCTGCTCAACAGGGGCCAGGTTACAGTCCAAAACCACGACTTGGTTTGGCTCCAGTATCACCTTTGCAGGACCAGCGCTACAGCTCAGCTCCAGAGAATCCCCTTCCAACAGCCTCCCTGCAAAGAAAAGACAGCGTTGCAGTGGGGGTTGCTTTCCTTGGTGAATCACATCCCAGTTTTACACAGCAAAGGAAGCACAGTTCTCCGTGAGTGTGGTTGGAGATAACAGGTGAAATTCAGCCCTGTTAGGTGACAAGCACCTCCCGTAACACTGGTGCACTGCATTCTCCATCACACCTCCCTAGGGCTGCACGACCTGCACCATTTCTGCCATCCCACATCGTGCCCAGCAGACACCCCTTGTGTCCACACTTGCTTTTTCCACGCTGGATTCAAGCAGAGAAGAACAACTGGAAGAAGGTGAAGTGATGGCAACAGCAAGAGGAAGCAGGGAAGATGCAGCAAGGGCCCCAACCTGCCATGGCTGTCCATGACAAGCAAGGGCTCCCTCTCACCTGCCTCCATACCAGAGTCTCCTCCAAGGCTGGTCAACCCCCACAAGACAACTAAGTGCAATCAAAGATATTCAGGCCCAGCTTGGTACCCCATTGCCAATGACCACAACCTGGAGCAGTTCTCCCCCAGGGGGAACTGGCCATAAGGGCTTAAGCTCAGCTGGGAATCCAGAAAGAATACGTCTTCCACTGACGTTCATGTACCGGGAAACTCATTTCAAAGGAAAGACAATAAAAAAAAATGGCTAAAAATGTGACCTGCTGTCTCTGAGCATTTTACCCGATACAGGTGAATCCAAAGTGAGAATGGATGGATGCATTTTCCGCGCTAGAAAAGGATATTCCAGCTACAAGCGGACAGTACCCAGAACATGCCCTCAGGCAACCTGCTTGCTGTAGCTGGAGGCCAGAGCAGTGACCAGCAGCAAGCTAAGCTAAACAGGTCTTGGTCTGACTGATTTCCAAACCCACATACTCATAGGAGAGCTCCACCTCTGAAACAAGGCTCAGCATTTCCTAAAAGAATATTGCCATTAATAAAATGCATTTGCTGTTAGAGTTCTCCAGAGACGCTAAGTCAATGTTAGCTGGCAGCGCTGCTTCCACACACCAGCAATTTCAATCTCTGCTGTGCTCAAACCATCACCATCCACTCTTTTTATGGCTCCACTCCAAATTATTTTGTCACTGCTCCAATCAGAAATGTTTCCTGCCTCTATAACAAGTTTATCAACACTGGATATGAACCACATGGCTCCCTGCCCGTCTCCTATCGCAGAAGGCTACAGATTAATTTTATAGGAATTCAAACACCCTATTAAACCTGCTACTACCTACTGCTGATAAAAGGGCTGCATTTTAAAAGAGTGTGTGTTAAGCATGCAATTAGGGGCAATGACACGCAAAATTACACATGCAGGGAGATGGAATTATTTCAAGGCGTGTGCCAGAAACTGCAGGTGCCCCTGAAAGAAAGGGCCTAACCCTGTCCACACGCGGGGCTGATTCAGTGCCCACCCAAGCCCACGGGGATGGGAACTTGCCGGGTTTGCCATCATTGCCAGTTTGCAGAATGACCACTGAGAACCTGATACGTGACAGCTACGTCCCTTCAGCGACGAGGAGGCTACACAAGAATCCTACCCACCTGCTGCCTGTTGATTGCCGTCACTACAGGACAGAACAGACCCTGCCCCAAGCACTGTCATCTTCACTAGGATGTCCAGGGAACAATCTCCCAGCTCCCAAAGCCAAACCCCGGCAGGATGCAGACACCCATTTCGCACCATGCTGTGCAGCCAGCGCAACAGCCAGGCACTGTACTCCACGACAAAGGGGCAGCGACCCCCAACACGGAGCTGCCTGCAAGTCCCTGGATTTAGGGTTTTCCCACACAGCTGCTTCCACTGCGCTGCTGACTCACACTGTGGGAAGAGGACACAGCGAGAAGCAGCAGGCGCCATCAAGCTCCCAACCTGCACACACCGCAATGTAATTTCTGGATTTTCAGCCAGCACAGCCCTGGCAGGTTCCCTGCTGCCCGAGGGCCAGGGAGCAAGCTTGAGGAATGCCACTACGCAGGGACTGTCACGAAATGCCCTCCTGTAAGGGCAGTTATGCCTGTGTTCATGTCTCCTAGGGAAGATTAGCCCTTTGAGGATCGCAGCAAGCTACAAAGCTCACTCACTGAAGCTGAAAGGCTGTCCCAAATGCTCTGGAAAAACACTGCCCCTGGAAGCCTTCCATCCAAGACAGCTGGTACAAAAAAACCTGTATGAAATAGGAAGAAATCAAGCACAGAGCAAGTTACCACCAAATACATGTGCAGAAGGTGACATGGCTATACACAGGAGAGGGTTAACAGTTTGAGGCTGGGGAAAACTCAGCTGAGCTAAGGACAGGAGGCACAGTCAGAGCCACAACACTGTCATAAGAACACTCATCCACGGAGGAGCAGCAACCCAGACCCTTCTCTGAAGGCATCTCCCTGTAGCAACTGCTCCTGGCAGCATGTCACATGGCGCTTCGTCAGCCTGGGGGCATACACCACCTCCAGGGAGGTAGGGCTGCTAAGGTAAAGGCTGAGACATGTGATGCAGAGCTTATTTCAAAAGATGTTGAAACTTTGTTGGCTAAAGTCTTAATCCTTTGCCTTTCCTTAAATTTATCATCTTTAGAAGCACCAGTAGAGACTGAGGAGATAAGGAATTAACTCGAGTCACAAGTCAGTCCCCTTAGCCGATGGCTCCAGCTTTTCTTCCGCATCTTTCCCCTCTACTCCTCCTTTACATGTCACTGCCAGCAGCGACACACCAACAAATCTCGGACAGCTCTTCTGCGCCAGCATTACGAGCACCAATGCTGCCTGTGCCTACTCTTACTGTCCTTCAACACCGACCCTCCTGTAACACAGCAGGGCTGGGTGGGCACAGCCACGTGGACTCAGTTGACTCTGCATGCTGGGCATCCCACGTGCCCTCTGCCACCGCACACGTGAGCTGTCCTCCTGCCTCCATATTCTCCACGGGCTCGTGCTCCATGCCAGGCACTCCTGTTCTTCCCTTGGAGAAACAGCCCGTGTATCTGTCCTATTTTCTATTTTCTTCAGACAGCAATTAAAATGGCATTTTGCTGAAAATACTCCTCCTCTTCAAAAGGTGAAGTGCGAGGGGACAGCTGGCTGGCTCAGGCAGCCAGGAATAGAGCAGAGATCTGCAGTGCAGCTTCCCACGCCAGCACAGGTCGGTAAGCAGCAATTATCAGCCTCTCAAACTTCAATCCCTTAAAAATCTACTCTCAAAGTCTACTTGCAGCAGACTAAGAACAGACAGCTCCATACTTTGCATCACAGCAGAAGAAGTATTTGCTTTTAAAAAACATGTGAGGATGTTTCTATATCCCTAAAGAGCACCTACCTCTTTTCCCCAAAGTCAAAACCCACCTGGATCCAAGCTTCTGGTCGGTATGTTAGCAAAAAAAGGGCCAGTTACAAAACTCGGGGCCGGATGCAGAGCTCACGCACACCAAACCCAACAGCTTGGTTCAGCTCTCTCTCTGCTATACCAAGAGAGGAGAAACAACCATTGGAGGGAAATGCATTTGAAGCCTGGACCTCACAGGCAACTGTTCCGCCACAGCCCAGCAGCACGCTCACCAGGGAACTTTCTAACACCAGAGCAAAGCATCCTCCACCAGCAACCAGAGTGGTCTGTTTCTGTCATCAGTATTTGGTGCACTTGCTGAGCTGGTCATGACAATACCATCTCACTGGCTATATTGACAGGAGGTTTCATGCCCAGACACAAATAAACACACGATTGCACAACATCTTTAAAGGGCAACAGTCATCCTTTCCTGGAAACCTGTTCCAACCACATAACCCACCCAGTAACAGCAGAAACCATTTACGAGCAACCGACCAACCTCCAGGGTATCAGTATGTTTCTACTTGCAAGTGTCCACTGCATCACCAAGCAATGCAGGCTCCACACAACGGTGAGAGCTCATGACCATACCCAAACCACTGCCCTTTATTCCAGGGGCACCAAAAACGTTTCTAGACCAAGAAGCCAGATGTACTCGCAACCCTCAGGGCTCAAACTGAGCAACTGGCAGAAGACCATGACAAGGTCAAATACATGTGACAATCCATCGCTGTCTGTCACAACGCAGCCCAGGAAGGCTTCCAGCTGGGAAATGAAGCCCCCAACCAACATCAGGCTGCTCTGATCTGTCCCGAATCATCCAGCCCTCCTTCCTGTCCTTTTGGCCCCAAAATACTGCAGGTTTTTGGGGACGGACCATTTGCACATACGAAGTTTGGAGCAGCAGGGCCCAGGACCCAGACTTGGCATTGCAAAAAGCCCCGCTACGACTCTTGTCCTAAGATGTTCAAAAGAACTGCATAAACACTCCCTGATTAAGAAAAAAATACCTTCCAGGCTCTGGAAACGTAGGAGGAGGTCTGGTTCAAAACACCACACTAAATTAGCAAGCCTGACAATGAGATAAAAGCCCCTTCAAGGGAAAAGATCAGAAGAGAGTAAAATTACTCCAAGTGAGATCAAAGACAAATGAAATCAGGAATGTTAAGTGCTTACAGAAGCTGCTGACTATTTCCAACCTCCATTCTTCATCATGCAGTGACAGAAATGGATACAACCCTGTTTAAACACACAGCCACGCTCTTGCGCAGCCTCTGCTCACCTTCACCCTCTTACCTGCCAGAGGTAACGCTGTAATGAATGCAGGGAAGACTACCCAGAACAGCCTCTTGCCTCAGACAGCAAATTCAGACACTCCAATGGACATCAAGAATAACATGGAGGTGGGCTTCCAAGTCAGAAGCCAGAAGGTCTCTCCATGCATCAGTTCAAGGTGGGTGTTTCGGCTACAGATCTGTGACTTCGGAGCTTGAGAGCTTTTTGCCTTTGGCTCCTCCTGGATGTAGTTTCAAGCATCAAAGCCTGGCAGAACCAGAAATTTTCAGCTCATGGATCTCTAAATGGAGGCCAGGGAACCCTGTACAGTGCCGCCCTACGGTGGGCAACATCACATACATTCAAAACAGGCTTTTACATCACAGCACACAAAACCTCCTGTCTACCAACTACCCAGAAATGACCCAACACAACTGAGAACATCTCAAAATACTCCTCTGGGGGAAAAGGGGCCAAAAGCAGAGCAGTGAGTTGCGAGGAGAGAGGAACAGCGCAGTCTGCGCCTATCCAGTCCCAGGTAACCAGCAGAGTTCATACTAAACTCCCCTAAGTCCAGAGATTATAAATGTATGTGCAAACAAACACATGTATATATGCACCACATATATATGCATTCACACACACAAGAGTTCTGGGGGAATGCAGAGGTATTCAAATGTAGAGCACACCCAAAATAAGAGGGTCTTTGATGCAGGAAGTTAAAAGCATTTTGTTCCCATGAAAACTGTATTTTCTGACCTAGGCTCTGCAGGGGTTTTTTAGTCTCTCCCGTGTTGCTAACCCCTAGGCGACACTACACACAAAAAACAGCCCAGCAGGAAAGTGTTCTTTTTCTCCCATCTATTTCCTCACTTCCATCAGCCGGCCATCCACCTCCAGGGTCCGGGCCCAGCGAAGTAAATTCAAAAGTCTCCTGTTGAGTGACATAAAAACCAGGTGTTTCAGATGAACAAAGTTTGTAAAATCTTCAAGGCAAAGCTGTCCTCTGCCCTCCGTGGGGGCACAGGCCCTACCAGTATCAGCCTTGATTCCAGATCCAAAGCAGGCACCTAAATATCCACACTAAATCAGCCCACATCTCCCTTCCCAAATCACACATCTCAACGTACAGCCAAGCCTACTCCACCCCTCGACATCAATGGGAGGCAGGAATAGCCCAACTTACCACTGAGCAAAGGAGAAAAAGAATGAATTCTCGGTTTTGTAATTTCAAAACTGTAAATAACCAGATGAAGTGTGAGCTAGGAACACAGAAAGGTTTGACAGACTCCTGACAATGCAATTACTTGGTCAGAGGCAAGCCCCTCAGAACAGCATTTTCACATCCAAGACACTGTACTTCAAGCCCATAGATCTGTTGGGAGCTTGCACTCCATGGCTGAGAACAGCGCAAAATCCCACGTGTCTCCTTGTACGTAGGGTTATTTCCCTTCCCTGGAATTCAACCACTTAAATCAAGGAGGAAAGACCTAGACAAGGGAGATGCTTGTTCTGGTGAAATTTTGGCTATCAGCAGTAAACATGTCCTTGAGCTCTGTTACACAGCACGAGCAAATAAAAGGTTACTGTTCAACAGGAGACAAATGGCTTTGTTCAGAGGAGGATGAGTTGTGTTTTAGTAATTACTTAAAAACAAAACATACAGGCATAAACCAAAAGGGATGCATTTCTGTGTACTGACATATCCATGCTGCTTTTTTTTTTGTACAGCACCTAGTACAGCTGGAATCAGCTGATCCACAATCCCTGAGTAAGGTCCATGAACAAGCTTACTGCCTGCTCCCGAATGGCACATCACCACGAGGACACACAGTGCTGTCAGGCTGGTTCAGACAGCCAACGTATGTCCCAGCTCCAAACGCAGCACTGCCATAAACTCAGCGGAAAAACCCAGTCACGCAGCACAGCTCAGGCTGGTGTGAGGACAGCCCCAACAGTTCCCCATCACGGCCAGAACCTTGTCACCAACCAAGCCACCGCCCAAAGGGGCTGTCCCAAAGGCAGACAGAAAGGTAGTGTTTGGAGGAGACGTACTATCTTCTCTTCAACGAACCGATTCAGCTGGAGGAAGTCAAAGGGATTTAGACACATTCAAGATCCCAAGGCGCAACCGTTTGTACAAACCCCAGCCCATTCCTACATGGAATGCCTGGTATGTTATATTTATACACAAAGATACTAATGTACCTAGGGCTTTGCAGCCTTTGCTTTTATCTAAGTGAGTCTAGTCATTAACCTATTCCTACAAATTCCTACTAATACTCCTACAAACACCCAGACCAGCAATCACAAGGCTTAGATCTTCACTTCAAGACAGGGGAGGCCCATCTTCACTGAGTGAGGCCCCAGGATCACCTCAAGGACAGGACCCAACCCAAAGCAGCTAAACCACTGACAGCTTCCAGTTCCTTCACGTGAAAACCTGCAAACACTTCCAGCCCAAAACAAATAAAGCTGCTCTGAGCCAGACAGGACCCATTACTGCACAGGCCTTGGGAGATTAATACTTCACAGAGAGCAAAGTACAAGGGTTTCTAATCTGACACACTTCCAGAGCTGACATCACTTCTAGTTCTTGGCAGCTGGAGATTCTCCTGGGGAGCCGCTGTTGTGCTGCAGGTCCCACAGCCTGGAGCCTGGCCAGCGTGTTTCCTATTCCACGCACATCTGGCACTTTGGAACTGCCTTGTGCACCTTGCAGAGCTCCAGCCAAAGAAAACCTTCCCGGGAGCAAGGAAAGCGGCCCAGGCAAGGCGAGCAGAGCACTCGGTCGTCGTGTGTGTTCCGTGGGATATCAGGCCGTAAGAGGAAAGGGCTCCTCTCTCCCCTTCGCATCCCGCAGGAGATGGCAGGAATTCAAACTGCAGTTGAGCCTCTGCACTGTCGCCTGTCTTAATTTATGTATTTATTTTGGATGCTGAACTCCTGGAACTCAACAGCACAATTAATCTCATTTAATCAGGAGTGAACAGCACTGAAGAAAAGCGGAGTTACTATTTCCAAAGGGTTTTCCTACCTCTCAGGAAGCCAACTACTGTGCCATTGTTCTGCTCAATGTAACCTTCTGCCGATGCTCTTCAGACGCTCTTAGAGCCATAGAAAATCTTTACGTTCCCATTGTCTAATTCAAAGAGTGACTATACTTCACTGTGTCTCCATTAAAGCAACACAAAGCCCTCTTTCTTCTTTGAAACTTTATGCATTGACAATTAAAAGTCAATAGCTTGGTCTCAGCCTGTTTTTAGGGCAACTGCACTTGATAAGTGGTGACCCAGAAAGAAATCTGGACAGAGGTCTCTGACGAAGTCTGCATTCTGGGTGCTCAGCAACATCAGCACTGAAAACAGAACTGGAAGAGCTCTGGTGTTGGCGCACCCAACTCCCATCATCTCTATAGAACAGGGGGCTGAAAGAGGAGCTGGGCACCTAAATCCCTTGCGCACAAGGTCTTCAGCCTCCCCATGGCATCATAAACCAGAAAAAAATTCTTCCACTCAATTGTTACGAGGCCTACGAGATGGAGGGGTCAAGATCCTTACATTCCCTTCCCAGTTACCAGATGTTACTGGAACTTTCCACCTCGTAATGACAACATGAACAAGCTAAGAATAAGAAAGTTACACGTTCAGCCTCTCTGGAACAGGAGGCTCCTAAAACTATCTCCACAGCTGCTGGAAAGACCATTTTATTAACACTTGATATCCATGCGCAGCAGAGTGGTTCGAGTACTGAGCAGAGCTCACCAGTGGGAAGCAGGCCTGATCCTAATTCTGCATATAAGCAAGCTAGATGGTTTATTTAATAATGCAGTGTCTCCCACTGCTGCAGGAATATTTACCCAGCTGGCAGCAAGGGACTCTCAGATCATCCCCTGTCACTAAGCAGATCCCAGCCTTTCATGAGCAGCTGGGTGCCAGACCCGCGCTGCGTGCAGCAAGAGACTGCACTCAGACTGTCACGCTGTCCCCGCGTCAAGGGGTAGGGTACGAGGCCATGCCAGGAGACCCTCACACCCCGCGCAGACCCAGCTGCACGAGAGGAGCGTGCAGTGTCACTGTCACTCCCCAGCTTGGGCTCAGGAGCACGGTAGTGCCCCTCATGTCCTAGTACACATCAGGACCATGGATGAGCTCTGCCGGGGCAAGCTCAGCTCTGTCCACACAGCCCAGTGGAAATTCCCTGGGGCTGACTGCTGAGCACGAGCTTGGCCACCCCACATACGGCCTAGGCCAGTCGCTACAGCTACAGACAGCTCTAGAACGGCATTTTAGACAGAAATACTTTGTGATACGCTCTCAGGACGACATACATTGCTCTAAAGCTTTAGGAGGGTCATGGTCCAAACATCCTTCTGAGCAAAGTGTCACATGGGAGCAAACATACTTGAGCCCCATCAACTGCATCTGTCCAAGCAGGTGAGCTGTGCATCCCTGGAAAGGTCAAGAGGGAGCCCAGCTACTGCAGCAAGACCAGTGGAGGGTGTATGCTCAAAAATACCCTCTTCCTACAGCTCTTTCCACTTAATTACAAAGATCTTTGCATCTAACAAATCTTTACAAGGCTTTGCGGCTTCGGAACATTGATCCAACCCATTCACTTCATAGTGGTCCATTATTGTATTTTCACATGTACACAAAGCCCTTCCAGTTAAATTAATCATAATTTATCGATTTGTTGTAGCAGGCTCCAAATGCAACTCTCCCTGAAGAACGATGCTGGGCAAGAGCCTCTTGCTTTTGTTCTGTTCAAACCCCCAGTTAAAAACAAGAGAGCAGAAGGGATGTCATGAAAGAAACATTATCTAATACACATGCATTGCCGCATCGCTGTTTATAGGCCATACCTGAAAAGCTTGAGATTATCTAAAGCTGTAATTAAGGTAAATAGGTTAATGACTAGACTCACTTAGATAAAAGCAAAGGCTGCAAAGCCCTAGGTACATTAGTATCGTTGTGTATAAATATAACATACCAGGCATCAAAAAAATAAAACAGCTGAAAAGTTCCCCATCTAAGTATTTTTAGAGACACTTCTGATGCTCCTAACGTTGAAGGCAACTGCAGCTGCTCATTTCAGCCACCCAAGACCATCAGAGCCACCAATCCATGGCTCATGTAACCCTGGAGACTCCAACCAGTAAAGTATCAACTGACTTCTAGGAAGCACTAAATGCTCTCATGCTTCTGTAGAAGAATCAGGTTTGCCCAAACATCTTATCCGCATCTACAGACGACGTCTGGCAGATAGGGATAAAAACAAAACCAGCTCTCAAGATTGAGTTCCGTTTCATTGAGATGTCTGTTATTCTGACTTATCCCCTGCAAACAAATGGTCCAGAACGATGAAACAAATCAATACCAGTAATAATTTATTCATTGTGCTGAATTGGCAATGGCAATCATAACAGCAAAGTGCTTGACTCTTTCACGAAGGTTAAGCCTTTGTGTCTTCTCCTCTCTGACTCCAGAAAGGCTTCTGAAACAGCAGCTGAAGTCTAGAGCAGGCCAAAATCTAGACTTGTTAAACTTGGCCTTTTTCAGGTCTTCTCCCCAAGGTGTGTCACTCTACTGAGAGCAGAACAGGGAGAGCTTTCCCTGGGTATAGTAATATCAGCACTGGCCTCCCTTGCATTGAAGGACACTTATTTAAGGCGCCAAAGTGACTTAAAACACATAAAATAGCTCAAAACCTCTTCACAATCCCCCACGCTGCCAGATCCAAGGAGGGCTGAGCTGCTGCTATCCCTTTCCCACCTGATCCATGCCAAGCACACAGCACACCAAACTTCAGGCTTTGCTCTGTAAACGTCTCTGAAGAAGCCTCCATCTCCTAGCTGTCACCTTTCCCTTCTTAAAAGCCCGATGAGGACAGCTGAGACAATCTCTGCAGAAGCTGCGGCAAGCGTCGGGTGCATGGGGAACGCGGGACAGAGCCTTGGGTTTGCATTCATAAATTTACAGTGTAGAGGCATATTAAAATGACAAGCTTGAACAAGCGCACTGGAACAATAACACATCAGAGTCCTGTAATTGGGCCCTGAAATACACTTAGTGAAAAATACAGACCAGCTGCAATGTTGGAAATGCTCCTAATGCAATCCAAGGTAATTATTGGTAACAGACCATCAAACAAGTGCATTAATATGCTCTGATCAGAGAGAGAATCAGATGGACAGTCTGGCACAGCAGCTTGTACCTGCAATTTATGTAAATGATTTGAAAGAGCAAAGCCCCAAAGCCCTAGAAACAGTAACTCTAATGAAAGTTATTAAATGTTATTTTTGTTATCTGCTGGTGTTAACATTAGAAGGCCCATTTGCTGCGGTGACTATAATTTTGTTGCTGAGCAGCAGTCCGAGCTGAATAAGCCTGATATTTGCCATTTTAAAGGACCACATCAAGCTAAAATGACTGGCTTAGATTTGCATGATTTCACGGACAACATTTAAACACATAACTACTTCCTGCATTTTTCACTGATGTTGGAAAGGAAATCCAGTCCTTCTGCTTTTGTTAGATGCACAAGTTCCTGACTTTATTTCATGCATCATATACACGTTTGATGTGCAAACAACACAGGGGAGTCTGAACACAAAACAAGATCTCCTGTTACAATCTTACCTATTTTTGCACTCGAGCTATTAAAGTTTAGCATATTTTTAGGATCTACTTTCATCTCTCCTTGCTGAGAAAGCTAAAAGTATGCAATATGATACAAGCTTCAGCATCACGCCTCTTGAGAATAGTCACTTAACCAGAAACTAGTATTAGCAAATAAAATACAGAAAGATCCTTCACCTGGGGGCTACAGTTAAAACTTTAAGTGTATTTTGTAGCTCTCTTCCCCTCAGTTAGTGCCTTTGTATATTCCAAAGATACAAATATAAACACATTAAATTGAAAAATGTTCAGCTCCAACACAGAATGTTTCATCTGCTAATTTATCACCACCCTGCAGAGGAGAAAAAAAAAGGCATCACACCCAATTCCAAACCTTGGGAAAAGTCAATGCACAGAGGAATGAAACACTGTCCCCACTGCAGGTCTGAAACTAGCAGCTGAACTCCACAGCAAATAAATCCCATCCTCTCTTTAGCCTTTGCAACTCAAACTTTTATATCCAAAATACAGAGTAAAGCTCTGGAGCAAACTGAGCATGGCCTGCCCCTTCCTCATTTTAAAGGCCTCCAGAAACTTGGGCTACGCCTTGTAATTTCCAAAGGAAGACATCACTTGTAACGTCGTTTTTTGTTTCTTTCACGTTGCAGGGCTGTTGAAACAGGGATGGAGAGCCACCCTGGCCGAGTGGGTAAATATTAACCCTGTGATAAGCAGCCTGAGGTCACAATGTGGGGATGGCTGCTTGAGCTATCCTTAACAAGACGGGGACGCTTCCAGCTTCAAGGCAGGACCCAAAGAAAGACTCATCCATCTCCAAGCCATGGACTCAAACCCAAGGAGAGCCAGAGCCATCCCCAGTGGATTTCAGTGCCCGTTTCATTGCCCGTTTTGCTTCCCAGCAGGTCAGCCATGTCACGTCTCACCAAGGACAGCAGGAACGCTTGGCGGCAAAGGAAAGAGGAAGAGCTTGTTACAGGGAAAGCAGAACACAAGCCCTTTGACTCTGCCCTTGCTTGGATATACCAGGCCTGTGCTTCCACATATTGGCTTGGCCCCACAGCCCCTGAACCAGGGCAATACGCAAAGGCGGCAAGCAAGGACAGCACCTGCTCTAATTTATTAGTTGTCTCTGCTCACTCCCACCACCCTGCACCAGGACGCACTGCTCCATTTGTAACCTGGAACAAGGAGCGTGACTCGAGGCAGTGGGAGAAGCACTCCTCCATCACGTGTACTTTCCCCTTCACAGGCTCTGCTTCCCGTTGTCTTCCCTGTCATTAAGAGGAACTTACAACACATCGCTGAATGATGTACTGTAATCAATACAAATAGCCATGAGATCCCCCGAAAAGGATGTGGAAGTACAGCCTGGCAGCGATATTTATGAGTGCAGGATACCGCAGACCAGAACAGTCACAACTCTCCCGAGTATTTCCACTATTTACACTGAGATCAGAAAATTAAAATGGTATTTTACGCTTAATGGTTCGAACAAGACCTGTGAAGTCCTTCTCTCGGTCCCATTTACAACACAAACGCCAATGACAGAGCAGCAGATGGTCAGAAACGCTCCCCTAGAATATTCAGGCGATTCAACTTGAATCCGTGCCCAAATCATTTAACTTTAATGGATTCTTTCATTAACAACCAAAGAAAGGGAATATGGTTGCCAGGACATTAAAATCACTTTTTCAATTATAGTGTTATAAAATCGAACAAATTAGCTGTAATTCTTAGCTGAAGCCTAAATGGAAGCACGACTTTATGAAAGAAATGAAAATTGATTTGGATTAGTGGGCATCAAGGGCTTTTTAAAAATTAACAAGATTCTTATGACTTCATAGCATGGATGGATTAGCTGGAGGTTTCACTGCCCTGCGTTTGCTACCTGCCAAAGCACGGCAGCTGGCTTCCCAGCACTTGTTACAGCGGGTTTTAATTAGACTAAGGGAAGAGGATGCAAGGATTGAAGCTGGAAACAATGTTCTGGAGGAGCTGGGTGGTGTCTGAACTCACCTTTTGGACCCAGCCCAGCAGGCTCTTGGCAAAAACCAGGGAAATCAGAACCTCTGAGCTTCAGCAGGGTAAGGACTGCAGGCTCCATTATTTTGCTTGGGGTGGTCTTGCTCAAAGATCAGGGCAAAACTGCACTGGATGCTTCACAAACACAACATAAAAACCAAGCCCAAGATCTTTGCTGCAAAGAGTGCACAACTTTAATGCAGGCTAATTAAAAAAAAAAAAAAACACAAAAAAAAAACACCCCACAAAACACCAAACCAGGTAAGGATAACAATGGAAGCAGCAGAAAGAGCAATTCATAAAGGAAACAGGAGCTGTAACATCGGACACCAGATGCAAGGGAACAACAACACACAGCACTGGAAGGAAGGAAGAAAAACGTCCTTTATATTGTGTAATATGAACTTAATGAAAGGGACGTTCACTGAATGCGACTTGCATTGATCCTACAGACCAGGAACCCTAAGATACATTTTAGAGAGCCATCCCCCTGCCAGGGAGGGTAGTGGTTTGGAACTGCTGCCCAGAAAAAGGAGACTGAAAACCAAGCTGGATACTTTTATACCTGCACTGAACAAAGCCTTTTTTAAATTTAAGTATTTTTATTTAAAAAAAAAAAAAGAAAGGCACCACTGGGAACAACCCTGTTTTGATCCCTGCAAGATGGACAGCATGTTCTAGCGCACACGCTCCACCCCAAACATCTCCAGGATGATGCACTGCAAGAGCACCTGCCAGGTGGCAGAACTGGCCTCTCTGTAAGGTAAATGCAGCAGAACATTTCAAAACCATTTTCATGAAATCTTGCAACACAAAGCACTTTAGATGACTCCCCTTTACGAGCCAGTATTACATATTTAGTTATTTCTACTCTTTATTGCAACACAGTGGTTGACAATTTATATCAGTAAAAAAAATTGGCTTGAAAAGTTAATCTTTCTTTGGACAATCCTGAATATTACTTCTTTGTCATAATGATGCTGGTTTGTTAGCCCATATCTGGCTTTCAGATAGGCCACAGGGTATTATTTTCCAATAAACCAAGAGGAGCTGTACCGTTTGAGCCAAGCCTTGTGTTGTAATTGCTGTGGGTCTCCATGCGATTGTTAGCAGCTTTCATACTTAAGAAAACGGGAGAATGTATTTTAATCCAGAACCTTTTGAGCTCCACATGTCTGAGAACTCTTTCAATGATCCAAAATTCAGGGGACCCTCCAGTTTTGTGTTATAATTAGTGGCAAGGCTTGGCCTCGTAGGGTATGGCTATATAGGCAAACATAACACACACAACCAAGAGCTTTATCTCATGTAGGGTAGTGATCTGAAAAGCCTGGAGTTAGAGTGCTTTAAGAAAGGATATCCCCAGATGAGACTATCACTGATGGTGATCTTTCTGCAAGGCAAAGCAGAATGGGCTTCTCCAAACTGACACTTAGGCTGAAGGTGACTTAAGCCATGTCCTTCTACTTTTGCATCACTGCAACAGCATAGGAGCACGCACACACCAAATCACTGTGCTTCTGCTGAATGGCAGCAAATGCCAGGGTAGGGAAGAGTAATTTCCAGCTAAAAGCATAGGAACTTTCTGACCCAAACTGCCTGACCTAACCAACCAGCACAGATAAACACGTTCAGCTGTACCTGTGAAATCTGGCCTCCAGGCTCACACTACTCCTAGGCAGAAGCAGGCAGAAAACTGCCACTTCTCACCCCATTGTGCACACACCAGCACCTTCCTGTCCATCAGCTGTGATTTAAGAGTACCTACGGAGACTGCTGAATATGCATTTTGACTATTGTCTGAGAAGCTTATTATTATCACAATTATTAGTAACAATTATACAACTATTATATATGTTAATATATGTCAACAGAATAAGAATATTAATATATTCTCTACAGGGTATTCCACAGAATTAATGAGATCTAGTAATGAGCCTAACCCCTCTGACATCTTGCTGATACTTATTTCCAAGCAAGCTACTAAATTCTTGTAGTGTGCATCTGCTCAGGCAGTGCGCTGGCTCGCAACCAACTCAATACCTGCAGGTCAAAAGGACGTGAACGCTGATGAACAGGTTTGTGCCTTGCTCGGGGCAGTGACGGAAGAGGGAGACACGCTTTTGCTCCTGCTGCCTGTGTTACCAAGTGACACCCTCTACCACAGGGACAGGCAGCTCTGAGCAGCCAAGTCTCAAACCACCCCACCCACTGCTGCAGCGAATGCCCATCAGTCCCCAAGAGCTCTTTGCCACTGCCACATTGATTCAAGTGCCTCACAGGGTTGTCCCCATCTCCAGTCCCACCTCCTCTCAATGACCTTCAACTTTGGCAGTGCTGCAAGCTCAAGGCGACTCCGGTGAGGCTGCTGTTCACAACACTGTTTTGCCAGTGGTCTTCGCTGGGGTGCAGGGCTTCCCATCCTCTGACACTTGCCCATCACTCTCAGTGCCAAGGAACGAGAAATAAGTGCTCTGCAGTGAACTGGGAAATAAATCACAGGGCGGCCCTAAAGACAGGACCCCAGGATCCTCAGAGCCAACCACAATGAGTTTACCACAGGGGCAGGAGAGGCAACTTTTGTGTTATTCTGCATTTTATCTCCTCTACAAGCTTGGACTCGAGAAGAACAGGTAACTTGCACTACTTCAGCAGCAGACCCCAAAAGGCCTAATTCTAGTGTAGTGAAGTCAGCAGCAAAATTCCCACAGACAGAGCAGAGGATCCAGCCCTAGAGAAGTTCAAAACAAAAGCAGCATCTGTGACTCACCCATGAGACCCACAGCGCACAACAGAGTAAAAATTACATTCACATGGACCTGATGCTGCTTCATGGAAAACTCGGAAGCCTTTCTGCTTGCAGATCCCATTTCTGAGCATGTTTCTTGCCCTCTTTTGTTCTTTATAGGACATTTGCATGGAAACAAGAGCTCCGTTCCTCAGCTGCTCATCTCCTTCTGCTGTCTATCCTTCCCCAACAGAAGACACTTTACAGAGAGTCTGTTTTCATGCAAATAGCCTTGAGTGACAGAAGAACAGGGCACGTGAGCAAATAGCCTTGAACAACACAAGAACGGGGCACGTGAGCACCTCCCAGAGCCGATGTGCCAGTCACCAGGCTAAGGATACCCCATGTGCACAGAAACCACCTCACCCCTCTACTGATAAAAGCTACTGCATACATCAGAAGTGTTCACTGGGAGACTTTCAGAGCATCTTCCGTGGAAGGTATGTCTCTTACTTCAAGACCATGTTGAGAAGGTCCAACTGTGTAGAACACAACATCAATCACCAGCCAGGAAAAGCCCTGCTAGCCTGCGGTATCCTCAAACTCAGCACTAACATGTGGTACTAGGGAAAAGGAACTGTCAATATGAGACTCAAACTCCTTGAAAAAACCAATGCAATAGTTACAGGAGGTTCAAGTTCTGCTGTTGCCCCTGAATCTTCCACGATTTTTACTCATTTACAAGCATATTACTGTTGTTCCAGCAGACTGGTTACGTGGAAAATCTAACCAAAGGGGGGAAGCTGACAGTGACCTGCTCTGGGTATCTAACTTGGCATGTGAGCCAGACAGCACTGTCAAAGGGCAAAGAATACACTCTGGAAACAAAACCTCTTTGTTCCTCTAATTTTGTTCCAGTTAAGTCAGTTCAGCTGTTCCATATAACCAGTCAAAAACATTCAGCATTTCCCAAAGTATTTTAAGACTTCAAAGTTGTAGGTTTTATTTTGACAGTTTTAAAGCGCATAGCTTTTTTTTTTCTTTACAGATTTTTTTTTGCATTAAAAATAAGGCTGTTTAATAAATTAAGCTTTACAACAACCACTGCCGCTCTGCTTTTATCATGGCTTCAATTAAAATACTGTTTCTTGAAGACAGCTAGTGGCTTCGGGGGGGGGCAGGGGGGGAGAGAGGGTGTTCCACTGAGAATGTTTTCAACAGACTCAATTTGTTAAAACTTGTGATTAAAACCAAACTCCAAGTAGGGTAGGCTCAAACTCAGTGGCATTTTAAATTTGGCCAAGTTGCTGATCCGAACTCAAAACTTCCCTGCCTTAAACGAACATACTCACCTGAAAAGTAAACTCTCCAACACCCACTGATGAGGAAAAAGTGACCTCTCCAACACTCACCAATAAGGAAGATGTAGGAAAAACACTGTTTAGACCAGTGCCTGGCAGCTCAGCAGAGACAGGAGCTGATCAGGAGCAGGCTGTTCCAGAACAAAACCTTTCTACATAACCCAGGCAACAGATCTGACCTTTTAATCTACAAAAAAACAGTCAACCCACCACTGAACTCATTACCGTGGGAGATCTGCCCCTCAAAACTGTTTGTTCACGGTCTCAGGGCCAAACCTGTTCTGACACCGACTGCCTCCTGTCAGGAAAGTGCTGGAACAGCTCAGGGACGAGACCTGTGCTGAAACCAAACCTGTCTGAACTCTCCCTGCGTAACATGAGCTTCACACGCTCACGCTGACATTGTCACAACACCGAACGGGAGCCAGGCAAGCAAGCGAGGGACTCGTGTCTTCAAAAGCAAACAAAAGAGGGTTATAAAAACTAATTAGCTGTTCGTGCTCACTACTGTGCTTCTCTGCAAAGCTGTAATCATAGCAGTCATTTTGAAGCGAGTACATCTCTGAGGGCTTCTTACCAGCAGCACTGGGATGGACTGGGCTTGGCCAGCTTCACCAGGCCCTAATCCCACAGTTTTGAGGCCAAAGCTCCACTCGCACAGTTCACAGTGCAGCCCACAACCAGCTGTGTCAGCACAACTGAGAAAGCAGGATCAAGCAGCCGTGGGGAGGGAGCTTTTAAGCCTGTGATGCTGCCAAATGCTTCGTATCACAGCCCTGCCTATTTGCATTTCTGCCTTGGGCCCCATCTGTAGCTTCCCATCCATGTAAAAGCCATCCCCAGGGAGAAGAAAGGCCACTGTCCATTTGTTCAACACATCTCAAGCGCATCCAGTTTCAAATGAAGTAGGTGGTAAAACTCCTAATGCTAAGCTTTTCCATGCACTTCTGAATCTCTTGTCATCTGGGGGCAGGGAAGAGCAGAAATGGAAGTAGCTGGTCCAGCAGCCTCCATCAGTCAGCACCAGACACCAGTGTGGCCCTCGAGTTCTGTCTCCCAGCTCCCAGGCCTCCAACGCGGCACCACATCCTCACCATCAGAAATACACACACACTCGGATTCTGTTCTCAGCTTCCACTTCAGACAAAGTGATCTCACAAAGTAGGTCTCCAAATGCAACATCAGTTAAATCACTTAGCAATAACACATAAGGAATAAAGTATCTTTAAAACATGGTTACACCCTGTTTCAGAAGTCTTAATGGGCCATATATTTAGCCCAGGAACAACCTGAAAGCCAGCACAGACATACTGCAGCACTGAAACTACGTCACTACAAAGCTATTCCATTACAGCTCTCTTTGCAAAGACAATCTCTTCCAAGAGCTCAACTGAGCTGGTACAAGGTTTTCCAGCATGCGTATGTGTTGGGCAGCCAGAAATGAGCCAAATATATCATGTAAAAGTTGAGAACCAGGAGAAAGAAACCAAGAAACACAGGAGATCGGTCCCTTTCAACACACGTCTCGGCAGAGGTCACTGCAATGACTTTGAGCTGGAGGAGGGCCAGGGCACCGTGCATGCATCTGTCAGAGATCCCACCCAGGCTCCAGGCAGGCATCCTCAGACACATGCAACTGCAAGACCAGCGGAAGCAGGAGCTCAAGCCTAGACCACCCATACTCTGGTGCCTCTCACTACCTGCAATGACAAACTGCCCGGCACAGCCCAGGCGGTAACGGCTGGCAGAGCTGCACAAGGGAGCACAGACCCTCCTCAAAGAGCTGCTATTTTCAGAGCTTCATTCACAGCCAGGTCAGCACAACACGGAGCCACCAGCACCTGGAGGTGACAGACACACAGAAGACAGAGGCAAGACCAGGCATCTGGCACCTCAACTTGCTTAAGCTCCACGTGAGCAGGTGTGGAAAGAAAAGGGCAGACAGGGTACAAACCTGGGTCTCAACCAGATCCAAAGACGTCAGTGTCAGGCACTCTGAGGTCATTTCTCCTCATGCCCAGGGATTTGGAGAATTCAGCAGCCCCCACAGCAGCTCAGCCCCGAAGTCCCTGGCTTGAATACTGCGCTCTGACTGCCTGGGTGTCCTGCAGGGCTCTTGAGCTCAGACAAGGCTGAGGAGAGGCATTGACACAGCCCCTACCACCCAGGATTCTGGTGGGGGAAATTGCATTGCTCTCCTATTCCCTCTAAACAGCAAACAGGTTACAGAGACGCCCCAAGCAAAGGCTGGGGAACCTGAGGCACTGTCTAATTTAGAGAGGCAGCGTGAGACTTCAGTGGCTCTCAGACTGTAGAGAGAAACTGTCTATTCCTCTTCGGGAACCTGCTCCTCCCTGAATGATCCTGGAAGAAAGCTGGAGTAAGAGAACACACATACAGTCCTTATCTCCCTCATGACAAGAAAAAGAAGTTGCCCAAGAATCTAAAATTGGCTTATCCTCTGAATCAGCTCCAAAGCTGTCTCAGGAAAGGCATCTTATTTCCCACCAGCCCAAACCACTCCTATTTGGTACAGAATAATAAACCCATTAGTACTGTGCAATCACACTTACATTGTTGGTTTACATTGCTGTAATTTAACAAGTTCCTCACTTTTTGCTTTAGGAAATCTATTCTTGAAAGGTCTATAAAATGATGAACTCTTGCTCCAGTTTGGAAACACAGGCACAAGCAGGGACTTCTGTTCTCTAATAAATCACATTTCCCCACTAGTAAACACCAGCTTATAAGAAACATCTTTGGTTTACTGAAAGTAAATGGCATGTGGACATTTTAAACAAAAAGAAGGTGGGAAGCTGAAGGGAACAGACAGATTATGTTTTCAACTTTCACTTTGCCTTGTGTCTAAACAAATGGTTCCTAACAGCTTTGTTTTCCAAACCAACTTTCTCCCAGCTGCTATCTGGAACCACAGAAACGCAAAGCAACACTCAAGATGCACAAGGATTACTTGACTTTGCACACTCATTTTACTTTCCAATCAGTGTTCTCGATACGCAAGGCACAGGGAGCGTTATCAGGAGTAAGCAATAGCTTTGTCAAGACTGGTTGGCTTCACCTACAAAGCAGTACTGGGAGGGTTCACTTGGACCCCTCATGCCATGCAAGGGGGAACCAGCATTTTGCCAAGCTTTTGTGCCAGGTCAGCTTGCCACAGGACCCGATCGATGGCCTTCCACCCAGCCACGATTGCACATAAACTTGGAAGATGACTCCCAACGCATACAACAGCAGCTAAGACAGAAGGCCAGAGAAGACAGCTCTTACAGACTCCTCAGTGACCAGTCACCTGTAGCATCTGAAAAACAAGCTATCACCCTCGATGCTTTTTGGCTGTGATCATGCCTGTTCTTGTAACTAAAGGGCAGCACAAAGATAGTGAACCAAAGAAGACCCAAGGAACTGTGCCAGTATGGAGTACTTTCTAGTGTTTCTGAATTTTTCATCACCTTAAAGATCAAAGATCTTAATCTTCAAAGATCTTTCTCATCCCTCTGCCTTTAACTAATGATCAAGGTATCAAATATTCCTGCACCCCTTTTCCCTGCCTTCTTGCTACATGCAGTTTAGTGTTACGTAGACCACATCTGCCTCAGAAGCTCCCTGCCTACCCAAGAGATGTGGCAACACTTTGCTAAAGCTTCAGGATGGGAATAGCCAGAGTTAATAATATTTTGACCCATTTCACTCAAATAGCAGAAGATTCCTTGTATCCAAGCATAAATACGAGCTATGTCTCTATCAGAGTCTCGGAAATGACGCGCAAATACATGGCTTTATCCCAGCACTTGCACACCCACCCCTGAAACTTGCTATATTTGACCTATCTCCTTTGTAACTATATGTCACAGCACGCAAAACTATGCAACAACCAAAGAGCCCCTCCACAGAGAGGGGTAACAGGAGGCATCTCCACAGCAGCGGCTACGCACCTGTGTTCACAGAAGACCTCTGTGAAGCACCCAGCATTTTCTACCCAAATCAGAGTGAAAGCCCCCTGGGAAGGCACAACTCAGTCCCCACTGCCACACCTTGACACAGCAGAGACATGTCTATATCCAAAGTGAGGATGCAGCTGCCCACCTCTGAGGCTCCAGGATCCTGCCTCAGCTCCCAAAAAGAGGGCTGCAGCGGCATTCTTTTGGGAATACCCGTCTTGGTTTTGCTTCTTAAGTTAGTTTGTGAAACTGCTTCACACAGACTCGGCAAACAACTCCTGGGTATCTTTGGCCATCTCCTGTCACAACCCATCAGCTGTGCCCTGGCCAGTTATTACTTCCAGAGATGGCCTCTGGCTATGCCAAGACAGTTTGCAAGCCCTCGATGTGCTCCATGGACCATTGCCCCCAACACAGCTCCTTCTGCCACCACCTTTCTCAAGGTTACAGTCTCGCTCTGCAACTCTCTCCTGATAGAAGCGAGCTGAATAGAAAAGAGGGGAGAATCCAGTTTAGCAAAACTCTCCATATGTAAGACTGTTGGTAATTATGTGAAGGTACCTAAAACTTCCCACCGAGAAAGCCACTAGTAAGTCACATACACAGAAAGCTGGACTGAACCTTCCTCAAGGACAGCGGATGACGTTCAGCCAAATGGCAGATTCTACATAGCGTTAATCTGCTTTTACAGGCCTGGTGAAGAAAGAACTCAACCTTGCAAGCTGCACCTTCACGAGCTTTACCCAAAAAAGGTATTTACATGGCCACAGATGGAGTCCAGAACATGGCAGCTTCTCACTTGCACCTCATTCACCCCATCCAGGTCTTGCAGGAAATCCTGCAGCACCTGTACAGCTAAACCAGCCTGCGCCATCAGAAACAAACCTTCCACACAAGCCCTTTCATGAGGCCTTCTTCTCCCAGCCCTGTACAGATGGCATAATAGCTAAGTCTCCCTGACAGCACATGGATTTCACTGCTACTCACAGCACAAATAAGATAATTAGGCCAGAAATCTTCAAAGCCCTGCCGCTGCTGTTGGTAATGAGAGTCTGTAGTTCACCTGAAAATAAAAAAGGAAGGAGGAGGGCAGGTAAAGCAGCTTCTCCACCAACAGCCTGAACTCTAACTGTGAAACCACCCATGAAACAGCTTAGTCTGGCTTCCATCAAGAGGTCTCTCCTAGCAGCTGGAAAGTCCACCTATGAATACAACCTTTAAAAAAAGAGGAGCATTCACATGGGGAAATCAGTGGCACAACATATTTGCCAGTAAAACACAAGCTACAAGCAGAGAAACTGTGATGTTTTAATCAGTGAGAGCGCTTTTATCTTGCTGTGTGCTGGCTTTCTCCTCACAAAAAGGGACCAGATCACATCTCTGTTCTTACCTGCAATGCTGTCTGCAAACAAAAAGGGCAAGGAACCCTTCTGCAGGGGTGACACTGCTCTGACACGCATCCCAAGCCATGCACTCCTCAGACTGAGCTGAAAGCTTTCACAACAAACAAAATCCCCTGACATGTATTTAGAACTATTTATTGTACATTTCTGTTTTTAAAGCTAAGCAAGGAGCCTCCCTTGTTTGCTCACACATTCTTGACAGGCTGGGGTTCAAGCCTAGAGCGTCTCTTTGGGACAGTGTGTAAAGCGCCACAATACAGAGCAGGTACAAAATGTCGAGAACGGCTCTGGTTTCAGTCCTACCAGGTACCCAACAAATCTGCACCCTGGGCCCCTCTCTCTGCCCCTCGCGCTTTCCAGCTCTCCTCAAAACCGCCAACGTGTCCTGCACAGCCCCAGCACCGAGGCCTGGGTGTGCAACGTGCCACTCCAAGAAGACAAGAAACAACTCTCCCATGCTGCATCGTTACAAAGTCACCTACTCCGAGAAGTCAGGCTCATCAAACTCCTGCCAACTCTCCTGCATTTCCCAGGTAATTGCACAAACCATGGATTAATGAGAGATAATGAGCCAGCACACAGGGGAAGAGAAGACAATTCAGAACAGCAACAAAGAAAACCAATGGGAAAGCATGTTTTAATAGCTCACTGCAGATGACTGTCACTGCAAGCCTCATCACCCCAAGAGAGGTTTCACTTCCCTGGGAGGACAGAAGGACCGCAGAGCACACACACCACCCACGCAGCACGGAAACACAAGAGAAAGGTGAGGTGGGCTTAGGCCAGGAGTTAATTTTGCAGGGAACAGACAGCGTGGGCAGTCCAGACAAAGCACCAGACTCTGTTCAGGCGCAGCTTTGTCACCATCCGCCGCACGGCCTCCGGGAAGTCACAAAACCCATCTGTGCTTCACTGCCTGGCTAGAGGCTGCAGTGTCTGACACCAGCTCCCTCCACGGGTGTGGACTACCCCTGGCTTTATCTAGTCACGCTCTGTTCCTTTTTGTTATCGCTTAACCCACAAAGGTACATTATCAACACCGCTAGCCAACCAGCCTCACTTGGACAATAGCAGATAAGAGGGTAGGTTTGAGAAGGAGACATTGAAAATAATAAAACAGGAGATGCTAAACCGTTAAGTCAAAGGAGTGCCCACAGCTAGTCAATGCAACGATCTTACCAAGGATTCGACCGCCTCAGGACTTCGCATCCTCCTGGTATAGCTTCTCACCTGGTCCAGTTTTAACAGACAGTATCTTATTGTGATCTGGAAACTCAGTTATCACTGAAAATGCAAAGGGAGCTCTTACAGCTCAGGGATCATGTTAGGAGAAGTAACAAGATAATGGCCATAATCCACGGCTTCTGGATGCACTTGAAAGTGGAGGAAAACAAGTACCACCATTTGAAGATGGTTAGGACCGAGGCCAGAATGGGTGGAAATTTGCCCTCCCATTTCCAAATTTAAACTTACTTCTATCATAACAACAGGAGGAAAATATATTTCAGAGCCTATGTTCCAAAATTCCTCACGCTACTTGGCTGTTTTAACTTTCCAACGTCTACAGTGCATTTACCCACTGTCAGCACAAGTTTCTCTTCAGAGCACATAAATCTTTCCTTTTTCCAAAGCTCCAGCCAGCTGAAACCTGACAGTTTGAGGACAAAGCAGTAAAAGGACTGGGTCTGCTTCCAAATGGTGAAGGACACGCTTTCAGTGCTAGAGTATCCAAGCAGAACGCCTATGGGGACCAACACACCACTCTGGGGCCCTCCTGTATCAACGGGTCCAGGCTTGGGTGTGATGCTTCTCCCTGCTGTCTCTGGGCTTCCATTTATTTCACCAAAACACATCTAAAAACAACACTTGGACTTAGACTGGGATTTCAGCAAAACCACCCAAATCACCCATTTTTCTCCATGGTGAGGAGAGCTTTTGCCCCTGCGCATCAGACTGCTAGATGAGCGTTATAGATGGCAGCTGCTATAGACCAAGGAACACAACCTCATTTATTACTAAAACCAGATTTATTTCCATTAGGCTAGACTAATTACTGCTGCTCCTCTTTTAATGAGGTCCTGTGCGCCTCCACATAGAACATCAGCACAAGAGAAATCCTCATCTTCATGACCAGGCAATTTTGGGTCATTTGAAATGCTCCTTCTCTAGTGTAAGAAGGGAATGATGAGATTACACCTCTTCCAAAGAGCTGGTTTCACTTTAGGAAATGCTTTGTGATCACTCGCATGTTCAGGTCAGTAACAGCCTTACAGAATCTCCTCGACTTTATCCAACTTTTACTACTGCTGAGGATTAACGTTAATTGAGCCCACCCATATTAGCCAAGGATTATTTGTTAGTCACCAGCCTATAATCACTTGCATTTTCTAGTGGAGACCTTTACATCGCTCAGACAGCTAGCAGGATAATCCAAGTCACATTTTTAATGAAATCTATATAAAGTTGCACATCCACACCTTTGCCTTCCCCCTTTCCAAACACCCACTTGGGAAATGCCATAAAAATTAGTACTGTGAAATTTCCAGCCTAACAAGTTTCTGGTGAGCAGAAAATATTCCCTATGAGGGCAGCATTTTTGTAAACCCACAAACTTTAAACATACATAAACAAGTCATCAGGAATTTTCATTTACCAGCCTGCACATACCATGTACATACCTCTGTACTTACACTGCACCCGCACGCATCCAGTGCTGACGCACGACAGACAGGCACAACCACTTCTGCACAGCCAGATCAACAGATGCATTTTTTACAGCACCTATTCCCCATCTCTACGGACCTCTACATCTGAAACACACACCTGCAGCACGCTGCCATGCAGCATCTGGACTCCTCCACCCCAAAAGTATTCATGCTTAGCCTCTCAGACAGGAATTTTAATACCTCATCTCACAAATTAAAACCTATGATGCAGACAAAGGGCTGCCTGAAGCCACTCTTAAGCGTGTTATGCAGCAAGGAACCAAACGTCTCCATCCTAAAGCCCAAGAAGTCCTATTATTCCTACTTCTGAAGGCTCATTGCTGCTTCACGAACCCAGCTGGGCAGAGGTTGGAGACATTTACAGAGGAATATAAAAACTGCATTTTGCAGGCGACACGGAAAAGGGCAGAGGCATCTTTATGAGTGGGAGAGGGCAGAGCTCCGTATGCTCCACCTGTACTCGAAGTGCTGATGGAGGACGTGGCCGAGATGTTATTTGGCAAAAGCTGCTGTAAGACTAAGACAGTATTTTTCTATGCAAGTGTAACTACACAGTGTGATTCCAGCGTAGATGGCACCCTTTCTCTTTAAAAGCTGTGTGGAAGCTGCACATGTGCACCCCATCCTCTGGTTTCCTACGTGTGAGCATCCCGCTGCAACACCCAAAATCTACCCTGGCAGCAGCTCCGCTGCTTACCAAAGAGGCGCTTTGGAGCTGAAGGTTTCTTTACTTTTCCCTCTGCTTGGCTCCCATCCCATCCCATCTGGAAAGCCACATCCCAGCACCGGCTGTCTGAGCCGAACGGCGGCTCTGCGCTGAGCTGCGGGGAACAGGTGCCCCCGGGGACTCACAGCGTCCAAAAATTGGCCCTGAATTGAAGTAGTTAAGACATTTCCTCTGCTGAGCAAACACCGAACTGCTGAGAAAAGCAGGGCTTTTACTTACACTAGCGTTAGCTACAGAAGGCTGAGATTAAGGGATGGAAGACAGGTGAAAGACTCAAGGACCTGCATGTGTTCAGCTTAGTAAAGAGCACATTGCCAGGAAATTTGATCAGTGTACATGTATTCACAGGGAGGCTCTTCATACCAGTACCTGTCTTCATACGCACCTACAAACCACATCTAGGTAAATTCAGATTGGATGAAGGTGCACATTACTGAGCGAGGACACCAAACCAGCTTATTGAGGAGCTGTGACAGACGAGCACCCAAAAGACATTTTTAAGTCAGAAGTGTGTGTTGCTCTTTAAGAGATGCTCTTTTTCAAGCACAACCATTAAACCTGAAACAAGAAATGCCCTCAGCTTCCCGTAGCACGCGTGAAGGCACCGCAACCTCGCTAGCCTTAAACCTACAAAACTACCCAAGCGCTTTGACTGATATAAAGAAAAACAAAGAGCGAGAAGAATTATTTGACGGCTCAGCCTCGTGCCCAGTTGCTGAAGTGTTACTGAAGCCTTTCACCCCGCACTTAACTCCCTCTGCTGCTAAACACAGAATCCTGGCAGCAGCCACAAGCGTAAGTAAATGGGAAGCTATTCTCTGCCAGCAGCTGGGAGAAACTTCCTTCTCTCCCCACTTTGCACGTAAAGAAAACCCCACAATAGTACTTGAGGTAATGCTGCTAGCCAGATTTTCAACTGACAGACTCTTGAGGAAAGCCTCCAGATATGAAGTCTGCTCCTAAGGACCCTCTTCAAGTGGATGACATTTGACTTCTGGAACGTACGGCTCATCTCCTCGAGGAAAGGTTCGCTTTGTTTTCAGTACAGAGAAAAGAGTACAAAAGGGAAAGAAAGAAAAGTTGCATTTACTGTGACCTAGGAAAACCAGAGCTAAATAATTTTGATCAATATTTTCATTTCTCTGACAAAAGCCACAATCAGCACTGACACAAACAACTGGTTAGCCAGGCGGGGGGGTGGCGGGGGGGGGGCGGGTGTAAATCAGACCAGAGTTTCAAGACACTTATCTTTCCATCACAACAACTGCCACCAATGACAGTAATTTACATGACTAATAGGCAGCATTATGTTTACAAAATCATTCTTGGGAAGGATGATCTAAACATTTTTTGCCAACCCAGCAAAGGAGCTGGTATTGGATCAGACGCTGGGTTTCTTTTTTGCCTTTTATCTTCTACGTGTATTTTGCCAAGACGCCTTGCCATGCAACAACACATAGTGCCTTTGCAAGCGCAGAAACCTGTGGAGCACGTGATGACCCTCCTATGACAACCTGAATTCTCTAACAGCAGGGCTGCGTGAGCCTCTAGGGCAGGGGAAAACACTGGTCAAGCAGGAAATAATGGAGTCAAGCCGGCAGCCCCAGATCCTCCACCCCACGCCACACTTCTTACCCCACTGCTGAAGATAATCCCAAACGAGCCCCAGCATCTTGTACACAAGCCTTATCTCCCATACAGTGACAGGTCCCATCCCAACACCACAGGCTAAACCCCCTAAACATCAGCCTGAACATCTGCTAATTCTCTGCCTTCCCCGACTCTTGTCTTTTTGGTCACAAAAAGCTCCGTGTCTCCCCCTTAGGAGCTCTCTCAAAGCTTTGCCAGGAGCCAAACAGGCAAGTGGGACTGACAGGGCAGAGAAATGGGCTGCAAGTAGCCTGGTCCCTCTGGTCAACACAATTAAGTGAAACACTATACGTGTCATCCTTTTAAAGCAGCAGCAGCAGCAGTATTTCCAGAAAGGTAACAGCACATCACATTAGCACTACAAGGAGCACACTGGAGTTTTTCACTAGATCATCTCCAAAAGATAAAAAAGGGACAAAGATTTCCAAAGGAACAGAAAAGCCTTCTCAGTTGCACTAATAACAAACCAGTAAACACTTGATTAATTTTTTCTTTTAATATGGGGCACAATTCCACTTTTGTCTGGAAAATATATGCAAACTGGATCCAACTAGCCAGCTGAGAGGCACAGAGAGGACAGTCTTCCATCAAGTGCTAAACTTCAGGTAATTTTAAAACCTATAAGCACTGCTGATGCTTTTGAAAAAGAAGATTTACCAAAGCCCTGCATGCATGAAGAGACAGGTTTTGCCAAAACCCTTGGTGTATTCGCACAACACAGCACGGGAAATCCATCCCATTAAGTAATGACCTTTTTGGTCACACCAATTAACTTGATCATCTATCGACAGTCAATTTAGAAACTATCAGGGATGCACATTTCCCAGCACAGACAGTGAAATACAAGGCAGGACCTTATCACGTTCCCCTCAATCCACTGCCAGCCTGGCATCGCTGCCACAGCCCAGGTTTGCTCCACCTCTGCTCCCAAGTTCTGCCATCCCAGGACCTTTCTCTGGAGCTCCATTTTAAGCGTTTAATTTTGCAAATTCTTACATTTAACAAGGTGCTAAGCCATCCCACCTCCAAAGGGAACGTGGTTCAAAGACCCAAGCAGGAAATGAGAGCAGGGAAGTCAGTCAGAACAAGGGAAAGGGCCACAGCAGACTGAGCACAGGCGCAATAGCTTCACACACCAAATTTTAATTCTCCCACCAATGTGGGCTGAGAGCAACCTCTGGGCACGCTCACATTTCATTAAGACACCTTTAATATTAATGACCTGTCCTCAAGAAAGCCACATGAGAGACCTTGAAAAAAAAAATAACTAAACAAGAAAGCACAGAATAAACCAGGTTATTCAATAGCTCAGCTGAATTTAATATGACAGCAACAGGCAATTGTGTTTAAAATGCAGATACAGATTTTTAAATAATTTCAGAACATCTGATACAAAAGTTGCAGTGGAATACAGTAATTGCTTATCATAACCACCACAAAGTATGTTTATTACCCACGGAGATAACACACAGCATCTGCTGGACTTCTCAGATAAAGCAGGCCCATATCACAACAGCAGGATCCCAGGGATTAAGAGCAGGAGAGGATCTGACTCAGAGACACCAAAGGGCATCAGTGACATGAAGGAAAACACGTCCAAGGGAGAAGAACCACGACCTACACACTCACAAGCAAAGTGCCTTGACACCTGCAAACAAGGAAGTGTTAGATATGCTCAAACAAGGCTGATGACAAGTGTTTGGGTTCTCCCAGGGTATTTCTCTTCTCAGCAGCTGCAACTCCAGCAAGTATCTGCCTTCCTGGAAGGAAACACTGACCAGCTCTTCCCCCCCCCCCACCCCCAAAGGCTCTGTTACTCTTCAGAATTAGGAAATTCAACAGTGACTTCAGCATACCAACAAAAGTCAGACAAACTAGAAGGAGCTCTTCGGTCCTTCCCCCCATGCCTGGTGTGGGCTTCAGCATCTCTAGAGGGGCTTGTGAAAGCGCAGCTCATTTCTGCTTTTTATGAAGATAGCAGGTTCAGTTTTAACAACTGTGGATCATCTCACCAAAAAGCCATTAAGTCAGGAAAGCATAAGAAGCACTTGGAGGTCACTTGCTCACGGGATTTTAATAAATGCAAGAAGGGTACTTGCAGCGACAGTGTTCTTCATGTGCTTACAGTGTGCAACAGCATCTTCTGCCCAGCTGGAACACGTGGGGAAACTGAGGCAGATGGCAAGCGACCAACCAAAGACAACAGAAAGAGCCAATGTGACAGCAGCTTCAAGTCCTGTGTTTGGAAAATGCCTTCCCAAGAAGAGTGGAAAGCAAAGCAGCTACCAAGCCCTATGACGTGAATGCTGGCGTAACCACAAAACAACAGCACATTTTAAAGCATAAAAGACATCAAAAATTATAAACAAGTGGATACATGGACTTGAGATTGTGATTTGCTGCAGTTTTGTGTCTTGTGACTGGACTACCCTGTCCTACCTGAACAAGGTGCAAGCTCTGTTCAAAGCTCTTCCTGCAGTTGAGGCACTTCAGGTTCCTCCCCTAGGCGGGTCTTCCAGCGCCTCTCCTTCAGTCCATGCAGAAACTGCATCTCTCTCCTCTACTTGATGACTTTTTTTTTTTTTTTTCCAAAACTCTGAGTTCTCCGTACGCACACTAGCTATGGCTGACCAGCAGGTCCAAGAATTACTTGGAAAAGGAGATGGACAGACAACCAGACAGCATGACTACGTAAGCCTCTTTTCCTTAGAAAACCAGGCTAAAAATACTGTAGACAAGCGGGTCCAGCTCTTCTCCAGAAAGTAACAAAATTGCACCAGAGTTGATTTTGGCCCAACATGCACTTGGCAAATACTGATAACAAGGATTTACCATATCCCCTCTAGTATTACAGCCGACTATAAAGCAAACATTTGCTTCCTACAGATAACAAAACGACTATGATCGCTCCGGGTTTGTAAAGGTTAGGTTTTCTGCTGTCACCCAAGGCAGACCTACAATTCTCAGCGTCCAAGCAGAAAATCCCCGACATTTAACACTGGCCTCAGTTTTCCCTCAGGTACCCACTCACCTCACGCAGAGATACAGTTTGGGATGGATTCCAGCAACAAATTAGAATCAGATTAAATATTAATTCCCATCTTAATTATATAACCATGACTAGGCTTAATGGCCAGGCAGCCATTTAAACAGGAGAGGAGCATGTAAATCATGCAAGCAGCATCTCTTACGCTGCATATGCCCAAGCTGGTTCACAAGCACCTGGATTTTTCCCTGGGAGAACAAGCCAGCCTTTGGGAAGGCAGCTCTGAGGGAGGCAGCAAGCAGTATGATATCAGGAGTCACGAATTCGTGAGCCAACACGGGACAATGCAGCACCCTGCCCTCGGGACAGTTGTACGCTACCGTGATGAAGATCATACACATGCTGAATATTGTCAGATTTCATTCCCATTGATGGATTTGATCTTCTCAACACCTTTGACAGAGAGAAGTGTCCAGCATCTCTACTTCTGTCTAAAGATGGGCCCCGAGGATACCAGAGCAGATGAAGCAACTGGCCCAAGGATCACAGCGGGCACTCAAGCACGATGTCCCGTATGCCACGGCAACTCCCAACCCATCCCAGCAGCTCCCAAATACAGTGGCTCTGGTGCCCCCAATGCAGAGAGACCTGTGCAGTACCACAGAAGCTGCCTTCAGCTCCAAATCAGGCTGCAAGCGTGCACGCAGGGAGAACTGTCTCCCTTCTTCCCCAGGGAAAGGCAGATTGCCAGACATTTTCTTTTTAAATTATTACTTGCGCCACTCAGAAGTGGCTCGCGTACCATCAGCAATACACCCACCCCGCCTGGGGCCCCCTGCAGCAGATCAAACTTGCTACAGCTGCCAGGAGAAAGTCTGCTGCAGAAAGCGGGGGAGACACCAGAAAATTAGCAGGTTCTGCTTCACTTTGGACTTCAAGGTAGTGAAAGGAAAGGGCACTAAAAAAAAAGAGAAGGAAAAAGCTAGGGAAAACAAAAACAGAACCAAGCCTGAGCGGTTTCTCCTTCAGCCTCACACACCAGAAGAGAAACACCAGCAGAAACCATCCCCACTTTCGAACAGCCTCTGCCGTCAGGGCGCAGAGACTGGCTGTTGTGACAGCCACAGCACAACCCCGGGCGGGAAACGTGCCCCTGGAAACGCGACAGAGGTAAAACCTCGCTAACGTGGTGTGCAGGGGCGTTCAGCACTGTCGGTGCTCCCCACTTCTTGGGGGCTGTAAGAAATACCCCTTCCCTGCACCGCTCATCCTGCCTCCTTGCAACCCAGCCCACGGACAGGCGACGCTGCAACACCACGGGCAAGAGGACAAGCGGATCTGCAGGCAGGTGACGTCCTGCGAAGCACGGGCGACCGCAGCAGCAGAGAAGCGCGATCCCCGAACAATGGCAACGCTGGCTTCCCCGGGCAAAGGCACCAACTGCCCGCAGCAGGCTGCGGGGTTACGCCGCCAAGACGAATGAGACAGGAAGGATAAACCAAATCAGAACTCAAGTCAGGTGATGTCGAAAAAGGAAATCTGTTCTGCAGCCAGAGGACTCAACCACAAATCCAAACGACATAAACCCAGATGGATTTCAGCTGATCCCTCGGATGGAAAGCTCAGCCCACTTCCCACCAACACGTCCCCTGTACAGAGCCCCAGGGAAAGCAACCAGCACAACCCCCTTGCCAGAGGTCAGCTGAAGAGGGGTTGTTCTGATTTGGGTTTTTTTTTTTCTCTTAGACCCTTTCCTACTACTGCAGGAAAAACAGTCTCAAAGTAGGACAGGCAGAAGGCTTTCAAAACACTGGATCACATCCCCAGCTCGTATAAACTGGCACAGCTTCCATCCAGTCCACAGAAGGGGGAAGGTTTTCCAGTCTACTTCTCTCCAAGGTATTTCATACCCAACGAGGCTTGAACTTTGGATCAAAACACGTAGGCTTAGGGATCAAATGCAGACTTTCCCAAAACCATTTCAACCCTCTGCCAAATTAATTTCAGATTGAAACAAGTCCACGTTTTTCTTTTCAGAATCAAACCCACCTGTTGGAAAGCACATCAGCATGTACCAAGCGGCACGTCCACAGACTGCGCGGAGGCACTCGCTACCTCTCTACACAATACGTGGCCCATTGTTAGAAAACAAACAGAAACAATTTTCACTAGTTGCCTAATTGCCTGCAAAAAAAGCAGAGAAGCCAAAACTGCAAATTCCCACGAAGCATTTGAAGTTTTCTTGCTGAAGTGGGTTTGAAAAACAACATCCACTCCATGACCCCCCCTTTTTTCTTTTTCTTTTTTTTTTTTTTTTTAAATCATCGTTCTCCATTACAAGCGTCAGGATCCACTTAGCTGTTTGCTCAAACACGCAGGAGATGCAGCTCTCACCCACCCCAGCTTACCCATTCGTCTGCTGGTGGGGTCACAGACTGCCATCCATCTAGAAAAACCCACACATGCTGATGACAATAGGCCATTTAGATGGACCGGTATTCATTTCTACACACAGCCACCGTAACGCTGCACCTATATCAAATTATAACCTATCCCTTACAGGAGCTCACAATATTCTGAAAAAAAAAGAAAGAAAAGAAAAACAACCCTGCAGCCATCCACCACACTGTATCCTCCCCCAAAAGGCTATTTTCGAAGCCATAAAGACTAAACATGCTTTGTGCTGGTATGTTCTGCCAAACCTGAATGCATCATAAAAAGGAATAAAAACGTACAATGACACAGAGACGGCTCCTCCACCGCAATCCTTCGTTTAGGAGGCTCTTTTAAACGAGAGCAACTCCACGGCACCCACATGGCTCATGGTTTTTGGCACAGCTCCGTCAGCCTACACCTTTCCAACCCCTTCTCGGGGACGAGGACAAAAGCTTTTGCAGGTCTCTGCCCACCCAGAGCACAAACCACGCACCCCAAGGTCCGCAGCTCCAACGACCCTCGACGCGAACTTCGACGGCGAACGCAGAACGCCGGCCAGCGCGACAGGCGTACGTGTACCCGCACACGGAGCCCGTTTGCGTAACCGTTGCAAAACACGGGCACGGGGAGCACGGCTATCCCTGGGTCGCTTCCTTGACCAACGGGACGTCTGCCCACCCAGGTGTCCCACGCCGGTGGCAGCGGGACAAGGGGAGACGAGGGTCCCCGCCATGGCCCAGCCAGACACCTGGGCCTGCTCCGGGCCAGCCCCACGCCGGACAAGCGCTTCCTTCCCCAGCCAGCCCGGCGCAGCAGCCGCCCCTCCAGAGGAAACTTGCCGCTGGCCAAGGCGGAGGGAGGCCCGGGGGTCGCTGCTGCTGGCCCGCTCCCCCCCGCGCCCCGCTCCAGCCCGGCCCTCTGAGGGGGGCTCCCTGCGAGGGACGCCCTGTGTCACCCCCAAAGGAGGCACCATCCAGACACGGGTCGAAGCCACAAGCACGGCTGTCGCCCGACTCTGAGGGACGAAAAGCGGCCGGGAGAGAGAGAAGGGGATGGAAGGGGGGGGGGGGGGGGGGTGTGTGAAAAATGGCCACGGGGAGTGGGCGGCCACTGAGGCGGGGGGTAAAGGACGACTGGGGTGGGGGGGAACGACCACGAAGGACGAGAGAGGGCTGCTACGGGGGGGGACGAGAAACAGCGGGGGAGAGGGTCCCGGCCGGGAGCGCATCTCCGCGGGGAGCCCGCCGCTGCCCACGGCCGAGCAGGGCACAGCGTAAGGGCAGGTGGTGCCGCGGGTCCACGCGCGACCGCGACCGTCCGCGGGCTCGGGGCCACCGACCCCCCCCCCCCCCCTCCCACCTTTCTCCTTCCTCACCCACCTTGCACGGCCAGGACGGCGAGGGCGGAGAAGCAGAGACAAAGCAGGTCCTCCAGCGCCATGTAAGCCCCGCCGGGCGCCGGGAGCAGGGGCCGCCGCGGCCGCATCTAAGAGGGGAGCACGCTCTCCCGCCGCCCCACCGCCATCTTGTGCGAGCGCCCCAGCCCCGCGCTGCCCGCCGGCGCCGCCGGGCCCCGCTGCCGGGGGCGGGGGGCGGGGGCGGCCCTGGCCTGCCGCTGCTCCGCCTTTGTCAGCGGGTTCGCCGCCGAGCCGAGGGGGGCTCCTCCCGCCCTCCTCGACAGCGGCGGGACCAACAGGTTGCTGCCAGCCCCCGGCGGGGGGAAGCGGCCCCGTTTCCTGAGGGGGGGGGGGGGGGGGAAGGCGGGGACGGGCTCCCGCGGCAGGTGCGGGGCTCCTCGGCCGGGTCGGCAGCTCCCCAGCCCGGCAAAGGAGGAGTTATAAACATTTTATGTGCTTTTTATTATTATTAATTTTTTTTTTTCTCCCTTCTCTTTAGTTCTGGTGGGGTTTTAGTCCTGTTTGCCGCAGGTGAGCGTGGAGGCCACCAGCCGTCGGCTTCCCCCTCACGGTGCTCCGCGGCGGGGGGGGGACACACGATACACACGCACCCCTCTGCCAGCCCCTCTGTCCCCTCAGGGCTGCGGGAGCCCTCGGCGGCGTCCACCCTCGGCCGCCCGCTGCTTTCCGCTGACGGACCGACAGGCACCCGGCACCTCGCCCCGCCACAGCCAGCCCAGGGCCGGGGGCTGATGGCCGCCCTCCCGCAGGCCTCGCTGTCAGCGGGTTGCAGGCCTGTGGCCGCGGGGCTCGTTTCGAAGTACAGCTCTTTCAGGTGTCTGTCGTTCCCTGGGCTTTTCAGGCGTTGACGTCTAGACGATGCTTCTCGGCAGTCTTTAGAAATAAAGCAAACAAAATACACGGCGCAGCGTGTCAGCACCCCGCCGCCGCAGAGAGCGAGGCAGGACCCACCCGCCAGCCAAGCCAAGCAGTGGAGATGAGGCGGGGAGCTGAAGGGCCCTGGAAGATGGAGACCTGCTGCCTCCCTGGCTTGGCTGGGTCCCAGGCACAAAGTCACGCTGCACCTCTGCCACCAAAGCCGCAGGTGCAGGTTTAGTCCTAAGGGCAAACGACACCGAGACCTTCTTTTGGCACCGGCGGCTGGCACCAAGCAGAAGGGCAGGAGAGGATCTGCCGTGGCCTCCGAAAGAAGAGGCTGCTCGGTGCACCGGGATGTTTTATCGCAGCAGCGTGGAATGCAGAGAAGGCTCCAGCTACGCAGAATATGAAAACCGAAACCTTTTTAATCCAGACCCTCCTATTTATTAGCTTGTATAATGAACTATAAAACCTTAAATGAAACCAGACGGGCTGTGTAGCGGGAAGCAGGTTTCCCTGTGTGAGTTGTGCAACTCTTAAGTTAGGACTTGGCACCATCAGCACAGACAAGCCCTGGGAGCCAGCAGTCCCCTGCTCTGGACAGACATGCAGGGAGGCTTTGCACAGCATCGGGGCCCTCCCGGCTGGGTGGGCACTTGCTGCGTGCCTTGCTGGGAAGGAAGGGTTAATAAGGCCACAGCAAATCCACCGACCCTATTCCTGCACCAACCATATGCACTTACCTCCCTGCAGACAGTGACAGCCACACTCCCTTCTGCCCTACTCCAGTGTGGAGCTGGAGATTTACAACCTCCACAAAGCCTCCTTTCTCTCTGGGCCTTTCCCACCTGCTCCTTTCTGTGTGAGGTGGTTTTAAAGGTGCTGTCAAATTGCTTTAACCAGGTTGGAGAGAAATGTCTCCTCATTGCGTCTGCCAGTGGTTTCTTTCAGACACACCCCTGCCTTTTTTTCTGCAAATCCCAAACATCTCTCCTTCCCTTTAAGCAGAGAAACCTTTATCTAAAAGTCAGGCAAGTCCGGCATAATATAATTAATGAAAACTGCTAGTGGTCTGCAAAATACTGCACACTCTGGGTAACAGCACCTGCCAACAGCACCTGACCCAGCTCCCTGCCAACAGGTCAGGGTTAGAAGCAGGCACGATCTTCAAAAGACCCAGGTCTAATTCTCGTCTTTGCTCTCTGCCTGATATTACTGCGTTACTTGTTTCCACCATGGCATCTCTCTGCCTTCCTGCGTGTCAGTGGAAACAGGAATTAAACCAGCATTTTGACAAACCCAAGCTTGCAAAAGATATATTCCTTGAATATCTATCCCTGGGGAAAGGAAAAAAAAAAAAAAAAAGACTTCGCAAACAGCCCCTGAACTGTGAAAGCGCCAGTAACGTGACCCAGAGCACCAGCTCCTTTCACGCTGACAGCACATGTACTCTGCGAGAATAACACCAAGTCGCCACCGTCCGCCTCTCACCCGCGTCGGCACAGACAAACCGGGCTCCCGACAACCGACGTTTCTGCAGGGCGACTCCTTCACGGCTGAAGCCAGCGCTGGCTGACGCGTGTGTTCGCAGGAGCTGGTCCTGGGGCTGCAGGGAGGCGTTCCTGGTGTCACACCTCCTGGGTAGGCATTAGCTGCTTCAGCTTCCCGCAGGGATGCCCTGCGCTGCGTGAAACGACTTCTTGCGGCGCTGACAGAGGAAGGAGAGCCTGGAGAAAGAGCCACTTTGTAGATTCGGGAAGGATCAGACAGCTCCCTGGCTGTAACTCCGTAAAGAACAAAGTGACAGCAGACATGCCAACAGAAGGGACGTTTCTTCCCCAGATAATGGCCCTTCTGCCCCAATACTTACGGCAAGCAAAAGCCCCCATTTATGTGCTGCTGGCTCCCCAATGTTCCCGTCCTTGTCGGCGAGGAGTTTCTTTTTGCCTTTCAATAGCTGCAAACCTCTGATACTTTGAGCTGAGAAAGTGTGAATGGCAAAGAGTAGCAGCAGCAAGTGGCGGGTGTTTGTAGTTCAGCTTTTGTTCCCCCTTCGGGAGACATTATTTCTGTGCTCCAAAAAAAAAAAAAAATCTTCGGTGAGTCTGTGTGTGGACACTACGTCGCACACACCTCTTGGTTTGTATAACGTCCCAGCAAGGAAGGGCTCATTAGGCAAATCCAGCAAAAGCTGCTATAAATTTATCTAGCTCAGCAGGAGCTTCTCCCTTGCAGCCAGCCTGTAGCCAAGGGGGGGGGCCCTGCGCTTGTGAAAGGCTGGTGTAGATGCAAGAGGCCTCGAAGCACAGCAGCACGTGTTACGGAGGCATCTGAACCAGACTTTCTCCAGATTCCGTACCCGTGCTAAGCAGCCCATGGCCACTTCCAGCTGGCAACGGTAGGGTTCAGACCACCAGGACCCAGTTGTGCAAGATATTACACAAATGCAGGAACAATGCTTGCTCCCAAAGAAGACCCCCTAAAATAAAACAAACCCAAAGAACAGGGAAAAGCTGTTTCAGAGAGAAAGCAGTGAGGAAGAAGAACATCCGCAGCACATTGCGTGTTTTTATTCAAAGGCAGCGCAGTATTGTCCCAGTTCTAGGTTCGGTCTGAGTCCTACTGCTGAAAACTGCCTCCCGTGGGCTGGGGCTCGAGGAGCTGTGGTCCGGGGTCAGAGCAGTTAAAGCAAATGGAATAAATGGAAGTTAATTCAAAGCTAAGGCAGACGATTGCAATTTAAAGCGGAATAGCTGTTTTAAAAATCACGATGAGGATGTTCTTATTCCAGGCGAAAGTTGTTTTATGTTCTCTTAGTTCAATCCACCTCACGCTGAAGAGGACTGTTTACATTTGGAATAGGCACTTTCTCTGCAGACTGCGTGTGCCCCCCCCCCCAACCACCGATCAGGAACAGCAGCTCGGACACAAACCCCCATCTGCCAAACCCTAGAGTTCTGAAGTTAAAGCGCGTTGAAGCTTTTGCAGATGCCCTTGTTCAAAAGCACTTTCCTTCTGTGTGAAAGCCTCCCCCGGGGGTTAGTGCCCTCCGCTTCAGCGGGTGTGAAGCGCTGCCCACAGCTCCTCACCCCCATCTCGCAGTGGGGTCAGTGCCTGAGACGTGTTTGGGACCGCACTTAGGTTCTTTCGCTCCCAAGCAGGATTAAACTTCCCGGTCTCAAACACAGCCTTGCTCTGGTTTCTGATCATCTCTGACTCCAGACAGGTCTGCAACACTGAGGTTGACGTTTTATGATGGATTTAAGCTGCTCTAATTACCAGAAGAGTTGGCTGCTCTTTCCTTTGTGATGGCATTAGTGCTTGAATGAGCCCGGAGCTGGACAGAGGAAAGGATGGTGCTGAAAACTTAATTGGCAACAACAATAACAACAAAATCAATCCCCTGCTCCAGCTCCCTGTGCAACCACCCAAGAGTTAGTGCCAGCACGAGGAAAGCAGTGGGAATGTACAGACAGAGCCACGAGGAAGCTTTCAAAGGCAGCACAAAGCTGGATCAGCTCAGACTCATGGCAAAACTGCAACCTCGGTCTTCCCAGAAAAGGAGTCTCTCAGGGACCTTTACCACCAGGGCTCGCGTCGTTGCCAGACTTCTTCTGGTCTGGCACCAACTTCGGCGCTAGAGGGAACGTTGACTTCCAGACGAGAGAAGTGACGGTAGCCTCCTGTTCTGTGTGTGCGAGCCATGCCAAACAGGAGCAGCTGGTTGCACATAATAACATGCATTGTGTAAGTGAGCAACACAATGAGCAATTTGCTCAACAACCCGGGGACATCAGGACAATTCTGTATAACAGAGAAGAAAGAAAAGGGGAAAAAAAACATGTGATGACCAAACCCTAAGGGAGCCTTAGTATACTACACATTCATTTCATTATGCTTGCTCTTATAAATATTTATTACACAGCCTATCTCATCATTCTTCCAGGAATGGGTGTTGTGTTATTGTTATACCCAGGGAGGGCTTTCCCTCTTCCTCTGGTCCTGCTGCAGGCGGTCGGCAGTTGCCAAAGATAGATAGGGAGCAAGAGTGTGACATTAATTATGGAAAATGCTACTTAAAATGGGGCTCAGGGGCAGATATTGGCAGGTGCATTGTTAGGAGAAAAACGAATGGAAGAGGAGAAGACAGCAAGTAATGAGATTCGGAAGCTTGTCTTTAAAATGCGTTCACGGCAAAAGGGATTTCTGCAAACAAGGGCCCTGGCCCTACAGCCAGAGCCATGAGTGAGCGGAGACTCCCGCAGGCTGCAGAAACCCGCACGGATCCAGGATGGGGGAGTTTTGATTCAGATGAGTGCCAGGCTGTGAAACAACAGCGAGGCCAAGGTCTGTTCTGAGCGGCAACATCACCTGTCTGTCTACACCAAGAAAGCCATCAAGTAACATTAAAAAATTCTGGCATTTATAAAGATTTGCACAGAAAACTCGGATAGGGTTTTTTTTTTTTGTCTCTTCAGTTCATATTGCCACCCAGATGCCCCCTGTGCCCTGTTCTTGGCTCTTACTGGGACTCCTCACCTAAGCGAGGCTTTGTAAAATCAAACGCTAACTTGCCTTACGCAGAGACGCCTCGGCCGATTCGTTATTCAAGACGAGTGTCTTGGGTTGTGTTACCGACATTCTGATTTAGAAAAACGTGCTGAGACAATCCAGGCTGGGTAGATTTTAGATGAAATTAATCTGTTTCGTTGCCGTTAGTCTCTCTTGCTGTCACGTGAGTCTTTTTTTGTGCGTATTTGTTAACCAGCTTGTTCACTGTCAGCTATAATCAAATAAAGACCCACTAGAAACATCCTGACGTGTTATAAAGCAGTTGCATAAGAACATCACTGTCTTGTAAACATTCATGACCATGAAAAATGGTATTTGCTCATAAACAACATCTGTGGACTTCTCCCTACAGCATTTACCGAGTACCAACAGAAGTTTTGATCCCTAAATATCTCAATTTTATATGCTGCTAAGGTACCTACTAACTAGGGCTGGTTTTAGGCGTAAAGAACACATGTAACATCAAGGAGATACCGCACAGCCGGGGCTGCCTTCAGAAACACCCGTCAGGCTCCTTTGTAGCGGGAAATGTGTTCGTGTGCCAAAACTAAGGATCTGCTCCGAAGTTTTATTACATCTACAGAGCCGGCTATAAAATGCCACGCTAGAAGCGAAAGAGCCGAAGCAGGGAGGCTGCCCGGCGCACATCATCATGCCACCCTCTGGTGGCTAACCCCAGAAAAGAGAGCGGCGTGCGCCCAAGGACGTGGCGTGAATGCCACCGGGTTATTTTCGGCGTGCCTTGCTCCACGCTGGTGAGCGCACTGCCTGTGCAAGCAGCGAGGGCCACCTTTCAGCTCGGCGTCAGCCGAAGGTAGCTTGGGAGCAAAAAAGCAAGGTTGGAATAAAACCATTCCTGTGCTTTGGAAACTTTGGGATCTGGAGCTGATCTGGAGGTGGGATTGCGTTCCAGTCCAACACACTGAAGGTCTGCAGGTGTTCATGGTGGACAGATGTTTGACTCCTGTCTCTGGCTATTCTCTGCTCAGAAACTGGGGCCATATACCTGCCTCTTGAGATCGTTTTAGCTGTAGAATTCCATCCTTTGCTAATATTTCACACAGAGACAGAGAACCTGATGCTTTTGTGCATTCCTGTTCCTGCATCGAGAACCCCGTAGCCCTTTACCTTCTGGACAGCCCCACAGATGAGCCCCCGGAAGGTAACTGGGCAGCTCTCGCGCCCCCCTCACCTACAGAAAGAGTTTCAACGCTGTTGTTCAGAAATGGCCAGTTTGTACCAAAAGCAGGTGCTGGCTTTTACAGCGTCCTCAGTGCCCTCGTTGTATAATGCAAGCTATTCCCATCCATCAGACAGTTCTGCAAACCTAAATAGATGATGTATTTATTTATGGATTACTGACCACAAGAAAGAGCAGCTTTGCACTATTGTCAACCTTACAGCATTCGGTCTGCTATAAATAATGCATCATTGTTCGGTGTTGGTTTATGGTTTAAGTTCCAATGAGCATCGCGGACCAGCAGACTCAGCAAAGATGAAGGCAGCACGGGGTATTAGTAAGAGAAATAGTACCCTCTGACGAAGAGTATTAGAAAAACAAAGCCAAAAATGTAACGGTCTCAGAGTTATTTTAATGCCGACTTCTGTAGCCAAAGACCTGCTTTTACCTCTAATTGAGACTCACACAAATCTATGATTATCCTCTGATTTTCACTCTGCTTTCTCCCAGTTGTGAGCTAATTCGATTTCAGATAAACACTAATTAACACAAGAGGTCACCGCCGTGGCCAGCAGGCACCGTTGCAACACGGCATTCAAACACACCAAGAGATCAAAAGAGCCTCCGCCGCTTCCTTTGAACCACCCAATTAAAATTTTCACAAATAAAGCTATTGTTTTACATCTGCTTCATCCAGGGGGGAGAGAGGGCAGAGAGCTAAGAGATCATTGCCTCTAATTGCGCTGTTTTCCCTCTCTTCTTACAGGTTTCCTCCATGTGGGTTTTCTTCCTCTAGACCAGGAGAAGGAAACGATGTCCAGACCATTTGTGATGCAGCTATTATGCTGCGAGGCTGCAGCAGGCTGAAAGCAAAGCCGTGGGGAATCTGATTGCTGTCTCGTGAGCAAAAAGGGCATCAATGCCTTTCTTGGGAAGTTGGATTGATAGCCCTTAAGAAGGACTCATAAAACGTGTCTCTCTCTGGCTATTTAGGCAATTCTCTTTTGAAGATGAAGGGGAATATTAGATTAATCCAACTGCTATAATAGCATTATCTCCTGCTTTTAAAGAAAACATGTTTTATGGCATCTGTACTCTAACAGAAACAACCTGCGGCTGCACAAGCCCTGGGCTGGTGCTCTGCTGCTGAACGTGCCGTGGTCTCCTTGGAAGGGGTTTTCATCTGGCTTCTGGGGCACTGGTGTAAATACCAGACCTGTGCCACCGTCCCGCATGGACCGCTTGTGGGCAACAGAGAAACCCAGGCTGGGGCAGACCGCGGTGTCTGAATTCCACTCTTATCCGTAGGGGAGTTCACTTAAACTCGGGATTAAGGCAGATTAGCGGGAGTGTAGGGAGAAGACTGCCCGGCAGCTGTCTGGGCTGGACAGACAGGGAACATCAATCTTGAGAGCTGTCAGCCCAGAGCATTCTGGAAAAAACCTAGATGGAAACACCAGTCGAGTATCTGGTATTATCCACCCGGCAAAGGTTTAGCAGCCCGCAATGCCGGGAAGCAGATGGGTGCAGCCCGGCGAGAGCGATGTGCCTCCCACCGGAGGGTGCATTCAGCCCTCCCTCCAGGCAAGCCACAACAAAATCCCCACTACCTCCACCCAGTGCCCAGAAACATCACCAGAGGAGAAATGCTCTTGGTGGGAAGGGAACTGCGGAGCGGGTTTGTCTCGGATGGGGCACATCGATTTACCTCCGCATCGGCCCGCTCTGCTCACTCGTCCTCGTCTGCTCGTGGCCAGTGCCTTGGGGAACAAGGCAACTCATGTCTAGCAGGGACCTGGTCCCTTGGGCAAGGAAGAACCAACTAACGAATTACGCACTCCTGGAGAGAAACCTTATCTCCTCTCAGCAGCACTGAAGGGAGAAAAAAATCAAGATAGTGACCGCAAAGTAGACCAGGCCGTGGCTTATGCTCACTGAGGGCTTCAACTCACCTTCTGGGGAATTCATTTGTCGGTGCTGAAGGACGAAAGAAGATCAGGACTCCCCAAAACCAGAGCAGTTGCTTTTCACCCTGAGCAAGCAGCCAGTGTTTATGATATTTGAGGAACGCCTGGCTTTGCAGGGCTAGCTTCTCCCCTTGCACGTTGCGCTGGTTTTTGGGTGCCGTCTTCTGCAGTGCCGCTCTTGTGCCCTGATTCACCAGCCGAGCCAATCTGACCCTCCGGTGAAGAAGCTGCGTTACCTTAAAATACTCCTTTTTCCTGTAATGTGCTCCTGGATGCTGCAAACAGTGCATTGCTTGTCCCAGGATTTAATCAGATTAATTAAGCTGCACTTGTATTAATTTAAATTGCAAGTATCTGAGGGCTCAGCCAAATCAAGTGATTTATGGGCCATATCAATCTAATTAATACCACCAACTCTTAAAATAAAAACCTAATAAATGAGTTTATTATACAGATGTAAGATCGACTTATTAGCTTTGGGTCTCTGGTGACGTGGCCGATTTGATGAAAGTTTTATATCCTCGTTGGGAAAAGGTCTGTCTTTTTTCTTTTTCCCTTCCCACTTGCTGTTATTTTTTAAAAGTATCTTCTACGGGGCAGAGGGAGGGAGAAACAACACCAGCTCAGTTATCAAAACACCAGCCAAGCCAAGAGGTCCCCAAAGTCTTGCTGTACACAAATTGTGCGGGTTTTATAACTGCAAGGGCCCACAGGAGAATAGTTTATCTGGCTTCTCGCAGGCAGAACCTGCCCTGGTCTGCGTGCTTACTGTTAAGCAGTCTGAAACAGTAGTTAGCCAGGGGACGGGAATGGGAAAGGAATAAGAAGAGAATTAAAAGCTTCTCGGCAGCAAATCCCCAGCAGAGCAGGCGGGAGCTGGGCTGGTCTGGAAGGTGCCTCTGTGCTGCTCAGCAAGGTGACTTTGTCGGGCTGAGTGATGGGTGCCAGCTGCAGCAGCTGGGATGCCAAAGTGCCCTAAAACGTCGCCTGCACAGGGACAACTTAAAGATGCCAAAGCTTCCCTTTGGCACCGCCGTGTGGGATTTCAAAAATTTATTGCGGGGGGAAAAAAAAAAAAGCAGCAGAGCGTGGCTCTGCAGAGAAGCCAAATGCCACGGTGAAGCTCATTGCACAGAGTACAGGAGACCCCTCTAATCCGCAGCCCAGGTGAGACGAAACGCGGAGCTAAAGGAGGAGGCAGAGCCACGCTCGCCCGTGCCGTCCCCCCCAGCCCCGGCTGCTCGCCCCATCGTCGCCCTTGGCAGCTCGGCTCTGTGTTGACTGGCTTTTCAGCGAGATGCTTTTGCTTCAGCCCTGGAGTTCACGCTCGATTTCCCGAGCTGTAAGATTGTTTCCCTTGGTTTGCAAATCCCCCCTTGGAGCAAACAGCCACGGGAGAGCCGCGCGGTGGAAAAAGGAGCAGGCTCCCTCTCTTTACCCTTTGCTTACAAAATAAGTTCTTCAAATGCATTTGTCTTATTGTCTTCAGGATAACAACCTTCTCCAGCAAAGGGAAGGAACTGGGAGGGCTTTCTGGGGGAGAAAATGGAGCAATTTATGGAATAATTACATAAGGACAGCGCCATCCTGTGCGTCTGTCGCTGTGATTTATTATAGTTACACAGAAAATTGGCTGATTGGACCATAAAAGACGGCTGCAGGCAAACCTGAACCCCTCTGCTTTCCTGTTCGCCGCTCCACACGCACAAAAGGCAATGAATTAACTCGGCGACCTTTGTAACGTGCTTGCAGAAACGACCCATCTTCACTGTTTTAAAAGAGGTGCCAGAGCAAAGGTGCTGTGAGGAGCGGTTTATCGCCCCTGGCCACATTTACTAGTCCTGCTGCGAAGCCGTGGGCTGGCTGCTTACACGGGAAACCTCTGCAAACCTCAGCGCCACCTTTGCTGATGCACATCGGGGTCTGGGAGTACTTTATTCCATTCCATCCACCGTCAGCTGGGTCACTCAGAAGATTTTTTGCAGAACCCCCTGCCTCCTCTCTGGCTGCTACACCTTCTACGTGCCCCCACTGTTGTACACCCTCTTGCCGTTCACTGCCCCAATTACCATTTTGCATTCGTCTGGATCCAGCTGCATTTTCCATTTCCCAGCTCACTTGGCTAAAACATCCCGATCCCTTTTGTATCAGGTCAGGTGCCTTCTCCTGCTTTCCACACACCACTCACATTTGAGTAATTTATATTTATGCTAAAAAAAAAAAAAATAGCATGTAGCCACAAAAAGTGCCATCAGCTGAAGGAGGGGTGACTCCGGTTAGGAGGGGACCAAGACAGGGGGAAACCTAAACTTCCAGCTCCAAGTGGAGCAGGATTTGGGCATTCTCATTCCTCTTCAAAGCTTAAGACTGTAGGTCATTCAGGGCTGGGAATTCATTCCTTCTGGAGATGTTTCATCATGGGAAAAACTTCCCCACGGTTTCTTTGTGCAACTGCTGTTCGGCGGCTCTGCCAGCTCTAGACCACCACTTACCAACATCTTTTTTTCGGTGGCTCCCTGCTCATACCAGAACAGCCTCTCTGGCTCAACCGCGTGTCTCCAGAGGAAGCTACCAGCTCACACCTCCCTTCATTTCAAACCCTCAGCAACAGCTTGCAAGTCTTTATCCCTTGGGTCTGCAGGGTATCCCACCCACACGGCCCCGGAGTAGCCTCCGTTCAAAGGCTGGGGCACAGAGCGGCACGACGCCGTGGACAGCAGGAGGCTACCACGGGACTTGGGAAAGGGGGTTGATCCTTAGCTCTACCGCACCCCACCACAGAGCCGGGCGAGTCTGAAGGTCCCCGTGTCCTTCAACTTCCCGCTGGCCAAGGGCGGCCGACGCGCGACCGTTCGCAGGGTGAAGTCTCTCGGGTTTGGGCAGGTCGTGTGTCACCGCGGTACCTGGAACAGGCAGGCTAAAAATAAGCTGGAAGGCAAAACAGCAGCAGCGTATGGAAAAAACGAGCCACGGGATGATTTACAGATGAGCAAACTCCCCGCAAAGCCCAGCGGGGAGGGTTATACCTTCCACTTTCCAAAACACAAACTCCTCTCCAATAATTCCTGCTCACCAGTCGTTAACCTGCTGCTAATCTTGCTGCAAGCAATATTAGTTGTTGCTTCAGGCTGTGGGTTGAAGATCACCAGCTTCTAGTAATAAAAAGCATAGAAGAAACGTTTCTTTTAGCTAAAACAGGAGAACTCATCGTTATCAGGAGAACTCATCGTTATCCTCCCCATCGGAAGAAAGTTCCTCATGGCCGCTGGTCGCAGAACAGCAGGCAGACCTCAGTGACCATAATCTGTAACAACACGGCAGAATTACTTGTTTCATTTAAAAATGCATGAGCTGGAAAGGAAAGAATTTGAGGTACAAATAGACTTTATTAAAAATAATTATATCCAGGAAGAGCAGGGATAGGTTTTATCCCACAGAGTGGTTCCAGGCAGCATTTCTGCATGTGGGCAGGGTCATTATAGCAGGTCTCTTGTAAAGCGATGTCTGCTGAATGTGTGGCCAGTTATCGCTGAAAAATTTTCGAATAAAAGCCTGAGCTAATCCAGGAACAGTGTTAAAAGGTGCAAAATGGCTGAATGGCACGGAAACGTTTAAATCTGTCCTTTGCTAAACGTTAATGGAGAAACTCTGCGTAATACAACCAGCCTCTGGCAGAGGATTCAGGTCTGGCCAATAAAAGGATGAGAAATGGAAACTGGTTTGGTATAAAGGTAAAAAGTAACTTTTACTTCAGTGCAGCTTCAAGCTGCATTGGGAATAGTTCAGTTTCCTTCTTGGATGATCTATAAAAAAAAAGAAAAAAAGGCAACACATTTTAGTTTAGTACAAGGTCATAGCCTGGCTGCAAAGAAAACTAAACCTCAGTATAAATACAAGTACTAAATTGGGATAATTGGAAACAATAACGGTGAAAATCATGCCTGAAAGCAAAGACAGCCCAAGGGGCCGACGCTCTTGCAGCGATGCAGCACAGGGATGTTTTGCCCCCTGGCTTTTAGAGTCCGCAGTGATCTCAGGTACGTTTGCACGCGCATGTGGGCACGAAAGTGCTCCAGCCAGAACAGATGAGACAAGCCAAGATGGAAAGGACACGGCGCTGGGACCCTTCCGGGGCTGGAGACGATGCCCTGCTGGGACGGAAAGGCTCCAGGAATGGGTTTATAGCCCAGGACCAGCAGCGGGGCTGGTGCTGCCTTTCCCAGCCCTGACTGATGCAATACCCAGCCGGAGCCCGCGGACAGCTGCGGCACGGGAGTGGAAATTCCTCCCGACCCAGAGAGCGCACAGCGGGGAAGAGCATAATCTCCGTGATTTACAGGCTGCGGCTCTAGTTTAAAATACATTAGACTCCAGCTATTTAATTACTGGCCACTACCAAATCACAGAGACAGAGGAGTCAGTCACGTCTGCTAATGCCAACATTTATCATCCTATTTATCTGCTCCAGCTTCTGAGACCCATATCGAATCACTTTCCTGTATCAGCGAATAACCTATGAGCTTATTCCTTGTACCTCTGGGCGGCCCTCAATGGATACGGCAGCGCTGCTGGCAGCACACGTCCACCTAGGGATAGATAAACTGGTTTAGAGCAGATAAAGAGTTGTAAACATCAGCCAAAACTCAAATCCAAATCAAAGCCCTTTGCTCTGCTCTCTCGATACTCACCAGAGAGTAAATGCAAACAGTGCTCGGGCTCGCTGTCCGGCCAAAAGGCTGTAAACCTCCTGATATTGCTGAGAAATCATTAAATATCTATAGTTTACGGTTGAAGAAAGGCACAGAAAAATTAAGCAGCTGTCTGAGAGCTGGGGAGCGGGACATGGTGCTCTGCTCTAGCTCTGGGCAGCAGTTCACACCCCTCCAGCAATGCACCCCCCGTCCTGCTCACCCGTGCAGGGAAGGCAAAACTGAGCTGGTGCAGGCACGGAGACAGCGCTGGCTCTCGCAGGGCTGTGAGGTACCGAATCAGCCGCAACAGAAATTCAGCAGCAAATTTATCCGTGGAAAAATACCGGGTGTGCAAGAAACATCGAGAGGAGAGTGAGAAACTGCCGGGCGATGGGCGAAGCCGCTCCTTGTGCTCAGCCTGTTCCCAATAAAGTCCCAATAAACCCAGCACAATCTTCCCCTGCCTGCTTTTCCCACTGAAAGTGATACACCACATGTTTTTACTTGCTTATGCCGTTTTCCATACGGAGGGCAAGTTTTAATTGCTCTATTTGGAAACTTTCAAGCAGTCTCATTTTCAGAAGTTATACTCATCATCCTCTTGGCTTTGCACGTGCGTCTGTCCTCGAGCTGGGCATTAAGCAGGTAAGAAAGAGGCTTTCCCTCCTCCCGGAGAGTCCCAAAAGAGCACAATAAAGCAAATGTCCTTTTATTCCATGGCAGGTTTTTTTGTTGGTGCCTTTTACTTCCATCACTATGGTGGTTATCTCATTATCGCTTATATATTACAGCCTACCGTATATATATAGGTTTATACCCCGTGGTTTATTATCAATGCCTATCACCCTCTATCTAATTCTATTTGCCAAGGAGCTGATCCTGCCTTCCAGACTGGTAACGCTTACAAAACCCGAATTCCCTGAGCTCTGACCGAGCGGTCGTTACCAAAAAGGCAGCTCGGCAACAAACAGAGCATTGCAGGGAAATTGTCCCCAGATCTTTGCAAAGTCCCCTGGAAGAGTTCACACACGAAGCTGTCTTAATTGATAGCGTGGCCACTTAGGGGAGCAGTATCCATAGAAACTCAGGGGCCTTGACAAGATGACAAACAACGCTGCGAGAGCCTAATAACAGCAGAAATAATGAGGTGTGGCCAAAAAAACCCAACAACAACAAGCGAGGCACCTCGCGGCATCGAATGGGTGGGCCCAGCCTAATGGAAGGCTGGCAGATAACGGTGACGGGCGGAGGAAGGCGAAGCACAACGGCAGAATGGAAAACAAAAAAGAGTGGCTGAAGCTGGATGGGATTTCTGTCCTGGGGAAAAGCCCCGGGGCAGTCGGTGCTGTTGGGGACATGGCTACGGGGCTCTGCTCTCTGTACGCAGCCCTAAACCGGGAGCAACGTCACCAGGAGCATCTCGGGAGCGTGGCGACGCTAGTGCAGGAACCCGGTCGCGTTTTGAAAGAGTCACCCCGAAGAATCACAGAATCATAGAAAAACAGGATGATTTGGGCTGGAAGGGACTTTAAAGGCCATTGAGTCCAACCCCCTGCAGCGAGCAGGGACATCTTTAGCTACATTAGGTTGCTCAGAGCCCCGTCCAACCTGACCTTGGATGCTTCCACCACCTCCCTGGGCAGCCTGTGCCAGCGTTTCACCACCCTCATTGTTAAAAATTTCCTCCTTCTATCTAGTCTGAACCTGCCCTCTTTCAGTTTAAAAACGTTACTCCTCGTCCTATCACAACAGGCCCCGCTAAGAAGATTGCCCCCACCTTTCCTGTGGCCCCCTTTAGGTACTAGAAGGGCCGCTCTGAGGTTTCCCCAGAGCCTTCCTCCCCTCCAGGCTGCACAACCCCAACTCCCTCAGCCACAGCACGGTCCTGGGGATGGTGCTTTGGCCGCTGGGGATGTCCAGCCAGGCTGGGTCCCGGGGGAGCCCTTGGGAACCACGGCGGGTGGTCTCAGCCCCTTTTCAGAGCCTTGGGCTTTAATCACCTCTTGACCCAACGGCGGCTCTTCCCGCTCGGCGCGGGCAGGGCGATGCCACTCGCGGCACAACTTTCCCACGCGCTGCGGCGTGTGGCGGGAGAGCCCATCGCCCACCGATTTGGGGCTGCGTCGCACGCTGCTCCCTGGGCTCCTTGTAGCACCGTAGCTTATTGTTCGGGGAGACCTGACCTTTTTCTTAATTAGCTTAAAACTGCACAATAAAAAAAAAAAAGGAAAAAAGAAAAAAAAAAAGGAAAAAGAAAAAGAAAAAACCCTCCGTAAAAGCCAGTCGCAAATCAAAAGAGGCAACAGCGAGAGCAAGCAATGTGTCACCACAAGTGTCCGAGTCAATGGAAACCTTGTTAGGTGGGGAACAAGGGTCTCCGCTAACAAGCTCTTATCTGTGTTTTTGTTTTCTATTGAAGGTGCATGTCATTAGGAGGAGTGTTAACAAGAGCTCTCAATAGCTTCATATGGCCAATGGCCTCTGAATATTCATGAAGGTGTGAACAGAATGTGGGAAAGCGGCGGAAGAAAAGGCAAGAAAAACGGCAAGAGGGCTGATTGTGCCGGGAAGAAAGAACCCAGGGCTCTGTGGGAAAAAGGGATCCTGAATCCCTCAAACAAGAGCGTATTCCCCAGGCAAAACCTGTCCTTCAAGCTGGGTGGATGGTATTGATGGAGCGAAAGATGTGGGATTTTTTCTGAGCAGGGCTGGCAGGCAACCAGCTTCCATCATTTTAGGTGACAGTGGCCAGGTCTGGGGTTTCGTTGAACTAAAATCACAGCGGCCAGTGGCTACTGTGATTTTAGTTTTAAAAAAAAAAACCCAAACCCAGAGACCTGAGTGTGAACAATGTAAAATCCAGACCTATTTCCCAGCCCTACTTCTGTCTGTACAGCGATGCAAAGTGCCTCTTACCCCACACGCCCCACTGGTCCTCCCAGGGATGAGCATCAACACCCCGAGACCTGCTGCAGCCTCAACCACGGACGTTGCAACCTCCTGGCTGTTGCAACCTCAACGCCCAGCGTTATCCTCAATATTAATGCACAAAACCCAGCAACCAGGGACGTGCACCCTGCAGCTGCCCATTGCTTCTCATCGGGGACGAGGCAGGCACCTACTTTTGGAGTTGTGCAACCCTCTCTCCAGGCTCACTGGGTCCCAGGAGGGATCCCGAGGGTCATTCTTGCTGGATGCCCTATATTGCAGCGGGGATGTGCTCCCAGAGGATGGAGAAAGTGGGAGGTAAAGGAGCACGCCTGGATGCTGATCCAGCTCTGCTGTGCTCACCATGCGGAGGGGAACAACTCATCTGCGCCCAGATACCTGCTGCCCAGCACCTGCCTCCCCACCCACACCTCCTGGCATCCCCACCCCTAGAGAAACCCCAAATTTGCCTCTGGGAAGAACCCAGCAGGGCTGCCCGGGGGGCCAGGTGGAGAAAGGAAAGATGCTTTTCCTGTTAAACACCTCTGGAGGTTTTGCAGCCTCTGCTTCTGCACGATCACAGGGCCAGGGATTTTGGCTGGGCTGTTTGAGCGCCGAGCTCTTGCTCTGCTCGTTTTGGAGCAAAATTATACCGCAGAGTTGCCTCTTCTTGAAAGGCTCCAATCTCGTGTGTCAGTCCCGGATAAATAGTTTTCATTCAACAAATCAATGAATAGAAACAAAGTACAGCAAAATAATGTCAAGTCATTTCACTGATAACGACAGCTGCTGGGCTGCACAGGAGAAAGGGAGAAGCAGGAGGGGGGTGCGGGGGAATAGATTAAAAAATGTAAAAAGCAATGAATCACAGCTGGGGGGAAAATCATAAAACCACAAGCCACCACTGCTCCCACACAGACGTACACGGTATTTACCCATCTATTTCTAACAAAATTTAAAGTAGAATAGAAAAGGAAAAGGAAAGGGGGGGGGGGGGGGGGGGGATGATGCGAGCAAATTGTCAAAACCATCCTCGTTAGAAAAGCAAAAGGGCTTTTCTGCCGGCGCGAAGACCTGGTGCAGAAGGCGAAGGAGCGCGGCAATGAGCACCAAGCGAGAGGGATGGGCCCCGCACCACTGCCCTCTCCTCCTGCACGGTCCTAACTCGACACTTTTTGGTCAGCATTTGCTTGCTCTTGGTTGTCCTTATTAGATGAGCTCTGCATGCTCAGAGCTTTGGTGACGGGAGAAGGAGCTGGGGAGAAAAAAAAAAACAGGTTGAAAGGGAGGAAGAAGGAGTTTTGACTGCCCCAGGGCGGGAGCACATGGAGGTTTTGCAGAGCTGCAGCCAAGGTGCTGCCCACCACCCGCTTCACAACGTACCCACCCGAACACGCACGTGGGAGAAAATTCCTCGGGCTCAACACCCGCCCTGGCCATCGCCTCACCCCCTGCCACGGGCAGCACGGTGGCGTTAAGGGCCACGGGGTGACACCTCCAACATCGCGCTTGGGGTTGGCCACAGCCGCTCAGCCGAGCCCTGCCGCTGCCGAACTGCCCCAAAATAACCCAAATTCCCTCTCCAGGGGGAGAGGGGGGGCATGATTAAGATGAGGCCCTGCAAAGCCCGCCTGTTAAATCCCAAGCCGCAGCTGCTCTTTGTTTGCTGTGGGAAGTCCCCCTCCCAGGTCAGCGCTTTGCATCCTGCCCCAGCTGGGCACCTTCCTCGGCTCTCACGTTTCTGCAAGCTTTTATTTGGTTTTTAAGTTGTTTTTCAGCAAAAAAAAAAAAAAAAAATGCAGCTTGAAGTTAATAAATGGCTCCTTGCAGCTCCTGGAAGGGCTTCTTACAGACACGACAATAAAACAGCCCTTGACGAAAACACGGACACTGCTGAGCAGAGCGATGAGAGCTCAGTCCAACACAAAATGCTGGTTCAAGGAGGGTTTTTTGGCCTCTTTCCCTCACCAAGGCTGCATCAGGCAGCTCAGAGCCCCCCACCCCACCCCCCCGTCCTACCAGACCCCAAATGTGTAGAACAGCCTCAGCAGCACTTTGCATGGGGCAGGATTTGTCCCTGGAGGGTTGTGGGGTTTGCTTGGGTGGGGGGGAATCATGTGCATTCTGCAGGACAAGAGCCCCGGCATGGCACTGAGGGGGACGCTGCCTGCTCCCCGTCCTGCTGCAGACACCCAGCACCGAGCCAACGCGCCAGTCTGAAAGCAGCCCTGAAAAAAAAAATACCTTCGCTTGAAGAAACACAACCCTTGGAGAAAGCCAGCTCCAAATACGAGAAAACCTGGGAAGATGAGAAGTACCAGAAACTCTGCGATTGCCAGGAGTGGTGTTGAGCTGGTAGGAAGCACTGGGAAGATGGTGCTGTGGTTGGGAGCTCCTCCGGCAGCTCCTTGCCCTCCTTCCCAGGGAGGCTGACCCACTGCTGCTGCAGCGAGCGGGAACCCAAGCCCAGCACCTCCTGGGATGGAGCTGCATGGAGGCACTGCTGGGAGAGCTGGCTGCCCCACAGCAGAAGACACTGTGTCTGCCCATGGGAGTTAAGCTGTCACCTGGGTCAAGTTGTAAGACAACGTGTCTATTTAGACACAATTTTGCCTGGAAGACAACTTGGATGAAGTTTCCAGAGGTTCAAACCTCTCTGTTTCTGCTCCATTCCTGCTAGTTTGCCTTTTCATTGCCAACAAGTTTTTGATTTTCAGCTAAACCCCTGTCAAACACGACTGTAAAAGGCTTAACTCAAAGTGCAACATCTCAGTTTTCGCCTCACTAGGATTTGGCCTGCTGGAGAGGAAATCCTGAAATTGGGAATTCCCTGGGAAATGCACAGCCCGGCCTTCCCAGTGGGAAGCGAGCAGGGAAAGCTTGTGGGGCCAACGCATGATGGCTGACACCTCTCCTGGGGAGCCCGAGTTAAATGGTGCCGTTTGTTATAGGCCTGTTGGCAGGGGGAGCCTGGAGGATGGTCTTCTTGAGAAAAGCCTTGACACCACGGAGCAAAACACAGCCCTTTAATCCCAGCTACTGTCTGCAGTTTCGTTATTAGCCCCATAAGGTGAAGAGAGGGTTTATTTTGCCCAGGCCATAAGTTCTTTCAGGAAATATTTTCTCCTTACCCTGTCCCAGACCAGCCCTATGACCCCAAATGTGAAAAATAAACCATGACTTCAGCGCTGAAAGGACTTTGCTAAATCGTCACTCCTTCCTCTCGTGTCTCCGTGGGTGCAAGCACTAAGGATTGAAAACTGTGAACCTCATGTAGGAACAGGGCTTGGGCCGGACCCCGCGGGTGTGACGCCGAAAGCAGTCACCCTGGGGGAGCAGCTTTTCCAGAGCAAGTATCTCAACATCACGAACCCCACACCAGGACTCTGCGTTCTGACGCAGGAGGATTCAACTTGCACCAGCCGGAGTGAGCGAACGTCCCCTCTTCCACCAAGGACCAAATTTGAGCGTTGTTTCATGGAGCAGCCACAACAGCAGCTGCTGCTATGGGATTTCAGGGCTGCTGCTCTGCTGTGGCCACGTGGAGCTCAAAAGCAGCGTGGGGAAAACCCCGCTGCGCCCGAGGCCGGCACAGCGCAGAGCAGAGGCGAGTGCTTTCCCCGACGCCTGGGGTATTTTCTAGCTCCCTCCAGCAGCAAGCAACAGAAAGCACACATGCCCACCAGCTCGCCAAACTGCAAATAAAGCCCCCTTTTAAAACATGGTGGAAAACATGTTTTGTCGCAGTCTGAAAAGGCTGTGAAGTGCTCGTGCTCCGGCTGCACCGAGGGACGAGTCTCCATGGGAACTGTGTGCTTGTTCCTCTCCAACGGGCGAGCGAGCGGCCTCGTAAGGTGCCACGGCTGATACCCAGCCAGGGACGGCGAGAAACCGGCGCCAGGAAGCCTGATGAGTCCGCAGGGTGCTCGTAGCCGAAGGACGACTTGCGAGGCCGTGGCCGTTTGCTCCCACAGCTCCTCACCCAGCAGACGAGGTGAGGCTGGGACCAGCTCCGAGCAGGGACCAGCTCCGAGCAGGGACCCTGCTGCTCCCCTGCCCACGGCCGCCATTGGCGCTGGTGGATGAAGGTGCACAGCAAAGGGCAGGATCCTGTGCCCCGACAACCTGCCCAGGCCCTGACCCGCCAGGGTGATGGGAAAAAGATTTCCCTTTTCCAAGGAACAGGAAAAAAATTTAAAAGATTCCTAGAATTTCAGACGAAAAGAGGTGAAGCGAGGAAAGGGCGCTGCCGGCATCCTTGAGCCTGTTGTTCACGGGGGTAGCCGGAGTGCGAGCACACGCCAGCACAAGCCCCTCCCTGCTACGCCCCCTGCACACACGTACAGGTCCTCGCTGGCACTTCAGAGCATTTTGGGGGCCACGGGTGAGCGAAGGGCTCTGAAAACGATGCTCAGGAAAACTAGGATGGGTCTTTTTACCCGGAGCGTGGGGACAGCTCCCCATCGACGATGCCAGCGTGACATCGGAGCTGCAGGGACGTGAAGCAGATACAAGGCCTCATTCGTGCCTGGCCAGACTCTGCTGCCCTGCACCTGCCTCAAGGCAGGTCCCACACCCAAAGCACCCATGCAACATTGCAATACATTATTTATGTCTGTATTTAGGGTGAGAAAGACAGGGCAAGCAGAGCTCACAGCCAGAAAAGTCTGGAGTTTAACTTAGTACCTCGTGGGCTGGTCCATCCAAAGGGATTTTTGCTCTTTTCCCACTGAACTCCTTTTGCAAACACTGAAGACCTCCCAGCGATGCCGAACATCTTCCCGCAGGCTTGAGAACGCAGTCAGAAACAACCCGGCCCCGTTGGTGGCTCCTTTGGCGCAGGGTGGGGCACGACAGTGGCTTTTGCATCCCCCCCCTGCAAAATTAATTCAAAGCACACTAAGCCACACGCCTTCCCCGAAGGCCACGACAGCTTTCTGGTCTAACCATGATCTTTTTTGAGTCTTAAAATCAAAGCATGAGGGTTTTAACGGGTGTTTGTTCCTGTGCAAGGAGTGGCTACAGAGATGGGGAGACACGGAGCTCAGCGGGAGCCGTTCAACCCACCTGCTGACATACCCGGAGAGCAGTTAAACTCGCCTAGGCCCTGACATCGTGTTTCTTGCAAGAATTTAGTCTTTTATCTAAAAGCTGGAGACTGAGCGCTGTCTCTTAGCTCAGCAGAAGAAAACAATCACCACGTGTTTCGGCACCGTGTGTTGCAAAGGGGGCCGGGTGCTGCAGTTCGTGTTTCTCTTCATTGGGGTGTTTTGGACTCCTGGTTTCACGTCCCTCATGTGCCTGGAGAGAAGCGAGGGGGGAGGGCAAGGAGAAGGGCTGGAGCCCCGCAGCAGCGCTGCCCCGCACAGGGCTGAGCCGCTCCAAACGCCTCTGCCACCCATCAGCAAGGCACCCGAACCCAGAGCCCACTGGGGTGGGTGGCAACGGGTCACAGGCAGCTCTGCCCAAACCCTTGGGGGGTGTGTTGGGCAGGGAAACGCTGCTGCGGAGCTATTAAAAAAGAAATTGCGTTTTTGGGGGGGATGAATGGGATTTATTACTGCCCTTCAGCTTGCAGGGATGGGAACAGGAGACAACCACCGTGCTGAGGCAGGTAAAGCTGCGGTGGCCTGGATCAGCTCATCCGCCCCGGCTGGGTCACCTCTGCCTGACTGTATGCCCCAGCTCCTTCCTCCGCTGGATCCCTCCGTGCGGATCCAGGACTGCCCATGCAGAGCATCCAACACGGGGCTCGGCCTCCCACGCTTGGCAGAATGATAATTGGAAAATAATTGCCACCCAAATGAGGATACTGGGCCGTAGCAGGCAGCTTCGGGTGCCTCAGCTGATGCAAAGCCCTCACCGTTCTCCAGAGCTTAAGAAATGGGCAGCTGCGTTAAGGCGGAGAGTGGGACTGCCTAATGGCTCATGGAATTGGTTTCCTCCTCCTCTGCGAACACGGGGTGATAAATGGTTACTTAAAAGACCACAACCTGTTTTCTGAAGTAATTTAGAATTACAGGGACAGCACAAACGCTCATTTGTCAGCAAAACTCAGCGAGCTGCTAATTCGTCAAGCCCAACCTGAGGAACGTGCCCCTGCCCGCAGTGCCGGAGCAGGAGCCATCATCCCCTTCAGCTCCTGAAGCTGCTCCCGGTCGGCAGAACCAGCAGGTCAGACCACGCAGCTGCAGGCTTGTCCGATCTCCAGCCCAAGAGGGCTGTGCCAGCGCGAGCCAGGCTCTCCGCTCTTGCAGAGCGGGAACATTTTATAAACCACAGACAGAAAATGAATTTACAATATTAACATTTCCAGGATTAAGACCCATTGGTGTTTCTAACCAGCACAAAGAACGGCCAGAGCTTGTATTAAATGATACTGCTGAAAGCTTGCCTTGATTCCACTGTCTCCGATGACGTGGAAGGGGCAGCTGCAGGGTGGTTGTAGCTTTCCCTGCTTCTCCCACCTCAAACTGCAGGACATCGAGGCCTTAGGGCACCTGGAAAAGGACAGAAATGCTTTGCCATAATAAAATCCTCCAGGCACAACAGCACATGGAGGAATCTCCCTCCCTGCCTTCTGGGGTGAGGACACAGCTACACCCCCAGCTCAAAGGCACCAGCAGGTCCCACCACCAGCCGCAATCCAAAACCCCGCAGCCACTTGCTGGTGTGACACCCGTGTCCCGGCTTGCATTGCACGAGGGCTGCTGGGGAAGCTTTGCCGTGTCGTGGTAGGGCCTACACCAACCCTAGAGGGAGACACAATGCAACCTATCAACACACGGTGGGTTACCAGCACATTTCTAAAAGCCACCAGAACAGGGGGTGCTGCCCCGTAGGTGAAAAATGAAGAATGAACGACTAAAAACATGAATTGTGACTGCCTCGAGCCCCCCACCAGCTCTTTTGGGGCAGCACCAACCGGAACGGGGCTGTTGGCAAAGCCCAAAGACATACACGAGGCCAAGCATGAGGTGACTGTACGAAGGGACACCTCTTGGCAGAGCCCACACACGGGTCCCTCTGCCTTGGGGCCAGGGCCACCGCCTTCCCCGGGGCGCTTGGCCAGCGAAGCTGCGGATGGGCCGTACCCAGCGCGATGGCTCCGGCTGGCGGCTGCCAACAGCGTTCGCCCAGGAACATTTAGGAGGGGGAAGGTAGTTATGCCAAGCCAACACCCAACGTTCCTGTCTGTCCTAACCCCCGGCGGCAGGGAAGTTGGCAGATGCTTTGGCTAAACACCCGATGTGTACATAAAATGCACACGTACATTTTGCATCATTGCTGCTTTCCAGAGTGCAATGAAGGAAGAGATTTAATTACACACAAACTCTACTAAATCAAGGAGACAGTTGAAAATAGAGGGGAAAAAAACCCATTTAATTCAATTTATTTAGCAGCATCTTTATTGCAACAAAGGTTTTGTAATAAAACGCAGCAAAACTAATGTCTCCACTTTACATGATTAAAAGCCATGTAGCTAAAAGGTGGGGGAGGGAGGGAGACCAATAAACCCACTGGAGTGAGACATGCAATTTTGTTAGCGCAAACAGCAGGCACTTCATGTTCTAAAATTAAACACCTGAACTTCTACTGTGCAGAACATCCGAGTAAAAACCGCATGAAGATCTCTCTTCCCCTTCCGAAGGTGTGGCCCAGCGAACCGTGAGGGGCGCACAGAAAGTCTTTACAGGGTTCTGGTACTCAAGTAAACAGGCAGTTCAAGGCAGTGTCCTAATCTGGCTGATTATTTATTTATACTCTATTATTGCCTCGTCTAAAGTTGAGCGCCAGCAGCAAATCAGCCTGCCTTACACACGGACACACACGGCAGAAACGCAACCCGCTTCTCCGGGTACGGAGTAAAGGTTGGGACCCCCGGGCTCAGAGTTTGTGAATTCTCTGATTCACCACAGGCTCATCAGACGTACGGTGCTCCAGGGTTAAAGCATCACTACACCATCCTGCTCAGGAAGGATTTCCATAGCCTGTTCCCAAATGCCACTAGCAAGTCGGGAGTGCATTTTCCATTCCAATATAACGACGTTAGTTGATTTTCAAAGCTTTGCTTGCTGCTTTGAACTCATTACTTCATTGAGTTTATAAAAATTATGCAGTTCTGGGTACATACTAATTCTACTTTGTTCTGAATAAAAAGAGGTAATTGAAAACAGGGGGTAGGGGGTGCAACTCCAATGTGAAGGGTGAAACCCAACAGCTTTGCACATGGCACGCTCAAGAGGAATTACTGGAAGCTGTGTTAAAACGGGGCGAAAGAACAGGCTTCCACCGCAAACAAGCACAACCAACCCCAACTGCCGCAAACGAGAAGAAACTGCTGGCATCAACACTCAACAACTTCAGCATCCCATCGCTCTGATCCCCATGTTTCATATCTATTTTTTAAAATACATGAAATTAAAACATTAATCTCAAAGACAACTAATACCCACCAGGCAATGCAGACTCAATTCTGCTCCTGCTCAGAGCAGGCGTCCCGCTGGGCACAGAGCAGACCTCTGCTGAAGGCAGAAGAGCCTCCAAAGGGACATAGTAATGCCTGTTTTGGGAGCAACGGGGACAGTTCCTCCTCACACGTTTTTGCTCCCCAACCTCCCTTGCACGCGCTCGCCCAGGATCTCACTGGCTCTGCTTAAAACTCGCACTAACCAAGACACTTCTGAACCTGCAGGGAACGATAAGAGTGTAATCCCAAACACCAAATGGGCTGGAAAACCTCTTCTTGAGTGACGGTACCATCTCCTGGACTACACGGTACGACCTCGTCCTGGAGCGAGTGACTCCAGCGGCGCAGAGCAGGGCAGGGCCACCACTCTCCGTGCCAGCTCTGGTCCAGTGCCAGGCCAAAGCTTTGCCATACGAGGTGCGGGACTACTACGACCCCCAAAAATACTGATGCAACGGTCCTCAGCACTAGCACCTTCCTACCTCTGCAGCCTCAACAGCGATGGGCTTTCCCTTGTCACTCGGCATTGTCGTTGACTACGTAGGGCTGGATCAGAGCTCATCTAAGGCATCTCTCACACCTTCACCTACACGCAGGCGTCTTTTGCAAGAACCACAAAACTCTGACGATAAATCCTCCCAGCATTTCCACAGGGTAAGAGAGCATGGGGTCTTAAAGTGCTTAACTACTGTAAAAAGAAAAAAAAAAATGTAGGAAAGAAAGAAATACATAATTTATGTTGCAAAATAGAGTACTTACAGTACATTGTACTTCAATAGCTTTTCGATATATGTATTTAAAACAATGGAAGGATGCATTATTAAAAAGTTTTATGTCAGCACTTCTAAACACATCCTGTGCTAAATCAAAACCTAGCCTGGTTCACTTGCATAACATTTAGTTCTTCAGTTCCCAAAAAAGCACTGTTTGACGAAGGCCATTTTTGTTCCGTTTTTTTAAACAAAAGGATCCATTTCATCTCAAAAATCATATACATTTACATTCAAGGGTAGTCACCTCTAGAAAAAGAACAACACCCCAAAAAGCAAGTTAATTTAATATTGAACAAAATATAAACAACCTTGGAAAAGGTGATACTATCCACGTGTAATTTTATACATATATGTATATATGAACAGATATAGATATATGTATATATAATACAGCATAAACACGTAAGGAACACAATGGAATTCCACAGTAACAGCTTCTACTTGTCTCTACTCACCGCCGTGTCCTAGCTCAAAGGCATCAGCGCGCTCACCCGTCCCTCCACACTGGCTATGGCACACTCCACGGGGACGCTGCGCTCGCTTCCGTCACAATTAACTACTAATTGAAGACGTTCTAGGATCTGGGCTCCTTCCCTGCCACACCCTTCCCAGAATAAAACTGTAAGCCTGTTAGTCACCTGCTAATGGTATTTTAACTGATCCACTTATAGCCACTACGATCTGAAAACCAGAAGACAGCCCAAACCAACATCCCCACCTCGGAAGAAATCTGCATTTCTTGCACGCCCATTTGCTTTGGGTCTCTCTTGTGTAACCCAAAGAACAGATCCTGTTCTCACACACAGACTCTACAACCGTCGAACTGCACGAGCTCCGACAGCTTTGGTGCACACGCCCCGCGGCCCAACCGAAAGGCGACGCGGTTTGATGCAATACAGCCAGATTGAGTTAAATCCCACAGTTTCGGGATCAAGCTGAACAGTACAAAAGCAAGGAAAATGCAAGGTTACAACATGTGGCGTACTAAGAGCGTAAACACTGAGAGTGGTTCCAGATTTTCGGAAGATGAAAAGAAAATCATGCTCTGCTTCTCTCTAGCACCAAAACAGAAAGAAAAGGAAGTTCTTAGGTTTCTAAGAAAACCATTAAAACTTATAGGAGGCTCAGAGGCAAGCCCCAAGGGGAGAATTTCCTGGATTAAAGAGAATCATTTTGCTATGGATTTCTATCCTAAACAACCTGTTGCAAGTTAAAAGTGACTTCACACACTTATGATGCTCTTCAGCCAAGCCTGCTGCTTAGTTAAAACCTCCCTACCAAAAACACAACTGGGATTGCATATCCTTTAGGCTTAGCGGGGTTATTTAAACGATACAGAAGGGGGTTTCTCAAATACAGCATCATAATCGTGCCACACAGCAGTGCTAGAAAGGACCCAGGAATGGAGGCCTGAACAGAGCACGAGTCTGTGAAATAGCCCCTCAAAGAAAGCAGGAAATTCAGTGAAACAGTTCACGTTGCCTTGCGTGTAGTGTTTGTAAGGTCTCTCCTCACCAAATCCTCTGCAGACCTTTGAATTAGAGTATTGAATCTTAAAATCGTAACAGGATGCACATCCCTTACGTCATGCTGATGGGACGGTAAGAAAACAGTATTGCAAATCCAGCTCCGGAATGAACATCAGGGAAAAACGTCAATGAGAAATGGGCTGCACCTTTAAGCTTGTTTTTAAATTTACAAAGTTTCGGCTCTTTGACTTCAGTTAGTTTGCATCTCAGACTAGAAGACTGTTACGCCCATATCACAGTAAAATATCATTTCACTTCCCCACTGAAATCAAGTACAATCAGGATAGGATCTCAAGCTGCTGAAAGCAAAAAAAAAAAAAAAAGGAGTATGGTTTATCCTGGGGAGAGAAGAACTCATTGAAAAGAACCTGGCATCCACTGGACTGAATCCAAAATTTAAATTCTTCAGGAGGCAGCTTAAAAGTCTTCTTAAAAAGCAATTAACGTCTAGACAGGTGATGTGTCTAACTTGTGACCAGCTTCTAAGGAGTGAGACACATCCCTTTCATGAAGCATAAAAGCTATATGATAGCATTTAAAATGTAATACAAGTTGTAACCATTCAGGTAAACTCTTGCTGTGTAGTGAGTAAATCGTCCAGCATTACGTAGTAAGATACCAAGGAACACGCGGTAAAAAATACATCAATTATGTTATAATGCTTTTAAAAAGTGAAGATCTGGTGCTGTAGAAGTACATTATTTTCAGTTTCAGCTCCTCCCCCAAGAGAACACCCATGGTCCTGCATTATACCACAGACATTTGATTTTATTTACATCTTAAGCTTTAAAGTTATTAGGTCACCGTACTTTAATTTCCTGTATGGCACCAAATTGACTTGTTTAAAAAAGTGTCTCCGTGTGTGCGTGTGCACGTGGGTGTACAGGTGGCAGGCACCACAACGCAACGTCCCATCCTGGTTTCTCTAGTTTCCTACATCCCCTCGTTGGGCAAAGCAGCCAGCGGAGCAGCGTTCCGCAGAGGTCAGTTACATGGCCTTCAGGGCAGCAATGCGAGAGCCCAGATTCTCTTGCAGGTAATACAGCAGATGGAGTTCATAGTGCTCTCCCGACTCGGGTACCCTTATACTGTGTCTCTCCTGAGGGTAGATCTAAAATATAAAATGAAAGCCATGAGTATCCACAAGAGTTGTGGGCAGCAACATTTAAACCGGTCCCCAGAGCCACACTCAAAATGTTCACGTCACCTTCCTGCACGAACTCTGTCGGCCCTTGAGCCAAAACACCCCATCGGCCACTGCCTGAGCCCAGGGACAACCCAACTGGTGCTGTGCTGGAGGGGATCAGCCCGGCCGACCAGAGGCAGATCCTGACATAGAATCACATCGCAGAATCTAGAATAGTTTGGGCTGGAAGGGACCTTTCAAGGTCACCTAGTCCAACCCCCCTGCAATGAGCAGGGACATCTTCAGCTCTCCAGAGCCACCACGCGAATCAGCGTGCTCCCAGTTCTGCAGCGTGCTGTGGGACGCCTGGGCTCCACCTGCACGGAGCCAGCAGGGTTCAATTCAACACATCACCCTGTTCCACGCTGCACAGGCACTGCAGGTCTCCTTGGGAGCAGCCTTAACTGCTCTTTTGCCTAATGCATTTTTTCTTTACTCATAAAATCTCCCTTTTAAAAAAGTGTTCGGCTCAAATACTACAGTTTTATCCCAGAATTCCAAGCTGCCCAGCACAGCCATATTACAAGTTCCAATTCTGGACTCCTCAGTCAGACAGACACAGTACCTTTACATCCTGGTTCTGGCCTTACCTGTAAGTCATACGGTTTCCCAGCTCTCACTAGAAAGCTGAGCAAAATACTAGTGTGTGCAAAGTGAACATTCTCATCCAAGAATCCGTGTAGCAGCAGCAAACGGTTTGGTCTGAGAAAAGCAAGAGACAAACATTTCTAGGCAGCATCCCAGAACCTGCCAGTCATTTCACAGTCCACAAACATCCCTTCAAAAACACCCAACAGGAAAAACATTACATTGCAGACAGTGATTTCCCTATTGTAAACTGCTCTGAGTGGATGTGTCTCCCAAACCTCTTCTTTCCTCCTCTGAATGTTCTTCCTGCATATGCACATCATGGTCAGATCTTTCACCCATATATCTTCTTTATCCTCAGAAGTGTTTCCTAGCTTGCAAACACAACAGCTGAACACCTGCTCAGAATCACTGCCGATTTTCAGCTCCTTGGCAAGAAAGGCCACGGTCTCAGCCTGCTCTGCAGGCAACTCTGTGCTGATACAGCCTTAGAGGGTGCAGAAAGCATTCTGATCAACTAATTTTTGTCTAGCTTAATGTAGCTCCAAAGTGCTAATCATATAATTGAAGATGTTTGCTATTTCTTTAGACATAAAAGACAGTCTTTAATTACAGTTAGGATAAAAGGGATTACATGGAATGGCCTGTAATTATGCAAATGTTCATTCAAGTCTATTAAGTCTATTAGTGCTGGGTTTTGGTCTTTTTCCTTTTTTTTTTTTTTTTTATTATTTAATACTAGCATTTGTGATTCCAGGATTCAACTGCCAAGAACAGGGAGACAAAAAACACATCCATGGGGCTTGAACTTTCCTGGTAGGAAAAGCAGAAGGCAAGAGCCAGAAGCAAACTTACTCAGAAGGAAACTTCTCAGCTTGCATGGCCACCGAACCTAGGTAATACCCCTGCTCGTTGTGATCCGGGTGGCCCATGTAGCGCTCAGTGTAACCGGTGTCATAGAAAATCCACAGCGTGACGGGTGCTCCGGCGATGGCCACCTGCAAGTTCAACCAGGCTCTCAGCATGGGGAGGGGAATGACAACACCCAATCCCTGATTTGGGGATGTCCCTCCCTCCCAGAGCTCTATCCCAGTGCAACTATCATTGCCCAAAACACACCGGTAAGTTTACAATCCACAGCCTGCAGTGGAAAAAGAAAAGTAATCCTCGCTCTTCCTCCCACAGTTCATACCTATCAGCACAGTTCAGCTACAACCTACGTGCGCTGAAAACAAGGCAGCTGCTGAAAAGGAGGAAGGTCCTACAGACAAATTGGAAGCAACACTAAACATATCACCTGCAAGGCCTGCTGAGGGAAGTGGATTTTGTCCCAACTGCAGAGTGCTCTGCTTTTGGGTGCAAAACCTTTGTTCACTTGAATGTCTCACAGGAACTGGGATTGATAGCTCCCCAGGACTCACCAACCTACCTTGCAGAGAGGCTTGAGAAAAACAACACACCACCAAAAACCCCTTTGCAAGGCAGGTATTTTTCAGAGTAAAAATATAACAATCGTTAAGGATTCGAGATAAGTAATTATTAAACCTCCCAGGAACATTCAGGTTGGACTTGGACAAAGCAAGAGCAGCCACAAAGAACAAAATGCATTCCAAGAGCAATACTCAGCTCTTACCACATCTCTACCTTTGAGACTTGCCCAACAGCAGTCTGGCCATTTACTATAGTGGTCTAAAGTCACGTAACCACAAGAAGCTCTTTTCAGTTCCTCTCCCCATCCCCACGTTGCCCTCCTGGCTGCTTCAGAACACACTGCTACGAAGCAGCATGGGCAATTTGATCTGGGAACGGATCAGTCTGCAAAAAACCTGTTCTCTCAGGGCAGGAAAGAGGGGAGGAGGAAGAGAAGGAGGTGTTGTTTTTCAGCAGGATCATTTCCCTTAGCTCCCAGCACAAAGAACTCGTCTGACACAAAGTTGGCAGCAGCTGAGACTGCCTAAGTACCCTCAGCATACGTGACCTGAGATTGCTGTGGCTACACCAGCACAGCTAAGTTATTGTTAAGGTCAACAGTCCAACAGTTTAAAGCTCTCTTGCACAATTCCAGAGAGGGAATATCCTTCTTGGGATGCTCAGTGCTCAGCTGAATGGGGTGAACAGTTGGTCCTCCTCATCCCAGCTCATGAGAACAGACTCTTAAGTACTCCAGTAAGACTGGCCTACCTAAACAGCCCCACAGTCCTTTCATGTGCCAGGCTTCCTGCATGGGAAGTGTGTTCTGCCCAAAAGCTCGCCCTAATGCAGGAAGCCTCGTGGACAACATCTTCACATCGGGTCGAGATTAAACCTGGCTCCTTTGGAGGTGGGGGAAGCAAGCACAGCGACGGTGCAGTCACTCCACGCTCCTTGGGCTGGTCACGCTCACGCTGAGACCACCACACCCTCCTGAAGAGAAAAGCTGCACATTTGGGTGCAGGGGTAGGAGAGCACAGCACTTAACTGCACAAATGCTGTTTTCTGGTTTGAGGCACCTCTGTTAGTATTAGCTACTGGGGCTGTACTGGTATCACTGCCTCTGAAAACTGAGTCCCATAGCTGCACCAGTACAGACTCAACAGCAATACCAGTCCTAGACACCTCTTGGAGCCAAACAGTGACGAAAGGCTTACAGAGGAAGAGCATCTCATCCCCCTGCTTCACACAGAAATGCAAGTGGAGAGAACTGAGGAGACAACCCAGGGTCACACAGTAACTTGTAACTGCTCTTGCAATACCCACTGATAGTTGGGTTTAAAAGGTACTGTGGCTTGTTAGCAGGCACTGGCTTTAAAGAGTGTATAGATTTTCAGATCTGCTCTCTGTGAAATATCAAAAAAATAACCAGAGCCAGAAAGCCTAATTAGAAAGACACTGGAAGAAATGTTTGCTAGAAAAGCAACTTCTCTCTTGAAGTCACCCAAATAGAAGAGTCTTGAAGAAAACAGCCAGAGCACTGTGTCTTCACTTGTCTAGAGGAAGCTCAAAAGCCTTTGTGCTGTGAACACCCCTGGGAGGTTTCATGATTAAGGGAAAAGTTCTGTCTGCACCACCAGAGTAAGTACTCAACGTATGGACATACCCTGAAGATATCTGACCTCTGCATTAAGGCCATAAGAGAGAGGTAGCCTCCATAGGACCAGCCATGAATGCCCACACGATCCAAATCAATGAAGTCGTACTGTGATGCTAAATACTGCAGCCCTTCCACCTGGTCATCAATTTCTATCTGTCCCTGGGAGGGGAGAGAAAAAGGTAAGTTTTGTTAGTTCCAGATCAAAGTTACATTCTCCAAAGGTAACCACCTTCAGACATTTGCTGCTTCTGTTTGTGCAGGACCCCACCCCACACGAGCTCTCCACTGCGCTAGGCATGTTCCAGAAAGATGACCCCTCTCCCCCATAAGACAATAAAGACATGCTAACCCACCCCTTAACTACCCTTTTCTTCATTTGTCTCCTTGCTTGCGGACAAGTAGGATTTTCCAGTGGTTTGCTTTTCGCTGTTACAAAAGCAAGGCTGCATTCTAGCTCTGTGCATGAAAATGCCATTCCCAACACAGGGAGCTACACTGCAAAGGCTGCAGAGCCTGTCACAGGCTGTACACACGGCCAAACACACTCACCCTTTCCAGTCTGACACAGGAATTGCCCTAAATCGTAAGCCAGGCTGTGAACGAAACTATCCTGGTCAAGTGAGCAGCAAAGCACATCTGGTGGGAGTCAGAGAACCCCAACCTCAAACCCTGACATTTTATCCACCCACATTTCCTCCCTCAAATCCACACTGCTCATCTATGTGTAGTTCCCCTCCCCAAACCAGGCAACGCTGGGCACCTGTGCTGAATCAGTGCTTCAGCTCATGTAACACTGGCACCCAAACCCATCTCTGGTGGAAAATGAAGAGCCAGACTCAGAGCTGCGCTTACCATTTTGTACTTAAAGGCTCCTTCAAACTTCAGCCCTCGGTGGCAGGACCCTCTGTTGTCAATGACAACAACAACGTAGCCTAAAGAGGCCAAAGTGTTCAAACGGAAATACTTGATTCCTTTAAACCGATTGTTCACCAGCTGTACCTGGAATAGAAAAGCAGCAATGACACAACCACGTATATAATGGGATCCAGATGCCACAACCACGTATATAATGGGATCCAGATGCCACCTCTTAATCCACTGTCAGATTTTATTCATATTTACCTTCCTTTAAATGTTTTACACATTTTCATAACGTGAAGTTTTCAAGATCCCTACTCCCTGCTGCAGGATTCCCCTCTCCTTGCCGGTGGTTTGCTACCAAATAAAGTCTCTTCCCCCAGTACCAAGCCCTCCTGTGTCACAGGCAGGAAGAGCTGCACGGAGATCCACCGCAGCACCAAGGGGCATGGATCAAGAAGGGTGGCTGCTGACTGCACACCCCGAGCCTGCAGCTCTGCTCTCCACTCGCTCTGTTCTTTCCCAGCAGAAAATCTTTCCCTTCACCAAGTCTCACTCCAGCTGCCTTGAACCACAGCAGGGCACAGCAGAGTTGGGGGAACCGAAGCAGGGCTAAGGAACTCACCTAATTCACCAGTGGGAGAAGGATGACTAGGGAGCAAGCCCTCCTAAGCGCACACTAGCAATGGTCAGTGCTAACGGAGAGCTCCCCTCACACACCCACGGGGGAAGTGGAAACAAAGAACAGGAGCCCCTACGGAGAAGGAAATCGAATAGGGAACAGAGACTACCTGCACTCCCCTTTCTCCCAGTTCCAGCTCGGCTCCTCCATCCCTGTTCTCAGACAAGTGGCAGTGCCTCGACCTACGGCCTGGAAATCACGACCACTGCCAGCACCTTCGGCCGAGCAGCCACTCACCAGCCAGACAAGCTGCCCTCAGCACGGAGCGGGCACTGTTGGCACAGGGCAGCAGCGGAGTGAGCCAGGCCAGCCCGCCCTACCGCTCACCAACAGGCCCCACTCACCTGAGGCCCTCCGTAGATGAAGAGCACAGTGGGGTACTTCTTCCCGGGTTGCAGATTGTGAGGTTTGTACATCATCCCATAGAGTGTAAACCCCGTGGAGCTCTCGAAGGAGAACACTTCTGGGGGAATGTAATCAGGAAGAGGGCCTGCCATGGGAGGGAACAGAGAGTCTGGTTTAAAAGGGAACGGATGAAGAGTGCAGCTCTGCTTCAGCCGGCCCCGTCACCAATCTCGCTGCAATCCCAGTGGAGCTCTCCCACGCCTTCCAGTGGATGTGGCTGGGACCAGACAGAGACTGGGAATGCTCTGGCCATAGGGGAGCTTTCTCAGTCCTATCACAGTCCCATCCCTGCTCGCCTGTGAACAGCAGTAACTTTTCTCCCCGACACAGCCATTACTGTTATCCTGTCCCTTCCTAACCCCACTTAGGACTCCCTGCATTAATACATGGAAAGCACAGGATGTGCAGTATGCCGTAGGGAAGAAGAGATGAAGGGCAACAGAAACACAACGGAAAAATAAAAAGCCAAGAGCTGTCTCACAAAGACATGAGCAGGCAGCAGCACACAACCATTTAAGAAGTGTACACCCCTCCCCAGAAGCATGCTCATTAGCAGGCATATAGCACAGAGTAAAACAAGTCCAGTCACCCACAACAGCAAATCTCAAGCAAGCATATTCTGGGACATCTTTCATTCTGTGATCCTGGTTGTCCTTTTCCAGTTCTTCATCCATGCCGTTACCTGCTGAATCTAAAATGGTAGCCCAGAATTCCTTTGTCCTGTGAGCTGCATCATCTTCAGGTCCTGTCAGCCGGTAAAGTGACACACAGTGTGGGTTCTTCTGATTACTGTACTTGCTGATGAACATGTCACAATCCTAGGGAGAAAACGAACGCTATCTTGAACTCCTCAGTGTGGAGATGCAAGCAAAAGTGATCACTTTTTTCTGTATCTAGATCTTTCAGAAGATGTTATGGATCAGATTAAACCAGGAAGTCTGGGTTCTTTTGGTAACAGCAGATAAGACTGAAAAGCTACAGTCCTTAGGAAGGCTCAGACATTAACACTCCAAAGCAAAAGATACACCTGCAAAACCAACAGTGGCATCCTCTTCTGGTTACAGCATTCCCAGCTGAACGGTCTATGGCCCCAGATGCCTGGAATCCCACACAACGCCACCATCAGTTCATCTCCTCTGGTGATTGCTCCATAGCACACTTCAGGCAAAAAGAGCCAGGCTCAAACAGCTTCAAAGAATTCATCCTGCCTCCTTTTGCCCAAGGTGAGCTGAAGAACAACTGAACTGGGAGGTGAAATCTGGTTTTCAGGGTGGATTTATGCACTTACTGTACATACAACACACAGGAGCACACAACCCAGTGTAAAATTTGCTTTTGCTCCACTCAAATACAGCCTTGTCTGCTGACTGATGAAGGACAAGACTGGTGACAAGCCACAGCACACCCAGCCAGCCCTGCCTATACAGGGCCTTACAGGCAGACAGGGAGGTACCTGGCTGACACAGCAGGCGTGAGAGTAACCACGTTCTGTCAGTCGCTTTACTTCTCCAGGATTCTCATAGTTAACAACGTACAGGTGATGCTCTAAAGGTGAGTCTTTTGTGCCTTGAAAGTACACCAGTTTTTTGGCTTCATCAACATAGATCTGTCAGAAACAAAAGAAACGACACATCCCTCAGTAGTGTTTCTTGCCAAAACAATACCCAGTTTCCTGCCTCCAAGTCTCCCCTCCCCGTTCCCCCTGCCCCACTTCCATAAAGCTGAGTTGTAGCCCAACAGTCTGCAAGGAATAAGCCAAATGACTGTTCTTGCTGTCCACAACTCTCTTAGTTATGATTTGCACTTTACACCTCGTTGCTCAGCTCTTTCATGCAGGTCTTTTCCCAGTTTCTCCTACTGTTTGCTATGCTAAATAACTCTTTCCCCCATTCTTTGTCACCTCCCCACTCCTCAGACCCTTTCCCAAATCACGTGATATAAACTACCCAAAAGGAAACCAAGGCAGGAGCTGACTGTAAACCACTGCCATGTTAAACATTCCTCAGTTGTCCCTTCTTTCTGAGCAGACAGCAGAACAGATTCAAATGCAGGTCAACTTGCACGCCTCATTCCCTAACCCCAGATCTAATTACCATTTAGGAAGGATTTCAAAGACCTTTACAAAGTCCAAACTAGTCAGACATTTCTCCTTGCACTGCTGTTTGATTCAAACGATCAAAGAATTCATCCAGCTCAGAGCTAGAAGAGCAGCAGTTTGGGGAGCATTCCCTCCCTCCTTGTGCAAGCTGACAAGCTACACAGAACATAACCACTGGGTGTTCTGGCTAAAAGGGCACAGGGCTGATAGATTTATGCTGATCCCTCCAATAAGTATCTCTTGATTCCAGGACCACAGTTGGACACCATCATGACATCTTGCTGCTCATGGAACATGTGGAATTTCCTCACTGCTGCCTCAAAGTATTTTTGCTCCCTTCTGCTCCTCTTTAAGCCTTGAACTTAGTGGGCAAAAACTCCTTGTTGACAAGGAGCCCCACAGGAACAGGCAGGAAAAGAAAGCCAACAAATGTTGCCTGTGTTGCTTTCCTATGCTGCCAAAATCACCACCTCTGGTCCAGAACAGCATCTCAGAGGTAGAGAAGGATGAAAGCCCACCAAAAAACCCCAACATGATTCATATGCTCAAACTCAATACCAGGGAGTGGCAGGGTCCACTCTTCTCGGGGAGCAGAGCCTCACTAATGCAACATTTACTGATTTGTGAGGCCCCAGAGACCATCCCCCTGCAGTGTGTGTTGCTTGCAGGATATCCATGCAGCAAGAACGGAGACTTACATTGGATCCATGTCTGCCAAGCACTTCCCACTCTCCACTGGTAATCGCTATCTCCTCTTTGATGGGGCACTTGAAGTCACCTGCAAATAACCACCACAGAAACAGAGATTTTACACTTTTACATTTTACAAGACACATGGTCACAATAACACGTCTTCCTTCCAAGCTTTTTACTAGACCAAACCCAAGAGGAACCTGCTCTGGCAGAAGACCCACATCTCTGCCAGCTCCCTAGCTCAAATGCTAGGGCTAATACGATCTAACGTTCCGTGAAATATAAGTTAAAGGATTCATAAGATTCAACCAAGCTCTTTGTCAGCCTCTCTGCCACCAATCTGCTTGTAAAGGCTGACCAGGACTACGCTGGTCTTACTTGCAAAATCAAGTCCTGAACCAATGTACATCTATCAGACCCATTGGACCCTGCACATCAGAGGGAGCCATGTTACTGCTATAATGATTAACCTCCGGCAAAGTCAGCGCACAAACAGTCCCAACACTGACAAGGAAAAGCCAACTAAGTGCATTTCACAGTATCACAGGGAGCTTGTTTCCCCATCTGATTTTTTTTCAAACTTTTCCCTCTAGTCCACAAGGAAGAATCAGGGTTAAAATTAAGGCATGCTGAACACAGAATAACTGCTGTGTTTTTTCAATAATAACTTCAATAAGAATGACTGTACGGTGAAGTGCTTTCCTGGACAACAGCAGGAGTTTCCAATAAGACAGCAATTCCTGCCATCTGGAAGGACATTTATTTCCTCAGTAGTTGGCAGCAAATGTCCAATTAAAGCAAAAAAATAATTTCACTCACTTGGAGCAGGGAGGCCTCCACATGACCGTTTATACTTGCTCTCCTTCAAAACTGAGACGACTTTGTACAGGTGCCGGAATCCTGTTTTACACTCAGAGGCAAAAATGAACTCTATCTCATCTTCATGGGTTTGAGGGAACACATAGAAGATATCATGGATCTATGGAGATGGAGCAGTGGATCATTGTTATCAGCAGGACTTGAGCACTGAAGTCACACATAATAAGTTCCTCTCACCGTTCAACACAGACAACACAGTTCACAACAGCAGGGTGCAGCGCCGTCCCTTACTGGAAGAACCATAGTTATGCTTATGAGCCAGCAGCTGTCTGCAGACAGCAGCCACAGATGCCACACAGCTCCAGGCTTTTTGCTAACTCTAAATTCTGGCCAATGAACCTATTAAGTTAGTTTTTCTGCACCTGCCAGGGCATGAAAGCCACCCAGAGAAGCCAGAGTTCAGCGGCCTCCTCCATCCAGGGCTGTCTAGAAGCCCACAGGTGAAAGGTCACTTAAAGAAAGATGAGCTGACACCACCTTCCCACTCATGAAGACGCCAACTCTTGCTTCAAGGGACAATCTTCTGAGGGACTCAAGAGCATGTGTCTGCACAGTATGAGCTGCCAGGCAACAACCGCTCCAGAGAGTAAAAATAATAAAGAAAGGACAACTCCCTGCACCGTCCTGAAACCAACACTGTTACTAAGGAGAAAACATGGTATCACAGAGAGCACTTGCTGTATAGGGACCACTCCCTGCAAGGCTTTGTGCAAATGCTCTCTGCTGAAAGATCCAACTGTCAGTGACTGATGTTCCCAGGCCGTCCCGCACCCTGGCACACCTCCAACCCCCGATGCCATTTTAGAGGAATCTATCTTTAGCTGCAGCAGTGTGAACAGCACTCATTTTTACACTATTAGCCCAGCACACCAGTGTCTGGTCTCACAGCACAGGCCCTAGGGCACACCTCCGAGAACATTTCACATCAACCCGTTTCCCCAGACCATACGCAGTTAAGGAGGGGGTTTAGTGACTGTCAGTAGACTCTCGGGACTTGTTCACCCCGTATCATCTAGATAAGTTTTTGTGGGCTGAAGAATACTTCATCTGCTGGCAGTGCTGTCGCTGAATAACTGGCACCAAGAAGCCAGAGGGTGTCAGTAAGTAACGCTGTGGGCAAGGGGCTGCCCTGGAACACCGGAGCCCTGGGCTCTGCTCCTAGCTCTGTCTGACCGCTGTGCAGCCTCAAGCTCTGCTTTCACACCTGTTCTCAACATATTGGTTTATAGCAGAAAGGACAGAATATGCTCAGAACTTGCACAACGGGAACATTCTCCTAGGCAGCAAAGTAACACCAGTGTCGCTCAAGCGCTACAAAACAAGGTCTTGAACAACAAACTGTCAGAGAAGGCTGAAATTCAAATTCTTACATTTATCCAGATGTCTGTTGTTTCTTCATAAATAATGAAAGGTGTAACAGAATCTGGTACAGCATCGATAAGTTTCTGTCGTTCCATTGCATCATCTTCTGTGGGGATGAATAATGCAGGAGGGATCAAGACTATCTGAAGTCGAGTTTGGGAGCGATCCAGTAAGATAGACCAGATGCTGTTGAGGAGACAGATATTAGAGAAAATAACACACAACCATGAGTATTAGACAGGTCTGAAAATCTCAACAGACACTCCTTAGCACTAGGCATTCTGAGGGAGTCAAGAATGTTCAATTTCAGATTAAGCACAAAGCCACATGTAAAATTTCACCCACATAAACAAATCTCTTCCATAACACAAGAACCTATTTCACTTCATTTCAATATTGCATAAGCACTGCAGGTTCAAAAGTTTAACTAATTCTATTCTCCCAGATCTGAATTGTGCTTTAGGGGAGAAAGAGAAGAGAAAAAATCAGAGGGAACAATGAAGCAGAAAAATTTCAATTGAAGTTTGAGGATACTTGTGAGAATACTAATGTTTTAAATCTGTATCTGGCAGAGAATAATGCTGGCACCTAAAGGGACTGGCAGCAGACCCTGCCATACTTCTGATGGCTTTGCATGTAGCTCTAACAATAATCCTGCAAAAAGCAAGATAATGTAGCAAATGTGTCCCTGCATTTCTTCCACATTGCAGGTGGGGAGGGGGGGGAGGGCGGGGGGATTAAAAGGTGAAAGCCATCTTTAGATACAAGAACTGGAGAAGTGCGATTCTGAAGAAGCTTCTGGTGAGTTAGAAACACTGTACTACATCATCTACAGGGTTAAAAATGACATGCAAATGTAAGTAGCACTTACAGCAGGTTTTCTGATCAGTAAGTCTGGTCAGCAAAGATGGTCCAGTGGTTAGGGCGCTAGCCTAGGGCCTGGGGGACCTGGGCTCATTTCTCTCCTCAGCCACAGACTTCCTGTGTGACCATGGCAAGTCACTTAGCCTCTCTGGGCTTCAGTTCCCCATCTGTAAAATGGGGACAATAGCACTGCACCCTCTCTCACAGGGATGCTGAGAGGACACATACATCAAAGGCTGTGAGTGCCCAAAGCAGTAGGGCCAGGTACCAGAGAAAGAGACAAGGAGAACTCTCTTTTGGTTTTGGAAAAATTGCCCCCTCTGCACAAACAAGTTTGTAGCATTGTAAAAATGAAAGCAGGCTTAAGCTTGAAGAAGACAGAGACCGCTACATTCTGCTTCTAACTGTACTGCCCCAAACCCCCTAAGCAGAGACAGGATTAACATACGCACTATTTTCCTTCTGGCGTCCACCCAGCTCTAGCAATGTACTCTACTCCTTCAAAGAGGATCTCGAACGGCTGAACTAGCTCTTTATCCACAACATCTGCAATCTGTTGACAAAGCAGCAATTCAGTGACACTGAGATGAACCCCCACAACCAGTTTTCATGCACGATGAGAGTCTGGGCACAGAAGACTTCTTCTGTGCAGCTCATGCAATTTAGATTGTTCAGCTTTTGCAACACAGGGGATTCAATCCCACCTGTGGCCAGACACCGGCAGAGTACGAGAGCTGCACACTACCAGCACAGCCAGGGCTCGGACTTGACAAACCTGGATGCTGCTCACAAATCCACCGCTCGTCGCAAACAAGTCACTTGAACACTCAGTTTCCCCATGTAAAGGGAAAGTGATTGGTACTGAGCTATTTTCTAAGGTGTTTTCATCAGCAGATGTTGAACATCCTGCATGACATCTAGTTATCGATGTGGTTCTAGTCCATGACATGCAATTCTGCAGTCTGTCCCTGCTGGGACTGGGGACAAGTGACAGTGGTACCCAAAGGGTTGTGACTGTTCTCCCTGCCTTTGCTGGCTGACATCAGCATCACTATCCCAGCAGGTGACTGCTAGTGGCTGAAGTAGCTCAAGAGCAGAGAGGACCCCAATAACGTATGGCTGTTACTGCATCTGCTTGGTAAGATTCATTTTTCAACTGTCCACAGATCTTCTATCGTGCCACAGAAGTTTCTGCATCTGTTAAAAAAACCCCGGGGCAAAAGCAAAGTTCATCTCTTTCCATAAGTTCCTGCTTTTGTCTTTGCAATCAGATTTTCTCAGTATGTGCATCCAATCAAGAGAACTGTCACATAAGAAGGTCTAACCATCCACACCTAAAATATTCTGCAGCTGAGTTCATAAACCAGTGGCAGGGAAGGAAACCACTGCCTTGAGAAATACTTCTGCATACACAGACACCAAGTATCTGCACAGGAATGAGCTAAGTGAAGCCATTAAGCTATCACAACCAATAAAGTTTATTTGTACTGAACTGGAAAATTAATTTTACCACAAAAGAATCACAGAAATTATATTTATTTGGAAAACAAGAAGAACGTAGAACTTACTCTGCCTTCCACGTTGATTGTCACTTCAGACACCTTGAAAGTGACCTTTGGATTTGCTGTACCTGTAAAAACAGATGTTAGCAGTCAGGCACCAATTGTTTGCTTCAGGAGGGCAGACTTGAACTGTGGATTACTGTGGTGTTATTCACACCGAACTGGAAAAGGCAAACAGCAGAATGCTCTTCGATCAAACAGCCTACTTGCATGTAAGAGAGACAGCAAAGAACCAGGCAGGGAAAAAAAAGAGACTGCAAACAGGGGGGCAGACTCAGTGGATGTAATCCTGCAAACAGGTCTGAGCACGAGCCATGCTACGCTCTCCTCTCCCACAGTCAAAGGCTGCACGTGCTAGTTGGAGGTAAATGCTCAGGAGTGATCAGGACGGCAAAGCAAGCTTTGCTTCCCTGTCTGGCTGTTCTTCTTGAGGCATAAAAAGTGAGCCAGCGCTAAAAAACACCTTTGAAAATTAGAGCAACCCACTCTTAAAAACCTATTGCCACGACTGGTGCAGTTAAGAGAACAAAGCTGCACTATTTGTGTCGAATGCTGAAAATCTAAGTTAACTCTACACAAAGCTGCACAAAGCAGCAACTCCACTCATCCTGTTGTACAGCACCCACAGTGCGAGACGTTGGGGCCTGCTCCACCATAAAGCTGGACTATGAAGAATAAAGCCGCTGCCAGTTGATCCACAAGAAGCCACACGTGGCAAATTCCACGTACACTGAATGTTCTCAATGCTGCTGTGAAGTACTCCCACTTCATCAACCCGGTTTATACACAAAAAAGGACGCACTGAGGTGAAACAACATGCCTTGGGCCACAGTGCTGGCTTACTTAAGAACTTATCTTCTCCCTGGGAAGAATTTTCTCCACTACCTCAAGCTTTGCCTTTGTAACAACTCACAGAAAAAGGCTATTGCCCCCATGGCTCAGACTGAAAAACGAGGCTCAGAGATTAAAACCTAGATTTTTTTTTGAAAGGGATTTTGGCTTTGGTTGGCTCGTCTTCCTAAACTGCTGAAACTTAGCATTGAACAGAGCTATGACAAAATACCCTCAGAAATCCGGGTGTACACAAGATCCAAAAAACCATGAGGAGTCATCTCTGGCTTGCCAGGCTAACACTGAGCCTTTCTTCCTCCTTGAAACAAATAGTAAACCAGGATCACAAGCAGAAAACTTTTCCCAGTGGATCAAGGAATCTGCAAGATCTGAATGAATTCTGCAGCTTGGGAAGGTCAGTCAAACAGAAGATACTTCTCCAAAAAATAAAGATTTTAGGACTGAGGAAAGAGAGTGAACCACTGTTACCTGTGAGGAACAGGCCCTGCTGTAACAGCAGGGAAATCTCAGAAGAACAAGGGTCGAACTGTTCAAGATTGCCCCAAACACCTGACAGTGAATCGGCCCTCAGCAGGTCTGCTGAAGTCCCACTTCCCTGCTTCTGATGGCATTCCATTTAATAGGCTTCAAGGCTGCCCTCAGCCCTTTGCTGCTGAAGCCTCCAGGTCATTTACTGTTTGAAAATATGACAACAGGAGGCTTTCCTGGCAGGCTGTAAGCATGCCGAGTTTGTTGTTCAAAGTCCAAGAGCAATCAAGGACACCAGCATCCTTCAGAACTTGAACCACCAGGGCACTGCCAGCAGCTAAACAGAAACCCTCCCCAAAAAAAAAAAATCAAAAGGCCATAATTCTGCAGCTATTCCCCTCAGAGACGCAGGGCTGTCATGAGAACCAACTCCTCAACAACCCACATCTGCCAGGATCTGAGAGAGCAGCTCCAAACCAGTGACAATCAGACAGGGTTCCCACCAACTCCTGAGACACCCGGACTCAGAGCTCTCAGTAACCACACGGCTGGAGTATCAGCACAGCCACCAGTGACTCATCTAACCTCCACAGCAGCAGTTTCCCCAAACACATTTCCATCCCCTGGACACCAATTCAAAGACCACTCGCACCTCTCCAACAATCCCCTGGTCTAGGCTAGAAGAGTCACTGCTGTCAGGCACACGGAATAAAATACATGTCTCCCAGAAACAGAGATGTAAGGTATCAGGGTCTCACCAGTTTTGGGGTACCGGAAGGAATCCGTCCTTCTTGTCTCCAGCATGGGCGATGTGACATGAATAATTTCCACCTCTGACTCGTCATTTTCTTCATAAAGAATTCGAAGAACTTTACCCCCATTCAGTGCTATAAAGGAATTAACATTTCCTGGTCAGAACAGCTCTCATTATCGATTATTGCACGCATCAATATTCTGAGGAGCACAAGCAGGTTGAAAGGATGAAGAAAAATCCAACAAAGTCTGTGATTCATGTTTCATTAAGCAAAACACTCTGAGACTGTTACAACTCCTACCACTGTTGTGAGAAAGAAAGTCTCTTCCCCCAGTAACATCTGCTCACAAGGCCACTGTAACATGCCTACCACTGCAGACAGTTCAAAAGGAGCTATGAGTATAAGGCTTCTATCTTGCAAAAAGACAAGTAACAGAAAAAAATAACTCTGCACTGGACAGCACAGCAGGGAGGCCACTACTTGTGCCCGTCAGACACACTGGATCCACCACACTTACTTGGCTGTGCCTTTGGGCTCCACCAATAGCCAGTGTATCTGTCAAACTCCTCCTGCAGCACAAAAGTAGCCACACCAGCACATTTTGGATCCTCCTCAACATTGGCCAGTTCTAAAAAAAGACACAAAAGAATTGGTTCATGACGTGCCGCAGATACAAACCAGTTCTGCATTATCCCAAGCGTGGCCCAAGTTCACCCCCAGGGAACAATTACACGATAATAAATCTGCCTTCTCAGCAGATTTGTTTTCTGCTTCCACCCTGCTCTGTTGATTTACGGAGGACTTAATCCTCTCTGACATGGCAGCCTCTTTTAGCAAAGCCATCCTTCCTTGTTACTCCTGCCCAGTTAGCCTCTCAATTTTCTATGTACTAGTCAAAGAAAGAAAATATTCTCTCTACCTGACCTCAGTGAATCAGAACCACAACTTTTAAGAAAATCAAAGAAAAAAAAAAAAAACCCAACCAAACCTTTCTGCACAAGTGAAACTACGACATTCAGAAAAAGGAAAGCATCAGTATTTCATTCACTGTACAAACCAAAAGTAACAGACTTACATAACATCTCAACATGATGACATATCCATAGGGCTTCAATATTTTTCCTGTTACCCTGGAGGTAACTTAGCAGCGCTCCATAAATAATTATCATCTGAGAAGGAGTCATTGCTACAGTTTATTTTTAATGTACTTATATAATATTTTAATATTTAATATTTAAATAAGGTAAAACAGTATTATAAAGTGTCAGAAATTTTAATTTAACTAAAATTTGAATTATATAGTTTAAATACAAAACCCACTCTAAAAAGTGTTTTATCCACAATTTCCCATTTTCCTTCCTTCAGGATATGTGTCTAAAACAGCTGGAGAGAGTAAGAAGCAAGGACTAAGTTACTGGGAATGAGGGGCCAGCAGAAGCCACAGTGCTATTCAGAAACTGTCATGTTATTTCTGAAAGGCCCTGCAGCCTGATTTCAGTGACAGAAACTTTCCTCCAGCTCTATTCCACCCACGGCTCCTCCACACAAAAAAAGCTGTCCCAGTAAGAAGGAATGCGCTGTGTTTCAGGAGAAGGGCCCTTCCATCTGTATCCAGCAAATAACTCACTCTGCCAGATTCCACAGTGCAGGGGAAAGAATCATCCCACAGTATCTGCACCAGAGGAAACATGTAGAACGTGACAAACAAGGTGGAATAAACAGCGGCCGTTCCCCCAGATTTCAGAAGAAGCCCTAGTGCCATTGCTTAATTCAGTCTAGCAAGAACAAGTGCAGAGGAGGTGCAGAGATTTTCATTCAGGATCCATTACCATTGTGCACAAACGTTAGCCTCCTTTCTTCCCTGGTTTCTATATTAGATATCCAGATGTCATTGCTATGGATAAACGCAATCCAGTTTGGATCAGCTGGACAAAGTTTGGGATCCATGCGGATATTTGGACAGCTGGTCTCTACCAGAATGGGTCTTAAAGGCTGTTGCTGTTTGAAAGAAAAAAAAAAAAGCACAGTAAGCAATGATAACACACGGACACTAACCAGCCTGGATTATCAGAAGGTCTCCAAGACCATGATAGTGTTGACACTGACTTCAAACGTACAGGTTTACAACAGAAGAATCTGTACATTTTAAACACAGAAAAACACTATGGAAATATTTTATAGGGAAAGTTGTGCTTGTACCATGGTTGCACAGGTTCCACCAGGGCCTCTTTCACCAGTGCTGAGGATTAGCCACAAGTCAGAAGGCAGCTTGCCTAGAGAAGCCTGGCACACTCTTAAAAACAGCACCCTAAAAAGGTGCTGGCAGAACACACAACCTTGTCCTCCAAAAGCAACTCAGAGTACAGTAAATTCCCCCTGACAACAGGGTTAGGCAGACCCTGTTATTATTTTTTGTTATAATAATAAGAAATTATTTCAGCTTCAGCACCAGCAGAGTAAAGGTTGCTTGTTCTGCAAGGTACACAGCCAAGTCTCTTAACGCCTACAGCACTGACTGCTGAACAGCGTCCTCTCAACCACAGCTTGGGAACAAAAGCTGCCTCCGACGTGAATTCTGACTACGTGAAAGAGCACAGAGCATCACAGCCTCTGCGTTGCTTTTTACTGGCATTGCTACTTACGAAAAATCAACAAAATCCAGCATCCTGCCTTGTTGCCAGGGTTTCTACCATTTCTTGTAATTCTCCATCCGAGTTTCTACAAGCATGGAAATGCATCCCTACGGAGGGCTTCTCCACCTTTCAAAGGTTATCAAGGCTGCTGGCCGTGCTAGCGCAGCAATAACTGACGATCACGCTCTGCCCTCGCTCCGAGCCAAAGGAGCTTCTAGCCAGAGGGAAGTGGTACCACAGAAAACAGGAGATGAGTAAACTCACAGTGAATCCGTGAGGGCCTCCATCTTTGACGTGGTAAATTCCACTCCCAGCCTGAAACAGAAAGGTGCCGCTTTCTCGGTGGTAATCGTACGAGGCAATCCCAATGGTGCCAATCCGCTTCCTTTCCCGTAGCAGCTCCTCTTCACGAGAGTACATCCCATAGTCCAGGACGGCCTGAAAACGGGCAGAAAAGCACAATCAACACCTCTGCTCTGCACGTCTTACTATACTGTCAGAGCATCTCTGCGTGCCAAGCTTCCAGGAGCAGATGGCTGTGCAGACACCCTCCTCCTCCAGAATCCTTCTGGCAGCCAGAAGCCCGCTTCTGCTTGTGCCTCTGCCATCAGCGCTTGTAGGTGCAGGCCACGGGCAGATCCCACACAACTGTAAACCTGACAGCCACTTCTCCCATAGCAAGGCCGGCACGATTTCCAAGACACACTCGTCCAAGAAAGATCAGACTGAAGGTCTGTCATTCCTACAACGAGCAGGACGGTCTTTGCTAACTTTCGCAGAGATAGGCAGGGACCAGTCCAGTGGGAGGAGAGCACAGCATGAATTTTATGTCTGGCTGACAGCCTGAGGAAATAACATGGGGAAAAGCACACCTAATTCCACCCGGGGTTTGTCCCACCTCCTCCAGCTTGCCACAGGGTGGGACTGGTGTGGGCTTGCTATGCACAGAGGTGAAAAGGGGACACACGTCCCAGTCAGTGGGAAAGGGATCCTCTGCTCCAGCATGAGTCACGGAGCCACTGACTGATCCGCAGGGGGACTCATCACTTCCCCCTGCAAGACAGCAATTATTGGAGTGTACAGGCTCCTTCAGCAATCCCCAGGATCTCACAACAAAGAATTTGATGCAAATTAGTACTTGCAATCTCTGCTGGCAAAGGGAGAATCATCCAGCACACAGTTTTCATGACGCACAAAGGCTGTAGCTCCAAACACTGATGAGAAAGCTGTGCTTATTTTTGAGATGGCTGCAGCATTAGCCAAGTACAAGGAGAATCTTAAAATGTTTAAGACAATAAACTTCAACTTTTAATTGTGGCTTACAGGTGCAACCCCAAACCTGTACTTGCTGCACTGCCAAGAAGCAAGAAAGAAATCGGGACCCACCGGAAAAAGATCCAAAAGAGGCTTCCAGGAGAGCAACAGGACGGCAGCTTTGTTTATGGTTTTGGGAATTTCAGAGTAGAAGAGTGTGTTCTCCCTGTTCTCCCCAGACATCGCTATTGTGAAAATGAAGAGGAAAAAAAAAAGTATATTAGCTTTCTGTTAATAATCCAAACAGTCTCAAAGGATACCAAGGAACAGTGTCACAGACCCTTCCAACCAGAGAAAGTACTGATGGTCTCTGCACTGCAGCCTCGCTCTGGGAATTCCCTGCTTCACAGAAATGCAAGTCACAGAGAAGGCGGAGAACAAGGAAATACACCCAGGGTTACCCCACACTGCCTGAAGCATATCTGGGTCTTCCTGAAGGCTGAGGGCCCTTTTATTTGAGAAGCTTTTAAAGTCAAGGAAGACCTTCCTGCTCATTCCCCTGGCTGGAACACAGCACGATGCAGATAGTGTTTCAAAGATAATGCCTCTTTAGGAAGGTTTGAACGTCCCCTTCCTGCTCCTCTCCCTCAGTGCTACTCAGATTTCTGAAAGCTCCTGCCAAGGCACGTGGGGATCAGCCTGCAGGGAGCCCAATGTGCCCCGGGGACGGCCAAGTCTGACCTAGAGCTCAGGAAGTGGCAGGTGGGAAATCAGAGCTGACCAAAACTGGGGTCAGCCTTAACCTATCCTCCACATGCTTCAACTGAGCATCATTCAAGGATTATGACCCCCATCCTCTGAAAAGGGGAAAAAAAGGAGACAGCTCAGCAGCTTCCCAACTACGTCACTGCATAGCACATGCAAGGACTCTGGAAATCCCAAATCAGAGCTCAAACAACCAGCCCCAGCAGCAAGCTGTGGGGCTAGAACATGGTTCTGGCTCCTAGGCCTTTGTTTCTCGCCCTAACCCAGTTTTTTATGGACTTATGTTCAGCTAGTGCAGCTGGTGACAAAAGTGTTCCTCTACCAAAAGGCCAGCTCCAAAACACCACTGGGAAGTTTGCTCACAGTATCACTTCCAGTGCCAAATCACTTCAAGCACAGCTGCAATTCAGAAATGCAGATATATCAAGGGAACAACTAATTAGTAAAACAATGCAGAAGTGAGGCACTGAGGCCAAGAAAAATAAATTACGTTAAGTTCTTCATTATCAACACCAAAAACGTTGAGGAAAACATTTACTCTTTAAGTTGCCCCCGCCCTACGCTATTTCTTCTCTCCAGAATCCCTGCAAAACCTACTCCACCAGTAACTGAGGCGTAAAGGATTTTCAAAATTACATTTATAATCTCTGTTCGGGAAGGAAATTTTGAAGCAGAAAAAGGTTCTACCCACTAGTTGTAATTAACAGAAAGGAGATCAAACTGACACAGCTTTTGGAGAGGGAATATTGTACTTGGAGTGAGAGAAAACACGCTGAACAGACTTAACCTGTCCTCCCAGCTAAGGAACATGCCCCAAAGGACAACTCACAGTTCTTTTCCAGCTCCAAAAGGCCACCTCCAACCACACCATTTCTGTGGGAGATGATGTCACAAGTTTTAATGAGATATTACAATCATGATCGTGACATCTGACCAGCCAATCTGGCCTGAAATCCATTCTGATTTAACTGCCAGAAACACCCAGCTCTCGAGCACAGTCAAACCCGAACCGCCTCTGCAGTGCCTGTTCAGTCAAGACACAGGCTGTCGCAGCAAGCTCACCCAGATAATAGATCCGATCGGAATGAGGGCCTTCAGGATCGTTTTTCTTCACAAACGTGAAGTCGTGAGGGGCTTTTGCCATCATGTACCCATGATACTTCCGCGTATCTGTGAGCAGTTTCCGAAGCTGGCTCCAGGAATGTCTCTCTACATAGAAAGGTTCCAGTTTTGGCTGCTCCTCTCTCTGGACCTGCTCCTCACGGCCCGCAGTTTCAAAGATTTCAAGGCCCGGCTGTTCAGTTTCCATGGCTGCTGCCATGTTGCATGTTTCTGGAAGAAGAGAATTGCAGAGGTTCAGCATTGCCTTTCAGCGGCCCCGCAAACATCCCCTTCGGGCTCCCACAACACACCACGGCAAAAGCGCTGTAAGAAAATCACCATTTCACGGGGCGGGGGGGGAAACCAGCAGAATGAAAAGGACTAGGAAAGAGACTTCTGCTCTGGAAAACAGGCTGCCATCCATCACTCGGCCCTTCAGGATGGGACTAAGAACCTCATAGAGCCACACAGATTTATTGTTGTTTGCTTTTGTCACGCCCCCACATACCAACTACTCATTTCAGTTCATGAAGTAGATAAATTCTTCCCTGTTAAGCTCCTACCTACTGCTTCCTCCCTGTGAACCACACAAATATCACCTCCCTACACTGTTAACAGAACGGGCTGGGGGGTGATTAGGACTGCAGCAAGATCTGGGACAACCAGCTGCTTAGAAGAAACAACATTAGTTGACTTGGAACCACCAGGCCGTACACAATGGGCCCTTATTCACATTAGCCTCCTCCAATTTCTTGGATTTCTTTGCGTCTCCTTTCAAATAAAACTCAGAAAGGTCTAGCAACGATTACTTCTATTATAACCTCTCAGGGATATAATTACAAATAAGTGTATGGATAACACTCTTCTGGAAGTGTGAGGCAAAGGCAGAAGAAATCTGAGACAGTGAAAAAAGAACATTTTTCACACAGATTTATCTACTGCATAAGTCTTATCCTCCTGAACAGGTTGTTAATTTAGCAGATATCTCTTCCTGCAGTCAGCTGTGCTTTACAAAGTATATCTGAGCTGGAATTAACAGCCCAGATGTCTGGCAAGAGGAAACCAACTCCTTCCGCTGTAAATCTCAGATCTGAGGGCAAAAGGATCCAAGCTATAACTCCTGCCACATAGATCATTACTGGAGAGACCAAGGTGTGTAAGGACTGTCAAGCTTCAAAAGAAGGGTTTTTCTATATATAGACTGGAAAGACTGCACAGCTGTTCTGCACACTGCTAGGGCAGAGCTTAGCGGCCTGAGCCTGACAAAAACACTAACACAGACTAAATAAAGCATTCCCACTGGGCAAACAGGTACTAAAGGACCCCGGAATCTCAAGGCAAAGCCCCCTGATGGACTGTCTCTCCTGCTGCTCTACACAGCAGCGGAGATACCTCGTCACTGATACGTGACAAAGAGATGACCTACACCTTGGACCAAACCCATTTTAACACAAACTGCTAAAAGCAAAGCAGAGCAAGTCTGGATTCAAAGTTTGTTTCCACCTTTGACAACACAAACACAATACACACAGGTCTTTCTTTTGACCAGGCTATTTGCAACCCAAGAATGCAGCACAAGTTAAACAGCCCTGTAAAACTGGAAGGAGTCCAAGCCCATACGCAGCTCAGTCAGTATCAGAAACTAAGACTTCAAACCTGAATCAGAGAACTCTCATCTAATTTGCAGAATTCCAACAAAGAAAAATCTCATTTCCCCACCTACACCGAAATGCTGGTATGTCTTAACCCGGCCTACTTCTCACCCTCCTCTCCCAAGAAAACGGATAAAACCCGAAGAGCAGTAGACTTTGACGAGCAAGGCAAGGTGATGTTAGGTAACGCGAGGATCTGCCTCCCAGATCACTGCGGGATCTCCACCGCAGCCCCCTTCTGCCACGGGAAGCATTTTATTTCCACCTTCCTGCAGCCAACAAAGAGAGACCGCCCCATCCTTCACGCCAGCTCAGGGCACCCTCCAGCACTACAACCCCCCCGGGACGCCTCGTATCCTCAGGCCACGCCGAAAGGGCAGGTCGGGCCTCAGCGGGGCGAAGGGCCACGGGCCTGCCCTTGCCGCCGAGGTCAGAGGAAGCGGGCAGACCCCAGGAGGGGCCCTCCATCGACGGGAACAGCGGGCAGGCCTGGCCGGGGGCGGAAAGCCAGGCCGCCCCGGGGCAAGCCCCCTCTTCCTCCTCCTCCTCCCACCCCACGGGATACCAGCCGCCTCCCTCCCAGGACACCACCTCCCTCAGAAACCACGGTCCCCACGAGGGTCCTCACCCATCCCGCTACTCACGGCGCTCCGCGGCGGCGCTGCAGCCGAGCCGCCCCGCGGGGCTCCTTCCGCTTCCGCCAGGAGGGGCCGCCGGGCTGGCGCCGGGCGGGGCGGCGCCCCCTGCAGGCGGGGAGGAACCGGCGCCAGCCCCGCTGAGCCCCGCCGAGGGGAGGGGCGGGACGGGCGAGGGCGCCGCCTGCCGGCCGGGAGGCCCGGGCTGCGCGGAGCTTGGCGGGTGGGGCGTGCCACACCCCCACCACCCACGCACAGGGGTCAGGTCATGCGAACCCCCATGCGTGGGGATCCTTCAGTTTAAAAAAAATCGGGGTTTTTTCCCCCAAAAAAACACTAGCACTTCCCCACTGACGCGCTTCCCATCCCTCCGCAGCGGCTTCGCAGCCCCAGGGGCTGGGAAAGGTGGGAAATCCTCGGCTCAGCGGCAGGCTGTGGCACGGAGCCGGTGTCTCGTACCGAGGTGAGGCGGAGGTTTGCGCAGAAAACCGGCTGCGGGAGCACGAGAAGGCGTCCAGAAGGCGGGAGGGAGAGGTCGTGCCAAGCTGGGAGGGAGGCGAGGATGAACTTGGCCAGCGCCATGGGGAAGGCCATGGGCGAACCTCGCCCTGGTGGGGAGCTGCTGAAGGAGCGAGGGGCGGCCTTTTTGGGAGTATCACCAAAATCAACGCTGTCCTTTTTTGGCCTTATCAGCAGCAAGGTCTTGGAGCGCGTAATTATTACAACAAAAGAGTTTAAAAAAGGTTAGGGCGTGTGGTCATGGGTCTGTGGAAGGCACAGTATCTTCTGGATTTTTATCGGCCTCCCTCTGTTACAATCAGGTCTGAATTTTGAATAGATAATTCCTTTTCATTGATAACTAATCGCTTTTACTGAACAACTTAATTGCTTTGATGAATAACTAACGTTTTGTATTAATTTCCTGATTTGATCAGTTTACATTATGGTAAGAAATATACAAAACCTCACTGATGCTCAGAGACGGCAGCTGCAGGCCTTACGAAGAACGTCAAAGCTAAAGCTGCTGCGGATTGTGAAATTGTCCAGAACACAGAACCGGGAGGCAGGGAGACAGGTACAGGGAGTGAAAGTGCACATTCTTGGTGTGTTTTCTTAGCTTATGTGATGAAACCATAGAAACAAAGGAAAGTTACTGTGAAGACTCTTACATCCTCTCCATCCTAATTTGTACATCAGAGATTTTGATCAGTAAAATAACCAATGATTATATTAGTATAGGAGTATGAATAAAGTCATATAATACGGTGGACCAATTATTGTAAATGTCAAAATTAATAGCGGGCATAACATGCATGCTTATGTTAAAATATGTTAAAAGATCATGACTTTGCAGAAAAAGGATGTAAAATGTCGAATTTTCAATGTAACTTTGAGGCACGTCAGGAGGAGCTGCCCCCAGTGTTTCCCAGCGCTGCAATAAAGAAGCGCTGGCTTCTCTGCAACGGTGTAGATTGTCGTGATGGCGACCCTCCGTCAACACCCCGGTTATGGCTACGGTGGCTCGAGCAGCTCTCCGTGCCCTCGCGGGAGGCCGCCCCTCGGTGAAGACCTGTGGCACCGAGGGAGGAGGATGGGGGTCAACACCCTACGGGCTCGAGTGGCCGCAGGGAACGCTTGAGGGATTTGACGTCCCGCTGCCAAAGGGGCCTGAAACCCAACAGCACCCGAAAAGGCACCAGAGTTCTCTTCAAACACCCGGTGTGTTCCCTCACCGAGGTCACCGCCATCGCGGCCAAAGCAGGCGGCACCCCTGGGCCTGCGCCCACCCGGCTGTGGCGACCGTGAGGGAGCCCGCGCGTGGACTGCGGGGGACACGCCAGGCCCCCCGGGGCCGAAGGGGAGAGTTGGGGGTGCACCAGACGACGCCCGGGGCCACAGGAGGAGCTCCGGGACGCACCGTGACCCACACAGGGGCGGGCAGCGCAAGAGCCGAGGGCCGCACACGGCGGCCATCGCTCCCCCGCCCTCCCCTTCCCCGCCGTGCGCAGGCGCCGTGATGAACGCCACCGCCTCCGGGCGGTGAGAGCGGTGCGCAGGCGCGCGGGAACCCCGCTGCCGCCTCGGGAGCGGCGCGGCGCGGCGCGCGCCATGGCGGGCCCCAGCTTGCGGCCGCACGTGCACTGGGCGCAGCGGCACCGCGAGCTCTACCTGCGCGTGGAGCTGAGTGACGTGCAGGTACCGGGAGGGGGCGGGCTCGGGAGGAGCGGGCAGCCCCGCCCCCCCCCCTCCGGTGGGGGTGACCGACCCCTGGAGCCCGGCGAAGGGGGGGGGGGGGGGTGTCTGCCCGGTGGGCACGGGGAGGGCGGCCGCGTTTGCGGGCGGCGGCGGCCTTGCACCGGAGCGAGGGCGGGCTGGGAGCGCGGGGCTGGGGGCGGACAGCGGGGCCGCGCGTTTCCCCACCGCTCTGCGCGGGAGCTGCCGCCTAACGCTTCTCCTCCGCCCGCAGCACCCGGACATCGCCATCACCGACAACGTGCTGCATTTCAAAGGTAGGACGGGGCCGGCGGCGGGCGGGGAGGGGGGAGGCTCCTGCAGAGCCGCGGCTGCTCGCCGAGCCTGGCCCGCCCCGGTGTGCGGGGTCCCGGGGGGGAGAGGCCGGGGTGCCCGGTGCCCATCGGTGCCCTTGGTGGTGCTCCGCGGTGGGTGCCGGGCGTGTGCGGGTTTGTCGTGACACGCACCCACCTACAGCCCGTTGTTGCAGCGCTCGTAACGACAGCAGGCCCTGCCTTACCGGTGCATTTAAATGCCGGTGACATTTCCGTGTGGCTTTGCTGTCCTGTCCTAACCCCGGTGATAACTCGCAGCAATTTTTCCTTTCACAAAGACCTTGTTTGCGACTGTTATCAAACCTCCGCATCGGGAACTAGCGCTGGATTTGAAAGGTAAAGCAGATCCCGCCCTAAAAGGGGTTCGTTTCAGCCGGGCAGCCGCACGTTGCAGCACCGTGGAGCTTGTGCTGGTCGGCTTGTCCGGGTAGCGCTCGGGGATGTGCTGTAACTGGGTTTATTTGGGTTTCCTCCTTGATTTGGTGGTTCTCAAAGATGCATTGTCCAGAAAACGCCGCCCCCCCCGGTGAGCCACGGCCAGGGCCATTTGATAGGGGGTTGTCGCACATCGTGGTGACTTCAGGATCAGTTTGCAGCGTGGAAGGGTGGAAATTACACTCGGCACGTGGGTTTTTGGAGCCCTTCTGGGGACAAGACTCGCGTAGGTGGGAAACGAGAGGTGAACGCTCCCTCCTGCCCTTGGGAGGGGACTCCCCCCATCATGGACCCACCAGAGACCGGCCTCCCTGGGTGCTCGCTTATCGGTGCGGAGGCTGGATCCACCAAAGGCAGGGGATTTTCAGTTGGATTCGAGTGAGGCATGAGCAGCCTTTTGAGCCCCTCTTTTGGGAATCTGCCTTCCTGCAAGCAAGGACCCTTTTCCAGCGCCGTGCGGAGTTGCAGCAGCTTTAGCCGCTGACTCCCGCAGCCGTACCTCCAGGCAACATTTTGAGCTGTTTGTGTCTTCCTTGTTACCGTGTGGTTTCCTCTTGCTTCCCAGCAAGGCAGGGGGAAGCACTGTAAATAACCACTAAATATTTTGGTGCATAAAGTGTCCTTTGCAGTTGAGGGGTGCGGAACTGGCTGGGACCTCCACGCTGACTGTTAATTCTTGTCTTTTAGCTCAGGGTCATGGTGCCAAAGGGGACAACATCTACGAATTTCAGATTGAGTTCCTAGAGCCGGTTGAGCCTAAAGTAGGTATTTTTACTTTTCTAACTCTTGGTGAAGAAAAAGTAATTTTTGAAAAACTTGAAAGGAAAATGGCAGCACGTAAAGTCTGCATTATGCTTTTTAGATTTTCCTGGGGACTCTGTAACTGCTGCAAACTAAAAGGTGTCTGTGGCAGTGCTCAGTCCCGGTGCTCGGCCACCATCCTGCCTTAATGCAAATCACCTCGCTGGGGCTAGTGCTTGCATGGGTCAGCTTTAAAACCGTAGTTGTCAATTTTTTTTTAAGGATTTAAAGCAGCAAAGTAATGGGAGAATCTGGCAACGCGTGGTCTGATGCAGCCTTGACTGGAGAGCAGGGGAACACAGGAGAGCAGGAAGTGTCAGTGTGATGTTTTTTGGCTTCTTTTGCAGCCCGACAAAATAAAGTCATGAGAACTAGTGCTTCTGGCTTGTGCAGATTTCTTAGGCTGCCAGTACAGATACATTGTGGATCCTGTGGCAAAAATCTTAATTCCTGTTGTGGTCTGATAGGAGAGAGCTTGGCTGGAAGAGCAGCCCCTCCGCGTTATCGCAGGCAGCTGCAAAGTCTGTCTTTACCTCTCAAAGCTGTTAGGGGCACAAGAAAACTCTGGGCTCTGCTCCCAGTGCAGGATTTGTGCTGCTTATTCCTGGCTGCCTGTTAGGGATCGCTGCGGTCAGCCTGGAAGCCACCGTTCACCTCTGCTGCTTCGACAAGGGAGGAGACCGCCGGAGGGTGAATTTCTGGGGTCTGTCCGCAGGCAGGTTTCATGTGTGGCTCCTACCAGGTATTGAGTGGCAGACAATGAACGTCTCTTGTTCCAAGATCTGGTCACCAGTTTGTCATCTGGCCTGTAAAGCAGCAGTCGCCTGGTCCACAGTGTGGGGAGAGGTGCCACCAACGCCCGTGCTTGTCCTCTGTGCTGGCAGACACAGGCTGCGCTCGGAGCCAGGCCTGGAAGGCAAGCCCTTGCCTCTGCAGAGCAGCCTCCTTCCAAAAGTCTAGTCGCTCTGAGTCACTGTGGAGGGACCAGAGGAGAACAGACCCTGAAATCTGTGTAACTACAGATGGTCAGGACCAGGAAGTATTGCAGTCCAGGGTTTTCTCCTTTAGCTTTGATGTGCACCAGGAGTGCCTCTTCCTGGTGCCACGCTGGCCACCAGCGAGAGATGAAGCTTCCAACAGGCAAGGACCAGACATTAGTAGCTGTAAATTAGAGCTACAGCCTTCAGATGTCCTAGGAGCCTCCAGGCAGCCTTGACAGAGCGGTGCTGGTGTAACGTGCCCAGTTAAGAACACAGCTCATGGCTCTTCTGCATCGGTTTCAGCTGGTTGGAGAGGCAGAGCCGTGCAGAGCACCCTGGCGTAGGCTTAAGGCACGGAGGGGTGCGGTGGTGGCAGTAGGAGTGGGCACCCAAGGTGACAATGCTGTGGGCTGTAAGGATGGAGGGGTTCTGGGCGGCCATTATGCACAGCTTGGCCGTGGTGGAGAGGCCTTGTGGGGTGGCAGTGACCACACTGCCAGGTCCATCATCTCACCATTTTCTCCAGGTGTTTCCTAAGGCTGTTGGCTCTTGCTCTTGCCGTAGCAGATATCACATGGAGTCCCCTGTTTTGGACACCCACCTGTGGCTGGTGTTGGTGTTATTTTTACTGCTGGCTAGAGGAAGCGGGTGGCTCACGGTACTAAACACGAGAAGGTCTAAAGCCAAGATCACGGGTTCTGCCTAGGAGGGGTAGCACTAGGGTCTGCGCTAGCTCTTTGTGGTGGGATGCAGTGGCGCTGTGTGGTACGGGCACAGCTGGTTATCAAGTCCTACAGCCATCACAGTTGCCATCTTCAGCTGGCCTGGCCTTCGCTTCCACGGCATGGGTTGGGGAGCAGAGAGATGCCTGTGCTGCAGCAGTCCATGTCATCCTTGCTTCCTTGATGGGGAGAGCTTGGGTATCGACTCAGTCTCAGAGTTTGTTTCTTAGGACTTTTGCTGATGTATGCTCCTGTGCCTGCCCTCAGCCTGTATGCAGGGTGACTCAAAGGCAGCTGAACATCACTGTGCAGAAAAAAGAGAGCAACTGGTGGGAGAGACTCACCAAGCAAGAGAAGCGCCCGCTCTTCCTAGCTCCTGACTTCGACCGCTGGTTAGATGAATCCGACGCTGAAATGGAACTGAAGGAGAAGGTCAGTCCTGTGGGCACGTGTGGTTTGTGCTGCCAGCTGCAAAGCAAGGATAGCTGTTCTCCTGCGCTTGAACTTGCGCTCTTCATTTACTTGGCGTTGTCTGGCATGCTGGTTGTTACTGGTGTTTCATACAGATCCCACCCAGAATTGGTTAAACAGTTCAAATTGCAAGCAGGAATTCAGAAACAGGCACGCTTCTGGCGAGGAAAAGCAGCGGCGCGAATCTGAACTGGTGGCTGTGCGCTGGCCGGGGTCTGCAGCCAAAGGCTGGTGCCCCTTACCCGACACCTTCGCAGCCCTGTGTCCCGATCCTTGTAGGAATCTTATCAATGATGTCCCATGTGGAGCCCAGAGATGCCAGCCCGAGGCATTGCTTGTCTGGAAAGCCGGGATTTCTAAGGCTTTCATGAGCCCCTGAGCTGGCCCTGACGGTGCATTCCCACCATCTGGTTAGCTCGAGTGGCTTTCTGCGGCAGGGAGGCGCAAGGCCGTCTCAGAAAAGACTTTGAACAAACCACACTTGTGCAAATCTGTCTTGCCACAAACGCTGCCCTGTTCCCCTCCACAGCTACTGAGCTTAGCGCAGAGGAGAAAGGGCCGCTGCAATGCCAGGAGCCAGAAAGCAGCGGCGAAGGGCAGGCAGAGAGCCTGGGCTGGATGTTCTCAGTTCCCTTCAGGTCACTGGTGGGTCATGAAATGTTTTAAGGAACAGCTCTAAGAAACAGTAATAACTGAGAATTAACACAGAAAACAGCCGGCTTTTTCAGCAAAAGCATCGAATTACTAGAACAAAATACATAGTGAAGGCAGCATAACTAGTTTAACACCCTCTAGCTTTTACGTACCATTTATGTACCATAATGCCTGGATGATGAATGTGCTGGTATATGCAGGTGGAAATTTAAACCATCCAGCAACTGGCTGCTTAGCTGAGTTTTAAACCCGCTAGCTTTGCAGTAGTATAGTTAACAAATCACTTGCTAATTACAGTAACAGTCTTTAAAACCTTATCCTTCCATCTTAAGGAAGAAGAAAAGATTAACAAAATGAAAATAGAATCCAGAGTCCCAAAAGACCGTAAGTAACCGTACCTTTTTAGCGTGCACGGTGGGGTTTAGAAGGCTCCTGTCACACTTATATGCGAACCTCAACTCTTACGGAGCAATTTTGACTGCCTTGGTGCACCTCGGAGGGGGATCTTTGTATTGTGAGCTATTTAGAAATTTAATAAAAATGGAATGCCGTTTCCAAGGAATTCAAAAAACCTGCTTAGCAAGAATTGTGTTCTAGCAGATGATGGTAAAAGCAGGCAGAACCCACAGGGCACCCAGCAACCCTTTTATCGCAATCAATAGCTTCCCTGTTTCTGGTAAACTTTATTCTGGTAGAAAGGCTGGTTTGCAGGTGTGCTCTTAGCAGAAGCGTTACCGTTGTACTCTGCTCACCTGATGTGTTTCTTACTGATTTTAGCTTTCAAACACCTGAAGAAGGGATACTTAATTATGTATAATCTTGTACAGTTTTTGGGATTCTCTTGGATTTTTGTGAACATGACAGTACGACTGTTCATCTTAGGAAAAGGCAAGTAATAAGCACTACTTTATTTACATTGGGGGTTTTGCTTTGGTTTTTTAGTGTTGTTTTTAATACTTTCTAAATACTGAATGAAGTCTAAAGGAGAAGACATATTTAGGAAACAAAACCATAAACGCATCACCGAAGCGCACAACAAAAGCTTCTCAAAAGCCATCACAGTGTCAAGGACAGGAAAATACCGTCCTCTTGTAAATCACAACTGCATGTTGTGATGGATGATACTTGTACTCTGCCAAGATTACTTCTTAAAAGAAATCAGTCGGAGCAAAATGTCTCCCTCGCTGCAATGTTAGTATTTTTGAAAACGAGCTGGGCAGAATATTTTGTTTTTGAGGCAGAATGATTCATTCTGCTGAGGTACCTCTCTAGTGCTTTTTTTGTAAAGTAATTACTGAAATAGCTTTTCATCCTTCTGTGTGTGAAACAGAGCACTTGAGCAGTGTTTCTGGCCTCACTGCTGTGACTTCAAGATAAGGCCTATACAGAAGTTACGTAATTATGCATAATGCTTTTTTCAAATACAGCTAGAATGCCGTTACCAAAAGCCGTGCTGCTGTGCCAGTCCTGAACATGGAAATTCATTTGTTCTCTGCAATGGTTTCCTGTCTCTTCCAGATTCCTTCTATGATACATTTCACACGATTGCTGACATGATGTATTTCTGTCAGACCCTGGCGTTAATGGAGATCATGAATTCACTAATAGGACTAGTCAGATCACCGCTGATACCTGCTGTACTGCAGGTAATATTTGAAGTTTCTTCTCTTTGCTCCCCCCATGTTTCAAGTAAATCTGTTTCAGACAAGTGTTGAGACTCTTCTAAAATAAAAGAGTCCATTCTCTAGTCCTCACAGGCACTGGACTAGAGAATGTATTAATCAAGAGGCAGGAGTCTGTGCTTCCCAGTCTTAGCTGTGGCAGGCTGTCTTCTTCCATCACCTAGGTAAGATAATTCAGGACAACAAAAGCAAGAAGCAGCTGATGAAAAGTATGTGATTTTGATTTGGTGCCAGTGCCCTTTTTATCCTGGTTGTGGTGCATAAAAATGAGGATAGATGATTTAAGGCTAGGTCCCTTGGATTGCACCTAAATGCAGAGCAAAATGCGTGCTCCTAAGAAGCAGGTCACAGCTCAGCTGCGGAGTTCTTTAGGTGCTCAGCATATGTTTTGGGTGAGAGGAGTAGATATCCTGCGTGTTTCTGACAGCAAGGACTTTCTTGTGATGAAGAGTGTGACTGTTGCTTAATTTGGTTTTCTTGAACAGATATTTGGAAGAAACTTTATCTTGTTTGTTGTCCTTGGAAGCTTAGAGGAAATGCAGAGCAAACCTGTGGTGTTCTTCATATTTTATTTCTGGAGTATCGTTGAGCTGTTCAGGTTTGTGGGATTTTTCTTCTAGCAGGTGTGTACAGAACAATGTGGTTGTTTCCAAGAACTCTTTAAAGAAGATTTTGATCTTTGTACCTTTTGGAAGAGTGGCACCAAGTGCATTGGCCCCAGAGGGTAAACCCCCCCCCTTTAGACACGCATTTCACAGCCTTCCTAGGTTGCTCCATCTGCCAAAAGCTGGGACAAGGCTGGAGTCTGAAAATAATACTGCCCTGAACCTAGGGAAACCTGTTGCTTTTTTCCTTGAGGGTTCTGTGCTTTGAATTTCCATTGTTAAGTGAGCTGCACTATGCTCTGTTTCTCTTTCAAAAGGAGCATTTTGGAAGGGTTATTAGGCAAGCCAGGCAGTTATATTCATCCATGTGGTCAGAATAATAGCATTGGTTCTGTAAACTGCCAAATAAGGGTGTGTCCATCATGATCCATAGGAAGAGTTTTTTTGAATATTCTTGTGTCGTTTGGGAACTAGGTTGACTACACACCATATATAAGCAAGACTCATTTTGGTAGTAGCTTCCATTTTAAACAGTGTCTTTCTTCTCACGCTGAACTGGCTTTAGGTATCCATATTACATGCTTTCGTGCATCGGTATTGAATGGAAACCACTAACTTGGCTCCGTTACACTGTCTGGATCCCTCTGTACCCCTTAGGAGGCTTGGCAGAAGGTATGTCCGAAAAAGTTTAATAAATAATGAATTCAAGGCTGGGCAAATAACTCAGTTTTTTTTTTTTTCCACTGCTGGACTTTAAAATAGTAGAATAGGCTAGAATAACAGATAAATAGACATTTGCTTTGACCTGAACCGAATGTAAGCATTTTTGTCTTTCTTACTGGATCAAATATTGTTTTCAGTTTGATGTGAAAAGAAGGCTCCCTTTTGGGCACTGGAGAGGGGAGTAAAGGCAACAAAAGGTTACACGAACAAATTGAACGAGAGCCTGCCGCAGCCCGTGCGAGCGGCACAGGACAGCGCTTGCTTCCCTCTGCTGATCCAAGGGAGCGTATTTGCTTTTGTCTGCTAGACCTGACTTGGTCAGCCGAGCTTGGGTCCACACCAGCTCATGGATCTTGACATTATCTTGAAATCTTTGCACAAGACAGGCAGGGACCGATTCTTCCACTGAAAGCAGCATAACCTGTTCTAAGATAGGCACAGTGCTTGCCGAACGGGGCTCTGCTCCCTTTCTGCTTGGTGAGTGACTGCTCCGTGGAAGTCTTCTTGCTGTACCCCCTCTAGAGTGGGGGCTTTACAGTGTACTTTTTGGGCTTAACAGGTTGACTTCACTTAGCCCGTACCTGGGGCTAAACTATAACAGTTATATATATATCTATAATAACCCGATGACTCCTCCCCCGTAAAGAAGGGGAATCGGGAAAAGGGGAGGAGATCTGAAGGTTGAAGCAAAGACAGATTTAATGACACAGCAAAACAAATAAAAGTGTACAAAGTTACGCTCAGCTTAGAATGTCTGGCCCTCACAGTCCTTGGGAGCAGGAGGAACTCCAGCAGGAGCCTCCTTCCTCAGCAAACCTTCCCCCTTGATAATGAGCGTGGCCTTATGGTATGGGCTGCACCTGCAGCTAACTCGGGTCAGCTGCCCTGGCGGACTCCATACTGCCTGGCCTGGCTATGATTCTCTCCCAGCCAAACCAGGACACAGGTTTGGATTATTTTTATTTATTTAAGAAGCCTATATTCCGGTTCAGCTTATAGCAGTAAGAAATGTGTTGCAATCCTACCTGTCAGAATCTGTTTCTATGAGCCAGGAGTAGGTTTAGGCATTGCCCAACTCCAACCACAGGAAAGATTATATCCATTTCGTTGCTGTGGGTTATTTCCTCATGGTAAATACCGCTGGCACGGGCCCTGCAGGCTACAGTTGTGGAGGAGAGCAGTCCCTCACCAGGCACGTTCACTGTGCTTAGACTTTCATAGCTGAACTGCTACACTGCTTCAACTAGCTGCTTCCCATCCTGCTGTATGTTTAAAAGAACAGCTTTAAAACTGGTAGAATTAATGAGAGCTAGCAAATAAGAAGGGAATGTCCTGAAAAAGTTGGTGTGGGCTGGGCAATTGTGTATTTTATCTGTGTTTGATAACGATGGTGGCCTTCTGCTTTCAGCCGTCTCTATCGTTCAATCCATTCCAATCTTCAGTGAAACGGGGAAATTTAGTCTGGGATTGCCAAATCCACTGAACGTCACAATCCAGTTTTCATTTTTGCTTCAAATATACCTTATAGCCTTGTTTTTAGGTAAGATACTTAATTGTATTTCTCACTATTGATATAAAAAGGTTGGTTTCCTCTGCATATTTTTTGAAGAAAATTAAATTTATGCATCTTGGGGATTGTGGCAACACAAAGTAGCTTGAGGTTAAGCATTATCCTTGTTGCTTGTTTATGTAAATTTGTCAGAGATGGAGGGGAACACACCTACAGTTAGCACTGGTCAGCCCCCCAGGGAGACCTCGGTAGCAAGTTAGCATTATCTACTGATTTCTGGGGTTAAGAGAATAATTTAACATGTATAACTTCAGTATACTTAGTTTCACATTTTACATGGCATTTGAGCTTTGGAATGATGTAGTGGAAATCTAAACATAATTTCAAATTAAAGCAATGTTTAACTAAACTGCATTATAATCACTAATGCAACGTGAAGTCATGTTTTTCCAGGAAAGAATATGGAAGGCTCTTTAAATAGTAGAGTACTTAAAGAAGATGGTGCTCAATACATACTTGGTTTCTGATGTTACATTTTTAAACATAAGTTAACTTTGTGATAGGCACACCCCTAAGTATGTCTAGGTAGTCACAACTCAGTAGAATCTAACCTAGAATTTTGAACTGAACTTTTACCAGATTTCTTCCTTTGGCAGACATTGCTTAAAGAATACCTTTAATTAGGTTTCACTCTGAAATACCTGCTTGATCCTTCCCCAGCTCTGCACAGCCTGTGTTGCAACTTTTTCAAAGTGACAACCCCGCCTTCGCAGCAGCCCTGTACCAAACAGCCTGTGCAGAAACTCCTACCTCACCCAGCAAGCAAGAGCTTGCATTAGCTTTCAATGCGATACACACCCTTAAACCATTGCTTTTGTTGTGTGGTGGTTTGCTGGTTTGGTTTTTGTTGTTGTTTTTTAAGATTTGGTATGGCTATCTAACATTAAAAAAATGCAATAACGTCCTACCTAAACGCTTCATTCTTTTGCAGGGATATTTGTGAACTTCCGTCATCTCTACAAGCAAAGGAGACAGCACCTCGGACCAAAGAAGAGAAAGATGAAGTAAAGGAGAACTGCAGTGCTTTCTTATCTAACTTATCTCAATGACAAGATAAGCCTCTAATTCTTACGGTTTTACCCACTGTAATGTAAAGAATTTTGTAAAATTAAATGATCACGCTAGATTTCGTGATTTCATAGTGAATTCAGGTAACATTCCCATATACTGTATTTTGTTCCCTTTCAATCATGTATGCATGGCATTTACCATTGAACAGTAACATTTAAACTTGCATCCTGTCAACTACCATATTAGAACGAAATCCTATTATCTGCATATAATATGCTTATAAACCGTGGAGCAGCACTAAATAGAGACAGTGTTTATCTTGTAATTGGGTATTTGCTCTTTCAGTATTGCATGCAGATAGGGCTTCTGATGTCGGGATATACTGTTGGCTGGCCCACGCTGTTCCTAGGGTGCATCCTGATGGCAGGAGGAGCACAGTCTGAGACCACTGTGAACAGTGCTCAGGTGTTTTACTAACCGTTGGGGTAAACTTGCTTAGCACCTACTCCCCCTTTTCTTCTGCAGCTTACTGATGCTGCAGAACTAGAACTGGAAGCAGCTAATGCCAATTTAAATGCTACCAACTGAGGCTGTTTCTAGTTTAGCCTTAACAGAATAGGAGCGCTGTGTGGATCCTAGCATTCCTGTAGCAACACATCCTTATCCAGTCGTTAGGGAAAGGAAGCTGCCGCTAGGACACGGTCAGAAACACTTTCCTGGTTGGTAACGCAAGCACTGAAACAGAACGGAACAGGGAAACATAGGTACCAGCTTTCTCCTAGTATGTGAGCAAAGCCCAGCAGAACTCCATCCCGCCCATGCAAAGGTGGAACTGTCATAGGACACTGGGGCTCCTCTGGTCGTTCCTGGCGGGGCTGTAGCTCCTGTATTTATAGCCTTCAGAAAGGCAGTAAAGATTGCTTTTCTACTTAAACTTAGGGGTGCAGTTGAGACATTGGTGTATGTGCTTTGTTGGCTGGCCCCTGGTGGGATGGAGTCGTGGTTCAAGTAAACTGTGTATTATTTAGACAGCACATATCAAATCTCAGTAATGGAGATCTCACACAGGGTTTGAGGGGACCTTTTCTTCAGTGCTTGCTTTAAACAGCAGCAACAACATAAAAAGAGAAGCTCCCCCCACATTCCAGGTCATCTCCTTTTGTTTCAGTTGACTTGATTTCAACAGGCACTTCTTCACACATAGTAGTTAATTTCAGATCTCTCTTGGCCTCCTTAATCCATTTTAGAAAGAGTACAAAAAGTTTGCTCTAAACCATATTGTGGTTATGAACAGGTTGCTCACAACAACTGCCGCTGCCCCCAGGGCGATGCAAAGCAATGCCAGCAATCCAGAAAAGGCACTGAAGTTGAGATTAGCTTAGTGCCGTGTTACTGTTATTTTTTTCTACTGTAAAGCAATATGAATCCTCCAGAAAATTATTGTCTATATTAAAGGTAACAAACAGCTTACTGTTTGTGATATGGACCCAGTGATTGTTATTGTGATATGGACCCAGTGATTGTTACTGTAAAGGAAAGGAAATAGTGTTGTAAGATATTAACAGAGAACTGGTACAAGCTCCACACTGCATTTCACAAGTTGTGTTCTGTCAACAAGAGGCATAACCAAACTTCTCTTTAGGGATACTTGAGACTCCTGCTCAAAGGAGAGTGCAGCTTACTTTACTCAGGAGAGTTGAGCATTATTTACACACTTAATAGTTCACTTGGCACATACTGTACCTATGTTTGAAGTATGTCAAAGGACTGAATTAGCTGAGTAATGGAACAGCAAGGATCACTTTCATACTTTAATTTCTCCACTGGGCATTTAAACTTCTGTTATGAAATCCGTGTGTATTCATACATTGTATTTTTCAGTGAAATTGTGGTATCTCGTGCAAGCTGTCATGGATCTTACACTACTGAATTTTAGTCCTTCAGAAAGAATGTGTTTCTATATTAATAAAGATTTACAACCAAATTTTGCTTTAGTTCAGTTGTTTGTTCTTTTCCTGAATGTGAGAAGTTGTGTAATTTAACTCTTGTGATAAACAGCTGGGAGCTGAGCCCTCACCAGGTCAATGTCGTAGGCCACACAGCCTCTTGCTATGAAAATGGAACACATCCAACTTAATATCTTCATGAAAATTTAATATTGCATTAAAAACCCCATGTCTCACGAGATTAAGTTACTTGCATAAGCACTGCAATGCAAGTGATAACTCTCATTAGGGCAGTACAGACTGGCTTTCAACTCGGGCACAAAATGAGTGGCAACACCCTGAAATTAGCTGTGTATCTGATCTTGTGCAGTGATTCTCACAGGGGTTTTCCTTGGACTAGTCAAGTCAGTGTATAAAGCACAGGAGCTGCCTTTTAGGATCCTTTTACCAGTGAGCTGAATTACGTAGTAACTGCATTTTGGGGAGGCCAAAAGCCATGAGCAGTCTGCTGGCTGTGATGGCATTTTCTTTCTCTCCTCACATGTACTTAGTAACTTCCACCTGCATCCAACACAGTGACTGACTTTGGGACGCTTTCCACAGTTTCCAGGTCTGACTCATGCCACCACAAACTAGCTACCTTTAGAGAGCACTGATGCAGGGAAGGGACCCTGTTTTGACAGGAAGTTCTCCAAACAGTAATTCAACAGGCCCTAGAAAGTAAACAGGACAAGAAACTTTGAACCCCTTGAGTCTTAATCTATAGAATTTCCCGAAATGGAGACTTCACAGTCTTTCAGTGCTGCTACTGGAAAAGTCTGTCTGCAGTGGAGCAATGTTATGATCATAGGCAGCGTATTCCGATGCTCCGGTACTTGCCACTTTAAGCTGCTGAGCAGCATGGGTCAGCTGAAACGCTGCATCGGGGTGAGCCGTGTCGGGAAGCAGGGTGCACTCCCGCTCCAGCATGTCTGCCACGCCTTTCAAGAGGTCCAAAAAGCCAAAGGCCAGAGCTGCCTTTCGTAAACGATTAAGTTCCTGCAAAGAAGGAAAACCCCTTTTAAAGCCCTTGTCAGCCTTTCAAAAAAATAAGTAAGAAACCTGTAATTTACCTAAAGACAAGCTTATTCCCTTAGAGGAAAATAACCTGAGTGATCAGTGCAGCTGCTGGAAACTGCCCAGATGCTCATGAGACAAAAAAATGCTTCAGGGCTGAAGATGATGGTGGCACAACTAAACAGCTGGTTTTCCCTTGATCCCTTCCTATAAATCTCCACTCCTCCCGTTTTGCTTTTGTGCATTCAGCTATTGTACCTGCCTGTTTTGTCTGGGTCCTCTCTGGGGGTAGCCGACAACTTAGGCTTCACTGACTGCTGCCTTTAACCGCAGTGCCCAGCAAAATGTATATATATATTGATTTTTCTTCACGATAAACTGATGAGTTCTCATGTGCATTTAGGCAGGGCAGTAATTCTCGAAGTCTCTGGGGGCTACAATAACAAACTGCTCCAGCACTAAGCTTACAAGAGGAACAACAATTACTTCCAGCTACAGTCTGGATTATGGATATTACGATGTGGCGAAATGTGCCTGGAATTTTGTCTTTCTCTGCTTCTTGTAGAAAAAATGTAGGAGACATTTTGAGACTCAGAATGACATCTGTGTTCCTATTCCTCTCTGATCCCTCAGTTTATTTCTGCCTGGACAACAGCATAAAATCTGCAAAGAAGTTCACCACAGAGGCAGCAGGGATCATGAGGGGCACCTGTAAACATGACATGTCTATGCCACCCTGCCAGAGAACGTGGTGGCAGGGAACCAGACTCCCTAGTCTCACCTTAACTAGTCTGTAAAATAGACCCAGGGTGTCTCCAGCTTTACAAACCCATGCACGTTTTTGCAGACCCCCACAAGCCTGCACAGAACATACCGCAGACGCAGACAGGATGGGTTCCTCTGTCAAATGCACCGCTACCACTATGGATCAAACATGGGCCAGCCTGAAATGTTACTCACTTTATAGAAGGTTTGCGTTTTTTCAGGGAGTTTCCTTGCATTTCTCAAGATCTTCTGTACATCTGTCTGCAGAAGAGAAAAAAAAAAAAAGTAAAAATCTTGGCAACTGCTGGGGAAGCTGCAGAAAAAATCCTCAACTATTTATTGATAAATTATCCTGACCATTGACAAGACTGCAGCTCACAAAGGCTGAAACATAAATGGCAATTATACTCAATCCAATAAACTAAACCAGATGCTACACTAGAGACACAGCTTTCATTAAACAAGCTAGGCTTTCTGATTGCATTTTAATCAGGACATTTTACAGAGGCAGTGTTTATAAAAACGAAAGCAATAAAGCAATTACATTAAATGGACAAGACACACACAGACTCCACTTTGCTGGCAAGACAGCTACTGCTGATGCAAGTCTAAAGCCTGCATCGTTACCTGGAGGCCACTTGGTTTAATCCATACGGTAACATTCTGTGCGTAACTGCGCTTGTTCTTGGGTTGCAAGGGGAAAGGGCTCTTATTGTCATCCTCCCCGTACGGATTTTCTTTCGCATCTGCAAGAAAAAGGAAAAAACACAGACTTAACAATTAAGATTTGGCAAGGTCATTCACGCAACACCGAATGTGTAAGAGTTATTCCAATGAGCGGGACCGGTACCTGAAATGGGTCCAAGCTGTGCCATCTTCCCTAGCCATGGAAGGGGCTCAGGACCAGGTTCAAAGAGTGACATCATGAGGTTTGATTTCTTCTTGCTATCAGCTTGTGAATAGAGCATCCCGTACCACTCTGGCCTATTGAAAAGAGCAAATCCCAAAGGCTGAAAGATCTTCCACCCCTCTTGGCCTAGCATTTGCCTCCCTCCCACTCTGTGGCCCCCATTAGCAATTCAGAGGCTCACTATCTGCAACTTATACTGGCAGAAACATATTCACAATTAAAAATCCACAGTGTTGACTAGCAGTGCAGAGTTCTGTACAGAATGCAGATATAAATGAGCATAATTTATAAATAAAGCATAAATGAGCAAAGCAAGAGATTTTTCAGGCAGACATCCAGCTCCATACCCCAACTGGACGACAGCCACCATGCCTTCCACTTTCAGGCTGCCATGTAATAAAACACAGAAGTTGGGGATTTTCCCAGCAATCTGATTAGCTGAATTCTCATCTTCAGTGTCATCTGTGATCCCAGGTCCCACCTCATCACCTTCTGGGGAAGAACAAAAACAAACAAAGAGACAACATAAGAATAAATTCAAACCCACTAGTTCCATTTCCACGCATTTCCACCACCCTGTATTTTCTGCCGTGCAAGAGTTAATTAATACTTCTGTAGAAAGAACAGCTGCTAAACGAACTGTTTGGGCAAAGTGGCACTATAACGTTATATAAATATTCCAATGCATCCTACTCACAAAAGAGAGTTACCAAAAAACTGCAAGTAAAACCTCGGCTTTGAAGAAACGAGAATTGAAACAGCACCAAGAGTCTGGCAACAAATGCACGTTCTGAACTAAAAAAACATCCTGAATTTCAAGTCCTCTCCTATGCAATTTGTGGCCATTATAAGCAACTTACTATGTTTCAGCAGCTGGAATACAGCTGTGATTTAACTGTTAATATCTTCTAAGGTGAAAGGCCTAGCAGGATGAGAGTGTTTGTACAGAGATGAAAGCGTATCTGGAGCTTTCATTCTTCTTTACCAAGAGAAATCTCATTTTCCCTTTGCCCCACTCCAAGGCCATGACAAAAGGGAAGGGGAAGTCCTTCTTAGGACAGGCTGCTGCACTCAAGTAGCTGCAAGTCAGTAATATGCTTAATCTCAAAGCCTACACCAGTCATTTGTATAGACACATATATACTTGGCCCCAATAAGCAGCAATTAATGCTCAAGCACAACTGAGCAATCTAGTTGTGATTAAGATCAGATTTTTCATAGCAACAGAACATTCCAAGAACCAAATGGATGCAGGCATTAAATATTCACCTTGCACCACATATTTCATGGCCCGTAACTACTGTCAGCTTTAAGTTTAGCATGTTCTAATAATAATGATCTACAAGGACATTGTTCCCTCTACTTTCTGAAGAACGCTATTCAAAAAAAGGAAAGAGCTTGTGTTCAAGGTTTTAGTTTTAATGGAGCCACAGAAACATATGTTTAGAGACATCTGGCATTTTGGTGAAGCATAAAACCTGTGCTTCTAGTCTAAACCATCACAGACATTACAAGGGAAGCTTAAAGCAGTTTTTGCTCAGAGAAATAGAACTTGCTCACCTCTGTTAAGTGCAATGGGCAGTACCAAGTGTCTGGACAAGACAGGAGGGCTAGAAATGTCTGCTATATCTACAAACCCAACAATTTCTAGGTCTGTGGGGAGACAACAGGTTTAAGTCAGATTTGGAAACAGATGAAATGTATTCAGAGTCAATTTAACATTATCACTTCTTATACCAGTAAGTTTTCTGAAGCAGTGACTAGAGGTGGCACAACAGAGCCCCAACCTTGACTGGGGTGTCCTGGTGTTAATAAGGCACAAACATTCACACACAACACCACAACCCTCCGATGAGAACGTAACTTTCACATACTGCTGTCCATGAAGTGCACTGCTAGACAAATACAGAATTGTGCACACTGGGGTTTTTTTACACTGTACCCAAACTGTTCCCATTTTATGACTTCAAAAGGAGAGAAAACAAAGGACTGAACCAAATCTGTTAGCTCCAAACTGGCATCACAGAACCTGCAGGAATTCCAATCCACTCTCTGGCAGGGTTAGCCCCAACGGGACACGATCCCAGAATTGGGAAGACTGAGCTGTGGTTCTTGAGTTTTATATGCCTACAGGAAGTTTAAATGCAGCTCCATCTCATACGAAGTGGGGGGCATTTGCTGGTAAAAGATGGAGGCAGCCATGTCCTTCACGCTCAGCCTCGTCCAATCTCCTCCCCACTTCCTGGCTGCAAGAAATGTCGTGTCGGGTTCATGTCTCTCAGCCATGTGAAGGTTTTGGCGTGTGGCTTAAGGCTGGCAGAAGCGTAGAGAGTACCTGCTTTGTAAACTCTTCTCTACACGAAGTGTAGCGACACGTGGTGTGCTCTGGCTATGGACACAGGTCCATATGCGTGCGGCACAATTGGAAATTCACCGTGTTTCCAACCTGTACTGCAGCTGGAACAGGGAAACAAAGTCTTCTTGACAGCCCAAAGGACCTGGCCCAAAGGCAACTCAACTGATTTCTCTCATGGCTGAACAATGAACACTTGATTAAAACCATGGAGGAATTCAGGGGCTGAGCATACCATACACTGCATTTTAATGCACACAGAACAAAATTTTCTTCATGCCAAAATCTCATCTTTGGAACTCTTAAGACTGAATGCAACAGAAAGCCTCCCTCATCAAGACACACTGCATGTGTTTTTGCTTTTGCTATTTTGGAACAGACGCACTCATTCCTATTTAAGAAGTGATCACACCCCAAATGAGAAATGTTTTTTCTCTCACAGATTTAAAAAAAACCCAAACAAATCAAGGCAATCTTGGTGGCAGTAATTTATGGGTTGCAGTTCACTTCCTTGCAAAATTTTATCACTATTGTGCCCTTATTTGCATGCAAGCTGTGCACATTTTGTTGATGAATGCAGAAGAAAAAAAGGAAGCCTACAGGACAGATCCGGGAAATGAAATTGCCAGTAGAGCTGGAAACTCACGAAAAAGAAACCATCTGAAAGGACACACGGGCACACGATCTAACCAAGTCACCCTCTTTGCACTTCCCAAATAGCACAAAGCCAGCAGGAACTCCGCTCAGCTCCCTGGCAGAGTCAGCCCCACTGGGGGGGTCACTGAGGCTGCCACCCTTCAGCTCAAGAGCCAAAGCCCTGTGCTGCCTGACTGGAAAGAGCAACCAAGTGCATGTGGCCAAGTGCACTGCTGAGAGCAATTCTGATGCTACAGTTCAAAGCTAATTCTTGAGGCAAAGCAGTGAAGTTCAGTGTATTCTCTCCAAGAAGTGCACCTAGCCACTCGCAGGTCACAGGCAGGGGCTGCCTACACACTACCTGCTGTTCACGGGTGCGGTGCCCACTCGTGGGAGGGCTGAGAAATTTTTAAAAATAACAGCTGTGCAAAGAAAACATAACTTAGTATCGGTAAGAAGTGCCAGGATGACGGACAAACTATGAAGACAGAGATTTCATAAATCTCAACCTCTACTTGTGCTGCCTCACCAACTCTTCTCGACTCCATTCCCAGTGGATTCCTTGAGGAAACCTGCTAGTTTGTCTCAACTGATAATACAGAGTCTTTCTGACAAAGGCAACTCTAATACAAAATGCACCCCCTTCTTCAACACACCTCTCCTATCCTCCATGAAGCTCATGAGGGTATTCACGGACAGCAGCTTGTGGCTCTCTTCCACAGTCTTTGCCCCTAGAAATTGGCACCCTGAGCTTTGAAAGTGCCTCCACCCTACTCCAGCCCTTTTGCCAGGCACACACGGCTGACACAGGATGATGTTCTTGTCCTCTGGTGCCACATATACCAAAAAATTACAGTCAGCAATCGATCCTTGTCGAGAGAAAGTAGATGAAACAGTAACTATACAGGGTATGAGGTGGTAGTGAAAAGGTAGAAATCAAATGGATTTAAGTAAAAAAGCAATCGAAGATTTCTTACCTGTATTAATTGCTTTAGGAATGGGGTCGATTTCCTCATCTATAACAAAAGGTTCTGGTCTGGGAAATACTTGCACATCAGACGTTAAGTGGCCACACTTGAGAACAGCATGGAATGGTGTATAAGCCAGGTCTATTAGCTTTCTAGAACACGATCGGTTATTATTAAAGAAAACATAATACGTATCAAATGCAAACAGTTTGTCTAAAGCACACTAACTTAGCTCCCAAAACTTTTTTAACTACAGTTAATTCAATAGTTCTAGCATGAAACAAAGCAGCATACTATGATGCTGATGGCAAACTAACAATAACTGTGGAAATGAGGATCTTCTATCCGCCAATCAGAAACAGATGCTGTGATTTGGTTACATAATGATTACCATAAATACTGAGCTTAACCAGCGAAGGTCAATCTGAAAATACAGTTAACAAGATCATAAACTAAAAGAAAAAAAGTTTAATTAGAACACTGCATATCATCAGATTTCTTACTATCTTTGTTTTCCTTTACAGAGACTAACTGGAAACCTTCAGAGAGGCCTATCATCCACAAGTCTACTAACCCAAACATCGACTGTACGTTCTTCAGGCAAAGGGGTCCATCAATGGTGAAAATCTGCCCTTCCCCGTTGTTTAAATCTATGAGCCGCTCCAGGCAGTCTAGGGAATCGGTGCTTTGAAGCTGTAAAAAAATAAAGTTAAAAGTTTTTGTTGAATTTTCTTTTTACTCCTTTTTTATGAACAAGTATGTTTTCAGAAAACATACCAAAAAATCATGATAGCATCCAGCCAGATGCTTTTTGCTGTTTTGTGTATCTCACTCCTTTCTGAATAAACCAAGATTCTCGGTCTCCCAGGAAATGTACTCATTACTTTGCATTTATATCAGACCAGATGCAGCGTTTGGCCTAGTAACAAATAACCATAGAATATCTCGAGTCACAAGGGACGTATAAGGATCATCAAGTCCAACTTCCAATACATCGCTCTATCATGTTAGGTTCTGCTTTGAAAGCAGGTTCCAGCAACCAAAAATCCCAGGTGGTCTGTCTTCAAGAGCTCAGGAATGCCTTAACTAGTAAAACATCTTATCGGTAATGCTAAGTTTCCAGCTCCTTCAGGATAATATAACTTCTAGGAGGGAAGGCAGATATAATTCTTTTTGAGAAGTTCTTACAGAATGCTCGTGAAAGCACCTAAACTTATCAGTAATAGACGATTTATTTTAAACATTTTCGCAGTTACTCTGATGTATAAACAACGCTTCAATCCATCAGCTTAATCAAGAGGATCATCCTTGATAGAGACCTTGAAGCTGAAGTCTCTATTGCATGCCTAAGTAGAAAATCCTTCTGTGGTGGACAGAAGAGCAGAGGTGTCAAGTCAAAAGCAATGCTATTAATCAAACCTAATTCAAGCAACTTCCATCTATACAGACTTCTTTTTACACATTTTTTTCTTCAATAGAATTCTAACCACTGTGAAGATTTTTAAAGCTGGTACTGAGATTTTCAAAGGTACCTGAAGAGAAAGCAAAACACTCACCTTTCCTTCAGAACTAAGGGAAGCTGGCTGAACACTAGCTTAGAGACTTCAGATTTTTGCTCACTCACATTTCTACATAAAGCTGTTGTTGTTTTAAGTGTTGAGCATCTTTGCAATAGAAGTAATTTATTCAAGAATTTACTTGTAGAGTAAGAAAAGCCCCCAAAAGCATTCAATCTAATTAACGCAGTAAAGGTAATAAGATAAACAGAGAAATAAAAATTGCGTTGCATTCCCCAGGGAGAGAGTGACATGGTTGATAAAGATTATGATAAAAATGCAATAGCAGCAGATAATAACAGTGCAGTAATTAACTTGAAAAAAGATACTACAGTTACATTTCACCAAAGAACTAACACTAAGCACCGGAATGTCAACTCAACTTTAAAACCGAGCACAAGAACATCAAAGCATGTTTTGTGCTGACCTGCTCATTAGTTCAGAGAAGAGCCACAATTATCCAACGCAACAAAGAAGAAGGTACGTGTTAAAGACATCACCTCTTCGAGATTGGCCATGCACATGACGTACAGCTTGGATGGGAACGGGAAGGGCAGCGGAAACCGGTTGCTTTCACTTCGCTGGCTGTGAGTAGCAAGTGAGTGCCGCAGGGAGCCGCGGCCGATCCCCAAGCAGCCGTCGGTGACAAGAACGACCTGGAAGGGAAGAGGACAGGTTAGCGCTTCCGAGAGAAGACACGTTTCTCTCTGCAGAGGGCAACTATACACCAACACACTTCAGCCGCCTCCCTGGCAGCATGCACCTGTCTACTGAAGATCCCTGCTCACACGGGGATTTCCTCCGCTGAGCTGGGGAAAGAATCACGAGTAAAAATATCCAGAAACAGGTACGTAAATGAGAAATCGAAGATTTAACCATTGCGATTTAAACTACGCGCATGGTAAATACACATTTTGTTGCGATGAGGCAATTGCACTAAAATTTAAATTTCACAGCCAGAAACACAGCACGCTGTGCAGAAGCATGGCCGTTTTTAAGTGTACACTGGAAGAACAGTGCCTATACAGCCAAAAAGCAGCCTGCTGCTAACAGACTCAAGAACTTCGGGTTTATTTTCAGATGGTAAAGCCCATTTCTTCTGCAGAACCTGGAGGGCAACCCAACTTCCACTACAAGCCACAGAAGCCATACAAAAGGCAGCATTCACTACCCTAACTCTTTGCAAACGACAACAACTGCAGTACGCTCGCATTTTGCAGCAGAACTATGAAAGCAAAAATGCACATTTTTCCATTCAGTTGCCCGTACAAAGTCACTCCTTGTGGAAACCTGCACTAACAGGTTATGCTGAATAACGGAATTATTTACACTCCACTGAGACCCAGTCCCTTCCAGAGCAGTAAAACAGCTGCTCTTCCACCACTGCACAGCCACAGTAAGGCATTATTTTTGGCTGAGAGGTAAGGAAAATCAAATCCAATTGAAACTCAAGGTGTATCTGCCACGTCCAGATTTGTATTCTCTCTTCATCCTCAACCTCTCTCTCGTGCACTCTCTTCAGTTGCCATCTGAGCTGTTGCTGGTCAGTAATGGTTTTCACTATTACAAGATTCTACATGGCACATTCCCCACCACCCTTCTTCACCTTGTCACCTGAAGCTCCAGGAAAAGGAGCCATGACACAAATGAGAGACAAAATTGTTGAGGTCTAATCCACGCTTGTTTTTTAGCTCTTTGCTTTGAATGTCTGCTTTTCCAAGGTGCCTTTTACCCATGTTAGATCATGAAGCATTGTCTAACCAATAAACCTCTATCCTTTTTCTCCTTAAGCAATATTGCTTCCTAGCTCACTGAGCTGCAAAATTACCGGACTTAAATCCTAACCCAAAGACCAACAGGCTCTTAAGCATCTCAGAAAACCAAGGACTAAAAGCAGACTTTGCCATAAGAGGCAGCAAATTCAGAAGACTGAGTGCTGCAAGGGCTGAATGGAGTGTGTGAGCAGATGCATGCCAAATGAATCATCAGGGAAAGAAGACAGATCAAAACACACTCAGCAGTAGTCCCATGCTGGTGCTGGAGACCTGGAACTGTTACAAGCCCTGGAAACCATCAGGAACTGGAGGAGGCAGGTTACTGTATGTGTGACTATACCCTTTCCACACTGACTGAGGCTCCTCGGGCAGAAGACTGCATCCAGATCAAATGCCAAGCCTGCAAAATAGTACTCTTGGGCCAGATTTTATAAGCCACTCCACTACAGCATCACGTTGGACAGGAAGCAGTACAGTTAGTATAGTTTTTTGCTGCTGAATATTTTAATAAAGACCACCTTCTGTTCATATTCCAGATACATCCAAAATACTAATTCTTTGTCTTCCTGTAGCACCAGTGTGCCTGGGAGTATTTTAAGTTTTCAAGTTACATTTACATCTCCATCTGCAACTTACGGGGAGTACCAAGTATACGCTAGATCCTAAAAAGAGCAAAATCAGTCATACCTGGCAAGGAATTGCTGCACCCCATTCCTGCTGGACAATATTGCAAACCCCCAGCAGTGCTGACTCTAAACAGGTTTTGTCATAATCATCCATGTTACTCAGGGCTTCCTGTAAAGACAAACACCACTGTCACTGCTGGGTGACATGTCACTACGCGGTAACACAGAAAAGTTATCACGGTTCTGTGGTAAGTCAGCAACACAACCATTGTCACACAGTGCAAAGTGCTATGTTCTCACGTATGACCTCCAAAGTTAAAAAAAAAAAAAAGAAAGATATAAGAAGTAATGAATGATATCATGAGACAACAGTGACAGCTGACTTTGAAGGAACTACAATACTGTAAACACAGCTCTTCAAGAGAAAAAAAACCTTTAAGAAACAGTAAAATCAAAATCTGAAGCAATGTCTCACATAAAACCTTTAGCTTAGAAAATCCTCTCAGGTGTCAGAGCAACTTTAACTTCTTAGAGATGCAGAAAGTAAACCGCAAGGAGCTTGTCTCACAAAAAACTCTTTGGCAGAGAGAGCAACAGAATCCCAAACTCTTATCTGCATCCTCTTTCTATAACCATAAACCAGCTTTTCTCCTTAAAATGAGAACTTCACACTTAACACAGCATCATAAGAAGGGCGCAGCTGTAAAACTAACATGCTAGAGGAGCTTGGCTGGATTCTTGGCTTCCAGAAATTCCTCAAATGAACTCTTAGGGAGGTGAAAAGAAATCAAAGAGAATGCACAGGCATTCATCTGCTAAAATGCAAACATAACAGAGAACACCTTTTAAAACCTGTATGTCCCACAAGGGACAAACCTAAAACATGGTGCCCTGTGACAGCCACGTGTCATTTCATCCTGATATCACACATGATAACCAGATACATATGTACAATTTTTACTGGATTCAGAGATTTTCAGTGCCTTATTGCATTCACGTGAAATCTCCCTCTTGGACTTTCTCCTTTCCATTTTCTCTCAGCTTCCCATCACATCTGTAAGGCCTAAAATCACTAATTCTCATTCTTGCCCTGCTTCGACTGCTACATACTCTTAAAAACACTTTCTCTCTGCCAAATCACTTGACTCAAAACCTTTCTAAATGGTCCTGTCTGCTGCATCAATTGTCCACAGCAAATCAACAACTACAGACAAAAACACGAACATCACAGAACCACTTCAAGAGCTTCATCAGGCAGCCCTTTCCTCCACCCCCACTTTTAACTTAATTAGCCACACTCCAGTGGTTACCTGCAAAGGTACAATCCATGAAATAGCAAAATGTTTCCAACACGTTGATTTCACCTATTCTTAAAATAAGGATAAAACACTCGATTCAAGACATGCACAGGATGATATGAAATCACACAACTTCACTGTGATTTGGAAACACACGTGGGGTTTGGTTTTTTTCCCTAAGGTTGACAGTTTACTGCTTTTGTGTTTCAGGCACCCTACCTGGAGCGTGTTGTAATCTCTCGTAAAGGGCACCATCAGCTCCCAGAGTGACGAAAACACCACCAAGGCCGTGAACTCCAGCTTGTAGTTGGTCGCCATGTGCTCAAACAGCATGGTCAGGCCATGGACAGCCAAGTGTTTCCGCTGGTACTCCTCGGAGCCCTCCACTGACACCGGCCGTGTCATGGAGAGTGACACGTCCATCACCACCACCGTCGGCATGATGAGCTGCTCCTCTCTGCTACCGTCCTGGAGAACAGGGATCCCCTGCATGGAGGGGGAAGCAAAAGGCCACACCTGATTATGGAAGCTGCAGGTACAAAGCGACACCTCTCACCTTCTCACACTGACCCCACTGTGCGGCGGGGGAAGCGACAATTACCCTTTTGCCCCTCAAAACGTGGGGTTTTGCACCGATTCAGTCAACAGATCTGCCCCGGAACCACACACAGCGTATCCCACCGGCTGTAAGGGCCTGGACACGGCGAGCGCGGCCAAGGCCGAGCCTGGCTGGGGGAAAGGCAGCAGCAGCGGCGCCCCGAGGGCCGAGGAGAGCCCCAGCAGGCAGCCAGCCCTCCCTCAGCGCGACCTCCCCCGGGACAGCTCGGGGTGTTTCGCGGGTGGGGAGAGGGGAGCGAGGCGAGAGGGGGAAGGGAAATGGTGGCGCTCACCCTCAGCCGGCCGTGCCGCCATGGGTCGGTCCGTCGCAGAAAGCGTCCCCCCCCGGAACGCCGCGGCCGAGGCGGGAAGGGGCCGGGGCGGGAAGGGGCCGCTCCCCTCAGCCCCGGCCTGCCCTTCCCTCACTAGGCCTCCCCGCGCGGGGGGGGGGGGGGCGGGGGAAAAGCGGTATTTTCAGCGGTAAAAGCAGGAGAAGTCTGTCGTGCTGCACAGATTAAGGAAAGCAGTCCCGTTAGGTGCCAGTATTGTGGAAAATAAAGACAGAGGCAGGCTGCTGCGCGGAGAGGAGTCTGTAGAAAAGCACCCCAGCTGGCTGGGGGACCTCCTGCGGCCAGTCTGTAGAGGAGTCAGGACGGGGGGTTCAACAAACCCTGCTGCAAAGCTTGGACGTACCCCTGCAAAACCATCCATTCAGACAACAGTTTGCTTTGAAATTGTGAAATCGTCATTTCCATAGAATCACAGAACGGTTTGGGTTGGAAGGGACCTGAAAGACCATCTAGTTCCAACCCCCCGCCATGGACAGGGACACCTTCCACCAGACCCGGTTGCTCAAAGCCCCATCCAGCCTGGCCTTGAGCGCTGCCAGGGATAAATCATATAATCACAGAATGGTTTGGGCTGGAAGGGACTTTAAAGGCCGTCAAGTCCAGCCCCCTGCAGCGAGCAGGGACATCTTTAGCTACATCAGGTTGCTCAGAGCCCCGTCCAACCTGACCTTGAATGTCTCCAGGGATGGGGCTTCTACCACCTCCCTGGGCAGCCTGTGCCAGAGTTTCACCACCCTCATTGTAAAAACTACCTTCCTTCTATCTAGTCTAAATCTACTCTCTTTTAGGTTAAAACCGTTACTCCCTGTCCTATCGCAGCAGGCCCTGCTAGAAAGATTGCCCCCACCTTTCTTATAGGCCCCCTTTAGGTACTGAAAGGTTGCAATGAGATCTCCCCCCCAGCCTTCTCTTCTCCGGGCTGAACAACCCCAAATCTCTCGGCCTTTCCTCATAGGAGAGATGCTCCAGCCCCCTGATCATTTTCATGGCCCCCTTCTTGACCCACTCCAACAGGTCCATGTCTTTCTGCTGATTGTATTTTTATGACCATTAAATCCTTGGCCAGAAATGTTGTTACTTCTTTGTGGAGCTGCACCAAGCCAGTGCCACTCGGTACAAAAGAGTTACTGACACCATCCTCAGGTGGCTCTGTCAGCGAGGGACTGCCTGCACACAGACCCCTGCAGTGTCCCTCTGCCTCTGTGATCGTGGTGCAGGAGCTGAGAGATTTTTTCCAGGAGACAGCGAGTTTTAAATCTCCCTCTGGCATTGCAAAGTAGACCCATATTGTGGCAAAGGCCAGCAGAGCTGCTTGCCTGGCCGGTCAGACATATGGGATGCCTCAAAATGGAGCTACGTGCAAGTTGTCTTGTTTAAGTGACCACCGCTCCATGCAGAGCAGCAGTGTGATTTACCCCCGCTGCTCTCTTCCACAGCTGCCCTGAGAATGATACGTGTCTCGCAGTTGGTGCTTTCGTCTGGTAGTTTGTAACAGAGGTAATCGCCTGCCCTCAAACTGAGAATAACCTGTAGTAGCAGACAAAGATATTGGCTTCAGAGATAGACCCAAATCTATACAATACTATTTAATCTTCTTAGGGACTGCAGGTATTAAACTGGATTGGCTATTCCTCCAGTAATATGTCCTTCACACCTGACCCTCTCTTGTATTAGAACTCTGCCAGCAGAGGCATCATGAAAATGGGATCATTTTCATCTGCCTCTCTCTGCAACAGCATCTCCCATCTGGTTGTTAAGTATCAAAGAAACTTCCAGCGCTACGCTCAACTGTTGGTACTCCCCTTCCTCTTGGCCAGCGTCTCTGGAAGGTAAGCTGTGGAGCTCCATTTGATTGCTTCAGATCTCTTATGACCGAGACAGTTCAACCAGTGAGAAAGGAGTCGGTCAGGAGTTGACCTGTAAGAGAACCGCTAAACTTACAAGACTAGAGAAACAAAGAGGTCGGTGGTCAGGTATTGTGAAAGGCTGGGGAGCTCTTACAGTGGAGCCTGGCTTCGGATATGTTTCTGCTTGCAGAAGGTCTTTTAAGCAGCTCATTCTGGAGTGGAGAAGTAAAAACAGTGTTTAAAGAGGAGTGCGTGCATACCTCTTCTGTTCTCTCTGCGTCACTTTTTCCTCTCTTATCTTTGTTAGGAAGGGTTATTTTCTAATAATGTGCAATCTGTTATACATATTGTGCAGTTCTGCCATATGCACGTTCATGTTCTTCTTACATATTAAAAGCAAAGCTTATATCATCTATTTATCTAGGTACTCCCATGACCCTCTATTACTGTTGCCTTAGCGATCCTCCCAACTATTTAAAAGAAGATAATAGTGCCTGTCTTACGAGAAATTTAGGCTGATTACTTCACTGGGTGTTATGCAAGAGGGTAAGTGTGTGCTAACTTGCATGAAGAGCTTATCACAGAATGGCTCACAAAACTGTGATTCACATCCAGCTCAAGAATAACGTAACATTCCCACTCTGGGGGAAAAAAATAATCTACGAAGAGTGATATTTTAAGATAAAACATTCAAGCAGTGCTGAAGGGTAAATTCTGTCCAGCCCCAAATCGCTGCCTCCATACTGTCACAGCTGCAGGCTCTGTCACTCTGGCATTTACAATTTCTCTCCCTTTCTAAATGCTGTTCAAATAATTATGCAAGATATGCTAATTATCCCCTAATAAATATGATTACAATTCCGCTTTGCCGGTTCTGATTTCTACAGGAAGGCTTGAAAAGGTGTAGTCATAGAAACGAGTGGAAGCTCAGCACCCTCAGTTTTGCTAGAACCAAGCCTTCCTCGTGTTCTCCTCAAACTGAAAGAAAAAAGGTCGCCATTCCTTGGTTTGTATTCTGTGGGAGTGCAAGGCTGGAGAGCCACGGAGCAGCATAGCTGGGAACTATCAAGCAGTTTTCATCTTCCTCTTGAGGTTACTTAGGTGAATAACTGGTCTGTTAGGAAGGAGGTTTTAACAGCACGATCTTGTCTTCCGAGCATCATATTTTCCAGCAATTTAAAGTAGGTTCCTTGACAGAAGCCATACCCTCTCCTCCTGCGGAACACTGACCCAGTTGTTAATATTACAGAATAACAACTGGACTCAAGTAAAAACACAAGCCTTAATAGCTCCTGGATGTGGGCATTAGGTGGAATCAGAGTTCAACTCAGATGGGACTCTCTCAAGGAACTCCTCTCTATTAAGGCAAACCTTTGATTATTAATCAGCATAGCCTACAGTCATTAAAAAAAAAAAAAAAAAAAAGACTGAAACCTGAATCGAGTTCTGCCTTTACTTATTTAAGTCCATTTCCTTTTATTGAAAAATAGAAAAACAGCCAGTGAAGTCGTGTTACCCAAATGGTGGAAAGTTGCGGTACTTTATTTTTTACACCAGATTTTCTTTTGCAGGATTCTACACTTTGTGTCATGCGGTTTCCCTCCTGACGCTTAAGATCAGCTACAAACTCCGATGGTGGATATAAGTGCAAATTGCTGATCAAGAGAAGTCTTCAGTGGCTTCCGGACACGGCTCTGATTTTTGAAGGTTTAGGAAATGCATTTACCACGGAGAAGGCGGCTACAACGGAACCGAATCTTTTTCTTGCTTGCCATGGTGTTGGTCCTCTCTCTCTATCAGCTCCAGTTCAGCCCCTCTGCCCTTCCAGCACCACACACAGCACCCCAACCCATGGACCCTGTCAAAGGGACCTCCAGGGACCTCTCCAGCAACAAGACGGCCCTAGCAGGCAATGTCACAGCAGCGCCCAACATAAGGCACTGTATATATGTGGATCCTGAGACCACTGTGCCCGTCACTACACCAGTGAATACGACACCACAGCGAGAAAACACCAGCGAAAGCTACCCGGATGAAAAGCCACCATATGAGTCCAAAGGAGAATATCCCCAGGACCTATTCAGTGTGGAAGAACGCAGGCAAGGGTGGGTTGTACTTCACATCTTTGGGATGATATATGTATTTGTGGCCTTGGCCATAGTGTGTGATGAGTATTTTGTCCCTGCTTTGGGAGTGATCACAGAGAAGTTGCAGATCTCTGAAGATGTGGCTGGAGCCACCTTCATGGCAGCAGGTGGATCAGCACCAGAACTCTTCACCTCCCTCATAGGTGTCTTCATCTCACACAGCAATGTGGGCATCGGTACCATTGTGGGCTCAGCAGTGTTTAATATCCTCTTTGTCATTGGCACCTGTGCCCTCTTCTCAAGGGAGATACTCCACCTGACATGGTGGCCCTTATTTAGAGACATCTCATTCTACATTGTAGACTTACTGATGCTCATCCTGTTTTTCCTAGACAGTGTCATTGATTGGTGGGAAAGCCTCCTTTTACTGACTGCCTATGCCACCTACGTGTTCACTATGAAACAGAACGTGTACCTAGAACAATGGGTGAAGCAGGAGCTGAACAAGAAGCTAAATGCTGTGCAGGCAGCATCAGCAGAGCATATACGGAAGGTTGGTGTCCTTATTGTTCAGAGGGCAAGTTGGAAATAGCTTGTTCTAGCGTAAATCACAAAGAAAAACCACATCTCCGTCACAAAGTGCATATTAAACAAACCTCAGCGTACAGGTACTGGTCAATAATTATGATTATATAATGGGCAAAATGCAATCTAGATAGTAGAGAGCCTCAGAAATTAGACAACCAACAGGGACTTCTACCCTTGCAATCACTAAAGATACTGGTTCTGGTTGCTTATCCACTTTCAAAGACACACGTGGGATTTTGCTTACTTGGTCACCCTTGCAGGAACACATTGTTCCCATAGTCTGGGAACAAGAGTGGACAGTTCTGTGTTAAACGGGGGGAAAAAAGGATTTTGCTAAGAGGCACTGTCCAAGCCTCTTGTAAATGAGAGGTGCTGGAAGGAAGTCCTTTTTCCCTTTCTGAACTGGGAAGCTGGTGGTATCACTTGTACTCCAGCCTGCAGCACGGAAGGGGACCTGGCAGCCTTTAGCAGCCATTGCACCTCTCCTAATCCGCGTTTGGCAACAAGGCCAAGACGCTCAGATCCCATTTCCGTGCACTGACCGCAGCTGTGTGTGCTCAGAGGTGCTTCGCACGCTGCTGGTGCTCTGACAGGGAGTTTTGTGGCTGTAACTGCACGCTCCAGATTTGAGACCAGGGCCCTTCACTCGTTGTCCTTTGAAGGAAGAGTTGACTGCTTACACAAAGACAGTATCTGAAGGCATCCCCAGACTAGCAGATCTGGCCAGGACACTTGGGGCTTTGTCTTCTTGAGCGTGCCTGCCCACTTCTTCCTTCTCTGTCCCTCCCCAACTCTCCTACTGCCAACTGTCAAGCAGAGACCACTAGATTTCAAGTTGTCCTCTGGCATAGGCTTGCTTTGCTAGCAGATGTGTGTCACTGGCACTCAAGCGTGCTTTGCCCCTTCTGATCTTGGCTCTCCACATAATTTAAGGAAAGAAAGGAAGAGGGGTGAGGATAGCTGAAGTGGTGCAGAATCAAGAGGGTGCTTTTCTTTCCTCCTCCCAGTCTGTCTTTCAGCCAGTGCTCATGGCTGGGAGTTCTGAAAGCTCACGTGTTACATTCCAGTGGGATACACGTGCAAGATCCTGCAGCTATACACACACACATCCCTGTGGACATCACCAGTCATCACAGATTGAATCTGGCCCTTCAGACTGAAGGAAAAAACCCTGCACTTTATGTTTACAGAGAACTCTCACTAGCGTACAGTAGCATGACAGAGCTGCTGGACCTAACCCACGGGAGAAATAAATTCGCCATAAGGAAAGTAATGGAAATCACTGGAAAAAAAATATACCCCTTTGCACCTTCACTCTGCCTCTGCTGGAAAATGAGTGAGGATACAGAGGTTTGGGGCTGAAGTCTGGGGCTGCCTTTATCTACAGGAATCAGATGGCAGAGGTTATCTGAGTTGGCCTCCGGGTACCTGCATCCTCAGTGAGGAGCTGTAGGTAGAATCCTGTGTCTTTTGGAGGCCACAGGGTTTTAAGAAGAGCCCATGGCTCCAGCTGTTTCAGTAGTTGTTTGTATTAGCAGACAGCCTGAAGAGCTATCACTAGACCCTGGAAAAGCAGGTGGAGTGCTAGTGATGTTCAATTGTTTTTTGTTCTTGCTTGCATGCAGAAAAGCAGTGGGGCAGTTGCAGATGATGGAACAAAGAAGCCAGCAGACGGGAGGAAGCTGCAGGTAGGTCTAAGCAACTTTATAGGGATCTGAAGTCGTTGTATTTTGAACACCCCCCCATGTGAGGTCCTGAATAAAGGTGTCAGCTTCTGTGTCAAGAAGCCTGGACCAAAGCCTACTTTGTGCAAAGAACCAGCCATGCTTGGCACAATACCCACAGCTTACTTAAGAGGGCATCTGGCTGAGTTGTGTCCTCAAAGGACTTTTATAAAAAAGTTGGGAGACAGCTCAAGCTTCCCAAGTGGAGTTGACTAGCAGAGCGCTGTTCATTCCACACTTTACAAGAGGCGTAGAGAAATTCAGAGCATGACCTTTCTTTCATGGCCAGTTTTCCTCCCAGGCTCCCAAAGCAGAGGTTGGTAAGGGCTGTCCTTCCGCATGGCAGCCACTGAAGAGTTAAATCCATTGCTGCTGGTTAAATTGCTGACCCTTTGTCTTCCCCACAGCTAGGCCTGTCTGATGGGGTGGCTTCACACACACGTAGTATAACAAGTGTTAGCTTCCTCATATGGATGCTGCTTGTTCCTCTACGCGCTTGACCTACCTGTACTAATTAATGTTCAGCCAAAAGCTCGTTAGGGCTCTGGCGTTGACTATAAAGCAGAACACCAGAGCTTTCGAGTTTAAGTCAGGACACCCGACATGACTGTAGCGTTACCTTGCAGCAGCACGTAAACCTACACACTTATTAGTGAGTTTATGACTAAAAGCACTGCATGCTTTGATTATTATAACTTAAAATAACATTGTATGGATGCTGAGTCCCTGTGAGCCCACTGCAGTTACCTCAGGACAGGCTGGCTGCTGTCTCCAGCCTGTCAGCAGTAGGTACTGACAGCCGTCCTGTGAACTCAAATGCAGAGGCTGTTTAAAATCCACTCCAAGGCTGCTCCTTGGGTTGGGGAGCTCAGCCTCCCTGTGAATGCACCCCTAGGGCAGAGGCGAACCAACGGTGGAGATGTTTTGAGGAGGAAACTGCCACTGACTGCTGCATTGTGCCTTTCCACAGCCCGCATCAGCCTTACAGCGAGGCAGCAGCTCAGCCTCCCTGCACAACTCTCAAATGCGCAGCACCATCTTCCAACTCATGATCCACACCCTGGACCCCCTGGCAGAAGGTGAGTGAATGCTCCACGTCTGAGGGACTTGGGTTTGCAGCCCTGAGCACGGAGCGGTGGAACTGGGAACAACAGCCTTTGTGTGTCAGGGTGCTGGGGATCAGCAACTCATCCTTGAAATGCAGCTCTGACTGTCACAGACCCAGGGTAGGAGGGGGGGGGAGCTCTGCAACGGTGGGCCGTACCCCTTCTGATCGCATGGCTAGCAAGGACAAACACCTCACCTTCTGGCCCTGCCATAGCTATTTTGCCTGTGCCAAACTGGTTACTGCTGTGGTGGCAGTCCCCCATCTTCCGTCTCTCTGACAGCAGGGGCAGCAAACATGAGTTACAGGCTTCCTCCATCTCACAGCATGTCACATCTTCCTTCCCCTTCTTAGCTCAGACCTCAGCCCAGCCTTGAAACGGCAGCATTCAGTGCATTCAGTGCTGAGTTTTGTTTTCAGGAAAGAGCTGCTCACCCATCAGTCTCGTTTATAATGGGATAACGAGCACAGGGAGAGCTCACTACCTGTACACCTCCCCAGCAGTGCGCACAGCCCCGCACAAGGCAAAAACCTGAAGAAAAGGCAAAAGAAGTTAAAACCCTTGAAGAATTATTGTTTCGACAGTGATTAGAATCCCAGCTGAGAGCTCAAACACACAGCGTGTTCCAGTTATGATGGTTAAGCCAATTTGTACTTGATTTAAACCAACACTGAGCGCCTCTGAAAGTCCACCTGCCACATTGCGGTACCATCACTGCCGTGGTAAACTGTCCCACAGCACTTTGCAGGCGATGGGCCGACTCCCCACGGCCAAGGGCTGATCAGCTCAGGACTAAGAGACGCCTTCCTTTAAACTGACCAACGTGCAGAGACGCCGCATCTCCAGGCAGACCCAGGGTCTCTGCACACAAACAACGTGCTGCATTTTATCAACTTTAATACAAGCAGCGTGTGGAGGTTCATTTTCCAAGAACTGGCGAAGCATTTTGAAAAATAGGGGTTTTTTTTTTTTGGATTTTCTTTCCTAGCTCAGCACATGCCCTGCCCCTCCACTGCCCTACTTGTTCTAAAGAGATTATCTGTTGTCCATTCAGAGAGAGATTGAAGCTAAGCAGATCAACACCTCTCGTGTCTATCACAGAGGTTACAAAAAGGACTCTCCAGATCAAAATCCTAGCTGTACAAACTGATCAAGGGAACAAAGGAGGCTTGGTAAGGACAGCAAGACAGATTAGCGTCTGCTTTGACAGATTTTAGCGAAGGCACCCATCATATTACTAACAGTAGCCTAACAAGAGCAAGACTCATCAGGGTTTGCTCTACCACCCTTGCCTCCTGTGCCCCGCCAGGGTGGTACCACCAGCACAAGGGTAACACCAAAACCTTACAGGAGGACATGTCATTGCCTCTAGCATCAGAAAGCACCAGACCTGAGGGACTGCTGCCACTCGAGAGACCCTCCGGCACCTTCTCACCCTTCCTGCACCTCTAGATGTCTTTGTGCAGCATCTGCCCACCCCAGAGCAGCACACGCTGGGCTTTCTGGTCCAGGCTGGTCCCCTGGTGAAACCCTGGAGCCTCGGGAAGAGTTGTGGGAGCCTGAGGTTGCCAGCCCGGGCCAAGGAGAGCGCTCCAGGGATGCCCCAGTCCAGCCCAGCCCAGAATACACTGCTGGGGGGTTCCAATGCGGTCGTAAGCCACTGGCCTTGCTAAAGGGGCTGTTGTTATCACCGCGACTCGTGAATATTGAACAAGAGGGACTCGGGAGGCAGTTTGGATCTTCTCTGAACGACAACTACCCCTCGCATTGCAGCGAGGCAGGCTCGGAGCTGCTGTCTCTGTGTGCGGCAGCCACTAGGTGGGAGTGTGACCCTGTGTGCTGGAGGACGTCTGATCCATTCCCCCCCCCCCGGGAGGATGCGAGGGTGGGCTACAGCCTGCAAAAGGTTGTTATTTCTCAGATGCTTTACTATAATAACGCCACTGAGTTAAGGGCAGAACCTCTGCCCCAGCTACACGCCTGTTCCACTCAACGCTGCTAGAACAGAGGCGGCTCCTTAGAAAAGATAATGATAAAGAAAGTTACTGACACCCCAACAGCACAGCGCTCAAAATCAACGCACCAGTGTCCCAGGTCCTGTGTATCTTGTAGGAGACGCTCCTTACGCTGGTAAATTCATGCTTAAAGAAAAGGGAGTCTGGAGAAAAGGAATCCTTTATGAATAGACTGAAAAACCTAAGTGGCTTGAGGATTTTGGCCAAAAAGGTGAAGGGACTTCCCCAGGATGACTCTGAAAAGGGATTTGAACCCGCCAAGGCGTAGCAGGACTGCAGGCTCAGCCTTTTTGGTACCCTCCGGACAGCTGGGCATGCAGCAAACCCTGGTCACCAGCAAAGTCCTTCTCTTCGCACGGCAGGCAGCACTGTCTGCCCCAGACACATTTCTGTAATTAGGTTGCAACACAAAAGATGATCCCAAAGCAATTTATCTTTCCTCAAGGGTCCTTGCCTGTAGCATCAGCACTTAGAGGCTGTGGGAAAGAGCACTCTACAAAAGAAAAAGGTTGCCAGCTATTGCTCAGCAGTTCCTAACTTAACCTACTGAAATTAGGATCTCTGTAGGGTTTCCTTCTCTCTGCTGCGGTTGTGTTTTATTTGGGCAGCACAGAAGAGGTTTCAGGGCTGCAAGGGTCCAAAATGTGGGAAAAACTGCCAGCACTGGGTCTCCAAAACTGACTTCCAGAGGCGGAGGCCTTAGAAATACAGTAGAAGTCTGAAATGCAAACTTTGGGTCACTGTTCCTAATGCAACAGCCCTTGTGTGAAACAATATTTCTCATTTGAACAGTGGATTAAGTCCAGAATGTTTGTTTTTTCTTTTTGTATTAGGAAGGGATCATTACATAAATCGTCTTCTCTCTACAGGAAACTAGGGGTTTTACTTCAGAAGTTCTAACATTTACATTGCCTCCTGAATTACATTTTTGATGGAAGCTTTTATTTCCAAAGTGTCTTTTTTTTTTTTTTTTTTTTTTTTAAATGAGGAATTTCTAGCAACTTTGATCTTTTCCCCAGTTTGTCTGAAAATGTGTAGAAGCAGAGCATGAGATCTTTTCAAGATCTTCCAGTTAGACACCAGAGGGAACTGTTGGGAAGTTAAAGGGAGGAAGGATTTTGGAAAGACTGAGGAACCCTCTCATTTCTGAACCTCCAGTCTTACCATTAGATTATTCTTTAAACTCTAGTCATACAGGGAAGAAGACAGAAGCCTGCTTTTATTTTTGAATGAAGAAAAAGGCTCCAGCAGCAAGGTTGTCAGAGCTGTCTACCCTCAGGATGCCCCAGTTAACAGGCTAATGATTTTGGAAATGAGACCAGGATAGAGCAGCAGGCAGTGTTGCAGGCTAGAGTTGAGCTGGAAGACTGAAGGCAGCTACAGTTTCTCCTTGCTTCATCAGCATTCAATCGCTTATTTTAAGAGAATCATGATACAAAGGGGCAAAAGGAATCATGAGAATTTTTTTTTTCACTTTGACTTTTAGACAGCAGAATCTCCAAATCCTCCTGGTTCATGCCAAATTAAAAAAAAAAAAAAATCCTTCCTGCTGTTCATGGCCTAAGTTTGTCCTGTTAGATTAAATATTAGAGCTAAAGAATTAATTAAACATAAAAGCCGAACTGAAGATGAAGCTCAGCTGCCACCTTAAGTCCAGCCTGGATGCTGTCAATCCCCAGCACAGGAATCTTCCCAAAGAGCATCTCAGGGCCCCTGGACACAGACCTGTCACCAGCAGCGAGTGCCCCAGGCTGCTGGAACAGCCACCCCGCTGCCCCAGCAAGGACTGAGCTGACAGATCTCCTTCCTCCCCGTGCTGACCCGCGGATCTGACCGGCTTAGAGCCCGCTCTTCTTCCAATCTCAGCCCATCCCGCACGACACGTGTGTCAGAGGAATTAACACCTTTTCAAATGAGGCTGATCTCATGAGAACGGGATAGTGGCCCGGACCTAATCTGTTTATCACGGCAGAGAGAGATGCTCACAGGCTCCGCTCGGGTCGGCGCTCGCAGCCTGCAGCCTAGGTGAGGGCAGGAAGCCAGGAGCTTGAATTGATATAATCTCTTCCAGGCTGAGCCTGACCGCCCTGACCCTGCTGACAGAAGCTTTTGCAACAGCTTCTGGGAAAAGCTGCACAGAAAAACGCGTTGCCCGGGGTTTAGAGGAGACTGGGAGCAAAAGGTCACCTCTTCGTTGCCCTGCCCCGATGGGTGTGCTTGTGCTTAGCGTCGGCAGAGGGGGAAGAAAGCAAAGTGCTTCTCCTCCCCTCTGGTAGGCTTCAATATTGACGAGGAGCAGGGAAGAGGCAGGCTCTTTAGTCCCAGCGAGCCTTTCAAAGCAGAAGAGCTCATCGTTTCATCTCTGTCCAGCCATTCCAGTGTTCAGTGGAAACCCCAGTGGGTGAAAAATGTTTCTGTCAGAAACAGGAATCTCACCAGGACAGAACTCACCCCAAGAGGCCTTAATGTCTGAGCCAGTCCCAGTTGTTGGATGTAGATCAGAATCCACCGATTTTCACGAGGTTCAGCTCCGAACGGCAGATCCGCCTGCATGGCTCAGGGCCCGGGACCTGCTATTGCTATCAGCTCAGCACCACGGTGACGAATAAAGCGGCAGGGCCCTGCCCTTGGGGCAAACGACCACAGCACGTTCTGGTTGCACAGCCAACGGTGCAGTAGATTAAATCAGCGTGATAAAACTTTCTGAGGAAATTAATTGACAGCCCCCCACACAAGCCAAGCACAGCATGGCCAGTTCCTTGGGGCTACTGTCCATCTGGAAACCCCGTGACCCTCAGCTTAGCTGTTGGGCAGGCAGCTCAAAAAATACAGATTAAAGCAAAATGAGGCTTTTCTTTGAGCCAATGGCTTGCTCACTTTCAGTGAGAGTAGGAGTCAAGGTATTTGAGCACAACACTTAACTATGGACACACGCACAGTTTCACAGTTCAGTGTAAAACAATAACAAAGCAGCTCAGCTGAGCAGAGCACGGCTTACAGGGGAAGAAGTCCTCAGCAGTCCCAGAAATACAGTACTGGACACCACACTGGTGAAGATGATCTCTCGGGTAGCCTGGGCCATGTTGAACCTGGATACCAGGGTTTAGATCAACACCTCTGCTGGAGACGCTCGTGTATACTTAATCAATGATCTTCCAGATAACCGGAACATAAAAGGTTTTTATTTTTCCTTACCATCAGATCACCAGGCTGCAAGCAGCCCAGTAAAGCCTCTTCAACAGCCACATGGCAGAAGGAAGGTGTCATTTTTAGCTTGCACATAATCTAGCCTGAAAAAAATCAACAGTGCTTTGGGAACAAAATGCTATTGCATTGAAACTCCTTCTCTGTTCTTTCTGCTTCCTACAAAGTGCAGCTATCCCCTGTATTACTGAACTGGAAAGGATTTCTCTTCCCTCTAGATTCTCTTTAAAACATGAAAGTATTGGTTACATGTCAAACTCCTGGCCTAATTGCCATAGTACTAAGCATTTAAACACAACAGCTATGATCGACTAGCAGCAGCCAAAACCTAGGGCCACAGCCAGAAAAACAACTCACCAGTTAGAGCTGACCGCAGCCCATGCAAGAGGAAAGGGGTGAGAGCGTGCGTGTGCTGGGGGGAGGCAGGTGAAGGGGGGCTTTGCACAGCTGACAGCTGCTGCTGAACGCATCCTTCTCATCCACAGCCAAATTTAAAGACAGGGTTGACATCCTGAGCAACATAGCCAAGACCAAAGGAGAGGCTCTGGCTGGACAAGGATCAAAACCAGAAGGTGAGTGCAAGAAGAGGCAGTGCCGTTTGCCTTGTTTTGCACTGCAATCCCTCGGCTTCCCAGCACTCAGCACCCAAGGGCTGGCGAACAAACACTGTGGTCTAACGCAAATTTTCGGTTATTACCGGTCACAGATGGCTGCTATAACAATGCAGCAGAAATCAATCGGTGTACGCTAACAGCGGGCAATAAAAGCCATCCCCACAGGAGCCTAGGAGTGGTGGGTGGAATACCGTCCAAACAGAAAGTGCTACAAGGGTGTAGTGTAAATTGGCACCAGAAGGGTGGAAGAGGGGAAATCAGGCCATTACGGACAGCAGCTGGGTGCTGCTATGCTGCCGATCTTTGGTACACCCTGCAAACGAGGTGTTCGTTAAAACAAAGTACCTTCATTTTAGCTTGGAAACTTGGCATGCTTGCAGAAGAGCACGAAAGATTCCTCCAGGGAGAAAAACCGCACTGACTTTGTCTATATCAATTCTAAGGGTCTGTGCATCCTCCATTTTAATAGTTTTTGGGGTTTTGATATCACTGCTGACTCACAGGCTTTCCGAGTGGACTCGGAGGCAGCAGCTGGCTGGGTCTGTGCTGTCTGTGAGGCTGGAGAATTTGAGAAACGAGCAAACTCTTGTGTGGAAGGTCCCACCTCCGCAAGCACCCCGCTGCGGTACAGCAGTCACCCGAGAACCTCACAACCTTGGGCCTCACCTACGTGAGTGAGACCAAGCTTGAGGAAAATACTGTTTAAGAAACCAGTAAATTCTCAGTGTGGGTTATCAACACCCCATTGACTTCACTGAACCATAAATTTTCAGCCCATGACGTGTTCCACAAACTTTGCTGGTGCACAGAGCGAGCTGTGCATCCAAAAGCATCATCGCTCTGCCTCCCGCTTCGGGATGAACGCATCCCACGTGAACTCCCTTAAGGGCTGGTTTCAGAAAGCCCAAATGGCACTGGCTGAAAAGACACATTTCTGAGAAATCTCCCCTCCAGGCTTGCTCCGTAGCGCAGTTGTCAGGCACTTACTGATCAGCTTCCCCAGTCCAGGATAAGATATAACACCCCATCCCGGCACAATTCATGGGATAACAGGATCCTACTGACTTGACAGGCGTGACTGCGTAGAGGGGAATTCTTGTAGCCTGAACTGCAGCCGTCTGAAAAGGGCCCTTGCTGTGGCCGAGCAGAGCACCAGACCCCCCCCTCTCACCCCTGCTCCGTTACCCATATTGCTACGCAAGCCCAGCACAGAGGACGTTGCAGTTATTTCCTTGTACGTGTCAGCACTTTCCTATTTGCATCTGAATACCTACCAAACGATTAGGGATTAAGGCCTGGCAGCACCTAACAGTCATTTCTCAGAAGGCTGGAAGAATATCAGCTCCCTGGAGAATGCCATGCTTTACTAGAAAAAAAAAGGGGAAGCAAAGCTTTACGTCCTTTCTGGCTTTTAAGGATGGCTTTAACAAGATCTTCAGAAGCCAGACTAAACCCAAGAAACGCTCGCCAGCTGCAGATCAGATAATCAGTATTTCCTTGCTGTTACGCACGTGCCCCTTACAGCAGTCTCAGATAGAAGCTCACAGCAGCACCAAGGTATCATTCTATGCCGGATGGGTGAGATTCTGCCTGGTTTTTCCTAATCACAATCCACAGAAAGCAGAGGGGGCGAGCAGGAAACCTGAGCAATCAGACTATGTTTGACACGAAATGCCACACATTTTTTTAGGAAGCTCAAACCTCCCTGCTGATTGAGGGGAAGGCGACTACCTGACGCTAACGTGACTGAAACCAGTATTCCTTCTTATCACTTTTAGCAGAAGAGGAAAAGAAGGCACCAAGCACCGTTCAGGTAACTCCTGCCAGCGATTCCGAACCCGGCAAAGACAAAGGGAAGGCAGGCGCACCGCAAGACGGACGGGTATTTCAACACACACGACAGGCAATAAGCGCTCGGTCCAGACCACACTTCCCGTGTACTTTCCTTCTTCCCTCTCTAGAGCTTTTGGGACAGGACCCAACCCATTCCCGTAACTGGCAGCTAGAAATAGTCAGTGTGTGTAGCGATATGTCAAGGTGTTGGATGAAGCATTCCCGCTTACCAGCATGAATCAGGTCCAAAATACGACACCAACTGCACAGCATTTTCTCCTCAAGTGACTCTCTGAGGTCAGAGGGCTACTCCAACATCAGGGAAGCCACAAGCACCTGCCTGTCCTTCATCAGTACATGCTTCTGTTTTGTCTCCCTAATCCCTCCTTTCAATTGATGTAATTTGCCTGTTCTGATGAGGAAAAGTTTTCAAAGAGTTTCATCTGCGTCAAAACTAGGACTGACTTTTAGATGGGGTTAACTAGTACAAAGTAGTTGACACAATACACAGGCACTGAGACAGGGTACGCCTGGATTTAGTCCCCCCACAGCCAGATGTGGGCTGCAGCTGCCCTCAGCCTGTTCCAGAGGTGACCTCTGCCAAGGCGAGGCCGCGGTGAATAGATGCTGCGCAGCCCCTTGTTAGCGTGAAAACGGGTTGGCTTTTCTTCTTTCTTCCTGGTCTACAGCCCTCTTCAGACAGCGATACCTCAGGAGACAGCAGCTCTGACAGTGAGGAAGACAGCGATGATGACAGCACAGACGACGACGAGAACGATGAGCCGTTATCTCTTGAATGGCCAGAAACTAGGAAAAAACAAGCAATTTACCTTTTCCTCTTTCCCATTGTCTTTCCTCTCTGGAGCACTATACCTGACGTTAGAAACCCAGTAAGAATCTGTCTTCCTTCTGCTACTGGAGTCATTAACTGAACTATAGATTTCCTCCGGGCAACAGTCCCCCGTTCTATTTGTCCACGTCCAGAGTCTTGGCATACTTGAAGTGCTGTTAATGCTGTAGGGAGTGGGATAGGAGCCCCAGCTGCCGCCTAGCACAGTGCCGGAGACTTAATTTAATAAATCACAGAAGACCAGCCCCTGCTGGTCATCTAATCAAGCTGACAAAAAATAAATACAATTAGAGAGAGCAAGGTCCATGTTAAAGCAATTGATTGCAGTGAAGCAGTGAATGATTTTCAGTGGGGATTGTTCACTTTCCTGAAACTTCTCCATGGTTTTCTTTTCAAACTTGATTTTAACAGGACTCCAAAAAATTCTTTGTCATCACGTTTTTCGGATCCATCATCTGGATTGCTGTGTTCTCTTACCTCATGGTGTGGTGGGCTCACCAGGTGAGGGGTTTCTTTTCTCTCTGCAAACAAAACCATTTCAGACCAAGTAGATGGAGAGAGAGGGAACAGTGTCACTGTGGCATTTTATCAGATGAATTACAGCTGCAGTCATCCATCAAAACAGTAGAAACTTTGTTTTGTTAGAACCCAAAAGGGAATTTTCAATTTCATTCTTTTCGATCTGACAAAGAGTCGTTCTTCTTCGAGAGCTTCCAAGGGAATTTGTGCATCAGTGAAAGGAAAAGCGCTGTCAAGATTTATCTTAATACTGCCTGTTCATTGATGAATGCTTCTGTGCAGAACATGATTACCCCTTACCTAATTAAAATGCTAGGAAAATACAGGTTCTGATTCTGGAAGCTGCTAAACGATCTCAACTCCCACTGCCTTAATGGGCACCTGGCATTCTGGGAAATAACACTTGCGGCTCGCAGAATCAGACCCACAATTTGCATTTAGTGATATATTGCACATTCACGGCGTAGTTGATCACGCCATAAATCCAGAGACTGGCACTTCCCAAAGCTCTCGGCTCGTACGTAGCTGGTGTTAGATTTGGAGGGGGAAGGGCAGAAGAGGTGAACTTGGGCCAGGAGAGTCGCGCTGTAACTGACGTGACCTTGCTTAGCCTTGGCAACGCTGTGATCAGATGCCCTACGCTATAGAGCAAAACCCAAGATCCACACGCACTGGGAAATTCAACTTTTTATCCTACAATGCAGAAAAACGCTACCATGCTTAAGGGGATTCAGAATATTTTAACTCACCTATGGCACAAAACCTAAAAGGCTGCACAGAGCAACCAAACTCCGTGTTCCAAAACGAACAGCCCTTCCCCACTTTCTTTGTGTTTATCAGGTTGGTGAAACGATTGGGATATCCGAGGAAATTATGGGGTTAACCATACTGGCAGCAGGAACATCAATCCCTGACCTCATCACCAGTGTCATCGTTGCTCGGAAGGGCTTAGGCGACATGGCCGTCTCCAGTTCCGTAGGCAGCAACATCTTCGACATCACTGTGGGGTGAGTATTTCTTCTGAAATGCAAACCTAGCTGGTTTTATTCCAAACACGGTCTTAATTAATTTCATTTTAGCTGCAATTAAATGAAGGGCAGCTGGGCAACTACTAGTTGTGAGGTTTTAATAAAAAACCAAACCCAGCCAGGAAAGACAGATTTTTATAAAACATAGTCCACCACCTTCACCTAATTCTGAATCAATAGAAAATTACTGATTTTTCAAGAGAAAAAGGCAACAAACCTTTGGCTAACATGAACGATTTACAGACAGGATACTTCTCTAGTCACTCAGACATCCCTGCGCAATCACAGCTCAGTATCTGTGCCTGGCCCTTTCATCAATAAAGCATCAGGATTTACTTTATTAGGGCATGCTGAGACACTTAATGGGTATTATACACTTACTCACAGGTATTATTTTAAAACCCCATTTAGATTCTGGGATTGCATTATGGTAGAGCAAGTATCATCCAAGTGCAATTTTTGGCAGGAACAACATCCATTGTAGATTTATGCTGAGTTATACTGAAAGCAGTCATGCTTTTTTCTTTTCCTGCACCAGTTTGGAAAAATTGCTTAGTTATGATGCAGAAAATGAACTGCCTTAAAACATTTATTTCAATTACTTTTCCTTTACTTGCAGTTTGCCAGTTCCGTGGTTCCTTTATTCTATCTTCAACGGACTCAGTCCAGTTGCAGTCAGTAGCAACGGTTTGTTTTGTGCAATTGTGCTCCTTTTTCTCATGCTCCTATTTGTGATTATCTCAATCGCGGTATGCAAATGGAAAATGAACAAACTACTGGGGCTCACTATGTTTGCTCTTTACTTTGTGTTTCTGATCATCAGTGTGATGCTAGAAGACAAGATAATATCCTGCCCAGTATCTGTATAACATTTGGATGGTTCAAGATGCATGTGAGCACATGCACATCAAAATCAAAAGGGGTTTAAGGTAGTAATTGTTCTATGGAAAGAAGCAACCAGAATTATGACCAACTTACTGAGAATAAAGTATCTTCAACATACGAAAACCAAAATAAATCTCAAGTGGTATGTCAGCCTCTGCTATTTGTCTTTAGGCTCAGAAAAGATCGTCTAAGGAAGTAACCAGTCTCAAATAACACACGTTTAGGCATTCACAGAAAGGCTGATACGATACAGACACACAAAGTTTTCAGCACGGCTGATCCCCTCAAGCCAACGGAGTTGATTTTCAGCACAGAACATTTACTCGTTATAGAAACACTTTCAGCAACACACTCTAAATTACCTCGTGAACTGCTCAGACTCACTGAAATCCACAAACTTCAGCGGGAACAGGATCAGACCTCTACGGCTTGTCTTTACGGAACTACTCCGCTTAAAATCATTGTGTGGACGCCCGTTCTGCACCTCAGACGCGAACTCCCTCACATTGCACATGAGCAGCGAACGCAACGCTCCCAAGCTCGGCGCTGCGGCCAGTTTGCCCCGAGTTCCCTACGCAGGGGGAGTTCTCGCCCTCTCAGTGAACGCCGCTGTAAAGCGCCCACCACCGGTACGCGCCACACCGCCAAGAACGTGCGATGCGCTTCGGAGGGAATGTTTTTTTTTGCCGGCCCTCTTGAGACTGTGGGAAGGGGAACACTGAGGTTTTCCTGGGAAAAGGGAAGCAGTAAGTTATTTCTGCGTGGAGAAGGACACAGGACTTGAGAGCTGCAGAGCAATCCCGACAGCTGGAGCCATCCCTATGGCTCCTTCGAAACCTGCATCTGATCTTGCAAGACAATCCCTAAAACTCACGCCAAGTGCCACCACACAAGTGTGATGTCATCCGGATTGACACCTTACTGTAACAAGACTAAACGGATCTGGAGTTAAAACACCACATGGCCACCCACAAAAACTAAACCCAGGAATCAGAAATACTACAACAAGGAGCTGAACAGCTTGACTTTTGTTCTCATCCTGACACAAGTCTCTGAAATTTACAGATTATTGTATCCAGCACTAATTCTTGTTGTTAGCACCGTCTGCTACACAGCCACTATGAAACAATGCCACTGACATCAGCGATCAGCAAACCTGAAAGGTTTATTGTTAACAATGCCTCCTGTGAGCAAACAACGTAGTTAAGTTGCAGACGTTTCTGTCATTCCAATAAAATGTTAACTGAAACAACCAGAAAGATTTTAAGCTTTTTATTGACTCACTGTAAAACTTCTTTTTTGGATGAGACAGAAAAAAACCTTAACATTGTGAACACTGACTTGCATATTTTAAAGGAACTACAAATCAAAGCAAACATCCAACATACTGGTTTTTGGTAAATAAAATTTAAACATTACATATTTACAAATCTACAACCATTCATTTAAAAAGTGCTGCTTGCAAACTAACAAAGTACCATTTTTAAATCCCAGGGAGATAATATCCAGAAATACCCCTCTCTATTATTACTATTTGCATCTCCCATTTGTTACACACTGATTTTACACACAGGCATTTTCTCTTTCTTGGGGTACAAGTCATTTGATTCGCCAGTGGAAGTTTAATTCATCAGGCTGCAACTGTACCAACAGCAAACCTTCTCCAAGTGGGAAACAGTTAGCAGTGTCAGAGAAACAGCACAATTCCTATTCACATTTCAGTATTTCATCTCCAATAATTACTCCAGTGGAACCATAAGTAAAGCAAAATATATATTGCACTGCAAATGTAAAACCTTCAAGGTTTTTGACATAAGCATTATTTAGTACACAAAAGGAGAAAATTCAGTTCATACAAAATTTTAAATTGAAAATAGGTCTCATATTTTATTTATCCATCTTTGCGGTACTGGAAAATATACTCAAATTGCTTTTCTAATAAAGGACAGTGAGATCTGAAAACTGTTTCAACACTGAATTGTATGATGCTTAAAAATTAGCCACCTCAGGACCTACATTTTGAACACTATGACTTGAATGAGGAAAACTTCCCACTTAAAGTGTTATCACTACTCCTACTATATTTGATTATAGTATTTCTACAGTGGACGGACTTGCAACAGACTTTATAAAACAACTCATTAAGTATCATGGTTTCACTTGATGAACCACTACGTGATAGAGCAATTTAAAAGCACACCCAGATCAACACCAGCAACGCTTCGGGAGTGCCGCTCCCAGGGTGCGGGCGCACGGCAAGGTCGTTTGCCCGCACGACGCCCGCGCAACCCTTCTCCTGGCCCAGCACACGCCCTGCCGGCAACACCGGCAGGACTGCTGCTGCTCGCACGAGGTGGCCGACTCGGTGGCTTTCTAAGGTTACAGGCAGCTGGAAGCACTTACAACGAAGCTGGGACTGGAATGGAGAGAGCGGGCCGCGCGTTACAAGCGCGGCATCCCCTCCCGTGCCAGCACACGCGGCTGCAGCCTCACGTCCCAGAGAGGCGGTTAGAGACCGGGCTCAGCCGCTTCTGCCGGACTGAAGTGGTTCGTGGGCCGCTGGCTTCATAGCTCGGTACCTCTAACGCCCCACGGCAGCTCGGGAAAAAGCACTCGCCCTCCTTCACGGCTTGCAGGGCCTGTAAACCAGCGGCTGCCCCACGCGGTCGGTGACACGGGAAGCAGAACTGCCGAGAGCTCGGAGCACCACCTCGCCCACGGCACAACCCCGGACGGGTTTATACACACAGCGCCTACTGTACGAGCTGTTGCTTGGTAAATACAGTGCCCCCTGCACGGGGCAGAGCATCCAGGCACACGCACAGGTACTGACAAGGAATACGTTAAAAAAATAACCTGCTGTTTTCCACAATCGTTCGGAAGAGTGAAGGGGGGTGTATCCACCCTGCGCCGACACGCTGTCTAGCACGTACCGGGGCGAAAAAAGTATTTCATGCATGAGGAACACTTGACAAGCGTGGCAGTAGGAAAGGAAGCATCACAAATTGTTATAATAAATTAAATGTGAAAAATGTGGGTAAGTGTAGCATCGCTAGCTCCACCTCAGGGCCGGGGGGATACTTTCAAAAAGGTCAGCTCCATCATTAGCAGCAAGTTAGAGAGGAGGTATTACCCAACGAAAGCTGTATCCGACAAGACTGCATCTCGCAATTATCAGCATATACCTGCAGTTCTACAAATTTTAAATCCTTTCTCCTTAGGACAGCATCGCCGTACTACCTTACAGAGGTCTGGGAGGAGGTTACATAGAGCTTCATAGCAGCATTACTTCTCATTTAAGCCTCTAAAAGGCTCACTATTTCACTTGGTAAAGTAAATATGAGCTTTAAAGTTTATCTCCTTTCTGCCTAACTAAATATTGCTGTATTATTACACTTGCAAACTAAAGAGATTTTAAAAAACATCTGCTGGTAGGCTGACCAAAATATAAATTCTAATGTAACAGCCAAATATTTAGGAGTATTATAACAGCAACAACTAAAAGAAATTAGAGTTGGAAAACCATTAAGATTACTTAAAATAAAGCTATTTGTTAAAGCATGGTTTAATTTGTTTAGGGTGTTTTATACAATTCAATGTCTGTTTTCCCACCTCCATACAAGACTTCTGGTATTTTCTCTGTAGCCTGCCTTCTGGTGAGGAGTTGCTATGTGACTGAGAGCACAGAACGCTTTTTTTAAATCTCTAGAACAAGAAAACATGAAGCAAAAGCCATGACTTCACCACAAGGACTGACACAGCGTTTTTCTTCACAGAAAAAAAAGTTGTTTTGCCTGTGAAATAGAGACCAAACATTCCAAGAACGTTTAACTGTGCACAACATGCCCCAATAAGTTACATTCCCTGTATATTCCCTGTAGCAAGTCTGCTGTATGCACTTCAGTTGAAAGCTTTGGATTAGCATTAGGTACTTGGCGCGATTCAAACACATCCACCAAGACTCTGAACGCTGCATGTTTACGAAGAACTTCTTGCAGGCTGTCGTTTGCTTTGTATTACATCTGTAATGAGGTCACGTGAACAAATGCCAACAGCTGAGATGGACTGGTTCCATAACATGATCTGAAGGGCTCTGCAACATGCTCTCTCTCTGCTAGGGAGCAGGGAGGGCAGGGAACAGGAGAGGACGAGAAGGACGTTTCTACAGAAGTGTTTTACAGAGCCGTCAGAGTGCTCATCAGCAGAGTTTGACAGAAGTTTACCCTACCTTCCTTCCGAGTGCTGTGGTAACACGTTTCCCACGGGTGCATGAGAGAAAACCTGTATCTAGAGTACTGCCTAGGTGAAGGTTGACATTTCCTATTCTGCTTTAAAAACAAATCACTCTTCAAAAAGTAACTGGACAAGTTACTATAAATAGAAGTGTACTGCAAAAAAAATAAGCATTGTATTGCTTACGCAGCAAGTCCATTTAAAATTCACTCCAGTAATTTAAAAAAACTTAAAAAAATATCAACTTACTATAAACAATTTAAAATATGTATAATACAACTTTGTATGCTCTTCATAACATCATGAATATTCTATGTAAACAATAGATTTTGAAGGATTTACTTCGCTCACATTAGTTTCAGTGCATTGTTTCTGTCCACCTGTTATTTAATAATTATTATTTTTTTTTTTTAAGAAGGGAACCGCAATATGTTGTCCCAAGTTAAAGAACTGATTTTGTTTAGAATCTTCCTTTCTACACATCGATTTGCAGAAAGGACCAGGGTCAGGGAAACAATATTTGGCCCGTTTTTCACTCTGTCCATCTCCCCAACTGTAGATAGGCCTCATTTTTCCAAGGTCTCCTGCCACAGTACATCCGTACGTACGCTCCTGAACACTGAAGACCGAGATGTTCCTTGTGACTGAAGTGGTTATTTTATACAGGTATACATCATAGATATCACCTCTTTATCTAGGTATATTTAAAGATATGGTTCTCCAAAAATCTTTCTGCATTCCATCACTCCAGTACTTGGGGGTCTGTCACAATTATGAGTATTCTTCACTTGATCAGCGGTGAGACGATCATAGGCCATTTTGTACTCTCTGTCAAAAGCATCTGCAGAAACAGAAAAACAAGCTCTACAGACGGTGCTCAAAACCACATCCCAGTTACAACGACAGCTGGCAACTATCAGCAGAAATAACTGTAAAGTGCTTTTTATCCAGCACTTACCACAGAACGGCACACCTAGGCCACAGATTTATTTTCTTTTTGGAGGCTGAAAAACTAGCTTGCATGCATTCATCATCTATGCCTATTTGAGTCATTTATAAAACTTACCTATATCAATGTTATCTCTTCCTAGGGCAACAAGTGAAAGAAACAGTATTTCTCTGTAAAGGCTCCTGAAATTGCAAAAAGAAAGGCCCATTTATATACCGCAATAACATACCGCAAAATCCAAATTAGAAATCGGTTGAAGCACTTAAAGATAACATATTTATGAAAAGTGGCATTTTGAACATAATTCCCGATTGCCACCTCCAAAGTGTCATTCCTGACCTCTGGAGAATGCCCTGGACACGGAGATTGCTTGTGGTAGGTCCCTGATGCAACTTCCAGCACAGGGGTGGATGCCTTAAGTGCACGCAGTGTGAAGCCCGCACTTGAGACACTCAAATTCCACCAAATTTGACCAACCAAGGTTGGGAGCTTGCCTTTCTGTGTTGGTACGTTATCTTGAAAAAGCAGGCAGACAAGTAAACACCTTGTCAATGCTCTAGCTGTTGAAAAGGCTGCTATATATTGTATCATAAATAAAAATCATCAGTAAATCCAGGCAGGAAATGCAAATTAAGAGGAAATAATTTTCACTAATTCCACTGCAATGGAAAAAAACCCCTTCCTAAGTATGAGACTTAATCTCTCTCTTCGCTCCCCTTCTTTTCCCTACTGGAACCTGAAAGCAAACAAAAAATTCCACCCATGCATGCTAGGAACAAGTGGAGGTTTTTTTGATAGAAAAACATTAACAAATATATTATTTAATAAGGAAATAGACACACACGCTCCCTACTTGATTTCCCGCCATTCACAGGTAAGAAAAAGAGGTGGCTGTAAAGGGGAGAGGGAGAAGAAAGTGTGAAAGTTAGTTTCTCCAATTTTTTTCTAAAATATGTTTGTGAATGTTATCACAAAAAAGAGAAGTATTTACCAGACTGAGTGATAAACTTGAGAACATTCCTTAAAAAAGTGCTTTTTTTCTTTAATAAACACACCATGAAAACATAATTCACATTACAATAGCCTTACTCTGCTCCAGTGAGGCACGTCTGTATTCTTACCGCTGTCTTTTAATATGTGGCCATTTGTTTAACCTCTCCAATATTTGACTCATTGGTCCGTACACATCATTCATCTTAATGCTTTTCACCATACTTCTCAAGAGCTCCTGGTTAAAAGAGTCATCATCTTTTTGCAATAAATGGACCATCGGGTACTTCTGGGCTGAAAAGCATTAGAAGTGCTGTGAGAATATAGTTATTCTTTGTGTAACAAGTAGGAAGTTATTAAAAAAAGGTGGGAGGCTGCAAACTGTGAGCACGTTGACATATATGCCGTGAACAAAGAACAATAAACCTCAGCTCAAAATAATATCGACACACGGAAACACAAAAAGCACACAGGAGAAAACATCTGCAATGGGTCATGAGCTATTTTCAGGCATGTGATCCAACACTGTGCAACAAAATCCTTAGCAAGCAAATTCTAAAAATAAGAAAACAAGCTAAGGGGATGAACTGTCCGTGTAAGTTCAGTGTATCACTGAACCACATTCCCTCTTATTCCTCCCTTCCCAATGAAGAAGCAGCCACTGGAAATACTGGTCAATGATTTGAAACAGATAGGCTGGAAAACTAAACCTGTTCAAGCAGTTTGCTGCTAAGCATACAACCACCCTCCCTCCCAAAACATGTCACACAAACTTAGAACAGCAACACCAAACTTAACACTCACTCTCAAACAAAAGAGTGCGATTTTGACCTGCAAGACAAAAAGCAGCATGATCAAAAATCAGTGACGTATTTTGCGTGAATTATCCACAAAGACATCTTTTTTTCAAAACACATTCTTCAGTTGCTCAAAATTAAAACTGTTCTTTACAAAAAAAAACCCCACCACTCAAAACCACAAGAAACAAAGCTTACTCTGAGCATTCCACAAAATATACAGAGGCTGCCCTGGATCCTGATGCAATTTCATATTGTCCCACAGCATCTGGATAAGAACGTATTTACTGTCCTCTGACATACAGTTTCGTGGAATCTGAACAGGAGAATTCATACATAAAGACACTTAGTGACAAAGTCATGACAGGACTTTGGTGTTCAAAATATATCTTCACACCTACAGGCCTCATGGTAAAAAGCTTTAACATTAAAACTACTGTAAAACCAGAGAAAGCTAAATCTGAACGGGATGTCAGTGACATAGCAAATAAGTATTTTGCATATCTTTCTACAGTCCTAAAATCATAACTTCCTTCTCCTTCTACTGCTCAACTAGTCAAACTGCAATAAAACCAACTAGAAACTTATCTTCTTTGTAACTGAGGACCATAAATTACAGTGTGACTAGTAAGAGCCAAACCCTCACCCGCACAAGTACTGCTGAGCCCAAATTCCAGAGTTACACGTATTTTCCTTCAGCTGACACACTCTTTACCAATCCAGGACTGGGCCCAGCATATTGTAAGACACATTTCTACGAGTTACCGAATTATCTACTGATTTCCTATACGGAAGACAAGCATTTCTCATAGGTCAATATCTCCTATCTGATTTCATACCTTGGAGTTTTTATTACAGTGCTCAGAAGAAAGTATTAATCCTGGTAAGTTGCTGGGCAAGTCCAAGCGTCTGAAATACCACACCAAATTCCAGAACACGATCGGATGATGATCTACAAAGTCTGCCACTGTTATTGCGTGATCCCCTTCATTTTCAAGTAAGCTCTCAAGCTCTTTCCATACCACTAGAGGACTGAGATAAGGAACTGTTATAGGATCAGGACTAGGTAAGCGCCATTCTAGGCCCAAGGAATCCTATGGTAAAAAAAGAAATAAAAGTGCTGTCAGTTGGAATGTAACGACCTTTACAAAGTCTTATGAATGCTTTCGTTCCCTATGAGACACACCAGCATCCTAAAGCTACAACTAATACCAGTTTCAACAAGAAAAGCTAGTATTTCTCGTCATTTGGGATGGTTAATTCTGTTCTCCTCTAATTAATGCCATTTACAGTAATCTATCGCACATTTAAAAAAAAAATGACATTTAAGGTAGGAAAAACTACACACTGTTGGTCCTTGCAAAGTAGCAGGCAGGCTACCAGTAGGAATGATATGGCTGATCTTCTGGTTTTCCTTCTCATCTCCTTCCGATGGACCAAAAGTACTGATACTCCTTGCTACAGGGTGACTTGTACATTCTGACCCAGAGGTATTTTGTCTTCTTCTTGAGGGGATCTGGATACTTCTGGCACAAACATTGTCATGCTGCTTAGATTTGCTGGAGGGGGAGGGAAAAAAAAAGGTTAAGAATCTCAGCTTTTTGTTTTACTCCGAGTGCTCAAACATGTAAACAAACAGACAGAAATAAACTGGAAATAATAGACCTGACACCTCAAACCCTACCTTGTCAGGCACCACACTCATTCACGTTACAGTGCAAGCTTTATTCCCCTTTGCACCGATAAAGCACACAAACATCCAAAAAAAAAGTTCATAGAATTTGCAGCATTACAGATGCCTACATCAATTTTTATATTAGGGATGAAACAGTAAATGCCACGCTGAAAAAGCACGACATGGCCAACCCAGAGACAACGCAGAGGCAGCAAGTACATCCTCTCTCAAATCAATTTCTCCTCCTCAGCAAATATCTTATTAAATTTACTTCTGTTGAAGGAATACACGCATATCCACAGAGAGCCTGAGTGATTTCTATGCAGAAAACGCAGGTTTACCTATTTGAATTTACATCTTCTTGAACAGACATCAGAGCCGTAGCAAGGCCAACGGCAGCGTTACAGGACCTCCCGCTCTGATTTGAAAAAAGTGATGGGAACTGCATGTTTTCTGTAGAAGGGCTGGACTTCAGAAAATAACTGCAGGGAATGCAAAAGCTTATTTGTTTTTTGAAGATAATATTAAAACATTGCTTTACAATGATGAGCATTCAATATAGAGGAAAATTCAAATAAGGTTATTACCGTCCAGGTCGCCGAAGATCTCTGATTTCTATGCTTAAAAAAGGCAGAAATAAATTGCCACAGAACGGACACGTGGTATTGAGATTTGAATCATCTGCTGTCCAACCTGCCATGATCTCTTCATCATGAACCAAACAGTCACAAGTCCGACATCGTGAACAGCTTGAGATGAGGACCTGCATACAGCAGATAACAGAACTCCACTATAACATGTTCTCAAACCCGCTTTTCTTTTACAAAGCAGTTAAAACTATAACCAAAATCTTCACCTTTAGATGAATGCCACTCACCACCTGCATACAAGTTCAGCCACATATCTGTTCCCAGGCTTTTGGTTGGAACACTTGGGTTTAAACTTACGTATTTCAGAACAACTATCGAATCTTAAATCCAAACTGTATCAGCAGACAGCTGATACGGTAAGTGACTGGAATGAGCACTGTCTGGAAAATGCACGAAGTGCAGGTCTCATTCTACTGTAGCAAGCGGACTGGGATCTGGAACTGTGCTTGTGAAATAGCTAAGTGGGTTAGGGGATCCTTTTATGGTTTCCCAGAGTAAAATCAGCCAGTTATTCAACAGTATTTTAGTATTTTTATTAACAATTAACATGTCATTTGTGATCTGTTTGCAAATATACTAGCACAGGAATATTTATGCAGCTGCATAAGTTATTCTTTGAATTTAAACACTCTTCTGTAGCAACTGCCAATATAATAGAAATGGGGGGGAGATGTGAAAATGACCAGTCATTAATCCAAATCCACTTAAAAAAAAAAAAAAAAAAAAGGAAGAGAGCCACCCAAAGTCAGTGTAACAGTGAAAACAGAATGATCTTACTAGAAGCTACAACAAGAAACAGCTAGTTATCTGTTTTGTATTTTTAAATGTATTGTGCTATTTAAGACGGTATTTTCACTTCAAACAGATTTAGCTGCCCGAGGGATTTAGATGCCAGAACTCAACAGCATCCAGTTCTCAAACTCTTTGGAACTGCAGCTTTAAGGACCAAGAGATGTGACTGCAATAACGACATTTCTAGAGTAGGATTTGAGATGAAACCTGCTCTGTCACAAAAATATTTCAGTGCATTAGTTTTAAGCTTTGAACTTTAACAGAGATTCAGATACCACTTATATTGAAAGACATACGCTTTTATCGTATCAATTAAAATCAGCAAGTCATCCTGTACCTCCATAGCGTAGTTCTGAAACACACTGGTACTACTTGTACTGCAAGAAGATATCAACTCTGATTTGTCAGGTAAAGGGAACTTCGAAAGAGAACCTGTTAACAGAAGACACCCAATATATTAGTTATTCAGAGTATCCATTTTCAGTAAACTATTTTCCTGGTCAAACAATACTGGAGTTATAAAACGTGTCATGGAAGATGCAGCAAATCCAATACACTCAGACAGAAAGAAACGCGAAGCTGGAGTGTGAGGCTGCCATCTGCCCAGCACCAGCAATGGCAAAAAGAAAAATCTACCAACATAGAATTTCCAAATGTCCAGTCATCATCTTTTACAATGGTTGATACTCTGTGAAATTTGTTTCCAAGCCAAGTCATCCATACCCACACTTTCTGTCTGGACAAAAACTAGGGAAGGGTAAGAGATGATGCTTGTGACTACAGATATCCCTGACCCTTCTCTTCACCACACTGAACGAGCCAGGCTCCCCTCAGCCTCAGGATGCCCCAGTCCCCTGGCCATGATGGCAGCCTCCACTGCACCTCTCCAGTTCCTCCACATCCCACAAACTGGGGGGGCCAAATCAGGCCATGCTTCTCTAGGTGGTAAGTGGAGGGATCTAAGTATACAGCTACTCCTTTCATCCTGGTTCTGCTTAACACACCGTACTCCATGATGACAGTAGCACAGAGATGGAGAAAACAGTCATTACCAATTATCCAGCACAGATTAGGAAAAAAAAAACCCAAACCACCAAAGTCCAATAATCAGCTTCAACAGTGGCTTATAGAAAATCGTAACAATTTCCCAAAAAGGATTTTTACTGCTTTTAGAAAACGAAATCAGATTAATGAAGTTCCCACATGAAAGTTTTTATAGGTGCTTTCTGGAGCGGTACAGCTTGCACAAATAAGACCGAAGGACCCAAAGAGTCTCTTATTTGCATAGCTGTAACATCCAGAAGCTTATCCAGGTGCAGGATGTTACTGTGCAAGTTATTCCATAAGAAAGAACACCCAAACCAAGGGTTCAGAATAAAAATATCCATAGGTATGGACACATCTGCATGAGTAATAGTTTACAGGTAGGAGAAGAAAAATTTACTTCTTCCACAAAAAGGACTAATGACTAGGATGATCTCAAACCGAGAATTAGGAAAGAACAGCATCTAAAACTGGAATATTTTTGTTCCCATCGATAAATGCAATGCAAAAGCTGTCTCTTACCACACTGGTCAAATTGTTTTGATGAGCCATCGTGGGAAGCTGAGCTTTCTAGGCTTGTCCTGCTGAGGCCAATGCCCTTAATTTCTGATGTGGTATTCTCCTGAGGAGATGCACTTTCAAAATCATTGCAGACGTCTTCATCAGTTAGTGAAGTAGATTCTGAGTCCAGAGCGCCAAGAGACGAAACACTTGCTCGGTCTGAATTTTGATCCTGAGAGAAGAAAACAAATTCCACTGAGAAAAGGAAAGGAAAGTAAAAATATTTCTGAAAATAAGAGGCAGCCTTCTTTGTCTCAGTAAATTCAAGGCACAAACTTCCCTCCTTGGAAAATCCTTCAGCTCAGATCTGCATTCAGAACCGATGTGAAACAAGGCAAGTTTCACTCGGGCTTAGACAGCTACATGAGGATTCTTTTTTAAAGATTCTTCTAATAAAAACATCTAAATGAAAACGTACACATTTTAATCCTATAACTTTTTCCCACCGTTGCTATAAAAACTAGCAGCAGCCACAGAAACACATTAGGATAGGCAAGGCACAATTAACACTTCAGTTAGTCTCAGCTGGGTTTTTAAGCCCATTAGGGCAATACACCACCAAAGCGCATCTATTTTCATTCCCAAGGACTGAGAACAAAAGGAGTTTTGGTTTGAGCTGGTAGCAGCAAAGGCCATTCTAACCAAAGGATCTTACTTCAAAATTATCAATACAAGCAGATTTCCCTTTTTTTCATAAAAGCAGTAAAGACCTAAAAACATTTTTTTATTTAAGTATTTTTTCTTTAGGTAAATAAGGGAAGGCAGAGCAGTCTTCTCCACCCTGTCAGCACACTACAGTATACTTAGGTTTTCACATTAAATACACTCTGGACCCACGCTAGACCAAAATTTTTATCATCCTGAATCAAACAAAGCAGGGTCCTGGCCGTTCAAACATGATTAAAACAACTTAATGTACATAGTCTACCACGATGCATGTCTTTCAAATTCACCGCAAAGGATTCAGTGATTAAATCTTTACAAAGCTTTTTCCTTAATTTCTAAGAACTTAGGTTTTGAGGGGAAAAAATAAATTATTAAAAAATGTACCTTTGAGGATGCAGCATACATTGTAAATTTTGAGTACCACTTGCTAGCTTTCTCTGCAACCCCTTTGCCAGCAGAAAACATGCTGCTTTTTAGAACATCAAACTTAGGTGTTAACAGCGTATCCAGGTTGAACGATGGTGAAGACACAAGTGTTAATGCACTACTTGCATCCTGTGGCTGTTCCTTTGCTGGACTGTTTGGGGAATAAGCTGGGGAAGACCAAAGCCTGTCTCTTGGCCTTTCTTCAGTTTTTGCGTGGTAACTCTTGGATTTGGTGAGACTGGATGGCCTTGGGGAGTTTGGGGGGAGGCTGGATCTCCTACAAGGTTGGATGACTGTTGGGCTCTTTTTATTAGCATTTCTGTCATCACAGGGTTTTTGCAACTCAATGCTCGGGGCACGACTTGACAAAGGGCTGCTCATATTGTTCATGTACATGACTATTTCTTCAGCTAAATCTCGTCTTGCAGATGGAGTCGAAACACTTCTGTCATCATCATCCTCTTCATCCTCTTTCTGCTGTTCTGTCTCAGCAACCAGCAGCGACAGCGGATCAAATCCAGTTTCAACATCTGTCTTTTCAACTGGCTTTACTGGAAAGCTGCTCTTTCTTTGCAGCCTTCTAGATTTTTCACTGGAGGATTTCACTGCTGTAGGTGTTTCAGGTTCTGCATCCAAGTCTTCCAGATCAAAGATAACAGGAGACTCTGTTTTATCTGTAAAACTGCAATCAAAAGCTGCGTCTTCATCACTAGATTCTTTCTCGAGGCTTTCTCTCTTAGATTCTAAAGAGGAAGTTCTGATATTAAGAGTTTTTGGCCTTATGCTTTTCTGTAATGCATTAGATAGGATTTTGGCATCGGCTCCTAGTTTGTCAACAATTTCTCCAGGGTTTGCTTCCTGATTTATTCTATTTATCATGAGTCCCACTAAGCCATCTCCACTCAGGTTACGGTTCCTGCTTTCCCATGGTATCTCCCTTAAGTCAGGTTCTACTGCGCTTTTATGTCTCTTTCTTAAGGATTTACTTTTTATAACGTCCACTTCACTGGCATCCTCAAAAGATGATGTAAACAGCAATCCTACAGAACTCTCTGAAAAACAGATGAAACAAGGTGCTTTATTTCTTGCTATGGAAAAGAACTAAACAAAATTACAGAAGAACGCAAATTTGTCTCATCCTTCAAACAGTTTACAACACTGACAGATGGAATTCACTATGTATTGTGTGGTGGTTGAGAAGTTGACTTGACCATGGTCATAAGTTTTAAATATTTTACTGTCTGACCCTTCCTAAAAGGGAGTCAAATCATACAACTGAAGAGTTGAGTTCTTTGAGAGGCAACATCAAGAGTCTCAGATGTTTCTCGTTTAGTTTCCTCTTTTGGAGACATACTCCATTATTAAGAGATCTGAAAACTAGGGACAGCAAAGATATCTGGAAATGGCAAAAAGCAACACTTTAACCCAATGAATTAAAAATAGAGCCAACAAAAGGAGTTATTGTCAGAGAAGTCTTCATTGTTTTGCCAGAGCACAAAGATGCAGATTTTGAAGTACGACACTACAGTACTTCAAGCACAGCTGACAGTATTATAATAACCAGATTTAACATTACTAAAGACTTGTGAAAATGCCTGAAAATTTCTTTTAGTTGTACTGCACAGAAACCTCTTGTCCATCCTGAAGGAATTTATTAGTTGCTGGAGGTTACAAGAAAAAAAATGGACCTGGATTTTGTAAGCAGGTATTAACTAGGGCAAAAAAAAGCAAACGAAAAAGACATCTGGAAATGCAGAATATTCAGATGCATATCCCTGACACAGCCCACGGACACTCTAAACTAAACTCACTCCCACAAATTTCATCAGCCACTGCCATTACACCAATAAAACACGTGAAGTTTTGTGGACAACACAACTCAGGCACATTAGTTAGAGCTCTTGTTAGAAATGGAATATATAGAGAGACAAAACTGCCCAAGAATCAAAATCTATCTTGTCTTCCACTCACCTGTGTGAGGTTCTGCCATGGTATTGTCAACTGTACCGTTGAGCCGCACAATGCTAGAAGTGGCTTTGGCATGACTTGAGTTCTGGTAATTCAGTTTAGGTAAGCAGTCACCGCTGCCTTTTGCGCTCTCCACTTCGGACACTGTATACAGAAAAGGACAGACAGTTCTTTAGAATCAAAGCAACTTAATTTAGATCTCAAGTTTCCATTACCTACTGGATGCTTTATGCAGGATTAAGTGACAGCGTGTTGTACGTATCCTATGATGCACAGGCTGACATCTACTTGGGCAGAGGTTTTCAAGCTGGAACAACCAAACTATGGATAAATTCCCAGCATTACTTTTATAGCTGAAAGTTCCATAAGCTTCTGTACACAGAGCCCATACAACCAGTACTTGCATACCAAACCCTGTGGTGGTTGTGGAGACTAAGACCTCTCTTTTTCACTTACAAAGGATAGGCGTAAGAGCATTTTCTCCCGCCTTTGCAAGGGCTCAGGGCCAACTAGCCTGTCTTCGTACAGATCTTGTTACCTCCATGACCATGACTACACAAGAGAAATGAAGCAAGTGCTGCAGTATTTATATTCACCTCTTTTAGACAGGAAAGACAAATTCTGTTATCAGGTGGCTACCCAAAACAGACAATTACTTCTCTAAAGGAATTCAAGCAACTTAATATTCAAAGGTGCAAAACATTTTCATCACATAATTTTACCATAGAGAGCCTCAAGTGTGTCTTAATTATGGCTAAAAATAATACGAGCTTTCAGCAGCATTCACATTGTCTGCATACTCAAAAATTTCATTAAACTTAAATAACCTGCCTGCCATTTTACAGGTATGTTCTTATGACTATGGGTAACACAAATTTTCAAGCAAACAGAAGAAAAAAATACTAATGCTAGAAGGAAGACTGCAATGAAGCTAAAACACTGAAGTAACTTTTCTGGTTCTATATTTTCTCATACTTTTACACCACTTCCACTTGACAAGGGGACAGTTAATTCAAATAGTAAGTGAAATTTTAAATAATTCTATTGTTAGGAGAACATTTACTATGAAGAGTATTTACAATGAATGTATATGGGAATCTATAGTACTTACACATTTTTACTATACAATCTGATCTGCTATATGCTTGCATAAAAATCTAGGCTGCTCAACTGCAGTTAAGGGAATCGTGAGCAACAGATGTAAACCTTGAAGAAAAAAGAAAAAAGGTCCACAGCAAACCCAAAGCCCTTCTCATTTCTGATGCAGCTCCTAAATTTTGAGAATTCCAGGGAGACAAGTAATTTAGACTGCTCTCACAGACCTGTAACAATTCACCTGTTCTGCTCTTGCGGGATTTATAAAGAAAACAGACTGGTAGAAAAGTCTTTCCTGTAGATTATGTCTATAACACAACTTAATTTTTTAAAAGACAAAAACATTAAGCTGCAATTATCATTAAGCTTTGTATTACCATTATCACTTATCTGAAACAGAGGAGGGAAAAAAGAACTGTAATTTTAAAAGTTAAACCATTAGACATCCAGAAAATTACATTTAGTGAAAAGAACTTAATGCTAGTTTACGCCCATGCCTTATCACAAACACTCATTATAAAAAGAAAAAAAAATAAAAAATCAGCTGCCCCACTTAGCTTTTGCTGAAATCCCTATTTATCCACAATGAACTAGATATCTGTATTCACAAGATACATACGAGAACTGGAGTCACTCTCTCTCTTGTCCTCTTTTTGTTCTTGTATATCTTGAAGACAAGTTTTCCCTTGCCTGGCTTCTTCTTTGAATGATGTGTTATTGCCAAAGTCTGAAAGTCCCCCTATCATAACAGAATGACAGAATAAAGACTATTATGGTATTTAATAGCATGACACTGTTAAACAGAATAAATTGACTATCCACAGTAATTCAAAGGCCTCTTATCAAATATATTCCAATTAACAGTGAATATTTTACCACAAAAAAGAAAGAAAAATGATTGGCTTACTTTTACAGTATAAACATTGAAGTGATGCTCTACAGGATGAAATTAAAAGGGTAATTTGCAACATTTCTTTTTAAATACTTTAGTAAAGTACTGCTGGTCTTTGATTCTGTTGCCTGGTTTATTTGATCAATGTCACATCTTTTCAAGAACTCTAAGAGGCACCTAAACGTGGTTTCATTTTAGCATAGTATGTTTCTCAGAGTTCACTCACATAATCCTCACAGTTTTACTCTAGAAAGTAAATCTAAACAATGCAGCAGCAACCATGAGTTTGTTTGCAAAATGAGATTAAAATAAAAATAACCAACACCACCCAAAAAACCCACTGCAAACATTCAAGCCACTATCTGGTCATTCTTAAGACAAAACACTGCCCCAAGTGTAACTCCTATAGTCTGACTGACATCAAGAACCCAATTTACTTAACACTAACAAGGTTGTTCCTCTGGCAGGTTGTTGTAAAGCATTAGCACCGAAGTAAAACAAATTAACTAAGCAAATAAAGTTTCTGTTCATTGTAAATACTAAGTTAGCACTTCAAGTCACATGCATTCCATGTCCTTTGTCCAAGTGAACATGGAGTCTCCAGCAGTCCCACAGCACACTGAGGGGCTTTACTCCCACGCAGTTTAGGAGATAACAGGAAGCACCTGTCCAGAACCAAGAGGGTACAACATGGCTGAAAGTCAGCTTCTTCCCCTCTTTTCCCTACAGATGCTGCACGGAATCTCTACCGAGAGGATAAAAACCTTGTTGCTATTGTAAAGATAACAAAATATTCTGGAATTCACAGAAAAGTTTTGGGGATTGCCTGAGAAGTCAGCATGCATTCTAGTGATGTGCTTTCATGCAAAGAAATCTTGAAAAATCAGATGATGTCAAAAGCAAATACCATTAATTACACGAACGACAGTTACGTACGGACTTATTACACTTCCTTAGTTTACATGGTCTGAGTTGTGACCAGCATTGCTGAGCACATAGCACTTTGCCCAGATGGGTTATCAGGAAGGTCAGCTTCATGAAGAACACGCAGAAATAACGTAAATTTGTTCATGGTCATCCAGAAGGCTAGTGATAGAGCCAGGAACAGGACTGCCGTATCCTGAGTCTAGGAGGAATACTCTAGCTGTAATGCCATCATATCTATTCTGTTTGTTAGGCCAAAGATGTATTTGTACATCTTTGGAATCACAGAACAGCCCTGGTTGGAAGGGACCTTGAAAGAGGATTCAGATGATCTTCATACATTTATACATTCATATTGTAAAGGTCTTCCAAGGTCAACTACAACTAAACTATGTTGCTGGGACTTTAAAATGTACTATCTTGCTTTACTAGTAGTAAGCTATAAATACAGTGGAGAGTAGTACCTACAAAACCCACAAACTACAGGTAATCACCAGCATGGTAATATAGCCATTTGAACATCATGCAAGTCTTTACTGGAAAAAGCAAAATTTACAGCCTGAAATATTGTACTTGTATTCTAGATAAAAATAGGTATGATCGTTTTGGTTGGCATGCAGAACCTGCAACAGTAATAGAAACTCAAGGACTAGTTCTTGTTACCTCTTAACTAACATCAAAAAAGGGGGAAAACAAAAAAAAACAGGCAAGGCTGGACAGAAGTTTGTGCCAGTTATGAGACAGGCTATTGTATGAACTAGGATAACTGGCACATCAATTTCAGGTTGATATTTTGTCTCCATGAAGAGCTAATACAATAAATAAAGAGCAGACTATTTTGGATTCAAAGACAAAAAAAGCTGTTTTTTTAAAAATTATGCAATAACTTTTTTTCCCCACCCCCAAAACATTTTATCATTGAATTCACCACAGAAAGCTTTTTGAAATCGTTTTCTTATCAGCATGAAAATAAAAAAGAACAGGATGTGAATACTCTACCAGGAATGGCTGTATGAGAGGTGCTTGCTGGTAGCTTTTTCAATGCTTTTTTAAACTGTGCTACTCCTAAAACAACATTTCGTATTTTCATCCATAGGAAATAGCCACCTCGATTGCTTGAAGGCCAGGTACTTTCCAAAACAGCCTATTTTGGAAATATCAAAGTGAAATAAAGCCATCTTAAGGAACGGTCGGGTGCAAAATTATTAACTTAATTTTCAAATTGGGTTACATTGGCAGTTATAAAGTAGACTTCTAAACCTGCAAAACCGAAGACAACACAATTATTCTGTCTTGTACTTCTTCCAGTTACTAGAAATGACAGAATTACATCTGAACTGTTCCCTTATTTTGCTTGCTTCTATTTGCCTGGATAAAAGCGCGTATATTTTTCCTCGCCTTCTCTTTCAAAAATACTTACCTTATTGTAGTAGCCATAAGTAATGGCGTTAGGGTCAACACCAGCTTTCTGCATTTCAAAAAGCACTCTCACTGCTAGCACAGGCTGACCATACTGCCCACACAGTTGCATGAGCACTCGGTAGCATACCTGAAAACACACACAAGTTAGTATTGGATTTCTATAGTCCAACACATATTCCATTGCATAAAACCCATGGGCTGTTTCTGGAGTTCTGGGGTTGAGTTATTTTACCTCATCAGGTGGATCTATTTTTTTTGTATGCATTTTTTGTAGCACATCATATGCAGTTCTCAGAGCCCTGACTTTCGAATGGCACACTTTCACATACGCAGGAAGGCAGATAAACCAAAGACCATAGCAGTGACGTAACAAACATCTGGACCACATCTGTGGTATGGATGAGTACTTCTTAGCAATTTTATGTGCAGATTTAATTTCCTGTAACGAATCATAAAGATTATTTATGTATATTCGCATACACATTCCACAAACCTTCATGTTAAAAACTGAACATGTATCATTATGTCTACAGAAACTGCAACATTAATACGAACAACATAATAAAGTGGGAAAGAAAATGAAAGCAGGGTGAGTGATACCAAAAAACAGTTTCTGTGCAATATTCCCCTCCTAAAAACTTGCATTTCTTTAAATTCATGTCTATAACTTTTGGTCTGCATTTTTTGTAAGAAACATTTAAAAGTCAGAGCCCTTCTTAAAGCTCTGGATAATGAAAAGCAAATCAAAAAGTGGATGTGAAAGCCCAACGCTTACTGAGAACAGCGTGAAGAGTGTGGAAGGTGTAGGGACAGGCCAGTAAATGGCAAGATGTGTACAGGGGCCCTGTACGATCGGGTGTAGGCAAGGAGCATCCCAAGAACAACGAGTGTGGCTGCCCTGCAGTCACCATATCAGTGAAGAACCGTTAGTTGGGCTGCAGCCCCTGCTGGTCAGTCGTTACAGTCAGACTCCAGATGAAGGCAGCAAACTGTCACTTCCCAAAGCGCCTCACGCTACAGGAATCCCTGCAAGTACCTGTTTAGTTCTTCTGAACATTGGCGACGGGCTGTTGGGACTGCTGGCTTTTGAGGACAGTTTGTGATTTGGTGCTGTGAGAAATCCTTCAGGTCGCTCAAACAAATCTAGTTTTAATACTGGAAATCCATTATAGCTGCAAAAGAAATGCGTCACTTAACTGCTGCAAGTCAGCTCCAAAGTAGACACGTCACATAATAGCAAATGAAATCAATTACACAGTTGCACTAGAAGCTACACCATGAATAGGAAACACAAAAGTAAATCCTTAAAGATACCATTGACAGTGGTTTCCTAATCCATCCGCATGATTTCATAAGCCTGCACAAAGAGTCTCTTAACCTATTATTTCAGAGTAAGCAACTTAAATTGATAAATACATTTGCTTTCATAGCATTTTCTTTAATTAATGTGTCAAATGCATTAGTGTTGATTCTAGTTAACAAAAAAAATAATCTGTGTGACTTAGTCCCTAGCGAGCATCACATGACAGAGGTTTATGAAAATCAATATGAACAATATTAAACTATCTAAAAGATTAAATTAGATTTAAAAATGTTTCTTAAAATTAATGAAGAAACCAATAGACAAACTCATTTGACATAATTACTAAATCAGTAACACTGGTTTTCAGTGCTTCTTTAAAATGTACTCTTCTCTTTCCAAAGAACATCTGCAGCAGTAGTAGCAACAGGCCAACAGACTGGGTCCACTAATTTCAATTTTAATCTTAAAAAGTGTCAACAGCTAGCACAACGTAATGCGAACACACAGCCAGCTTTACGAACTATTATTGCTTCTGTGTGTACACCCAGACAAAATCATTAAAACTTGAGAAGAGCTGGCACGTTAGGCATTTTACATACACATTTTTACTTGAGCAACATAAAGGGACAGGAAAAAAATCTGTACTTCGTGGCTATCACAAGAACCTAGAACCTAAACACCACAAGGGCCGCTCTTAGGATTTTGGCTAGCATCCTATTGTGTCCCCAGGTTACCTGTATTGTAGAGGGTGCTCTTCACCATTTGGCAGATGAGGGATCTCGGGTGGTGTTATGAAAACTGTATGCTCACTCTTGTATGACTCATCCAGCTCTATAAGTCGTGTTTCTGCAGTTTTGTCCATATCTACCTGGAGAAGTGATGTTAAAAGGAAAAGTAGTTAGTAGTGTTGTATTTTCTGCCACTAAAGCTCTACAGTCAAGCAGGGCAAAGTGTGTATCAGCATCGAAGGACTGCATCTTAAAAGTAAGGATGCCTTGCAAAGTTATAATGAGAAGAGTAGGCGTGGCATTGTTTTTGTAAACTTTACGCCAACACAATAACTGATGTTTAATGATATACTCTGAATTGACTGTTTTCAGTTAAATGTTATAAGCAGTTGTACAAAGAGGTTAATCTTTCTGAATACAACCATTTCTGGAACCGTTTGCAACTGCAGCAGTAACTTGAAACTTACTTTTAAATACGAAAATAAAAGCTATTTTTTCCCTCTATTTTAACCACTGAAAACAACAACCACCTTTATCCAACTGTCTGATGTACCCAGAATCCACACACAACACCACTTAGCAATTTCAGTCACTTACATAGTCATTAAAGTCACGCTGCTTTGCAGAGATTGCAGAAACATACGTGCATTCAAAGAGATAATGGAATAAAAACATGTGACCTTACTAAAATTAAAGGGGGATAGAAGTAACTTTGTTTTTCTAGGAAAAAAAGTAATCTGAGAGATGAAGGGTAGCTTCATGATTTTTTTTCTCTTTCCAATAACTCAACAGTTGTACATGTGAAAATACAGCACATGTTGGGTGGTCCTGTCCTCTCACAGCTAGGACAGAAATTCAGTTCATGGCTAACAAAGGCAACTTGTAATACTACTATAATTGAGCATAAATGACAGCTGCAGCTGTTTTGTTTTCAGGTTTGTGACCGGCAATTTGACCATAAATCCTTGCTTGGGACAAAAATAAAGACCCAAAGCAAAACTCTGCCACCCCAAACAAGATATTGGGATATGGACTGTTTCCCTTTGAGAAAAAGAACAGACAAGCCTTTAGCAATACTACAGGCTTCCTACTGCTACTGTTGGCCTTACAGAAACCACTCGGAACAGAGCAAATATAACCTGTATTACATTTCATCTGAGCACCTTTACTTGATTATTGTACTGGTATTAGTATTGCTTTGTCTCTGATCTTCTGTCACCAACTGTCTCTCCTCCAATACCCCATAAGCCCCGCTTCTGCGTGAGGGATGAGACACATCTCCATCTCAAAGGGTTGGCACTACCAAAGACTATTTACTTCGTAGTGCACAAAACATGCTTTTTACTCACATATTGACAGTCCCAGAGTTCAGCTCAAACGCTGTCACAGTTTACACTTATAGCCATTATTTAAATAGTTTAAATGGCAACCAAATTACAGCCAAGTGGTACATTATTTCAAAGAAATGAGTAAGCAACCTGTGGAACCCAAGGATGCACGTTCTTCACGCCTTAGGAGTTGAGCAACAGAGAAATAATGTACAAGCAGCAGCATATTCGACAGTTCTCTCCCTCCAGTGAGGTAGAAATATATCACGTAGTTTCAGTAGAACTCTTGAATATTTAAAATTTGATAAACATACAAAGAGGTGCTCTTAATTACACGTTTTACTGCATGAGACAGATGGAAAGTATTAGCAAACCGAATCAGCCAAGTAGCAAGAACATATGGCTCCTGAAAAGCAGAAATAAATGAAACCTTCCTTGGCAATTTAAATACTTTTAAGGATGTAAAAACTCCACAGGTACAAGTTTCACCAGTGAAACACAATTAAAGCCAGCAGCTTAAATATGTATTGATTTGAGATAATTTTTGAATTCCTGGGATAATGAAAACTTGAGACAATCACACCCTATCTTCCAGTACACAACGGGTAATCAATTACAATCTCTGCTGCTGCTGTCTAGGATAAGATAACATGTAGAAGAGATTACTCTTCATCTTAAACTATTTTTATGAATTATTTGAGGCAAGGCTTAGATTGTATTTTATAGATAACTAATTTCACAGTATTATAGTAATTTCACAGTACATAAAATTTTTCTCAATCCAGTGGCCTGTAACTACCCTTAAGAAAGTGTTGTATCATCTTTCAACCCATGACATAACTCTTCCACAGAATCACAGAATGTTAGGGGTTGGACAGGACCTCGAGAGATCATCTAGTCCAAGCCCCCTGCCAGAGCGGGACAAAGGGTGACCCGATACCCTTTCAGGTACTGGTTCACCCAGTGAAAGACATTAATATATAAATAAATATTCCCTTTATTGGAATAATTCAAATTAGTATCTGGTCAAAGAGCATCCTGGCTAAAGCTCTGGTTCGTACAGAAGTCCTCAGTGTACTTCAGTATTTTGACTTGGTATGTTACTGTGAAGCACAGCATGGGAAAGAAGAGAAATCAAGAAGGAGGAAAGAGATCAGGCAAATATATCATTGTTCAAAAGAATCCTACATAGGAACCCCTTCCCTCATGTCAGTGAAAACAGTTTCACAACCAATTCTAAAGCCATAGCAAATCCTAAAGGCATAGCAATTCCAGTGCCTCAGTTTCCCCACAATTATCACTGGCATAGAAGTAGCTGTCCCATTAATAAAACCATATTAAATCCTTACTGACAGAAACAGAAGTTGGAGAAGTACAAGTGTTTTCTGTAAAATTTATTCTCATGGCACGGTCATGAGCATTTTTTACAGCAGAAAGAAGCTGCCCACGGCATCAGCTAGCAAAGTAACTGGCATTAGAACAGATGAGTCTGTGCTTCAGCTGCACAAGTGGCTCCTTAACCTTTTGGAGAAGGTGAAAGCTCCAACAGCTCCACAGAATCTGTGCAGTCTCACAGTGGCATCACCAACCTAAGTATTACTTTTTCAGAAGAACTGTGAGTTCACGGGCAAGATAACTTTAGCTAGTGCATTAACTTCAGTACCCTCAGAAACCATTCTATAAAATGAAATATAACAGAGAATTTGACACTTACTAGTTACCACACTCTGAACAAGAACCCTATTTAACATTAGTCAGATAACTAACCAAGTACTCCCCAGTAGTGGTTAGTCACTGGGGTGTGTATATCCCCGTCCACGAGAACTCCTGTTTTTAACCACTGACTGGCATACAGCAAAGCAAGCGCTATGTGTTGAAGGCTTTTTAACTGAGCTATAGGATAGTTGGGTGAACATTACAGAAATGTTGGTAATTCAATCAATTTACAACCCACAAATCCTGCAACTCATGCTGTGAAGCATACTTCTGAGAACTACTACTAATAAAACACTGAGACTAGCAAAAGCTATAAAGCACATTAAATACCATTAGATCATGCTTTTGTATTTCTCTCAAGCTTAACTGCTCTCAGATTTGTTTTCAAAACAACTCCTTTTAGCTCTTCTGCACTTTCATACCAGAAATAGCCATAAATACAAACTGTCAATAGCAGTTTTCACAGTCTTCAGTATTAATTCCTGCGAAACAAACAGCAGGTGACCTACTTTACAGGAAATCCCAGACAACTGTGCATTAAACATCTGTGTCCCAGAATAGAGTGTTACAGGTAGCCAGCAAGATGACAAGTAGGTACGGAATTTCTTGTATTATTCATAAAAATTTCTTTCATGTTACAACAGAAGCAAACAGGGATATAAGATTGTGGGTTTCAGTTCTTCTGAGAACAAAAACTGATGTGAAAAAAATTTCAAGCCGCCTCAAAACACTTTTGTAGACCCTCTCTGGAAAGACAATGTATTTTCAAAAGCTAATATACCTGTACTTTTTTAAATATTAGTTCTTCACAGTGCTTAACACTATACCAACGTGGACCTCTCTTATAAATATCTTAGGATTTTTAAAAACCTGACCAAAAAAGAAATCTACTTTGAACTAGGAAATCCAACACTCTGTGAGCTCCACTCCAGCAGAAGTTTCCAAGCTTGTTTCAAGAAAAACATCAATTGTTATCACGTTGCACTTTTACACTCCCTGTCACATAATCCTTTACAATTGCCTTTCCTTTTCACTACAAACGAGAGCATAGCATAGCAACAGCTAGCAAGGTATTCCTTTACTGCAACACAAACATGATGGCAGAGCAACAGAACCCACAAAACACGTCAGCTTACACAAAGCTATATGTGACACACCGTAATAAATCTTGCTTACTTAAAGAAACCATACATTTCGTATCCATCAATATTTGATAACAAGGTCACTAGAAAATACCCTTATCCAAGAGAAGAGTATCAACACAAGCACTGTGTTTAAAATACTTACATCAGCAAGCTGGTTTTGAATTGGGCTAAGGAAGTGACAGCAGTATGAATGAAAGGAGAATTGATAAAGACTTGTTTTAATTATTTAGTTCTAGTACAACTCTTCTAAAAACTCTCTAAGAGTAACTTGAGAATGACTATTAGAAAGAACTGGCCAGCACATTGCTTAAAAAAAGGTCAAGCAACCTTCTATTTATAATGACTAAAAAAAGTGACACTGCCTTATATCTTTTAGTGTGCTGCTCATCAACCGCCTTCCAGTATGAAATGAAGTATTACACAATCTATAAAAGTGTTTCTAGTTTTATCTAAAGAATATAATTATCTGATAAAGAAGCTCAGAGTTGCTACTTTACAGTTGGAATATTACACTTCTTACTATAGGTCATTATTTCAGAAGCTTACACACATCTGAAAATGAGCACTTCTAATTTGTTCTTATGTTTTCAAGAATTGGAAGCAAAAAAAGAAACAAAGACCAATAAAAAAGGAAAACTGAAGGCTCCAGTGACTAAAAAATAGGAAGTAAAAGGAAAAAGAAGAGAAATAAACCTGCACTTCAAATATATTCTGCTTGTAGTATATCCGACAACGTAAGCAACAGAAGTGAAAAACCTCACGCATATGAAGACATGCTTACTTTATCTACGCAGTCATCAAAAAATGCAAGGCTGGCGTCCTTATCACTGACAAAAGAACACTCTTCAATGAAGCGAATAAACATTTGAGTTTTGGTCATTAGTGTGTAGAACTTCTGGTGGGAACGATCTCTACTTTTGAGGAAACCTATAAAATGAAATCAGAAGCATGTAAGAATACCTAAACCAAAAAAGCCCTCACCAAAGTCAGCACACATTCTAGTAGCGAGCAATAACCTTCCTGTAATCTTCGCCACTACTACGTCATTTTTTCTGCACTTACACTTCTACCATCATTCACAACACTAACAGTGCAAATATTTTAGATTCTCTCTTATTTAAAGAATAAAAACAAGACATTAATATACATAAAACAAGTTTATGACTCTTCACCTTGTAGTTCAAAGAGAGAACTCGCATCTGTGGCTGTTTCAGAGGGAGCCTCTGTTATCGGCCGGAGATAAGACCTGTAACCTTTTAGTATTGAGGCCATGAAACACAGGAATGCTTCCTGGATCTCCAAATCTAACAGATGCAACTTCTTCCCAGAGTTAAAATCGTAGTCATTCATTGCTAACTCCATTAATGCATCTTCTCTTGGTCTCTGTTGCACTATGAACAAAAAACATTATAACGTTTCACGTATTTTTTTCCAATACTGGTAAAAACATTTCTTTCTATCCCACTAGACTCACTGATCACTGAGCTCCATTAAGTTTGGAACAGATTAAAATATGTGATCAAATTCAATCATGACATGCGACAACGGATTCAGCTTGACCTTATACAACTTGCGTATCTCTGGAAAATACCAAAAGCAAGACGCATTTACCTTTTCAGCACATTAGTTACTACAGCAACAGAGAGAACCAGTACGGACTGAGCTTAAAAGAAACCCAAAGAAAACCATTTATAAAAATGTGAAAATTTATACACGAGCTGATTAAAAAAGCAGCATATTTTAGGGACAAACACATAGACGGGATGTGTGTTTTACTCTTGTTTGGGTTTTGGGGGGGTTGTTTTTTTAATTTGTTGTTGTTTGGGGGGCGGTGGTGGTGGTGTTTGTGTGGTTTTGTTTTTTGGTTTTGTTTTTGTTTTTTTTTTTTTCCAGTGCCTTTCATTTCAAAGTGTTCCCAAAAAGCAGACTATACATATTAAGTACCTATATACATAGAAAAACACCACTCAGAGGCAGAGTAGAGCCATCAAAACACAACAAAATGCAAAACAATGACACAGAGAGAAAGCAGGCATTTGTTTAAAAGATCTAGCGAAATCCCTGTTCTTAAAGTATGTATCACCATTTTAAAGCCATCAGAACTCTAGCTAAAACTTCACTGCTACACACACAAAGTATGGAAACATTCTAATAATGTCTCAAAGTGAAAGGATTGTTTCAATACTCTTTCCACATAACATAATTATAGCCAGCCTTATACTGGTAACATGTTAGATCCTTATTATAAAGTACATTGCTTAAAGATCAGTACCACTATTTTTACAGAGAACATAAGGTTTGAAAAGCTTTTCTAAAGAAATCCTCACAGTAAAATATACCAAAGTTTTGAAGCAACAGACAATTTTTATCACCTGTCAGCTAAACATATTTTTTGTGTAGCACAGACCAATAAAATTCTGTTTCTGTACATTCTAATTGGGACACAATTGAATTCTAGTGACCCCCACGGCCAAGAAGGTGTAAACGGCCTTTAAATAAAAAATGAGTGCCCTAAACCCAGGGGACAATTAAAAGATCTCATGCAATATGCTTTCCAGGTGTGTACTTCTCAAACATGCAGTGCTGATCAACCCCATCCTTTTCATACTGGGATTTGTGCCTCAACCACTTCTTGTCTCTGCCACAGCAACTTGATTTTACAATTGCATTACCGCTCCTCAAGGCTCCTTCAATGTCCACGGAAAACATCTCCTAAGCAGACAGGTAGTGCCAGAGGGCCGATGGACTCCCTTCCCACTTCACAAAGCCTATTAGCTATGACACCGAAGCACCGAATCAGCTGGCCTGGCTGATTAAAGAATTTCACTAACATCACCCCTATCCATTTTTCTGCTTTCTCACATCAGTGTTCAATACAACTTGCTCTGCAGTATTTGAGGATCCTATCAATAACCGTTTGTTTCAGAAACATCCAGTAATTGTGCTACACATTTAAAACCCCAATTGTTTATAAAACATTTGTTATTTCCATCTTAAAGTTTTAGGTAAAGTACTATCAGTTTGACTGTCAGTCATCTCAATTGTCAAGACATCAGCAGACTTGAGCAGGCTCTGAAGACAAAGCGAAGGTCTTCATTAGGTCCTGGCCTACTCTTTGCTTTACTATTCCCTTCTCATAAAAGCTCTGCATTTTTTTGGTACATCAGTACAGGATAACATCAGTATAAAGTGATATCTATTGAGCACCACCTTATACATATGTGGAAGTCTCCTCTACCTCAAAAGCCCCCACATGGGATCTAATCTCTCCACTTAAAGCACAGATTTTCCCATTCCGTATAAAAACATTATGCTTTGTTTAGCAGGTGACTTAAGAACATATTTAATTAGTTATATATATATATAGATATATATATAAATATATCTGTTAATGCAGCACACTATATCCAATGTAAACCTTACTATGTACTTTCCCACTCACATTCTGCCAGTTGCTGATATAAATTACTTAAAGTGTTCATCAGATTTTTACAAGGTTTCTTTGGTAAGATCTTCCATGCAATAGCCTTCTTATCTCCAGTCCTGGGGGGGAAAAAAAAAAAAAAAAGGTACGAGTGAGTATACACTGGAATACATGTGTATATAGGACTGTATTCAGAGGATTTTTCTATCCTCTGGGAGAAATGGGAGAACATATACAATTTGCTCCATTAAAACAGGACTGAGAAGGATTAAAAACTAATGAACAAAGTCTTTTTAAAATTATTTATTTATTATATGGCTATTTGATCACAGCCATCTAACCAACGCCCTGTATTTCAGGATGACGATTATGCAGCCACAGCCTTTAGCACTGAAATCAATCCACTTAGAACTTATGAAAGGTGAATTAATAGTATTAAGCACCTACCATTGCACAAGCAACCACCACACATGCTATGTTCTGAGCTGTAATTACTTAAACTAGGATGGAGATAATGACTAGAGTGCTCGTAATAACCTGGAATAATTTCATACGATAACTGCTTTGTGTTTAGCGCATATAGATTTGGATGTAACTGTACCATTATCACAACGAAAAAAAATTACAACATTCTCTATCAACAGAGAGCACCAGCAAGACTCAAGACCCCATTGGTCACAACGTTGCAAAAATCATAAAAGCATTTGTTTGACACTTTTTTCTATACAACGAAACAGAATTAATTTGTTTTAAGACAATGCATTACAAAAATCAGCTAAAAGTAGAATGAAAACAGAAATAATTGGAAATAAATTATTTTTCATTAATCGATATGTAGCTACTTAGACAAATACCAGAAGAAATGCACAAACATGTTCCCCAACCAAAAAGTAACACAATCAAAACCGAAGTTATCACAGCCTAGTTTGAACTAGTTCCTAAAAACTTCAGAGCAGAATTGCTACACAAACTTGGTACCAGCATAAATCCTTAACAAAAATTTCTATTTACAAATACTTAATAAGCAACCTTCTCTAAATCCCCATACAACTACTGAAGCAAAAATAAATGCACAAATAAGAAAATTTAGAAAGAAAAAAGTTTTTAGATAGACACAGTAATGCTGAAAGACTGCTACCAACAGGAGGATAATACAAGAGAACACTGACCAAAGACTTTCAGAAGTTAGATACTAAGCATATACTGAGTATATTAAACATTGTACTGAAATAAAAGTTTAATTCTGAAATACAAGTTTGTTTAATTTTGTGTGTTTCAGAATCTTGAATCAGAAGTCTTACCCTCTTCTATTTTTGCATCACTTCATCAGAAGGAAATAAATAATTCTTCATTTTTAATATCATAACAATAGTTTCCCAGTGCTTTTACCAGTGCATTGCTGTCTCTTGCTAGTATTTTAGATACTAGACAATCAGTATTACAGAAAAACACAGTATTCTACACAGTTCTGAAGGAGACACATTACAATACTGTTATTTCGGTTTGTTAATGATGTCCTGATTCTAACTGTTAATTAAGACTCTCTCACCCATGAAAATTCACAGCTCTAATTCTCAACATGAAGTTCCTGTACTTCATACTGGTATGGAGCATGATTTCATTGTTCGAATTTTCAAGCAGATGCTCGTGTGAAGACACTAGAATTTCCTCAATGCTCAGAAAGCCAATCATGAAAAATGAAAAAGACTATTCTCCTCCAGGGACCATGAGACACAATAGGGTTAATCCAGGAAATGTGCCAATGAGATTTTAATGTAACAGAATAAAAAGCAATAATGTTCCATGAGGGTTGTACCTCCACTCTGCTGTGCTGAACAGGAGATATAATTTCTAGCACGTTCATTTCCAGAAGGATGATATATTAGAAAGTTCAGAGGTTTAAAACAAACCAACCCCCGAAAGTTTTTCCCAAAAGCTAGTTTTTTGTTGAAAACAAAAATAAAAAAAAAAATAATGGAAGAAAACCTGTTAATAAATACTTACTGAGAAATTGTATTGGTATCTAGGTCAACACAGCTAACGTCTGGTGGAGGGTCATAGAGATCAAAGTATCTTGAATCAATTCCCACTATGAATGGGCATGGTGCACTCAACACATCTGCCAGTGCCAAGGGACAGAGAGGAATGTATGGGCAAGGCCAGTGGAAGGGAAATATCATCTTTGAAAACATGCAGAGACAAAAACATAGGTTAAACATGTGTAATACTATAGTCTATGCAAGCATAAACCACTAACTGCCACTTCAAAATTGTTTAACGTGGCAGACAATTATTACTGAAAATCTAGACGCAGATTATTAAATAAAAAATGCACTCATTTATCTAAATTCAATTTGTTTAATTTGTAGGAAAAAAGCTCTTCAGTATAATAGACTGGACACAGCAGAGGTAGCAAAACAATGCTTAGTGAAGACAGGCAGGAAAATAATGTGCATTTAAAATTCTGCAAGAGAATACAGTGCTATTTGAGAATATCAGGAACTCCTATTAGTGCCTTGTGACGACCAAACCCATGCTTATTTACAGCATTTACACACAAAGAACCAACAACAGTAACTCCTTCTCTTCTGTCTTCATAGGATACTATTAGAACACGAATTTTTCTCTCTAATGATCTTTATTTTTATTCCTATTTTTAAGTAACCTTTAAGCCTAACAGCCCTACTACTGATTTTAGATTTTATCTAAAACTCGTTCGTTTTTCCCTAGAGGTGTATGATCAAAAGAACGTTACTTACAGACACTAGTGCCTCTGTCACACTAGTAAGGACAGAAGGTCGCAATGAATGGATGAGAATTTTATGTTCCGTCACAGCAAATACAAGTAGAGTTACTGCATTTTCAGGTCCTAAATTCTGAAGTAGTGTAGAAAAGCTGCCGCCACTGTTACAGAACATAAACAAGCTGGTGAGTTACAAGGGAACGTAAAATCAAAGAAATGTTCAATAACAAAACAGAAAACAAGGCATTAGAGTAGGATTTTATAAACTTCAATCTGCGAATCCTTCCTTTAAAGAAGACTGCAAGGCTGGCTACTTGGTACGCTTCACTGTTCAGTGAAGAATGGTTACTTCCCAACAGCAATCATGGTTCCTTGAGCCCCTTCAATCAGTCTAGACTATTTTCAGGACACGTGCACAATGATTTTTCTTTCTGTCTTTCTGAGAAGCAATTTACAGTGAGACAACATACATTTCTTTAATCATTCTCCTGCACAGAGACACAAAAGTTAAGACAGTCACAGAACTCCTTCAATTACCTTGCAAAGCTATATGATCTTGGGAGCCCAGGTACCAAGTCCTAGAGAAAGGGGATCTAACAATCTCTGTTCTGCCTCAAGAGCCACTTAAATTATTCGAAAAAACAAGAATCTGAAATTTGTTCATTAAGTATGTACCGTTGGCAGGGTGCAAGTCTAATCGCATAAACGAACTTCAGATACACTAGCTACAAAAGGCACCAGACAAGGGAAGCTAATTTGCACAATTACGACTCAAAGTACCAAATCTTTTCTGCAATGTAAATCAAAATACATTTCACAATTAAACAAGATACTGCTACTTGCCTCAATGGAAGGGGCGATGACACAGGTTGGCTAAGAATCAGGTTGTCGTGTGGGGATAGCTGGAAAAAGATTTTAAAAGACATTCTTTTTATTCTGAACTTCAGAAATACTTATTAGAAATTACACAACTGTTACAAGGAACACCTAAAAATAAAATTTAAACAAAGCTGAACTTTATATATCCCAGTTGTGTAGCACTGTAAGAAGTGATGTGCAAAGCTATGCACCAGTATCTTTCAGTGAAAAAACCAGACAAAGCATGATCTTCCTTTCTTGGACAGAATTGAATATATTGCATATTGATAAAGAGGAATCTAAACTAGCCAATATTGCAAAAATTGAACACATTAACTGCTGAAAAAACAAGCCTTCTGTATTTTAAAGGAAGTGAGGACCCATAGTTCATATACAGCTTTCAGGGGGGTGACTCTTTTTGGATTGAGAGGGAAAGAGATGGATAAAATGCATGAAGGGGAGAGATGGTAGATTGTAATGTAAAGTAATATTTTCTTCCGAAGACATGAGAACTAGGCTCTCAGCTGGCAGAAACAGATCAGCTCAGCTTTGATAGAATCTTTAAAATTTGCATTAGTTGAAGATCCAAGACAAAGATCTTATTAATTTACATTTCTTTCTTACAGTGATATGAGATCAAGAGAAATCATTCATATATTCAGCATGAACAGGAGGATTCAAATAAGTACAAGAATGCAGATACACAATCAATTTATGAAGGCTCAACTGATTTTTCAGCCGTAGTAAATCCAAGGTAACAAGATACCAGTGAGCTTAATCCCCCCTGCCAAGTGGCCATGCATTTTTTATCTATTGTATAAAAGCACACATCCATGTAGCAGCAGTAATTCAGTAAGTCACAGTAACTTGCACAACTAAGCTGCAAGTTTAGACAACTTTTCGTAACATTTCAGTTTTGAGTATGTTTCACGTTACACCCCACTGCAGATGATGAGACTAGAGAAGTTCAGAAAATCTGATGACTCAGTAATACAAATGCTGAGGCACTAAGTCACCTAACACCGTGCCTGGACAGACACACCAAACGTACAACATCCACAATTCTATGCAGTACTACTTCCTTGCCTATGTCACATTAACAGAGCTTTTGAAGGTGATGCTACATTTACCTTCAAGGACAAACGAGGATGGTCACACCACTCTACAGGCTCGATTTGTCTTCAAGTCACCTTGTGACAACCACCACCATTAATTTCTTCAGTGGAAGAATTCAGAGACCTCATTTTTTTCAGCCTGAGGTGACCTTCATAAACTACCTTCAGAAAGGAAGCATCAGCCTAATGTCCTATGGCCTTTGTGTTCCAGCAAAAGCAGACAAACAACAACAAGCATCTATTCAAGGCGCATGTGTCCCTTAGGCAGAAGGAGCACTTACTGCTCCCATTCTTCAGAGGGAGAAACATGTTACTCGATGTGCTCTTGAAGTCTGCAGGTTGTGAACAAACGGTTAGAACCGGCACATCTGTGTAATAAGGGGATGTAGGACATGGAGAATGGACTCGAGCAGATTTCAGATCAGAAACGACCTATCAACAATAGCAGCCGGAAACTGGCAATCAGGAATATTCCTCAATGTTTTACTAATGCTATAATTTCTTTGAAACTTAAAAGTCAGACACATGCCCTGTTCTCTCTCACTTGTAACAGATGCCAAGAATGATTTAAGAATGGGTTATACATCCAGACTGGCACACATGCAGTTACTAAAGTGCATCAGGTCTCATTTTCAGAAAGCATACAGGCACTTGCAAGACATTCTACAGCAACAGATATCCAGAAGGATTTGCCATATTATTTAGCAAAAGACTACCATGTTTTAAATTAACAAGCTTCAGAGAGAAATCACTATTTCTTCACTGAAATAGAATCCTAAAAGCTTGTAATTTTCAAGAATACAGGCCTTTCCCACGCTATTTTGGGGAAGACATCTTAGATACAATCACCTGTGACTGTATTCAGTGCAGTATCAAACACAACTCAGAAGTCCCTGAAAGCAGCTGGAAGGAAGTACTTATCTGTAGGCCTCAGCTACCACTGCCCACTTCAAAAGCAGCGTGCTCTCCAGCTGTACTATCAGCTACTAAAGTTGCACTAACTTGACGCATACAGCACTTTGAAAGTAAGGTAGAACAGACATAATTTCACACCACTTCCATCTAGGTCCTCAGACTTTGTTCCGAGATATACACCCATGGGTACTTTCACAAAGTTCCCGAAAAATTCAGACTAAAAAAATGTAATGTTTTTCTCTAAACTCACTTATAGTTCTCTGTAAATGTGTATTTAGTGTTCCCTAGCAAATATTTTTGAGTGTGAATAAAAAAAAAAACCCAAACAACCACAACATGTAAAAAACACCGGGTTTTGAACTGAACTTTAAAATCCTAATAGAAGTGACAGAAGTGTCAGATATAGTTGCAGTATAATTGTTCTCCAACCTCTTTTCAGTAACAGATGTCACTACTTTAGAATATCCAGGTACACTAAGGAGGATCTTTACTATTCAATACATTCTATAAAGACACAATCCAAGATTGTATTTACTCTGAAAGACTTCACTAGCATATGGGCTACTACATTAAGACTGAAAACTGCAGAGGGCTCTCCACATTTTATTTCATACAAGTAGTAACAGAGAGTAACAGCATTTTGTAACAAAATTTGTTCAGAACTACAGGATTGATAGAATAACTACAACTGGAATAGAGCTGTTGCTTCTCAGCAATAAAATTTTAACATGTCTCTACCCATTTTGCCTTTTAAGAGGAAAAAAAAACGCGAATGTTTAATAACATTTCTCTTAAGAAGTCTTTGAGACAGGGATTTCCTCTCTCCTACCAACAGTGACATGGGTGAAATTTCAAATAACAGGTAACCTAATTCTGGCAATTATACCATTTCACTCACAGTAAAATACACTAGGTCTTGCAGGTAGGACAGAAAAGGGTCGTATTTGATAAAGTTTGCCTCTGTTGAATGTGCATGGCTCTTGCAGGTTTCAGTAAGAGCTATGTTACATGAAGGACAGCATGAAGCCCTTTGGGAAAACAGGTAATCACGAATATACGCTTCACATCTGGTTTTAATTTTAATGTATTTATTTAACACTCAGCCTTCATACAGTAGCAAGAACAAAACAGTTCAAAAGCTATCACAAAAGTCAAACTAGATGCTGACTTTGAGTCGTTTTTCATTAATTTCCATAAACTCTGGAAAAAAAAAAAATTAAGTTCTAAGCTCACTAAACAGTTTCTTGTAATATCTCATTAAAGTCCTTAACTGAACTGGAAGCAGAACAGTGAGAAACCTGTGAACATCAAGTGTATGAATTTAGGAAAAAAGTCCTGAACAAAAAAAAAAGGAATGTAAAAATCACATTTTCCATTTACTAACCTGTTCAACAGCTGTTTTGTCTTCACTTAAGACATAGCTATTAAGAAGAAATTTATACTCACCTGAACTAGAATTCTTGGCCTCTGAGGAGATGGAAAAGGAACTTTATGCATAAAATGGGAAATATGTCTAAAGGAAAGAAAAATAAGGATTTAGTAGAAATTATAAGCTTAAACTGCTTTACCTCAAGACAAAATTATTGCCAGTAAGAGAAATTATTATATAAAAATGGCACATACTTATTTAGAAGAGAGACAGCAAAAAAACCCAGCACCCAAACCCTACAGGGTTACTCTGACTTTCAAAACCTACTTTTCTACCAGTGACAACCAAAATGGCAGACTGGATTATCTTTCAGACTACACGTTTGGCTAGTGAGATTGAAAAATTACAAGGACTTTTTTTTTTTTTTAAAAAAAAAAATAAAATTGTGAAGTAGAATTACTGCTGTTTGAGTATCACAATACCGCTTCAAAATCATGCTTCTGAGACTGGCTCGAAATAGCACTATACCTCAGAGACTAGCACCGGTTATTTGCAAAAAAAATATTCACAGCTGAGTATCAAGGACAGCCATTAAGTTCATCCATTTTGTTCACAACCATTTTCTTCACTTCCAAATACAAAAATGTTATGCTAGATTTCCGATTAAAAGAGCATTAAAGGTTTTTCCATTTACTATAAACACAGAAAAAGGTTTTTTAAATCTGAGTAAGTTCTTAGTTTTATGAACTGATTAAACTTACAAAAGTTCTACAAGAGTTCTACATAACACACACTGACGCTAAAAGGAACTACATGCAATCAGCAGAAACTCAGGAAGAAACAGGTAATTCATCATAAACTGCACGCTACAGCACGTAGTTTACTGTGATTTCTGCAACTCTTACCACTATTATGGCACAGACAACCAATCAAATTTTGAAGAAATTCGGACAAACCCACAAATAAGCATTGATTTATGTAGAGGACTCATTTTACATGTTTCTGGTTCAAAGCTATGGATTCATACGTATATTTCAACGTAGCTGCATATTAGGCCATTAGATGTATGCAAAAAACCCCATTTTGATTGTGTTTTTAATTTTGTGTACTTGTGCCAGGCTTAACTTTTTGTTGCAGTTCTACAGCCACGTAACTGGCATTAACCAGAAGCAGCCTCGTGCCTCCTCTTCGCCACTCCTCAGCTGACCTCCCTCGTGTCAGCATCAGCCTCTGCGCAGCCGCGGGGCAGTCGAGAACTGGGAAGGAAGCAGGCTGCCAGCGGACTGGGGCTTGGTCCTTGTTACCAGTGTATGAAGACAGTGGCAGAAATACGGAACATACAGCAAACATCAAGGGAAAGGCCTGCTGCTTGCAGAAGCAGGACTGACTGAAAGTGTTCAAATACACGTGTGGCACAGACAACCTTCATCATCATTCAAACATACGAAAGAACTAGGCTAGATGCTGTATTTACTTAATGCAAGACAGTGTAGCTATATTTAAATTACCCACAGTAAATTGACCAGTCAGTTTACAAGCCAGAGAAATCAGAATAAGCAAAGAAATCGGTAAAAATCAAAATTAATAAAACATTTATTATATTTACTTCTCATTTTATTTGTTCCCAAAACTCAAAACCAAAAAAACAGTTATCAGTTTAAAAAAAAAAAAACTTAAATCTTTTCATTATTCGAAGTTTACATCCTCAGAATTTCAAAACAAGTCTAGTAGATACAAAGTAGAATAATGAAGTGAATAAACAATCACAAAAAATGATTAATCCACCAAGTCAAAGTCTCATGAAAGTTAATAATGAAGTTCAATCAGAAAAAGAGACTGATGTGTAATAAAATAAAAAAAATACTGCATTTGAAATCTGATGCATTAGAAAGTTACGTCAGCCTAGAAGTGCTAAACGGTATTACATAGCAATTACAGATATCAACCACTTCTTAGATGTAAGGATTTCCTCCGCATTTTAAAATGCCAAATCCTTTACGTAAGAAGGAAATTGAGTTTATTTATCACAAATAAAGGAGGATTACTAGTGCAAAAAATTCAATCTGCTTTATTACTTCTCATTACACAACAAATAGGCATTTGAAAAAAATGCAAAACTACACATTTCATTCTCCTAACTTAATGTGTGCAACATTAAGAAAGGATTTATAATCTTGCTCCTCCTAATCACTATGCTAAAGGGTGCAAAGCTAGTTTAAAAAAGCTTTCAGAGATACCTTTGCAGGCACTTAAAATCACAAGTAAAAATCTAGGCTTTTTAAGGAAGTAGGTAAAGATCACGTTTAATCAATAGAGAAAAAGTGTTTAATCTACTGTAACCATTATATTTAATGTTTAATGACTAAAGTCAAAAGGATATTATAGGAAACTTAGAAGTAAAAAAAGAACTCTCATCAACGGAAATTACTGTTACGAATTTTTTAAATTACTTACTTCTCAATGGGTAGGACATGTGGACCAGAAATGGAGTAACGATACAGAAAGGTAAGAAACTTCTTGAAAGCATCAAAGAAAGGCCAGTGAGAGAGCAGACAGATGCATTTATTTGTTTGAACTGTTCTGCACGTGTCTGACTTTCCCTCAACAGCAGCTGCTAATCCCAGCTGAGATTTTTGTTTCTCTGTGAGATTCTCTTCAGGATACAGTTCATAAAACTGAATAGCAGCACCATATACCTGCAAGCAACACAGTTGATTTGAGGTCAATAAATCTGCCTCAATCTTCAAAGCAATCTAACAAACCCCAAACAAGCAAGGAAAATTAAGTCTATGTTACTGTTTGAAAAGTTACATTAATACATCATCTTTCGAAGCAATCTATTCCAGAATATTCTTATGGCTGTGAAAATCCAGACTCTCTTATTATTTATTTAAAACACTTAAGGTCATATGAGAAAGAGTAATTTATGAAACCATTTAAGTGAGAGAAAAATAACGATTATACAGAGTACAACTACAGTCAATTGCTCCTACAATTGCCTTTCAAGCTATTTTAGGAATTCTTTATAAGCAACTGAAAGCAGTATTCCTCTCACATCCAATATACTTTTTAAAACAAGTATATACATGCAAGGTTGTTTCCATGTTTGCAATAAAAATAGCATACTTGCATGCATATGCAGTCAGAATTTTTACAGCGCTCTGGTTTCAAAGGCTAACATGATTGGAAAGCAAAAGAGTACAGGTTTCTATGATCAACAGTCAAGCAAGGCACTCTTTAAAGCAGTCTTTCAATTAAGCCCAAAAGAACAGATTCAAGTTTGTCTACGAAAATATGCATTACCATCATCTTGAACAGATAAACAACCAAATTTTTTAACTCAAATTATTAGCAATGATTTTTTTTTTTTAAGCTTTCAAAATACCTTTTCTGCAGAAGCTCCAGTTAGTACAAACGTGGAAAAAACTGGGAGAGGGTATTTGCTGTTAGATGGCCAACATTCAATCGTTGCACCCATAGGCAGACAAAAGAGAGGCACAGATTCTGGTAATGGGAATGATTCATAATCTGCTTCAGGATATCTGCATATTAAACCTATAAAGGCAATTTGTGAAGAGGCAGTTATGTAAGGAATAGCAGAAGCGTATTTTTAATAGCTCATTCTATAAAAAAATGCCCAGGAAAAAAAAAAAAAAAAGAAATCACACATGAGCATACACTAACTTCAGAGAATAGGTAAAGAAAGTTGTAAATAATCAGGCATAGCAACAGCTGGAAAGCGGCAGCACGCTTCCAGGGCCTAAGGAGAAATCACCTGGCTAAAACACTGGCCTGAAGTCCTACTAACCACCCCAGGAACTATTTGTAACTGATTTATCTTTTTTCTGTTTGCAGGTTGTGTGCATCTCAGCTATTATTAGAACAGGTCACGTTCACGAGTAAAGATTTAAAATGTAGTTCAAGAAATGGCAACCTGAGTAACTGAGAAATAAGACTGATGTTTTCAATTATGAAAGCAATTCATTCTTGCCAACAGAAGTTCACTGAAAAATCTGATAATACGTTAGAAATTAGATCGATAATTTTTTTATATCAATAGAATCAAACAAACTAATTATGCTGGTCCATCTCAGCCGAGCACTCAGCTAATCTGCTATCAGATTAATGAGTTTACACTTAATTTTAAACACAGCTGTATAACATGAAGTTCTGAAGCTGAAGCTCTTAACATATAGGTCCTCAGTTACACCCTACTGCTGTAGCAATCTGATTCCATGATCTAGCCTTTCTTACTGCCAACCCAGGGGACTCCAAACTGAGGATGAGTACTGCATGAAGGGACTTAGGATTCCTCTGCATTAGAGAACGCAAGCACCACAAATTCTTTTCAATACACAGTGAAATATTAACAAGCAATAAAAACTGGTAATAAAGAAGGGCAGTGGTTTCCACTCCTACCCCCCACCAGCAAAGTTTTGTGCAAGCTACTACCAGATGTGGATCTTTTAAAACTTCTATTTACTCACAAATTTATTGTCCACCTTTTAGTTAGTCCTAAACTACTGCTGTTTACAGAGAGCAGCATCTTAAAGGGATATGAATGAATTAAAGCTTAGTCTGAATCATGCTCATGACTTGAAACAAAATCAGGGGTTTAAAAAAAAAAAAGAAAACCCAACACATTTCAAAACAACAAAATAAAGATGATACACAATCCAAAGGTACTTTAAGAGCTCAATGTCACTGATACTCAGGGCAGCGTGGAAGCCTGCAGTATTCTTAAAAACACTTCTTAAAGCGATCATGAAAATGCATCAAACAATTTTCGCAGTATCTTCTTCTGTATATATACACACACATCCTTAAAAGACAGTTATCAGCAACAAAAACAGAGGTGGGAGACACAGGTTTGTAGAAACCTACCAAAACACAATGGAGCTTCCAATTAAAAGCAAATTTTAAAACAAAAAGGTCATGACAATTCTAAAGCTTATTTTTAGGACATTATTTCAGAAGAATTCTTCAGCAAAAGATTCCTTTTTGGATAATGCCAAGACAGTGTCATTGCCAAATAATTCTTCGATTAAAAAATTTATTACACTACAAATAAGCCTGTACATCCTGAATTGCAAGATAAAAAAGCTAAATAGTAGTTACGTACCAGCTTTATATGATATGGTGTTGGTTTTTGCCACAGACTTTTTATAACATAAATATACTGCTGAGCCCCACTGTAAAACAAAAGAAATTATTGGGTTACATGATGAAGTGTAACAACAGGACGTAATAGAAAGGCGTGGAGGAAAATCTCCTCTTCCTTGTTTACAAAGAGCCATAATCTACACACAGAAACATAAGACAAAGGAATTTTAGGCATGCTACACTGTCCTTTCTGACAATGGCCACAAACATATAACCAAAGGAAAAGTATAGTGTTAGCTCTGAGCTAACCAATTCATGGCAGGCATCAGCCTGAGCTCTAAAACAGAATTGGTTTATAGATGGAAGCGTAACATCTCTACATTCTTCTCCAAAACATGTGTTAACACAAGTACAGAATTTTAAGTACAATTGTCATCCATATAAACATTTAAACCTTTCTCCATTTTGTTAAACTTTGGCTTAAGTGTGTAGACAGACAGACAGACACACACATACGTATATATACCCAGCATGCAATGTCCCTGTTACCAACCACATTTGTGTATTATTTTAATACTTAACAATTTTCTTTTGTGCCTGCATTTTTATTTCAATCACGCTACTCTTTAAGCCTGACTCCTTATTCCATCTGTGATTTCACAGCCTGTGAAATACTGCAGGATAACATCGCAGTGTTTGCAGCTTCTAAACAATTTCCTTTCTGGCATTGTTAATGTTTTTAAATATTTTTGAAGTTCTCAATTTCTGGACATGAGGATAAAGAATGTGGAAAGCCACAGAATGGAAAAGACCAGCACCCTTTTAGGGCACACAAGGCTTTTATAGATGGGAAAGATATAACAATTTCCATAAGACAGGACTCCCATAACCTAGCCAACACAGGGGTTGGTAGAACTGAAAAATCCATTTATTAATGTCTACAGGCATTTATTTAAGAACAAGTACAGATCAATTTCCACTATTTCTTTTTGCATGATACTACTCACATATGTGGTCAGCATCCTCACTTTTGAGGACCCTACCAGAGCCAGCATATAGGGCTGCAGATTCAACCAGGGGACACTTAAATATTAAGTTCTGCAAAACAAAGTGCTGTGACCCCTGGGTATTTCAGCAGCTCTAGCTTTGGAACCATATTAACCATTTAAACAGACTTTGAGTCAACAACATCCAACATCACTCACATGCAACTTTCTTCAGAGAAAAAATTTGCCAAACACTGAAGAGAGCGAAATTTATAAAATAGCATTGCAGGTAGTGGGAGATTTCAAAAATAAAACAGAAGCCAGTTGTGAGGCACAGAATTCCCATCACAATAGTAAAATCACTGTCAGAAACAGCCACACGTGTAAAACCTCCAGTTACCCACATGGTGACACAACAGGTTCTTAAGGACCAATCCAAAGCTGCTGAATTCAACATTTCCAAGTTAGCACTAAAAAGACTTTTTGCTCCAAGACTTTCAAAAAGACTTTGTTCCAAGCAGGAACACTAGAAACAAAATCTTCCAACTCTTCCAAGATTTGATTTATCTTTGGAGAGTGCTTACCAAAATTCTTCACCAGGTACTCTGAGAACAGTCACAAACACTCCACAAACATCACATGATTGAATATCAAGTGTTCAAAATTCAGATTTTGAATCTTACCATACTATTATTAAGGTTCTTGTCAACTTTGCAGAAGGTATGTGGAGGGGTCTCTCCTTTACTTGGTATGATTATACATATATCCGTAACTGCCAACGTGTTCTGCGTCATGTTTTCGGACGCTCTTCGGTAAGTGATGTACACTCGTTGGGATGAGGCACTGCCACTAATATTAGCAGGCCGACCATACGGGGTAGTCTGTATTATTTCACAACCTTGCTTTACTCTTTCTTTCCCATCATATAAAACCCTAGTTAAAATGGGATGAACAAAAGTCAGAAGGCACATAATTTATTTTCATTTTTTAAATGCTTTGAATACTAATATTATACTAAGAATTATACCTGAAGAGTACTAATTTAACAGCAGCTCTTGTCCCGTCTCTGACTGGAACGTTTTTACTGACAAGTTCAGGTCACATTATACCAAACTGCATTTTAACAGACAAGCTTCATGATGAAACTGTACTAGTTTTCCCCACATATAATTGCTTTTAAGTGTTTTGTTTACTGCAAAATAGTGTAATTTTCAACTCTACTACAGATTCATTGCCTGATCCTAAGAACATCACACAACTCACCTCTTTCCAATCTGCACTAAACAGGTTCAGCATCTTATCTCAACCCAAATATAAAAATTGAAAATTACAAATGGCTTTGAAAATCCCAAGATGCAAAGGACTGCAGTTGTCATTAAAATCCACGCAGCATGCAGTTTTCCTACTGGGTTACTGTATGCTCAAGTCAACAAATATCTTCCTTTTTAGAGTTTCTTATATTTAAAAAAGTATAGTATTGCAATAAACCTGCTTTATTTGCTCATTAGTCAATAAAACTGCCAAAACACCCTATCTGAACAGAAAATTCACTCACCCCAAATCAGTAAGTGGGGGCTTGTCCCTTCCCCGGCGATAACAAAGGTATATTTGTGGTCCTACAAGACTGCCATTGTTGAGATCTGCAGACAGTCCTGAGGGAGTAACATCTATGCATTTATATCCCTGAGGAACTTCCTCCCCCAGAGATTTATTAAGTACTGTTACATCTGTAATAGGTTCTTTTGGTTTAGCGATTTTATGGCAAGCATCGTTGAAGTGGATTTCTTCCTCTAGTGGTTTTGAAATATCTGTTAATCCTGCGACAACAAAGTAGTCAGCAACACGAGCCCCTTTGTCTTCCATCTTCCATTACAAGACGTTGGAACTGCTGAGAAAGAAATACATATCAGCGTTTTTAAAGGCAATTGTAAGATATCAGAAGTAATAAAATTGTTTATTTTTAAAAACAAAATTCACAATAATATAAATGAAAACACAATAGAAGAATACAAATTAAATAGAGAGATCCATCCTCAGATCATGTAACATACTTCATTCGTAATCACAATCTTTCCAATTTGGAATTCTGAGCCACAGTCATGCGAGTCCATTGTTAAATCTTGGAATGGAAAACTCAAGTGGCCTCTTTTTGTTAACTTACATGCTAGAGTAGCTGAACCAACAGGAACAGTAACAGCAAAGTTTTGGAAATAGTTCACTACTCAAAGCTCACGGCTGAGCCAAGAAGCCGTTCTCATGTATTTTGCATACAGCCTGTTACTGCACGCCGTTCACCACGACAATGAATCTTCTAAGGCACGATCTGCAATTAATTTGCTTCCTGCATATTAAACATATACGCAAAGGCTGTCCTGATTATTCTAAAGATACAACTGGAGTATTTGCAGCCATCTCACCCTGTAAGATTTTACATCTGATACCAAGGCCAGATCTCCTTGGAATATTTTTGCAGGCTAAAAGTTGACACCATTTTATTTTATAGTATTTTAGGGCTCAGATCCTTGATATGCAACACATCCACAGCCAGCAATGTACCAGCTTTTATACAAAACATTTAAACCAAGTCAACTTCAATGGACTAGAGACCACTGTGAAACAAAACATTCAAGACCACATGAAGTTTTTCCACAGTGAAAAGGAATACAGTCTTCCTGTTCCAGCCAAATGGTGTTGGGAAATCACATTCTTTCTTCCTGGAACATATTGATAAAAAAAATTCTTTACATACTAATTCTTTCTGTACAGTGTTGTGTGTTTTTTTTGTTTTTTTTTGTTTTTTTTTCCAGTTTTTGCTACCACTGTTGTAAATTAATTTCAGCACAGGACAAAGTAATATCTGTAGGATGAAAAGATGGCCTTGCAAACAATGCAGTGCACTACCTACCAGGAGATTCGGTTTCCTTTTTGTTGAATACCTTTGCAAGTCACATAAACCCCATGTCTTATTTAATAGCTTGATTTTGCAAATAAAGAAAATACTTTCCTCTCTTCAATGGAACACTGAAAAATGGGCTAAAAATGTTTATCTAAGTCGCCCATATGTGCTGGAACCTCGCTAAAGAAGGTTCAGGAAGTTTACTGTCATCAAGTCCCAGACTTTTAAACCAGACGAGCTATTTAAGACTCCCTTTTGTTGAATTAATTTTGTCTGGGTGTAAAATTTTATTGCAAGAGAAACTGTTTCAACACAGGAGTTTCAAGAGCTTGCCAACATTCAGAAACTCAACAAAAAGAATTTAAAACAGTTTGAATGGTTGGTACAACACTTCAGTTCTCATGCCACCTTTATTCCGGTTGCTTTATCTCCCTTTATTTTTTGCTCTAGGTAGCAAGTATTCAGCCTATTCAAACTTCATACCATCACGATTCCTGGATTTTACCAATACATCTTTGTTAAAACAAGCAAAATAGATTTGGACGTCTCTCACTGACAATTAGAGAAATTATGTCCTAAGTTGATACTGTGCATTCAATCAAATTGTTCCAAGCTGACCTCAGATTTCCAGCACCAGTCCCTGTTCAAGAAGGAAGAATGTCAGCCTGTGCCTGATCATCACTATCAACCTCATCCACCAGTGCAAGAAAGGCAATTCCATATTCCTACTCTTATTTCGTAGGTTGTTTGTATTTTGCTGGAGTAACTGACCTGACTAGCTTCTAAAGTTGCATGGAAATGAGCAACAGTTTTTATTTTAAGGTTATTTACATTATTCAAGAGAATGCCAAGAAAAAAATCCCCGAATTATCCAACCTTTATTGCCTTCTGTATGGTTAATAAGCAATATGGGACACTTTAGAACACATGATTACTGGGAAACAATCAATATACAGCAGCATAACAGTTTTTAAATAACTGCTCAGCTTGGTTTTTGAGAGATGAGAGAATGCAATCACAAAACTAAGCTTAATTTAACCAAAATTCAGTTATTCCAAAAACATCTGAAATACGTTACATTAACAATTTTCTGTCAAACTTATCTATGGTGCGCTACACTTCAACCACCATGGAAACTTTTTATCAACCAGCACTCCCTCTAAACCAATGGATAAGTTATAACACTTTTTTTGTTTGTTTGGGGTGGGGTTTTTTTGTTTTGGTTTGGTTTTGTTTGTTTGGGGTTTTTTTTTGTGCTTGCTTTTTTTTTTTTTTTTTTTTTTTTTTTTTTACACTGGGCAAGTATTTGCTCTTAAGTTCAAAAAATATATATATACATCAGAGCATAAACGGTTGCTTTTAAAAAGAGTCACTTGAAAATGCATCAAGAAATGTAGAAAGAAGAAAATTAATAATTCATGATACAGATCTGAAAAGAGCTATGGTCAAAGACTGCTCAGAAGATAAAGGGGTTATATATATATAAAAAGAAATACAAATCCCAAAATATTCCTCAAGAACTGCTGAAGCAGAAAGGACTGGCTAAGTAAGAGCTACCAAGCAATTTAAACTCAATGCTTACCCCATCATGAGCTCTGGTGAAAAAGTTTTCCATTAAAAGGCTTGAGAAGGGAGAAGGTAGACTGAAAGCTGGCTAAGTCTTGCACTGTTGCATATGAAAAATGCCCCGTAACCACAAGCTCAGTACAAAGCAGCAAAACACTGCAAAACTGGACTTTGCCTCAAACATTCTGAGCTAGAAAAATATTGTTTTGTTCCTTTCCTCGTTAGCATTATTTCACAAAACTACACCAATTTCTGGAGTGCTTCATAACGCCTTTTAAGTTGAAAAGAAAACACTATTTTAGAAATCAAAAATTATACAAACTGTGACTGTTAAAATTGCAAGTAAGCCTTACAACTCTAGTGTGTTGGCAGCACACTTCCAGTTTAACTAGCCAAGACAGCATTACAAACAAACAGAACGATGTATATACATTATCCTGAAGAATCACACCTATCCCACGATTTAAACCTCACCATTAATTATTTCATATTACGTTTATACCAAAAGTCTTAAATTCAAACATGCCTCTATTCCCAAAAGCACTTTCAAGAAAAACTGGGACAAGCTCTCCTCATTTAGAGACAGTTAAAATTAGAATCCCCTACATACAAACACCTGCTATCACACAAATTTGCTTCCTAAGGTTATAGCAAGTAATACACAAGTCAGCAAGACTTTCATAATTTAATGCAGCTTTTATAGAAGGCAGGAAAAAAATGCATAGGCATGATGCATCATCGCTTCAGATCTTTGCTTTCTGATACAAAGGCTTGCAGCTAAAAGTGGGATAGAATGCAGAAGACATCAAAACAATTCTGTGGTATTTTATCCAATTGAATTAGACTTTACTAAAGCCACTGTGATACTCCAATTTTTTAACATCTGTTTACTGTGAGAGCAGATTTATGCAAACTCTATGTTAACAGACCCCAGAAAGAAGGTATATAACATGAGCTAATTCAGTGACAAATAATCATACTGTGAAAAATCGATTTCACATAAACTGATGAATATGAATAATTTCTGTAGAAACCCTTACCACGAAGGTATTCCAAAGCGTGCTGTAATTATATACATCACACAGGACTGCAAGTTTACTTCCAGGGGAAAAAAAAAACAAAACCAACAACCCACAACAGAAACAAAGTCACACTGCACAAGAGTGTTGCTTGAAGCAGCAGGTCCCAGGTGCAATTCAGCAACATTAACAGTGCCACACTGAGAAGCAGCTACTGTTGCTTCTCTACACTTCACTCCCCTGGGGATGAAAGGCCACGCTTTGAAGACAATGCCATGGGATCATAAACATAACTTACAAGAGTCCCTGGAAACAAGTGCAGTATATGATCTTTGAGCCATGTCACAAAAATAATTTTTATGGACTGCATATAATTAATACAACTATAAATTAAATACCATAAACATCAGTAAGCAACAAAACATCTTTGCGAATCGTAAACCGACTTGTAAGAACATACTAAAAACACCCACAGCCTTTGCAGATCATGACTACGTAAATGAGGGAGAAAAGAAGGGGTTTTGCCACTTCTAAAAATATGAAGAGGGGAAACGATCAGATAGTCCTGCCACAGATCCACACGCTATTAGCTTGATTACTTTGCTGAAAGACAAAGGGTAAGCTCTCTCATTGTTTATTCAATTTTTTTTTTTTAAATTTCATCGTTTTCTTCAAAAACATTTAGGAAATACTAATTAATAATTTTCGCTGTCTGTCACCGCTGTTGTAATTCATCAGTGCTGGCATTTTCGTAACTGTGCAAGACAGATTAATCTGAAAAAATAGCTTTGTGATCTAACGCTATAGACTTCTTGCTAGTGGTAAAAGAGAACCAGTCTGCTGCAAAGAGCAAAACAATCTGCTATTACCAGAAAGATGATCAAGAGGTTTACAGGAGTTCCACGTGGCTGACCCTTTTGTGATAAGTAAAATACCGGTGCGACTTTGATCTCATCACTGAGCTCAGGAAGAGCAGCACATACACTAACTTATTTTGCGTCCAACAAAGTTTCTTCTATTTGCTATAAGCTATGTGCCACTCGCATATAGAAAGCAAACAAAAATTGAAAGGCATGACTTTTATCCCAGCTTATATATTTTCAGATAAAACAACTGAAACAGCGTCCAAGCTTTTTGAACAGATCACATTTTTCACTCATTGTAAGAGGGCAGCACACATCAGCTTTTTCCTCACTGCATGACCAGAACCAGTGCGGACGCGCCATATATTCTGTCTGGGGAACAGGCATGATGCTTCATGAAGTACAGAGTTTACGACAGATGCACGACACAACTTCCAAGGAAAAAAGTACTGATGTAATTCATACAACCTGCTTCTACCCACAGATTTTTTTAGAGGTAACTTGTAAGTGGGCTGCAGACCAGAAGAACTGCTCTAGCACTCCAGCTTCTTTCCAGGAGCCAGCTTTCCCAGATAGCAAAAAGGGTTTACTTGTGCGCTCTTTGCACGTGCAAGAGGTACCCAACCTGTGAAAGACAGCACTATGAACCATCCAACTCCATGAGAACAGTTTTGCCTCTGGCAGACACAAACACAACAACTGCCTTGTAATCATTTGATCTTCCTTGTCTTCATTCCCATTCCTTCCCATGTTTTCCTTTGGGAACACTGAATCGCTTATTAATTTGAGTTCCTTATTAGGTCCATTAGCTGTCTCAAGCAGGTGATTTTACTTTGTTAGCCTGACTCCAAAGAGATGCTCTGTTTTTAAAGATGGAACAAATGTCTCCTGGTGTAGGTCGGAAACCAGTGCAGGGCCCTGCAACACACCTTTCTAAAACAGTTCAAAGCTTTATTAAAAATGGTGATTATTGTTTTTTAAGAGCATTCGTTATATAATCACATTCCAAGAACTTCCTTCCTTTGAAGGCACATGAAGAGCAGACAAAGAGACAGACAAATTCAGTGTCCAATCTTCAAAAAGTTGCTGGTAAAGTTCTAACAGACCCTAGCATTTCAGTCTCAAGCGCGTGCTGCCGCGTTACCCTGCTGAAGTACGCTGCCGACACACAGAAATGCGGTGGCTAGTCATGCAAGAGCAAAATGAAGTTAACTGGATCAGTCAGTCCTGCTACAGCCACTCAGAACCATTTCTCAGCCATGACACTGCACAAATCACATGAGAGCTCAACAGTCTAGAGAACATGTGAATAACTGCAGTTACCCAGGGAAAAACCTTCACCCCATCCCTGTATTTCCAAAGTTGCCTGGCAAAAGTGATTGCCAAGCCTTTCCCCTCCCCCCAGTATTTTCTTCACAGCAAGCAAAAAATCCTGGCAACAAGGCAGAACCACCTAAAATATCACAGAAAGTCTCTAACGTCAGAACACAAGCCTTTTGAAAACTATTGCAACACGTTCCCCACCTTTTCATCAGGGCATTGCTTCTGCACTTCGCCTCTCTTACTGCTAGCCAGGCTTTACCGCAGATTTCTTGTTAAAGTTTCATTCCCTATAGAAACGGTAAAAACAAAAATTAAATGATGTATACATTTGTAGAAACTTACTTACTGCACACTCCACTGCACCAGCCACATTAAATGAACATTATGCGCTGTTGTAGGGCTTGCTTGCTAAGACAAGGGTACGTCACAACTATTAAAAAAGTTTATGAAACCAGATTTTAAACTTAAGAAACAAAATACATTTTTTTTATGCTGCACTGACATTTTAAGAATGTAAACCACGTAACAACTTTAACGCTTTAAAAAAAACAAAATCAAAGAACGGTTGAGCCAATCACTTCAATTATTTCAACTCTTTCACTATTTTCTGATAATAAATACCTTCTATGTCTATTCCCAGAAGGTGTTAGCCAGCTATGAAAATGCTCTTTTAGCTCAATAGCCTTTCCAAGTCTACTTTAAAACATTGGTCCTCTTTGCAAGATTCTGATATTTAAGCAGACCCGTCCCACTCCACAATCAGCAACACGCGTATGCTCTCCCATCTAGCCACCTTCCTGCAACTCCCCATTCTTGCAGTTACAGTCTCTTTGCCATTTACTGTCACAATTCACTGTTTTTCTTCAGGTATGGCACACTTAGCTTGCAAATACTAGTACAACCACTTTTAAACATTCGTATGACCATCGACAGCTTGAGTTTGTGTTTTACACTGAGGCATGTGCAAGCCAGGCAGCCCATGCTACAGTTAAGCATTTTGAAGCAACAGCCTTCCACCACTGGACTGAGGAGAATACCTCACTGGAGACACTCTCAGGCTTCAATCTCCCAGAATAACTCATTAGCATCAGCAAGGCTGTACTCAAAAGCAAACTTTGTCTAAAAGAGGCTTCTATTTGCCAAGGCTCGGAGAACACTCTTAGAAGATCACTGGGAGAAGGCTTCAGAAAATGAAGTGTAACATAAGCAAGGCTGGGAAGAAACACATATCAGGAGGGTTTATGCAAACTACGAAAGATTTGCTTCCATTCCTGAAATGGAAAAAATTGAGGAAAACCCCCCTAGAGTATCAGAATTGTATTTTTGGGAGCTCAAAGTTCAAGGTTCTGTTCACAACCCCAAAGTACATGACAACTTATTTTGGATCACGCAGAAGCGATCAGTGCTGTTAGTTCATTACTCCTACAGCAAGGAGGGTGGAGCTGATAGCCCAGAGAGCAAACCCAGCCCCTGCTCCAAGTCTTTCCAATCCATACGGATGACGGACTAGTACCAGTTAAAATCAGTCATTCTCCTGTAACTGACTTTAAACATTTTTACAAAGTAAGAGGATGTAGCAGTAGCACCTCACATTTTTGTCTAGTGACCTGATCTGCAATATAAAGTTTTCAGGAGTGTGAGAAGTTAATTTTAGGGATCACCTGCAGACTTCAAGCACAGCTGCAAAATGCTAAACAATAAGGAGCACTAACACATGAACAATTTCCCCATGGATACTTCACAAAACATCTTTGCTAGTCACCTATCTGGAAAGCCAATGAGGAGAGTTAAAGAAAAGAAAAATAAAAATAAACTTTTAAGCATCACAAAGAACACCGCGAGAACCGCTGCCAATATACTTGCAGCTTGTAGAACATATTTACAACTAGTTTGTTGTCCTCCACCTATCAAGTAAAAGATCTACCTGTTCAAGAAACAAAGTGCAAAGGCCCTACATTATTACCCTGACTGGGACTTCTCACAGCATCTTTATTTTTTAGTAGGACATGGCCTGTGCTTTCCTTGCTTCACATTTCCTATGCCTACAGTTAAACAAATGATAGCAACAAAGTTACTAACAAATAGGGTTAAATCAATCAGTTGTGTTACCTTTTAGACCCTATTGCACACATCTGCACTCAGTAATATGACACAGTAATTAGCAAGAAGCCACTAGCCTCCACTAAGCTCCCTTTGGTGCTGCATCAATAGTAGCACTAGTGCTAAGAAACATATTGGCATAAAAAAAAAAACCAAACCCCACAAAAAACCCAACAACAAAACAAGAAAAACCCCAACATTGTTCTGCCCCTACATGGCTGGACTGGAATTGCTATCAAGCATTCTGCAGGGCCATCCACAATCATCTGTACCAACTCACGGTTAACACACTCTGATCCAAACAGCTGAGGAGATAATCAAGAGGGCTCAGAAAACCTGACAACAAAGGATCTCTAAGAGGTGCCCGGGAAACAGAAAAGTGCTGGATAAGAGCGCAGGGAGAACACAACACCATGAGGTTGGGAGCAGAAAATAGGAATGCAGGCCAAGAACTGAGGGACAAGCAGATTTGTTCAGCGATGCCTAGGAAGAAAGAAAAATCAGGCTTAAATTCAGAGGCTAATCTAGATTCAGTGGGATCGCTACAGTCGGTGAGCAAGAACGAGCCATCTAGAGTATCAAAGCTTAGAGGAGGAAGCAGAATAACTGGCAGAGAGAAGGCAGGAAGGAACAGCCTTCACCCTGAGAGAAAGACCAGGCATTTTCTACATCTTCTGTACTTTCCATCATCATTCATCAAGTCTTCCATTCGTTTGTTCTTCATTGCTGTTTTTAGTCTCAACAAAATAAAGCATTTACTAAGAGGGTCTAACAAGACCCAGGCTGCTCAGGTGTTCATTACAGTTATGCCACAGCAAAATCCCACAATATTCACCCGTGACTACAAAACCTCAAGAAAGTGATGTTCAAGTACCCCACGAGATTCATGACAGAGACAAATCTTAACAAGGCCGGTTTTAAAACTTCCACTTTTCTTTCTAGAATACAGTATTTATGGCCAAAAAGCACAACCAAAGAATGGAAACAATTTCTGAAGTACAACTGTGTTTGTAGGGAGGGATGCAGAAAACAATTTACTGCACATGAGGGGGAAGGAAGCCAAAGTAAGCACTATAAAATGTAAATATTACTTCATCCAAAACACAGTTCAGGAGGGCAGCTAGTCCGTGGCTCTTGTACAACTACTTATTATACAATGACTTTTTAAAAGCAGAAGTCCCCCAAACAGAATGTTCTGTTTTCCTTGGCACAGTAGATAAAGCCAAATGAAAGCAGCAAATCTTCCAATATTGAGCTTCAAACCCAAAATTTGTCACTGAAAATGTCAAAGTGCATCAACCAAGACTGACAGAAGTGGCCTGCTTTCACCCAGCCACGTTTGGACACACATGCCAACCTCAGTTTGGTTTTGAAGCCATTCTCTACCCAAATTAAAATTTTGTATTCAAGGTGTGGTGGAGGGAAAGACAGGTGGGAATTGCTTCTAACATTTTTTGCTACATTTAAAAATACCCTTTAATTATGACTTTGAACATTTGACATTCTTTTCTTCTCTGGACAGCAAAAACGTCCTGTAAGGTAAGAAAACTGGACCCAGCCATGCTGCAAATTATAGACACCGAATGGATGACACGCATAGACTGCAACTGCAGGGCTGTAACTGCTGTTTGCAGATGATCTATACCACACTGGAAAGGTTTAATGGAGAGATAACACTGACTAATACCTCCCTCACCTAGTAAGCCTCTACATCCAGTTAGCAAAATGTTCTCATCTACACCAAGAAAAATAAGCGTGAATGTACTGCTGCCAGTTCAGCTACAAACGTATCTATGAACCAAGATGTACTGCCGTGACAGTTTCCTAGCGAGGCTACCTCGCAAAGCAACATAAAGCAACACTAGGGTGTCCCCCCAACAGTAGTAAATTAGCTGAAGTGCAACGATACGCTAAGGTAGCTGCTGCTTCAGGATTCCAAAGCCAGCTCAAAATACCTTTCTGTAACATAGAGCAGACGGATCTTAAAACCCTTTCCCCATTGTTTGGATCAAAATTATTAAATAACCACACCCTTAAAAGAAAGGCTGGAGTGTAGTGACGCAGAGGGAGCCACCTTATGCACTAAATATTACCAGAAAAGTACTCACAGAAGGGCTTGCCCCAGCGTTCTACATGATGAAGTCTCGCTGGCTCAACAGGTAACTACGAAGTTGTACCATTTGTTAGAACACCGCTCCCGTACCGGGGTTTAACTGACAGCACTGTGCTGAGCCTGACTACTTTTGCACTGGACAGCATTGCCTCTTTCACGGTAGTTTTACAGTCAAAATACCACACAGACAAACTTGCTGACATATGGAAGCTATTGGAGCTGGACCAGATCCTGATCTCGGTTGTACAATTGAGAATAACTCCTTGAGCTCACAAGTTTCTTCTGAAGCTCAAGAAAAAACCCAAACTCAAGAGTCCAGCCCACAATGCCCTTCTCTTTGTTTGCATAATGCTTAAACACAAAAAAAGTGGGGGGTTCCTCTTGGGACTTTTTCATTTGCATATACGTACACACCACTTACACAACACACTTACTGCTTGTCCACTTTTATTTCAGACAGCTAAACTGAAATAATTTTATTAATTAGCATTAATGATTTTTTCTGACCCAAATGTTAAAGTCAAATTTTAATGTAAAAATCAAATAGTGAGGATATAATTGGCAAACTTAACTTCTAACACTCCTCCTTACTCTTTGCATCCTATTTTTATACCATAGTTCCTCCTCCTTTCACACCCCCCCATTATTGCTTACTTCAATTTCAGCCTCTACAGTTACCCTGTATCTCATACATGAAAGTACACTTTGAAAAGGTAAAAATATGGTGTTTAAGAAAAAAAAAAAAAAAGAGAGTAGGGCAAACACTTTCTGAAGTCTTACGTTTCCACTTCTCCTCCACAATTTCCTCCTGGTACTGTTTCTGAGCTCTTTAGGGAATTACCAATGACTACTTCTGCATCACAGACTGCTACTAAAATGACTGCTATAGATCAAACCTCTCAGCGTCATTGCCTCACATAGCATTCGCTGTACATTTTCATTTTGACTCTCTAGTCCGTGGGGGCACTTTATAAGCATACATACATCAGCAGAGTATTTCCAGACCAGTCATAGACCAAGCTTCCAGACCAGGCACAGACTAAGCCTGAACTGAATGACAGCAGAAAATCCAAGGCTCATTACACAACATAGCAAGGAACCTTGTTCACTTTAAGTAATTAATTACTTGGCCAGTATCACTGTTGAAAATAGCTGATTTTAAATAGTCAAACAGTGGTGATGCATTCACTGTTTATACATATTCATCTCCTACCTGTTAGCTATCCTCAATTAAAGCAAGGCATAAATCGCTTTAGCTTGCAGAGGATTTGCAAGGATTTGCTGCTTTTAGTACGGCATCAAATTTCTATCATGATTTGTGCTGCAGTAGCAAGTATTTATACACAGCACTGATATATAAGGGAATAGATGCAGGACCTTTTCTGTGCTCTTCCCTAAGACCACCCAGCGAGGCTACAGCAGAATGATGAGCGGCAAGTACAACCCTGCCCTCTAAACCACACCTCTACCCTGCTTTTTGTGCAAGCTCAACCTACACTTACTTCAAAGGTGCTAAATATTCACAGAGTTCCAGGGGTGGGCGGGACTGTGAAGGTGGGGGGCAGGCTGGGGTTTGTTTGGTTTGGTATTTTTTTGAGAGTTAGCATTCAAAAAAAAAAATCTGAAATTTCAATACCTCACACAGAAACCTGGTTTAAATACTTTCACAAACAAGAGAATTATACTGGAAATACACAAATCCGCATAAAGTGCATCATGTTTTGTTAAGGCACTTGAATAGAAATGATTTTGGTGTCTTTTTCAGTCCTTTCCCCCTCCTTTCAAGAAGTATTACAGTTCTTTCCAGGAAGCTTCAGAATAAATACCTGAAATCCACATATACAGATGTATCAAAACCTGAGCTACTGGAACCCTCTGTCAGACCACAAAGTACTTGGGAAATCACCAATACCTCAAACATTGTGTTTGAACAAGGTTACATCGACTTTTTTTTTTCCATACCAACACCAATTGTGCAACATTTTAGCCTCCAACTTTTTGGTCATGCGGACACCGTATTTAAAAATTAAGGTCAGAGTTGAGTAAAGGACAATGAACGGAAAGAAGACTTCCTACAAGGCTTCATTTCAGGAGATATTTAAGATTAAGAAAGGTTTTGACTAAGTAGCTATTGTACTATTCCCTTTCCACAACCTGCTGATGTCTGACCATGAGTGCAACTCTTTCTACAGCCACTGTTATAAAAAGCATTTCAGCCTGCTATGACTTGCAAAACTAATTCCAATTCAGTTGCTAGGAAGTATGATGGAAATGGAAAAGGGATGTTGAATATTTGAGTGACACTGCAAATTTCTTTATCCAGTTTTAAAACCTCAAGATTAACAAATCCCATTGTCGTTGTTCAGCTTGGTCTAGGTATCATCTTCCTCTGCTGAAGATGGTTTTCTCTAGCTATCACACACCACAGCAGGAATTTACCTAGAAATTTACCTCCAATGCAAAATCCTGTAGATTAAAAAATGCCAGACTGGCTTCTGAACAGCGGTGCCCACAACTCCTTTGTAAGAGTGACACAGAACAGCAGTATTAGTTAGACACCTTCCTGAGACAACCTCATTCTCTTCAGAGCACCAGCTAGGCTCTACCTTCCCTGTCAAGCACGTATCTCAAACAGGACTAGGTTATTTACATTGTCCCTAAAGCTTGACCCGAATCAGCTACGCTCACCTGAGCCCTATAGTATGTGCCAGGCTATGTCAATATTTATGCTTTTACTAACTAATAATTAACTCTGGCTACGTAACTACAAAATTGCTAATATTGCCACTAACCCATATAGAAATTCCATTAAGCACCATACCAGTGTCACATCCAAGTGTTCACCGGACCTGCAACCACACTGCTACAAAAACACTCACACATATGAACATCCCTAATACTGGTAAAGCATTTCCAAGTCATGGTCACAGTGCCTTTTGGCTTACTGCTTGCAGAAACAGATCTTATCTTTTGTGCTACTTTCTAGTAACTGCACCATTTAGAAGAGACCATCAGGTAAAGCCTGTTCCAAAGGAGCAGAAGCTGCTCATAAACTTGAGGAAAGTACCTCATCTAGCTGGACCCTAATGTTTCTAGAATAAGTAAAGCATGTACATGACACAAGCTCTTCAGGCTGTAGAGAAGCTTAATCTTTCTTGTTCTGTCTTTAAGGCTCTATGAAATTTTTCCCCTTCCCCAAAAGCTAACCACAAAAACTCTAATGCTCTATTTTTGATAATTACACATTTTCAATGCCAAGTCACGATTACCCCTAGAAAACTTAGCTTCATTTACCAGAGACGCAGTTCCACTTTAATGTTCACTTCAAATGAGCTTACACACTCCTCAATATTCTAAAAGCAAGATAAAGTTTCACCAATATCTCAAATATGTGATTTTTTCTAAAAAAGAAGAGAGAAACGGGAGACTCTGACAAAGTAAGACTTGATTGCTAGACATACAAACCAGAAATAATCCATTTACTCCCCCTCGACCTTTCTTGGCTAGACTAACTCAATTAGTTTTCCTAAACCACCAGATACTTGCCAACATCAAATATTTGTGTTTAATCATTCAGAAAGTGAAAGATTATGTACTGTAATGTAACACTCCTTACAGAAATGTCTAGTTGAGCAACAGTTCCAGAAAAAAAATTGTGAAATGAAGTAGAAAGCTGTCTAGAACACCACACTTCTCACTCAGTTAATTCAAAAAAAAAAAAAAAACAAAACCATAAAAAATTTAAACTTCAGAACTAAATGCCAAGTCAAGACCTCATTTTTAGCAAGTCAACATTCTCAGAGGCAGCATATTTTTAAATTTTAATTACTCCAGAACAACAACCATCTCTAGGAAGTTATTAAATACTATCATCCCCTGGCCAGCAACTTATGCTACGTGCAGACATCACGACCGAACAATGACAAAAATGTCAGGGCTAATTTTTGCCATCCTGTCCAGCACGTCGCATTATTCCAGGTGTACAGTGACCCAGGCTACAGGAGCCAAAGGGAAAAGTCGGGGTAAAACCAGGCACGCACAAGGCTGAACGCTACCTGTGCAAGCCCGGCTGACGCAGCGCACGCTGCATGGAAAAACAGCGCGTTTATTTTGAGGAACACACACACACCCCTCGGCCGGTTTCTCCCCCAGCAGCTCTCCCAGCCCGCCAGCACGCTCCTGCCCTGCCTTTGTAACATGGCAGGTCAGCAGGGAGAGCCCAGCCAAGGCGCAGACAGGTCTCCGCCCTGCCTCCGCGGCCCCGCAAGCCTGCCCGGGGCTGCGCTCCTCCGGCCCGGCCATCGCCGCGGCGCGGAGCTGGCGGGAAGCCTCGGGCCGACGGGGAAAAGGAGAAAGTTTCCCCCCCCCCCCCCCCCCCTCCTTTCCCACAGCGGCCCAGCGGAAAGTTACCGCCGCCCCTGCGCTCCCCTCGCCCGCCCGGCCTCCCTCGCCCCCGCCCGGGACTGACAGCCCAGCGCGCCGCCGGCCCCGCCGCGGGCCAGGGGAGCCGCGGGCAGCCGGACGCCCCTTCCCCGCCGCTCCACGCCCGCGATAGCGCCCGCCCCGCGGTATCTCTTCGGAGAAACACCCCCCCTCCGCGCCGCCCTGCTCCCAGCGCCCCACCGCGCTGACAGCCCGGCGCGCTGCCTCGCCGCCCCGCAGCCCTCACCTCAGGCGGGGGCCGCGCTCCCCGGGGCAGGGGGAACGGCCGCCGGCGCCTCCTGCCCCCGGCGCCGAGGAGCGGGAGGGTGAGGGGGGGGTAGGGGAAAGGGGGGGGGGGGGAAAGCGCGCTCGGTCCCCGCGCCCTTATCTCATCCTAGCGGAGCCCGACTCGCCTTCGCCGCCTCCCCGCCGTGTGGGCGTCTCAGGCAGGATCCCCCCTCCCCTCCGCACCGCCTCCTTGCGCCGCCATCTTAGTTGTCACGGGGGGTGGGGGAGGAGGCGGGCGCCGACTCGTGATCGCGGCGGGGAGGGCGCCCGCCAGGTCCTGCCGCTCGGCGGCCGGAGGCCGTGCCTGAGGCGGGCCCGCCGCTACCGCGCTGCCTAGCGGCCGCCTGCGCCCGCCCCGGCGCCCAGCTCGCCTCTGAGGGCTCCCTCGGACAGGGCGGGCCTGTCGGCGAGGGGCCGCGGTCCGGCGGCCCCCGCCTCCCTCCTTCCCCCGCCTCAGGGAGCGGCGGGTCACCGGCGGCTCAGAACGGTGAGGGGGGGAGCGGGGCGCCCTCACGAAAGACCCTCAGCACAGCCTAAAATACGACCGTGGGCTCAACTCTGCTCCCCCCGCCCTGCCGCGCCTTACAGCGTCTCCCGCCCGCCGGCAGCACCTTTAATTTAAACAGAAATTCATCTCCGGCCCAAATATGCCAGTTTTTCACTCACCTGCGGCGCCCGTCGGCAGGAGCGGGAGGAGGTGCCGGCTGTCTGGAAAACAAGGGCAGAGAAACCGGGGGATTTTCTGCAGGCTTGATGTAACCCGCACCAGGTTGTTGCATCAAAGGCTAGAAAAGAACCCGAGACAAAAATAATCTTTTAAGAGCGTGCGGCTTAGCGCGGCGTGTCAAGATGTTGCTGAGCGCAACAAAATGAATCCTCCCGCTTGCACTGACACACAGAAATACTACTTTTCTGGCACCTTGTGTGCTGCAGCCCTGGGTTTCAAAATTTTATACCAGCGTGCTATTTTTGAAGTGATGTTTAGGGGTAGGCTCTAACCGTGTAATTTTGGCTTTGAATTCCAAGCTTCGCTCGGTTCTGGATGTTTGGCTTGAGGGTTTAGATGCGGCTCGTTATAAAGACAGAAAATTCATACGAAGTTCTGAATTTGGACTGTAAATGCTTAGGTAGGTTCAAACCTACTGTATTGGTTTGCCTCACCCCTCTGAAAAATCTGACCAAAGAGGAGAAAATAAAAGCAAAAAGTACAAAATATGGCTTTCCCCCCTCGATGTTTAGATTAATATGTTTGTTTATAGCAAAAATGCTGCTCCTCCTACCCCCATGAAGTGGAGCGGCTGACACAAGCCAGTCTCTACCCAGGCAGAAGCGCCCATGTGCAAGCCTGCACATGCACACACAGCTTTGTGCTGCCAGGTTTGGTATTTGTGAGCTGAGTCTGTCTCTTTTTTTTTTTTTTTTTTTTTTTTTTTTCCCCCTCAACAGACAGCATACTGACTAAGGAGTGTGTCAAACCCCTATCCCAGGCAAGGACTACAAGAACAACATCGTCCATTCCTTGCATTTCTACATAAAATGTGTTTCTAGCCACACCCATAAAGATGTTTTCTCTCTCAACAATATACAGCGGGGTAAGTGAGAGATCAAGAACCCAGAACCTCAGTGTTTTCTGCAGCAAGCTGGTCTGCATCCTGTAGTGAGTCCTTAAATTATTTAGTGTGCTGGCAGAATTTTTTCTAAATCCTTTGACAGTTTCTGGTATATTTTAATCCTGGAAATGTTTTTCAACTAAATGGCAATAATGAAGTCAATCTTCTGGCTTGCATTAGTAAATTTGATACGCAAACTCTTCTGTACCCTTTCTCGTTTTTCATGTGGGCATAACTTTTAGGCTTCAGTGTTAATACCCAAGATTAATGGGTCTGTTCCTACTTCTAAGAGTATTGTTTCAGCTGCATATATACTGAGGCCAAATCACTGCACTGATATGTGAATAGTTCACCTCTCAGAATTTAGGTTCATAACCACTAAAATATTCTTACCTATTTTGAATGGAAACTTAAGTTTTATAGAAATGTAATTCCTAAACATTCTGGGTCAGGTTTCATACTTTTCAGTCCATGTCATAGGTAAAACTTTGTGTAGACATCTTTGATTTGCTGTTAATTTATAGCCTGACCTATTTATTTTCCTCCACCATCTCTGTCCTTCTAGGACTTATCTGCATTTAATTACATACTGTGTCAATGTCAACAAATCCCAGTCAGGGACGCAGACCTCACTGTGCAAGGCCTGGTAGAAACACCAAACAAAATAGTTTCTACCCAGTCCTACCATCGCAGCCAACACACTGCTTATCTCTGTCCTGTCCTTCTTGTTCTTACATCTCCCCCTCCTCCCCACCCTATTCCATCAAGCCTCTTCTGCATTCTCTCCGTGACCTACCTGCTGCTTGCTCTCGCTCTCTTGGCTGTGGCACACTTTCTTCCCCACCAGCACATTAAATTGCCGTGTTCCATTTCATTATTAGCTTGTCACCACCTTTATCAAGACACTCTTCCTAACTTATATCTAGCCACAGAGCTTTCCTGCATAGCTTGTCATCAATTTTCCACACTAAGGCTTGTCTAAAGCCACGTGCAAAAGGGGCTATGAAAAATGACTATAGTGCTGTATTTATTTCTGAATAAAGAGCAGCATCAGTGAATAGTGTTACTGTACAGGCAGAGACAGATTTACTGTGTGCCCAGCTCCTGCAGGCTCATTGCACAGAAATGTGTCTATGTGTCGGTCAAACAAAGCCTTTCTCTTCGTGGGGACTTCAGGGATCTCTGCGTGCATATGGAGACCAACCCCAGGATCGTTCAGTCAACAGAAGTCCTCCTACTAATTCCAGTTAGAGTTGGATCAGATTCTTGTTGTGCACAGTGAGTTAATTAAACAAGTTAACAACTGTGTGTACTGCAGGTGGGCAGGCATCAAGCATGCTTAATGTGGTATTCTGCTGCCTCTCAAGTGCAGGGTGGAGTGCTGTCAGCCAAATTTAGCCTCCCCAGGAGTCAATCCAGGGAGACACGCAGGGTTTCTGTGGACTGGCAGCCACAGAACCATTGTTTTCCATGTTGCAACCCCAAATTGCTAGCTTGTGGCACTGAAGTGATTTTCAAAGAATGGTTTAGCTTATTTTAAGTGCGTTTTACACATGGGTAAACTCAAGTAAGGCAGAGGACAAGTGGCAGATGGTCAGTGGCAGAGCCAGGAATGGAATGGAGAACTTCCCTGTCCCAGGTCATGGTGTTAACAGATTTTATCCCAGGATTGTGAGATTTGACTACTTGCAATTCATAAGGCTTCAGAGGTGCTCAAAAAAACCCAAAACAAACCAAAAAAAAAAAAAAGAGGCTATTACTATTCACCGTAGTTCCTGACAGAGACTGGCTTCCATAGGCAAAACTATTTCACTTTCCTAAGTACGCAGTTTGGGGCTCGATCTCTTCGCTTTCTTACCAGTTTTATTCCTTTTGAACTCTCTTGGCTGTGCTGTGTTCCCTGCTCGTTTATGTCTACAGGGGGGAAGAATGAGGCTTCAAAAGAACCCAGCAGAACATCTTTCAGAGAGACATGACGTATTTGTAACCTTGTTAAAAATAACTATAAAGATAACGATAATGGATAATTATAAACCGTGTAACTGGCAAAACAACACTCTGCATTTCAGAGGATGAATTGCCTTACCCTGTCCAGTAACCCACTTTACGGTGCAGTAATGGATCTGCATCCGGAGGGTTATGCAATGAAATGGAGCCTTTGGCAAGCTGGGATAACGCTGAAAATGAAGCAACATCTTCGTGGGGTTCTTTATACATGTATATGTGAAAATCTGGAACTTATCCCTTTTGACATAAAGAGACCACCCCTCTTTGGAATAATTAAATTCTAGGACAGATTATGAAATAATAAAGTATTTAAATATTATGATGCAGCAGTACAACAGTGAAGTTATCTTCCTTTTGTTGCTTCAAGTATAGTATTTCTGAAAAGCTCTTTGCACTCCAGGGAAACTGCTGATTATAAATTATGGAAGAGGCAATAGAATATCATGCATGTATGCAAAAAAAAAAAAAAAAGCGCTTTCAGACCCTTCTCTAGGTAAAGAACTTACTGAAGCAGCTAAAAATATGGGGAAATGAAGCGAACACAGGGCCTGATCCAAAAGCCACTGAACGCAGCAGAAGCACTGCAGGGGGGGTTATTAGGCGTCAGAGTCATGTATGTCATGAATTACAAATCATAACATGCAAATAAAGGATGTTCCCGTATATGAGTAAGGATGAAGTCTAATTGCAGTGGCTAGGCACTTGGATAAAATGAGCAGATTTTTCTCCAGCAGGTAGACTTTCTCAGCAAGGATTTATTGTCGATACTTATGTGAGAGTTTGCAGTCCCAAAAGCACAGAAATGCTGGGAAACAAAAAGGAATGAAAATGCATCTGAAGAGGAGACTCAAATGTTTCCAAGTCATTTCTATAAATAAAAATCTGATGCAAACCCATTATCATTTCACTTTTCAGTGCTGGTGTGCTTCCTCAAGATTTCAGAGAGTGCATCTGCGAATTTAGACTGTGCATCACAAAATTTCCTCCAGCAAAGGCTAAAACTATTCACAAGGCTTTGTAGCGTTGCAGCAACTATCAAATATGAAATGAGAAGAGACCCACTGGATGGCCATTGGTATTAATCGGTGAGAAAACAGTTAACATCATTGTGCTTTGCTGTGTTGGTGCGGGTAGGGGTAGCAAGCAAGTGATGCCATACCTCTTGTCCTGGTGTTAGCAAGCAAATAAGTGTGTTCAGCTGGAGCATATTGCTGGAACGGCTCTTCCCGTAGACACTGGAAGCTCTGAAACAATATTTGCAGTAGATTTTTTGAGAGTGGGACAGCAGAAATGTTGCTTGAGGATAGTCCAAGTCCTAAGGCATGTACCAAAACCAACCTGTCATCTGTTCCAGCACTAATACTTTATAAGTGTTGCTCTCATCAGTAAAGCAAGATGACAAAACCTTCTCTTTGTGGAGTAATATCAGGAAGGAAATTATGCATGCAGATTCGGCAGCAAAAACAGCTGTAAATGTGTCTCGGGCTGTAAATGTGTACCGATCCTGCTGGGTTGTTGCTATTTTCAGCAGGCCCTGGACCCTCAGGGGTGACAGTAAGGACTTAACTGCTGTCACTGCTGTCCATGCATCAGCCTTAAAGGTTTGCTCTGGACTCACGCTCTTTGGCCCATCTGGAGGTGACTTCTGCAAGCAGCAGTCTTTCCTCTGAGTCAGTCCAATTCATCATCCAGAGTCACACCATGTGATACTGCAGTGCTGTGAGTATCTTCTCTCACATCAGATATAAAACACTTTCCTTCACTAGAGCTCTTAGTTCCTTATTATTTGCACTCTTATATATCTTCAAATCATGCCTAGGCCAAGTAATTGCATTCCATGTACCTAAACGTTCCCCACAGTTTTCTCTGGCTAAAATACTTAGTTCAGACTCTAAACTCTTGTGTCATCCTGCTGTTTGAAGCTTTTGTATTTTGTTCTAGAGATCACTTATATCATGATGGGTTAAGTGAAGTATATCTATCAGTTAACCACTTCTCAGGAGTACTATTAGGCTTAATTAATGTTTGTAGAACACTATTGAGATTCTCAAGAGAAGCAGCTATAGAAGTGCAAAGGATTATAATTAATGTTAAACTACCTCGTTTTTGAGTAAATGGCTAACAACACTTGAGCTGAGATTCTCCAAGTAAAACTAATTTATTTGATTCTTAGACAAAAACATTCTGAAATCTGGATTTCCATTTACTACTGCCACTGTATGATGCATTTTGATTTTTATTGTCCTTTGATATCCTTTGATATATCCAGGCACATGCCATAGCTTGCTTTAGTTCAGGAAACACTGTCCAACATATGTAAGTCCGGTTAAAAAAAAAACCAAAATAACTAAATTAATAAACTCAAAGACAATCCGCATCACAATTTCCCTTTAACATATTAACTATTTGAACCATAAAGCCTGTAATTAATATTATGAAATAATTTTAGTATTTATTTATAAGCCATCTCATTTACATAAATAGTCATTATCTGGAAATAAATCCAGATCATTAAAGTTCAGAAAACTGACAAGCTGGATTGAGATCAGTCAAGAAGTACCAAAGAGATTTGCTAGACTCCCTGTTTGAAACTGTTCTGAGAGAAAAATCTCTGCTCCTGAACAAGCTTAAACAGGAAACCGCTTTGGAAATACAAGCAGTGCTTCATCCACATGACATCACCAAACAGAACAGTTATTTTGTACATGAGAAAACATTGGGTCACTCTTCTCACTAACTGTCCTGGAGGGTTTCCAAGAAAATGTATCTGACACATCTGCACTGAAAATCTGACACAGATTACAGCTGATGTTCTCATAACACAGCTTTTCTGCTTCTCTGAAACTACAGCATTTCAAAAGACTTTTCAAAATACTTCTTTCTTCCGAAATACTTTCAATACTTTCAAAATTTTGCCTCTAGTCAGAAAACACATTAGGCAGAAGAGAATAATAAGAAAAAAATGGTATTTCCATGTTTCTGTTTGCAAGCTAGATTCATCACTCCTCAACTATTAGCTAGAGAGTCACAGGTATTTAAAAATATGTCTCGGTTGACCAAAAGAACGCATGGCAGACTCTGCTGTCAGTGCTTTTGCAATTCAAGGTCCAGAGTGTTCATTATTAGAATTTTTTCTAAGGAGAAATAAAACCACCGATTTTTAAAAAGCGACAGCTACAGAACATATTCAAAAAAATATTGCAGTTGCCCTGCTAAGTCAGACCTGTGTCTGTCCTTTTTCAGCGTAAGATACTTCTCTGAAGTGTAAGTGTAAGCCCACCAGAGGAAGGCAATACACCACAATCTACCCTGTTTGGACAATTTTCTTACTAATTCCTAGAGAATGGAGGTTGGCTCAAGTACTGATTTCATCTCAGTATAGATATTTTTAGTATCTCTTATTTTATCTTGGGTACTTTTAAAATCTGTACCACTGCCCAGCTCCTCTCCTAATTATCTGAAATTCTTTTCTTCTGTAACGGCTTCGGAATGTTCCTTTATATTACTACAAATACTGGCCTTATTGTATTGGGTCCTACCTGTGGATCTGGTTAGGTAAGAGTGTGCTTGTTTAAAATGTGAGCAACTGCTGAGAAACAGAAGCAAGCCAAAGCCACAACGCTAAATCTCACCGATGAGTCACCATGAATATAGGCCAGATCAAGCTTCTGCCCTTTTCTGAGCTCTCTGAGGATTTGGTCCAGCTTACGTGAAGGAGCCCCTAACCTCAACAGACCCCTCGTGCCGTCAGAGCTCAATTTCCTGTTTGTGTTCCTTTGCGACAACAGCACCGCCACTTCAACATGGAAGTTTAGAGATGAACACTTTCTTAGCAACTGGTCCACAACCTGGAGCTGACAGAGGAGATGAGAGTGAACACAAACCAAAGCCCCCTGAGAGTAAAATACAAAACCTATTTGTTTAACCCAGGCTGCCTGAAATGATACTATGGATCTGCTCAATCTCGCCCACTGAAGTCTCAAAATCAATGTGCTAACAGCAGAGGAGGGAGAGTGACATATCTGATCTGATTCATACCTGGCGGAGGCCCTCTGCTGCACCAGTAAGGAGCTCTGTATAACGAGGTAGGCAGAGAGAACTGTGGATTAATTAGACTGCTTGATCACCTCCTCGAAAAAAGTATGACCAAATGTTGATGCGATGGAAGTAATTCACACAGCCGTGTTTGAATTTGGCTCATAATGACAGTTCAAAACTATCTTAGTATACAACAATTTTTTAGAAAATCACAGTTTGAGTCTTAATACAAAAAAGAATACTTCAAGTATAAATAAGGAGACTGGAGGAAATGTCCTTGGCAAGTCAATTTGTTCCATGCTCCTGATGGTTCCTGTCAGCGACAAAGATTTTTTTCAAGAAGGAAACAATGGAAAACAGATGCAAAAGCATTTACCAGAAGGCCAGGCAATGGCAGCTTTTCCAAAATGTCAAGTGTGCAGAGTAGAGTCAATTTAAAAGAGAATTAATTATTTAAACCGAATTAATTTGACTACAATGAAGCTCTGTTAAGCTGTCTCATCCATTCTGCTTCCTACTGTGCTACCCTTAGAGTCTAAGTCTTAGAAAAATATTGACCTCTATTTTCAAATACTTCACCTGAAAAGTCCTTTACCTGGTCATAGTACCAATATGTTGCTTTTTTAATATATTTACTGTATCCCTTCTGGGAACTCACGCAAAGAATTGTGCTCACCTCCTCCACATTCCCAACTTGTAAGAGTCTAATCCCTGGGTCCCCTTTTCCCCCATTTTCCTCTTTCAGCTTTGTACTTCTTGTGGTGTTTTCTCAGATGCTTCAGGCAATTTCCATCACTGCATTCATCAGATCAACCTTTTGCCTGCAAATCTGTCCTTTGCATGAAGTCCCTCATACCTTCATTTTCAACAACTTTTCTCTTTTGCTTCATGCGTTGCCTTGTCATTGCTTGCCTGTGGAGAAAGGAAGGTGACTGCATTTTGGGTCTATGGCTTTCATGAGGAAGTTCATTTTTTCAAAAGAACGTCCATATTTACTTCCCCTGGAACCAATCATCCCAAAGGGCTTCATTTCCTTCGGGGACATGGGCCTTAATGTTGTCATACAACAGATTATTACCTGCAGAAGGACTCACGGAACCACTGTGCCCACTTATCTGCGTGTTTCAGGTTGACACAGATTTGCAATGCTATCAACATTTTTAAAGTGGCAATAACGGTTACCTCGTGCTCTTTCTCCTTGGTAGCGCGACATGAAATGCGGCAACACCAGCAGAGCCACTGGTGCTCTGAAACCTTTTGGTTTCCCATGGGAATATCTACAACCATGTCTACCAGTGACAGGCCAAAGCTGTCGCTTTTGGTTTCCAGTTTCAACACGGGCAGAGGAACCATTCCAAACCCATCCTTTTCTGTTACTGTTAAAAACTGAAAGCAAAAATGTCTTGTGCTAAGATTTACATAAATGCCTTTATTTCTTCCATTTTGTGGAGGAAAAAGAACTCCTGTCTATTAAGCAATAAAATTAATTGCCCTGGGTCTTGCCTGCACTGGGAACGTGTATCAACTTAAATGCATCAGTGTAAAAATCAGACTCATTAAACTAGCTCAAAGCCCTAAAATAGATTGAACACTGTTTTAACACTTCCATATAGTCATTCATACTAAAGTTACAATTTACAGGAGCTCATAATGAATATAAACAGGAATTAAAACAGCTGAGGTGCAACAAAGAAATGCTTACTGTAGCTGATCTTTGAAATGACAGTTAAGAACTCTCTTCTTGTAGCATGTTCAAGGCCTCGGAGGAGTACAGTTGGTTGGGATATACCACTCCTTATTTCATGGTGTACTGGAACGGGAACACACTGAGGCCAAACTATCATCTTCACTCTGCCCGTGATACAAAGGGATGTGAACTGAAGTCAGTGAAGAATTTCACCACAGAAACGTAACCCAGCAGAAGTTAATTATTCACTTTTTTTTTTTTAAAGCCTGCGACTAACATCAAGCACGGCATGTAACTGTTGTTCAGTTGCTGTAACAGCAGCGCATTGCACAGACCCCTCTCTGACAACTGTCCCAATTGAAAGGGCAGCTCAAACTGGAAAGGATCCTATGGAAGGTCCAACGAGCAACAGTTCATTAATGATATTTAAATTAATCTTTATAGAGCTGCAGCAATGGAGTATTTCTTAAGTTATTTCGCACATTGTCATTTTCTTGTCATGCGAGGGGAATGACTAATGTATATATGGAAAAATTTGTGGGAGTTCTTAGAAACCGTAACGTTTTTCTTGATCATTCATAACCAACTACATAAAGAACTATTCACCGTATCGCTGTTGCACAGCTTGTATTAGATCTCCATAGTTACACTTGGCATAACAAGTACAAAACCGAAGTGTCTTTGCAGGGCTGATAAGCAGACAGGAAGCAAGCGAACATCTGCTGCAGCTTTAGATGGTTTTTGCCTTCAGCGACCACTGAAAAACTTCAGGCTCTGCGTTCCACGTACTGCTTGCTCGGCCTTTGACACTAGCAGCTGTTGAGCAGGAGACGTAAAATGTTATACCTACAGAAAAGGAGGTGCATTATTTTCTAAAGGAGTATCGGGATATTTAATGGGATTCTTTTCTGATCACTAGAACCACTGGATAGCAGGCACTGCAGATGCCGTTATCTCCTGAAGGTCAACCACTTCCTATTTTACAATTTTTTTCTTCCGATGTTCTCTTTTCCTTTCCAAAACTGATTTGTTTTGGTTTGTTTTGTTCTGTTTTAGACATCAAAAACAATTGCACCATATACTGAACAGTAATTATAATCATCTTAATCATTGTAAGGAAACCATGTGCTTCCCTGAATCAGGGCTGGGGCTTCCAGTCCAGGCAATCTGTCTTCTTGTAGCATAACAGTATTTCCATAGCATGGACAGCCAAGGAACAGAGTTATGCAAAATAAATATCAAACAATTTAGAGCAAACTATTTCTTTGTTTAAAGAAAGAGCTGTTGAACGTGAGGTTTTAAAAACGAGCTCAGCCATACAGTGCAGATTCTCTGCTTGTGTGTATGGAGGAAATCTCTGCTCCAGTCAGTTCAGCAATTCTCCGCCTACACTGTATTTTGGTTTGTGTGGAAAACTACTAACAGAGAAAACTGGCAGCAGCATATTTCTTAGAGTATGGAGGCCCATGTACTGTAAATGCATCTTTATGTACTTCCTCTGAGATTGTAAGTCTGCCTAGGAAATTACAACAGTTGTGATGAAATCGGATTTAGCTGTATATGGTAGATCCTGTGTCTGACCCAATGAAGTGAAAATGGGTTTCGGAGTGACAACAAGAAAGAAGACGACACTACTCCAGAGTTATATAAGTGTAACTGAGAAGAGAATTTTGCTCAGAAATCCTATGTTCTGTGCTCTGGAGTCATATGCAGTTTTTTATATGTTCTATTCTTAACCTGCAGATGGATGCTGTTTTGCCAGAAAAAAAATGAAATACAAAGATGACTTCAAACATTTGCAGGAGCCATGCTGGCACTCAAAATAAAGAAACATCAAGTAACTTTCCTAGTGAGATCATAAAAGCAGAGACGCAGTGATCAAAGCCAGAAAATACAAGACTCTTATTCCATCCCTAACAGAAGATGCTTTCTCTTTCTAGGACCCGGAGCTTACCTGGCACAGAGATGTTCCGATAGTCTACAAATACAGTATATGAGGGTGATACTTTGCTAGTATGTAGTTAGTTAAATATGGGAATATCCACAAAGACAGTAGATTTTAACCCTTGAGACTGACAAATGACTGACTCAGGTTACTATTGTTTAATAATAACAATAACAGTGACGGCAGTAAACACACTCGTTTCGGTACAGCCTTACCATAATCCTGAATGCTCTCCACAAGCACAGAGCAGCAGATTGCATTTGCTCTGAAAAGCAGGTAAGAAAAGACCAGACGAAAAATACTGGATGAATTTGCACTAGTAGCACATGTCCTCATGATTCTGTGATTTTGGAGGGGCTTGGTTGTATTAAGCCAAAACGAGCAGCTGGGCATGAAAACAGGCTATATAAAGCAGGAACGGCTGTATTATTTGCAGAATCATAATGCTATTATCTTCTGGATTTCGCAGGGAACTGAATTTTTTAAACTGTATTCATATTAGAATAATTAAATCTCTGTCTTGAACTGTGTGTGCGTTGCATCTAACCAGCTTGGAGACAGGCCAGAACTTGAAGAAGAAATCTTTAGGAGAATTGCAGAATCGATACATCAATTCCCATTAATTCGGTGTCAGAGGAAACAAATGTGTACCTGCCTGAAGCGTGTGCGTTCCCTGCAGAGATGTACTAAAATAGGCATCTTCTGTCTGCCTTCCTTCCCTGTGCCCTCCAAACATCAGAAACCAGGGTCAGAACTGGGGAAACCTGGTCTGGCTCCAAAATCTAATTAAGCCAGTTTCAGTAACCCAGTATCCTGGCCAAGTTGTGTACACACTTGGGCAAATCCAAGCCATCCCAAACTCTACCCCATCCACCACACTGAGTTCCTTGTTGCTCCTCTGGTGCTCCAGTCCCTTCAAAATACATCTCCGCTCCAGGGAGCTGAGGTGGACCTCCTTTCAGTCTGTCTAAGCCGTAAACTGTAATCCTGCATAGCGGTGAGACAATATTAATGACTAATCGTAATCGAGAGTGCATTTTAAACCAGCCAGAATTCTTGATGAATGCAAGCTCCATAAAATGTTCTGTGCTTCAAACATCTTGCACATCTTGCTCACTGCACAGCTGGCTACTGAGAAAAGTCTTGTCCCAGAAGGCTTGCTCGAGCACACAAAATGCATTTTTAGCATCTCAAAGGTGTGTGCACTCACAGAGCTGAGAGTGCAACCTGTCTGACAGCAGCTTTCCAGAGAAAGGAGCAGGCAAGAGGCAATGGGTGATGAGATTAGCCCCTACAGAAGGAGGCTCCTGCTCAGAATATCAACACATCTTTTCAGTCTCTCTCATTGTGACTGTTTGTGCTTTTATCAAATTTTCAGTTTGCTTCTTAAGCTACGGGACCAGATGGCTCCCATGCATAATGCACTGAATCATGGCAAGGCTTGAGGTATTTGTTATGTATAACAGCAAACACACGCGCTGGACCAGGTTAAACTCTTTCACAGTCAGCATATGGTGCATACCGCATATGGATGGTACTACAGCAGGTATCTATATATATACATCGAGTCGGAAGAGTGGAGTATCTTTTCCTCTTGCAGGTTGTCAGGAAAACGACTGTCATACCTTCAACACAAATAGCAAGAAATAGAGGCAGTGCGGTAACACATGGCACAGGACAGATGCTAGGCACTTCCCGGGATGCGCAAAGCCTGATGGCGAGGAATCCTGGTGGGCCAAGGACAGGAGGCTCTTGTTCTCCCTCTGATTTCCCCTTGCAGCTTGTGATTAAACTGGTGCTGACGCCTTGCCCAGTGCCTCTCCGCACAGCCAATAGCCCTGGGCAGTACTTCTGGCCTATGAAGCACCTACCCAAAAAGGAGATAACCTCATTGTTTGAGAGCATCTTTGCCTCTGGCGTTTTTTAAATAGAAAACAAACCTGGTTTTCTCCTCACTTCCCTCCCGTCGATCTGGGGTGAATTCAAGATGTGGCACTAGAGTGAATGGGAGGGGTGTTTGCGAATGCCATAATCACCGCTCCACGGAGGGTAAGTGTTTATACAGGACGTGATTTGTGCTTCAGTGACAAGACTGTAAAAATATAGTTGTCCTTCGCCGATGTATTGCAAATACCTGTTTCTGAGGACTGAAAGACACTGGAATCATGAAAGATGCTTTTTAGATATGGAGGAGGTGACTTTTTCAGCGGATTCTAGGCTGCTGTTCTGGGACTCAGTGCAAGTAACAGATCCCAAGGCAGTTGAGGGATGTCCCAAACAGCACGACTTGATACGGTGTGTGTGTGCTCTGGGTTGCGCAAAGAAGGAGCAGCCAAGCAGCTGGCAGCTTTCCGATGGCCACACTCCACCCCAAGTAGTTTCTGGGATGAGAAAATTATCCTTTGGCTATTTTTCAGCTTGCTTTTCTTAGTATGTATTTGACGTGCCGCCTGTGCTCGGAGTGACAGGACACCTCGTGAGCGGGTGCCGTGGTGGCCTTTGCAGACAGGCGCGAGCGCTGGCAAGCAGCGGGACGCCCATCAGGGACTGCAACGGTGACCAGGAATGTCAAAATGCAGCTTGCGCAGAGATGGCTCTGATGAAGGTTAACGCGTGTTGCCACCACCTCTGAGGCCAGCGTTGAGCTCAATTTAGCAGTCCTATAAATAGACGGCCAAGGTTGACTGAGAAAAGGATTTGGCTCTGATGGATCTTACTTAGCATTCCCAAGAGAGGAAGGCAGATTCTTTTCCTTTTTCTCTCCCAGACTCTAAACCTTGAGTTGGTCTCTGTGGGAAACGTCAGCGGCATTTGCCAAAAGAGCTGCCGCTGTGAGCCAGATATCCTGCTGTGTCGCACAAACCGTACGTACATGTTCCTTCAACCTGCAAACCCAGACCTAATTCCTCTAAAGACTCAAAACTCTTTCCTCACCGGCAAAACTAGGGAAAAAACCCAAACAAACCTTGAGCCTAATTGCTTGAAAACAGTAGGACACCTAGTGGATTGATAGGGAATATCTTTGGGATTATGAGCAACATTTTGTCATTTTCTTGGCAAAACCAACTGCGAACATATTTATAGAGGAATCATTGAAATATCAGGGTTTCTATTTAATAAATTAATCTTGTTATAGCTGTTACAGCCTCCAGTTTGCCTGAAGAAGTTATTGCACCCTATAATAAAACAATGAGTATTGTTTGAATGACTTGAAAAAAAATAATTATAGGGAACTGGATGGTTCCCAAGGTCTGGGAACAGGAGGAAGGGTATTCTGCCAGATCAAAGCCATCCTAGTTGTTCCATCTGACAGCTCTCTGATGATCTTAATGAGCAAAGTTTTATAGTCTCAGCCTGGCTCCCTGGATAATTGTACGGCTTCACAACAAGCATCGCCATGCTGAGCGCAGCCAGCCAGCTCCATTGGTTGTTGCAGCAGTGAGTGAATTGGCCACAGAAATCAAACTGCCTTCTTCATTCCCCAGGGCCGATCTTTTGAATCCAAATTAGAAGATGATGGGATGTGTGATAATGCTCGCGCTGCTGTCGTTGACATTGTATCTGTCTGGTCGCGACACCAACATCAAGCAGATTTTGACCCTCGATAAGAAATAAAACCCTGTGGCAGGTTGTAGTAAGAGGAAGAAGATTTTGAGCCTTGTCTCAGAAATTACATCTTGGCCAGCAATTATCGTCGAGCTGCCAGTATTATCTTGCTAATATGTCTCTGGAGGCACAGACACAGACAAGGAGATGTGTGTTGAGTTTAAAATGGATGCAGGGAAGTGATGACTTCATTTTGACAGTCATCACAAGAAACACCAAGTCATCGTCTGTTGCATTTGGTTCCTGTTCCCAAAGCATACTGAAAACTTTCCTTCCCTTCTGCTTACCGTAATGGTGTCCTGGCGAAAAAATGTCTCCAGAACACGGTTAATTTTTCTAGAGCTGCTCCCTTCCCACTCAGTGCTGCAGAGATCCCTAGAGAACAGCAAAACCACGATGAGGTTTAGTTTTGGATAGGTCCTCATTCAATCCCGGTCCTCCTTTGTTCCAACTCCAGGGTTAGGGAAGAAAGGGCTAATACAGAAAATAATTTTGATTGGATCCATTTCTTCTTATATATTATTTTCTTGTTAGAGCTGTAGAACTACAAAAAGAATTCAGTGGATTCTGGAATTCAAGTGAGTTATCAACAAAAAAGTTCCTATTGACCTCATGCATTTTCATTACTCCCACCTCTGGCATGGAATTACCTGGAAAAAAGAACTCCTGGTACATTGTAGGCCATTTAATTTGGTGTAGGGTTTTAAAAAGAGAGGGGTTATTTTATTTCGGTGGATGGATTTTATACTTGAAGTGGTTTTATTCTGACTGACATGTCAAATGGGGGTAGGGAGAGCTAAGGGTATGCTTTTCTCTAATTTAGCAGCTGGATTGGAAAGCTTGAATTATCTCTGCATAATTGCAATGATTCATGGATTGTTAGAAAATTGCAAAGTATTGATTCGATTTTCCCCTTAGGAAATATTTCTCCTTTGATAAAACAGAGTAGGTTTGGGGCTTTGCTTTTGTCCTTCCTGCCTTCTGCCCCGGGGAAGCCTGTGGCTCCTTTCATCTGGGAAACGGGAATTTGGGTCAACAGCCATTCAAGAATAATTTTGAATTACTGCGATTTCCAATTCCTAATCTTTCCCTGAGCTTTGCAAAGTGATGAGCTTCACGAAGTGTGAACAGGGATTTCAGAGCCAGAGAAGCCGGGACCACCAGCAAACACTGGCCACCCCTGTTTCACATTCTTCTCTTTCCATGTCAAATACCACTGGTGTCTTCTGCAAAGAGACCTTGACCCTGTCGTGGGAATACTGCAACCATCAAAGGTGGTGGCATATTTTCCCCTTTATTAGGCCAGGATTTCTCTCAGGGTCTCAGGAGTTGGTGGCAGGAGGGAGAATGAAGTGAGAATCAGGTGCGGGGAGAGCCTGATGCACAGTGCCTGGGGCCGAGCAGCTCAGAGCTGATAGCCCACACTAATGGTGTTGCCGAGGCAAAAGCTGGGGCTTTTTTGGCAGCTGCTGTACGAATTTCCAGAACAGAACCATAAATACGCAGTTATGAGTGTGACCTCTGCTTCTTTTCTTCGCTAAATTGAACATCCAGAGGCCAGCTGGGTATCATTCCTTGTCTCTGCTCCAGTTGCTTGGAACGTGCTGCCTCCACAAATGGTTGTGTCTAAGTACAAACTGAAGAATTACGAGAGCGCGCTAATTCAAGGTTTGCAATGAATTTAGTGTTCCCACAAGGATGACACTAATGGCAATTAATGCAATAGAAATGCCAGTGCTGAATGACTGTTCTCACATTAAAAGCTCTCAGTCGAAGAGCACGCAGTCCTCTGTCGTTCCAGGCCTGACCTCTGCTTTTTAGCCACGTTTCATACGCACGGGAGGTGTCCCAGGCCATCCCGTAACTACAGCAGCACGCTCCGGGAGGAGGTGCAAACACAGAGCAGAGCAGCCAAAACCAGTCTGCGCTGACAGCAACATTTCCTGAGGGTTTGTATATTCTCGTCTGGGGTTTGCTTGAACAGGAACAAAATCAACCCAGGACCGAACAGAGTATAAGACCTTAATTTTTGGAGCTCCCTGCAAGTCCAACGCTGTCCTTATGCCTTGCTGGCTGTTGATTCTTATTTAGATGCAAAGTTCTTTCTGCTGTTTCAGTTATCACCATGAAGAACCCGATTGTAAATGATCAAATGCATTTAAACAGGCTTAGCTAGAAATAACCCATGCTGCTGCTCCTATACATGGCAATCTGCACCAATTTCATGTTACAATGCATGATTGGTAAAAATGCCTCTACTTCGTAATGTCTTAAGCTCAACAAGCAATAGTAAAAAAAGACATCATCCTCATTTTGTGCCCTAAAGTCCTGTGTAGGATGAGCCATTTCCAGATGAGGAACATCTGCAATTTGGTGCAAGAGGAAGTAACGTTTATGCATATGAAAAATGTAAATAAAGGGTGTTTCCAGGCTCACAAAGAAAATGCAAAACATGAAAAGCAGAACACCTCTTACAGGAGGATAACTAAAAATACTTCATCTGTTATTTTTATTTTTTTAGAGCTAATAGGGATTCTGGAGGATGAAACCAGGCCTGAGAAACATCAAGTGAAAATTAATAGCTTTTTAAAAACAGAGTTCAATGGAGGACTGCAAATAGGATGTGAGATGGAAACCTTAACTACAGAGTTATAAATATACCCCAGCCTCTACACACACAAGTACCTGTTACCAATTTTAATGCACTACTTGATGCAGTAGGATTGAGGAGGGTGGCAGAAGCAGGATGAGCATTTTCAGACTCAACTTTTTGGGTGTTCTGTGTTCATCTGGAAAGGAAAAGGATGAATCCAAAGACAATGCAGACTCCTGCAGACCTCGCCGTGACACTGGAATGCTTTCTGCTCCTGCGAGGTCTTGCCTTGCCATGCCCTTCCAGAACTGGCACGTGTAATTATTCCCATGGGACACACGGAACAGGGTCCTGGGGGTGCAAAGCCCCGAATGCCCAACAGGTTTTGTGCGCCTGCAGGAAGCTGGAGGTGTGTGATCTGCCAGGGCACGCCGGAGGCTGGCGGCGGGACGTGGGGTGACCCCACACCCTGATGGTCCGACCTCACCCGTGTGCTCCTGGAGAGCCTCTGCCAGCAGTGCCGTACTGCTGTGGTGTGACACATCGCGGTCACACATTGCCTGTCTTTGTTATTAGTGCTGCTTTCTTTTCCCCGCTCAGAAGCTCTGAGGCAGCACAAACTACTCATTTTTAAACGCAGAGGATCACGTTATGGTTCATTATCGTTCCAGCAGACAGTAACTGATGCACAGCCTTGCTGCTGATGCCCGGCGGTTACTTTCCATGCCCAGGAATGATCACACAGCCACTGACTGCAGAGATGGCAAGCGTACTGCTGCTGCTAACGGCAAGCTGGTGGAAAATGAGCAGTTTTAAGGGCTTTGGTTTAATCATCTGGACAGAAGCGCTATTTTTATCCTCTTCTATTTAGGTCTCAAGCCTGTGCCAAGGGAAGCTGATGACGAAGCTGGTGTCCCCCACGGCACAGGGGCTGACGAGGGGGCTGCCTTTTGGGAAGGAAGAAGCAGGGTGGGCAGAGGCACGGCGACACGGAAGGGGCCTGCGCTCGCGGCCTGTTTGCCGAAAAAGATTATGGCATCTCCAGCACCTCCACCACCAGCTCCATTGGCTTTGCACGCCCCTCTCAGCCTCGTTCACAGAACGGATCTGTGAGACCTGGGGGGGCTTCCCACCAACGAGCCCCAAACCCCGCCGCGGCTGTGGGCAGCTCTGGGGTGGAAGCCATTGCCGTGAAGGGTACCCACACCACGGCTGGGGATAGTGCTGGTGGGCACCAGCCGAGGGAGGAGGTGAGGTGTGGCCGTTACACCTCTGTGTGTGAAGGAGCCCGGGGAGCCAGGAGCGCGTCTGGCCGTGATTTGGGCAGAAAAGATCCAAAAAAGTAAGATGAGGAGAGAAAAATTTCAGGTTCCACCGAGATTTGAACTCGGATCGCTGGATTCAGAGTCCAGAGTGCTAACCATTACACCATGGAACCGCTCTGCCAACACCCTTTCCCGGCCGCCACTAGTCCCTTTCCACCGCCCCCCCGCATTCCCGTCACAACCCGTCCCTGCGGCCGTGACCACCGGGCGGGCGGCGGGGGGTTTCCCCGCGGGCTCTACGAACCGGGCGGACCGTCCGCCCCGCCCTCGGCGCCGTCCCTTTAAGGCCGGGGTGGGTGGGGCGGTGGCTCTGCCCCGGAAGCAGCTTTGAGCGGCAGCTGCGCTGCCCCGGAAGCACCTGTCTGTGGGCGGGCAGAGCGCGGAGGGCGGAAGCGCTGCGGCGGCTGCAGGGAGGGGTCCGGCTGCCGCTCCCGCTCCCAGTCCTCGGCCTCCGCCGCCCCTCGGCGCCCCCCCACCATGGGCACCCGCGACGACGAGTACGACTATCTCTTCAAAGGTAAGGGCCGCGTCGGCTCATCCCCATGGTAACCGGAGGGTCACCTTCCGGAGGGGGTCCCGGCCTCGGCGGGGGGGGGGGGTAGGGAGCAGCCTCCTCACGGCGCGACCCTCCCGCGGGGGAGGCCGCTCCCCACCGCCTCAGCCGGCCCCCGCCCCGCTGCCGCTTCCCTCGCAGCCCCGGGGAAAGGGCCCGGGCCCGCAGGCGGGTCCCAGTTGCCGCCCCAGCGGGCCTCTGGGGAGAGCTGCGGGGCGGGCGGAGGACTCTGGCCACCCCCCCCCGGTGCGAGGCGGGGGCTGCGCTTCCAGGCCCTGCTCGGGTGTTTCTTGAAGCTTCATCGCCGGGGGTGTGCGGGGCGTCGCTGCTTGCTCTAGAGCGCTGCGGGCGCTGGTCGCGCCCGAGCCCCCAAAATGTCAGATTTGGGCAGGTTTCCGTGGCGGTGATACGGCGTGTCCGCGGCTTCTCCAAGGCTTCTGCTCCGTGAACAGGCAAAAGCGAGGGCCAGCCTGCTGGGATGGCGAGCAAAGATCGTTAGTGAGGACGCCCAGGGTTGTAAGGGCTGCTTCCCTCTCCAGCTGTTAAATAGGACTGTAAAGTAGTGAGTTACACGCTCAGCGTTGGTAGATGATGCGGCTAATTTAATAAAGGAGTATTATTTGCTGCCTTCTGTATTCTGAGCCCTTCACGAGGGGTGAGTGTAACTGCTGTTTCACACCCAGAGATCTTGAGTCCTGGCCTCATGCAGCACCCAGCAGAGAAGGGCAGGAACACCACATTTTGCAGGACTGATGTCCCTCGAGTCGCCCGTGCGGCAGCAAGTTGGGTTGAAATGTTACAGGCTGTAGTTAACGAGGCAATTTTCACTCCCCACAGAGTAAAACACCAGCTTGGTGTGAAGGTCCGTAAAGCGTGCTGTGAAACACGTACGGAAATGCTTAGGTTTTGAAGTTGACTATCCAATTTCTAAAATCCTACTGCAAAAGCAAACTAAGTATTTGAAAAGTAGCTGTTTATTGCGATATGGTCGTGTAAATTTGAATTTAGGATTTGGAGTATTGCTTGTTATGATGTAATGGTGAGGGACCCAGCGCTTGTCATCATGAAACTTAGGTAAAGGAAAACATCTGTGGGTTTCTTCTGTGCCCTTAAACTCCTGTGATAACTGAGGAATTACATTTCTTTTGTTGCCTGTATTATCTACTTGCCGTGTGGAAAGTGGTGATATTTCTAACTGGAAATCAGTCGTCTGTACTGCTATTAAAATCAAATTGGGAAGTACCAAGAAGGGCCTCTCTTCTCCGCTTGCAGCATGGGCAAGGCCTTGCTGACCACTAGTTTAATCCCATCAATCAGCCTTAATGTAGGACCTTATGGGTATGAGTTGTCAAAGCCATTGCGTTACTGTGACTTGTTCATGCAGTTCTGTCAGTGTGCTTATAACTAATGTTTTTAGCTGTGAAGGCCTGGGAATATCAGTGATGCAGAGCTCGTTGGGAGAGGTCCTATCTTTATTAGATCCGCTGCCTTAGATAACTGGGAAATAACAAAGTTAGGATCCAGTTATATAGAAAAGTTCAAAGCTCATTTAATTGTTAGCCGCTTCTAAATATTTTCCTGTTTAGGCTGGTTTTTGGAAGCTGTTGTGAGCGCAGGGAATGCTCTGAAAGTGATGTTGCAAAGATGAGCAATTCGGGTTTTGCAAAGCTAAAGTAGACTGCAGGAAGTTGGTGCAATGTCCCATAACTGGGATTAATGTGACAGCTGAAATAACATAACAAATGCAGAGTAACACAAACTGTGGAAAGGTGTGACTTCCCAATTGTGATGGTGGTTCTAAACAAGCTGTCACCACGCTGGAATGATCTTGAAATTATTGCGAGTAGGTCTCTGCAATGAATGTCTCGTTACCAGGTGCTGATCCAAAAGGGAAGAGTAGGCAGTAACTCTTGGAAAAGGAAATGAGAACTCAGGGGGAATGTTAAGCCAGTGTTTGAATCTGAGACATGAGCATCTTGGGGATTGAGGGGAAGTGTAGGCAGGATGGGCATACCCGTTTTGAAAGGGATGTTGTAGAATTAAAAAGATGGAGAAGGGCATCAAAACAATCAGAAGAGAGACCTGATGGATTCATATCCCTTATACTGAAGTGATGTGCAACTTTATCAAAATTAGAACAGTGAGTGATAAGGGCAAATAGGGGAAGTATCTACTCTTTGTCATAATTTCTCTGGATATCTGTAATGCTTCTTATATTGAGCAGTAGGTGAAAACAAAAGGCCATAAAGCCCCGCAGATGTATATGCACATTTTGGAGCGGTGCATTGCCATAAATTCCATAAATGGGTTTGAAAGACAAATTATAGAGGAAGAGAAGTGTGTGTTGGGGTGTTTCAGTGTGACGGTTACAATGGCAAGGCTGAGGGTGTTGCTTGTTTGAAGGTGCAAGGGCTTGCTAGGACAAAGATTAGCCTGTTTGTTCTGGTAGACACAATGTTTCTTGGACACTAGTTGGTGACAGTCAGACTGGGTGTTGGTCTGTAAGGACACTTAATCCAGTAGGACGGTTCTTCTGGGTTTATGAGCTCGAGGGGACGTGGTAGGTTGGTGGGACTGAGTTCAGTTCGACTTGGTTTAAAATAATGGGGTGATATTCTCTAGTCTAGCAGTCCTTTACTGCTCTTAAGTTCAACTGCCACACCTCTGTCTATGTGAGACCTCGGGCTTTGTCCTGTCAGCACCTGGCAGCAGCAGTGTGTCAAAATCTCGCTGACTCTGCTGGTGGGTGTAAGCTGAGCCCACCTGTGCTGCTGTGCAACAAAATCACAGCACCTGTTACAAAACACCCCTCTCCTGGCTCTGTTGCAACGCTTCAACATATGCTAAGGCCTAAGCCTGGCTTGTAAAAAGTCAATTTCTGGTAAATTCTTCTTGTCCAGCTTGCACGTCTTTGTACTCTTTCATACTTTTTGGGTCTGGCTGAGAGCAGCAGTGCCTACTGTTCCCAGCACTGCCTTTGCAGAAACACAAGACCTGTGAAGCCCAGTTTGTAGAAATCTTGCTCTAATTTTAATGGGAAGAAAACATAATGGTGATATAAGGATATTACTTTATTACTTAATAAATTAAGCCTGGCTTAAGTGCAAGAACTTCTTACTCCCTTTGATTAAGGTAATATACTTGCAGTAGATGAGTAGTTATCCAAGTAACCTACACTTGTAGAAGATGTCTTCTGATTTTTCTGTGGACAAAGCTCGGGAGGATTATCCCTGCACCTTGACCATCTGGAACTCCGGGTTTGGGGTCAGACTTCTCATGTCTGAACGTGGACCTGACTAGCAGTGTCATTCAAGTTATTGTTAGGAAAAACTCCAGTTTCCGCTCTGTGTTTCCTACTTTGCGTCATGTTCATTTCTGCAAATTTTCCCTTCAATATTGAGGAAATGCTCTGAAACTGAACAAACTTGTTGGCTTGGTTTTAGAAAACGCTTTTTTTTTTCTTGTGTGCTTTGTTTAGAGAAATTTGTAGGGAAAGGTGGTTGCCCGGCACCTCTTGGTTTTTCAATGGCAGCAAGCCCTTCGCCTTCGCTGTGTTGGCTGTGGAGCCAGTTCTGTGCTCTAACAAACCTGCCAGCTCAGCCGTTTTAGTGCAGAGGCGTTTGGAGGCTCAGCTCTGCGTTAAGTACAGCGTGTACAGGTAGGGAGTGATGCCTACCCCAGAGTGCCTTTGAGACGCCACTTTTCTTTGTGTCAGGAAACGGGGGAATAAAATGGGGACACAGGTGAGGAGGGAGAGTAGTCTAAGACATCACCGTGTTTGGAATCACCAGCTACCTACAAGGTGTTGAAGGACACCATCTTCTTCATGTTCCCTTTAAACTCCGACTGAAGTGGGCAGGAAGAGGTGTTCATCAGCAGGTTCTTCTGGGACATCATGAAGCTGTGCCCAGGCTCTTCGCTGATATGCCTCTTCATAGCAGTGCTCAGTGCAGGGACGAGTGGTTTTAGACGTTGCAATGCCATAGCGCTGGTGGGCTTGTTTTAAATTGACTTGTATGTGACTTGTGTAATAACTTTTCCCATAGGCCACACAAGTTGGGGATGCTGGACTTCCTATTTTCAACCTGATTAGGTTGTCAATAAGGTATTTCATGAGATAATTAAAGTATTTACTGAAAATTTCAACTGAGAGGTTTAACGGAAATAAAAATTGGGTGAGTGAGCTGGAATGTTGAAAAATTAATAATCCTTTCTTGATGTAGTTCTCTAAATTGCTTTTCATGCAGTTAGGAAATTGAAATCTTATTTTGGTCTTCTGCAGGAGTAAAACTGGAATTACAGAATGAAATTTATACACTAGCATGGATTTAATACTCTTTCCCCCTCCATTTCCCCCAAATGCTTGTCTTAAACCTTTGGGGAGGAGAATGCTGTAGATAGTGAAATACATTGATTTAAAGCACATGGTTGCAAATACTGAACTGTCACATCCCTAAGCCAGTAAGAATGACCTGCCTGGTGGTAATCACCGGGGGCAGGGCAATCACTTTCATGACTTTTGGGATGTGCCAAATCTCCCAAGATTGCGAAGCTTTTTAAGGCGCTGCTCCTGTAAGCGAAGTGCTGGTCCAAAGGAGGTCACTGATGGAGGTGTTCAAGATTAGGTCTTGTGACTGAACTTGCTTAAATGTTTCCTTTAGACCTCCTTCCTTCCAGTGCTGATGTAGTAAAGGAATTTCCTGATGATGCAAGTTGGGTGGTACAGGAGAAAGCTGGAGCAGAGCCCTGGAAGGGCTGTGTGCTGGTGAGGACTGCAGTCCTCCAGATGAGCTGGGATTGAGGATGTATGGTTTTATGCCTGGGCACTCGTAGGAGTTTGGTAAAGTAAAAGTTGGCCAACTTAAAGCAAGAACATTTAGGTCTGATCATAGGCCAACTGAACCATCAAGGTAATATGGTCAGGAAAAGGTAATTCCAGCTCCAGGTATGCCTAGTAGAGATGGAAATATTAAAATCCCTGTGTACATCACAGGGAGATCTTGCTTAGAATGATGTGTGCAGATCTTCTCACTGTGTGGAAAAGAAATTGAAAAACTTGTTGGGAAGGTGTTTGGGGAAATGGACGGTCTGTTTGTAAGGAAACATTTGGGAAGTTGGCTTATTTAGGGAGTAGAACAAAGCTGAGAAAGGACGTGGTTGCTTTCTGTAAATACCCTGGCATAAACACCACTGGGAGAAGAAACTAATAAGCTAATGGACAGTGCTGGCATGTGAACACCACCGTCAGCTGACTGCTAATTCCTTCTGAAAATTAGAAGGCAATATCTAACCATTAGGAGTGAGTTTCTGGAAGAAAACCCCAAGAAAAGTGTGTGTACAGGAACAATTTGCTTTAACATGGAACTAGATAATGTCCTTTCCCTCCCAGAAACCGCTTACCTGGGTTAGTTAGGATGGGACTTGGCCATCCAGGTTTATTCCTGCTGTATTTCTGTGCGATGGGATCACTGTGTAGTATAAAATATCAAAATGAGGTGGTTTGATAAGAAAAGCAAAATTAAAATTAATAATACAACCTGAGTGGCTGTTAAAGGTGTTTCAGTTCATAATTGTATTCAAAGAGTGGTACTTGCTCAGGCTGGCAGAAAGTGTGAGGAGTCTTGGGCGCCTGCTGGCATTGCAAGCTGTTCTTGTGTCCGTGTTCAAGAGGCGCGGCAACGGCCCAATTAAGTAGAGGAAATAACTGACCTCAAGGAGGAAGTCTAATATTTTCCCCCTTTAATTGGGACATACTAATCTGGTGCTGGGAACCATTCAGAACATAAGCAGCATGGGATTCCGATAAGGGGAGGAACAAAACATGGCAGAGGAATGAAGCCGTTTAACAATAGTGGGATCATTTTAGAGCCGTGCTTTGAAATATGCACTGAACAACCCCAAACGATACGTTGGAGGGGAATATTTAGCAGGTATATGATGCAGCCTCTTGGGAAAAGGAAATGATGTGTGGAGCTTGCTTTTCTCATCTGGAGAAGTTTTTGACCGCTGCCAGAGCTAGTGCTGGGCGACGGCAGGACTGAGGTGTGCGAGGGGGCTGGCGACTTTTGCCCCCTGGGAACGGGTTGCTTGTAATACGTCCCAGTGAATACAAATATGATGTGATCCAAAACTGTGGTCTAGACCTGCCAAAAGAGGGTTGGAGACCTTGTTTGCCAATGGCAGAGGAAAGCTATGGCAGTTTGCCAGGTGGTGACGATGCAATTAGGCACCCTGTCCCCTGCACGGAGTTTATTACAGGTTAGCATCTTCTGTGCCAGCCAAGCTGTTCAGCAGTGCCCGGGCAGCCGGCGCTGGGCACTGCGGACCTGTCACGTAGGAAAGCAGGATCCCGTTTGCATTCAGCACATGGACTTGCCACCTACCTGCGCTTGGGGTCTCCATGAACAGAAGTGTTTACCAGCGCCACTCTGCTGCACGCAGCTTCTGTAGCTTGGCCAGCTGTGTGCTGAGTCAGCTGGCAGAGGAAGCCGGAAAGATGTTTGTATTGATGAATATCCACCTTTGAAGCTAGGATTTGCTGCAATTCTCATTTTATGGAGGGTGTTTAAAAGGTGCTGCTCTGCCCTTGCAGTCAGAGAAAATCCCATTTGTCAGAGGTGTTTTGCATTATTTAAATGGAAGATGGTGTTCAGAGGGCGGCTGGGTGGTGCAGCAGCAGATGGGAGTGTTTGTGCTGCTAGACTACGGCTCAGTGGGGGGTTTCCTCACATGATGGAAGGGTGTTTGGTGTACTCATTGCTCTATCATACCACACAGAATCTTTAACACTATGTTGCAGTGTCTTAACTATTAAATGATGTATGTTACTGAGCAAATATTTCTGATTTTTGGTTGTGTTTTTTTTTTTTTTCCCAAAACAAGCATAGCCACAACATTATTTTTTTGTTGTTATTGCCTAAGCATGCACTGTTTTGCATGGACTGGCCTTGATTCACTGCCAAAGTTAAAAGTTATCAGCTTTTCTTCTCAAGGATCTCACTTGTCCTCTTTTTCTTCCATTTCCTTCTGTTACTGGTTCGGTGCCTTATCTATGTTCTGGCATAAGATCATCCCGAGAGGCTCCTGTTGGTGTGAGTCAGGGCTGTGAATGTGTTTCATCCCGTGGCCTGCATCTTGGGAGTGAGTTTTAAGTTACACTTTGCACCTTTCAACTCAGCATTACAGAATATTGCAGCGAATCCTCGTGACGCTTTTCTTCCTGTAGGAACTGGACTTTAAACCTTCTGTCAACCTCTTGTCAAGCACGGCTGAATCCTTCCAATTAGTTTGCTTGGCCCTGGTGCTGTGAGGAGTCAAGCTGAGCCGGGGAAGGGGGAGTGGATGGTGGTTCTAATTCTGAGTCCCAGTGATACCCCGGCAGCATTTCAGAGCAGTTTCACTCCTAAGGTGGCCAGGAGTCGCAGCAGGAGCTGTGACACAGCTAACATTTTACACTGTCCATCAGGGTGACGGTGGTCTTTTGGGTTTTTGGGTTTGGTTCTCTTTTCCATTCACCAATTTTTCTGCCCCAGTGAGGAACCTCTCTTCTGCAAAGTTACGAAGAGTGTAAAATGAAGGCAGTCTGCTACTTGCCCTGTGACTTCTTCAGCAAAACAGATTTCAGTTGCGTGGTGTGGGGGTTTTGTTTTGTTTTTTAGTTCTAGTGTTGTGAGAAGGATGTGAAATCCAAACAGCCCCTGACTTTTTCAGTGATAGCCATGTATCCTTCCCAGAGGAGGAATGTTCTCCCATGTTGGGCAAAGGAGACTGAAATTTAACAAGTGAAAGTCAAGTCTAATGTCTGTTCATAATGCCAGTGAATGTGGCAGCTCTCATTCGCCAGAAATATCCAGACTTGGACAGTAGACCTGTGACAAGGGTGGGGGTTTTGCCATTCTTTTCCTTTCCGGAAAACAACCGTTTATTGCAGGTGATTGTCAGTGTATTCTCTATGTCTGGAACCTGATTCTCATGTCGTTTTTGTCTTGTAGTTGTACTTATTGGAGACTCTGGAGTAGGCAAGAGTAACCTTCTGTCTCGATTCACTCGCAATGAGTTTAACTTGGAAAGCAAAAGCACCATTGGAGTGGAGTTTGCGACAAGAAGCATTCAAGTTGATGGGAAGACAATAAAGGCTCAGATATGGGACACAGCAGGGCAGGAGCGATACCGAGCTATAACATCGGCGTAAGTGATAGCTTGTATGGCTGAAGGGAAGCTTTTGCTGAGGAGGGTAATTTTGGGCCCTTCCGATTCCTCAGAAACTGCAGATGGGGTGTTTGTATGTTATCGTGTCATATCCACAGCCTATGGTGGAAGGAAGCTTAAATATTACTTAGCCCAGAAACTCAATATGGTGTGTCCCTGCACAAGCTGGTTTACTTCTCAGTGCTCTCGTGGTACGTAACTGGAGGCATTTCAAGCCTGGTATGCAAGAGCTTGGAGAGACTCATTTCAGTGCAAGCGATTGATAAAGTAGTATCAGTGTTCATGGAGGTTTTGTCATGGGTAACCTAAGACCAGAAACCCTCCTGCAGCAGGAAGGAAAGACTGCTCGCTTTGCCTGCTGATTGAATTGGAACAAACCAGCGTAACAAAAGCTGGATTTGAGTAAAGCTGGAGGTAGTTGTGGGGTGGGAGAACACAGCCTGTTTCTTTTTGAATGCGTTACTGTGCCTGTCTCTGGTCTGAAAGGAGACCAGCTGTGGCCTTTTGTAAAGGGGAATAGATCAGGCTGACGGTTTTTATGAGCCAGTGAGTCATTCTAAAGTCTCTCTATCACTGTGGGTTGTGCCTGTACTGCACCCACAATGATGGGTGGGGGAGACTTTTCAGGAGTGGATCAGAGGTTGAAGGTGACAGTAGCTCCCCACAGATTCCAGAGCTTTGTTTCTGGGATGCAGGGCTCTCCCCACAAACATGGGGTTTGACTTACCCCCTAGACTCCGAGCTGTCCTGGCTGCTCTGGTGGTCCTGTGGCATAACCCTAGTCTGGGTGCTCTGCTTCGCTGTTTCAGGTCCCGCAGAGCCTGCTTCTGGGTCTTCTTTTTGGTGTAGCTGTCTTTGCAATAATGGGAAGGGCTATTACTCAGTAACTTACCACTTTTAATCATGACGTTTCTTGCTGGTTCTTTAACATGTCTCTTCACCCGCAGGTACTACCGCGGAGCTGTAGGGGCGTTACTGGTGTATGACATTGCTAAGCACCTTACTTACGAGAACGTCGAGCGGTGGTTGAAAGAGCTGCGAGACCACGCTGACAGCAATATTGTAATCATGCTTGTGGGAAACAAGAGTGACTTGCGCCACCTGAGAGCGGTCCCTACGGATGAGGCCAGAGCTTTTGCAGGTTGGTGAACTCAAAGTGATGCTAACTGTGTGGGGATCTGCCTACCTTGAGGCAGATGAGCTTAAAGAAATCCGGGAAGCTTCCTCGCACAATTCTTGAAAATGCAACAAATTCTCATTTTCGGTGATGCAGGAGGATGTGCCTCGAAGTAACACGACGCTGGACTGATCTCTGTGCTTGGGGATGAGTGTAAATTCTAATGTTGGTGTTGGGTCGTGTTGTCAGATCATGCAAGGGGGGAAAAATCCTCCAACTTTATCCTTTTTCTTGATACCCGTGTGTCTAATCAGGAACACTATAAATATAATCTGGTACAGAAGTTCTTCCAGATGGGGAAACAGATACGTAATGTACCCCTCTAATTATAGTATTTCTGCCCTCACAGAGAAGAATGGTTTGTCATTTATCGAGACATCTGCTTTAGACTCTACAAATGTGGAAGCAGCTTTCCAGACTATTCTGACAGGTGAGTCATCTACTGCTTTGTTTGTTTCAAGGGGGAAGGGCAGAAGGCTGCTCAGATATGATGCAAATAGGCATTTCTTTGCCTGTAAAGTGTGTGAAATTTTGCTATTTAATCATTCGTCACAGCTGTAAGATTTGGAGTTTCGAAAGTGTCGCAGTTGAAAGGCCAGCCTTGAACTCGGGCACGAATCCTTGTTCGCTTTGATCTGCCCCAGGTTTCTAGTCAGCCTGGTTCATGTTTCAGTTCCCACTTGTGTGTGGTGTAGGGCGCGCCCATGGGAGAGAGTTGTCTCATGCAGGCATGGAGTTAAACCAGCCATTGTCTGTCAGAGGAGAAGTCAATCTAGTTTGTTTCCATCTTTAATGGTGACCATAGCAGTTGCCAAGGGAAAAGGGATGAAAGAGTAGAGATCCTTCCTTGGAGCAATACTGCTTGTGGTAGTCTGAGGCGTAGTGACTCCTGAGCTGCAGGGTAGTCGCTGCCATTACATTTAATGCTCCTGGCTGGACTTTCGGCCTCTGTGACATGTGATGGCTCTGAGTGCTGCATGTTTTTATGCTCTGTGGATAAAGTACTTCCTTTTTGTTCAAACCCTTTTTTAGATAGGCAAAACAAGACTCTTAACAAGGCTCTGAGACGCTGAACTACAACTACGTGGGGGACTTTAACTTAACCATGGCTTGTAAAGGATAGGGCTGTTTTGTATGGCTGTGTGCCCTGTCAGCTGTAGCCAGGGCATAGTGGGACAACAGTGGCACGTGGGGGTTTTGTCATTCCCAGCTTTCGCGAGTGTCTCTAAATCTCTAGTCTGGGTCTTCAGAACATCTGAGGGACGCATCTGTTGTGGTATGTGTCTCTGTTCTAGGTGTGCCAGGCAGGCTTTCTCTTTTCTCGAAGTGCCTCCAACGTGTTTCCCAGTTGCGAATTTAAACTCCTTCCTTCCTGATGTCGCACATGCCAGGCTACGTGATGTGCTTGGTATCAGCAGCAGCTCCATTTCTAACCTATGTGTCTCTCTTAATCAGATCTCATTGCTGTGACATTGGCACCTGGTTAGTTTTGATTTTTTTTTTCTCTTTGCTGTCTAATTTAGACGTTCTTTTAAAAACACACCCCAAAGGACTTGTTAGCCATACTGGAACATGCAGGTGAGGAGGCAGCTAGGAAGTTATTTACTGTAATAGAAGTATAAATTCTGTAGCATTTCTTGAGTTGTTTGAATTGCTTTATGAACGTCATAGCAGTGGAGAGAGTTGTTAGGCTGTTGGAGAATTATCTGCCTGTGTCCATCTGTTCCTTGTCTTATCCTTAGTTGTGAGAGGCCTGCGATAGGTTCAGGTTCTATTGTGTGTTTTTACAGGGGGTTCCTGAGCAGTAGTAGTGCTCCTGTCCGTATGCTAGCAAGAAAGTAAGTGTGTCCATGTTAGATGAATAAACAGTGCGTAGGGAAGCTTGTTGTCTTGCTGCTTCATGCAATGTTGGGGCGAGAACTTGAGTTCGTTTCCTCTTTAGCTGAACCATGTGGTTCCCTTTTAATTCCAGTGTAGTCACTTGATTGTAATTCAACATTGCAGAAATGAAGAAGAAAAAAAAAAAAGGAGAGAGAAGTTATGTTAGCTTCTACATTTACTCCCTACATGACTACTAAGCCATCAGAGGGTGGATGGCTAAGGAGCGGCTGAATGCGATGGTGTCTGGGATGCCTGCTGGATTGCCTGTTTGCTTCATCTGCCTCAGGGCAGGCCTGTCAAAAATGCTCATGAACTTAGGCGTGGATTTTTCAGTAGAAAAACATTTTTATTGCTGATGTGTAACTGCTAAAACCTGAAACTTCTTCCTTTATGCATGTGTCCGCTGTGTTGGTAGCCCCTCTCCTCTCAGGAGCACCTAGACTGAACTTTGAGGTCAGATTCTGGCCCGATGTGCTGTGTGTAACGTAGAACAAACAGCCTTGCTGCTTCATCTTTCAGTTTTCAGGGAGGATCAGGGCTTTCGGATGAAGGTTAGTGGATGAACTTTCCTACTCGCTCAGCACCAGCATAATAAACCAGAACTGGAAATCTATCAGCCATTGTTTACCCCTCCCAAGGTGGCTGTCAGGCTGTCATAGCCCATATGAGCTGGTCACCTAATTGCCCGTCTCCTGTTGGACCATTGTGTTCTCTAACAGTGACGGCTGAAGAGGTGGAAAGTTTCCTGCACGCCCTGGGCTGCTGCCTTCCTTCCACAGAGCTGTGGCACTCCTGCCGTTGCCATGGGGAAGCAGGTCACCTCTTGGGCACAGGCTGGGCTGTTTCTTTATCTCTTCTCACACGCTTCCAGCAGTACCTCTTATTAGAAGTTATTTTGGATTCTAATTTGCGCAGGTTTGATTTTTATTATTTTTTTTTCCTGGTTTAATTTTTCTGTAAGGGAGAGCAGTCTGTAATGGGAGAACAAGCAGTTAAAACTTGCCCTCGGTGGACTCCAACAGATTGTTGAGGCTCTTGCTTTTCCACAAACGTCAGTGCTCCCTGCGTGTTGCTCTGACAGTATTGTGGGTAAAGAGCTCTTGGGTATGTGGACAGGATCTGTGTTCAGGAGGGGTTGGTTGAACTGTGCTGGAAGAAACACTTCTGCTGATTAGTGGGCATGTGGCTCGCTCCAGACAGGAGCTCCTGTTTCAGGGAGATAAAGATGAAGTAAATAATGCATTAGCAGCAGGTTGGCTCCATCTCGGCTGTGACTGGCATGCTAAGGACGAATGTTCTGCCAATAAACTTCTCGATAACACTTCACAGCTGGCTTTTTCTGTTAATGATTTGCTTTGAAGGAAAGAGGGGAGCAGTCATCTGAGGAATGTGGTTTTCAGACTGACCCTGCAGAATCATGGATAGTCTGCATTTGGCCAGGCTGCCTCCCAGCATAGCGCCTGCGGGCGGAATGCTGGCTGTCCTTTGAAGAGGGAAGTTGGTAAAGCCAACAGGCTTTGCCACAGGCTGCCAGCGGAGGTGGCTGACGGAAGGGCAGGGCAAGCTGCTGCACCAGCTCTGCTGGTGCATTTGCAGTGCTGGGAACGGCATCACAGGGATGTCCCAGGCTGCTCCCAAAGCCTTTCCCACAGCTGCTTCGGCCTCTCCACAACAGGGCGTTGCGACTAAGATCTGTGGCAAAATTTCTTTCTTCTCCGGCCCTGCTGAAGCTGGTCTGGTTGGGACAGTGTTGGAAACTTGTAGGAGCCCTTCCCGTGGAGGTGTAGCGGGGTCTGTGTTAAGCTTGTCCGCACCGAGACTCTCAGGTTGAGCCACTTGGAGTAGATGGCTTTGGGCTTGGGAAATAGGAACTGTTATAGTCAGCAGAGCCGAGGGCAGCATGTATCTGCTGCTGTTACAGGTGGAAGAAGGGGGAGAGAGATTTCCTTTCCTCTCCCTGTGTTATAAGAGGACTTTTAGAGGGGACATATATTGTATCTAGTGGGCTTCCTGTCCTGCTGTGGGTTCCAGATGAGGTTTTAGGGACCTTTTCCAAATTCCCTATCCAAATTCTTCTGTTGCAAGATGCCTAGACTTTGAGGGCCGACTGTTGTGCGCACAAAGGTGCTTTGTATCATCTGGCAAGTAGGAGAGACTGGTATTATACCCACTAGCCACTCTGAGCGTTCACAGCAGGATAGAGCGTCCTTAAAGTGGAGTCTGCCTCCCTTCCCTGCCTGGCTCTGTGCTCTCTGTTCCCGTGCTGCGTTCTGCTGCGGTTTCATCTCTAAGGAATCCCATCTCCAAGGAAACAACATCACAGAGCATTAACATCAAAAAATCTAGGGATTTCCTCTTTTGTTAGTTCTGTACACCTGAAAATAAATGAAACCCTAGTGCAGGCTGAGCAGACAAGAACTGGACAAGCTCCTCCGAGGCAGCAGTGTCGCTTTTTCCCAGCCCTTTCACAGTGCCAGGCCTGTCTCACACAGTTACCAATTATGCAGTGATGCATTCTGCTGAATGTGCTCTTAAAAAGGTCTCATTCAGTTACTGAGCAGAGCACAAAGCGTAGTGTCTTTATTAAAAAGCGCGTGTCTTCATTAGCCTGGCGTTCCTCCCTGCAGACCGGTTTCAGTGTAGGCTTTGCCGCTGGGCGTTTTGCCCCAGCCAGAGCCAGGTTTAAGCTGTTCCCACCTCCCCTTTCACACCAGCACAGCTATGTGTGGTGAAAGAGTGTGCAGCGGATCCAGGGAAAGGCAGTTTTTAGCTGTTTGGGCTTTCGTGTGGGGCAGTGCGCTGGGGTTCGCACTGCAGAGGAGGGGGAAGCAGCAGCGAGCAACCAACTCTGCAAGCTGAGTCCGGCAGCACAGCGGGTCCTTGCAGGACTCCTGGGGAGGCCGTGGAGGTGGGGATTGTGGATGTATGTTCCCAGAGTCAGAAGGGACAGACCCTTTCTCAGGAGAGACCTCAATGCTGTTTAGTTTGGTTTTTAAGGCTTCAGGGCCGTTTACTGAAGATCTTTGCTGTAAGATGAGGGTGTTACACAGAGGGCACCCTGTTGCCAGTCCTTGCCTACAGGGGTGGAGGGAGTGTGTGACAGCTTGTGTTAGGAGCCAGTATGGACTTGTTCAGGGAGTTCTCTGGAAAACTGAGAATCGCTGCTGCTGAAGGTGCCACTAGAGAGTTTCCAGTAACGAAGGCGGCAAGAACCTCCTCCTGCTCGGTAGGACCGGGCACCGTTCTGCCCTTGGAGGTAAACTGGCTGGCTGCCCTGAGCTGGGGCAGGGTTGTGGGGCAGAAAACGTGCCCTGAAGAACTCAGAGCAGATCTCTTCCCGCTGTGCTCCTGCCACCCCTGCGCACAGGGCATCGGGAGTGGCCTCCACAGGGCAGCGCTGACCTTTATCTGCAGATTCCCGCGTGGAGCTGCAGGTGCCTTTAAAGCTCTGATTTCATGGGATTCCCTTACCTTGTGAAGTTGTTGATGTGTAAGGCTGTTGGAAAGAAGAGTGAACTTGAGAAAGGGTGAAATCAGAAAATCCTTTTACGTGTGTGGCTCTTGTTTGGTTGCCTCAGTGACCAGATCTGTAACTGAACACGTGTGTAAAATCCATTTTTCTGGACAGTTTATCCCTGTCTGAGTCTGAGCTGTCGGTTTGGAGGCCCAACGGGCGGATTCCTTCAGAGCACAGCTTGCAAAGCTGAGGTTACTTGTACAGTCCCCAGACACCACACGGTATCTGCGGGAGAGATTTTCATGTTGCCAGCAGCCCCGGGGCTGCGTGCAGCCCCGCTCTTGCTCTTCCTGGGGAGCACTTGGCCTCTGTTTGTGTTGGCAGCTTAAACCAGCGCAGCCTTGTTGCATCAAGGGCGAGGTTTTCAAGCCTTGTTTGTCAGGGACCCTTTTTAGCTCCTCAATGCCATCTCTTCCCATTGTCGGAGCGGCAGGCGCTTCGCTGCGCGATCAGCCCTTGGCAGCAGGGAGGACCTCTCTGCGCGAGGCTGCTCCGTTTCCAGTCCTGAAATGATGGCGGGGTGTGCGCTAAGCAGCAGCTCATTAAAATTCTGAACAAAGGCTACTCGCTAATGACGAATTTCTGGTGGAAAAGACGTCTCTTGGTTTGGGGTCAGGCGAGGTGTGTGTTGGGACAGTCATTACCCAGCTGATAAGAGACTTCAGGCCTCCGACAGGACTCGGTCCTTGGCTTTGTTTCGCCAGAGCTGTTGGCAACCTGTGCTCTTCCCCGTGTGGCTGTGCGGGAGGAGTGAAGGGCAGACACCCTCGTCTTCTGCAGCCTGGGCTTACCTGAACCTCGGCCTTGAGCTGGAGCGCGCAGGTCGGGGTGGGCATCGGCTCCCTCCGGCAGGGGCTCCGCTGCTCGGCCGCGCTGCTGCGCTGGTTGCCGGCCCGCTCTTCTGCGGCACAGCGGGGGTGGTGGCACTTCGGGGTCGGCTCTTTGCTGAACCTCAAATGCTTTCAAACTTCTTTGTTCAAGTGAGGCTTGGCAAGCTGCTTGGGTGTTTTTGACTTCACCGATTTTTAAAACTCAAATTTGCAAGTGTGTTCCCCCACGTGCTATTTTTGGTACCGTTGATTTCCTTTCTGGGGGTGAAGCACTACACACGCTGTACTCTTGTCTGCTGTGCAGCTGAAGTAAGTGCTTTTGTAGCTACTCGGAGTTTACGTGCAGCACGTGCCGTTGGCTACTAACAAATCCCAAGGAACTGGGCAAGGCTTTTGGTGCAGGTGTGCAACGTTCCCCTCTTGGCAGCGCACTGGGGAAGGCACGGGAGTTTTAACCCTGCTCTCTGGTTTCTGTTGGAATTTCTTCATCTGGACCCATATTTCTTCTCCATAGTTTTGAAGTGTAGCTGCACTAACACAGCGAATGTTGTAAAGGGTTTGTGTGCTGCTTAAGGGGCCGAGTCGCCCCGTTTGGGCCCAAATCGACCTCTTCTGAAGGCTTAAAACCACTTGGACGATAGGGAAGGTATTGCACGTGGCAGGTGTGCTGCAAGAGTGGCCCTTGCAGTCCTATCGGAGAGAGAAATTTCGAGTGGTTCTTTTTAGTCCTGCTGTTGCCTGTGGAAGCGTCAGCAACATGTGACCAGTGTCCTCAGAGCCTGAAGAACCATCAGGAGGAGTTGGTGGGGCACATAGTTTCTGATTCCTAGCAAAAAAAAATTGCAAATTCTGTCCATTTACTAACTCTTATCTCAGGGGAGATAAAACAGTTGTTAAAAAACTCATTTCTTTTGCAAAAATATATTTTATTTTCTGAACATGGAGAGCATCGCAATTGAACTTGCCGTGAAAGCTTCTGTGCGTTACCTACGTAGTTCCAAAACTACAGAAAACCTTTACATATTTTATGCCCGATTCCCCCCAGATAAGACTTTCTGATGGTGTTTTGCTGGTGTACGCGTAACGAGCAGCTCTTTCTCGTCTTCCAGAGATCTATCGTATTGTTTCCCAGAAGCAAATGTCCGACAGACGCGAGAACGATATGTCTCCAAGCAACAACGTGGTTCCCATTCACGTCCCTCCAACCACTGAAAACAAACCAAAGATGCAGTGCTGTCAGAATATATAGAGTTGTTCATTCTTTCCCAAACGGCTGTGTATATTCCCCAGGTCCAAGATTTAAATATATTTGTAATTCTCGTGGTTACATTCTTGTGTTTACTGCTTATTCCTTCTGAATTTCTCCATGTCTTAAACACTTTGATTTCAGTGTTTATGATTCTATTGCTTCTACGTGGCTGCAGTATTTTCCCATCACCGACTCGTCGGTGTTGGTTCAGTGAGTTGTTTGGAACTGATCTGATCTCTTTCGACCATGACGCCCGCTAGTCAGAGCACAGACACCTTGAGTGAGCGCTGGAAGATGTTTTTCTGCTCCTCACAGGACAATTGCTGTCAGGTTAAGTAGGAAAATATCTCTGGGCAGGATAATCTTTTCTTGTCTTAAGGTGTTGTGTACCGCGTCTAAAGCTTGATGAAACGCCCGTTGCTCTGAAGTGCAATTTTAATGTAAGTTAAATGTTTTTGGCTACATCTTCAGATTGTCAAGTTAAGGCTTTTTTCATAGAATATTATGGGGGAGAAAAGAAATTCTTGCAAACAAGCAGCAGGGTGCTTGCTACCTGTGAAGGAGCTTTTGTGGTTTGGCACCTGCTGCAGAGGAGGTGGTGATGTGAGGCAGAGCTGCCGGGGAGACGCTGGTGGGACTCCACTGGAGGTGCCTGTCGTGAAGAAAGCGAAAGCACGAGCTGCGTAACTGGTGAAGGGTCACTCGGACACTGGAACTTGCAGCATGTTTTTGTGCTGCCCGAGCCTTGGCCTCCACAGTGCTGGTGGTATCAGGATTTGAGGATGGCTTTTCCTGTCACGGTGCACAGACGTGAAGGGTGTTGTCACATATTGCATATCACAGCTATTGCCACGTGCCACATATTAATCTGTATTCGAACGCCCGAGTTGATGAATCGATAACATCCACAACCTGGTCTGAGTTGTCAGTTCTGCGTCATCCAGTGTTTTTAAATGACTCCAGTGGTTTGGTGTGTGTTCTGTAATGGAATCATCTGGAGTAGCTTGCTTACTGGATGCGCCCCTTCTGTGGTCTGTCGCTCAGTACAAATCATCGTCCGATCAGCTTGTTCAGGGATACATGAACTGTGCCTTCTGTCGCTGCACTCGCTGCCTGCCGCTGTGTGCGCTGTTCCCAAACACGCCATTAATGTTGAGATTTGGGGGCTATAGGCACTGGATTTCTACAGTCTGCAAAAGAACTGCTTGTTGTATAAATGCCTGCGGTTATTTATACACTTACAGGGAAGTAATTGATTGTAGGGGATGTTTCTCAAGCTCTGATATGACCCACTTGGAACACCCAAATCTGGGTAGGCACTACCAGCTGCGTTTCGTACCCAACCTTTCTGTCTTGCGGTGCTCATGATGTGTAAGGCACACGGAAGGCATTGCTGTAGTCGGTCACTTGTTGGTTTTTTAAATCCATTTCTCCTCCTAGTATTAGTTCTGAAGATGCTATTTTGATCTGTTTGTAAATTACTTTGTATTTTATGCATGTACTGTACCTTGATTCATTATTTTTTTAGGTTGATTTAAAATATATTCATCCATGATTCTAATAAAGAATTACAGGGGACGACTCAGTATGGTGTCGGGTGCGCTTTTTGGGAGAACTGGGATTTGACCTGAAGGTTTTTCCTTACTGGAAGCTGGTAAGCTGCTTGGAACAGGCTCTGAGAAGATGCTGAAGTGCAAGTACCCCCACGAAGGGAACCAAGAAGGTCGTGTAGCGCCGTTGCTGCCTTCGCTCAGACCAGGCCTGCAGCTCTGTGGGCTGCTGCAGTTCGTAGCTGTGAGTTTGGCAGCTTCAGGAAGCTTTTACCCTCTGAAAAGTCTGCGGGTTCGCTCTAGTCAAACCTCTGAATAGCTTTTACAAACCTGTTCGGTTTGGGTTTTTTCCCCCACGTGGCCACCAGCAAGAAAATCCTGTGGGACAGGAAACTGCTGCCTTCTGCAGCAAATGGTTTAAGGTTTTTGATCCCGCTTTGGCGTCCCGCTGAAGAAGCGGTGCACAGGAGCTGGGTTGCCGGTGTGGGGTGTCCCGGCAGGCTCCTGCCCGCAGGCACCAGTCGCCCACAGAGCGCGTGGGTCAGCGCTGGTGGCTCTGGGGACAGAGGCAATTTAGGGCCTTTTAGTATTGCAGGAGGGGCTGAGGGTGAGGTTACTGTGGGAGCGGGTCTCGCAGCTCTCTCTACCCAGACTGAACCATATTTTGGAATTAACCAAATTACCGCAGCAGCCGAGTTCTAAATTTGTCAACTGGGAATGCAGGAGGAGTTTCACTTCGCTTCCTTTTCCGATTCGCGTAAGCAGGCAACGTCAGGTTTGGATGTCGCATGGTTTTATGCAAGACGCTTCCTTCTGCAGCGAGCGCAGCCGCCGCGGGGCCCGGGGGAGCGCAGGTCCGAGGCCGCCCCTGCCCCACGCAGAGCGTGCGTGTGAGCCCGTGCTTCTTCCTTCGCCTCGCAACAGACGGTGCCGTGTTCAAGTCCTGGGCAGCTGTGAAATGGCTGCAGGTGCCGTTAGACAAAGTAAGAACTCTTAAATTTTATTATTTTTTTTTTCCCCCCACCAGAACTTTAATAATCCTACAGCAGGCCTTAGACAGAAATGCTGTGGAAAGGCTGGTTTGGACTTAGGGACGGCTGCAATGGGGAACGTAACGTTTTCATGCAATAGTTTGTAAAGTTCTCGTAAGGTGTCGACTTTTAAAGCAAAATCGAACGGTGCATGTGCAGAGATGTAACGTCTTACCTGTTAAAGCCTTTGCCCCGTGTGCTGCTTATGCCTGACTAAGCACTGCGGGGCTGTGGCAGTGGATTGGGCTGGCCCCGGGCTGGGTGAGGCTCCTGGGATAAGAAGGTATTTCCCAAAGTTCTTTGAGAGAGACAATGCAAAGCACTGTTCCATCTGAACACCGACCCGACGGGGTATTATTCCCGTTCAGCTGCTGATTAACCATTCTCTTCCGTATTCTGTACTGCTAACAGGGGACAACTGATTTTGACAGAGGCTGCTTTGGGCCCTGAAATGAGCTTTCTGAGTTTCTGGGAACTCTGTGTAATACTGCAAGGTTGGTTTGACTTGCCAAAAGCCTTCGCTGTCATTTCCATATTTGAAAGTCCCAACCTTAACAGTTGCAAAGCTGTTCAGTGAGCATCAGTGGTTCTTGTGTTTGATGGGAGCTGAGGTTCTGACTCTTACGCAGAAAGGACATGGAGTTGTTCTGATTTAAAGACATTTTTATTAAGCTGGAATTACTTACTCTATCAGTTCAAACCTGATGAATTTCCAGCCTTAAATAGCCTATTGAGTGTCGCTTGTCAAATAAGGAGATTACATGCTGGGCTTCAGTTAACAAGATTTTTAGAAATATGAAGCACGAATATTGAAAAAGCTTCCACGTGTAGCAGTCGGCTGCGTTGCCCGGGAGTCATTAATTCTGAAGGTGTTTCTGCTGCAAATCTGTGCTCGTGGTTTATTGATCAGCCTCCCCGGGAGCGCTCTCAAACCTGCTGAGATGGCTGCCGGGTGCAGGAGGGTACCTGCGCTGGCCTGCGTCCTCCAGCGCCCCTGAAGGCACGGCCACCCGCTGGTGGCACAGAGCACGGTCCCGACACGCGCTGAAACGCATCGCATGAAAACCAGAGCCGCGCCCGGCGTCGGTGCACGCCCCAGACGGCTCCTTGTAGGTGCCCGGGAGCTGCTCCCGCTGCGTTTGTGCGTCACCGGGGTGTCTCAGACCCGCTAAGGCTGAGGGCTTGTGAGAGCGACACGTACAGAGCCCGTTACCTTTTGGTTTAAAGGCAGGCCTTGCTCGAAACGAACTCCGAATTACAGTCTGAATTACAGCGCTGTGTCTTCTGAGAAATCCTGCGCCTTCTGGCTTCTAACCCTGGTGCCTGTGGGGTTTTTTCGTTGAGGGGGACAGCCCCTTTGTGACCAGCCCCATCGCCTGGAGACCTCAGACCTGCGCACGGGCTGGAAGTTTTGGTCTGCAAATGAGTACATTTGAGAAGTACACACTGAGAGAAATTCAGTTTATTTTGTACAAGGTAGAATACCTTTGCACAGTGAACAAATATATTACAAATCTGTCTTGCCTTAAAAAAGTATTGCCATTTTGGTGCCTGTCGCCTAAGCTAATGCTAATATACAAGAAGGTACTTTTTTTGTTGGGGTTTGTTTGTTTGTGGGTGTGGGTTTTTTTTCCTGTTAAGCTCTATGCACTCACTGCATTTGGTTTGAAAATCCAGCTTTGAGAAAAACACTGAACCCATCTCTGCCCTCTGGAGTTTCATCGCAAACTTTACAGCCACACACACACACAGACGTTGGTCGGGCCGGCGGCCGAGACTGCTTGTGCTAGGTGTCCAGGTCCGTCTCCAACAAGAGTGTTCCTCATCGAACTGCCTTTGTCTTGATATTTTTGAGGTAAGTCTTTCTGTTCATGTACGTAAAATATATTCCTACTGGCCCTACAAAATAATTGTCTGCTTAGATCTCAAATAAGGCTTTCCTGGAAAATAAAGTTACTATTGCTGACGAGTCGTTGCCCCCATGCACACATGCAGCATTCATGGAACTACTTGGGCATTATCCTGCAACATGAAAATCTGCTGCTCTGGAAGCCTGGGGGAGCGCTGGGCTCAGCTCGGCTGTCTGCCTGCAGAACTCGTGGTTTGCAGGGGGGGTTCAGGGCCACCCCCACACCAGCAGGGTCCCGGCTCCTCCAGCACCGCCTCATCGGGGCTCCCCACGCCCGGACACGAGCGTGTTGCGGCAGCGAGCCCAGGGGTGCTGTGCAGCTACCGCCACACCAGGGCCCTCGGTCTCGGAGGCGAGGGCTGAGCCTGTCTGCGGGGACACGGGCTGGGGCCCACCGGGGCGCTCCGAGCGATCCCACCCCTGGTCTGACGCGGAGCCGGGATCGAGCTGCTGCCTCCGAGCTGGGAGGCTCCTCTTGCCAGTCCCCAGACCAGCAGGTTAGGCGAGCGATCGTGCTTTGAGCAGCTGCTTGGTGCTGGTTTTGTTCTGTTCTACTCCCATCAGACTGGCGAATGTGCAACAGGATTTTTTGTTTCTATTTAAGAGGCAATCAACTTGCTACTTCCAAGTTTGCCTAATAAAATTACATACTTAGAATCAATACTATTTCATGCTCAAAATCTACAAGGAACTGCGTAACGGCAAGTATTCTACTTTCTAGGTCAATAAAGATTACCAAGAAAAAATAAAACCGTGGTGGCTTAGTCCAAAACTTTACCCATCATTACCAACCCCTTGATAATTATTTCACAAACAGCTGCTGAAAAAGAAAACCCATTTTCAGCTCAATTTAATGACATTTCAGGAGGAATCATCAATGGATAAAGTTGCACTACATGGTAATGCACAACAAATTAAAGGGTGTCATAAATGGCATGCTGCGAAGTGAGTCAGGATGAGATGGTTTGTAAAGATGGTCTAGAGAGGCCGACGTGTCTCAGCTCTGGGAGAGGAAACCAAACCAGGGTTAGTCTGTGCAAACCTGCAGCGTCCCAGGGAAGTAAATGAAGGTTCATCACTTTGCACTGCCTAACAAATATGGATTTTTATAATAAAATAGAAGCTGTAGAAGGAAAAGGAAAGCCTATCTGTGCCAATCGAAGTATTTTATAGCTTGTTCAAAGTGTGGTAAGCTGGGTGTGAGTCTCGTTGTTGAAACTCAAGTCATCAGCAAAGGTCAGCGGACATTTGCCAAGATGTTAATTTTGAAAACTGCACAGAATGTGTCTGTGTTAATACTCCTCCACTCAAATACCCTGGTGCTGAACATAAAGACGAACATCTCAGTGCTAATTACCAAGCATGATCTGCACAGGTTGCACATGGTAAATGGGGTTTCCAGACAGTGACATGAGAAGTTTCCCTGCTTTCGTTCAGAAAAATGTCCATTTCCATGACAAAGATGTAAAATACATATTCCAGTGTATTTCTAGTCACCTTGTTCCTAACGGTCAAAGGTTTCTTGATGCAGTTGGTAGAAATGTATGTCTGTAAGTCCTTCTACTTAGCATGTTTTTATGGGTTTTTTTTTACAGCAAAGCCAGGGTTAGAATACACGCCATGGAGAGTTTTTGCCTGGAGCATGTAGACACCTTCCTGGGGTGATGTACTCCAGCCGTGGGTGGAGAAGGCTCTCGTTAGTTCCCGTTACCCATATAAAAATGTCTCTATAAATAACATCATGCAGCAGCAGTTGGCCCAAGCTGATGTTGTGTTACTTTAGGTCCTTGCATAAGACAGTCTGCAGTCCTGTCAGCGTCCTGCAGCGCAGAAAAGGATTGTCTTCTCTTTTGCTTCCTCAGAGTTTGTGTTTGCAGCACAGTGTGCCAGCGAAGTTCATCCCTTTAAGACTGCTTGTCCCAAGATGGCCCGTGCGTCGGGCTGTGCCTTACGGGGAGGAGGTCGTAGTGACTAGGAATGTGACTGTTCCTAGGCAGGTCGTATGGACTTTGGAGGTAACTGGCACTCCGACCGCGGGCGTCTTGGACCACGCTGACCGTGGGCTCTGGGGAAGCAAGGAAAACCGCGTGACGGTAACTAGCAGCGCTCCCAAAGCGAGTTGCTCCACGCGTGTGTTTTGTCACAAGCACAGAACATCACCTTCCCAAACCATCTCCCCCCTTGTAGCTTTACCGGCAGCGCGTGGGGCGGCCCAGGGAGAAAAACACCAAGGGCAGGTGGTTCCCAAAGCCCTGCAGGTGGTGGCTGCCAAAGACCAGCACCTCTGCACCTTCCAAGTCTTGCAGCTGGGCAGTGTAGGACAAGAGCAGAGAGAGGGGCCTGCAGCCCTGCGCCGCCGGGGCTGGAGGAGCAGTTTGGGGCTGTGCCACGCTCGCCCCCAGCGCCGCAGCACCTGCCCCCGCCCGGGCCTTCCCTCCCCAAACCAACGTGCTGATGCACAGACCTCCCCCAGCCAGCGCCTCCCCGCGCCACCGGGCCAAGTCCACGCGACTTGTGTGGGGAAAGGGAAAAAAAATATAAAACCCCCAGCACCTACAATAAAACCAGCAACTGTTGGAGCAGCCCCGCTGCCGCCCGCCTCACTTACCAACTTCGTAGATGTTTTTATTGGCTGTCGATGAAGTCGGCATTTCTGAATACGGGGACTCCCTGTGACCTGGCGATTTCATTTCCACGTAGCTGCTCTCGGAGTGTTTGCATGTTAAAATGGGGGGGTCTTTAATGGTGGCGTATGGGTTTTCGCTGCTGTTCAGAGAACAAGTGCTGGAGCTGCACACAGACTCTTTCATATAGTCTGCAAAACAAGAGGGGAGGGCGCGTGTTAGAGTGGTGAGCTCGCTGAGGTTGATTACACTGACCCTCTGCAGGAAGGGTGGGGGGGACAAGGGGGCAGGGGGGGTAAGGAAGATCCTTGAAGCATCCAGCACAGACACCCGACGCTTGTGCTCTGGGTGTGTCCAGACCATTGCATCCACAACTCCCTAGCGGGAAAGAAATAAAAACCTGCTCAGGACCGAAGGTTTTCCTGTGAAAGGTTCTACTTGTCGTTTACAGCAATGTTTAATTTTAGGTGGCAATTCTTTCCCTCCCTCCCCCTAATCCCTAAGGAGCTGCGTTTTCACCCCGCTCCGCCTGCCCTGCTGGCCCGCAGACCCATGCACGTGGCCGTGGCGAGTCAGCTCGGCGAGCGGGACCTGCTGCTGGTACTTGGCCGGCTGGGCCAGCTACAGGGTGAGCGTCCCGGGGGCTTTGGTCAACATCGAGCGCTGTGTGTTTGGACGCAGAACGTTTCCAGCAGGCTCAGAACTGCGTCAGTGCAGCGCATGTCCCCGAGCGCTGCGGTTTCTGGGGCTGTCCAGCACGAGCAGAAACCGGCTTCTTCGTATTCCCTCTGCCATTAAGACTGGGGGAAGGCTGCTCCTGCTGGCGGGGAACGCTTGGGTTTCCACGGGGGGACACAAGCCTCCGTCAGAGCCTCGCTTTTGCTTTGCTTTCCCCGCCCCCGCCATGGCTGTAGGCATCTACTGCTCCTCTAGGCTGGAGAAAACAGGAGCTGGTGACAGAGGAGGTGCCACACGGGGAGAACAAGGTTGGCGTGAGAGCTGTAACCACCGGTCTCCCCTGTCGGTGCCCCTGGCTGGGGTATGCCAGCCTGCTGCAAGGTACAGCGCCAGTCTTGCTTTAAAAATAATAATTAAAAAAAAAACCCAAAACAATAGAGAATAAATAGGTCTTAACAGTGACATTCAAGAACGTGCCATTGCTGCTGTGTGCATCCTGCTGGGCAGTGCCATTAATTTAGAATTAGAGCGATGCAATGAAAGATGAGGCATTTTCTTGTGCTGGGTTACAGTACAAAGGCAGATCCTGGTATATATGAAATACTCCCGGTGAAATAGCGGGACTTGCAAAATAGCTGCAATCCCAGCTGCCCCCGCTGTCTAGTATGGGAGACAAAAAGAGAAATTCAGGTTAAGAAATAGACAGACAACAAGATATCGCTTCTCCTTTATAAACCTCCTCTCTGCGCCTGTCCGCCCCGTCCTGCTAACTCACTTGTCAGGTTTGCATCACTCTGTGGTGCCACTCGCCCTCCGTCAGCTCTGGGGTTGTGCCTGTGTGGGTGTGTGTGTCCGTGTGTCCGTCAGCCCCCTGGGCCTGGTGCCCTTCGTCTTGGCTCGGCTGGGGGATGGCGCTGAGCAGGCATCCCTGCTGCGTTCCTGTGCCCCGAGTGAGAGGAGCGGATCTTGAGAGTCCTCAGCTCTCAGGGTGAGTGAAACCAGCTCGGTAGGAAGCCCCACTGCAAAGCAAACCAGCTGGACCATACTGGGACCATCAGGGACGTGAGGGCTGGCAGAGGCCCCGGCACCAGTGCAGTTTATTTAGTAATAAAATGGAGAAACTCCTCATCTGACTTCAGCCCGGGTGAGATTAACAGTGCCTTTGCTTCAAAGTGAAACACATCTGGTTTGGTACAGGAGACAAGAACCAAAGCAACACAACTATTCCCCAGCTGTTGGCAGCAGGGTTTGCCCCTCCAGCTGTACCAGCCCCATCCCACTACAGGCCAGTGAGTGAAAAGCTGTCCAATCCCATCCTTCTAACGAGCAATGGAGCAACCCCACAAGACCAAAAGCTCCTGTACACGAGTGAGCTCAATGTCATCAGCTTTTGCTATGTACGTGACTGAAATTAAGGTGCCGCACAGCCTAGGACCTGTTAGTGGTGGAAGGTGAGGAGACGAGAGACGAAGACTAACAAATCCCGTAATAAAGTGAAAATCTTTAGGCTAAAGATACCTGTGCTTTGTGGACTGGGCCCTGTTCATCAGTCACTGGGAAGGGTGTGCCTGGGTGAACTGGCCGAAAGCCCGTGCAGGAGCACTCACTGCTTCAGGGACACAGCCTGGGTGAGGGGGAGAGCCTCAGCCCCAAGGCTTTTATTTAATTCTTAGTCAAAAAAAGGCGGGAGCTCACAGAAGGGACAGTGTCAAGAGGCACATGCGGCTTTTTGGACCATGTGGGGACGAGAGGGCAAAGCGAGCTCCACGCGCGAGCGCGAGGCTGCCGGCGCCCCGAGAGGCCACTGTGAACGCTCCCTGTCGGCACCACGGCTCGGGGGGGGAACACCCCAAATCAAACCAGAGCTGGGTTGGAATTCAGAAAATGGAGATTATAAAAGACCACTGGCTCCTGCAGTGAAAGGGGGAGAGCGAGAGGTCCTGCACCTGCAGTGCTGTGGTGGGATCAGTGCTGGTTTGTTTATGGGAGTGGGCATGTCAGAGCTGGCATAGGCAGAACCCCCAGCACAGCGTGTATTTTATTAATAAATAATTAATAAATATATAAAAATAATAAATATTACATTCACCTGTAGTGCTGCCAGTGCTGACACTGCCGTGTCCCTCAGGCTGTAGCCACCTTCCAGGGAAGACCAGTGAAATACCACTTGGGCTGCCCAGGCTCATGTGGCCTCTCCCAGGAATTGCCTTTTCCCAGAAGCCAGTTCCCACTGATGTCAATGGGACCCCTGTGCCTAGCTGGGGATCAGGCCCTTCGCTCCAGATACGACAGAATTTACGGAGCACCAGCCTGTGTAAGGGGCTGTACCCCAGGGAGGCCCTAGCCCCAGGACACATCGCAGAGAATTTAACTCCAAAAGGATGTGGCAGCATCTGAGTTGCTTTGTTATTAAGGTAATTAGGGGATAATTAAAAAGTCTGGCATCGATTGTCAAATTTCATTTCATGAATTAATTTAGCCCAGAACAAATGTATTTAGAAATTCTCGTCCCGTTCACCCTGCAGGCCACGTGTGGGCTCTGGCGGTGCCACCTCGTCATCCTCCCGTGTACCCACGGGGTCGGGCTCTCGCGGCAGCGCCGAGCTCAGCCCGAGCCGTGGCACTGCCACCAGCAGCGCTGGTACTCGCTGCCAGCTCTTGATCTGCTGGACACGCTGGAGAAATATGGGGAATATGCTGTAATTTTGAAGTCCCTGTCTTCTGTGTTGCCTGGATACCGATCACCAGACCTTTGAAGGAGGTTTTATGTTTGTTACCAGGGACTGGAAATGTACTTCTCCCACAGACCAGGGTCCTCTCTTTTGCCCTGAATATCCTCTGGCATACTAATGACAGGCCTCGGTACCTACTGCCACGCTTGAAGTGCTAAGGAAATATGATGTACACAGGTAGAACATGCTCTCGTGCTATTTAATCACATTTATGGATGACGCTCAGTGTAGCGTGCCTTTCTGGCTGCTTTCATTAACCTGGCTAACCTTCGCTGCTGCTAGGACAGAAACACAGCGATAGCTTCATGCTGCTTTTCAGAGTGTGACGCCGTTGTGGGGACACATCCCTGTACAACAACCAAATGAACCGAGCCCCAAGTCCCTGCGGTAAGTGCATTAGTGTTGGTCACTGCTGGGATTTTGCTGGCTGTTGTGCAAAGCGTAGGGTTTTTTTTTCCTTAAAATGTTAGTGCCTGAGGTCACACTATTCCACCAGTGCATCAGCATTCATTTAAAAACAAACCAAACAACCCTAAAAAAAATAGAAAAGGACTCAGCTGCAAGGAAAAGCTTCGAACTGGTATCACTGAACACCACGCAGAGGAAAGAAACTGTTCTGGAAGCTTGTGGCTGTTCAACCACTGTCACCACGTGCCGTGGGGCTCTGAGCTGGCACCACAGCATCCAGCCCCTCGCTGCCCCGAAGGGCTCCTGCTGCTTCGCCCGCGCGGGAGCCGTCAGACACCGCGGCGGGAGCCGGCCTTGTCTGCGGGTGACCCTGGCCACCACAACCCGGCCGTGCCTAACCCGCCGGGCCACGGCATTTCTGGGGGCAGGCTGCCGAAGGGACATCCCTCCCTCTCCTGGCTGCCCTGCTCTGGGGACAGCCACCAGCCAGGCCAGCGCGGAGCAGGGGCTGCGGAGCTGGGGGCTCTGGTCTGTGCAGAGAAGAACTGGGGGAAGTGGGTAGCGGACCAGGTCCACCACAGCCTGAGCTGGGCCTCAAGCCACGGGGACCCCTCCCTTAATGTCCCCTCCTGGCAGCGCACCCTGTGCAACGCCCTGGGCTGGGGTCAGGAGCACCCAGCACGATTTCCAACTGCAGGGCAGGCTTTCTCCAGTTAGACCCAGCAGATACTGGTGGGAAAAGACGTCATCTTCCAAGCGCTTAAAAGTGCATAAAATCAAAGCACTCGCCTGCCAAAACTTTTTGCGGATGGAATCCAGTCGTTTGGGACTGGGAGTCTCTTGTAGCTGGATGTCCCAGCTTAGCAGATGCTTCCTCTTCATCTTTGGGATGAATTTGGCTGGTCAGGGCCAACGCAAGACCTGGCAGGGTGCGGGGAGCTGCGTGCTGAGCATCGGGCACGTCACCCAGCTCCTTCGGGCAGGAGACTCGTCTGGGACTGAGCGCCCACGCTGCCACCAGACCCCGGGGCTGCCTGAGCCCAGGCCCTGACCTTCAGACTGGGCTGTCAGAAAACTTCAGCCATCCAAAGGCAGATGCTTCTGAGAAACCTCAGCTGCTAACTACCTGCAGGTGAGCTACCAAAAACCCCCTGGGAGGTCAGGGGTGTTGCTGTGTACCCAGCACCCTGCCCTTGCCAGCCCCAGCCGTGCCTGCCTGCGGCAGCTGAGCAGCCCCGAAGAGCACATCAGCTGTCCTGACATGGCTTCTAGCCCTGGTTTTTCAATTCATAAGGAGCTAAACACATAAAGAAAATTGCTCAGGACCTAAATAATAAGCAAAATACGTAGCAGCAGCAAATACATTTCACAGTTTGCTGTTACTGTAATTCTTTTTCTCTCGTTCGCACTGGTACCACACACTCTCTGTGTGACAGTCTTTGGACAGGAATTCCTGCTGCGTGTGTTTAAAGCAGCTTTTTAAGTCTGTAAACACAGTAATTTAGTTTAAACTAATCTTGGAATTAATAGTTGCATCTAAAGAGAACAACTAGCTATACTATAATACAATTTTTTTTCTGAAAAAGAGAATAATTGAAATAGCTGAAACCAGTGGGCTGAGTCAAACATACACACATAACCCTTTCAATATTTTAAATTTAGCTGTAGCAAGAAAGACTTGCTCATGGATTATTGGTTTCCTTTGGTGATTCTGTGTGGTAAGGTGGTGTTTTAGCAAATATTGTATCACTTGACTTTTGTAAGCAGCAGCTACAAAGTGGTTAGTGCTCTCTAGGCCTGGCTGTAGGCTGGGCATTGCTTTTTAGGTGGACCAGCTTTCACTGTTCCTTGTTAGGTCAGACAAAGGTCTTGCTCTGTAACACCTCGGCCATAGCAGACCGGTGGGTGTCTTGAAGCCAGCTCTGTGTGCAGGTACCGGTTTCCCCATTACTCAGCCGCTACCAGCTCAAGGACATTATGGAGGGAGGCTGTGCAGCATTGACCTCCTCAGCTGATGGAGGGACGCTCCCCGCTGGTGTGTACAGACACAACAGCCTTGAACTCCGAGCGAGGGCCTCAGCCCGAAACCTGCCTGTTCCGAGTGAGACAGGCTCTGGACCACAAGTTCAGTGTGCCAAACCCTAGCCCAGTCCGTCGGGAGCTTGTGGGGACCACTGTGCCATGTGGTGTGGTAGCCCACGCATAGCTGGAATATTTTGGATGTAAACTTGGAGGGCAACTGGAATCTAAAATCATTGGGCCTTGTGCTCTGACTCATCTATGATCCCTTTTTAGACCTGCCCTGGAGTCAATGCCCATTCATTGCGCCGTGCCAGCCTGTGGTTCACGTACTGAGCGAGGTCTTTTCTCAAGCTCTGCTGTAAATCTCTTTCAGCAAAGGCCAGATCGCAGGGTCAGCTTGTTGCCTCGTGGCTTTGTTTAAGCTCAGGATGGCTACGAGCCACCACTTAGCAGGCAAATGCACCGGTCTACTGTCAGCGACTGCCACCAGAAAGCCCTTGCAGGATGGCTGATGGGGCCTAAAAGAGCTTCCCCTGCCAGACAGCTCCTCCTGGCCCTGCAGCAAAGCCCTCCCTTTCCGTCTCACGCTGCTTTGCCGCGGCAGGAGCCTACGGCCTTGGGAAGACTTGCATCCATAATTCATGGGCCCCAGACATCTGGCTCGGAGTCAAGAGCGCTGCCAGCAGAGCCACGCAGGCGTATTTTGCAGGTAATTGCTCTGTCCCTTTCTGTCTCTGCACGGCCACTCTCCCGGGCGCTCAGGTCTCCTATCTCACCTCTTCTACGACACCCTCCTCAACCTCTTTGCCAGGGTGACTGCGGGCACTGGATACCATACCTTTGAAGCTTTTTTCCATTATGTATGTGTTCTGACGTCTATCCATCCCACAAGCACCTGCATAAAAATGATATATAATGGAAAACAAATAAATATTTATGTAAATTGGATTGCTTTGACTACTGAGCAGCATATATTCTTTCCTCTAAATTGTACATCAAGGCCCTCATTTAGGGAGGCTCTCAAGCACATCCTCAGCTGTAAGCACGCACTCAGCTTCAGTGGGGATTCTGTGCACGCCTAAAATTATGCATATGCTTAAGAGCTTCCCTGCAAAGGAGGGCTTTCCTGAAGCAGGGTACTGCTCATTACCAAGAACAGCTATCCATCAGGAGAACAGAAAAAAAAAAAAAATCATCTGCCAATATGTTCATTACTGAAACACTGGGCTGGATTAGTAAAAGAAGCCTAAAACATATCCTTTCAAATTTGAGTCTGCAGGTTATGTCGCATTACTCTGTGACTAATTCTAAGCTTTGTTTCATTTATGGATATACGTTATTTAATTCACAGCCTTAGATTCTAAGGTGTGTACAGTCTTTCTAAATTACCTAGTGTGACTTTGCTTATACATTTGCACAGTGCAATAACTGATGTGACCGTAGTCCCCAGGCGACTACAGCGGTCTGAAAACGCAGCAGCTGAGAGCAGGGAGCTGATGACAGCAAAAACTTCTGCCTTACGCAGCTCCATAAGAACTTGCTGTTCCCTACAGAAGCAGAGAGAAGGGGATGGGAACCTTTTCTGGTTTTGCTACTGCACATTATCCTACATACCAATCAAAAGGACAATCTAATGTAAGCCTTTAAATCTTTTTAACTATAGAGTCTGATATTTCTTATTGACTAGCAAAATCAACACAAATTTGGTTACTGAGATAGAAATGTCTTTGTGGCTTATGGGACTCCCAAGTGAGTAACTAAGTTCTGCTGGCAAAAGAGCCCTGCAAACAGCGTGTCCCAGGGGTCTCCCAGCTATCTGTCCTTGCGTGTCCTCTGGTCTCTACAGGAAAAGCTGTCACCACCACTGGCCATGCCATACCAGTCCCTTCTTCACAGCAGCGTTGGTTGTTGGCTTAATAAGGAAAATCACCAAATTAGACAATAAATGTGTTACTGGCACATCAAAGACAACCCCCTTTGCTCTGACTCTCAGTGTGTCCATTCCTGAGCACAGGAAAAGGGCTGGTGGTGCACGACTGGCTCTCTGCGATGGGGGCCTTTCCTTTCTGGCCAAGAGCGCCCCCCCCCCAAAACTGCTTGAGCACCTTCTGCTTTGTTTTCCACCACTCATCCTGAGCCAATTCCCAGGGTCACCCCTGAAAGAAGATGCAGAGGGCAAGGCTGACTGAGCAGTTTGGGCGTAGTGGGGAAGCTCTTTCACATAAGCTGTGTGCTTTTTTCCTGGCCTGTATTCTGCTAGGGCAGAGTCCTGAGTGAAGAGGATGGAGCTAATTCATCCCTTGGCTCCCATCCACAGGGCTGGTGCTCTCTTTCCCAGCAGTGGTGCTCCCAAAGACCATCCCTGGTGATCACAGTCCTCCTGCCAGGGCAGGAGCAGGAATGCCCAAGCAGTATTTGGATCAGCTTCGCAGGCAAACGCATAGGGTGCCACCGGCAGGAAGCAACCCACGCCACGCAGAGCAAGGCTGGCATCTAACAAGCTGGTGAGCACACAACTGGGGCTCAACTGGGGGAAGGTGGGCCGGACCCACAAAGAGAGAGCAGCGGCAGGGAAGTAAAGGACACGCAGGCTGAGCCATGGGGAGGTGCATTGGGCACAGCATGGCTCATGTAGCGCAACAGCAAACCAGGAGGAGCCTCTGGTTTCAGAAGACTGGGATGAATGACTTTGCTCAGGACCACGATCTAGTCCTTCCCAGTAACCGTAAAATATTGACCAGCCGTGTCGGAGTTAGAGACAAAGCAAGCAGCAAAAAGCACAGGAGTGATCCTGTAGGACAGTGTCCTCATAACTGCTGGGGGTTAATGAGATGGTTAGAATAAGGACCACGGAGAAGTGACTTATCAAAACAGAGGTTGCCCAGGGAATGGTTACTTGTGCTCGTTGCACAGTCCACCCTTGCACAAGAATTTTGCCATCTGTTCTGAGCATCCTCATCAGATCCATGTTCCCATTGCGACTGTGAAGCACCTGAGCAAAGGCTGGAGCCTTGGGGCTGCTGTGAAGACGCAGCAATATCAGCCGGCACTTTTGGTGGCTCGGAAGGGAAGGAGTTCACCTTCTGAGCATGTTTCGTTAGCTCAGCTCCATGTGAGCTCCTGCCAGTCCCACTGGAAATGTCGGGCCCATCTGGGAAGGCTTGTGCAGCAGCAGGGATCACTGTGCCTGCTCTGAGCAAGCCCAGGCTTGCTGCGAGACCCTCCCGAGGGCAGGCTGCTGTGTTAATACGGAGTTCGTCTGAGCAAACCTGACTTCTGGTTCTGGCCCGGGTAACAGGCGGTTCTGGCCCGGGTAACAGGCAGGTCTGGCCCAGGCTGAGCTGCAAAACAGCACCTTGCCATGCTCGAGCTCACTTCTCACTTACTCCAGTGTAGCTGCAGAAAGCTGGGAATCCTTCCTACGGGAGGATGGCTAAGAAAAGGTGGGATACAGCTGCTAGGAAAGACACTGGTAGGGTTGGTGCTGCCTTGGGGGGGCTCAACCCCTCAAAGCCCTTCCCAATCTATTCCCTGTAATTCTGCCTTTAGTCTCCTTTTATGTCTGCTGTAATTCTGTGGGGTTTATGACCCATTTTTGTGTATTCACTGCATTCCTCTGGAGGTGAAATGAATGACAGATAAATTATTTTTTAAACTGCAAAAGTAGTTACTGTGGAAAAGCCCTGAACAGGACAGGTGTCTGGCACTTCAGGAAAGCCGAGGTTTAAGTTTGAAGCTAAATTGTCCACTGGGGTGAAATCACACTCGCTGCTTGAAATGTTTTTCCACACCTCTTGGCTTTGGGAAAAATGCAAAGTCAGCTCTGAATCAAACTTTGTGGCTTTGGTGCTCTGGAATAAGTGCAGCGTTGAGTCACTCAGGACGTGCCACAAATCACACTTCAGCCTCTGCATTGAGGACTACTCTTAGAAAAACATTACAGATAAAACCATTTTTGTCTGCAGCCCGCTGTGCCCGGCACTCCAGCTAATGAGCATAACAACCTTCTCTGAACTCAGTAGGTGGTTTAGGACTTTTGACTTGCTTGGAATAGGAGCTGGAAGCTGGACTCTGCGATTGCTTAATGCAGACTGGACTGAAGCAAGACAGATTAGTCACAGGGCAAACAATTCCAGCTCTGCAACAAGAGACAGCAAACAGAAAATGCAAAGACAAGCCATTCCTTGAAACTAGCAGGACTAGGCTGTATTGAGCAGGTAGTGACACACAGCAAAGGTGACAAAGCCGCCTCTTCTTGGCACCACAGATTCCTCAAACTCTGACCTCACAAGCACGCATCCATCAGAATTACTTGTGCGAATGTGCTCATCGCTAGACTCTGACTCCATTTAACAGACATGATTATCTCTCTGACACAGTCTGATATTTAAAGCTCACAAGCCAATGTGCCAGCAGTGAAAATACAGGCTTTGTTCTGCTCCTTGCGTTTCCCAGTTGGAAAGAACACAAACGTGGCAATGACACCCTGCAAAACAGGCAAAATACCTGCAGTCTGGTAAGAGCCACTCTGTGTGTATGTGCAGTGGATACACACAGGTACACTTTTATAGAGAGAGAGTATATCTGCATAGACATGCGTACACGTACGCAAGACATGATTTTCTGCACAATTTCTTCCTGTGAGGCTCAAAGAGAGCCCCGCTGATATCAGAGGGAACATACACATTGACGTAGAGAGGGGTTACATTGGGTCCTCCGTTAAAACTGAAGAGTTTTTCTTAGCATCATGTACAGCAGCCTCTGGCCATCTGACCCGCGCTCTTCCCAGGAAGCTGGTGCTGGATCAGGCAGATTCACTCTCACATTCCCATGCCGCGTTTGCTCCATCTCGTTGATCCGTGCTGCTGTGGCAGTGTGTAGGGCATGACTCTGAAATGAGGGCCATGGTGGACTCTGAAATGGGCTGTTCCTTTGGCCCTGAGCCCCCTCGGTACGAGCAGCCCTTTCTCTGCTCCCTCAGAGAACATCTTTCTTTCTTTTCCTTTCCAAATGAAACATCTGAGGAATGACCCCTGGCTGAGCAAAGGCCAATGATGCCAACGGTGAGCAATCAAAAGGTGTTGTCCAAGGCTGGAAAAGAGCAGCCTGCAAGAGTGAGGAGAGTGAAGAGAGGTTAATGAAAGCACCCCTGTGCCTGTTACTGGGGGATTGCCTTTACGAGACACACAAGCAAATAGAAGTACATGGTGTTTCCAGCAAGCATTCTGCTGAGCCTCTTTTAGACGCAGATATAGAGACACATTGCTTGGAAGTGAGGAGCTGTGGTGCCAAGCACACAGAAGAAGGCATGATACCACCGGGCAGCTGAGCAGTAGTGCTCTGCTTCTGCTAGCAACAGCCTCCTGGCTCCTCCTGAGCTGCCAGCCTCTGCTCCTGAGTAAGGCAGCATCTTCTCCTTGGGAGCAGCTGCTTCTCCTGCTCTCCCTGAGAGCAAAGGGGAGTCTAAGCCTGGATCCAGTGGGTATCGAGAAGCAAAGTTTTCCCCATCAGAAGAGTCCCTGAATCCTTACACCCAGTCTGAGCACATCCATGACCCTGAAAAGTGATGATATGCTGCAGTTCAAGATACAAAAGGTGCCAGCCTGGGGCAGGTCTGGACAGCATCCAACTTTGAGCACACTGTTTGATCAGAAATGCATTTCATAGGTCCAAAAAAAAAAAAAAAATTAAGAAAACTCCTTATGTTTGCAGGTTTTAGAAGAGGAATGTCCAAGTTAATTTTCACATGGATTGCCTTTCCCCTCAATTATAATTCATACTTAGGACCCTTGCAATTTCTAAGAAGCCTACAGACCTTCTTCTGAGCCTGATGCTCTTTCTCATCTGGTTGGTGCAGAGAGGCTGCCCTTCGGGACCCCTGCCTCGGCCGGAGGAGTCGCTGAACTGGGGAGGTGACCAGAAGAGCTGAGGGCTTTCCATCCGTTACGAACTGCTCTCCAATTTCCCTCCAAGTCCTGTTCCCTGCCTCCCGCTCACGCACACGTCTGCTCTCTATAACAGCTCGTGGGGTCACAACAGAGGAGTTGGCCACTGCTGTTTTAACTCCTTCTAACTGCTTCCAGCCGTGCACAACGCCGGGCTGCTGTTCCAACACACGAGCTGGAGCATGTGTGTCATAAAAACGGAGGCTAATAGCGGGACGGGAAGGCACCTCTTCAGCTCTTCCGTACTGCCATGCGTGACGCAGCTGAAAGGTCAAGATCCCCTACGTGACCGTATTAGGCTTCACTTATATTTTATGTTTACAATTCAAAATGGAAGTTTTTCGCTTTCTTCTGAAATTTGCACATATAAGTGTAATCTGCAGCTTTTATTGCACAAAAGTAATACCATGGAATGAAAACATTTTAGTTCCGTGTACAAATGGCCTTGATCTCAGCAAGAATCCAACATTATGGAAGTTACCATGAGTAAACATTAATTTTGGTACTGAAAAGGAAGGGAAAAAAACAAAACTCATTTTTATCAGTTAGTGAAAATGAAATTTTGAAAGAAACAAAGAAAAAAAAAAAAAGAGGAAAAAAGAATGTGTGATGTAAAATCCATGGAAAAAATTGTGACTGTTTTGCTGGAGACCGCTTAGCTAAAGTGTTTATCACTTCTGTGTCATTCCTACTGCAAAGGCATTTAGTGTCGCTTCTGCTAGTAAAATAAACTGTGTGACGCAGGACAGATGTGGCACACAGGGAGTTCAGGACAGCGCAAGATAAAAACAAAGCAAGCTAGTGAGCAAAGCAGTAAAATGGTAAAAGGAAAATTAACTTGATTTGAGGAGCGTTTGGAAATCCTCAGCACCCCCAGCTCTCCGTGTTACGCACAGATAAGCACCACAGCGGTTCTGCAGCTTCTTATACGGGAGGAACCGTTAGTGTTGATAATGACAGCAAAGGTTTTGCATTGAAGCTTGACAGGTTTGTGATTTTCCTGATGCAGGGAGGACTTGATCTTTGGAGCAAGGCATGGTGTGTGACCAAAAGAGCAGTGACAAGATGCAGTGTCTGGTGGTGCCCTACGGTAATTCCTTTGCCGTGTGAGCTGTGAGATAGTTGACATCAAAAATCCCATAATACCACTTAATATTGCACTTTCCCCTGTACTGCAAATTTTCAGTAAGATATTAGTAATCCCAGCAAAGGAAAGGGCAAATGCTTTCTGCCACTGACAAGCTAAACCCCAAGTGCTCAGATAGGAAATCAAACAGCATCCAAAGCACTAAATCTGGATAGGTTTTGAGATAAGAGCTCCTAAAGAACCCAGTTAAAACTGAAGCCAGGGAGAATAAACTTGGAGAGGGCAATTAAACTTCACTCTTGGCTTGTTTGCACTGGCTGGTCATTCAAAATTGCCTGAAAAATGGCCACTGCATGATTAACTGGGAGATAACAGGGTTTATCACACACTCCAGCTCCCGCAGAGGCTCCACAGTTTTATCAAGATGCCAGTGTTTAGGGCTAAACTTTATTAAGTATGAAAGAAAAAAAAATCCCAAATTTGAATTTTAATGTTCTAAATTAGTCCTTTAGAAACCACTTATTGAGTAGATGATAGTGATTCAACAGAGCAATCTAGGAAGGGAGACTAGAATGAGTATCATCGACTCTGCTTTCTCAGTCTGTGGTTTGTGGTAAGGAAACTTTTCAATTCGCCATCTTTCACTACTGGCAATTCTGATTGTGAAATAAAGACGACACCAATATCCTTCATTATTGTTAATGCCTTTATGAAAGGCTGGTTTGGATTTGGAATTGCTCTAAAGTCTACTAAAGTGATTAAATGGTTTAAAAATTACTGACCTAGTTCATTCAGATAGCTGTAGGGTCTCCAGTCTGCAGTTTCTCTGTCAAGGATTTTGTTACTGAGCTGTTCAAAAAGTATGATAATGGGTTAATGCTGAAATAAACAGACAGTTCCCACCCAAGACTTCAGCCCAATGATGTCACAAATAAAAAAGGGAGATGACTGTTACCTCGGCCTCACCATTGCAGTTCTTTGTCTGTACAAATTTGACAGTTGTTCACTAGCATTAGGGAAAATCACAAAGGAAAGTCACTTCACCAAGCAATGAGCACAAGCATGCTGGAAACGACGGGATTTCCTTCAGTAACGGGTACTCACAACTCGAATGCCTGTGTATGTGGAGTGACATGCTGGCAGTTTCAAAACTACTAATGAAGATGGATGGATCAAAACCACCTACGTAAGCATGCAGATAGGAGCTGTGTGGAACAAAGAGGATTTGCTAATACACCTGTATTTAGTTAAAAGAGATGTGACGGCTACGAGATTTCTCTCAATTCAAGGAAAAGAACATTGGCAATAACGAAGCATAAAGCCCCGTGCAGATCTGCCAGCAGAAGCGAGAGGAGTCCAGGACTGCCATCCAGATGCTGCTGCTGGAAAAACACCTCTTGCAGCGCGGCAGCTGGGACCCTCCGTGTGCCCAGGGCTGGGGAGGGGCGGCCGGGCACAGTACGTCTGGAGAAGGCTGCTGTGGTATTGAGCACGTGTGTCAATACCCGCTCGATTATCCTGCCATTTGGAGAAGCCTCACTTGAGCCAGGTAATGCTTAAGCCCAACGTCAAGAGGCAAACACAGAGCCTGCCTGAGGGATGGGGATTTTGGGGACCTGGAGTGAGCGCACTGGAGCATCTCTTAGGGCAGCCAGCGAAAGGGCTGTTGGGGGTGCACAGCTCCGCTAGGCTGGGGCACCACAGCAAAAGCGGCTCCACAAAGCACATGGGGATCAGGTGAGTCCCAGCAAGGAGGGTCTGTGAATCACTGTAGTTGCTAAAGCTGCTGAGTTTTCCACCTCGGCATTTTTCCCTCGAAAGCCACACCTGCTGGAAGTACAGCTGGTCCTGAGGAAGTGCAGATCAAGAGCAAATCCCAACCCCGTTTCTGGAAAATTAAAGTTATGAAGCCTGTGTCTGCTTCCAAACTAGAAAGCCTCCTGCCTCTGTTTCAGAGAGTTCAGCTCTGCTGTTTTACTGCATTAACAAGCAAATGCTTAACAATAAAGGAGGTTAAAATTGAAATAAAGTACTCAAAATTACCACATTTCGTTTTCCCTCATCTCTCATCAATTTTTGCTTCGCTTTCATAATGGGTTTTAAGACCTGGAACAAGAAAAGCCCCACTGATGTGTTGAAGTCTACTGGGATATAAAATCCCAGCTGGCACCCGGCACCTACAGCCAGACCCCAGAGGCATTTTTCCACCTACCTTCAAAGCCCTATTTAACAGCCTTCGGTGCCACAGACACCCCACTTCAGGGTGCAGCAGCCCCGCATTGTCCCTGTGTCTGCAGAGCACCCGCTGTCCCCAGACCCTGGGGATGGCTTTGCAGGGAGCCCAGAGTCTGGGTTTCGTCCTGCAAATAGGACTTGCTCTGCCCCAGTGCTCCTGGAAACCCCTGACAGTGCACGGGCCACCTCGGGGAAGCGGGACACGGCCCTGTGCTCTCAGGACATTAGTCCCACGTGTCTGCTGGGTGCACGGTCACAAGTAAGTTTACGTTGTGCTACCAGCCCAGGAGCCCAGTGAAGGGCGAGGTGCACTGTGCAGGGTGCTGTGCAAAGAGACACGCTGGCCCAAAGCCCGTTTTGGAGAGGTTTCCTTAAAGGAAACACAGCCAGATGGGGAGGGGTAAAAGGGCTGTCCCATGGAGCAGCTGGGGATGCTGTAACGGGGACACAATCTCAGGGGCAGGGCAGTCACCAAGCAAAACAGTTTAGCCAGCCAAAGAGTACACCATGACCCACAAGGAATAACCATGGGAGGTGGAGAAATGCAGCAGGAAGAAGAAGTCCTGGACCAAGAGAGGGGAGGAGGGGCTGGGGCTGGGAAGCCATGCAGCTCCTCTGCCCCTTGGTTTAGGTAGTGGGGAGAGCTTGGGGTCAGGAAATCTCCTCTGGCAAAAGTTCCTCTACAAATAGGGCAATGGGGGTCAGCAGGATACTCCCAGCCAGCCAGCCATTCTTGTGTGAGCTTCCCCAAAGCTGGGTGACTGAGGATAAAGCTGCAGAGCTCTGCAGCCTCTCCCTTATCTCCAGGGAAAGCATCTGCGAATACTCCTCTCTACCGGGAGCATCACATTTAGGACAACTACGCTGTATATTACAAACTGCGCATTGACATGTAGAAGCTTTTATCTGATTGCAGAACCTGGGTTTCATTTGGGTGAAGATTTGTAACAACCAGAGGCAAACCCTTGCCCTCATTGACTGTTGATTGAATTCCATCGATTCAGGATGCAGAAAGTGGTCTGATGTGTTTTCACACCAAGTGTAATCTGCCCTGGCTTAAACAGACAGAGGAGAAACCACGGTGCAAGCACTGCACAGAGATACAGGAGACAGCACGGCCAGAAAATGCTGTGCACGCACGCACGCACACACACACGTTGGGCCTCGCTGCAAGCAGCAGCACGGTAGTTTCAGAGCTATTCAGCTGAAGCTTTTACACAAATAGGTTTCATCATTTTGCAAAGCATCTAACTGTGCTCCAACTGGGCTGAACTCCAGCCTGGAAGAAAGATTCAGGACACACAATAGTGCAAATACACTGACCCCACACACACACAGAGATGTGTGTGTATATATATGCATATATAGCCATATATATAAAAGTATACACAAAGACACACAGAGACAAAGACAGATTAATGCCAGCCTGCTGAAAGCAGCCCGTTTCAAATCCATCTGAAAGTCAGGCTCTGGTTGAAAGAGACCCTGCTGCTGAGCCACCAGCACTGACCTTGGAAGAGGCATTAATTCAGGGCGGCTCTGTGCCCTGTGCTGTGCGGGCAGTGGAGCCAGATGATCACAACGGTCCCTTGTGGCCCCACAGCCCATGAATCTCACATCAGACAGCACCAGCACCACAGTGATGGCTCTATCTAGTGCCTCATCCTGTTCCTTCTCATTTTCCGTCTCCATATATTCCCACTAAGGTGACATGTGTCATCAGCTCATTAGGCACCTTTGCACCAGCCGCTCTCCTCAAGGACATGTCCAGAGCAGAGAGAAAGTTGATAAAGCTCTTTCCTGCAATATTTCCTGAGCAATCCTTGCCCGAGAGCAGTGGCTGTGACTGCACATCCTTGCTCCCGGCACGGACTGTGCATCTGGCGGCTCCCAGACGACAACACAGGAGTCGTTTCGTTATCATTCAGCAGCTCCCTGTACTCCCCCAACCCTGGGAACACAAACCCTGACAGCAGATACACGGTGCGGGCAGCTGGGGCAGTCGGAGCAAACAAGCAACAGCAAGCGAGGAAGAGCAGATCGGTCTGTAAGGGGGTCGCAGGGGAAGCCGATGCTCCCGGCGCCGCGCTCGGCCTGGGTACATCAGCACGGCCCCACTGTCACTTTTCATCAGCGGAGCCCACGGCTTCTGTCTTCATTTCAAAACTTGCAGCAGTGACACGAATGCTGATTCTCAGTCCAGCTGCGCCGCTTAGATCCCGTTTATTAAAGTCTTGGGGTTTCTATTAAAAGCCATGTTGTTGCAGGATTTATAAATCAGCTCACAAACCTAAAATTTGGCATGAAGAGCTGTGGGCTAGAATTGATTTTTTAAAATTAAATGATTTGGGGACATTTCTAAGTTTTTCAGAACGCAGTAATTATGAAGAAATGTGATTATGGCTGTCTCTTTGTGCTACTATAATTTCTTAACTTTTTTTTTTGAGATAGAAGATACTTCAATTTTTAGTGTGAAGCAAATTGCTTTTCTGGAGGAAAAAATACTTCATAGTAAATGTATCCACTAAAAATCCTAGCTCGTAATTTTAACAATTTGGTTAAAACTATCTCGTATCTGGTGACTTTTCCTTTAAGATCAGTGAAGTACTAGCATGAATAAAGCAAAGTCATTATCTGCCCCTCTGAAATACCTGGATAGATCACAGTGGCAAGCTGATTAAAGAAGTCCATGGTGATTAGGCAAAGAAGTGCTGGCAGGAACTCCATCATACCTTTATCCTCCAGCAGAGCATTTGATAAGAGTTTTGCCATTAATTTCCCTGACTACTGACTCCAGGTTTCCACGGTCCAAGCCCGTGTTTCTCAGTTTTAGATGGCCAACCTGAACACTCTGCAGCGACTCTGTATTTGCAGTCTTCCTTTTTCTTGGGCAAGTTGCAGTCCAAGGGACTTTAATGATGCTTTCTGTGGTTGAATTCCTTTTTATTAGCTGGGTGACATCCAGTCAGACCATTTCCAGTGACCTCTGTTTTGCAGTTTCTAATTTTATGTGAAGTCTTTGGTAGAATTTAGAACTTCCTTTAATAGATGTGACTCTACTGGCTTTAAATCTAACAGCAATTGATTTTTATGATGTCTGTAGAAACCAGCAACGCCTGGACTCTAGCTGTGATGCTGTTCTCCTTTGGTAGGGAGTGAGGGTGAAATTAAGAGCTCTGCAAAGGTGCAAGGTGAGAATCCTCCATCTGCTTGTGACAGACCAGTGCAGCAGCCTCATGCTTTATAGTGAGTATTCTTCACAAACTCTTGCAGCCTTTTGTAAAGGTGAGATATTCCTACATTCACGTGGGATTCAAAAACTCAAATACAGAGCTGGCACTGAAGCGCTGGGAGTGGTTCTGTGACTTGTCCCAGTGAACTCCCTCTGACCAAAACAGGTCCTCAGCATCTGAAAATCTGGTCGTTGTCGTTAACTCAAGCAATGAGAGCCCAGAAGTGAAGGCACAGGTATGGAGGTAACTGTGTGTCTCTGTCTGCTTTGGAAAATCTTGGTGCAGTAATTCTGTGGCGCAATTCCTCTTGAGTTCATGTGTGACACTCCTCGGTGACTCGCAGCATTGTTCTTACTTGCTGCCGCGCATGCCATAAGAATAAAGGCCAAACCTACTTGTAGGAGCTGATAAGCAAATTTTGGCTTCACTTAAACTGATAGTAAAATATCTGTTGACCTCAGTGGGACCAGCATTTCACCCAAGCCGGCTTGGCAAGCTCACTCACATGGGAAGAGCATTTACTTGAAGCAAGGTGCTGGCAGTTCAAAATTTGCACTGAGATGCAGGAGCCTCCTCCTTAACCAGAGGTGCAAAGCCATTCTCCTGGACCTTGCACAGAGACAAAGCTCAGCCCTACAAACTCTGGTGGCAGCTGGAGCAGGCTTTAGGGCCACAAGGCTAGGAGAGCTTTGATCACGGAGTCCCTGCGTCCAGCCACCTTTTACTGCAAACACCCAGGCACATAACCACTTCGATAGCTGATCAAGCTCCATTTTAACAGTAATCAGATTTCTTTGTCCCATTAATCTTACTGGGAAGCTATTCCAAAATCTCATGGATCTGATGTTAGAAATCTAATTTCCAGCTTTGATGCATTCATGGCCAGTTCATCCTCATTTGTTCGTGTGCCAGCTCTGTCATCTAACTTAAATAGCTCTTCTCCCTCCTAGTGTTTACCTCGTCGTATTTATAGATGGCAATCATACTCCCTCTCAGCATTCATTTTGCTAGATAAATGAAGCCAAGCCTTTTTTTAGTCTCTTCTCCCGCACTCCCCCTTATCCTCCCACTTGCTTTTGCCTGCATGTGTTCCAGTCTGAGCGCTCCAATGGCACAACTAACCAGTCCTGTACACACCAGGAGGATTTTAATGCCCCCAGTGGTACTTGTCTCTCAGCAACTTCAAAGTTTTTACCTTCAGGACATGCGTAGAGTCCTGAGCAGGGGCCAAATGCCTGTCTGGCGGAGGTGAGATACCTTCCCCCTGGGCCTAGAAGACACAAGGGAAGGCTTGGCACTGCTCCCTCCCTGTGAAGACAGATCTGTCTCACAAACCACGGTCCTCAGTGCAGTGCCGGACCTTTCAGCTTCTACTATCAGCCACCCTGGCCCACCTTGCTTCCCTAGTGAAGCACCCACTGTGTTCACCGAGAACAGCAGCAGGGTCAGTGAACGCAGCCAGCGGCGCAGGGCTGGGAGAGGAAGGCAGAGAGAGCAGGAAGGACAACAGAAAGAGCGTACAGTTGGGTGAGGAAAGCGAATAGCAAAATCGATATGACAAAAAACCAGAACAGATAGTGGAGTGGAGAGAACAGCGAGGGAAGAGGAGAGAGAAGGCAAAATAGGACACAGAAAGAGCCAACAGGACCAGAGGGGCAGGGGGAGCACGCGTGAGAGAAAGCCTTCTCAAACTGGAGCGGGGCTGCATCTCCCTGTTGCCCTGTCTTTGTACCTCTGCCCAAGCTGTCTGTCTGAACCAAGGGCTAGAGGAATGGCTCCAGCCCATCGCCTCCAGGCATGATCTCCTTTGAGCACAGGGAGGATAATACATCCAGGGCTCTGGCTCAGCAGTTCAGAGATTCTTCTGCCATTTTTTTTTTTCATTTTGCATCTGTGCTGGTTCCTTTGTGACCCCAGCTGGCACTATAAAGAAATGAATCCTCCAAGTACAACTTGTGCACATTTCCCTGCAGAAAGAGGGAACGGCACCAGACAAACCGATTTGGAAATGAATCTCGTTAAGGCAGCCATTAGAAGCTTTATATGCTCTTTTGTCTTACTTGGCTGGAGAACTGCACAGACAGAAGCAGTGTATTTTTGGCCATCCTCAGCTATTCAGTACTGCAAAGCATTCTCATGAATAAGTAGATGGTGGGAGATCTAAAGGAAATATCAGGCCATATATTTTGATAAGTGCCCTGAAAATACCAGATCCGTTGGTTTTTTTCTTTTTGGAATATCAGGACAACCTGCTGACTGACTGCTGATAGCCAGTACTGCAGCAGGGTGAGCAGCTTCCCGGCTAGTCCAAATGCTTCGCTTGGGTTTTAAACCTGTTCGGCAGCTTAGTATTTGAAGTAGCTCTGTGACAAGATGGCACTGCAGGCTGGGAAACCAGGGTAGGTGCTTGCTTTGACCTTTTCTGAATTCATTTAAATTACTGCAACGGGATTAGCGGTCCGGACCCACGATCACGGCGTTCATCCTAGATTTGGCATTATGAGCGTTTGCACTTTCAATTTTGGGAGCAAAACTGCATGATGCAAGGGGATCATCTACGCTGGAAAACATATTTACACATCTGTCTAAACTTTTCTCTGAGAAATCTCTGGAGCCAGCCTTTTTTTTTACATTTTAATGAGATTTTCTTTTAATAACCAAGAAATGACTTACAGGAGCACATGTAGAAATATTTTTGAATACCCTGTCTTGTACAATAGTGTCTTTTTTGCATTAATCTTGTTCCATAGCTTTCCAGTTAGCAGAGCTACATTTGGGTTAAGGTGACACAGCCTACAAGTACCATCATTTTTAAAGCTGACAACCTTGATGAAATCAACTGCATTTCCTTTTTCCTCTGCTCCCTACCTTTTGGCCCACCTTGGCTTATTGAGGCTCTAAAGCAAGAGCTGTCTTGCCATTTACCATATCCAAATTTACTGCTAAAGTGGTGAATTGAGCAATAGTGTTGTCCGTGAATGGTCCCAGGGAATCAATAGCAACATGTGAGTAAGGTACTCGTGGATGATGGAGCAATACAGTCTGAACAGCTCTGCTGGAGAGCCATAAGTTACAGCAGAGCTCTCAGAATTCCCCTGGACAAGAGCAGTGCTCCGAAGCACCCTAGATACCTTCTTGCATCTATCTACTCGTCTGTGTCACCAGGAAATTTGTGTGTCTACCAATCTGGGAAACAACGACATAGCAAAGTTAGATTACTGACTTAGTGCTTCATTGATTTACTTTTGTTATATTAATGGATAATTACAATTATCTAGTTATTTATCTTTTCTGAGAAGCAAACATACCTTATAGTTGCTAAGACACCAAGCCTTATTGACCCAGACAGGCATGTGCTGAAATTCCAGTTACCATGCACGGAGCTTATGAAGGCACACAGAGGGGAAAGCAGAGCTTTTTTGTCTGTTAGAGCTGCGGTGTCAGGAGCGGCTACACTGGCTTTTTAAATAATGCTGGCAGACAACGAGATCCAACAGGCATTGCTTTGGTTGATTTCCTTGAACTGATAAGAACATTGCTACAGAGGGGTGGGATAATATCTACCTTACTGGAGCTGTTTCCATCCAGATTACTGGTAAAGAAGCGTGAAGTCACACCACATGAGAGAGTGTGGTAGCTTGGATTGGAAAAGCAATGTACACTGCCGCTACCTTGAGATATATCTGGGAAGAGAACAAGTCAGCACAAAATACTTTGGAAGCCGTAATGATTCTTAAATGGAAAACATGCTAGAGACAATCTAGTTTAGAAAACTTTGTTAGAGTACTGGCTGTTATAAAACATCTGCAGATGAAATCTATCCTGCGTTATCATGGTGTGAAACTCTTGACTATTAGCATTAAATATAAGACAAAAAAAGCAAAATATTTAATTAATACAGTGTTATCTTTTTGAGAATCTTAAAAAAGTAATTCCTGATAGTCCAGCTGCTTTGCAGGTGAGGGAAGAAATGCAGAACTCAGGAAAGGCGTGGTCTGCAACGCAGTTTCTTGCTTAGTTTGAAAACGTGTAAGAGCTACTGATGAGAATAACGCTTGTAATCAAGAAACAATTAACTAAAACTTTTTTGTCACAAAAAAGGTAGCTAATGTTAGAAATTAAGGTGCTGTAACCGTACCAAGGAGTCCAAAACTTTTTACACAACTTTTTGTGCAAAGGCTTAGAAAAAAAGAAAGCTGCAGCACTGAAAGGCAACCTTGGGCAGTTACATTGGTATGCTTAGAGGCATTTTAACCATTTCCTCACTTCCGTTTACAAACACACTTACCAAACAAAATAATTTACCAAAAAGGCATCGTATTTACACTGGCAGTTCCAATGAAAACATCAATCCCAATCAGTTTCCAGCTCAATAACAAATTGACAAATATTTCAAAGTACCATCAGAACAAAGGATGAAAAATTTAAACCAAAGCAGCATCATTTAAACAGCCAAGCCCTGCAAGAAGTAAATGAACAGGTTTGAATTAACCACGGGCCTAAATTGTAGGCAGAAAGGTTAGTTATAGGAAACACTTCACACGGAAAGGGTGGCTGCTTGTCCCCATCACCAGCGATCTGTAGTGAAGGCTGGCAGCAGACGGCTGAGGAAGGACAAGGACCTGGCTGGCACTGTCTGTGGGAGGGGGCACCCAGTCACCATCAGCCATCTCTCCCTGCCCTCTGCCTTGGCATTCCTGTGAACATGCACTTTGCTTTGCTGACATCTTGTGGAGATCTAGATTCAGCTGAATTTACTGCAAATTACCCTGTTTCAAACAAGGGGTTTTATCCGCAGGGTGTCTGTTACACAAGTGCTGTGGCACACGGCTGGGAGAGGACACCGCGCTCGCATATCTGCTCGAGCGCTCATTTTCTGCTGAAACATGCAGAGCAATTTTTGAGGTCAGCTCTGCTTTGTCGTCAAGGCAGAGCTTTTTAGTTTTAGCTATTTTTGGACGTTGATGCTAAGAAAGTGTATCTCAGATCAGGATGCGCTTCCAGAACTAAAGGCTTTGCATTTAACTTCTTTCAGCTAGCCACTGCCCAGCAGAGCAGCCAGGCTGCCAGGCTTTTGCCATGTCCCTGAACTATAACTCTGTGATATTTGCAGTAGAATTAACAAGAAACAGATAGCTCTTGGGGTCTGCAAATGAGACCTGGGGCTGGAACCCAAACATCATGATCAGCGTATGCCCGTGACAAACACAGCTGCTCCCATGCAGCCTTGAAGCTGCTCATGAGGGCTTGGCGGCTCACCAGGGGAGCGGAGCTCATCCACCCTTCTCACAACCTGCGGTCCCAGTTAAATATAGACACTTGAATCCATGTCTTTCTGCTTTGTAGGTGAGTGTTGACGGCTGAGTCACACCAGCTCTCAGCTCTGCCTTCCCCTTCCCTTATCTGTCATGCCCCCGCTCAGCTGTGGGCAAGAAGGACCAGCTCGGAGGAGAAGAGGCACAGTCCACTGCCTTTGCTGCGAGATAAGAGGGCACATACCCACGGTTGCTGTGAGCCAGCTGACACATTATGAGTTCACACCCAGCTTATCTGGCCATGGCTTATTTTGTGCACCTGAAATGAGCCGAAAGAAAAGTCTACCAGACTGCCCTACTACTTAGCCCAGTGCTGAATTAATGAACCTGAGGCTCGTGCACAAGTCTGCATCACCAGAAATCTTTTCTTCCTTCATTGCATGCAGCACCATATACTCAGAATTACTCCTTCTACACAGTTCCATTTGGTCGATACTTAAGTACCCACCCAGGCTGATTTACCTTGATAGCACAGTCCATTTTCTACACATTTATTCATGAAGCTCTTATAACTGCTGGCTGGAAATACATCAAATTCAAATCTAATGCTATCCCAGGTGGAAAAAAAAAAAACAACACAAAACCCACAACGCACTAAACCCCCTCTCTACCCAAAGATGATAGTTTTATTCTGCTCTGAAGAGTAAGCAAAGACTTAAACGCCTAGAAGAAAGGGAATGATTTAAATTAAAACAAAACCAACACCCCCACCCCCCTCAAGGTTATGCTAACACTGACAGAGGGAGATCAGTCCTGTGAAGGGATCCACGACGGCAGAGTCCCGCAGTGAGCCCCTCAAGCCTGAGGCTGCACTCCAGTGGCAGACCCATGAGGCTGGATGAAGGCCAGAACCCTCTATCATGCGAGAGACTGAGCTTCTGCTCCCAGCCGGGGCTGTGGGGTGAGGCAAAGAGCACCAGTCTCCACCCTGCAGCGGCAGCAGGACAGTGTCTTGTGGAAACTGGGCACAAGGCCAACCATGAAAAAGGGGAATAAGCAAGCACCCTGCAGTAAACACAAACCCAGATATCTCAAGCTGCAAAATGGAACAGTTTTACTGTGGTTTTTGTTTTTTTCTTTTTGTGTGGATCTTCTCCACCCATACAGAGCGTTAGTGGGGTGGCTGGAGACTCCAAGCAGGAGGGTTCATTCTGCCACCTCCCACTACACATCATCTGCAGATCGTTTCTGTAAATGTCTTGTCTAGGCTGCAGGATCCATGACACTCTATTTGTATCGAGCTTTGCTTAGGTTTTGGCTCTCAGCGTAGTTTTCATCCATATCAGAAAGTTTGTTAAGACCTTGGTAAGACCTCAGGCACCACTTCAGCCCATAACCAACTCTTTGTGAAAGCCCTGAAAAGAAATCTCTGTTGCTTTCCAGCACTACTGCATAGTTTTCCCTTCTGTCCCCATCTCCTTGAATTAAACAATCTGCACTTTAAAACCTTTTGTTGGAGGCAATGTACTGTTCCCATGCTGGGGAGCACCGTTTTGATTTCAGGCTTATTTGGGAAAGTCTGCTCTCAGATCCACGTGCTGTGGTTAAGCTCTCCCAGCATGGACAGTTTTCTTTCTCACTGGCTGCTGGGCAGAGCGTGTGTTTTGCTGCCACATCCTTCATCCACAAATGCAAAAGAGCCTAAGTGCTGCCCAGGGGGTTCCCCTTCCTTATAATCTCTCTCACACATATGCATGGATTATCAGCGACAGAAGAGCTGAAGATGTAAAGACCAAAACCATCCTCCAAAACCAAATTAATGTGCTGGAAGAAAGTACTGCCTCCAGGAGCTAGGGACCTCTATATGTGACTCTATTCAGAAACAACAACAGCAGGACCCTAACAAGAGTGAACACGAGAAACAACAGCAGTGGTGATCCAGGTTAGCCATAATATTACGACCAATGCTGGGCTGGATACTGCAGTCATCATTCAGGTGGAATTCCTGCCGAAGTCCATGGGTTTACATGGGATTATATTAACGGGGCAAGTACATCTGCATAGTATTCTGCCCTGAATCCACATACAAAACTCCAGGTGAAGGTTGAAATCCTGGTTACCTCTATGTAATACTGCTACTGTCCTTCAGCGTCCTCTGCAACGCACAAAAGCACACACGCCCTCATATAAACGCGTGTTTTTCTTGCCATCCAGCCATGCTATGAGTCTCTATTTCTCATCTGTGATCTTGCCGCAGTATCAATCTCCCCATCTTCTGCTGGGGACGATGCACATCAGCACCTTTCACTGTCTGCTCTATGGAAGTGAAAGGCTGAAAACATCATTGGCAAAGCCAAAGTTGGGAAGGTTACGGGTGGATAGAAAGTTTCAGCAGGAGAAGGTACTGGAGGACAGTCAGAATGGGACAGGGAGCTTTCAGAAGCCCTTGTCTAGAATTTGTAAATGCCCTTCTAAAACAACAACCAAAACCTGAAAGAATGCTGATACCTGCAGACAATTTATAATGAGATGAAGATGGAGCAGTGTGATTTCTAACTTCTTAGTCTTCCTCTGCAAGCTCAGACAGCAGAGTTTTTCAAGGGAGAGGCAGGAAGAAAACTGTTCTTGTGACCTCCAGAAAGAGATGGCTGACCCCACTCAGCTGCAGCTTCCTGAGTGAGAAAATTTATATTGCTACAAGGACTGCACAAAGGAAGAAAGAAGAAAGAAAAGGACCAGTCTTGGCATCCCCATCACTGACTGAGATGAACAGGAAGGAAACATCATCCAATTTCTTTCTAGAGAAGCCCATACAACACCACCGACCTGGTGCTGTTCAGGATTCAAGGACCTGGTACTTCAGGTTTTTTACAAACTGAGCTGACACAGAGCAGCAATGCCACAGGGCAAGAATTAAATTCTCTGTCATTGCCCAAGGACCAGAAGGGACCCCAGGCTCAATGCAGCTGAAGGATGGGATCCCTCAGATATTTATGATGCGTCCACGAATTCAGCCCTCCCCAAAATACTTTTTTTCCTCAAGTACTCAAGTATGTGGCATCAGGAGCTCTGGGGTAGCTGGCTGCACCTGAAAGAGATGTGAAGAACATTGTATAGGGACATGCAATGTCCACAAAGAGTTAATCTGCAAGGACAGTCCTGGGCTACCAACGTCTTCAAACATTAACAGCTTTCTCTCTGTGGCTGAGGAGGAAAGTCATCTGTCTATGTTAACTTCAAAGGATGAGAGTATCCTTTCTCAGCATTAGCCTTTTTTTCAGACTTCTTGCAAAGTGTCAGGCTGGGATTCCATCAGGTCGATTGGGAGGTCTCCATTCATGGCAAAATATGGAGAAAAAACAACTTAGGGATATTTTTTCCCTTGTCTGAAAGGAGAAGCTCAGTTACTCCAGTTGGGAACTCCCAGCCTCTCCTTATTTTGAAATTTGTAAGTTGTGCCTCTCAAGCATGCTGGGTTACACATACATTAACTAGAAAAGCACAGAAATAAATGAAGTGTAGCAGGCTTTGTAAATAAATGGATAAAGTGCCAATACGAAAGAAATGGATCACTGAAAAGTTCAGAACATTTTTCCATGCCAGCGGCTGTGATCTGCTCTCTTGGAACTCGGAGCCTGGCTGCTGCTGCGACGTGCCACAGTTGTCTTCTGCATGTTCACGGTCTGGCACTTCAAATGATGTTGAAATGACAAATTTCAGGCCAAATTGTGCTGGCAACTAGCCAAGAATCAGACAAGCCCTCTCTGGCAACACTTTCATACATTTCTTTCCCAAATGGGCAGCCTAAGCAAAGCCTGCAAAGCTAAAATTCAAAAATAAGAGGCAAAGGGAGGAGGTTCAAGGCTGATTTTTTCCCCCCATCTTATAGCTGTCAGAAGAAGGAATGTTCTGAGTGGTCTAAATATGAGTGTAGGCAACGGTCTTCAGCAGACAGCCCCTGATGTGTGATATGCCACCGCAGGAAACCATGCCCCTGATACGAGGACTGAAGCCATGGTGCCATGAGAGAAGGTCCTCGATTAAGTCCCAGCTGCAGCCAGGCAGCCATATGGTGGCTCGGAGGGAGAGGCTCCTTCTGGGTGCATCCTGGGCAGGGAAGTCCAGGACGAAGCTTCCAGCCACGTCACCCCGAGACAGCACAGAAGCAAAGTCAGAGCCAGCAACGGGTGTCTGGGCCTCACGCATCTAGACTAGAAAGGTGAAAGAAAAAGGCAATGCAGGACTGGGAAAGCAGAGCTGCTAGGCCAACTTCTGCCTGTTTCAGGAGCCTGGATTTACTTGGACTTAGAGTTTTAGCCATTTAAAGGGAAGTGAAGAAGCAAAGTGCAGTCAGAAGGCAGCAAACCCTGAGGAGATCCCCACTAGAGAGATCAGAGGAAACAAGAAGAAAGTAAAGCCATCTCCTGTCTGGCGTCCTATCTGGTGTTGGTCATAGAGGAATGAAGAAGAACGACAGCAGTGAAAAGGCGATCACATCTTCCAAAGTTTAGCCAATCTGTTGAGAAATCTGTCCTCCATGGCAGCAGCAGAATATAGAGAGAAGCAGGGAATGTGATCCCAGTGTGACTTTTTTTTTGATCTTGGAGAGCCTTCCTCTTCCTCTCTCCTGCTTTCATCAGCTCCTGCGAAGAAAATTCCCACCAGCTGTCCAGACGACGGGGATTGGTCTGCCCACAGAAGAAAGTCACAACGAATAGGACACCTCAAATCACAAACTACAACATAGACAAAAATAAATGATCGACCCAGTCAGTCCCATTCCTCAAGCAAAAAAGTCTTCTTCCAGAGGGTTCACAGAGGGAAAACTTCTCTGCGCTGAATCGGAATGCAGCGGATTTAAAAAAACGGAGTTGATGTATTCCATGAACCATATTTCTTGCCTAGGCATATCCTGTACTGTGTTAAGTGAACTTTCATATATAAAGCAGCTTAAATCAGTTTTAAGTAATAATTGCTTTCCTGTCCCTGCTAAGCGTTAAAAGATCATGGTATTCAGGGGAAGAACAGAAGTGTCGTTATTTTTGAGGCTCAAGAACACATGTTATAGATCACAGAAGCTTACATTTCCCCAGCATACAGGAATATGAGTCTGTATTTGATTAACATAAAAAGACCCTTACCAGAAAGTGAGTAATCTGTATTAGTCATCCTCATGGCTGGAGTATAAGATACACTTGGCATGTCATGGCCCTTCTCCTTCTGTTTCCGTCGATACCACACAAATAGTGCCAGCAAGACCATAATAATTAGAAGGAGAATAATAATTCCAATGATTGCGCCCACTGAGTGCCTCTCTGATCCAAGAGCAGGGCTAATTTTAGTATAGGGGTTTAATTCTTCCATCATAAGAGCCGCTGTTAAAAGTAATTCATAACACACTGTAAATTGAATCATGCATTTACTTTTTGAAATACCATTTTTTTAAAGCAAGTACATCAGTGGAGGGGGAGAGAGAGAAAGAGAGGGAGAGAGAGATATTTCACAGATCGAATTTTCACTGTACCTTGATCACATCGGATTCCTTTGAAGCCTGGACTGCAGTAGCAAGTACCTGTGACATGGTCACATGTAGCATTATTCATGCATTCACACAGTTGTTTGCAACCATAACCAAATGTTCCTGGTGAGCACTCTGGGAAGCCAAAGACAAAGAATTCTAATTTTTGTGGGGAACGGGTGGGTGAAAAGCTTGTCATGGAAAATTCAGTAGAAAAGTCTCCCTGGTTTCAGTGTCTCTAGGCTAATGCCCTAGTGTTAGATTGTTATTATTTTAAAGCAGGAGATGGATGTGTTTCATGTACAGCCTGGGGTGTTACCTATTAAGCTGAAACTTTCTGGTAAAGTCAAACAAGACTTCACGAGGATGAAACTGATAATGCTTACAGAGACTTTAAAATATATATTACAGGTGTACAGAATTTAACAGGGCATGGGCCCAGAACCTGTAGACAACATCTTGAAAAAGCACAGAATTCTCCACCAACTCCGCATATTTTTTGTCACGGGGGTAGCTGCAAAGAAAACTTCATACGAACACAATAGACTGTTACTAAACAAATCCCTCCTGCTTTCATACTGACCCCTACTAGTGCTGGAAGATGAATATGACATTGTAGGTGGAATTATAGAATTGAGCATCTAAATGGTTTGAGTTGCTCTGCTTCTGTATTAGGATCCCTAATACAGAAGGGATTTCTATCCCGTCTTTGTATCTCTATCAAAGACAAAATGATTGAGTGTCCAGCTGAGAAATTTATTTGCACAATTACCATGATGGGCTATCACAATAAATCTGCAGGCAGCTTGCTATGCTTCTTGAGGCACGGCTCAGTAATAAATTGAAAGAAACAACTGCTGTCGCATCCTACTTATTTCTATGGAGAAGACGCGTTATTGAACGCCTCTACATTTACTGTGGTTCTTTATAGACTGTTTTAAGATGCGACTTCTTGTGTGTCACTGGAGATGTTTTGCATAGCATGACGATACTTCCCCAATGTTTTCCAATCAATGCTTATTCTGCTGTTAACCTATAGCCTGCTTAAAAGGAGTAAGGCTGAAATCTTTGGACTGCACCACAGAAACGATGTCTGCACTTAGGCACTTCATCTGCATTGTTGTGCGACTGCCCATTCAGCAGGATTTTGAGAAGGAAGGAGTCTTAATGAAGAGATACTTTTAGATTAAATAGTAGAAACCCAAATAAATAAATACATTCGTAGTCGGATAGAAAAGAAAGCCTCAGGCTTTGTACAGAGGTCAAATTATAAACGCAGCTCCTTGTATAAAATCTGCTATATTGCAGTTCTACTGTGGAACTTTTTAGTTTAATTATTTCATTTATGGTTGCAGTAAGTCGCAGTAAGTTGGCCACTTAGAGAGTTACAGTGGTGCCATACGTAATCCCCACAGGCGCATGGAAATTTGGTCCCGAGATACCTGCTTTGCTGAAAGCAAGTATGTGAAAAAAGAAAAGGTGTTCATGAATTTAGTTGTAGGTACACATATTTTCATAAAGATCCATGCAGTCAGCTACAGTTAAGAAGCTTTCACTTGCTAATCTAGCAGGAATGTTACTATATTACCTTACTGCCAAAAAAAAGGAGCAAACCCCTGTGGAATTAATGCCTTGGTAAGGTGAGATGGATTTCACCCTGCGTTTAGAATCCAAGCAAGTGTGTGAGAATTTTCTTTTGATTTACTATACTGGACAAACAAGTAATTATTCAACTGCAGTACATACAGTTTCCACTACCCTAATTCTTTGTTCTTAAAAGAAGCCGTTTGGCACGGCGTGCTAAATATGCCAGCAAGACATTGACAACAATTACTGTAGGATATGCCAGTACCCTTGCAAGGTAATTGAAGTTCATTGTTAAACACTTGCTCACTACTCAAGTTAAACACAGATCCTTCCAAAAATGGCAAGCAACTTTTATTCCTTGATCTGTTTTCATTGTAAAGATGAACCTCTATTTCGTCCACATCTACAGCATAATAACTTGCACAAGAAAGCCCCAATATTCCTCGGAAGGCAGAGAGCAGCAAGGACTTCTTTCTTTTAACCCTTCTGTCTTCCTTCATGCCTGGGGAAACCTGGTGCTGCTGCTCTCAACAACGCTAGCAAGGCACGATGCAGCTTGTGTTCTTTTATTAATTAGGTAGCAGTATTTCGGGAAGGCTGCATCCAGTCAGCACTGAGAGCAGTGACTTGCTTTTATCTCAGCTAAGTTAAGGCTGGGAATGGAAAGGCCTGATTTGCAGAGGATTCGCTGTATTTCTTTATGTTTAAACAGACTGCCCAGCTCCCCAGAGGTGCCTTCTTCTCCCTATGGATTATATAAGGTGCCTGGGGTTACTGTCTTGCTGACATCAACACCTCATTTAAGAGCCTATTTCTGCAAAGAATTCTGAAATATACCTCCTCCCCCCCGGAGAAATGGAAAAGTGAAGTCATGTTGCTACTTACTTTGCTCACATTGTTTGCCTGTAAATCCCGTCCTGCATGTGCACTGGCCAGTGATGTGGTCACAGTCTGCTCCGTTCTGACACTGACAAACATTGGCACAGTTTTTTCCATAAAAAGCAGCCGGGCAACCTTTCAGGAATCAGAATAAGGAAAGACTCAGAAATAAGCTGAAACACAAACTCAGATGCGTTATCAGCACAAAATATGTAGGCCTGTAAATCTATAGATTTTCAGCCTCCGTATATTTAATAACTTTTATTTGGTCATCTAAATGCAGAGATACTACAAGAGCCAATTTTCTTGTAGTGTTTCTCATATCTTACAGAATTGCCTCTTAAGTGTTTTAGAAGAAGGAAAACTTGACCCATCTATACAAATGACATTTTCAAGAAGTGAAAGAAGATGGCTAAACAGAAACTTGCTGAAAGGCCAGAGATCAATCCATTACTTGCAAGTGAAAGAGCCTTCTTAAAAGGCTCACCAGAATTTGATCTTCTCTTTCGTGCAGTGCTGACAATTTGGCACTAGTAGGATGAGAAATCTCAAACGTTTTCCTAAATCAGGCCACATATACAGGGGCTCTGACAAGCAGGGACATAGACTGTGCAAATTCGGACAATGAATCAATAATCTAAATGATTGGTCCCTCCTTTACCGAGTGCCAAAGTCTAAAAAACCTTGAAAAGAGCTTCAGGACTACTTCGGGGTGATGTGAAGTTACCACAAGAGAGAAGCAGGCGGTTTATCAGGGAAGACTGCAATACTTGGAAGAGACACGAGGTAGCAGCACATACTTTGAGAGATTCCCTGGCACAACAGTGTCTCTGAAAGGCTTACGCTGAGTGCAGTAGAGCCCCGTCCAACCATGAGTACATCTACATTCTCCATCGTAAGGGCTGCACATTGCTCCGTTGTGGCAGTTGCATGAATGAAAGCAATCAGGGCCCCAAAAACCAGTGGGACAAGCTATGAAAATAAAAAAGATTTGTCAGCTGACAAAAAAAAAAAAAAAAAAAAAGCAATGATACTGCGTTAGTGCTGCGGAGGAACAACAATAAAGGGAGAACCTGTGAGACACCAGCAAAGGCAGAACTTCGCATTGCAGAGCTTGGCATCACTGCAGCGACTCCCTGACAGCGAGGGGTTCTTCCAAGCCAGCGATCGCTCGGAAAACCCAGGCGCCAACCTGCAGCCTCACCCGCGCTGTCCAGCCCTGGCACGAGGCATTTCGTCCCCGTGCAGGCCAGGTGGCAGGAGCAGGTCTTCGCTGCGTATGTGCACCGAGAACCACCGAAACAGCGACCCTCGACACTACATTGCTCTGAGTGCTCTAGGCACGCTCCCTGCCTGACCGGCATTATCTGTGCAGACTATTTAGACAGGGTTTTAAGATACGGAGGTAATCTAATTTTCTTTTTGATATTCTGGAATTCTTGCATAATAAAGCACAGCTATTCATGGTTTAGTTTTGCTATCTAATCAACTACTAAAATACCACATTCATTCGAAGCATAGAGCGCTACTCAAATGACGTAAAAATGTGAAGAAAAGTTCTTACGGTATGAATTCCCATCCACAAAACCACATTGCTTTTGTTGATGGGGCTAATATTAAATTAAAATCTTCAGGTCTATTATGTATTTCAACAAGTACAATATTAATACATTTTCAAAAGTTATTTTAAGCCTCCCTCCAAAAAGGAATGCAGTAAGTTACAGTTATTAGCGCCAGACTAAAAGATCCAAAATGATGATAACCCTTCAATATAACAACTATATTTTTACTTTAAAAAAGCACTTTCCATTGCTTCCTATTAAAGACATGAATTAATAAGGCATGGTTCCCAGGAAACCTGAAAGTACAGAAACCGTGCCTATTTCCATGTATGACACTGTCTCCGATTCCGACGATAAATGCAAGTTTCTGGCATATGACAGACATCTCTAAAGCCAGAATGAATAGCAAAAAACCCCTGCCATGACGTAAATCAAACAAAAGGTCACTGAACTCCCACAATGTGAAGCTGAACGGGATTTGGCCTAAAGTGTTCATGCTATAAGCAACCAGAAATACTTTTTCAATGCCTTTGTAAGCCAGAGCTGCAGGGTCTGTTCGTGTCTCCAGAACTGGCTCTGGAGTTGGAGCTAAAATTATCTCCTTTGCATCTCTGTCTCTCGGTCATTCCAGGTTAACTGGTGCGGAGGGAGGTCTGACCGAAATAGCTCAGTGCCGGACTCGGGTACGCGAGGCCAGGTGCTGACAGGAGCCTGGTGTGAGGCCAGGTTCATGTTGGGAGATTTACACTTTCTTTAGCAGAAGGTAACTGAGCAAACAGGCAGGTTCCCACTTTGCTCATCCAGAATACAAAGGAGCTACCGCCAGGTCCTTCTGGCTGCTAAACTGGAAATTGTTGCTGCTGAGCTGGCCTGCCTCACTCTGTAAGAAAAAACATCTGTTTTCAAGGTTAACAGAAACTAACAGTCATTTCCCAATTACACAGCTAAATATAATGAGGAATCTGAGGAGCCTTCTGTCTTTTTTATCTTTTATTTTTTTTCTATTTTTGAGTGACAGCAATATTCTGCCTGTGGAAGACACACAATAAAAGCAAAATTACAGCCGTCTGTTTTTATCCGATTCCTACTTTATCACTTGAAGTTTAATATATTTTACTCTGGAATGCTGTCTAATATGCTAGTTGTATCCTGAATATGAAGTAACATTTCTGAATGATAGGATATTGCTTCCCTCTGTGATCTATCTTCAATTAAGGGATGCTCTCAGGAAATGACACTTTGGGATCAGCAAATGCCAATCTTCTACCTGGGCAATTTTCAAGAAGAAATCCTCCATCCCTGCAAGCCCACACTGACTTTTACAATTAAATTACATTTAATAGAAATATTTCAGCTGCCTAATTTCTCAATTCTGGGGGCTTGCTACATGAAAACATTTACTGGTTAATAATTTCTAATGTAATAGCTGAAAGAAAATGATTTCAAAAAATAAATAAAAGGGAATCCAGCTAGAAATTAAAAGGGAGCATGGAGCTTTCTTTCCTGATAACAGCTTGTGACCTCTCTTTGCTGTAATAGAAGCTAGTAACAACTTCTGCAAATTCCAAATGCAGAAACTAATTCAAGTCAAAGCTAACTTAGATTAATTAAAAGAAATAAGCTATAAAGAGAGTAAGGCACTGGCTGCTGTAATACCTCAGGGATTTCCCCAGAATCTGTCTTTAACTTTCAGAAAACATGAAACAGGAAAATAAGTTATTTTTAAGTGGAGGTGGAAAAACAACACTTTGCTTACTCTGAGAGCAGTCCGTCCCTATCCAGCCTGGAAAACACTGACACGATCCGTCAATAGGGTTGCACGTCCCGTTCTCGGTGCACTGACAGGCCTCGGCACAGTTCTTCCCGTACTTTCCACTGGGACAGACTGTGAAAATAAAAGGCAGTTTACTGAAGGCTCTTCATAGTGAATATGAGGAAGGCACAGGCCTTCACATTTAGCAATTAGAGACAAAAGTAATTACAGCATCTTTATTTGCTGAAGCCAAATGGGCAAAATTATTCTGGAAAGAAGGAAAAGACAGAAAGCACTCGAGTCTATTTTGTTTGCTTACATCCCAGGCATAAAAACAACAGGAAAAAGTAATCTCAAAATCCATTTTTCTGCTGGAAAATTAATCTAATATAATTAGAAGATTACAATTATTGAAGGGCATTATGGAAGGATGAAAAGAGGAGAGACAAAACAGAGAAAAGTGGTTTATTGGGAGAGGAAGAGAACAGGAAAGTTGAGGAGAATTCAAAGAGTAGTAGCAAATATGGGTGGCTTGAAGGGATTGATCTGGGGACTTGGCCAAGGGTGTCCCTTCGTGCAAACTCTGAAACAGGGCTCTGCGCTGGCTCAGAGGATTGCAACCTCAACAATAAGAACAACAAAATTGGAAAAGGGGCATTTTAGGCTAAATATGAGACTAGTGAAGAAGTCTCAAGAAGATGAAGAGCAAGGGGGACTCTTACTAAGAGGTCTGTCACTAGAACCTAACTCCCTTGTACTGTACAACTGATAATGACAGTAACAACAGACCAAAAGCTGCAACCTTCCGCCCTGGTGTGATGGCCTGACATACTAGCCATGGGTATTGTACTAGGAGGCCAGCGCCCATGAAATGGCTGGTGGCTGACAAGACTGCAAGAAGAGGCTGAACCAGCTGCAGCCCTTTCCCCTGCTGTCCCACAAAATGCATCCTGCAGCACGTGGCGCTGCAATATTGGGTCCGCTAGAGCACCTACCTCATCGCTGTCCTGATTGCTTCTGCATCAAGGAGTGGTGAGAGAGGAAGGTGCCTTCACTACTGAGTACACCAGGTTTGCTGCAGATCACCTTTCAGCAATGTTGGTGGGAGGCAGGCTCACAGCATCTCACAGATTCAAATCATGCAAGCGGAGAGTAAACCAGGAGCAAGACTGCCGCTTCCATAAGTATTTTTACCATCTAAGTCTGGTAGAAGACTACTCCCACAAACAAAGCACATCTCCAATTGCTGAAATGTCATGCTTGCCTTTTGGCATCCGTCCACCTATTCCTCTCCAGCACCCCTTGCTGTAGTAAGTGTCCAATTAGGTTGCAAGTGTGGTTTCCAGGGCTTATACACATGTTTGACAGACAGCTGTTAAACAGATGTGCTGCATCCCAACAAAATCATCATCTGTTCCTCTTTGTCCAAGAAGTTTACTCCAGAAGTTGGAAGAAAAGAAACTCTAATTTTTTTTCAGAGTTATCTTATAACAGCCGAAGCACAGTGACATAAAACTAATAGACACGTAGATCTTCAACCTCCCACCAAATTATTGGAAATCTTTAACGTTAAAGTTGATGGAAAGCTCTGCTCGGTAATGAATGAAATGTTTAATTTCTGTGCTCTTATTGGCTGTGTTCCCTGACAAAAACAGATGTATTTTAAAAACAAGATAAAACATACAGTCCATCTTTGCAAAGAATGTAACAAATGGAACTGGACTTGTATCCTGGTAAATAATAGTGATGTCAAAAAAGTGATTAAGGCACTTCCCTGAATTATGCAACTGTTCTACTACTTCAGCCTCTCTCACTTTCTCGTATGTAGTCTCTGCAGGTGACCTCAATCTATCCTGACCGTGAATCAGCCACAGATTGAAATCCTGAGCCGTGATTCATTTGCTTTTATACAATATGCCATCCTCTACCCTTACTATGGCAGAAACCTAAGGATGTGCATACTGTTGTCTTCTGCATGCATTTCTGTATACTAAAGACTTGTCTGTTGGAGCGGATAAAGTTGGTTTGGGCTTTCAAATTGTGTGCTAAACAGAATAGTTCTCTAACTGAAAAGAGATAGAACTAAACACAATGTACAGACACAATGAAAAGAACAATACACAGACACAAAGAGAGAGAAGGAAAGAAAAGCCCTCAAATCACAGAAGGAGCAAAACCTAAAATGATCTGTCAGCCTAGGTTCTCATACATGCAACGCCATTATTCAGTTCCAATGCTCTATATAGAGCAGTTCAATGCAATATTTTTATTGCATCTTTAAGATGGAGATAGATAACACCACTTAAATGAAGGCTGGATTTTTTTATATGTACCAAAAAATAGTTCTCAAAAGACTTACTTAAAATAGGAGCTGATTCGCACTGCAACATGGAATACTAATGAATCAGGAAAAGATTTGTGATCCAAACACCAATGCTGACAAAGGCAACAGGCCATACTTCATAATAGAAATGCTTTGGTTCCACGCAGTGAGAGCTAGCAGAGGGGTTCCTACCGTGTGAGCACCTCTTGTCTCAGTGAAATAGTGTGGTGCCCTCCAGACTGTCAACACGGAAGGATTACCAGACAGATCCTGCCAAAATCGTTGTTCTCATTAACGTAAGTAACCTGGTTGGGGGTTGACAGAGTGACTCTCTTGTAAAGGTGCGAGACCCAAACACAAGCACTTTTGCAAATGTCTCGAACATTTTTAAACAAAGCTGTAGAGTAAGGACTAACACCGCTTTCTTCACGAGCGATCTGATTGTACAATGCAGATAGGGATGTTAATTAGCTATAAAAGCTCTGAAGTGGGACTCCAAAAGTCCCTGTGGGATGTCAGGTGTGTTCCAGCAGCGATAACAAGTTATTATCAATCCATCTTGCTACATGATTGTGAAAGATATTCATAAAACAGCTGCTTAGTTGTTTGCCGCTCAAAATCCTCAGCGCAACCATGTCAACCTGTGCAATTTCGGAGGTTACACAGCTCCTCGCGCGCTCGTGCTGCTGACGGAAGAATGGCCCTGCTGCCGGAAAAGACACGGCACAAGGAGATGAAAATTCAAAAGTGAAATCTTCGTTTTACATTTTTCTAATGGAAAACATTAATTAGCATTTTTCTTTCTACAAAATAAAGTTACATGCTAACTCATTATGACAAACTGCAACACAAATTGATTTTAATTAGGACATGAATATTTTAAAATTAATTTGCTGGATAGATCAACATTTCAAAGTAAAACCAGAAGTGCTGAACATCTGAGCAAAAATAAAATAATTTTCTTAAGAGGATAATTAGCCCTGCTTACGCTTTGAAATCTGGCTAACTTTTCGCATAAAATGGACAAATTCACTGAAATATGTTCATTTTAATAAATTAATTGGTATAATGTTTAGTTGACTATACAGCACACGAAAAAGAAAACATGGTTATACTTAATCTATGTTTAATGATGTTGCATAAGTGCTGTCTGCAATTTCTAACTTACTGAAAAGCAGGTCATTAAAAAGTGTCAGTTCAATTTTTACAGGGATGGTGACTTCACAAGGGCAGTAGCCATTACAAATAACCTCTTTTAAATCTGTATGTAGAAAATAACCACAGCGGTATGCAATAACTGAGAGTCTGCAGAATACTGTGATGACTTTGCAGGCATTTTTAGGATAAAACCGAAAATGAAACCTATGGTTACAAGCGGACTAACTTTCAAAGGTACAGAAAGGTGACAGACATCAGGGGGAGCTGAAGCTACTCTTCACCTGTGAAAATTAACTCCCTTTCCCTGCCTCACTGCAAATTTTTCTCTCTCCCGCACTTGTGTTTGGGTGCACACGATTTTAGCTGTTCCCAGTCAGGTCCTAGACAGTGCAAATAAGGTTCCATGCGCTAACTGGGTGTTTGGGCTTGTGCACCTGAGCTGGCCTTGACCTTAACTAGTATCTACACCTCCTGCCGAAAAAGAGTGCACGAAGGTGCCATCGACATTCAGGATATGACAGGCTTAGCAGAAAGGAAAATGAAACCATTGGGTGGCTGATGTATTTACAGCAGGTGTCTCATTCCATATTCATTTCAATACAGAGCAGCAGACCTGGTTTATTTATGAAAGCAGGAGCACATCATATTTACAAAAGGGTGACTAAGTACCTACTTGCATTTTCCCTCTGAAGTAAAGAATTTCTCGTGATCTAAACTGCTGAAACACGGAAAAAAGGCAGGAACCTTGTGATCAGTCTTGCTGCAAAGTCACAATCACAGAAACTTAAGAAAAGAGGAGGCATTTGGAGGTCTTGGGCTCAGTACCTTGGTTGCAGAGAGTGCCAAAGAATCCAGGCAAGCAATCGCAGTGTCCTGACACGTGGTGACACGGCCCGCTGCTGTGCACACACTGAGGGCATGGCTGACTGCAGTGGTGTCCGTAAAAGCCGGGGGGACAAACTGAAGACCAAACAAAATAAACCGTCACAGGTTTTCAGAAGATTTCTCATTGCTGAGAGTTTGAGAATCCTCTCTCTGTCTTAAAAGTAGTATTTCTTAATTTGTAAAAACACAATTCTGTGAACAGCCAAAACGATGAAGCCTGCTGGACTATTCCATGGCTAATAAAGTGTGAGCTCTGAGTAAAACAAACAGCTCCTGTTGTTCAAACATTCACACCATCCTACCTCATGTAAGTCCTTGGCTAGTTACTAATACAGCTGAGCTCTCTCAGCAGCCTCTCTCTCTCTCGCCACTATTTTGAGTCTCTCTAGGCTGCTCCAGCTAAACTCTTCTACAAAACACGGGAGTTTAAGATGTTCAAGACCTCATAGCCCACTGGCAGATATGGTTAATAACACATATTCCAAAGCTTTGAAGATAGGTAGGAAGAGAAAAACTCTCACACGTGTACAGACAACAGAAACTCAGAATGCCATTTCCTTTGGAAATTAAACTAAGAAATCAGAGAAGGTGTATTAAGAAACTCTTGATATTTTACATCTAAACAACTATGTCCAAAGCTGCTATCTAAACATAGTAGGTGCAATACCTGTGTTCAGTTGGGACAGTCAGTTTACACATGCCATTGCAGGAACAGCATCCATCACTGATGAACAGAATCTAAAAATGGTAATTATGGCAACAGCATACAAAATAACCTAATTTGCATCAGCAATCACACTGGATAGCTGAGTAAACTTGTCATGAACTGTGTGCTTAAATTTGCTTGAAACCTGGATTGAAATTATTACCGAGTCTGTACATAAGGTATAGTGCCAAGATTATGGCTCAGTATCTCTCATAAATGCGCATTGTTGCTTCTAAGCACGTGTAGAATGAAAAACCATCCACTGTCCAGACATTCACTGCGATAGATAAGCACAAAGAAATGTTAAATTGCAGTAAGTAACTGTAAAAATGACTTTATATGTTTTTATTTTTACTCCTGTGATTCTCTGTTACATAGTTCTGGCTCAGTGGTTACTATATCATGTCCGTTCCATTTTTTCACCAAATGAGAATTTTTCGCTTGGTCTGTATGTTCACAGAGGGTGTCAGGTTCTTGCACAGCTGCAGATTTCCAGCTGGAACTTAGCTGACAGGTTTGTTGATGATGCACTAGCTATAAAACAACCTGGATCATTCCTGGAGACATTTCTGCAGGCCTAAGAGCAGTAAACTATCCCGCTGTCTCATGTAATCCTGATTACACAGACAGAACAAGATGGCTGAGTACCATCTTCAGTACTGCCCTTTACAGGCTAAATTCTGCTTCTAAATGAATTTCCAACAGAAAAATGGGAATGATTCTGAGAGCAAACTTTGCAAGCTAAAGTTCACCTACAGAGGTGTCCTCGTCACAAGGTGGTCTTGAGCCTGAAGCCTGCAGAAGAGGTGGAAGCAGGCAGAATTCCCTGGCCATACATTCACAGAGAGGCATTTCAGCAACATGAGGCAATAGCAGAAGCATCCACAGGACCCCTCTGCTGTCACCCCCACGGGGAAGAAAATTTCTCCCCGTTAGCTCCTTAGCAAATGTCCTCAGGGAGCAGCCTGATTACTGGAGTGGCAAACTGGGGACATAGTTTACCTCTTGTAGCCTACGTGCTGTCAGCTGATAAAACTAAGCTGTTTTTTTTTTCATCTCAGAAAGGTCAGAAACTATTAACTTCTGTAAGTTTTGCACTCTTAGGGTTTCAGATTTGTAAAACAATTTCTTCCCCAACTCCCTGAAGCTCTAGGCACCACATTTCAGCCTTGGAGAGAGGTTTTACAGCGATATAGATATGCCGAAGCACCTGGAAATTGGGGTTTATAATGGAAATGCTTATAGGCCATTAACTACAGCAGTGCTAGAGGTCATCGTTATAATGGCTTTAAATAAAAACCGTCAGCTACAAATTATTTTTAGAGATGAGTATGTTCTAGTGTCAAGTGTAACTGGTGAAATCAAAGGGGTCTATGAAGTGGGCATGCAGAACGTCTTAAGTGAAGAACAAGAGCTGCTGCAGAAAAGACAGACCAATCCATCTCTTGTTTACACAGCAAGATGGTTGCGTGTAGTTTGGATCAGTGAATAAGGGTCCCTAAGGGGAGAATGCGGCTTCCCAGATAAAGAAACTGAGAGGACTTTTATCTCCTTGGCACATTTTAATATGTAGCAGCAGAGCATCAGGCAGGAGCTATTTCAGGCTGCTGTGTTTCTTTTTCTGGCATATAAGAAAACATTGTCTTGTTATTTTGATAGCCAACGCTCATCCACTTGTCATTCTGTGATGGGTCATAGCTGACTCTGTTTAACAGGTATCCCTGTGTTCACCATGAGGTAACTGTAAATCTGGTTTTGCCCAGATCCTGCCAAGTTTGGTGTGTGAAAGTGTTGCTCCTTCTTTCAGGTCACCTGTGATGTCCAGGTGCTGCGGAAGGGCAGAAGAAGAAATGCAAGGCACGACCCAATGCAGGGGAGTCTCGACTTCTTGACCAGGAAGGATTTTTTAGGCCAGCTTTTGCCCTTAGGAAGTCATGAGCAGAAACAGCTCAGAAACCTGTGGCTCTGTCTGTCTGGTGTCATAAATGAGCATTTCTACCTGCTTTGCTTCTGCCACCGTATCTATGGAAAATCTTACTTCTCTGGCACAAGGGTCCTCTGTATCCTGGTGCACAGTCACAGGTGCCGTCCTCTGGGGAGCAGGATCCCCCGTTCTCACAGTTACAGGAGATGGAGCAGTTTGGTCCCCAGCGGCCCTGGGCGCATATATTGTCACAGTGGATGCCTAAAGACACAAAGGCACGTGTTAGGTTTCACACCGCTTACTCTGCTCGTTGATCAAAGAAATGTTTGGCTGGACTGATACCTCACAGCACATCACAGAGCAAACCAGGGAGCCTGGAAAGGAAATAGCTATCGTTTTATCTGCGTAATAAAGTGAAAATTAGGAAAATGCCAAAAAGGTGAATTCTGTAGGTGTTAGCAGGCTTCTGTTCAGTCCTTAGCACCATTAAAGAAACTGCATGTCATCCGAGAGATGAAGGTCAGGAATTGCTTTAAAGTCAAAAAACATCTCAAATAACTGGCCTGGAAATACGCAGTTGATTGAAGCCTGATGACTTAAGTGTTGTGAATTGGAAGACCAAAAAAAGGAAAATCAGGCTTCTGCAAAATATGTCCAGTATTTGGATCCTCGAACATGTGCAAATTCGGTTCTACGCTGTGTATTGTTCACTTCCTGGCTTAAAGCACTGTGCTCTGGGTTGTTATGCACACACCCCACAGCCACCCAGAGGCCTCTGTGTTGATGAACCAGGTTGTGACCGAGCAAGTGGCCATACATGGGCACAGGCTGACCATTTGCGTCTTCAATGGACAGTGAGACCTGCCAATCCAGCTCCCAATGATTCCCAGGGTTGTTTGATACTTATTGTTCTGAAAAGCAAAGCTTGGAAACGCTTAAAGACGCACACAGCCAGAAATGAGGCTTCTGGCACTGTTTCAACTGGTTTTGTTTTAACTGGTGACTTTTTAAAACAACGTTGAGCCATGGCTTGTCACACATAAATGTAACCTAAGGATTCGATAATGCACACCATTACTTGTCCAAAAGGACTCTCGCTCCACTGGGATAAGACAGTCCCAATACCTGCAATTAGCAGAGCCATTTGCATGATCAAGGGCTCCTTGGATTGAAAAATGGTTTGCAGGATCATGAACTAAGAGAGACCTCAAGCACTGCCAGGTGCAGGGAGTGGCAGCAGCAGCAGCACACTGTAGATACTGATAACAACGGAAAAAATGAATCACAGGCTGGCTTGAAAATGTTCCTGACAACATCACCACACCGGGGGCAGTGCCTTACAACTGTGCCACGACGATTTGGTGGTATGCACATGCTAGGGTTTCGACATGAAGATGTTCTTTATCATCCATGCACATGTCCCCGCTGCATAATGGGATAAATGCAGACAAGGGCTCTGAGAGCCCCAGCCTCAGCCAGAGGTTGGATTAGTGCATCGCTAAGGAGAAATACAATCCCAAGTAATTTCCTCCACCTCTGATAACTTCGACTGGATGCTACAGGTAATGGACTGTATTTGTGAAGCTGTGATCTGTACAGTCACCAAACTTTGAGGATTATTAAATCGGCTAAAAGTCATTATAAACACACTTACAGTGCAGTTTCAAGTTATAAATCTCTGAAGTTAATACAGTAAGAAATACTGCCGAGCCAAAATTTCCCTTTTCTGAAGATTAATCACACAATTATAATGTCCCTTCCTAGAAAATCTCAAGCAAGTCTGGCAAAAGTACAGTTTGAAATGGGGTTTCCAGCGATACATGATCATAGCTTTATTTATAAAGAGGCATGGCCCGTGGTGTAGAGCTTAATAAAAACCACATTAAAACACAGTAGAAACATAATACAAGCTCAATCCCTTAATATCTAAGCAAATAAATCTGGAAAAAAGGAACGCGAAAAGAGACAAGTAACATTTGTATTAGGAAAATCAAGAAAAACAGTTATTTTAATACAGTCTTTCCTACTCCCTTTGAAGTCGAATATATCCTTGGATTACTTAAACAGTAAATGCTTTGTGTGTGCATTTATGTAATACATCTACAGTACCCTGTAATTAAAAAGTCATACAATAAATCGTAAATACATAAATGCATTTCATATTTATACATAAATATATATGATCATTTATAGCTCTGAGAGTCTCAGCGTGAGCTTCCAGAAATGAAATTCAGACACAAATGTAGAAAAATGTGTATCTTTTCCTCCTGACTGCAGCACTAAAAATACAATTCTTTCATCGTGAATGGGCTATTTATAAATGGAGACAATTAAACAGCATTATTTCTTGTCTCTTTTGGCAAAGTTTGAGGAAGAATGACATTGACTCCTTTCTCTTGAAAGGTAGCCGAATTAGAATGCCATGGCTGTTCTTTGCAGCAGCGAAGTCCTTCCTTTAGTAATGAATAATGAGGGATGTCTTCCCGCTCCTAACGAAGGCAATGAGTCATTGTGAAGCCGATTGTTGTAACGAAATGTAAAAGGGGGGAAAAGGAAACCTTCTAGAAGACACTGATACCCATTACAGCAGTTATTTATTTATAGATTTGCAGAAGACAACCGAGAAGGTGCTGCAATCAATTTTTATTACTTTATATTACTCTAAGCTAATTCTCATGGAAGACTTCATTTTTGGAGGCTCCTACACACATTGAATTGCAAATGTAAATGAGAAGTTAAAATTGCATCTGGACATGCATGGCTTATGGAATTGTGCTAAAAAAAACACCTCAATTTTACAATTCCCTAACTTGACAGCATACGAAGGGGGAGTCCATCCCTCCCAGCTACTTTACAATCGCAGTCAGTGAAGCAGCAAACTTCTTTAACGTAAAACTTTAATGTTTGCTTAGGAACTTGCTGATTAACATTTCTGATAAGCAATTAATTTTCAATTTCCAGAAATATTAAAAATGCTGAAGTTGACAACCACAGATTCCTAATTTATGAACAAATTCCTTGTTTTGCAAGCATGATGTAGAAATCAGAAAGACAACTATCAGAAGAAGAAGCCCTTGAAGCTGCAGAAAGCAGTTCTATACATAAACTCTACTGCCTAGATACCAGGGAATTATCTTACTGCCCAAGGCTGTGGTTCACAACTGCAGATACCAGTATGAAATTACACTTCCAAGACCTTCTTAAACAATGTTCTGAGGGGAGATTCACATAACTCACACAAAATTATAGTTATCCACTGTATGTGGGCAAAGGACATTTGCACTCCCATGCAGTAAGCCAGCGCCAAGGTAAGAGCAGGATCCGCTGCGGCTTTCAATGCAGCCTGTGAAAGAGCAGCCACAAAACCTCCACGTCCTGGCGTGGACTGGGGGTACTGGATTCCTGCAAACACGGCCTGCTCTCCAGCAGGATTTCCACTGCCATCCTTTGGACTGCTCTGTCCATCGAATTTAGCCGACAGTCCCAGGAGTGGCTCCACTCGCCCTTCCCTACACCCTCTGCCTTTGCACACACAGTGGGTGTGAAAACCAGTACTAAGCACCTGAATTGCTGTGGTGTATGCTGTGAAAAACACAATCTGGCATGAACTTAACCCACCAGAGCAGTCATGACTGCAGTCTTTTAAGGGACAACTACATGGAAGAGCTGTTCCAAGCTCTTTCTCCTTAAGGTCCTTTCCAGGATACTTTAATACCCAGCAGCAAGACAGCTGCTGTCAGGGACATCGGGAGTATCTGGCGCATCTCAAGCACAGACTTCCCAAGGGTGAAGCAGTTGGGTTGTGCAGGGATCTGCCAATGCAGAGCTGAAGCTGGCATCCTGGTACAACAGAGGCAGAGGAAGAAGCGTGTCTGGCAAGAGCATTGGCCGATGGAAAATCATTAAGTCGTGTATGTTGTATGGTAACAGCACAGATCATACATTGCAGTCCAGTTCTGCTGCACAGCGGCTAGAGGAGTGTGTGTGGTGACTCAATAGGATAGAAGCTTGTGCCTGGCTTACATGGAGCAGTGCAAACTTTTACCAGATTAAGTCGGTTCTTTGTATTAAAATTTACAAATCAGGCTGTGACGGATTCAGATAGCATCCACACAACGACATCATGAAAAGGATCAAGAACAAGCACAAAAAACCCCAAGCCGTACAACTGGGATGTAAGGCATCTATTGAAGAGCTACTTCATATACTGCTTCCATTAATAATCTCCAACGGCTTCAATGAAAGTTTGTCAAAGTAATGCAGATTTAGTACCGCCTGTAACTATATCACACTGAAGGACTTTGAAGGGTGAAATTCCTGAAAGCCAGACGTAAGTTGAATTCCCTTTTTTCCCTCTCTAGCCTACTTGTGCAATTGCACTCGTGCTTGGGGAGTCCGTCTCTAGCTCTTAATAAAGCCTGCCATTGTTTTTCTGCCTTGTCTCTAGGTAGTTGGAAGCTAATACTCCAAACACAATAGAAGTGCAAAAATGGATGGAATAAATGAGAAACAGTGGCCTATTTTTGACCACTGCTATCCCCTTGACAGTAGCCTCTGCAGCAGGGCCTGCGTGCTGCCCAGCTTCTAATTAGTTTTCAGGGACGTAGGAATTTGATAAATTATAGGATGTAGCTCCCTTCCCCCATGTACTTTAATTTTGTATCTACCAGTGTACAACTGTAATTATTTCTCTGAATAAGATCTTCAGCTTTTTTTTCCTCAATAGTCACAATCTAAAGACAGATGCAACATCAATTAGCAATGACAGGAATGACTTCAGCAGACATTTGAATCCAACACAAACATTGTGCTCTCCTCCACCTGTCTTTCAACTTGACATGAAGTCATAATAATCTCTTATTTCTGGCATTTGAATAGCTTTGGAAAGAACTGCTTTTTATGCATAAATAGGCATTGGATTTATGCAAGGCAATACAGCGGAGGCCTGAAGTTTGGTAAGTCACGCTTGGCGTTGGTCTGGAATGCCTGGTGGCTTCTGTCTCTGGCACTACTAACTCTTAGTGATGGTTTGTCTACCTGTTGACACAGCACACAGTGGCAAAACCATGACAGTAGCAGTACTGCTTCAACAGCAGAAAATAGCCTAATGATCATAGCTACAAGGCTATTTTAGATAGGTACTTGTAGAAAGTGGGCCAGCAAGCACTCGGTTATACCGAAAAGAGGGATGGGAACGTATCACTGAACATGACCTCTAGAACGGACTGCTCCTTCGTGCGACACCATCCCTCCGGTCTCCGTCACACAGGACTGTCCCGCCTGCAGCGATCCCTTCGGCAGCTGTAGCACATCTCCCACCAAACCGTCAGCCCTGGACGGGTTCCCAGGCATGTGGCTGTCCTGGTCAGAGCCAGAGTCCGCTGAGGTCACCTGGAAGTCTTGCCTTGGCCTCCTCTAATTTGTACGTTTATTTCTGATAATGGTTTCTATAATCAAGAATTCATGTTTTCCTTAACCTTATTCTCTTTTTCCCCAGCACTCTCATTGCTGTTACACTTTTGTTTTACCTATAAATTCTATGTAAATCAGCTTTGTATTTGAGATTAGATCAGCGTGCTTTCCTAAGTAGTGAATATTTTGTTACTTCAGTCTATAAAAGGTAAAAGAAAATTCAATAAGAACACAAGAACTGTCCGATTAGCTCTGGATCAGCTGTTCAGAAGGTGTTATGACAGCACACGAACAGGAGTTCATAAAGAATACTTGATGCTTTTCTATCACTTTTTGCATCTTCATATTTATTCCTACCTGAGGCAAACCCTGAAGTATTTGACTCAGATCCACTCAGGAACACCACAGCACAATTCGTGACAGCTCAGCAGTTAAGGATGCTGAAGAATGAGAAAATCTGCTTGGGGAGGGCGGCAGATAGAAGAAAACATAAAGGGATCTCTCATAAAATTAAATGGAATCATTAAGAATTGATGGTTGCTCATCCAATCTGCAAATAAGCTATTTTTTGTTGTTATATAGTGAAACTATCCAACAGAGATAACGGCAGCCACATTCACATTATCTAAGAACTTTTGTGATGTTCTCAAAATGCTTTTCTAACTGGGAAATTTTTTTCAAGTGGACGCGGTGGAGCGCACCCTTGACTTGCTAAGCATTGTTCACTGGCGGGCTTCAGAGGGGGAACTCCTGTGTGTGACAGCCCATCAGTCTAAAGGAAAGCTCCATGATCTAGTCCTAAATAATGAAGAATTAGCCTTTCCCTGCAGCCAGTGAAAAATTCTGAGTTGTGTCTTCTCTCATCATTGCATGGGGTATTTATGCACCCATTAATGTAAGTGTTTTTCTGACAGTAATATACTTACAGCCTAATGCATCTCTGTGGAGCACTAATCGTACCCCTCTTTTTAATTATCTAGAGAAAACTCCAGATATGAATCATCCAGCTCAGGGGATTTATGCAATAAAAGCTTTTGAGGCAAGAGACCTACCTCACAAGAAATTGAGTGAGTCAAAATGTTTGCTAAAATTAAGGATCATCTGGTTCCCTTGGCTACAGGATATTCTCCAGGGTGTGCTACTGCGGGAAGAAAAGTTGCCACTGACAGAAAGGGCAGGTCCTGAAGAAATCAGTACTAGGAGTCAAGTCCTATGCAGTCCTCCTCCACCTTTCAGATGCTTCTTTCCTACTACTTCTCAAACTCTGGACATGGTTTCAGGCCAGGAAGCAAGAGAAGGATCCAAGCAGACCATCAGCAGGTTAGGGAGGAACTTGTAAGTGGGGAAAAATGTGTTGCCTTCCTGACTTTTAAACGTTCAAGCCCCCAAGCTAAGCCACGGGCTAAGAACGCAGCTCAGCAAGAGCTGTTGTACAACTGAATGTGTGCAAGCCTTTCGAGTTTAATAGCAGGGACTGAAAGTCAACCTGTTCCCCTTTGTGTAGAATGGAGGGAAGACATTTACATTCATCACCGCAAACACTTTCACCAGTAACACATATGTACAACATCTTAGCTTGCTGGCTGTTTATGGAACGATCTTTCCTTTTTCTTCTTTCACACACAGCACGCCAGCATCCAGTATTTAGTCTGCTGAAGTGTTCACAAATAATTTTTCACCGCCTCTCGCCCACGTTTATTTATAGGTGAATGTATTGTACACACAGCCAAGCTTAAATATAGAATGCCTCCATATTAAAATGGAAAATGGTTGAATGTCTCTAGCATCAAGTTTCGTTTTTTTAGAACCCATTAAATTAGCGTCATGCAGGATGCCATCCAAGCTATATCTTTTCATATAAATTTAAAAGCTGTCCTTTAATAAGTGAAAATCAACCTGAAAATAAATACAAAGATAGATGAACTCGTATCTCTTCTGTGTTTAGAAGACTAATACCGCAATCATTTGCATGCATGCTTAAGTTTAGCAGTGGGCTTACTGCAGATTCTAATTATAGTCTAAGGGTCTGATCCAACTCCCACTGAATGAGTGGCAAAAATCCAATTGATTTCATGAAAGGTGAAATATATACTAAATCTGGCGCAGGACAAACACAGCTAAACCTCACTTAGATGAGAATCTGGAGCCCCCTAGATATCTGCCAAGGAATGCACAGACATAATTAATGTCAGGACATCAATGAAGTCTTTGATATAACTTCATAATTCATATTTTTTAAAATTAGCCCTGTATCAGCAGGAACCATACTTAAAGGTTCCTGTCAAAGAGAGAATTTTTAAGCACAGCCTGACATTAAAATCTTATCAACTCACTTGAAATTAAGTCAATGAAAAATTAAAGCTAATTTCTAATAAGCTTATGTTACATTCATAGACTAAAGGGCACTTGTCGAATCCAGAGAGCAAGAACACCTTTTCACATGGAAAAGATTTTCACGTTTGAAAGGCAGAGGCCAGAAGAGAGGCTAAAATGCACCATTTTAGACTGACTCTAAAAATGCCTAGTTTTTCTGTCTGTTTAAAGCTAATGTAAGGATACAGAATAATCACAGAAATAAATTATTAATTTAAAAATCTGGGATAAGACTGCCAAAAGTGATAAGTGCAAAATACGGTTTAGATAATGGGGTTAGACATGTAGAAAATGTATGTTTAATAGTAACTTACTATTGCTCCATTCTGATATTTTAGGCTTTGTATTAGAAACCACGAGAGTATGAAACAGTCTGATTTAAAAAAAAAAGCCAACCCACAACATTGTGAATTCTAAAATACCGTGGATCTCTTCAGCTAAAAATCTGTAGGTGAATAAAACAAATCCTGGATTTTTTTCTGGTTTTAAAGACGTGTGGAAAAATCAGCTACCGATTATATCAGTATGCTCTTGGAGTTGATCTATTAATGACAATAGAATTATTTCGGCTTCAAGCTAGTACAGCTGAGGATAAGATCTGGCCCTAAGGTTATAAACTGGATACTGCTGTAATGGAAAAAAAGTCATATTAATACAAACAAAATGCATTTTATAGGAAGCTAAATGGAAGATCGGTTGTTTTTTTTCTTGAAAGATACACTGCCTTCTTGCAAAGAACTCAGAAAAAGTGAAGTTAAAAATACCTTAGAGCTCCCCCTCAAAGTGGTCACTGTTTCTTTAAAATTCAAAAAGGCCTTCCCTTGAGTAACAGGCTTATCAGTTTTACTGAATTAATGTGTCCACAGGAGGGAAGAAACATGTTTCTGTGTTTGAGTGACAGTGCGGATGTCACTCGCAGCCTGCAAATTCTCACAAATGTGAAGTCTCATTCCTCCAAGCTCACCTTATCTGTGACCAGCCGACGTTTCCTGACCCCATTAACTCACTTATACAACCACACGTGGAAATCCCTACAACTCGAGACTACCACAACTACTGTACAATATTTCTGGACATGATAAGAGACAATTAGGCTTTATGTTACTGGCAACGCATGAAAGTTATTGAGGTTGTAAAGGAGGGTGAAATACATATTTCGATTTCCCGTATGTAACAGCAAAGAGGGAGGCTGCTCTTATGAGACGCGAATGAAGCCTGAAGGTGAAAACTACCAACGCAATAACAAGATGTTTCTTCCTTACCAGCGCATATCATTTTCATACCTGTATTTGCCATCCTGATTAATTAAGGAAAACCTATGAGGGGTTCTTTTATAATTAACTATGGGATGCACATTTGTCTATTTTCCATCTTGCATCTACAGTACCATCCTATTTTCCCCACGCGCTTTTGGGATGTTAAAATCTACCGAATAAACTTCAGCTTCAGCTATTCAGAAAAGCGACTGAGTAAACCAGCGCAGTGGATAACGGAGATAGCATCGCGACTGCAGCGTTCTATAAAAAACAGAGCGCGATAGGAAATAAAAAAGACAGAACCAAGATTCGGATAAGACAGCATTTCAGATTAAAGGAATTCAGATAAACAGGATTTTAACTGACCTTAACATTTACAGGAACGGAATATATCCCCCTGCAGATCGCTTCCTATTTAATCGCACGCAATATCTGAAAGGTTAACAAAATACACACTGCCACAATTAACGTGAAGCACGTTGACTCGTTACGGGGAGGAAATGAGCTTGCTGCGAATATCAGCCAGGCCTGTGGCTTTCCTTTCTGTAATCTGCTTGCGAGCGGGATGTCTGACTGTGAAAACGGATGGACTCGGGTCTTAGAGACAGGATGAGCAATGGCTGTGTCTGGCTTCCCAGAGAGCCCTGCTAACCTGGCTCAGGTCGAGCACGAAGGGAGCACCTCCAGAAACAAGAGGACAGGCCAGCGGCTGTGACCAATTTAATTACTGAGGGCTGTACTGAGGGAACCAGCTAAAGGCCGTGTAGCAGTAAGTAGTTGGCATTTGTGAGGAAGCCAGTTCTGGTACAAAACATGCTGCCAGCAGCCACCTTGAGGCGAGAGGACCAAGCTGATGGGGTTTGCAGCTCAGCTCGCAAAACCCATACGGTTTAGCTGGAGTTGTAATTTCCAGAGCCACGCAGCATTACACCCAACAGAGGAAGGCTGCCTCACCACGTTCTCCCTAGCTTCTGACCCACCCAGCAAGGCTACCAGGGCAGCTGGGTCCTTTTCTGTCCAGTTTCAGGTTATTTATGAAGCAAGAGAAGCCTAACTGAAACTTATGACCATATCACTGTCACTGAGCACCCAGGAGAGGAGGTGGCACGTGGGTGACACGAGACTGATGCCTGCTTCTCTAGGCCCTGTTTGCTTGCAAAGGACTTCCAGGAAACGCTCCACCACGCAGCTTCGCTGCGCTTCCATTCTGTCTGCGGATTCAGAGTGTGCAAGAGCCCTAATTAACCAAATGCAATTAGCACTGAAGCACTCCATTTTCAAGCATTTTCATTTTAACCTGAATGTACACAAAATAACACCTCTTCCACAAATGACTGGTATGTTGGGAGCTTTAAGGTATCTGTGTGCACATACACCCAGGCAGACAGGTGCCGGAGCAGTATGGCAGATGGCAGATCTGGAGTAAGAGATACCCTTATTAGTCTTTGGAAAACAATCAGTCTAATCAGTCAGGACTCGATCCTGCTGGGGGTTACACTTTTCCTTTTTAACCTAGCAATAGATATGAACACCTTTTGGTTTCAAGGGTACTATTTATCTACGTGAGGTTATGCATATGCAGTACTGGTGCACGCTGGAGAACTCCACTCAGCGCAAGGCTGAGCCCGTATTGTCAGTGCATGTGACATTTCCTTCCTGTGGAGGAAAATGCAGCTCTGTATTGTGTCAGCAGGTCACAGATCCGATTTTGGCCCATATTTGAACAAGTTTCACTCCGCTTGTATCACATGAGAGCCTTTTGCCAGCGTGGTTTTGGTCTTTTATGTACAGATGTTACGCTTGCCACGCTATCTATCTACAAAGCCGTTAGCGATACAATGTGCCTGGTTACCTGGTTGGGTAATTTTCAGCAATAACGACAGGGCGCGATCATCTTTAGATCGGATCTAACTTCTGCCTTTGGTTCCACACATGCAATTTCCCACTGAACTTAATGGAAACTGTATATGCAGGTCTCTAAGCAGCTTGTTGCCAGTGTGCTTATTTATGCATACAGCTGGTTTGCACAGCTTTGTGATCTCCTGGCTGATATGTGGGAATCTCTTGATCATCTTCCCCTCTGCCAGGTACTCTCAGGTCCTGAAAATTACCTTCCCTCAGCTGGTACACAGGGAAGGGCACTGGCATGAATAATAGTCTTAATGGGTGGCAGTCATGACATAATAAAAGGATGGTAGACGGCTATTAACTTGCATTGTATGCTACTCTTTACATGCTTTTTTCTCTTCTTTTCCCAGTCTTCCGCCATGCTCCTACCATCTATCCGTCTCTGAAGGTTTATATCAGTAACAACTTGCAAACCACTTTAAAGAAAATGGGTTCAATCTTCCCCTTGATCTTTACATAAAACACTGACATCAAGAGGGAGTCCCACGTGTGGGATGAACATACAGAATATGCTGTTTCAGATGAAGTTTTGTGTTTAGGATCAGAATTCTCTGTCTGGTGTGAGTGGGCAAGAAAACCTTCAGATGTTCCATGATCCTGAACTTTTCTGATCTTTTTCAGGCCATGCCTAATTAGTACCAAATTCAGAAAGCAAAAATTTAAGCCTGAATTATTTATCATGTCATATTTATAAAATGCGCTGCAGTACACAGCGTGGCCCAGTTCACAACAACTACAGATAAGATTAATCTTTCACCAATGCCATACTCCTTAATATGAAAATATAATTATCTAGCTGAAGAGCTTCTTAAATTACATACTTTCAAACTAGTATGAGCAGAATTTATCCTTGTGTCTGGTGTTAAGCTGAGTGGAAAAAAAACCTGGAAGCAGAATTGACAAAACACGTGTTGGCTCTGCCTATCAGCATTTCCAGGGCACACCTCACATCGCCCAGTCAACATCTCAACTCCAACCTGGTCTCGAATACTAACATAATATTTTCCTCCCTGAAATGTGATCCTGCAGAATGGAGTTCCAGAGCTGCAGAGGCACACTGAAGGATAAAGTGCTTAGTTTGCAGTAAGTCCCCTGCAAGTTAATACACATTTATCTTGCCTAATATGGATATTAAAACAATAAGGATATCACAGAAATTATTCTTACCTTTACTTGGAGCAATTTCTATCTGCATTTGATGTACATTTACGGATGAGCGTGGGAGTAAGTATAAAGTATTTGTTGCAAATGCCTTTGAGAAAAAGCCACACCTTTAGTCTGCATTGTCTGCAAAGTACATTTTCTGCAGTTTCCTCTGGAATGCTACATCCAGAAAGATGTGTAATAAACTTTTAGAGTAAGTGTGTATAAATATAACTCTTTAATGTACTGTACTTTTAAAACCCATTTTCTCCCTTGAAGAAACTCACAATGACTACAGGAAAGCCTACCAACTGTTTCTCTGATGATCACCAATAATGCACAGCGGAGTTTTAAAGCCTGATAGAAGGATATATTGATGGTAAAGTGGCTCAAAGAAAGATGAATGCAGTCCAGTGAGTGAAGAACATAAGCTGCAGGAGGGGATATTAGTGAGCTTATAAAACAGATTTTCTTGTGGGGAAAATGCCCTTTACGGGGATGCATGCCCAGTATCTTTGAAAAAATTTATTGTAAGCAGCCTGTAGAACTTCCTATTTTTGCATTTTATTTAGTTCTTAAAAGATTTTTTTCATCGTACATTCTAGGTATAATTTCTCTGCTTTTCCTTCATGCTTCTAGGAGCTAAGCTGCTGTAGTGATGTTCTCTCCATCAGAAATAGAAGGCATGCATTGGTCTGAACGATAAATGAAGGGGTAAGGTGACAGTCTCCCAAATACTGGCTGCCTGATCAGCCTGCCTTGCTCCATACATTCTTCCCTCTCACACTTGTTTGAAAAACAATGAAATTTTCCAAATGAATTGCTGTTAATATAAATGCATTTTGACTGCCAGTGCCACTGGTGGTCCTGCAGTTATGGGCAAGAACATAAGTTTATGTGTCTCCAGGGCCTCTACAGAGAGGTAGGGAGATTAAGCAGTATTTAGGCAGCTAAGTGTGAAGTACCGGTTGGGTCAGTCCCTCGCCCCCCGCTGCCGTTCTGTTAGCTGTCAAAAGCCGGCAGAGAGACATATCAGTATGGAGTCAAGTGCAGGCCTGATTGTACTGAGATCTCCAGCCTGGACTCTCCGACTTCACTGAATATTCTTCTCTGCCTCCGTGTAATCATGAGAACTCTTTGTCAAACCAGCGTTAATCTGCTCTCTCTGACTACGCTTCTGTGTGACAAGGAGCATGGGAAAATGGGAAAAGCATAAAGACATTTTATGACAAAACTGGGGTTTGTATGATGGAGTAGCTGTAATGACTCAGAAAACACCTATCTGCATCCCCAGGTGTGGGGGTCACAGGATTCGCCATACCACAACTGCACCCCCGTGGAAAGGGCTATTCAAGGAGAAAAACTCTGCAGCATTTCCAGATGATCTGCATCCCTCCTGAGGATTCTTTGCACAGAAAGCTAACATCTGGCTCCGGGTTTGGAGCCATCTTCAGCTAATCTGAATACAAATTTAATGAACGCCAATTATTGTCACCATCATGACTGATTTAAATATGGGTAAGTTCAGCTGATCTTGTCTCAATCTATTATTTAAAAGTTTGCAGTCACGAGTCCAGTGCTATAACAGATGTGATAGCGAAGTGAAACAAGCCCCCCCCAAACCCCCCAAAAGCCCAAAACAGCAACCCCCCCCAAGGTTTAGAAAGGTAATTGCTGATTTTACCTGTCCAGCCTGCAAGACAGCAGCAGTAACCGGTGACAGGATCACACCCATCTGCATGGTTACAGTCACAACGTTCACTGCAATTAAGACCATATGTTCCATCCTTCCAAAAACATAAATAAAAAGTCTCTCAGTAATCAGTTTTTGGTTCTAAAATGTGCAAAATCATCTATCATGTCCCTCTCAATGCTGAGTCGCATTTTTTTAAATTAACACACAGAGAAGACAGAAACAACTCGGTGCCTAACACTTCTGCGTAGAACCAAATGAGGAATCACTTAAAAAAAATACGTTCAAGAAAATGCAGGTGACACAGCAACAGCTCTGATAAAATATAATGCAAAGTATAATACATCTACGTGACTGCTAGAACCCCAATCTGTTATTTACACATTATTTCCTTCAGATATCATAGTCAAAGTGAGACACTGATCTACTGTACACTTAGAAGAGCTACATGGACTATGTTTTTAAAGGAGATGCAAGACCATCCCAGTTGTACTTACAGGACATGGCTGGTCACAGTACTCCCCTTGCCATCCAGGTGAGCAGAGACAGAAGCCATCAGCCGGCCTACAGGCTGCTCCGTTTGTGCAGTAACATGTCTGGTTACAGTTAAGACCCCAGCTCCCACTTGAACATGGAATAGAGCAATCCACTCCTTGCCACCCTAAAGAAACACGAGAGAAACGGCATTTGGGATGTTTTCATGAAAAAAGCAAGGTAGAGAAGCAAGGAAGGCAGCTTGCAAACTACAGCTCTTTGATTCTAGCACTGGTTTCCTCCCAATCTTGGTGTAAATTAAGATTACCTGGGGATCAAAGACAGACCCTTTAATTATGACCTCCCACCTTCATCTCCCAGCACCTATACATACAGAAGGGTGATACAGGTATCACTGTGTTGGCTGTTCACCAGATTAAGGTGTCTGATGCCTCTCTGGGAACTGGTCAGGCAGCAAGAGAGCGTGCAGTACTGTCTGCCAGGCTGGAGACCTGCTGATCAGCGAGAATGCAAGAAACTTCCCATTCGATGCTGCCTGTTTCTTACCTCATTTTTTTTTTTGAGAATGCTCTTTAATATAAAGAAGCTATTACACCTAAAAAAAGACCAAGGCCATCATTTCTAACCATTAAGGCTCAAACCTTAACTACCAGCCACACAATGGCTTTCATTACACTGCAGCTGTACGTAATGGAGTTGAGCAGTAACTCATGGTTTATACGCCCTCATTAAATAGGGTTCTACAGTGATCCATTAATTCATGTTTGAAATGCCAGATTTTATCGTTATTTGCCTCACTTCTGTTTTAGGGCTTATGTATGCCATACAGGCATAGCTCATGTCGGTGTTCTAGGGGAAGGCACTGCTATACGATGAACGTAAGAGACACTGGGCTATGGAGCAGTACAAGATTCCTCAAGTGATTGCTGCACACACAGGTTTTGTTCACTACCAAGCACGTAAGGGAATTATGGACATATGTGTGGGAAGAAAAGAGTTTAGTCTTGCAGAGAGATTTTGAAGCAGGCAAGACTTCTTCTTTCCCCAGATAAAAGCCACATCCTGCAACCCCATGCCGACCTAGGAGACAGAGGGTACCTGCACATGGCTGGGGTATCACAGTGTCAGGGTACAGGGAGGACGAGGAGCTGAGGATGGCAGCAAAGGCAGACGGCCAGGGCCCACCCCCCAGTCCCCAAGCGTAGGGTTGGCAGTTGGGATTGGCTGGGAGCCCAGACCACTGGGAAAGCCTACGGGAGCGAGACTGGTCCAAGGTCAAGACAGGCAGGCAGGCTGCAGGTCAGGGTCAGGCCTGGTGAGGATAGCCATGGCCGGGCACAGCCCAGGGCGATGGGCTGAAGAAAAGACAGGCAGGAGGCCGCCTCTGCTCCCTTGCCCGGTTGTGCCGCCCTACGCATGGAGGAGAGAACAGGGGCTTCGGAGTTCTGGAGAAATGGGGCAGCAAAGTGATAGAGAAAAAACCCCAACAGTCTGAGGATTGCTTTGCATTTCCTCTGGAGAGGAGCTATGGCTCTGCCAGCGCACTGAGTTCTGTGACCTGTTCTTGCAGCAGAGCAGTTAAGTCTGGCCCCTGTTCAGGGCAGAGACAAAACATACAGTCAAGCCCCTGTTGAGTTTGGATACTGGGGCAGACTGTTGAATTACCAACAGCCACAAGCAAATAGCAGAGCTACTGACTGCACAGCTGTGCTGTGTTAAAAGGGGAGAAGCATTGATGCCAAATTGCAGACAATTGTTAAATCTGAATTTTGTTTACCTTCTTTGCAATAGCACAGACCATCCACAGGGGAACACGCACCATCATTTTTGCAATTACAAACTGATGAGCAGTTGGTTCCGTAGGTTCCTGCCATGCAGGTAATGGTGCAGTCATCTCCCTGCAAACCAAAAAAAAAGTCAGAGTCAGCTAAAGAAATCTGAATTGCAGGAAATTCCCATCTCTGCACAGGGAGGCTTCCTCTTTCGAAACAGCGAACAGAGTGTCATGACTTGATTGCTGAATCTTCAAGCACTTGAGCAGTCACCGCTGCTTCCCATGTTTATGATGCAATTAGTGCTTTGATTGACTTGGAGGAAAGGGACAAGTTTCTGGCATTCATTCAGCAGGAGGTGGGGAAGTTACAGAAACAAACCTCCTAGAACAGATGTTAGATCATTAAGCAAAACATCACTTACGGAACACTAATCACCAAATATACAGTCTGAAACCGTGCAAAGGTTGCTCTGCATTTCTTGGAAAATATATTCTAAGAATAGCATTGTTAAAAAGCTAAAGGATCTCGTACATGCTCTTCTTCCACAGACTGGCAGAGAGGAAAACTACATGGCAGGCACATTAGGCCTTTTTGATGCGTAGCTGGTACCTGCATTTGTTTTCAATTAATTTGCATGAGATGGTGACTTTGGGAAGAACGTTGAACACGGAGTGATGTGTATGTCAGAGAGAGGAGGCACACAGAGCAGAACACAGAAACAGACGGTCTCTGTCCTCTTTCTGCTTTAGGTGCGGGGAAAGTGAGGGAGAGTAAATTCTTACATTACAGAAATACAGAATATTTCAACAGTAAATTACGGCACGCTGTATGCTCGGATTAGCTCGTGTGGCTGAAAGGAGAGACACAGTTCTTACTAATACTGTTCGTCTGACAGAACAAGGGACTTAAAATGTGAGCACAACTCCTTTAAACCTACTTAGTGAGTCCCATAGTTGGGTCTACATATGTTAGCATATACAAGGTATTTTCCCCCTTTTTTCTTCTATGTGTAGCCCTCACTTCCACATCACAAATTAGCTCCTAAATTTACTTCTTCAGTGAGTCAAACTTTAATAATTTAGTTCGATGTCAGGGAAAGCTATCCTACTCCAAAGTTATATAGTAACTACATGGCACAGTGTGACCTATACCATAGCTCAAGGGAAAAGATACTGGTCAAAATGTATTTTTGCAGGTGAGAGGCTTCACTGTTTGATAGGAGGATCCATTTATCAGGAGATAAATGCACAAGATGTCAGCTTCCCTATGCCATGGCAAGTACCTCTAGGAGCCTGTATATCACAGCATCAGACACTGAGACAGTAAAAGGAAATACGAACAGATTTCTGAGCACCATAAACCCCCATATGCTTGCTGTAGCAGTTCTGCCTAGCACCAGTATGACTCATCCTGTTTTATACTAAAAACTTGTTTCAGAGGGAAGTAAAAGAAACGGTTAAAAGATGAACCGCTCCGAAGTAAATCCTACAGGTCTCTGATTTTTGAGTGAAAGCAGTATTTGTAAAAGATGCTATCTTTGACCTTGGTGGAGTAAAACAAGTTCCCCTGAAAAGGCCTGGCAGTAAAAGGTGCTGTCTTGACAGCCAGAAAATCCAAAGCGTGCTGCCCCTCATTACCCTGCCAGCATGCCTACAGAATGAGCTACAGGAACCCAGAGCCGAGCGGGGTGGCAAAGGGGCATTCAGTCTCCACGCCTAATCAATCCTCTGCCTTTCTCCTGTGCGTGACAATTAGACAGCCAATTAGTGCCACTTAGAAAGCCGTATCTTGTGTGAATGAAACTCCCAACTCATTTAATGTACAACACAGAACTGCTGGTACTGCCAATAATTTCTATGACAACTGACCTTATCTGGATTTGAACTACTGATCTAGAAGTAGAAGAAAATTCCTTTGAAAAGGGAAGTAGAACAGAGTGATGTGGAGCTAAAATGTCCTCTTGGGAACCAGATTAACTAAACAGCATCTGGGCCATAGGTGGAAGCAGATTTCCAGTTCCTCAGCTGACTCTGTGACTGCAGAACAGCTCGTCCATGGGCTAAGTTCTCCCTGGCCACGGGCACAAGAGGCTGGTGCAGATTCACCGGTTTTCTGTAGACTTGCTCTGTGTGGATGGCAGTCAGACACAGACACTTTGGGTATCCTGAAGAAAAGGTGCTGTATACAAGCTAAACATCAGCGATTTCCATCTTTATTCAACATGCCTTCGAGTATTGGCATTTACGCTAATGTACTGTACTTTATGGACTAACAGAGGCTGGTCATTCTGGCTTTTCTCCACCTTATACGCACTTCCTTTGCAAACAAATCTTAACTGAAATATAACTGGCTTAATGAGATTTCTATCCCCAGGTTTGACAAGCAAGACCTTCACAGCTCTCTGAGTGACAACTGCCAAATGCACTTAACTTCTTAATTACATAAGAGGAAAATGCACTTGAACTATAGCACTGGCTCTAAGATTTTATTAATTATAAATGCACATCCCGTTATTAACATTTTGAACTTGATTTGGGAGAATGACCTATGAAATTAAATGCATTCAGGTACTGTTAAAGATATGTAAATTCCACCTCCCTCTCACCACCTGCCCAAGTGAATAATGCTGCAGTATGCATCTATCCAGTTGTTAATGAGTTACATATTCTATTAAACTGATTTCAAATGTTGTGCATTGAATCTTCACTCTTGCAATATGGTACTTTATATTTCTATCCTATTTAGTAAAATTAATCAACAGCTGTGCTCCTTATGTTGATTATTCTTTTTTCTATTAAGATCAGGAGGTTAATGAGAGTAGTAAAATGCCTGGATGTGGTTTACATGATAGGAAGGAGTAGCTAATTCAATCAAACGTATACGCTGAAAATGTTAAAGCTATATTAAGAAATCTAGCTATAAATAACTTTGTCTTCTACACCTCCATTTTCCAAGTCAGAATGATCCATCACAAACTTTCAAAAGTGCTTCATTTTCTTCATCAGTTTCACTTAGAAGGCCCAGTTTACCAAAACATATGCCTGAAATATGTCCAATGTATTATTTCCTAATTTCAGGGGTCCAACCTGTCTTGAACACAGCCAACGGAAAAACTTCCTTTATGAGGTGTGGGATCAGGGCCAGCTCCGGTAAACGCCCCACTCTTTGTGTACAGTAGCATGTTCCTGCCCTCTGCTTTGCATCCCACCTCCCCAGGCCCCAGTCTGTGAGGCAGCACCTCAGTGCAGCCAAGGAGAGGGTGTCCCACATCTCCACACGGCTGCTCAGCGGCTAACACGAGTGAGCCTTTTTTCCCTTGAAATCCAATTCTGATGGGAGTATCCCAACATACCAACGATACAGGTGGAGGATCTGTGATTCCTGGCACCCTAAAAAGTCACCTTGAAGTCAAAATGAACAGTGGCAGTAATGTAGCTAACACCACCTATGTAACTTTCTGTACCTTTAAGTACTTCAGAAATACTAATTATTGCTGAAACTAAATGACAGACCTTTCTAGCACGAGAGGTTTGGGCATACACTTCTTGTTATTGTTAATTCTCCCCTACATATTGAGGGTTAGGTCCAAGGAACCAAACTCCATTAATAACTCAGACTGCCAGCTCACATCCATCAGCATCAAATATTAATAGACTCACGAGGGCCAGAGCATACATCTTTCCGGATGGCAGTCAATAATATGTCTTGTTTCTGTTCAGGGAGAGGGGAAGATTTTCTTCCACAAAAATTATTATTGTACAATATTAGTAGAGCTTAAAGACACTGCCTTGGGTGTTAGCTGTGTTAACAGCCCCGGACACTTCAGAAAGTGTTTTCCCTGGACTAATGTTGCCCTAAAAGATTAGATTTCTTGTTTCTGTTAAAAATACATTCCTGCTGTAACCAATAGCCAGCTCCCTCTAAAATTCTTTTCTGGTGTTCAATACAAAGATTTGTATTTATTCCTGTACATTTTGGATCAGGCCTTTAAATCCCTGAAATGCATTTTCAAAGGGAAAAAAAGGGTATCCCAGACCATAAGAGGCGTTAATAACCCAGCAACGGTCAACAACTCCTGGCAAAGTCTGCACCCGTACCTGATCTGTCTCAAAGTTTGACTAAGGATGTGAAAATAAGAGTTTCAGAAGTAGCTACCATCTACAGGAATAAATGTGCCTTGGAGGGCTAAAGCCTGGTTCCACTGAAGTCAGTGGCAAAACAGAAAATCAATTTTTCAAGGCCTCTGCAATGCAGAAGACTAACAGGGCTGTTATTGAACTTGGCCTCAAGTTTGCATGATAAAGACCTGTGTGACAGGTTTGTTTGAGTGTTCTTAAGGTTTAATCTGTCAAGGTGTTGAAAATCCTCAACTCCTGTGCAGATTATTAGGGGGGACTGACAACACTGAAAGGCAACATATTTGAACCTGAGGTAATCTGTAATGTGACTCCAACTAATCTGAGATTTTTAACACGGTATCTGATTTCCTCCCTCTCCCCCTCCTCGCCTCTTTTTGCCAGATGAATTAGAGGTGCAGCACCTGTCACCAGCAACAGGGAAGCTCAGCGCTCGCTTCTCAGAGCTCGCATTAAATGGAAAGAAGGGCACGGTGCAGTGCCACATGTATGTAATGATAAACAGATCAGGAAGACAAAAGGTAGGAGCTGTTTGCGCCTGATGTCTGTGTGTCCAGATAAGCTGATTGGTATGGATTTAGTACGTAACAGTATATATTTATATGTACACACATTATGTGGCACACCAGTGTGCTGGTACACAGTGTCTGTGCACTGGTGCAGATCACAGATACAGTTCTGTGTATTTACTTATTTAATTGTGACATTTACAATTAACCCAAAGTGGTTCTCCACAAACATTCCCTCAAGGTAAACATATGGTATCCAGCAACACAAACTGTCAGAACAAACTAATTTCCCTAATGGTGTTCCAGTGAAAATTAATGTGCTCTTCATAAGCGTATTAGCAGCAGTAGGAAAGTTTGTACTTTTACCGGTCTTCTCCTCCACCCTAGACTCGAACAATTTATTCATGACCTTACTACACAGCATCTTTAGTTTTCCAGACATAATGATGTCCTCTGGCAGAATTCCTTTCCCCTCTGGGCATTACTAATTACTCCCTGCAGACGCTATTATTGGTGCTAATGATAAAATGCAGAAAAAAGGTTGGGGAAGGATCTTGTGCCCCGTGCAAGCCAAGTGTTCAGTTTGCAGGTAATCACTGCTACTAGGAACTGACAAATGCTCCTTCACCCACTTTGTAACATCACATGATGTAGCTGTGCTAGAGTTTGATATACATCTAAAATGGCACGATGAAACCACTCATGAGCTTATTCAGTCTCCTTTTCCCTTTGCCCTTTTCATGGGAGAAGATGGGTTAAGGTGGAAAGGAAAGGAAAATGCTTTCTTGTATTTAAAAAGTGACTTTACAGCTCATGAGTCATCCAAAGACACAACCATCGGCAGTCCTGAATGCCGAAGTCTTTCATTAAATCGTAAAGCACTTCCAAGTGCCATCTGCAAAGCCTTCCCCAATCTGCACCTCGGTGGCATCACAGTCCTCTGAGCATACTGCAAAACTTGGACGTGCCATAAGGACCAAGCACAGCTACCCTTGGGAGTGGGAAGAACTTACTGCTTTGCTTCCTATAATCTTACAAGGATTTACAAACATTTACAAATGGATGTCAGCATTTTATTTCACCTCTGAATTTGTGCTAATATGCTAATTCATACAGTAAATTTCACAGTAAATGCCAAGTTCAAAATTAGTCAGCCTGATAATGATTCTTAAATTTGGTGTTTGATCAAAAGTATTCAGCAAAACATGCACAGGAACAGAAGAGAAACTTCAATCATTATAAAGAGAGTCGTAAGTAAAATTATTAAAAATAATGTTAATTTTTAGTACTTACAGTACTGTATTAAACACTACTTAATTTCATTTTGCTGGTTATAGCCAGAGCCTTTGTTACACAAAAGCAAAGTTAGGAGCACTGACTGTGAGGGGAGTAAAAGTTACCACAAAGTTAACTGTGGTTTGTTATTTTCCAAATTGTTTGTACAAAATCTGGCTGAACTTCATGGATTCCTATTTTATAAACCCAAATATATTTGCTTTGGCCTGCTACAGGCTGCTACTGGCCTGATGGGCCCCTAGAGCCTCTCATTCTACCACCTGGCGTTTTCTGCTTCCCATCGCGTGGCCTCACAATAGAGCCGAGATACATCAACAGTAGATTTGGGGGTATTTCTTGTGAAACCAGGAGTACTCATCCTATGGTCCCAGGGCTGTGGGGGCTTCAGAGCAACGATTATCAGCCATCTTCCCAGAAAGGGCCATCCCCATCCCGTTGACTACGCACCCAGGAAGCCTTTAGCCACAGCTTAGAAAAGCCTTTCATTAGGATTTGGCTACCTGGAGAGTAGTTTGTACCTACTAAAACTGGAGAACTTGTGCAGCCTTTCAGTCTGGACACCATGTGTGCATCGGTAGAGCCGGAATTAACTGCGCAGAGCTCCCGGGTTTCAGCACAGTAAATCCCAGTGGTGGGGGATTTACTGGGCAGGATGCAAGGATCTGCGCACCCTAAGGAGTCAGGCATCGCACGTTGGCTCAGGATCCTTTCAAACTGGGAATGCGCGGCTTGGGCCCTGAGATCTGGTGTCTGGAGATGTCCCTGCCCTGCTGACTCACGGGAATGAGGTGAGGGGGGTGAGCTGCACTGGCTGCGCTGGGGGCAGCAGAGGGGTTTTGCCATGCTCATGCACCGCGTGATCCGCGTGCAGTAAACCCACACGGGCAAACCGACAGGCGCTGCGTGTGCAAGACAGGCCCCATCTTCTGTCGTGGAGGGTGTGCAGAATCTCACTGCTCTCCTGCCCTCCAGCATCCTAGCTCCAACATGCTTCATACATCCAAAAGGAACAATGCTCTGGCACAATGAAATGATGACGAAGTGGAGCAGCACTCTGCATGAATAAAGGCAGCAAATTCTAGCTCTGTGAGGCTTTTTCGGCTCCATGAAATCAAGCGAAAACAAATACAAATAAAACTTTCATCAAAAAAAATTGGATTCTGTGTACTAAAACTCAGCAAACCTGAGCTGGATTTCTGTCAGTGAACACTATAATCCCCCTCGCCACCAGGGAATAGTTTCCCAGTTTGCACTAAAAATACGCCCAGTATCAGTCAGTTATCTGTGATTAAAAAAATCCATTCCTACTGTTCCAAGCCACCTGAATATGGGCATCAAAAAAAAAAGAAAGAGAATTCAATAAAGAGAGCAGGCAAGAGATAGCACCCTTCCCCCGCTTCCCGTAAATCACTGCAGCACTGTGGCTGGCAAAAAAATCTAGACTAACTTTACAACGCTTGAATATCTGCCTGGTTTAGTATTTAGGCCTTAACTGCAGAGCACTTTAGTGTCAGCGAGGCAATGAATACAGCATCATATAATTAAATGTATTCACAAGGAAAGTAGTGTGGAGAGTAAAAAAAAGAGATCATCAACCTCTGAACAAGATTTTTTATACAGTCAGCACTTTTCGCCTAATAAAACATCACAAAACACATTTATCCAGGAAGGACCTCTCTAAAAATAGGAGATTGGATCTAGACTGGGTAAAACAACTCCTACATCATTCCTTGGGACATTTCATCTGGTGAGACGGCGCATCGTACCTGAGAGGACAGCCTCCCACAGGCCACCTGTAAGGGAGTACAAGCCCACGGAGCCATGCGCAGTTCAGAGAACACGATGGAGGTCAGTGTTCAGCTAAGTCGGACGGGTGTGCAGAGCTCGGCCAGCCCCAGCAGTTGGCTCCATAAAGGCGAGATACAAAACCAAACTCCTAATTCTGTTCACAGTGGAGCTGGGGAGATCGTTTATGGAGCAGATATTTCAGGTGGAAACGAAAACATCTATGATACATGGGCTTAGATTTAGGTAATGGGAAGATATATTATCAAGGCAGGTCCATCACATCTATATCAGGAGGATTTCTAATACACATTACGGGGCCAGCTGGATAACCAAGTCCTCTGTTTAGTTAAAGCAATTTAAATCTGGAACAGGGCCACTTCAAATTTATTCAGGTGAGGCAGGGAGTCGACTCTCAGAATATTTTAAACAACTCTGGGGAAGTTATAGTCAAACATCCGTGGGGCTCATTGCTGTTACTATAATCAACTTTGAGCAGCTGCCACTCTAAAATGCTCCAAAAAACATGGCCGTATCACAATTATAAGTCCCAAAAGGTAAAATAGCCCAGGCAAAATGTGCATTATTTCAAGTTAGTGGAAAGTATTTACATGCCTGAGAAGTACACAGCTGGTCCACGTGCTCTTCATGGTGTACTCAGCGAGCTACTTGTGTCCAAACTGTGGGACAGAAGCTGGCTAAGTATGTCAAAATACTAAATTGCAGTCTGTGAATACTACTGGAAAAAACAAAAAAACCCCTCTTTTCTTCCGCTTTTTTAAACGGAGGCATCTGAATTGGAGTTATCACTAGGGTAAAGGAGTGATTTTGACACATTACGTGCAGTTCCATCATCTTCTTTCCCAGATTTGGGCAGGATAGATCAGTGGCTAACAGAAACATAAGCCATTTGGAAAGATGGAGAAGCATTTCAGTGCAGCGCAGTGTACTCCAGAGTGAGAATTCAGGGCTGGCTATGACAATTCTGCACCAGCTATTCTATGGGAGTACCTTTGTCTGGAAATTAGAGAAGGCTTCTGCTCTGTTCGCATAGCCTGAGTGGCACAGTCCAAGATCTACCTTGTAGAACAACTGTGGCCTCCTGACTTCTTTGTAATAATAAATTTGGGCTCTGGCTGACAAGTCTGAACAGTTCTGCAGAAAGGACGTTGCAAAAGGTATCATTTATACTTTCAGCCTCTATGATGTCCTCTGGCAAGAAGATCCACAGTTTAATTATAAATACAAAGGAGAAAAATTATCTTTATTTGTTTGCTTCAAATCCACTGCCTGATTTTTAATTGGGAAAATTCTTATACTGTGATAAATCGCAAACATGCACTCTTTCTTCCCCTTCCTCCACAGTGTAAGAGACCTTTACCCTCAGTGACCCCTTTTCTAAGCAAAATCATCCCATTCTCTTATTCTCATTTTATGGGAGCCATTTCACAATTTAATTACGCATTCCGTGAAAAGCACTATCTTTGTCTTTAAACCTGCTGTGCAATCATTTAATTGGTTGCCCCTTGTTCCTGTGTTATTAGAAATAGTAAATAACCATTCCTTGTTCATATTCTATGCACTATCCACAGTTCCATAGATCTCTATCGTATCTCTCCTCAGCCATCTGTTTTCTGAGCTGAGTTCTAGCTTATTGAGTCACTCTTTGTATAGAAGCTATTCCATATAAAAGATGATCTTTGTCACCATTCGCTACTTCCATTATATCCTTTGTAAGCAGGAATCAGCCAAACTGTAGGCAGTAATTTGAGATTTAGATATATTATGGATTTATACAATACCACAAAAATGTTTTTTCCATCCTGTTTTGTTCTCTTCCTGATCGTTCTAACTATTCTATCCAGTGCTTTTGGTTTGTTTGTTTTTTGACTGGTGCTGAGCACTCATTTGAGTTTTTCAGAAAATTATCCACTTGATTGCCTGATCTGTTCCATGAATGGTAGGAATTAAATTAGAAGTCACCTTCTATGTATTTACTTAACATTATTTTCCCATCATCTATTACTCTGCATTTTTGAACACTGAATTCCAACCCACCCAGTCATTTAGTAACATGAAACCTTTCCCCAAATTTGCTACTATTTTTACACTTGACATTTGCATTATTTGCAAACTTTCTTTTAGAATTCTTCTACAGCTGTACTACACAGTTAAGGATAATGTCCAAGCATAGTCTCAAATCTAAACTCCCCTAGCACGGACACTGTCTGCACTCACCAGGGCGGTCACTAACTGGGACCTACATCTTTCTGTACCAGAAGCTGCCAAACAATCCCACTACCTCAGTGCACGCCTGAACTCTTGTTCCCACAGACTGGATGGATTGAGTCCAGGAGGAGTTAAATGTGCTGTACGCAGCAGGTATCCTCAGCTGGTCTCTTGCTAAGAGCACTGAAGCCACAGAAGCAGCAATGTGGGTGGAAAATATGCAGGTATGGGGCTGATGATGCTGACACCTGCTGCTGACCTTGGTTTTGAGCTGCATGAGCACATGTGAAAGGATCAAAGCAGAACATTCAATGTCAAGTTTAAGCTAGTGGAGTTTGCAATGTACCACCTGAAAAGCTGATAAATAACTTGGCAATCACACGCAGGCAGATAAACAGATATCCCCTTCAAACTTCCACAGATTTTCCTAAACCCCAAAACCTAAAGCAAAGGAGTCCAAGATCTGGTAAAATTTCAGTTTCTCTTTGGCGTAAGAAAACACACCAGGATTTTCCATTGATACATGTCTGATTGTGAAGGATAAAGTCTTCTCCTTTGACGGTATAGTTAGACAGAAAATAAAATGAAAAACTAACCTGTGACTTAGGTGGTTTAGTGAAGTCGGTTTGCAATTTGAACTACCAGGAGAGTCAGCTACCAACACCCTCATGCATGGATCCACAGACAGCGTGGATAAAGATACATACATTTAGAAGCTTCATAGATGAAAAGAGACACTGCTTTTGGCAAGCAGTTTATTCCTCTGCAAAATTCAGATCAAATAACTCAGTCTAAACAGAATATTGAGCTCCACTGATTCTGAATGAGGCTAGAGGAACAGAAATGGAATTTGACATAGCCACATCACCAATTAAGGATAAAATACAGGAAATATATCAGCTAGCAACAAAGGCAGAGGCATTCAGGCTTTCGATATGAAGTTGGTTCCTTTGGACCCACTTACAAAAACTTCGGAGTTATTCAGGTAAATAAATCTGCAGAATAGCCCAGAAGTAAAAGTAAATATAAGAAGAAAGAGGAGGAGACCCAGGACTCGCTCACAGTTCTTACTGAGTTATAGACACTGTGTGTGAGTGAATAAGTTCTCATTAGTAGAGGCAGTCACTGAGGCAAACTCCACTCCTTTATATCTGGGACAATCCTACCGAAGCCAGCAGCTGTGTTCAGGTAGACTTGGGCTGACAAAGTAGAATTTGAGCTGTCACAGACGATTTCTGGAGCTTGTACATTGATAGGAGAGTGAGCAAACAAAATGAAATAGAAGCGTTCATAAAAGAGTCTAAAAAATTCCATTGAATTCAAAGAAAGGGATGCAGTTTCCACAACTGAGGGAGCCCCACTGTGTCTTGTGCATCCAGTGACCTCGTTAAATACTGGAGTACAATAGTTCACCTGCTCAAAAGCATACAACAAATGCCCTGAAGTGAGAGAAGACCCTTCATTACGGCTCATGCAGCCAGGCGCTGACATGAACGCCGTCAGGGTTGAGGAAAACACAAGCTCCCAAACGCTGTGGCTGCCGGTGCTCCAGCAGAAAGGTCTAATTGGTCACCAGGAGCTCTGGGGCAGGAACACCAACCAGCCTAACAGGCAGCAAGCACCTGGTTCATTGATATAAAAATCACCAGGGGAGCGGGTTAGTCTGAAAGCCTGGGAATACAGAGGTGGCCTCCCGTAATGATCTTCCCTGTTGGGATCTGAATGTAGGGTCTCTTCTGTAACACAGCAGAGCCAGAAAAATCCCTTTGTGAGTTGTTATTGACATACTGGTTTTAGCCCGCGTCCAGTTTCTTTCGCGTCACGTGCTGTTCATTGTTTCCTCGTCTCCGTGTGGCCGGGCCATCTCAGAAGTGGACTGAGCTTTCAGAAAGGCACTGCCATTTCAGAACAACGCAGTACAATCTGGGTGGCTTGCAATGCTTATGAAAGATGCTGTTCCAAAAGCTCTTGAGTACCTGTGGTGTTTGTCCCCAGAAAAAGTCCTGCCGGGACTTTGAAGCGGATCACACAGCCACTCCACCAAGCTTGACCTGAAGCAATGGTTTGTGAAGGTAAAATGGTAAAATGGCTCGGTCTGCCAGCGAATTTGCCAGGCACTGCTGATAGAAATGGGGTTTGTGCTGTACATAGCGATCCACAGGGAGCTGGACTGAGACCAAAGTCATTTCATGCAGGCCACTGCACAGCCAAGAGAAGATAATTTTCAATCTGTACTGACCTGGCCTGGATCAGACCTAGTAGCCTTGGGATGCAAAACTTTATAGTCTTTTGTACCAATGTAGCCAATGGCCTACAAAAAAATAAAAGTACAGCTATTTTATGCACATAAATATGTACTTTTGTATGCATAGAGAAGTGGGTAAGAAAATTCAGAGGTCGTCAACGAAAAGGGATCTCAAGATGCAATTCAGAGTTATTTTTCTTCAGGTCTATGAATATGCAAAATGTACAAACGATCCCTGACCTGCTCTATTTATGTGAGGAACGTACCAAAACATTGGGCATGAGATGTTTTGATTTAAGTTAATAAACTCAGACCTTCCAAAGTGCAGCCCAGGCCACAGAAAGTCTTCTGTACAACTAGAAAATGACAATTCTTTCATTTCAAAAACAATTTTCCAGCTCATTCTTAATCAGGCCGTATGGAACAGAGTGGTTTTTGTTGCCTGCTTGAGATCTGCTTCTTGTTCCACATCCACTTGTAAAGTAATTTGTAAGCTTAAAAAAAAATTGTCAGATGAGTTTTCAGACTCATCTCCAACTAGAAGACACCAAGAAAATGCAAGTTTGAAGGATAGTGCATTCCTCACGGACCAGAACTGGGAAAGGGGGCTCTAGGATGCAGTCGTAGCATAGAGGACCTGATGATGTTACTGTGACTGATTCTCTCACAGTTACTAGCCTTTTCAACTTTATCTACTTTTCAAGTACCACATGAATACAATCTTTAACCTTTCCCATCACAGTTTCCCAGGGCACAGTTACATCTTCCATTTTTTAAAAGTGATTTTAGTTGAATTTCCTTTATCCCTGTCTTTCACTTTATCCCTAGACCTAAAGCTCACACCGGCACCTGTTATCAAAAAGACTGCATTTCCTTCTTGCTGACTTTGACAAAATGCACTTCCCAAACCCGTTCAGGACACTTTGAAACTGCCAGGTCTTTTGCTGTTTGTTCAGCTACGTCCCACTACTCTCTTTGTATCCAAGCAGGGACCTTCCCTCTTGCGCTGCTTCTTGGATCCCCAGGGATAGTTCTGGATTGGTTTTGCCTTTCTGTTGTCTATGTCTTTACTTCAAGGGTAGCTGAGGAACTAATCATGGCTACAGACAGATATTCCCAAACACCTTAAAATGAAGTCGACTAAGAACTTCTGAATAATTGAGGGGAAACAAAGCAAAAACTAATAAATAGGAAAGAGTTCAAAGGCTGTGAGCATGGGGGACAATTTCTTCCACATCATGACTTAATGTTCAGGCTTTATTTATGCAAAATCCTTCCCTTTTTTAGGGAATGTGATGTATGGAACTTCTAGCCTGGCTATGCAGGGATGGGATTACGTGAATTTGAGGTTCCTGAGCCCATCTGAGTGTCCTTTGCTAGCTGAAGTGTCATAGGAGACCTGACAGAGAGACCGTTACTGCAGTGGGGTAGGAAAGTCCAGGGGGACTAAGGACATAAATCTGTGGAAAATAAGGCTTTTTTAGCTTCACTACTTGACAGGAAAACTTGTTTTACTTTTATTGTTATTTAATAATTCACTCAGTGCCAGCTACAGCCTATGCTCAAACCCACCTGCACAGTATGGATGCCTTTTTGGGTACCCGTTGCCACTACTGCCAGCCATTCACAATGGTTTTGAGCCATTGGGTTATGAATACAGATAGGAAGCCAGTGAGAAGAAAATGCATCTTCCTTGTGCGTCTAGGTAATTCATGCAATGAGACTGGGCAAACTATTTCTGTTGCCTGTAATACTCCAGTTAATTGGACAACTGCTGTGCCAGAAAACCTCTTCCCCACCTACAGCAAGTAAAATTTATACTGGTGGCTGGTAACAAGAACATCTTGATAAAATGGCTGAATGTATTTTATACCTATAAATGAAAAGAGCTCTTAACAAAGGGGGGTAACTGATATGCTCGGTAAATCAAGGATAAAAGGACACAGGCTCTATTGAAGATTTTTTCCCCTCGTCTTTTCTTTTTAAACCTTTTGATGAGGTGCCCTGTTGCTCTGAGATGAGCTTCCACTGAAGTGCTTTTGGAATTATCTCAAAGAGAAACGGATCATTTAAATGAGTTAAAGCCCCCCAAACAGATCCACTATCTCCAACCTTAGACTCACTTTTTATATTAAGAATTTGGTGAAATCTATAACATAACTTTACTACTGAACCAGGGGCTTGTAAGACAATGAAGTCTCATTCATTTTTTCCTGCTCACTTCTGAAGCGGTGAAGGATGATACATTTAGAATAAAGATGAAAGCAAATATGTAGAAGAGAGGGAATATTCTGATAAAGTTGTATTTATCAACCTTGAGTGTTTAGAAAACAGCTACAGGCAATGATTCTTCAAATTCCTCCAGATGTACCTGGGATTTCGGTTCTTCAGGGAAAATTCAATTGAAGATAAGATAAGGTGCTTCTTTCTATTTACTTTTTTTTTTTCTTCTAGACAACAGAATTTTAAAGGTGTAGGACAGGAGAGCAGGCTTCAATTTTGTTTTAATTTAGAGGGAAAGATTGTTTTTTCTCTCCCGTATGTTTTCCTCAGGGAACAAGAGATACTGTATGTGCCAGAAGGAAGTCAAGTCATGGCTGGAATACTCAACAGACCGGACCTGTAAGTTCCTTACAACCTCTACAGGTAACACAAAATTATGGTCCTTCTCATTTTTATGGAAGGGTAAATTGGTCATTCTACTCATAACATCGGCACAGGGCAGACTAAGACTGGCCTGAGACTGACAGATTATCCCTTACAGTCTGTTATACATTTGCTATGCCTTTGGAGAGGCTTGTAGCACTATAATATAGTTATTTTTACTAAGTGCTCAAGCTATTGCTTATTGTGTGTTACAGGGGCTGACTTTTACTCCGATGTGCAGGCATGCACATGTAAACCTCGGAAGCAATTTGTACCCCTGTGGTAGAGAAAGCATTACGTTGAGAAGCTCTGGCATGCTAGACAAAATTACGGACTTACAGACTCAGGTTAAGACTGTGTTTCAGTCCTTAAGTGCACAGATTCCCACTGAGCTCAGCCAGAAATATATATACATAAGCACTTATATAAAGATACATTTGAAAGGTATTATTTTATTGTGTTTTTTAAATGCAATTTTGCTGCAATGTCAATGGAAGATGCAAAAGGCTGTAGATGCACAGTACTGGGATATTTCTTGGAAAGTCTTAGGGAATCCAAGCGACATTCCAAAAGCTGAAAAATCCACTAAGAGGTCATCTCTGCTACGGGTTCTGTACTTTCCTGTGCTGTGATTGGCTTGTATGGGATCTACCAATATAGTCAAGGAATAGAAAAACGTCAAAACGGATTCTTTCATTTCGGTGATGAAGTGCTAGCTTTGCTTGCCAGCATGCAAGGTTCAATAAAAGCAGACAGGTCTTCAAAAAATTGCAGCATAAACAGATGAACTCTTTAAAATAATATGAGTTTTGTCATCTAGATGTGAAATATAGACCTAAGTGCCCGCTGAAGTAAAAGCTGACCACACATTCCATAGATGAGTGTTAAAGTTTTCTCAGAGTGTCTTGGGCTGAGAAATGTTTTAACTACCTATCTCCTTGCCACAATAGACAGAGTGAAAACATTTGAAGTTAAATCCATTTTTCAAAGGAAGAAAACAAAGCATCCATAAAAAAACAAAGGCATATCACAGGATGGGGTCTCTGGATAGCTACTGTTTTCAGGAAAGTTGCAATTAGCTGTGCGATGGGGAAGGTGAACTTAGTTGTATTTCAATAGCATTTATAATGATTTCAGTAGCTAGAACGCTGATAGGTACGTGCAGGGGGTTGGTTTCAAGATTTTCTTGTGAGGCAGAAGGTCAGGATTCCTGTGGTCTCCTGTCATATTTAATTCATATCCTCTGGCCTTCTTCGTCACATTTATTGAATTACAGGAATAAAATTCAATGAACCAAAAACAACAAAAAAAGAGAGGACAGGGCAAATCCTGCTTTCTTTTGAGTCCCTACCGCACAACTGACTTCAGCAGGCTTGTAAGAGAGCATCTTAAAGCAGAATTTGGAAGGAGGGGGAGGTACAACCCCTCTCACCACCCCCATAATTGCATCCAAGTAATTTATCGGATGGAGCGAATATTTGCATGCGGGAGTAAGGATCCAATTTCTACCAGTCAAGAATCTCCCTGCATACTTTTTAAGGCTAATCTTTGTGTACTCCCTATCAGATTCCTTCTTGCCACAAATGAGATGGCAGCAGAATGGCTTTTCAAAACCATTCTTCAGGAAAGCATCACTGGCAATTCATCACCTCAGTACTAAAAGGCAATCCTCCAACATGTTAAAAATACCAGTTTTGGGGAAGTGCCCTGTTGTCGTGCTTATAATGATGATTCCCTGCAATCATCTTAATTAAATTGATACAACCTTTATCCTCCCTTCATAAATGAGAGGCAATAAGCGCAGGGTTTCCAGCAGGCCTGTAGTTTGGACTGTACTGCTGGAGCATATGGGGAGCGGCTCTAGCCATGCTCTGTGATTTTGGGGAAGAACATTTTGTTGTATCTCCTCCACTCCTATTATCCGATTTTTATTGTCCTGTGCGCCGCCTCCAAGAACTGGGCTGTTTTGGGTATAATTGTGGATCTCTCCGTTTTCTCAGCTACCTCTTCAGGCAAACCTACACACAGTGTCTGCACTGTGGTTTAGACACCAGTCCGGTTAAAATAGTGCAATCCCCCAGTGTGAGCACAGTCAGAATCTCACAGAAATAACCTGTACCGGTACCCAATAACATCTTTACAACAGTGTAATTTGTTTTTTAGAGCTAGGTATGCGCAAATCTGATTGTTGAGTCTGACCCAAGATATTCATCAAAAAAAGAAGACATAAACTGCTTTGAAATTCTATCCAAAACTGCAAGCTCACCAATATTTAGCTTTGGCATTTGAATTTTTGGAAACGTCACAGCTAATAAATAACGTATTATTTTCTGGGCTACAATGTACACTTTTATTTTAAAACTTTAATCTGCTTAACTTACAAAAATTAAGTGCTCTGCTCATGTACGTGTCAACCTATGGGATGGCTGCCTTTCCACTCAATACATTTAATAAAGGTGACCAGATGCTTTGTGTTTTTAATGGCTTGTTCTGCATCCCAACAAAATGTCCCTGTTTTGGCTGCGATTGCAGATGATTCATTCTGAAACCCAGCCCAGCTGCCCTGACACAGCTGAGGCAGGGCACAGTTAAAAAACAAGCCATCTGTGCAAAAGAAGAGGACTGAAGGAGTGCTTTGTCAGGAAAAGACTGTCATTTCTTGGTCACTATGTTTTCTAGGCATCCAGTGACCCAAAAGTCTTATGGATCCAACCTCTCTGCCTTTGCAGTTACATTTTGCAGTTATATCCCATCTCCCATCATATTCTCTTCCTTCCTCCCTTATTTAGAAACCCTTCAGCCTGCTCTGCTATATAAGATCACGTGAAGATCAAACATTTCTGTGAAATGTAAGATGTCGCTCCCACTTTCATTCTTTCCAATCATATGGCAAAATTCCTGACCCTGTAGCTGCGCCAGCCAAGCCCCATGCCAGAAAAAGCAAGAGGGATTCATTTATGGCTTTTCTAAATAATTAGCTCTGCCCAGTTCTGTATTAGCATCGCTCTTTTGTCAGCGCTGCCAAAAGAGACATCCTGCCTTCATGAACAGTCGCGCCACGCGCTTGCAAGCGAGCTGAATTCAAGGGCAGGATTCTACCCGCAGGCAGAGCTCCCCGTTGCCTCAGCAAGAGGCAGGCGTGCATATTTGAAGGCAAAGTGTGGTCTTGAGTGTGTCGTTGAGATAAGCCACTTCAAGCCTTGCGAGGGTTCTGGCCCCACAGCATCTTTCACGTGACCCGCCGGCTGCGGCGGGCGGCAGCGCTGACACCTCCTCCCTGCCCAGACGATGGAGCGTACGGCCAGCGCAGCTCGGCAGGACGCCGCCGACTCGGGGTAGGCAGTAAAGGTTCCTGTCAAGTTTTCTTTACAGCCTGTGTTCTCTAGCATTTGAAACAACCATTGCAACTCAAGTCATCTGGCATGCATACGAATGACAAATATGCTTCAGAGGCAATAAATTAGCAATTTCAAGGCTTTACTTCCCCTCATGGACTAATTGCCAGAGATTATAGTATATTATGAGAGAGCAATGATACTAATGCCTAAATATGCTTCAGTGATTATAGAGCTATCCTCAATAACCAAGCTGTTTAAATGTCAATGCAAGAAAGCTCTTTATTATGAGATTAAATATTATTTTGAAGCAATGCAATAGGAACTTCCCAGGCTTCATGCCTGCAATAATACTGTCTTGGAGCAATATATAAGGGACAAACCATGCTTTCTTAAAATTGCATGCAGTAAAGGGTCCCAAAATATTTTTGTGCTGTAAACTCAACAGCGTTCCTGATAAGAAAGAGGATCTCGGTATCCTTTTATTTTGCATTTGTTACTAACATGCTGCTCCCTTCATTCTTTCCTCCACTTTATATTAACACTTGTGTATCACCACTGCATAGGGAAGATAAATTCTTGTTTTCTGTTGGTGTGAGTGGAGAATCAAACTCCAAAACCCCTTTCTTATTTTTTTACATCTCTAAGTACTAGTGTCTTGCACGGATGCTTTCAACAGCCCTACCCCTCAAACCTAAATAAATCTGTTTATCCCCAGCATTGAGAGAACCCCTGGAAATTAGATGGAAGCTCCAACTTTCAGGTTCAGCTGTTGACATAAAACAGGGAACAAAAGTGTCCCTAAGCCGTAATTCCAGTTCCACAGTTCTGGAGATGACAGTTGCTGATCACAAGCTCAGGTGTGGATTTGAAAGGGAGGGAGGCTAAAAAGGCTTTAGCATCCCACTGATCGCATACAGGACTCCCACACTGCGGATCCTCTCACACAGCTGTGCAGCCTTCCCCTATAGAGGACAGCAGCATATAACCCTGCGGAATACCACATTTTTTTCTAGAAAACCCTAAACACCTCAGTGGGTGCTGATGGTAGGACATGGCTGCTCTGCTGTCCAGATCCAACGTGCCATTCCCCTCCCGTTGTTTCTAAAGCCAGCTGGTAGGATGTCCACCACGTTTCATAAATGCAAGTCAAAAGAGGTACAACATGGCCAAAGGTCACATCTCATGCTCCCTAGTATTTGAAGATATTTATTCATCTCCTTTTGAAGTTGCAACTTAAAACAATAGAGGGTAAAACTCATTTAGGAGGCTGCACATTTTAGTTGGCTTCCACTTGCTAGTGGAAGTTCTAAAAATATTGATAATGTCTTTGAATCTGAAGCTTGATTTCTAGTAAACTTAGTAATTATAACTAATAATTACTATAACTGTATAGAAATCATATAGATAGGCCTGTGGGGACAGATCGTGTAAAATTAAGGACACAAATTACAGAAAGACAGCTGCTAATGAAGTTGTAGTGGAATTGCCTCTTGAAAAGATTATTTTTTTTCTTTAGGAAGTATTGTTTCTTAAACATAGCCTGCAGATCTCTTCCATGGTGTGCTCCTGACATAAAGAGGTGCTGCGTATCTGAATGACCAGGGAACTCACTATCAAGAGCTCCACTGTGTCCAGCTGTAGCAGGACTGGACCTGGATCCACGTCCTAATACTTTCTGCTGCAGCCAGGCAATCGTTAATTCTGAATTTTTGTTTTTTCATCTTGGCTGATTTCTTCAGCCATTTTACACCTCATCCATAAAATGTAATGCTTGTTTACCCCAGAATGTCTGAAGCTTTTTCTGACGCTCAGGTAAAAGACACCTGCCATATATGCTCAGAAAAGACATAAATTGCTCTATCATTTATAACATTTTAAAAGATCTTCGTCTATTAAAATCACAGTGTGACTGACAAGGAACATGCTGAAAGGCCATGAGAATTCTTTTTCTGCTCTTCCAGGCAGACAATAATCTGACATCTTTTTTGTTATGTCTTGACTTAGAATACACGATGGAAAACCATGTCTTTATCCTTATAACAGTAATAAACTTACAATACTGATGCTAAGTAAATAACCAGGAGTAATAAGTTGACACCGCTCAGAGGAGAATTATGGGGACTCATAATAGAGGGGGGGAAAATTGCCTGCATTTGGCCACTTTTATGCAAATACGATTTAAAATCAGGTGAAAATCCTCCTTAACTTTTTGCAGGCACCTTATGAAACGCCCCGTTACTCTCAGCTCTCACTTACCATGTATCCCGGAGCGCAGGTACACTTCCCTGTAACGCTGTCACAATCTGCTCCGTTCTGGCACGGGCAGGGCAGCTGGCAGCCTTCGCCGTAGTAGCCAGGGGGACAGGTTTCATTGCAGTAGAGTCCAGCCCAGCCAGCTTTGCAGCTACATTCTCCAGACAATGGATGGCAACTAAAGAAGACAGACAGCCATTAAGGAGATGTGGACATGAAAGAAAAACACAGCCCATAACCAGCAGTAGAATGTTTCACACGCGATGCCAGCAAGACTCACGCTGAGAACAGAACAAACCTGAAAACTGCTAAGGATGGTGAACAGAAGCAGCTTTATAACTTAGGAAGTGAGCAGGGAATATGGTGCTCAACACCTGCCTGGCGTGCCACTTCCAAACATCTGGGCACTGCCACAGCACTGGTCATTTTACACCTTTAGAGGTCATGCTTTTCCATTCTCAAATCAATGTGACTTGGGTTACTGACATTAACCACAACACAAGACCCCAGCAAATCTTTTCAGCATGGAGAGGTAGAAAGGAAAGTGCTTTGGAAGGGAAAAATCTCCTTGGAAAAAGTTTTGCGGGGAATATTCAGTCACAGTGAACAGAAAACCTCGGGATTTATTTGGGGCAGGAGTCAACAGGAGCTCTGGGACTAAATCTCAGCTGTGCAGGGAAATGAGTCAAGTTCCTTTACGATGAATAATGAGCATTGCTGCCCAACATCAATCCTCTGGCTTTCATTTCTATTCAGGCAATCCCACACTGTTGTGACAGCACCCAGAGAGAAAACTAGAAAGGAGAATCAAGACCAAAATACCGGGCAATGCCTGGTCCTTCTGCATCTGGTAGGTGGAAGACTTACCCCTTGAGTCCTCCTGCTCTGAAACAGGCTATCTTTATTCAGCATTCTCTTTTCTGATAACAGAAAGAGCAGCTCCCAGGTTTTCTTAGGGCACTAACTTCCCACAGCAGGAGAGCCACGCTAAGGCTGGGCTGGGACTAGGAAAGGAGGGGAAGGCTGGAGATGTGTTAAGTCCTGGTTTGAAGAGATCGAGGTTTCTGGGGGGTGGGAAGGGAGAGCACAGGGGGATGTCTAGTTTGGGGAGATGAGGTGGTCAAAAGAGCGAGCAGGGGATGGAGGGGGAGTTTGTTGTTTGGAAAAGGACTCCATGTTGTCTGAGGCCAGCTGGGACTGTAAGGCTTCACCTGAGAGCTCGGTATGCTCTGAGGGCCTCTGCACCACAAGACTGTACCATAATAGCGCTGTCTGGCCCGCAGTGAGAAAGATGAGAAATTATATTGCTACAAATCAGATTTTCTTTATATTCTCAGAACAAGAAAGAATAGAGTTCTGCAAGGTGGCACCTCTCTATGGACCTGTCTCCCGTTTTTTTGCCTCATACAAAGTATTTATTTTCCTTTACAGTTATTGATTGCTAGACTTTAATATTGCAGACATGACTGAATGGATTTCTTTACACCTATAAAATTAATATCGTATATGTTAATTTTCAAGGTAACCTCATAAAACGTAATTTCCAAGCATGTTTTTGGCAATTACTAGTAGGAGAGGTTAGTCATATACTGTTGTGACTAAGAATGATCAAATTTTGTGAGTGTCATATGTTTCATCATAAATAGTGTTTTACTGACTAATTAAAACAATTCATCAGCCTAACAAACTACCATCCATGAAATTCTTCTGACAAAGCAGTCCCTGAAATTATGGTTGTTCACAAAACACCTCTTAACATTCAGATGAAAATAATAAAAGCTGTTCTTTTCCCCCTCTGCGTCTATTAATCATTACCTAATAGGAGCAGAAAGCAAGACATTAAAGAAATATTTTCGAGTGGATTTTTTGTTTCGCTGTTTTCACTATTACTGCACGTATCACATGGTTCCATGAGAACTGCATCTGTTGGCTAAATTAAATCTTTCAAAGGTAATATATGATCATGGCAGTTTGAATCAGTCTATGACAATTCAATTGAAAATACTATACTCAGTAAGAATTTCTAGTCCAAGGTTGCCTCCTTCATCAAAATGGACAGCTTTTTTGCATGGGATGCATGTTATATATTAAGGTCTAAAAATCATCCTAACATGCACTAAAATAAGAAACAAAAACCAAACAGGCTTTGCAGAAAAGCCTGCAGGAGACAGGGGGCTTGGACCCCAAAACAAGGTCCAGGAGAAGGTCGAGACCATATTCTGCCCCGCTAAAGCCTTGTCCACTCTTTCATGAGGCTATGAGCTAGGAAAAGTCCAATGCAGATGTTCGGCTCCCTGCATCCATATAATCTTCCCACTGAAGCAAGAACAACTTTCTTATCAGCCTGAGCATATCAGCATTTTGTTTTTCTCCTTGTAGCTGTTCAGTGGTTTGAAATACTTCTCTTTTGCTGCCTTACATAGCGCTGGCATTGCAGGATTGGGAAAAACCCTCCACACTGAGTTCCCGAGTTACGGTACCCATAATGATAGTTCTGGGCCAGTAGCAACAGTTGGTGAAGAGACCGTAGAGCAGCGGAAGGGAAACTTCTCCTCGACAGCAGCAGAATAAACCTTTCCAAAGCTTCTGCCAAGCCACACGTCCGCACACCTCATAGCGTTATGGTATGTAACAAGCAAAAGGACCTCAAACCTACATAGCCAGGTCTGAAACAAGGTTGCAGGCTGCGCTTGGCCAGGGGGCACAAGGCTTATCTCAGATGCAAAGGATACAATGCCCTGAATCAAAACCACTTGTTTGACAATTAAGGTGCCCTGACGTAGTGTTCACTTGAAGATGGCTGAGATTTAGATGCTTAACCAAAATTCAGAAGGCAGCTGTTCTCTTCCCAAGCCTGCCAGTGAATCTTGGCCATGCAGCTTACTCTTTCTGCCTTCATTTTTCCCATTTATAAAATGATGCCTTTCTTCCTTCAGAAACCCTTTTAAGATCTGCAGCTGATATCACTAAATAATACTAAGGTTTTATTATTAATTGGTTTTTCTATTCTGGTGTGCATGAACTATTCCAGTAATTAAAGTCATCAGTTACACAGTACATATATTGCAGCACATGGTGTAGAAATAGTGTACGTGTGCATGTGTGTGTGAGTTACGAATGTTTCTCTCATATTGGCAACCTGTAAAATTTCATTCTGTTCAAACTTTACACGTAGACATATAACAATGGCCAGGAAATTCGTCTGCCATCCATCCAACCATCTATGCATCCAGACTGTCCAGGGAACTAAACGCTATCTGCACTGAAGTTGAAAAGTTTCAGGCACTTAATGGCAAAGGCGTTAAGGCAAAGAATAGGAAATAGAGCTAGCAATGTGAATTGCTTGTATAATTCCTCCCTTCCTGTTCTGAACATATCTTTCAAGGTCATGAGTCCATGTAACATTTTGCCAGCACAGCATATGTAAGGCACTTCTCTATGCCACTAATAAGCTGAAATCGAGAAACACAAGCAATTCCTCTAGAGAAGGATCATTGAATGGATGGGCAAGAGAATGAGAGGCCTCCAAAAGGATCCCAGAAGGCAAACCCACTAACATCTGCTTTCCAACCACTTGCTGTGAGCAGGAAGGGAACCTTACACTCTTGAAAGAGTTTGGCAGTGTTATACATTAGTATTTTGCATTGAATCTTAACCACTTTTATTTCTTCAGACCTCTTGCATAACAGGAAGAATAATGTAGAAAACCTAGAGTGAATGCAAGCAGCCAAGTGTTCCTCTGGCCCTAGGCCAAGCAGAGATGGAAACTGGAAGCTGTCCACAGCGCACAACATGGCACGAGAAGGAAATTGTTCCATGGCTCTTGCTGCAGTTTGGAAGCTACTGTATGGTCCCTGGCTTTTGAGCCACATTTATAGCAATACAAGATTTATTTTTTTTAAATTTACTAGCTGAACTGAAAAACAGCAAGGCATTTTTGACCTTTAAAATTTTTAAGCATCTAATTTTGAGGAAATCTGAGGAAACCAGGTAATTTGACTTTTTTGAGACAAATTGGGAAAAGAAATGCTTTAGACAGCACAGTCTGTTCCAAATTCTGAATTTGTTCTCCACACATCTTTCAGCCAAAACAACTTCTTCCCAGTGAATTTCCTGACTTTCTGTTTATACACTAGCACCACTCATCTCATCTTAATTAACAACAGCCCTAATCCTTATTTAACAGTATTTTCTCTCTTTTGGTGTCCATACTACATTCAGTCTCCGTTGCCAAAACGCCCTCTTTTAAAGAAGTAGCCACAATGAGGCTGTAGGGCCACTACTTCAGTCCAGCATGTCTCCAAAGCCAGCCTTATTCAAGCAGGTTATTGTCTTAGGTCCAGGCAAAACTTCACGTAAGGTCCATGGAATTTGGTCCTTCCAAACTTTTCAGTGTTGAGGCAGTAATTAGAGCCTTTGGACATCTGTCCGTTTCATTTGAATTTGTCACAGTAGGAAAGTGTCAAGGCTTAAGAGTTCACTGTGTCTTCCTTCCCTTCATATGTCTCTGACCTGGAAAAGACACTACTGAAGGCATAGGGCTGCACGTGCTGGCTCCACACCAGTGTTCAAGGAGGGTGGGTGGCTGAGACTATGCCAGCTCTTCGCGTCCCTCTCTGCTTTTCAGAAGAGCAAGCCAGGATTGTGCCTTTCTGACTATATGTCAACGTGGGCTTTTTGGATAGGGGAATTTTTTACAGATGTATCCTTTCCTGTGGAAGGACAGTCCGAGTTACCAATGCATTCTAAATTACCTAATCCTGGGGTTGTTCAAAAGTCCTGTACAAAGTGCCTTTCAGCGTGCTTTGATGCAGAAATTATTGGACAATGTTCTTCAGCCATTACTGTGCAGGAGGTTAGACTAGATAATCACACTGGTCTCTTCAGACATTAAAATACATAGGTCTATGAAAATAGAAAAGCTGATTGTGTATTTCTTAATGTTCCTCCCCAACCTGCTCCTCAAAGCACCCAGAACTTTCCGTTCCAGCCAGCTCTCCAATAACCAGATCAAATGAGTCAAAATCACTGACAGAAATAAGCAAGTTCCCTCACCTTCTTTCAAGTGTTTATATAATTATCCTACACACTTAGGTATCGCAACAAGTAACCAACAGCTTAAACTGCTTCTGGGGAAAATAGATGGCTGTCAGTACACGAATCACTTTGGAAGACCACAGTTCCAGTAATGACAAAAACTCAGGGGAGGAATGGGAGGAGGTGGGTGGGAAGAGAAGTGTGTTGTATGGGACTGGTTAAACAATCAGTAAAAAGATTTGTTCAGAATATGGAGTGCCTTTGCAGAAGGTCATTTTCCATCAACTCTGGCACTCCTTGGCTCAGAAACTGACAGCTCTGAGGAGCTCATTGAAAAGTGGAAAGCTGAAATACCATAGATGAATGTAAGAACATTTACAGATCTACAGCTTGCTGATATCTCTTTGTTCCATAACAGCAGTGATAAGATGTAGGAAAAAGTAAGATTTTATCAGTGGAGAGACTAGACTCATTTATTAAGGAAATGGAGATACCATCTTAGCAGAGGATGCTGCAAGCAAAGCTCACGGAGCAGTGATGGGAGGGAAGGCATAAAATGTAGCCATCAGACAGCAACCAGGCACCGGTCAGGTACACGGTCTGTAAGAATGACAACATGTCCAGAAAAGAGCTGTGAGAGGATTAATCCTCCACCTTTCTGAGTTCTTTCAAACTTGAGATCTCATCTTTCTTCACAGCTGGATGGCGGTAGTCTGTTCTTTCAGGAAAGATCTTTTGCCAAACCCCCAGAGCGTGTCCCAGGTAGCTCTTTGAGTAACCCAGGAGGAATTCTTGCACCCTCAAACCTACAGTCTTCCCTCACTTAAAAGACTCTTAATGAATCGAGCACTTTGCTGTGAAACAGCAGCCAAGCTCAGCTTTGCCTGTGGCCTGCAGTCTTTCCACTCTGTTTACACCTTTATGGGAAAACGGGCGCACAAACAGGTTGCTGCAGGCTAGGAGGTGGGGTAAAGTGTCAGCTACTGTCCGCGAGCATATTCTTACCCTCCAGCACACATGAAGAACAGCTTTCACCAAGGAGCAGTTTACCTTGTATTTACTGCAGGTTTAAGCTGTGCATGCTGGCAGGTACTGCAGAGTAGTGTGACACGCAGGAATTTATACCATAGCTCACTCTGCAGTAATTCTTGAGACATCCCCTATCCTCAGTACGACACAACATTAACCTTTTGTGTATCACGCTCAGCTCATGCTTTAGGGATGGTATTTTTTGCAATGATATTATGATACACAAAATAATCAGAAGTGATAGAAGCCTGTTGTACAGAGCTACCTTTGAGGTGTCAAGCACTTTGGATCCTTGCTGTCAAACCCGAGAGAGCTAGAACTATCTTTCTGTAGAGGACTCATATCATCAGAATTACAAAGCTTTTAAATAATCCATTGTGAGCTCTGACTTTCAGTTAAGCAAAGCCTCACCACTCACAGTTGAACTTGAATTCACAAGAAAGATCACCTGTTTATTTCCAGGACTGAGACAAATAGAGTCTATCTCAAGCACGCAACCAGATTTGCCTGAAGTGCTCGTGTGTGCGGTGAGCGTGCGTGTGTGCACACACACAAATTAGGCAGTATCGCTTGCATACATAATTGAGGAGAGTGTTTATATTTTAGCAGGCTGTAAGATTGCAAGGTAGGTTTGTCATCATCAGCAAGACAGTCAGGTCCCTACTTGTCTGGTTTAAAATTGAAGAATGTCCGTATCAAGGGCATATTTGCTTGGGCATCCATTATCCCCACCTCTCTCTGAAGCCTACACAATCCTGAATTGGCTATGAATGCTTAACAGCAATGGACAGAAAAGGGCAGAAATCAAGTGGGAGCTGAGGGACTCAGCGCCGTGCAGGCATGGTAAGGAAATGTGGGCACTCTACTCCACCAGAATAGCTCATGCCAGCCCGTTTTCGCTGTCCAGGCCCCCTTTATTGTATGTGAGGGAGTGAAGAACCTTCAAACGGCAACTCTGGCCGTCAGTAAACGAGGGAAGGAGTTACCAAAGGTAACAAATAGGACATTAGTGAAGAGTCTTAAATTTGTCTTTTTTCAGGGTTCGGAAAACTCATTCAAGCCTGCAACGGGAAGGTAAATTCCACCTCTCTCATGTTAGGTGCTCAAGTCTGTCTGTGGCTCTAGCTCTTAGTAATGAGAACCTCAAGAATCATATCCTAAAAAAGCATAAGGGAATAAAGCGTTGAAACCTGACCTTTTTAGTGAGGCTTATTTCATTTTAGGTATACTTCCCTGATATTTATTTTCCTGAATATTTCACACATACACATACTGAATGAAGAGCAAAAATAGGCACACATGAGAAGAGATGTCTATTTTGACAATGTCAACTTCGTTACAGTTCCATACACTGACTTGGGGATATTGATTTCAGTCTATTTATACATCTGCCTCAAGTGTTTTCAACAAGGTAATTTGCCACGAGACATAAACTGAAGCAAATTAGGTTTCATTTTGAAAGTCCCCTTGCTGTCTATAGATCTAACAAGAAAACCCATGTCATAAAGAGAGCCAAAATTATGGATTTAAGTAAATATATCAATATTTTTTGAACTTCAGTGGGTTATTATACATGCATATGGGCATCCTATTGTAGTTCTTATGCCTAGAATACCACAGTTACAGGATACGGCCATATGTCAGACTGTTTCAGATTTTAGTAGTACAGATATATGCTTAGTAACCGGCTGAACTCAGGCTTATGGTTCCAAACCTGAGGTCATGTAAATCAAAGGCTGCAATCCAGAGGAACTGGCTGTTCTCAATGAAAAGTACAGAGAAAAAGGGAGTAGCTGTCGTTAGTTGATTTTTTTCCCCCAATGCCTTTATTTGACCAGTCACTGCACTAGTATATAATACCACGTACATACCTGAGAGTGTTGGTGACATTGCAAGGACATCTCTTGTTGCATTTGAGGCCATAGAACCCTTCTGGGCACATTCTGTCTTGGCAGTAAATCCCTTTAAAGCCAGGGTCACACATACAGGCTCCATTGACATGATAACACTTTGCACCATTTTGGCAGTCACATCTCTGTGTGCACTGAAAGCCGTATGTCCCAATAGGACACTCTTCTTGACACCTGCAATGAAACATGTGAGACAGGATCCAATCAGATGCCATAGTCACGTCTGCTTATGACTTTTACACAGAAATGTTTTTGTTAATGAATTAAGTACAAAATCATTGCTCATTTATTTAAGTAATATACTGCGAACTAATGATATCATTGGAGTGATGCGATATCTTGAGCATGTAAATTGCTGTTAACTGAAGGTGCATTAATCTCTGTCCAATTATATCCTGCAAAATTTGCATTAGTTAATATTACCTTAGTTAACAAAGTGCATTCTTGTTTCCTGGACCTTGACAATTCCATTCATCAACTGTAAGAAATTGCTGTAGAATAAGCCACTTTACAAAAAAAACCCTCACCAGTTTGCTTTCTCTTTATTACAGAAGGATTGTGCACCTTCTTTAAAAGTGTGTGGTCCTCTAGTGATAATGAGGATTGAAAGGGAATGTGGTCTATTAAGCAATATCGAGTAAAGTGTCCTCCAGCAAGGTATAGTTTTACTTTCCCTCTATGCTGTCATTGCACCAGCTTTATACCAACTAGGAGAAAATACACTCCTTTGGCTTTTGTGTGTGTTCTGGGTAACTAAAGCCCAAATTTGCTTTTCATCTCTTACTCCAGGGATGCTCAGTTGTATAAAATCTCAAGACAAATCACTTTCATGCTCCTTAGTGTAGTATCTTCCCCAAAATTGCCAACATTTTTAATATTTGATACCCATAAAAATGGAACCTGCAAACACTATGCACAGATTGTTTTGAATTGCACCTTCCATGCACTGTTTAAAATATTTCCCTACTGGATACATTATGAAATCTGCCCAAAAAGTGTGTTTCATTGTCCTACACAACCAGTGTAAGTGTTCATAGTATTTCCTGCTTCGAAAAGCTCAACTAAGGTCCTAAAGAAAGCAACGGATTCTGTGCTTGACATAATCCAGTGATTTCAAAATTCTGCAATGAGTCAGTACTACAGTTTACATGATCCACCGTGAAAAACAGATAGGCCTTTTCAGTTAATAAGAAAGAAGCCCAGAAAAGCCCAATTCCCTTATCGCATGGATGCCAGATATTGGAAATTGCCTATCAGCATTAATTTAATCCTGAGCATTGATTAAAGTGTATACTGTAAACTCAGTGGATAGAGGCAATTGTTAAATGTCTTTCTGCAGGTCATTTCACAGCTGGCAGGTGAGAGTTAATATAATGATCAGTAATAAAAGATTAATGTGTGATGCAAGCCAGGCAAAACTGCAATGAACACAGCCAGTATATAAGACAAGCATTACTTTTGCAGCTTCAGATTATCACGTTTTACCAAAAATAAATGAACAAAGCAAAAGGCCTAGCTAGTGATTTAGTTGCCGCAAGCATCAACAGTTACTAGTTACAGAATCCAGGTTCAGGAGTTCGTGTGAGACCCAAAGAGAGAGGAGCCTGTGACAAACAGGAAGGGAAAGAGCCCAGAGAATCACCGGCGGTGCTGGCTGCCAGCCCTGCTGCTCTCAGGGCAGCTCAGCTGCAAAGGAAATAACCAGCAAAGCATGGGTAACATTAGGACCGAAACACTTAAAGCAAATGAAATGCAATGAAGAACATATTAAGATGCCTTATGTCTCCATCGCTGTATCCAGCTCCACTAGTTAGCAGGAGAGCGCTCTACTCAACGAGATGAATACTTAGTCAATAGTGCGCTATATCATTTTATATTTATAGAAGATGAAGCATTACCTAGCAGGGAGAAAAGCATCTGGAAATGAAATATTGACGACCTAATCCATTTACATAATTAGCCTTTTTCTACTAACAATTTAACCAACTTATTTATTTGGAGATCAAGCAGCTACTGCTAATGAATTTTATACAAAGAATACTAATAATGACTCCTGTGGAACATAAGAATAATCACAGCAGGAATTAGCTTTCTACTTAAACATCTTTCCTTTGCAACATATCAATCTAATGTGTCCGTAGCACCATTAACAACCAGATACATTGTTCAATTAAATTACAAAATGAGCTGCTAAGCCCTAGTTATGTTTCTTGTTTAATTTACATTGCTTTCTGCCTATCTGGGGAGATTCGTATTATAATATCCACTGAACTTAATATGTACTATAATTATTTGGGTTGGGATAGGATAATACGGCTGTCACCTGTAGAATTAATGGAAGCAATTTCACAAAATATTAAACATAAGACAGCCTGCTTAACAGATGAGCTTAGTACATACACCTACATTTTATCCAGATAAATTTTTTTCCATGGAATAATGCTGTAAAGTTTTTTAGGCTTTTCTGTTTGTTTGTTTTGAAACAGCGATCACGTTTATGTAGCACAGACGCATATTAAAAGCCATCCAAAACACACTAACCTGGAGATTGCCTTTCCATCGACAAAAGATACAGACAGAAACACAACAAGAGAATAAGTCTGCTCACATCATTATAACAAATATGGTGCTTGTTCTGTTCAGGTTCAATCTTTGGGCAATATGGAAAACAAAGCTAAACCAGTATGTTCACTTTTCCTGTCAGCCCCTGAATTCTTAAGACACCCCCATCCTCATGTTGTAACTATGCTTCTGCTATTACTCCTCTCCCAGTTGCAAAATACACATTTACGTGACACATCCAGTCATTTCAGCAGAGCACAAAGCTTCCTGGGGGTATTAATAGCGTGTGCCAATTTCCTAGGTATTTAGTGCAGTGCCACTGCCTGGAAAACAGATAGGGAACAAAGTGTGGCAATTACACTTACATAGACCTTTATGACCATTTCATCTCCACAGATATTTATCTAACTGTATGTTATTATCTTCTGCACAAGACAATGAACAGTAGCATTATGTAGTACTTACTGACAATTTAAAAAGATGATAGTAGATAAAGTGTGTTTACATTTTTATTGTTGTTATTCACAATATTTGTTATTAAGAAATTTTTTTCAGTGCCTTGTAAAATTTAAAGAAAACACAATCTTGTTGTGCAGCAGCATTCTCCTGCTCTATTTGCAATTATACTGTAACGCTGCAACAGTCGCATGAGATCCGGAAAGTAAAACAGACTTTAAGCTAAAATGGTGCTGACTAATCTGCCCCATTGTCCATGCTGTATGAGCACATAACTAAGGAAAGCAATTTAGACTTTTTAAAGACCTCGTGCCTGCTCCTGCCCTCACTGAAATCAATGGGCAACCTCCCACTAGCTGACTGTAGCTAACAGCAAGGTAAGGGGGTGTGTGCCTGTTTGGGACAAGCCGTTACAGGCAACGTTGCTGTCCTGGCCCAAGCGAGAGGCAGAACTCCAATTGAATATAATGGGCCTAAGGCTTCCCTTCCCTTATTGAAAGCTGATTAAAGGCTGATAGATAAACATGTTATAACCTTCTGACAACCCGTTTGAAAGGTGGGAATTTCTAGGCTAATACAGTCTCTCCCTGCTGCTGGAAAAGCTTTCCAAAGTGCCCGTTTACCTGTCTGTTCTCGTTCATCATTCCACACGCCTGCATTGCTGCTCTTCTGCCTCTCCCGTCAGTGTCTTTGACTTCCCTGCTCCAGGAAGGGGCAGGTGAGCCTTTCCTAAGGGTTTTGCTTGAGTGCAGGTCCACAACGTGGCCTTTCCTCGGCTTCTTTTCCACCTTTTCCAACTGATCATGCCTTATTTTCTCTCTCCCTGCTTCTGTCTTCCCAAGGAACACCTCTCTCTGGAGTTCAAATCTCTCACTTCTCTCCAAGTACAGACCTGACGAGCCCACATTCCCGCTGCTCAAGGACAGTTCTTGTGAACTCCTGTCAGCTCTGCCCTGTAGTGCCTCCTCTGCCCCCTCTCTCCCCGAGCCACTTTCTCCAGCCCCTCTCTAAGGGTGATCAGCACCAAAACCCTCTGCTTTGGACAGCAGGCAGAACTAGGCCTTCTGCTTTCTAATCGCCATCTCCTTTCCTCACCCCCAACGGTCCTTTCTCTACTCTTATTGCTGGAGTGGGGAAGCGTTGCCGTTCGGCACCTCTATTGCTGTTCTTCCCTTGTGCCACATGTCTGTAGCAGAGCCAGCTCTTCTGCTGCATGTCCTCCCTCGCGGCTGGGGGCTACATTGGCAGCTGAGCAGAGAAGCTGGCTCAGCTGCAGGCTGCTGGCTGGGAGCTCCTGACAGCTCTTACACTGTTGATTCACCTACAGCCAGAAATCAGTCTAGGTCTGCAACAACCAAATGAGGGGACCTAGGGACAGAGGGTTTCTGTCAGCCCTCCTGAGCACGGCCAGCACTGGGGACAGCTCGGGATTGAAGTGTGGTCACAAGTATAAGCCTCCAGGCTGCGCAGTTGCTTCCTTTAGTGAAATCGTGTCCAAAAGGAGAGAAAGAGCAAGCTTGGGTTAGCAGCAGTAGTTATATGGTACCCTATGGCTGAAATCACTGTCTCCAGACGAAGAATGGGGGAAGAGAGACACCCCAATGTCTTCTCCACTAAATTAATGCGAAATAATTAGTGTTTGCACCCTATTCAATGACATGCAAATCCTGACATAACCTCCAGAGCCCCCTCCAACAACCGCTGTCGATACAATGGAAACAAGGAACTTCCACGTGTACGGGAAGGCATAGCCTTCTGAACGCCAGCGTGGTGCTGAGGGTTGGTCTGTTTGTGTGCTGTAAAGATCCACTGATTATACAATAAGGCAAGAAATGAGAAATTCCACCGAGCTTTCCTGCACAGAAGTATGATTGTAGCATATGTCAGGACACTGATATCAGCTCGTTCTAGCTAATAAAAAAGGGAAGATACAGAGACAGGGCTTTAGCATAGTGTACACTAGTGAGCTGTGCCCATGGTCTCTGGAAACCCTAGTGACACAGCCCAACCCCTAGTGAAAACCGCACATGAAAGGTTGTTTAGCTGCAGCTTCCCACCACCATCAGCCCTGCTGGCAGGATGAGCTGGAGGGCTAAGCCGACGTGTGATACAGTCCCACCTTGACTTCGCTGTGTAGTCATTTTGCTGAATCCATGACACCTTTGTTAAACAATATTATCATCTTCGCTGATTGATTTATGGATGAAGGCTCTCGTTCATAGATTTTGGGGATTTATCACCTTTTGGCAGTGTCTGAGATGGATCAGTGCTGCAGCAGCACAGAGGGGCTGAAGGAAACATTAAACTGCTGCGTCGCTTACTCTTGAGGATATTAATTTGTATAAATACAGTTCATTTACATATCTTGTAAACATGTAACGCTCTCTATTAAATTTATCACTGTAAATATCTAAATTAAATTTAATCCATTAAATTTTAAAAGTTACATTAAAAAAATCCTGTAAATGGAGAGCATTGCCAATAAAAAGTAACAACATTGCCACATTTATAATGCTTGAACTGCTTCAGAAGGATGAACCTAATTGGAGCAACAGAAACACGAGACCATTTTTCAGAGAGTAAGAATGTCCTAGAAGGGACAGAAATATTGCCAATCTGTGGTTAAAACTAAAGGCTTTGGGGTTTTGATTTTTACCTGTCTCCTATATAGCCAGCTGTACAGATGCATTTTCCTGTCACGGGATCACAGTGTCCTCCGTTGTGGCATGGACAGTCCTGGCTGCAGTTAATTCCAAATGTCCCAGAAGGACACGGCTGTGCACACACCAGCCCCTGGTAAGGTTGTAGAAAGAGCAATATTTCAGCCAACAATCATAATGCAATAAATTTCTGTATGCAGCTTGGATTTTTATTGTCCTTCTTGCTAAAACTAGATGTAAGTGTAGCAGCAATATTTTTTCTGTTTCAGATGGGCTAAAGACAGTCTCAACATTCTGCTATCAGAGTAAATGCCTGTCTACCCTATCTCCAGAAGGGATTTTTCTCACCACTGTACAGTCACTGATAATTCTTTTCTTTGGATCTCCCCTGTAAAGGGGATCCAGCCCCTGCTGCTGGGGTGGCAGGATATTCACTGCCCCTTGAGTAGGTGCAGGAAGGCTTGGGAGTGGTTAAAGGCAACCAGAAAAGGCTACAAAGCTGCATATCTGCTGGTGGGTTTTTTTGTCAAATGTCTGAGAACTTGTTGGACCTACCCTGGGTAAGTGTCGCAAAGTGAACGTTTGGGAAGAGAGGGATCGTTGGAAAGACTGCACTGGGAAGATGAAGTCTGCCAGTTGTGATAGTCTATGATGATCTCCCCCGTTCAGACAGCCCCACTTCATCCAACCATGAAGATGACCAAATATAGCTGCTGGAAAAGTCCTCTACTACTCTTCAGATCCTACCTACTTCATTCCCTCTACTCTCATCCAGCCTCTGCACTCATCTTTTCCAGCAGCAGAGAATAGCATCTGCCAGTGCTTTGCCTAAGTCATGGAGGAGGCAGGATGGGAACAAGAGATGGGGATAGATGCAGAAAGCCACCAGTGATGACAGAGAAGCAATTTGACTCTCCACATCAGCAGTGCAGCAGCCTTTTGGCCAGAAGAAGTGATTTTGCAGTGGAATAACTGCCTAATCCCTGAACACTGGCTGGATGCACCATCCGACATCCTCCCAGCTCCTTATCCCCAACCTTGGAGCCATATCTCAGTCCCTGACCTGCCTCAACTCCACATCTTGGCGGCTACCTCCTTCCCCGATTTTATGCTCCCAGCCTTTTGCTCTCCTGCCTCTTCATCCCAGTCTACCCTAAATCCTTGCTGCAGACTCCCTTTTAGTCCTCTCCTTCATCTGGACCCAAGTCCCCATCTCTGAGTTGTTTCCTCTTTCCCCTTCCTGCTTAACCATCCCTGGACGTGAAGAAAAGACAGACTGTCACGCTTGGGTGTTCACCCTGGCACTGCTCATGAGGAAAAGCAATTGCTGGGCAAGCCTTGTTCCAGCTGTTCAGCCCCAAGGTGGAGAAGGCTTACCATGGGTTGTGCCTTTGGAGAGCTTATATGCCAAATTCAGGTGGTTTTCCCCCAGGTATCACATAATGTCCCCTGCCAAGTATCAAGGCCTTACAAGGATTTCCCCAGACTTCCTTAGAAGTTGTATGAATGTTTTTTTTTTTATGCGAGCAAACATAAAAACTGAGGCCGTCATCCAGCTGAGTAACTTCAGCCAGAACAAGTTTGGCAGTGCTGCAATCTGAAGATGGGGTCCTATAATGGAAAACGTTTGGCAACTGCAGCAAGTGGTGCTGCTGCCAGTGCCACGCACAATGCACAGTGTTTGATAGAAACAGTGTTGTTCTGTCCCTATTATTAATTTGTTTTAATCTCTCAGAAGTCTTATTCCCCTAAGCAAGCCCCAGGGGCTCTGAGTTTTGAGCAAGGCACGTATTAGACACAGCTTATACAAAACATAGAGCAGGAACATAATGGCTGCGTTCACTCCTTGGGGTTCTCGATCAACAGTTTGGGAAGTTTAGCAATCCCAACAGCCCCAAAGTGGAGAGGCTGCTCTTCAGTGTAATTATAAACCAGACACTTCAAGCCTTTCCCGACCAGTGATAGGTGGCTCCTTGGCTGTCAAATAGGCAGGTTGGCCTCAGTTCAAGAACTTTCAGATCACGGCGTTAAAAAAACTGGTGTCTCTGGACTTGAGTAATACACAGCACTATATATCTGAAAATGTAAGCATCCATTTATCTTGATAATAAATACTTTCTCTCTTCACGTCTCAAAAGGAACAGGATTTCTATCAACAAATGATGAGAAAGCAATACTCTGTATGCATCCCCCTGGAGCCAGGAGAATCTTTAGGCATACTTTTTGCACTAATATGTACTAAGGGAATCCAAAACATCCCTCTCTGGAGGATCAAATGTCAGACCAACGTTTGCTGCTGCTTATATATCTAATCAGTAAAGTTCACCCCATCAGCACCTTTTTAAGGCCCTGATCTCATCAGCTTCTGCTTTTGACATTGTTTGATACATTATTACCACTTTGTAGTATAGAAAAGATCATTTTCTGCTCGATTTTCTCACACGTCCCCATGTTTAAAATCCACAACAGAAAGAAAAATAGACAAAAATACAAATTATAGTTGCTTCATAAAGCCCAGAGGCAACAAGAAAAAAGTGATTAGCAGAATGTGTTGTGTTAACAAGGCACCATGATGCAGAGCCTTGAGAGTGGGATCTGGGACCAAACAGGGCGTGTTGCCAGTGACAAATGTTCTGTCATGTAAGGAAAGATTGCTGCTTTCCTCAGCACAGAGATCTAGTCCTTCAAAAGTGTTTCTGAGAAGCATTGTAAATGATAAATTTAACTTCTCTCTCTACTTCCTCAGAGTGCTTGGAGAATTTAATACTGCGAATGAGAAAGATGTATAGAATTAAACCTGTAAATTGTTAACGAGGCCCCAAAGCAGCCACCCACTAACTCCCACAGCCGCAAAGACACCAAAGCCCAACGCTGTAGTAGGCTGGAAGCCACATTTTGTTGACGAGTGGAACAATATCCTGTTAGCCATCACCCTCTTGGTGAAAAACCCATGGGACAGCAAAATCTCACAGGACACAGTTTGTATAACTTGATGTGCTTCTGGGAGAGTCTGCACTGGGTGGAAGGAAGCAGGAGGAAAGAAATATTACAGGTAATAAAAGAACCAGGCTTTGGAGACGGCAGATCCAAGGAAGAACCTAAGAACCCTCGAATTTCCTCCTATTCAACTTATTGCTTCCCCTTGCATATCCCACAGGCAGGCAATCCCCTAAGGGAGCTGAGCTGCTGTTAATAAGCCTACCCTCGGAAAGGATAAAAGTTGCAGCTCATCCAGCAGCAATAAAATCCAAGTGGATTTGCACTTGTATAAATCCAGAGAGAATTCTCTCCTTCCAACATGATGGTATATTCAATACATACGTGCAGTCTCAAGCCTCAAAATCAGCAAGTAAAATTCCTGATGTCAAAGAAAGACTATCCATGGTGTGAAATAAAATGAATGCTGTCTAGCGATCCCATCTCGCTTGCTTGTTTACAGCCCACTCATGTCTCACTTCCCGAAACATTCCAACCACCAAGAGTTAAAAATATAGCATGAAAGAATTTTTTTTTCTCTCTCTGCGTACTGAATTACCAGCTTTTCATTAAAACCCTGGAGAGACCCTTTAAACTTAAAATCTCAACATTTACAAGCTGAGTGCTTTTACTTATAATTTCAGTTTCTTTCCCCAGAATACTTGATCTCTCTCTTCAATTTTCAGTTATGCTTGTTTCAAACATAAATTGTTAACTCTAGGGTTTCTCTGGGGACAGAGCAGCCAACAACACAGTTTTCAGGGAAGTCTCTCTGGGCCACTAAAAATGCAGAGAAGAAACTCCAAGCTGTAAGGAACTGGGCAGAAGCGGGCCAGAATACATGACCACGGCTGCTGTGCAGCCTCAGTGCTGTGGTTCTTCTTTAGGGTCTACGCTGCATCCTAAAAGACTTCTAAAAACTTCCTGCTCAATTCTGATTTTCTTATATCTCAATTTTTTAACTTTGCAAAAAAAGAAAACTCCTGATAAAATACAGGTAGGGAAGAGTACAGCAAAACAACTCAGATCCTGAAAAATATTAGCATGCAGAAGATAAGGGGAGGTGAAAAAAAATACCCTAAAAGTAATATTTGTATGTTAGTCACTTTATCGATCACTTCTTAGGGGGAGCGCCAGAATAGATGGATAAGACCTCAAAATATTTGAATTGCTTCCTTTATGCTTTAGCTCCAGTACTCTTTAGGAAAGAACTTTTTCTTTTGTCTCTGTTGAATGCCAGTTGAGACTAAGGTGCCATATCCTTATTGAAGTTTCTGAAAAGTTTTGCCTGCTTTGTCATTTGAAATGGAATGTCGTCATCGCCACCTTTGCCATGACTGGCCAAGTTAGAGAGACTTGAACTCTCCAGTCAGAGGGAGATTTTCCGTACACAGCTTCCACCAGAAGTGATGGGCAGCAATGCTCTTCTCCCATGTTGTTGCCTGAGAGGCACCAGAACCTTGTGGCTGGTACTTTTTAGCTAAAAGCAGCTGGGTGATCAGACAGAGGTAGCATTTGCTGTATTAATCTAAAGGAACATGAACATCTCTCTCAGTGCTTCGACAGGTATAAGGTCTACATCAGAAGCCACAGTTTTATGACGATCTTCAGGGTCTTCCACATCATCAAAACAAAAAGTCACAGTACTCGTGTGCATTAAAATCCAGCAAGATTGCCAAGAGACTAACTGTCAGATATAGGAAAAACGCCAGGAAATTTAGTACAGCTAAATGGTATGTAGGCCTGCGAGACTTGGCAAACCTCGAGAGAGTTAATTATTACATTATTGATAAAGTTGAGGACTTTTAAAATGTTTGGCCTTGCTTTCTTGACACAAAGGATTAAAGGTTAGGGCAATTTGCTCTCTCCAGTGCGACCCCTGATGCAAGCAAATCTATTGCAATCAATGGAAATTATGCCTGAGTAAGGACAGGACACGGAACCGGGCTCTGTCTCCTGTGCATAGTCCTACTTTAACAACTGCCTGAGCCACTGAATTCTCTCTGGCTTCTCCCTCTCCCTGTCTGCTGGGGGAAAACAGGGCAGTGCTTTTGCCAATGTTGAGCTGAGCTTTGAGCTTTCTGTCCTGTGTGAGGGCAGTGTCTAAGGGCGCAGGGAATATTCCAAGGAACTGTAATTCAGACACAATTTTTTTGTGTAAGGAGTAGTCACCGTCTGGTTTGCTGTTGTTTGTTTGAATCTATGATGGTAGCTACCAGTCATAGACTGGCAGCCTGTCTGCGTAAGTGCTGTGCCCACATAACAAAGGTGGTCCCAGTTTCGGAATTGTTGGAGCCTCGCGACAAGAAACAGCAGATACACATCACACGCACACAGGGGAAGGCGTTTGCTGAGACTGTGAACCACTAACTGCCTATTCCAACCTCTAAATGAGGGATAAGTACGAACCAACTACACACCATCCATCCAGGAGGACAGGAGCACTCTCCAGTGATGTGGTGGCAGACTCCCCCGTTCTGGCAAGGGCAGCGCAATTCACACTGAGCTCCGTGACTGCCTGGGGGACAGCGCTCTTCACAACTTTGCGGAGAGAGAAGAAACAAAAAACAAAGAGATCATTTAAAAGAACTTAGAGGAAACAGTAAATGAGGAAAATCCACAACACAGGTCATCATGGGAGTCCTTATGTAAATTGTGAAACCTCAGTAAGCCTCAGCTGGCTTTACCAATTAGCTAAGATTTCTTTTATTTCTGCTGGGGTTATTGATGTGCCATGGATCCAGCCTGTAAGGCTGATGCACGTGTGCACTCTTTATGCACATACCAAATTCCACAGATCTCAACAGGACAACTCATATCCATTAGAACAGCCCAGGAAAGTAGGAGTTGCAGGATGAAGCCCTCAATGGGAATTATGTGACATGGAAATAAGAGAAGCTACAAGTAGAATAGAAGGATGGGATTAAAATGCTTGAAATTTCTCCAGTCACTACTAAATGTTAACATTTGCAGTGTATACAGGACTGGCAAGAACTCAGCATCATCTAAAGGCTATTTAAGCTCGCTGGGTCTCTCTCAGTATTCATGGGGGGCCAATGTAAGGCTAGTCCCTGCAAAAATCAGTGCCTCCTACATTTGCACATTGATGCTTTTCAGCATGGCTTCTTTCTCTAATCCTGGGTTCTGAAGCTACAGTAGGTTTTTCCCCTAACTGACTATCCTCTAGTGAGGACGTTCATACAACATACCAGGGGTTGGCCCTGCAAGTACTTACTGCTGAGAACTGACATGCTAATGTCAAAGGGGCCACTCCTAGTAGTAAGCAGAGTCTTTAGCAGTGAGTGCTTCCAGGACTGAAGTCACAAGTCTATGAGGAAATCAGGTACTAAATAAAATATTCAAAATGCATATTGCTTATTTATGAAGGTCAATATTGTCTTTATTTTATACCTTCACCGTCATGCAGGTCGACAAATAATATTAGACTGCAAAAGTATCAGAGTATTAAGTCACCTGTAACAGGAAATTCAGTGACTAAATTCTCTTTTCCCCTTAAATAATTTTGAAAAACATAATTACTTCTGAAACTACTGAAAGATCTCTAATGAGAACTGATATTACACTGTGGGCAATTCTAAACAAGGAACTATTGCTTGCTGTCCTAAAATTAATACGCAGATTTTGTGAATCCTACTGGTAAACTTTCAGTGTGGTGGATGGGGATTTAGCTATATGATTCTCGTTAAAGTTAATAAGAGTCACACCGCTAAATTCCTGCTCACTATGCTTAGAATTTACCCCCTAGATAGTAAGCTGATACAGTTAACTGTAATGCTTCCTCAGATTTAAAGTCAAATAAATTGGGGATGGTAAGTCCCATTTGATACTGGACTGGACTGCTAATGAGTAGAACGGCCAATTGCTTATAAAAACTCAGCTGTAATTTGTATTGTATTCACACACTGAAATTAGGAACAGGTACAGTTGTTCTATAAGCTGGAAAACATAATGGATTTTTAAGTTCACTCTGGCACTAAATTTTATTTTATTACGCAGACAGGTATAATTATCAGCAAAAAAAGGTATTTCCTTTATGTAGTCCGCCTGAAATTCTGTTACCTGATTCCTACAAAGGAAAGCGTATGATACACAGGTTGGGTCAATTTTGCCAGTTACTCATTGCATTAAGAGCGGTGAAAGCAAGGCTGTTAAATGATGCAGAGTAAAATACACCTGTCATCAGACTTACAATACCCCTGTGTATCCAGGAGCACAGTGACATTCTCCTGTTTTATGGTCGCAGGTAGCTCCGTTGTGACACTGGCATTCAAACTGGCAGCCCTTGCCGTAGCTCCCAGGGTCACAGAGCTCTTCACATCGCCATCCTCGGAACCCGTCCGCGCAGACACAGGCGCCCGTGATGGGGTTGCAGAGCGCCTCGTTCTGACACTGGCAGCGGTTGCTGCAGTGGGGGCCCCAGTGCTCGCTGTCGCAACCTGGAAAACACACGGTCGTTTACCAAGGTGATTAGGGACGTGCACTGCAAGCAGCTCATCTTGGCCCCCTCTGCTTGGGTCGGCAAGCAGGCGGGGGCACCGTCAATGCCAGGAACTTTCTAAAGGGCCCTCAGACTTTCTGAAACTGCCCCCCTGATCCAGCAATGTACTTTAGCATGCAGGGAGACAACAGCACTGGTGTTACACCTAAATTGGAGGACTTGTTTAACACCCTTATTGGATCAGGACCTAAATCTTTTAATATCCTGTTTCTTAGTGCTCTTAGATAGCTGGAAGGAATGAATTTATAGTGGAATTAGATGCAGGGGATCACATCCTGACTGCAGCGTAGTTAATGGCAGGTAGTATTGCCAAGCAAGTCCTGTAGATTTAATAATGTCATCAAATATTGTTTCTTTGCGCTGTTCCCAAAGATAATAAATACGATAATCTAAAGAAGGTTTTCTCCTTTGGTGTTCTGCTTTTTTTTTTTTTTTTTTTTTTTTTTCTGGAGTAAAGAGGTGACAGGGAAGAAAATAGCACTGGAGACAGGATTCATGAGGCTGTCCGGGCTTAGGGATGGAGGTATGGAGTGTGTACGTCGGGCAATTTCTGCAGTAGGGACAGTATGTACCAGCAATGCAGAAGGGCCCCAAACCCTATGGCCATTGACACAGAGAGAAGGTTCCCTATAGAAGCATCAAGGCACACTGAGAACCCTTCACATGACAATCCTGCCTGATCCCTTCTCCTTGTTCGTGGACCATATGCGGGACAAGAGAGGGAAGGCAGCATTACAGAGACAGTTTGATCCTGATTTGCTGCAGAAAACAGCAATCAGCACCTGCAAAGCAGTTTTAGGTGTATGCATACTAAACAGACAGCTCAAAGTGAACACCCAGAGGTTAAGGTTTCCTCAGTAAACCATCAGCAGAAAAACAAGGAATTCTTCAGTAGTCCTACCCTCCGCTTAGCAGCCTTTCAATACAGCTGTCAAGGGTGAAGAAAATAAGCATTCTATTCAGAATAGAGTTGCTGGCAAAATCCCAGTGGACAGTTACAGATCATTTTCCAGGTACGGTTGGTTGTGCTCAGAAAGCTGGTTTCAATTACACCAACAACTCTTCTGCCAGTGTAAAATCCACTGCCATGCAGAAAACAAGTGTGTAATCCCAGCAACAGAGCTGTCGTCACAAACCCTTTTATTTGCAAACATGGGAACTAATCTTCGGGTGACACTCGCTGCCTCTCAGGCCTGGATCTCGGTTTCCAGACTTAGCAAAGTAAATGTAAAGCCCACTTAACCCTGAAGCTCTTGTCCTAGAAATTTCATAGCCCTCTCCTTCTATGGCTTATGGCTATAAACCCACACTGGATGACTAGATCTATCCGTTAATTTTGGCAATGTTTGCATTCTTCTTCTTGGGAAGTGGGATACTCATTGGTCAGTCTGCGGCTATTCAGCAGAAAAAGCAGAGAGACTTCACTGAATTCGCACTGCTGATGACCAGTTTACAAACTTGTGCTTCTTGAGCAACAGTGTTAGAGGCCAAAATAAACCCATGAGAAGACAATTCCAGGTTCTCCAGAAGGATCTGCAGGGTCTTACAGGAAGCACATGTAGAGAGATGGTTTCGTGTCCTGCAGAAAGCAGAGCACGCAACATATCCCTGTGCATAATCCTGCTCATGCCTCACCCAAGGTATTGTACCGCTTTGCCTCATTTTTCCCCCAGCTGTAAACAGGGATGATAGTTCCTCACTAACACCACCGGGAGCCAAGCAGACAAAATCTTACCCTTGCCAAGTCTTAAACTATTACTGAGAATCTGCGAAAAGAGATGATCTATCTTTATTTCACATAGATATTCACTAAGACTCTGTAAGCCCTCTGGGGCAGGAAGCAAATCTGCTGGAGCTGATGGGAGTTTCCCAGCAATTTCCATTCCAGAAACACTGGGTTTTTTTCTGCAGAACTTGAACATCAAGGGATGCAGTTCTGCACCTCCACAAAGGGTACAAATCTGACCCACACAAGCAGAGCCAACGGCCCTTTGCATGGAAGTGGAATGCAGGAATCAGACTTAACCCTGCCTGCCTCAGGGACTTGATTCCTACCTTACCACACCATGCATTAAAGCCCTGATTGCCAGACTGTGCTCTGGGCTCATATAATTCCAGCTGCAATTAATTTGCTTAATATGAATAAATAACACTCATTAGAAGATGTGACTTATAACCTTGCTCTTCCATGTCTCGGGTGAGTGCTCCAACCATCAGATTTGTCTGCTCGGTTTGTGTTTTTCACTTTGAGAGAAAGCGAAGGAGAAAGAAAATATTTTATAGGCAGGGAAAACCATTTCTCATCACAGCTCAAGCACCTTGTTTCACATTTACAGTGTCTGCCCCAAACACAACTCCTTTTATGTACATCAGTCTTATTTGAACACATGTTTACTATTGGTATTTGTTCACATGTTTGCTTTTTCCCTGTACCAAATTTCACTCTGCAATCTAGCCAAAGGGAAGAGCAAAATGCTGAAGTAAAGAGCAGAAAATGCTCTAATTGGTTGTAAAATCATAAAAAACCAAATCTGGATAATAAAAGAAGCCTGCAGTGACCAGAAAACCGGCTGGCAGTGAGACAGATTTTTCCACAGGCTTCTAAGTACAAGGCATCAGTGAGCACACATTGCAGCATTCAGTATGTTTAGCCCAAAGTAGCTAGCCAAAATGTTTTAATTATGTATGAAATAAAACAGCTTGGCATACCAGATAGCTACTAAGAATGTGAATTTCATGGGGATTTATTAGGGAGAGGACATAAAAATGAGGATTAAACTGCATCTGAGTGCTCACGGAAGACAGAAAAACCAGAATTACAAAGAGATGGGGCTTGTACCGTGTCTCGTTCACAATGCTTGATACAGCCTTTGCCCTTGTTAGGCTTCTTTTTATGTTCCTAAAACTACTAGCAGGTTTTGACTACAGTTCTCTAAGTGGTTTGAAACTGGAGTCATAGTATGTGTGTATAACCAAGGTGAACATGCTGTTGTCTCTCTAGTGACGGGACCATATATATGCAATGACAAGTTGGCCTCTTCTAGATTTAAGTCTTTACCTCAGGTGGTAAAGATTTTCTGCTTTTAGCTATCAGTTCAAGCCTTATATATGTCACAATGAGCAGAGCCATTTCATGCAGTATCAATTCATCCACTGCTGATTAATCGCAAAGGGAATTGAGTGAAATTCGTTGGCAGCGTGTTAGTGTAAAATTTGTGATAATGAAATACCATCCTCAGCTGATTTTACACTACAGTAATCTCACATGAAAATAAGATCTCTGTTGCTCAAAGTTTACCAGTTCCTGTTAGTTTTTCTTTTTTTCCCCTTTCCTTTAAGTCCCATATTGCAGTGACAGGCTGTGGAGTAAACTCTTTGTCTATGTGATTCCATTGCGATATTACTTGGTATTTATATTGTAATAACTCATAGATCTGCACTGTGGTAACTTCTGTACCTTTTCAAAGGTGGGCAGAGACAGAGTTGATAAGCTAAATCCAAGTACTCACTGATACAAATAATTCTACTGAGCTCAATAGGACCACTCGTGTAAGACTACTCAAGTGTATAACTAGCTAAGGGATTGGGGTTTAGTAGTTCCTGCTACAAAAATTAAAACCAGAAGAAATCAAAGACTTCAGCAACCCAGGCGTATTTTTTCTATACACACCAGTGTGGCAAATCCTAGCTGGTGTGTGACAGTGATTCCAGTTTCTCAGACGCGGGGCAAAGCAGCCTCAGAGCCAGGGAAGCCCGCTGCACTTCAGGATTGTTAGCACCGCTCCTCCTGTGGGCACTGAGAGCCCATTTTAAAATACAACCCAAGCCTAGCAGAGTCTGATCCTGCTCTTGTTGATAGCCTCTATGTGTTACCATAATAGAGATAAATAATAATAGCAACAACATGTGAACAGAAAGCTGATTAAAGCTTACACAAGTGCTACACTGTAAATGCATATGCCATTAAAAACGTCAAAATGATACAGAGACTTTAACTATACCATCAATAAGAAAAGCAACCTGAGAGTGGTGATGTCGGGGAGGTACAAATGCTCCCTTTAGACTGCGTGTGTGGATGCCAATACCGTGAGAGATGAGTCTGAAATAGCTAGCGCTCTCTTGGGAGATGCTACATTAAAGGGAGCTGCCATATTTCAGGTCACGTGCTAACATTCCCTGGCAAACATGCTAACTTACTCACTTTTTCTCCTTCGAAAATATGACTAGAGATTAATTGCCACCAATAAAAGTGAATATAACCCTGTAAAGGATGATGCTGGATGCCTAAGCATAATTACAGTTGTCTGCATACGGCAGTATGACAGGTGAAAGATTCATCTCGCCGTGGAAGGCTTGCTCGATACAGCAACGGTGTTTTCTTCCTCTCTGCATCCCTACCCCCACCCCGAAGCCTCAGTGCCTTGTTGAACTGAGGGCTAATTACAGCAGGCTCTGCATATCTGCCGCTACCATCGTGCATGACATCCTGCTACCAGTTCTGTCCTGTTAAATACACAACGAGGACACATTGGAAGTGTTGCTTCACTCCCAAACGGCTGTTTTCCCCTCTAGGAATGATTAGCGAGTTGCTGTGTTCTGGGTCAATAGAGCTATCCAGTATTTAGTGCAGCAGCACAAGTTGGACAACAATGAAGCAAACACACAAGTTTGAAAATTTAGCAGATAGATAAAAGGACTCCCAAGGAAGGGATGACATGTGTCAACTGACTTATCCCAACAAGAGAGTCAAAAGTGCTCTTCCAGTGCTTTTCCATCACTGCAAAGAGACACTATTAACAGGAAAACAGCATCTTCTATCACAGCAGCAGCAGAATCTGTGGTCTTAAGGCCTATGTTTATTTTGTTCTCGTCAGCATAAGCCTGCATGTGACACTTTCTATAGCGAGTGACCAGTCCTGTATCCCAGGTGTGCAAAGTCAGTGGGACATTCATAGACATTCTGCAGAAGGCACAGCTGTAAAAAACCAAGTGGTTACTCTTCTTAGCCAAAGGACTCAGGACCATATTTGGCTGATGGTGACCTTCAATTAATACACACTTCAAGGGAACTTTCTGTAAATTTGCTAAAGCAAGAATGTAGCTCATAATCAATAACCAATATTCTGTAATATTTCCAAATTCAGTTTGAAATGTTTAAATGAGATACTAGCCTTTAAAAAATGCAAACAGAAAATAAAATTAACTTACTAAATCTAGGAGGACATAGTTTAAGACAGATTATTTTAGAATTTATTTTTAAATTAGGGCTAGATTCTCCCCTTAATATGACTGTACTGCTGCAGAATGATTATATGAACACCAATTAAGTTGAAATGCAGCCTGAACTCTGGGTGGCTTTTTTTTTTGGTTTAATTCAGTTTTGGAATCTGACTGGGTTTTAAATGGTTAGCCCAGCTCATGCAAAAGCTAAAACATTTGCCTGGATGTAGTGAATAAAAAATTAAAATAATCAATTAGTGCTTTATTCCCTGCAGTTAGCCCAATAGGAAAATTACAGTCCCTGTACTGAGCTGATGTCTACTCACTGTACAAACATGATTCATTCTGGCACGGTTCGACCTTTGGAAACAGAAGCCAAGCCTGCAATAGGTCTGAGACGAGGTCCACAAAGAGGGAATCCCCTTACAATGATGGTTCACACCCCTTTGAGTTTGGCTCTGAGCAGTGCTGAGTCCCTCACATGCTGGCACCGCAGGTAATACCAACACACTTTTAAAGCATGAGCCAGTATATTGAAAAGTCACTCACTAATCTGCATAATTCTAAACCAAAAAACCTGTTTATCTTAAAGACTGTTTACCCTCAAAATGTCTAACCCATGCTTACGGACGATGGCTGTCCTCAAAATAACTCAGATTTTCAGAAATTCCCTTCAAAAACGGTATTACAAATACTTAGAGACCAACATTCTAATTCTGTGATTTCAGAATGAGGAAACCTCGTCCATACAACAGACACACGAGTGGGTACAGGCAGATCAGGCCGCACTGCTCAAACCGCAGCTGATTTTCTTCTTCATGACCAAGATACCAAGATACTGATAATCTACAATGCGACAAATGCCTTGCCTGGGTCGTACAAATGAGGGAGGTCTTATTTGTCAAAGCAACAAAAAGATTGGTTTTCTGTAAATAAACACTTTCTTGGGGGACAGTGAGGGTAACAATAGATTTTAATAAATAATCCTGCTCTAAATATAATTTAGATTATCTGAACTGTGTCACAGGCAGGTAGTTGGCAGCATTGTTCATTTTCCACTGTAAGATGCTTTGTCCGTCCCTGACAACTTCTCTGTTACACAGAATTTACCATCTCCAGTTTCAGCTTCAGGCTCGCTCAGTTTACTGAGGAACAGTGGAAAGCGATTTTAGCTTAAATCAGTAAGCTAAAGCAGTAGTTTTTCTTGTTAAAGTACATTTTTATATCCTTTTCACCGACAAGCTGGGACACCTTCCATGCACAGAGCAATAGCTTGAAATCTGGCAAAGCACTGTCCCACACCCGGGGGTGTGCTCATGCGTCCCCTGTGAAAATCCACCTGTACCTGCTCAAAGTATAAAAACACAATCTGCAGGCTCTCAGTGCCACCTCTGGATAATTCATTACCTATGTTCCTCCAAGATTTCATCTGTATTAAAAGTGATCCGCAATTAAAGGCTTCAGGGGCTTAGCAGGACTTCTCTTAGAATTGTTCCTAGTAGCAGTCACGGGCCACTGGCTGTTTAATCTCCATGTAGTGAGTGGTCCATGGAGAGAGTGACAGCCTTCTACTCTTTGTCCATTACCCACATGTCAGAGGTTTGTTCTGGTCCATGCTGATGAACCGTCCCTCTATCAGCTTGATGACATTCATGAAGGGATTTTTCATATTCTCCATTTACTTTTTAAGGAAAACCAAACAAACCAGGGACCGTCACACATAAATAACGCATTTGACTTATGAAGTTGGTGTCACAAAACCAAGAAAATGTCAGATTAAAGGTTGGAAGTGCAGCAGTAATTCAGTACTTGAGCCTATGAATGATGATATTTTCTTTAATTATGTGAGCACAGGCTACCGTTTACATGCCCCGGCATTTTCTGTCTTCTGAGCTTGTAGCTTTGCAGCCTTAAGGTTCCTAAACATGAGCTCCTGTGCAACGGCGTGTGCACTAACGTTTTTATCTCCAATGCCAGACTTGCAGTCACAGCATACGTAAGAATAATGAAGAAAACGCCAGTCTCAATGTTTATGTCTCTTAAGACTGCCCAGAGAATATATTCTGCATACGTAAACACGCATTTTTAAAATTATCCAGCCAAGTAGCAAAAACATGAGGTTAATCTGAGGCTGGCAGGACTTGCAGTCAATCTCATTTTCCAAGTTTATAGATCAGTCTTCATCAGATAGAAAGGAAAAGATGGGAAAGGAACATCAGCTGATTTTTCCCAAAATGGATAGATTATTACTCACAGGAGGAAAGTAATCTAATTTTATCTTTGGGTTTGGCTTATTTTTTTTCTTAGAGGCAGGAGAACAGCTTTTCATCCTTCAAGAAATCTTGTCTGAATCAGATAAGAAACATGTGGCTGATTTAGGTAATGATTTAATCTCAGTTGATGATCTCATTAGTCATTGACTCTCCAACATGTGGTACCTAATTCAATCACAGCACTTTAGAGACCCCGCAGTTTATTTAGTATTCTCTGAGGAACCATTTTCTTTCCAAAGTAATCCTTGTTTAAAGAACGTTCCTAGAGTATTCTGTAGAATGCTTAGAACAGTTACCTGGTCGGGCATTTTTATTTTGGATAAATGAAAACAAAGTCACTCTAAGTCAAAGAAAAGTTGGGTATTTGGATGTCAGCCTCATCAAATCCTGTAATGAACTCAATATATTTTGGAAGCAGTAAAACGGGAGAAACAACTTCTACTCCTGACAGATATCAAAGTGTTGTGTTTTCAGAATATCCATCATGAGCTATTTTGACAGAGGCTTCAAAAGAAGTGAAAATTAGAACACAAAAAAAATCTGAGAATATTTCCTATTTCTTTTTGTAGAAATTACCGCTCAGTTTAATGAGCCTTTAACTCTACTGACACTCTAGATGTTACAAGGAGTTTACAATCATGAAACGCTTCATAAGAGAGCGACAACATTCTATACAACACTGGCAGCTTGTCTTCTCATTATAATTTTTTAAGAGAAGATGCTGCATTCTTTAAAATGTTTTTTTTAGTGTCATATTAATGGGAGGCAAAGTCTGTTCTTTAATTAGAATTTTACTGTGGTGAATTAAAAAATACATGGGCAGAGTATCAAGGGTCTAATAAAACTAAATGAAGATACTATCTTTCCTCTATATGAAACCCAGCAGTCTTGGCTCTAGCAAAACTTCCATCAATACTTCATTATTATTGTCTAGGACAGGATTGTAATAATAAGATCTGCAAGTAACTTCCAAATTCTGTCTTCCAACTGGGTAAAACATTCTCTCTCTCTCAACATCTATAATGGACTTTAGATGTTTTCATTGACTGTATAATGAAATTTTCCTCTAATGCCTCTAAGTACTACTGGTTTTGCCTGCAAGAAGAACACATTTGGATACGCCTAAAACACTGCAGGACAGCTGTAGAGGAAGAGATCAAGCATCCTTCAACAAGCAAGTGTTGGAAAAGCCACCAGAGGGGCTCAGGAGCGGCCGCAGCAGCAGCGGTCTAAGGAGATTCAAAGAAAACTATGCAGCAATAGAGAGAGGCCTTGGTCTCTGGAGACCAGGAGCTGCTGATACAACATCTGTGCCCGGTGTGAAAGAGTTCAAAGGCTTATAAAAAGCTGCGCACAGCTGCTGGCTTTTCCAAATAGTGCCCGGGCTTTAGCTGAGAAACAAACCCTCTTCCCCTTCTCAGTTCATTAATGCCAGTTGACTTTGATAGAGTTGAGAGCAGACCCGCAGGGCCAGCGCAGCACTCACAGTAGGCTACCCGTGCTGGATGCCCTTCCATCACACTCTCATCAAGCTCCCTGCTACTGGGCAGGAGAACTTCGTCCATCACCTGAGGAATCTACCACGGTGAAAGCAAGCCGATCCGACCTCTGCAGGCACCTTTCCACCTCCTGTGACTGTAGAGTAGTGTTAACTGCGTAGGATCGAGTGGGATCAACCCCGTTTGGCAAAGCTCCTGGGGAGATGTGCTCAGCTCTTTATTTTTCACAGCACATAAACTGAGCATCGGAAGGTCACCCTGCTGATGTTTTGCCAGATATGCAATATACCTTTATTTGCAGTTAAAGCAGTACTTAAAGAAGAAAAGCTTCTTGTCACTAAAATAGCAAGCGTTAGAGAGCCTGTTCCTTCTCATTCTCATTCACACACAGGGATGTATGTGTCCGTTCACCTTCGCCTGTGTAGGTCAGCATGCAAATTGGCACGAGCAAAAAGATTGGCCGATAGTGGATAGAATGGTACTATCAAGATAAGCATATGGAAGAAATGCTACAGCTAGCTAGGCAGCTTCAGATTATACCATAAAGATTCACCTTCAAGGGGACGTATAAGCACATCCCTCATGCATAACATAACACCCAGTGCTGACTCATCAGTCATTTTTAACATTGTCAATAAGCAATTTATTTTATTGCATTGATATTGAAAGTAAACACTGTGGATTGTGGGACTTGCTTTTATTTCTGTCAGTGTAGCTGTGGAGTAAAAAGAACCACTTCTTCCCCTTTGCCACAGCCCCATCCTAACATCTGCTACTTGTGTGCTGCTTTTCAGCCAAATAATATCAGCTTAAAGGATGTTCTGCCCCAGTAACTAAATCTAGGAAAAATCTTACCTTTTCTAGCGTGAATTCTGTTACCTAAGACTTTGGGAGAGAATTAGAGCAGCAGAAGGCCTGGTGGCCTTTGAAATAGGAGTGTCTTTTATATCTAAAGCAGTTCAAAGGCTTACAAAAAGCTACATGCAGGTGTCCACGCAAGCGACTTGCTGTTCTTTTTTCTTCTAGGCATACTCGAATCTTCACATGGCTCTTTAATGTTACCTAATGTCTTCAAGATACCTTAAATACACTGCTGTCTTTCTCTTACAAACCATTAATAGTAATATCCCTTTCAGGCACATAAAAAGAAAGTTTTTTTAAAAAGTCTTGCCCTGTGTAACCCAGTAAAAACTATAATGTTCACTCATGAAAACCGCATTGCAAGACTCAGCACAGTCTCTGCAATACCTTTCTTATATTTACCAACAGAAAATAGCAAGTCCAAAACTATTGGGGAAAAAAAAAAAAAAAAAGTAAAAATACTGGAATATTAGAATATGATGCCCTCTTTTCATGTCAGTCAGGCACTGAGAGGTGGGATGTTCTGTTAATAAAGACAAAATCAGAGAGGTAGAGAAATACTGCGCAGCTTCAACACCAGGAGTCAGAGCACAGATGGCTCTAAGTGGGTAGGGGATGGCAGAGGACACACACCCCAGCACCGAGAGTTTTATGCAGCAAAATCCCAGTGTCCCTAAGGCGGCTCCGTTAGACTGCAACGCTGCTGCAGCTCGTCTGCGCCACTTCTTTAGGATGCTAATGCTGAGCGAGCAGAGCAGCCACAGGTCTCGTAACCAGATCCAGCAGTTTATACTCACATCACAGCCAGCACAAAATGCAGAAGCCCCAAGTGCTGAGCCGAAAATAAAGGCGGCGCTGCTGCTTGCCTCCCTATGGCTTCCTCTGCGTATTGGTAGGGCTTTGGTTTCATTCTGGGGAGGTAGGCAGGAAGATAAAGTCTTGTCTCATACATTATTGAGATTGGATGTCTAAACCTTGATATTTTATTTTGACTTCCAAACATGTTCAAATGTTGTTCACAGAAGCATAAATTAATGCCAATTTCTAAACCAGAAGTTGCTCTAAACCGGGAAATGAAACTTTTTGTTATGATGTTAAAAACAGACATTTCTTAAAGTGTTTTACATTTTGAAAAACAGGATGATCAAAACTGTTCATCCCCACAATCAGTTATGGGTTTGCTGAACTGAAATGTTTTGACAAAATCGCAACCATATGGAAGCCAGTGCTTTCCGAACAGTTTCACCCATTGTGGATAACTGCATTAAGCAATCAAGTGTCAGGCAGCCAGAAAACAGTAAATCATCACTCCACATGTTTTTTCCTCATTATTTACAAACAGTGTGTTCGTGCCTCCAGCCTCATCAGTGGGTCAGCTTCAAAGAAACCAGGAAAATTTACAGAGCAGCTGAAGTTCCCAGCTCTGCTGTGTCAGTTCTTGGAGGTTCGGTCTTACTTTCAGCAGTCCGAGAAACTGCCTATGTGAAACAGCTTTTTCTCTGGATTAATTTAATTTCTCTCTTTTTTAGCAACAACTGTCTCTGAAAAGTAAAAAGCAAAACAGACATACGTGACTTCCTGGCTGGATGGCAGCAGGGAAGCGAATGGGATTTTGCTGGAAGAGAACACAGCATCTGTGCATTAAGGTTTTAAAATGCCAGATTCCTTGTAAGGTTCAGATCTCTACATTCTCCTAGTGGCAGCAGAGCTGTATTTTTAAAAGCCACAGGGAAAAAGAGAGGTTTCCAGATGAGACCATCATCAAAATTGTTCACTGCCCACGCCCATCACAAGCACCTTGGACCTAATCCAGTGCCCCTTACAGTCAGGGAATTTCTTTCTATGGACTATAACGGTCTTTGGTAGGGGCTGGCCATCGTGGGTTAAGTTAGTGCTCTCTTGAAAATGACATTGATGCCACAACTTTTTATGTTTCCTTTGCTAAGCAAGGTTCTCTTCTTACTGCTGAATATCTGAGCAGAGCAAACACTGCACGCACACACCACATATTAAATAATCGATGAGAAGAAAATGACATGACCCCAAAGTAGACCGTTTTCCTTGCTGATAAACAGGAACCACCCAGGGAAATGTTGAACACCGCCTGATGGTTGTGTAGATGGTGATTGTGTAGTAGATGGTGATTTAAGAGTGCTGCTGACACACATGTACAAATCTGATGACACAGGAAATTAGCATCCGTTCGTCTCCCCCTCCCCCTTCAGAAGAATTTGCTAAATATAGCTCACCCTTTAAATATTTAAGGATATCTGCAGAATGTTGTTGTTTTTGAAAGGGTTCTTTCCTGACTGGATTTTCCTCATCAGGCTTAGTAATCAAGTTGTTCTATTTGGAATGGATAATTATTAGATGAATAATTAATTATTCAAAGTACATTACTAAATAAAATTCAAAGTATGCTGGTATAATAAAAAATGACAATATGCAACAATTCGGGTTCTAAATTGTGCAATAAGACCAAAACGTGTCGGGTTTTTGAGCATTTAATAGAATTGCCTCCATCACCAAAGTCCCATAGAAACGCTGACTAGTTCTCACGGTCCGTTTCTGAGCTAGGAAATTCTTTTCTTAGAAGGGAAACTGAGACAGTCAAATTGCATTCAGCTACAAAGCTACCCAGAAAGTAAGCGAGATGCTTACTTGATCTCTAGCATTGAGATAGAACAGCTCCAAGTCCTAAGTCTAATTTTATACCATAAATACTTTATAGTGTATTTCTTCACTACATTTGTAATTCTGTGCCGAATTAAACATATGAAAAATGATTCTTTTGTGTATACAGAGATTAATTTCTAAAGTTTTGGTGTCTCATTAGTAATAGTGTTTAAAAAGTGTAAACTTGGTACAAACAACATCACTGGTATGCAAACTGAGGTGGCGTATGAGTGTCCTGGGAGGGTACCCAGCCAAGAACCCCCGCTATCTCCCGATCAACGTCGCTTCAGCCAGTTCTAGCTCAGCAAGTGACACTAAGCGACACTCAGGCCACATCTACACGGCGTTTGGCAGGGTGACTGCGGCATGCCCAGGCCTACTGTGCGACTGAGCTGGCTGTAGCCCAGCTCTGTCAGGCAGGGAGAGCAGTGGGGTTTCAGCCTTGTTGTCTTTAACAGCCACGAGGCAAGAATCACCCACACACCCGTGTTGACAACTTCACCGGTGAAAGCCCTCGCTACTCTTGGCTTCGCTACTACTGGTACTTGAAAGGGCTGGGTAGAAATAACAGGGCTGTCTGTTTCAATCACCCCTCTGATTGCAGAGTGGATGCAACTTTAATAAATGCTTATTCAGCATAATGAGATTCTAATTAAAGATGGCTAAAACAGTAATCACTTCTTCATTTTCTCTAACTGCCATCCCTCGAGCTTCCAGAGCCTAAACAAGACAGAGGCTGGATGCACAGAGGAAAGGGGCACCTCTTGATCGAAGGCTTTCCCAGCTCTGTGAAGCCTACTGGCTTGCACCAGAAAACCACAGAAGGGAAACCGAACAAAACCTTAAATTCTTTCATTGACACCAATGATATGCAGCAACTCAATAAAAAGTCTCCGCTTTATATGGTTCTCTCTCCTGGTTTTACAGGTCCCAGCTCTACTGTTCTCTTTAAGGGAACACAGGATGCTCCGGCCACAGTTTGTTTTTCTGTGTTTTCTTCCATCACCATTACCACTGACATTGTTTTTTACAGACCTGTGTTGATCTCCTCACTCGCTTGGGCTCTAACAAAACAAAACCCAAGACAGGTTACGTGATATGTGCTGCAAGATTTTCCACAGGCTGCTCTGGGACCTACTATGTTTTGTTTCCCCATTGATTGCCAGGGTTGCAGAACTGGAATTTTTGCAAGGCAAGGGATTCAAAAGGCAATAAAACTACACATATAGAGACTGTTGGAGCTTCTTCAAATATTTGTTAATTAAAATTGTTAAATGTAAAAAGAATTAAGTTCATACTGTACCAGAAGGACTTGTCCTTACAGAGACCTCCTAGCTAGCAAAGTTTAAATGCTTTATTGTTCTGTAACTCACATATATGCAGACTCCTCTATTTGGCACATCCTTAATTTCTGTCAAACTAAAAGAATTCTAACATTTTCTGTCAGGGAGCTGGTGTAAATCTTGAAGAAAGCTTAAAAAAAACCTCTACTGTTGACTCATTTCACTCATTCCTAGGCAGATCTGAAAGAAGGAAGACTTGAAAGCAACATTATGAGCCCAAGAATTATCCTCGACTCTTGAAAGGCACACAGAAAATTAAATTGGGGGATCAGTATTAAGGTAGTGGAAATTATTGGGTCTTGCTCTTAGAAGATTAAGAAGGTGACTTCCCACTGAGACTTGAGAACACAGGTGCACATAATTTTAAAAATTTGCATTTTTAACCTTTTAAATTCGCTAGCAAAGCAAAGAAGTTGTTGGGGAACTGCAGTAAACATGGCAATTCAATCAGCTTCTTCCAGACTATATCTCGTGGTTTTCCAACTCTTTAACCCAACAGGTCAGTCAGTCGATTGTGGAAAGACTCCTTGGCAGCTAGCAACACAGCAGCCAAACTGAGTTGAAAGCAACACAGGAACTATTTTTTAGCAAATGCATAACAAAATCTCTTAATTCACTTCAACAGTGGCTCTGGCCTTCAATGTTCATGGTCATTGTGGAAACCAATGTCCTGTTCTCTGCTCTTCCTCCTGGGAATTGCAAGGGGACCTGTGTAAAAGAGCTAAAGCCAACTTTATAACAGCAGTCTCGGAAAGGATTCCATTTTTAAAAGTCTGCTATGAGTTTCTGTGCACTCTTTAAATACAGGACTCTACAATTAACAACTAATGAGTGATAACACTATTTTTTTAAAGTTTCTAGAGCGTGTCAGAGGCAACCATGGACTTCAAGGTGTTACATTTGCCTGCTCCAGTCAAGAGACTTCAGGCTAACTCTTAGACCTACGGACTCTTAGAATAATTATAATGTTATAATGCAAATACTCTGAATTTCATTAAAAATCAAAACACCACTTGACTGCCAAGCAACAACAAGCACATTTTATGCAGAAGCTAACTAATTCCATCTTCCAAGCCGCTGAAAAAAATAGCAATTGTAGCTCATCATAGCTACACCTAGAAAGATAACCTTGCAATTGATTTCTGCTTGCCCTCCAAATACAAGCAAACCTCTGCGATGACGGTTACATCTCACTTGTGGCAGCGGGGCCCAGCTGTGGAGTAGGGCTACCATGCTGACAGCCTTTCTACATACATAACAAATATTACAACCAAGACTTATAAAGCAGATACACTAATTAAAATCCTGATCCACAGCCCACGGAAATGAAAGCAAAAGACACCGCTTGTTTTCCAAACGTAGCCTTATAACCCAATCTATCTTCAGATTGTTCTGCCAACAGACCGTCTAGCTGCCACCCACAAAATACTGCCAGGTTGAATCTTAGTAAAAAAGATTTGGAATCGTCCATCCAAGCCCTTGTTTTCTCAAGTCTCAATTATGGTGACATTTTCCTCGTGGGAGATCTTCATTGTGTCCCATTCGGAGCGCAGCTCACCCCGAGCGGAGCTGCCGGTATTCCTCCTCGCAGGCTCTGACATCCACCTTATTTTACATTATTTACACTAGCGCCATAACATCCTTTATCGATGCCAAGATTTTACAGCTTAATTTTAAGGCACTCAACAGTTGTGCTCAAACACATCTGAAAGATCCTCCGTGCTATCCATATGTTCCCAATTGTCAGTGAGGTCAAAACGGGCAGCTCGCTCAGCCCGCCCGAGATACAACCGTAAGTCTTCGGAATTAGGGCTTTTAACAACTCTGCTTTTCCTGAGACTCGTGCAAACCACTCGATCTGTCTTGGCGTTTAAACTAACGACATTTTTATTTGCTGTTACTTTTGGCTGGTCTTGTAAATATACTTCAATGAAATACTTTTATTTTAAAACAGCTTAAAAATGAGGTTTAGGTCTCGAAACAACCCGTATTTTCACTAGCACATCTGGCAATGATATCTGACAATTAGCAATGATCTAAATAATACAGCAGTTAAATCTACATACCAGTTAATTTTGAATTCAAAACAACGAACACTTAGTACTGTTTTCCTATCAGCATTTAACCACTCCATTAAAGGAGAAAATACTTCCTGTTTTACAAAGGCCCTCAGCCAAATTGAATTTATAGGAATCATAATCAAATAGATGAGGGCTTTGTTCCCCCCTAAATATTTTAAGTTAGACATAGTGGAGCAGTTAAGATTTTTATTAGGTTTTGATCTTGCATTTTGAGGAGATTGGAGGAATTACTTTTTACTGAGATGAATTTCCCAGGTTATCAACTACGCACTGCATGCTAACACAGGGAAAGGTATTCCCGAGAAAAAGAAGGAGATTAAAAATATAATAATAAAGGTGCCAGCGCTTACACAAATAATGTCCGTCCCAATTCACAGTGGGTTAATGACAAGCCATTGTGCAACACCTGGAAGGTATGCTGTGAGTTTAGGAACTACCCGAGAGCCCCGACGGCAGCAAACAATGACAAAGCTTTTCTCAGGGGAACGCTCCTTCTTAAGCCTCACTGATGTGCACAAATACCTGAGAAAAGCTCGAAGCCATTCATCTTGCATAGCTGGTCCTAAAAGCCTGCTATTCGTAAGTCAGCATGTATAAAAAATAAAAATAAATGCCCAAGATATCCTAAAAATAAGCAGACACAAGGTTTACATTTGTATGCACAGAGTGGCCAAGGACTATTTACAGGGTAATCGCCTTAGATCACTTTATTGCCCACTTGTCTACCTGTAAGGTTTTCCACTGACAAGATTTTATCTTGTAAGTCACCAACTCTTTTTAGCAATCAAATAACCACATGGGTTTGATACAATTGGGAAACTAGTTCACCACCAATGATTAGTAAATGATTAGACAGCACCCCCAGTCACCGGTCACACGTTTACCCTAACCAGTCATCCTTTTTGCCCTCAGATCTTTCACAGGTCTGCAAGCTCGAGGGAAATATTTGGCTGTAGGCTGAGCAAAGCACAGGAGTACGTAGACCCAAAGTATTCCTGCACTTTGATGCTGCTCTCCTCTGATCAATGTGTGCAAGCACAACAGGAGGAAGAAAACATGGGATGGAAAGTATTAGACGGAGAAAAGAACATCACTAAGACTAGGAGGAAAGAAGGAGAAAATGTATGTAAGCAAAGAAAAATGAGGGAAATAGGTTAAAAGAAAGAAAATAAGAACCACAGAAATATCAGAGAGAAAAACAGACAGCTGAAAGGGAAGAAGACGTACATTCCTGCTGTCCTTGCAAAGAGCATTACCAAGGATTCCCTGCTTTAGTGTCCCATATAATATGTCCTTGAAAAAAATGAAGGTCACCAGCATATTATAGGAAGTAGCCAGCAATGAGTAGCCCATTACAACCACCACAGCATCAATCAATTTGTTTATCCTTGTTAACTGAAAACAGAAAACAATGTGATAAGGGGCTGGGCTACATCTTGCTCCCCAAGGCTTTCATACCCCAGCCCCTTTCTCTCGCCGGTCACACGTGCAGGACTTTTGCTTTTTACTCTTGGATGGGCAGGGAATAATGACTGACTGTTACAAAACAAATAACCGCTTCTTGCACGTACAACGTCTAATGTCTGATTTCCTGGGAGCTGCATTAGCAGGGTTTTATTAGCCAATTTTCGAAACTCAGGCCAGCATTAAAAACCTGACAAATGCCACTTGGTCACGTCCATGTTGTCACAGATATTGAGGCCTCTGGAGAGAGTGTCAAAGAAATAAAGCAAATTTCTTTTTTGCTTAATTTGTGTCAATTGATTTCCTATTTTTAATTAATAATTCTAATTATGATGCAGCAAATTTACCCAACAGACACAACTAGTTTAATCAGCATGTATTGATTGTAACAGTAGAATTATCCCAATGTTCCTGACACCATTGATTTTCTGTTGTGTGACTGTAAGAAAACAGAAGCCGGAGTGACTCTGTTGTCAGCTCGCGGTGCTGATGATCCCTAAGCTATGAATTGGTGCTCCTGACCTTACAAATAAAAACACAGACAGTAGCTACTACTTCAGCACTTCAGAGAAGGAATCTGGTGATTAAGTTATGGCACAAATCAGGGAGTTTAGCCATAACAACAGCAGCAGGAAAATAAAGCTGATTTGAAGAAAAAAAACAAACGGTAAGACAGTGGTTAGGGAAGTCTTTATAAAACTGAGCTAAATCATTTGCTTTAAGTTCCTAATTTGTCCTCATTTTGGACAGCCCCAAACTATCCATTTAATTTTAAGCATTCGCTTAAATATCTGTGGTAAGCACTGCAGTACATTTTTGAGACCAAGTCTAGCGTTTTGCCTTATTTTATTATTTTTTTTCAGTAGCTCACCTCTGAAGGTGCTCATAGGGGCAGCGGGGTGGACAGGCCACTGACACCCGCTCAGACACAGGCAACACTCATTCTAATGTCACTGTAAGACTGTCCCCATCGGCATCCCGTGGCTGGCTCCAGCCATGCACTAGGGGCGAGGAAGGATTTCCAGAGAAGCCGTAGCATGTCTCAAGCTACTGTTCAGCCCTTTTGCTAGAGTCATTGAGAATCCCTGCGAGAGAATCCCTGCAATTCTCCACTCATCAAGCTCCAAATTCTGCAGAAACGATGCAAAAAGCCACCTGTAGTGGTGCAGAGAATTTTTAACCCTTTGCAATTTGAATGCTCCGACTTTGAAAGCGTACAAGGGCTTTGCAGCAAATCTGCTCCCCGGTGCGCCTCGCACACCGCCCCAGGGACCTCCGCGTTGCTGACAAATGTCAGAGCACAAAGGTGCGGCACATGAAATGGCTGCAGCGGAATGAGTGGCCCTGGTTTATGGTGTGGAGCAACTAATAGAGCTCATCTATGATTGCCTCACTTAACAACCTATTTGTAGTAAAAAAATCAAAACCATCGGAATCCAGAGGAAAACAATAACTTCTCACCAGCAGCAGGGAATGTGCTCGTACAATGACACAGACTGTAACTGGGATGGGTTTGAACTAAACCTCTGGAACCAAGCTGTTCCCAGTTTGTATGCAAATATGTAATGGGTCTGAAGGCCAAATCCTATTACAGAATGGAAAAGAAAAACCAATGTGGATGCTACTGCCTGAATGCAATGGCAAGGCAGAGACATGTCACACGGTTCTCCATAGGGAACCCAGGTCAGAGTATTCTGTTACCTGAAGTGCTGGGAGGAACAGCCTGGGGTTGGAACCAGCTTTTGCAGAGAGGTGTGAAAGGGAAAGTACGGGTTTTAATCTGCTTGTTTCGTTGCAGAGCTAATCACAGTCTAGCGGAAGATAATGTACCAAGTTTCCCCGTATTTGGTTTTTCACAATAGTTGACAATGGAAGCACATTTAGTAGAAAAGCTGCTGTGGTAGAGGTGAAATCACTAGTAATAGAAAAAATATAATTTTTCCTATGGCTGTTAATTCGTATTAAACATTTTCTGTTTCTGCTTACTCAGACTATAATGTGTCAGTAATAAACATGTGATTATACTAGTTAGCTTTTTGGCTAAAATATTTGGAACAGTAAAATTGATAGATAATTACAGTAACAGATATTTATTCCCTGCCAAACCTGCAGTAAGGCATGCCTGCCTGCAGAGTCATGTCTTTTTAAGCACAGAAAGATAAGCAGTACACATCATACACTTTGAATAATGAGAAAGATTTCCTATGGCCAGCATTTCAGAAGTGGAAACAGACTGTGGTTTGATACAAACCATATCTATTTATGTAGAATGGGATTTTAATTGGAGCTACTTATCCCCATGATATAAATGAGGCAATGAAAAATGATTGATGCACTCTGGTAATTATTGTTATATCACCTTGCAAACTACAACAAAAAAATCTTTCATGTACATAATGGCTGTTTAAAGTTTAATAAGATACAGAACTGCACTTCACTAGGCAAAATATTAATACTACATTTTGGGCAATATTTATCTTTAAATACAAACAATATTTAACTGAAAAATCAGAATACATGAGAAATGTTGGGTGGATTTATTTAAGTGATAAATAGATCTATTTTGGAAACATACAGAAGAAAATAAAAAATGCATTAGTTAGTTATTTTTCGCAGTGGGAAAGTTATTCAAAGCATGACACAGCATAAACTCATTGTCTCCCAGAGTACAAAAAGTGGCAGTAAGTATGATGGCACAGATATATACGGTCTCATCGTAGTCACTGTTGCTGCTTCTTTATTTCTACCTAACAGCAAAGGTTAAGAGTGCAAAACGAGTTTCTGTTCATTATTATACAGAATGAACAACAATATAAATTCGTAATAATTGTTGTACCTATGGGGGAAGTAAAGCAATTCTGGTCATTTAAATGAAATGAAAGTTGGGCACTAAAGCCAGCCTTCTCTTTTCTCCAGCTACGGAACAACGCCCCACCGGAATGTAAAGAGGCACCAGCACTCTCCATCACAGCTCTGTCAGACTTTCCGGAAAACAGCCAGTAAGGCTCAAAGAGGCTATTACAGAGTACAAGACTCAAACAGAGCCGAGACACCAAATGCAATAGTCCTGTTATAGATAAGTCTTCCAAAGACAGAAAAAACTGCAGAAAAGAGTCTGTCTGTATGACCAACTAATGCGTCATTTGTCAGAAAAGAAACGTCTAGGCTGGCTTGAAAAAAATGCCACAAATTTGCTTTCAACAGAGGAGCGTATTGAATAAAAGACCGAAGCAATCAAGACCTTCTGTGGTTATAATCTCATTTGTGCATTGACAGTATTTCAGTCAATAGACTGTCATACACTAGCTAAGAGTTGTGTTGTAAAAATGTTTGGACCATCATATCAAATTTCATAGCTGATGCCCTACAAGGTCAGAGAGTGGAATCATTATTCTTAATAGGGTGATTGATCAAGCCATAAATCCAGCAAAATCAAATTTTACTTTGGCGTCTCCTATAAAGAAAAATGGAAAACAAAAAAAATTCAATTCATCTGTACCATCATTTCTAGCAACCAGATCCCATTGCATCATGAAAATCAGCGGCCTACTCTGCGTATAAAGCCTGATCTCACTTCTATTGAAACCAACCGCAAGACCTCACTCTCTCTTAGGGAAGGAGGGGACAATGGAGGGGAACAGGCAGGTTTGGAAGGGGGCAGTTCCTAGCTCCCCACCATTCTGGCTGCAGCTCACCACAGCCTGAATGTTCCTATCACACCAAGCCAATGCAGATGCAGAAAAGGAAGCGCAGCTCGTTCTCCCCCATTTTAGCGGATGCAGTTCAATCCAGGCAGCGGGAGCTTTTCCACACGTGTACTTCACGTACACCGTTACGGAAGTAGGGTCAGCACAGAACACGGGATGGGTCAGACTCTGTCTTTCAGGGATGCCAGTTCCAAAGACTTCTTTTGTTTATTGAGCCTCTCAGTGAACCTGAATCAAGTAGGAGAAACAGAACAAAACCCTCAAATCACGGCATCTGGTTTCAGTTTGTGTTATGAAAGAAGTGCACTGTGGAATAAAGGAGAAAAGAGTGCTGTTCACCAGGGAACAGGAGCAGTTGGTCTTAAACCACGACAGGAACTCATTGCACTGCACATTTTTGTATCGCATTGCAGGCTCCAGAATATAATTGAACTGTTTGGCTTTTGAGTCCCTTTCCATTGTAAATGCAATATTAATGAACCATACTGAGCTTCCCCAAACAATAACAGGGATACAAATAAAACAAAAACCTAACTGTGCTAATTCTACATGGACCTTTCTAACCAAGTTTTATTTAGCCACTAAAGAAGCGGAAAAATACCCGAAGTAGAAGACATTAACAAATTGTGAAACATGGATCAAGGGCATTTTTCTTAAATCCCTGAATTGATCAGTTCAAGGTACGACCCTCTTATATACCAGTAATCACCTGGATACATGGTTTAGCAACTAACTCTAATTATAGAGATGTTGAGCAGTGATTTTTTTTAAAGTGAGAGTTAAGCTGAGAAGAGCTTCTTGACTAGAAGCCAGTGCGCTCAATCAATTAAATCAACGTAAGAGAAGAAGAATCAGACCAAGGGGGGAATGTGTATGTGAGGCTGATCATTAGTACAACTGAACTGTCACCTCAACGTAGGCTGGAATGTGGCCACAGAAGTAGATTGATGGATGAATTTTGCTCGGCAGAGAGCAGCCCACAGCGAATTGCTGATAAGATCTCAAAATAAATCTTACAATATTACAAGCCAAGGTGGAACTGCAGCCTCTGCAGCCTTGCTGTATCTCACAAGCTAAGCAGGTCCTCTTGTCTACCGGGCCTCAGGGGGCTTTCCCGGTCTGAAGGAGGTTCTTCTCCTCACGTTCCTGGGATGCTTGTACAGTGTTAGTGAGGTGTTATACAGCAGCTCATGAGAAGTGGAAGTGGAGTGAGCTTCACAAGCCTGGAACGATTTGGATGAGTTTGTGTGACAGATGCTGATTTCCCCTGTAACTACTGTTTTTCTAGATGACAAAGCTTGCCAGTTAGGAGGAGGAGAGGCTCTGACTGGAACCACTGCGATCCAAGGCAAAAAGGCAAAGGTGGGATGTCAGGGACATAAGGATTAAGCTGTCTGGTGGGCTGGTTTCTGGGTTCATAGAGGTTGTGGTAACTATTGACCCACAGAGTCCACATAAAGAGGAGACGGATGTCAGACAGCTCGCTGGTAAAGGTTTCTTTACTCTGTTTAGCTATTTAAATCCTCAGTATACAGGGGCATTTTGGTTTAGGCTCCCTCAGTAGAAGGAGACACAAAGAACTACTGATCTTCTTGGCACATAGAGCAAATCCCTAAACAGAGAGTAGAAAATCCATAGTGAATTCAACAGGTGCCCACAAAGTCCTGAGAAACAGGAGGCCTGGACTGCTGTCATGATCCTCCAGCTTGCAAGCTACAGTGATGTCACTCTCGAATCAAAAATTGGTGTATAAGCCATGAGGAGATACGTGAGCTTCCTTCACTCCTCCTTAGGAAGTTTGTGCTGTAAGAGATGCGAGGCTCATTGCTGACTATCTATTACACAACCAAGGGAATGGCTTTACAAATGAAAAAAACCAGTATTTGACTCCTGCGGGAGCATGAAGACTCACAGATCAGCAGTATTTTGAAAAGGCATTAAGCTATGAGACCTGAAATGTCTCTTTCTGTCACTTCACTGTAAACAGAAGTTTTTGTAACAGGACATCCAAACAGAGAGATTTTTTTCCCCAAAAGAGTGTCCTAGATAAGATTTACAGCAGGTAATTTCTGTCTGGCATGGACAACATCCCTCTTAAAAGTACACTGCACTCTAATTAAGGCTGTGGGTAGTGAGTTGGTTTTTTATAGCGTGTAAAGTCCATAAACCAGAGCAGTTTATACAGCTGCCCACTAAACCTCACACCCCTTTCAAGGCATGGTGAGATCTTCCCCAAACCATTGTAATATTTCTGTTCCAAGAGGTTTTAGTATCAATGATAGATGGCCAACCTGAGAGCAGGAGGAAGAGCAGCCCTTAACTTACCCATGAAGCTTGAGCTAGCACAAGGGGAAGAAGTATAAAAGAGTCCTCACAGTTACATGTCTCCCTTAAGGATGGCAGTCTCCATTCCTTAGGGGCCTCCAGCTGCAAGGAAGGAGAATGGTTTGTGGCATGCAGATGTACACGGCTGCAAAGCCCGATGTAAACCTCACTAAAGAAATTAAAAATCTTTCCACTGACCTAAGCTGGCTCTCTGTCGAAACCAAAACACTGAACTGAATTCAGATGCATGGAAATGAAGTGCCAGGGTTTTTTTCTGGAAATCGTGCTGGACTCCCTTCTGCACTTGTGGGGTCTTAAAGCCTTTGTGACTCCTCTCACGCTGCCTTCTCACCTCTGAGAGATACCTCATCAGCAGAAAAGGTATCACATTTGTTCTTCATCACTTCTCTCCTCAGAAACTCTCCTCTGCTGCAGCAGATGAGAAACTTGGCAGCAGGGAGGCAGCAGGTGCGCTGAATGCTGCTCTCATCATCCCTCACACTGCCTACTCTGCCTCATTAGTTATAACGATATCCGTGCACCAACCAGGGTACGGGGCCAGTATCAGCACGTGACTGCCCAGAGTACTTGACTGATATCACACTGTTAGGCCAGCATGAAATAGTTTCTTCAAACCAGGCCTAGGTGCCACACTGGGGTTAGCAGAGCCCAGGGACTGGTCCCAGTGGGCAGGCTGGATGCAGCCAGTTTATATCAGAGAACACCAGGTTTGAGCTGTACAGACACGACCGAGGCTGTGCCAGTTAACCTCAGGGTCAGAAAATCACCGGGCCCAACAGCATACCTACTGTTTCCTTGGATCCCTCTCTTTGGCAAACCCTAACTGTCATCTCCTGCCTTACAGCCAGATCTTCCAGTTCTCCAAGCCTAGGCTGCCTACAAAAGCCTAACCCCTTGCAGATCGCATGGAGATAAATTTCATCCTCCCTGTAGAAATGTTAAAATAATTTGTCAGATGGTTTAGATCAGTCTGTAAGAATGCTGTGTCCTCATCCATACTCGCCACTCTGCCAGTTTTTCTGTCATTCACAAATTCTATCTGTAGTGATTTTATATTTACTTCTAGATCATTACTGTAAATATTGATAGCAGCGAGTCTAATACCAGAAGCCCACCAAAAATACATTTGATGATTATTCCACATTGACAGCTGTTTTTTGAGATCTGTCATTTAGTTCATACTCAATTTTTAATGCATGTTATTGATAATTATGTAATGTTAATTTATTAATCAGAATATCCTTCAGAACTGAATCATACATGTTACAAAAATGGATTACATTTGCACAGCTACCCTAATTAAACTAGCAACTAAATCTGTGTTCACATCAAAGAAAGAAATCAGTTTCGTGTGGCATGACCAATTTCTTGTGAAAAACTAAACCTCTCTAATTCCTATCTTTTAATTTTTCATTGATTGAATAAAATTAGTACCACAATTTCCTGTTTTTCCTGGTGGAGTTAAAAACATCTTGTCCAAAATCTGCTCAGGGTTGTGAAAACATGCAAGGTTTTCATTGTTTTTTTATTAAAGACATTTGCTAAAATTAGAGGACACTCTGGAGGAAAAAGACTGAGAACTTGCAATAGAAGCATCCCAAATAGTGACTTAGTTGCTGGGCTGGCATATCAAAGAAAGCCCAGAGGAAGAAAGAATATCTGAGTCATCCTCAAAACTCTCCCTTTTCCAGGTCTCAAGCACAAATCAAAGAGCAATAGGGAATTGTTCGCATGCTGCTCCCGCGCAGGCAGAGATTGATTTCAAGCTGCACAATGTTGCACTGGCCTCTTGCTCTGCAGCAGGGCTTGTTGGGAGGGACAGGGAGACCTCTCTACTCTAGGGGCAGGGCAGAGGATTAACAGCGTGGGTTGCTGATGTGTGCATTAGCAGCAAAGTAGCTATTGCTTTTTTCTCCAGCTCACACTCACTCTTACCCTGTTTTCACAAAGGAATATGATTAAGATGTAAGTTGTTTAGATTAATTTTTAATATCTCCTGATCAAAAGTGGAAGCTTAAATAGCATGTAAGGAAAGGCTTTGATATCAAAGAGAGAGAAAGAAGAACAAATAGTTTAATTTGCTTCTTGTCTTTCTTGGCTTGGGATTTTGAAGCAGATGTTCATATGCAAACATAAAAAAACCATCTTCTGTCCAAGTCTGAGCACATATCACATGGTTCAGAGAGAAGATGTATAGTAAGGACTACAACAGCATGCTTCCTTCTTGCAGTGTCACAAGAATGTCTCGGGCAATGACCTATGTAAATTGCATGAACATGGGACGAAATAAAAGAGAGAAGAAATCTTTAAAAAGGAACAAAGAACTTGAAGTAACCCACACTCATAAAGTACGTGTAAGTTTGCCATTTCAAGCATATTCACAGAGCTAAAAAATAAGAGAAACCCAGGTTGGGTATTATAGTAAGATTTTAATGACTATGTTACGAGACAAAGAAGCAAGCAATCACATTGTTAAAAGAAAGGGGCTGATTTCTGGATCTTAAACTGATGAGACCGTGGGGTAACACATGCAAAGACTCTGATTATTCATAAACAAGGGAGACACACTCTTCATATCACCCAAATTCTAAAGGGCTGGAATGTCACATTTTCAAGATTCTTTTTGGGCTGCGGATGTACGGAGGAATGAGAGTTAGCTAAACTGTGGAAACCAGAGCCAGACGCAAGGGAAGACCCCAGTCTGCAAGGAATCGAACAGAAGGATGTGTGATGTCTCAGCCATTCACCTGAATGCATCACCTGAGAGACGTGGCCCGTTGCAGCACATACCACCAACCTCCCATCTCCCCCAGGGAGAGGCACACCGCTTGCCAGCAGCACCCCCCTGTCCTCCCAGGCTGATCCCAACGCGGGCAGTGAGTTAACCTGCCTGGGAAGGGCAAACCACCTCGCCTCGCTGTTGCCCAGGGAGAGAACTGGCATGAACACAGGCACAGCCTGAGAGCTTTCAAAGAGTAATCCCACCCCTGTTCCCTTTAACCATGGGATCATCTCAGATGGACATTGTCACTGATTCCAGTATTTTCTATGGGTTTATGACTTTTAAAATGCTTTTTATACATTTATTCTCCACTTCTTTTACAAGAACCCCAGGAAGACTCCCAGAAACACTTGCTAGCTGTTTGTGATGAAGATGGAAGTGGAAGGGGAAGCAGACCATGAATATTAGCAAGCAAAAAGACTTAAAATTTGGATATAAATCTGGGGTGCTTGATCCCACAGCAAGGCAGTTCTTGAGCTCCTACCAGTTAAAAGCCTGTTCGTGTAAGCATGATCCAGAACATCCAGGCATAAGTTACACATGTACCCATACATATCCTAGTGGATTTCATTGAGACATTGCCAGTTGTCTCCATGGCTAGACTTCTGTGAAAGCCAAAACATGTCATGGGGACTTTTGTATCTCCATAGGGTCCGAGCACACCTCATGCATCTATGTCCTTGGTCCTCAGAGAGGTCTAGTCACAGCAATTGCATTTGCCATCGCATCGTGTTATAGGTCAAATACCTGTTCCATGCTTGCTTCTGAGTACGTTCAGGTTTCATATAGGAAATGAAAACATTTTAAAACGTCTCTCTGTGCTTAGACTTGTATCGGTAGACCAGTATTTGCTGTGCACTAACTGCGCATAAGCTGAGTGCAAAATCTGGCCCTTCATACGACGGGATATTTTTGGCATTGGGCCCAGATAACAACAAAAAAACAATTGTCTGAATTTAATCAGTTGGTGTTAGTTGGCAGTGCAAGAAGTCTTTATGCTGGTATTTATTTGTCCCAGCAATAACAAGAATATTGGAATTTATATCCAGGAGATAAGAGAGCACCTTGTCACTCAAGCACAGCTAACAAGGGAGTCACTGCTTGGTACAGACATGTAAATGCCAAATGCTTAGTCTGGTTATTATTGTAAATTCCATTTTTACAACCTCTTATTTTTAAAACAGTCTATTAATTGATTTTTAATTATATTTTTCAATGACATTTAACTACATGTGCTTTGCAAATATACCCACACATGTGACAAATTATATTAAAGGGGGAAATACCGATGCATTAGCGGTACTATCTTCACCGACTGCACTAAGAAATTCTAGTGCTCTCATGAGATGTTTTGCATAAGGAAGCGAGATCTAATTCGTTCTGGGTATAAGTGGGTGCAGTTCTACCACAGACAGCTGATGCCAGCCAGTTTGGTCCTCAGAGCATTAATGATACACCTGACCAACCCATCGCTACGGAGGTGCACTGCTCCTTCCTCACAGCCATCAGAACAGAACGCGAAGGTACGTAAAACAGGGGCACCAGCTCAGCCAGGCAACTCTAATCCACCCCAGCACAAAACAGCAGGGGAGTCAATGGTTGCTGAAAACAACGTACTATAACATTTTTCACTTATACAGCGTGTGTTATTTATTACAAGGGGAAGAACACAATGCCAAAGGACAATTTATCCTAAAACATGAAGAACCACAGATACTCTTTAACAAACGGGTCAGAGCTATCTAACTTGTACATCAAGGCAGCAGACCATGCCTTAGGAAAGGTAACTGCCTTTTATAACTGAAGCTGACATATGCCCAAGGAAATGTCAGTGATGTTACTTGGCTTTTGCCTAAACAAGGAGTGAGAAGAAAGAGTGGTACCTTCCAATTCTGGGCCCTGAGTGATTACCCAAGTTGAAGTTTGGCCAGGACATACTGACCGAGCGCTGGTTTAACGCAAAGTTCCACAAGGTCTTTAGTGATCAGAAGAGGTCAGGACACCTCCTTTACCTCAGGAGCGCCACGTTAGAGAAAAGCAGAAGGCAATGCGTCTCCTGTCTCCAGTGTGGTGTCAAACAGCACAGCGTGAGCATCGGACAGCACTGCAGCACACAGTGCAGCATTAAACGTCATAGCACTATAAATTGCATCCATCCAGTTGCCTAAAACACAGGTTTGGGATGGGCTTAAAAAAAGTTAACCCAGTTAAAAATGACAAACAACAAAATCCTGGGAAGCCTGGAGCACTGTATGAAATGACTCAACTCCCTCCAGTTTCTGGCTCAGCAGCCCTCAGGTTTGGGGTCCGAAGGATTAAGTGCCATTCAAGAGAGAAACCATGCACAGGGCAAGGCTGGAACCAGCACCCTCACATCCCACCACCCAAGGCACCCTACATTAGCCGTCGGGATTTGTTGGAAACCACTCACTGTTGTAGGTGCTGTTCCCACTAGTCTCTGCCGGTGCGGTGCTGTGCTCCCCCAGCCCTTCAGAGGTGGCCCTTCCTGACACGGAATGGGGAGAAATGGGGAGGAGACGAAACAAAGGAAGGGAAGAAAGGGACATGGGAGGGTAAAAGAAGGGAAAGGGAGCGTCTGTAACCAAACTCTGCCAACAGCTTCATTGCACACACCCACGGAGCACACGCAGGGCCTGTCAGTGACAGCTTTGCGCTGGCCCTCGCTGGCTCCGGGTCAGGAGTGAAGAAGCTGTTGCACACAAAAGCAGGTTCACACAAGGGCTCCAGAGCAGGCAGGCACCCGGGGTGGTTTTGCAGGCTGTGCTGGAGCTGCAGTCCCAAGCAGCTGGAAATACCAACAAACCTGCACTACAAAAATTATTTTCCTCTTTTCATTTCCATTGAAAATGCCACTTTTTATTAAAAACCCCATAATTTCTGACTGCAAAATTCGATAAATTTTTGTTAACAATAAGTCAATATTTTTCTGCCAAAAGTGCTTTTTCCCCCAAAATTCAATTCCCCACAGAAAGAATGTTATGACAGTTTTTGTAAGTGAGTGCTATTGATACATTTTATGGAAAATCAAAATGGTAACCTGAAAAATACCACTTCCTGTGCGTTTTTGAAAACACGGTATAACCTCATTGAAGTCGGCAGGATGACAACAGGTGAAAACCTGCACATTTCTCCCTCCAACATCTATTTGCTGACAATTCAGACATACCTTTTACATGCCCAGGATGGGTAATAGCGAGACTGTAATTTCAGTAACGGTTACAGAAGCAGTGGAAAACAATGGAAAGCCAGAATTTATCCAATTCCCAAACTTAACAATTATGGCAGAGGCACAGTGCTTTTGTTGTGGAAGGACCTGATTTCTTTATGTTATGGAACTCATAAAAACCACAGGACTGGGGAATGACTGTATCGATCTTGGATAAGATTCACTCCTGTGCAGAGATCCAGCACAAGCCAGTATATCACATAAATTTTGTTTAAGCCTCATACTGGGGAATAAAGTGGCACGCAAATCACGCGTTATTGCTACAATAATGCTTTGTTCCTAAATATTGCTACTCCTAGGTAGACTACAAAATTCTTTCACGGATTGTCAAAATGATCCCCATTCTGCAAACAGGGAGACTGAGACAACGAAAGGAGATGTGCCTTGCGAAAGGTCACCCAGCAGGGACGCAGAAGAGCTGGGCTACATCCAGATGCCAGAGCAGAGATCTATCTTCTGCCCATTGCCCTTACGCGTGGTACATGCGGTCGGTGACAGGTTCTGACCCGCAAAATGTCTTATCTAAAACGCCTCTTGTAAAGTCTGCTTGCACCATGGGAGCTGAGTGTTCATCATGAAATGCATTCATTAATTCATGCCTTTTATTTTAATTTCAATGAAACCTGATTTAATTAGGTGTTGTATATGTTCTGCATAGATGACTAACACTCTTTTTATTTTTTTCCTGTGCATACATATTTTACGTGCTCTTTTTTATTTCAGCAGCAGCTTTTGCTCACCCATACTTCCTCCTATGGGATCTCAGAAAAGGAATGTAACCGCCATCCCTTTCCCCCCTGTAATGAAACTAGGGTGCAGATTACAGTTGTAAGGTGAAGACTGGTAAAACATCTTTGCCGACAGTTTTACAACTTCCAGAATACAGAAATTAAGCAAAAATGAACTGGAAATCTGAGAGACAGATTTCAGCAGACAGCAATGCACACTTGATTCATTAACTAACTGAAAAAATGCAAGCGCTACATTTCATAAGTGTCACAAACCCTTAGGAACAATGGAAGTGTTTATTAACAGACTTTTGGGGAAAAAAAGCTAAACCAAGTTGCAGTGCCTGCTGCCCTTCTGTGTCTCAGTAAAACCTGGCTGTAAAATAGAGTAAACTCTGGATACATTTTAGGGAACTACAGGTATAGTTTCAGATCAATCCATTCCTGAACTTGTCCTGATGCTTAAAACAGTAATGGGAACACAATCCTGCTAAGGTTTCTTGCAGCAAGGATAAAAATCCTTCCTTCATCCCACGTTGGCCCTCTTGCTTTCTGGGGAAGTGAACACATTGCTGGTCTGGGGATCCAACAGTACTTTGTTGTTTCTTTTCAAGTAAACAGATACGCACCTGTACATATGAATGGCTACTTTTTTATTTGGCCATAAAGTGCCCATGTGGCCATATAATTCCTCACTGAATTTCATAAGCGTGAATATTCATGCACAAGCAGTAATTACATGTCCAGGTTCATTGTGCGTGTACAGTGTTTGTTTTACTGTATTTAATTGCCAAAACACGAAAGGTTTCAAAATAAAAGTGAAGGGTTGGATTCTGTTTTGCAAACTGCCTGCTCGAAGGCTGAACACTAATAAAGATACCAGCCCGAGGAGACACGCAACTCAGCTTGGGGCTCCGAACAGCCAAAGCAAGCTAATGCAGTCCCAGCCTTGCTTTCCCAGTCCTTGCACACTCAGAATCCCACTGGTTCCCATTTTATCGTGCACGTGACCACGAGACAAATTTAACAACAAACCTTTGAAAGGATTTTGGAATTCAGGTTGGCCTAACAGCAAATAACAGTGAGAAATCCACTTCTCTTCAGACGGATGAAGTGATAGAAACGCAAGGTAGACCAAAAAGAATCAATTTGTCATGACCAGTAAAAGATCTGAAGCCCGTGTTTTCATTTCTGATACCTAAACCAGCAAAGCACTTCAGAAGCTGACATTTATTGATCCTGTAGCCTCGAAACAATACTGGTGAAGTTCAGAGCCCATACAGGCAAAAGACATGCATTAAATACAACGGGAAAGTTCCTTAAATTGCTTTTGATAGCGGAAAAAACCCAGAAATAAATTCCATTTACAGACATGGCATGTGTATGGGAAGCATATAGTCACTTTTACCGGCAAGAAAGTGTTGGGATTTTGCTATTACTTGGCTTTTTCTTTCATGTTAGATCCCCATTTTGAGATGCAGAGTGGATGTCGTGCCTGTTAATGTCACCGGCCCCAATCATGCAATCCTTAATCAAGCAGAAATCCCTGCAGCTCTGTCCATATAAGAATTACAGACTTAGTTACAGGTCTTCTGGTGCAGATTTGACCCCTGCTGTCTCCCTGCCACAGTAAAACTCCTAAACCCTTTTGGATCATTACTTCTACAGCTTGCCAGAGGGCATGGGAGTGCAGCATTTCTGGGGCTGCTTTCTGCTTTTAACCAAGAGTTGAGGCTTCATCCAGTGACTGTACTGGCCAACACACAGCAAGAGAAATAATCTAAACCAGATATAGGGCTGGTAGGGATTACTTGTCCCGGAATAGATCACTCACTCTACCAACTCTGCCCCCATGCAAAACAACCACTTGCTAGTCCTGGTTCAGCTGTTGCCAATGTGTCCTTCTTTAGAACACAAAACTACGTTCCCTTAATGGTGTAAAAAGGTTATTAGGATTGTTTATTCTAAGCCCTGAAATATGCATTCAATTCTCAATTTGCTTATATGTCTTTTAATTACATCAACATCGGTGTTCTGTCTTTGCAGTGGTAATTGGAAACTGATACAAAATCAAGGCTAGAAAACATTAAGCGTTGTGGTGACTGGAGTTGTTTTTCACGGCATTTATCATCTCACTGCTTGTTTTTCAGAATTAAATTTCCAACACAATTCTCTTTTTACCATACAATGTTGGGTGAAAATATTAAACATGTTCACTGGCAGAGGATGTCTATTTATCAGACAAGCACGATAAAAGCCATACCCTGCTAAATTCTAAGCCCTCAATTCACTAAATTACATAATTCAGCAGGAATACGCATCTGTGAGATTTTGTACAGAAAGAGTACTAAAAATCTTTGACATAGCCTGGATGTGAATAGGAGACCAACGCAAAGATGTCGTGTGCTTGGGTGATGAACAGAATGACAGTGGTGTCCCTCACAATTCACAAAGGAGGTAGTAGAGAGGGCACAGTGAGAGAGGAGAGGAGGGTGCAAATACTTCTGTTCTGAAACACAAATGGCGTGAGCTGTCCCGACAGACAGACTAGTTGCATTTGTTTCTTGAAATGAGATTGAGTGTAGGCAAACGCATACACAAATGAGATTATGTGTCAGCAGAGAAGGGAAGGAGACCAACACTCGATTTCAAGGAGGGGACAGCCATCATTGGCAAGAACAGGCAGTAGGAACAGGAGATACTCACAGTGATAGCGTTTGGGGCAGCGGGGTGCTTGGTCAAGAGGGAAGTACTATGCCAGACTGAAAAGTCTGTGATTTCACTGGAGAAAAGGAGGTCCAGACAGCACCTGGGACCATGGGTTGTGAGCCAGGGGCAGCTTGTGCATTCACGTTCGGGAAAAGAGGCCCAGCTCTTAAGAAAGATTAAAAGACTTTTCAAAGAGAAAGAGAAGGAAGAGGAGTGATCCAGGCAAAAGCAAAAGTAGCTCCTGAATGGCCCCGATGGCTTCTGATTTAGGAAATGCCTCAAAGAGGCAGTGGGTAAGTAGCAAGATAATACCTATTTGTCCATCTATCTACATATACATATACTTTCATAACCACAGACAACTAAAGATGGACAGCCAGGAGTACAACAACCACAAATCTATATGCACACAGGCACATACATACATATATAAAGACACATAAATATAGAGGTTATAAAAATGCATATTACATATATATGCATAAAATGAGTAAACCATACAGATGAAATACAAAATGTATGTACACCTTACCAATACACACTGAATGTATACTGTTTAGTCAGAACTGAGATATCCAGGCGTACATACCTGCACTCAGGTATTTACCTGGATAAAATTCAAAACTTAGAATTGTAGACACATAGAATCAAGACCTTTGAGACCATCGAGTCCAACCACCAACCCCACTCTACCCAGCACACCCCTAAACCCTATCTCCAAGCACCGCATCTAAACGACCTTTACACACGTTAAGGGCGGGTGGCTCAACCACCTCCCTGGGCAGCCGATTCCAGGGTCTGACAACCCTTTCAGTGAAAATTTTTTTCCAATGTCAAGCCTAAACCTACCCTGGTGCAGCTTCAGTCTGTTCCCTCTTGTGCTGTCATTCATTACCCGTGAGAAGAGACCAGCACCTCCCCCTCTACAATGTCCTTTCAGGTAGTTGTAGAGAGCAATAAGGTCTCCCCTCAGCCTCCTTTTCTTAAGACTTCTTGAAGTCTATCCAAGTATTCCTACAATGTTAGTGGCCTGATTGTATACAAAGGCCATGATTTAGACTGAACTCAAAATCCCCACAAAATCAGCACGAAAATTCTTTTAGGTTCCCATTTTCCAGTGAAAAGAGGAAGTGAATTTTAAAATTGTACCAGGAGACATTACTCACAAACTAATCTAAATGCATTATCATCCCGTAGTTGTCTGGCCTCAATCCTGAAGTAACAACGTGGTGAAGTGTGTTTTTAGGTGCAGCCAAAGGCCACTTTCAAGATGGGGCTTCAGCCTCCAAGTGGTCTGTGGAAGCTGCTGCATATCAAAGTTGACTCAAGACATCTGAAATTATTCTCCATTGAAATCCATGGGAATATTTTGATAATGACAAATGCCGTACATCATTAGAGTTCTTTATTCAAGGTTCACTTCATGCTTTATTTACCATACTTTATAGGCAATAATAATGGAATAATAAATGGGGAAAAACATCTTTTTGTTGTCTTAGTTCAAATTTCTCAGCGTGCGAGAGCAACATGTGTCTAATTTTTTGTATATCCTTGAACAGCCTGAAATGACAGATTGCCCATAATCTGTTATAAAATCTCAGTGCCAGAACATGACAATAGATAGCACCATGGAGTGTCTTGGTTATCTCAAAGGGAATAATTTAACACTAACCAATAGCGAAAGAGTGACCCAGTTCGGAGAGGCCTGGAGAGAGATACATTGCTGGTGGCTCCAACCATGTGTGGCTACATGCAGGCACAGTTAAAAGGCAGATTAATAGGCAGTCAGGTGTGAGGAAAAAAGCCAAGAAGCCCTACTGTGGAACACACGGCTTTTATCCTATTTTGTAAAGCACTTTATGAATTAACCTAGGCTGGTCTTTTTTAAATAGTGAGCATCCAAAGATTCACACCAGCGTTTCTGCAGCCTGATCGGTATTCCAAACCGGTACTGCTCACATAAATCTCAGTGTTGTTTTTTACTAGAGAGTGAAAGGGAAAAAAGGAAAGCTGCCATTAAATCAATAGGCTGCATTGCACACCACAGTATATGAAAGTAATAGTGCTGTGCTTATCATCTGTGCTGCCATCAACTAATTGCTGTAACTTGCACTTCATTATCCTCTCTAATATGGTTACAATAATAGAGAGTGACAAATAAGAACTGTTATCTTTCTACTGGCCAGTCTTTACTCGCAGGGTGAGTTCTCATTCAAATGCATCTATCTGGATGAGTAAGATTTACCAGATTACACATTGACTTAAAAGGTTTAATACGAGCAGTGATGGAGAGCTGCCTTAGGAAATATTTTCACAGGCACTTTTGGGATCCAGCACAAAAAAGTCTTTACTGCTGCTTTTGTACCCACTGTGGTCCCCCTTAGCTCTCCCTGCATTTAAGTCAGCAATGCTGGCAGACAGAAAACCTGACTCCTATGAAACACTTAACATGCCTTCTGTCTTCCCTGAATCAGGTCTTCCAGTCATTCACACACCAGAGAGGTGGTCTGATTCTTTTGATGTTAAATTAGGTACCATAACTAATAAAACTGCCTACACTGATTATCAAGCAGAAACAGGCAAAGAATACTATGGGTAGGAAAAAAGACTTTGGGCTCTGGCAGGAAAGGATAAAAGTACCTGATCATTAATGTGTGTCCTAGTTAAAGAAAACCCTTTGTTGCCACAAAAAAGAGGAACTGTAAAAAACCCGAATGAAACATCCAGTACCCACATTATGGCCACCGGGTCTCTGATGGTGTTCAGAAGGGGAAGAGGACCTCCCAGTCCTCTTCTGTTGCTTCTCTGCAAGAGAACATTTTTCCCCATTGGATGTAAAGGATGTGCACGGTATCAGAAGGAAGGAGAGAATGGGGAAACCATCATTACAAAGTCTTTATTTATGCTAATGATCCTCAAAACTGTCAGTGTTCCTATGCAAAGGCATACGGACTCTGTGAGACACTGCAAAGAAAACTCAGAAGTCTCACTAATCAAATGAATGCGCCTATAAAATACATTTTTTTAACCCCTTAATCCCATGGTAGCCTCACATCTAAGTGTCTCAAAAGCCAGCATCTACCCTAGGCATACACAACATTCACAAACACCACTAATATGTGTCTACAACAAAAGGCATAATTGCATTAAGGCATGCATATGCATAATTAAAGACATCCATAGGTGAAGAAGCATAAAAAACCATAACAAAGAAAAATGTTGCTGAACCATTTCCTTTCCAAAGCACATTTGAGGTAACTAATTGCCCTATATGTACCATTACAACAGCCATTCCATAATAATGGCTGTGAGGTAGTTCCCATTCTTACCCCACGCTGAGCTCTCCTTTAAACTTCTGCATTTTTCTAACTCCTGGAGATTTTGTTTCTTTCTGTGTTTTTGTTTTGTTTTGTTTTAGGGACATAAGATGCTTTTTTTCTTTCCTGCTTGGTTACAAACTACTAATGATCAAGAAACTTTCTTAGAAAACAGTACTACAGAAGTGCCCATAATTACATGTAAACTAGCTCTAAATATTTAAGGACCACAACAGTACATAAAAGTAAATCTAAACACAACCATGAGTCAATGTCTCATTTGTATTACTTCAAATGCTCTGCTAGTTGATGATGTTTTGAATCACTTTATGATTATTATAACCTCTCTGATAGTTAAATCAATCAAATAATCATTGCTGTAGTTCATCAAATATACATCTCTAGAAAGATGGTACTTCCCTTGTACACTCCTAAGGAAAACCAGCATTTCTTTATTACATACATGATTAGTTAGCCCTAATATTCTTACAATGTGGTGAAATAGTGCCTCGGAGGTAATAGTTAAATATTTTTGCATATGTTTACAGATTTTCTATTTTTCTTAGAAAGAAAAGGTCATAAATTATACTGCACACCATTATGCAGTCAATGGCATGTACTGACTGCAATATGTTACTCAACACTGCTTTATACCAGGCATTTACATGTGCCCCTAGAAATTCATCCAGCATTTTGTGCTTCACAACTATCCCACTGATTTTGCTTTTTTAATTGTATTAAACCAGTCTTTCAGAAGCTTTTCTACATCTATGTGGATACCAGCTTTTCTGTGAACAGCATGAAAAGAAACTACTTGTCTTAGCACTGCATTGACATTATCATGGTAAATTGCTTTAAAATATCACTTGTAACTGTAATATTAGCACAATATAATGTTTTACATTTGCCTACTATGTCTCAAAAATTGCCCTGATGTTGAATTACTTCTCATAGTACATTAACAACTATTCTAATAATTGTCAGGAGCGGTGACAGACATTTTGTTCTCCTAAATGAAGGGAGATCACAGCTCCAAAGACACAGGCAGTTTATTAAATTTCATAACTCTCGGCTTTCAGGTAGAAAGGCTTCTACCTGTGTATCAATTACTGTACTAATAGCTTGTAGGATTAGAGCATCTGCAAGCTGCAGTTTTATGCAAAACTCAGGATCAAGGCTTCCCATGCAGTGATTCCCATTACTGCATAATAAAGATGAATGCAACCCAGTGTTGCTCGGAAAGACCGTTAACTAAATGAAGAAAGCAGTTCAGTGAATGTGGAATCTGTACAGGAGCCAAATCGAACTCCCTCTTATAACTCAGAGATGCAACATTTGGGCAGCTGCCCAAGGAAGGAAAGAGAAGAAAACCCTAGTCTGCATGCATTTTGATTTCTCACTGACTATAAGCCCCTGGTTATAAAATTTAACTAAATTCTTGATTTCTTTATATGTGCTGTTCCAGACTCTTTAACCCATGTATTCTCGATTACAGGAATGTAATTGATATGCAGGCCATGTTAAATGCATTACGATAGCTTTGCAGTTAGGGATGTAACATATTCCCACTAAATTTCAGTATGATGCAGTCCGAAGCGAAAACAAGATAAAAAGAATTCAGGAGATGAGAACTCAGTGGGGTTTCATAATCCTCAGCATGTGTACAGTTGAGAGGCAGAGATCCAAATGACCTGGACAAATCTGCATAAAGTTTTTCAGAAAACATAAATTAATTCCTGAAGTAATCACTCCATCAACACATGGGATTGTATCTCCACCTCTCCCACTCTTCACTTCTGCTTGCAGAAGAAGACTTGCATAATAAGTAGAAACTGCATTTGCAATGTACTATTTTTTGAGCCTTTAGGATGAATGCTGTTCAACCTGACTACCTGGTGGATATATTTAATAATGTATCAAAAATGTGTATGCTGTATCTGATTCTAAGACGAGAAACAAGGAATGGCAGTCTCTAAACATTAGTTTGTTACACAACTTTCAAAATATAAAGGGCTGAACACTAATGTAACCTCTGCATTGCACAGTCGAAGCAGAGAATTTGGCATTCACAGTGTGTTCCAAATTTGACCCATCACTCTGAGGAAGGTTAGAAAAGAATGCTGGCCTGGGACAGCTAAGAAGCTAGTTTGGAAAGGAAGCTACATTTGGTATCCAAAAGTGAAATTCTGGTCAAACTGAGACAATGGTACACACATGACATGAGACACCAAACCCCCTGAAGAAAGAGGTTGTGGTTATCACAGCTGAAAGGGACTTCAAAAGCTGTTCCTGGACTATGTGGAAGCTCATGAACGGAGAGAGTCCCTCGGCACGCACCACTCAAGCCCTGCTGTCTATAATGGACTGTGCCGTCAGTCCTGGGTGCACTGACGGGCCTTGATGGCCCTGCCCAGCCTCCCCTGGGACCCCCACCCACACTCCTTGCCTGGGCTTCCAGTCCTTGCCTGAGCCGTGCCGTAGGTGTGTTTGTCTCCAGCTCTGTCCCAGCCAGGCCTCTGCCTGGCTGTGAACCCTGTTGATCCCCAGTCCATGGACTGATATCCTGCCCTGGCCTTGGACCATGGACCCGCTTGACAGCTGCTGTACCATGCCTGAGTATCTTGAGCAGATCTCCTAACACAGACTTTCAAAGAGTCACTCATGAGGAGCAAGCAAACACATGTACAAGGTGACCAATGCCACTTTAGATGTCTCTGGATGAGATTCAATGCATTTGACTGCTCACCTGTAAATTCAGAAAAGGAAGTCTGAGAGGTGAGTACTGGTCAGCCACAGAAACCCCCCATTCTTTACATAGTAAAGATCAAAAAGGTGACGAAACCAGGCGTAATCAAATGTGGCATGGATAAAAGTGCCAATGTTCAACGCTAATAAATTTATTACAGAGAACCCCTTCATCAGTAGAGGCAACACTACTCACTGGTTTGGAAGACATACAGCTACTTGCAGATTTGCCAGTATATTGACAGGCAGAGCAGGCATTAACTGTAAACCCTTAAAAGTCTAGGCGTGTTGTAAGCAGCAAATCAAAATAGGAAAAGTAAGAAATCAGAAAAAAAGCATCTGAGCAGTGCTTCAGAACCCTGTTACTACACTAGAGATGTATTTCATATATCCTAACAACTGCCCAGTATAATAATATCATAATTTAAACTGTTGATAACACTTTTCACTTAAAACAGGGATAAACTTGTACTTTTCTGAAATAATGTTTTTTTAAATTATAACTCATCTGTTCATGATAATTAGTGTGTGACATCACTTGTGCTAATGTTAAACATTTGGTCAAATGTAATACTACATTATTTATTGCTACATTACGTTACATAATCCAAGTGCAAACCATACAAGAAATCAAGAAGCTGAAGCCTGCACTTAGTTATGTTAATTCTCTCAAGTATGATGATATTTCATCGCACCTCTTAATAGCCAAATCTTTTCTGCGTCTCAACTGTTGCTTGGCAGTCTGGATAAGAAAGATGTGGGTGATCCATTCCTGTAGCTGAGATCACACCCTGCCTGCAAGTGCCTCACCAGATGGTCAGCATATTGCATTTTCCCCTGGTAACATCCTTTTTTCTCCCTGCATCTGGAACTCAAGTAGGAAAATACTTATGTTGTTTCCTATAGTGCTGAAGGTAGGGACGTATCCTCAGCTATTGCACAGTGCAGCTATCCCTGTCTATACAGTATCGTGCTTTAAGTTGAGATATATCTGAATTTTTGATTCTTATTTCACCCTCTCGCAGTCTGTTGATTCACCAGTCAGGTAGCTACTGTCACTTTGATCAAGAATTTCTACCAAACAATTTCTTATTTGATCTCAGGTGCTCGAGGTGTTGCTTATTCTATTCCAATGCTGCTTTGAAATGGGCTTTTAACATTCATGACATCCCTCCTAAGATGTTTCTATTAGTTGATCAAAAGGTTTTCTTGACCCCATTTAAAACTTCTCCAGCTCATCCTCCCTGTTGTCCCCTAATTAGGGTCACAGTCCCACTGAAGTCCCGAGCTGATGCTGTTTTCCAGAGAGGTTTGTGTCGGAACAGAAAACACTGAGTCACACAGTAGGTTATTGGTAGCGTCACAGCGAGTCCTGTGAAGTACCAGCGCTCCACACGAGGTCACAGGCACAAGCTGATGAGATCGTATTCACTTTATTGTTTCCTTGTTCTGAGCACCGAAGAATGTAATAGGTTTTTAAAAATCCTGTGTTTGCATTAACTGATAACATGTTCTGGATGGAATGACTTTTTTATTGGAACATTTTAGCAACGGCTTCAGAGCTTTGAAAAGGCATCATTTTAATATGCACAGCGTTCACCTCCTCAAATAGCTGATACTTCCAAACACTTTTCAAAAGAGTTAAAAATGTTCCTGGTAGTATTTTACAAGTTCATTTCCAAGAGTTTCCAATTTCTTTAGAAAACAACATCCTGAGATCACCAATCATTCTGGAGACTACACTACGAAGACAGCTGGGCAGATAGTGAAATCAAATGTGAGGCCTTAAAAGTGACTGTGGTGGGTTGACCCTGGCTGGACACCAGGTGCGCACCAAAGCTGCTCGGTCACTGCCCTCCTCAGCTGGACAGGGGAGAGAGAACAGAATGGCAGGCTCGTGGGTCAAGATAAGGACAGGGAGATCACTCAGCAATTACCATCATGGGCAAAACAGCCTTGAGTTGGGGAAATTAGCTTAATATATTACCAATCAAATCAGAGTAAGATAATGAGATATAAATCCAAATCCTAAAAAACACCTTCCCCCCATCCCTCCTTTCTTCCTGGGCTTGACTTTACTCCCAAGTTGTCTACCTCCTCCCCCTCAGCAGCTCAGAGGGACAGGGAATGGGGGTTGCGCTCGGTTCATCACACGTTGTCTCTGCCGCTCCTTCCTCCTCAGGGGGAGGACTCCTCACACTCTTCCCCCGCTCCAGCATGGGGTCCCTCCCACGGGAGACAGTCCTTCGTGAACATCTCCAACGTGGTCCTTCCCACAGGCTGCAGCTCTTCACCAACTGCTCCAGCGCGGGTCTCCTCCACGGGGTGCAGTCCTTCAGGAACAGGCTGCTGCAGCGTGGGGCCCCGCGGGGTCACAAGTGCTGCCAGCAAACCTGCTCTAGCGTGGGCTCCTCTCTCCACAGGTCCTGCCAGAAGCCTGATCCAGCGTGAGCTCTCCATGGGGTCACAGCCTCCTTTGGTCATCCACCTGCTCTGGCATTGGGTCCTCCACGGGCTGCAGGGGACAGCCTGCCTCATCATGGTCTTCACCACAGGCTGCAGGGGATCTCTGCTCTGGTGCCTGGAGCACGTCCTCCCCCTCCTTCTTCATGGACCTTGGTGTCTGCAGAGTTGTTTCTCTCACATATTCTCACTCCACTCTTCTCTGGCTGCAGTTGCGCAAGTTTTTTACCCCCCTTCTTAGATATGTTGTCACAGAGGTGCTACCACCATCGCTGATGGGCTTGGCCTTGGCCAGTGGTGGGTCCGTCTTGGAGCTGGCTGGCACTGGCTCTGTCAGACATAGGGGGAGCTTCAAGCAGCTTCTCACAGAAGCCACCCCTGTAGCCCACCCTGCTACCAAAACCTTGCCCCGCAAACCCGATACGGTGATTGTCACTTTTTAAACTGGCCACAGCAGTGGAAGGGAAGATCCATATAACCTGGGGAAACAGAAATTGCCTACTTGCTTCATTTCTATAATAAAAATAGCTGCAGAAGAAAATCTTCAAAAGCTCTTCATATCAGGAATCTAAATCTTGTTTTCAGAAGTGATAGAAAGCTTAAAAGCTGGAGTTATCGCTGGCTTTAAGTGTCTAAAATGTTTATGCTGCAACTCATTAGATAGATCTATGCTGGTCTAAATTAGGCAGCTCTGGCATCGCTGGCGGTACGCACGGGGCATCAACAAACCCAACAGTGACTGCCAGGTCACTCGTGGAGCAGCTTGCAGAACGCTTCTTACTGTGTCATCTGCCTTTCTAACCACATCTTAACTTAGTAGGTTCAATCTCATTTGTTTATGGGTACTTGTACTGTGTCTGTAGAGACAGACAGATCCTACATCAGTTTTCAAAGTGCAATTTAAGACTTTTGAGAATTTCACCCCCGGTTATCCTTTGTTAACGTCTCTAGATGAGGTCAAATTCCTCTTCCGCTTTTACAAATTTGTAATACTTTCTTTTCTCTCCAGACCAATTTTGTTTTGTCTATAAACGATTAGCTTCCAGGAGTTACTCCAGGTGCGTGATCAGAATAAAAACCAGAGGGAACTGCCTGTGGCTGTTCTCACCTATACCATTCTACCATTCTCTCCTTTTCCTTTTTTTTTTTTTCACTCCCTCCTAGTTATCCCAACCAAGCATCTTCCAAATCCCTTATTTGGTTTAGCATTTAACAAAGCAATGAACTGACAGAATTCTCTGATCATTGCTAGAGTATTGTAATACCACCTTGCTTTACTCATAAATAGTATTTCACCACAGTATCAAACTTGTTCCTGGGGAGGAGTACAGTGCCTAAATTTTTATTTATAGGTAATAAATAGTCATCTGCAATTAGTTATTTGTAAGTATTGTTTTAACAACGTCAACACCAGCACCTCTAACTATGTAACTAGCACACACACATACTCTGAGAAAAGGAAGGAATGCAAACCCGTACCATGAATTAAAAAACATAAAATGCAACTCCACCCACCTCAGCGGCAGCTTGCCCACCAACCCACCTCCCCAGTACAGAACCAAACATTTGAGTTTAAAGCTTCTGCCGTTTCTGAGGTCACGGCCCAGAACTGCCTTTGCCCACCAGCCAGGCCACTGCAGTCCCTGCCTCCACCTCTGCAAAACTACACCTAGGGGAAAAATGACCCTTTGGACAGCTACGGGGTTTCTGTATGCACAGAAAATTAGAACTGTGAACTTTCTGCACTATGGGAAGAGAAACTCTTGGATTGTCAATGGCCTGAACAACATATCAGCTCAGAGACTCAGTAAACTCCCGGCTAAAAGACATTACAGTCATGATATTTTGCATATTCAAAAGCACAACAGTATCTGGAGAGCTTGATTTGCTTTAAGACATTTAAGATTCCTCTGATCTCTATTCAGAAGGACCGCCAGCATACCTAAATAAAATTTACATTTACATGTGCCAGGATATGGAAAATTGTCTCAAGAATATGAATTTAAAGTCTGCAAAACTTATGTAAAATATTTTTTTTCTGTAAATCGATCTAAAATAGACAATTTGGCAGTGTAGGGTGAAGGGTTTATTTGCATGCACTTCAGATGACCCACTTAACTCATACCTCGCTTTTCTACATCACTTACGCATTCATCTCAGAACCACATCACGTAAAACCTTCAGACCATCTACCTCGTCTTGTAGGGCAGCTACAGCCTCTTAAGGAACAATGACCGGAGTGCCATATTCCACTACCATTCCATAAATGAATTCCCACTGAAGTCAATGGGATCTCACATAAAAAAAAAATCAATGCTGGATGTGTCCCCAGGCAACATGTTTTCTTCAACCATAGGTTACATTTTTGGTGATGGACATGAGTTCTCATTACTGTTGACAATTTTTACATACCTAATTAATTCCCTGAGCTCCCTATTAAAACTTCGTCCAGAGTCTAGCCACAGTCTAGGGGTGGCATTTTTGCTGGAGAAAATTCAACCTGTTTGATATGTGTTCCTATCACTTTTTAATAAACCAGCAACTAATCTTGACATCTGAGGCAACAGGCATTTCATCCAAGAAGAACAGGATAAAGGTGACAGGATTTGAGGGAAAGTAGTAGTTTTTCTAAAAAGTACATTGAGAGCTCGCATGCTAAGACAGCATCGTTGTACAGAAGCAAAGCAAAACTTGCTTCATACTAATCTATACAACAAACTAAACAGCCCTCTTGAAGGATAAATGAACATGTAAGACACAGTGATACAATTCTCTGTTACTGACGATGATTTAGGCTGTGAATAAAGCCAGAAAGCCTACTGTCTAGGCCCCTAGGATCCTTTGCTCCCAAATAAAAGAGTGCTCTGCATGGGGACGCTCAGGCATTACACACACAATTGATGGGCTTTTCAAAAGTGGCTCATAATGACAGCACTTATTCCAGCCAGACACTTACCCATATGCTTAAATTTAAACGTGCTTAAAACCGTTTCTATTCAGCAAAGCACGCGATCAATTTTAAGCACGTGCTTAAAAGCTTTGTTGAACTAGGTTTAAATAAGCAGCCATTGTGAGCAAGGAGAACAGAGCTGGAGCCAGCCCAAGCGAAGCGCAGTCAGGTCTCAGGGGCCTGCAGAAGAACGGGACGCCAGCCTAACGCAGGCCGTCCCCAACAGCACCACAGACTCGGTTTTCACACAAACGGCGCAATGGTAATGAAATGTTACAATCTGTTCGTTTAATGTTCTGGCTTAATATGACCAGCTGCTTTTCAGGCAGCAGTTCTGTACCGTAAACAGCATCACAGGGTCAGGTCCGAAGGAGCAATAAACATGCTTGAAAGAGGATTCAGCGTGCCAGCTTTGCTCGAGCTGGTGTGGATCTTCCCCTCGACTCTGCCTTCCCGCCTTGTCCCACTTCCCTCTTGTCTGCTTGGTCATTAATGGTTCATCTCTGATTTCAGAGAAGGACACGTTAGCTGAAATGGCTTTAAAACCTTCACTCGGGGTTAAAGCGCTTTCCCCAGGAATCCGAGGCAGACCCCTTTCGATGTTCTGTGATGCTTCAAAGCATGTTTGCGATTGTTTTTTGGCAACATTCCTTCTGGACAGTCCAGGTGACACCAGGGCTGAGCCAAGGCCTGGCAGAGTCCTGGTGAACATCCCAAGGAGTTTGCTCAGTCTGTCCTAGGGACACTAAAGGGCCAGGGACAGACTGGGTGCTCTAATATCAACAGTTGCTGCAGGATGTAAGAGGCTCTGTCTCTTGCATTTCCTTGCAGGGAACAAAGAAGAGGGGCATAAAACTTTTCACTCAGTTGCTGAAGTCTTTGCTGTGCAAAAAAGTAGCTGGATAGGAGCTGGAGCCATTTAGCAATTAAGTGACATTTTAAAAAACAATTCTTTTGCAACATTCAGGCAACGCTTTTTATTATCTAGTTAATGGTAGCACTTACCAAAGCTAATTTTATGTGTAATAAAACTTCATTACTATCCTTTCTTCTGAGGGAAGGGGTGCAGAGGACAATTGGAATAAGAACCATATGGTTTCTTATACTTTATCAGTCATATATGTGTATATGATGCATCACAGGTATCCAAAACCTACTCCTTCCTTTTTTTTCCCCTCTTTCTCTCTTTTTCTGGCTGTGTAACTGCTGAACTCTTTCATGTCAGAGGTTGCCTATCAAATTCTACTCTTTTTTTTTTTTTTTCCCCAATCACAAATCAATGATGAGGACAACAGAAGGTCAGATCCTTTTAAAAATAGCACTGATGTTGCTGCTTGCTTATTCAAGGCCTGCCGAGTCTCTCTCAGCCAGAGGCCCCAAAGCAGCACGTTCCAAATCAGCAAAACTGGGTGCTTGCTGACCCCCCTGGTGTGCTGCAGCTGAGGAAAGATGGATTATCTGTCGGCCCAAGCTGCCCCGCTCCAGCCTTTGGATTCTTGCTGGGTACTGTCAGAGCAGCAGCTGGTGTTAAGATGCAAGGAAAATGAAGGGTGAGTGGGGAGCACTGTCACAGTGAAAGGTGACAAGATGACACGGCTTTTAACTTTTGTTTCAATCAACAGACTTTTTCAGCTAGCTAGCCCATCTCAATTCGAGTGGATCTGGTTTTGTATCAGTCACTGTTATTAGCTTGGTAACTGTTATATTCAGAAAGAAAAAAAGTGGACAGATGGATATTTCGTATGGTATAGATTTAAAAGCACAAGGCCGGGATTTTATAAAGATGTCACAGATTTGCAGAACACGCACATTATTTTCTAACACAAAGAAAGGAGAGAGCAAAAAACCTGAACTGGCTCTGCATAACAGTCTTTAAAGGAAGCCTGGGCAGTTCCTCAGTGGGAAAATTTCAGTCTGTATGAGATTGCTGCATAATTTAGGTACTTTTCACGGCTGTTCTGCCAGCCTCACCTCCGAGTAAACAAAGTGTTTTCTCCAGGTGAAGAGCTACAGGCGAACAGCTATAGGTTTATGCTTTAAACAGTTGTGCATTGGCACTGCTGAGGCTACATCAGTTGACACCCACTGAGGATCTGCTTGTGTCACTTCTCTGTAGGCTCAAGCAAAAGTAGGTGGACGGTGTGGAAAAGGCACTTACTGAAATACAAACGCTGCTATCACAAAGAAAGATCATCGGGAAAGTGCTGGCAAAGTATATTTTGTTCTCTCCTTTTCCTACTTGTTCTAGCAGGACTAGCCCAACTCGGGGGTCGCTCGTAATGCTGCAAACAAAACAAGCTGGTAAAAATTGACAAAACTCCATCTGGGGCTGAAAGTCCTGATTTACACCAAGTGAAGACCTGAGCCACCGGCTAATTCTACTGGTGTTGCTCAGCTATAACCCAAAGTAGGATTTTTCTCTGTATCTTTCTTTTCTGTTTAAGTCGAAGCAATTTTATGAATATGTTTAACAATGAGCACCCCAGGGACAGCTTGGTAAACCAAGCAAGAGAGAGAAGAAAGAAATTATAGATCTGTTTTTCAGACATTACAGTGTGTGCTCAACACAGTGATCATGTCTTTATGCATACCATATCCTCACTGTGACAGGGGAATAGACACCTACATTACTGCAAAAGTCAAAGGCACTGAATGGAGGAGCAGCCATTTAAAAAAAAAACCTTGCGATTTAGACCCAATTGTTTTCCACTCTTTGTAATTACTTTAACTTTCAACATCGGCTTTTCCTGTGAGCAATTCAGTAAGCAAATCAATTTCCCCTTTTCCTAAGAGACATTCTGTCTAGGTTTGACTTCAGAAAAAAATGCTGTGTGACAGGGTATTTCATAGAATCATAGAATGGGTTGGGTTGGAAGGGACCTTAAAGATCATCTAGTTCCACCCCCCCCGTCATGGTTCAGATGTGTGTTCTTCATCCAAAAAGAGCTTTATTCATTATTTCAGCTGCAGGTATAGTCTGTATCTAATTCCATCTAACTTTCCACAGACAGGTATATTTACTCTAGCATATACATGGCAGTGATATCCTTTAAAAATATAGGAGAGAACTCCAGAATCCCAGCTTTTCACTGTGATATACAGAATTTTCTCCTAATCATGGGATGGCTTAAGATACAAAATCTTACGTAGAAGCCATTGGAAAGCAGTTGCAAACTGTTTTAGGCAGGCATCATTACTATCTCAGCGATCTGCGCTGGTGGATTCATGACAACTTCAGTATCTGTAGTAATACTAGTAAAATGATACCGCGTGTCTACGGAAGATCTTTGGGAGACACACTTTTTCTGAGAAGCATGCGGCACACAAAGGCTGTGGGGCAGAACAGCATCGAAGTGTGAAAGCACTCAGCTGGGGCAGCCAGGGGACTGGGTCTCATGCCAGACTCACCCTGATGCAGTCTTTTAGACCATGTCGTGGGACTGGATGTTCCTTCATGCTAATTCGGTGCAGTCTTTCAGCATTCGCTTTGCTTTAATCACATGCATATGCATATGTAAACTTGGCCTAGGATGTGCTAAATGCTTTTCTAAATATGGATGAACTTCTGAATTGGAGCCTTATCACAGTCATATTCCCACCTTTGTGAAATGTAAGAAGCAGTGGGAGGTGGTTTTTGCTTTGCAGTATCATAAAAATACAATGTTAAGACTGGCTTCGTGCCTATTGTACGGGAAATGATCTGAGAGCCCAGCATTCAAAGAGAAGTGGCTGACCTACTGTGAAACATGAATAATGTCCCACATTTCATGCCTTGGTCTGCCCATCAGAAGGCCTTCTCTGAGATTTAAGTATTGTTTTTGTATTTCTTCGGTATTTTCAGATTAATGTCCCAAACATCATTATTAACCGAGATTCACTGCATAGTTGGAATATCTAAGAGCCTGATGTTATCTGAGACATACTGAGAACCGTATTACTTCACAAAGTAACTGTATTACACTTTACAAAGAATCTCAACACTTATATAGCTGAAAGAACGATTTTTTAAAAAGTTTTTAATTTTAAATTAGACTTTTTAGTTAAAGTGGTAGATTGCAGCAGCTACACCAAACCTAAATGCATGACTCAGTTCCTAGTGAGGATGTTCTTTAAACAGATGAGCAAAGTTTCGGGCTGAAAAATATCCTTACAACTATAAGTGCCTTCTATAAGTACAAACTAGAAAGGAAACCTTCTTAGGAATGAGAATTTAAAGTACATTCTTTGCATTAAATGGTGCTGATTTTTTTCTCTTCCTTTTCAGACCTCTGTTTTTGCTGGACATTCAGAGCCCCTCTAGTAAGTGTGTTTATGAATTCACTCTTGACTGTTTTGGTTTTCTGACTCTCAAAGGGGACAAGAAATGGGTTTTTGTGTATAAGGTTTCCAGTGAGGCAGAGAAGAGAATATTACTCGATGATCACTACAGAGGTGTACATGGTATGGCAGAGCTGCTGCTGACACTGATGCGTTTGTGCTATAGAAGGTCTTTTTGACTCTTCAGTTTCACCTCCAGCTATGAAAATCGTAACAGGTTGGAGGTTTTGTTCACTCTCAGTGATCCCATGCAATTTTACATCACTAAAGACTGTGCATTATTGATTTAGGAGTTCAGACCTTAAAACCTTGATTGTGGAAGTACAAACTCTTGCCACCCTAAATGTCTACACGCATGAGCCCATATGCAAGCCTCCAGGTTGGCTTTGTGACTGGTGTAGCAGCACAAGCACCCACGAAAGCAAATCAATGTTCACCCTCTCCAGTTTTGATCCAATTCGGTGCCCTTGGAAGTCAACAGAAACCTGCAGTAAGGTGATAGAGAGAGAGAAACGGAAAAAGCCCACCAAAAAAATCAACTTTGCTATTCCAAAAATGTGGTCCATATGGCACTACCTATTAGTATATTTTCTATTGGCTGTCTGTATCCTTCATGACAGGTAAGAGAATTAACTGTTCCACTGGTAGCACACATGGAGACGCCACAGCACCTCACACACAGAAGTTTCCACAGATTTCCAGCACTGGACTGGATCCTTAATCTGTCCTTCTGCTTCTTCCTCACTGTTTCATTTTCTTTATTCTTTCCGCCATGTTATCAAGCGTTTGTTCTCGTACACCAAGAAGAATTTATTGAGCTGTTACTCTGGAATACCAGGGTAAAAGAACATGAACTCTATTGTACAGTGTATCTTCCTAGTTTATGCAGCTGCTGTGATGATTAATTAGTTAATGCTTTGAAATACTTGGAACACAAAGGTATATAGCTATATAAATGCAAGTACCCATTAATTATTACTATCGAATGTCAAGCAGAGGGCAAGACAGCTAACAGAACCAAAACTCTAGTATGTACTTCCAAACATGGAGCAAAATTCACCAGATTAAACCATATTTTCTGTTTAATATCTTTGCTAAAACTATTTAAATTTTCTCTATGGTGGGAAAATGTGTAGAACAGTTTTGCAACTGGATCACTGTTTGATAATGTCTTCCAAATGCTGACTTTAAAAATGCTACTTTGAGTAAAACATAGCTGATCCAGATATTTCAACATTTATGACCCTAGTAGTCTCTTTCAAAATCGGAATTGTTAAACCGTTAAAGATTTCTATACTATGCTAATGTAGAGAAGGTGAGCTGGTGCTAGTCATCTGGTTCTTTATAATAATTATCACAGTAATTAAGTTTTGCCATAGCTGTTAAAATAAGAATCCAGTTTTGACATTTATAAGAGTGGCATTATGAAAAGCTGAACTCAGAATTATCTCTTTATCATACGACTAGAACAATTACAGATGTTCTATTGATGTATGCTGTGGTCCTCTTCTCAGCACAATAATTATCTTTTAATGAGCCCACATTAATGTAAATTGGATTCATCGGGAAATAAATTTCACAATGAATGTGAGGCACTCTACAGGTAACCTTTCATGAAAGCAAAGCAAATACTAATCTTGATCATTTGTGGACTAGAGATTTCCTTTCAGGTTTGAGACAAGTAAAAAAATCCAGGCAGGTCACATTGCTTCCTTCATTCTAGGCAACTTGAGGGTTTCATGGAAATAAACTGAATTTGTCACTTTTACAAGATTTGCCTTTGGTAAAGGATGGATAACTCACACTTTAACTTGATTCCTACTTCATCATGCCCTTATTCACCTCAAAGAGTCATTTGTGCCATGGTACAATTAGTGGGAGTCTCAGTGCCAAAAGCTGCTATTTTTGGGTTATTCCAGCTACAGTGTTCTAGGAATACCAGCTGCCTTGCTGCTTCTGCTCCACTCTGTGCTGGTTCTGCCATGTTCTTAAATGTAGTGAGTTCCCTAGAAATCAAGCTTCACTGAATAATAAATATCCTGCCTCGTATCCACAAAAGTAGAAAGGAAAAGAAAGAACAATTTTTATAAAACCTTATGAATACATAAAAATGTTATATTATGGATATACCACAAGTATCTGAGGTGCTCAATGTCACTTGACAGTCTTAAACAAGCCAGAGTCAAGCAAGCTTCATAGGGAAAATCCGAATGTAGGATTAGGCATCAGGCAGACCTAATGACATCCTTCAAGCTGTGTTTTCTGTTTCAATTTCAGTGGAGTTAAAAGATCATCAGTTTGCAAACCAGCTAGTTTCAAAGCATTTAAAACTCAGGTTTGAATGATGTCCTGTTGCTCTTAGGAAAACTGATGTGGCCAATTGGTAAATATCAAAACTAGTTGTTAAAAGAAAAAAAAAAAAAATCTTTGTGTTCCTAAAGTTACACAACAGTGTTAAAACTGAGCTGGAGAACAAGGAACACCCACTGATGGTATCCTTCAATAGTCTGGCTTTCGGTTCAACAGCTGCCTGATGTTGACAATCAAATATATAATATGTCAGTTTTGGAAGAGGCTGGATAGTTTTTGCTATAAGTCTTCAACCTAAGACCTTAATGAGTAACTAAACACACGTATGGACAAGAAGGTGTGTCTGCTGTGATTGACTGGGGTGCAACATGATTCCATCTGATTTACTAAAACTCTTCTGTATTCTTTACCCTAAAAAAAAAAAAAAAAAGCTACTGAAGAAAAAAACACAGTTAAAGGTAAATCTGGGTTTGTAACAGAATATGGGAGGGAAGCAACTCCCTAAGGATTTGGCTTGGTGTAGATAAGCCTTTGCTCAAATTGTGAAATGCTGAGTGTCCTGATTGTTCCCGCAGTCACTAATACAGGAAAGGCTGAGTAAGCTAGGGGACATCTTGTCAGAGGAAATTCATCTTATCATTAGTTGTGTTCTCCTCTGCCATCGGGCTAATCATGATACACACGGAGCTAAAATGCAGTCTCTGCCATCCACAAATCATAGGATCACAGAATGGTTTGGGCTGGAAGGGACCTTAAAGACCATTCAGTTCCACCCCCCGCCATGGGCAGGGACACCTTCCACTGGACCAGGTCGCTCCCAGCCCCATCCAGCCTGGCCTTGAGCACTGCCAGGGAGGGGGCAGCCACGGCTTCTCTGGGCAACCTGTGCCAGGGCCTCACCACCCTCGCAGGGAAGAATTTCTTCCTTACATCTAATCTAAATCTACGACGAGGTGACAATCTAAGGAGCCGAGGCTGTGATGCAGACGGTGTGAAGGCAACACGCCCTGGTGTACGCAAGTTGGCTCTCAAACTTTAGACAGCAATAGCACTGTTGCACCGAATATTTAGCCAGGGTCCTGTGTGAGTTCGTGCAGTTTATACTAAAACCATGTCATGTCAACCAAGAAATTTTGAGAGCGCATGTGTACCCACACTCCTGTCACACCAACGGGCTGTACCGCAGACATACTCGTCTAAGTCAGGAGGCAACAGATGGCTAAAACCAAAGAGAACAAAAGGGAACAAGGAGACAATCCCAGTCGGTGACAGTGCACTAGATACATAACTGTCATCAAGCTTTCTGTGGGCCTTATCTCTGTGCCAGAAGTGAACAAAATGCCTATGTATTAATTCAGGTCTATTCTGAGGACTGAAATGCGATTTCATAGGTACACAGGCTCCTTTTGGCCTTCTACAGAGGATGATTTTCTCCCACATTAGAATATTTAAAATAATATTCATTCAATATGGTCACTACATCATCTATATTTCCCCCCGAATAAAACAGCCTACCAAAATTCATCAGGATATATATATTGAAATGCATGCAAATTGTGTACATACATTTACACTCTCACAGATATGGCAGAAGTCTCCATTAAAAGAACATTCACTTTCTTGCTGCAGTATTCGTCTGCAGATTCTAAATGTCAATATTATCCCCAGTGAGAAGAGAGAGGAGGTTGAAAGGTTCATAGTTTTAGAAAGCCAATTGCCATCCGTAAATTGGAGTTATGAACACACCGTGCCTTTTGCAGCAGTGTGGCACAGGAGCACTGCAAGTTTAGGTCTAGCTGCACAAGCCTGAATTTACAGAGGCACACTTCGTATTATGATGATGATCACAGGAAATGAATTCATGTTAATGAGAAGGTACATCTGTAGATTAAAAGAATATTCTTTACAACTTATTAATAATAGACCCTTTGAAATAAAATGGAGGAAAATCCCTGCGTAAAACCGACCTCTACAGATCGTTCTCTGTTTTCATCAAGGACTTGGCCAATAACATACGAGTGCCCAGCACTAAAAGACAAACTTTAAGTGATTTTTGATAAGATGTCACAAATAAGAACTAACACCCTATTTGAAGCAGCAGTGATCACTTTGACTCCATATGGCATTTTTGTTGCACATCAAAAAACGGGTGTTAGTCAGAAACTCCCTCCTCCATCTCCAACGCTAGGAAAAACTGAACACCAAATTTTCTTTGGCACTGAGATGATATAGTGGATGAAGCAGTTCAAAGGTTATATGTTACATTTTCACTGAGTGTCACCTGTGCCTCTGTGGACAAAACAAAGCCACAGAAATGCACTAGTTTTTATCCAAAGTGAGTATGCTATTGCCTTTAAATACAGCCCTTTATCACAACAGGTTCAGTCTTGGATCTTCAATACTTTCTAATATGTCACTCTTGCTTTTTAAGTTTGGCTTTTTGAGTAGACTGCCAATAAATAAGCTATTTTTTCCACCAGCAGGTTACCTCTTGAACAGTTTTCTATGGATGAAGGGAGAAGGGATGTGTTGACAGTCACAGACACCAAGACCATATGCTGCCTAATCTCATCTTGAGCACATACTCTGAACCTTATGAAATCTATGTGATATTTAAATGCATCTACACTACACAACTCCAGATCCATCAGATCTCTTGCCCCACGTCCTTGCTCCACGCAGATATCCACTTTGCTAGGTGTGTTCAATATGAGATCCTGTGGGGCGGGTACTTGTGACAGTTTGCCTAGTGGTTTCAGTGGATCTGCTGAGGTTTTCCTCATTCTGCCTGAGATCAGAGGTTTGACTTATCTTCTGCAACTTTACACAAAATAATTCTAACAAGTTCTATGTTGTCTCACCAAAGTCATTGGCCATTCAGACAAGAATCTGAGCTGAAAAGATGCTGAATTAAGAGCACTACTAGTGCAAGGTCTCTGGTGTAAAAGATCTCTTTTGTCTTCTTCTTGCAATAAGACTTACATTGCCACTGTGTGTCTATGCACACCTCCCTGCCCGTCTCCCATCCTTGCTAGGAACTTGTTTTAACCCACTGGCCAATTTCAAAACAGCCTTTGGCAGACTGGTAGAGTATCCAAAAATATCGCAGTTCTCAGGCTGCAGATAGACAATGAGACAGAAAAGGATGATTTTATTACTGCCCTGAGGAAAAGAACCTTCTTTTTAAGCATCGAAGGATGCATATGGGACTAATCAGTTGGAGGCAAAGGTTTTAAGTTTTGTGTCCTGATATCACAATGCCTATCACAACAAAGTGTCAGTTCCTGACTGGGGCTGCAAAACACTACTGTATATTGCTATCAACATGTCCCTCTCTGTCTACAGACTAGGAATAGGAGAGGTGTGGTATCATTTAATAAAACAGCCTTTCTATAATTACAGAGGGATCACTGCTACAAGTGCAGCCCAGACACCAAATCTGTCTTTTGCCTCTACTGAGATTACAAGTGTGACAAGTGTGATTTGCAGAAACACACCATGATGTTACAATTTCATGCTCAGTTTGCCATGCTTACAATCAGGCAACAGGAAAAAAAACCTTCAACTGGTAAATGAAGTAAATTTGCTATGGAAATCACTGAGAGAAGATAAATATAGAGTCCTACAATGTCATTTTTACAGTCAATTTTCTCTCTGTATCTGAAGTTTATATCAAAAGAAGGGAAATTACATAAATATTTCATCTGGACTGTAATAGTACTAAATTAGGTGCTCTAGAGATGATTTATATAATGTAGATTGGCTGTCAGTGGCGAATATGAGAATTACAGTAACATTGAAACAGAAACCTCCCTAATTCATGTACAGTAGTAAGTGAGAGCTTATGCAACTTCTAAGTAAACATTTTTTGCAGATATTCAAAACAGTTTCAGCTAAGCAGTGTGAAGCGATATAGTAGTCCTTTCCCCTCATACAGAGACTTTCTTTTGAGGAAACCTGGGGCGCTTTAGTATTAAATTTTATGAAGTTTTTTGTCTCCATCACTCGAGTGAGGATACTGAAGCACAACGCAGTAAACAAACTGCCGCTGGTCCCGCACCAGGTCCATGGTCAGAACTGGCAGCTGGAGCGGAGGGAGGTTCCTCCCAGTCATGAGAGTCAGTTATTTGCTCCAACTACCAGAGACATTCCCTTGCAAAACGCATGTGTACATGCCTCAAGATTCATATCTTGTCCAGCAAACATGCAGCGGGGGAGAGATCAGCCACTCAGTTCATCTGTCACCAAAGAAAAGGCATGTCTGCTTCCTTGTGGGGATTCTAAATTAGAAGCAGAGTTAAAAGGTGCATTTTTCTTTTTGACTTACTCCCAAATTATAGCTCTGTGGGAACAACAGGAATGAAAAACTCTTTGAAGATCCTTACCAGATACGTTCTGTTTGGTGAGGACACCAGCAGATGCAAATGCACTAAAGCCAATGCCTCCTGTCCCTGCAAAGGGACATTTGTGGAGCAGGCAATGAAGAGGGAAGGGATAGCAGCCAAAGTCCACCTCCAACTGTGTCAGTGGGAGTTAAACTCTTCTTGTGCACTGTGAACCGGTGCCCCAGAGCTGCCCACCTATCCAGTTCCTCGAGGCGGTCTGCAAGTGGAAATGCAGCCGGTCTTTCCCAGGGATGCACTGGCCTGGGGCACTGTGGGGCCATGCTGATGAGGGACGTCAGTGTTTTCCTGGATACTCTTTCTTACAGCTGGTAACTCACGTAGTGAAAAATCTAATCAGCTGCTGAGCTTCCTCGTGTCCCTTCAGCGGACAGGACTGCAATGTATTCAATCACTATCGAGCAAGAAAAGTATGAGGTTCTGTTACCTGCGGCCACAGAAGTAGCAGCAGAAAAGCCCTTCCTACAGCCTATGACTCACTAAGTCCTGTTCTTTTACATTAAGTAATATCTAAACCATCTTTGCCCTATTAGCTGATATTGCAGTAGTGGCAGATGCACAATAAATAATACATTATACAACGGTACTTCAAAGGCCTGAATAGTGCAAGTGCAGTATCTTTCTTGGATTCAGTTTATTTAATGCTTTCCATAAAAAGGGCGTATGATATTTATTTATTTATTTTTCAACTGAGTGCTTTGACTGTGCATCGTTCCAGTTTTCATTCTGCTGCTTGGTGGCCTGACTGCTCCAGTGAGTGCAAAGGCCATTTGAGAAATAAGATGGATAGTAATACAGTTATTAATCAGCACAGCTTACTGAAAATGAGCATGCTGCACAGGGCCAAGCCCCAAGGAAAGGAAAAAAAGTCATGACATTTCTAGGAATGGCACAGGGAGCTGTGTGGCAAACCTCTGAATAATGAGATAAGAAGATAAAATGGATGTGGTTTGGGTGGCCTGAGAGGTTAAAAAACCAGCAACCCCTGTCTAAGACGGGAAACTTCCACAGGACTTCACTGTGCATTCATGTTTTAAAGGAGTTCTCACAAAACTCCTCTGTTCCCATTCAGTTTTGTCTCCTACTCAGATCTTTTCTAGAGTAACATCCCAGGACCATGCTATATGCTGGAGGGAAGGGTATAAGGCAAAACCCCAAAGCCTCACAAATGAGCTGCAGGGAGGAGGCACAGGCCAGCTCAAAGTAACTACTAAAGAGGAACACATCAGGGTCATCAAAGCGCTCTTCCCTTCCATCACTGAGAGGGCTGGCAAAGAATTACACTTCCCAAGGCAGGGAACTGCATTAGATGGTTGAATCCCTCACGAGGGGCTGCACTTCACATCACAAACTAGCCCATCAAGTGAAATTATCCAGTGATGGGACATTCAACTCATAAGCAAATAACTCGGGCTGTGACCGCCCAATGCATGACTCTAATTTTAGAACCACGTCGTGCCTAGAGCAAGACATGCAATTGTTATTGCCATCAGGTGCACATCAGTGCAGTAATTGTTTCTTCAACATCAGTCCCAAGGTGCAATATGTAACCGATGTTGGAACGCGGCCCTTGCGTCGCCTGCTGTGAAAGAACATTGCTAAACAACCGGCTGCAATTATAGATGAATAACAATTCCAAATTAACAGCCAACTGACTTTACAAATCTCATCCCTACAAGACCATCACATATTCAAAAGCTCTTGGAGGTTTATATATATATACACACACATACAAAAATTGATTCCAATATTTAAACAAGTTAATTGGTTCACAACTTTAATGCACAGTAAATTTTCTTTACTGTATCAACTGTACAGTGCAATGGAGATTAAATTAAGAATGTTGTAGCAAAGCATAGACTGCAGTTTATAATAGATTTATAAGTACTGTATGGACATGTTTGTCTTTTCTTTTATTTCCTCATAAGTGATGCCATTATGGCAGCCATAATTCTTATTTACTCGACTTCTAGGCTGCTGGCAATAGCATAAAAATAGATTTTGAGAATTTATGCCATACATGCATCATAAGAAGGCAACAAAAGAGCACAGGTAAGATTTATTTAGGTTTAGAGCCAGTGTTCTCCATATTCATTTTCATGCTAACCCTGTCTCCCCAAACTGAAAATTCAGTCGCCTGGCTTTCCGACAGGCTGGGGACCTGCAGTTCCCACCAAGCCGAACAGGAACTGCACTGTAAATGTCTTTCTAACTTAGGGCTTAGTTTTGATACAGAAATTGGAAGACAGCACAAATAAATTCCCACAGGAACACTGCTTCCAGTATATTCACTCCCAAAACTGAGGAGCTCGTTTCTGATTCAGTACGTACTACATGTGACAAGTCATCTCCTTTCAGCTTCACACAGAGGAGTTCATCTAACAGCGCCTAGAGAAACCAACATTGATTCTGAGAGGGGATCAACTAATACATTGCTGAAGTCATTGGAACTGCACCACTATGGGATCTGGACACCAGAGATGAAAGAACAACGTTTCAAGTGTCACTAATACACAGGATATTGTTCTGCTTGTGAAGAAGTCTTGCAAGGATAGAATTTCGTTATTACCTCTTTTCAAGGATGTCTATTTTCAAAGCCACATCTGTTCTCACACTTTGCACATGCAAAAATGTGTTCTCACAAGATGCTAGTGAGTACTGCTGGTAACTTCTATCAGCAGTGTGGGCAGGCCCTCTGTAGATGTCTGCAGAACTGTGGCCGGTTGTGCAAGGTGCCGACAGTGCAAAACCTGAACCCTCATTCTGCTCACTCCTCCTTTCATGCGCACCTTTGTTTGTTGAATGACAAAGCAGGAAATATTCATTACCTTCGTGTTCTGCGATGTTTGCTTTAAGATGACTTTCCTTCCACCTATTACAAATGTTCATAAATCCAGAGTGAAATATTCAATAAAAAAGGGAAGATTTGCAGTGATAGAGAAGAGCTCAAATAAAGTTCATGGTTTCTAAGTAATGCAGCTTTCAATTACTGTACCCTTTTTAAACTGTGAAAGATGTAATGTTAATCAAACATGTAATTTGCAAGTGTTTTTCTTTAGTAAATGTCATGTACAAGTAGATATTTAGGATGTAATGCAAAAAGTAATTGCAGTTGGATAACTTTCCGTGGTAATATTTATTTACACTAGAGCAGACATGAGTATTCCTGAAAAAGGAAATTAATATTGTGCATAAAATCCTATTCCCACTGAAGTCAATTCCCAAACTCCCATTGCCTTCCAGGACTAGAATGTCACCCTTTATTTAGTTCAGCATGTTAACTAATCCCTTTCCTCCTTCTTATTAAATAAGAGTTAAAAATGGAGTTAGCATAACAGAGCTCCACGGATGAAACGTTCAGGTTCTCTCCAAGGCAAAAAATACCAACTGTAAATGATGAAAAATGCCTGGAAACCAGAAAAGCAGTGAAATCAGACGTGAACTCTGAAGGCAGAGGTTCCATTCCAGCAGAGGTTCCATTCCAGGCTCTAGTTTGGTGACTATAGTTTTATCATGCCACCTTTCAGGGTCCCAGGCTCCCTACAAATTCCCAGGATAAGGTTTACATGGGAGCTTGTTCTTCTATTCAGGCACCTACACCAGAAATTTTTGTTGGGTCACTCCAGCCCAGTTGTCTAAATCGTTGTCACAAGTCAGTCATCATCTCGCTGGGGAATCCCTCTCACTGCTACTAGGTATAAATAATAATGAATTGTTTTATAAGGCTAATAGCCAAATTCAATTTTACAAAAAGACATTTCTACTTTTAGTTAGAGTGTTCTTTACATACACCAGCTAGAAACTAACTGCCCTATCTAACATTCAGGGGTCAACAATTCAAGCCAAAATGCTGACTAACAGTGACGCCTATCAAGAGAATTGGGGAACTGTCAACAAGATGAGGAACTGGATGCACCCAGTGTGAAACAATCTTTACATTCATGGGATGAGGTTTCATAATGGGACATCCTGCACTGTGAACTGTCTCAAACCGCCCTCAGAGGTCAACTCTGTGGCTGAGTTAATAGTTAAAAAGTAACTGTGAAGTCCTAAATAGGGGCTTTCATCAGAAAACAAATGTTCTTTCAGAAAGTCTTTGCCAATGGCACATTTCAAACTTCTGCAACATCCTCTTAGGAAGACTGAAGGCTCTGTTCTGCATTCTGCAGTTATATACACATATTCCCCAGCATCACCACCTTTGCCCTTCCCATATACTTCCCTAGAAGACATGTGCAGTATATTAGCTACAGATCAGTCAGTAAACAAGAGCATCGAAGATGGATAACTGTACCCTGGACGTGGAGTCCAAGGTTCACTTGTGCACCAGTCCCACACCCTGAGGAAGAACGTTCCCCTTCTGGCACACAGGGCGCTTGGTAGAACGATGTAAACCCCACCTTGACCATGTATCTCAAGTTGTATTGGGCAAGCAGGAGGCAGCTCCAGTACTGCACACACGATGTGGCTGGCTTCCTGGTACGTGCCACATGCTTCATGCCGATATTTTCATATAACTAAACTCAACGTCATACTTTTCTTAACTTATCACAAGCTACAGAATTCATGGCAAGGCAACATTTACAGTGAACCCATCAGCCAGCAATTTGCCTCCACTTGTTTGTGTTTACAAAGCGTTTTCCTCTGTTTCCTTTGCCTGGAAAACTGTTTATTTTGTCAAAGAAAGCTAACAGCTTCCTTTTAGTACTATCTACCTTAGATAAATATATGTTGTATTTTATCCCATTTTTCATTTCCTTCTAGGCATTTGATTCTCTTATTTCCTTTGAAATGTATTCTATGATGTTTATATTATTGAGATTAGAAAAGCAGGCCTCCAGCTACCTGCGCTATTTTCCCACCCTTTTAAATGTAGCATCTAGGTTTGATTTTCTTCAAGCACATGATTCTGTGAGCGATCAATGCGCTGCTGCAATGGCAGAAGACTGCAGAGAGAGGCAAAGGCTACGTGTCCTTGAGGCTCGGGGGTGAATGAGCGAAGGAACTTCTCTCAACAGAAAGGCAGTCAGAGGGAAGGATGCAAATACGTCTTCCCGAGTTCGCTAGACCAGCATGGGGAGTGTACACTGGCTTAACCTAGCATAGAATACGAAAAATGAACAACGGTGCAGATAACTTTGAAGAGAGCAATGGGCTTGAGCTGGTTTCAATCCACATACTCCTTCCAGCAACTGGGGATGCAGGGCAGCATGATGTGAATGCACTTAGAGAGACCAGTAATGAAATCCACGTTTGTGTTGTGCTTCAGCTGTAAACTGCTGTTGCCACACTCTGCTAAGCGTCATTTGTACTTGTACTGTAATTTAAGCGCGTTGCTGTATCCCTCTGCTAAATCAAACTGCCACGTCACTTCAAACAACTAAACTTCATGTAAGGCATTAACACACCCACCCCCCGCCCCACGTGCAGTATCTGCAAGAACTTGCTCAGCATATACCGGACTCGGACAAGCACCTCTTTCACCTTGGCACGATTTAGTAACGAACCCTTCGCTATCAGGTCAGATTTCACATGCCATTGTTTCAGATCTGGCTGGCAGATGCCTGGCTTCTCTTACATGAGCATCCTAAGGTCTTCCAATTTTGCTCCTACCTCAGTTGTATTTATTTCTTTCCCCGCTACTCAACTTCTTTTGACCCTATATTCATCATTCTTGCAGAACACTGGAGAAACGATCTGTCTAGTTTTGGTGACACCAGCGTCCTACTCAATTTCGGCTAAAGCAGGACTCTCCCACCCTTTTCTTTTCTCTTTTTACCTACACAGCCACTATTTTTTTTTAATAGCCCGTGCTAGGCATAACTCAGCTTGTCTTCTGGCAAATCTCACTTTATCCTTAACATATTTTGAGTTCAACACACAGTTTTGTCAGCTGTTCAGTTCCTTTTCCTACTCCTTACAGATCTCTACTTATTTCAACCATCTCTTCCTTTGATAACTAATATGAAATTGGCTTTAGGGTCTCCAGCTACAAGTTTCTGCCTCTTCAGTTGCTGATTCCTGACAGTTTTCTTAGAACTTGGACTTCAGGGCATCTAGCAATATGAAATTTCCTGAGCATTACAGGCCAAAAGACATTTCAAATGAATTTCCTTAGTTTTGAATGTTTGTTTTATAGATATGTGATTTTTTTTTTCTTTTTACTTCCCTTGGATTTAAATGAACCAAACAGTCATTATTCGGCCTGATGTTATTTTCTATGACTGGGTCATTTATTCTATCTTCATTATCTACCAATACTACATCTGAAATAGTATTTTCCTGGTTCAGTAATCTGTTGGCAGGAATACGTACTATTTCAGTAACACTTGTTCTCCAAAATATATCAGAGAAATTAAGGCTTGGAAATATTACAAGTCCTAGACGTATTTCTCTCTGTAGTAACATTTGACACGCCTCTACATACAGCCAAGTCAAGTGCTAAACCTGCAAAACAGATTTCTAGCACTGCACTGCTCCAAACTTTCAGCAACCTTTCCTGTGGTGATTTTGACCTAAACAGATGCTGATGTATCTTTACTGTCTTTTATTTGTCTTAAGCTGATCATAACCCTACAGCACAATGCTACCCTGTCAGCTTAAATGTCTTTTATATAAAAGCTATAATAAAGTGGCTCTGTGCATTTTATAATCGTGTAATTACAGAATTTTATACAAGAGTCTATGCTTGCACAGATAATGTCTCTTTGCACGTGATGAAACCTTTAAAACTACAAACTGGCAGAGTCTTGCCTTCCTAAGCATTTGGGACTCCAAACGCAGCTCTGTGCAGAGCGAGTTTCTCATAAACAGGAGGAACTGAGCGATCCGCGTGTGCGGCTAAATCACACCAGGTCTTCCAGGCTGGGAAATTCAACTCTAAATTCCTTAATACAGAAAAAGTTATTTACTCATTGAGACCTTCCAGCTCTGCTTTTCCTCTCCAAACGCCTGTCAGGTGAGGAGAGGGGGCTGGCTCTACCTAACTGGTTGTTGACAGTTTTCCTAACGACCCCGTGCTTGTCTCCGGAATTCCATGACCAGACTCAAGTCGGTCACACCACCGGTGTGAAGGCAGCCCCACCACGCCTGGGGAGGGAGGCATCACTTCATTCACCTGACAGGCGTACGGCCACACACTGTGCAGCACACACCTGGTTGAAGGTCTTACCTGGCACTGACTTAGCATGATCAAACCGAAAGGAGCTTTTTAACTTTTTGGTTTTTTTGCCTCAACAGAGGACAGCATCCACAAGAATGTTTTGATCAAATGATATCGAATTTATACGATTGCATAGTGCAACAGTTTATAAACATAGCAGGAAAGAATATTCTCTTTTTGTGAATGTAAGTAAAACATTTCCATTAAGCCTACAGGAGATTTGCATGCACATGAAATACAAGATCGATCTACTACAGAGTTTGACATACAAGGACTTTATGTTTACGCTTTGGCTGATGTTTAGCATGCTGCAGTGCAGCAAACAGAAAAGTGTAGTTGAGCTGTCATGTAAGATAATTGATTTTGACAAGACTACAAGTTAATTCGTCACTATTTTGCAACTTACTTGGAAATTCTTTGCAGCAATGTCCCAGAGGACAGCATGTAATCGCTTGTAAACTGAAATTAGGTCCAGAGTTAAATATCATTAAATCTCAGGTACAGCCAGAGCTCAGCATGTGACTACTAATGCGTTACCTTCCCTATTACATCAAGGACACAACTCTAGCAAAGGTTATGAAGATTATTTCTCAAGTTGCAAATTGCTTATAACTAAAGAATTCAGTTAGGATAAATTTCCAGGCAGCCTACAAAAGGGTGTAAGAGAAAAGCCGCTGAATGGTCACCTGAAAATCATTAATGTCCCCATGCACTCACATTTTCTTGCATTTCTCTTGCATGCACACACACAAAAAAACCCTAAGTGAAATCAAATAAAGAGAATTATTAAGGCTCATCTATGTACTAAATTAACCAAATTAAATCACCTCTCACATCAGCCATTCCAGTATTTTATTATAATAGAGTATGAAGGATTGGTAGATATTTTAAAACTGTATTGCAAAAACCATATTGTTTGACAGTTTTATTTGAAACTGTTAAATATTAATTGCTGAACAAAAGAGTGCATTAAAAAATTATGTTGGATACAAATAATTCAACTCCCTGCAACCAGAAAGAGTATTTGCGTATTCACCTTGTCTCAAGCCACAGCTAAGGATCTCGCCTTGGCTAGGTTTTGGGGGTCTTGCTAGTAATTTCTACCAGAGTAAACACACAACTTCACTTACCTATCGGAGTGAAGGTAGTGGGCACAGTCAGAACACCGCAGACAATTCAAGTAGTGTCCCTCGACAGTTCTAGATGCTTCACCCTGAGACCACTGCCTGTTCAGAATCTTTTGGGCTGGTAGGAAAGGTGTTATATCAACAGGTGCTGCTGCTATTACACAGGCTGCTTCCTGCAGCTCCCCGCCTACACAAAGGACGTGCTGGTTGCTCTCTCTTTTGGGGCGATGCAGGCTCTCACTCAGCTGAAGAAACAGCCACAGCTGCTTGATATTGGTTGTGATTTAGGAAGTATTTGTGTCCTGAAAGGGCAGCGTGGAGCAGACCCTCCACACCCTTCAGTGCTCTACAAAGTAGGTCGTAGAAGCAACATGCTCCTCTTCCCTGAGGCATAAACTTACTTTACGTGTGGCAAAGAGACCTGTCCGTGTGTTTTGATCTCTGACATGCAATGTAAGCTCCTTCACCAGGAACTAACTGAGACTCTTCACCAAAATCCATCTTGTTTTCCGATAGACAGTACATTGCAGTCAGAAGAACTCCTTAATTTCACTAATTACTTTTTAATGATCATATGCAAACAAAAGACAGTAGGTAGGTGCCATGTGCCAGGAGACTCAGTGCAGTGTATGGTCAGAGTCAGAAAGCTAATCGTCCCCACCTGTTCTCAAAACCTGCCAGCACCTGAGATGGGTTTGGGTTCAGTTTCTAAAGGAATGGAGACTCTGTTCATTCTAATTAGGCTTTTGGAGCAGGGACACCTGTACTGAAAAACTACCTGAAAGTAGGCTCAGATGGTGACTACGGTGCTTTACAGCAACAATCACTGATTTTGCAGAAACAGTCGTTAGCCCATTACTAGAACTAAAGTGCATACAAACCCTCTTGTGTTTTATAGATTCTTGTTTCCTAAATTTTAGAAAATGTCTCCTAAACTTTTATATATGTCTCTTTTCCCCACCCTCTTATTCTCCCTCCACTTAAAGTTCAAATACAGAAATACATTACTCAGGGCCCCTGAGGTATCAGCCTGGCATCCTTTGCAAACATTGAATTCACGTAACACAGGTTACACTAAATAAGTGCCTCTGATTGCCCCTCTCTGTTTTCCGCCGTTACGTGAAAGGGAGAGCACAACGTGACGCCAGCGGCGCGCTCGGCAGTTTCCACTTACATAGTGATACTCAGCCAAGAATGCAACCACACTGAATGGTTGTTACTTGGATGCCTAACCTGAAAAGGCAGACTGTCGTTCTGAAATACATTAAAGGAAGCTTTCTGTGATATAACATGGTGTTGTAGACTCAGCCAGGCTACCTAAGCAGCACCAGAGCAATCTAGGGAAGACAGGGAAAACCAGAGAACTCGAGGTACTAAAATCCTGCCACTTCTCTGCTTGACAGCCATTTCGTTGCTCTGTTGCAACACCTTACTGTGGGTAAAACAGTCGGCAGCTCCTTCAAACCCACTCTACTCCCTGCCTGGTGGATAACGTAATCAGGAAGGCAGCTCCCCATGCGGAGCTGCGTGCTCAGGAGGCCTCTAGACAAACAGGTCTGTGCCCTCTGACTGCCTGGAAGGCAGACTGGTGGTGAGAGCAAGGGTATCTGACTCTCTTCCCACCCAGGAGTTAGGTGGTATTATGGGCATTAAGGGAGGGAAGTAAAGAAAAAGAATGGATAAAAGCAGAAAGCAAGAGAAAAATGAGATGGAAGGGAGACAATAAGAGACAGAAAGAAAGACCCATGGGGACAAAAGACAGTCAGAGCCTGGCTCCAGCACAAAGGGTCATCTCTTAACTTCAGCCTGTGGGGTAGTAGCATCTCATGGCCAGGGTATTTTAGGAACTGGCAATGCCAGCCATGCCTTAATGTAAATCCCAGTTCCCTGCCCAATAAGGAAAAAACTTAGCCTGCTTTCTGGACTGTACTTATTTGAGAGACAAAAAAGTTTTAGTAATGTGACATTGTTCACTGTGAGTTAGGGTTTTTTTTAATGAGATACAGGACTGCAGTCAACTACTAAAACAAAGGAACTGATTCATGTTTAATGTGTCCAGAGAATCACTGTGTTGAAAGGCTGACATAAAAGGGTGGATGAGACAGGAGAAGCCAGAAAGCCTCATTTAACATGCCATTCTATATTTACCATTAACTGTCAGATGTCCCTTTGCTAACAACAGGGGGCTGCATGCTAAGTATTCTGGTAAGGGAGACTTTGGACCTTGAAAAGTCTGGCAGCACCCTCATCCAGGTACTACACAAGTTGTCCCTTGCTCCTGCAGAACATGAAACAATCCCAACTACATGGAAGATCAATTTCTGGGATCATATGGGTGATGTCAGTGGGAATACTGCAAGCAGACAAAGGACAGGGAAGAAGCACTTTGCTTGATGGTTTTGAAATGCAGTTTCATTAGCTATAGGTTAGGCCAAGGCTAGTTATGCTTTGATGTTTATGTATTTAGATGAATGTGGAATAACTAACTCAAACCAAACTGTTTCTTTCTCTCAGAGGAAAAAATAATCCAAGGGCAACTTTCTCTGTATTATACATTTTCTGGACCTTAAAAACTTTTACACCTTTACAGAGTTGTAATAGTCTTGTAACGTTGACCTGCTGTGGAGGTTTTTGTTCTTTAAATCTTACAAAAATAGTGAATATCTGCAATTCATTTCAGAACTGTGCTCCGCATTAGGAAGTTAATGTACTGATTAATTTACCTAATTACAGTAAAACAAACAATCCTGCAACTGAGGCCGGTCTGTTCACTTAAAATTCAATGACACACAGCCACCGCACAGACAAGATCAGCTGCTAGATATCCAAGGACTGGGCCACGATAAAATTTTAAACATTTCTTCTGGCCATGTTTCTGGTTTTCAAGTCTGTCTCTTCTGAGATATCAGAGACTAATTTGACATTTAATTTCCATTTCTGTATTGAAACCAGGAAAATACATGGCTTTACAGGAAGACACTGAGAGAGAAGTAAATAGAAACTAATCAGTCGTCAAGTTGCTGGATGGTATGAACACGTATCCTATGCACTGTGCACAGGGAAAGATCAGTTGCTGTGCAGAGAGCTCACACCAGATCAGTTCACTACTGAAATCTCATTCAGGATGGATAGGAGCTGGATCTGAGCCCCATTTTGAGATCTTCAAAGAAATTCTAGTGGTAGAGGAACCTCGTAATTCTCCTCACAGATGACTGAGCATCACTGTAAGTGTTTAGTGTACAAACTTCCATTGACCACATAGTTTTTTCACAAAGATGCTGTATCCCAAATAGAAAACTTAAAACCGTGTCCCTCCTGAATCCCATGTAATGGAAATATAGGAAGAAATTCTCAGTGATGAAGAAAAATGGGATTTTTAACCTGATTTACTATAATTTTAACTTGCCTTTCTTGCATGTTATGAAACTCTCAATTTCATATATAAGACGCATGACTCGTACCTGTGCTGATCATTGCTTATTTTATTTAAGAATGTATTCGATTTCAGTAAAGAAATGTGGAAATTCTGTGTTGTGCAACAACCACAAGAAGCATCAAGGAAAATGGCACTGACAGAGTCAGAACATCTCTTGGTCAAGACTGGTACCCCGCTCTGACACAGAGCTTTATAATTTCTACTTTACTTTCTCATATACTGCTAGTCCTATTTTTTAACGTGTGAAAGACGTACAGAAAAGGTAGAATTTGGACATTTAACTGCAGCAGAGCACCGCCTGGCAGCCTCTAATTGCGAATCAGGAGTGAAGCCATCCTGTATCTTAACTTGAGGAACCGTCTGGTTAAAAGACAACTGGAAGGAGTGTCTTCTCAAAAGGCAGTCTTGTTATTGCATTAGAAACAATTCATTTTTATCACTTTTATAAGAAAAAGTAATTAACATTAAAAATCAGTAATTTTTCTCTTCTACTCTTCAAATTGAGAAAAACATTTTAAGTTGAGAAACAGTTCGATTACTTCAAAATTCCTTTTTCCACTGGGAGCCCTGTTTGCTCCTGATTAAGTTCGATAAAAATATCAGCATCCAGTGTGACAAATTTCTGATAGTACTACCTGAATACTAGCCCGGTTTATGTACCAAGAGACAATCAATGACCTTGGTATCACTGGCAAATAGTGTTGCAAAACAATTACGGAATTTTCTCCCAAAAAATTTAAAAGGAAGGAACGACTGTTCCATAAGCTGATAGCAAGAGAAGACAATATTTTCCGTACTGGCCATTATTTTTAAGTCTCCCTGCTCTATCCAGACAATACTTTTCACAAAGCTTGCGGGGAGTTGATAACTTTGAACTCTGTACCACCTGGCCAGATTTGGGTGAATCGGTCAGTGCAGGAAGCATGACGGGCACACCTGAAGATTACCTAAGTCATCTTCTGTAATCAGACTAGAAGAAATTTCTGATGAGAGTAGTTGTACCTGCTATAAAGAAACAACTCAGGAATTATAAATATTGAGTTTAAACATCTGACAATGGCTGAGTTTCTGTTGTGATTTATATGAATCCAGAATAATTCCACTTGTGTAGCTCTGTATTAATAAAACTGCGATCAAAATGAGATCCAATGCTCTCCCAAGACACAACATGTCCTTTACAACAACAAAGTAAATGAAGCAAAGGAGAATGAAAAATGAATTAAAAACCCATTGATCTTGCAGATACAAAACAAAGTTGGGATAAATATCAGCGCTAATGATTTCCTTTCCATTATCCACAATGTGTTTTTCTTCACAAAGAAGAAGTGGTTTAATACCATCTATCACTCATATAATGGATGAAGCGTGAAAGATGCCTTCAAGCAAGTTAGCAGCTTGGCTGTGCCTCAATTTGTCATAGTCATACACAAAGAAAAAACGCACCTCCTAATACATTCAAACGTGTGGCATCCTGGAAGAACAACCCAACATCTGGACACCGATAATACAGACTGCAACATCACGACTGCATGTCAAAGTAATTAATTAACATCATTTCATTCTGCCAGATAGAACACATACAATTCACTACAGAACACACAACATTTGATCTTACTAACTTAATGAGAATACCTTTTTCTTCTGTAGCAGTCTTCATCTAGAAACTGCAGTATCCCACACAAGGGAGGTTAGGCTCATCATTTTATAAAACAGTAAATGAAATACAAAAAGGGGAGAGAATACGTCCAAAATAACACAGCAATGCAGAAACAGAGTTGGGACCAGAGCCTAAATTCTTGAATATGAGTAAGGAATCCCAGTACCGTTGAATTTACTGGTACCCAAAATCCTGCCTGTCAAGAGAATTTCCATGGCATTTCAGGATTTCAGAATGAGAATAACCACATAATTCTCTGGATATGCTCACCATAATGAAGTTCTACTCTCATATGCAGAAGATTCCCATGGACTTTCAGAATACTCTGACCTGTTGCTTATATATTCTATGTTTTCTATCACATCTAGCACCTCAGTAAGCCGCTTGCTCTGATTCAGAGATCACTAAAATTACAGGAATAAAATAATTCAGAGAATTGTAAAGTTACAGAATTGTAGAATAGTTGAGGTGGAAAGGGCCCCTGGAGATCACCTAGTCCAAAGCCCCTGCTGAAAGCAGGGTAAGCTAGAACAGGTTGCCAAGGCTGTGTCCACTTGACACCACAGTCTCTCTGAGACACCTATTCCGGTATTTAATCGCCCCTACAGTAAAAGAGAGATTTTTCATGACAAAATGGAACTCCCTGTATGATCTCAGCAAGCTGTGAATCTAGGGACTCTGAAGGGGTCTGGAACCCAGCTGCTGAGGGTGAAAGATGATGAGACTGTCTTACTGATCTCACAGAGTGGTGGGCCCTAAGAAACCCAGAAGTGGGCTGCTGCCGTTAGATTCTATGAACAGGCTAAATAACGAGACCCTCTTCCCAATACACTTCCTAATAAGCTTTGACAAAAGTAGTTCTTCACCTGATGTTGAAAACAAATCCATTGGGCTCTGTCCTGAAACTTGTATTCCAAGATGTATCATAACCTCACCAAATCTGGGAGGAAGAGTGACCACCCTCTGCCAGTATCCCCCAGCTGGAACCTGGGGAATTCCAGTGGCTGGAATTTATGCAAGAAGATGGAAATAATATTTGCAGAAATGCATGTATTTTCTTACTGCTCTCCCAATTGAACTAGATACTACGTAGTTGGGAAGCGCTAATGGACAGGCTGAAGTAGGTGATGAAGCAAAGGTTATTCTGGGTTCCCAAGAATTCAGCAAGCTTGCAGTCATGTCTCGGTACTTCCCACCCCTGCAGCAAACCTGGCAATCTCTGTGGAAAAATGGACCTTCCATGCAAATCCTCATGTACTTCTGCAAACCTGTGTCTTTCTGCAGTTTGTTTCTAGGCTTTGATATGTATTTAGGAAACTATCACTGCAATCTAAGCGAGTGAGAGAGGGTATCAGACTTTGGTCCTTGGCTAAAAACTCTCCTGCAATCAATTTTCATGATTTACCAATACTGCTACACAATCAGAACACTGCAACTCTGTACAAAGGGTTCATAAAGGTGAGATTTAAGCAGGCAGTAGGAAGGGAAAGAAATCCTTACCTCTATTACTACCACAAATGTCTGTTATTTCATGTTTTAGCTGTTTCTGTTAAAATTTGAATTTTGCAGGCTAATTTCACCCAATCTACCCTGCATTTGATGCACATATTTTTAAGCATTCCGGACAAGGCTTATATAGCCCAGCAGTCCCTGGCCTTTAGATGAATAGGCACTGTATGATAGGCAGAAAAGCTATTGAAAATGATGAACTGCAGAGACTTTTTTGTTGAATGACCACCCTCCAAGATCAAAGAATGAGTGTTTTATCTCTCTTCTTTCTGGTTGATGCCCACAAAGATCTTCCTGATATAAAATACTCTCATAGCAACACACATATCATTTCTATCTGGCATTTACTGTTGTTCTTAATGGGGACTAAAATCCTTCTTGCAAAATGCAGATCAAAGCTATGAAAGTGGTTAAAACTTACTATAACAAAGTAGCTTTCTCACACACTTTCCCTTTCTCACCTTTCTCCGTTGAAGTCCCTGTAGTTCTTTAAGCATAAGTTTATGTAGCAGTAGGTCCTTTTTATTTCACTCCACAACCCAGACACTCAATGTGCATTGTTACTACCTGATTCTACTCATCTTTTAGGTCACTGATCGTATTTCACGAGCTCTTGTCATTACAAAGAGAGTGACACCCATATCTGTGACACCTGGGTCTCTTCCCAGTTTCCCTGACAAATGGCCTTCACTATGCTTTCTTGGTGAAAAGATTCAGGTCTTTTGAACTCTCATTTTCACTCCCAAACTTTCAGATATTCTGCTGGGTTAACACAGGCATGTTTAATAAATAAAATCCTGCCGTTTCTCTGCACTGAATCAAGTCTTTCTGAGCTGTAAAGAAATGACTGGGGGATGTGCTTTTTATAGACCACACATTCAAGACAAAGGTGAAAAGTATTTCCATGAGTACAGCAATACAAGTGAACTTTTGACTGTAGAAATTTTCCTTAATGTGCAAAATTTCTGGTATTTCACCTAAGAATTTTGTCAGTAACAAAATAAAAACTGACTATTAAAAATTGCACTTTCCTTGCTTGCAGTACCCTTCCAGGCCAAGAAAAGGCAGTTTTGGCAGTTGAATGCCCTATAACTTCCAGCATCCCACTTCAGTACATCGTGTTTAAACATTAAACAGTGTTTATTGAAGATATAGTGCTGATGACTCCTATAGAATAGATGTTTACATCCTTTCATAAACACTTGAATGGGTTTCTTTGCCAGCACCAAAAAAAGACAAACGCCACTTTAACCAGAGCACTTCATCTCTAAATCCTCCTTCTGTCAGGTTATCACCGCTGGTTTGCAAGTGTTAGATTCTCACTTTACTAAATTGTTTGTGTGATAAAAAGATATTCTTTCAACATCTCGGCTTTTCCCATCTGAGGCAATTCCTGGCATGTGGAAGTTTGCTTTCCCTTTACCATTGCCGTTCTTTTGTTCTCTGAAATTCACTGTAATCTTCGCTCTCATTGCCCTGGCTGTGGCATCTCCCACCACCATTCTACCCCCTTTCCTTCCTCTTTACTTTCTTCTGTAATTTCTTCTTGATAGAATCAGCCAGTAACTGCTCACAAGTCTGAAATTCGTGTTGCCTCACATGCAGCATAGTGTTCATTTTGCAAAACATCTGAATTCAGCTATTTGTTGTTTCAAGTCCAGTTATCTGCCCATTGAGCTTCTTTCCTATCCCCAGGTGCTTCTGGCTGTCATCTCCTCTTGTTTATTTTTCCATTTTTCCCCCCAAATTACTTCTCTGTCATGCCTCAATCTCTGTTTTGCGCTGCTTTTGATTCCATGCTTTTGTGCATATCACCTTCCCCCTGCTCTTCTTGGATTTGGCCTCTGTTCATAACTATATGTTTGTAATCGGTGGTTATCCTACAACAACCTCCTCTGGAGTGTCAGGTATGATGCTAGCACACCATCTGCTCATTTATTTCCTTTGGTCACAACACCTTTCCTCGTTTTGTACGCTTTTCCTTACAGACAACTATGGGCCCTCTATATTCCCTGCCAAAGGCAGATTAGCAGTGAGAGCAAAATGCTCACCTGCGAGCAGTGGTGTGAAGACTGTTCTGCCAAACCCTGGATTTACAGTCAGATATGCACTTGTTAAGTCCTCTGCTATTTCACAACACTGAGGCAGACAAGCTGTCAGCAAACATTCATTGCACTGGGGACACAAGATCTCTCCTCCTGTGGCAAACCCTATTTCAGTGTTTTATAAGGACTACAAATAAGTATCAAGGCACCATTTGAGGGGTCTAGGAGGGATTTTCATGAGCGTAATTTAGGAGAACAGGTTTTCTCAGAGAAACTTCTGAAAATATTTCACTTCAAAAGTATGCTATCATACAATAGCACAAATACAGCGTAAAACAAAGAAGAAAACTCCCTGAAACTTTCCCATTGTACACACAGAGATTTAAGGTCATCACGGCTACTCTTGGCACTGAGAAGCTACTAGAAATGCAAGTGATTGGAAGGCTATGGTAAAAAGAAACTCTGAAGAAAATTTTTACCTTAGTTTTACCTATACGATGGCACATTTCTATCTAGCTTTCACCCTAAAGGAGGTCTCTTATTCATACACAAATATTTTATTGACAAGGAAATAACTTTTAAAACAATAAATAATGGAAAGATTCAATATACTGCCATATATCCATTGAGCAAAGGAGTAAATCAGCATTATCTTTCTCTCATTTTAAACTGTCATGTTTCATCACTTCTGCATACTCTTCTGCAGATCTGATCATCACATCTCTAAAGTTAGTAAAGCTGCCTCCAGGCTATATGTTAGATGCAACCCACCCAAGGCACCAAGGCCAGCTGCACATTCTAGGCTCACTCATCTTTAGCAAAGATATTAATTGATGGCTGAGCTCTTACCAACACCACTGCAGTCTGCCGCCCTTTCTCAGTGCTGACACGGGCTCAGTTAATCCACAGGATGAATATACTCAGCTCCCACAGAAATCAGAAAGAAACAAAGACTCCCCACCTTGTGGAGGCTTATCTAAGATCACACAAAAACGGGGTGAAGTCTGAGGAAAAATTTTGGCATGTAACATTTCCTTTTAGTAGAAACACTGCCTACACTAAGCACAGGGTCAGTGAGTAGGAAAGGAGGGGACGAGAATGACATGGACTTCATTTTCGGAAAGCTGCTCAGTGCAGCCGCCACAGTATAGTTAAAATACACCCAGCTGCTATTTTTGGAAAGAAAATATTTCAGTATCTTTGTATGTAGATGCTGGCATTTACAACTAAACAAAGAAACTAGCAGGGAAAGCTGCGTATCTACGTGCTTTCTCCCTGCAACCTCTCCTCCCATGCTTGAGCATCCTGGTGCTGTTTGAATAAACGCACTGCCTCTGCCCCAGCTCCCCGGCATCAGCACACCAGAAGGCCTGTATCTAACGCTAGGTGATGACTGGCTGCTATTTTCTAGCAAATCTTCCCTGCTGAGGGCCCGAGGTAAATTTCAAGTCTTATTTCTGAATGAAACCTTTTGTTTCCCTTTTTGACTTCAACCTTTAATCACTGCCCATAAAACAGCATTGTACCTAGGAAGAACAGCATCTTTTGAAAAATCCTAACAGCACTGAACGGGGCAGCGGGGCCTTTCCCAGTGGCAGCACACGTCTTTGGAGACAGTTATTCATAAGTCAGAGCAGGCCTGAGGCTTCTCCAGGTTCAGGTGCCTGAAACCGCTCCCAGGGGATTTTCTGATACCTTGGGGTTGGACAGTGAGCTGAGCTCTGCCCTCTCCAAGCATTCCTTGAAACACCCCACCACGCCTAACACAGAGACAAGCTTTCCCAAGGACCACTACTGCTTTTTTTTCTGTTTGTTAGGAAGTAAAAAACCCAGGAATAATTTTGAGTGGGTGTCCACATCTGAGACTTTGCCTACACTTTGGGAGAGGGAATTCTGCTCTTTTCTCCAAGTGACAGCACTTTAGTGACCAGGCCATAAAATTATACCAATGGTACTTTTAAATTGATCTAAAGTCTGTCCATTTGTGTAGCGCACATTTAAAGCACATTATTGTAAGATGCTCCAGCAATGAAATTTAGCGTTAGCAACTCAGTTCATTAAAAAGGATGTTTTAGTAGGTTCTTTCTTTTATAGCTATTACCCTATCTAAAGTGAGAAAAACCTTGGTCAAATTAATAAACCTAACAACTCCTCACACATACGCTGCTGCCTTCCTATGAAGTCTCCTCTGCTCTCACCAGTTCGGCAGCCAAGGAAAGACGTATGTGAGCCAAATTCCCCCTTGCATAACCACACAAAACCTCCACGGGAATGCATTGAGCCCATTCAGTACTAGTAACCATGGTTTCATTTACTGAAAATTATCCTCAAAGTGTTAAGTTTTAGTCAACCATCAAGCCATTCCCCAGACGAGAGAATAGCTACGTTATAAAGTTCACTTCAGATGCAGCAGGGTGCTCACAGTTCAGTGGGGCTCTGCTTTGGAGGGCAGCTACTCTGTACACTCAGTGACAAACACCTCATCGACATGATTGTCTTGTTTTGGTACAGACCTTCCGTGTATAAACCTGCTTGACCCCAAAGGTTCACACCCATGTCTCTTCTCTGAAATCTAAATGTCTTTTCACACTCCCTTTTGTAGCATCAGTCCCTGACATACTGCCCTAATGACAGGCAATAAGTAAGGTTTGCCACAAGGTTTGCCCACAGCTTCCCTTACTGGTTTTCAGCATGAACCCAGGGTTGAATTTCCAGAGATACTCTGCAATTGCCTAACAATTTGCTTACATGGAACACAGATTTCCATACTGCTCATATACAGGTTGCCAGGGGCTGGAGAGTGGGTAAATGCAAGGTGACATGTCCAGATAGCCATCAGGTCTTACACCCGTCCTCTCACCTCCCGTTTGTCAGCTATGTGCCTTAAAGCAATGTACATGTATAAATATATCATGATGATGCAATTGATGATTATTAATTATATAACATACTGAACTTTCAATGTATCATTTATCTAGGTTAGGACAGACACCCTGCTGTATGTCTTTTATTCCCAGACAAGCACTCAAGGACCAGGTCAATACAGGCACGTCTGGTGACCACTGCAGCTGACCACGCAAATCCCAGCAGCCTCGGTCTGGATCCACACAGTCACTTTCTTTACAGTAATACAGAGAGAAAGTCTGTGTCACAGAAAGGCTACATCAAGAGAAGGTGAAAGACTCCAATATGATGTTGCTACCTCAGGCCAATTTACAAGCCAAACTCTTAGGATGCAGCACCCTCATCAGCTACCCCTCTAGGTACAAACGGGAAGCACGGTTTTAACAGACAACCTGACTTTTACATGAATATTCACTGCAGTATGTAACTCGTTATGGCTTGCCTCTTAAACAAAACCAGCCAAACATATTGGCAATATTATAATAACTACATAAAATTGTGCAGACTCATTCTGATCACATTCTACATTTTTAAAAAATCTTTATTAGATAACTGGACGCCTGTTACACTACAGACCCAAATTATTTTTTTATCACATCTCTATCCCCTGGTTCTCACCTGTGTGGTAGGTCAAGACATCACCTCTGTCTAGAACTACGGCGTATGTTCAGATCAGATCAGACCTGTGCATTGTGCTCTGCTCTGCAGGAGACCTGCCATGAGGCTCGAGCCTCTCTTGATACTGGTGAGGCTGACAGTGGTTTTAATTCATTGAAAGAAGTACCTGCCATTGCTCAGCCTGGATGATACTCAATAATTCTTGGTCCCTAAATGAGATCCTCATCAACCTGATTTTCCCCCTCGTCTCTTAAGTTCCCATTCAGATAATGTTTCAAGCATTTATCTAACTTCAATAACACAGGTTGTTCATTATTGACTCTAAAAGGACTGTTCATATGCATGAAGTACGTTGCTAGATCAAGGCTTAAGAGCGACGGCACCCACTGCAAGGCAGAATTCCAGGGACTGGAGCACACAGAGTCGGGTCAGCTCAATTGACTTCAAAATCACTCAAAAAAGGCAGTCTCAGAGGAGGGCTGGGACTGCTGGGGGGAAAAGATCTGTCACTACCTTGGCTTTGGACACAGCCGGCTGATTTAAGGAAGAAAGTCCTTTCCCACACTCTGACAGGGAAGATGAAGATGAAGGTGAAAAGTAAAAGGATGCAGGGTACTGAATTTCTATTTCTCACTCACTTTAGTACAAGACTTGGGACAACTGGCAACTAAACTATTCCTTATCAATGAATCACATAGAAGAAGTATAGAAAGCAATTTCTTCCCAAAGTAAATCTTGGATCTGCTTTTCCTTTTCCAAAATCAACTGTTGCCCTTTGCTCAGCCCTGGTCACTGCAGGAAAAGCCAAGGCTAATACGACTTTCATACCTTTCCATAAGCTTGCAGCACCTCCAAAGCAGTTATCTCACGGAAACTTAGAGGATACTATCATACCTCTAACAGAGCGAGGAGAAACCACCACAAACAACTGAGTAGATACTGACAGCTTCAGCAAGAGACAAAATATTCCCACCGAATGAAAAATAATGGATTAGCCCAGTTTAATGCAGCCAAATTATCTGTGTAAAAATATATACAGGACATGCTGCTGTGCTACCAACTGCACTGAACAGCAGCTTGTGTTTACATTTTTATTCCCTGGTTACAGGCTGTCCTGCGTAGGCTGGGCCCATGAAGATGTGCTGCGACAGAGACTGCTTAACACATGCAACCTGGGCCCAACATCCAGCGGAGGAAAAAATTAAACACAAGCTGTTTACCTGATGACACCAGTCCAGCAGTGGTTGAAGGGAGCTGGTATTTTTTAAGTTTAAGGAAGAGCGAATTGTTAGAACTGAGAGATAGCAATCAATTCCACTCTGCAATTGCTACGGCAAGATCCTTGTATAAGCTCCCCGTTGGAGCTTGCTTTTATATATTTGCATCTCTTTGCATGACGTTGTCATCACTGAGTCTGCAAATCACATCAAAATTAAGCTTGGCTTAAATGAAAACGTATTAGAACTTTAAAGTCCACATGCTTTGGATATGAAATTGTGTTTCAGCTAAAGCAATAATGAAGCGTGGATCCCCGCTGAAGTTTCCTAACTTTAAACAGATCTTTAGAAACTGCATCTAAACTCAGCAGCTGGAGTGACAAATGAAATACGCGGGCTTAGGTGGAAACAGAAACATCGTACCCAGGTCCATCACCTCATTTGGCGCTGAGGTGAAACAGTCACTGTGACATAAAGCCATGGCACGGACAAATTTCCATACAAGAAACACAGACAGAAATCCTTCAGGGACAGGCCCTGAATCTAAGTAGTGGCCCGCTAACAGTTCAGAACAGCTGAGGTCTTGCACCTTTGCTTCTCTTCGGTGGACCTTGGTGGTTTCCCAGTAAATGGCATCCTTTTTAGGACAAAAAATTATCTAATGATGCCGGCAGATCAGTCCCTGACATTAGGCTGCATTTGTTTAAGCCTGCACTCACAAACTAGGAATCTTTCTCTTGGACTTTATTTCTTCTTTGGACATAGTTCAAAGCATTTTGAGAACACGGAAGCCACAATCAAGCCTGAAACACACCACGGACTCGTTTTAAAACACTCCATTTTTCTCCTACAATTTCTATTGTTGCTTTCTATTGTAGCTTGTCAAGCAAAGTATCTGCAGTTCTCATTCATCACGAGTCTCAGAACTGAAGCACTCCAGCTGCTCTAGGGCTATACCCTTAACTGTGACCTTGCTGTGATGTTATACTTGTCTGTTGTTATGACCTGGGCTATTTTTGACAGAGAGATAAAGATGAAACAGGTTCTTGCTCTTAATGACAGTTTGTACAAACCATTCTTTCCAAAGCAAACTATGTTATCCATATGTGTACATTATTGATCAGCCTATGCCAGCCAGCAATACTACAATCTCTCTCCTCCAAGTGACATAGCCTGAAGAAAGATGGGTTGGCATTATTCTGCCCACATCTCTAATTACACTTTGGGCAAGCACTATATTTCCTCCTGAAACTAACAGCAAAGCAGGCATTTTGAAAACCACTTTACTTTTTCATTACAACTTCCATCTTTGTTTACTTTGAAGTTTCTCAAACTGGTACACAAAATTTTGGAAGGTTCTTGCTTTTAATTCAGGGCTCTTGCTCTGAACTTTCTTCTTCCTACTGTTTGTCCCCTGTTTTGTGAATCCCCTACTAATCAGAAAGATTTCGGTGATCTTCCCTACATTGAAACATACTCATGAGAGTCAAAATGGTCTTCAATAATATTTTAGCATTTTGAAACATAGACCATCTTATTCCTTACAGGCCTGATGAATTCAGTGAGAGGCTTGTTTGGATTTCATTGAGGGCTTTTTAGCTGTTTCTTCAAAACTGACTCAGCAACATCCTTAAACACCTGCTTAATTTAGAGCAGATGAAAAGTCCTACTCATGTGTCAAGTTAAGGATACGCTTAAGTGCTTTGCTGGATTGGGGCCTAACGGCTTGCAAATACAGATGGCTATTATCAAGACCCAGAAGAGGCCAGGTAACCACCAACAGTCAATTATACTCCCACCAGAACTTCAAGCCAGTATATCATACTGTTTGAAGTTAATTGCTTTGAAATAATTGGACAGGTGAGCAGGTAAGTTCACACAGAGCATTTGCAATTTTCCTTTGTATTTAAAAAAACAACAGTGCAGATTGCATGGACAAAATGGGCATGATGTTAATAAAACAAGTTAAAAGAGAAGGGAAAAGGTATGGGTTTTTTTAAAAGACTTTTCCATTTAATTTTTAGCATCATTAAAACCCTGAAAATATTTTATTCAAGAGCTTTTTTAGTTAATACCTCATTACTTCTCTTTTTATTGTTATGGTAATCAAGCCCTAATATATTGCAGCATTATAGCACGAAATCAAGGCTAGGCCTATGGGCATCGACAGATGTACAACAGCATGCAGTAAAACACAGGTATAGAGGCATGCAGAGCCGAATATGGCACAGGGTTCTTTTATAATTGTTTAGCAATTCATCTGAAGTTATTTTAACCTTGACAACAGATGAACTCTAACATGTACCATGATCAGTCACTGGAAAGCTGCACCGACTAGCAAGTTTTGTAACCGTTGTCTTGCAGGCTGCATTTTAGGAAAGCACGGAACAAAGTCTGAGAAAGAAGATTAAATTGTTGGGATGACTACAGGCTGTAGCTGTTAACTACTCAAAACATTTACCTGAGTATATTCTAGTCAAGGGAGAATTGCAACACTGGGAAACTGCATTCAACACCAGATCCTCGCCTCCCCATAGGGATCTGGGCTCAGTGTCGGAATTCGTACCCTCTCCTGGCATAGGCAGTCTTTGCGGCGCACCAGAAAAGAAAAACTTTTGGATCTGACTTCTGCTTTGAAGTGACACCTGGACCTTGTGCTGGAGCTCTGCTTATGGTTGAATTTGCATTCTCATTAAACCAAATGAAAGTTATATATAACTTTTAGAAAGCTATAATGGTCATGTCTGCAGGGTGTTGAAACACTGTCTCAAAAAGAGTGTGTCCCTAGATACCAAGCATATGACAACAGACAACCCCCAGTGTCAGGTAGGCTCCACTTCTCAGCATTGTTTTCAAGTGAGATCATTCAGGAAATAATTACAGCTCCTGGGAGATTTTCTAAATTTAAAGCGAGTGTTTCGGCTAGCCATCCCCTTCCCAGTAAAATAGTTTCAAACAGCCAACATTAAAAGCAATATGCCTGTGACTTAATAAAATCACTGATACCGAGGACCATACAGGAAAGTCCTGTGGCCCCACAGGGAGCAGGGTGGCACATACAGCCACCAGCTTCAGAGCCTCCAGAGCACAGCCTTACAGGACCCTTCAGAAACATCCAACAAATGATATTTGTCATTGCAAACACATCACCTTCATAGTAGCTTCCCAATATTAATGAGGTGATAGGAAGAAAGTAGGCACAGGTAATACATTATTGCAGCAGAAGTGAAAAATGTTTTCCACATTATTACTGGATAACAGTAAGACATGACTCAATACGTGGGTCGTGAATGTATCTCAGTTAGGCAAAGGCTCCCAGCTTCTCTCTTCTCTCTTGGAAATACTCAGAGTAACAATGTGCTGTATTCAGCTGATATCTGTTCTACACCTTCTAATTTAAACAAAGTCTCCTAACAATAAAGACGCCAGTCAAACAAATTTCTGGTGTCTAGCATAGAGGTGAGCAGCGCTCTCAGCCATGGTAAAAGGTAACTAATTTCTACGAGGCCGTTCACACTTACAAGCGTTACATCGGCCAGTGCTTGTCAGATCAGACCTTAGGACAAGAATGCATGTTGCCCAGCATGTAACAAATGGAATGAAAGACAACGGGCACTATAGTCCAGCGAACACACTAATTATATTAATAAAATGAAAGCTTAAATTTTGAAGCTAATCCTGGGCTATCATTTATAAAAGTTAACAGGGCATATTTAATTTAGGAATTGGCTAACACTTCTCTTTCCACTGCTGAAACCTCATAAATGAAATATACTGGATTGCTGCCCAGTGCGGAAATAAAAGTTATGAATAATGTTTCTATCTCAATCATTGTCAGTGCTTTAATATTCCTAATTACTTTAAAAAGCTAAATATTCAATATAGGAAAAACCTCCTTTTTCTTTTTATCTTCACTTGCAAGATTACTGCAATTTAATAAGAGTCACTGGGTAGTCTGAGGCCACGAGACCGTTCTGTACTTTGACATCTTAACCTTTCCTCTTCATTTTTACAAAGAATGGAGTGCTTGTTACTCTCTGCATGCATGTGTGTATACATGTACACATCTATATGTGTGGGTCCATGTTGTCACAGTATTCTTTAATTAATATTATTTTTAACTTCTCTAAGTGCACACGCACTGTATAAATACTTACTGGCTGTTAGATTAAACATATCTATTACTAAAAATAACCAAAGGATAAAATGAGCTCCTGAGATTCTATACACTATTTTACAATTGAACGTACTTATTTTTCTTTTTTTTTTAAATATTGTTATAGATAGATATTCAGTATGTCATGCTGCTCAGTTTTTCCTTGTCTACATGTCAGGTAGTCCCAAAAGGTTGCTTGAAACCCCAAAGCACAGCCTTTCCTTCTGTCCTTCCTCCCTGCTCCCTCCCTGTTGCCTTTTCTGCTGTAACTGAGGAGACATCAGCAAAGCCGCAGACAAAGCACCCGTAACTCGACCAGAGCAGACTCTGCTCCATTGACTTCAGCCTCTGGAGGTGTTCGTCCCCAGTCACGTTTAACTCCTATACTCTCCTAATGCCTCCCTTTACAGCTCCCTTTCTGTTATCTTTTTGCCTGGCAATGGTGCCTCTTTTTTAAGATCCCAGTCAATTTGAGAGAAAGGAAGGAAGTAAAAGCAAACTGAAACATCCATTCAGTAAATGACTCGCAGCATCTTTCTCGATGCAGCTTTATTTACTTGCCTGACGCACAAATAGACTTCCTTTAACAAGCTTGTTTCTGTTATGTCAATAAGGGGTTGGGGCTGTGTTACACAACCACGCTGCTGTTTGCACTGGAAGAACGCTAGCTGCTTCGTTCCAGCATGAACTAATCACATAGACTGAAACTTGTCATTACCAATTAGGAGAGTTCGACACACCCAGCTTCCCCGGCTGAAAGAACTGAAAGCCCCAAGTGTGAATTAATTTCCTAGCAAAAGGTGCAGAGCTCCCGCCTCCACCATTTCCCTCTCTTCTGCCGTGGGGATAATTTAGGGTGTGGATTTCAAGGCAGAAGGTAGAATCGGGGCTGCGTGAAAGGTCAATGATGAAACAGCCATTGGCTTCAATGGGGCAAGGATCCTGTCTAAAGAGAGTGCTTTCCAAACAACTCCATGTACTCCACAAAGTATTTAATGAAGAATGTGTTGTATTAAAGAATTAAGAGAGAAAAATTTCATAATAGAGCTATATTTTCTATATTGGTATCCTAATAACAGGACCGAAAGCTTTAAGAGCATCCTTTGCTGCATTTAACATTTCTTTGTAAAAACAAGCAAAAAAGGCGAATGTCATTATCATCAGAAAGGGTATTATCACATATTAATTGTTGAAAAATAACTAACGGACAACCTTCATTTTTCCACTTGAAGCATCCATGTTCTAAGGCCACTGTTTTACTTAAGGCCTTTTTTAACAGCAGCATAGATCTTTATCACATTTTTGTAATCTTTACTCACCACTGGAGCAATCAGTACCTCCCCATCCTGGTTCACAGTGACAAGTGTCAGGAGAAACACATCTTCCATGCACACACTCCTCTGTGCAGAGTGCTGTTAAGAAGGAACAACACACAGCATTGTAAACACAGTAAGTGGTTGGTAAACATACCGTAACGACGCCTTAGAGAGCAATATGTTCCTTAAAAATATTAAACAAAACAAACACACACAAAAAGAATTACTTGCAAGATTTAATTAATACTAAGTGACCAAAATAAAATATAGGTCTCTTGACAGCGATGAACTCATTTGTCACTTCGGCTCTTTGTAACGAAAAACCCTAACACCAGAAATTACTTTGGTTAGCAGTTTTGCTTCATAATAAAATTTTTAGCAAACAGACACTTGTTATTATTATATTACAGAATATCAACTTCTTCTATTGCACTCAAGCTGCTACTGTTCGTGATAAAATGGAGCTCGGTTTTGTAAGTATATTAAGAACCAAAATAGATTTGTAAAAAATAGCTCAAGGAGTAGAAATAATTTTACTACATGATGCAGTAGCTGTAAGTGCAGCCTCTTCTTTTCAAGGTCATCAAGTTTTCTATAACTGCAGTGTTCTATATCTTATTTGTCCACTGTTGGATTATTGAAAGTTCAATATACTCAAGGTTCAAACTATGAAAAACTGATTGGTTTTACTCTCTCATCTGCCAGTTGACTGGAAATACTCATGGGAGAATTTTCTTTTCCTCTCCCTGAGTAGGAACAGCTCATGGTTTTAAGACTTCTCTTCTGCTGTGCTGCTTTGGTGTCTGACTTACTTCGCAGTGTATGCCAGTAAGCCCATCCCATACAAAAAACCTTAGACAATACCAAATAACTACTTTAAAGGCTGAACTTTACTACTTTTACCTTATTTCCATTTTAACACTTATGATATTGCCAAAACCTCAGGTTGTCAGTGATTCAAATTGGATGGTTAAGTTGGAACATATAATTTCCATGTAGATTATCATGCGTGAGTTATTAACAAACATGATGTAGTGGCAATGAGATTGCTATATTAAATATATATGTGCATGTATATTATATATATCATGGATAACCTATGTTTGTATATCCTGTGTTTTTATGTCAGAAGAGAAATGTTGAGTATTGTGCTTACTTAACCAAGCACTGGCTGAAACTGGACTCCAAAAGATGTATTCCAAGACAAACTTCAATCCATTCCTGTCTAAAGCAAGGCCAGCAGAGCTGATTTGGGAGGTAGCTTTGTGTGGCTGCACTGAAAACCCAGCTGAACTACCCAATTCATTTTAAATCAGGCAGTTGCACTGGGCCTGCGTGTGAAACATCCTTCCAGTTCGCAGGTGCCTCATGGGCCAAACAGTTTCCACCGACCACTTGTACATTTGCACGACTCCTGCTGTATTTGACATTGTGTGCAGTACCAGGTTGGATCACACCTTGAATCTCCATTCAGGCTGGCATCAAAGTTGGTGGAAACATTTTGGCTGTCTGTTCTGTGCTCGGGTCATTGCAGATCAAACCCACTAAGCTATTCACAATATATTTAAATCCAACTTCAAATCGCAAGTGAACTTAGAATAATTCTGTGGGGCAAATCTTTCTGCTCTTTATCCATCAAATCACATGTGACCAGTGATTACGAAGTTGCCTTGTTATAATGGCTGCAAGATCTTTCTAGATTAGTCATTCCCTTTCTAGGTTCGCTGCATGTCAAAAGAGCAATTTATTCTTATTTCATATCTTGTGTTTAGACAGTATTGCAGGGGGCATGAAATATTGATAGCTAATTCTCTAGTCACTAATTGTTCTAATCTTTTGTGCATTCATTTTACTTGAGTTAGGGTTTCTGAAGACAGTGAGGCATCTGAGACTACAGCTGTAAAATCAAATTCCAGACAAGGTATTAGAAACCCAAGATTTTCTAATAAAGAAATACACGCCTTCACACAATCATTTACAAATGGCTGGTTATCTATGACGAGAAGTCCACGTACAGAACAGCCACAAGCTTGTAACTTGTTATTAAAAGTACAGTGTACTAAAAGATACCCAATATGGTGGGATAGGGATACTCTGAAAATTCTGCCCCATACAGCTTTATCTAAGAATACGATTCTCATTGATATGATTTTTACACATTAGTTTTAGAAGAGGTATGGAAATCAAAACTGTGATTTACCTGTTCCCTCTGTGGCCATTTACAATAATAAATCATTCTTACGCGTGAGACAGGTAACTTTTTTATCCTTTTAATGAGGCCAGGCTCTCAGGTCAAGGCATAATTTGTGATCAAGAAGGTTGATGGTGGACTGTTTCTTTGCTATTCCAAATAACAAAAATCCTGCTCATTACTGGCCTAAATTTGGCTATTTTAGCCACACAAACATATCACACCTTAACTATGTTAACATAAATATGAAATAATAGTGACTAATGAAGCTAATAAAGTTTACTTAGTTACTTGTCTATGGACAGAAGCGCTGACTTCTGTAGTAGGCTCCAGTCCCTTGGGAGGAGTGCAATGTGAGACTTACAAGCAAGACCCAAGACAGCATTCCCCATTCTGAAGCAATCAATGATATTTTTAGGTGTTTGAAGTCCCTCATAGCTGAAGATGAGCAATTAAAGAGTCAAGCGAGGTAAAGACACTCCTTGGAACTGTGGGTTCTCTCATCTCTGGTTTAACTTGCTGAATGAGCAGCTATGACCTCACTAGGCATTTAAAGCTACGGAATTATGCAGGAGTAATCCCATATGTGGGGATCACAGAAATCCCTCTTTATCAAAAGCAGAAGCTTTGATATAAGCCATTTTACTCAAGGAGGCAAACAATCAGAGTCCTGCACTGTCTGACTTGAATCAGGCCTAGAAGGGTCCCTATAAAGGTCATATTAGGGTACAGCTCTAAAGTTTTACCATAGCAAATAAAATTTTGAATATCCCCTATAAAAGGGAAGTCTTGCCTTGCTCTAATCTTTAGAGTTTAAATTAATTTTTCATTCTATTAACATTCAACATAATAGGATACAATGGTCCCCAAGGCATTCTTCATAATATACTTTGTACAATGGTTTGCAAATGATCTTACTAGTTAATGGAACTATAAAAATTACTTGCACATAAAGGTCAAGAAAAATAAAGATAAGTATATACTTTCTGACACTGTCCTGTTCAACACTCCACTAAAGGCCCCTGGAGTAAAGAAAACTTGTACTAATGCATGGAATATAATTCCTTCCAGTGTAATAGCCCAAGCAGTTCAACCTTTGGAATTCCAGACTTTTTATGTCTGCATTTCCCTTGACCAATTCTCTTGAACAACCCAGCACCACATTGATCAGTTTATTATTAGCATTCTTGGCATGAGTTTAAGATCAGTTTGTAGTTTGATTCAGCCTGGTAATAAAATGACCTACATCAAAGCCCTGCCAAAATGCCATCTTTGTAGCGATGCGTTTAGCATGAGTTATTCGGCCATATTCAAGGTTACACAGCAACTGCTCCTTATCATGGAATAAAGTCAACAAAAGGGTTCTGCAACAATTCACTTGATGCTTATCACTTACTTTGTAATTACAAACAGCGCTTTTTTTAACATATAAGGTCAATCCCTAGGGATATAAACCTAAAGATTAAACTCTTTTCACACCTGAAAAGACTGCATAGATTTCTCTAACACTAGCACTTATATTTTAATTGTTGTCCTGAATTTGAATTTAGATATATTCAATGGGTTGTCTGCCTCTCATGCCTACAAAGGTATGAAAAAGCCAGGATATCGTTATTGAGGAGCACACTGCTCAGTAAGGCAGATTCTTCTGCCTGGAGAATACTCTCATTGCAGAGTTACTTCAATTGCACAGTTTATCCCAGACAAAAGCAGCCACAGTCCACGGATGGACAGCTACTCTGTCTTCCCTGGTGCTGCATTCCTCTGTGTGGACCTGGCCTAGGACTTTGCAGGGTTTAACCTGCGGTACCACGCTGTTCATACACACTGTTATACCCTGCTCATCGCTATGTTATCAACCCACCGACTTCTTGGTCGCTGTTAAGCAATGTAACGAGCCCCTGCCACGGTTACCTCCCTGGCCTCTTTCCGAGAGGTGAAAGTGCATTTGGAAAAGAGTGTCATTCTAGGGGAATAAGTCTGGAGTGATTTACCCTGGGAAAGTTTTGTTAGCTTGTCCAAAAATCTAACTCGTGTATTTATTTCACAAAAGAACCGCATCTTGTGCTTGCGATGGAATGTGGTAACATCTGCAGCGGCCCTTTGACCTGGAGAAGTTCACAGCCACTGACCCAGCGAGTTCCATCTCCCTCCTGCTTCAGCTGGTGGGATTTTGTTGTGCCAGGCAAGCAAAGTATCTTCAAAGGAAAGACGAATGTAATAACAAAGTCTAAAGGAACCCAGCATAGAAAGCAGGACACGGGCTTTGTGAACCGCACTCATTCACAGCAGCGTGTGCTGCTGAAGAGACGTGCTGGAGTGTTCTGTACGAGCTAGAGCTCCCTGGGCTCTGCGGGCTTTCTGCCCGGGGATTGTAGTGCAGCCAGGAGGTGATGGAAAGCATAAATAAACGTAGATACGTTATAATAATGGAAAACATTGCTAAATGAAGATACAGATGCTACTGTAAGACAGCACAGACACAACGAGAAAATCAGGCACTCTCCTAGAACTACACAGCATGAACTGGTCTATCGTGACGGCACACGTGGCAGAAGGGCATTGCCCCACGACAGCAAGTTCTTCTAAATACATTTCCTTTCTCTGCCCTACCTGAGGTGGTGTCTGCCAGTTTTTCTTCACTATACACTGATCTCACCCAAACTCTGACTGATTTTGTTTACACTGCTGTGAACCAAAGGTAAACCTGCATTTTTTTCTATTATGTTGCTGGTATCTTAACTTCAGGTCATCTAACCAGTTTGCCTCACGCTTGATAGTTGTTGGACTACACAAAGCAGAAATTTAATGTAAAAAGTGATGTTTCCTTCACTATTTAATATGTGTCCCTGGAACAATTTGAGCCATTTTAGCACATTCCTCCAATCCCTCGTGTCACTTTTAGGGGAAAGAATAATTTTGTCAGGTGAAATAGCAGTTATCTCGTGGCCAGTGGCTTCAGATAATGCAGACAGGTCAAAGAAGATGAAAAAAGATGAAAAAGATGCTTGCCCCTAATCCATTAGGAATCTATTCACTCAAGGCCACTCCGGTGTTTCCATCTTAATGTACTGGCCTGAATCCAGGTTGTGCTGAGTCTACGATATTAGCTTCATTAGATAAGCCCGTAGTCAGCTTTTGGCTAGATTCTTTCCGAATGTGCTCAGAAAAGGGAGGTTTGATAGTAGAAGAAAGATGACTACAGCTAATGCATCTAGGTAGGTTTTCCTCGTTTTTAGATTATTGCTTATTTGTGGAACGGAAGGTTCCCTCTCTAAATCACTGACTTTCCGTCAGGAATCATGCTGATTAGACAGTTTCCTGGATAATTGTTTCAATGAAGTGGGATAATAGTTCTTTGCATTGCTTAATGTCTATTTCTGTGGTCATCACTCAGGATACATCCATTAATTTATCACTTTGGATAACACTTTAATGCAGGGTTTAGCAACTTTAATAGATGAAGATATGAAGAGATCTCAAAGCATGTTCAGGCTTTGAGGAATTTATTGTTTCAGTGTATGGCAACGCTTATTTTTCATCTCTTTCTTCTTATCTGATGAAAGCACTAGTAAAAAAATACAAAACCAAGGAGATCAATGTGAGTGAAGTAAAGATGAAACTGATGCAGATCATGAAACAGCAATGGGTCACAAGATCAACTCCTTTTCCTTAGGTGCAATTCCATCACATTTTTGGCAGATCTGCAATTAGAGACTACGCATCTATGCGATCGGAACCGAATCAATGGTCTTTCTTGTCAGCTGGGACATGGGGAGTCTCTGACCATTACCTTAGTGAGATATCAATCTGTTCAAGATAGCAGCTAGGTTGTGTTATCCTCAGTCCTGACACTCTGCCAAAGCTTAGGGACTGGGCTATGCCAGAAATAACTTGTGAATGTCTGAAGTAAAAGAATTGAGGAGACACATTTGAGGACTTTGTCTTCTCCCAGGAGCAGACTCTGACATACGCAGTGTCACCATTGAGAAAATATCAGTAAATCCCTGTATGAATCTGCCCAGAGGTGAAGATTCTTCAATAAGTATACAATCTATGACAGTTTCAGCTCAGATTTCTATTACCAGATAAATGAAATCTGGGGCTCTGATGACTAATGAGAAGGTGAACACAGAGCCTCCTACATTCTTGTCAGGGCTCAGTGTCCCAGGCTGATGACATGGGCTAGCTGGCAGGACCTGCAATAATTCCAGCCAGACCTCAGTGTTTCAGACTCTCAGGTCCCTCACAGGGGGAATGCTCACGGTTTACTGATTACTGGAGGATTTGGCACTGATGAGGAACTAGTTTAGTCCATGTTGCAATCTGCTCCCTGCTGTAGGCCTTACTTTAGGGAGCGGGTAGGGAATTAAACTGTGCCAGGGGGAGGTCAAGGTGGAGAAGAGACTGACACTTTTTCTACGTGGCAAAGAAAAGCAAGACTGGTGGAGCACTTTTTGGAACTCAGTCTGGTTGGTTCTGAGGAACAGCTGAGCTGGAGCAGCACATGCCTGAGACAGGAATGGCAGCACATCAGTGACCATAAAAGAGCGCCAGTCACAGTAATAGAGGAGAAGGTTAGAGCCCTGCAAAAGGAGAGGTCGATGGGAGTCACACATTTAACAGACTCTTTGTGTCATTTTGATGCCCCATTGGCTTCATCTGCTCTGGTAGAGAGAGAGAATGGGAGATAGCACTTACCATTTAATAATGTCTGAACGAGAGCTGAAAAGCAGCCTCCTTGTAGCAGCAAATGTCAGAAGAGCAGAACTGGGGTCAGTAAGCTGAACCGCTTTGTATCTTTGGCTGTGCAAATAACAGAAGAGCTTTGCAGTACTTCAAAGAGGGAATGATGGGAAGGCATTGCAGGACTGAGCACTGAAGTGCATCTGCCCTGCAAAGCGGACAGGTTACGAGGCTGGGTGAAAGCAGCACTAATCCATTCGTCTGTAGCTAAAGTCACAAGCAAGCTCTGGCAAGAGGAACATGTGCAAAGGCCTGAGGGAGTTAAGTTTAAGAACTAGGCACATTCTGCAGTGAAGACAAAGCATCTGTCTAATGGCTGATTTCAAAAGATTCATCTCTAACGCCCCATGTAACGGGAAGAGCTCAGGCCCAGGTCAGAGATGACAGTCCACACAGGGATGACTTTTGCTCACCCCCACTGCTTCATAGGGACCATGAGGTACAAGCACCTGGGCTTGCTCTGTGGGCTGAAGAGACAAATTCCACCTTCAGGTGAAATCCTGACCACCCTAAGGTAAGTCACACTCCCAAATCACTGACCATTTCTAAGGCTCAGTCTTTCTCACTGCCATGACAGAAAGTGAATCTGAGCCCATAGAGAACTCTTTGGAGATCAGATAAATATTGATAATTGTTGATCATTTAAGACCTGCAACTGATTTTATGCATTTTCTGCCATTGCTTCACCTAGAAGTAATCATTGCATTCTACTACGTTGAGAGGAAAGACTTACGCTGAGATCAATTCTGCTGATCAATGTTCTAATACTATATTATTCTGTGGGATAATTTCAGCATTTAACTTTTTCTGGTAAACGATTTCCCATTGCCTCACTGCAGGGTTCAAAACAATCATTATCACTAGTTCAAACTGTTAATGAGGTTAAGAGAGATCCTGAATCAGCAGAGCAGAATCTATGACCCAGGAAAGCTTTTCCCCTCCTGTGCCCTCTGTCTATTCCTTCCATTTTGGTAAATTGACCAACTCTTTCCAGCAATTTGTAGAAAATACATTTTCACTAGTTAATTTTCTACTGGAACTTGATTCATCCAACCAGCAAACTTAATGACAATTTGTCTGCAAATTGTGCTTTATATTGCACCTTTAGAAAGAGCATTACTATCTTTGTCTAAGTAATATAGAAATATCAACATCTACTCCTACGCATTGTCTTTCATTCTCTCTGCTTATGATCTGGCAGACCTCACTCCACCAAAACTAAATGCAGTCAAATAGTATTTGCCAGCAGGAGGCTCCAGGTTTTTTGAGGACAGAAGAGGGAAGAAGCAATTCTCCTGTGCCAAAACCAGTGGAAGTATTCCCCAATCATTCTCTTCTTAACCTTAGGGGAATTTTTTTTGTTGCCTGAAATTCTTGACAGGCTGGGGAGCAGAGGAGAAGCTCATACCTAACTAAGATCCCTGTCCTTTGAGCTTTCCTGCCAACCAACATATGGAGAAGCAGCCAAACCTACCAGAAGAAGAGCAAGCATAACCTGATCCACCAAAATACCTGTGCTGGCAGGTAGTATCAAACCACACTGAACAGACTGCTGAAGGAATGACTGTTCTCCACTCATAGGTGTAGGTATCTTCTTCTGCAGTTTGGGCTGTCCTAGGAATTCTGTTGGAATGGAAACAGCTGCTGTTGTGAAGTACAAAGTTAGAAATTAGCTGAAAGCGGTAACTTAGAAATAAATCTATTTCCATCATAGAAAGACTGGAGGAACATACAGCTGAGGAAGGTGGTAACTAAATGACAGATGAACAGGTAAGTGCTTGTATCACACATGGCAGAACTGTATGAAACTCATCAATTATGGGATGGAATTTCTAGCCGAGTGAGCCTCACTATAGAAATTTCACTAGTATATTACTACTGCCTTGCTTCATATCACAGCTACCTCTGCTTTCTTACTATCGCTCAAACAGACCAAAAATTTCCAGGTTCCGAAGCTGAGTAGCTGTTTGATTTAAGCAGTGATAGAGGAAGCATATAGGATAATGTCAAAGAAAATGAGCTATTATGAAACAAAAAAAAACCTATAACAAAGGCAAGATTCTCAGAGGTGCTGCAGCAGACAGCGGGAGAGACATGAGCAGGACTTTGGCCTAAACGGCCTGGTAAAATACCCAAGCCATCTTGCCTTGTTCCCTGGAAATCACCTCAAAACAACAGCACTTGGGTATTTTGCTACAAGTTACCCACTCAGGGCATTAAGGGAACCTGTGTACAAATTCCATCATATTACTGTTCCTGTGAAATATTTACATTTGGGTTTGGTAGCATGGCTACATGTCTGTAGCTCTCTGATTACTGACTTGCCCTGAACTGTGGGTCTCATGCCAAGAAAACTCTATTTTCTGTCAGTAAATGACATGGCTCCACTGCTGATTGATTTTCATAGGCAGAGAGTATGTGCTGTGTGTAAGAGAAAGGATGGGTGCATCAAAAATGTTGTTCTTAAAAGATCAAAAGTAGATAGATGAAGATATCTGTACTGCATGATACTTCTGGCTACCTTTGCTGAGCACTGCAACACCCAATAAAGCGAAATTACACCGATTCTCCTAGATAAATTTTATTCCTGTATCACATTGAATAAACTATTGATTTTTCAAAGAAAATCTTACTCCATTCTTATTCCAAATTTCATCAAGCAAATCTAACAAAAATCATTTCATTGTTTCTCGCCAAAATAGGATGAATATGGACAAATTTCTAGAGGCAAATCTGTCATTGAAGCCAGGCTATTAGATGGCACGGCCTTAGAGGGCCAACGCATTTCAGATTTCATTTAAGATCAAGCCACACACTGCAAATGAAGGTTACCTGATGAACTTAAGGATAGAACTACAGTCTGAAGATCATGTTAATGCATAAGCTACACTAACATTACTGGAGACGGAATATCTAAATGCAGACACTTCACTTTTCTCACATTTCAAAAGGAACCATAGCAATGTGTTTTGGAGCAACTTACTGAAAAGAAATGCAAAAAAAGAACAGGAAACAAACTACTATATAATTATGGGGGCTGATTCTCATCTCAAGCCACTAGTTTAAACTTTCTGTAACCAACTTTAGACTGCGGGACATCAGCTGATTTAGGATCAAATCCAATTTCTTCATAATGTCTAAATGTCTAGAGAACCTTTCTGCAAATGAGACGCGGTAAAACGTACTTTCTGATTCCTCTGAGTCACACTGTTGCCTGAAAAGAGAAGACAGGAGCTGGAAATAAAAACCCCTTACCTACATTGTCAGAAGCTCCTGAAGATATCTACCCTATACTATAAGGTAAATGTTACACAGCATTTCCATAAACAAAACTATTACACAGTATTTGGTGAAAAAAAAAAGATCATTTTGGATGCTTTTAATAACTCTTTTTAAAGGAATTCTATTTAAACCGTAGATTTTCCTAAAGCATGAGGCCTGTGAATGCAGATGTAGCGACAGCAGATCCTAAGATCTGATGTACCAGTTACTTCCTTCAGCAGAGCTCGTGTGTGCACTACACTGCTGTAACTGAACGCCTCCTTTTGTTGCTTGCTACACGGAATACCAGGTTTAATTTCCTTACAAGCGTGCTTATAACGTGTTTCATCCACAGTTTCTTACTTTTAGTCAGAAAAATATCTCTTTATTTGAATGGATTTACATACTTAAGTTGTAAGCTTTTTCAAGTAAGGCCATCTTTTAGTGTTTTGCACATGGATTTCTGGGCATTACAGTAATAAAAATAAACCATAGTATTCAGAAAGAAAAAATCTTGAAAAGAAGGAAAGCTTTGGGATTAAATAGATTGAAAATATCTCTTGACTTACTGCATCAGAGAAAGTGAGGTTTGCAAAAGTGAATACTTATGCTAGAAATACTGAGCTTAAGATAAATTATTCAAAAATGTTTTGTCCAAAAAGGGACTGAAGTGTCATGAAAAATTTCCCTGTGCAACAGCACACAAATATGAAGCAGAATGCTATAATCCTGTAAGAGAAAGAAAAGGAGAATGTCTGTGTAAACAGTCCAAGAATATCTGATTCTAGAGGAAGTATCCATGGCTGGTTAGAAGAGCTCTGTCTCTGATTAGCCTTTTTGATATCTGATTAATACTCTTACACTGTACTAGAGTATGAAGTGTTAACAGATGCTTTTCGAGCTATCAGCCAACATTATCTTCTTCTTTCACTGAGAACAATTAGGGAACCTAAAATGAACACTGATTTGCCGACTGACTCTATTGCAAGCCTAAAATTGCCATCTATGTGTACTTTGGGCACCTTTAGTTCACTCCTGATACCCATTTTGCCCTATCACAGTCTTTTTTTTATTCTCCCCATGAAGAGTTCATGCAGGTTTGCTTCACTATCACCCATTTCACTAAAGGAACTCATGGAAACGTGTCAGGAAGGTGCCTTGCTATACAAAGCTGCAGAAAGAATTAGTACATCCATATGAAAGCGCAACTCAGATCTGCAGATCAGTTGTTACCTCAACAGCAACAGCTGACATTCATTACTGTCGAGGTGTTAGCACTACTTACAAAGGGTGTGTAGCCGCAGCTCCCAGGCAAGTTGATGGGAACTCTGGCATTCAACACCTTTGAAAGCCAGGCTCCTGACACAAAAGTACGGTTTCAATGGGAAAAAGTTACTTCTTTGCTAAAGTCCCACAGTGATCTTCTGCACAATTTGGCACCTTAATATTTTTACACTTTGGTCTAAATGATTTACGCTTCAGAGTTGTAAGTACTTTTTATTTTAACATATGCAATCGCTTTCAACAAATTTTGAAAATGTGTTTTATAACAGAGTACTATCAGCTTGCATTAGGCTACAGAGTAGCTGGCCTATTTTTACAGGCTATCACATATTCATCAGAAATGGATACAGCTGCAAAAGCAATTGGAAATCCATGGAGTAATGTATCTTTATCCCACCATGAGACACGGAATACGTGCCACCCAAGACAAAGCTAACTTTGAACAAAGGGAACTACAACCTCTTTAAATTCCCACCCAGTGAACCCACTTGCAGGTATGACCCAGCATTTGAGAAACCAGCATCAATAACCACGAGTTTGGTATGGTATTTCATACGGCAGGCTCGTGGGGTACTCCTAGCGTGAACGGCATCGGTATTTTTAAGAGGGACTGCTAAAAGGACATTACAGACACACGTTCCAAAAGTTCACATAAAATAAATGTGCATGATGCACAGGAAGATACTGAAAGCAGAATATTTAAGCCTAGCATGCAGCTTTTGGGGCAAATTCAATCTGCCAAGTGCTTCCAGCCAGTCTCATTCCTGTGACAGAGGAGATGGGGAACAGCTGAACCGTAAGTAAATGCACCCAGGTAGCCAAATGCCTCCTCCTGTCCGCACAGGTTGACATATTTCAGGCATCCACGGCTGTTTCTATAAATGGCTGAGAGACCAGAGGGTGGCAGGAGCACGGCCCACCAGTCCTCAGCCAGCCCAGCCAGCACTGGCTCATGCTTTGCAAGGTTCTGAAGTGAGTGAAAAATATTTGAAAAGAGTGGTTCACACCAGCTTTCAAAGTAGTCCCCTGTCACTACTGAAACTAAGAGGTGGAAAGACCAAAAAAACCATAAGAAAATTTCATGAGGATCATATTGATGAGTATGTTTCATTAACTACAGTATGGCTGTATGTACTGGGTCTGGCTGGGATGGAATTAATGTTCTTCATAGCAGCTCGGATGGTGCTGTGGCTTAGATTTGTGACCAAAACAACGCTGATAATGTTAACGTTGTAGCTTCTGCTGAACGGCAATCAAGGCTTTTTCTGTTTCTCATGCTGCTGCCTTCCCATGCCCCCCGCCAGTGAACAGATTGGGGGTGTGCAAGAAGTTGGGAGGGGACACAAACAGGCAGATGACCTAAAGCAACCTAAGAGGTAATCTGTGCGTTAGAACATCATGCTCAGCAATCGAAGGGGAGAGGAGGGGCTGTCAGGAGATGAGCCATCTTTTGCTCAGTAACTGGCTGGTATCAGTTGACCCATGGGAGGTGGCGAGTAATTGCCTTTGCATCACTTGTTCTTCCACATCTCTTTCACATATTAAACTTTATTTTTATCTAAATCCACGAGTTTTCTTTCTTTTACTCTTCCTTTCCCCTTCCCCTCCCCACCAGGGGAAGTGGGCGAGAGTGGCTGTGTGGGTCAGTGAGCGAGCAGGTACTGGGGGTGACCCACAACACTGTGCTATGCTATTATTTTATTGTATGCACTTCAGATTCAGATACTCTTGTAGTGATGTTGATTCATTTTGACTTACACTTTCAATCTTGTAAGATGCCTAGAAATGAGGAAGAGGGGTGACTGGCACTTACACCTGGCACAGGCTGCAGTAGCTCTTTTTTTTCAGTCAACAAGGAATCTGCCTTAGAACGATCCCCCACATCTGACTGCGGGCTCCCACACATCTAGAGCTAACATGTGACAAAGACTATAGAACTGGGCAGGGGCAGGCCACAGCCAGAGGAAACTGCAACAGAAAAGAAGTGGAAAAAGATGCTATCTCAGATTTTGTATGTACATCAGAAGCTCTTTTCAAAGGCCATCTAGATTTAGTAACTTCTTTTCCCTTCTCTCTCCCGCTCCTCTTCTACTAGGCTTTAAAACTTATTCAAAGCACAAGGGAAATAAATCTATTAAATAGGAGAAGGTGTAAAGGAGTGGTCAAGGAAACAACTTCAATTTTGAACATGTGTTTCATTCCACACATTCATCTTCTTTCTGACCCTATTGATTTCAATACGTTAACACAGCTCACCTCTTGTCTGCACTACTAATGAACTTCAAACTCTTTTGGAGGGAAAACTCTTCTGGAGTTCTGCGCCTTCATAATTCGATAAATGGCAAATGTCCTGTACGTATACATCCTCAAACACAGTTCACTCACATACGGGGTGGGCAGGATCTTGTTTTTATAAGTCTATGCAAGTGAATGGATGCCAGCAGCATAGGAAGGACTGAGCCATAAAGCTGTTGCGGATCAGCACCTGTGCCCTCCGCGCTGTTCTAGATCAGTGCAAACTGGCATTAACTGCAGGGAAGTGTATTGAAGCAGGAGAAGGAGGAAGGGGATTTTGAAAGGGAATCGAGACATTAAAGAAGACGTGGAAGTGAGGATGAAGTAACTGAAGTTGTCCATTCAAACATGGTGGATTGTGTTGATTTAGAGCAGCTGAGGACCAAGCTGTCTTTGATAAAAGTGGGCAAAGTAACGGACTAAACTTTCATGGCTTTCTTTGAATTCAACAATGAACTCACATCTATAATTCTTGTGCTTTTTTTCTGATTCTGCTGAATCTTCCAGGCATCCAGGCCATCAGCACGAATACTGTGAGTAGCGCTGGATCCAGTGCCTCCTTCTGTGTCTACATTCCCAGTATTCTGTTATACTGATCCAACTGAGATTGCCTAAAGCAGCCAGAAAAGCTTTTTTATTGCTACACTAGCAACAGTCTAAATCTTTTTCTAACTGTAATGCCTGCATAATTTTTCCTCTGATATTTATTAAGCCCCTTGGGACATCATGTAGCTTCAGCATACTCTCCTGCCCGACTTCATGCTATTTTCATTCCTTTGTATGAACATTTTGTTTCTCCTCCTTCTACTGCATTTCCTCCAGAAGTCCTTCCCTTATTTCATTACTACTCCCCACCAGCATCATTGCAAATCCATCAGCAACCAGAAGTTGACTGCAAATATGAGATGATGGATGGGAGATGAGAATTGATTTTTTCACCTTCCCATCAAAGAGGTCTCTCCATTATCTTTAGGCTAAACAAGCAACCCAGTGTTTTCATCTGTGTCACAAAATGAACTGACCTACTTACAAGACTGGTGTCCCTTCTCCTGCCCACGTACACCTGCCTCCCAAGATGCTCAGAACGAATATGCAAAGGCCTCTGCTGTTTGCAGAGCTGCGGCCTGCTCCACTGTGTTCTGTAAAACAGTGTATTAGGCACTGGTGTGTGGCTCCCCGGTTGCACTCTGCAGCAGGGTAGCACAAGTGGCATGCAGGTGACCAGTTCTGTTGCACGCTCCTTCTGCTGCTTTCCCATCAACCCACCTGCTCGTTCAACAGAAAAGAGACGTTCCTCCCAGTCACCACACCATGGTAAGAATGTTGCTGCTACTATGACTGTGACTATGACTACTACGACTACTAGAAGCAGAATTTCTTAATTCATGCACAAGTTTCCCCTCAGATGGGAACACAGGACCCAAATTATTTTTCCCATATTATTCATTGGAAAAAGATGTATGGAGTCATCTCAAATGCATATAAAAGGAGAAATTTGAAAGCTTCGGCTACTGTCATTTGAACTGTACAATTAATCACACTATATGCAGAATGGCCTTCCACACCATTTTCTCGCACTCATACATCCCCAATCAGAAAAAGAATGTCCCCTGATACAAGGTATCTATGTACTGCTATATCATTTCCCTTAATTTATGTTGCATTATTGATGTACAGAATGGCGTACTTGAATAATGTAACAGTAAGGCTCTTACAGAAAGCACTAGCACCAGCTTTAATGTGTGTCTATAAAGATAAGAAAAATATATTTCCTAAGTCCAGCAGTTTTCAAACAATATATTTTCACGTTACAGGAATGCTCACCATGAGGAATTCAAAATTGAGGTGAGAAGAGGGGGAAAACATTTCTTCTAAAATGTTAATGAGCTACTACTGCCTTATAACGTGAAAATAATCAACAAATCTGACATACGAACAAACATTATGAATATTCAGGAAGTTTAAGCCGCTGATTCAACATTTCCTGAGAGTGTACAACTTTTGCACTGATCACATAAGCTATTATTTTTCTTTTCATCGTAAGTACACTCCACTGCGGTGTCGGTGTGTTGTTGTAACATATGCATTGAATTGCAAGCGCTGTAACTCATCCAGATGGCAGGAAGCTTTGGAATTGTTAGTCCTATGGTACAGATGTTTAACAATCCAGCCATATGGCTCCAATAAGGCAGCCTTTCCAAAGATTACAAAATCTACACTCGACATGCAGCCTTGTAAATCTGAGTGCAATCCTGAGGTATGAATGTTCATATTGCTACAATATAAAAGCATACATCATCCTATGCAGTTGGCATGTATACTGGAATTACAGAATTTATGAAACACTATTTAAAATCCTGAAATGAATCAGGTCCCAAATTTGCATAATTTCACCGAGTCAGCTATTAAAAGAACATTCCTCATTTGTTTTTGAAATTCATTAAAGGTGTCAGACATAGGCTAGCTGAAAAGATGGGTAAATAACTCCATGCAAATGTAGTAGTGTACCTAACTCTGGCCTGAGTGAACTACCAGTCGAGGTGACAAATTGAGATCCAACCAGTGAGACCAAGAAGTTCTCTATAAAAAGATTTGTCAAAGTCAAGGAGCCTCGATGATGGTTTTGGCAACTGTAATGTGGAAAGCTGAACGTTGAGAAACAATCTGAGATCAATAATATCTTGGCCAAGAAAGGAAAGAACCATGAAATGGTCAATCTATAACTCTACCGAATTTTGGCAGGTTTGAATGACAGATAAATGGCAGCAAATAAGATTGTTAAATCACTAATTCTGTCATTATTGCATCCTATCACATTGCATAGATTTATACATTAGAAAAAGAGTGTAAGGCATGCGACTGAAAAAACTGTTAAAAGCTAAATTATCTCAATCTATCAAGAAAAGGTGAATTCCCAACTTTGCGTGTCACGGCTGGTTTTTTCTGCCAAAAAGTCAGATATAAGTAGATGCTGCTTGCAGTTCCATCTACCTTTTCTCTGTTGCTTGGGTCTCTGACCCTTTGTTACCTAGAAGAAATGTCTCTTTTATATAAATCTGTTGTGCAAGAATAAGATTAAAAAGGACAGACTGAACAAAGCATTGGTCTCTCAGACAAAAATGTATCCATTTAGTACACAGGGGATCTTTCCACCTGACATATTCTTAAAGGGAAGTATTCAATTACCATCTACTCAAAGGGTAAAAATCACGAAAGAGCCACGTAATATTCCTTACTTTTTTTTTTTTTTTTTTTTTTTGGAGCAGCAAAGTACTCAGAGATGCTTTATCTATCCAGATACTAATCTAGGCAATATAATTTTAAAACATCCTTACGAAAACCTTGAAGGGCAGTTGAATCCTGTGGTTGTTTAAAAAAAGATGTCCTGCAGTTTATGCATTTGCTCTGCCAAAAGCTTACCTTAGCATACAAAGTGCAGTAAATCACCGTGGCTCTGATTTACTACCCAGCCTATGTTGTTTGTTTTCAGGGACAGCTCAGTGAGAAGCTCTGTCGTGTATAAGAACATTCAGAGAAGGGGAATCGTTTTGCAAAACTACCAGGGTGGTAGCAACCATTTCTGAGACATCAATGGCGAAAAAATGCAGATGTGCATTTGCAGCATTTTTCAGGTGTTTTTTTTTTTAATACCATTACAACCCAAAAATATTCCAAGCCCTTTATAGGCACAAAGACAATTTCATACCCCAGAACTGTTTAGCCTAAGTACTAATGGGCTGGCCAGAAGTGTAACTTAGCAGTCATCAATTTAAATTATTTGACCTTGTGCCTGAATTCCACATTTTATGGGGCAGTAGCGTATACAGATCTCCAAAAGGCAAAGAAGACACCAGATAAAGAGTGGCAGAGCAAGAAGCTCTGGGTCAACCTGATTATTTAGAACTGAGAGTAGATTTTATTAGACCTAATCCATTTAGTAAGTCCCAACAGGAGGACAAAGATAAAAACATACAACTGACATTCCTTTAAAAAAATAGTAAATGAGAAGGGAAAAGATCAAAACAGTAGCTGAAAGCCTTCACTCCTCCTTTAAAAGCCAAGAAACAGTCATTAATAGAGATTTAGACTCAGCCTTCTCTAGTCTAAACTTGTCACTGTTAATTACAAAGCTATTTAACTTTTGCAAGAAATAAAGACTGCTATTAATGAAAGAAGAACCAATTAGCCTTTAATCTACACAGTGTTTTTTAATCAAACTTTCTTTTGATCATCAGACTCACTGCAGGATGTATTCTCTCCTCCCCATGCTGTAGTGGCTTCCATGATTGCTAATGGAATAGATTTTAAAGAGCTGGCTGAGCAGGGAGAACCTTCTCTGCAGGGCTGGAGCTTCCTGCCCTTCCTGTCAGTGGGATTTAGCAGAAGCACACTTAGCTCCGACCCGTGCCGCCCGGTGACAGCGCAGGCAAGTGGAATGATTTTGATGGAGCCTCCTGACCTCTCTCTTGTAGCAGCTGCCATTAAAGAGGCAGGCACTGAACCTGGCTAGAGGAAGGTGGGACAGATCACCTGGGGAGGAAACAGCAGCAAATAGCTGTTTAAAGGAAAGAAAGACGTGGGTAAGGGAAAGTAAGGAAAGCGGCAAAAGCGGGGAGGTGCCACTGGGAATGAAAACAGAATTCACTGCTGACTGCGTAGAACAGTGAACGGGAGAGCTTGCTTGTTGGCACAGGAACTTATTGTGGAAAACCAACCAAAACAAAACTAATGGGACCAGGGCTTGATGTGTTAGAAACAAAAGGGATGATACGAAAAGATTCAGATTAGCTAAATATTGTGGTGCCTTCGAACCATTGGTTGCAGAGTCAGAGAGTTGCGATGAGGTTTTTTGGGTGGTTTTTTGGGGTGGTTTTTGTGCTATGTGGCTACTTGCGATATCAAAACAATAAGACCAAGTACCTAAAATCAACCATGATGGAGAACTCCTTCCTTTACATCATTTCTCTCTCAGCTACACTTGCTGCTCAGATCTCCCAGAAAGAGGATAGATAGAGAACGTCCCTGAGGCATGCACTTTGCATTTAGGACCATGTAGACAGTGAGATGTAAGACTCTGGCTCTTGCACATGTAAACAGCAGAGAACGTTAAGTATTATCTGCACTGTGTCAAACATGAAACTCCTGGTCTGACCAGGTACCCGCTGTCTGTTCTGCATCGGCAAAACTTTGGTGTATGGTGTATACTCTTCTGTCTCCACAATATAAAAACAAAATTTGCCTGGCAGCAGCAGAACCCTTGCGTATTAATACCAACAAAAAAGCACTTTAAAATAAATGTTAATATCCTCAAAGAATCAGAAAGTCTGCAGAGATCTCCTGTTGTTGCAACCAGTATGGCAATTTAAAAATGAAAAATAAAAATAACAATCGACTGCAGAGAGAAAAGTGAAAATAAATATGTTCTGTGCCAGGCAGGGTTTTGAGTCACAAAATTCAAGTTGGTAATAAAAGTATGTGGAACAACTGCTGAAATGATACTGACACTTGAGAACTTTAAAGGTAAGTACATACTTAACATAGAAAGGGGTTTAGCAAAGACAATAGGTTAGATTAAATGTTTTTCAGGACTTGAGTAACAGCACTCTGCACGTCAAAGGAACAAATTATTGCGCTCTCTGTAAAATAAGGCTAATTCTAATGTCTTATCTCAAAGGGCTGGTACTTTTTCACAGTCCAAATCCACTTTAAGATAACTGTTTGTCATAAAGGTAATTTAAAATGTGATTAGGGTCCATTCGTGTATTTGAGATGCTCATACATTACAATATATAGTACTCAGATAAAACCACCAACAGAACTAGATAGAAACAGCTTTAAAGCACCAAGTCAAGATATTTAAAGTTAACTGGATAATTGTATCATTTTCACATTTAAATCTGCTTAAACGTGTCAATAAAATTGGGATTCTGATGCTGATCAAAATCTCGTGTCTTTGTTGTCTCATAATCCCATTCTGACAAGACATACATAGCTCCACTCCCCCTTTGAGCCAAGCGTAGCAAATGTGCACTGTCTCACAACTCTTAGAAAGCTGCAATACTGCAAACACATGACATTTATGTACAGGACATTTTTAATTAACAAAGCTCTTAGGTGTTGCTGAAAGATCCATTTCGCTTTTTGTTCCCCTCAGAGTGTCCTAACACAATCCAGAGCTTTTTATTTACTTATACAGTCAATTAGGAGAAAGCTCTTCTGACATCTGCGAAGCTTTAGAAAGAGTAAAATTATGGACAGGAATCATGTGAAACACGATGACATTTTAACTGTTCTTACCTGAAGTAAGAACTTTCAAAGTTAAGAGGCAGAAACTTAAACGAAATAGTTTATTCCTAAGAGTGTTCCCAGTTCCCCTAATTCTTTAACGTTAGTGCATACTTGCATAAATTATTCCCCAAAGTGAGGTCTGATTCAAGAAAGCACTCAGGAGCTTGATTAACTCCCTCCCCAATGATTTCAGCAAAATTTTACTTAGGGGCTTGAAATGCATATACCTGAAATGACCTGAAGTGTTCTGTATCTGCAATTCTGACTGAAATCAGTGGGACCTGAAGGTTGGGAGCAGCTCTGAAAATCAGCCCTTAATATTCCTGCTGCAATACCTCACCAATTTGTCTACAGCTCCTCCAAAAATTACTTTTTAAACTGTCACATCTGAATCAAAGCTCTGTACATACGTATACAGTAGTCTCCGCTTTCATAATATCCAGGGCAGCACTGAGATCTTCGCCGATACATAGTTCTCAGTCCTCTTCGATAGGCTGTTTTATAACTTATTCTAAATTGCAAGACAGAAAGCCGTTTGACAACATGGAAAATCAATGCCTACTGTTGGAATTATATTTGTGTTAAATTATAGTAAGGATAGCATTCAATAATTATTTTCAAATGCATGAAAGCTTTTGATATTAAAAGCCACAATAAAAAAAAGAGTCAATACCTGTTTAGAAACTTGAAATGTAACTTACATTATAAACACAGTACTCATAACAGTCAATCCCTGCAGCCCCTCCTAGGACCGCTATCTTAAAACATTTCCCCAGTCCTAAAGCAAGGGCAAGGATTTTCTTCCAGAATAAATGACTCATTTCTGCATATCAGCAAGGTCAGCTCTCATCAATGGAATGAACAGAATCTTCTGTGGAGACCACTGTGTCAGCGTGCTACACGAGAAATTACCACAATGGAAACTGCTCTCAACACACAAAATGTGAAGTTAATCCCAAGTGATTTCTTCCTGCTTCCTAACCCTTCCAAGGCACTAATGCCTTACAAAACGGCATTCTAGTTCCAGCTCAGTCTTTAAGGCGTGTTCTCCCCACCACAATTTGCAGTCCACAGAAATTAAAATGAGTTAAGCATTCTGTAGCTTTTCTAGACTTATTCACAGCATTAGCAGTGACACCACATTAGAAAAGGTATATTTAACAGAGAATATTTAACACTTCAAAAGAGCTTTGTTCATGTTAGTTTATTTGAAAGTACCTAAATTGAACAAAATCTATTGTTCCTCATGTTAGATAACTTGATCGAATTTACTCTGCTGCATTCCAATCCATACAACAGTCCGGAGAGCTCTGCATCTCTGCTCGATGCCGGACTTGGTAGCACAGAAGCTAAAGAGCAGAACCCCACAGTCAGACTGGGATGGTGCTGAACAACCTCTTTGCTACTGAATGCATGGAAGTTAAAGTACAATTAGCTCACTACTTCTGAGTATCAGTGGATGTTTAATAGGATACCTTTCTACTTGGAATCGGAATGAATATAACAGCTATGGTATCCTGCAGCCTGGGAAAAATTAACTCTTGTTATCAGCTTTCATTCAGTGCTAGAAATGGACCCACCCTCATTTTACCTGATTTTCAATACAGATTTGGGTGCAGTGTTTCAAATATGGATACATTTATAATTATCACTGACCCTCAAGTGCCTGATTCTTCAAGCTTTAGTTGCTGCAGGGACTTCCTACTATAACCTGGACACACACTTCTCACTTGGAAAAGAGCTGGTCCTGTTTCATCATGTCATAAACACTTTCAGTCCCGTGGCAGGGTGAATGGCAAGGATACATACCCCTGAATGGCCCCCTAAGAGACTGACTACCACTGATCTCACTCAAATTTCATGCAAAAATCTCTACTTCAATCAATGCCCTAGAATGCCAAATGCCCTGGCTATTGTACTAAAATACATTTTTCTGTACATATCTATATTAAACACCACAAAAAATTGCATAAATAAAAGGTACGTGAGGAGATAAAAAGGCAAAATAAAACTAAAATTTCTGGGGTTTAGCTCTTACCTATGTCTAGTGCACTTGAACCAGTTCAGTATGTCAGTACATCTCGTATAATAGATCTGATCAAAAGGATGAGCGTAAGATTCCTGCACTGTCACAGCGTAGCTAGGAGTAGACAAAGAAAGAAAGTGAAAGGCTGTTTGTTGCAACATGACAAGTTTCAGTTCCCTGTATATGCTACTCATCTAACTCCAGTACGAAAAATAACTAAATCAATAATCCTAGAAACTTTGGGCATCATCAAAAAACAGAAAAGGGCTTCCTTCAGCCACAGCTCTTCCTGAAAATTTTGGAAATGTTTCTACCTCAGGCTCCATAACTGAAATAAGCACAGAAATTTCAGTCTGAGTAACAAACCATTCCCTTCTGGAAAAAAAACCCATAAGTGTTGCTAAAATTTGTAGCAGTTTAGAAGGTGAAAAGAGCATTTGATTAACTTGGTAATGCAAATTTTAAAAGAGAGGAAAGCACCACGTTTTTAAAATGCCTCAGTTGCCTTCCTGCCCAGGACTGTTAATTTTTGCTTGTGTTCCACAATGCTGATAAGGGCTCACATTTACTTAGCACTGCTGTATTTTGCCAGCATGATGGGACGCTCACACTTCATTTGGTGATGAAGCAGCAGCATTGCTTCAAATATTGGGTGCACCAATCAAATAGGATCATTTGTAAAAGTTTGAAGAGTGTGTATTTTTCTGCTGCACAAATTTAATCCTTTTAATTTGTAGCAGAAATAACCTCGGAACTATCCGAAAATTGTAACATGAGTTAACTTGTATGTAGATTTGGGCTTACCTCCCTTTGTACGAATGGATAGATAAAAACAAAAACTGGGCAAATTGATTAGAAATCACAGATCTCCAACAATACTAAGAATTCAGCAATCTCCCTCCCAAAACACTACTTGTTCATGCAATAGGTACTGGATTAATTACTATGATTACACTGAAAGTGTCTGGGCCTCTCACATGATATAGAAACAAAAATCTCATTGACCTGTTAGTGTCAGTCATTTTAGAACATTGTAGCGCCCGATGGGAAGTGCGTGCACTGCTTGAGACTCATAATCTCAAGTTCTGATCTGGAAATGAGCTCTACTTTATCAGATCTACGATATCTTTGGAGAATGACACTGAAATCATTCAAGGCAGGGTCAAGACCCAGGAATTAGATCCTCCAAGTCATTCATTAAATCGATTGTCTTAATCCTCCAAGAGATTTCCTTCTCACCAGTAGGATGGCTGATGTGATTAAGCCCCGTGAGATTGCAGTCGTAAGGTAATACCAAAATATTTGCTTGGAGGGTCTGATTGGCTTGAAATCGAAGATTGGACTATTACTGCCCCTTCTAGACAAGCCAAGATTCTACTAGATGTTGCTTTTGCCCCCAGCACAGTTTGCTGGGTTTGACAATAATGTTTTTACTGCTACCGATGCCAAAAAGTAAAATATTTACAGTGCTCATTATTAATGAAATAAGCACAGAACTAACTCTCAAAAATCTTCATTATTATTTTATGATCCCGTTTGTTATCCAGCAATTGCCCTAACAATCTTTTCCCTTTGATTTATTAACATCTAAGTAACAAAGTCATCTTGGTCAGTACAACCAATCAATTTTGGTATTTAATTTTTGTTTCTCCTTGATTGGGTCTCTAGGTTGCCGACTTTCTTCAGACAAAATCAATATTTTATTCCTGTGCTTTGAATGCACTTCACCTCACAACACAGACTGCAAAATCCTATTCCTGTACAGTCTTTGCTTTGCAGTTGCACTCCCTACAAACAGTCAATTCTCCTATTAAGGCCTCTAAAATCAAAATACAGTGCCATTAAAGTATGATCCCATCTTTGCTCTTGTTAAAGGATTTATTTTGCTCAAGTGCACAGTAATTCATATTTGTGTGGACCTAAACCAGAGAACAGAAGTGGAAATTTAGCAAGTTAAACTGAAGAGTGCAGGAACTTTAACCGCTGCAAACAGACCCTGCATGAATGTGACCCTACCAAAGCTGCTGGGTTTCTCTGTACTCGTAAGAACTGTCCTGCACAGATCCACTTTTAGGTCTAGGACATGGTAACAATAGAGAGAACAAGAATTACCAGGGCCTTTAATTCTCAGTGCTTTCGTACAGATTCCCTTTGATGCTGACACAAACTTGGTCGATACAGCCACAAAGTTCAGGACAGACAGAATAAGCCTGAATGTTGCAGCAGGAAGGGCTTAAAATTTAGTCGAAATCTCTAATAGTCTTGTTTGACCAGAAAAAAGCAAGACAGAACAAGGGCACCATTTCTCTAGGTCTCTCCATGACAAATGAAACCACGTCTCTGCAGCCCTCTAGCTGAAACCATGGAGGAGCTTTCCAACGTACAGCTGAGCAGCCAGGTAACACAGGGGTACGCGGTCTACAGCTCTGGCCTTAGAACCAGTTCTTTGGGATGATCCAAAGCCTCAAAGGCACTCAGAAGTACTGTGTCTGTCATGCAAATCCATGTTCTTTAGCAAGGCAGGGTGGTGTTTAGCAAATTGTGTCTCTTATTTTGCCTTTTAAATGTAAAAATCTGAAACAGCTAGTGAAAAAAAAAAAAAAGGCACATTATACATTACCTTTCCCAATGACTACAAACATTTGGATCATCTGGGTTTAGGGACAGAGTAGTTTTGAGCAGAAAAGACAGAACAAGCCCTTTTAGAATCCACTTGAACAGCATATGTGCCACCATTGTTGTATCTAGGTAAAGAAAAGAAAGTACAGCCATTAAAGACGATTTTGAAGAAAACATCCTCCAAGGCCTTTTCATCCTTGTTTTAGTGCAAATCCAAATACTGTGGAGTTGTTTACAAACTGAAATACTTGAAAAACAATCAACTAAACAGCAAAATTCTTTAAAAGTGCAAATGCATTCTAAAAGAGATTTTATATATTTAAATCAATCAATTTGATGATTAAGCTACCCAATATATTGATAGCCCAAACGATTATTCCAAAGAACATTTCTGATAGTGATCATTTTTACAGCCTTCTGTCTGTACCAACAAACAACTGAGGTATTAAACCAATCTATTCTTCCATCAACCTATAGGCAAATGGAAGAGTACCCAAATACCCCCTTTGATTTATTTAAATGGGTTTTACACGTGTCAATATAGCAGGGTAGATCTGAGACATGCTTATCACACAACTGAAGGAAAATCAACTCTTAGATGAGGAATCACTTAGAATGACAGAGATCAACGTATTGGGTCACATTGTGCAGAACACTAAACATGAAATAAAAATATTTGCATCGAAGTTGGAAACAGATTGTATAAAATTCATCAGGTGTGGTCTCTTCATCATCTTACAGTTCATCTATTAAATGTACTGACTTAAGCTCACTTGGAGCTTTGAAACCAAAGTCGTGGTGTTTGCCTAGAGGCCCCAAATGACACCACTCAAAAATATAAAATAAATAGGAAATATGAAGCTGCTTTTAAATGCACCTGCATCAGAGGTGTTAATCTGTTAAACATTAAGTCAGTAAAAAATATTTTTAAATATCCATTTCAGGCATTTACATCTTCACATAATCCACCACTGAAATCAAAAGTCCCATGAATTATTCCTGGCAACAAGATTGCCCTAAAAATAGATTGAATCTTCGTATGATCATCTGAAAAACACATGGCTCATTGCCTCATGGTCCAGAACAGCAAAAGGGATGTTAAGTGGTTTGCTCTGCATGGCACTGATATACAGCCCCGCATAAAGAAGTCATCACAACGCAGAATGAACAGCAGAGGCATAGCCAGGAAAGCTGAATCTGAAATGACCTCTTGATTCAAAGCCTTCTTAGCTAGTTCAAGGACACCCATTGCCTTCAGTGGATTCGAAGTCAAGATCCCAAGGGGAGTAATAGCTCATCTTTTAAATTATTCCTGGAGCTCTGCTAAACCCAAAGATAGGTCTTAAGCCATGTAAGTCATATTAATGTTAATTAACATGATTTAATGTTAATGTTCCTCATGAAATGGATTTAAGTCTAGGAGTGACCATTCCCTACCTGTGGGCTGTTTCAAAGTCCCATGGCAACAATGCAAAAGCTTACTCTGGAAATTAAGAGAGCTGACGAGACAAGGACATGAGAGAGCTCTGTTTATGAAACGACATGCACTGCACTTATGCCAGGCACTACTTCTGCATGGAGGAAAAGTGTCTTGTTCAGCTGACCTGCAAGTGCTCATGGAACAAAAGTTCAACCAACCTAATGTTCAAAAACTCAGAGCTTGTTTGAGGGTAGAATTGAACTTCTAACATTACATGTACCCAACTACCCAAGCATGAGCTCAACAAAATGACAGACGGTCCTTTAACAAAAATGTCTTCAAAAGACGCCTTTAACGTATTACACCAGCTTCCATTTGAATAGTACAGAGGACAAGTTTTTCTGAGCACTGTATTTACAGGGTGCAATTTACCCCTTTCTTTGTTCTCTACACCTTTGCTACATGGCAAGACTGGACAAATAGGACTATGTGAAAGCCTGCTTCTCATCGACAGAAATGGCCAAAGCTAGAGCAAAGCAAAACTGCTTAAGGAAATAGAATCCTTAAGAGAGCAAGGGTTTAAATCACAACATAGTTCTGTGCTCAGTTTGCTAACTTCCTGAGAACACCAACAGCCTGGGTTTATCCCTAAAGTAACAGAGGCAGAAAGACAGCCTGACTCCTACCTAAAGGGAGCAAGCCTTTGCGCATTGAACTAAAGCAACCTTGTACCTGAACTCTGTAGTTCTCAGAGATCTCAATTTGTTCTTACGAAAACAACGTATCCGTTTAGTTTTTAAACCAAACAAACACCAAATAATTATTTATAAGCCTTAATAGCACACAGAATATTTGTTTGCAATGTATTTGAAGGAGGTTCAAAATCCTTTTCTAAACTTTTAATGCTAATGCTATTTTATCATCTGTTTATAAATGAACTGCTTTGTGTAATTAATTTTCCAGCTTTGTAAGTCAGATCATATATCAGAAACATCCAGCTCTCCAAATACAGCAGAACCTCATTCATCTCAAGTGTCTCTTTTTCTAACTCAAATGAAATACTTCATTTTGATCACTGTTAATAGAAAAGACCTCATACCAAAATGGAATGGTTGCTATTACAAGATTCAGAATAAAACTCTAAAAATAGGAGCACATATATTAAAAACCAACATCAAAAAAGAATCCAGTAATGACATCTAATACAGAGGGTTTTTCAGCATTTATTCCTCACCATAATGCATGCTACATTCCTGCATTGTCTTTAATGTTTGGAACATAGTCTTCAAGGAGGCAGCATCAGCCTTTCAGGGGGACAATGCCTGTCCCTTCATTAAAGATACAGCCAAATTATACAAACATTTCTAGTGTCTGCCACTTCCACTCCACCGAGGACAGGCAGTCTTTTGAGCTTAACAGGAAAATAAACGAACATAGGTCCTCTGGGCAAGCCCTAAACGGACTCTAACTTTTCATCTCTTTGGGCCTGATTTTTCTTTTCATGAGTGAAAGAAGTCAATTTAGGTACAATTTGGCAAGAAAGAGGGTCTTTCAATCCAAAATATAATCTGGTGATTTTTCACAAGTGTCTCACTCTCTGTCAATTATAACTGATTCGTCAGGTATCTGTTACTCATTAAGCCATTTTCTCATACCTTGCTCCTTTTCGAATAAATTTCAGTATTTCACCTACAGTATTGATACAGGTCACTCTTTCCATCACAGAAGTAAGGAGACAAGCTGCTTCACTCTTAAGCCCCAAATCTTAGCTATAGAAAAACTAGTAGGTGGCAAGTCATTAATTTATTGGGCTGAGGATTCACTTTACAAAAATCTTTGTTGAGGAAACTGTGCTGGGGCTTGCAAAGAGACCAGAAGATGCAGATGATCCTTTAAACTGGATGAAGTACATGAGAGTGTGGACAAAAGCAGGTTTGTTACACCTTTTTGCAGTTTCTACAACACAATCTGAGGACAACAGTACCCCACAAGATCAAGACTTACATGCAAAGAAATTAAGACCCCAAAGAATCCTTGCTGGGTGAGGCAAGTATTCTCTAAAGCTTTCTCTAATTGTTCAGGACCTGGTTTTGGTAATATTCTTGTGAAAGAAGACCAGTGTACACTTTAGGTGGCTGGGAGAAAAAGAAAACCAAAACCAAAACCAGAGATTAAATTTCTCCTCTACTTTCTTGGCTGACAGACTAGGAAATTTAACTAAAAATGACCATTAGAGAATTTCCTGTTCAGGGGCAGTAGTAGTGAAACATTTCATTGTGACATTTCTGTCGTAAAATATTTCATAACATGACTTTGACATGAAATTCAAACAGAATTTCCAGTTCATGACAAAGTTCTAAATTGAATGCTTTTCTCTCAATTTGGGATGAAATGAATTCTAAACAAGGCAAAAAAAAACCCTAATCTGGTTCATAGCTGTAATTAGGGAAAACATTTACATAAGTGTCTTTCACTAGCATGCAATATTCTTAAATCCTTATATATTTTTAAAGATCATTCCTTTGGATGTCTAAATGTATATGCAGTCATTTAACACAGCCTGAACTTTTCCCACAGATTTCCATACAATGCATTTAACAAAGAGCCATGTTAAAATGTCTTACCTCAAAGTGCTAAAAGTTCCTCTTAGATCCTGTTTTATAGACTCTCAGCACATGAAGACACTCAGCACAGTAACAGGATAGCAGACAAAAGCTCTTTAGAAGTTGCTTGGCCCTGTGAGCAACCAATTAGAAAAACAGAAAACACACTCGGTCAAAGAAAGCGTGTTTGGGAGAGCGGAAACAAATTAAGACAGAAATGAGATAAACCATTCTAAACAACTACGTGTCATAAGATAATGGTGCTATATCGGACCAAAGACCACTATCCTGCCTTCAGCCAATAGCAAGTGTCTAGGAAAGAGCGTCAGAAGACGGCTGATAGAAACACATCCCTTTTAAACCCTTCTAGCTTCCAGCAATTGGCAACTTTGTGGCTTCCTCAGCCACGAGTGGTATCTTCGTGTGTAATAGCATTTGATGAATTCTATTCCAATAATTTGTTGAATCATTTTTGATCCATAAAAATGTACATTTTAATCCCCTAAGTTTAAATTTTAGTGTCAACAACATCCTGTGATGGGCTTACATCTTAGCCGCAGAGTGTGTTAAATAATTCCTTTGTTTTACTGCCTCCTCAATTTCATTTGATGCCTCCTTGCTCCTCTGTTAGAAATCAGTCATTGATCCTCAGACTTCATTTCCTATCATATCCTATCGTACAAACAACATTTTGTTTACATATAGACTTCTTCTCTAATATCCCAACAAGAAAGTTGTTTCTTTCAGGAAGTTTGATGAAGGACCTTCTAGAAATCTAACTGGATCTTCTTGATCCACATATTTACTTCAGAGTTTTAACAATTTATGAAGCCTTTACAAAGCCATGTTGATTCTTCATAAACGTATTCAACTTACCAAGAGGTTCCCTAATTCTGTTCTTAATTATAGTTTCTACCAAATGGGAAAAACTCGGTGCACCAAAATTAAAACATATTCTAGTATTTATGTGTGAACGATCGAGGAAAATGCAAGAGAATAGTTAAGCCAGAAAACAAAAAGTTGGATTTCACTGAAGAAGCATTAAAGTGACTGAGTGTTTGCTGATCACACTATTTTAGTCTCTAAGTAGTAGCAAGCTTCCAACAAGCTGCCCTCTGTGGCATTCCTCCTTCTCATCCCATCTGAAATTTGCATGATAGTTTAGGCAAGGGATCATTTAAACACACACTTCACTTGGCTCTACATCAGATTTTGTTAGAAACAAGCTGTTATGAAAGCTAAATGAGGCCATGAGTTTCAAAACTGATCAGGATTTTTTGGATGCCTCCATTTGTGATTAATAATGGGAGATACCGTGAAAGGGCTGAATAATAGGCAGAGCTCAGAATGCACGCTAAGGAACAGGTTGTTTCAGTGTGGGCAGTCAAGGACTAAGCCACTCAAACTCACTAGTCACCTCTAAACGTTGTTGCCATGACCAACAGAAACATTGCAAATGACAGGTTGTGGGTTTGTTTTGTTTTTAATGAAAATTTAAAGCTGTTTTAAACAGATAAACACTTCCAGGAAGGATCAGGTACTGAATACAAAAGCACTGGCAATGTGATTCTTATCATTTAAGCACAGAGAAATTCAAGTGACAGAAGAACTAGCAGCAACACCAGCCTATGCACTGGGTTGCTGGGTTCCCTCTACTCACATCTTGCACAATTAATGTGGGAAGACAGTAGACAAGAAGCTGCCTCTGGTAACAAAAGATGATATTTCAGTTATTTAAACCTCTAGGAGTCCTTGTACTGAGGGCAAATTATTATCCCTTATATGCAGAGCAAAACAACTGGTCTATAATCTGTGCTACAAACCCGTGCTGTCAGTCACACGTTCAGCTTTTCCATGTTCTCCTTAAGCACTGCTCTCTGTAAGGTTTGCGTGCGCCTCTGCCTGTGATTTCAAGAAGGCAGTCCAACAGCTGGAAATACTTGGAGTAGAGACAGAAGTCACTACCATTGACAAATGCCCCCGATATCATTTCCAGACATAAGTCTCCTGTCACCTGGAGGTGACACAGACAAGGGGAGAAACACAGCTGACCAGGACGGCACAACTGCTTTTGCCTTTCCGCTGGTTTCCTTCGCAGTATCCTGTGAAGGCTCACAGGCTCACGGCACAGGACCAGTTTGGACAGTTCAGTTCCTTGAAGAGGCCAGTCCCAGTCACACAAGCCAGGAACAGACCAACAAGATGTACAAAACTAGGATCCTTCTCACCTTACACTTGAGTTCATACAATGGAGACAAGCTTGTTCCAACTTTGTCCTTCTAGCCATAAGGGTAATGCAAGAAACATAACCAGGAACCTCAACTTTTCAGGATAAAAGTATTCTATGCTCTCTATGAAACTTAACCATGCTCCTCTGCTGCTCAACCAAAGTTCATGGCTGAAGTTACAGTGAATGTTGGGAATGAAACAAATGAGACAATTCCGTGGTATTTTCTGTAATTAACATGATTTGGGAAATAGAAGAATAAAAGCAAAGTCTAGAGTTTTCAACCATTTATGAGAAAGTCTTCAAGGAAAAGTATGAAGAGCTGCATCCTGAGTCCTGTTTGCTTAGTCTTAACAGCAGCCATCTCTGCTCCATCACCCAGTGAAGTAGGTGCTGTTCAGTGCAAATAAAGGAACTAATTCCATTTCCCAAGATACAATTTTACCAGCTTTCTTTTACAGACAGGATAAATGCATCGGGGTCCTACCAGCAAGGGTGCCCTCATCGTTCTCCCTTATATTCTTCAAACCACAGTTGTTCAGTTTTCCAAAACTGGGGTGAGGGTGTGTGTGATTTTAATGGGAACTAAATGTCCACATCTCTTAAGATGCTTTAAATTTCTAAGCCCTAAAATATATCACTGAGAGTTGCAATTGCTACAGCGAACACTGTTACAGTTCCATGGATATCTTATGAAGTCTGAAGATCTGCTTCAGTGCTAAGCACTCTTGTAAGCCGACTTCCGCTGGAGTCATTGGGACTTGGCTAGAGCAAAGCAGGAATAAATAATGAAGTAGGCTCTTCTCAATCTATCAGATGTTATTTTTGGAAGCTCAGGGTTGTTCCTTCAGTGCTCTCAGAGGAAAACTGGGTCAAAATACCACAGAGACATGCCACTAGGCAAGCAATCTAGTCAATTAGTTTCGTTACGGCTAATGAAATGTGTTTATCAAGACACGTATGTGTCTAAGATGCAGAGGACCTGAGTTTAAATCACACTGGCAAAGCTTAAGGCGTAACACTGTTAGCAAAGAGGTAGCTCAAGTTCCACCCAGGTTCTGCATCTAGTACTTTCTGTAGGCTAGCTCTGAGCCTTCAGAGGCACTGAACCACCATACAATACCAAGCTTTGAAACCTCAGGTGAAACTTAGGACATACAAGTTCTCAAAGTCTCAGTGTCTTCCACAGGAAACGGGGGAAGAGGGCTGACCAACCTGCTAGGTGCTTTAAGAATAAGCGTATTACAAACTGAAAAGTCGTTAGATACTGAAGCAACGACTTACAAACACATTTGGCATTATCCATCCAGTCTGTGAGATCAACTTGTGCAAAGCACTAGTACTAATCCAAAAAACTATTATTCATTACAATACTAAATTTCTTTTTCTTAAATAATTGAATAGTTAATCAATAGTCCAGTAGAAATATAATGAAAATACTACATTAACAACACCTAAAAACATTGCTGAAACAGTGCCCAAACACAGATAATTGCTGGCTCCTTTTCAGAAAGGTCAGCTTGGAAAAAAATTATCTGTGATTTTCTGCCCATAATTTTGTACTTGTATTCAACTACCAGTGTAAAGTTGGAAGGCAGCCCTTTGAACATTTGGCCCCTTAAGTTATTAATCCAGACTCAAGTCCACTGAAACGTTAGTGTTCCTTGAGCGCCTGAGCCCTGAACCGATCTTCCAAGTCCTGCCAGTTAGGACAGGAGATGGCTGACATTCCACCGGCACTTTCTGCCAAAAGCAAGTTGGTGTTGGCAGGCGTCAAAGGCAAAATCCTGGTACCCTGCAGTATTTCAACAGAAGAAGACCTCCTGCAAGCTAAGAAACCCTCCTGGGGCAGTCATCTCTGAACCCTCTCAATTAAAATGTGGTAAACAAGGAAAGTCAGAAAGAGCCACTTTACGCATTTGCCTGCTTAACCCTCCTACCCTGATCTCACCAGCTGACCGTTGCTGTAGGGGGGTGGCGGAGGAAGCCTGCCAGTGCTGCAGTGTCCCCCGTCCTGATCCCAGTCTTCCTGCATAGTGAAATTTTAAAGCTGCTGAAACTGTGTGGGGAGTCACATTCTCTTCTGATTTAACCGTATATTTATATTCACTATCCCCTGCATATTTCAGATATTCCTTCACATACATTACATCAGAAGAGAAAGTAAGCTGACACACATCAAAAAGATGATCTCCTGAGAACTCGAGTTAGCTTGCTTACATATAGCCACCCACCTAACCCATGTTCAAGATGTCAAACAACTACAACATATGCTTCATTAGACACTTAGAGCAACAAAGACCTTGTATCCCCAGAACACCCAGGATAAATAAAGCAACCTAAGTCTTACAGGCATGCCCAGATGAGGAACAATATGTTTCTAACTATTTAGCTAAAAAACCCCAACCATTTATTCCAATGGAATTCTTTTACAGCATTTAAAGAGTGAACATGAAGTTGATCTGAAAATGGGAGTAACAAGCAATGAAATATAAGGATGTTCAATATACGTGCAGTGAAATAAATTAAGTATGATTCTGTGAAAGTGCTGTGAAAGTCAGGGAAAAAAGCGCTGCTTGAAAATGTAGAATATCCTTTGCGGTTGTATTTTAAAAAATTACTTCTATTTGTCAAGAACAATTGCCCCCTTCTTTTTCTCTTCATTTATCTCCGAGGAAAATAAAATGAAACAAACAGCAAAAAAGTCCCAAGTACAGTGAACAGCTGAGCCAGGGACAAATTAAGTAACACAGATTGATGGCTGTTGATCTACAGCAGTACTATCGCATCCCAATGCTACATCTCATATTTCATTTAAAGACCTGTCTCTTCTTTTCCAGAACAGTGCAGTATTTATGGGAGAAGGCTGATTTGCAAGCCTTGGAGCTGCACTGAGAATCCAGATTCAGTTTTTCCAATTTGGCTTTGAGGTTGGTGAATGCCTTGAACTTTCAAGGTAGTAATCCAAATAAAATGAAACCGGACACTGGACTAAAATGAACATTGAAACTAAACATGTATTTTCAAAAAATGCTGCAGGCAGGGCAAAGCTTTTTATCTTCAGTTTCTTCATAAGACAGTAAGGAAATAATGTTCCCTTCCTCTGCATCTACAGCTTTACTAACCTCACTGGTCCAATAACATATAACTTCATCTGTTCTCTTCTGGTTTTCCCAGCGCTTTACCCTCCCTGGCATTCCTGTTACAACAGCACTCAGATGTTCTCTTCCTGCACTCAATCTCCCTCTCAGCCTCTTGAAATCTTTATCTAAAATTTTTTAACTTCATAGCCATTAAAAACACTGACTGGCCCATACAGAACATCACTTTCTCTATGAATGTCTGCTAAACATAAGATAAATGTTAAATCCATTTTTAGATTTCTAATGGCTTAAGAATTAGAGTGGCCACTTAAAAACTGCCAGTTTTACTTGAAATATAAGAGGTTTCCTCAGAAGCTGCAGTAAGCCTTTGTGCTTTCCTGTGCTTCTTACAGGGCACTAGCTGGAACACTATCAATACTGGAGGAATGGTATTTGGTTCAATCATGTCAAAGCTAAAAGCTTGAAGATAGGAGTCCACACAATTTATCTGATTTTCAGAGCACGCACTAATCTCTGTCCATCTGAGAATAAAGCTGGTTACTCAGGTGCCTAGAAATGGCTATAAGCTCTTAGGTTTAGGCATCCAACATGGAAAATGGGCTGAAGAGATTTCTCTAGGACACAAGGCTGATGCCATGGAGAAGGTCAAGGTGTGTGAACAGGGGCTTTGCAATTACTGCTGGTCGCTGCTATGAGGGGACACGCTGCAGAATTGTTGTTTCATAACTATCCACCAGCTCATCACATGTTGTGCTGGTAAGAAGGCACCTGCTCAAAGCACCTAAACCTAGTCTCCCAAAACACCTCTAAAGGAAGTTCAAGATTAAAATGTGAGGTCAGGTTTGTGTCCTAGCAAGGCCACAAGGACAATGTCCGTGTCAAGGCAAGACTCAGGCACACACCAAAGCCCTTTCCATGCCTGGATTCCCTTGTGAACCCGGCTGTGAACCAGAACGGAGGAGTGCTGTGCTTAAAGGGCTGGCTGCGGGGCTCAGAAGCATAGGTCACTTCAAGAAGCAAAATGTTTCTGCAAGGTAGACTTAAACCTGCATCTCTTGACCGCCCACCACTGACTGTAGACCTTCAAGCTATATCACCAAAGACAGGCACCATCAATAGCCTTCATTCTGCTACAGAGCAGTACCCAACAGCACCTTCATGGAGATGGGTCTCAACGGGTTGAGAAGAGCAACAGCAGCATCTGCAAATGCTCTTTCATAATATCCAAGTCTTACACTTCTCTGCCTGGTTTCTCCTCTGTGCAGAGAGAAGAGGACACTGTGGCCAAAATTCCCAGCAGATCCAAACAGTCTCCCAAAATATCCTCACCTTTCCAGGAATCATCACAGACACTATTAGAGCAATAACTGGAGAGATAAATGAGAACATGACCCCAGCCTTATTTAATTTTACATCACTATGCAAAGCTCTTGACTCTGCTGTCTCCATGACCTACTTTATCTATTGTTTATTTCTTTTTTTTTTCCAGGAAACTGTTCATTAAGGATGAAAGCACCTGCCTTACAGTAAAGGGCAGTGTGCAAAATATCTGTCATAGAGCTGAGAGAGGAACATTCATAAATACATCAGAAAGAGCAAACCCACAAAGAACGGAGGGGCTGCAGCGGGGTATCTTAGGTAGAATGGAGGCAGAGGGGACGCAATGGCCAAAGTCTCTACTGGAGTAAATGGCCGAAGTCCCCGAGTGCCAGTTTGTATCTGGAGAGAATTTGGATCTACCAGATAGTCATCAGATACAGCTGGTACTGGAGCTGCTCAGGTTCCAGCTAGTATTTTCTTTCTGGCAGGAAAACAGTAGCTAGAAAAATCACTACAGACAAAACCAGATCTGAATAACTGGTGCATGCAACTACCTTGGCTTCCTCTTCACCCTCATCCTAAATTTGGCACTGAAAACTTATTTAACTACTTTGAGAAAAACAGTTAATGAAAATTATAAGAGAGAGAGTTTATGGGGTGATTTTAGGGCATAACTTCCATCATTTTACAGATGTACTAATTAACTTTTTTCCACAAGTTAAGACACGTACAGTTTTCTCTCTGCATTCTTCCCTCATCCACATCATATATGTACCACCTGCTAAGCCCTCTTACTGAACCCTCTCCACAGCTTGCTCTCAGATCCACAGCACTCAGATGGTCAAGAACACTTCCCTACAAGTGCTTTACTGACCTCTCTGCAGAGGCATAAAATTTGGAACTTAGAAGTTGCTTATACGTTTTTTAACTTAGTGTAACCTAAGTTTAACGCAGCTAACTGTGTGGAGATCATCTGAGCAAATATCACTTACATGTTTCCTGCTAAACAAAAGCAAACACAGCAAAAGTCCCCTTCCTCACAAAACAGGCACACAAGGCAATGGCTGGGAGGAAACAAGCGAGTTTCCCATTTTCCTCTCCTCTCCCACCAGACACAATCTCCAGCACAGTAAAGCAAGCAGGAGCTTTGCGACTGTCGTATCGGTTAGCACCAAACTTGTGGAAAACTTCCATTTGTAAGCAGAGCTAATCTTGGTCTCCCTTCCAGAGCACAGCATTAATGAAGGTCATATAAGCTCCTCGCAGACTGTTCACCTCCTTCCATCTGCCTCAGCTCTTTAGGTATGTGCTGTGAGTCCTATTTCCCTCTTCGTCCATTTTTCTGACCTTCTCATCCTCTTCTAGGTCTTGTTATCTTACACACTGCTGTCCAAAACCCCCTCTGAATAACCCCATTTAAAATTGTATGGGGACTTCATCCCAAGATCAACGGCCACTTTCCACTTCCCCTTCACAAAACTCACTTCAGGCAGTTGCATCCCTATTTGTTGAAGCTGCAACTAAACTAAATCTGTCTCCAAGGGAACCCGTGCAGTCTCTAGGCTCTTAGCTCCAAGTTTTAGCATCTGCTGGGACTCCAGGTGTGCCACGTGTTGCAGGGTAAAGGGTCAAGTTCTTATAGTTTGGTGATCCATCCTTTACCACAGTAGAAACAAGTTTTCTCTGTGCATGAAAATGTTTAAATTTAGGAACAGTGGAAGCAATGGTTGGTGATTGTAAACTCTGTTCTTGCCACTCATTAGAATCTTACTAGCCTGCACATTACTCTTCTATCTTAACTGCATTTTCCTCTTCTTCCTGTCTTTCATCACACAAGGCATTGCTTCCTTTCATGGCATTCCTTTCTTCAAATACGGGGAAGCTAAACTGCAGCTTATCTATTCCCAAATCAACACCTGATATGATTTACTACTGTTATGCCTGTGACGTACAAAGTGGAAGATGTGTAACATATGAGTTAGCTCATATATGTATGAGCTAACTCCCTGGGATAGAGTGATCACTGTCCAGTTAAACAACAGCCAGTCACAAGGATAAATAGATAAATAGAGCACAGAAATATTTGAACAAATCATCGATTACTATTTTATATCCTGGTCTATTCAAATGACTCCTGAATTGCTCCTTTCGCTGAATCCTGAGTAGGCGGGAACCAAAGCAGTCAGAAGCTCTTAGAAAATCTGGAAATTGGAAGTTGATTAAAAAAAATTATAGTAAACAATATTCATTTTTTTCAGACACTTTTTTTTTTAAAAAAAAAAAAAAAAAAAAAAACCACAAAAAAAACCCCTGACTCTGACAGAGTATTTTATTTGTCTTTACGTTCCTCCTCGGAAGGATTGGTGAAAATATCCCCTTCAGACCTTGCAACATCTCAGTGAAAAGAGGCACAAAAAGGCCGGCTGGAAATATGGATACCAGTTTAGCTCTAAGAGATGTTCACACTTTGCAAGTTAAACAAAATATTTACTAGTAACGTATCACCTGATTATCATGAATTGAGGGTAAATTGAAATTTCATGCAACTGAATAGGCTAATTACATACACAGACACATACTTTAAAAACTAGGCTTTTCATGTTCTTAAGTATAAGCAATTAAGGGTAAGAGTAACATTTCATAATTATGACACTGATCTAAATTCCTTTTCATTTCTCCACGAAAGCACTATACTTACATAAGACACATCTGAGGTTGTTCCTGTTTCTCGGATCCGCATTTGTTCTAATCAAATATTCACCTCGTGACTTGGGTTTTTTTTTTTAGTTTTTGCCTTCACACGAAATTAAAATTTTGCAAGTCTGAATCTATCATTAACATTGAAGAAGGTACTAAAAACTCATTTAAAAAAAAAATTCATAGGGAGCTATGGGAAATTCTGTACTAAGCTGGCCTACTAATTAAAACCAACTATGCCGTATTACTTCCACTGTTCAAAAGTATCCGCCTACAGATCTAAAATCTTTTCAGAATGATTATAATCAGGAGTAAAAAATCCCAAATCTCTTTCCTCTTTCATGTGGAGCCACACAGAACACACTTTTTCAGATTTCAAAGTCCATTAAAACATCACCTTTGAAAACAGATGCACAATCTGGCCCAGAAGTGATTTATGCAAGCGAGATGCTCAGAACTGCCAGGAACTATTCATGTTCAAAGTACCCCCAGCAGGCTCAGCTAGGTCCAGTTTGTATCACATATAATTAGGATTCTTCAGACCATAAAATCAATAATATAATTAGTAAATGGTATGTTATTTCGCAGAATCTTGCTACAACTTATCTGTCTTTGATCAAGCAGAGCTGACTGCTAATGACATTTAATGTTAATTAATGAAAATACATGTGATAAAAAGTTCTTTGGAGAATTATCTGATTATGTACCATAAAAAATGAAGTATGTAATAACTGTAGTTTATGTTTATAGCAATGACTATTGTTTAGGATAACCTAAGATGTTAGGATTATGAGTCATCTTTAGCTACACTTTCTCCTGCTTTACAGAAACTCTTTCTTGACCTGGTGTGTTCAACAGGTGACTCAGTTCATTAATGAGTTATGTCTCATTTATAAAACCAAAGTCTGCAAGTAAATTCTTCCGCAGCTGTGGGACAGCACCAACAGAATATTCTAGGAAATATACTTATCTTTTGACAAGTGATGGATGATTGACAGCAAACCCTCATGACTGAAGTCACTGACAAAATAAATAACAGAACCTGCAGAGATTAAGCGGGGATTTCAAAAGAGTAACTACAATCCTCAGAGAAGAACGATTACAGAAGGCCAAAGTACTTCATAATCTCATAGGAATGCAACATTTTGTTACCAATCACTTTGATTGTCCGAGACCCCAGCTATTGAGCAACATTTATATTAAAAAATATTCCAATTTGATGTAACATCTCTAAGTAATATTTCATAATTGTCAGGCACATGGAGAAAGGCAAAAGGAAATTTTTCACTATTATAAAATACTGTGGGATTCACTGGAAACACCGTATCAGGTTTAATACATCTGTTTCTAAACTAGAAAGGAAGGGTAGAATAAATGCATCGTATTAACACCATAGGGCAGCTTCCATAGTTAATATGTCATGTCAATTAGCTCTCATTTCCCGAGAGATTTTGGCTTTGATAATATATATATCCTCATGCTCCTGCTTAATATTAGCTACATATAGTGAATGAGCCCCGGGGTTTGGTGAGACTATTCTAATGCCAGAATCTGAGTACGCATCTCAACAACTTTTTCAAATACAGATGTGTAAAAATGGAACACTCCTCATATTATCTCCCTTTTCTCTCTAATAAACATACAGAGTAGCATAACAATATTCAGAAATGTTAAATATTCTTACAGCAGCTGTATTCATTCCACCTAGGACATGCCCCATAGTTCAGTGACACACTATATGAGTAGGGTACACTGAACTTACAAGAAAGCTAAGGTTTTCAGTGATCTAAATTCCTACTGAAAAAAAAAGATGAAAAAAAAAAATAATGACCTTGCTGCCTCTCCAGCAGTTTGGTTTAGTTTGAAAGATGAAGTGTGAAAGTGCTGAGAGCAGGATGTTGGCTAAATAGGTGCCACTTGTACTTGCCCCAGATGTGATGGAGCTGGCGTGCTGTTCAATACAAAGTGATTAATGATTGCTTGCAATCAGCCCTAGAAATCAATTGGCATTGAGTGACATAATGATTCTATGACATCATATAGCCTCACATCTGATGCTTGTTCTTGGACATATTTCTCCTCATGCTGCCATTTTTGGCACTGTGAGTGGGCTTAAAAAAATTATGGGCTTTATGATGTTCATGAATAAACAAGTTTTCACATGAGAGAGGTTCCTATTCCTTTCTGCCAAATTTTATTTTTCTGTTCGCTCATGACCCCTCCATCACCACTCTTTGGCATGTCAAATTCAACCACATGAGCAGTGCACAGGAAAAGTTATGTATTTAAGGTTGGTCCTTTATTTAAATTAATTGTCATGACAGACTATAGGGAAAACATATAAATGAGAAAAGGAAAGAAGGTGCTACTGCTAGTAGAGCCACGAGTGTCGTGAGCCATGTTAATCTCTCTCAACTTCAGCTGTACCACTCTTGCACGAGCAGACCATTACGTTGTCACTATTTTTGGCACTATCAACAACACGTTTTTCTGAAGTGACTGTTCTAAAGCCATTAATGTTTTTAAATTACCCCCAATGCCCACTTCCAAATGCATTTTAGGATGCTGTACGTTAAATAAACCAGATTGACAACAGAAACTGAGCAATAAAGGGCAGCGCCTCTAATCTCTGTTCACATGTGGTAGGCTTCTCCCTGCCTTAATTACCATAGTGGCCTTCTCTACATTTGTTCAAGTTTAATTTTTTTTTTTTTTTAATAAGGGGGACAGCAGCAATACATAACACTCTAAATGAAGTCTCACCACGAGCTTGTACAATGGTTCTGACATTTTTCTATCTCTGCACAAGCATACCTTACTGAATCAGTCCTAGAGCAGCACTACACTTCACATTGGCCACTCACAGACATCCTATAATCCGTGACTATAACCAGATACCTCTTCTCCTCTGTCACATCCAAACAAGGAACCTTTACCTTATAGCAAAAATTCATGTAGTTAGTCCCTGACTGTACATCTTTGCATTTGTTTTACTAAATTTCTTGCTGCTACTCCAGTCCACAAGGTCATCCAGTTCTTCCTGTATCACAATCCAGTCCACCTTGGTACTGAGAAGCTCATTAGTCTCCTAGATTAAATGTGGAATACCATTCTAGCAAGCCAGGGACAGTCAAGAACTCTGATACCTTGTAGCTTTCCCAGATGAAAATCCCTTAACATAATAACTGAACAAAACCTTAGTACAGTCTACAGGGTCACATATAGCCATTTAGTGTATAACTTCAATCACAATAGACCAAACTTGAAAGAAGGATCCTAGATTCAAGTATTCAAGTCACCAAATTCTTCTTAATCACATCAAGCTGCCTTCTGTCACCAAACCCTTACATCTAGAAAACAGAAATAGAATCTCTGGGTTCTGCATTTACATCCATGATAGGCTAAAGCATGCATTTGTCCATGAAGAATTAGCTAGATGCTCATAATTGAATATATAAAAGTGAAAGTAAGCTTGATAAATCTGCTCCTGTATTTTGTTATTTGCAGTTTGCTTCAGCCTGAGTTGCACTAGTAGCAAAATCAGAGAATAACTACTGCACGACAGGCTGTGTAAAGCTTTACACAAAAAGTTCTTTGGTCCAGTTTGTCGTCAGTCCTTTCAGCATGTACACACACGGACAGCAGGGAATACCAGCGACCACAGACAGCAGCAGCGCAGTACGGGTCTGCATGTGCTGGGAAACAAGGCATCAGCTGATGCATTCGCAGTAAATGATAGCTTGAGTCTTAGTAAAAGATAGAACAATATCGTAACTGTCAGAGCAATTTTCCACATCAGTAGTTTAACACCTGAACTATTGCTTATTTTTGCAACTGAACTATTCCCAGTTTCTATCTGTTCTACTCTGAATCAGCATCACTTCTGAGATGTGTCATAAACAATGTTTGCCTGAAAGAGCCACAGGTACCACTGCCAAGGTGGAAATTGAATGAGGAAACAGTAGTTCCTTAGCAAAAATAAAAACTAAAAAGGTTGGTTCATTTTCTGTAAACATCTGGGTTGTAAATAACTGTAGGCTTCATCGACAGTGTAACATTAGACTGCCTCTGACTTAATGTCATGAAGATTGAGTTATTACTTTTAAATTAATGCTACCATAATTTTCAGCTTTGCTTACGAATATAATCTTACAGTCTGTTAGCAGATCTCAGGAAAGCAGCAGAAACGACAACATTCTTATGTCTTCTACTCTTCACAGGGACAACTGCCTAAATATCTTTACTTGTCAGGCATTTTTAAAGGTTTTTCATAGTTCAATAGCAGTGCACAAAGAAAGTTCGATTTCAAAATAAAAAAAACACAGACAACTTATTTAATACACTAATTTTCCAGATTCAACACAGTTTAATTATTTCCATGGTCTAAGAGAAATCAAAAACAAGTTGTGAGGTGTAAAAGAATAATTTATTTCCAATGGTTAATCCTTCAAAAAGCCACAGGGAAAGAGACTCAGGATGCAGAAATCATTAATGGAAGAGTGATTGCTGAGCTCTATTCCTAGAAACAAAGGAAAAAGGCTACAGCTGGCTCACAGAAGCAGGCTGACCTGCCATGCGGACTGCTGCTTGCACTGCAACTCTGAAAAGGCTGTTTCAGAATCCAATCAAACTACTGTTGTGGGGAAGACAAAGTTCAACTATAAATTTCTGGAAAACACTCTTTGAATGGTTCCAGCCACACTTTTCTACCTGATGTCTTTCTTCAAGCTACTTAGATTCATGACTATTTGCATTTTCAGGCAACTGTCTTTAAAGAACCAAGTGAAGATGTCGTTCACCCCACCCCCTCTTCCGTGCCCAGTTACGGACGGGCGCGCAGGAAGGAAAGCAGGCGGGGAGCAGCTGACCCTGACTGCACAGCCCGGGCGTGCCGTGAGGATCCGCATCCCACCAGGAGCACACCCAAGAAGGTGAAATCCCAGCCCCTAGCAAAAAGACTGGCGAACACAGGGCAAAGACAGCACCAACTGTCAATCCAACCACTAAGACAAAAAATATTCTTACAGAAGCCTAAAGCTTCCTACAGCTGTCGTGGCTGGAACCCGGTACCTCGCTGTCCTCATCACTGATACAGGAGACACACTTACTCCATGACCCTGCAGCACGTGGATTCTGGCACAGAATCTTAAGGACGCTTAGTGTCTATAGATTTGTTTGCAAAATACTATGCAGAAGAAATATAGCTATAATACTGGTAACATTAACTTGTCTTCTTTTACCTTACTAATAAGGAATCTTGCAGAGTACTGAAGACAGCAAGTCCATATGTATGAAGTCTCTCTGATGTGGCTGGTAAGCCAAAAAGTTATTAGGCACCAGGCCAGCAGAAGGGAACAGGGACAAATAAATGAATGAGAGTAGAGGTAATTTTAGCACTTATTTGGATTAGATGCAGATCACCAATGAACTCTTTTGCCACTTGTTTTCTCCTAAGGGAAATCTCACTTTCCCAGCTTTAATTTAATCATGGGAAAAATATGTCAAGTATTGATTATAACTAGAAACTAAAGTCTTCTACAAGCGTGTACACATTAACACTATCACTCAGACACGACCTGGAAGAAATCCTCAGTTTGCCTTTCTCAATCCTGATTCCCACTTCTTCTAACAGATTGTCTTACACAGAACAGCATGTTCAAACTTGTAAACATCAGCTCTGGTGATGAAAAAGTCCAGGAGGGAATTTGTTAAAACCATTAAATTTATGTTGCTTGTGATGCTAAGCGTAACTAAAATACACATCTTCCAACTATGAAAGCAGAATACAACAAAGCCTCTGAGGAAGTACTGTATATCAACACTGATTTCAATTTATTGCAGTTTGAAATAATATTTCAGTCAAGTCTAGAAGCAGAAAAATTTGACAGAAACACTCATGAAACTCCTAATGCGGTGCGGTTTCTTCATGACCCTTGAGAAATAAAAGAACAGAAACAAGTGACACACATCTACAATGCCTTAGATTGCAAAGCAGGAACGGGAAATTAATGGATGGAAGATTTCTAAGAATGACCCTCTGACACTTCCTCCATACCCGCTCTCCCCAGGCCACACTCTCTGCCCTTTAGTCTTTTGTCTGTTCCAGATCACATCAATGTCACATTTTGAAACTCATCAGTATTACAGAAAGGCAATATGTAGTTTTACTTCCCTGAGAAAGTTCTGAAGATTTTTTCAAAAATTTCCCATTCTACTTTGAAATGAATTCAGAGCTTTATAGAAGTAATGGTGAATGCCTTTGCCACACACCTGCGTTATTCTAGTGTATATGTACATAATAGCCCCTACGCTCCTTTAGAGGCAGAAGTTCAAAACCCTGACCTGAATCAACAGGCATTTGAAACTGAGTCAGTTCTCTTCCAAATTTGCAACGAACAGCCTTTCTGCTTCTGAAATTCACCCTTGTCAAAAACAGTACACGTGCTCCAACACAAAGATAGCTTCACGTGTTGACATCGGCTGGTGTAGAAAAGGTCCCCAATTCCGCGTACTCACTCCTCATTATGATCAGCCGTCTTTCCTCTCTGATTCATCCCTACTCAGACTTCTGCCGTTTTCAGCGTGACACACCCAGGTGTGTAGAGTCCCACAGAAACCAGAGAGCAGAATTCATTTGCCCTTTTGCACATCTGGCCTGATATCTGATGACATAGTTAATTCATTGACCCTTGCATTCTGCCTGTCTGCTTCCCGCTGATCAGTGTCCTTCCGGGGCACAAACCTCACACAACTGTAGGCTCTTTCCTGTAAAATCGTTCTGTTTACAGCCATTATTTTCAAATATAGAAACATTTTCATTTTCATGCTGCTGTTGCATTTTGCCGGTCATCTCCTATGACCTTTTTTTGGCTTTATCTGTATCCTTGTACATCTGGAAGTCACAAGACTCTTATACCAAACTCAGAGAAAAACCAACCATGTTTCCAGAACCTTATTCTGTTGAACAGAATGCCAACGTGAGGTACTCCTTGCTTCACTGAAGACATTCAACAGCTTAACTGTTCTAGTCAAACTAAACCCAACTTCACACAGGCTGATTTTACACACAGGTCCAACTCAACTGGGAAAAAGCAGGGTTAGCAGCACCACACCTAAACCCGTAGTTGCAAAATGCGATCCCTACACCCAGTAGGAGATGCTTGCCAGGACTCATCAACAACCAAAAGGCAGTAAGAGAGTCTGTTTCGGCTAAAGCTTGGCTCCCAAGTACAAATGGACAGAAAAATTCATGAGCCCACAGACTGCAGCTGAAGACTCCCTCTCTACTCATTTCAGTTCTTTCATGATGCACAATCTGCACACCTCCCATTTTGGCCACACTGCTGTGCGCAGACTGTGGAACGCAGCATGGAGGCACCTCCTACCTTGGGCTTGTTGTCATAGGAGCTGGACTAGAATCTCTCCAACTACTTCTGCGTATTTCTCTGTCTCTGTATTTAAACTGAAGATCAGGTCACTGGGCATCTTTGCAAAATAATGCTCCTACATGGTAGTCTGGATAGACGCAAATTTTATGACATGGTTCATAAATCTAAGAAGTCTTTGTGTCTTTTTCTTGTCTTCTGGGCCAGAAACACTGCTGTCCTCAACCTGCACGATTTGCTGTTACGTTTCCTCCCCAGTGCACTACTCTACTGCATGGGATTTAGACTCCTGCTTGCTCCCAGCAACACTGGTTCTGTTCAAAGCTATTCTGAGCTGCTGATTATGATATTCTACTCTTTCTCCAAATCAAAATGTGGTCCACAGAGTCCTAAGATGCTCTTTATTATCCAAGTTTGTTGTATTTTCTTATCAAGCACGCTGGATATCAAAACCAGCCCCAAAACATTGCCCCAAGGATACAAAATATCAAGCACCCACAGTCATACATTCTGATTTTACGCAGACATATCCTTGCTGGAAACCTCCTGGAACAGCAACCATTTTTCCTCCAATCACTCCGATCACCTATAAGAGGAAGAACTAGAGAAAGTTCCTGCATATTCTGACCACAGTTTTGGTGTGAGTTACTAAGTAATGACATTGTTAGAGTGTTTAATGTTACAGCTTCACTGCTCCTCTAGCACCTGTCCAGTCAAAGCCTGACAGAAGAAGATAAATACATTTAAAATACACAGCAAAGTGAATAACAAAGAGTTTATATAGTTGTCTCTGACAAAACTGACAAGTCATAGCTGGCAGGTTTAATCAGCTCCCAGCTGAGCCTGGAAAATTGGAGGGAACAGAGTGCTGACCTTTCTGATGAATTTCTGAAGGAAGGTTAAAGTTTTGTTTACTTTTTTAATGGGAAGAGGTATCGACTTCTAAGACCTCTGGATAAAAGGAAGATTCCTGCGCCAGAGCACTGTACACCATATTTAACAAAGTAATTACTAGTTTATCTAAAACTGATTTTTTCAAATGAAGGGACATGGCCTGATGTTACATAGATGAAAATGCCTATAAGGTTTAATGCCACAAAGCACTGTACAAAAACGTACTAGATAGGGTTTTCATGTCTTAAATGTAAAAAATGCAGTAGAATATAGTTTAAATTTCATTTTTACAGGTCAGTTGTTCTTAAAAACTCCAATTTTTTTTTTTTTTTTGCAACTAGTATTCAGCTCTCACTTGTTTCATATGGAAACAGTGTGATCCTTCATGTGCATTTGCTTAACTCGTACCAAGACAAATGCAAGGAATCACTAATGGTTTGTTCAGATATTTCGAAGTAAGTTATAATTCACTATTTTGCAGTATGTATAAAATCTCTGGCATTGGTTTTACACACCACTGAACTTCTACTCTCTTAAAATTAAGCTCCTTGGAATCTTATCTGAGGATTGAGAGATCCAGCAGCACTTTTCCAAATGTTCCACCTTATGGTTTATAGCCCCCTGCAGCCGCTACCCAAACTGACACCACAGGGGACTTTGTTTTTCTAAAAAGCCAGAACTGTTTCCTGATTAATAGTGTCATACCACAGAAGTATCTGCTCATACTGCTCGCTCAGGTGTCTGCTCCATATGAATGGCTGACACAGAGACCTCACAAGAATTTAGGAAGGTTAGTGACTTGTAAATCAACACCAATGAGAGTCTTGCAGTAAACAAACTGCAAACCTTTTGCTTTTTTATAATCTAATTTACTGATCACTTTCTGTCCACTAACTTTTAAAAAAATGAGTCCATAGCTTTAAATCAGCATCACACACGTCCAAAGTCATTTGCTGAACCAGCCACTATACAAGTCCCTGTACAATTTTTCAAACAACACTGAAGGAATTTAAGTACTTATTTTTGCCAGAATAGCATAGGATACACCTGCCTGTCCATCAAAAACACTTGCACCAGCAAAGTAGTTCCATGTTCTAGTTTGTTTTTTACTGTCCTTACAGTTCTACTTCAACACCTTCTTGGTATCAGTGGCAGACATTGAAATTTGGTCATAGGTCTGGGCCTTCCAACTTACACTCATTGTTCATACAGCATTATGAGAGCATTACACACATATAATGTATATACACGAACATGAGCACGATACAACCAGATCCTTCTAATTGACATCAGTGGCCTTGTTCAACTGGACCATTTAGTTACTGGGAAGATGACCAAGAACCTCACTGACAGAGAACCATAGGAGTGTTCCCATGACCGTCATAATGGAAAGGTCTGACTGCAACTGCGTCTTTTCTATTCTGACCTATTTGGTTAAGAACGTTTGAGACATATGCTTTAATAGTGAGGAGAAATTGTTTACACTTCTCTCGTGAGATAAGGCTGTGCTGTGTTCTTACAGTGACGGGCCATGAGGATCAGGAGGTAACAGCACATGTAACTAAAGCACAATTCCTGCTGGTCTCAGAAAAAGGCTCCACGTCCGCAGCAGCAGCAAACAGCAAGTGAATTCTATCCTTACTGTAAGCATGAGACGACCCACACACTGCTAAAGTTTTTATAAATTGTGATAGATGATAATTCTGTAGCTCCTTCCGTCCACTCCTGCACGCTAGTATAAGGATTAGCTCAAGAAAATAAAGGGGAACATAAAAGTTGCATTAAAAAAAAAAAAAAAAAAAAAGTTTGCACTACAAAATTAATATGTTGCCATTGTAGATCTATATCCTCGTTTAGCTGAGTTACACTCATGAAAATATACGAACAATATTATTAATATCATTGTGGGATATCCATCAAAACCACTCCCACCACTTTAAGCATAATCAAAATCAACAAGCTGATTTTACACCAATAAAACTCCCAGACTGTGGGTCAGAAATAATTTTTATTTATATATATATGTAAAGAAAACATTTGTAGATTATTTATATAATCAATACATAAATAATTAAAGTTCTGCCTATCGTTGAAAGAATCCACATCCCGATACAGAAAGTCAATAGAATCAGAGCTTTTCTTAAGCTGAAAAAACTCACCCTATTGTCACTATCACTGCTGTTTCAGAGTACCTCTGGAATTAAAAATATTATGGGCACACAAGCAGATTAAAAAAATGTTACATTTAGTCAAAACAGCAGTCCACATAGTTCAGATTCCCTACTGTTTACGTGCTAGAGGCCTGCAAAAGATCCTTGACTACCAAACAGTGGATATTTTTGATCATTTATATGAATGCCTGATTTTTCATTTGAATGATGCCAAATGCTTGACCTCTGAGATACTCATATAATCACAGAATGGTTTGGGCTGGAAGGGACTTTAAAGGCCATCTAGTCCAACCCCCTGCAGCGAGCAGGGACATCTTTAGCTACATCAGGTTGCTCGGAGCCCCATCCAACCTGACCTTGGAAGTTTCCAGGGATGGGGCTTCCACCACCTCCCTGGGCAGCCTGTGCCAGTGTTTCACCACCCTCAGTGTAAAAACTGCCTTCCTTCTATCTAGTCTGGATCTACCCTCTTTTAGGTTAAAACCGTTACTCCTTGTCCTATTGCAGCAGGCCCTGATAAAATATTGTCCCCATCTCTCCTGTAGCCCCTTAGGCACTGGAAGGGCCGCTCTAAGGTCTCCCCGGAGCCTTCTCTTCTCCAGGCTGAACAACCCCAACTCTCTCAGCCTGTCCTCACAGGGGAGCGGCTCCAGCCCCCTGAGCATCTTCAGGGCCTCCTCTGGACCCACTCAAGCAGGCCCGTGTCTTTCCTGGGCCGGGGGCCCCAGAGCTGGACGCAGCCCTGCAGGGGGGGGTCTCACCAGAGTGGAGCAGAGGGGAGAATCCCCTCCCTCGACCCGCTGCCCACGCTGCTCTGGATGCGGCCCAGGATGCGAGTGCCCACTGCCGGCTCGTGTCCAGCTTTTCATCCACCAGCACCCCCAAGTCCTTCTCTGCAGGGCCATCCCCCAGCCTGTACTGATACCGGGGGCTGCCCCAACCCAGCTGCAGGACCTCACACCTTTGTGCAAGTGCTGTTTCACAGCTTTCTTTTTCATTCTCGTGTAACTTAAATTTCACTGAAGTTACGAGACAAAGGGATCTGAATGTTTGATCCACACACTCCAGACTGCTCAACATTTATTGTATATATTTATTAACTGTTCCTATTCCAAGGTAAACAATTTCTATCTCTTCAACATAGTCTAAGAAGAAAGTTTTGCTGCATTTCAAAGCATTCCTGTCACATCTGTAAAACTCATTCAGCTGCTATTGCAGTGACATTTCAAAATTCTCTTTGAAATTATTTTTTTAAATAAATTGTGTTGTTCAAAATTCATTCCAATGTAAAGGACACTGTGATTTTAATTGGACTTTTAAAAGTGTTAGATCTGCTGCTAAACCAGCGCAGCACCTGATATCCTTCTCACTTGCCTAAGGATGTGAGCAGATTTCTTGGATTGCTTCAAAGCTTCAGTAGAATGACACTGAATCAGTTAAGCTAAGGGTCTGAATCCAAGCGACTTACATAGCAAGAAATGCGCTTGGAAAAGCTCTACTGTTGCAGTCACAGAACAATCTCATGGTTTAATGTGTATTTTCACCAGCTTCAGACTAGAATAACCACACTGACTGGAGGAGAGTTCCTTCTTGGTTAGTGAAACCAGAATCAGCTTCCCACATCTGAATGTATGATGTACAGGTCACCTCATTTTTTGCGTGGAGGGTGTGTTATATATATCACTCTAGTGGCAGACTCAGGGAACAAAAACAGTAAAATATTTCCTTAGGGTAAAATATAGCTCCCAGGAGTCATAAAGCCTGAAGCAAAAGGTTATTTTACCCAAGACATATGCTGTATGTTTTATTATTCTTGGGAGGGATGCAGTGGTGGTGTTCTCATATGCTGGTATTCCAGTACCTGAGACTTGATCCTAGCTGCCCTGTGCAGACCTTGGAAGGAAAAGGTCCTTTACGACACCGATGGCAGAAAGTGAAACAGAGAAGTCAAGACAACAGTGCAGAACCGTTTCATGTTTAGTGAAGCACAGCCAAGAATGATGGATGCGGACAATTACCTGCAATTTGTATCTGAGACAATCTTTCAGACAAAACACCACGTAAGGATTTAAAAGTCCAAGGTGAGATTCTACGTGGTAGTAATTACTGGTAGGCAAAGCAGTCGGTAGCCGAGACCTTTGGGGAGTGGAACAGACAAGTGTTGGTCAATATTTCACGGTTATCTGTGTCAACACAAGATGGGGATGACTGTCTTTTAGTACAGGCTCCAGCCTTCCTCAAGACAGCTAACAAAAGCCTCATTCTGCTTGAAGATCACAAACAGCACGGAAGAAGGACCACACAGGACTAAATTGAGAAGGAATAAAAAAAGATTAAGAATACTCAAATAGAATACTAGTGGGAACTCTTCACCATGAAGATCTACAGAATGTATGGAAAATTTATGTAAAATAAACAGCACAGTCACCACGGCAAAACACTAGAAAGCTCAGCAGAGAAGCAGCCCACACTGCCCATAGAAAGTCCAACAGGATAATGGATCCCTACTATCTATAGCTTGTATTTGGAAGGACACTCAGAATTGCAGCTGAGCTGATTATCCACAGCACCAGGTACTGCACAGGTATGCATGAACAGAGGGTAATAGCTATTAATTTTCCAGTAAAAAAATCCATTGAAATATTGCTACATTCTCTTATTATAGAATCATAGAATGTATTGGGTTGGAAGGGACCTCTAAAGCTCATCTAGTCCAAACCCCCTACAACAAGCTCCTGAATTTTGACATTTGCATCTGTGTGCCCACACTTTGCAGCAGATATTGCTTATAGGAAATACGCTGAATATGCTGAACATTTTGGAAGGGAAATCTGAGGACCAGAGTTGAATGGAGAGGCAAGGCTGACTCGTTACAGCTGGGCTGCTCAGGCAGGAGCACAGGATTTATGGCACCTGTGGCAGAGCACATTCAAACTGTCCTGTTGATCCCAAGCTTCAGGGGGCTGAGGGGGAAAACATTTCTGGGCACGATTCAGTGCTCCCGTACATAATACACTCCCTGTGTGCTACAGCTGTAACAGATCCCAAGGCTGGCTGGGGTGTATTTGACTCACCAAAAGTAAAGAGGAAGAATCCAAACACTATAATGGCGTTTTCCTCTCTGGGGAACTTTAGAAAAAAAAATCAGTTAGGGCAGAGAAGAAAATAAGTGCCCAAATATTTCAACCTTGGAAATGTCCTATTAATGTATTTCCAACTTCTCTTTGTATGGAATGATTTGCATACAAATCCAACGGAACTAGATTTAGCTGATTCTGAACATGCATACAGATGCTTGGGGGTTTTCCTCTTTTTGAACAAAAGTAACGAGAGGAGTACATTTTGAGGGTTTTCTTGTTTTCTTTTTAAAATAGAGATTTACTCGCTTCCATCTGAAGAGCTTCTGACAGAGTCACTAGGATTCTGAAGTGCAGAAATTACAATCGCAGTGGCAACACGACAAGAAGGACTTGAATGCTGAGACAGGAAATCATACAGGTTCACAGAAGTTGCAGGATGGAAGAATTTGATATAACACTTAAAGAGAGATGACTTAGGGTATAACGCGGGTGAGGAGGCTTATCCAGGATGAATTGTTTTCATAGCTTCTCTTGTCTTACACACTAATATTCCTCATTCCTGGGATGCTGTCCATGACAAACGATACCCGTGCCTTAGGGAGAGATGCTGAAGTGTGAGAAGATTCTGAATCGAGAGGCTCAGATCCTGTTTTCAGCCAGGTCACAACCAATAGACTTATTCCTCCTTCATTATCATTTGTACAGTGTAGTGCACAAGACTGAGGGAGGGGTGGAGAAGTCCCATGCTATGCAGCAGGTGCAACCACACTCCCAAGCACAGAACATTCTTCTTTGTCCAATTAATATCAGCATACGTTACCTCAAATGACTACTCTGTGTTTACCACTACGTAACAGAGATAAAGGTCTATCTGCATTGGTGATTTTAACAAGATCATTCTGTTCTCCTTTGTCCAGTCCCAAGGAAAGCAAATTTTAGTTAGAGGGGAGGAAAAGAAGAAAAAAAAGCAGGACGGGGTTGCACAGCTTAGATGCTTCTTCGGCTTGTTACATCCTTTTCAATAGCCGTGAGCAACTGAGGGCAAGTCAATGCCACAGAAACAAGAACTCTGGTCTCCTGCATATGTTATTGTGAAGACGAAACACTGAAAGCAAGGACATCTTCAGCTCTCAGTGAGAGCACTTTTTTTGTTGAAATATCATTCCTCACTGTTTGGAATGAAACCCATTATTACCAATTAACCTGCTGTGAACCCATATCACTGGCTGAATTGAGCATAATTATTCATCCATAGTAATAGCTAAAGTAAATTCTGGCAATCTCGGCTAACATTGACTTCTCCTTTGGGAAAATTTTCAAAGATGCCATGTCCTTGGTTATGTTTTTAAAACCTTTTTTTCTGTTAAGCTGCAACTGCAAATGTATCATTATGACTCATTTCTTCTTGTTTTGTAATGCTGTTTTCTTTTTTCTTGCACAAACATCTATAACTAACTCTATTATGAACTGAAAAATTACCTCCACATGTTCAGAAACCTGATTTTTCCTAAACAAAGTTTTAGCATCAGTAGCCCATGTAGGTTGTCTAAAAATAAATTTTTAAATTAGTTGTTACTTTTCATAGCTTTTTAACCACACAATCATCAGATCCCTCACAGCCTTGTGAGGAAATGCAGGCATAAATCTTGGTTTGAATTTATTTCAGGTTGTCAAAAGTAATTTACTAAGAGAACGTCTGCCAAAAAAGAATCCAGAGGCAAACCTAAGTTGTCATCTTAAATTAAGTGTGGTTCCTTTTTGTTAATCTTTCTACATAAAAGGTTGTAAAGTAGTGCATTAAAGATGCAGCAGTCCTCTTTCCTAATAAAAAGGCAGAGGTGGAAAACAGAATAAAGGCAGAATGTTTCTCTAGCTGAGGGAACATGTGCTCAAGACGATTAAGTAAATGCTCACTTGCTCTCTGAAAACTGCAGTCTTCTCTTTATTCGTAGGCCACATGCAATGTGGGAAATGAACCACCTGACCACTGAAGAGGAAGAACAGCAGAACAGATCTGCATAAGCTCAGCATTAGTTTTTTGCAAAGGAGAATTACTCAGAAGGGCAAGTAACACCTACTGTGATAGCCCAGCTGGCTGCTGGGTATGTCATGTCCCCTCCAGACTGCAGGGGAACAATGCGACTGTTTCATGAATGACAGGCTGGGCTCTGGCTCTCACTGAAGAACCATTCTGCTTTCATAGTCAAGAAACTTTGAAGTATTAAACCGTATCAAAACCTGCAAATCTTTGCCCTGGTAGCCCTCATCTCACCAGAGTAAGGTTGTTCTTGCCTTCAGGGCCTGAATCAAGCAGTTACTGCTTCCTTTTTTTCCCCTGTGGGTTACTATCTCCTCCACATCATCTATGTCCCAGTTGTGCACATAAGCCATTGGCACCTCCTCATATTTTCTCCTTACCCTTCCCTTGTATAAAACTGTCAAAACTGATCCACAAACTCAGCACCTTTCAGATCCTTCAGAAAGTCTTTTACCACAGCTTCTTTGCAATTTTAAGACCGAGGCAACCTGTAGTAGCAAAGAAAAGCTCCAAACACGAACCTGGAGCAAGAAGCACCATGGCAATTACACACAAGTGACACAACCGACATTTGCAAAGTGAGAAACAAGCAGCATGTGCATGAAACACCAGCATTTCAGCCACAGGTTTGTTAGTCAGTGGGGGGCTGAGCTACAGCATTGCTAAGAGTTTGTGTCAGCTATTTGGAGATTTTTAAAACAGCACCAGCCTGACTAGCCACCAATTGATGTTTCTGTGTTCCAAGGCCTAAGCATTTGCGTGGGTGAGGTAATGCTTAGGGGCTGATTGTGTACTTTAACAACGAAAATTGGCCACTCCACAAAATTCACATGAATGTACTTTAAAATTTTAGGTGAGTAAAATATTCCAGATGTGGCTGATCACCACCTGAGCTACCTGGGTATTTTGCCTCTCTGGTTTACTGTTCTGTTTTCTAACACTCAGCTTTCTCCTGCATTCGTACGATAGTGAGCATTCAACGTGGCAGCACCAATAGACATATTGATACATATGAACTGAAAAACCACAGATCAGTTTGTCAGCCTTGCTGGCTAATACATTACCATGCCCCATTGCATTCAGATGGTACAAACTTACATGGAAATAATTATACTCTAAACTAGGTGACTAAATATTATTTAATGCAATGTTCCTACAATAATGCCACTTTGGTACAGACGAGGATTTGTGACTTTTTGTTAGCCCATCAATTAAACACATTGTTATTCACAAAATAAGTGGAAGAAAAAGAGGCTTGCCGGAATAACATGTACTGTATTTTCCTTTAGGCCTATATTCTTCACCTTAGTACATTTAATTATTTCCTGTGAAAGTGAGACCTTCGTTTAAGCACACTTCCCACCAAAACACAAAAAGTCCCCCCAAAAGGCTCCCTGCCCACTAAACTATCCCAAAGGGCTCATTTTCAGATGTAGAATTTAGGGACTGCAGAGGATGGATGGCCTGCAGCAATGCTGTAATCGCCCATGCAAATTGGGTGTGTGCACGGCCAGGTAAAACCCAATTAATCCGCAAGCAGGAAAACCTCACTGGTGCGTACTGCTCAGGTGAATCTGCGTACAGCTCGGCTAGGAGCTCCCTTACCAGCTCCTATGGCATGCCTTTCTCTGGGCCCAGCTCTCAGATCTGAAGCTGGGCTAGGAATTCCTGGGGGCTGAAGACACTTCTAACAGGCCAGTGAAAGGTGATGAAGAAAAAACAAGCCTTCTGTCATCCGACTTACATTTGCTATACAGAGGTCCACACCTCAACTTGAAAATGCCCAGAAGTCACAAACTGAGCTCAGTAATGCAGATTTGTTAAAGCTTCCACCTACAAAGCCCAGTTTTTCAGATGGAATTCATTAAATGTGTATTTTCAGGCCCACAGGCCACTCTTTTGACCTTTACTATGATTGTCATACGTACTCCTTTGCTGATCGAGCACCTCCTTTCCCTGAATAGGAGCCAGGGCCCCTGGTTTTGAAGACAGGACGTTTCTATATCCCTTCTATGGACACAATTTTCACCAACAATATTATCAGTCACTGGGGAAAAATGAGACTCTTCTGTCTCCAGTGGTCTAAATGCTGGGGCTAAGCACGTTAGAGGCACAAGCACTCTGGTTTTAGTCAGATTTATATGCACCTCTGCTATACCCTTGGCACTTTGCATAGATTAAAAGACAATATTCTACACAACCAATTAAGATCTTATCATATTAATTGAACTGCCATTATAACATTACCACAAGCCATCTAAGCAATCACTATATGATAACTCCTTATAAACCAGTTCATTGACCTACCAGATGCCTGCAGAAAAGGTAGGTTTGGCAGTATGCCTCAAAAGCTCAGAATCTGACAAATAATTCCTAAAAAAAGGGACCTTTTCCACCTAAATGAAGCCTCCCACTTAACTGTAAATATTATATGAAAGGAAAACAGGCAGGTTTTTTCTTTCTGAAAATATTTTTGAAGGCTTAAATAATATCTAGACACTATGGAAAGGAAAAAAGAAAAATATGAAGTTGCTACACTTTGTATATATATAATTATCCATCATCTGAGATCAAGAGGAAGATTGCTCTTATAGGCCAAAGATCCAGGCTCTTATTTAGGATGGCAACAAATCAGGTACAAGCCATAGATCCGAATCAGGGGTTTGACTCCTGATCCCTTCTATTCGAGCCTAGTGCTTCAGTCACTGGGTTAGTCTGCAATATTTTTTCTCATGTTTGAACCTTGTGTTCCAGGAAACAGCATTTTCCTGTGTCACCATTCAATTCCCAATCAGCTGTAACAAGCTGAAGACTTACCAACGTGATGTTAAACCCTCCCTCTTGTCTCCCCTTTACGTCCTCCGGTTGTAATGTACTTTTGGGCAAATGAATGTACTTGTTCCAAGCTTCTCCTGTCTGTTTGTCTCAGACACCCTGAATGAAAGGGGCCTCTTTATATGCTTTGAAAAATGACAGCTGATATCATGGGACTAAAAGCTCTCCAGTATAAAAGCAGGGCAGCCTTTCAAGAAATAGGTCAGAGTACAGAAACTCAGAAGGAAGTACTGGAAAGGAAGAGACTTCCTTTACCCAGTAAAAACAGTAGGACAGTGGCATCAGCCAGACAATCCACCCTCGTTTTGACATAATGTGACATTCTGTCTTGTAAGAAGAGACTTAGGAAAGAATATCCTGGTAGACAGAGCACTGGAGCTGTTTACCTTATACTTTCCACAGAGCGTTACAGTTTAAGCCCAATGGTTTCAGGAACATTTTGGCATGTATTGACAGTTACTGCAGAGTATCATGCCATGTTGCAAGGTGGATTACAGGTGTAGCACAGCTTAGTAAGCAGACAGCTATTTTCTGCTGCTTCCAAAGAGTTATGCACATTTTTAGCATCCTGTGGTGATTACTGCTTGAATTTAATAGTAAAACAAAACACTAAGAATAATTATGAAAAGCCCAGCATACAAAAGATATGTTCTTTGAGAGCATATATAAGCAACAGACACCTTGATTCTGTGGGATATTCTCCGCTGGGTCAGATCAGAACTATGCTAGGTGAAATATTTTATTTAAATTAGTGTACAGTCTTTTAAATTTTGGCATCAGTAAATAGTAATTTAAAAAAGACAGGATGGTTTCAAACATACCCCAACTGATGGCTTGAAGGTATCTAAAAGCTGTTTACAGTTGTCTTGTGACATACTGAGATCCTGGGAAGATTCCTGGAACGGAGACAATCTGAGTACTTAACACTTTCCAAGACTGTGAACCTGCAAATTTTCTGTCAAAATCCATTGCTGCAAACATGTCAGCAGCTTCCTCCAGTTTTACCTTAACCACACATACTAAATGCACGATCTTTTTCTTTCCCATGCTGAACCACCAATGTTACTAATTCTGACATACAATGCTAACGTCCAACTAAAAGTCTTGAAGGAACATACCATCTGACTGGCACCCTAACCAAATCTCTCTTGAATGTCATTGAGTGGTAAGTAAAATGACCACTGCATTTGACTCCATCCCAGCTTGTTTGTTGGTGTCTGGCTTTTCTATTACTCATGGAACGGCTACTATCTGAATTCTCACTTATGCAGAACAAAATCCTAAACTCTAGTCAAAAGCTGTTTAATTTACAATCTCAAGTCTGAGCCATTGATTTCAGGTCAAGTGCTCCTGCTGAATAAGCCCCTCTATTACGAAAGTGACACACAGGAGACTTCACCACTAACAGATGGGTAACACTGAGATCTATAAGGTCACGGCAATAATGCTATACAGTGATGCAAATCCCAAGTTTCTCTGACATAACATAAATCAGGCTACTCCGATAACCCGTTTCTTTCCACCTTCTCTTAACACAACAGCTTCTGCCTACATTTCTCCTCTTGCTTTCTGTTATTTCCCATTTTCCTTTTGCTAGCCCTGGCTCCGCTGTTCTGCTCCCCACCATGCACACTCAGCCTGTTTAACTCATTAACCTCACAGAAAACTAGGCATTTTTCGTTTTCCTGGCACACAGCATTTTCTCAGTGCTCTCTCATCTGTATCGTCTACCTGCATGCAAAGGCTCCTGCACACCAACCCTGCAATGCCCAAGGACCTCACATTCGCCTCCACGTGACAGCAGTGGAAGTCACAGCAGGGCGAGGCAGGCCTTGCACTTTTCCCTTGTTCACTACTGAGCACAGTGTTTACACAGAAAGTATTAATAACTAACTTAATCAAACACAGTTCTCAAAGAGCATATAAATTACAGAGAATTGAACTAAAGGTTAGAAATTTCCCTTTCTTAATAAAATAATTCCTGGTTTTCCAAATCATTTGTGCTCAAACTCTACCCATAGCTATAAACACACCAGCTGTGCTGCCTGCAGCGAGACATGCAGCTCTGTGTGCCTCTTGAATACAGACTTTAATGTGAAAGAAGTTCTATTAACACTCCAAGTTAATAAACTTGAAAAATACACTTTTTTGCTTAGTACGTGTACATGGTAAATCCAGTAGCACTGAGCAGAACATAACTGACCTCCAGCTCAGCAGTTCAGCCTGTCATGTGCCATGACAGAGGAGCTCAGGAGATTTTTACAAGCAGTGAGAAAACCTCGAGACTGAAAGAAAACTACGACTTTGCAAGGTTTACCATATTTTTCTTGGAGAAAAAAAAAGTATTTTTTTTTCTGGAATACTTGTCTCTCAACTCACACCAGTGATAGGAGACAAGCTTGACATGACAAGAAGTTCATCACGTAGCTGAAACAGAAAGACCACTAGTACGTTATGAGAACTGTAAGAAAATTTAAGCTGGATGGTCCCTAGAAGACAGCGTAATCCCTATAAATCCTATAATATATATTACAGGTAACAGCTAAATTCCAGCAAGGTCTGTATTTCATTCTGTGCAGGTTCTCCTTTTACATAATCCATGCTGTCAGCAATCATTCTCTGTTTAATATGCATAGCAATTCTTCTTCTGTGTCACTTACTCAATAATTTGTCCCTTTCGACCAAAGGAAAGGAATGTGAAGCCCTAGTCTTGCTCTGGGTAGTGCAGGCAGGGAGGTGGGAAGCCAAGTAAACGAGTCCTCCACTGAAGAAACCCAGGCAAGCCGAATGCCCACTGAGAGAGTGAGGGAGGACACTGAAGGTTATAATGGGCTGCACTAGCTGCCGGTAGGGTAGGGGCACATTTGCAAAGGAATGAGCTGCATCTAAAGCTGGTCATTGTCGTCAAAGTCAAGACTCATTGATTACTCTTTACTTGACTACAGTTCTGCATGATACATGACCACAATTTTCTTCATCTCCTCAACATCTCAATGCAAACCCTACTTTTGTCAAGACAGGAACAGAGGCAGGACGTTGTTGTGTTTGTTTGTAGCTACAAAAAGCACTGCAAATACTGCCTGACTGCAAACATGAGCTGCGATTCAATGAGATACTAAAATACAGCCCAAAGTACAAGCTCTTTAGGAGAAACAATGAACCTGTTTTAAGTCACGCCTGTAGCACGAGAGCTGAGCTGAATCCAGTCCAAGAGCAGAAATTCTACTTCAGTTCTGAAGGTCATGGCCATTTCAGTGATATGCTGCACTTCTTGCTTTGCTTTCACAGCTGATATTCTGGTTTATATTTGTTAAAATAAAAGTTATGGAACTGGGGTCTTAACAGCGGAGTTTTTATTTCAAAAGCCAAGATGCCACCAAAAAGAACATGGAATTTTCAGTTTGAATAATCTTTCCTTTAGGAGGAAGAGATGTAACATAAAAAATACCATCCAACTCTTCTATCTGAACACAGCAGGTATTAGTAAACATTATTGCACCAGTAAGCTAATACTTGTGAAGATAATGCATAAAAAGTTTCAAAGCTTTACCTCAGGACTGTAGGAAGCAAGAGATAACTGCTGCACAGAAAAAACAGCTATTGAGCTTGATACTTTTCTTGCTAAGAACAGCTGCGATGGAATTTTACCCTTCCACTTCTTAATTTTTTTACGCCCATAAATCAAAAAAGTCTTACATTAAAAAATTTGGCAAGCAATCAGTCAGAGCAGACTAATTGCTTTTGCTGTTTAAAAAGAACCTAATTTTAAACGGCTAAAGTGTTGTGGTTTAAAGTAGCTATTGTACATGTGCATTAATTAATTTCCTAAGGATTTTTATTACATCTCCATGACACAGTCTAATTATCTGATAATGCTTTTTCCTATGTATATGAGAACGACATTGCTACAGCCTGTACTTCAGTTGTACTCAAAGAGCCTGCAGAGTGTGAAACCAAAGGACTCAAGGTCTGTCTACCCTGCTAAATAACATGTCAGGAAGCCCTACTGCAAAATCTTTGCATTCCAAAGGGATACAAGAGATAATCTGTCAAATATCACTGTCCAACTTATGCATTTTTCATACTCTTTCAAAGACACAGAGGAAAAGGGAGAGAAAGCATGTGCACAGTATTTCATTAAACACTTCCCTTCTTGAACGAAAAACGTAAATACTGCTTTCTTAAACCGGTCAGCATAAAGAATGCAAACAGTGCTGGCTGGCAGTCTTTCACCTTCCTCTTCCATGTGTTTCTAATACTTAAAACGTTTTTTTGGTAAGTTTTTTTGGTAAGCTGAAGAATAAGCCTCACAACAAGTAGGAGGAATAACAGAACACAAAAATGTAGCCTGGTCTCTGGGAAGTAGCCAGTCGTTTTGACCCACACGATGTCGTAGGAGTTTGCTGTTTTCCTCTGTGCTGCTATTCCGCAATGAGTCAAGGTAAGGGTTGGAAATTGCTTCAGTGAGGACCCACGCCAGGGAGAGGTTTCAGTGGGACTCTCATTCCTTACAACACACTGAGAAGAGTTTGTTCTCCCTACGACAGCAGAGATGGTCCCAGTTCGGAACAAACAGAACAGTGCACGCATATATACCACCCCCTGGTTCAATTCCCATTACCTAGAACAAGATGTAGGAGTCTATCAATATCAAATGAGAAATATATAAATGAGTGAAAATAAGGAATAGATAAAGGCCCAGGAATCTGCTCATGGAGTAAGTCACTGCAGCTGGTAGGTGGAAGAGCTTGGATCTCAACTACAGCAAAGGCAATGGGGAACCCAGCAAAATGAATGATAAATATAGGACTCAGGAAAAAAGAACTGTATGTTTAATTTTCATTCTGTTTAGGAGAAACTCCAGTGAACTCAAATCTTGGCAGTGACTTAGACTAACTTCAAATTAATCTAGATTAAATACACTAGATAACAGCAGTGGAAGGTTTCCCTGTTAAAGTAACAGTAATTGCTGCGGTAACAGGTATGCATCAGGGCAGGTTGCAGGGGAGAACAGCTACCGAACAACAGGAGTGCAATCTCACCTCAAACTGCCTGTAGTTTGCCTCACGTTAAATCATTCGCATCCTGTGTATATACTGAGAGACTCAACACTGAAAACATGATCTACTTGCTTTAGACTAGGAACCAAGCCGCAAATGAACATACCACTGTTGGCCTAAGCACTACAGAGCCTGCTTCGCTGAGTTTGTGTGGGTACAAATCAAACAAAATACCGCACAACATATGGAATATAACCTGGGGGAGGGAAAGCTGGAGAGACAGCAAACTAATTTGTAAAGTCTAATCTGTGTTTGATGCATGCAAGTAACTCCCATTAATGTGAAATCAAGTAATAGCGCACCAAAAGGCTACGCTCCAAAAGTGGCTAGCTGCGGCCCACTACAACCCACTCCTCTGCAGTGCCTGCTGTACGTTCTGCAAGAGCACAACCTTCTGCTAGCTGCTTCTGCTGAATTTGGCTAGTTAAGCTTGTGCCAAAGACTGGCTTCAGGGTGAGCTTGGCATCACTACTAGGTGAGAAATACACACAAATATTCAGACACGTTTCAAGCTTAGTTCTTGGGCTTCTTGGCCCTAACTTCCAGCTTAAAGAAACTTTAAAGGCACCAGACAAGTCAACAAGTCCTAGCCCCAGTCCAGCAGCGTAAGGCCATTTCTCACATGCTTGAATTCTATACCAGCAGTAGGAGACGGCTGGACACCACCTTGTTCTCTGCAGCTGCCACTATGCAGCGAGGAGGCTACAGTCATATATCGCAGGGATCTGGATGGTATTACAGCCTCTTGAAGAAAACGCACACATGTGAGTATACACACGCAAACCCACTTCTGGTTCAGTAATATTGGTTAAACAACACTTGCTAAGTTAAGCCCCAAGCCTCCCAAACACTGAATACCCTTAGAGAAACCCTTGCTCCTTGGGGAGGTAAAGCAGCTCAGTATTTTACCAGACTGGGATGGAAAACAAGAAAGGAAAAGGAACGTGAACTGCACATCATTTGTATATATTATCTTTCTGCATCCCTGTACTATGTGTGCTTGGCGTGGACGTGTGCCCTTTCTGGCAGAGAAAAGACTACAGAGCAAAAATGTGAGCGCAATAAAACACTGCAGCACTTCAGGGGAAACTGCAAGCAATTTCCATTCTATTGATCTTCTCTGGACATCAATGACACACTGAGTTTATTTGGAAAACTAAATTCTAGAGCATGTGGCATGAAGATGCTCTAGTTAGCTTGTTTGACTGACAAAAATTTAATTACATTTATTATTGCACTCTAAGATACAGCAAGGAAATAGACATTCACAACTAAATAAGCATATAAATTGCCATACTTTGTAACTGTAGCATAGAACTATGAAACTTTCTGTGATAAAAAGGTGCACTCTTTTTTAGTGGTTTATAAGATTAAAACTTCATTGTAAATTATTATCAAAACTATATCATTACAAAATTAAATTTTAGCTAAGTTAGAATTCCCTTAATTGTAAAACCTCCAGGATCTGAGCACTTAAGTCATGCAGCAGCTTCAAATGCTGTACAACACTTTCCAAAAAAATCCCCCAAAGAAACAAATAGAAAAATTGGTACTTTAAAAAAAAATCATTATGTAAAAATAGATTTTTAATACTTCTGTCTCTAATATGAAACTCCTGACAATAGTAAAATCCAGATATTCATTTGCTTCTTTTCATAATGTACATTACTGCTCAAGTAATTTTTGCTGACAACAAGGGTGCCAAGGAACTTTCATGCAAGTTATTTTGAATGAAGACAATTCTTATCTAGCTCCTTCACTTGCTTATAAATAAGGCAACATTGGCAGACACACTGGGTGTATCAGCAATATTTGACGAAACTGCCTGGGCTCCCTTGGGTGGAGAAATGTCATTATGGCACAGGAGAAAATCATTATCTGATCTATAAATGATTATCTGGTGGTGGGATTTTGTCACTCTGTTCACCACCGTTTGCAAAATCTGTGTTTTAAAATAGTCCTGAAAAATGCCATTCTGCCCTTCAAAGTATGAACCAGGAGCCTGAATCAGCCTTTCTTGTATCCGCTCTTCTTCGTTACATCCCTTCAAAGTGTCAAGACTGTTCTGCTGCATCACGGATTACAACGTTGGTCCCTCAGTCCTGTAAAACTTGCTTTCCAAACACTACATGGACTATCAGTAAGCGCTGACTCATTAACTTTCATTGTAAGACTTGGTTCCTACCCTGCTGTAAAACACATCAGTTACCTGACGTTCCAGCTTCAATCATACATTTTAGACAAATTTTAGGAGAGCTCCTCTCTTCTGCAATCTGCTCAAAATATTTCTTTCATTCTTCTGACTCCTGAATATTAAGAAATTTTTTTCTATTTTTTTTTGTGAACTTCTCAGTTACTTTGTTGGCCATTACAGGGAGATCCGTATAAAGTACAGCAGCACCTTCCCATTCCAGTTCTGCCCAAGATGATACTGACTATTCAAAATAGCATTCACGTGCTCTTGAAAAGATGAGCACAGTCCTTTTCTGTCTTCTCTGGCACAAACGCCTGTGCGTATCAGTTCTGCTCTTCTGCTACTATTATCATGCACTTCAGACAAACCATTTGTAATCAGGTCGGTGATGATTCCCAGGTATACCTACAAACCTCACTTAGCAGGCATCTTGAATTCAAAGTCTCCATGTCCTGATCTCTCAGAGTATGTCAGAGTTTAGATAAGAACACCTTAAAGATGATGTATGAACCAAGGTCCAAATCTTTCAATAAGTATCATCCAAGATGAGTGAGCTATTTAAACGGATTACTTTACAGAAGAAAAGACTTAATGGTGCGTTATCATCAATCTATATTTTCATGGCAGAGACACTGTAATTTAATAATAATGTTGTTTAGCTTCTGTACGTTTAAGGTGCAACCTTGTCTCCTTTCAAATCTATATGGACAGACATCTTTTCTACCTCAAGGAACATGCTATGTAATTCAGAGAAGTATTGTAGAGGAAAAAGCAGAATACTAATCAGCAAACTGTGAAGGAAGTACATTTTACTAAGAAAAGGATCAAAATAAATGGCCGGGAGGTACTTGACGTGACAACTAACAGGCACTTACTTCAAGCAAGTGGTGTGATTTTTGTAATAATGCTACTTGAACATTAAATCAGTTGGCAAAACAAATCTTACTGATTAGGAGCTGCCTTAAAGAAAAAGACTCTGTTTAGCCATTTTTTTATTATCCATCGCTGAAGACAGCCTGGCACATGCTTTAAGCTAACTGTGTAAGAACATTCAAACACCTACTACAGCATGGTGTGGAAAGACGGCTCACCCGTGTCTCCACAGCGGGAATGACACTTTCTAGAAGAAGGATTTCACACTGAAAAGAAACGAAGAGGCAGACTTTCACTCAGCACAGGTTGCTTTTGTGACCTCCTCAACTGCCAGGCACCGCCTAATTGATGGAATACAGGTAGACAAATGGAACAAGTGCCTTCATCTCCTTGCCTGCAAAACTGAACTACCTAAACCTACCAGCTAAGCTGTCCAACTTTCTGTAGTTAATACCAAGTTAACACTAAAGAGTATTAATTCATGCAATTCTGCTCAATGAAGACAGTGTCTCAGAGGTAAGAGAAGTAGCATGCTCAACTACTTGAACTGCCTCTAGAAAGAAAGTCTCTCCAAGGCCTGAAATCAGTAGAAAACATCAGTCAGCTGATGGAGGCTGCACCGGCAACCTCGTTCTTAAGCTGTTTAGCCAAATTGAGCCTCAACAAATGCCAGATTCAAGACCATTATTTTGGAAAGTTCATAAAGACATGGCCCATGCGAAGAGTGAGACTCATTTATGGCTGACTGCTATGACGAAGGGATAATAAGATATCACACAAAAAAAACTTAATCTCCTGGGATATCAGATAGTGCACGCTTTCCGCTGCAACCCAGCAGAAAAGAACAAAGCTGTTTGGTATCATTAACTCACACAACTGTATGCCTTCTGTTCAGTGTAAACCTGGGGAAAAAACCACAAACCAAAAAGAACATCACTTTTTTCTGTAAAAAAAAAAATTATTTCCCACTAAAATGTCACCATCTGAAATTAATCCTCCCTTACTTTATTCTGTTCTCTCATCTGAGGTCTTTATCAAGGCATCGGCATGTGAATGGCCCGCACAGCATGAGCGCCATTGAATTTATTAGTGGAATTAGGTCTCTGGCTGTACAGTACTCAACCATCCTGAGTGTGGGAAACGTGTACATTTCCTCAGGAAATCTATCATTCTAATCATGTCGCCTGCTTTCTTTTCATTGCCTTTACTGACCAGCAAAATGAGCCATCATATTTTAAACCTAAATTATTCAAAATCTAGCTGTGTTGCAACTTGCTAATCTTCTAAATAAAAATATTAATTAGATGCCTAATGAAAAATTATTGAATAGACGTTCACCTGGGATTTGAAAAAAAAAAAATTCTTATCATAATGTCAGATTTCACAATTTTCTTTTTACTGCTCTCTGGTTGTTTTTCTTTCCTGTTTCCTTCACAGCTTCTTTCATTCCTTTTAGGTCAACTTCCAGTGGGACAGATGGGAGAACTCTAGCCAGCAACTCAATCAGCATCGGACCCACAGTACCCAGTTTAGCTCAGAGCAGTAGGAAATCCTATGGTAGCTTTTCCTGCAGTCTTAGAAGAAAAAAACCCCACCAAAACCTAAAGCCTAGTCTTTCACATGTTTTCACACTGTCTACTTGTGTCAGCAGAATTCAGTGCTGAGTAACCTACAATCTGGAACTTTTTCTTAGCAAGTTTGGCTAACTGCCATTAGACAAAACGATCACATGTTCATGAGAACTAACAGTAGATTGTTGAGAAGACAATTGAGGATTAATGATGAGAAGACATTGGATTAATAATGCCCATTTAATAAAAGAATAACTTTTTTTTTAATGTGGTATTGGACTGGAAAGCCCTCTCCACAGCACCATCCCATGTTTCCAATGCTTAGAGGTGAAAAATACTAGATATTAGGTGTTTCATCCAAAACTCACTGAAATCAATGAAAATTTGCCCACTGATTCCAGCTGGCTAGTCGTCAAGCCTTTAAGACAGTTTTTATACATAAGGGAAAGCAATATGCAAAAGGCAGCACACTACCTGTACGCTAGGGCTGATCCTCTTAAGACATGGAGCACGCACGCATGTCTTTCTGCCTGAGATTTTCCAGACAAAAATAAGGAAGCTGTTCTCTCCAGTGGTCAATGTTAAACCAGAAATTTCACATTCCCTCCATGTATAGGAAAAGGTCAAAGAACTGTAGAGGAAATACGGCCCCACTGACTGATTCATTTTGCAGGACAAGATGCAGACAGAAGCTGCAGTAAATTTGCATTTCAGCCACTGCAGAGATGTGCTCCAAGTAATCCTTCATGCAGCCGGAGTCCAAAGTTAGGTCATGAATTTGCAGTCTCTGCTCCAGGAGATCTGTGCAGCAGTTCACATGCTAATTCTACCACAAGCCTAAAACCAAAGCACATTCAACTCGAAGATTTCCTCCAAACCCTAAACTCGGCAATTTAGCTTCATACTGTGTTCCTAGACAGAAGATGTCCAGGTGTTTTTATTGCTTCCAAAAGTTTTTCTTGGTCCTTTAATATTGTGCATGTGTGGCTACTACAACGTGTTACTCCAAACAAGCTTATGGTAGTACTAGCAAAAGAGCTGGGTCTCAAGAACCAAAGTTGTCTTCAGGAGAAGAGGGAGAAGTTGATGCCACTTCTTCCACTTGGCCAGTGTTCTGGCAGGGTCCTCCTGGCTCCCCTTTGCTGTGACAGCCACTATCGAGTATGGTGCATTTAGAACCTCAAAAAGCGCTGAAGAAAGCTGGCCCCAAGATGCTTCCCCATGCAGAAGTAAACCACAGAGATAATCTTTTTGCCATTTAGAGAATCTATTTTAAGATATTGGCATTTGACTTAAATAAAACAAAAGCTGTTTGAGATTCATTGTTCTGGCTGCTGAGTAATGAACACCAACATGATAATTACATCAAAATTGATTGGTTTAAAAATGTCTACTTTAATTAATTTATTATAATACTTATAGAACAGCTTCAGACAAGGTCTAATGCACCAAGAATTAAATGTCATTCACTTGCAACGCCTGGAGGATGGACACACCCAACTGCAAAGAACATTCCCCATGTTAGTCAATGCAGAATATGTTTGTGAAGGATTCTTCCCTTCAGGCACTGATGTTGCTTCATGTGCCATGTGCGCTCAGCGTTGTGACTTGACATTAAATTCTCTTATCAAAATATATGAATATTAAAAACAATTAATCCAGACCAATTTTTTTACAGTGTTTTAGACTCATAATGTTGGAAAATCTTGAAAGAACCAGCAAATAGTTACAGTTCTTTGTCTCCAGCCAAGTTCAAAAGGAAAATAGAAGTACACTTCAATGGGAGTAGCGCAAAGACCAGATCACCCATCAGAGAGCAGTCCTTCCTTCTTTGCCACCTTGCACTAACAAAGTAATAGTTTGCCACAATCCATGCTAGCAAATTACAAGAAATTGGAAGGGGATTTGCAATCTCAGTCATGCCTTATTTGGGGTATAAGAGAGGAGTACGTCTTCAAAGGTACTTCCCATTCTACATGAATATCCAGTGCATCTGCACACAAGGGAGTTACAGGCAACCGTGAACAAAGTACAAAAGATTTCCCTGGGAAGGTGACGGAACAAATAAATTTGGAAGTGGTTTCCCAAACATACAAAGAACAAGAAGGTGATTGGGAGTAGTCAGCATGGATTTATGAAGGGGAAATCATGCTTAATCAACCTGATAGCATTCTATGATGAGATGACTGGCTTACCGGACAGGAGGAGAACGATGGCTGTTGTTTATCCGAACTTTAGCAAGGCTTTTGACACTGTCCCTCAGCGTCCCAGCATGAAGTCGCCATCCTTGTAGATATTCAAAATAGACAACTAGACAAGCTCCTGAGCAACCTGCTCTAAGTGAGCAACCCTGGCAGGGGGTTGGACCAGATGATCTCATGAGGACCCTTCCAACCTCAACTGTTATAAGATTCTATAATGTCCATCATGAATGGCTTATTTACATCCAGTCAGAAGGATGGTCAAGGTGACCTTTCGATGTCCTTTCCATCTCTACTGGCTCTATCAGTGTCTATCTACAAAGCAGCATCCACAAAGGCTATCACAAATCTTTTTTCCATTCCTTGCTTTTTGCCTAGACAAGGACCTACAATGCGTTCTAGGCATTAAACAGTTAAGAGAGGCAATATTAGTAATTAAGGCTGCTAGCCTAGATATACTGTTAAGTTTGTCCGCAACTAAGTCGCCTTCTGATCCCTTCAGAGAAAGAGATGTCCTTCGGCAGTCGCTTTCCATCACCCTTAGCTAGCGAGACTGATTTGTGGACCAGTGTGTCTAGTGCATTTTCCAGGCTTACATCCGTTACTTTACTTCCAGTTGCGTGTGAAGTTCTCTCCAATTCTCTGAGCAGGAATTAGAATTATCTGGCTATTATGGTGGATCATGGCCTTCACTTGAAGACTGCTGATGTTTGTATTTTTGAAATCACTCCAAACTGCAATTTTAAGCACAATTTGCTGGCTGAGGATACTTGAAGTGAGAAATAACTTACTTAGATGTTTAACATTTAGAAGGTGTTAAACACTTACAAATGATGGCAATTTTTCCTGTACAAGCCAAGTTAAAAAATGCCAAGCAAAAGATCCTGGTCGAGGAAATCCTTAGAACTCTTGTTACTTGGGCCAGATAGAAACAGGAGGTTCACAAAAGCAAAGCTGCCACCCTTCACTAGCCAGAGAGATGTCACAGCTCCCAGCTGCATGGAGAAAAGTCCATACTCGGAAACTGAGCCCGTACTCACCTTCTGCCTGTGAAACAATTCAGCTGGCCTTGGCAGGTGGGTGTAGCAAGCCTTGGCTTACGCTTTCGTGCTCATATTACCATGTTAGTCCCACTGCAACCTTTGAATGAACCACTGACATGAAACCAGTCTAACAGTTTATGTAATCTCCACAACACAGAAAAATCTTTAAGATTAAGGTAGGATTAGGAATTTAAAAAAAAAAAAAAAAAAAAAAGAAGCAGCTTGAGTTAACAAACATTTCAAGAATATTTTACTTGGTAACAGAAAAAACCCACAAATTAAAAATCAGTACATTTAGAGAATACGAGAAATTTAAAAGAAAAATTAGATATTTAAAAACAGTCTGGCAGAAGAAGCTGGTTGATCCGAGTATCAGAATGGCTGGTCTGATCTAAAAACTGGAACAGAAAGGTCATTCTCATGTTTCAGTTTTCCAGGTATTTGGAACTTCTGTAAATAAAACAATCTCCTATTTGCTAAGATTTTTATTTAAGATTTTCAGATAAGTCTCTGTATTATTTTTCGTTTTAAATAAAGCGAAGCAGCATGTTGTTTTTTAAAAGGTGTTGTTTTTTTAAAAAGTTTTCAGAAAACTTTTTTTTTTAAATCTGTTTTGTATTACTTTCAGAAGTCTCCAAGTGATTTAGAAGAGTACTACCTCTATTAGAAAGTATCATCACAGACATTCAGGGAAAAATGTTAATACTGGCATTTTCAAAGCCTCTACTTCAAAACTTAGAAGCCTGAAAAGTAGGAAGTGTTCTCCTTCGCAACAAGCCAAGATTCGCAACAAGACGACAGTATTTGAAGGAGAAAAGATTTTTTTACACCACTTTCAGTATGTTCTCTTGCAAGAGAAATATTCCTATTTGCAAATTTTCTGTTTCAAGAAAATACATATTGCAACTGATCAATCTGATAGGATGAAAATTCATTGTGCAAGAACACAACTTAGGTTTTTTTATTTCCCGATCCTTATTTTCTTTGCTCTTATTATTATGGGAGCATGTTCTATTTAACTTTCTCCTTTGTTATCTTTCTTCAATAAAGAAAGGGAAAAGATGAAAGATCTCTGAAATCCCAGCTCATAATCCTGTCTTCTTACTTTTTCTGCCTGATGGGAAAACCTGGCTAGGGATTTTCCTGCTTATCCAGACTGTGGGAAGGACAGCTCTTCTCCTGTGAGGTGGGAGTTTGGACATATGCATTAGCTAGCAAGAGAAAGATTTTCAAAAACAGTAAATAATTGAAGCATGGTGATTTCTTAATTTTCAGATACTTTGCCAAATAATTTAGGTTGCGAGAATATGTTATAATTTTTGCATTAGTATTTACGTGCTCCAGCTGTGACTTGATCGCATTGAGCCGGGCTCTTCATAAACAAATACTTAATTCTAGATTTGAGTCATCAGGCCACCCATCCCAATCGCTGACATTGTAAGGTTCCATTTACAGAGTATAAATGTGCCCTTCTACTCAAATATATTGGCTGAAATACATCAGGCAAGTGTTTTAACCATAGATACAAGGAAAACAAGTATTAATTGGAATCCTCAGAATATTTTCTACATTTTCAGATTCTTAAAATAAAATTTGGTATCCTCTACTAACTTTGGAAAGTTTAACTGCACAACCCCCTGTGAGGGCAAAAGTTTTCTTTTAAAGAAAGTCAGTTTACATTTCATCAACTGAACACAAGCTTTATTTCTTTTTCATTTAAAAGCAGGAAAGCGTAATGCCACAAAGACCAAAAGCCCTCTGTTGGTATATAAAAAACTGCTGTGCTGTTGAGTAAAAGCTTGGCCTGAGTTGGAGTCCATTAATAGCTATCTGTACTAGAAAGACATTCATGTATTTTTGTTTGTTTCTGTTCTCCAATTCCTACCCTCCTAAAGAGAGCCAAAGGCTAAATTGTGCTGCTTCTAGTAAAGATTAAATAGCAAGCAATTCAACTTCTGGCACTGCACTTTCAAATACGAAAGGGGTTATGTCATGCAAAAAGAAAAGGGTTTTCTTTGGAATTGTGCATTCTTCCTCTTTCGTGACATAATGAAAGGGAAAGGTTGATTTTAGAGCTCTGCAACATTATCAAACTTTGCTGCAGTCACGCTGCTCGAAAGAAACCCAGAACATCACCAAAGCTATGTAGGTATGTAAAATGATAATGAAAAAATAAACATTAGTTGCTCATCTAGCCAGTGTATATAACAACCATGTATACGAAGAAGTGCACAGATCTGCCTCATTACTTCATGGCACTGAGGAAAAAAAAAGTCACTTTCACACACTAGTTGTTTACTACATAAAGTTACTCAGTGAATAGTAAGAAGCAGCTGAGGCATAGCAAGTCAGCAAATAAATCACAATTGGCAGGTTTTTTATTTCAGTCATGCTGTGGTAAATTCAAATAATTCTAATGAAGTCGACTGTGCTGCTCCAGAGTAACCCACCGTTAGGCCGAGTGGGACAATTGCAGTGTTAATTTAGCAAACTGAAAAGATACGCTGAGATACTTTTGCAGATATGGCGATACATAACCAAAATCCTTCATTCCTAGTTTCTATTCGAGGTATTTAGTTAGTGTCACGCTACAAGCAACCAAACTACACAAGTGCAACAAACAATCCAAATGGACTTTGCAGGCTGAACAGTTACGCTGCTCTGACAGCTCTGTGACCGCTCGCAATTCCAATGGCTAGTCTAGCAATTAACGTTCTCTCATTAATCACTACTAATTAACTCCATTGATCCTTAACGCTGGGATTTCCACATTAAAGCATGCCACAAGAAGCATCACATTTGTTATGATATAATATTCAGAGGAAATGCAATAAAAATGCTATGTCAGGGGACAAAAATACCATTTAGGCCAGGATGTTGTCACACCTAAAAGAAAGCTAAGATCGAGGCGTAGTTTTCTTTGACTAAGTCTGCTCTCCTAAAAAGGGGACAGCAACTATTTGTTACATGGACATGAGTATGAGGAAAATTCCACACCAAGTTTAATGAATGGACTGCAAAGCTGCTTTGCAGATACACTGCTCTTGCATAAACCCTGTCGCTTCAAACAGGCAGCCTGAATCCCCCATTCCCGAAGCTGTTTCTGCCAACCACTGACACTGCCATCGTGTGGGGCAGGGCCCAGCGCAGCACCGTGCTGCGAGGTACCGCTGAGATATGCAACACCACGCGGTCGCTGCCCCGACTGCCGTAGTCCTGGCTGCGCTGCAAGAAACACAAGTGTTTGACTCCCAGTAACACTGAAACTGCTCACTCACACATGGTTGGTTACCGGCCTGGCTAGGGACGTGTGGCACTTACTTGGAAGGACCACGTTGAAGGTACGTAATGTTTTTAAGTAAGGATTTAAAAGATGTTACGGTCCTGCAGCTGTCAGAGCTGTAGGAACAGCAGCAGGGAGGGGGAAGATAAAGATTTTATACAGTTTCTCCAACAGGTATCCCAACTTTAAACCATAAAATGCATGAGAAGATAATGGAAGAAGAATCACAATCCTACTCAGGCATGAAGACTGATTCTCTGGAGATGGTATAGCCAGTCAAGAACAAACTATCAAAAGAATTAAAGTTACACTGCGTTGTTAAACTAGCAGATACGTCAATACAGCATTGCCACCATATTTCTATGCCAGGAACGTACAATAAAGCACATGCTTTCATTGCAGCTGGATGTTGTCAATGAAATATAAGCTATCACAGCGCAAAGGACTGAAGGAAAAAAATATCACGCTTGTTTCTTAAAACAGTATTTTAATAAACTAATGACCTGAACTGGTTCTAGGGGATCCAAGCGGTCCTACTTGTCACCAATTTACTGTATGAACTTGAGCAAATCATTTTCCCCACACTTTCTTATTCTCAGGCTTCCCTCTGCTCATAAATTTGAAAACTTCTCTTAGAGATTTTTCTTCTTATGAAGAGCTTGAGAAGGGAGCACAGTATTCCAGGGTGCAAATGAGGGCGTTTTACAGTATCAATAAATGCAAAAATAAATCGGGTGAGAAAAAAGTTCTGGATCTGGCAAACTTTTTGATCTTTTTCCACAGACTGGTTACAGATGGTTTGAAGGTGACACCATAAAGCACATAAAAGAAGAACATACCTTCTCCCGAACTTCATCTTAAAAACACTAGCTGAAAAAGTAGCCAATTCAGGGGGTACAGGAGTCACCGAAGTTCTTCCAAATCCTCCATGAAGCCTCTGCTTAGCTTGCTAAACAGGGAACATGTAAAGAGGATGCACTGCACACAGAGCAACTCAGTAATGGTGTGGCAGCCAGTGAAGCCCAGTAAGACTTACATGAAAGCAAACATATCAAGATTTTCGAGATCAAAAGTTGTTCATTTGCGAAGTAAATGCCCAGTATTGTCTCTCAACTTCCTGCCTCATGCCTTTGGATGAACAATCAACAAGGCTTCCTTTGTACTTTAAGTTCTGCTTGGCCGTACATTAAGGCACTAGATAGACAGTACTGAATCATCTGTTCTTGTCTGCAGGCAGCGATGAGGATTTATAGCTATACAGCAGGAAGTTAGAAGTGACGTGTATGGGCAAAGTTGAAAAGAAGAAAGACAAGGTCATCCACAAACAGCAGTCCTGAAAAACGCGAAGAAGTAATATTTTAAAGATGATTAATTATGGGAAAGATATTAATAAATATATCACAGAGTTTCCATTATATTCCGATCATTAAAACTGTTATCAGGCATGGAATAGAAAGGTTTTGGTCTATTATCGTTTAGCTCAGTATTTGGTGCATAATTTCAGTATTAATTTCGCAGTGTGCAAGAACTACCTCAGTCCTAACCTGCCGGCTCTCTCGGCAGAGGCTCCAGCACTCACTGCTAGAGAGGTCTGGGGAGTTCATACCTCAAGGCTGGGTGTATGGAGCGATGTAGTGGAGGGAGCTCCCCACGGTTCCTTTCGGGGTACAAGGCACAAAGCAGAGGGCATGTTGAAATAAAAGGAGTGTGAAGTTATAAATTAATGTCCTTTCAACATGAAGAGATAGAGACATTTTGCAGAAAGCTGCTTTTTATCGTATTGTGCTCGAGCAAACCAAGGGTAGATCAGATCCCGAGTATCTGGTTTTTGGGTACTGTATGTGAAACAAAGGATAAACTTCGGCTAGCAGCTTGATGATGCAGTTACCATCACTCAGTTAAGATTGAGACGCTGTGATTTTAAAGCTACGTCTTTTGCAAATCTTCTCTGTGACCTTAGGATTTCTATATGCTTTTTGGATGGCTCAGCTTACAATGGCCTCTCTGAAATTAGATGCTGTATGTATCAGAGTTCAGTTCAGGAGTTCACTTAACTTACAACACTTTTCCTGTTGAAATCAATGGGATTTATGGGTCTAATTAAAAATAAACACATATTTAAATGCTCTTCTGTCAACCTACACATTGCAAAGTATTGCCAAAAATCCACCCCAGGGGAGCCCAGTGTTCACCTCCTGTTTCAGTCACTCAGACTGGACCCTCCTCAGAACTGGGATGGACTAACCTGGGAGTGACTCGGTGTTCCCCATTTTGGAATGGAGAATAAGACTGAGAACATCTGCTGAAGAAGATAAAACAAAAAAAGGCACCAACTCACTTTCCTCTCTGGTTTTTCTCAGTTATTCTTCTTCCCCTGAGCTGCTGCCTCAGTGCAAGTTTTGCCCCAATGTAAATGAAGATCCACTAAACCCATTTCTTCCGTCTTTGTTTCAAGATAAAAAAACCTCACGGGTCATCCTATCTGAAATCTCATCCCAATCTCAGAAATCCCTATCATGTCCAGCTTGCTATACCATATCTGCAATGCTTTGGCTATTCTTTTGTTCTTATCAAAGGCATTTTGAGGTGGCTTCTGCTGTACAAAGAAATAGAACAATGGTATATCCTTGACAGACTGGAAACCAGCAGAGGGTAGGATGAGCAACGCCTGCTAGCTAGAGAGGTGGACAAACCAGGAGCTTTTGCCAATTCTACAGAATGTGGTACATTTGCCCCAGGAAAAAAAGATGTTTCAAAACAACATAGTGCAATCTTTGCTGCGCAGTGAACTGAATAAAGATCTGATATTGAATGACATTCCATCAAGAGCAGGAGAAGCAAAGAACTGACTTAACCAGGCAGAGCCTACTCAGCCTTCTTAGCAAGTACCAAACATCTTACAGTGATTATCATCACAGGAGGCATCTTCCTCTACGTCAGAATAATGTAAGCCCAACAGCTGAACAGAAAATGTCTCAGACAGGGTTATTCTGACCTACGTCTGTACAACGCTGGGTGCCACATTCTTCCTGTAAGCGTTTGAGGCCTCTCTCCGCAACACCTTACTGGGTGTGGTGTCCAAGAGACCTGAAGGTGAATGCTTTAGGTATCAACACGATGCAATTAGCAGCTTCAAGGAAGTAGCTTTTGGTGATGAAATAAACATTTTCAAGATCACAGCACAGCTCTTTAATATAGATTTCAGAAATACTCTCACTTTGATCTAAAATTATTTAACAAAGTTGTCATGGGCAAATCTACCTTTGTAATAGTACTCTGCTGCTTGAGAAAAGCACACTACAAAGGTCGTCAATCCCTGACACAGAGGTTAAATGTGTCTTCAAAACCTGGCATATTCCTACTGTATCCCAGCAGTAACCATTTAAATTACTGGGTTTGCACTTGATTTCACAAGTTTCACAATCCAAGTCTGTATTTGATAAGCATTTTCCAGTATAACTTTGTGTATGCAGAACATGTTATGATTTCCAAAAGCTAGAAACATTTTCTGCAGCAGAACTGAGTTTTACTGAGGCAAACAGTCATGAAGCATTTAAAGTAAAATAAAGACAAAATTTTACATCACTGGCATAAACAGAAATATTTTATAAAGTAGAAAACAATTTGTTCATATTATTACTGTTAAAAATTTCACCGCAAAAACATCAGAATTTTAAAATACAGATCGCTTGCTGCAGACCTGAATGGAGTAACTCAGAAAAAAACCACCTGATAGTTGTACCATATTAGAAAAGCAAATCATCTTCCTTGCCAGAAGTGGAATTCTATTAATTATCTGCATTTGTTCACCTCAAAAGGGGAATAATATTAAGAATGTTGGGGCTAAATCACAAATAGTGCAGTAAATTCAGTCAATGTCCATCAATAAATGTACACTAGTTTGGTGCTTCAGGAATAAATTTAGCTTAGGTGCCACATAACACAGGAACAGCATGGAAAAATGGTGAGATGGGTCCGTGAAAACAGGTAAATCACGACACATTTAAGTCTGTTCTGATTCCAGTTGGGTCAAGAAAGTTTTACTACCAATGATTTTGGCCCAACTCTGATATATTCCATTGGTAGAGGCTCAGAGCAAATAAGCATGTGATTTACAAGTGAAATATAAAATAAGGTGCAAATATATTTGCATAAACTAATTTGTACCTGTGAGTAACGTTAATTATTTCCTTTGGTGTTAAAAAAACAATCAGTAAAAGGTATCACACTCAGCTGGCATCTCTAAAGAGCGAACGTCACACACATCTTGTTATAGAAGATATTCCTGCCATTCACAATCTCAAGTCTGGGTCACAAACTGATTTCATTCTTATGCCAGAACAACACTGCTAGCAAGGGAGGAGGTCCTTGGGACATTTAAAATGGTTACAGAATATTGATTTCATTAGTTCAGAGCAGAAAGCTCCACTGTTTATGAGAAATATATGAATACAAAAAAGACCTTAACTTTGGTTTACATTTTCTTATCGGAATGGTGATCAAGCGGGGTTTGTATTGTGATGGCTGTTTAATGTTACCTACTAATTTCAATACTTACAGAAGCCTGCCATGCTGATCACTCATTGTCAGTCCTACACGGTGTGCAAAGGGAACTTTAGCCACAGCTGGGTGTAATGTGCTTGTATCAGAGTGAACCTGAACACTGTCAAGTAACAACATGTAAATTGGAAGGCACGTTAACAGGTACCTGTTTTAATTACATATCTTGCCAGTGAAATAAAGATCCACTAGAAAAGTGACTGTTCAGGTTTCTCAACAAATTTTGCACCAGCAATATTATTATTGTTTACATCTCATTAACAGTTCTAGTTTTAATGGCACATAATAATAGGTTAATAACATTAAAACTTACTCTTTTAACCTCCATTCATGAAATTAAAAATAATGAAATAAAACTTAAATTCATTAAAAGCCAACATGTAGGTTTCTACAACGCATTATCCCATCAGTTCACAAAATACAATGGAAATTATAAGGTTTGCAACCATATACAAAGAGGTGCCAAAATGAAGAAGGATCGCTGTAGAATGCCTAAAGGGGAAATTCCAGTAAAAATCCGCATGAGCTGGCCCTGTATAGTCTGTAAGTAACTGACTTCTACTGCCTGAGCATTTCACCAAGGCAACTAACTTCCCTATTGTAAAAATGGTTAATGATGCCGTACAGATACAGGTGAAAACTAGCCAGCCTTTCCAAAATAAACAAAATGGTCAGTATGAGGAACACACATGAACACAGTTTTGGCTGGAATGAGCTGCTGCAATTATCCCCTCTAGTGATTCCTTTTGCTGTATGACCAGAATCAGCTCAAGTAACTAATTTATAGCTTTCTCTGCACGTATGATCTGCTTTCCTGTGATACTCTTCAATGACGTTTTCTGCCTATGCTCAAGACATATTCCTCTCAAATAAATGGCCTGATCCTCACCTGTAATACTCATCTGGACTTGGCATACAGTACACATCCTATGCCCATAATTAGTAAGCAATATGAAGTAGAAAATCTATCAATAAATACAAATATTCTGTATCAGGCAGCCTAACCACATCTAAAACCGACGTAATTTTTGTTTTCTAGATTATTATGCCCTCCATAAAGCTTCCCATATTAATTAATTATTTCTATGTTCTATATTCTTTTCATTCCTTTTTCTGTCTGCAATTTTATTGTCCCTTTTCTACGTCTTCTGAAAATGGTTTGGTACTTACAAATTTTATTGTAAGGTCTCATGTGGCAATTTTAACTTCATTCAGATACGCACTTGTAAGTATTAGTGTAGTTTGGGTTTTTTTTATTCTGCTATGTGCTTAGAAAAAGACACATGAATTTACATTAATCCTACAACTCCCATTAACTTTTTCATAACCTGAACACTGACCCAAAGATCTAAAAGAAGCTGCTGGTATTCCAATTGCCGTCATGTATGCTGTACCACCTGATATACCTATCTAAATATATACCTACTATGAACACTTTTGTTAACATATGAAAAAAAATTCACCTTTCTTAAACCAAATGAAAGAAATACCTACAAAACCAAAACCCTAGAAACTAAAATATATTGAATATTCAAAAAAAAATACACACACATGCATACACATAACTTCTTCTATATATATGTGTGTGTATCTATCTCCTATTTTCTCCCCAAATTCCCATGCTCACAGATCTGAGAACACTCCCTATAATTACATGAAGAACTATACAAGAGTGTAATTTTCTTAAAGATTTCTCTCATATAATAGAGGATTTCAATATGAAATTGTTCTTAACGATGACCAGGACAGCATCATTTAAAGTATTCCAAGGTTTCGGGAGATGGTCGAAAGATAATTCACTGCAAATTAGCCATACAAAGGATGTCCTAATTTTCGAAAGAAGATATAAATCATGTAAATCTTACGTGTTCATCTTGTCAGTCAGTTCTACATTTATATCCAAATAATCCATGGCTTCCTAAAAACATGAGGGCCAATGAGCCAGCAAGTATACCCATATATGGTTTGACTCATGTATTTTAAATGACTTGAAAATATGCTTTTCCATGTTCTGACAATGACACATACATGTACACCTGCTACAGGAATGTAATTTTTAGTATTCAAGCTGAGAGCACCAAGCCATATATTTTCTTCTTGATGTACTGATGCATTAAAAGGAATTATGCATGTAAACCTGGCCATAGCAAGAACAGACCTTATGTCTTATACTGGGCTGAATCTGATTATTTAGATAAAGTTTGTAATAACATGAAAGCAGTGTCAGGTGAAAAAAAAATTGTAACTCCAATGAAGAGCAAGATCTTCAGTAATGAAATGTTTCCACCCGAAATCTTACACCAAAAGCAATTTGAATGGTCAATAAACCGCAGTTCTGACTAGTTTGTAAATACAGCAGATGTACTAATGCCTGCCTTTGTTGCCTTCACCCTCACACTGCCTTACAGGCATTTCAATCATTCAAGCAAAAGAACGAGGGTACTAGCATTGAGGGGGGCTTTATTTCATCTCATCACTTAAACTGCTACAGAGTAAAAGGAGCCTGACATTCACGTAATACAAACCAAATTAAAATACTGATCCCACAACACTACTGAAATGCTGCTGGGAGTGGGTTCAAACAGCAAGGAGACACTTGAGAAGAGAGTCATACCCGAGTCAGGAAAGCAGAAGAGAAGGAACAGACTGACAAAGAGACTGACAGGTGAAAAGTGCAGAAACAAGGTACATACAGTTATGTGTAGCACTGCTTAGTTACCAGACCTGCTGTCAGATATACAGAGCAGGACTTGCTTAGAGCTGGAGTCACGCTGTTAGGTAAGCTTCAGTCCTCTCAAAAATGGTAAAACACATCTAATGTGGCTTCATTTCAACGAGGCTGTCCTTCCTTTTTGCCCCAAATTCTCACTTCCGGTGCATCACTGAAGTCAGCGACACGATACAATCATCAAAGCAGACCAGGACAAAAATCCAACTTGGAAAGACCATTGTAATGCCTGGGCGGGGGGGTGCAGGGTGTGGGGGACACAAGGTGCCATAGCCCTGGAAGGACAAGCGCCTGGAGACAGAAACAGTATAGGAACATGTCCAACTTCTTTTGACAAACTTCCAGTAATGGACTGGGAATTCATATAAAAAGGAGACTAAAATACAAGCTAAAATTTAGAAACATTTAAAATGCTTTGCAAGCTTCTGTAAGGAGGTGAATTAAGAAAGGTACTCCCCGAGTTTCAGATTAAAATTAGTGTATTTTCTGAGACAAAATCACAGTTCATTCTTTTACCAGTGGCCCAAAACATGGCCCTTGTATGAGGCACAAATTTCCTCCAGCCACAGGACATTCAGGGGAGGATATTTCTGCCCGTTTCTAAGTTAGAAGTTACTCAGTTGAACAAAGATTTTGCATTTAATTTGAAGCTGACTGGAAAATGTTATTGAGTTATCTCCTAATCAGATTGAGAATACAGCAGCAAAATCAAATCATGGGCTGAGTTTCATGCTCTGTTACAGTAGTGGTTTAAATTTGCTAAAGTTAATGGTGTCTCTGTTGAATTACATCAGCTTTTTAGCTCTAAAAGAACACACTAGTATAAACTAAAATATTATCAACTTCTTATCAGCAATCTGCTTTCTCTGCAAGGCCAGAAAGAAAGACTACTGTTTTAGACACCAAACACTCATACACTCTCAAGAAGTCACAGCTCAAAGTAATCAAAGGGCCTGAAATCCCACTGGATTCCTTGATAGTCGTGGATGTAGTAAACAAAACGCAGTCACCAGAAACGATTGCTTTTATCTCCAAATGTTCTGAAATCTGTGATTATTCTTCTTCAACACTGATCACAGCTATCTAAATCATATACTTTGTATTTTCTGGGCTATTGCTCTGATGCTGAGCTAAAAGATCCCTCTAAAGCATCTTGTATCTGCCCATTTACACATGGAGTGGACCGAGAGCCGCAAATGTCTCGGTGTGCCACTGACTGCCAGTTGGTTTGGGATGGAATTCCAAATGCCAGTTTTCGTGTTACAAGCTCTCAACAGTCCCAACTGCAGGTCTTTGAAACTCTCTCTTCTGACTCAGCCAGTGCCATAAATCACAGAGAATTAAAGGCTGGGAATCAGAAAATCTCTACATTTAGAATTCCACTTTCTGGAGTTCCAGACAGCTGAAAACTTGATGAGCAAAGTCTCTGCATCTATGCTTTCCGTTACTTATCCTTGTGCTAACCGCTTCCACAGGACTCCACAAGGCATCAGGCAGGCTACTGCAGGGATTTGACACATATGGATGCGTGTACCCCAGTCTCGGCACTACGCTGGGCTTGCCAAAAATGGAACGCCCCTGGCAAGGCAATTCTTTAAAAAGTAAATTTGGAAGGAATAACAAATGGTAATTAATTGCCTCAAATAAATGGCTCTGGACTGAGTACAAACCAGTTTGATTATATAAACAAATAAAAACACCTTCCTAGGTGGTAACCCAATTCACAAAGTTGGGCAGAAATAAAAATTGAAAAACAAGTACTTTGCTGCCCTGCACTATTCTTCCTTGTGAATTGCACAGCGCTCGGCCTAAGGCTTTAGCTGATGTATACATACAGATGGACGAAAGCCAGCTAAAGAATACCCAACTTCCCCTCCCTTTGCAGCAAGCCAGAGGGGAGCAACACTGGAAACAACTCCCTCGTGCTTTTCAAAGAGGAGACAGAGATGCTCTTTCCCTTTGCTCGTACTTCACAATGAAAAAGGCTGTAGGAGTGAACTGACAAAAAGGAGAAAGCCTAATTCCTACCCGCTAAGTAACTGATTGTTGTTGCAGATATTTGAAAAGCAGACGAACAAAAGAGGCAGTGGGGATTGGGTTTTGTGCAAATAAGACGGCAACTGAAAAAGTTCTACTGTCTACCTCCATAGGCATGTTGCTACAAAGATTATTTAAACGTGAAGTGTCACATAATCCATGTACAGCGTGGCCTTCCTCACCAGCTTCCCTGGGGTCTCGCTGATCTCTAATCTCCAAAGTGCCGTGACACTCTAACCTGACTGTACGAATACCACTTGCCATTCCATTCTGCCGAGCCACTGCTGTACCCAACCTGATGACCTCCTGTGGTATTGCTGCAGGGTGTCCCACAGACACAGCCTCGCTTTCCTCTGTACCAGTTCTCTGACACCGCGCTAGCTTCACTGCGAGCACCTGCAGCCAAACGAGTGCTGCGGCAGAGAACCCCTGACAGCTCCTGACCTCTTCTCCTGCGATGTTCACCCACACGATCCCAGTAAAACCACCGAGTTTACTCAAACATACATAGAACAGAATTTAGCTCAATCATTTTCTTTTTATTGAACTTGTTTTGTTTGATCATAACAAACCAACACAGTGTGATGTAAACTAGCAGATCTTCATCAGAGGTGTACTAAATACCCATTTGACATCTGCAGACGTTGTGAGGTTCCTGCCTGCTCTGTGTGCACAATTTAATTAGATGAGTAATAAATGTGTCAAATTTATCAATGGTGTAAAACATTTGACTGCAGTGCATTTACATTCTTGATTTGTATTGTTCACAGATGGCTTATTATGGCTAACGGTGTTTACCTATTTATCCTAAAAAAATAATAATAATCTTCTTTCATTTACATTGATTTGTCCAATTTTCCAAGAGGGAAATATAATTAACCACAAATAAGAAGAAAAAACTCAAAGTTGACTGATGAGATGCTGTTTTAAGACACTCGGTTCAATTATGCTAAAAGCATTCTCTCTTTGTGGCAACACCACTTCCAAAATAAAGCCTGAACTGCAATAGGAGTAATGTGAAAACTCAATCAAAAGTTTGAAGAAGGATTTTCCACATATATTAATTTCCTCTATTGAGTAGTGATTGAGTATTCCCTATAGCCAACACAGAATATTTGTTGGAATGCTTTCCTTGGTACAACAATGAAAAATATTAATAAATTCCTAATAAATAAATAAATTTTCTCAAAAGCTTTAAACAGAATTTAAAAACTTGAGTCTTAGATACTGAAGCGATTGTGAAAGTCATGCCAGTAACAAAGGAATACACAGAGGCAAACTCCAGTTTAAAAAGGCTGGTCTGCAGGATTAGGCCAAGTGCGAGGTCCTGCAGCTGGGTCGGGGCAATCCCAAGCACAGACACAGGCTGGGGGATGAGCGGATGGAGAGCAGCCCTGGGGAGAAGGATGTGGGGTGATGGCGGATGAATACGAGCCGGTAACGTGCGCTTGCAGCCCAGAAAGCCAATCGCATCCTGGGCTGCATCCAGAGCAGCGTGGGCAGCGGGTCAAGGGAGGGGATTCTCCCCTCTGCTCCATGCTGGTGAGACCCCCCTGCAGGGCTGCGTCCAGCTCTGGGGCCCCCGGCCCAGGAAAGACACGGGCCTGCTTGAGTGGGTCCAGAGGAGGCCCTGAAGATGCTCAGGGGGCTGGAGCTGCTCCCCTGTGAGGACAGGCTGAGAGAGTTGGGGGTGTTCAGCCTGGAGAAGAGAAGGCTCCGGGGAGACCTTAGAGCGGCCCTTCCAGTGCCTAAGGGGCTACAGGAGAGGTGGGGAGGGGCTCTTGATCAGGGAGTGTGGTGATAGGGCGAGGGGTAACCATTTCAAACTGAAAGAGGGTTCATTTAGATTAGATATTAGGAACAAGTTCTTCCCTGTGAGGGTGGTGAGGCCCTGTCACAGGTTGCCCAGAGAAGCCATGGCTGCTTCATCCCTGGCAGTGCTCAAGGCCAGGCTGGATGGGGCTGGGAGCCACCTGGTCCTGTGGAAGGTGTCCCTGCCCACGGCGGGGGGTTCAAACTAGATGGTCTTTAAGGTCCCTTCCAACCCAAACCATTCTGTGATTCTACTCTATGATTACACACAATATCACAGCTAGTCTTCTGTCCAGACTCAGCAGCCTCTCCTTCCCTACACCAACTGTAGAAAGAGCCCAGGAAAACTAAACAAGGAGAATATTCAGGGAAGTATTGCTGTGGGCTTGCCACTGCTATGTGCTACAGCTGAAGACCAAATACTGGACCAGAAGAATTTTTAATGTGACCCAACACAGCCATTGCGAAGCTGTTACACCCTGGTATAAAGTGCCTTAGTGGGAGATAGTCTCGGTGAATTACTTCTTTCCTATCTCCCTAGGTGTCAAGTTGTGTGCTAATATGTTTGAAAATCTGTGCTTAGGTTCCTAAAAATGTTAATCCAAAATGCAGTAACTGAACATTTCCTTTGAATTGAATTGGGTTGGAATTAGACCAAATCAACTTCTCTACTCTCAAAAATCATAATAGGGAATAGAATTGACTAGCACCAAAGTTTATTACACAGCCACTGGACACAAATGCATTCAATATAATCAAGTTGCTACTTCTCATATTTTAATTATAGGAAAAGCATTGTAAAAGTCAGACTTCCATTAAAAACAGGCAGTTTAACAAGACCTAATAATAAAATTTTTATCAATAGGAATATTCAGAATTAACTTGCTGTGTACAAATTAGATTTTAAATAGCAGGTTCATTTCTCTGGTGATCTAATTTAGGTTTTGGTATCAAACAATGTTTCAAACACATAAAAAACCTCCTATGGTAAATTTTTATCCCTAATGTTTTCCAGCTGGTCTCTAATAACTATTCCTAATTGTACTTGTTAAAAAGTGGATTTATGAATCTCAATTAGACTGGTTTTACTTATCCTACGGCAATTTTCAGTACCAACCAAGACTATTTCAAGATAGAAAAAAGTTTTATGTAGGTGACAGAATAATTATGAAAATAAAAAAGAAAATGTCTTTTATACAACTTAATTCTCAGTAATTCTATTTCAATAATCCAAAACAGAAAATACGGCGTGTAACAACCATTTTGGGAACTTTGTTCATTCCACAAGTTACAAGGTCCTTTTATTACTAAGATATTCAGCATTGCTTGTGCGCCCTACTGTGAACATAAAGATTTACATCAGTCTCAGTGAATCTATTTCAATTTTCTTTCAAACTTAATATCCTGATTCAGCAAAGTATCGAGATACAAGCTTACTCTAAGCACACACTGAAGACCCCCATCAATGTAAATTTTCCTGAAATTCATGAAGGGCAGCTTCAGCAAAGTTGTTAAGTATATGCTTATCTTTAAAGTTTAATGTGACTAAATCTTCAGCAGGCACCCAGGCAGCCATTCAACTATTTTGCTGACCAACGTCTAGAGTTGTGAATGGAAAGTTACGGTACATCCTTGCAAAACAATGGATCCCACCTCATGACTAATAAGACATACTCTAACACCAGTTCTCACTTGGCCTCAGTATAAACATACGTTATACAACATTTTCTGTTATCTAACTGGGAAATGTATTAAAGAGACCCTTTACACTACCGCAGTTGCAGGACTTACGAGAGGACATTGCAGTTAGGATTCAGATATTAAACAGTATCAGCCACATCTCTGCGTGAGTGTCACCCATCACCCACAGATACTTAAGCAAAATTAGTAAACGTGACTATGTGCCTGCCGTGCCATGTTTACAAAAAGCAAAGCTTCCACAGTTTAATAGGAGGAAAAAAATTATAAGTCACATTTAGACTAAAAAATATCCTGGATATGTAAAGAAAGTCCTGCTGCAAACAAATTTTTTTATCACAGTCTCCTACAACTTTCCCAGATGGCCAGGTAGTGGCCATTCCTTGGGGGTCACCATATGCTCTACAGTTCGTGAGTCATGTCTCTGATTAACATTCAGATCTCTGACAAATGCCCATGAAACCAGAGCTGGAGACCAAGACCCTTACGCATCAAAGTGGGAAAAAGAGGTTCTTCCATGGCAAATTCTGAAAGTCAAAGTTATACCTAATGCAATAGCCACGAACGTTCTCCTTGAACGCCACTTCTAGCCAAGACAATGGACCAGGCTGTCTTATTTCTGCAAGCTTCTGTTCATTGCTAGGCTGAATATAGACACCAGAGTGCTATTTTTGTAACATTACATTACAACATTGTCTGTTGTTACAGCCAAACACTTTGGCTTGAAGATTTGACTTCATGTGTTAAGTGATGCACAATAAATTCTCACCCAAAAGAAGAAAAGTAAAAGAAGTGCTAGAGTGCATGCAAAGCTGTGCTCAGGGCACAGAAGAGTTAACACATGCCTGCTGTCCACTCGACATTTTCCTTAAAAGCTGCTGTGAAAAAATCAGATTTCTCCCCAGAAGTATTATGATTGAAAGTAGCAACTTGAAAACAGCAATGTTTTTATGGGCTCCTGCGAAGAAGATTCTCCAGAGCTCAGTAGGATGAATCCAACCTTCTCAAAAATACTGATCCCATTATTCAGTTTTGGTAATTAAAATGTTTTCTAAATGATTGTTCCCCAGCAGGAGGAAATTGATTAATTTTAATGCATTATTGTATTTTAGCATGGAACTATTTCTTTTTTTTTTTTTCTTCCTCCTGTTGTTCCCATCATTTGCAGATGAATTATTTAGATGTGAAGATTTGTCTGCCGTATTTGACATGAAGCTTTAGGGAGTAAGTGGAGGAACCCAAGGAGTGCATCATCATTCGCAAGTTCAATTTCTTTCTATTTGGGTATCGATTAGCAGAGCATGTATGGTGAGGAAGTGGCTTGACTAAAGGAACATAGATCTAAATATGACTTTAACAGAATTTACATATTTAGAAATGCATTTAGGGGTTTCATCATATGCTGCTTTTTAAAATAAGCTGTTTGGTTCGGTTTGTTTGGATTTTGTTTAATCAGGCCACAGAATCTTATTTAATTTAAATATTTTTGAATAACACTATGAGTACCATTTACAAATGTAGCGCCTCTTATTTAGGCCCAGACTCTGAGTCCTTTAAAACCCATTGGCTTCAGTCGGTTTTGGATTAGGCTGTGAACTACTCACACGAGTGTTACACAAGCTGAAGAAGCAGCCCCTGGACAGCCAACTTCAAACACTGGTTCAAAACTAGACCCTGTCCCATCTGAAGAAAACAGATGTGTGTATCATACAGTTCTATCACAGCAAGCAGTATTTTACATGATTGAGATTATTTTGTGTTTGTGTTCGTCTTTTGCAGTACTTTGAGTGGAATCAATGCTGCCACAGATGACCTAACATTAAATAGTTTCTTGAAACAGTGTTTTTCCTCCCAACAATTTTTTCCTTTTTACAAAGGCTTCTGATTGATTAGAAATTAGCAGGAGGAAACTCCAATAGGATTGGATCAGACAATAAAAGTTTGCTTACATATCCAGTTCTATTTTCAAGCAGACTTCAGACAGATGAGAAAAGTGATACATAATCAGATCTTCTGGAATGAAACTATTATCATCCAATTGCACAAGAAATAGCAACAAACTGGAACAGAACTAATTGGCTTTGGACCTCGTAGCAACTGACAGCAGTCACCTCCACAAAATTAAGAGAAATGAGCAGGGTAGACTGGTCTATTGCTGATGCAAGACTAATTCGCCCGGGGATGCATACAGTACTCAAAAGAACTTTGCACTGGATCTTGGAGCACTCTACAAATATGTTAAGATTAAAAAAATATCAGGAGCATTAGTATTCCCAGAAAATACAAGGCACTGATATTAGAGACAATCTTTGACATAGCCAAGAACATGCTTCACCTTTTCTGATTCTGTAACACATCTCTTTTTCTGGCACTAGATTTATCCAATAAACAACAGTAACCATAACATTCATTACTTAATATCAAATTTACTAAAGTGCTCAAAGGTCTCAAGCAGAATGAAGGCCTATATATAATGTAAAGACATCCACATAAACCGTTTGTCTTAAAAAACTTACTGTCCTACATATCTCCGATGAAAGTCTTGCCTTCAAAAGAACAGCAAGACTTTAGTGCAGCTGAATATCCCAACTGCTACCACTTCCCATCACTGTGGACTTAGTTTGAGTTCAGGTTTAAAACTCAGCTCTGATAGAGGCTGGAAACAATAAAAAGTGGTATCCTTCATACAGCAAATTACGAACCTATGTCACAACACACTCATGAGCAACACAGAGGCTACATTATATTTTTGGCACATACTGGATGGATTTAAGTCTTGTGTACAATTTTAAAAGAATGTTACAGTATGAAGGAGAATGGCATGAAGACCACCTTATCCTATTTCCAAACAGCCTAGTATCTGATGCCTTTGAACAATTAGTTTTAGCCAGAAGAGAACTCTTTGTCCATTATGAATTCCTACATAATAAATAACAAGCTATTATGCTAATGCAAGAAAATACTTATTTGTATCAAAGTTGGTGGTTTGGTTTTTTTTATGACAGGCAACATGTTACACAAGACTTCTTTTAATTTATACACAGATGTCCAAGATGTTAGCTGGAAAGAAAAATTCTGACTAGCAGCTGGGTTTCAGTATGAAATGCGAACACTCAAGCGCCGCTTGCTCTTTGAGTGGATCAGATGGTCTAAATGGGGATCATATCTGCTCACAAGCCCTTTCGCCCTGTGGCTTAAGGACCCACCTGAAGTGACATAACTTTTTAAGACTGCATGCTTCACACTGCTAACCAGAATGATCCATGAGAGCAGATGTACTAACCCTCACACACAAGGAGGCAAGCTTATCATTTACAACACAGCCTCCTAGCAGGGATATTTTTATGCATACTGACTTGCACAATTTCTTCTCCAGAACTCTAACGCGAGAGTTAAGACTTTATATTACTTTTTATTTTTCCCACGTAATGTCATAAACAAGTGGTACACAAGCACCCCAGAATATGGAAAAGAGCCACTTTTCAATGAAAAGAGTAACCTTCTTGTGAAGAGAGTCAATGTTCCTAAACGGGTTCAGGGAAGTAAAATCCAGTGCTAACAAATGTATAATGCTCTGTTGGCAATGATAAAAAGAAAAAAAAAAAAAAATTAAAAACCCCAAACCAACCCAGAAGCATTAACAAGAACTCTGGTCAAGTCTTCTAGTGAATTCAGCATCCATGAAAGAACACTGGGCAGGTTTGTTCACTTCTCAGTGACAACTGTTATGTATTTAACTCATCCCAACTTCACAAAATCACAGAGTGGTTGAGGTTGGAAGGAACCCCTGGAGATCATCTGATCCAACCCCCCTACTCAAGAAGGGCCACCTTGAGCCAGTTGCCCAGGACAGTGTCTGGGCTCCAAGGTTGAAGACTCCACATCTTTGGAGTTTTTAAGGTTACATCCTTGTTTTGTATGATCATATTCCTAGCTTTTTGAAATGTGTAAGTGCCTAAAGATAAATCTACATACCCAAATACTGTCCCTTCAGAGCTTTATGCCCTCCTTTTGTACCACTTCCTCTTCCAGAATTAAGTTAAATTCCTTTCACTCCCTCTACTTACTCTCTTTGGTGCTGTTACCAGTAAACTCCCCAAGTCCCACTATAAAAAGAAGGTGACAACAGTACCAGGCAGGCGGTAGCAGTTTACAACAAGGGCCAAACTGATGCTGCGTTCCATCACAAAGTGGAAAAGCAGCACTGAGACACCAGTCCTTCCCCTTTCTGGGTGCTGCTTCAAGCACAATTCAGCAGGGCTCAACAATCCTACCCTAACAGCATTTATGTACTCCTTCAGGCAAACACAGTGTGATCTGTTACTAACACTTACACCACAACAGCACTTTTGCAACCTCAGAATACAGATATGCCTTCACCTTCAGTAGTCTGCACATCAGCAGGCTGTGCTTGAACGTCAGAGCCTATTTCATTCTGGAGTACCTGTGCAAATATGTTTCTTTTACAAAAGTCAACAGTAGTACAAGTCTATGTTCTGCTTCCAGTACACGCTGTTTTAAGTAGGTCTCCTGTTTTTTGAATGCCTGCATACACAAGAAACAGTCTAAACTTAGCTCTTTGCTACACAGAGAACACAGACCCTAAAACTGTCCTCTGCTTAATGTTCTATCAAGCTGCCCTTCAACTGGAAAACTCAATCCTCAAACAAAGCCTAAAAGAATGCTAGGGAGGATACAACAAAAGAAAGACCTGCAGGAAAATAAGAGACCAGGGAAAAAACATCTGCTAAAAAAATTTAGGAGGATGCCTGGATTATCTAGAAACCATCAGCGTTAAATGCTGGGCATTAATCAGTGAAGCAGCATCCGCTAACTATTTCTCTTTGTGTGTCTCTCTCTGTCAAGCAAAAGGATTTTGCACACCTTACACAGACCCGATTCCTCACTCTACCCTTCTCATTTAACTCAATAATTATCTGTTGCTGAATTTTATTTAGTTGTCTCTGTTCCCCTTGTTTATTTTCCTAATTGTGTTTCTTTTTCTTGCTCTTTTCTCTATATAAGTGACTTTCTGTATCATTCCTACCCACACACCGCTGCCTGCCATGCTATTTTCCATTGCCTTTCTTGTTTAACATTGTTTGCCCCTTATTTACAGTTCCCATAGTTTTTTCATTTTACAGATCAGAGCAAGAGGATCAAGCTCAGTTTCCAGCCTGCGCTCAGATCATCCACAAACAATCCCACGGAACATATTCTGAGAAATAAATTTCACTTACATCTTTATCAGCCAAAGTGGTACAATGTAAATTAAAAAGAAATATTAAGAAAAATAAAACTTTTCAAAATTCCTATGGATTGGAATGGATATAGCAGCTGCCTCAACTGTTAAGAGCACCCACTGCATTCAGTCGTTTCTTAGCTGACGCTTTGCTGCCTTCTGACCACAGCAGCAGATGGTATTTTGTCATTCGACAGACCTCAGTTCACATAAATTGCAACTTCAGCCCCTCAGAGTTTATAATCCAGTGCCAGGTAACCAGTGGATGGATCCTCTCCAGCAGGCAGTGCCACGCAAATGAGTCTCCTTCCAGTTGCAGCATACGGATCTTTCTGTATACTTGACCATCATTATTTACTACAAATGAATATTTTGTAAATATAATTTACCACTGTTGTAATTTCGGTGACTTATTCCTAGTAGCCCTCACTGCAGAGACTGCATCTCATCAATCCTCAGTTAATATGCAAATACATCCTATAGGCTACTGACGTCTTTCCTTTCAAACACGTAATACATAATTAATGACAGCTATAATGGCACCAAAGACTCCAAACCAGAAGAACTCACTGTAATTTACACTTACCACCACTAAAGAAGACTGATTTGTTGGAGTACTCATTTTTCAAGTTTTTTGCAGTCTTCTAGAAAAGTGATTATTAGTAGTTCTAGTCAGTGACTGCAGAATGCTGGGCTTGTCTTTGCTCCTCAAAACAAAGCCCTACGTAACTAAGCCCAACAATACTTGCTGCTGTAACGTGATCAGGTGATAGTGAGGGCTACATCCAAAACTTCTCATGCAGGGAAGGCTTACAGAAGAGCAGCAAAACCACCGTTCTATGTAAGGTACATGCACAACTCTGTCCCGCTTTAACACCAGGGCTGTCAAACCTCATCGTATTTAAACTAAAGCCCAGAATTACAAATCATAATTTTCAAATTTATTCATTCATTTACAATAAAGTTTTGGGTCTTTTTACCTTTCTTTACAAGTAAAATGGAAACTAGGCATTATGATGAGGGTGGGATTCATCTCGTTAGATGTGAGTAATCCAAAAGTTAGATGCCTGGCCTGGACCAGCAGACTACCAAGGACTACCCTGACTTCCTTGGATCACGGGGGCAGGCATCATAACCAGAAGGCAATGAATCCCTTTGCAAACACACACTGGTGTAAACCACTTCTTTCCCTAGCATTTCCGTGCGTGACTGGTCACAAGATGTTTTGTACAAGGTAATATATAACAACACTGAGAAGGAAATTTTCTGATGCTTGAATTGTATCTATAAAATAACTGATTGGTCCTGTTTGGTTGATAAAATGCCTACCTGAAATATGCAGAAAAAGGGAAATTAGAAGAGGAGAAGGGATGAAGAATATTGCTACACTGGGCATTTTTTACTAAGTTTGAGCAATGGTTGGTGTTATAACTTTAATGGGTTTGATTTGCCTTATCCATTTTAACACACAGAAGCTAATACGATTTCAAATTAATCAGCCAGCACTTCTTTAAAGTGATATTTACAGCTTTTACGTTTAAACGAAGGCAAACAAAAGTATAATTTATGCTATAATAATGACATATAAAGTGTCATTGTTTTAATTCTTTAATAGAATCAAGGTAGCTGCGGCAAGTAGATAAAACCCCCTTTGAATAGTGAAACATTGCCGTAGTTTGTCTTGTCAAGGCTCCTGCTTCTAAGAATATTTATGATTTTACCGTTCCTTGAGAACCATAAATGACACAGCATGTCAATGAGACAGTTTCAATCTCAGTCTGGATATTTCCACCCAGGACTAGAGTATAATTCAGTCTCCATCCCCAGATAACCCCAGACTTTCTCCTCATACTGCTAACAAAGGGCTTGATACTGGACTTCCTCCTGAGAAACAAATTCTACACCTTGTGCTAACCCCCTCAACTTCGCCAAAACTGCATGGAACGAAAATGAGTGCAGCATTTCATTGTGAATTAAGAAAGCACGAATCAGACCCCAGTGTACCGAGTGCAACAGCAGTTTTCTGGAGTGACTGCCTGTCAGGTAGGTACTAGACTACGATGCACAACTCCTTTGACAAGCTGGGTGTCAGTGGAGTCACCTACCAGTGTCCTATGCTGCTACCAAAAGCATGTTGGCTGCTAAATGACTTTACATTCTTTTTTCTTTTTCTACTGAGCTTATTTTAGAAAGGTTGTATATCAATCTGGAAAGTGCTGTGAACATGATGTTATCATAATGGTACCATATGCCAGTCGACTACTTACAAATCATCCATGCTTCCCTCACTTGGTAGATTTTAAAAGCGTGATAAAGAACCTGATTCTCCTCATGCTTACACTGGCTTTACATCAGTAAACTTCCATGTTTTATGCTGGTAAAAAAAAGGGAGAAATATTTGTACCAAACCCTCTAAAACCTTTAAAGGCTCTTAAAATGCCTATGTCAAACGACAGCTTTTACTATTCAAGTATTTGTCTCAAAACCAGATGTGAGTATTAAAGACTCAAATCCTATGAAAAAGTAGAATATGCTCCCAAAACACCTCATCTAGCCGTACAATCTATAGAAATAGGTTACAACCCTTAACTAAAGAGCTTTGGAGCTTTTAATTTGCTTTCTTGTTTTGGCCCCTTAAGGAGGCAACTGTGAATTCCAACACTCCGGCTCACAGTTTTTCTATAGATTTTTCCTACCTTCTTTGTTCCAGAAAAAGCAGATTTTCACATGTTCACAACACTCCATAAACCTTGCAAAAAATCATGTACCGTAAGATTTGTGACAAAAACAGGAGGACAGCGAAAGTCTAGATCTTAACAAGGAAGACGAGAAAAAGGTTAAGGAAAACTTCAGCTGCGTATCTGAACTTAAGAGCACCTGGACCCATTTCCATCCATATCTACCAGTCAAATTAAAAAATAAATAAATAAAAAGAAAGAAAGGATTCCTTCACAAATTTCACACTCGGCTAACCTTTAAGCTGCCATATTCTGGCAGTTCCCTGGTGGCTTTTTAAACCTTTAAAGTATTTTTCAGAGTGACAATTAGTGCTCAAAAAATGTTTTGGGTTGAAAAACCTACCCAAGTGAAGTACATCAAGTCAGAGCACAGCACTATTTTCATTCAGCTACTGTGTCTTACTCCTCTTCTAGGAGTGAATCCGGTTTGAGCCTCACGCCTATTCACTCATTAGCCTTTCTAGTCAGGCTGTTAATAGGAGAAATTCTCAGTGTCTCTTCTTACTGCAAAAGAAGAAGTCAGGCCCACTAGTTCTGGTCTTGTTTGCAAACTGGTGCAAGTTGGATGTGCTCTTCTTTCCTGCTGCATTTCTGTGAGCAGGCTAAGTGATGACCTTCATCTTTTGTGTCTCTCCCTCTCTCAGAAAGAAGCAAACTTCAATACTTCCCCCTTAGAGCAGCAGCCAAACAGAAGAAACTGCCTGTAGGGCTTAGCACTACTATTCATACACAAGTGTTTGTAAACACACTTATTTTAGTGAATTCTGGACTTGTCTTTGGACACCCTGACTGAATACCTTAGATTCTCTGGGCCGTAGCCTACTGTTTCACAGCTACTGAGTCTGATCTTCACCAGGGCATGGAATACTGTCTCCTCATTGATTTGGTACACAATCTTTAATTCCTAAGGTAAGAGTCACATCTTGCAAACTCTTAAACAAAATTCCTCTTCTCTATATGCATACACCAATGGTACATCACTCACAGGAATCACACAGAAGTATCATATGGCTGAATTCATCTGGCAATCTTTAAAACTGATTCTATCTGGGATTAGTCTCCTTTGAGAGTAGCTCTTTTAATTTTCTACAAGCTTTTTCATCTCTCTCTCCTTCACACATAGAACTTCCTCACTGAGGTTTCAATCAGTTTTGTGCAAAGAAAAGTTCCAATCGCCACTGCAGCACGGTCAGCCTGCACAGTACAGAGCAATGAGGCTGAAATTTTTTCATCTTTTCCATTAACATCTGAACAATCCTTTCTAGGGGTAACTCATTTATTCACAATGGTAATCGTAACCATTTCCTTGATCCCAGGTTTTGCATATTAGTCATTTTTAGTAATATATGAGGCAGCCAGGGAAGGACTCTGTTGCCCAAGCAGGGATGCCAAGCACTATCTGGGACAGCTGAGGAAAACCAAGATATCTGCACTGGGCACTGCATGTGACACATGGCTCACAGGACAACTGAATGCTCGTGGGGCAGCAACTAGAGACCAGGTGGGGTGCCCTGGAGAGCCTAAGATAACTGCAAGACCTGAATCCCCCCTGCAACTACAGCATGGTCTGAAGTCCACCACCATCAGTGGAGGAATTCCCAGTGACTTCAGCTTTGAACTGGAACTAGACTCTGACTCTTGCAGTGTTCACAGTTTCCTTCGCACGGGTACGCAAGCAAGACAGGGGCAGTGTAAGTAACTCCATGCCTCCCAGCACTCCTCCACAAGACACAACCAGAATTTACATATTTGCATAAAATGATAATAAGAATGAAGTATGTAAATAGGTAATTCAAACCCAAAGTGGTACAGACAGACAGTTTGTGGGAACTCACCACACACTCTCTATGCACCTGGAAGTACACAGAGGCCAATGGCAAGCAGACACGTTGCAATAATTAAAGTGTAAAAACTAGTGCAAGCACCACACTTCCACACTCCCCAATGCCTGAAGCCCCCATGTTTCAAGAAAAAGAGTTATAGCTTTTATATAAAGTAACTGTGAACTGTATAGTCTCCATTTAAATTCCCACCCCAGAGATTTGCACAGCAGTACTGCGAAAAGTAGTAATTACACAGAAGCTTTTTAGTATGCAATGGTATGCAGCGCTTCTCTTTTTAAGCTGAACAACTAAAGTTGTATCATAAATATTATATTTAAATATAAACCACACGGTTTTAAAGACAATAACCAAGAACATGCTTTGTAGGAGCACAGAATTAGAAATTATTTTACAGGCAAGGATAAAAGGCTTGCAGGAATTGTGATCACGCCACAGAGAAATAGTTTATACAGGCTGTACTTGAAGGTACATTCACAGTTCCAATATAATTAACTGTTTTCAGAGATTTATAGTTTTGCTGTATGCATTTGCTTAAATATTAATTCTACTGCCTAGCGTTTAAAGCACGATGGATTATTCAAAGTAAAAATGGCTGAATGCCCCATTCATAGTAAATATGCTTAGAGACACGCAACTTATTAAAAGAGAACACTGGCTTCTATTTGATACTTCTGATTATTAATGTGTTTTTAACTGTAAAAACAAGAGATCAAATCAGTCCTTTTTCTGTAAGTAAGAAACAAGAGCAACATAAGGCATTCCTAATATTGTATATTTTACCCCGGCTTTTTTTTTTACATAAAATTACAAAATTTTATAAAGTAGATGACTGGGTGACTGGAAAGACAGACAACATTGAAATTTTATTTTGAAAACCATATAGTGACCACCTGAGCATTTTCAAGGTTTCATATGTTGAAACACTGAAACACTTTCACCATTAAACCTTTACAATTCTGTAACAAATTTACTCAGATCCGAACAAGAAGCAGAAAGAAAACTAAGTTCAACAGTTTGAACATTGAAGAAGCCTCCAGAGGTTGTTACTGACACGTAAGAACTCAAGTGTTTGCACTGAGACTAATTTTGCAAACGTGCATCGCCATCTGTGACACATGTGCTTATCGGTATTTACCGCTCTCATGCAGAGCCAGTGCCGGTGCCTCACACTAACTATAACAGACCAGGTCCCATGACTGTAAACTCATTCATAAGCTTTTGCAAGACCAGATCCTGCCTGTAAAAGATCACGTAAATCAAATCCTATGACGAGACTGTTTAGTTGTTGACTCACCTTTACTTAGCACTACTATAAACAAGGCACCTAAAAAAAGGCATCCATCGGACATTACTCTGGGAAGGAAAACTTGTGGATTTAATAACAAAGCAGAGACGTAAGGAAGGTCAAAACAGTGAGGGAGACAGAAAAGCTCTGGCTGCACTCTAGGAGAAGTCTAACAGAGTGGGAAGGATTCAGACTGAGACTTGGATATCCCAGAAGAAATCTCCACAGAATTAATTAGCCCCGTAATGTGAAAGCAAGAGACACAACATCCAGTCACTTGACCTGAGATTTCTAATATCAAAATACAGGACTGAGCATGACTGGGGGGCGGGGGTCTCCACCGTTTGACGGGGTATGGGTGGTAGACAGGCTGCTACATTCCAGTTAATTCATAATTCATATGTTACATATGTACTAAACCAGGAGGTCATAAAGATACGAACTCTAGCCTTCCTTTTACTTAACTCTGGCCTTTCTTCCTGCTGTGGGGTGGGGAGAGTGGAGGTAGGCAGAGGCTAACCTCAGCCTCCACAGTATTTAGTTGTCACAGGGGTTATTTAAATCTCCAACCCCGTGATACATTGAGAGATGGCTGCCTTGGTTTCACAAAATATTGATCCTCTGCCCACCTCTCTGAGCCAACCAGATGCCCAGTGCTTGCAGGTGAATATTAATAAACACAGGCAACAGAACACTGGGCTGTCACCTGACGATCTCAGCTGAGCATCAAATTTGGGAACTGATGTCCTGGCACTGCCAAACTTCTCTCTCTGTTAACAGCCATCTGGCAGGGTGGCCAGAGTCCTTCCTAGGCAAAGGAAGGGAACGTTCGGCAGCAGCGAGTAGCACCAGCGAGAGCGAAATTCCACCAGCTCCCCACCCTCAAGAAGCAGGCGTCACTTACGCTCTGCATCCTACAACTTCTCCCTTGTGCCTCTCCTTACCCCAAACAACCTCTTCATGAGGAGCTCTGTTAAGTATAGACAAGCGAAGCCGCTACGACCCGAGCAGCGAGTCCACTCGCCCGCGCAGAGCAGCAGCCCGAGGACGGGGACGTGCAGGGATCAAATCTGCCTCCCGCAACCAAAAGAAAGTTCGTGCCGCCACAACACCCCAGTAAACCATGCGGTGGGGGGGCGGCTTTTGAGAAAAGTGCTGCTAGGGGAGAGTCCTAATAAAGCCGTAAAATCTCACCCACGCACACATCTCCTAGATCAGCACTTCCAAAATCGCCAACGAGAACCCAAAGAAAGATCGAGGGAAGCGACAGAAGCGGGAGGCTGGAGAGAGATTGCCTCCTCCCGGCTCGTCCTGGCTGCCTGGGCAGTTCCAGGAGGAGCAGGGAATGGGGCTCCCTCCCTCGCAGCCAGAGGGTGCAGAGGAAGCTCCTTGCCCCGCAGCAGCGGCGCCAGGACAAACGGGGCGCGGGGGGGTCGCAGCTGCAGACACAGGGGTTCCAGCGCCGCATCTCCCGCAGCTCCCAGCCCCTGTCCCGACTCGCACCTACCTCGGCGGGACCCGGGGCCGGAGCCCCGCCGTCGGGGCCGGATCCGTGGGGCTGCGGCGGCGGCGGCAGCGCGACGCTGCGAGAGGCGGCGGCGGGAGGCGGCGAGCGGCAGCCCGGGCTGCAACGGCCGAGCCGGGGCCGCTCGCACGGGTGCAGCGCGCCGGTGCCGCTGCCCAGGACGGGGAGACGATGCTGCTGCGGGGGACTCCGGGCGCCTCTTTGGCTCTGTTAGGAAAGTTACCGCGGCCACACGACCCACCTTAAACCCGCCTCCCCGCAGGACCCGGGGGAGGGGGGAAGGAGGAGGAGGAGGAGGGAGGGAGGAGACGGGGGTGGGGGCTCGGAGCCGTTCATTTCCCAGCGCAGAACCAAGTCACAGCAGCATCTCTCGGGCTGTCGCTCCGGGATGCAGGGCTGGGCGCACCAGTGCAGCCGCGGCTCCCGCAGGCGCCGGGCTCCGCTCCCCTCCCCCTGGATTCTTGCATTTACGCGCGGTACCAGCTTCAGAGCGCAGAAACTTTCCTGTTTCCTGCGGCGCTGACGCTGATTTTTGGCTTATTCGTTTGGTGATGGTTGGTTTGGCATCTCGTTATTTATTTAACCATTTGTTGTTGGGGGGAAGGGGGGGCGGGGGTCTAGTCGTGAAGCCTTGGGGTTTGTGTATGCGTTTGCGGTTTTTTTTCTCCGCCCGATCAATTAAAATACCTTAAATAGACTAAAAGGACAAAGAATCAGCCCGGCAGCCCGAACGGTGCATGTGGGAATGAGGAAGCAAACTCTATAGCTGAGACAGAAACACTTGGCGGCTCAGCAGCGGGTAGGAGATGGGAAAAACCCAAGGCTCCCTGCCTCCTGCAGCTGAAAGAACGGGATCTCCAGAGCAGAGACCTATCAAACTCCACGGATGTGCTTAGCGGGAGATCATGCAAACTTCTGGACCCGTTTCAAGGTGCCTCGGTTTGCAACTACACGCACGCACGCAGTTGTAGCGGCGTGCAGACACAGGCAGATGCACGCAGCTCTCTGACTGCCTAAAGCAGCCCCTGGATGGAGAGAAGCTGGCTAGAGCTGATAGCAGGCAAGACTGAGGGGATGCTCCTAGGCAGAGAAAAGCGCGATGGAAAATTTACCTCTTCTCTAGCATCCTCTACCGTCCAGAGCATCTGCCCTTGTCCAAGCGACTGCACCACGGCTGCTTTTCAGGGTGGCTCAGTGCCACTGGCTGCTCAGAGAGGTATCAGACAGGGAATGAATTACACCCCATGGTTGTCATTTTCTTCCTGAAAAATGCACCAGAAGTTACAAATGTATAATGATAAAAATCATTAGACCAAAATGCTTATGAAGGGTGATTTGAACAGCTGCAGTAACTTAGCTCTTCGCTAGCAATCTTACGCTTGCACAGTCTTTTCAAAATGAAATCTTCTATTTGTGTTATGGACTATTACTGACTATTTTCTAATTAGAAAAATAATGTTGGCTGAGTTCCTGCTTTTTTATCATCTCAGTATGTATGAAATGTAAGACCAAGTCCCTTTTTGATAATGTATGAACACGGCTGATTGATAGAACTTTTTTGTCATTGCAGCCACACGATGAATCCCCACATCACACAACATTTTATGCAGATATGAGGCTGCCAAAATCCTTTGTCCTGCACCGTGTGTTTCTTGGTAACGTGCCAGTACATGACCGCAGGTGGTGGCAGAGTTTCAAAATGGATAAAGACAGTTTGGGCCAGAATTGGTACACTGGTTCCATAAGGGACTCCCTGCCATCTCCCAGCCTCCCAAAAAACTTCTCCACTTCCACCTGCTTTCATGCCTACAGGTTCCAAACCTTCCCCTTGCTGCATTGTCCTTGTTTGCAGCCTTCCCAAGATCTTGCACCAGCCGCCTAAAGCAGGAGAACTGGGTGGTGGAGAATACACATGTGCTGCAGTGATTGCTGGCTCCCCCACCTCCGTTTTGCAAAGCCAGCTCTCTGCTCTTGCTAGCCCCAAAAGACTATTTTTCTTCATTAGCTATGGTTAAGGCAGCCCAACCAGGTTCTGCAGCACTATTAGTGCCTGAGGTGAATTCAACCCCATCTTTCCCAACCTGGTTTTAATTATTTTTACAAACTTCCTAATAATGAATATCAATAATAAATTAGCAATCATGTTTATTTATTAAATTATTTTCAATATTTAATAAAATTTAATAGATCAAATTTGAACTAGATTTATTGAATAAATAAAGATAATTAGGTTTTGCTGTTTGTATAAGAATATTAGAAGTACCACTTGCTCTATAGTGATGGCATTGTTTATGACTCAGTTTTGTCACCAGTTTCCAGTTGGGGAACTATTTAGGCTCCCTGATTTTTCTTTTTAAAAGGCAAAATGCTCTCTGAAATGCGTGGAGGCAAAGCCAGTCTGCTTAAAATAAGTTAGGTTGCTGCTACAATTTTTTTTTACATTTTTTTTTTTTATCTTACAGGGTTCTCTTTAAAACTTTCGAAAAAAGTGTCCTGTCAAACTATGACTGCCCTGGACATCAAGAAAACCCAAGATATATACTGTTGCATGACTATTTACAGGTGCTTCAGTCAAAGCATTCAGCCTTGCTCTTCCTTCTCGTGTAAAATCCCATCCATCTCAGTAATTTCATTTGGAAAGCATATTTCTGGTATTCTCTGCAAGACGGTTGTCTACTTGAAGGGTAGTGGATGTTAGTAAATGTCAGTGAATCTGGCTATGGATGTGTTTTCCATTTGAGGGTAACTACTGTAATACTCATTGGTCTCTATTTAAATGCAACCCCCCTTGAAAAAGACATTCAGGATAAACAGCATTAGGTTGCATCACAATGACTCAGGTTCAGTGGTTCTGTTTTTAAAATGCACAGTTTAAAAATAAAGATATAAAAAGATGGTTTGGCTTTTTTCTTATTATTGTTGACTCAGTGAGTCTAGCCTAGACTCATAACTGTGTAAACTTCAGCTGAATCTTCAAGCTTAGCTAGATTCTTTCATAAATCAGAATGAGTCGTTGAAATTCTGAAGGTCAGAATAACTCTCAGTTATGGGTACACAGCCTCAGTTTGGCGAGATGATATCTTTGGTTATCCCCACACAACCTGAGCACCGACATGAAAATGAGAAAAGAATTGGGTGGGGCTGGGGAGATGTAAGCGTGCGTTACAAGAGTGACTCTGCACGGAAAACTGCTTAATAATTCTGCTGATAAAGTGGGAGCCGGAGAAGAATTCATTTCCCTCTCCCAGAGCTCAGCTGGGGTGACAGGAGGCTGAAGAAGAGCAGCTCTTTCATCAGGTAAGCAGGTATGTCCTTCAGTGCAGACAGACAATGGGAGTTTGGAAACACTGAAAGCTGGAGCTTTGCCATTGACTTTTGGGGGAGGCAGAATTTCACCCTGGGAGAAGATCTGCTGAGTAAGAACTGGACACTTGTACATGTTTTCTCTTCAAAGTCAAATCACCTTTCAGGAGCATTTTTACTACCTTCATTTACTTGCTTCTACATGTCCAATTCAAAAGTGGTTCCTATCCACTTTTTCATTTTCTCTATATTTTTTTCTTAAAGGGAGAGCTGGGCCTCAGAAAACAACAGCACACTGAATCATGTCAGTGTTTGTAAAAGCATCAGTTTTCAACACTCTAAAATTATTATACATTCAATATTAAAGCTCAAGAAATTAAATATGCATAATTTCTGTCTGAACAAACAAATTATTACTGAAAATAATGCTTGAAAAAGAAAAACAAAGCTTTTCAGACAGAACATGAACTTCAACTTGTTTTCTAGAAAACCAATCAGTGTTTTAGTTTATGCATCACTCTGTTCTCTGCAATAATATGCTGTCTGTGCAATCAGTGATGATAAATGGTACATAATTGTAAACTTGATATTGGTTTTCAATATTGAATTCATCATTCTGTCCTCTTAACACATATTAAATACTTTAAAGAATTTATATATTTGTTTGATTTATCTGTGATTTTTTCCAATATGTAAAATTTATTAGTTTTCTAGTTTTTGAGAAACTAAGAGCAGACAACACCATTAATAATACTGAATAATACTGTTGGCTTCATTTATGCATGACTCCCTTCTACCAATACCAAGTGTCCAAATCAAATACAAAGATGTCAGTGGCAGGCAGAGTAGAAAATACAGTCTTAACGAGAGCCAGTTCCACACGTGTTTTGTTTGACTTCCCTGCTCTATCCAAATAACGGTTGAAAGAATTTACTCTCATGTAGAAAGGCAACTCCTGCATTTGTAGGACTTGTGTTTCCCTCTATCCGATGTCAGAACTGTCAACCAAGCTATCAAGTTTGGAGAAGCACAATACTTCAAAGGGGGAAAAAGCTGAGATATCCTTCAGAGTTTGGGCCCACTCCAAAGACAACATTGATTTACCTTTTTCAATATCATGGACCTATTCTCCGGAATAAGAAGGTTCACTCAAATTGTCCCAGTACTCTCAGTGAAAACATAATGAAAAAAAAACAGAAAACATTAATCCTGCATAACACTAGCAAAAGTATACAGAAGCTATTCATCTGATTCAAAGAGACACTAAGCATGTAGGGCCTGATTCAATCGTGTCAATTGGTTTTTCCATTAATACAGCTTTTATGTCTGTTCCCCACACACAATATAAAGGGCACCCAAAATGAGCTAAGAACTGGCCAGTGACTAGGGGGTTTGTGTAAATCTTATCCTGAGGTCAAATTTCGCTCTTAATCGTGTGCGTATGACCATCATTCTTAGTAACTGCTATTTTTCTTAATCAAAGCATCTGCACTGGACTGGGACATGGATTATTTTTGTTTGGTATGATGTAAAATTAAAAATAAAAAACAGATTTGGTAAGGCTGAAGAAAATATTTATGCAATTATGCAAATAGAAGAGACAGCATTCAATCAGCTGAACTGTGGCCGATTTGAAATTTGATCTACTAACGAAAATAGCAAAAAAAAGTCAGTGGTACGCAGCTGTTAATGCTTTATTATAAATGAAACTGGATAGAAGAACAGTCTTTCACAAAATTTACGAGTGGAATTCCCTGCTGCAGGATAGCTGTGACAGCGCTGTTGTAGAAAAAGACCAACTATTTTGAAGAATCAGAAGAGCCTAAGCAGTTAAAATAGCTTGGGTATATTACAGTCCCCAAGCTTCCCAGCATAAACGGTTTGCTATCCAGGGCATAGAAAAGCAGTTTCAGTGTGAAATTCTGTATGAAACTTATCAGGATCCCCAAGTACATGCGGGCTACAAGAATGACATTCTGCCTCTATTTGAAGCACCCGATACTGATAAGTATTGGAGAAGGATATCAAAAGAGATTGACAGTCACTCTGCAGCACCTAAATGAGAGTTATGCATACGAACTGAGGAGTGAAGGGCCCCTCACAATGAAAAAAAATATGAAAAGGAGCGTATATAATGCATAATTTATAGCAATGTCACATAAGTCAACAGCAACTATTGTCTTTTTAGTGAAAATTCCTATGTGGATAGCCTCAAAGACTAGACTTTTTACTATTGAGAAAACGTATACTGCAACTGAAGCAAGAAACCAATTGCTTCCCACTGCATCTTTACCTTCTGGTTTTGAGAGTTAAAGAAGAATTTATCTGTCAGGCTCCTGTGTGTCTACAGGACATTCCTCTTAACCAGTTCCTAACTTTACACCTCCAAGCAGGCATCAACAGGTTGAACGTTATCAGCTGTATTGGTAACTGGGTCAAAAGTTGTGTTATTGCCCATCTCTCGAGTCTGTCCAATCATGAAGAGAGCCGCTATTTAAAGATTGTACAGCGACGTTTCCTTAAACTGAGGTTGGACCAAATGGAAACCCGCCGGCACTGACGTAAAGCAGTAATGCTGCAAGAGGCCTTTCGTGGAGAAATGTAGTGATATTAAGCACTAGAATTTCTCCTTTACTGAAACCCAAAGGCTGGAACAGCCATGAGCAAGTACAGACCAAAAAAGGGGCACAGAATCAGCAGCTAAAGAAGAACACTAATTCACTTCATCTGCCTACACCAACACAGCGAGGTCCTCCAAAGTTCAGCTCCTTCACACAGAAACTCGAGAGACTGCTTTCCCTTCTTAGGAAACTCCCCTCTGGAGAAAGCTGACCAGAATTCCAAGTGACAGCAAGCCAGATAATAAAGTTAAAATAAGGACTGAAGTAGATAGAAACTCACGTCTTGGCATTCTGAAACAAGTCTGTATGATATCTTCATTGATACCTTATTTACAAGTATTTCTAAATATGCTGAGGCAAATTTATCCTCAAGCTTAGCTGGTTTTCTTCAAACAGCTGTCTCCAGACAGGCATAACGTTAAAGACAGAACTTAAATCTGTATGAAATGCACTGTTACAGCGTTATTTGGACACACCGCAGAACGCATGCTGCTCTGCTATGTTTTTATCAAAAGAAATTTTGAGTTCACTGGTCTTGTATTCAATGAGGAATGGGTTTTACTACAAAAAGAAGAGACAAGCTGCAAGAAGCTGTGAATTTATATTTATGATAGATTTCTGCATTAATTTTTACCCTGAAGTTTTAGGAACTAGTTGAATGTGAACACTGAATATAAACATTCTCTTAACTGTACCCTTTTTCTGTGACTGTATTTATCTTTAGCCATTATATTTGCATAAAGGCAGCAGCCAGAGCTCTTAATCAAGACCAGGACCTCATTTGATGCCCATATATTCACAGTAACATACAACTCAAAAAAAAAAAAAAAAAAAAGCGAGCAAGAGTGAAGGCAACGAAAAGCAGCTGCCTACAGTTGCAATGGCAAAGCAGGGAATAAAACCTGGGAGTCCTCATTCCTAGTCCAAAACTCCGCCAGCTGGACTTGTGTATCTCAGTGCTGTGGTTTACTGTCTTCATCTTCAACGGGCTCAGCATGGGACTTTCAAAAAGATGATAATCTGAATTTTTATCTGCTCTGGGATTTTTTGGTACATCTTTTATTCATCACTGCAGAGGTGAGCAGCTTACAAAGTCGGTCCATCCTGCATAAGCCCTTATCCTGTTACAGTGAGATCTAAAGATACACCTTTAGATTGATGGTAATGACTACTGGAGGGGACCACGGATTATTTTATGCCTCACTTTCCTACCTGCAAAAACGGAAATAGCATTCCATGGGCTGATTAATATTAACCTCTGTACAGAATCTAGGTCTGTACTGTATATGCCACAGATATGAGAATTACAGTGGACATTTTCAAATTTTGGGATTGCAGGGAATTAAGTTCATTGACATTTTAAATGTAAAAAGAAAACAAGCAAATCCTAGCAGAAATTCCCACAAGTTTTCTTTCAGTTTTCAAAGAAAATCTAAGAAAATCTGGCTGCAAATATTTCTTTCCATTTTCACCCAGCTCAATAGGCATTCATAGAATCTAAAAAGTCAGGATCTGCCAGAAGTTTCTTCGCAAAATGACAGCATGCCGCAATGCATTTGTTTCTCTGTTTTTCCACTTTGCAAGGGAAAAAAAATATATTTCTAAGATATTTTTGGTAATGTATGACTAAGTAGCAAAATTATAACTAGGAAATTAATAACTACATGGCATTTCAATCCCATCAACTCTAATCAACATAAATCCATTCTAATTAAAACGTGCAAATCCTAAGGATACCAAATAGGTAGCCCTCTATTACAGGGAGATGGCAACAACAGGCACATTACATACAAATGAAAAGTATGGAAATCTCAGAAAAAGGGAAAGATGAAGCAGTACTAGAAGTATTTCTATATTTTTAGAGTACTATCAGCCCCCAATAATCTTTAATTGGCCAAAACAAACATAAATTTGGTCCTTTAAAACTTAAAATGCACTTTTATAAGCCAAATGAAGGATCTGAAGAAGTGTACAACTTCACAGGCTGAAAAAAGGTTACTAAGTTTATCACAATCATCAAACCAGAAATAGTACAGTGGTGCCAAGCCTGTTCTGATCAGCATGATGAATAACACACATCAGTTTAAATGAGAATAATAGAAATTACGTAATTGCGCCAGAGCCTTTGTTTTAAAGTCAAAACATCTTAAGTCTTGACTCTGACTTTAGGACTTGATCAAAAGCCCATGAACATCAACAAGAATCTTTGCATTGACTCCCTTGGGCTTTGCGTATGCCCTTTATAGAGAAGTAGAGAGGTACTGCCCGCCAGCTGCACACATCTTAAATCAGCTCAGGAAGCTCCTCCGCTCTCCTCTATACCATTCCATCTTGCACTTACAATTGGCATCAGCTTGTAAGTACATAACAATGGATGTTAAATCTACCTGGTTCTGATAAACTTTTTTTACGTTACACTGAGATCAGTATTTCCACTCTCCCTCTACTGCACTGTCAGGTAAAGAAAGGGATCTGAACTGAGCTTGGATGTATATTACTTGCACACATCTACAGCAGCTAACACTGGTGCTTCGGGGTTTAAGGGGAGAACCCATCTTCACTCAGCTCTAAGTTAGCTCTTTAAAAAGCGGCCTCTTGTCTATTGGAGGTTTTTATCCACAACCAGCAGAGATTAAATAAATGCAGTTGCTTGGCAGGCAGTGGTTGTCACCCTGCCAATTAGCTCAACAGGAAGCAAACAACCTGCTGACCTTCCCGGGCAAGCAGTCTCTCGGAGGCAAGCAAATGAGATTGTAGTAAGGGCTGTAGCTCAGACGGTTGTTGTTATCATATATCATCACAAACCTATTCGACCGTTGCCCTGGAATTACAGCAACAGTACAGAACCACAGAAGTATAAAGCTGGAGGGAACCAAAGCCGTCATTATGTCTAGTGGTTTCCAGACTATAGTTTATGAAGTCATAGCAAGCGTTGGCTTTATTATGTTTTCAACAACCGCTGACACTAAGGGGGGCTGTGGAGAAGTCTGGAGAGCTGACTGTGGTTTGCTGGACTAGAAAGCCTGGGAATCACTGCTTTGATTCCTTGTGGCAATCCTTGCGGCAAGGAGCAAGTTACACCCAGACTACTCCTCACAGACATTTACTTAACTTGTTTTTACAAATTGCCAGTGAATGATATTCCACAATCTCTTTATGCAAACTGTGCCAGAATTTAATAATGATGTTGTTCAAAAATATTTAACGATAGTTGTGGTTTCCTTTTCAAAACTTCAAATTGTAGTTTGTTTTTTTTTTTTTTTCCTTTTAATGAAGTAGAGAAAAATGGAACATTGCATTTAGAAAAGCAAGAACACAAAATCAGTCATTCTTCTTCGTCCTAGCCTATTGGGATGTCCACTGGTACTAGTCTAGTGAAATAACTGCTCCCTCTCTGCTTTCAGTGTGAAGCAACAGTTACAGTCAGCCTTTGCTCTAATACGGCACGCTCTGGAAGCAGTATCTGGAAGAGCAGAGGACTGGGGAATAGCGAGGAAGGCAGCTTTAGTGGGGTTCCTCAGCCAGGAGCATGCATGCTCTTCAGCTGAAACTGTCCCCTAAGTCTCCCCTGCGTGTCATACCATTGGATCAAATAAACAGAAGCTGAAAAGTAGACTGAGATAAAAATGTGTTGGGATACAGAAAAATGCTTTAATAGATAAAAAGCGACAGACTCTTTTAGAAAGGATTTTTCCACTTTGTATTCGTATTGTCTGAAATCAGGCCTGAACAGAAGAAGCTAACTTGACAAAATATAGGCCAAAAAAAAATCATATAAGAAAATAATGGAAATGCTGTTATGGACTTCTGTGAGTATAAATAGTTTTGGAAATGAAATTGTCAAGCCCAGCGTCTGAAATGCTGTGGAAATAAAGTCATTTTAATGGTCAGCCTGCTGCAACCACATAAACATTCCCTAGTGCCTTTCACAGCCTAGCATCTTGTCTTTTTTTTTTTTTTTTTTATCTGACATATGGGGAGACATTTGTTGGAGACTCAAGGGGCAGAATCTAACAGAGAAGCAGAAATGGATCAAGGGAAGATAAGGAACAGAAATCAACAGGAGATATTAAATTCCAAAAATGAAACTGAAGAGATGGGACATATCAGAAGAAAAACAAAAGAGGGGTGGTCAGATAAGCTGGAAAATAACATGTTGAACTCAATTTTAAGCAAAAAATGTTACATTGAAATAAACCAAGATTGTCCCTCCATCTTCTTGTATGCTTCTAAATGTACAGGCTGTCATATCTGAAAGAGTATTCATGTCACACGACTCTAAATACGGAACTGTTCTGCCACAGAACTGGGTCTGCCTTCAGTTTGCACCAGCAGGAAAACTTTCTCTTCCCTGCAGCTGCGTCGCTAACCCAACCTGTGGGACACCTCCTCACACCAGTGCTTTGCACTTCCTTGGTAGTACATATGACCTGCTGGAATGTGGAATCAGGACTAGAGGAAGAGTGGAAAAAATATCTAAAATGAGCATCAATATGAAAAGTACAAAGAATCAGGCAGTCTCTCACTAGATTGAATGAGATCTTGGTACTTGATGGGCATTCTCATGTCCTTCATGTCCCCAGAAGGTTCCACATCATATCAGCTGCCACATAAAGTAGCTCTATTTCTAGAGTTAAACACAAAGTTTTCTGAACAGATCATGTTGAAATACTCTCTTATTGCTGATCTGCATTTATACTATCTTAGGCAACCTATAGCGGCCCCTTTACACCAGCTCAGCTCTGCACAAGCTCGAATGACTCTGGACAATGCGCAGCAGCAGCCACTTTCTTCCTTGTGACCTGCAGAGGGAGGGCGTGCAATGTCTTTGGCAATCTCTACCTGGGCAGTTCTACGGAGCTGGGTTGAACTCGGGGAGGGAGAATATCACTGCAGAGTGGGCAGTGCTGTACCTGAAAGAGTGTTGGGGTCAGCCATTGCTAAGCACAACAGTCTTTCTCCCTGTTCACTAGAAAGAAGCGAGGTCAGCCTCCCTCCTTCACTTTAGGTGTCTACTGAAGGGTTGAAGTTCGGTGATGTATCGTGCACTGTCCATGGTGGATTGTCCCTTTGGAGGTCATGGGTACAGCCAGAGGTGACAGACTGTCTGAGTGCGCAGCCCATGCTGGTCTCCCCAGGGAAACCCTGTATCCTGGTCCAGACTATTTAACACAAGAGTAAACTACTGGTCCAAGGATTCGTTTCTTCCTCTGACAATACTTTTTGTATCTTGTTTCTTTTTAACTTTTTATTAGCCCATTAGACTATTTCCTCACTGTAATGGAAGATCAGTCTCATTCAGAAACCTATAAAACATTACGCTACCTGTCTAATATCTTCATAAACCAGAAGGAAATCTACTATTTACAGTCAAGGGTGATGAACCAAGAGAATGGGTCTCTGTCTCAAATCCTGGCTGAGCCACTCAGTTGGCATGTGACCCCAGGCAAATAATTTTATCTTCTTTGCTTTAGTTCAAGCAGTTATAAATTTGGCTAAGAAGCAAGACCTTTCTGAAAAGCACTAGCCTTTAACCTCAGTTTGCATGAGTAAATGCATCTCCAAAACCCCAGGCTGAATGATGCAGCAAATTCTTTTTCAGTTATCTACCCCTAGAAATGACGCAGTAAAATTATGCTCACATAACTTTAACTCTCCAACAAATTATGACACCTAAATGTTGCACTATTTAACTATAGTACAAAGCTTATAGTCCATATTTTAAGACTTTTTCTTCATTAGAAATTAAGTAAGCAGAGTACTGCTGTAGGCTCACATGCGAAGGCTATAGCAGCTTGCTTAATTTAAAAAGTAAAAAAGAACAACTGATATTAATCTTTACCACTTGGCTTCCGATCTATTTTCTGTCTATATTTATGTCAATATGTAATGAAAATAATTCCTAACTGACAACCAGGAGAACAAAAAACCAAAGCCCATCTTTCCTCAATTTCATTTTAAGACCATCCCTCCAGAAAGTTCTAGGATGTAGCTTAGTGTATAACAACAGAGTAGCCAGGGCTGTTTAGTCTTGAGAAGAGAAAGCTCAAGGGGGATTTTATCAGTGTGTACATAGTCTCATCAGAGGGAGTAAAGAAGACAGACCCAGACCCTTCTCGGTGGTGACAGGATGAAAAGCAATGGGCATAAATGGAAAAAGAGGAAATTCCACTTAAAACTAAGAAAAAACTGTTTTATTGTGAGGGTGATCAGGCATAAAGAGGTTTCCAAGAGAGATCGCAGAGTCTCCATCCTTGGAAATATTCAAAACCCAGCTGGACATGGTCCTAGTCGACCTGCTCCATGAGGAGGGTCTAGAGACCTCCTGAGGTCCCTCCTGCCCTCAACTAGTCCATGATTCAACACACGGAGGGCCAGGCAACATAGTGAAGACAACACTGGTGTGCATTAAGCTGCAGAATCTGACACCTTAGCCCCAGTTATGACCCCATCCCATTGCTAACTATGATTCCAATGTGATCAGAGGAGCTGTCATACCATTTTGTGAAGTATTAACAAGTAGCACTTTGGCAGTTGTATCAAATGCTTTGGGCTTAGATCATCTTACTTCTACTTCAGCTAGACCCTGTGGGTGGAAGCAGCAGAGGGAAAAGAGCCTTAAATACATGTGCTGCTCCCATGCAAGCAAGCAAACAAAAAAGGTACAACTTGGTATACAGGAGCTCAGTGTAAGCAGAAAATAAACTGCACTTGCTGCTTTTTGCTCTCACAGTTGATGATCCAGATTCTTCCCATCACCAGGAAAGTATTTTTTCTACAGAAGATGGTTACAGAGGGATAACTGGAGTCCCTGGGGCTGGTATGAGCAAGGCCATCGAAAGTAACATCTCAGCTTTTAGCAAGGGGTGATGACCTGAGTTTCTTCAACTTCACCACAGTTAAACTCAGTAGTTAGTATCACAAGTAAGTTTTTAACTAATTTGAAAAAGCAGCAGCCACATGGTGAACACATTCTCACCTAGCACGGCTCTAACAGAACCATCTTAGCAATATCAAGAACAAATTTTGCATAATGACTGCAATATGAAGTCGTAACAAAACTATCTAACATTTGTGATGAAAGCCTTAAGGACAATGACAAAGGCACCCATTAATAAGACATTCAGGGGCAGAGCATACCCAGCAGAGCTGGGCAAATGCTGCAATCCATTTCCCTTGGATATTCTTTTGAGTTTTTAAACGGATTTCTTTGACTGCTCACAGCCCTTTTGTGCTCACTTTCCATGAATAGTAAATGAGCTTTAATAAGGGAAATAATCATGAAAAACACATTTTAAGCTTGAACATTTGCCAATTAAAACCTCAAATTGCACAACCAATGGTTAGCAGTACATATGTCATTTTATGACTTTTACACTAAATTCAAAATATTCACTGTTAGTCAGTTTTCACACACAGTAAGGAAACACAAATAATATCATTACATACAGACCTGGGAGGCACAGGTTAAAGTATCACTGTATATGATTATGTATACCTGAATTATTTGCTGGTTAAGACTTAGTTCTTGACAATAATTATGACAAAATAATGTATTTTGAAATTTTGCACTTTTTTACTTTTTAAACCATTTTTTAAAAAATAGAGTAAACTTATTAACCCAGCTAACCAGTATGATTTGTCAGAGGATAGAGTAGTTACAGGTATAAAATCTTTACTCATAGCCTTTTAGTGAGAAAAATATCAAGCACTTAAGTTGCACAGCTGCAGACCAGAAATACAGTATGATGTATTTTCCTTTAGTTTCGATATACATCTCTGAGCTCTCAAGGAAAACCTTTGGTATCTCAATTGTAGAGCAAATCACAACAGCAGAGTTCCCCGCAGGTCAGCCTCATTTAATGGCTTATGATAGCAGCCTAAGAGGAAATTTCAACCAGAAACTTCTTGTGTTTTTGAAAGCAGAAGTAAAAAAAAGTCACCCTTGCAATTCTGTCTTCTATTTACTGTGGCATATAAATAAATAAACTTTAGAGCAGTAGATTGCGCAGCACTGACCCCAGACTTGGGCCAGAGACACTACAGGGAGCAATCCCAATTTGGCGATGGGTGGAAATGGTGACCTGTTGGGTCTTTCCATCTCTAACCGTGATTATCCTTCGAACCGCACAGGAGCTACTCCAGAGGCCGAGGCAGCCCAGAGCATCATTTCAACATAAAGGCTCCAACCAAATCAAATGCATTTTGATGACAAAAAGACTGTTATGGTGGACTCCGCCTTTGATCTATGTAAATTGTTTTCATCGTTTCTAACGTAACAAACATAAACATATTTTATGAAAGCAGAAATACTGAAATCTGCCACATCAGTATAATCTACAAAAAACTTAAAGCTCCTTAATCAGCTAAACCTTGACATTTTAATGACTTTTGTGTAAAGACTCTTTTCCTTTAAATAATATTTGAGATCTCTCGTCAGTAAATATGGTAAAAACCTGCAGAAAATAAGTGAAACAAAATAGTACATAACTTTGCAATTCAGTGATGTAGTAAACTTTTGAACTGCATCCGAGGATGAAGAGTGGTGGGAGGAAAATCAAATGCCTACTATAACAAAAATCAGGTATTGTGATAAATAAATTGCTTTTATGCTTTCAGTAATTGTAAACATCATGTAATTTCACATTCCTGACATGCTTGAAGAGATCTGCAACTTTCTTTGTGTATTATAGAGGAGCATCAGTTTCTAGTTTATTTTGAGAAGAAATTTGTCTAGTTATGTCACAAGCAACTCAAAGGACTTTGTTCAGAGAAGCTGAAAAGTTGAGGTTAACCTATTAGACACGCTAGAGGAAGCGAGTTACCATTTCAACCCAAAATCAATTAAATAGTGTCTCCCAGTGGTGATGACCGGTATTGCAGACTTAAAAGTAGTAAAATGGTTTCTGAAACTCCAATCCAGGGAGAAAAATCGGAAGCGTAACAACGCAAGAATACAAAATCATTTTCTTTCCACTAAAATAAAAAGAGCATTAGCGTGTTCTTTGTAATTCTATATAAAATGGTTTTAAAGCATAAATGGGACAATCCAAGAAATTATAGCCCTGTCAGTAAAAGTTCAATCCCAAGTAAAGTAACAGAAAGTTTAACTAATATGGGATTTGACAAAAAATAGTTAAAAAGGAGGGCGACATAATCAATGCCAGCTGACATGTGATTACAGAAAATAGACCTTGTTAAAATAACTTGATATTCTTCTTTGATAAGACTATAGTTTTGCTGAGTAAAAGCCATATTGCCATTATAATAAGAATTCTTCTAGGAATTTAAAGCTTTTTGAAAACTAGCTGTTTGTCAACGTACACACAGCTTTTTTGAAAGCTGCCAATCAGCATGGCACAGATTAAATTGACTAAGGAAATCTTAACTAATAGGTTTTATAACTAAATGTTATTTTCAGATTTACTACTAGGGTCACTGCGGAGATTTCTTTTGCATATTTTTGTGACTGGCACACCAGGCAGAGGACAGACCACTGACCTAGACCACTTCATAAACTGGGTCCCAGCAAATAACGTATACAGACACAAATTAAGTTTAAACTTCAAGCCACAAAGGGTGGATGCCTTGCTTACATCAAAAGGATCCTGTCTAGGAAGTACTGGTTCTTAGGAGTATTTGAAAACAGCAATATATGAATAGCTGAACCTGAGCCTTCAGCACAATGCTAATATGAAAAAGAAAAAAAAAAAAAAAGCCTAATTCTAAGATGTATGTACAGGAGAACAAGTAGGAAGATTTTTACATAGTATCTGTTTCAGGCCATAGTCCAGTTTTCAATTCTAGAACACACGATGCAATGAGGATTTTAAGGAATGGCATTTTCTTCAGTAATGAAACACAAAAAGATAAAAGAGTTGCAAAACACGAAAAATTAAGAGTTCAACCTGTTTAAGTTATCAAAGAAAAAGGAAGAGGTCATTAGATGACAGTGTAAAAGTGGAAGAGGAAAAGAAATTTGATGGGAGAGAGCTTTCCAGTTTTGCAAATACATCATGAGGGAAAACCCAAGTTAGCAAATTCAGGCTAGAAATGAAGTCAACGACAAACATAATTAACCTGGGTAGAGCTCCTTTAAGTAGAAGGAGATTTCCGACAGGGACATAAACATTCATAAACAGAGTAATACAAAAGCATGTGCTTCACCAGTTAAACTGAGCTGCATTGACCAGCTGATCATTCTGACCTGGTGGAATAAAATTCCCAGACCTTCAGCTACAACATCACCACGTGTTTTGTCACTCCTGCTAACCAATGCAGGGAGTTTTTATATGCTTTCTCGTAAATGAGGGCAAAGAATTCTACCTCAGAAATGCAGCTGTATGTAGCAGGGCCATGGATACTGATCTTGACTTTATGTTCTTTTGTTCAGCAAATACAGGCAGCTTCCCTTATCACCTGCTTATCTCTGCTGCGGGGTAGGAAGGAGACCAAATCTCCAAAAGACACCACGTATCGGCAGCCAGAGCGCAGCTGGGCAAGAACTGTGCATTATACGTTTTTACGAGTGCGAGGAATGGCGTCTTGATCCTGAGTCCATTCCAGATGTGGGTACTCTTTACTGAGCCAACAATCCAGGAGAAAGAATCTCCAAGAGAAAACACAGCAGTTATTCAGTTTTGTATGAGCTAGGAGCAGATGCTGAATTGCCAGTTGCTTCAAAATTGCTTTAAGATTGGAAAAGCCAGCTTCAAAGATATGCTACAAGATAATTAAATCTTCTTTCCTCTACCTCAGCGATGGAGTACTTGGAGAAAAAAAAAAAAAAAGGGGGCTTTTTCAAATGGAAAGATATGATTCCTATTGATTCCACGACTGTGCGGATCCCAGACTTTAATACCCTGCCTCTTCTTTGTGTGACTCGATCTTTTTTTCTGCAAACAGCCCGTATGAGACCTCACAGCTTACAGAACCCCATCTTTAGGCTGTCTACTGCCGAGGTGTTTGTAAGCACAGTAGCTGACCAGAATATAATTTGCTCTATACTTTTCTATTTATTTTTCTGTCACCATCTTAAACTTGGCTAATGAAGACCAATTTAGCTCTGCAGCCCACCTCACAACAGGAGGGAGGAGGAGGGTGTAAGAGGAGGCTTTACAGACCCAAGGGAGAAGTCCTGTTGCAAGAAGAAAACCCAGTAGGTGCTTTGCCAGGGCACAAGTGAGGTGTATCAAAACATCTATCTATGTGGCGTCAGCTGACACATACTGGTAAGCAGGTGAACATTAAATGGTCGACAATATATCACGCCTATACTTGAACACCCGCTTTTGCCTTGTGCGTGTTCCATTTTCGCGTGTGGATGCCTACCCACCTGCACAACAAGCCTTTACTTCTGCATTCAAAAGGAGTCTCTTAGGTCATATTGTTTTCAGGCATTTTCCAGATGAGTCAGGCTTCAAGCTTGGGAAAATTAAGCCAAAATCCAGAGTTCTCCAATGATGTGAAACACCCCTTTTCCAAAATATCGAGCAACTTCTATCACAAGGTACCGCATTGAAATTCTGTACTGCATCTCCTGGCATGTTTTTCCAAGCAGGGAGACCTCCTGAGAGGCTCACGCTTTCCAACATGGGCAAGAACAAACATGTAATTGAACTTCAAAGAGATTTCTCTCACTCAAAATAAAAGCTTCTTTAGCACTCACTGGTGTTATCCAAGGGAACACTGCATGAAGTAAGAAATACTCCATGAAAAGAATATTGTACTGCTTGCTTTCTGTTCTACCGTGTTTCGTTTCTCAAGCACCTAATGAAGCAAAACTGCATGAGGAAATGTATGTCCCATCAGTCTGCAGCTGCGCTGCACTCCACCTTCATTCTGCGACATTTAATGAGATCTTCGGGTATTTAGAACATTTTTGCACTTTTTATTTTAAAACAATTAAACAGTTATCCTGTTAGTTTCAGCTTTCCCTGCACAAACTTCTTACCACATCTAAAGACAATTACCAGATGAGCATGAAAATTTGTCTCTGATGTCACAGGACAAACCCAGTTGTTAGACAAAGTGTGAGCCGTTCACTTTGGCTTTAGTGACTCAACCTTTGACTTTTACTTACATGAGGTTTCTCTCCAAAAGAGGAAGAAAGGGAGGGGGGAAATTGAGAATTTTAAAAATTTTCTGACTAGAATACTAGAAATAAACACGCAGCTACTCAACAGCATCAGCAATGCATGAGCTTAGCCCAAAGGTCTAATATTTTTTCTCTGTGAAACAGCAAACAAATGAGAGCAGTGATCTCAGTCACTTCTATTTAATTAACCTTCATTTTATTGCAGTCATTGAATGACACCGAGCAAGCACACTGTTCTATGTTCTTCACTGTGTCAGCAATCAGCATCTGCCTACATTCCAAACTGAATTAAATGTCTTTTCTTCCAAATGTTGGGTTTCTCTTCCCCTCTCTATCGCCAGTGGTTATTTCACCTTTGCTCATACTGAACAAGAGCTCCATCATTTTGGTCTCCATTTCCCCTTTTCTCTCACATCCTGCTTACATAATATGTCTAAAATCATCCTGACTACCAAAACCAAGTCTACACTTTGGTCGTCTCTCACTAAGTTCTAACACCTCCTCCTCCTCATATGTTTGAGAACTTGGCTTCTGCGAATCAGTTTCTTACAGATGGTACTTCCATTTACTGGCACCAATTGGTTACTTGGAAGTATTAGTCACTGGAGATACACATTTTATAAAACATGTGAAAAATAAGAAGTAGAATAAACAGGAACATACAGTGACATACTGCCTTGGCTCTTTCCCCATCTTTTTTCCTCTTAAGGACAAATACTAGATAGCTTGCACCGTGTATTTATGTTCAAGTGAGGTTGTGATGTAGGCAATTAATTAATATTGAGAAAGTATGAATGTTTTTCTAATAGTCAACATAATCATCCCCAAAATACCATACTTACAGCATTACAGCACTGACTCAGATCCAGAAACAATGCATTGTGCTCATGACCTTCCACTGCTTTTCTGTTTGATCTTGAGATCTTTCAGTGCCTTTATCTTCCCCTCTGTAAATGTGAAGAACAGAGTTGGGGCCTACTGTTAAACTAGTTGACATCAGGGCTTGCCTGCGCTCCTCACACACCGCAGCCCCATCCCCCACCTCAACTCCCTGAGTGCTGCTGGGTGAATACAAAAAAACGGATGATCTGAGGCACAGACCTGGGATTTCTCCCGGAAGATGCCAGGGAAGACCATGGAGGTTCACACATTTATGCGGGACTACAGCTTAGGCACAGCAAGACAGCTTTGTTCTGGTCTTGTTCAAACAGAAAAACCCTGCATGTGTCCTCACCATGACTACCCCATCCTCATGCCACTGCAGCCTAACAGAGTTTAACAGGTTCTTCTCATTTGTCTTCCATGGACATCCAAGATTACTTTTTCAGCAGTTTCTCCACTGTCCCCCAAATCTCTTGGTTTTCCCTCACTGAAAGCGAATCTGTCCTCTCTGCTCAGCCAGCCACACAAGCTAGAGCTCTCCCAGAGCTCAGCACCTGACAATGGCCAGCCTCCTCCTCAGCCCCCATCTGGCCCCAGCCTCTCAAGAGTCTCCTCTCGCCTGCCGCCCCCGTTCCCTCAGCTCGCTCCCGCCTGTCCCTCGCCTGCCGCCCCCGTTCCCTCAGCTCCTTCCCGCCTGACCCTCGCCTGCAGCCCCCGTTCCCTCAGCTCCTTCCCGCCTGTCCCTCGCCTGCCGCCCCCGTTCCCTCAGCTCCTTCCCGCCTGTCCCTCGCCTGCCGCCCCCGTTCCCTCAGCTCGCTCCCGCCTGACCCTCGCCTGCCGCCCCCGTTCCCTCAGCTCGCTCCCGCCTGTCCCTCGCCTGCCGCCCCCGTTCCCTCAGCTCGCTCCCGCCTGACCCTCGCCTGCAGCCCCCGTTCCCTCAGCTCGCTCCCGCCTGTCCCTCGCCTGCCGCCCCCGTTCCCTCAGCTCCTTCCCGCCTGACCCTCGCCTGCCGCCCCCGTTCCCTCAGCTCGCTCCCGCCTGATCCTCGCCTGCCGCCCCCGTTCCCTCAGCTCGCTCCCGCCTGACCCTCCCTGCCGCCCCGTTCCCTCAGCTCGTTCCCTCAGCTCCTTCCCGCCTGACCCTCGCCTGCCGCCCCCGTTCCCTCAACTGGCCTCTCCCCAGCAGCTACCCCCAGCCCGATCTTTTCCCGCCCCTCCACTGAGGCCCTGCCTCCTACGGTCGCACCGCCCCCCGCGCCACGCGCAAGCGCCCTGGGAGCGGCGGGCCTGTCGGCGGGGCCGCCCGCTGCTTCCCGCCATGCCAATGCTCCGCACGGAGAAAGTGCTGCAGCTGCGGGGCCAGCAGGGCCGCTCGGTGCGCGTCGTGCGGGAGCACTACCTCCGCCCCGACGTGCCGTGCCGCAGCGCCCTGTGCCGGGCTGCCTGTCCTCGCGGTGAGGGGGCTGGCGGCGGGAGGCTGCGGGTTGGGGTCCCTGGGAGGAGAGGAGGAGGAGGCAGGGGGATGCGGGCTGCCGGAGCCGGGATCGCCCGGGCGCCGAGCTGGAGCGGTGGGGAGCTTGTCCGCCGGCGGCCGTTGTGCTTCAGGCGAAGCCCAGGGGCTCCCTGGGCGGAGGGGATCCGTGCGGCCTTGATGGGCGGGGGTGCCGGGGCGGGGAGGCCCGACAGGGGCCGGCGGGACCTGGTGCCGGTGCGGAGAGCAGCGCAGGGGGGCAGCGAGCGGAACAAGCGGTGAATAAAAGAGAAAGAACGACGGGAGAGAGCTGGGGGAGGTGGGGGGGGGGGGGGGGGGGGGGGGGGGAGGGGGGAGGGACGGTGAGGGACCCTTGTCCCAGGCCTCTGCTCTGCCGTCCCGAGCCGGGGGTGCACGGTGCCGGACAACGGCGCGTCAAGTCGTGGGAAAACTGAAGGGTACCAAGTATATAGCAAAAGTGCTCCGTCAGCTCAAAATCTTTCAGAAATAAAGGAGGTGTTAAGAGAGAAAGGAGTTGAGAAGTTGATTGTTACAGGACAGAACTGTGAACAGTTTATGGACAGTGATAAAAGGCTAAAGTGTTATGAGAGTTTCCATACTTCCCTTTTTTAAAAGATCTTTGAAAATGCATTAATTTCTGCAGGGGTTGGTTTATAGAGCAAATTAAATTCTATACGTACCTGTTAAGTATTCTTACAATGGGGCCAAGCCGCTATCTTGAAGCGATTGTGGTTCTGCATCAGCAGGTATTTCTGTTAAGTAATTAAATATAATTGCCTGTGTGTTATATCTGGCCATTTCAGACATGGGAAGGCTGCCAGCTTCTATGGTGCCCAGATTTGTTGTTGTTTTTACGTGCTGTGGTGCTGTTATGTGCATCATAGATCATCATGTGACCTTTGGTTGATATTTCAGGAGGGATTTTGTTGCTGTTACATAGCACAGTTTATTTGGTGCAGGAAACTGACTGGCAAACAACTAACATAAAACCCAACCTATTTAAATCGACCAAATTATTTACTTGCCTAAAAGAAAAAGTTGAGAATTTTAACTCTCTTTTTTTCCTTCTGAACTGTAGCGGACCTAGATGTCGCTTTTGGTTTCAGTGCCTGTTGCCATTGAGGGCAGAAGGTAGTGTGGTGTATTACTGCTCTCTGGGATGCCAGGACTAGTGACAGTTTCTGCTCCCTAATGTGTTGCATTCGGTTATGAATTCCTTAAGGATAAGTTACAGGCACATACCAGAATAAAAGTCTTGCCTCTTGCCATGCCTAGCATCCTCTCCTCTGGACTGAAATATAAATTGTGCTGTAGAAGAGTGTCAGAATATGTCCCTTTATAATTATTCTGGGTAACTCCGAGGGGAGATTAACGTTTGTTTTCATTCCTGACTCTGCACAGTGTGTAGAGCAAAATTATTCCATGCACTGTGAGAGGCTGCCCCCATAAATCACATCTAGAGCTACTTGTGGTGGGGTCCTGTGCCTGCTTACAAGTTTTTCTGATCTAGATGTGTAGGGTAGGCAAAGATACCTTACTATGGGCAGATTACATAAATCTTCAAGTGACATTTCACTTTTAATGCTCTTCTGAATTATTAATAAGTATTAGCTTTCTTGTATGTATTCTGCCATCATCTATTATATACCTTCAGTGTGAGATCTCGCCGTGTTCCTGTGTGCAGAATTGTGCCTGCTGGATTCACACTTCTAGTGATCCTGGTTAACAGACAGTTTGTCCTGTGTCAGCTTCTAAGAAATACATGAAAACAACCTGACTTGTCAAGATCTATATACTTTTGTTCCTCAGAAAAAGACATATGTTACCTTCGAGGATAGGCAACTCTAATGTCCTGACCTCCGAATATATTTTTAAGAAACCAGTACTGCAACTGAAAGTTTAAACCTTTAAACTCTGATTTCTGTTTTAGATGGCAAATTGTTATCGGATGATGTTACACATTATGTTGTCCCTGACTGCAAGGTCGTTCAAGATTACCTTGAGATTCTCGAGTTTCCAGAGCTGAAAGGTATTATTTTCATGCAAACAGCATGTCAAGCTGTGCAACACCAAAAAGGACGCAGGTAGTTATCCTGTAAGAATTTATTTTTCATTTAGATTGAAGTAAAGATGCTAACTTTGTAAAATGTGTATTTAAGCACAGTAACCCAAAGTTACAGCAAATATACTGTGCTTAACTTGTTTGTAGGTCTTTTAAGTGCCTTTACAGAAGGGAAAGAACTGTGATCCATGGACATCAATGCCTGTCATCGTTTCACTTGATAGGAGCAATATTAAACCTGTAGCATCATTAACTAACCAGATGGCTTGTGACAGGAATTAAGGAGACTTTGCAGTAACAGGGTGTCATATGCCACAGCTAGTTCATGGGCATGGCTTTGGTTTGCTGTGTTAAAGGTTGAACGCTTGTCTTTGGGGAGCAATTAATACTATCATGTGGTACTTGCGTTACCAGACATTAGCCTGTGTGTTGCCATAACATATGTTTAAACATCAGCAGCATTCATGATGGAAATTAGAAAAGCTTGCTTACAGGTGATGTTTTAGGTTTTATCATCGATGGTGTAATTTAATGCATGCATTTCTCTGGGCGTGACGGTACTTTTCTGTGAGTTTTCCAGCTGTATTTTCACCTGGAGTTAAAATAGCATTATGGAAAGAAAGCACAAGACTATATGGATCTTTTTTGTGTTTCAGGCAGTACAACAAGTTACGAAATCTAGTGAAGGATGCCCGTCACGACTGTACTGTGTTTGCTAATGAATTCCACCAGCATTCTTACGTGCCGAGAGAGAAGGGAGAATCCATGGAGAAGTGGCAGAGCAGGTTGGTTTTAAATCACGCAGTACTACGCTGGGCGACATCGGGGCGTTGTGTTTAGGAATATTAGCCTGCGTTGGGTACGTAAGAGTCCGTACTCCTGCTCTGCTTGGCTCTGGAACACTTCACAGCAAGTGAAAGTCTAGATTGTCCTTTTGTGATTAAGAAAGTGTCAACATCGTTTTCTTAGGAAAACAGGCAAAAATTTACTTAATTAAATGCAGTAATGCTAAAAAAAAAGCTGGATTGTTTTAAAGTTACACAGCCATTTTAAATAGGCTTTCGCATAATAAATAGATCGTGCACACGTTGTTGGACTGTTAGATTTAGTGGTTGGCAGCCTGCAAACACCATCGCACTGGCGTCTTGGCAGTTCCAGCTTGCTTTTTACAAACTTTCACTTGGAGGAACAATATGTTATGTCGCAGGCAGGGCACAAGAGGATGTATTGGGGAGGAAACATTTTATTTCCCTCTGTTCTCTTGGTGCTTGTGTACGGCACATAAACATCTTTGCAGATGGGAGGTTCACGTAGCCTGGTGTATATGTCTTGAAAGTATATGTGTTAAACCAAAGACTTGTTTATACAAAGCCTGCAAATGTCTTGCAAGTAGCAGATGAGATATGCCAGAAATCTTTACTTTAAACTTTGCTTTTCTAGGAGTATTTACAATGCAGCAGTCTGGTATTATAATCACTGCTTGGGTCAGATGCCAGTTGTTATGGTAACAGAAGATGAAGATGCTATCAGGCAGTATGGAAATGAAACAGAAGGAGTGTTTGTGATTTCCTTCAAGGTAACATGCCAGAAAAATAGAAGAAGGTTTCCTTTATGCTGCATCAAAATGATGAAGCAAGTACATTAAAGCCCAATGTATGGTGCAAATCATTTCAGAGTTTACATTTAGGAAAACTATGATGCTAACTCATGTCTTCGTTTATCAAAGAAAACAAAAGATGTCAGTCATAGGAATGTCATAAAAAATGGTGGCAGTGAGCAAAGCAGAGAACTGAAAAGAAAACCAGTAGCTCTAAAGATAGAGATCATCTTCCTTCAGAGCCCTTTTCATTGTTTTCCTTGTTATTACAGAATTTGGCATTGATGAACAGCGATCAGTTACCTCAGCCAGCTGTCTAAATCTGTAGAGCAAGCTGTAGCCTAAATGTCCATCAGCATTATTCTGCCAGTTTACTTTGGCCTTGACTACTGAGGATACAGTGATGCAGGAGAAGATAATTCCTTCTCCATGCCGTTGTGGATCTCTGATACTGCTTGCATTCAGCAGGCTGTGTGGGTGGGAGGTTTGTGTTTAGCTGTGAAAGGATGTTGAATAAAAACAGGACCAAGAAGATTTACCTTAAAGCTATATAAAAATGGTGATGCTTGGTGTTTTTAATTCCTATGAGGCAGTGGAAAGTGGCCCAGATGTAGCATATAGAATCATAAAAAGTGTAAAGACAACAGGAGGTTACCTGTGTGATTTTTCTGCCGTAGCACTTTACGAGAAGTACGTAGCCTGGATGGGGTGTATTGGTAGTAAAAGTTTGTGAACCTCTAGTCTAGGATGCCATCTTAAGGGTCATGCCTCCTTTAGCAAATGAGTTAGGCTGAATCTGGAACAAATCTGTGGTGTTTAGAGCAGACCCATCATTACCACTTGGAAGTGCAGTTTGAGTTATAGGTATGAGACAGCTCTTGGCCATTACGGGCTCTCCAATGCATTATTAGAAGAACAGAGACCTCTAATACTTCCGTGTTTGTTCATGTATGTGCATACAGAATTACTTGGATAACTTTTGGCCTGACTTAAAGGCTGCCCATGAACTCTTTGACTCTATACTTCAAGCTCGGCGCATACGGGAGAGTGAAAGCCAAGAAAACAATGGCAAAGAATATCCTGAGCACCTGCCTGTGGAAATTTTGGAGGCTGGGATCAAATCTGGAAGATACATACAGGTAATTTGCTATACAGAGAGCATCCACAGAACAATGCAGTCTCGAGCTTGTTGCCTGAATTAGACTGAGTAGATAAAGAAATACTGCTATAGTGGGAAGAGGGCAAGAAAACAAAAAAAAAGGCAAGAATAAGAGGCTGGAAGTGATTAGGGTTCTCAAAATATTTCCCTTTCTTCATCTTGGGAACACATGGGGTTTTTTCCTCCTGGAGAAGTTAAAATGAGAATTTCTTACTGAGGATTTTATATTTGCTATGGATTTTTCTTCAGGTTGATATGTGATGTACCTGTAAATTGAGAAAAAAATCACTGGGTGTGATACGAAGTGGCTAGATCTCATTCTTAAATATAAATAATGCTGCACAAGGGCAGCATTTCTTACTTCATTTGAACAGAGATCCCTCAGTCAGTGAAATTAATTAATGGTTTTATGGCTGTTCAGGGCCTTAATATGGATTGGTGGTGGACAAGTGTCCTTCTCTTAACAGTAATTTAAAGAACTGGAGGTAATAATTTGTTCCTTTCTTGGCAATTTCATCAGTGAGGTGAGAACAGAATATAAACAGAAAGACTGAGGTTTTTCTTTTTTGTAGGAATAACTCCAGATTCCGTAGTAAGGCAGGCAGCAAAAGTAATCTTACACTGCCTGTGCTTTGGGTAAAAGGAGCTTTACCACCTTACAATTAAATTGAGCATTTAAAAGAACTTACCATTCTTTTCCAGAAGGGAGTACTTAAAGTTCTGCATCATACATTCTCCCCCTATAGAGAGAATGGTTGTGTTCAAAATAATCTACATCTCAATAAAGACTACTAATTTCTGTAAAAATAATTGTAAACCCCCAAATTTTATACTTTAAAGTTGGCTATTCAGAAGTGTGCCCGTTTCATTCTGTTTATCCGTTCGTTGTTTTCTTTCAGGGTACGCTGAATGTCAATAAGCATAGAGCCCAGCTGGAAGCTTTTGTTCAACTCGAGGGGTTTGGCAGCAAAGAAACAGGTGAAAAGACCATGAGGGGATTTCCTCAATGCCTTTTTGACACTGTCTGTGCTTTTTACCTCAGGCCGTTTGGCCCTGTGTGTGCAGCTGTTCGGCTACTCAACAAGATGAAATACTCCAATGCTTGGGTTGTTTTCATGGGCCAGAAAGGAGGCTGAAGGTTAACGCAGAGGGTGGGCCTCATGAGAAGGCAATGCCCTTTATGTCCTCCTTCCTTCCGTAGTACCTTGGGCCGTGTTTTGGGCTCTTGTCCTACTAACAGGTTTCTCTAGACCTTTTCTGAAGTTGAATACTGATGCCAGTTGTTTTCTGTGCTTCGCTCCAACTTCACCTGACCACTCATCTGACTGAAGGAAGCGTTGGCAAAGATGTTGGCAGGATTAGGAAGCTGGTCGTTGTGAACGTAATTGGGAAAATGCCTTTTGGATCAGATTGGAACATCAGTATTGCCTTTCTGGTGTGAGTTGGTAATAAATACCTTGAAGGAACAGCCCATTATCTTTGTGCAGATGTCTTGTCCCAGCTTTCACTAATGAGTACTTTCAAATGCTCCTGTGACAGACCCTGCAGTCAAACCGCTGTTCAATACACTAATCATTGTTTAAAAACTTGTTTTATTCTGGACCCTGCCCAGAATTCTGTGGCAGTGGTTTCCACAATTTAACTCTGTTGTGGGTTTTTAAAGCTGCTGCCTAGGAACAATGAACTCATCCTAGCCTGTGCTGCTTTTTATCCAAGAGTTCACTTACAGAATTGCTGATTATCTCCATTTAAAAAAAAAAAAAAAAAAAGATGAGAAGGTTTTCATTTTCTTGCAGTATTAATTACTTGCCAGTCGTCCTTTTTGGAAGAAATCTTATTGCAAATGTCATTTTCTGTTATTTCAGCAGAATGCTGCCAAGAGTGGAGGGATTTGAATTTTTTAGCAGTTTATAGTTCTATTTCTTTTTATTTTAAATTTAGAACTTCAAAGCGACATCCTTATTTATGGGGCCAGAGCTCGCAATCGTGCGATCCATGGTGATGTGGTAGCTGTTGAGCTGTTACCTTCGCGTGAGTGGAAGGGAAGGACTGTTGCCCTTTGTGAAAATGAGACTGAGGACAAAGCACCTGCGGACACCACTGGTGACCCTATGCCCACAGGTAAAGTAGAGAGCGTGATGCAAAGTTTTGTTAAGATTACCTCACCTCCTTGGTCCAAGCTGTGTTACACTCTTCATTATATAGTCCCTTCCCTCAATTTCTGTACATGTCACATTTTTTCCACCATAGTAAATTTGAAGTGATTATCCCAGATTAAAGCATTGTGACGTATCCCAACAAGAAGGCCGCTGGATTTTTCCTGTATGTGAAACTCTCTTTAATTTCATTCTGAGAAAGAGTTGAATGACTGTAGTTACCTTCCTAAAACGCTGAGTTTGGAATATTTGCTACCCAAACACGTGCTGTCACTCTTGACAGCTCCATAGAGGGGTTGGAGTAGGTGATCTCCGGAGGCCCCTTCCAACTCCTGCTGTTGGTTCTGTCCTGCTGCAAGAGCTGAACTGCCCTTCTAGTACAGGCCAGTTTACCAGAGGGGGCACTCAAGTCCCGAACTGTTGCTGTTGATTATACAGGAAGATAATGGCATCCTTTGGATTCCGCGATGACTAATAATGTTCCAGATGAAAAAAATTTGTGTTAGGTGAAGGAGTATCCAGCTGCTGTTACAATGTGACATGCCCATGTACCGTGGGAGTCTTACTTGAAAACACTACTCTGCAGCTACAGCTACATCTTAAAAGTTTGCTGAGGTCAGAGTTAAATGTTTTAGGAGGTTAATTCTCTTCCTGCAAGAAAATGCTGTTTGATTTTGATCCTTGCTATTAAAAATTTTTTGTACTTTTACTAGAATTGGCCACGTTTCAGTAGTAGTGGGATCTCTCTGAGCAATTTATGTGCTGTATCCCTTGAAAGCTATACAATGATTTCGTTTCCACATAAATAAAAGCTCATTAAAATCGCTGTGCCAATGATAATTTATAACAAACTTGTATGACACCATATGTCATTAGCAGTTGTAACACAGATTTGGTCATATTACAAAGCCATGAATCTTCTATATCTCCTACGTATTTGTTCGCGTGTTCCTGTTTATCACTTTAATGTACAGCCAACAATGTTCCTTCTTAAAAGGCAAAGTTGTTGGAATCATTCAAAAGAACTGGAGGGATTATGTGGTCACTTTCCCCTCTAAAGAAGAGAGCCAGTCCCAAGGCAGAAACGCTCAGAAAATCCTTGTTACGCCTTGGGACTACCGAATTCCCAAAATCCGGATCAGTACCCAGCAAGCTGAAGCATTACAGGTAATTTGACAGAAGCGTTTCTCTATTCTGTGTTCTTACAAAACTGTGCGGGTGTTACATGCTCTAATGATGTTTTCCTTGGCAAAAACATGGGTTAAAAAGCCATTAATAAAGTTAATTCTGTGAGAGTAGTTTAATTTCTGCCTTGAAGGAATGTGTTCAGTTCCTGTCAGAACTGTGTCAGCTTCAGGTAATAAAGCTTATTGGAGTTCTGAAATTGGGCCACGGTCCAGGTACCCTGAGCATTTATATACTACTTGCTTTGTTTTATTCTGGTAAATTAAAGGTCATATTAGGGGTATAAATTGCAGTAGCCCTTGTGGCTTTATTGGATCTATGACTATATATAACTTTGATGAAAGTAGTAAGGAGAACTTCTCAACAAATGGGTAAGGAGTTACGGTGAGTAGCCTGCCTTTGCTGTTCATTCCTAGCTGCTTTTACCTTGTAACGTTAAGTACTTCTTCACAGCCAAGAAGTAAATTCCAATTGTGTCTTTCCTGGTATAAGAATATTCGTGTACATCTTGGTTTTGCTTTTAGTTTTTATGCTTTAAGCTAGAGATTTTCCATATAATGACCCCAAGTGGGTCTTTGATCAGGAAAGGAATGTAATTCACAGTATTGGTTTGTGTGCTTCTCGCTGTGGGTTTCTTCTTCCTTTCTATAGAGTTTTTAGAGTTGCCAGTCTCTCTGGATAGCATTGTTTGCTGCTGAAGGAGCATTTCTGTTGATTGCTTGAGGAGCAGATTGCCGCTCTAACCGACTTGTCCTGCTGCAGGATTACAGAGTTGTTGTGCGTATCGATTCTTGGGAGTCAACTTCTGCGTATCCAAACGGACACTTTGTGAGAGTCCTGGGAAGAATTGGAGACCTTGAGGGGGAAATTGCAGCTATTCTGGTGGAGAACAGCATTTGTGTTGCCCCTTTCTCAGAAATCCAGGTTAGTCTGTGATTGGATACATCCTTTCCCATTGACTTCCAGGGTCTTGTTTCTCAAAGAGGGGGACCCTCTTACAGCTGAATGTCTTAGTTGCCAACAGGTTTTTGAAAGCTGAAAACTATTTATAGATTGTCTGGAATTACTTTTGGACCAGTGGTTCTATAGATACTACCAATTTTCAAGTCAAGAGTGGTTTTGAGACAATCTGTTCGCTATGAAGAGAAGGTTACAAACTTAATTCTAATTTGAGGTAGACTTTTAAGATATTACTGTCTTTTAATATGTGTTTATGGTACTGATCCTAAAGGCCTGGTCCTACTGAAATAATTGCCTTAAATCCTTTTGTCTTCAACCAGGAGAGGAACCAGCTTTCATAGATAACTATTTTGATTGTACCTACAATTGAAGAGAAAGACTGTAAAAAACCAATATGCGGTTTTTATGTTTGCCAGAGCTGCAACATCACTACGATAATATCAGTTGTTGACAACACACATAGCATTCTTTTTGATTTGCTTTCATACTTTCCGTAAAGTAAATGTAACAGACCGACTCGGAAAATGCAAGGAAAGCAGAATTTGTCTAGGATGGAAAAGTACATAAACCAACTAATGGTGTAGAAAAGGAAAAGCTAATTAAATCTAATCTGTTGGCTTCTTTTTCTAGAAAAGGTACAAATGTATGTTCTTCAATCATGTTTTTGCACAGATGAGTGAAATGCCCGTGAGCTCTTCAAAGAATCCATGGAAAGTGAATCCAGAGGAGGAAAAAAACCGTCTCGACTTGAGAGATACACACTTGATATTCAGCATTGACCCACAAGGCTGTGAGGACGTGGACGACGCGCTCTCCGTTAGGACTCTGCCTGATGGGAATCTGGAGTTGGGTGTCCACATTGCGGATGTAACCCATTTTGTGGCAGCAAATTCTTACACTGATGTTGAGGCCAGAGCAAGGTAAATTATTTTCTAAAAATCAGAAGATTTATGGAGCTTCGAAGTTTGTGATGCCACCCTAAGGAAATATTCTTTCTTCTTCTTCTTTCTTTCTTTTGTGGCATGGAAACAGCTTATTAAAACTAATATATAACTAACAGTATTCTGCTTTATTTGGACAAAATAGGCCTGCTGGGGAAGAAACCGCTTTCTGACCTACTGCTTCACCCATTTACTATGAAATCGCTCTTTTCCACAAAGTCATGATTTAGGTTTATCTTTCCCTAATCACTACTGTGTGCTTTATCGTCTGCTTGAACATTTGTGATTTGAAGTATTTACAAACGGCTTGTTTGCATTCCAAGGGAGATGAATCTTCACCCAGAACATAGAACACCCACAAAATGGAATTAAGTCTTACAGGAATTTAATGCCAGAGGTATTTGGCAGGCTTATGTTTTCATATTCCATCTTGTGCTTTAATATGCTAAATATTCCGTTCTTTTTTTCCTTTTTTTTGCCACTGTTTTGAGCTGCCATTGCTGAATCTCTTTATGAAACATATTCTTTGAGATGCAGAAATAGCCAGCAGAGATAGCATAGCCATTAAATGACCTCTTCATGGTTAAAAAAATGGACTTCGGTATTGCACATGCGTGGGTTCTGTAAGAACAACCTTTTAAAATCGTGCTGTGTCTTGTTTTGCTGAAGTGACGTTTGTAGCACAAACTGCTTGGGAGCCACACACCAGTGAGTCCCTGTGAGAAGAACAGCACGTGTCTTTTATTCCTCAGGGCGACGACATACTATTTAGCGGATCGTCGTTACGACATGCTGCCCTCCGTCCTGAGTGCTGACATATGCTCTCTTCTTAGTGGAGTGGACAGGTAAGATTTTATGGAGTAACTGCTGAGGCACTTGCTCTCCGAATCATTTGCTGCTATTTGTAAGTAGTCGGGAGTCACAAAAAGCTGACAGACAGTATTGTACGACGACTGTCTCGTCCTCCAGTGTTCACCCATATGCTTAGCAATTGCTTTGTACTTCAAGAGCAACCTAAAGGTGACGGCATCTTTGTTCTTCACTGGTTTTTTCCCACGGGTTTCACTCTGGAGCGCGTGCACCCATGGGAACGGTCACGGTTTCTGGTGTGGACCTGTTCCTCAGGCACGCCGTTACCCCGTTTGATGGCAGCGTACAGAGTTGGCTGCCTGGCTGGCATGAGGATGTGTTCATTGTGGATGCATCTGACTAACAAAATAAAAAGGAATAAAAGCGACTCTTGCAGCAGCTGTGCTTTAAAATAGATGTGGCCTTGTATCTTAGGGGTACTCTGCCTCAACAGGTGGATTGGAAATACTGAAAAAAATAGTTTGTCCTCATTTATTAAGTTGTACAACATGAGACTGAAAGGCAAGTGCATTAATTAGTGGCATTGCTGGGCACTGGTTTGTTTCATGGAGAAAAAGATGTTTCCAGAAAAAAAACAAAACCAAAAAAAACCCACCAAAAAAAACCAAACAGAATGAAACTTGTAAATTTGTAACAGTCGGATGTGCTTGAAATGATAGTTTAAGCCAACCAGAACTATTTATAGAACGATGATCTTATTTTTAAGGTACGCTGTAAGTGTCTTGTGGGAACTAGAAAAAGAATCGTATGAAACGCTGAGAGTCTGCTACCACAGAACCATCATTCGCTCTGCGTACAAGCTCGTCTACGAAGCAGCACAGGGATTATTAGATGGAGACACGAGTGTTGTGGATGATATCCCGGAACTGAGGAGCTTGGATGAAAGAACAAGACAGAAGCAGTTGGCTGAACTGGTTTGGGCAATATCGAAGCTCGCGGATATAGCACGACACGTCAGAGCTAAGCGGGACAGCTGTGGTGCTCTGGAACTGGAAGGGGTAGAAATCCGAGTGCAGCTGGATGATAAACACAATATCCACGATCTCATCCCCAAGCAGCCGCTGGAGGTGCATGAGACTGTAGCGGAATGTATGATTCTTGCCAACCACTGGGTGGCAAAAAAGATTTCAGAAAATTTTCCTCATCAAGCTTTGTTGCGTCAACACCCTCCACCACGACAGGAGTTTTTTACTGAACTTCGAGAATGCGCCAGTGCCAAGGGCTTCTCAATAGACACACGGTACCTTTCATTACTTAAGTGCTTTAAGTAAGGTTAAGCAATGCAGCATTTGGCTATGGTATCGTCACAAAGCGTTACAGTTCTCAGTATCGATGTTAACAGGCACTGCAGAGCCATTCTTAAAAAAAGTAAATTACCGTAACGTTTCTGTGAGCAGGAGCTGATGTTCTGAACAGGAGCTGCTGCCTGCATTCTGCTGGCTGTACTCACAGTGGCAGTACCTGAATAGTTTTAGACATATCCCAAAAGAATTTCTTCAGTCACTGTGTAGTCATCAAGCTCTGCAACAGCCTTGTTTGCACCGCATGTCCTGTAGTAGTAGTGTAAGAGAGTACTTGTTTCAAATTGACTTAATTCTGTGCAATACAGTAATTTTAAATTACTCAAAATAATTCAGAATTACTTTGTCAAGATAATACGACAAGGCTGCGAGCTTCATCGCATTGGGAGGCATCACTTCTGGGCATCACGGTGCGAAGGGCATCAGCAGTGCTTCCTTTGACTTGGATGTCACCTGGTCCCATTTGTGCTGTCCTGTACAGAAAAGGTTTTGGACCAGCTCACCCTCTGTTTTGCACAGCGTAGAATGGGGTTGTGCTCCCGTCGTTCGCGGTTCTCCAGGTGGCAGAAGACGGGCCTGTTGGTGAAAACTGGGGTTTTTCTAAACATTTTTCTAGAGCAGAGCTGTTACTGAACTGTGGTGAAAGCTTTACTTTCATTCTGCTCGTCATTCATATTTTTATATTAATAACTATTATGTATGTGCTTTTGTGGGCTGTTTTTAACTACAAGCTATCACGATGGGGGCAAGCATAGTTTTTACAGAATTAACCCTTTTTTGACAGGTCTAACAAAGCATTGGCCGAGTCTCTGGATAAAGCAAACGACCCCCTGGATCCAATTGTAAACAAGCTGCTGCGATCTATGGCCACGCACGCCATGTCCAACGCCCTGTACTTCTCAACCGGCTCTTGTCCCGAGGAGGAGTTTCATCATTACGGTATCCTGGCACTTGAGGTTTTGTGCTGTTCCTGTTTCTGAGCTGCTGGGCAGGAGGCAGTCGATTGCTTTGGTCGTGTAACACCGCTGCCTTTTTCATCTGCAGGGCTCGCCTTGGAGAAGTACACTCACTTCACGTCTCCCATCCGAAGATACGCCGATATTGTTGTCCACAGACTCCTGATGGCAGCGACTCGGAACGAAGCTGAAGGCGCTGTTGAGGATCCTGTATTCAGTAATAAGGACCTTCAGGAATTGTGCAGACACATCAATAACAGAAATCGGGTGAGATGGTCGTTGTGTGTTCTCCAGCTGCGTGCACGCTGCCCTGCAGAACGGGGTACCAGTCCGGACCGTGGCTTTTGGGTCCTACAGTGACACAAGATCGCTCATTTTTATCTGTAACGCTTCTGGGGTTTTTTATTTAAATGTCAGTTTTCTTTTGAGAGTGGTAGTGACTTCATACTTCACCCGTATTACATGTAGGGTTTCCTCTTAGATGTAATCTTTCTAGGGGATGGGTAAGGAGTAAGTGATGGGAAAAAGCAGCTATGGAAATCAAAACCAAACAAACTTGTTAAAACATTGATTTAGATGGTTTCTCTTCTTTTTGTGGGGGTGCTTCCAGGCAGCCCAGCGTGCTCAGAAACAGTCTACTGAACTCTTCCAGTGCATGTACTTCAAAGACAAAACCCCAGAAACTGATGAGCGCTGCATGGCAGACGGTGTCATTTACTCCATTCGAACAAACGGCGTGCTTGTTTTCGTACCGAGGTGAGTTGGTTGGGGCTTGGACTGAGCTTAGACAGAACCTGAGTGTTACTAGAACACCCCGAGGACCCCCCTGTCCTTAAGAAAGGAAGTGTTTGTAGCACGGCCTGGTGTTGCCCAATGACTGTGTGTGAGAGTTTTGTTGTAAATCATAAGCACTGACTGAAGAATGGCCATTCCTGTGAGGAAGCACTAACTCTGCTGCACAGAATGTATTTATTTCAAACACCAAAAGGACATTTTTTGCCCAAGCAGCTTCTGGGGCAGAACAAGGACTGGAACATTCCTGCCCCCTCCCCCTTTTTTTTAAGACAACAGAAAGTGATTTTCCAACCCCCAAAGCCGTGCATTCCTCAGCACTGCCTGCCCCTGTCCCTGCAGAGCGGAGCTTAGGCAGGAGCACCTTCTGGGCAGCTGCTCCTCGCGGGCAGCAGCGAGGCAGAGAAGTGTTTACACGGTGGCTTATGGCAGTCAGGCTCTTACAAGTGCCTGTGTCTCAGCTCAGCCTCTGATTTATGCTAGTGGAAAGCAACTCCTTGCATGAAGCTAACATGACATTTTAATTTATGAGCTTTTAAATCTATATTTTAAAGTACACAAAATGTGTTTTGCTTATGTTACAAATCGACTGGTGATGATGTAAGATGACACTAGTCACCATAGAGGCGGAGAGCACGGCCGCTGCCTCTTGGAAGACTTGGCCGGCTCTTCAAGCTGGGAGGAAAAGTACCTTTTCCTTCCCTCACTGGCTCTGGACGTTTCGGATTCGTTAATGACCTTCATGTCTGTGCAGTCCAGGTAGCAACACTGCCTCCCTGGCTAGCAAACAGCTCTGAGAAGTGTTGGCATAGGAACCCTCCTTAAAAAAAAAAAAAAGAAAAAAAAAAAAACCACACCAAAACTACTCTCCAGGGATGTTAAGTCAGGGAACCCATTACACAAACCCCCTGGACTTCCACGAATACAGCCAGGGGCTGCTGGATCCTGGCCCCAGGCTGAGTTTGGCTATAACCCAGCTCGATGTAGGCCTGTCTCCAGCCTCCCAGATGTAGGGCTGAAGGACCAGCACCTGCCCAACCACACCAGGCTTCCTTCCCGAGAGCCCAGCAAACACACTGCTAGTCTGTAACTGGAGAAGTTTCCTCACCGTCCTGTCTGGCATAACCTGGACCACTGCCCTGTCCTCGGGGCCCCTCCAGGCTCCACCGAACACGGAAGAGAATGGATCACGACTTCACTTGTGCTTCCCTGCTGCAGTCGCTGCCTTCATGCTGTTTTCATCTGCTCGAGGGGTTTCTTTGGCAATGCACATCAGTGTCCCTGAAGCAGGATTATCAGGCTGCCCCTCTGTGTTATAACATTATAAATAAAACGATATATAATCCGAGCTAGCCTTCTGTTGGCTTCAAAATGAAGAGAACAGATAAGGCTAAAAATTGTTAGAACAGCTTCTGTCTGCTTCTCTGCTTTTTTGTAGGTACGGAATCAAAGGTGCTGCCTATATGAAAAACAAAGAAGGCTTAGTGATCTCTTGTCAAGGTGACAGGAGCTGTGAGTGGAAGCCAGGATCACTTCATCGCTTTCAGAACAAAATTACTTCCACTACAACTACTGGAGAATCAGTTACATTAAGCCTTTTTGATCATATTACAGTAAGTATTTAATCTGAAGGAAGTAAAAGGAGAGATAGCACCATCAGAAATAAAATACATTTTTATATTGCTTTTAAGGTGAAAATCCTTGTGCAGACTTCCCGCTGCCACGCCGACACGATCAAGCTTGAAATCGTCAGGACCGCACCGTACCAGACTTCAGACACGGAGGTTTCCCAGAAGCACTTTCACGTGGTGAAATCCGACTTGGTGAAAGAAGTCAGTCAGTCTGCAGAAGCAGCCCAGCGTGCCCAAGAAAAAGCAAGAGCTGAAGTAATTGATGAAGACTATCAGGAGTACTGCCAGACCAAAGGAGCAAGCTTGTACCAGCTGCTGGAGGAGATCAGGGATTTGGCACTGTTGGATGTTTCAGCTGACATCAGAACTTGAACTATGACCCAGCAACAGCTGCTTGTTCATGTTCTGCTCCTACTCACTTTGGACAATTGGGTTTTTTAAAAGCAGTCTATTTAAAATATTTAATAAGAAACTAAATGTCTATTTTAAATAAGAATTATTTTTATCTGATTATGAACATGTATGAGTTTCTAAAAGATTTTATACATGATAAATCTCCTCTTCCAGACTAAAGACAGTGTGGTGAATTCTTTTAACTATCATTCAAAAATTACTTTCCCCTATTGCCCCTAAATTAAGTCCTTAAACCCCAAGTATTTCCTACAGCTGCTGGCTGTTTTCCACCATAGCTTAGTGAGTTTTAACTCCAAGCTACAGGGCTGTGAAAAGCAAACTCCTTCACACTGATCTACAACACCGCGGGTGGTTGAGGGAGCTCCCCCAGCTGCACATTGGCATAAAATAACACCGGCTGACATGAGCTCGCTTCCTCTGCTCCGAGTGCTGCTCCAGTCCACCCCCTGCTCGGGGCTTGTCCAGGCTGGGGATTCTTGGTCGTTCCACAAAGGGAAAAGCTGTTGCGCAAGGAGCAGCAAGATGAAAGGGCCTCCAGGCAGAAACCAGAATCGGCTGGTTTGGTCAAACAAACTTGGTCAAAGCCAAAGCCGGTTCCCCCAAGGGGACGTACGGGTCTGAAGAGAGGTCGGACTGGCACAAGGGAGGGGGGAGTAGGGAGGGCCTGTAGCTGTAACAGCCTCGTACACAAATGTCAGGTTTGCCTTCTGAAATTTAATTGCTTCCATTTTGTAAGAAAAGAGAGGCAGGTACTTGGTAAGCAAGTTAAAAAAAATCCAGGACAGCTGTTCAGACCCAGCCCTACCCACCATGACATATGCCCTCTATTTAAAAACCCCCAAACAACACTTCAATAGAAACATCACCTGTCAATAGCCCAGCTAATGAATTCACTTTGATATCAGTTGTAAATGAAATTCAAAGTAGGTTGAAAAACTCATTAACATCTAAAGAATGCTGGGGGAGGTGGAAGAGAGGTCTCCAATGCAGTCAGAGAACGTTCTGTTTTCTGGTGTACGGAGCTGCTCATCTGCAGTTTCAAGAGAACAGTTCTGTCCAACTGTACCAAGCTCACGGTGAAGACTCCCCTGAAGCTTCTGGAGTCAGAGTGCAAAGAGCCAGCAACATTTTAATATGATAGTACTTAAAACACTGGGGTCTTTTGGTCAAGAAAGTCATTCAAAGGATGGGGAACAGTTACTGCTTTTCACTGACACGTTCCAATTCTGTATCTCCAGCTCCTGTAGCAGCACCCTTAGTTGCGATGACTTGAGTGTCTTCGATAAGGTCAGTGGGATCCTGAGCAACCGGGGTATTAAACTCCTCTTCTGAGTAACTAGTGGAGACCTCTGTTGGGGGAAAAAAAAAAAAAGTAATTCCAAGCCCCATTTCCTACCATGAGCAAACGCTGTGGCTGTGCGTTCACCTGCAGTTTCTACCGCCAGAATCAGCCTGCAGGAAAGCCGCCTGCAGAGATGACCAGCCCGTTCAGTTTCATTTCACCAAAGACAAAGCCAACACAACTTGGCGTGACAAGTAGGGACAGCAGTTCTGACTCAGCTTTGGCGGAGTCGAACTACGGGAACACAGTTTCAATTTCAGAGTTAACACATTTTGCTACTTGCTAGAAAAGCAAAGCAATCACTAGCACTTCCCTTCCACTGACTCGGCAGCTCGGTTGTACGAGCTTCTCGGGCCACGAGCTCAACCTGAACACCGAGTCACAGAGCTGATTACCGTCGTGTTGCGACTGGCTGTTGCACTGCGTCTTCGCCTGCCTGCGCTCCAAGGCCAGCTGCCTGTTCTTCTTGATTCGCTCTCGTTGCTCCTCCGTGAGAGTTGTACCAGAGAGAGGTGTGAGTTCTGCCTTTCCAGAGCAGGACCGTACATCTTCAGGGGCTGTATCCAGTCCATTGCTTCCCCCTCCATCATCTGGGTAAAAATGAGGGGGTGGGAGGGGGAAGAGGGGCAGAAACCAACCCTTTCAGCCCAGAGAGGTCTGCTGCTAAATATCTGTCATGAGAGCATTTAAAAGCATTTCTACGGTCTACATTTTAAAGCTGTATTGACAGCAGAAGATCATTCTGAAACTTAGTTTTAATGGGCAATTTTCTGCCTAGGTCCACATACCTGATATTCAAAGTATGTAACAAATGCTTATCAGAGATCCCAAACACACAACAATAACAAGTGCCTGAATTTAGAGAGGCACAGCTCCGTGTACCAAGTTAGCAATCGTGAGCTGGGCTTGAAGGTTAAGAGGAGGCAGTAAATCAGGCAATGCTTACTCAATAGCCAGATAATTTTCCTCCCACCCCTACTGATTCGACACTGTCCTTTGGGGAGTGGCAGGAGTAGTTATGGGAATCAGACACAGGTTCGGACACAGACATTGACTGGCCAGTCTGGACTTCAGTCAGCTACTGTTACGGAGTTTTTACTCGTTTGCCAACATTAAAACATGCAAAATGGAGGCAGTCCAACTGCGTTAGACAAACTTCACCCACCAACAGAGAAGCAGAGCACTCTTTCAAGAGTGCCTAAGGCCAAGTATGCTTGTGCCTCTGCACCACTGTAAGCCTGCGAATAGAGAAGTTAGCTGACAACAAGGTTTTGGTTTTTAATACAATGCTCTAGCTTGAGCTTTTATTTCAAAACTATAAGATACCCACTCGAGTTGTTCAAGCGAAGGCTGACCGGTTGCGGCAGGACACTCGCCAACACGGTTCAAGAACAGGTCGGCACCGCATTGAAATACAACTGTATGGAACCATCGCACAGAAAGATCTGATAACTCTACAGACACTGTCGGCAGGAACCATTTGCTTTACTGTTTGTGGCTGCTCATGGCTGCATTCCATTTCTAGCCAACACAGCCAACAGTGAAGACAGCCACATGTCACCAACTGCCCCAAGGTCATCCCCACAGGTGAGGCAAGGTTCTACCGCCGGTGAACTCGCCCACCAGAACACCTCTCCCAAGCACTGGCTTGCCTGGAGGCTGAGGTTCACACGGAGACAAACTGGACAATGGGTAGATAATTGTTTCAGCAGAGCCCCACAGTGAAAGTCTGAACAGCTGCAAAGGACCTTAGGAACGACTATGAAATTCTCTCATCTCTGCTAATAGTTTCTTTCAAAACACCAGATAATCTCTGCTCCCAATTTTATAAAAAAAACCCTGTTTATTTCTAGTCTAAAAACATAATCCAATTGGAAGAGACTCTTGTATTACTGACTTCTTCAGTGGCTGGACTTTGATACTGGAAGAAGAAATACCGCACAGCAGCTGTACACCAAGACCGACAAACAGGCGTGCCAGTGCCCACCAGCACGAACAGGCACTTTCCCTACAAAGGCCACCACAGCCCGCCCGCACTGTGACAGCCTGTGGTACGAACAGTGCAAGGAGTCTTTGAGTCCTGCATTAGTGAGATCCAAGAGCTCTTCAGACTCACGCTCGTAAGCATACGACACAAACCAGCAAGTTAACTTAAAAATTGTGGTTTCGAGGGTTTTTGAGAGAGTATTTGTAACAATGCTGGCAATAATACCCAGTTTCTACTTCCTTCCAGCATACCACACACTTTGATTTTTTTTATATATATAAATATATTAGCATTTTAGTCCCGAGTACCAGTTCAGTTTTCTAACTGTAACTCTCACAGAAGCTTGGTTTGAAAGTAGAGGACCACTCAACAATTTCTTGTACATTAAGAAAAACCCCATATCATCATCATTAATTTCTGGTCAGCGGGAGGGGAAGTAAAGTAATTTTAGGCACTGAACTACTGGACAGAGAGCACGACGAGCATACCTTCATTAGTTGCAAAGTCTTCGTGTAAAATAGGAAGATCAAGTCTAATCCGCTTTAGGCAGGTCTGCAAATGAGAGATTAAAATACTGATATTTCATCTGTAACAGCATCTTTTGTGCAACCTTGCTATGTTTTTAATACTACTCCCAATTTCTCATTATACTTTATCCCTCTGAAAAAATTATTCCCTTCACTACATGTCTGTTTGACCCACAACTTTTCATGCTGTGGATTGTTCCTCTAGTTCATCTATCACCTAGCGAGATGAAGCAGCATTCTTCATAAGTCTTCTTTTGCAGGTTCAAATGTTAAAAAACAAATAAAAAACCAACCCACAAAACCCCCTAAAACCAACCAGTTCCAGCACTCTTAAACAAATTACTTTGTTTAAAGATAACCCGAGAAAGTCAAAGCCAATTCTCTGAAGTACTAATTCAAATAAAGAAAGGCTGTATCTAAATGTACACTTAAATACTGGAAAGAGCTATTTTTAAAAAGAGAGAAATTATTTAAATAACAGTATACTCCTCAGCAGTATGCACAACTTAAGTCTTCTTGTGTTGCATAATTGCTCGCCTAAACCTACCTCTTACTGAGCACTGCATGAAGAGAAACCGACAGAGGAATACGTACCTGCACTTCCTTTTTGTTTCCCAAAGTCTCCACTCTGTCAATAAAATCCTCAAACTGCAATTTTGGAAACAGCCTGTGAGCCCAGTGTTCCATGTGCCGTATGAGCGTCTTCAGGTCCTCTGCCTAGAGCACACGAAACACCGAGCTAGCAAAAACTGCCCAAGGCAGGGGACTGCGGAGGGGAACGCAACAGGAACAGCTGTGAAAGCATTTTAAGCCTCTGCAGCTTGAAAGCCTCTGGAAAATGGAAGCACTATGAACGCGGGGGTAACCTCTCCGCTCACAATCGAGGCTGAAGTGCCATTTCAGGCTGGGAGAAGAACAGCCATCCCAGCTCAGACAGAGCATTTCATACACTGTAAAACATCCGAGGGGCTTCTGGGCAGCTGCCCTTACGCAGCCTAGGTCTGAACCGCGGCCGAAAACAAAAGATCCGTTTATTTTGACGTTTAGAACGCACAGAAAAATGTGCATCTAAATAACCTTATCTAAAAGGTTTTTGCTCAAAGCAGCAGTTATCTCCCAAAATCTTTGTACCTCCAGTTGTAAGAGAAAATCTGTACCATGAATGTTCCCTGTAAACCAGAGGTGCACAGGCATCCTTGCAAGTGTGCCAACAGCCTACTGATATTTAAAGAAAAATAAGCCTTGTATGTTTAAGTGTATCCAAGACAATGAGTCACTTTGTAGAGAAAATCCTGCTTTCTCCTTGCTGAAGTGGTATGTCACACTTTTCAATATGAAAAGCTTTGGGACAGAGGTGTCACAACAGCCAGAATATTTGCAGTAACAAAGGAAACTGGTCATGAAATGAGAGGTAAAGGCATTCCAGATGTAGTGGGCAGTCTTATTAGCCTGCTCCAATTTCAAAAACCTCTTTCTGTGGACAATACTAACAGAGTTTTAAGATCAAAACATGGATTTTATTAAAAGATTTGTTCGTTTTTTTTTTTTTTTTAAATTTGCAACTACAAACCCCATCAGGGTATGTTCAAATACTGCTAGAAAGCCGGCTAACCAGAGTGTAACATCAATTCTCCCCATATCAGATGGGCAGCAACCTACCAAATCCAGATTAACCTCCCAGGACACAAAACAAAAGCTCACTGTGTCTTACCTCGTGCCCTTTACCCTTGAACTTTACGTTGTCAAACATGTGTCTTAGGGCTGGAAGTCCTCTTTCGGAAATTAACCTGGTAATAGGGAATGGGTGAAGCTATTTGAAGCCCAAACTTTCTTCTTCTAATTAACAACAATGAAAAAACCCCAAACTCCACCACAAACAAAACCCCCTCACATTCCTCTAAATAGCTTAAGGCTACAGAGCTCTATTTGAAAGACGGACAGAATTAGAAGTCATTAAGAACATGCACAAAATGTCATAAAAGCTGCCGCGAGGCCCAAGTTTGTTTGTTGTTAGTTTTTGGTTTTTTCTTAAGCCACCTTTAAATTTTCAACACATGTACTCCTAGCCCAAGGAGCTTTTTGCTTTTGATTACATGGAAAGAAAACTGAATGGTCAGTTCTGGTATCTATACTGGCCAAGTAAAACTAGTTAGATGTGTGATCAAAGCACCCACGTGTGGTATCACTGACCTCATCAGTGTATTTCAAATGGAAGAAACTGAAAGCTCAGCTTCCTTCCATTGCTTGTAAAGAACTCACACCAGTTTTAGTGATAACAGCAAAGGAAATATTAAAGTCATCATCTTTATAGAGAGTTCACCCTGTTTGTACATAAGTCACGTGTAAGTGTCCTTTAGGTAGTGCCTTACAGTCCTCATTCTATCAAGGTTTTATTTTGAAACGGGCTTTCATTAAATAAAGAAACCTACAGTACTATGGCTGAGGCCAAATAAAGAAGACCCAGCTGGAAGAGTCCTACGTATAAATAAAAATTATCTCTTCACGAAGCATTAGTCACATACTAAGTCCCAAGGAGACCTCAAGGTTAGACTGGCAACAGCGCTACACAGGTAGGCGGGGAATGAGAAGGCTGAGGTGCAGCAGGCAAGAGGCACCTCCATCTCCAAAACTCTTGATCCTGACTTGGCTGTGACCAAGCAGGGAGCACAGTCACCCTAAATCACTCCCCGCAGCCACATACCAAATTCATGACAGAAAGAAATATTCTGTAAAAAATTACCTCTGGGCATCTAGTTTAGGCATTGGTCTCTTCACTGCTTTCCGTGGAGCTACAGCAGCATCCTTCGCTTGTGACGGCTGCTCTCCATCTGGTTCCAATAAAGAGAATAACATACTTTAAGTATATAAAGCAAGTGACAGCAAGTAGGATTGTGTCGTGCAAATTTTAAGTTTCTACCCTATCAAAAAGGCATCACAACTATCTCATTGCCAGCACAGTACTCCAAACAAACATCTGCATATTTCACCTGCCTTCTCGCACAAGACAGACTGGAAATAAATCCGTCGCTTCAAAATATACTGAGGAATCAGCTTTTATAGCAAAGTAGGTCCCTTGAAAGGGAAATTTCCTAATTTTAGAACTTTTATATTGTATTTCTGATGAGAAATGTATTGAGAGAGGATGTTGCCTCTAAAAGTTAAGAAATTCTAATTATCAATGAACAGAATTTGAGACGTATGTCCCAAAGTTTCCACCAATAGATCTGAAAGACAGACCTAAAGCACCAGCATCACCCTCAAAAAACAGAGAAAGAGGAGATGTGTGACCACAATCAACGCATCTTTTAAGAACCACATACTTTTTGATTAGGGCCAACACATTTATTTGACTGCAACAGCCAAGGCACCACTGCCCATCTCATCTCAGAGCTAGCAATTGGTTATCACACTGATTTCTTGGTTTGCTTTTTGTTACTTTGAACATCAGGAATTCAGACGTTCTCCTTTTCACATACCAAAGAATTAAATCTATCCAAAATCCTATTTTCTAGTGGACAGAGCAGGGATCAAGGGGAAAAATATGTTTAATGCTGTAGACAGGCATGAGTAGAAGTAAACAACAGTTAAAATAAAACCTATTACCTTGCTCAGGCACAGCAAGATCTTTTCAAATACAAACAATTAAGTTTTACTGTCCTGAAGTGTCTTGGATTTTTCCTAGGTCATGCTCTACAAAATCCACCAAGATCTCCCTGGAATACTACATTCACGCTTACTCCTTCTGAAATCCAAGTCAACTAATCCAGGGTAACTATAGATCACCACTGCATAATTATCTTTACCAACGATTTGTCAGAAGAGCTTGAATTTTATAAAGATTCAATTGTGCACATATTTTCATGGAATCTACAAAAATAAACTTTTCCCACAAGCTTGGAAGCATAGAATCATTAACAATTTAAATTTACAAATTGCTTTCTTATCTACACAAGACTGTTTTTATGCAGCAAACTCAAGACAGTGAAGTATACACCACCAGTAACGTTGATATCCCAGGGTTTCACTGTCTGTACCAAAAAAGGGGATCTTTAGGGGTCACAGGTGTTCACCTCCGTTAGCTTGAGCCCATTCAACATCATCTCTTCCTGGAGAGGCAGGAGGTGGAAGAGGTGGGAACGTTTCATCTTCTGTATTCTCATAATCGGGAAGATCAAACAAGTTGTTCTCTAAAGGATCTATCATTGCCACAGACGAGCTTTTTTTTCCCCTCCTGCAGGAAATACCAAAAGCATTTAGAGAGAAGCAGCGAGAAGGCTGCCACAGCAGCAGACAAACATCAGTTATACACAGTCTGTCTGCAGCTTTTCCAGAGAAAAAATTGCCAGCCAGAGAAAACAGCCTCATACAAATTAAGCAGCAGACACCACACAGGCGATGACACAATCCAGCCTCCCTAGGCGGAATAAAATAAGGGTTTGTCATGTTTCAACTCATCCAAGTTACCTGGGAGTGGCAGGTACGGGTCACAGGAACAAAACAAAAGAAGGGGATTTCTCACCAAAAGCTGTTTGCCACTCACATCCTTGATAAGCAAAGACTAGGAGGTTGGGGTGGTAATTCCTCTGATTTACAGCTTACCCACTCAGAAAGGCAGTCTGGAGGAGGATTCCCCTTTCCCGGCTCCTTAAGCGAAGCTAATTCCGCAGACTTTAGCACATCAGCACAACCGGGTTTAGGGTGACCCGCTCTCACCACGGCTGCGTTCCCAAGGCTTCAGGAACGGCTCTTTTTTTACGGGAAAGTTGTTTCTCAGGCGGTTTCAGTTACGAGAGGACGCCCCAAGCAGCTCCGTGTACACTGACCTTCGGAGGGGAGCTCCCGACCTCTGGGCTGCGAGACTCTCACGGAGGCTGAGGGGGGAGGGGGGGGGGTCGAAAGGCGGCAGCAAAGGAGCCCGCTACGGCCCCAAGGGCCAGACCTCCAGAGCTACAACCTGCCGGGCGCCACGGAGGCCCCGCTCCCCTCACGCCGCTGGGGCAGCCCCGAGGCGGGCGGGCACTGAGGGGGAGTGGAGGGGGCTCTCCCCCTCCCACCGGCGGGAAACGGGGCGAAGAGGGCTTCTCGTCTGCCTCCTCGGGGCAGACGGGTCCCCGCCGCCTCCCGCGCACACCGGGCCGCGCGCCGCTCCCGCCTCCCGCTCTCCCGCCGCCTCCGCTTCCTGCCCCGCCGAGCGAGGACGGCGCCGGGCGAGCTGCGCGCGAGGGAAGTGCCGCGAGAGCCGCAACTCTCGCGAGTTGCCGGGCGGGACGGCTGAGGAGAGCGGTCAGGCGGCAGAGGGCGCATGCGCGGCAGAGCAGCGGCGGTGCTTTTGGCGCCAAAACGCGCTGGGCGAAGAGTAGGGCTGCGCCGCTGAGGCGTTTCTATGGGCGGGCGGGGGGGGGGGCGTTTCATCGCCCTTCGGGTGGGCTCCATCGACGGCTCTTCAGGGAAAACTTGCTGGGGATGAGAGTTTGATTCGAAGCATCGAAGGTCGCTAGGCCCCACGGTGAATCTGCCCCAGGAATGGGATTTAAAATGGTGCCTGTTGAGGCCTCCCTCAGCTCCCCACCCCTGAGGAAAGGGCGCCCAGGACAGGGAGCGACCCCAAGCCTTCCTCCACACAGATGCCAGCCTCCTGGTAGTTTAAAGATAAACAGCTTGCAATTGTCCAGGCCGTAATAAATACCACCAGGCCCTCTGGGACTTGTCAGCTGCGGCATAAAATGCCATTTAAGGACTTGACTTCAGGCTGCCGAAACAGGAGAGAGGCTCCAGGCTGCCGTCCCTGGTGCCGCCGCTGCTGCTGCATCTGAAAAACTGTGTTTTCATACTTCTACAGGTCAGTCCGTAGAAGTGTATCTGACTTAAATTATAGGCTTTTCATTTCAGCAAAAATGGAGAGAAATTAATGTAAAATATTAATACATTAAAGGAGTTGTTTCTCCCTTATTTCTCTATAATTCAAATTTGATATCATGTTTATGGTAATTTAATGTATTCCTTATAATGTACCAAAGAAAATCAAGTGCAGTTACTTTCCACTTAAAAAAGAAAAAAAAGTATTATCCTTTAGTCAGGATTATTTTAACAGTTAATGTTTAAAACATGTATTCCCAAATGCAGCAGCATCTTTTGTAGTCAAGAATATGGTAAATACAGGGAGAACACGTCAATGGATTTGTTAGCTTTGAATCCATTTCTCTTTTTAGATATGGCCAATTTCTTCAATTGACTGAGGCACATGAAGTATGAAAACAAAACACAAAGCCATACTAATAATTATAGATCATGTGCTGCTAATTTCCAGCTCAAAACCCTGTAAAGATTTGTGGCATATAAAATTACTGAAAATCAAATGTCTATATGATGAGCTCTTTGCACTAAAAATAATAGTATATTAAAAATTTTTTACGAACAAATGAATTAGGTTTTGGATGTAGCCTAAAGTTTCGATTCAAAACTATTAGTCTGATACATCTTTTGATGTTAATATTTTCCTTACTATTTAATGTGGGGGGTTTTTTTGTATGTGAAGTAATCGGATCTTAAATACTTAGCTAATGTCAACCGAACTTACTAGAAGCTCACGATTTCAAAATTCCCTTAAGTCCCTGCATATTTTCTGCAAAATCAACTGGTAAAAAAAAAGAAATCGCACAGCAGCGTTCTCTGAGAACAAAGGCAGGGAGAAGGCAGCGTTAATTTATGTGGCTGGCCAGTCTCCATACACCCAGGTCAACCGGTCTGCACAAGTGGAGCGCTGGCCTGTGGGAAGTGTTTTGTCTTTGCCAGAACAGGTAGATAACAGACACGAAAAAAGTACTGGAAAGGTATAAAAAACACTATACAAATGTTAAAGCAGAAGATCACTTAGAATCTCTGCAGTGGAGCACAGTGTTATAAAACCTACCATATTTACGCAACTTTGATTAATCAATATTTTTGAAGAGTGTTTAATTAGAAACTGGACTTGATGACCTAGGTGGTCCTTTCCAGTCCTATGTTCCTAATTAAATGAAAAGCATACACTGGCAGGCATTGATTATTGTTTTTTCCTCAGGAAATGAATAGCCAGCCACATGCTGATAAAATAAAAAGTCAGGAAAAAAACCCCCACAGAAACCATAGCTTGCCTCTATTCTAGAAAACACTTCTGTTTTCTAGTTTAGGTGAAATGGAAGTGTTACTTGTTTGTTTCTGTACTGATTAGTGTCATTTCATTAGAAAAAAACACAGAAAATTAGCACCTTATTTTGTATTTCAGTCTCATTTCCTATTTCATGTTACACTTAATATATGGCAAAGAAAATATGTAAAATGGATAATTGGCTACTTCTACATTTGAAGTGTTTTACTCCTGTGGGAGCAGTACATGTTCTGCAAAAACCCTCTAGGCACTGCAAAGCTGTTCATGCAATAAACCCCAGGCAAAACAGGTACCACTGTAGCTGTGTTGGTGGGAGATCGCATCTTACAGATTGAGCAAACTTCAGCTATTTCTGATCTATACCTTGCTAATCTAACCTAAACCTTGTATTATACAGTCATCTTAAACATTAATTTCTAAGCTTGTAGTATATTACTAAACACTGAAGACTGTGTTCTGATCCACCGTGTTCTTTTCAACCCCCACTTCTTGAGGAAAATGAGATGTGCAAGACAGGTCATGATCTCTGGCTGTTTCAAAGTCAGTCTGTCAGCCCCCTTCTAGTAATTTTTGATCCTGTTGGCCAGTTTCAAGCAAATTTGAATCAGGCTTCTTAAATCCCATTGCTTGTGGGACTAATTATTTCCTTAAATGGCTTTGTCAACCACTAAATTGATTAAGAAGAACTAAATTATACAAATAAAAGTTTGTGTGCGGATGTTCTGGCAGTAAAATATGCAGCTCCGTGTGGCAATCGAGTTTTAGAAGTTGGGTTAATTTAGTGATGCAATTAATTGAGATAGTAATCGTGGTTTCCTTTTCACGCAAGAAACTAGACAAAATTCAGGTTTCCATGAAGGAAAAAAGTGGTAATGAAGACAAGCTGCTTAGTTTCATTTCCATTTACAGAGATACATTTGAGTTCTGTTTTTCCAAGCGGTGGTGGAATCAATAAACCAGGAAGTCTCCCGCTCAGAAGTCGTTCATAGAAATTACACTACCTGCTAGTTCTTCTTCATCTTTTCCTCTGTAATCCACCTTCAGAAACATCTGTTTGTAAAGCAAAAGGCAGATCCTTCCACGGAAAATACTCAAATTCCCCAAATGTGTTTTGTTTTGGCTGGGGAAATACGCTTAATTTTGAGCTGCGGATGCACTGAAGGCAAACCTGTTTGTTTTACAGGGGTTCAAACCGACCCACAACAATCTTAAAACATTTAAATGTGCTGTAGAACCCCGTGAAAGAAACCTGGTCATTCAGTACGCCGATACAGATCCGTGTGACCACCATTGTAACAAAATCAACAACAGAACCAGTGAGGTGCCGTAGGAGGCTCCGAGCCCAGCCCAGCTCTGGGGTCCCTCCAAGGTCCCAGGGGTACAGTAGTGCCCGAGTGGCAGCAGCAGCAGTTACACAGAAACGATTCCTGTGGTGGCACCGATCCACATACCCGTGACTTCATTTCTATATTCAGTCACTTCAAAATATCTTTGCTGTCGTGCTATAGGTCAAAGGGGCTTTAAAAGAGATGAGTGGATTCAGTAATGTTTCCAAGATGCCACAGTACCGTTTGCAGTGCGAGTGTGAAGCGCTCCAGAGGAGGGAGCTGTCTCTTAATAGCTGGAATTGGAGGGAGGGAACGTGTCTTTGAACGGCAAAGCTGGGAAAAAAATAATTTAAGCTTTAGAAATGGGTAAGATGTTAGGAACGATATAGCATTTTCACATAATATACAGGGAAGTTTGCTCATCATCTGTTTCTATAAAAGCATTAATGACTACTTTGATTAAAAATACTACTTTACTTTTGCAAACTGAAAAAAAACCTGAAACCATATGGAATTCAGAGTGGATCTTTATATGAAGTATTTACAATATAAGTTTTGTTATGGAATTTACGCTGCACTTTCACTGTCAGCTGAGTCAATCCATGTGATCCACATCTCTTTATCGCTGTTTCAAAAATTCTGCATACCAACCCCTCTGTTTTCAGCAGATGCTGAAGTCCAGTCCTTTATTCGTTTGCGTGGGCTTTTTTTTGATGGAGAAAACCGAACGATGTGACAAGGAGAAAATTAATTCAAACTCTATATGAAAATTCACAATTCACCACTAAAATTCTTCTTTCTTCAGTCCAAATATTTAAAGGAAAATAAAAACTTCCTTGCAATAATCTTTTCAGAGAAAAAGAGGCCATACCTTGCAACACAGGAGAATAACTATAGTTGCATAACTCGTATCACCCATGACGGCGTAGTGCAGCTGCAATTCCACGGGGCACACACAGTCACTGTGCACTCAATACCTGTCTAATAGTCACACGTTCTCGGCAAAGAGTTCAGCGTGTCACACAAAGGAGTCCTTGCATTTCCCCGTGCACAGTTGTGTAAAGAGAAAAACAACCTCAGCTGCAACTCGAGGTCGTCTTTGCAAAAAAAAATCTGATTTTAGCATAGGAAGACTTGATACATCCTGAGTGGCTGCAAATGCTGGTCATTTTATTTTACTACAGTGTCTTAATGCTGTGGCAAAAAAGAAAGGAAAATAACACATAATTAAAATTTCTCCAATAACTATTTAAATCCTGATTTTTCATAGTCTAATTTGTGGCTGAATCAACTCACTGCAGCATAAAACCTCTCCAAGGTTGTAAAGAAGATACTCATTTGAGTGATGTATTCACAGGTCTGCGCTGTATACGAAAAAGACTTCAAAAGTTGGGAATCTCAGCAAGAAGCGTGGTTTACGGAATGGGTGATGAAGAGCACGTGGCCGAGAACTGCTTCACAAGATGGAGGTCACTGAAACTTCCGCACTGAAACCACAGGCGCGGTGTTTGTCCGGGCGCCGAATGCAGCAGGAGCTTGTAAGCAGTTCCCGCTCCTCACCCAGAGACACAAACGTGGCTCTGAAGCCGCCGCTGGAGCAGCTGCCGAGCGAGGAAGAAAGGCGTTTCTGGGCATCGATCTTCTTCTGCTCTCAGGCACAAGAAATAACGCACAGAAATACAACACCAGTTACAGTGGGCAGCGCTGGAGCTGCCAAAGAAACTGATTTTTCACTCTCCTACCCCGTACGAAGCCATTAACCTCCACCTCAGCGCCAAGCTGTTCGGTAGCACCTCAGCTCTTGGCTCACATCTCCCCGTGAGAGATTTCATTGGCCACTTAAGCAAATTTACTGTAGCTGTAGAGTCTGTTCTTCTAGAGGGGTCAGTTGGCTGACAGAGGGAGCACCGCACAGCACAAAAACTTCCAGTAGCAATGGAAAGAATTCCTCAGCGCTGTCAGAAAGCGGCGATCTGCTTAATGGATTACTTCTCAGGGTGCAGACCTCAAAAGAGTTTTCATCTTACTTCTGCTGGATTTGGACCATGAGACACTCATCTTCCAAAGAGGCACAAACTTTACCAAACTCTCAGCAGCAGAGGCAGTGTGAGGGTCACTCTGTTCCCAAAAGTCAGATACATGTAATTCCTTTTACCTCTGAAAGCTGATCACGTGATTACCATAGGAGTGTCACAGCTACACGGCACACGTGCAATATCCATTGATCCAAACAGGGCCGTTGGTGATACTCCCAATATTCCATTTTCCACCCCAAGATCTACAATGAAGTAACAGGATTCTTTACGTTTAAATTCTCCCTCTTGGAAAGAGAACCGGTATGGAGGAACAGCTGCTACCGACCCAAGGAAAAGGATATGTGTTGCTCTCCTAACGCACTGTTGCCTGTCCCAGAAGAGACCACCAAGAGCAAGGCCGCTCCGTTGTCCTCCCCGAAGGGTGCCGCCCGCCGCCCGCCCCGGTTTGTGACAGGCTGTGCGGGTTCCAGGCTGACAGGCCGGCGCGGGGGCAGCACAACAGGGCACACCCAGCCCTGCTGAGCCGCCGCAGGGCATCGTCATCTGCATCATCATCATCTGTGTCATCGTCATCTCCGTCATCGTCATCTGCGTCATCGTCACCCTTTTGCCACCGCTTCTCCAGTGGGGTTCCTCTGCTCCTGCTGCTCTTCATGGCGTGGTTCACACGTCCCCGAGTACTACGTGGCAGACTTATTTTCTAAAAAATCTGTACTTTGTAGATGTGTGGAAGCAAGTTGAGGTTAAATCCCAATATGGAAGCTTTTCTCCAGCAGTACGTTGGCTTTCCTTCTCTGAAATGTTAACCTCATATTTATTTCTGTTGATGTTTTTCTCCCCAGAATTACCCATCTAAAGGAGGCACTTGTCTTTCCACGGCATGGGCTCACAGCCTTGCTCTCTGATAGTTCAGGGCGTGCATGTTCAGGACTTCCACATCTAACCTTAAAGAAACACGAGGTTCCTAAAGTACAATCCCCATCTACAACATCGATTTTTAAATTTATTTTATAAATCCTGACTTCCTCAGCCGTACGTTCTTGCTTTGTGTGCCAAGACATGACGGAGAGCTCCCAGAAAATAAAATTTTCTTGGTTATGTTTTTAGGTTCACTAAAATAATGTTATTCCAAAAACTTAAGAGCCCTAAAATTGTAGTGATGCAAGTTTTAACTCCACAGAAACGTACACGTGTAGAACCACCATCACACGAGTGTGTAACACAGACGTGACCAAATCTGGCCACCCCAGCAGCGCTTTAACCAAGCCGCTTGGGCGCTTCATTCTCGTACTCCCTTCACCGTTTGTAACGCAGGTTGTAGCTGCAATCCTCAGTTTCCATTATTAATTCGGGCATTTACTTTGGGGAAGAATCCAGCCGCCCTTAACGCCCCACCGGAGGCTGCGGGCTGAACGGCGAACCCCGCACTTTCCGCATCGCGGGGGGGGCGCCCACGGCGGCACGAACGAACCGCCCCAGGAAACACCCGCTAACAAAAGGGTTTCTCCGCGGGGACGGCGGTGTCGCTTGTGGGAGGCGGCTGCTGTAGTTAATCGCTACGAGAATTCTCACAAACAACCTCCCAAAACGCAACCGCGAAACTTCGGGACAAGCCACGAACCGCGCGGCCCCGGCCCCGCAGGGAGCGGCTCCCCCGCTCCGCGACGTGCGCGCCCCGCACCTGCGGGCAAACCGCACTGAGGGCAGCGCCTCTTTTTCCCCAGCGCGCATGCGTCTGCTCACCGCACTTGCGCACTGGGCGGGCCGGGGCGGTGCGCGCAGGCGCAGTCCCAAAGAAGGGCACATTTTGAGCCCGGGCAGTTTTCTCCGTCGGGAGCTGCCGGGAGGGAGCTCGGCGCTGGGCGGAGGGAGGGAGGGAGGGGGGGGGCGCGGCGCGGCGCGACTGGGCTCTGGCGGCAGCGCCGCAGGCACCTGCCTACTGAGGGGGCTGCCCGCAGCGGCGCCGTGCGGCGGGGGGAGCCCCCAACTTTGCTCCGCCGCAGGAAGTCCCTCGAACCTGGCCGAAGTGGGGCCGGGGCTTCGCCGTCCCTCACCCTCTGCGCCGTCTGGGGGCGAAAATGCCGAAGAAGAAGCCCGGGCCGATTCAGCTCAACCCCGCTCCGGATGGATCCGCCGTCAACGGGACCAGCTCTGCAGAGTGAGTTGAAGCCGGTTGGGGGGCGGGGGGGGCCGGGGCTCCCGCGGAGCTGCCCGCGCTCTGCGGCGGCCGCCGTCCCGCGTCCCTGAGGTGCCGGGCGCGGCCGCCCCTGCCGCCGCCTTCCCGCCTCCCGGAGCGGTGAGGTGGCCTTCTCCGGACCGGCCCCCGCCGGGAGCGGCGCGTACCCGAGGCGGTGAGGCGGCACCAACGCTGCCGGGTTAGTTTTTCCTTAAACCGTCTGGCTTTAAACGGGCACGGCGCGGTTTCCAGAAGGATCAGAGTGAGTGATCCCTGGGGGTGCGTGCCCCCTTCGTGGGGGCTGCTAAGAGTCTCCTCAGCGGAATACGTGGATGGGGTCTTCGGCAATAAACAAACTTCTGTCAGCTATGTAAGGTAAATAAGCTGGGGAAAAAATAGAGGAAAACTTGTGTAACTCTTCTCGTAGTCCATAATGGTGGCATCTGCTGAATTCTTAGATTATATAATTACCTAGTAAGTGCCAAATTACACGTTTCCAATAGCATGTTTCATAAATGTGTGCGTGAAATCATGTTGAGAATCACGAATTTGTAGAAAAGGTGTTTAGGGTTTTTTTTATTTGTCCCTTGGCTTTAAACCAAGCTAACGCTAGTTTCAGTAAATCTGCTTTTCAGTAATTAACGTGTTATGCTAGGTGTGTCAGTGAGGGTGTTTGAAGAAAATGCTTCTGAGCTCTCCTGTGCGTAATACCAACATTACACTGTGCGAATGTGTGGAAGGTAGGTGTAAGCTAACCGTGGGTGCACTTGGCGGGGGGCAGGGGGAGACTGAACCCTGGGTTGTTACATGTGGCTTGTGAAGCCTCTGTTGAGCTTGTGGGTCTGGGTGAGCCTGGTGGCTTCGGTCACGCGATCCACTGCCGGTGCCCTGAAGTAATGAAGTGTTGTAACAAGTTTTTCTTTAAGGTTAACAGTGGTCTGTGTTCACCACTTAATTTTTAGGTTAAGGTGACGGGCTAGTTCTTAACTGAGCCTTGAAACAAAGATGCATCTTGGAAGAGCAGATTCCTGTCCCTGTATGGTCAGTTCGGTCTTCTCTTGGATTTGTAAACTGAGCTCTGATGTGCTTATGTACTACCCTGACTGAGGGTATGTGAAGCAGAATTGCAGCGAGACGTACAAGTCTTGGGCTTTAAAGTGCTCGGCATGTATCGTTGTTGCCTCATTTTCAGACAGGCTCAGATCTCATTTAACCACCCAAACAGCTCAAAAAAAAAAGCCTCTAACAGCTCCAGCTGTGACATTTCTAGCAAACTCTTTTGATGATTAACTGAGAGATGAGCTGTTTAAAAACTATTCTTTGGCAGGAGTTACTGATTGTATCTAAGCATTATGATCTGAATATTATGCAGTTTTTGTTTGGATGGAAAGCGGGATAATACTGTTTTTATATTTGCCTGTATAGCACTTTCCAGTTGATTTTCTCCAAGGTAGTTGGGGATATGTTGATTTAGTCTTCAGGGATCCCTACTGCATCTTAGTCTTGTTTTATAGAATAAACCTGATATACCTGTCACCTGCTGATTTTGGTACCTGGATTTAATCGCCAGATATGCAATGTATTGAATATTGTGTCCCTTCATCCAAGAAATGATGTTAATTTTAAATTGCTTTTATGTGTCTGATACTCATTTACTTGTAAACCTTTGCAGACTCATGGGAGTGGTGAATCTTGTTTACACTGATGAACTGTCTTGCTTCACTTTCTGTTTTGTGTGTTAGTTCGGTTGGTATGTGTGTCTCCTAGGCTTCTGCTTTTTGTCACGTATAAGACCTTATACCCAGCTTTTGCCAGGCTTGGAGATATGGCAGGTGTTCTTTTAAAAGAAGTGGCTTAGTGAAAATAAATCCAGCAACCTGTTGTTCCTATAAACAGCCAGAATTAATTAATCAATCATGGAAATATCCCCTCATCGTGCTAATATTAGCTCCTCATTGTGAAAGATTTCAAATAGCAAAGAATAGTTGCATCAGAATTTGGAAACCTTTTTGGAATTAAATTGAAAACGATTTTGTGCTTTTTCTTGATCTGTAAGATTGGTTCTTTTTTTTTTTTTCCCTCTCCTGCTCTGTGCCTTTCCCCTCCCCCCCTCTGGTTACTGCTTGAAATCAGCATAGAGGTGTTTCTCAGCCTGTATATGTTGTCAAGCGTTTCAAGTATGCAATGCATCTGTGGACTACCACATTAACACTTTCTAAAGCTCTCTTCCTCTATAATGGAATTCTGGCTGAGTCTCCAGTTACTCATTTGCTTCCACCATTTGCAAACCTGCCACTTTGCAAATAGTCTTGGATGTTTCCCTGCTCTTTTTTCAAAGAAGAGAACCTCTCGAGAGAAGGAATGAAAAGAGCTCAAATGGCTTAGCAAAGTAAAATGAAGATTCACAATCAGGCGATACTGATTGCTCTCTGTAAATGCTTGAAGAACCTAAACATCCAGAAGGAAGTTACTCGGGCCCAAGGGCGATGTTGGCACAAAAATCAAACGGCTCTAGATTGGGTATCAGTAGCTATGCGCTGGCATTCAGAACCTTTCTAGCTGTCAGAGGTCAAAAGTTCTCTAACACATTCTGATGGGTATTTGACCCCCGGAAACTCGTGCTAGTTTAAAGATGTTGAAGCTTAATACTTTCAGGAATGAGTCCAGATGATACTCTGACTTCCTGGCAGAAAGGAAGGGGAAAGGGAGGAAATGAAAAAGGAGAAGTTGCTGGATAATTCCGGATGTCCTGCTTGCCATTCATGCCTTGTTCTGTCTTCATCCATATTTGGTGATGGGAACTCATTGACTAGAGTAAGAAAAAAGCTTGGTGTGAGGTGTAGGGCTAAGAGGTAAGCATATGAGGCCTCCTTCTCACTTGCATGACTCTTCTTTTTCTTTATTTTTTTTTCTTTTCCTTGGCAAGGTAGTATAAAGGAGAGTTAGGGTACTTGCAATTGAAATATGTACTGAATATTTTAATGAAAATTTCACGACGTTTTCTTCTGACAGCAGTTTTGTTATTTGTAGTGATTACTTTAACTATTTGTCATAGTTCCCTCTATGGCCTTCTGAATCCCTAGCTACCCTGCTGGACAATGGAGACAACTTAATAAAAGATTTTCCTGTTCTGTGAGTTTCGCTTCTGTTTTTGACACTTCTTGCTGAGAAGCACTTGTGCAGAGAAAGTTGAACCTGGGCTGCTTGCTGCTGTTGAGCTCTGTGTGTGTTGCTTCAGATCATCGGAATGAAACCAGGATGACATTGGCCAGCTGCAGGTTTAATTTCATCCTGGTACTTTTGGAGCTGCACCGTTACAACTGGACAGAGATTCTGCAGAAAAAACGAGGTGTGGGGGGATGACACCAAAACTTGAAAGAAAATTTAAAAAAGGAATACTTCTCTTTTGACTGAATGTGCTGGGATAGTTAGTCTTAACAGCCAAAAGAAACAAGAACAGAATCTCCACTTTCTGTTCCTTTCAAACTTCTAACTCCCTTTGAATATCTGACAGTTGTTACCCAATTTCTGCGTTTGTCTAAATCCAAGCTAGACCCAGAACCTGAAGTGGAAGCTCTGCAAAGAAGCAGGAGGGTAGTTTTCAAGATAATGCTACTTTGTGTCACGAGTTTTTTGTTCCCTTGGAAAGTTACTTCATGTCATTCTTTAATTGCATTTTTTAAAAAAAGAGGGAAGGGTCATATTTATGAGAAAATTAACTTGATATAAAATGCCAGCAAAGATAAGGTACAAGTAGTTTTTCAGCTTGCTGTAGGCAGTCCACTAAATGCCAGATAAGGGCAGAAGTTCCACTGATTTGTTCACATAGGATTTTGTGTTGTGGTACGTATTTTGGGTGTGGTTTTGTGTTCTCCTAAGTGAAAACACGCCATTAAACAGCCACCTAACTGTTCTCTCACCCAGCAGAACAGAATTAGGGCACCTTATTGTTCCCCAACTTTGGTCTCTGCTTGCTTTGACACATGAAGACTTGTTACGGCTCATCACTGAATACCTAAACAGCTGATGGGCAGTATCCATTGGGCTAATACATCATGGGCATGTCAGATTGTTACTGCTGCCCTTTAACTGCTTTGGCTTCTTGAGACTCAGTGAGATCCAAGTAGATGCTTGATCTTTTTTTTTTTTTTTAAATTTAAAACAAATATCTAAACATGATTAAGTTATTTGAAGTGCTTTTGACTGAGATGGCACAAAATGCGAGAGTTCTATAGTTACAGCCTTGTAATATTTTTGAAACAAATCAGTACTTTTCGTATTTATCAAGCCCTGTTGTCTCTAAGTTAGACTGCGTAATGAGTTCTGAAGTGTTTCACTGATCTCAGGGAAGTGCATTATGATTTATTAGTTAAAATGCCCGTGTCCAGAAGTATATACATATAGAGGAAAAAAAATCAAGCCTGTGTCTTGAGATCCTAAATTATGCTTAATGAGAGAGAATGTCTTGGTGTATAATGTAGCCTGTATTCACAGCCTGTTTTAAACGTGCTTACTTGAAAAAGTGAAATAAATAGCCAATACAACGTGTTTGGTCATAGAGCACACCAATCCAACGAGCCACCAAATGAACATTATAATTATTTTTTTTAGTTCATTTGTCTGTTGTGGAAGAGATGACTGCTGCAGTTGAGAGTGTATATTAATGTTTGTCGCTGCTTCAACGTTCTCATTGGAGAAGAGACACTTTCTGATTGCTTTTCCTGTACATCAGTTACATTTGGATACGTCTACAAATGTAACTGCTCTAAAGCCTTTGTTTTTACCTTGGCTGAGTAAATAAAGACAACTTTGTCTCTGGTATTGTAACTTGAACCTTCCAGAGGTGCCTGGGACTTCGATTACATGTACAAATGAGAAGGTGGGGTTTTTTTTTGAGTGCCACTGCCTTTCATGTTGTATACAGCATTCACATTGAAAAGGTGGTTGGGTTTGAAATTTCTTTTTTTAAATTTTCTTTCAAGAATTCCAAAATACACAAACTGTGTATGCGTGTAGCAACAACTGGTATCTCCCAAATCAAGCCTAAGCTGTGATGTCTGCTCTGAGAGGACAAGGCCAAGCAAATCTCAGAGGTGATGGGGTGAGGTGTAATATGGGGTAAATGGGCAGAGCAAGATTATGTTGTTGGCGAGGACGGCTAAGGACAGTATGAAAGAATGCTTCTGTCTTGTGTTTAATTAAACAGAAATGTAAACAAAAAGAAGACAATGGAATTTGCATCTTCCTTTAATATGCTGTAAAGAACTAGGTCTTTGAGAGGAATTTAAGAAGATACTGTCCTATAGGTCTTTACCACCTGAGGACCTGTATTTTTTTTTTTTTGAAGGCATGACCTGAAAGAAAGTCCAAAGACAACTGTGAGTGGAAACGGGTCATCAGGCATGGTGCTGTTACTGGGGGTCCTTATGCCCATGATGAGCAGTTCTGGCTTTTCTCTTTTTAAAAAAAGTCTTCATTATAGCACATCTGTGCCTTGGAACCGTTCAAACTGAAGGGAGAATTTGTAGAAATGGATGACTGGCAAATTGCAGTTGTAGGTTAAGAACTGCAGTATTAATTTGTCAGCTTTTTCTTGTTTCTTGCTGTTTATTCTGCTTAAATTACATTTAAGGAAGCCCCTGAACAGCTGGCGTGACCTCCGAGTACATGTGCCTGTATTTGATAGTCAAAGAAGAATTTGGGAATTACGCAAAACTAGTTTGAACTTCAATTTATATTACAATTTGCAAAATAAATAGTTGCTTACTTACTATGCATCTTGCAATTTTCATGTCTTTCAATATCTTTCTCAAGGGAATTTCACTTTGGGCTTGTAGGAGTAGAAAGGCAGATTATCACCCACCATCTATAGTGTGGGTTGTTTTGTTTGGTTTTTTCCTTGAGGTTTTTGGTCTTTAGGTTTGCATTGTAAAATGAAGCGGCATGAGGGGAGCAGCAGAACCAGTGGGCTGTTTCCAAGCAGACCTTGTTCCAAGATGATTTCTCCTCCGTGGAGAAATTTTTTTGTCGGTTTTCTTGGGCGTGAGTTTAGATGAAATGGAAGGAAGATTTTTCAGAGTTGTTAGTTTTTAAAGCTTGCTGAATCACTGCTACCTTTGTTCTGGGGGGAATTTTTTCTTTGTTTTTAAAACCCCGAAGTCCCTGAGGAGGGGCAGCCCCTCTGTGGAATTCCTTTGACTTCAGGGGAGCTTTGCGCCTGTGTATAGTGTTCTGGAAGATTAGGTCCTGGAATTCTATGGCTGATCTGGCCAGATTGCAGTTGCATTGAATATGTATGTGGAATTACTACAAGCTTGTGAATATTTTTAAGAAAAAAAAAATTCAGAAACTTTTTCTTTTCATCCACTGCTAATGAAGGATTAACCAAGCTTACAAATACACCTAGTATGAGAGAATGCATTTCAGGCAGGCAATAATAAATGCTAGGTAATTCCAAGAAAACCGTGAGCCTCTTGTTATTCACTAAATCTTCCAAATTTAGATTAAAGCATACACGCTCATAGCATGCTCTTTAAATGTGCATGAGCCTGTGCATAGTCCTTCATGGAATTAGAAATAGCATTTTAATAATACTTAAGCAGCTAATAGAACACATGATCTGTTATAATGAAATAGCAGAAAGTGAGAGCCTGCATCACTTTACTGTCTGTATTATTTCTGGATGCATGTGCTGAAAAAATTTATGGCTCAGTAAGTGTAGGCAACTAGTACAGAAATTAACACAAGTGGCAAACTGACCTGTGCTGTTCTTACTTGATATGCAGCTTTTAGTGTACAGTTATGGATGTAGGAAAGACTTTAAGGTGCTTAATACTGAGGTACCAGTAAATACCAAGTTTTGTTGTGTACTTATACTTGTATTTAAGTGTAGTGACAGTGATGGAGGCATCCTTTAGTTATTTGATGTCTATACTTAAAAAATAATCCATTTAGAGTTAAATAAAAACTGGATGTGAAAACAAATGTTGCTTTCCAGTGAGATGAAAGGTAAGGAAAGTGCAGGCTGTAAATATGGATCCAGCCACTTTTTTGTCTCTTACAACACCAGTTCTGTAGATGGTTAAGGAAGGTGTGGTTTCGCAGTTATGCATGTGCAAGATCCTGCTCCTTCTGAAAAATCCTCTCCTCTCCTTGCTGTGCCCGTGTCTTCCTGATGCTTCTTGTCTTGTGTCGACTTGTGCAGTGAGATGCGCCTGCTGGTCTGACCGAACTTACCCACCAAAGAAGCCCTGTTTAGTTTTTGGAGGGCTGTCCTCTTGTGCCTGCAGCAGTGTTGATGTAGCCACATGGTGAACTTAATCAGGGAAATAATCCGGCTAAAAATTTGCAGTACTTTTTAGTTAATTTTTAAATGGATCTGTTATTGAGTTGGTTACTTAGGAATGAATGGCTGGGGGCAGATTGAGCAGAGCCACCTCCTTTGGCAGGAGCCCAGGGCTTTGCGGGATTAAGTGACAGTGTACTCGGAGCCCGAGAGATACGATTGAGGGATGTTGAAATTCAGTAATTACAACAATTTGAGTAGCATGTCTTTTAATTGACTAGTCTCAGGTCTCTCTCTCAAGAGGAACAGACTAGCTCTGAGACCTTCCAGTGTTATCTAGTAGCCAGAGGGCTTGAAGAAAAAAAAGATTGAAGGGGACTAGGTAAACCCAGGATGTAGTTGAATTATTTATTTGGCATAACAGTGCTGCTGTTGTTAATCTGAGCAAAGGGTCTTTGCTTTAGCACTAGCCTAAAAAAAAACAACACAACATGAAATTTGTGGGGAATTTGTGAGACAGGAGATACCTCAGCCAGTTATTCAAGTGGATATTGACTAAATATTTCAGTGTATGCGGGAGAAACAGTCTGAAATGAACTGAGGAAGGAATTTTTTGTGTATGGTAAACCTAGATGCTCCCTTTAAATTATTAAGTTCTAAGCTTTCCAGTAAAAAAAGCTTCCCTCCTGCCCCTTCTTGCCTGTGTTTACCCTGTTTACAGCTGCATTTGTTCTCCCATCATTGCCCTGGGGATTGACTGGGCTTTATAAAGTGTACAGATTCCACTGCCAAAACACAAAAATGTCTCTTTGAGGAAGCAATGTTAGTTGGCAACATTGGTTTCTGGCTTGCTGAATTTTTGGGGAGCAGGCTCTTTCTTCCAGAAACTTTTTTGGTGGGTTTTTTTTTTTTTTTAAAGGGAGCAGTGGATTTTTTTTTTTCTGAAGACCTAATAGTGTGTTGCTAGAAACTAGTAATTAGATGATTTCTGATTTGATACATGTTCAATGTTACTTAGACAAAATCTTGATTATGCTTTGGAGCGAATGTGCAGGGCTTTCTGCCAGTTAGTGCCCACAGGAATTGAACAACTGGGAAAGACTAATTCACTGCTCAGTAGCTCAGTATCTCTTTGCAAACATCTGTTGAGAAGCTGATGTCATCCCGAGTCTTGTCTGAACAAGAGGGGAGTGAATTCCAGCAGAGCTTCTACCTGCTGACACCCGAGGACATGGTCTTTTGCCTGGATTCAGTCGCCTCGCAGGCGTCCAGCAGAAGGAAGTATGAAGTGGTGTCCCTGACTGGGTGACACGTGCAAAAGGAGTAAGAACGGAAGCGGGTTATTTTCTTTTACAGCCTGAGAACTAGGACCAAGAAAGTCCAGCAGTGTGTGATTCGTTGGATGAATAACTATCTTGAAAACCTACTTACAGGTTTTTAAAACAAACTGTTGAAACTTCCTGGCAACCCTTCCCTCTTTCAGTCTTTGGTTTGGTTTTTTTTACTGCTCAACATTGTTCTGTGCTTTTCTAGAACTTTTTTCAGTGTGGTGGGAAGATGAGTCAGCAGATTTGATGTAACAAATATAACAATCAGAATGCATTTTTTTTGGGGAAAAATACTCTGGACATAACGTGTGTGTGCATTTACATGTGAATATTTCTATATGTATTGGTACAGTCTATACATTAAGTAAAAATTATTAATTTCTTTCACTAAATGGCTCTACTGGCAAATGTTCTGTGCAATGCAATCCATCTACTTGAAACGCAGGCACAGATCTAAACCTTCTATTCATGGCGTTCTCAAAATCCCACTTACGGCTTGGTTTTTTTTTGTATGTTTTCATCTGCACGTTCTGGCAGTTTTCTTTCCCTGCCCTTGTTGTGTTAACTGCAGCATTTGCTGAAGCTTGTGCTTCTGTGCTCCTTGCTCAGCCCTTGCACAGAAGGTGTCTCGGTTCTAATCCTGGCTTTTTCGTGGGCCTTGTAAGCCGATACTGTGACTTCATCTTTTTTATTGTTGTAGCTTCTCTCAAAGGCTGTGTATCTACCGTGTAAGGGAGTCGTGAAGATACTATTGCACATGTTTATCCCTTGTTTTTGTCATTAAACTTAACTCGTAGTTCAGAGACATAAAACAATGGAAAAGCAGGACTTGTGTAAATGCATGTGTCAGCTGATGGTTAAATTTTCTATTTATCATCCGTGTCGTGTTTTAAATACCTGATAAGTTCATTTTTCTGTCCATAAGGAAGCGTTAATTGCCCTATGGGTGTTTTGTTCTGGTTGTGTGTACTGCTGGCTAGGAAGAAATCAGTGGTGGGTGCACAGATGTTTATGAAAGGTAGATCAGGAGCTTGGATTTCTGATTCTGGAGAGTCAGCTCTTGAATTTCTTGATTTGAGACGGCAAAGTTTATTTGTGGCAAACTTTGAATTCGGTGCTACGGTAAGTCCTGAGGAAGCCTTTTAACAGTGAGCAAAAAAAAACCCAAACCACTAGTTGCATTGTTCAGCCACAGAGCTAAGTATGTGAAAGGGGTGCCTGAGCCTTGCTGGCAGCTACTGCCGCCACCCTGGATAAAGGGCTGTAACTCCGAGTGGTGGCTGGGAACAGCTGCGAAAAAATCTGGTGGGAAGAGGCACCCAGGGCATGAATCTGATGTCTGTCTGTCTGTGCCACTGCTCGCCTCTGTGGCTTTTTTCTCTTTGGGGAACTCTGTCTTCGGTTCAGACATGTTATTTGGCATGTTTCGGCTTATTTACGAAAGAAAATAGTCTGAAATGTTTAATGGGATAGTGGTTAGGCTAAAGCAAAAGAGGGAGGAAGCTTAAAGCAAAGATTCCTACCCAACAGCTCAGGAGTTTTTGAAGTTAAGTTGTCCCATTGGTTAGAGACTCGATAGGAGACTTTCCTTCTTTAAAACACATGCCCTTCAGATTCAGAAAAATGAGAATTCTTATGGTGAATTGGTCTAGCAGGGTACTTTTTTTTTGGATAGAACAATACTTTTCTAATAGCTTTGTTTTACAGACCTCTTACTAAGAAATAGATTTTAATCAAATAGTCTGTCTCTTATTCTTTCTTGCTACTTACTTACTAGGTATTTTTTTCCTGGCAGTATTAAACCTCAAAATACGCCCTGCCATGTCTGTTGCATAGTGGAACAGTGTTTTCAGATGTTAAAATTCATACTAGAAATGAGCAGGTTTATTGGGCAATCACGTAGCCTACCGAAAGGTAGGGGTAGTTTATGAAGGATCTCTAACATGTTGCAAGAACTGAAAATAGACAGGAGTGGAAAAATTTTCCAAAACAAGACTGCTTTGCACTTACAGCAAGTTTGGATCTTTTTGAGTTGTTTTAACTGCAGGTTTTGAGGCTGTGCTGGCATTAGTCCAGGCAGACACCTGTGCAGTAAGCTGTGAGACTACTGTAATTACTTCTATCTTCCATGTTACTCTGTGAACTGTTCTTTGTTAAAGTTAAATAAAAAATTGTCTTATTGCCCGAGTTTGGCACAGTCATGCAAAATAGTAGTCTGTCTTTTCAAAACCACAGAATGTCTTCATGTTCCTAATACTTTATTTCAGCTCCCTGATTGAGGTTGTTCATGGAAATTATGTAGTGAACTGCCTACTTTCTTCTCTAAATTGACAGTTGTGTAGGCTTGGGGAAAGCATTACTGTCACTGTTCTGGAAAACAACCCCCAAGCCTGTATCCTCATGTGACAGTAGATCTGAAAGTGAATGTACTTCTTTATGCTTTCACTCATACTAATTGTTCAGCTTGCAAAACTGATAGTAATAACTTTGAACAACTATTTGACAAATTACCGTTAAAGACTGTGTCAGTCTTTTCTTTTTCCTCTACCATACCACATTTTTTCTCTCTGAAGCAGACTTCAGGGTTGAGTACAGCTTTAATGTAGCCTTTAGGGTTGAGTATGTGATTAACTTATCACTAATGTGAATCAAAAAAAATTCTCAAGGCTTTGGGGTGTTATTAGTACAAATTAAGAATAAGGATTTATTTTCTGGTTTTGCTGTGGCATTATATACTAGCAGACTAAAGGCAGCATTTCTCTTCTCGTTACTGGTTCAAAGAGAGCAAGTATGCTCTAAAATGTTAACACATCTCTTCCAGGAGTGTGTTCTTCAGTGCTGGGGTGGCTGCCCCCGAAAGCATGAACGGAGAAGTCTCCTCTTGCCTTCTGCCCATCTTTGTGCATAGGGTGAGAGGGCTCTGCAGAGTCTGTTATTGCTCGGTGTCCCCTGACTCACTGTTATGGACCTACAGCGCCCGCCTGTGTGTGATGTGCACATGTTTACAGTGGTTATAAATCGTGGGGGTTTTGATGCTCAAAAAGAAAGTTTGAGAAAACCTGCAGCCAAACCTTAAAGGGAACAGTATGATAGGCTCAAAAAGTGACCTGGTGAAGTGATGGTATTTGTGACATACCTTGTCCCTTCAGAAGCCTGTGGATAAGACCACGTGCATCTCTGGGAAGTAGAGAACAGAACGCTTAGTTCAGCAGCAACTAGAGGTGTTGCTGTGAACTTACTTTCTTTTGCTGCTGTTACCACCCAGTATTCTCTTTTTTTTTTAAGCATTCCCTTTTGGCCACTGAGAAGGTGGGATGTTGGGATAGGTGAAACAATTCTGAAGGCCTTGGATGAGCTGCCATTCAGGTGAGGTGGCATCAAATCTGAAAACTCCTGGTGTCCCATGCAGTGATTCTCTTCGGAAAACCTTTCTCACCTCTCTGATACTCCACAAACTGGCTGCAGAAGGGGTGGATGTATGTGGGTTCCCCCAGGATGTCAGATTGCGGTTGTCTGCTGGCCTATAAAACGGGGATTTTGCAAAATGTAAATTGACAGTAAGAGGTGAAGTTACTTTGCTCGCATCAGAGGGTGGTTGTTTTGTGGGAGATGAGATGTGGTTGTGTATATTTTGGTGGGAGCTGCACTCTTGTTATGTTCTGTTCTGCATTCTTAAATTCTGAGGTTACAGAAGTGCCGTGTGACTAGGAGGACACTGCATTGCCAACTTACTTCCTTGAGTACAAAAACGAAGTAATGTTGACTTAATAGGAAGGATCATACCTGATCACATGTGGGCAGAGAGAATTCCCCCTCTAGAGCACCTGGTACTTGGTGCTGCACATGGAGGGGGGAACAAACAAACAACTCCCCCAAAAACTTGCCCTGAGTGTGTATTTTTAACTTTCCATTTAGTCTGTGTGTGAGAGAGAGAGATCTTGTAATAATTGTCTGGAGTCCAGTGGTTCAGGCACTACATGTTCTGCAGTGGTGGTGTCTGCTAGCTGTACAGCATATCTATCCACTTCTGCTAGCTGGGTAAGAATATATTTATTGATAGTGTTCTGTGAAATTACACTGTTTCTTTAACAAACAGAGAAAACAGCACTGACCTCCCTGCAGCTTCATACAGATGATCACATTACGAAAGCTGGATTCTTTCCTTAGTGCAGTATGTGTAGTATGTGCTTGGCTTTAAAACTGATAGCAATAAATTAAACGATAACCTATTGCCTTAGAGGAGTGCTTGGAACAGTGAAGCACTGAGGTGATTTGATGATTTCCTGCTCTGATGGAACTCTGGCAAAGGCATAGCGCTTTGACAGTGAAAAAACAACTCCAAGACTGCAGCAGGTAATGGTGATGAATTTTAATAGGAATCTTTGTCTCTGAATAAAAGTTTTATATAAGATTAAGTAACTACTAGTGCTCCTTCTGGAGGCAGACATGAGCACACTAGCATGCTGCTACTTTTAGCTACCAAAGCTTCCTTAACGTTTTCATGGTGTCCTAGTGATGGACTGACTTAAGTATTCCCTCTTCTGTATTTCGTCTGTGTTGGTTTAGTTTTGTTTGTAAAACTTCACATGCAGTGATTTACTTACCTCTTTCTGGATACGCTTTGCACTGCAACCTGAGTGTGAAGCTTTTATGTGGTGAGGGTCCAGACAACAGTCACAGTTACCGGTCAGGGGATAGTATTCTTACAGTAGCTCAAGACTGGAACTACCAAAGTCTTGCCTCCTAGAAATGCTGAGAGTAATTACCACCACCAGTTTTGATGCCACAAATACTCTTTATTTATCTATTTACATTTGAAGTTGATTAATATTTAGTGCTTCAAGCAAAGGGCCAGAATGAAAAAGAAATCAATTCTGTCCTGATGTCTGTCATGCCATTATCATAAAACTAACTGAAGGTGTTATAGTTATAGTTATATTCTAAATAGTAGATCTGGCAATGCATTTATTGGGTTAATATCTTTCACAGAAAGTCTTGAGATTAATTTACAGTTAGAGAATTGGTCCTGAAAAATTCAAGTGAGATCTGAGAACTTCATTGCTGTCATGGCCCTTGCATGTCACTGCAAGTAATGAAGGTTTTACTGTTAGAGCTTAGAACATTCTGGTGATTTTGTTGGTGACCACATTCTAGAAGGAGAAACTTGATGTGATGAGATTCATGGCAGCAATGCTTTTCCATCTGAGAGCCTTTGGAATCTTCTGACTAGTGTTTGAGCAAGGACCCCAACAATAATTTGTATGTTCAAGCAAAGAAATGCCTATATTTTAAGTGAATGCCGAGTTTATTGAGATTGAAATGAGCAATGTAATGAAAAAAAGCTTTATACAGATGTACATTAGACTAACATAGATGAGAGAAATGCTATCCCAGAAAATTTTTGTTACTAGAGCATCGACATGACCCAGTGTTTTGTTTCATCACACTGGCATTTTGTCTGCTCCAAGTCATGTGCTCCAGCGTCTCTGTGTTGTCTCCAAACCCAGAAAACCCCTTCTGCTCGAGAGAAAAACTGAATAGTTGTTTTCTTCAAAACAGAGTGAGAAAAGCCTTGTTGCATCCTGTTCTAAGTCTCTAGTATCTTTATTTTTCCAAATGAGCAGCCCTGTTTCTTCAGTAATACCTAAAATGACAGCAAATTCCTTCTCAAAACTTGTAGATAAAGATCGGTTGTTGCGGTGGCTTACCGGACCGGATTTTTCAAGGGAAACTGAGATTTCCTGTTAAGGTCAGATTTTTGGGAGGAGAGTTTGGTTCCATTTTGGCATTAAGTCCGTATGCAGGCTTCAGAGGCAGCTAAAGGTGTTGCTTGCTGAGCTTCTCTGAAAATCTGGCCCTGTATATCAAAAGAGCATTTAATACTGAAATGTGTTTAGAAGCTTGATGTATTTGTATTTCAGAGATATTTAACTTAATTTAAGAAAACAGTTGCTGTTGAGTTATTTGGATGTTCCTTCAAATTCTGTGATATACTCTAAATTGTCTTGGCTTCTTTTGAGAGATCCAGGTGGTGGATGCTGAGTTCTTGTCTATGGTCCTGACTTCTTTAAAGCAGTGATACAGAATAACAGCTGTGTCTCTGCAAAAGTCACATTCAGTAAAACTGCATCATTAATTTAATATGTCTTGTAGGATGTTTTTTTTCTGGGCAGCCATGTTTTGATGTAGTCACAGGGTAAAAGCAGGTAAAAGGCACTATGAAAAACTTTATTTTTAATGACAGAACCTGAACTGTAGTTGCTCTGCTTATAATATAAAGAAATATCTGAAGGATACTGTCTTGTTAAGTGGCCCCCAAAATACCAGGGATCTCTGTTCTCCATTTCTGCTAGCTGTGTAGGGTTTCATAGGATAAAAAGTAATCTCTGTTTCCTAAAAATACCAATGTTTAATGTATTGCTCAATAAAAAAAATACTGATTTTGTGTATCTGTCAAGTGTGTGTAGAAAGCTTGCTGCTGTTCAAGAGTGAACTGCCTGAGCAAGCCAACGTTGTGTTCCTGGCCTCGCAAGTCACCAAGCAGAGTGCTTCACCTCCTTGCTGACCGCAGGCAGTCTGACGTGGGGAGTGTATCAGTGCTGTACTGGCAGGGTTTGGCAGTGTATCTTCTGCAAAAAACATGAGTTCTGTCTTCTCACAACAGTAATCTTCCAGGGTAAAATACAGAATTTGTCCAGCATTCATTGCTCCAGAGTTCATTCTAGGAAAGTAAGAACTGCTTAACTTTGCTCCAGTTTTTGTCTTGTGATGATAGTGTAAGAGCAGGTAGTTCAGCTGTGTTCTAGAAAAGACACACATTGACTTCAGGCTGGGATTTGTTTGCTTTACTGGGCACATTTGGGGGGGGGGGGGCAGGGGAAATCCAGTGATTAATCTGCTTTCTGTTTTGCATTTTAGAAATTAGATTTCAAAAATGTCTTTGTTAATGGTTCATCTGTAAACCGGAGTCTGTAAGTCAGATTAACTTGAATGTTCCTATAAGCCACGCTTACCTACAGAGGGAAATTCTCATTGTGGGTACTCTAGGATATTTGTTGTATGATTATACTGGTATAAAGCCTGGTATGAGGACAGAAGTAAGAGTATATTCCTCTTTGTAGGATAGCCTGGAAATGAAGTATCTGCACCAGAATGAAATTATTTTTATACCAAGAAAGAGGCAGGTATGGTAGTGTAAATACAGTAAAAGTACGTCAAAATTTGCGATGTAAGACTGTTCTGGTTTTGAGCTGCATTGCCAAATTCATTTGCCCATGGTGAGTGTTTTGTGGAACTTGCTCACAAGCATTGCCTGGTACTCTTATGCTCGGACTGTTAAAATGGCAAAATAGCAGACTGAATGGAACTCTCCTCTCCATCAAAGGTCTCATTCAGTTTCCTCTGTTTAGCTCTTCGAAGCATTATCACTTCCTAAGTTAGCTCAGACACTGCCCCCTAACATATTTAAACTGATAAATGATGTAGGAGTGCATCATCACGTAAACTTTCAGAGTGATTGTGTAGTGAGGAAGAGCTGTGAATATTTATATTGTTTTTATTTGCCTCAATTAAACCTTACATACAGTCAAACCAAGATGGTTATCCTGCCTGGAAATGCGTGCTCTCTAACGAATGAGTTGAGGGTTTCATCCTGTAATTCTGCCTTTCTATTGAGTCTGGGGTTTATTTGTCATTGCTTCCAGGAGAATCCACCTTGTATCGTCTCAACTGGCCAGCACCTTGCTGGGCATTAAGAGACTGTCTGTACAGCATGTTTTGAAAGTCGACATTTAATGAAGTGATGAATAGAAATAGTTTTCTTGATTATTGGTGAGATTTGAGTGATTTATTTAGTGGGAAGTGGTTTAGGCTCTGAAGAAGTAGATCTTGTTTTTCATCCTAGCAACACGGTATTCCCTGGGAATGTTGCATTAAATTTGGCTAAGCGAAATGGATATTTGCTGTTTAAATATTTACTCTTGCAGGAACTTACTGTTGCTGTTGGAAGTGGGAAATTTTAAATGAGCTTTTAAGTTGTCATGTTATTGGAATGAAGCATTTTCATAGGACGTGAAGTGAAATTATTAAATCTTCCTGAGAAACTGAACTTCTTTCTGTAGTCTCAAATCTAACTTCTGTTTAAAGTTTTATATTTCAATTTTCTATTGCTTAATGATATTAAACTGAGGTTTCTAGTAGATGTGCCCTTAAACAAAAGACAAAGTAAGCTTAAAACCTTTGGGCTGGTTTTTTTACATCCATTTAACTATGGAAAAGAGATGACTTCTGTGTTTCCAGTGGCTGTGTTTCAATGCATGTTTGTTTGGCTGTGCTTGATAACTTTTTACTGATATCTAAATAAGAAGCTTTTGAATGAATTATTAGTTATATAGTTATGTGAAAATCAGTAGATAAAATATTTAGACAAACTTTGTAGGCAATTACAATGCAATACTTGAAAATGCAAAACTAAAAATAGTGTCCTGTGATTCATGAGATCTCTGATCATAAATGCTGATTCATTAATCCTCTCCTGTAGGTAGTGAAGCTTAACATGCATGAATTTGGACAGAACCTCAAAGACCAGGAAACTGGGTATCATCTGTTCATGTTTATGTCATTGTTTTATCTGGAATAAAATAGCGTTCACTTAAATCAGAATTCCAATTATGTGTCTCTTATGGGGATGACTGTACAAGTCAGATCCTTCTAGGTAATGCATATAGGTGCAAAAAAGTAGTGGATTTAACCTCTGACCTCAGTGCTTTATTGCTTTTCCTCTTGCAACGCTGCTGGGTAGGTAAGCTCAGACAGCTTAGTAATCCCTTTCTCTGTTGTACAGGACAAATTTGGAAGCACTTCAGAAGAAGCTGGAAGAGCTAGAATTGGATGAACAGCAACGAAAGCGCCTCGAAGCTTTTCTCACCCAGAAACAGAAAGTTGGAGAGCTGAAGGATGATGACTTTGAGAAGATCAGTGAGCTGGGAGCAGGGAATGGTGGTGTGGTCTTCAAAGTATCTCACAAGCCTTCTGGTCTCATAATGGCGAGAAAGGTGAGTGCCTCAAAAATACAAACTAAGGGAAGGTTTTTATTAAGGAGCTTCTCTGCGATGAAATACAGTGCCTTTATTTAGAGAAATAAGGGTGTTGACTCACAGAAAAAAGGCGATTTAATGCCAGCTTTCAGAGAAGTTGGTGTGTCTCAAAGTAGGAAAAGTTGCACTTGTTTATCCTAAGCTTCCCAGTTTTTCGTAAATAGTGTCCCTTGTTAGTAATGAAAGGATAGGCATTTGCTTCCCCCTGCCCCCTTTTTTTTCCCTCTTTTGACAAATAGGATTTTTTCAGCTGGGTATGTATCTTTCAAAGAAAATGTGCCAGACTCAGTAATGAGTAGAAGGTCTAAAAGAAGTTACTGAAATCAGGGAAAAGTGTCAATATCTGGTATTCTGGGCCCTAAGTTTAAGGGAATGGGAAAGATACCACCTGTCCTAAGATCTTCCTTCATAGCTGCAGACCAGAAAGGGCCTCTGGATGAAAAAATGAGCACTCAAAAAACCTGAGAATGAGGGAATGCGTTGGAGTACAGTGATGTCTTCTGTTTTATAGCTCCATCATGGGGTGCAGGTGGCTTCTGTGCAAAAAGGTACTTGTCCTTCTGGCGAGAGTATTTCCCAATGATTCAGCTTTATGCTTTACAACCAATAGCAGTTGTGACCTAGTTTGTAAGAGAACTGAGATTTTTTTTTTTTTGAGCTAAAACAGCATGATGTTTTAATTCTCATTTTGTTTGTGAGGAGCTTTCACTTTCAGTATCCCTGGGGACCAAATAGGGTGAGGGCAATGCGTCTCTGATACTGCCTGATTATTTCTGTTTGGGAACCTCACACCTCTTCCTTCCAGGAGCAAAGTTCCTTGCCCAGGTAGCCCTTGTTGCGAGGCAGCGTGTCGGGACGTCTGCCGTTGTACTGCACGGGTGGGACTGCGGGCGGGTTACTGTGACTCATGGAAAACATAACCTCGCCTTTGAGAAGGATAAAACACAGATCACGCTCAAATCCCAGATCCCATTGTTATACGACGCTAAAAAACTTCCAGTTTTTTAAATTGAGAAGTTGAAAGACTTCAGGTGTTGCATTTTTTATTTTCAGTACCTGTCATTTTCAGTGAAACTCAAGGAAAATGTGCATATACTGACTTTAAGAACAAACCATACTCAGTACATTGACAGTTTGGAGAGAAGCAAAGAGAAATGCCCACTTGAGGTGTGAGAATTACAAACTAATCACATCACTGAGGTTTTCTTGAACTAAATCAATTTCATTGATTTTTTTTTTTAACCTACTGTGAGTTTAACAGGACACTTTGCCCCAGTTCATTAATATTTGATGCAACAGAGGTGTTTGCTGAACTGCAATTTTTCTTTCATGTATAGACTAAAATTTGATTTCCATCATGTCTCTTAATTTTCCCTTTCACAAAAGAAATAGACTACTTGTATGAGAAACAGTTTAGTGGTACAAAGTATTTTATCTAATATCTGCTTTAGATTTAGATTCAGTTTGGGGAGTTTTTAACTTGAGGTTCAGCTCATTCCTTCCAGCTTTACAAATACTTGTGCAGGTATTTTTCAGCAGCTGCTTCTGAGTCAGTATGTCTTTGACACGTTTCCTTTAGACGTTTGTTCATGGCTTTTCTTCGATGTAAAGAGCTTCAGTTTCTGAACTATCCATATAAAACAGATAAATGAAGAAAATGTGCTGGAACAAAAAATTTCTGGTAAGAGATGTATTTTGTGAAGAGATGGAAGTACCACCTCTTCATGGGTATTGATGTTTCAGCTTTCTCATACTGTTTTGTAGTGGTTTGTTTTTTCCATTTGCCACTGAGATAATAAGGATGGATTATTTTACAGTTAAATCATAGAATAATTCTGGTTGGAAGCGGCCTCAGGAGATCATGTAGTCCAACCTCCTGCTCAAAGCTGAATTGGCTACGAGAGCAGAGCAGGCTGCTCAGGGCCTTATCCAGCTAGGTATTAAAAACCTCTCTGAACAACCTGTTCCTTCTGAATGGCACTTTGCCACTAAGAAAATAATAGAGTGTGGATTATTTTACAGTTAATTCATCTAGAGATCAAGCCAGCTATTCGAAACCAGATCATTCGTGAGCTGCAAGTTCTACACGAGTGCAACTCTCCATACATAGTGGGCTTTTATGGAGCTTTTTACAGCGATGGGGAAATCAGCATTTGCATGGAACATATGGTAAGTGCATGTAAATCTGTCCTAGCTTAAAGTTATTAACAGACCATTTATGCAAAACCTGTGTGTGAACAGGACTTAAAGTAGACCTTGCTGCATGAATAAGGAGTTGTGTTTTAGGTTTACTCTGCAGACCTGAGGTTGTGATTGGTGTGATCGGTTCTGTCTCCTTCTCCAGTATCTCTTCTTCTGTAGAAGTCAAAGCTGTACACGTGTAGCCTCCCAGTTGGCTCTCCTTTATCCATGGTCCTTTTTGTTTAGTTTAAAAATATTTACCCAATTCTGACTTGTTCTGATTTGGGTTTAGTTTTGGTTTTATGCAGAACGGACCAGGTCACTGATGCTACAGCTGCATACTCCTTAGTAGCGATGATAATGAGAATGTAGTTAATTCTTATGTAGATGAATCTATATTTTGTCCCCTTTTTTCCAAATTTTACAAAAAATGCGAACATTAAGAATGGCGCACAGGAAATGAACAAGCCCAGAAGGATCTTAAACAAATTTTTTAATGCAAAAAATATTTTTAACTGTGTTTCATTTTACTAGAAAAGTACACATTCTTCTTGACATCTGTTTGCCTTTCTCTAACCATATGGATCCAAACACTAAAAGTAAAATTTCTGTAATTAAAGGTCAGTCAAATTTTTTGCCTCGCTTACTTAGTAGAGGATGTTTTTAACAATATGAAATACAATAAATCTAAAGACCTTTTTATTTTTTTCCCTGGAAAAAACGGTTTCTATGGAAAGAAACATTTTTTTCTGGGAAGTACATGTGATTGTTTTAATGCTTCTCTGGTCTTACGGAAATTTTTAGAAGAAATCGATGGTTGCCTAGGAACGAGCGATCATGATCCAGTTTTATAAGCGTGTGCTGGCTGAATAGAAGGTGTGTACACCCCAAACTACAAATGAGTATTGGGAGTTATAAGGAAGTTAGTGTCTCAAAATTGAAAAATAGGAAAATAGATGTTAAAAATGACTGGGCGTTGTTTCAGGGTAAAGTTAACGAATGTCACAAACGTGCACATCTGCAGTTGCTAAGAGAACATGTGTGTTAACGCATGCCGAAAGAGAGGTGGTGGTGCTATGTAATTACATGTAGAAATAAGACCTAAATTTCAGGTTATTTGTCAGTGAGAAAATTAACAGGAAGGATCAGAGTTTGCAGATTCCTAAGCGTGGAGTGATGTATCTGACAGTAGACATTTCATCAGTTTGAGAAGACAGTGTTAAATCTGGCAATTCAGTGCTGAATCTAGTTGAAGTAAGACTGGGTACAAGATTTTACATGTAGAACAATTGATCAATAGCATATGAAATAGAAAACGAAGGTGGACTCTGTAGATGGCTTAAGCCATTAAGCTGTTGGTTTAGTGGGGATCGTTGTGTGGAAGTTTCTGGTCTTTTGGATAAAAGATGAGATGAGAATCTCCAGTGTCTTTTTTTGTACATATCTATCTTTCAATTGCTGCCAGTCAAAATTCTTATTTTTAGCAGTGAGTTATAAAACGTAGGTATGAATACGAAAAAAAGGTTGGAGGTGGAAAAGGCATGGAACTTAAAGATTTGAGTGTTTGATATTTTTAGGTACATAAATTCAAAACCAACGCATAACTTTGCTTGGCAGCAGGTATTGAACAGGCAAAAGGATTGAAATCTGCTCCTGAAAGACACTGGAGGTTGCAGCCAGCACTAGGCAATTGTATTCAGCCTCTCCCAGGACTGGTGCCTAGGCCTCAGGGGGGGGGGGGAATGTTGTTTTTCTGTATGAAATCTTTGTTAATATACCAGTGTCTCAGCGGAGACAGCTGTCCAGAAATGCAGACTGCTTATACAAGAGATTTATATAGACTTTTTTTTTCTGGTGGTGTATTTTTAATCAAGCGTGGTGTATGTGGGTGTGTTTTTACAAAAATACATGATCAAATAAGTATTTATATACTTTTATTCTTGTAGGAGCTTTAGTTTTTAGTTCTCAAATAATAAAACTTGGCGTTCTGGCCTTTCTTTTGACATGTATAGATGGTGATGAAACTTCCAAAGAATAGGTTAAGGCAGAAGGTAGCTATTTTCTCAAGTTGGATTTTTGTCTTGAGTATTGGGAGATATCAAATGCTGATCTGGGCAACAGGATATTTTTTTTTGCATTTTGAGAAATAACTTTTGTAATTTCTTCCTTAGATTCTCTAGAACAGAGAATATACAGTCAGAACTTAGGCACAAGCCTGTTCTCTGATCAGTTGCTAAATTTAAATAGCATTTTTCTTACTGTTTTCCTTCTCAAAAACTCTTGGCAGCAGTGGAATATATTTGACTGGGGGCGTGCGTGGATGCATTCAATTTATTTAACCTAATATGATTAGCAAAACTGTTACTGACCATGGAACTTCACAAACATTTCTTCCTGCTTTCGTTCTTTGAGAGCTGTGCCAGATTACCCTTCTGTCCTTGGAAGTTGACTGTCGCCCTGGATATGAAGAGCTAGCGGAGGCCACCTGTCTCTGAGCAGGATCTCAGCTGGGAGATGAGAGGAACAGGGATCTGGGTTTAATTGGGATCGTGAGGTGCCACTAGCACACACTATATTCAGGAATAGAATTGTGTCTTTTATGGTGTGATGAATTTTTCCTCCCCATAATCAGAAACATATAATCTTCTACTCTGCTTCGGCCCTTCTCATTCTGTCTTTGGAGGGGGAGAGAGTATCATGGGATGGCTATGACAAGAAAAAAAAATGCGCGTTAGTGCAATGGACTGAAAGTTACAGAAATCTCTAAAATTCCTAATGCTTGGTTGGCAGCTGTTTGTGGACAGTACTTCCTTAACAAGATCCAAACCGTGGAGATACCAGTGTGGAAGATCATTGTCTGAAGTGTTTATTTGAGTGGATGTTGTTGCTGGCCAAATGTTTGTTTAGAATAAACATAAAACTGACTAGTTGCTACTGAGGAGTGGTTTTATTTTTTTTTTTCAGATGTAACAATGTTAAATCAACCATGAAAAGCAACACTTTTTTTCTCACCAAACTTAGGCTTCAGACTACAGTCCTGTTTAAAATGCTTTAGAGTGCTTTGATTAAAGCTTTACTAATGAAACATTTATTATTAGGATGGCGGCTCCTTGGATCAAGTACTGAAAAAGGCTGGAAGAATTCCAGAGCAGATACTGGGCAAAGTTAGCATTGCGGTAAGCGTCTTCGTGGCTCTCAAAGGCTGGAAGTGGGTGCAGTTGTGTCTCGGTGTGGTAATGCCAGGTCCAGGAAGCTGCCACTTGAGGGCTGAAGGATGTGGGAAGAGAGGAATATTACCAAATTTCTGAGCGTGTTGCTTTATTTTAAAAAGCAGTCTTTGTACATGTCATTATTTGGTAGCTCAGGGCTCTGGAATGAGTAACACATTCTTTTGTGTTTGCTTTGATTTTCTGCTTTTGTATCAGCTGATGCTTCTGTACAGGAAGAGAATTAATGCTTCCTTAAAACATTTTAGACGTTACCTTTTCGTGTCTGTTGTGCAACAAGCTCTGTACGCAAAACATTCAGCAAGGGCTTGGTTGACTTTTTCTAGTCTGAGCTGGAGGTACAAATTAACAGAACATTGATTTGTAGTGATTACACTTTGGCATTTCTGTTACGTTGCACTCGGTTGGAATTCTTGTACAGACAAAGCATGCAATTATCCCTTCTGTTTCATAAACTAAATTTTTTTCTTTGACTTTAGGTAATAAAAGGACTCACATATCTGAGAGAAAAGCATAAAATAATGCACAGAGGTGAGAATTTTACATTATAACTTGAATATAATTTTTTTAATTCAGATTAAAATGTTCTTTATGGTTCGCTATAACTTTGGTTCAGAGGGTTTTCTTGGGTAGTGTAAGGAAAATTTTTTTTAATCCAAATATTTTACTGTGACTGTCATTTATCTTCAACTTCTGCTATCTTACTGCAGTTTGTCTGGGTTTATAATCCAGGGTTTAAGCCTGGTATGCTTGTCTTATATGTGCACACAGAATTTCTGTCTGTGTTTGAAACCGCTTGCTGCCAGAGTGATTTGGCCCATTGGGAGTATGTGCTAGAGCTGGGAATCTTAACCTGAGACCAGAAATAACCCTCTTGCCGTGAAGATGGAAATACGTTGCAGGACCTGAGGAATTAATTTATTTCCCTTAAATAACAAATAAGTCTTCCTGCATTTTCTGGGAAGAGAAGAATGCTTTTTCAACAGGAAAGTACATGATAAACTTCTAGGTAAACACAGATGGGTACAGAAGCAGAGGCTGCAGTCTTGGACAGTGCTAGACACTGAAGCAGCTCTGAGGCATTTCTACCTGCAGCAGTGGCACGTGGGACAAGTTACCTATTGCCCAGTGCAGCTGCAGTGAGGGCACACCCTGTCTGGTACAGTTGTGGGCAGTGTCTTTCTTAGAAATATCATATCTCTGAAATGAGGCAACGTGTGGAGGTAAGCTCGTCATGTAGTTTCCATTCCTGTACTTGGTTGAGAGAAAGAGAAGCAGACAGTTAAGATAAGATACTTACAAATGGGGTTTTGTAACAGCATAATTAACTCTTTATGAAGAAAACTGTATTAAAAAGTATTGTTCCACTGTATTTCTTCACTGCAACTGCTAGTCTTTTGGTACTAAGAGATTAAATGTGACAAGAAAATCTTTGGAGAGATTCACAATAAAAATCTCTGATCTAAAATTAGTTTGACAGTTCAACTCTCATTATTGCCATTAAAACTTCTAAAAGTCACTATTTCTACCAGCTGTCTTACGTTCACGTGCTATTTATAGACATTTAGCATGCAGAAGTGCATCTTTATACCTAAACAATTTAAAAAACGTGGTGAAGCTATGTAAAATGAGTGGTGCTTCTACACTCCCGGTGTCTTTAGTTACTTTAGTGTAAAATAAATGCACTGCTTTATTTTCAGCTTACAGTTGCCCTTTTTAAAATCCATTTCTTTCATTTATCTGTTGCGTGTTCTGTTAAACAAAAATGACACTTGATATGGTAAAGTAATAAATTCCATTATTCCTGACGTGAGTGTAAATTGAAGACTGGAGATGGAGCATTTCATGGTTTTGTTTGAATGGCACTGTTCATTGCAGTGATCATGCAATGTGTATAAGCCATGACAGCTGTTTGGTGAGAGTTGTGCCATAAGAGATCAATCTTCAGATTATAAAAATATTCTCATCAGACACTAATATGTGTCTGAGTTTACATTTGATGGCTGGACCAAAAGGAGTAGTTAGTAATCCTAGCTTATACAATCTGTTGTAGGATCAGCTTACATGTGAAGTAGACTGTGTTTATTATGTGTTTCTGGCTCTTTTTTTTTTTAAACAATCAAATGTAGCTCTCCTGGAGAAAGAAGGCTGGAGGTAAACTCTAAAGATTTCTAGTGGTAGTTGCAAAGACATTTGTCTTCGTTCAGAGCATAAGGGAGACTCCTGGGAAAGAGATCATCTTATTTTAGGGCGTACTGCAAGAGTTACTGTAGTATCTTGTAGTGCTCAAGTCAGCCCCAGCAGCGGTTTGTTACTATGTTGGTTGCTTGGGGTTTTTTTTACGTTGTTCTTGCTCAGCTGGCTGCTGAGACAGCAATTATTATTTTTTTTTTCCAGATTTACAAATTGTAAATCTGATAAATCCAAAATAAAGCCCTCCTGATCTTGTTTAAGTGCAGCTTAACCTCACAGTATTGGCTACATCAGAGATTACACTTTAAGTGCGTGGACTATCAAAAGTTCCTCTGTATGTTGCTTCCAGTGTTACTGGATTGAACGTGCCCTGCAGTGTAAAATTCCATGTACAAATTGTGATTTTTTTAATTATTATTTTTTAGCTCAGTTCTCATGCTGTGTACTTTGACAACATCAGGAATACGTGACCTCGTACACTGTTTGCAGAAGCTGTCGTTGAAATGTGCGATGTCTGATAGCGGGAGCTAAAACGTTTTGGAAGTTGATCGTGGCTAGTGCTAGCAGCTAAAGGAAATCCAGTCAGAACAATGTTTCCATCTCTTGACGTGTGGAGCCAAATCTGCTGGCTTCAGTCTTTGAGACTGTCCGCCAGTCATTATTGGTAGAGCCCCGTGTGTACGTTGGACCTCGTGTGTGAGCTGGCACTAGGCTGAGCTGTTCCAGCTTGGCGGTTTAGTTGCAGAGGGCCCTGGTTCAGCTTCCTCCATGTCTGGCTGACTCGTAAGTTGCTGCCCTGCAGTGTGAAGTGCTCTTCTGGAGGCTGACTGATGCTCAGGTGTGTTCTGGCTGTACTGTTGTGGGGTACTCCGGGTAAGGAGGGACTGGCAAGTGGGAAAAATAAAGTATGTGAAAAGTATGTAGACTGAAATATGGTGTCAGTGGGGTTTAGCGCTGTCAGAACATGCTTAGATAATGCATGTCTGAATGTTAAGCATGGCTTCAAAATGCAGGAATACCAGCATAAATGTACTGACTTCTCTGCTATTTAACATATTAGATGCTTGGCCTTTTTGTAATAAAAAAAAAAGGAAAAGCTTCTTACATTATAATCTTATTTTCTTTCATAGGCTTTTTTAATTTCTTATGTGTTAAGAACTCTTGGAGTCACACGGCCCTAGGTTAAGGATGCTACCCAGTGAAGCCAAAATGCAGCCAGGTCTGTAGTATAAGAATGGTGATATGTTGCACTGGGAAAACACTTGTAGTGCAGGTGAAGCTTTTTCTGGCAAAGTTACACTTTTCCAGACTGCCTATTTCTTGACTCGCAGTGAAAATAAATGGTACTAGTAAAAGCACGTTTCTCCTGGTGTAGCTGGGTCAGCATTATTTTGGTGACACAGCTGCTATAATTGGAGATTTCCATGGTTTACTTTCTCTAGCCCCTATAGTTTGCCCTCGGTGGTTATCTAGCACTGCACTGACATCTGACATGTGCTGTTTGTTCTCACTCGTCCTGTCCCTGGGGAAAATTGTGTGCAGTTGCTGGGCTTGGTTGAGTAAGGCTTTTTGGTTTTGTGTTGTGGTGAGAGTGGGAGACTTAAAAATGAGTAGATGTCCTCACTAAACATGAGCACATAGCAACATAAGGCTGAAAGAATTTGTTCTTAAATATAGAGACAGCAAGGCTTGTGATGGCTCATTTTCAGGGAGGAATTTATTCCATTACTATGTTTTATTACTTGTGTGAGACACGGCAATGTCAGCAAGTTTGAAATACTGACCTGGCCACTGAGATTACCAGGAAAAGTAAAAGTATGATGCTATAGAGCATCTTCAACAGTAAGATGCAAAATGTGAGCTTAGTACTTTTTTTATTTTAAAAAAAGGAGCTGTTTCATATCAAAGTAGATGTATTGCCTACCCAGCAAATAAACACACCGTTCTCAGTATTTTGGTTGGAAATACTTTTTTTTGTGCAATGTGATGCTACAAAGTAAGACAGGAGTCGGGTAAGGCATCTGTGTATGGGTTCCCTCCTTTGAAACTCGTAGGCATCCAGCTTGTTCTTTGGTTTCTTGACGAGTCTCACCCATTAATGTAGATTATATAAATGAAGTGCTCATGTCGCTGTGTTTATTGCGCTGTAGATGAGTCTGGGGAAGAAAAATCAGTTGTCAGGAGCTTCAGGTAATGCTTTATTTATCTAGCCTTTTGGGTTCTAATGCACTGTTCAATAGACTAAGTGCATACAGAGCAGTTTAAGATGACCTATTTTTCTTTGGGTATGCAACCTCATCAGAGTACTATTTTTAAGGTAAGAGACTGAGTATTCTCTTTGGGTAGAGAGTGGTGAAGGTCTGTGTGTTGGTGTCATTGATGGCAGTTGAGGATGGTTAGTGCAAGTGAGATTTTGCCATTATTGTGGGGCAGTAGAACAAAGGACTTAAAACATCACTACCGGGCAAAAATTCACAGGAGTTTCTTCCAGGGTGAGGGTTCTGTAAGGTGTTAACCGTTTTTCTGTAATGCTGGGCAGAAACTAATACACAGCATTCTGAATGCAAGAGACTGCTGTTAGACAAACAATGCTGATCTGAAAGAAAAGAATAAAAAATAAATTGGCAAAACTTGTCAGTGGTGTCTCCGCCTGGATTCGTCAAAGAGTGATGACAGTCATAAGGGCCTGCAGAACGCCAAATGGAGTATGGTAGCTGCTCAACGTGAGGTTCAGCTTAAACTGCTTCCACGCACAGATGTCTGTCCTGGACTAACTGTGAGCTCTGAGGAAAAGCGCTCACTTGTCATTATTCAGCTCAAGGACAAAGTTATTAGGGCTTATTAAAGAAGGAATGGAAAATGCAGTGTTTCTATAGACTGTTAGCTCATCTGGACGACCATGCTTTGTTTTGGTCCCCTCTGAAAAGACAGGATGGAAACTGCAAAACTTGTAAAGGACAAACTGGTGGGATGCAAAGCAGGGACAGAAAAGGAAGGGGCAAGGAGTGTGACTATGGTAGATTATTTTTCATAGTATCTCCTATTCTGTTAAATAAAGGTATTTGTAACAGGGAAGGTTACAGAAAATGCTACTCCTGTGGTCCTGTTTGCCTTTGTGGTTAGTACCAGAAGGCACTATGTGACAAGGAAAAAGTCCTGTAACTAATTACACAGTATATTGCTGCAGATTAGTTTAATATTAGGTTAATACAGACAAACTTTTTTGCTGTGTTTTGCCTTTGGTTGAATAAAAATCCTAGAAGTTAGTGAGAACATAATTTTAGTTGGTTTTGAGCACAATCTGGAGCATAGTTCTCTCTGGAAAGTCTCATCTTGCATAGAAGGTGCTCTGTAACGCTTCTGAACTCCAGTTGCAGGCAGCAGCTCCCGGGCAGAAGGTGCCACACACCAGGACACTGTCACTGGTCTGTTCTAGTGTGCGAGTTCCTGGAGTGTTCTCATGAGATCCTGCCTTGGGAAACCGATAATGTGCTGCAAGACAAATATGTTCTCACGTGTCTGGCTACTCAGTAACTTCCCTACAAAAGAAACTCTTGCCTGATGGTGTTGTGATAATGTCCAGGGTTGCCTTTCCCTTAGGAGGAACAAGGCTTGTGCCTGGAGGGATGGAGCAGGGCTCAGACTGGGGAGGTGTAGCTCTTGGAGATCACAAGACTTCCTGTAAATCCTGGAAACTTCTTTGTAGCTCCCTTTTCAGTGCCCTGTAGCCATCTCTCTGGACTGGCTAAGGGCTTCTCTAGAATTGCACAGCTCTGTTTCTGGGCTGATATAGAAAATGTCCTTTCATTTTCTTTAAAACTTAAATACTTACGTAGCACACTTAGACCAATCTAGAAAGCAAGACTGTTTCTTGCAAGTAACAGTGTACATTTTGAAGGATGCCTTGGCATTCCTGTTCCATTGGCAATAGAAATCTCTGGTTTCCAGAGAAACTGCTTAATTGCTTAAACACTCTGGAGTTAAAATAGCATAGTGTGCTACATTTAGAGGGGTGGAAAGACAGCAGCCTTCCAAACATCACACTGATTGTGCTGGGCACGTTGCAAGGAAAATGAAAATGCTCACAGAAAAGCAAGCTTTATGTAAAACTCCGGTGAGGAGTCATGATTTGCTGCGCTGTTGTAAGAAGGTACAGTGTGGGATTATCAGCTGGAGGAACACTGGAGGTAAAAGTTAAGTCTTCAAAAGACCAGGTGGATTCTGGAGCATTGTAAGATGCTTATAAAGAATGTTGTTTGGTTCACTGACAGTGGAATGCTAATGTTATTTGCCATTTAATTATGAACATGAAGTATTCGTGAGCTGTAGAGATAAGCGAGGATTTATGTCTTTGTTCTGAATTGAACTAGTAGATGTGCATAGATAAGCAGTACAAATCTAGAGGCCATATCTAATTTGTTTGGGCTCTGCAGAGCTTCCAGCGTATGTTGCAAACATTATTTTTTCCACCTTGCTTTTCCACAGAACTGTAGGTGCAGATTCCTGTGCAGCTCGGAATCTCTAATCTCTGCTGCTTGCTTCACTGCACCTTCTGCTTGGTTTGGGCTTTTTTCCTGCTGGAATTCCAAACTGATAGGTCCAACTCCTAGGCTGGATTCTTCCTTTTCATTGTGAAGTGTACATGTGGCGAGATCTCTGCACGTAGTCAAAACTTGCCCAGAGGAGGTAGAACTTGCAGAAGGTTCAGCTGTCTGCCCAGAAGGCCTCTGAAATCTCTCTTTGCTGGAGCCCTGCTCTGAGTTAGCCAGTGTGTAACATTCTGGTGCCTGCAGCTCCACAAACTGCCCAGTACCTCTGATGCTCTTACAGGAGCAAAATCTATTGAGGAGAGCAACGTATGTAAGCCAGTTGCATTCCTAGGGGTGGGGAATTACAAGTAGTACACACGGAACACGTGCCCTGGGATTTTCCTTGTGGTGGAAAGATGATGTACCCAGGCACGACTTCCTCTGTGTTAAGACCAGGGAGCAGTTTGTGTTATATCACTGTGTGGATTTTCTACGGGCTGATGCTTGCTCCAAGCAAAGTGGACAAGCTGTAGGCTGCCCGTCCTGTAGCTGAGCCCAGAAGAACTTGTGTGTATACAAATCATCACAAAACACCATTGCCACTGTGCCTGGACAGTTGCAGTTCCCTAGAAGGGTGATGTCAGGAACCAGAAAATGTGGCCACAACTTCCAAAAGCAGACAACTTGATTCAGGCTTTGTTTTGTTCTTTCAAAGGGGGCTGGGGTGGGAGAAACAGCTAAAATGCAGTCTTTTGTCTTCCTTTCCAGTCTCCATGGATCTTGTTCAGTGAGGCATAACCTTCTGAATTGAGATCTTTTTTCCAGTGATGAAGTCACATTAGTGTCATCTTTCCAGTGACATCCTGTTGACTTCACAAACTCGGGTTGGTTCCTCAGTCACTGAAATGAAAGCTACCTGGAATGTATTTGTGTTTAAAAGTGAAAAGCAAATGAAAATACGCTACTGGCTATAGACTTCTGGATCTGCTCTTGAATAGCAGAGTCTCAAGTGAAATTCTGATAGGCTGAGCTGGTCTGTCTTCAAAACCAATTTATAGTACCCTTTTTTCTGGAGCATTGCTTTGCAAACGTGAGCTGTTGATTACTTATCTCAGTAATGCCTTGGTAATGACCAGCTAAGCAGCAAGAGGTATTAAAAACTTCTTACAGCTATGAGAGAAACACTAAACAGTTGCTCACTGTACCTTTGCATTCACGAATAGCTGTTAATTAGTTGCTTAGCTACCGGTGACCGTTATTAAATTTCCATTTAGAAAAAGTGAGGAATTCAAAATCATGAGGGTTCTATCACGGGTAAACAATCTCAAAGTATTTTAAATGCAGAATTTCAATAATGGGAGAATTGTTTTTTTCAGAGCTTTTAAAAACCCACAACAAACAAAACCAAGACCACACCCCCCACCCCCCCCCCCAAAATAACCCCAAACAAAATGCAGAAGAGCAAGAACACGCTCCAAGAACTGTTTTGGTATAGGATGATTTATGCTTACGTACGTATGAAGGTGAAGTTAGGGATGATGATGTGACTGCCATAGTTCATTGATGTTTAAAATAAATATATAGGGCCTCTTTATTGATTACGCTGGGCAAAGGAACATCATCGAAGAGGAGTTATGCTGACCCTACGCTTTCAAATTTACATCATATGTTAGTCGCTTCAAGGAGGATGTCGGTGCCCAAATTTAATATTTGAAAGCCAAGAAACAGGGTGAAATCAAAACATAAAACTAACAGCTTTTTCACGCTTGTAACTTAAAAAATGTCTTTTTGTGACCTGTAGTTAAATAGAGAGCTGATGAAATTGGCCTGGGTAGGGAACCGAATCTCTATTCCCGGAGAAGGGATAGAACTGTGTCATAGTTAGAAGGGAAACAAAGGGAGACCCATGGTAATTCTCACCTTTCATGTAACTGTCATTGTCAAAATTTCCCATTTTTATCTATTATAAATATAAATCATCCATTCATTTTTTTCCAGATGTTAAACCATCTAACATTTTGGTAAACTCTAGAGGTGAAATCAAGCTTTGTGATTTTGGTGTCAGTGGACAACTGATAGATTCTATGGCAAACTCGTTTGTTGGCACACGCTCCTACATGTCTGTAAGTACAGATTTTATAGCTTTGAGTTTACTATACGTTATGGTAGTTACCACGATTCCAGTAATCAAACAAGAAACCAGTTATTGCTGCACTGCTGTTCATAGTTCAGCGCTTCCTGCATTCCAGGAATATTCCAGCATCGTATCAGATTGTGTGTGGGGGGAAAGAACTGTTGCAAGAAAAGGCAAGCGGCTTGGAATGTTTTGGAAGACTACAGAAGAGATGCAGTTGTGTCTGCCTTGCAGGATCCAATCAGTGAATGCATTTGGGTTACGTATACATGTGTCTCCAAAAACCACAGTATTGATGGTTCACTTTCCGTGTTAAGTGCGGTTCTCTCTCCACTCCAGCGTTTTGCTGCGGTCACTTAGGCAAGCTGCTGCCTCCTGTGACTGCTCCCAGGAACCCAGCACGGCTGCAGCAACCAGAGAAAGCGGGGGAGTGGCTGGTGTGGACAAGGCCACGGCAGCTAATCTGAGGCTATTTACAGTGTCTGTTATTCCTGTACGCGAGGAATACCTTGAAACTTGCTCTTCACGTGGACTCTCTTGCATTCTGTGAAGGTCACAGTTAATGGAAATAACAGGTCTCTTGCTCTAACGTGCCCACCTTGTTCAGCATCCAGCCAATTAACTCGTACAGTCAGTGTTCAGAGATTCTGCTGTAGGATTGAATCTGTGTGGGCTTAAACTTAAAGGAAAAAAGCATAATAATGCTACTTCTGCTCAGCATGGGACCTGCATTTCAGCATCAAAGACAGAATTCTCTTTTTTGTTACTTAATATTGGTAACGTACTTGAAATAAAACTGGCTTATGTTCCCAAACACATCTAGGGGCTGTTGCTAATAGCAGAAAAAAATTCACAGCTCCATCTCTTCTGGACCCTTGACATACCACTGGCTTTCCTTTTTTCTTCTAGTCAAAGGAATGAGAGCAAAGTGCTGTCTGCTTTCAGATTTCTTCAATTTATTGTTTTTACAGACTGACATGTAGCTTTGCTCTCTGTCTTCATATGTCACAGACTAAGCCATGGTGGTGATTTTATTTATTCTTTTTGATAGTATCCGAAGTACCTTTTCTTGCAGTATCCCCCTTAGCATAGTCTTTCAAATAACACTATAGATGTATATAACATCCTGTTCCGCCATGTGAAGGTGTGTGCAGTCAACAACATTTAACTTGAACATATTTTCTAGACTGTAATTATTCTTGTGTAACTGGTACTGTGTGTGCTTCCTGCTTTCTCATCCGCTCGCTTCTTCCTTTACACTTACGTTGTATGAAAAGCTTTTGCCTATCTTTGGTTTTGGGCATCTTTATCCGTTGTCCAGCAATTGTGTAGTTTATCCTGATGGCTTTGGAACTAGCTGAGGAGGGACACTGGAGAAAGCTCAAATATAATCACAGTAGATGTTTTACAAAAGTAATTTAACAAAACCATCGCCCATTATGGCAGAGGGAAGGGACTTTGCAGTAATATTACGTTCTTAGATTCTAGGGGAATGTTTCAAATTACATGTATATCTTTCCAAAATATGCATATAGTCAGGCAAGAATCTGCACCATTTTGGTAAGATTTGAGCTCGATTTTAAAAATCGAGAAAAGCAAAGTGAGCGTTTTCTTTGAGAAATCTTAGTAAAAATGGATCCAAGGATGATATAGATTGAGGTACTAAAAATTGCAGAAACCATATTCAGCACTCACAGTACTGATAAAGCAAGTGCAAAAACTAAGGAAAAGGAGTTAGTTAAGGACTAATCTTGTGTTTTAGTTCTGCAGGCAGAAACAGAAGATGGGTACACTGATCAGAACTGAGGACCTCTGGAGCAATGTGCCTGGAATATCCAGACCTGGTTTTGATCATGATTCAACTGACCAAAAAATCCCATACCTAAATAATCTTTCCAGTGTTTGAGTCTTCTAAAGACAACACACAAAATTGTTTCAGCTGAGTGTCTTACCTGCATGCAGTTTCGTAATACTTACATTAGCATGTGTGTATAATCTACCCAGAATTTGTGTTTGTGTTTGTCCCTTCTTGGTTTGTGTTTTCCTGAGAAAAATTTAAGCCTATTGCACTTTTCTTTGTCAGGCCATAACATGTGAGTGGTTAAGGTGGCAGAACACATGTCTGTCTTCCTATTTTGTACATATTTTCCAATCATTTGTACCTCCAGGAGAGGTCTCTGCCCTGCATAATGTTATCATTCAATTTGTATGTTATAATTTCAATGGATTTTAGAGCTCAAACAGTTTATTTAGAAATTATTTGAATATCGATCTAAGACCGCAGTATGCATGTGTATTATAGTCCTTGCATAACTGCATTTCTGCTGTAGGGAACTATCAGAATGTGACACTTCTCAGCTGACACCAAGCCACAAGATTATTGCTAGAGCAACAGGTCACTTTTGGACTGATACAGAATCCATACAGTTACCTGCCCTCTCCTTCCCAAAGCAGAACACCAAGAACAGCTTCTAAGGGAAAGCAGGTGCATCTTCAGTTGCCCGTGCTAGTTCTGCTTTCTTGCTCTCTGATTGTCCCGCTGTAATTAATAGTTGCAGCATTTAGACAGTGTACTACAGAAATAAACTGGCAACGTAATGGCATTGTTTTTAAGAAGCCTCACGGTTACTTGCAGTGGTGGTGTGCAATGTTTGTGGAACTCCTGGAACTCCAGATGAGCTGTTTAAAGCAAAAGATCAAAAAGTCACTTTGGAACATGTCATACTAGTAACTTGGGGTTTCACCCTTCATTTTATCCAGGCTATGGCAGAATACAATTTTTTTCTTTCTTGTTACAATACTTTCTCCCCCTCCCCTTCTTTTTTTGTAGCCGGAGAGACTACAGGGAACTCATTATTCCGTGCAATCGGATATCTGGAGCATGGGCTTGTCGCTGGTAGAGATGGCGATTGGCAGATACCCGATTCCTCCTCCTGACTCTAAGGAGCTTGAATTAATGTTTGGCTGCCCAGTAGAGGGAGATTCTCCAGTCACAGAGACCTCGCCCAGGCAGAGAACACCTGGTCGACCAGTGAGCTGTAAGTTACAATAATCTGTTAAATTCTTTTCTGATACTTTTCTCTGACAGTGTAAAGGTCTTCCTTACCTGATACTGGTCTGCATAGTGTGGCTTTAAGCTTGAAAAAAACTGGGATTCTATTGGGTACCTGGCTCAGTCTCACTAAGAGGAGGTATCTGAGAATCAAGGACCAGAGATCCTTCTGGTGTTCACGAGCACCATTAAGATCCCAGTCTGTTGTTATGGTTCATCTCTCTAAGACAGAATGTTGATCAAAGCACAGTGGAACAGTTCCCAGTGAAGTTAGTGGTTTGGATCGGACTTGAAAACAGTGTCTCTTTGCATGAAAGTATTATCCTGTTGCTGGTCCACATTTTTCCTGTGATCTACTGGATGCCATGTAAGGATAGAGTGCGTGACTTAGCTTCTTAAAACACTCCTAGTGCGGAAGGAGCGTAACGCTGTGCTTTTCCATTTCTACCCTGTCGTTGTAGCCTACGGACCAGACAGCAGACCCCCGATGGCAATCTTTGAACTTCTTGATTACATTGTCAATGAGGTAATCTACTATTTGCACTTTACTAATGCAACTGTAAATTTTTTAAGCATTCCAGAATTTGAGGGGTGTTAGTGTTAGGGGTTAGTGTTAGGATAAGCTGGGTCTTCTGATGTGTTATTGCTTCAGTATGAGGCACATCCTTGTTACATATGTTGGCTTGATTTTAAACTATTCCCAGGAGAATTTTGGTTCATTTCTCTGCATCTTTTAAGTAGGCTTATTCATTTTGCAGCCTGGATCATGCAACCTGCTAGGACAATTAATAGCAAACAGTAGGATCAAGCATATACAAAACTGCTTCTATTTCATTTGTTTTGGTGTTATGAACAACCTAATTTGGAATACTGGATCTTCCAGCCAGCTAAGCTATGAGGCTAGTTAATAGACATTGGTATTTTAGAACTGATAGGCTATTTCCAATATTTTCACAAGTGCTGCTGAAACTCCTGTGACTCCACTGCTTGTGTCCTTCCAACAAAAAAAAAAAGCATGCTCCTGTTAGCTCTTGTCTGTAAGAGCTGGATAGCATAATTGTTCTGGGTGAGTGAATTATAAAGAAGTGTCTGACACCTACTTAAAAAGCACAGTTGGGTCTAGGTCCCTGCAAAGACTGGCATTGCTTATGCTACTGCACATGTACTGATAAATTGCTGCTGTTCGTCTGCACACACTACTGTCACGTTACAAACCTATTTTGCGTGTTAGAGCAGTTTAATGTGACAGCACGGACTCTTGGAATAGTCAGCATTGGATTACTTCAGATACTATGGTCCTGCTCCTGTAGCATCCCTGAGGAGGGCAGTTTAAGGTGAAAAGCTGTAGTAATTGCAAATTTGGCAGAATTACTTTCTGCCACCTGTGCTGTCGTACAAGCCATCTTCAGCAGGAGCTGCCACATCAACAAAGTCTGTCCACCAGTGAGTGAGTGCAGGGCACATCTCAACTCAGTACAAGCAACCCCTGTGCAAGTGCTGCTGGACCCACGGTGTAAGACTGAAAATGTAACTGATCCTACAGCAAATGTCACGGAGAACAAGACAATAATACTCAGGTTTATATAGAACCTCTTCTTTCTGTATCAGAATTCTTTATGAATTCAGAACCTGAACAAACTCATTCCCTGGGACAGAATATTTAGATCAAAAGTATTATGGAACTAATGATGTGCAGGGCATCTTCCCCAGACTGGAGGTTAATAGTGGGAATAACACAGGGCTCATTACTGCCAGCTGCTCTGAGCCTGCTTTCATGACAGCTCAAGGCTGTGTTAACCCTGTTCAGGTGTGTATGGGGAAAAAAAACCCCAAACCAAACCAAAAACCACCCAGTCACCCCACACCATAGAAACTCTGGTCTGATCTATTAGTGAAACACCTAAAATCCAGCAGCTGTGAGTAATAACTAAAATTGGTGATAAACTCAGCATCTTTACTTTTATAAATCATAGGACAGCACATCCTTTATTCGTGTGCACGGAAGCTGAAGTCCACCTTTTAGAGCTCGGCTGTGAAAGAAGGCCTGGGTAGTGCCAGGGCTTTGCAGCTTTACTCAGCTCTAGGACATGTAATTGGTAGATCTCTGGGTAGGTTGTGCATCGTCACGTATGAGTTCTGCTGAGTGACTGCTGACTTATTTATTTTTAGCCACCTCCAAAACTGCCCAATGGTGTGTTTGGTTCTGAATTTCAAGATTTTGTTAACAAATGGTGAGTATTTTCCCTATGGCTAAGTTGCAAAGGGACACATTTGGGATCAGCCCTGCTGTCTTACTGTATCACTGATTTGGCACTCAGAGTCCCTACTTGTAGGCCATGGCAAATGCAAAGTCATTTCAGTTAGCATAATCCTCTTTCTCTGCCTGTTAACGTGCCTGAAACCGGTGGTACAGGCACCAGCTTGACAGCACGTGCATCCAAAGAGAACCCTAAAGCTGAGAGGCTTTCCCCTCCTTTAAGATACAACTCCTGCTCCTGTGTGCACCTTCGATTAGTATCTCTCAGCCCTGAAGACACCATAGTACTCCTGGACTCTGATGGTACAGCACACTTCTAAAGGAGGACCTGTACTTTTAAGGGTAACCTTCAGAGCCTTCTGCAGTGACTGTTCCATAGGATGCAGATGTCTTGCAGGCTCCAGATGTTGTTTCTTTCCCAGTGCTTCACATGTTTATCCCAGCAGTTGCTCTCCCCTCTGTTTACTTTTCCTGTTGCACTTCAGTGATACCAGCACCGAACCAGTGTATTCAGTGCTAAGGGGGCAGTTCAGTACAGTTTGAAGCGTTAGTTTATTTATTAAAAGCCACATAAATGTATTTACTGTTTCAAAAAAAGGAAGAACAGTAATGTAGCAGCTGTACTCGATACTGAGCTTGAAGAGACTTTGGTAAAAGAAACTTGAGGGATAAAGCAGTTCATGTTGTTGAGTTTTTTTGTTTAGATGGGAATTTGGTCTCTCCAGCTTGGTTATAGACACTCACTCCTGCCCTCACTGAACAGCATCAGACAACTCAGGATTACATACCTAAAACTCCACCTGGGAAACCTCCAGAAGGGAGTTGCTTACAGACCCTGATCTGTGTTTGAGAGGTGCTGCATTACCTAATGCTTTTATCTAGAGAGGTATCTTCTTCAGACCAAAGCAGTGCACCAACGTGATGTAACCTGATCTTTATTTTAAAAGATGATAGTGTGTAACTTGTGTAACACTCTGTTTTCCTAGTTTAATTAAGAATCCTGCTGAGAGAGCTGATTTGAAGCAGCTGATGGTAAGTGAAAGTTCTTCACTTGAACTAAGAGCACTCTTCCGTGCAGGGTGGATTCCTCAGCTGACCTGAGATCAGGATCAGAGCTGTGGTTTAGTGTAGTTGGGGGCCCTTGACACGAGCAGCTCAAGCAGTTATGGGGAGGGACTGCTTTTGGGATCCAGAGACCAAGGGGCTGCAGGCTTCACACATGCCTAGACCAGGGACTGTCAAGGAGACCAAAACTGGTGGGTTTGGGAGCCTGCAATTTGATAATTACAATGGGTATATGACCTAATGCTATTAAAGTAATTAACAAAAGAATTCTCTTTCTTGGGTATTAGTCAATAATAAAGTATATAGATTATTACTGGTAGGAGGATGAAAGAAGAAAATTCCACGTACCTTATGGACTAGTTAAATGTGCTTTTATCTGTTGTGAAACACAAAATTTGCCTCTCATCAGCTTTGTCTTGCAATATCATAGAACTACTAGACATAAACAAATCCTGCGGTTTTTATTGTGTGAAATGGCCTTATCGGTTTCAGTGGATCTTTTCATGGCCTTAAGCGTAGTGCTGGGACTTAAGTTCTGCTGCAGAAAATCGAGTTTTCCCTGCCCTGATCCTGCTGTACAAGAAGGGTGCAAAATGCAATCAGACTCCTTCTGTTACAAAAAGCCTTTCCGTGCCCAGGCAGACATTTTCCAGAGTATTATCTGGAGTGCCTGAGTCACATCCTTATTGCATACTGTGGTGTAAGTGTTCTGCAATGGGTGCTGTGCAGGCAGGATTTCTCTGGAATCCTTTGCAATGTGTACGTTTCGTACGCTGGTTATTTCCTGTAGAGAAGCTCTCCTGGTCGCTTCATGGGGGTTTGCCAAATTTTACAGCTTGTGTTGAGTACTGAAGTAAACAGGATTTAGTGTATTTGGTGTTATTCAAAATGATTACTTAACAGATTGAGTGCTTGAATAATAATATTCTTCTCCCCTGCTCAGATTCATGCTTTCATTAAGAGATCTGAAGCGGAGGAGGTGGATTTTGCAGGGTGGCTTTGTTCAACCATAGGCCTTAACCAACCGAGTACACCCACGCATGCTGCTGGAGTCTGAATGTGGAAGAGCAAATCCTGTACTGTACACCTGTTAAGAACAATGCTATTTCGGTCCTATTTCCTCAGCTTGTACCTGTTCAAACATGTATTTCACCTCTTAAGGAAGAATGTCTTTATAGCATGTGCCAAATGGTTTTAAATTTTGTCATAAACTAATTGGTATTGTATTGGATTATATTTGTTTACTGACCAAGCTGTAAGATGTCTAAGTTACAGTGCTTGCTGGTTTTAAGTGATTATGGATATTCTTTCTTAATGAAAATATCACTGGGGGTGTTTACCCCCAGCTTGTTTGAACTTTATCAAGATTCTTTGTAAATCGTTGGTACTTCAATCACGCTTACCTAATCTCCTGTGCAAAAAGGGTTAGGGATGCTCCAAAACTGTATCTGTCGAGCATGCTTCTGCTGCTGCCAAACTGTATCTGAAAGGTAGGCCTAATGGTTCCAGTTGTTGCTGTTGTTTAGAGATCTCTCTTTCCAGGTAAAGAAGGCAAGAGCTCTATGTTTCTTGGAACGTCCAGGGCAATATTCTAATTGTAGACTTGTTCATATTTCTATATTTATTTTTAAAACATATCATCATACTTGGGTTTAGTGAAGTCTGTCTTTCTAATTGATTTTTAAAAGTTAGTTCTTGGAAGTGTCCTACAGAATCCAGACAACGATCCAGGCACTTTGCTTTCTTTTAACCTAAAGATTCATGACGACTGTGTTTAGTGTCTAAAGTGTATGAAGATCCTCTATTGTTTTATTCTCTCAGATGTTTAGCAATGGATTCTCTTAATAAATATATTATCAAGTAACTTCCTGAAGCTTTTCCTGAAACTCAAAACCTTAACCAAAGCCTTCATCTCAAGTCATTGCTGCATTACACACCCCTTTTTCCATTTTTCCATGATTTCTGTTCCAAAAGGTACAAGGTTGTGAGTAAAAATGACAATGTGCCAAGAGGGCTTGAGGCAGTTGCCAGTGTGGGGGTTAATTCCCTCTTTAGGGGTGTTGGGGGGGGGGGCAGCGCTCACACAGCTTGGGCAGCGCTATTCCCCCTGGGGTGGGGTGCAACAGGCGTTTTCCTAGGGCACAACATCAACCAGGAGCCCACACTTCTTTATTTTTCTTCAGAACTTCAGCTCTATCAGCTACTGGGCAAGCCACTAGCTGTTGCTGTGAGCAGAGGAACAACAGAACAGGGAGCGGTGGGTACAGCCACGTGTCCTTAGCACAACCTCCTGCTCTCACCAGCTGAGCAGCACCGTAAAAAGCTTGGCTCCCTGCAAGGATGTTTCACCCATGGACATGCCTGAAGTTCCTTCCCAAAAGGAATCCAGCTTGTTTTAGACCTGAACTTCCACTTGGCTGACAGTGTCTAGTATCAGAGAGAGGGACAGAATAGCCCTCAACCCCTCAACAGCAGGAACTGACTCATGTCCAAAGCTGCCTTCAGCTTGTCCTCCCTGCGCTGGGGCTGGTGGTAGCAGTGACAGGGCTGTGTGGTGTTTAAACTAAACTGTCCTGAGCTTTGTCTGTGAATGATACACACTAACACACAGAGCTGTCCTGTACAAACAATAAACAGTATGTGAACAGCAACTTTTTAGGAGATTTAACTCCTGTTTTACTGGTTTGCTCCACAGACAGCAATAATGTGAACACTGCAAACACGTTAGGTAGTAGGACACCAGGAAAAGCATTTTATTGCAACATGCACCAGAACGGGTCTCTTTTAATCCAAAAGTAAGCAAGGGACTCACGAGAGGCAGCAGGAACTACATCCATGAAAACCACTCTGGACCATGCTGGGGACAAATACCATTTTTCAACAGTCAAAATGAGCCTTTGGAGATGAAACCCAAGAGCAGCTGCTCCAGCAGGGGCCTGGCCCAGAAGCAAAGCAGAGGCTGCAGGTGGTCCTGCTGCACCAGAGACAAGGAGCCCTGTGAAGTGCCCTGACCATGCTGAGCGCTGCCACATGCAGAGAGAGGAGAGGCTGGCTGCTGAGCTCCTTACAAACCAGCCCTTCACACACGGACTTTCAAAGAATGATTTGATGCTCCAAGCCACAACCTTTTCTGCTCAAACTTTCTGGGGTTTTTTCACCTGGGAGTCTTGGGAAAGCTTTGGTGAATCATCTGCACTCATGTTCTAAGCTTCTTCATTAAGACATCCAGGATTCTCAAAAACCAATTAGTCTTTAGTCCAGGATGAGGCTATATTTACATTCCAGCATTGCAACATTCAGTTTCTATTGCCACAAACCAAACAGGAGCTGAATAAACAATCTCTCCTCAGTGGCAGGAGCTCATTGGAGGTTGAATCCTGTGTTCTGACCACACCCAGGACTTTTCCAAATTCCTCTCCTGCTCTTAAAAGTAAAAAAGTAAAACATCAGAAAGAGCGGTTATTCTGTTTTCTTTGAGTGATGTCAGAGACAGCAACAGCACCTTTAGACACTGGTTGTGCAGTGAACAACCTGCATGTAGCTGTTTTCTTAGTTGTCCATACAGTTGACAAAGTGGCTGGGTTAGAATATTACTTTTATTGTTTGCTTTCAATCAGCTTAACAGAGTTTGGGTTTCTGTGCTTTAAAACAAGCCTTTAAGAATTGATAAAATAACCAGCGGCACCGCGCGGCCTCTGCGCTCCACGAGAAGCACAACCAACGTGTCAGTTGTTACCGTACCGTTACAGAAAGTGGGGAGGGGGCTTCACATCACTTCCCACTTTAACCGAGTTCTTAAAACGCCTCCTTGAAGCTCACTTGAAAGCAGAAGGTGGACTTGCTTTGATTTATGAAGTTACTGTGAGGGAAAAAGAAAATAATGCGGATTTAAACCTCTTAGTTCCTTATTACAAGTAAGAGGGACCAATTCTTGCTGTACAATTCGTGGACAACTAAAAGGCGAATTGGCTGCTAGAGCAAGAAGTACAAATACGTCACTGTCACAGCCAGCCCGACAGTACCTAAGAAGAGCACCAGTGGGTACAAAGAGGCCACCTCGTTGCTGCGCTCCCAAGCAGGCCGGGGGTGCAGAACCCGCTGCTCCCAGCGTAAGAACACCTACGTCACACCTTGGTCACAGTATAGGGAGTGAAAGTCCAGTTTTCCGTGTAACTGAGAAGTGGAGACAATCCTGGACACATCTTTTCTCACCACGTATCTTAAAATTCCCAGTTTAAGCAAATGAGGTTCTGAGACTGGTTCAGCAACCAGCCTCCGTGGCCTGGTTTTATTTTTCAGCATCAGGAAATAAGAACAGATGAATTATTGCTTATATGACGTGTTAAATTAGTCTGACTTGATTCGTGGCCTCTCCCCTCCACATATAAAGATGTACTAAGCTACATTAGCTTTTAAACGTGGAACGGATTATGCTACATATTTGTGCAGCAAATTGTCATTCTGTTAAATCAAGATGCACCAAGCTTGTGACATTCATGTGTTCAAGGGTTAACTTCCCCAGACTCCAGGTCTTGCACACCAAATTGTTCCTATCCATATACAGGATAAAATGAAAATCAGTTGGTGAATTTTACGTGAATGAAGAAGAAATTCCTGAGTCTGCATTAAAAACCATTTCTGATTTTTTTCTCTCAAGAATCGGATTCCTCCTCCTCTTCCTCCTCCTCCTCTTCATGATCTTGAAGACTTAGGTGTAATTCCGTTTGGTTGATAGCAGCCTCGTTGTCCATCTGCCCAAGAGTCTGTCACAATAAAAGAGTTTATCTCGCTACCTGTCAAACCCAGCAGCGCTACCGAATGCTTCTCAAACCCCTACTAAAGCTGCAGGGTCACAGCGTCTTTTAGAAATCTCAGCGCTAGAACCAGCCGTTGGCTGCAAGAGCCGCCCGCGGTGACGAGTGCCAGTTCTCCACAAGAAGAGTTTCAACTAGTTCAGGCTGACCGTGTGTTTAGTAAAAAGTTCAGGTGGTGTCTGTGCCTCCAGCCCCTACGATCAGTTGGCAAAAGCAGCTTGTCACAGCTCAGAGCGTCAGACACGGTGTTTTAAGAACCTGAAGCCAACCCAAAGCAGGCGTTTCCCAGCCTCGTGCCGCTTTTGGGGATGGGAAAAGGCGAAACCCTTGAAACCTCAACCAGCAACAAACCCGCCCGATGTTACGGCCGAGCTTTTCGGTTACCCAGGTCAGCCCTAAGGACTCGAAATGCACAGCGACCCGCGGGAACACCTGCAGCCCCCGGCCCAGCCCCGCTCCCCCCCAGGGGCTCCCCCTTACTTGCTGCGTCTCCGCGGCCGCGGCTGAGGAAGGGTCGGCCGCGTCCTCCTCCCGGGACCTGATCAGGGACTGCAGCGCCAGCTCCTCCACCTGCGCAAAGGGGACAGCAGCCCTTGCACTCAGTGTGTCTCGGACTCTACGGGCGGCATTACGGATCTAAACTTTAATCCGTTAAAATATTGATGAATAATCCACAGCAGGAACGGCAAAGCTTTGAAACCACGTTCCCCCCCCTCCCGCGCCCAGCAGCACCCCAGCGGGCACCGGGACCCCACCGCAGCGCTGCCTTCGCCCCCTCCGAGCGGCGCCGCGGCCGCAGCCGCCCCTCGCCCACCTCTCCACGCCGTTAAAACCCAACCCAACGGGCCGGGCCCTGCCGCTTGCCCCCGGCCGCGCTCCCCGCGGCCCACCCCGACCCCGTGTTGCCCCCCGCGGCCCGGCTGACCCTGAGGCGGGTGAGCTGGTCGTGCAGCGCCGCCTTCACCCGCAGCAGCGTCTCCTCCTCCTTGCGCAGCTCCTGCAGGCGGCTCAGCATCCTCCGCGCCCGCCGCCCTCCTCGTCCCGCCGGCGGGAAGCGGGGGAAGCCGCAGCGCCCCCTGCAGCGCGGGAGGACGGGGCGCAGCCGGCGGTGGGGCGTGGCTTCCGCCTGACGTCACGGCGCCGCCACTTGCACGCTTCCGGGCAGCGGCTGCCACCGCGTGGCCGCTGATCGTCACGACGGCCGTTTGAAACCGGAAAGGCGTAACTTCCCGCGCCAAACGGCGGACTGCAAAGCCCACCCCCCCTTTTGACTCTTCCTTCAAGAGTTTCCATTCTAAAACCCGCTCAACCACGCCCCACCGCGTCAGAAAACGACGACACCCTTTCTCCGTTCCAACAGGGTTTATTAGCTGTAAAGCCACGGCGCAGTTTTCGGAGCTCAAGAGGATGAAGCACCGCCCGGGTTTACGCCTCAGCCTTGGCCTTTGCAGGGGTCTTGGCCGCGGTCTCTGCCCTGGGCTCAGCCGGGGCCTTGGCCGCCAGCTTGGCTTTGGCGTTGGCTTTCTTCTCTTCCTTGAGTTTATGCTAAAGAAAAGACAAAAAAGATCATTAACATCTCCCTAATCTGAAGTACTAAACCCAACTTTTTGGGCCCGGCTTCCGGGCTCACTCACGTTCTGCGCGTGGCGCAGGATGGTGTTGCGTCGCATCGTTTTGGCGTACGGGTTCAGCTTGATCATGATCCTCAGGTTCTTCAGCGGGTTCTTCTTCAGCACTCTACGGCGAATCTTCTTCCTGGAAAGACCAGTCATGTGTCACATCCTCACGTCACAATTCAAGTTCTGCTAAATTTTCCCTGGAATTCGAGGACCTGTAATTCCCAGTATTTAGAACTAAAGAAATCCCAGCCCCACCCAAGAGATTTCTGATGTCACTACAAAGCCTCGCGCTCGGTGATTACTAGAGAGACCGCCCTTCGCCTTCGTTAGAGAAAGATTATTACTTCGGAGCGCGCAGCGCCTTCTGGATCTCCTGGCTTCTCATGATTCTTCCGATGTCCGTGTTGGTCATCTTGTGCATTGGCAGGCTGCGAAACAAGCGTGCGGGGCGTGAGCGGGGTGGCAAGAACGAGGCTGGTTCAATGCAAACCGGCACGGAGGGGGAAGTACCGGCACTTCCACCTCCAAAGGGAGGAGCCGGGACACTCACAGGTCGCCCTCCCCAGCCCGTTCCACCCCCCGTCGCCTGCACTTACTTGTAGTCACTCTTCAGCGTGGCAGCTTTGCGCCAGGTGCCGTACAAGTCGTCCAGCTTGCGGAAGGCGCTCTCCGTCCAGATGCAGAAACGCCCGACGTGGCCCCCGGGAGCAAGTCTGAGCAGGTTCAGCTTGTTCACGTCGAGAAGAGTAATTCCTAGAGCAAAAGAGTCAGACCCATCCCTTTCGTTTGTCATTCAAGTCAAGGACTGCGAGACTAAGCGACACGGCAACACACAGGGGCTCGTTAGCGTCTGCCCTAGTCACCCACACCGACGGATGAACAATCCATCACATTTCCAAAAATAACCATCAGCCTCCTTCCAGCGAGACTCAACAGCCTCGTTTTTAGCTGCCCCAAATGCAGCTGATGGTTGGTGACAGCCATAAAACTGTCACAAACGCCCTCAACACCACCAGAGCAGATGCTTAGAGAGAACCTATCAGCTACTTCTGCAAGTCAGAACTTCCACAAAATCATGTGTTTCAGAAACACGGACCAATGAAGTGGAATCTCATCATTCCAGGCAGTCTCCCAACAAAGCCGAAAGCCTGTCCCAAGCTGAAGTCACCTGGGATATTCCGGAAAGCTCGGATGATGCCATTGTCCTCGTTGTAGATGATGCAGGGTCCCCTGCGCTGGATGCGACGGCGATTCCTCATTTTACCCTTTCCGGCCCGCATGCGCTGGGAGGCATAAACCTGTATAGAAATGAAACTTGTGGATATTCAAAATCTCCAAACCCCGCTAGTAAGACACACCAAAACTGTTTAGTCAGAACTTCACAATCATCACGGCTTATCTGAAACACGGACCAGTGAGAAGTTCATCATTCTTAAGTCAGAAATTTATTTTGCTTCAACTCTTTTTGACAGTTTCTTCTAGTTTTGTTCCCAAGGGACTTCTAGCAGCGCCAACTCAGCGCTGTTTGGAATTCCAACTCCAACACCGGCAGGGTCGCATCACCTGGGTTTGGCTCCCAAGAGCAGCAACTCACCTTCTTGATGTCATTCCAAGCTTTGAGCTTCTTAAGAAGGAGAACGGCCTCCTTGGTCTTCTTGTAACTCTCAACTTTGTCCTCAACCACCAGAGGAAGTTCAGGAATCTCCTCGATGCGGTGGCCTGGCAAGGATTGCACAAGACACAAAGTTACCCCCAGTCTGGGCCGTACGCATTTCTCGAGGTTATGGCCTCGTGTATTCAGAAATGATACAAAATGATAAAAAGTGGGAATTAAATTCATGATGTAATTAATATTCAGGCAGAGGAATGACAGCGGTGGTATTTCAAGTGCTCTCACGGGTCGCCTCAGTCAGTACCTTCTGTGCACCAGTGAACACGAAGTAAATCTTTGGCCTCCATGAACAGAAACCGAACGGAACCGCCACGCAAATCCAAACTCCACAAACCGCACAGCAAAGGTTCCCGTCAGCACCGCACACAGAAGTGCCTCCGCATCGCCCAGCTTCCAACACCCCACGGACCTCCCCGAGCTTCCCACCACAAGAACACCCCCCAGCAGAACTCCTTCCTTAAAAGGAGAGTTTGGTTCTCTCACGAGAAACATTCCGAGCCATCGCAGAGCAGCCGACGCCGCTCAGGCCACGTAAACCACGGGCCAAGGCGCCCGGGCCAGAGCCCCCACCTTTGGACATGACGAGCGCGGGGAGAGCGGACGCCGCCAGAGCGGAGCAGATGGCGTAACGCTTCTGGGTCGTGTTCACGCGACGGTGCCAGCGGCGCCAAGTCTTGGTCGGGGCAAACATGCGGCCTCCACGACACATCTGGGGGGCTGCGGTTAAGGACAACCTCGTGGAAGCGGCTTTTCCTCGGGCGGCTCTGATCCTTGCTCAGCGCTAACTGCTCGTCAGCCACCCGTGCCAGCACCCTGACAGCAGGCGACTGTCACTGAGCACGGCGTAAGACGCAAATTACGACATCACGGCAAGACAGCACGCGTCACCCCGTTCAAGGTGTCCAGCTCTTTCACAGGGGGAGGGGGATCAGGGGCAGGAGGCTGCTGGTCATTAAAGCAAACCTGAATTTGCATCTGGAAGGTTCTAATCGCACTACAAACGCCTCAAACCCGGCGCTCCAGATGACGGCAGGCAGCCGTCACCTCAAGCAGAAGATTCCATTTCACATTCAGGTACTCAGAACCATTTTCCCGCTCGATGGGTTCGGTGCACCCGACGCGAGCGGCAGCTGTGAAAGGATACGTTTCCAAAGGCGCCCTGGCCAGAGCGGTGAGTTCCGCCGCCTCGGACTCGAGGAATACGAGCAACGGCTCTCCCAGTGCCCCACGATTCGGCACTGGTCTGATGACCTGCAACAGAAAGGTTTGAATTCAGACGGTGACAACGCTGCAGTTTTCCCAAAGTCACAAATAGGCCGAGTTCAGGACAACCAGTCAGAACTTCCACGGTTATCACGGGTTTCAGAAACACGGACCAATGAAGTGGAATCTCATCATTTCAGCAGCCCAAATCCTGACCAGGTAAATTAACTCTCGCCATACCAGAGATGTGCTTAGGTCAGAACCAAGCACATGAACACCCATTTCTAAGCCTGACCCTCCACTCGGAGGTCTGAACTGGCACTGCTGTTATGTGAGGTGTTCGTGTGAAGACCCAGCGGAAATAAACCTGAGCACGCACGTTCTGAGCGCAAGTCTCTCGGGAAGCCAAAGCTATTTGCACCTACGAGCTGCCGAAGCAACCCTGACAAGTGCCCACTGGCACAGGTTTCTTCCTGGCACACGCCTCAGGCAAGTCTCACGCGCCCAGCACGGAGCAGGGATTATAAAGCACGAGTTTCCATCGCAGTTTGGGGCCCGATACCCTCTCAGACATTTTGCGTTCTTGCAAAGAATGGAGTTTCTGCTCAAGGACGTAAGTGCCACAACACTTTCAGTAACACACATTTCAGCTAAGACCCCAGAGTCCTTCAAAACTTACACACCACCTCCCTGTTCTTCAGAATAATAAAAAAACTTGTATTTCATACAATTTAAAACCAGACTGCTAATAACCAGAACTGTTGCCTTGCCTCCTATACAGAATCCTACTGAACGGCGCTTCTCTCATTTCTGTTCCCAGCCTGTCCCAGTTCCAGCCCACCTACGCTGAAGTCCACGGCTACCGCGAGCGGTCCCGCCCGCCCCGGGGCCCCGCCGTACCCGCCAGCTCGCTGACGGCGTAGGGCTGCCGGTTGTTCTTGCGCAGGTTGGTGTGAACGAAGTTCACGACGTCGGGGCGAATGGGAGCCTTGAACACGGCAGGCAAGGTGACATTTTTGCCTGATGCTTCCCCCTTCTCGGAGTAGACGGATATTAACGGTCGAGCACAAGCCTGAAGAAGAAGGAAAAACTCTTAAGCACAAGTAAAGCAGATTGCCAGCATTCACATTCATCAAATATTGCTCAGAATGAAAGGGTCTTCAGTTCAACAGTGCCAGCACGCTGACAGCAGGCAACTGTCGCTGAACACTGGATAAGACGCAAATTACATCATCACAGCAATACTTTTCACTTAAAATAGTGCTCCACAGCATAATCCACGTTCAGAAAACTATACCTGAGGTCTGAACTTCAATAGATTTCCGAGTTGTTTTGGTAAAATTAGTCTAGAATTGAATCTTTGAGCTGTTTAGTAACAGCTTCTAAACTCCTTCCCATCCACTATTAAAAAAGCCTATACACAACCCACCTGTATTTATTCAGTTAACCAAAACCTTGTTATTTAATCACATTTAACGGTTGAAATGCTGTAACCAATTTCTCTAATATAACATGGACACTCACAATGACTACAAGTAATCAAACTTAGCGTCAGAATGAATTTTTTGTGAAGCCTGGGCCCTCTGAACAACCCCTGGTGCCTCAAAATTTATGAGGTGAAAAATTAAAACTGCTGGCAGCACCAGCTTCCTTTCAGAAAGCTGAAAAGGTGTCCAACAGCAGCTTCCTTTAAAAAAGAATCTTTTAGAATTATACTGTATTTGTTACTAATTAATAGCTCATGGCAACAGTACAGGCAGCACATTTTCCTTCCGCTTCCCATCCACAATTCATTTCAGAGATATTAAAAATACTACGAAACTCAAAACTAACCAGCTAATAGCAGTTCAAGTACTACCCGTGTATCTAACACCGGTACTAGAAAGGCACTGACCCCTGGGGTTAGTGCAGAGACCCCAACACAAGAAACAAACTCGGCCAGGGTGAAGGAACCGGAATCTCAATTGTATCAGCAAGAAAAGTTGTTCATTTGCAACCTGGTTCCAGATCAACACCTCTTAAAGCCTGTTTCGGAATATCAAAAAGAGACTTTAAAAAAAAAAAAGTGTGTTTTTTTTTTGTTTTGTTTTGTTTTTTTTTTTACAGAAACCGTTCTTTTCACTCTGCATGGTCTCAAAAGCCTCCGTGTGGCTTTGTCGTGATCAAGAGAAATACGTAAGAAAAATCAAAAAGCCCTGCCAGGAGGCGGTGCCGGCCCCGTCTCCCACTCCGCCCGAGGAAAGGGGGACTTCCAGCAGCCCAAGCCAAGGCCCGGGCCGCGACCCCCCCTGCAGCCCGCCCCGGTCTCCCTGCGGCCCGCCCGCCGGCCCGGCCGCCCCACACGGGCCCCACGCGGCAGGCCGAGCGCTGACGGCTCCAAAATGGCGGCCGGCCGCCCCACGCCGCCAGCCCTCGGGCTGCCCGCAGCACGGCTCCCGCCCGCCGGGCCTGGCTCCCGCCTGCCCGGGCCTGGCTCCCACCCGCCCCGGATCGCCGGGGGCAGCGCCAGCCCCCCTCAGCCCGCCCCAATCCCGCGGCCCGCGCCTCACCATGGTGGTGGCGGCGGCGGAGAGTCTCCTGCTCCCACACGCCTCCGCCGCAGCCCCGACCGGAAAAGGAAAGACGCGTCGCTCTCCGTTCTCTATGAGCGATGTCCTTCCGCACTCTGCCCGCCACCTTCTGCCGCGCCGGCCGCTCGGTTCCTGACCCCGGCCGAGCCTCAAGCCCCTTTCGCCCACGCCGCGCGCGCGATGCCGAGCCCGCTCCCTTCGGGCGCCTCTATCGCTCTCAGTCACCTCCCAAACCTGGGGACTCTTTTCTGGCGGAGGGATTCGTCGTGACGAGTCACCCGGTCTCACAGAAATTATAAAATTTTGGAGATATTAGTATTTTTTTTCACAGGAAGGCGTGCGAAGAGAATAAATATAAATAAAAAACACTCCTAGGATGGAAAGAACAATTTTTTTTCCCTCACGGGGGTGCACCACCCGGATGTAGTGCCGGGGGGCGGGCGCGGCGCGCGGTTCGGTTTTGGCGGGCGGCGATGGCGGCGGCGGAGCGGCGGGGGCGGGCGGCGGCCGAGCTGTACGGCTGCCTCCTCCGGTGGGTCTCGGCCCGCGTCTGCCTTGAGGGGCCGCTCTGCTGAGGGCAAGGCGGCTCGGCGGGGGGAGGCGGCACCTTGTGGGGGGCGGCAGCTGGGACTCCGTCTGGGGACCTGTGCTGGTTTAGGTTATGCAGTTAAACTTGCTGTTTCGTGAGGAATGCAAAGGGGAAAAAAAACCCCTTACCTCAACGTTTTCTGTTCTTTCAGAATATATGAAGAAGGGAAGGCAAGTATCCCTGAACATCCGTATCTTTTTGAGGTAAATATGTGAAAATACAGCCACGTAACTTGAGTCTGTACATTTAAAACGCAGCCATGGATGAGGGATGTGCGGGGCTATCACGTAAAAGGGAAAGTTTACCTCAGGAATACCTCCTTAGATCTGCCTCAGGACGGAGAGGGAGACCCGGGCATCGGGGTCTTCTTCACCAGCCTTAGCTCCCCCCGCCGCGCTCCGCCTGATTTTTGGCACCTGTTAACAGTGAATTTGTTTAAAATGGTTGTAAGGTTCGAGTACGTGTGGGAGGGTTGTGAGGTGGAGGCTGTGCGAGGTGTGGAAGGTGGTGGGTGGCAGCGGGGAGGGGAGCGAAGAGCAGCTGCAGCAGCACTCGGGGGGTGTTTTGGTGCTTCAAACCTGCAGCTTCTGGTGACCCGCTTTTTATCCAGGTGCTTTTATGGGGAGTGGGATATCTGTGTGAAAACAGCAATTGCTGCTTACAGCTTTTGGAATATAGGAATGGCTGGAAAATCTCTGATGCTGTTTCGTTATATTAATCTTGGGGTTGATATAAGTTAATAATAGTTTGAAAATAAAACCAGGTCATTATTTAAATATACAGTAATGTGAAAAACAGACTAGATGTGAAGAATCTATCAACACTTCTTTGTGTGCATGGAAAAGCCTAAATAAAGGTTGATGTTCCTTCATTCTCGAGAACAGGCTTGAGTTATTTAATGTCTCCAGTGTTTAAATCCATGAGAAGTAATCAGTTGATCTTTAATGTTGCTTTAAATCCATGAGAAGTATTCAACTGATCCTCAGTGTTGCTTTAAATCCATGCGAAGTAATCGGTTGATCTTTAATGTTGCTTTAAACCCACCTCTAGGATATCTGGTGACTGCAGTTGCCACTTGACAACGATGATCCTTCATATCCCAGATGATCTAAGTTTTGTTCGTTGAACCGAACTTCAGTTTCTCATAGCAGCAACCCGTTAGAGATCAGATTTTCCATGTTGGTTAGTTGAAAGTTGTTGTGTTTTCACAGTTTATTTGATTCCACCTATGGCATGCAGTAACTGTGTTCTCCTGAAGCAAGAAACTCTTTCAGATTCATGAATGATTGCAATAGGGTTGGAAAACAGCTTGTAGAAGTAGTTAATTTTGCAATTTCTGGTATAAAGAAATTATATGTAGTCTATTAAAAAGTTTGGCTTTGTTTTGTTTTTTTCCAGACTGATGTAGAGATCCGTTTGGTTGGTGATAGTTGCAAAAGTCCCGTTGAATCATTCTGGAACGGAAACAATATGATATATGTTTTGCAGAAAGCAGTAAGTGCGCATCTCAGTTGTTAGTTTTTAAAATGTAATCTAGACTTTGGAATTTCAATCAAATACTTTCACATACCTTGCATTTTTTGACTGGCCTATGCATTTCTCTTAGAGACACGACGAAGAAAGTGACCCAGTGGAAGAATCAAAACCAGGTGATGCTATTTATGCCTCTGGGCTCCTACCAAAGGAGAGTTCTGGACCAGAGGCTCTTTCTGTCAGAAGAGCAAAGTAAGTGCCAAAGGTCTGCCTCCCCTTTTGCTGTAATTGTCTTTTGCAACTTTTGTTTCTTCCTAATATTCAGAACCTGTATTATTTTCAATCCCCCCAAATTAAACTACTCATTAGTTTAGTGAGGAGATAGGATGTTTTTTATTCATCCTGCAAAATGGCTAAAAGTATTGCTAATGAAGTCCAGGGGCTGGCAAAGAGCTTGTGAGCTGTCCCGTCGCGTTAGCGGGACTGCCCAGGTGCAGGTGAGCGCAGAAGCTTCAGAAGACTTGAGTGCTTGGGTTTGTAAGGCTTCTGTTTGAAAATAAATAAATAAAACATCTGATTTGGGTCTTCGGCTGTTACTGAAATAGCAAGGCATGGTACCAAAACATGGTGACTAGTTTGCTCAACTAACTTAGCCTGTTAAAATGTAAAATTCAACTATCATTTCAGAATCTTTAGTCTAAATTAAAATATTATATTAAGGATATTCTCAGTTATGATATCTAACGTGCTCCTTTGTGACTTCATTGTCTACCTGTGAAAAGGATAATTGTACTGCATTCTTTTTGTAAAAGGATTTCTATCTGCTGACGAAGCATGATGGACAGGAGTTAAGTTTTACGTCAGGGACAGGTTTAGCTGTACTTGCTGGCATCTCATTTTTTTTTTTTCCCATTCCATGTTTCTAGGCAGTTGATTTCCTTATATACAATGGTGCAAAATCCAAACATGACCCACTTGAAGATAAGTGACCTGGTTGTCCTTCCTCCCCTCTGGATAAGGTGTGATGGTTCTGATCCTGAACACACTTGCTGGCTTGGAGCTGAGCCTCTCAAAGCTGGGAATAAAATTGCAGGCATCAATTTTTACATGGTTACGTGTGATGGTAAGGTTATAATGTTACACATAAAATTAAATGAGGAAGACTTAAACATGTGGGAGTGGTGATGTAGTGATGCTGCCTTTGTCCTTTGCGTGGTCTTGCTCTGTGTTCCTTGTTTTAAAAAACGAGAAAAGAAAAGGAGAGAAAAGAAACCCGTGCTCTGTGTGGGAAATAACTTTTAACAACATAATGCAGCAGTATCTGCGCAGGCCTCCCCTCACTGGGGTGCGGTAACTCGGCCAGTTTACGCTGCTCCTGCTCAGCTGCTCCGAGCCCTGCCCCTCACCAGAGGTTTGTGTGTTAACGCCGGCTGTTGCCATCGATAGGGCGAATGCTGGAAGGTGTCGGCTTCCTAAGGGACAGCACGAGTCGTGCTTGACCGAATGGAGCCTTCGAGAATTAATTTGAATTCTGTCACATGGGGTTTTTTTTGATTCTTACCTCTTTCCTTTCCTAGGTCCTACAGCTGATAAAACGTATTTTGCAAACCTGGAAGAGCTCAAAAGGGCACATAAAATGAAACATCATTCGTCTGTTGTAGGTTTTTACAGTCTGTCGTGCCTCCAATCTAAGTTTAAAACCTGTTTTTTGATTTATGATACAGATTTGGGGGAGCTTTATGGATTCTACTTACAAACTCACCTTAATACGATTCTGTAGTGTAATAGTCTCTTTTGAAGTAGCATTTGAGCTCCCGATGTTGTAATGCGTTTGTCTGATATTAACCCCCTTTTTGTGTGTGTGAAGTGCTTTTAAAAGTGTTTTGTATGCCTGCAAAATAATCAATGTTGTGGTGATTTTGTCTTAGTTCTTAAAATCTGTTCGTTCTAGGTGATGACAAAAGGATTTGCTCAGTACGAACTTGTTAGAGCTGCTGCAATAGATGACACAATTGTAGAATCTGAAAGTAATGTATCTGTGGATATTACATGGAATACTGTAGACAAGATTCTGGAGACCCCCCCACTAATTTCGACTGCCACAGTGGTAAGTCAAGAAGGTAAAAGCAAACAAACCCAAGCTCTTTCCGTGGCTTACATCATCCGTGGTGTAAAGCACAGAAAATACCTTTGACTCTTGACGTTTGTGTTTCGTGTTCTCTATATAAGCAACACAATGTGCTCATAATCTAAATTTATAAAGGATGCTAATGTGGATTTCACTAATGAAAGTTTTGGGACACTTGATTTCTAAAGTTTGTAACTGACATAAACTTCTGGAACTTTCAGAATATTGCACTGGAGTCTGGGGACCCCCGAAGTCCTGTGTATCCGCTGTACAGAGAACTGCAGTTTCTCCTTGTAAGTATCATTGAGAAATTGCAATTTCAGATTTATGTGGAACAGTGATTGTGTGTGTTAATAATTAGCTTTGTTTAAAACTTCATCAGAGGTTTCAAAGCTCACTGTAAGCTTTTATTTTAGAATGAACTTTGAGTCAGTTTTAGGGATCTTGAGGACACCTTGTGAACACCAGAGCCAGGGAATCCAAGAAGTTTCTAAATTCATGGCTAGCTGTACAGAAAGAGACGTCTGCCTGTTGGAGGAGTTCATTACACTTGGAAGTACGACACGTGCAGAACCTCAGATGAGAACTGATCAGTGGTGTTTTGATTTTCGTGCTGCCCGCAGGCTCTGGCCGAAGGTTTGAAGACGGGTGTGACTGAGTGGCCTGAGCCACTGGAGTCTGAATCGGCTGTTGAACTGGTCCAGGAATTTCTGACTGGTAATTGCTGCTTCTTCCACGGGGAGGGAGGGATGTCACTTTTCACAGAAATAAAAGGAAATTCCAAATACAGTGTTATAAGTATTAGAATTAGAGATTTCTATGCTATAACCACCTGCACAAAGTAGTTAAGTAGGTTGGTCAATACATCTCTTGTCATTTTAATTTGTCCTAATATCTTGTATAAAAATAAAATTGTTTCTTTATATGTTTAAAAAGCAATTGAGAGAGTTCTGGGTGTGTCTTTCAAGTTATCTGACATGCACACGAAATTCTAAACATGCCAACTGTCCCTTTGGTGGTGGAAAACAACACTTGGACATTTTAAAATTGTGCATCCAAAATTACCGGTTCCTTCTGAAAACTGTTGTGAACAGTGTGTGTCTTGCAGAAGTTTAAGATATTGGAAAATAAATCTAAAAAGAGGATCAGATGTAGGAATGCACCACGAGATTTCCAAACGCAGCTGTAAATTTTGTTAGTGTGTAGGTAGGACTTGGACAGAAGATAAAACGAACAAAAACTCTGACAAATACATGCAGAAGAAACCGGAGACGCTTATTAGTCCACCCACTACCCCTTACTGCTTCCACACTGGAACTTAACGAGTTAATACTTAGATAACAGGATATAGTAAAGGTACATGGGGAAAATGCATAGCTTAATAAGGAATATTAAGAAATTATCTAAGAAATTGTCTTTTCAGACTGTATCCTTACCCAGTAAAAACAATATTAAAATGGCTAAATTTTGACTATCAGCCATGCAGCCAGTGTTCTTGTTAGTTATGATGTGTCCATGGATTTATACAATTGCTTTGATGATAGTTATTGTTTTTCGTAGTGGTGAAATTTATTTTTCTCCTGTACTAGATTTAAAGAAGAAGCTGGATGGATATTGTGTGTCTGGAAACAAGAATGAAACGGAGGTGTGTGCAACTTCCTACCAATTGCTTTGTCAGCTTGTTTCCCTCATAACTGTAGTTATTTCACGTTTTGATTATGTTTTGTTTATTATTTCTGTATATGTGTAACTACATAGACATGAAGATGCAAGGAAAGGTACATCTTCTGCTTTCTGTTTCTGCTGTGTAAAAATAAAGGCCTGACAGGCAAAATTAGGAATTCCTCTGATAAAGTCCACTATAACTTTTATATTCAGAAAACCTCACTGTTTTTTTATTCTAAATGATCTACTGGTGTCCGTTATACGTGGTTTTTTATATAACTTAGTGGAGTGAAGCAGTTTTGATTGGCTTCTTTCCCTTCATTTTTTCACTACCAAAAGCTTGCAGGTTGAACTGCAATCATTCCATTGTCTGTGATCTCCTCAAGCTGTCAATCTCAGGATGTCCCAGGTTCTTCCAGGAACTCTGACCTTTGTGCTGTTACATTCTATCATTAATTTGCTTTTCTTGCCTAATTTGATGATTTTGGGGCCAATTTAGTGGTATCAATTGACTATCTGTCCTATTTGTCTAGAGGTTTGTGATACTCTAAAGGACCAGATAAATTCAAATTACAAAAATGTCTTCAGTTGTATTAAGATGTTTTACCTGTTCAGCCTACAAGGAAAGGTTTGGGTCTCTTCCTGTTGAGAAGGAAGTTGCATTTTGTTGATAAGCTGAAAATATAATGACTTCGGTATCAGCTAAACCAGAAATACTCAGGATAACAGGAAAATAGTTCTCAGTTCTGAGAGTCTATGCATGTGTTGATTCAGGCCACCCAGGGCACTGCTGGGTATACGTACAGTTATTTAACCACCTACCAGTTCGGTGTAGCACCCCTGGGTTGGTGCTTGCTGGGCTGCTCTGGCTGTGGGCAGTGCTCGGGGCATTCGCCATCGTGAGGCGAGAAGGACCAGCTCGAGCGAAGCAGTTGGTTTTCACCAGACAGCCTGGTTCAGCTTGACTTGGCTACGATCAAAAGTCTTTCTGATAGTAGGCTTCCCTGGTCCAAAGCTGGCAGTTAGCCAGTGTGATGGTTCTGAAAGGACTTAGCCTCGCTTCTGACTAAGAGCAGGCTTCCAAAGTACTAAGCATGAGTGGTTTCTGTGCGGTGGTTTCTCTGGAAAAGGGGGGAAAATTGGTGAGGCACCCAATTTTGGTTTCTGGAGAAAATTTGAATTCAGAGTGCCTTTGAAGCGTAGGCATCACTTGTTACTTAAGACTAACTCACTCTTTCAGAAAATCAAATGTGACACTGCTGCGGTGGACAGTTCAATAAAATCAATCTTCAGTGAGCGAGGAGACCTGGATTTTGCTGAGCAATTATGGTGCAAAATGAGAAGTAAGCGTAGTGCGGGTTTTTGCCCCATCTGTTTTCCTTTAATTCTTCTGTTCTTTGTACCTACTACACTGTATTGCTCTCTCAGTGAGATGAATATAAATTTCTGTGAGTTTTAAGGACTGATCAGCTCTTCAGAAAATTGTTATCACCAGGCTTTTTCTAAAAGAGTGATTTTTAGGTCTGTGAGATGATATACTTTCTTACAACACATAAAGGCAGACCAACATCTAGCAGGAGATATTGTATTTCGTTTTATTTGATAGTAAAAGGTACTAAACAATCCATAGTACCCGTCTGCTCTAAAACTTGAAAGCTTTATAAAATTTTTGTCTTTCTAGATCTGAAGGACAATTTTTAGGTTGATAATGCTGCACACAAGTCCTTCACAGTCCTTCAGTAAAATACATTTTTATTTATTTATTACTCTTTTTTTTTCAGGTTGCTAATTAACTTTTGTTAAGCCATTCCAGAGATTATAACCACTCCTTTTGGTTTGAGGGATGGAGTTGGGCAACTTCTAAATCCATTTCATTCCTATTGGTGTGACCACACTTGTGTTTGAATCCAAACTAGCCAGCTAAAACGTGCTGTGATGACTGCAATGTGTCCTGCTTAAGGGCATGTCAGCTGCGCTACGTGTGGGCGTTCGTTTCTGGCTTAGGAAGCAGTTAGTTGGGTAAATGAGTACTAAGAGTTCATATTCTAGATGGATTCTGCTCAGTTAAATGTGTAAAATGTGTTGAGGCTCAATGTATATAGAGAGACTGTAGCCAAAATGTGTTATGTGACAGTCTGCTGCTGCCGTGTGCTGTTCTCTGGCAGTCATATGCAGCTCAGTGCTTTCTTTTGATCGTTGTTTCTTTAGAGTGACCCTTTATAAAGTCATGATGTGACAAACCTAACAAAAAGCAGTGCCCTCTGTCAGTTCAGCTATCGCTCCTTACGTGAGGGTTGTTCTTGCAAGTGGTTGGCCTGTTATTGACTTAACAGCTAGAGAGGGAGCCTGGATTGATAAATAAAATACTGCACTTCTTTTTTTTTTTTTTTTAAGGTGTCAGCTCCTATCAAGAGTTGGTAGAGTGTTTCACACTGATCATAAAGTCCCTGGAACATGGTGAGATACAGCCGTGGGTATGTATTTGTATTTCACAATAAATGTTACATTTTGAGCTGTCTTAAGTAGGTCATAGCTCTTGTCACTTAACTCCCCCGTGCTTCCGTGTTCTGTTGTTTTTAAATTACTTTCACGTGTCACAGTTTGCCTGTTTCCATGGGGCTGTAGCTCTATCAATGTTTGTGGTATTTTGTACACAGTCGCATCACAAGAAAACGTTTCTAATTTTTAGATTCATCAAGGGAGCAGCAGTTTGCTGAGTAAGTTGATTCAACAGTCTTATCATGGGAAGGTAGAGGTGGTTTCCCTCAGTGGCATCACTCCCATTCAGATGCTCTTGGAGATTGGTTTGGATAAGATGAAGAAGGATTATGTCAATTTTTTCATAGGTAAGCCTGATATCTGTTGAGGTGATTAGAAATTCAAGAGAAAAGGTATTCCGTGCAGGAAATAACGAAGTTTTGGGTGACCTTGCTATCACTTCTGCTCCCATCTGCGGAAGTGCTGTTTCCAGCTTCCTTAGTAGTTGTACTTTTCAGCTGTGTATGGTTTCAAAATTTTAAAAATTAATTTGTTTCAAAATAACTACAGCTTGCATAACTGTATATTTCTTTTTCAAGTTGAACAGACCTTTAGAGTGAATTGCAAGTAAAGTAAATACCAGATGTATATAATTGTGGACTGTTTTTTTTTTTTCTTATCTGTTTGCTATAGGTGAAAATATAAGGCCCTTATGCTCTTTCTGTCTTTCCCTTTATGCTCTACATGGGTTAAAAGGAAATTGGGCAAATGCATTCCTGTGCCATAGCTGTGTTTGTACAGTCCACAGTATTTATAAGAATAATCAAAAATATCTTTCTATATGTAGTACACTGGAAACAAAAGCTAGGGAGGAAAGATTTTTGTGAAGTACAGTTTTTCTTGAAAACATTGTGGCTTTGTTTTCAGTATTGTAGCTTTATTTTTTTTCTGACTCTGTGGGAGGGGTTTGTGTTTTACCATTGTTGTTGTCACTTTTCCATCATTTTTCCGTTTCTTTTTTGCTTCGTCATCCTGTTTTCATTCTTGTTTCATTGGCTTTTTGTGAACCTGTGTGTCCCAAGGAGAGTGGTTGTCTCAAAGTATGTGGTAGGTTTCTTCAGTGTGCAGCCTTGGTGGTCAATAAAATAATGCCTCTACCCTGCCACTTTGCAGTCTTTTTCCTTGTTTTGGATGAGCAATCATGTCCATAAGTGCGATCTCAGTAGCTTTGTGCATTTCTTTGGTAGAATTCCCTATTTGGTTACCTGAATGTTGCTTATATTTCGTCTGACACTATCTAGTAAATTTTAATTTGTTTTTTTTTTCCCCCTGTTCATTTTACAGGCCAGGAGCTTGCAACGTTAACCTACTTGGTGAGGCGCTTGATTTTTGTCTTTTTTTTTTTTTTTTTTTTTAAGAACTCTGAAAGCGGTGCAAAGTGGGGCACACTTAGCTGACGGTGGGATGCAAGTCCTATCATTGCTGTACTCTGAGAAACTGAATTGTGAATCATGGGGATGGAACAACACACTGCAGAAACGTCACGGTGTTGTTTCCGTGTCCGTGTGTTATTTCCCAGCTATCTGATCTGGGCCGTTGTCAGGCAGGGCTATGAATCTTTGTTCGTACTTTGATCACATGGAACTTTGCTCTGACTCTGCTGGGCCATTCGTAAAATTTTGGCTTCTCAAAAGAAGCAGGAGAATTATTTTAATATATGGAGGATGTGTTGTGTGCTTGTAGAAATGGAGTGTCCAGTTAAGAGCAGAAGCTGTTTGCTGTTCCAGGATTACTTCATTTCCACGTCAGTAGATCTACAAGAACAAGTTCATCGTGTTCAAAAGCTTCACCATATGCTGGAAATAATGGTCAGCTGTACAGTCTTACTTCAGTTTAAACATGAGAACCTCATCCCTTTGACACAGTAATGATTTAATTTTTACTTCTTGCTCTTTGAATGACAATAACCAATAGATTCTCTTCAACAGTTGTGAAGAAACTCTTTTTTTAAAAAAATTTCCTTAATGGTGATGATACTAAGACTGCAGAAGTAGCAGTTCCATCTTCCTGCTAAATTTTGCTTTGTGACTAAAACTGAAAACTAAATGAAATCATAAAATCTCAGAGTACAGTTAATTTTGCACAAGGTTTATGTAGTGTTGCTACAAGCATTTCTCCAAAGAGAGTTCGTAACTGGTTGATATCTATTGTAGAATTTGCATGAAGTATTATAAGGAAAACCCTCTAAATGAGAAGCATGTGTTTCAACTGCCGATCAGACCAGCACTTGTCAAGAATTTCTATCAAAAGTAAGAGAAACATCAACGTTTGTAGCATTAAAAGTCAGATGTGACTCAATACCTGGCTGAATTTTGGCATTTTGTGATTATTCTCTCAGTGATCACCCAGAAATGTGGAAGGTGGACATAAGTAGTGGGCATGGACCGAAGGAGGTTAAAACAACTTGGCAAGTTAGTACTAATCCACCTGTTGAGCATTTGACATCCAACGGTACAGGTAAGGAATATTTGTGGGGACATGGGGTGATGAAAGTACCCACTTCAAACAAATTCAGTTTTTATACTGGATTCAGTGGGTCTGGACTTTTTTCTTATTTATACTCATGCACTTTTCAGCAAAAGTGAAATGATGTTCTGTCGTTTAATGAAAGGGAGAGATTAACAGAATGTAGAAGATTTTCAGAAAGTGGAGACTTTCTGCCTTCTCACCTTTGCTGAGTTCTGGTTTTAGAGTTAAAATGACAGAATAGTTCCCGGTGTGACATGGTGAAGTATTTTCCACAGTATCTTATAACCTGTTTCTAAAATCTTTGCCACTCTACCTGAGAATGGGTTTGAAGAGGAATTTACCTGTTACTGAGTGCTGGTCTCTAGTCAGAGGAGCAGGTGGGCGCTGAGGAGGGCAGGCATGCCTTGCTGCAATCCAGCGTAGAGCAGGTGAAAAAGCAGGAGAACGGGGAAGAAATAAGCCTATAGTCTGGGACAGAAATAATTTGCCTTTTTGGGGTGAGGTTTGATACAGGGTAATATGCTTTGGCAAAACTTCCCTGTCATTCTCAATTTTTGTCATCAGGTGCTCCTTTCAGTAAAACCTTGAGTTCAGTTTTGAAACCAGTTCTTGAAGCTGCTACATGAACCGATCTCCACAATTTCTCTTGCTGAGAACAGTGGCTAATCACATCTTTCTCCTTTGGCTCCGCAGGTCTCCTTTCTGACTCCACAGTTAATGGAAGCAGTGACGACAGAATGTATTTTATTGCAATGGCTAAGTGCAGTCAGGTGCATTTCGCATAAATGCATGTTACTCTGCAGGCAGGCACTTGAAAGGTACAGTAAAGGGGAAAGTTCGGTGTTATCTGTGTCCCAACAGGATATTTAGAAACACTCTGATTTGAAGAACAGTACCTCTGAGTTGTTTGCTTTAGCATGCTTGAAGTGTGACACACCGAGCCGTCATTCACCTGTGCGCATCTGGTTTGTTTGTAAGTGTTGTGCGATTATGAATGTACAGAATAACTGTTTTGAAAATATAGTAGATATTGTTGTTGGTATATTTACTTCAATAAAGTTCTGCACTTTGGGGTTTTAAATTTTATTTTTATTCAGTAACGCAATCAGGCACTGTTCAAAGTGTGAGTTATCTTAACCCGACAAAACAAGCAATAGTGTCATGTTTTCCTGGTGTCCCGTGACGTTTCATCATCCACATGTATTTGGAAATCTGTTCATCCAGGGCGTCATGAACTTCTTACAGTTTGATTTGCTTTGTCCCAGTATTTATATTTTGGAGTATTCTCGGATATACTTCTCTCTCCTCTTCAAATTCACTTTTTCCCTCAATGCAAAGCGAATTATTTTAACAGTGTTGTCTTGTATACTTTTGCATAATTTTCTGAAAAAAATGTTCAGTATAATTGGCTGGGCATGGTCATTTAAATATGTTGGGATGGCAGTTGCGTATGTTCTTATGTTGATTAGACAGTGTATTTAACGTTTCTGGTGATTTTAAACAATTGCATAGTGTAAGATGAAATAACTTGAGAAACATTTTGTGTAAAAGAAACTATTAACTATTGATAAGAATAGGGAAAACTCCAATATTTGTGGTTTTTAAAAAGACATTTCTATAATTTCTGGTTTCTCCTCAGTAAATCTTATTTCTAACCCCTTTCCTACCATTACCTCTTCATAACTGTCAGTTTAATAGTTAGCCTTTGAGAGGAGCTACGGAAAAGGTCCTTTTTGGGATTCACACACTGCTACTCTGCATTCAGTGTAGGCACAGGCAGCATGGAGGGTACGGCACGAGCTAGATGGGAAACTTGTTTGTGCCTTTGCTTTAGAGGAATAATTTCGAGCACAACCCAAGGACAATCTAGCCAGGTGGCTCTGTTCTGGAACAAGGTTTTTTTTAATCACATACTTGTCCCTGCCTGCAGCAGAAGTGAATTTGAGGCAGAATATGACATTCCGGAGGTGCTTGGATTACTTAATACACCTGTGTAAGATATTGTGAAGTCCTATGAGGTAAACTCAGTTCCCTGTAAACAAAACCAGCAAGATAAGAGTCCTTGGTTTAAATCTGACTCGGCAGTTGTCATCTTTGATTAATCAGTTCAAATAATTCTTCTCCACACCTAAGTAGTAAGGCACAGATTATCCTAACTTTTGGACACGAATAGTAAGTTAATGCTTAAGCAGTGCTCTTGGAATATTTAAATGCTTTTCTGCTTTAAAATTACGTGTCTGTCTCTCTTCAAATAGCAGTTACATGCTAATTAAAGGTCTGTTGATGAACAGACTGAAATCAGAATTTGCAAACAGCTTTTAATCACTTGAAATTTGCACTGTCAAGATTTGAATCGCTTTAGTCTTAGCTAACTCTTTTTCTGGTGAGCAAAATGTATGGTAGTTTCCAAAATAATAAGAAACATAAAATCTGCTACTTAAAATTAGTAGAAAGTAATGCAGAAAGAATATGTACTTTGGGTGTTGAGAAAAAATTGAAATTATATTCTGGGAACTGAGTAGAAAAACCTATAAAAGCGCTAGGTGGACAGATGAAGTCATGTATCTTTACAGTGGTGTAAGAAGAGGCATTGGTGGTAAACTTCAAGTGATATAATGAGACTTGAATAATTTTTATTATGCAAAATGAAGATGTGTGTAAGCATGCAGTTTTAACTGTGATTTCGAAGGTAGAATATTAGTAGGACAATACTGACGAGTACGCAGAGAGTGAAAACTGTAGGAAGAACAATCTCTGTCACCATTTCCATGTGAGTAATCAGGGAATCTAAAATTTGAGAAATGAGCAATACGTAAGAAATTTAATCTTCTGGAGTATATGAATTGTTAACTTAGAGTTAACATAGATTAAGGATTTTTTTGAACACGTATGGCTGAGATTATTTTGTTAAATGTTGATAATGGCATAAACAGCAAACAAAACAAACAAAATTTCACAAGTCTGCAAAAGCTGGAGCAAAGTCATGATGGCTTTCCCTCTCTTTTCTTTCTAAAGTAAATTTTTGAAGATATGTCAGTGTGCAAAGGGCTGCAAAAGTTGTGCTTACGATGAATCCACTTCAGTGCATTAGCAGTATTCCTTTGGTTTTTATTCCCTCCCTCCCCTGCCAAGGGAAGGGTAGAAAAGAAGATTGTCAAAGAGAAATCCTCGGGAAGCACTTTAGCCTTTTTATGATTGTTTTGCAGCTCTTTGAAAAATTAAATGGGCTTTATTTTATAGAATTTTCCTCCGCAGATAAGCCTCAAAGAGTTCAGTAAGCACAGTTAAGTCCCACAGAACATATCGCTCGGCAGGCGAGGCTAAGCAGCATGAACTTGGGATGACTGCTTTGACGTTTGCTGCTGTATGGAATTTATCTGATCCTTCTTAGGAGACTTTATCGTACTTATTTCATCTTTCTTAAAAGTTTCAGAAATCTGCTGCGGCCGACTGTTCTTCTAGTTCAGGGATTATGGAAGGTCCTGAATTGCACTAGGAAGGTCTTAAGTGAGATGGATTAACCTGGCCCTGTGGAATCTGCCGGCAAAGTCTGCTGCGTTATGTGTTCTTGAGCAGCTGCTCTAAGTTGTGCTGCTGTTGGCTCTGCAACCGGGAGGATGAAAGAGCAGAAACGGGGCTTAACGCTACCTTAGGCCAGTGCTTAGCCCTTTTTTTTTTTTAATAGTTTTGTTGTATGTGGAAGACAAACGTTTTTGGATATTTTCTGTCTGCATGGTTGTCTTGATTTGTCTGGGTTTGTTTTATGTTGGAAAGAGGAGTTAGCGCTTTTATTGTTTTAAGGAGAATACTGTCATTCCTAGCCTTAATTTTAACTAGTAATTCTTTCAGTTTGTGTGCTCCACTGACATCCACAGTCGATCTGTTTAGCTACAGTGATTTTAGCTGGGGAGAGTAAATGATGGGAATTTTCTTGAGAGGATTGTCGTATCGGAAAGCTGTTGTGCTTTCAGGGAGGAAATACCTTTTAGGACCCGCTAACAGTAGTATTCACAGAGAAATTTAAAAATCTGAAAGTTACATAATACACCTTTATAAAACAAACCAGAAGACACGTGATTACCTGTAGCAAGGAGTTGGTGCGTGGTAGAGCAAGTGTCCATGGCCTTCTGATACCAGTTGTTCACCTGAGGAGGTTGACATGCAGCAGTTCTGTTAGACTGGAATATTCTGTCTCATTCACAGCAGCTTCCTCTCTCTCCCTGAATTTTTGTCCACTACAATTGGACTTGAAACTTAATCTGTCAGCGTATGATTTTCTGTAAGTTTCTTTGAATCTTTGTGATTTTTATTACAATATATTTCTGATAGTTAATGGTTTAATAAGATTTTTAAAAGCACATAATATATTCCACACATATGTGTAATTTTCTGCCCAGAAATCTGTCAGAGCACTGGTGACTTATGATTCAGCATTTTTGATTCCATCAGTAAGTCCAATTAGAGTTTGTGAAATGCTTTAGAAACAGTAGTTGAGGCTGGTTCCACTTTCTCTGTCCCTGGAGACATGCATGTTTAGCTCATCCCGAATTTACAGAACCAAAGTGTCATTTCATGTACCATATTCATGCAGGTTGTTTCATGAAATTCAATGTGATACGTGCCCATATATTGAAGAGAAAAAGAAAAAAGAATAAAATTATCAATTGACATCACCTCTCTTGGATTTGGGAATCCATTTGCACTGATAATCTTTTTGTAATAGTCAACGGATGCCTTTGGATATCGTGGTTTGTTCTTGTTTTTAAAATCAATGTGATAAAATCCAAATCTTTCGGAGAAGCCTTTGTTCCATTCAAACTGATCCAGCAGTGACCAGGCAGTATAACCTTTGACATTAACACCATCGTTTAGAGCTGTAAACAGAACACAAATCACTCTGTTAAACTTGTTGCCTATGTTTGTCATCCTTAAAATGCCGTTCTGTAGATGTTCTGGTTTATACCAGACAGAGAGGGGAGAAGGACAGGAAAATGGCAAAGTATAAAGTAGTTTAGATCCTCTGAAAACGTTATCTTTAGCTTAGAGGTACTAGAGCTCTGTAAGAATGGTAATTAGGTGCAATTCCTGCTTTCTAAAAGTGGAAACTGATGCTCTATTACAGTATAAAATCTCATGTAGGTTATTGTATTTATTAACACCACTACATTTGGCTACGTTGTCATTTTTGTGAAAATTTATTAGTCTAATTTGCTCTTCATTTTGATTTCTCTGTGATGTAAATTACAAGAGTAAAAAATCATCAGAAGGTGAAAACGCTCAAAAAGCTCATGCACTAAAAAGATGATTTTTAAAGTTACCTTTCAGTATTTCATTAATATATCCTTTCAGATACTCTATCCGCCATTCATCACACAGCTGAGTACACTGTACCTTTTCAGAAACTCCATTCTCTGTCACATAAATGGGAGGGTTCCCGTACTGTGTCTGCAAACAAAGAGATGTTTAGATCTGTTTGTGTAAACAAAATAATCTTATTTTGACAGAACATGGGATTCTCAGTAGAATGCATTAAAAGCAGTTTTCTAGATTCACTTACAGTTATCTTTAGTAAGAAAAATGTGTAAATGGTAATTTAGGTTAACTACAGTTTTTATTTCAAGATGACTGAATTCTGTAGTTTTCTGAACAGAAATTAAGGTGGGTTTTTTTGGCAAAGAAACTTCTCAGTATGACAGGACAAATGTATAGGTGAAACTGTTGAAAATCTGAAACAGCGTAAGTGCAGCTCCTGAACTTCTGCATGTAACTGACATTTTGTTCGCTTCCTTTTAAAGATTTACTCTGTAATCACCTTAACGAAGTTGAGTAATCTTCTGAATCCCCAAGGCACAGAATATAACCATTTAGGTCCTGGAGCTGGCCATTTTGGGTCCACCAGTTCAGCCAAATCACGGTCAGTGTGGTAACTGGACACTTGTAGAAAAGGAAAGCTCTTCTGTAGAACGTAACGAGTAGTAAAATGACCTATTCCCAGGAAATCCGATGTGCCTTTAATATAGGTTTTCTCTTGCACGGAGAAAGTTGGTAATCTCGATGTCCCCAGGCCCTGCTGGGCACTCTTCCTACCTATCAAAATAATTATAGGAAACACTTCTGAGGAGCACAGAAATTTGTTTTCTTTACCTCACCAACAATAAACACAGTTTTCCTGAACTTAGTGTTAGTGTAGAGCACAGTTTAGTTTGCTTGCTTTTTGGAGATGGAATAATCTCTTATCCTTTTGGTTTGGAAAAGAAACGGGTACAATACATGGAGAAGACAGTGAATTAAAGTGTTGTTTCTTTTCAAAGATCATGATAAGTGTCAACAGAATGCTTGGAAGCACAACATGACAAGAACAGGAGTGCTTTGCTGCTGGGTACATTGCCGATTTTCATTCTGTTAAATGAAGATAGTGGAGCCCTGTAGAAGCGCAAGCTTTAGTAATGAAAAACTGCTGTTCTTCGGTGGAAAATCCAGAACAGTATTTCACGACCCTTGTCTTGGTTAGGCCTCTAAAAATGGGCTAGGACTGGAAAGCGGGATAGTTGCTTCCTTTCCAGTTTGGAGCACGGAGATGTGCAACCGTTGGGCTCAACAGCAGCTCAACTTGTTAGTTCTCATGTGTCCCCCAAACTGCTCGGGAGCTGCGACTAGCCCGTGGGCCATTTGTGGCTTCGGCTTGTCTCGCCTGCGTCCTCTTACTTGGCTAAACTACATGTGGGTCAGGGGCTATTGGGTGGTAAGATGCTGTGAGGGTGGAGGTTATTCAGGATGTGGCCGGTGACGGAGGCTTACCTACGCAGTTCTTCATAACTTCTGGGTAGTCGCCTCTGAAAATTGGATTTGCAAACCATCCCAAATGAAACTGTATGTATCTTTCAGCAGCGTCTCTGTCTGTCTGGCTATGTGGATCAACAGGTTCACCCCAGCCGCTAGTTAAGGAAATTCCAACCATACCTTAAAACAAAGTGACAATTCTGCAGTTTACTTTTTTTTTTGCATCATCTTTAACCCCTTAGTATAAAGAGAAGCATAATTACAGAATGACTTCTTGTTACCTTGCTGCTCCCTCCGCCATGTGTTGTTGTAAGAGTGCCATACCTTCGCGTGAGTCTGCAAGTTAAAAAAACCCAACATGTGCACATTTTAATCTGTTACATCACAGTATAGAAAGCTAGTGAAGAGCAAGAGCGGTTTTTGCACTAAGGTGTGTCTGAAAAGATCACGTAATTTCTTTTGTGTATGTTGTGGAAGCTTTCATTTCATGTAAGATGTCAAAGCGTTTATGCAAGATTCCCTCCCTGAATTCCAGTAGGTCCCCCTGAAAGTAATATGCAGCATTCGGTATAGTGTTCTGTCCAGTCTTTGGGTGTCTTTGCCTAATTTATTCAGGCAAATGAAAGTTTATTTTTACAAGAGCTAGGCTTGCTGAAGTCGCTTGTGAAATTCAAGTTCATTTCAACAGGTCAGGATTTTACTCCTTGTTTCTGGCGTAATCTGGATGTTTTCTTATTCAATCAGTTTTACAGTATGTTTCAAAGAGATTTAAATTACAAGGAAAAGTTGCACCTAGCAACTATTGTTTAACTGTTTTAAATAAAAGCACACCTAGCATCTCATGCTACACCTGGATACGCATTGGTGGTTTTAAGCCAGGTGATAATTTTGAGGTGTGAGTTGAAATGACATCGCTACAAAGCTGTGTTTCTGTTTAAAGAGCAGAATCAAAAACCTTAGTCTGCTGAAAATTCTGGATTCGTGCAGAATTTAAAGCACAGTTTTAGTTTTACTTTAATTATATGGTGTGCTGCTTTGTACGCTCCGCATCCACCGAGCTTCAGTCCTGGTGCGTGTTCTCCAGTTTCATACCCCTTTTCAGCAACCGCCTACGAACACAGAGAGTTAATTATTCTCAGAACAGCAGAGCTAATGAACTTGCTGCCATCCTGTGGACTTAGAGCCTGTGCTCTTCTGCACGGTCCCTCTCTCTCCATCTCTCTGTCCTCTCCAGTCCCCTTTTTCCTTCCCCTGCCCTTGGCTTCCAGCTGCTGCCTCGCTGCTGGGCTGACAAGATGCTGAGGCGCGTTGGAAGCAACGTGTTGGTGACTGGCGTCAGTGGCCTGACTCGCTAGCTTGCTGTTCAGGGCGAGTTATAACCGCCGCTCTCATTCCTGTGCCTTTCTTCTCTGCAGCTGATTGTTTTTCAAAACTTCACTGGCATTTCGTGTCTTAAAACTCTGTGCTTGGCAGAATCTGGCCACTGAGATTTTGCGGCCCAAAGATTAGCGGCGTAGGTCTCTCCCTTTCCTTCTCTCCAATTTTTAACCTATTTCCCTGTAATGCCCCTTCCACAGGATTTTGGGAACAGGACTGTATGATGGGAGTGGTTGGAAGGAAAGCATTGATGACTTACCCAAGGATTACTAAAAGTAATCCAGTGTTTCACACGATCGCCAAACTTCTCGAAACACAGATTCGCATAATCATTAAAATAATTTATCATGCTTATATTTTGCCAGCCACCGTACTTTTCTTGGAGAACCTTTGTAAATAAGAATTTCGAGAATCAATAGTGTTATTGAAGGTTCAGCTGCCTGTTTACAAAGACTTTTATTTATCTTTCAGTAGCTCAGACAGAGATTTTTCACAACTTCAATGTATGTATCAGCAATGTATATAAAATGCAAATTAATAGAAAATAATAAGGACACTTAAAAGCATGCAGGCATCATTAAACATTTTTCTAAAGTACCATAGTCCTCAAACTTAGAAAGAAATTTCCTATCAGAAGCACTTATATTAGACATTTCACTAATTTCAATGTGGTCTAACCTGGGGAAGATCCCAGTGGTAGAGGCTGACGATAGGGGTAATATTGTTCTCCAGCAGACTGTTAATTGTATCGTTGTAGAACTGTATGCCCTTCTCATTCAATTGCTCTGCTGATGAAACACACAGACAAGGAATTTACCTGGATTGTTTTTCAAATAACTGGAAGAACAGAAATCTAAAAATTTTAACCCAGGAATTTTACATTACGCTGGTGGGTGTACTGTACTGGATGTGTAATGGTGAAACTGTTCTGCAAAGAAACAGAAATCTGTTTAACAGTAATGTGAAACAACTGTGGCGTGCTTAAGAGTAAAATTCCTTGCCTACTAACACTGCTGAGAATGTGGTGAGATTGTTACGCTTACTTTTGATGCCAGTGGGCATAATCCGAGGCCATGAGATAGAGAATAGATAGTGATTAACTCTCAGCTCCTTCAGTAACCGAATGTCATCCTGTGAAAAGAAAATCCAATTAACACATCTGAAGTCTGAGCAGAGTAACTTCAGTTCCTCGTCTGTCTTAAATAGTACTGGATGCAGAAAATCTATAGGAGACTTGCACAAAGGAGATTCCATCAGTTGTTTTCTGCATTTGCTTTGAGATGGTGGCTCTTTCTACTTGTACGCTTCCTTTTTAACCATTTTTTTTCTTGACTCTCCAAAGAAGTCCTGCAACGTTTTTGTGTTAACAACTATGGAAGCTGAATGTTTTCACCATCAAAGAGAGGACAGAAAAATGAGTTGAGGTATTCTGCAACACAATTGTATTTATGTTAGAATTTGTAATGTGGATGTTTCAAAAAATAATACAAGCCTGTAGCTCTTGACCTCAAACATTTCAGCTTAGGCACAAAACCATGGTTACACAGGCTTTCGTTTACTGTCTCATACTGGAGTTAGCACAAAAAAGAAATTCAGTATGAATACTGTTCTTTTTCTAAGGAATACTACATCTTCGATATTAAATGGAGTTAGAAATTGTTATATGAGCCAAGGCAAAGAGAATTCTGGTGCTGAAAGCAAATAGAGAGAGTGCTTTTATATAAAGAGGACCATGTGACTGAACACTTAGAAGCAAGTGGTAGAAAGTATCTCAAATACAGGCCCCCAGTAGTGAGAAGATGTTGAAATGCTGTCATTTATGCCTGAATCCCCTCTGAAAAATAGATCCTGTGATCATCACCTCAATCTGATGCAACGGCCCAGCGAGCCTCGGAGTTCTGACCTCTCTGTGGGTTTTTATTAAGCTGCTCTTTCAAGCCTTTGCTTGTTTGAGAGAGAGCAAATTAAATCTCTCCTGTGTTTTCCTGTTTTAGGATAGTGAGGCATAATTCATTTCTTTCCTCTCAGTTCTTGCTGAGACCTCTGCTTGGGTTTCATGCGTACGGAAAATCCTCTGGAATGTAACTTTCAACAAATTAGTTGGAATTCCAATAATTTAATAATAAAATAATATAATAATGGCTTATTATAGTCATTTGGATTCTTGCTGAGTGTCTGTCTTTCCTCCCAGACAGTAATTCTAAAATTGTTTTTGATAGTTTTAAGCTTGGAAACACATTGCTAATAGAGCTGCATTGATTATTTATTTGTTGTCCATTCAAAAAAATGGAAAACGTTCAGACTGAATTCTGAAGCATCTGATGTTTTTTATTCTTGAATATACATAGGAAACCTTTAGAGCTGCTCAAACATGCAAAAAAAAAAAGATGTTAATTTTATTCAAAGCTCAAATGCGTGCACTGTGGTTCTAACTTAAGCATTTGGATTTCCCACAAAATTTAGAATATTTCTTTGGACACAAAAATCCTGAAAAACTGAGACTTATCTGGGATATGCTGTGGTATTATGGAATCAGTGAGATTACTAGGAAGGAAGATTTTACTGAACTAATTGAAAATGTCATCCCTTGGCTTCATAAGTTAAATGAGTCTATACAGCAACTAAAGCATTTCATCTTTGCTGTTATTTCGAAAGGAGAAATCAGTATCGTGAAATGACTCCAGGACGTTTCTGGAGGGGTAGTTCCTCTTTAACGATACCTTAACTTTGTAGTAGCCATCACATGCGGAATCTCCTGTTTCATTTCTAAACACTTTCCCTTTCTTGTGAGTAAAAGCATCCCAAATACTTGGTCCTTTCCCATCCTCATCCCAGGCCCCTTCAGTCTGGTACGCAGAGCTTCCAACACCCCATAAAAAACCTAAAGGTAAAAAGAAGTGAGTTACGATTTAAATATTTTCCTGAAAAACGGGTCTTCGTAGTAAATTTTCCTACCAGAAAGTAATGGATAGACTTTCAGAGCCGCATAGCTTGGTGTGAAATGTGCGTGATGGCATGCCCAGTGAGCGAGAGGCCGGTGGTTTCTGTGGGGAGCTTCACTCGTGCATAAAGAGGGACTGTCTGAAATCACAGTGTAGACGAAAGGTATCCTTTTCTGAGGCACTGGAAAAGGAATCCAGTTCTTTCGTGTATGAGATCCTGTTACTGTTATTTTACAGCCACGAGGTAGTGCATTGCTACCGTGGCAGAAATATCTTGCTGTCAGAAAAAATTAGATTCCCACATGATTTCTGCCTGCTAGTTTTTATGGGGTTTTTAGTGATTACAAGTTCAGCTGTTGTTACGTAAAATATATAGAAAGATCCTGGATTATTTTCCTAGTATTAGACAAAAGGGCGATTAATCCATTTCATAAACCACTTAAAAACTTGAGCATGAAAACACATCAGTGCCTATATGTTTTTAGTTTTGATTTTGGTTGAATGGCACATGTGAGTGTGTATGAATACGTGTTGAAGAAAGGACGAGGTTTCATAAAGCAGTACTGAAGGGTGAATTAGATAATACTAAACAGCTTGAAACAAACCCAACACAGTTATTTCACTGACGTTCATTTCTTAAGTTAGCTGCATAACAAAGGATATTTTTAGTTTCTCATTCTTCATAAGTTGTGGATAATCTGTGGCAAAGGAGAAGGGTTCTCAGGTGTGATTTGTTATACTGTGCATCTCAATCACTGACAGGAAAGGAGATCTGGATGTGAAATATTAATCTGTTAGCATTTACCCTGAGTTACTGGTTCAAGTGACTATATGAAGTGCAGGTTTACTTGAATCCTTGTGTTTCCAGGGCTGGCTGCAGAAGATGACAATCAGTATGCATTCTGCAAGAACCTGGGGTTTTATTTCTGCCACTTCCCTGGAAGGACAAGGTAAACCTTTTGGTAGCTTTTTTGTGCGAACACACAAGTAGATCTAGAGCATTATAAAACCCACAATCAACTGTAATTTAAAAGTACCAGCTGGAAAAGTGCCATAATAGAAAGAGCCTGGATTATTCTTTGTCCACTGGAAATCCTCAGCTGTATTCAGCCGCACTATCGGCACAAGAATATACCATGTTCTCAAAATGTAAGTCTTCATCGCTGCTGATTTCATCACTGCAAAGTGTTCTCTGCAAGCTTCCACCTGGGAAAACAGAAGGGCGTTGTCAAGTATTGCTGCTCTACAAAGTGAGCTTAGGGCCATCAAAAGGGAAAAGCTTATATTTTCTGCTGAATGGGTACGATTTCCGTGGAAGGCTAAAAGCAGTGCTTGGGCTAAGTGGAAGATGCAGTTAGGAGTCTGGCAGGGTGATGAAAATGAGAGAAGGATGAAATGCAAAATTATACCTATTGGAAGCGCTCCCTGCGTATCTTCCATAATGTTACTTATCTTTATTATATTCTCAAAGTCTCTTTGTTGGTACCTATTTTATTCTGGATTTCAAACTCCCACCAGTGTCAGTAACTAAAAGCCTGCAAACAGGGATTGTGAGTGGGAGCAAGAAATAAAAGTGATTATGCTGCTAGCATCTTGCCGCCTAAATATGCGATGGAAGCAAACCTCGTGGAAGTTGAAAAGGAAAATTAATACTTGCAATTGACGCAGTTTAAATAATTGCAGCTTTTATCTTTATGATGTGCCTTTTATCTGGTTCCAGCATCAATTTAAAATGCTACTGTGTGTGCACTGTGTTTTAAACCGCTAGATCAGGTTAAACTATTGGTGGGATAACCAGTTTTAACTATTTTAAATAGAGCTTCAGAAGGGCTTTGTAGAACAGCACTATTTTCCCCAAATTTCTACAGTTCCCAAGGGATCTGTTTTACATTCCTGAGCCTCTATTGGTGAATTTGAAGACAGGGCTAGAAAGTGAGGAAAAGTAGACCAAATATCTTATTAAAAATAATCATATTTTGCATTGAAGCGTTGTATAAAAAGTATGTGCATCTGGAGCTTTGAAAATCAAACTGGGATGACAGGATTGGACACCAAGCCAATCGACTGGACTGCTTATGTGAGACAGCGCGTTTAAGAGCCTTCAGGGTCCCAAGAGCGGGTAAATGAAGGTCTGAAAAATGCCACGTCCTTGCCTGCTGTATGAAACCAGCCTTGCGGCCGTCTTTCCGCAGCACGCGAGAAGGCAGCTGCGTTTCACACAGCGTCTCCTCTCACCGGCTCCTCTGGCAGAGCCCTGGGCCAGTGACGGGATGAGGGGGTGGAAGAACGACCATCCGAATCAGAGCCCCGTGGCGAGCCCGTCGTGTGCTGCTCCACCTTCTCTGGTAGGAGGTGTCAGGAAGGGCAGAGACCGGCTAAACAGAACGGGGCCCCGGTTCATTTCTGACTTGCTTTTTGCCACGGTCTGTCTCCAGCGTGTAAAATTCAGGAGCTGTGCCAAAGCCTGGTGGGAATCTTTGCACTGACTTCCCTGGACTGGAGGTCAAGCCTGCAGTGACCTGTGATCCAAGATCCCACCGCCTGCGCGATACCTGTGTTGCCTGCAGATTGGTTCCTGACCAGAATGAAAGAACAAGTTTGGCTAAAGCCAAAAGGCGAAGGAACCGCTTTTCAGAACGTGTAATGCACGTACGACCTCAGAGACCTCTCGTTCTGCTGTGCTTGTTAAAGAGCATTTTGGATTTCCTAAGCAACGCGGGAACTGCCCAGCCAGTTTGGGAAAAGATGTCTGCTGCAACATCAAAGGCCTTTAGTCTCGGATTAAAAGAATCTTCACCTCTGCATTTCTAATGCGAACGTTTAGATTGCAAGGGGGAAAAAAAAAAAGAGAGCAGACTACAACCATTTAAAATTCCCAGGGTCTGAATACTCTAGAAGTGTTTTTATTTTGAATATAAAAGGTTGCAAATACATGTCATTGTAATTTAGACCTTGATGGTCAAATCTAGCTCTTCAGCCTAGTTACTACATTAAATTTAGCGTTACCCTTCGTATTCTTGTTAGCATTGACTGACAGTCACGTGAAAGGAAGCGAGGAGAACAGCAAATGTGCTCTGCGAGGTGTATCATCGGCTTCTGTAGCTGAGACATTAGCCCTGTGGGAATAGGGCTGTAGGCTGTTGCAGGGGTGCTGATAATGCTGTTCTGAAGTTAGAGCATAGCTTTAATAACATTTCAGGGTGTTTATTGTGGTTTTAGGCATTTGTAACGATCTGATTCCTCTTTTGGGTAACTCCTTTGGAGCTAGGAATGACAGCTGAATCAAAAGCAGCACATTTTTTCCCTCTTTGTCCTGATAACTGTATTAGAAACAATTTCAGTACTTCAAGAATTGCCCAAGCACAAGAAACACATTTTTAAACAAACAGTATTTTACAACACCCTGTATTGAAGAAAATAGTCTTATTTTATGCACAGTTCTTTGTGGAATATTCTATCAATTCATTTTCTTTTCAGATGAGTTAATGCCTTTTTGGAACTCTTCTTTGCTCTGTTTTTCTGACCCATACCTTTACAAATACAGTAGAAAAACCAGCCGTTTGGTTAGTGCAAAAAGATTCATCAAGTTTAGACTCTAAGGCTGGTACTGTAAAACACCCTTTCGACCCTCTTGTTCTCCACCAGCTATATTAACGTCTACCCTGATTGTAGACTGAGTTATTTCAAATTTCCCCCATTTCTGCCTTACCTGGTGTTCTTCGCAATGGATGTGTCCCAACTGGGAGATTCCTCTGAACTGCCAGAAATTTACCAGGGCATTCAGAATAAATTTACTTTCGTGGAATAGTTGCACGGAATTAATCCAACTGTCACAAAAACTCGGGAGAAACATCTAGTTGAAAACAGCATTTTGTTCACTTACAGCCAAAACAAAAAAGAACAATCCTTTTGTATTCACAGTCAATGCTGCAGGAAAAGGTTTAGCTTAACTGTACGAATCTTTTAGCAATGAGGTATTTTCCTTTGTAAGCAAAATTAGCTTTGTGAGTGATCTATACGTTCATACATAATTGCACTTGCTCTTGAATAGGGTATTTGTAGACATTCTTCTCTTGGTGCAAACGTCCTAGATGGTGTTTGGCAGGAGATCTCACTGGGAGATTTTGTGAGGCCAAGGGTTTTGTTCTTTCATGGCATAATTTTGAATCAGACATTTGGGATGCAGACGTGAAAAATAATGTGCTGTAATATGCTGCTGCTTTTCTCTTGTTTCTAGAAGAATTCCTTGTGGTGATGTCTGGAAAAAACAGCTCTCTGTCTTGGAGGTCAGCTGTTCAGCTTGAGCTGTAGCTGTTCGTTCTTTGAGTTTTGTGGGTCATCATTCAGTCCCCCCCTCACAGAGAGCGTGCATTGAAAAGGCTGTGAAACGAGCAGACACCCTGCTGGGACTGCTGGGCTGAAAACAGGTGGTTTCAGACCTCGCTGCTCACCTGGCTTTCAGGAATGCAAAGCCTTTCTCTGCTGAGAGAGAAGGGGACGAGCCTCCCGAGCGTAGCAGTGAAGATAACTGCTGCTGCTGGGCGGAGGCCTGAGGTCGGACAGAGCTGCTGCAGAGGGAGCCTCTGGACAACACGGATACGAAAAGCTGTGTGAACCTTTCACCCATCCACCCGGATGAAAGGGGGTCTGTAAGCAAAGGGAGTCTCGGAGGGGAGGCAGAAAAAGCACCAGCTCAGTTGGCCTGAGGTCGTGGGGTGATTTTCTCCCTGCTGCAGCGCACCCACGTACCTGCTCGGCACTGGGGCTTTCTGCAGGCGGGCGACTCGGGACCGTGGAGCCTGCTGTCCCATGCCTTTGGAGCGATACAGTTTGTAAGCAAATTCCCACGAATTTATTTAGCTGCTCGGTTTTCTCTTTGGTTTTTAGAGCAGTACTGGTGCCCTCTCGTGGTCTATTTCACGAAAGGGCATTAACACTGAAAATGCTGCCTGGTAACGTTAAATAAGTGGTTCATGGCAGTTCATGTACTGCCTCTGATCTCAGAAGTGAAAAAAGTGCGTTGAAACTGTGGAGGGAATATCGTCAGGAGCTCCTTGTTCACCCGTGCAGGTCTCTTGGTACTCTTGCTTGAGTTCCTGCTCGTCAGGACGGATCATTTTCAGGCGTGGAGGAGATGGTCTTTGAAAATCAACGAACTCAGGCGCTTTGTGATTTATGATGCACGTAAAGGGCAGTATTGTATACACAGGTCAGCCTAGTGCAGATGAGTTTGGTGCTTCAGGCATATTTTTAAGTACTTGCAGTACATTTGGCACTTTATCTCCCGCAGAACTGGGTAGGGCGGTGCACAAGAGTCACTGGAGCGCTGCATAATGCTAGAGTTGTTGTGATGATTAAGGGTGTGCATTAGTCATTCCTTGTTAAATCACAATTGCACCTAAAAAACGCACTGAAAACAGAGGCTTTGGTGTGCCAGGAGAGATGCTATGACTGTTCAGAGAACTGACAGTGGAAGCAGACAAAGACGGATCACTCTCTTTACGGATGAGAAGCTGAGGCCCAGGGAGACTGGTCAGAACTCACACAGGGAGTTTGCATCAGGGTAGGAACTGAACTCAGGTCTCTTGGCCCTCTGCCCAGTGCCACACATACAAGCCAGTCTGCTGCTCTAGGGACTGGCTCCTGCATCACTAAAGTCAGTTGGTGAGTTGTCGCTGCCTTCAGTGGTCAGAAGGAGCAAGCCCTTGGTGTGCATGAAAACGTGATTCTTTCAAACTCCATTTAACGTGGGCTGCTAGAAACGTGATACTGTTCCACTCGAAGTTGTGCTTACATGGGTTTTGTTTCCTTAACGCAGTCTTTTTCTGTGATGTTGTTTCCCAGTTTCCTGCACAAAACCCTAACTTAAAAAAAAAAAAAAAAAAAAAAAAGGCATGAGATGTTTACATTGCTGCGGCTTGGTCATTTTTTCCTCTTGTTTCATCTTGGAAAAGTTTTATTAGTAGCAGTTTTTAAAATGTGCCAGAAACACATCAAGGCTATAAAATCTTTTATTTTGTTTTCTTGGTAAAAAGAATGTTAAAAAGAATGTACTCAGTGGACTACATCCAAAATTGCCCAATGACTGCAGTAAGATAACCTGGGAAGTGGGTTATGCAACTGGTTACTGCGGTGGGTTGTGAAATCAGGGGAAAGTCACGACTGACTCTCGGCTCACGGTTTATCTGCTCGTCACTTGTCTACAGCCTGGAGTGGATCTTCATCCGTAAAAGATGCAGATATTTATGTAGTGTCTTGCTGTGGGACACTGTGTGACCGTATCACAAAACCTCTGGCACAAACCCCACTGTCTTAAATGAACTGATACTTCTCCTCCCACTTTATTTTCTATCTATGCTACACTTCGTGTTGCAAAACCTCTTACCTCCAGATGGACAACCAGGGATGGAGTCACCCCTGGCAGCAGATACCATAAAACCGGGATTGATTTGATTTTTGCTTTTAGCTCTTGTGTTTTGCCTAGGCTGATGAAAAAGTAGAAGCTGGCTTTCCTAATTCCCTGGCAGCTGTTCAGACAACCAGACCAAAGCATCCTCATACAATTATAACCTATCTCCCCAGCTTCCTGATTCTTCATTCTTCCGAGTTGCCCTCCCTTTCCAACCTTCAATAGGCCTTTTCTGTCTCAGAGAGAAAAATCCTTTCTTATTGCACAGTGACCAGAAAACCACGTAATTTTTCCAGTGTGTGGTCTACTGCAGCTACCCTGAGATATTGGAGATTTTTCAAAATCAAAACAAAACCCACTTACAATTGTTCTTGGAACAAGAACACTTGTATAACTGTACTTGTATTTTTCTGTGTTACAAAATGACTTTCGTTGCCTTATGTTCGCTGGTTTTGGAAACTTTTTGTCTAATGCTCAACTGTACTAACAGCCTGGACTTGCTTTTCAGAGAAAAATAGAAAATTGGAAGTAGTTGAAATGAGGATGCCTTGCTTTGCAGTCAGTCATGTTGCTTTGACTTGGAGCACTTGGGGGAATAGAGTTGTTAACAGATAAGATGATTGGAGCTGTTTCTTATGGCCGAGTGTGTTCTAAAGGCAGAAAGGAGCATTTGGAAATGAGGGAGATGTGTTTTATTGCCTATAAATAGAGGTTGAGGACACTGAAGACTCGTTCTTCTCTAAAAAGCCTGGGTTTGAACTTGCATATATACACCAGGGCTGCCCAGTAACTTTAGAATAAAGATTGCCAATTTCTCCATGCTTAGAGAAATTTCTATTTCTTACCCAAAATGCTTTTAGCCGGACTGATGTGCTCATGTTTGCACAGCTCTGCCCTTTACCCAAAAAACTCTGATGGACCTGACCTTGTTATATGCCTTTTTTCCAGCTCTTTATGCCATCAGCTGACCCGGTCTGCTGACAAGTCTGCCTTCTCTGGACTACCAGGAGGCTCGACACCCCTCCCAGAGCAGCTGGGGTGCAATGCACTGGTGACATTGGCTGGCACCGTTAGCAGAATTTTACCATGCAACTGTTTGGCACCCAGTTTGACAGAGGTACTTCTGGTGGCCTCCCACTGTGGGGAATACCAATCTTCTTGTGTCCTGGGAAATCTGGGGGCAGCTTCTGAAGCCAGTCTCCGTCTTAAAACCGCTGGAATTCTGGAAGATCTTGTGTTTGAACGGTGATCCCCGAGCTGAGATCAAGATAGGTAACTCTGAAACCTACACCATATTTACTTAGCGGTTCTGACACTGTTATGAAAGCCAGTGCTATCGTATTTTATGCCCATTGAGCACACTAAATAGCTGTTAGCACTAACCACTGGTTTTACTGGGGTAATTTTTGGAAAAACTAAGATATTTGAGAATCTGCCATCTCTGTTTTGCAAAGAAAGATTGTAGCTATGGGCAAGGAATAGGGTAAATCTGCAGAATCTATTCTAGTTGTACCAAAAGCTCAAATTTTAAAAGTGTCATTTTCAAATAAGCTCCTAAATTGTATATTCTTTATAGTGTTTCTTGGTGCGTGTAGAGAGGCGCAGACACTTCCCTGTTTTGTGGAACGCTCTTCTCCCAAACTCTCAAAGCTCACGAGACTTTGCACTGGTATAGTCAAAGGTGCATGTTGGACTTTGAATGCCCAGGCTCAGTGGATGGTTGAAAATCCCAACCATGGTATATAATAAATGACAGATGTTATAGATACTCTTGGGTGCAATGAAGAAGGTCACAGAAGTTTGCTTCTAAAAATCAATTTTAATTTATCTTCCTGCTGACAGCTTCATGCTAAGAGTTGGCCTCCATTTGATGTGAACACTGAGGAGCTGCTGCAGGCTACCACTGATTGGAATTTACTTGTATTAGTCTAATTGCGTGCTCTACCATCATCTGTTTGCAATCACAAAGAGGAAGCTTCTGGAGCTTGGGAATGAGAGAAAATGAAGTGTCTTGACAACTACAAAACATTGAGAATGCTTTTGGAGGTTTTCCCATCGCTGTGAGTATGAATAAAAAGGCACAGCTATATTTTTTTTTTTCCATGTCCAACTTTACACTGCACCCTTAACATAAACACATATAAGAACTAGGAATAGTGATAATTAATGAAGGTCCCCAAGCACTGTAAATTGATAATGAGTTCATGAATTGTTTTGGAAGGAGTTGAATTAGTGCATTGTTGAATTAGCTCATTACTAATATCATACAATTGTTCTTTCCATGGATATTCAACTTAGCTTATGAAACATTCCCATTCAGTGCTTCTGGCTGTCCAATTTAACTACCAGTTTTAAAACACATCCCTTGGGCATTTTATCTTTAACGCTGCCCTAGGAGGTGTGACATTAGTCCTTTCTCAGGCAGCAGGCAGACAGGAATGGGGAGAAAAGCTGAGAGCCTTGCAGAGCGTTTAGCTGCGCTCCACCAAGAGGCAGCATTGCACAGCACTGGAGGAGCTTGGGGAGTCAGGGCAGTGCCAGGCTGACCCCGGGCTTGCCTCCTCAGCCCTTCACCCGTGGAATGGTCGCACTGCTCGTCACCACCCGCTCCGCAGACCGCTTGGAAAAATGCTGGTGAAAAGTGCCACACGGGTACCGGTGCATTGGAGAGCTGTTCTTTATGGATGAGCGCTAGTCCAGCGGTAGGGATCTGCCTCCTTCTGCCTGGCCAGCACAACTGGAGAAGAGCAGCAAAGGAATGCAGAAGGTACTCTGCAGCCTCAGGATAGCCATCAGTGGGACTGGAGTGTCAGGTCTGCGAGGGAAAGGCTCACATGGGCACAGCCTGAGAGAACTGCTTTCTAAACTGCCAGGCTCCTTTTTTCCTAGGTAAACTTTTAAACTTCTCAAGTGTGAAGATGAACTAGGATAATCTCTAGGTAAACTTTGAAACGTCACGAGGCTCACGTGTGAAGATGAACTAGGATAATCTCGATTCTTGTACAGCTGGGGTGACCTCTTAGCAGCAGTTGTTTGGTGGTGTGGCCTGGTATTTCTTGTAGCTTATTTATTAAAACAAACAAACAAAACAGCAAAAAAAACAACAATGGCTTTTGCTTTTGCCTTTTCAGGGATAAATTTCAGAGATGAGGCCTTACTCGTACTCATTAGCAACTTCTACTCAAGTAGAACCCGAGTGATGCCAATGGAGATTCAATGTATTCTCAACGTGAAGCAGCTGCCCCAATGCTTTGCTGTATCGCAGCCCGCTTATTGTTTTGGGGACTGATCCAAAGCTGGCTAAGTAGGTAGGAAGTCTGGCTAATTACAGCCTGGTTAGGCGAGCTCCTGAGATCCTTTGTCACTTTGTGATGTGAAGGGTTAAAATTTCAGGAGCCTTTTTTTCAATTTTAGGCAGTGAAAAAGAGAATAATGGAAATAATTAATTGAAACATTGCTATGAATCAGAGAATGTGTTTATTAAAGTTTAAAAAAAAAAAGAGCCCAACCCTGAGCTGAGATTGAATCCAAGCTCAGAAAATCACGAGGAGGTGTAACTAGAAGCTTTGTAAGATTCCCATCTTAAACTTGACCAGATGTTGGCAGTAAGATGATTATAATTTGTACCTTGTATAGTATCTGTGGCAACTGTTACATCACCATAGCTTCCTAAGGCATGGAGATGAAGCAACACCGACTTCTGTTGCCCAGTGTATCAGTGAGGCTGTATCCATTCCTTTGACAGGCCTTTTTGCCACTGAGAGCCATTCAGTGAGCTTGGCTGGATAGTGAGCAGTCTCTCTCCGGCTGAGGAAGTGGTTGCTTCTAAACCGGGTTAAATACTGGTATCAAACTTGTGCGTTTCTGTGGATTCTGAGCTTTAGTGCTAATTTCTGCGGAAACGGAAAATCAGTGAGCTTTCAGTCCAGCCCGCTGAGTACGTGCACTTTCAGAGAGAAAGCATCATTCATCGTGTCTTGCGACTGAACTCATTCCTCCTCAGGTTTCTCATCTGTAAAACAGGACTGAAAATAGAGTCTTCCTTCCTGAGAGACCTGACTGCAAAACGCCTTGTGGTCCTCGTGCTAGAACAACAAAATCATTCCATCAATGTCTCTGAGGAAGAGACCTTTTTTTTCCCCTGCTGTGTTTATACAACACTTAGTTAATTAAGTGAAGTCCGTGTCTGCGATGGCGATCCCGGGTGCAGCTGATTTGTATTGAGCTGTAGAACTGCTGCTGCTAAAGAGCAGTGGTGGGTGGGAGGATGGCCTTACAATCCAGACAGCAGCATCAGCTTTTAATCCCCATAAATTAGAGGTCTTGCCTTAAACTAGGAGGTGTTGCAGTGGGGTAACTTACACTGTGAATGCAGCATGTCCTCGTAAATCCAGAGCAGAAGACAGGCTGGACAGTAGTAGTTCCAGTTAGGGATGATTTGTTTGGTTTTCTTAAGCTGTTTAAAATAGTTTTGAATTAATGAAAAAAGCCATTCTAACTACCAAAACTGTCTTGATCCAAGGTAGGTAGTAGCAGTGCCAGTGTTTCAGATAGCTGCATCCTAGGATAATAATGGTGGTATTATTAAGGATGCTGCTAAGTGATACTTGAGATCATGTTTGTTAGCTTTCTTTCCACTACATCAAGTCAAAAAAGAGCCTTAGTTACAGTTATTGCTGAAGTACTCGAATTTGAAATAATCCAAGCTGATTTAACACATTTTAAAAAAGAAAAGCTACATTCTTTATAATGAATCTTCCAGTTATGCCAAAGATACGAGTTCAAAAATGTATTTGTAGTAATAATAATAATAATAATAACAACAATAACAATAAAAATAATGCTGCTGAAGCCTTCAGACATGCCGAATTTCCACTCCTGTGGATATAAACTGTAAGCATTATGCATTTTTCTTTCAGCCATCAGATCTGAAGGGAGCATCACTGAGGAACACTTTGAGATAAATGATACGGACCAGAAGAAGATAAAGAGATCCTGATGGCTTCCAGAACACTAAGTAAGATTTTTTAAAAGATATTTCTACCATAAGCATTTTTCTCTAAGACTACGATGCAGAACAAGCAGTATGACATAGGGAATCATAAACTGCTTTCTCTGGCAGGTTATGCAGGCTTGCATAATCTTGAAAATGATATTTCTCAAATGGGTTTTACACTGGGAGAAGAACTTGAGGTAATTTTTTTTCTACAGAAACAGTGTCTCAAAAGAAGAGTTACTTGATTTTAGCTTAGATCCATTTCAAAAGGGCGGATATAAATTGTCTTGTTTGTGGAAGAATGATTATATACTCCCTGAATTAGGATTTATTTAAAACTTTGCTGATGGTTGATTAACTGCTGAAAAAGAACATTAGCACTGTTGTGATCTGACAGAAATCCTAAAAACATAAACTTGTTTCAGTCTTTTTGCCGTCAGATATGACTACTCTTTTGGTTTTAAATGTATATACACAATCACATGCATGTACACTTCCGAATAAGGGCATGCAAACGGAGATAGGGAGTAATTTTTTTTGCTTTTGAATTGCAAATTTCAGTGGGACTCTTCCAAAAGCAAAGGAATAATTTCATTCTAGCCTTACTCTGCTACATTGCTTGGCTCCAGACTAGGCCTTGTCGTTTGCCCAGGGGTCTTAGAAGGAGGTGCTTTAAACCACAGAAAAAAAGGTTTGCAAATGCTATGGATGATCCTGAAAGGAAACAGATGGTTTCTCAAACACAGAACTCATGGCAGTGGAAGTTTTGGAGCGCTCTCTTGGAGAATGGGGGTTTGTTACCATTGGTTTGCTAAAACCAAGAATATATTATACAGTGTATTACATTCAGATGATCTCATACTAATCAAAACAATCTTGTGGGACCTCTGATTCTGATTAAGCATTTGGGCTGAAGGGACCGTGCTACCATCCTACCTCATTGGCAGGGGTTTTGTCGTGAGACATTTGTTATGTTTTTGAAGCAAATATTTCTGTGATAAGTGGTATATTAAAACCCACAAGGATATGAATAATCCTGTTTTCAGTGAAGAGTTTAAACTGCATGCTATAAATAAAATCAGGGCCACACATTGACTCAAAAAGAGAAATAAAAGAAATACTGAATAGCTCTGTTCATCCTGCCCACTAAATGGGGTGAGGCCACGGGGAAAAATACCTTTTAATTGTATCACACAGGCGAAGTAAATTAGGACTACACAAGGCAACCTTAATTCTGGTGTTTCCAGCTCTTGAATACTTGACTTTTCAACCTTAACATAGGTGGGTGGAGAGGTTGTTATTATTTTTGTTCTGTTTGTCATCGTGCAGCTAAATTCCACTTGAAAATACTTGGTGTTTTAAAATTTATTCTGTTAGTGCATTCCATTTACTTAGTCTCAACTGCTGGTTTTTAAACTGAGCTAGGAATGACAGATTCTGCCTTAAAAGGATGATTTTACTCAATGTGAAGTGAGGCTCTTAGCTGCCATCTTAATTTCTTCCTGGTCATAAAACTCCAGCCATCAGACAAAGATCAGCAAGTCTCCCAAAATGAATAGGCGCCCCAAGGAAAGCTGAAGAGCCTCCAAAGCAATTGTATCGCAGTGACATCAGCGCTCGGATATTTTCATCTTGGCTATTCCAACCACACGCAGTCAATAACGGGCAGCAGAGCCAGGACACACTGACTCTCTTCATTGCTCCCCCACTGGGAACGTGTCTCTGTAAGAGACCCGCAGAAAGTGGTAGCTCCAAAACCTAAACAGCTTTGTTCCATATCGAAGGACTTGCCTTCAAAGTCCATGCAGTGCACTGCGGTCCTTCAGCCAGAGCTTGCTTGGTGAGCAATGCTCAAATTCAGCCTTGTCATCCTGCAAGTTCTCACATCATCAAGTTCTCTGACTGCTGGGCATCAGCCTTTATAGACCTTAGGTGCCTTGTACGTGTTGTATGGCTAACTGCCACCTGAAATCACCCCTGACGTTGCTACTAGGCCATTCTGAGAAGCTGAAAAATTCATTATATCTGTTGTATTCAGTTTCCCAGTGTGGGATATCGTGGTGATAACCACTTTGAAACACTGTAAGGGCTAGACAGATTAAAGTAACCTTTAGCATCTAAGTATTTTAGCTTTTAAGTATTACTGGTTATTCTCTAAGATCATTCATTCCTTTAACACCACCTAAAGGAATTCTAACACTATAATCCCTACTTTACGAATGGGAAGCGGATGCACTGGTCAGGATAAGAACTTGTTTTGTGCTTTCCTAGTGTAGTGGAGGTGAGATAGGAACAGAGGAATACATTGATGTTCTCGAGCTGGGATGTTTTAGCTCTCCTCTCCTGGATTGTACCTTCTGGGGAGAAAGTAATTTCCCCTAACCTTCCCCCATCTCCTTACTAATGTCTTTCCACGTAGAAATAATATTTGGAGTCTGAGTTCGTGCCTTCTGAAGTGGTTTCCATCTTGCTGTCCTCCTAAGAGAACTTTAACCTTTTTTGAATGATCATGTTCAGCTACATATAATTCCAAATCCATAAAAAAACAAATCCCCTTGTATTTATATACACTGCAGCAAAATGTACCTTTAAGGAGAAAACATTGCTTCACTGTGACTATCTGAATTTATTGGCTATTAGAAGTCTTATAGTGTGTGGCTCACATTTTAGAACTCTGATTTCAAGCTTAATGTGGTCAGGAAATATAAAAATATATTTATTTATGTCATCTACTAAAAATCTCAACCTATGTTACTGCTAGTCTAACCAAAACTGTGTTTATGTTGGAGATGAATGATCGGTTTGTAGTTGCCTGTATTTCTAGCCAGGCTGAATGGAATGATTCTGCAGCAGAACTATGTGTGTATTTTTTTTTTTTAACTTCTTTTTATTTACTGCATGTGGCAGCTACTTCCTTCCTCCCAGAACCCACTGCCCAGTTCTCAAGGGCAGTGCAGCTGTCTGATCCTGCCAAGCTGTGTACGTGGAGTGATGGGATTTATTGAATTGTTCCAGGTCATCAAAATGAAGGCAAATATTTCATTCCTACTGATACCTGTTCACTGTTACAAAAGATGCCCAGGCTTTTTAGGGGGTGACGTTCAGTGGTCCTGAACAGCCACAACGTGGCAGTGACAGGGTCCACTATAAGGTGTTTTCCACCTTGAAAACTAATTCCTTGAATCTTTTCCCAAAGAGGTGGATGCATTTGTATTATTTCTGTATTCAGGACCGAAGGGGCTGGGAGGGGTTCATGGCTCTGGCCCAGCACAGAGCACAGGAAAGAGCGACTCCAGATCTGAGCAGACCCTGAGTCTGCCTACACCAACATGCCTCACAGCTTTTTGTTTTCAAGCCCTGAATATTATTTTTCCTGCCTCTCTCAGTTCAATCTACATTAATTTCTGGCCCGATGGCAAGCTACTTTCTAGTGCTTACAACGTTTTGTCACCTCCTGACGTGTGCTGAGCCATGTGTAACCAAGCTGGCAGAAGCTGCTTCTGCCAAGAAGCAGGAAAGGTGTCTCCATATCTGCTGTGTTCCATCAGCTTTCCTGAGCCATCCAGGAATTCATTATCAGGACTCAGACTAAAATCACTTAAAATGGAGCCATCCCTATGTCCTTCCTTTGTGCCTCCATTTCTATAGTGCATTTTTCAGAGGTCACAGGCAGCGTGCATATATTAGAGAGCACGTTGGCTCTAGGAGGCTCTCCAGGACAAGAGGGCAGTAACTAGACAATCTCCAGAGGTCCCTTCTCACCTTTGCCGTCCTGTAAGCTCCCAGTTTCACTGGTCACGCTTAACAGATTTATTTGCAAGGATAAGAAGGTGCTATTAGTCATCAGAGATCCATCCAAATCAAAAAAGATTTGGAAACAGGCAAGCTTTGCACTTTCAGGTTCTGCTCTAAATTGAAAGATGAGGAGAGAAAAAACATTCAGTGAATATAAATGAAGCTGATAAAGGGAAAGGACTCAGAGGAGCTCTGGGGAGCCTCTGTGAAAGAAAATCAGGGGTTTGAGTCTTATATCACTAGAGGTAATATCTAATATCAGATCAAAAGTTATAGGAAGAAAAAAAAAGTGGTCTCGTATAAAATACCTGAACAAGTGACTTGCAATCTTTTTTTTGAACTGCAAGCCTAAAACTTTCCAGTGGAGAGGGCTACAGCTCTGTAGCAAGTTGGAGCCTTCTGACAATAGGCTTTTCTGTCTCAGTCATGTTTCACAGATTCTTCAGAGGTAGCCCCAGACTCTGGCTGATTCTGTCAACCACAGGCTGGGAAGAACAGTCTTGCACGGCGAAGACCACACATGCTTTTTTGCAACAGGCACAAAGGACTCTTGTATCATTCTTCCAATCAAGGGTCCTTGATAACCTCTTTGCAGGAGGACATTTCTCTGTCGATCTGAAGTGACATATTTGAGTAAACCTTGTCAGATGGGCTGCAGCAGCTTCCCTTCTGTTCCCTTCTTTCACTTGAGCCTGCTTTCTGGTTTTGGTACACTTGGACTGTTCCTGGGATGAAATAACACACAGAGCAATCTCAGCTGACCTTTCCTGTACCGTAAGGAACAGGTCTGACTCCCCTGGGCCATGAACGCCGAGGTTTTTTGATGCAATTTCCTGGAACAGGTACAGCTGAGAGGCTTTCATCCCGGCGACGGGCAAGCCCTCTTGGCATCAGCACACTTAACCTTTTTGTTCAGCAAATTTCTCATCCTGTGTAGGTGGACAATGAATACTAACGTGATGCAAATGATTTCCTTTTAAACGTGAAGACTCCCTGATTAAAAACACACTGTCCAGGAACTCTGGGTCTGTTCTATTCCCATTGAACAGAACACCCTCGTTGCCTTTTAGATTAGCAATCGCAGGATCAAACTCTTAGTTTCAAATAGGTTGCAAGTAAAATTTTTTTTTCCTCTAAAACTGAGAGTGAATTACCAACTCTATAAAGAAGGTGTAAAGAATACAGAGAAAAAAAAATCTGGGGAAAAAAATCAGAGAAGGAAAAAAATAGTGTTAAATGTCTTGCTTGAGAGTCCAGAAGTTTGTCAGAGGATCAGGAGCTGAGGTTGGTGGAAGGTCTCATGGGTCTTCTGTTGATATAAGCAGGAGGATGGTTGATGAAAAGCTAAATTACTGTGCCTGGGAGAATGCTGGAACTTCCATGATGTCTTGGGTTTGATATACTCCGAAATGCAGTCAGGACCATGCAGCTACCTTCCTAGCTGCTGGGGAAGTTGCCTTGGGTTTATTCACCCAGGGAGGAAATAAGGTTTTAAGTATCTTTGGGTTTCCATGGCTCATCTGCATTGCTTCTCCCTTCCTATATAAAGACTCTTAAAACAACATTAGTATGTGTTACAGAACTGGAAATAATATGGATATACAGAGTTGGGTGGTTCTTTCATGAGGCTACTTTTGATTCATATTAGCACTAGTTTAGTTTAAAAAATCATATATATATATATATATATATATCAGGTATCAGAGCTCTGCACATACTGCAGTTTTGGTATACTGTTCTCCTAGTTTGTTTTTACTGAAAGAAAGATACTCTAAAATTATGGGAGAGCAATGCTTATTCTAATAAATATTTTCCAAATAAGATGTTCTCGTGAGTGCCATCACCCAGCAAACAATCCTGATGCTCCAGTGGGACCATAGATGTGTGTAGAGCTACCAGCCCCTGCAGTCCTGTGGGCAGCGTTGGGGTCTAGGTGACTGTAAAGGAGCTGCTTTGTTTGCTGTAGGAATTCATCCATCTCCGGGGTAGAACTTCCAGTTGTTTTAACAGTATATTTCAAGATTAGTAGCCAAGTTTTGTATGTTCTCAGCTCCTCATGCCAGCCCCTAAATGCATATAATGAAAAAAACCCAAACCAAAACAAAATCAATTTGGACAGGCCTTGTTTATGGGTGTGCAATAATGCCCACCAAGCAATTCCATGTAGAAAAATGTGACAGTGCTGCAGTACGAGGCTTTAACACCAACAAAAGTGGAGAGTCTGGTGTTCTGAATGGGCTGTCTCTGGAGCTTGCATTTTATGAAAGTTCTTTGACTTGTATAAGGGTTTCTGTATAGGTTAGCTGTGTAGTAGCCTGGGTCTGCTGGGCTCCTTTGCCTTGTCCTGCCGCAGAAATCTCATCTAACAGCACTGGTTTGGGAAAGGAGCCATAAAGGAAAAAAAGAACAGGCTCCTTTTGTAGCTAATAACTTCCTTTAATTGGTAATTAAGCTGCCTGCTACTTATAAATGTCAATAAAGGTCAAAATATTTAGAAGCAGAATCATTTTAGTGGCTTCCCATTTCTCATTGCATAAGCTGCCTGCTCAGACCACACACACGCACATTTGAAGATGGTTAGGGTTTCAGAGACCTAGTCTTCCCACCAAATTCTTATATAAAGCGGCCCAGAAGGGGACAGAGCAGCTTTAGTCAATAGGAGGGAGGATGTGAACCGAGTCTACTGGGTGAGCATTCCTCACATTTTGGAATACCACCGCAGGCGCTGGGGCTGAATCAGGCAAGGGGCCGGCCAGATGGTTCACTCATTTACTCTTTAATTCAGGGAAAGGGGGTTGCATCTGACCCATGTGCAAAATGACTCAAGAAAAAACTGCCTGGTAACAGATTAAATACCAATTGCATCTTGAAAATGGGAATTAGTGTAAATCCTGTTGTTTCTGTTGAGCAGAGAAAAATACAGGGCGTTCTCTTGGGTTTGCTTGCAGTCCCTGAGATAGCGTGTACAAATACTTCTTTTCACTGCATGGATTTGCTGGTTTTGTGAGGAGATTCTTCCCACTGAAATTAATCTGTTTGCAAGGGGGCAAGTGAGGGGAGATTTGGCTTTGAAGAGTGCAGAGAATATATTCCCAGGGGGATCTTTGATCTTTTTATGGTGTCTTGTTTCTTAAAATGTGTGTGTCTTGCAGGGGCTTGGTGTTTTGGAAATTAGAGCAATACAGACTCGACTTTTCACTACATCTTTAGAGTATGGCCTTCTTCTAATGCTTTCCCGAAACATCTCCAAGAAGCTCAGAGTCTAATTTACCATTCCATGAGCTTGCCGTGTAGGACGGGGTGGGTGGGTGTGTTTTTGCGTGTGCAAGTGCAAATGTACGTGTGAAAACAAACCTTACCTTGTTGGGAGGCACATCTAACCCCTGCCTCTCGCTATGCTGCATCTAGGACCGTACATCAGTGCCTCCCCCTCTCCGTGACCTCTGGGTCTGGTTGAGATGAGACCTGTGTTCAGACGAGCCCCATCAGAAAACATGTTCCTCGGCAGTTGTGAAGGTTTGTTGTCGCTTTCACGACAGACGTCCCAGTACGGTCCCTTGCCCTCTCCTGTGTTGCATGTGACATGGTCATCACCAGGGGGGAAGCTGCAGTATGAGTGGCTTGGGGAAAGGGTTGTCACAGTCCCTCTGAAGATGTCAGCTGATTATAGATCTCTGACTATTAGAAGAAAGCAAGAGATTTGAAATCCTCTTCTGGATTTTAGTCCTTAGTGGCCAAGGACTCCATGAGGATTTTCCTTTTGCCTCCCTCTCGCGAGCAGGAGGCCCATGCGATGGAGCTTTATTGAATCCGGAGGTGGCGATGCAGTGACAGAGAGCTCGTCAGGTAGAGCTGAGAGTGGGAAACCACTGGTCCTCTGGCCTTTCCTTCCTGCCAGACTGAATTAGGGATATCGGTGAGGGTGCAACATGCACCCATCTCGAGTTTCCTCTTGGTAGCATCACACTGGATAGGTGGGAGACTGACCCCAAAACTGCCTGAAAGGAACGATGTCCTATTGGCGCATCCAGCCCGCCTGGGAACTTCACATTTGGTCCAACCCCCCCCAGCTAGGCACAGCTATATTTAGAAGCAAAGATTCCACGCAGTCCTGTGTGTGAAGAGTAATGCCAGCCAAGTCCAATCTCTCAGGTTTTTTGGGGTAGAAACGCTTACTGGCTGCACCGCGGGCCCCGTGTTATTGGGTAACTAACGAAGCATTGCTGGTTTCACATCGAAATGTGCTCACACCATAGAAACAGCAAAATGGGGAACACGAGGCAGCCATGCAGTATGTGCATCTTGCTTCCTTGTCTGCTCCCTGTGCCAGTCGCAGATGTTTTCTGCAAAGATTTTAAGGAAGTGGCTGTGAAGAGCTACATTACGTATCCAAACTTCCGAAAGACAAAAATGCTCTCCAAAGTCATGAGATTTTCTTAAAGGCCATAAGCTTAAGTAGACAAGTATACTTTCCAAATTTGTTGTTTGTCTTGTGTTTTTGAGCCATTAGACTGTTTTTACCTATTTTCTTCCAAACTTTTATTTTGTAATTGTGATGGTGAGAAGCTTCTTATTCAAAAATTTGAAAACAGAGCACTCTAAAAATCAATTTTATGACTTCAGAAGCTGCTCATGTGCTAATAACAACATATAATTATCCCAGAAGAGCAATATAACTGTTTGACCATTGTACCAGAGGAAAAAAAAAGATATTAAAGACACAAACATGAATTAAATAGTATTTTGAGACTTCTGTTTGACTGATACTTCATGTATCATTTATATCGCTTTTCTACAGCAGGTCTAGATCTCAAGATCTCATGATATAGTGTAGAGAGTCCTCCAAAAATATTTTTTCTTGAACACCCACCCTTTTCCAGAGGTCTGGTTTACAGACTCTTGCATCAGCACAAACGAAGGGGTGCTGAGCTTCAGTGGTGGAGTTAATGGTGCTTCCATCACCCCCGAAAATGCCTCCTGTAACTCTGCTGGCAGGACTTGGAGTTCTCTGCTGGCTGCTCTTCAGTTTCAGTTCCTATTGCTTCACCTTTTGTAAATTCACTCATAATTTGGCTGGGGGTGGTGTTGTGTATGCATCCACCTTGTTAACAGCCAAATATATACAAATGAAGATAAACACTGAAGTGATTTAAACTTTCATTTTCATCTTACAATTTCTGTAATACGATTAGGGTTTGTACTGATCCTCCTGATAAAACTCTTCCACAGTAACAGCGCAGCTCTGCACCAAGCAGCCAGTAAGTGCCAGGCTACCAGACGCTACCAGGCAGTATTTCTGTCTGCGCCTCTCTGTCTGCCCCAATCCATCCCCGTGTCCCACATCGTTTCAGCTAATAGAATTTGCAGATTATTGGAGGAGGAATAGAGGAATGGGAAGGGTGACTTATTTCTTACATCATTGTTCTGTGTATCTTCAGAGGGACTGAAGGAAAAAGCAAAAAAAGAGAGAGAACAGGCGAGATTAAAAAAAACGAAATAATAAAAGAAAACCAAGCAGAAAGAGGACAGAAGAAAATAATTCCTAAGTGCAATTCCGGTATTGATTAGTATTGCTTTAAAATCTGTATCTTTTCCTGGGGTGTATGTAAGAAACACTGAATGAGTGGGGAGGAAGGTATGTACAGAACTCCCACATTTACTGTACTTGTTTCTCCTTTGTCTGGGCCTTCCCAGATGGAAACAGGCCCTGTGGGTACCACTGGCACCGAGTATCTAGCCCGTCACGCCCTGGGCTCGTGCCGTGCGACTGATCTCCGTGAGACATCTACACGTAGGCTGCAGAGTTCATCTCTGAAGGTCAGCGGTCGTTTGTGCTGCAACCAGGCTGTTGGGTTTTTGGAAGTCCCTGGCGATTGCCCAGAGCTTTCAAATTCAGTCCAGACAAAATCGGCAGCCCCAAAGGAGGGGGACTCTGTATTTTTCAAGACCCGTGGAAGCCACTTATGCGCCAAAGTCATGTCAGGATTGCTGCGGAGTGACGTGCGGAGATCACAGTGGCTGTTGTAGTGTTCATAAATACGCGTTCAAAGTAGTTCTCTTTTCTACTCGGTGCATCTGCTCAACGCCTGTGCATCTTCTTCCTGTCCCAGGACAGCGGAGGATAACAAAAAAGAAGTTAGAAGAGAGGAGAATCTCCTTCAGGTCTTGTCAGTGCTACTTAGCATCATACCAGTTATCTGTGCTTCTCTATTAAGCAGTTTAGAGGGACAGCCCCAAAAGAGCTGGGAAGCTCCAGGCTGCCTGCCTGGGAACCCCGGCAGTGGTGGCACGAGTTAGCCTCCTCGTTTGCCTGAGCCCATCTCCCGCCTTGCTGCGAGTTTTTGTTTAGCTTAGGCTGTGGCGGGTGGTGTGGAAACGCTTGTGATCACTCATTAGGAATTCTTTCCACAGTTCCTTTCTCTTCTAATTCGCATAAACAGTAAATCAGTGCTGTCAATTATGTAAGCCTGCGCATCAGCAGTGCCGCTTCGCGCTCACAGAACACTGAGCAGAGACGGCTACAGTCGACCAACAAATGGTGCCGCACATTTTCCTATACGGTTTCCCAGCACTGAGTGTATGATTTAGATTCCCCAGCCTCTAAAGTACTCCACTGGGTGTCCTTTAATATTGCATTATATTACTCACGATGCATAGTCGATTCCATTGCTTCCATTTACTTTAGCAATGATAAATGTCAGAGGCTGCATGAGAAGTTTATAAATTGTAAGTGCTTTGCAGGAGACTGTTACCCAGAGAAATTTTCAAACTGTTTGTTACTGGTGAAGTGTAAGGGTTGTGGAAAAATTGCTTCCAGAAGCTTGGTTATGAGTCTCAAAATAGGGTAAAACGCATGAATTCCTTATGACTAAGAAGTATATTAGTGTCAAGATTTTCTCTTCTGTAGTAGTCGTCACTTCTGCGCAGTTAATATTTTAAAAGGGTTGCAAGAATTTAGCAAAAAAAACCCTGAACCCAAGAAATTTGCAAGTCAGCTTTTCTCCCTGTAAAGTTCTCACGGTGAAGTGTGAAGTTCCTAAAAACTTTGGGTTCGACTGCAGGAGCTAGCGGTGCTGCCCTAGTGGGGTTGGAGCACCCTGGCCCGGATGATGTGTGTGTACGGAAAGTAACTGCTGAGGCAGCCGGGGTGAAACCGTGCTCTGGTCAGGCTGGTGTTAACGCGAGGCTGCGTCATCTCCGTTACTTGTATTCGTAGTATTGCCATGTGGAGCGAGTTGGAGGCTGTGCGTTGTGGTCTGGCAGCGCTTCCTTCGCTGGGAATGGTTTGGCCAGCCTGTATATTACTGGTCCCTCTGGCTATTTGTTGGCCGTGGATTAGCCACGCTGTAGGATGTAAATAGGTCTCCTGGCCTGCTGTGGCTGCTGCTGAAAGTGGTAAACAACAGCTAGTAAAGCGGGAGGACAAAGAAAATTGGGAAGGAGTTAAGGAAGCTTTACAGGATACTGTTCTCCATTTCCCACCAACAGTGAGGTAAAGCATTCAGCGAGAGGCATACGAGATGTTGGCTGTACTACACAGAAGTGCTAAACCTTTGGGGACGGAATACGCTCTGCCCAGAGATGTTCGTTCTTATTTAATCCTCGCAGGAGGGCCCGCTCGCGTCCTGCCTGCCTCGGAGAGCTCGCAGGCCGTGAAGTTGGTCCTGAGGACGTAGGGGTTTGCCCAAGCCCACGCAGCGCTGCTTGGAGGGGTTCAACACCTCTGCTCTGCCACGTAATCTGGGCAGCTGTGTTCATCTTTCGCAGTGGCTTTGTTGCCTTTGAACTGAACTACTAGTGTAGGGTTAGTTAATTTATCAGTTGCTCTGAAGTGCCAGGCACAATTCCAGCTTCTCTGGAAACTGTGGAGATCTGCATATCGCTTTTGGAAGGTCCCATAGCTACACCTTTGTTGCAGAGGTAACCGAAGCTGTTTTACACCCCTGTTGAGGTAGCCTAGCTTGAAGAGAGCAAACAGCAAACCATTGCTGCAGCAGCACAGGCTGATTGAATTAGTGGCTGACGAGCTTTGCGAGCCAGTTCTCCTGACCTGACCCTTCCTGCTCCCGTCAACCAGTCGCTTTAAGGTAACAGAGCCACCGTAAAGGACCCCCCGAGGTGTAGAAACGGGCAGCGTGGATTGTAACCTGGTCCCTGCTGAAGTGGAGATGATTTCCGTGAGGCCCAAAAGTGTATTTCCAAAAAGAGCAGAAGTTTTAATGGGATTCGTGGGCGGCTCAGAGGAGCGAGGCAAGTGGCGGAGTCTCTCGCCTGTCTTCCTTGGGAGAAAAGTCCTTGCGTTAGGCCAGGCTGGGGTGTGACACGCGTTGTCCCCCCCGCAGTCCAAGGTGCCCCGGGGGGGGGGGGGGGAGGCGTGGGAGAAGGTGTCCCGGCGGGGGGGGGGGCGGGAGGAAGGTGTCCCCGGGGCGGGGGGAAGGTGTCCCCGGGGCGGGGGGAAGGTGTCCCCGGGGGGGGAAGATGTCCCGGCGGGGGGAAGGTGGCCCGGGGCGGGGGGAAGGTGCCCCGGGGGGCAGGTACCCGGCGCCGGCGGCTGCCCCCGGTGCGGCCGCAGGGTGGCAGCGTGGGAGCGGCGCTGGGGCCGGGGGGAGCCGCCGCCTGGCCGGGGCCGCCGGGGGAAGAGGCTGCGGAGCCCAAACCGCCACTGTGCGAGATAATCTTTAGCCTCGTGTTCTGCTGCTGCAAGCAGTCGCTACCGCGGGTCAGGGTTGTTTCAAATTAGACTTTGACATTTTACTTTCCTGTGTTTGGTGGATTCTTGTTTCCCCTCCACCACAGCTCAGCCTTTGTTGGGGGGGGCGGTGTGTGAGAGGTGGAAGCCCAAGCGGTAAAACACGACCTAACGAGAATATAAGTTTGCAGAGACTCGTTTACTGCAAGGCACATTCAGACCGACGGCAAGGTGGTGGGAATCCCTGCAGAGCCTGCGTGAGTAAAGTAAAAACGCAAGGAGGTGGCGGGCTGCGTTTGTCCCTGCCTCCAAGGCTGTGTCTGGGGAAGCACGGGAACGAAAGGCCCGACGGAAGATCTTTGAAACGCTATAGCAAAAATAACGCATAACTGCTAATATCAGACCCGCACGGCATCTGGTGTAGCCGCACAAAAATACTCATCTAGACTTTCTGTTCCTTGCAAACTAGGCTTAGATGATAGACGCTGTCCCTATTGTGCGTTGTAGGGGATGGTCTCTTTCATATGCCAGCGTCTAATGGCTTTCATTTGTTCACAGACCTCCCACTAAGTGACTGCTGATTGAAAACCTTTTTACTTTCTTGCCAGGTTTAGCAAAAAGGGCTTGGTGTGCTTAGTGCCTTTGATCTATCTGGGATGAACATTTTCATTGAAAGAGGTAGATGAGTCATTCGGTATTTGACATGGAGCTATCTTGGAATACCTCTGGGTTTGCCTTTTCAAGGTCTTTTATATATACATATATTTTTTTTTTTTGCATGTGGCTATAAATATTTTGCTCTGTGAGAAGCATGAACCTCTTTTTTGGAAATGAAAGAGCCCTATTCCAAATAGGAAAAACACACTTAGCTAAGGTTTGTGCAGTGCATATTTAGTGGTAGAAGGTGCTGTGTTGGCCCTGCCTTGCTTTTCAATACAATATCCTGCAGTGTGAAATGAATGGCTGTATTTAGAGGTATCTGGAAGTGATGACTGATGTTTGGAGAAGTTACAAGGCTTTTCCTTTTCCACATGAACTCTCCAACCTGGCATTTCCACAGCAATGAAATACTTCTGGGGCTGAGATCATCTGATTATTATTTCCTGTGTCATGTGCTGAATTTATTATTTTGTTGAATATTACAAATTTATTCTTAAGTTGCCTGAATTTTGGATTCTTGGGCAAAGTTCACTGGCAGAACGAGGATACTGGACTTGCAAAAATAACTTTCTCTCCTTGGGGATTATTTATTTGTGATTAGTGAATGAAAGTCTCAAACGAAAGAAAAGAAAAGGGGGGAGGGGGAAAATTCAGTAAAAATGCTACTCTGATACTGTGCCAGCTTATGATATAGTCAGTTCCGGAAAAACTTAAATTTGTATTTTTGTACTGAAAACTGTAAGAGCCAGGAATTCGGACATTTTATTTGCTTCAGTGTCCAGGTTTTTTTTCTCTTCTGTTCTTTGGAAAAAGTGAACCCATTTGTGCTAATCTAGGATTATTTCTGGTCACAGCAGAATCACAGTGTTGTTAGTGGGAATTGCACAGGCCAGTAATGGGTTCATTGCCTCAGAAATATTTTAATGGAGGTTTTTTATATTTTTTTGTACCTTTAAAAAACAAAACAGAGCAGAGACTAAAATCTAGTAAAAGCTGTTTATATAACACCTGTGTCCCTGTTGATATTAAAATGTGTGTGCACTCCTTGCAAGACCAGTAAGTATAAAATAAGGATATCAAAAATAGTGAGGGTCTTCTCATCTCTAAATGTCATTGTTTAAAACTGGACTTCTGTACAAAACTGACTCCAATGCCATGTAGGTCTCCTGAGCTGTCTTGCATGTTGCTCAGAGCAAGGCCTGTGCAGAGCTCTTTAGCTTCCAAATGAGGGGTGGGAAAAGAAACAATATTAAAAAGAAAACGACAGCCTTGGCATCTGGATTCTTGTGATTTGTCTGTTTGTAACACTGACCATAATTCTTCCTCACTTGTTTTGGAATATTGCATGGTATGCAGGTCTTCATTAAGGGATATTTTGTCCTTTGGCTTTTTCTACACATGATTAAACAGTAGCCATCCGTTCCCAACATCTGTGTTTATTAAAACCTTTCCAATAAATCTGTGCAGAAAGGAACTGTCCAGATTTCCTCCCAGTTCTGCAAAAGATACTGTTTTTCTTTGTGATGAATTGGTTAAAGATTATCCGGCTGAGATGTTTTGGTTTTTAGCTAGATCTTCAACATGACTACTTACTGCTCCCAAAGTTCATTAAACATGGAGATGGGGTGGACAGGCCTCCAAGCCTTTCTAGGACACCAAGTGCACCCTCCTGCCTGAAATCCCATTAAACAGGGAAGAGTTAATACAGCCAACATCTGTACTTTACACCTTAATTCTGCGGCGTGGAGGTGGCAAAAGCCCGTGAAGGCCGTGCGAGGGAGGGGTGTTCCAACCAGGGCCACTTTCCAATGAGAAAATCAGAGAATAAGGTCTTTTGCCTGTTGTGTCACGTCCCGCGGTGCAGCGCTCTCTTGCCGTGTTGGGTGAGCAGTAGTGGCTGGTGCACGTTTCCACACGTCACTCCAGGCGAGGAGAAAGGTTCTGGCACCGATGATCTGCATCGGATGTTGTGCGGCGTTGCATGCGATGTAGGACGGGGCCGTTCTCAAGCAGATTTTTGGCTGTGTGATTCTAGTCCCTTGAGGTTGAATGCCTCTGGTTGTGGTCTTGGAACCAAAGCCCCACCGACTCTCTCAGTGTTCTGGAGAGGCCTCATGAGAAGAAATTCAGCAGAATTCTGTGAACCAGAGACAGCAGCTCTATGCAGCTGTGTTTTCTTGGCTGGGCAACTTCACTCAGCGCTTATGCTGAGCATTCTTTCAAGCAGTTTCCCCGATGGGCTAGTAGGGTGGCCATCAGATCCTTGCAGGTGATGCCAATCTGGGCAGAATTGCCTGTTAGTATTACCTGGGTACAACCCGAAAATGTTAAAAGAGCTGATGAGCTTTTATCAGGGGGCTTCTGTAGGACAGATGTGTCTTGGAAATCCTTAGGTGGATGACTTAAATTTTCAGTAGCTTACCTTATTTTGGATGATCTTAAGGTCCAGCAATTATGAAGACAACCTGAATAAGTATGTGGATTTTGAAAGACTTCACAAGATCAGCTTTTGATAACACCACCTTTAACTCTTGTGGTGCTTCTGCAATATGGTCTGTGGCACATTTATTATAAACTAAATTCTTGACTTGATAGGTCACATCTGTCATCAGAACTATATATCTTCTCTGCAAGATGTGCAGAAACAGAGGCTGGTGCCCTCCATATTTTCAGATTCAGGACTTACCTACTGTTTTTCTTTGAACAGCTTCTGGTAACGTTGGCAGCAGGGGCAGCGCTAATTTGTGTTGGGATTGGGACTGTTGAACAGGTGTGCAGGCGTGGGGTTTCTGAGGTGGCTTTTCTTTTGCTCTCTGCATTTGTGCTGAGAGTGGCTTGGCCAGATGCAAGGACGTGACTCTTAGTGCTGAGGAACTGGGACTGGTTTTGGAGATGGTGGTTACTTGACCTGAAAAATTGCGCAAAAAGACTTATGAATCAGGAACCGGTCACCATACAATTAAACTTAGTCAGATGGTGTTAGACCATAAGCCGTGATTCTTTGGGGCTGAAAGCACTGCACCTCCAGTTTTTCCAGCTTATGCTCGCCAAGGAAGGAAAGAGGTGAAATTTAAAATACAGACCTAAACAAATTCTTCACTGTGAGGGTCATGAGACACTGGCACAGGTTGCCCAGAGAAGCCATGACTGTCCCCTCCCTGGCAGTGCTCAAGGCCAGGCTGGATGGGGCTGGGAGCAACCTGGTCCGGTGGAAGGTGTCCCTGCCCATGGCAGGAGGGTTGGAACTAGATGGTCTTTCAGGTCCCTTCCAACCCAAACCATTCTGTGATTCTATGATATGTGTGTTCCACACATCCATTACATGGTATCGTGGCATCACAGGCCTGTCCCTGTGTAGCCTTAAAAGATACTGTCGTTGGTATTCAGTAAAATAGCAGTGGCCACTGAAGAGTGGCAATTTACTGCCAGCCAGGGCAGACAAAGTTATCATCATGTGTGAGAACGGCATGTTGTGCTGGTCAAGCACTCTGTGATAGTAGATAGAGGCTTTTTGGTGGAGTTGGTAGAGAATGGACTTTGATACATGACTGTGAGTGAAAGAATAGTCTTGAGTTTAAGGCACTAAACTATACCTTGAGAGATCAAGATTTACTTTCTGGTTCATGGGCAAAGGATTTATTCTCTCTGGCAGTCACTTCCCCGTCAGCAAAACTGTGGTGTTTTGTTTCTAATACCAGGGAGAGCCAGTTTTCTTGAAAATAAGGAAATGTCTCGCTCTTCTCCATGGTGTGGAAATCAGACCATCGAGGGCAGTATATCATAATCTTCAAGTTCCTAAAGCTCCCTTTTTCCTGAAATAAGTAGTCCTGCATTGAAATTTTCCTGGTTATTTACAAACATTTTGCTTGGTTTCTCCTCCAGCGTCGAAGGAAGTCAGTGGAAAAAAGGCTCAGGCCCTGTTTTGAGGGGGGGAGGTTAGAGATTTTGTTATCTGTCAACTCTCTTTGAGCTCCATTGCTGGGATTTTCATAACATTGTTTTTCCTTTCTTCTCCTTTGTGTTTTACATACAAGTCCTGGTATTTTGGTTTAGCCCGCAAACAACACGAAGCTGCTTTGAATGCCTTAATTTTTCCTGCCTACTGCAAACCAGACTTTTCCCCAGCATCAATTATCCTGAAGGGAACTGCGTATGTAAAACCACACCAAAAAGTCTGAAGCCCATATAAATGTGTTTTAATTTCTTATAAAAGACAGCGTTCTTCTGCGTGTGTTGTCTTTGGGTCATCTTGTTTTTCACAGTCGCTGATGACTAAGTTGGGGCAGAGGTACTGTCCATTATACCATATTCTTCCTTATGGTGGTCACTCTGGCAAAGAGCAGGAGATTTAGCGGTTGCCCCTGGGGAGAAAAGAGCTGTCTAGAGCTTGTGTAGAGCTCCTCATTTTTATTCATGCCATGGAAAGCCGATGTAGAACGGAGGTTCTGACAGACTGTGTGCATGCAGCCCTGTTCCAATGACCAGTGCACTAATGCTTGGTTTCTAGGGAGGAAATTTTTCCAAGAACAGACTTTGTGTAGAGCAATAAAAGTGTTTGTCTGACGTGTCTGGGCAGCTTTTGCTGTGACGGCTGGTGGGGACACTAGCTTCTGTCCCAATAGCAGGGACAGCTGTGGAAGGCACTGCTGGATGGCCCCCGTTTACAGCCCAACTTTTTGACCTGAACGGCCATTGATCTCGGTGTGTTGCTACACCAGGTTGTGAAACGGGGTGGGTACGACACATCAGCTCTCTGTGCCAGTGGGGCAGCAGAGCCTGAGCTACCTCAGGTGATGATATCTGCCACGATGAGTTAGCACTTTACGGGACAAATTTCCCTTGCTTGGCCGAGCTCCCTCTGAAAGAAGCAGCCACGACAGTGTGGCAGCACAAACGTTAGGGACTGAGACACTAAATGGTGTTTAGATCTCGCTGTTACCCGTGCCATAATGTCAATTTTTATTTCTTACTCTTTGGTTCTTACAAAGCTGCTGGCTGCAGGAAGCAGAGAAAATATAGTCAGGAAGGAGTTCAGTCCACACGTGCTCTGATGTTTGCATTTTCTCCCCCAAAGCATTTGCTACTGAGAGTCACTGGAGACAGGATGCTGTTCTATATGGACTTCTGATCTGATGCAGGTTGACTGTTTGCCTGGTTTTAAGTACTGTAGCACTGGATTTTGGCCAGATCTCCTAGGGCCTATATGAAGATAACAAATCAAAATGTCTTCCCCGAGGAGCAAACAATTTAAGCATAAGACAAGAAAGACACGGGAACAGAGACAGTCTGGGGAGTATTAAGAACGAGTTTAAAATTTCCAGCTATTAATGAGAAAAGGTCTTTCATTTTTCATCCAGCTCTGGGGAGGACATCTGAAGAGTTCGGATTTCAGTTTCACGGTCTGGGAAGCCATGCTGGCAGGACTGTTGTTTATCTCTCCTGAGAAACAGCATGTTTCATGTTGATTCTCTATCGAATAAAGGTTTTAAAAAAATATTTTGTTTGCTGCTTTCTCAGCTGTGCACAGCATTTGTCTTCATCCTTTGCTGGTATGATATTATAATAGTTTCTTGTAAGTGCTGAGCCTTTACTGCTGACAGCTGCTGAGAAATGATGCTGTCATGAATCATGCCTGCAAACACAGTTCTGTGATGTGACCAGTTCTCAGCCCCCATAATTAACAGCCAATTACTTCCTCTCAGAGAAGCCAAAACTCAAACAGATGAAAGAAATAGTGTTGTGGAAGCAGTGGGAGCAGATGTGTTGTATCAGTTCCTGTGTTCTTTACAAACATCCACAATACTGCGGACCAAACTGAGCATTCGTTTACATCAATACGCAGCTCAGAAGAGTGGATGTTCCCAATACCAAGCCTGGATTCGGCCATCTGTGCTCAGAGTGCATGAGGAAAGTGAAAGGGAGGAGGGAGGAAAGGTTCATGACAACTTCAAGACAATATGGTTGCAATAATAGTAGGTCACCACTTTAGAGTTTTTTGGCTATTCCCTCGAGGTAACAGTCCATATTTATTAATGGGTGTGTGTGCACAGGCACAAGCACATGTATGAGAGAGCTGCGTGCGACGGATGCCAAAAACCCAAACCAGAATGTTTACAGTCCCTGGGCTGCAGCCCTGCCTGCTCTTTTGTTTAACCAGGAGATCCAAAGCTGAGCCTTTCCCATCTGGAGTTTGCGTGGCAGAAACCAATGTGGTTTAGAAGACAGAGCTGGGAAATGGGAGCCAGAAACTCCTGACCAAAGCCTGCAGTTACTAATTTACTGAATTTTTCTCTGCTTTAGAGATTACTTTTTAACAGAATTTCATTTTTTGTTTGTTCACTCATATATACTGTGCAGGAATCATTTGCTGGAGGCAGATTAGAGCCTGTAAGATGTTCTTAATCTTCTTGCTTCCTATTTCTTTCATCATTTGGTATGTGCGGTACTTGATTGGGCAACTGCACGATGATGATCCTGTTTCCTGAATGGTTGACTGGGAATTTGTAAGTAGGAAGAGTTAAATCAGGATTTCAAAATGACTCTTTGCTTTGGATGTTTCATTATCAATCCTCCACGTGGTCCTTCGTTTTGTCAACATAACATTCATTGTCAACATTCATCAATATCATGAGATGTACGCAGAAATAATGAGTATCTAAAAACAACTGAAGTTTTCTCTTTTACTTGCTTTATCATAGCTGATGTAAAGGTGGTGGTGGTGCCACTGCCAATCTCTTTTCCACAAATATTAATTTAAAAAAAAAAAATCCCCAAACCATAAGAACAAAAGTGGAGGTTTGACTCCACACACTGAGGTTTTAAAAGCATGGATGTTTTGTGAAATGTGCATTACGTGGTAAAAGTTGTCAGCAGAGATGCAAAAGCATGTGAGTATTTGAGGCTTCTGCTTCTCTCTGTTGAACAAAATAATGACTCGAATGGAAACCTGCTGACCTGGGTCAAGAAGCATGGTTGAAGTAAATGCTGTTGAAGTAAATCTGCATGGGCCATGGAATGAACATTCTTAATCTTCTGCAATATTTTTTAGCTCTGGATCTCTTCAAAACTGCTACTGACTGTCTGGCTTTGGAGCAAGCTACTTTTCTGCCTCTGCTTCTTCTGTAAAATGTGTTCAGAACATTTACAGGGAGGCTGTAGGAGTTAGTATTTCTGTAATTCTCTAAACATTTGAAAATGTAAAATATTTGCAGATGTAGTGCCATATGTAACTACGTAGCAGATTTTTATTCCTTGTATACTAAATTTCTGAATAGTAAGAGTCTCTTGGCTGGCTGCTTCTCAGCTGTGAGACTTTTAAAGATCTCTTTTTGGGGAATGAGTCATACAGACTGTGCTCCCAAGTCGCAGCTTTACCACCTCCCGCCCTGTTTTGTTGTTGCTTTCAGATCAATAGCAGTGCAAAGTGAGAGCCTGCTCCTGCCTTTATGCTCGCAAGCGTCCTGTGTTCAGCTGGTTCTGTGATTCATGCTCTGGGATCAACAGCCGTTCAAAATGGATCAAGGAAGAGGCTCTCTTGCCTTTCAACCTTTTGTAATTTTGTACCAGTGCTTTCCTCTGCAGTTGCAAAATATCTGTGTGCATTTGAAAAGCATGTGGAAGCATTGCCCACCTGCTAACCCTGTCAGCCTGACCAAAACTGACTTTCATAACGTGTCATTTGTATTGTTTTCCTCAATACTTTCCCAAGGCTGATTCGTTCCCTCCTTCTTTTCCCAGCACCCCTCCTCCACGGGAAAGTTTTATGGCGTTTACCATGGCCTCTCACCCTTTGTAGTTGCATAATGCTAATGAGATAACTAACAGATCATCAAAATGATCAAAGTGGATTTATGGAGCGTATTCGAATTCAGTCTTCCTGGTCAGCAGAAATCCCCCATGTCTAATGAAAAAATAGAATGTTTTTCAGAGAGAAACGCTTTGGATGAATGCGAGAGCTCGAGAAAGAAATGAAAATTCACTTTTGTAGCTACTGTGCCTGTAAGGATCGTAATGGCCTTAACTTCCTATCTCCGTAGGGCTCTAGAGAAACCCGCCGTTAGGCATGTGCTCTTGGGGCACTTCCAAGTGCCAGCCCAAACCACTTCCTTTCCATTTAATATTTTGCTAGTGTGCTTCCTTCCCATTTATCTTCATCTTCTCTGCCGCTGGCAGCCCAGGCGAGAAAGGTCAGACCGCTATCAGTGACTGGGAGGTGACGTCGGGTGGCAGAGCTGTGTCTCTCGGTATATCTCTGACTCGGTGCAGTGGGGGCTATGATCAAGACTGGTGGTTTCTCAGCGTCCGCAGCACGCCGGTTCCAGGGGAAGAGGAGAGGTTATCAGCCCTTGGCGTTCCTATCAATCTCCCACCCTGTAAGGCTGCCGAGGTATCTTGCAGTCTCACAGGAGGACAAACCTGGAAGTGCATTTCTGGTTTTGGAGAAGGTTTTGGCTTTGTGTTTTTGCTGACTCTTGGTTTACACCAAGATCTTTGGCAGTCTTCAGTGAGAACTGGCTCTTTAAAGCCCATATCTGAGAATCTCTTACCTGCAGAAGTCCCAGTGATTGCCCTCGGGCCTCCACTCACAGCACTGCTGGCAAAAGGGGCTCATAAAGCAGAATTGCTGCTTTGAACCTTCTACATCCCTGGTCTTTGTCTTTTTAAAATTATTGTAATCAGTGTATTTTAGGACAAGCTGCCCAATGACATCCTGGTCATTTAAAAAAAAAATTAACAGGAAATTCAGAATGTGAGTCATGCCTTTGTCTCAGTGTTTTTCAAGGATTTTTGGAATTTATTAAAAAGGGAAAAAGCAGAAATCCTTGACGCTGACCAAAACCACGACAGAAAAGTCCATGAATTGAGAAGTCACTTGACAAAGAAAGAACATCTGTAAGCTCCAAATATTTATTCAATATGAAGACTTTCTAATTAACAAAAAATCACAACTCCCCAAAACTCTTGAGTGAGACCGAGAGAGACCTAGTGGCCCTGCTATTTTTCTTCTACCTGAGGAAGCTGGGTTTTATCATTTGGTGGTAGAAAAGGTCTGCGTTGTGGGAGACCACAAAAATCCCAGATGTTCCTGCGTATCAGATGCTTTAGGAACTGCATGCGTGGATTAATCCTGTGCTCCCAGCTGGAGTTTACAGCCTCCCGATGAATGCATTAACGGTAGCTGCCAGCTCGCTGCGTTCCAAGGGCAGAAGTAAACTGCTGCAGAGCAGAATCGGAAACGGAAGCACTTTAAGAGGAACTGGGTCTCCGCAGAGGCTAGAGCGTTCAAGAAAATCCCGTTCTATGCGTTCAGAGTGTTTTCACATTTGAACTGAACGTTGTCTTTATTGCAGAAATGTGAAACCTTCTGTATGGTAACTGGTCAACAGCTGTTAATTTGTGATCACAGGTCTTTTATCTTAATGACTTAGGACAGGGAATCATTCTGAATCACACAAGAAATACCCATGGCCTTTAACATAAAGAACTTGTATCAAAACAGTATTTAACATTTATAGTAGTAAACTTTATCATTTTCCTTGTCCTCTTCATGCCTTTCATCAAGAGGCAACAGGAATTACATGCTGGGATGGAGATGAAGTTGCACTTGTTGTCCTGAAAGACCTGAAGTCCTTTCCCAGGACCTTTCGGGAAACTCCGTGTTCTTGAGAGGGGCATCATCCATTTTCTGTGTAAGAGTGGGCTGCTAAATGTTCATCCTCAAATGATGGACTTTTAGCTGATGAAATAAATTTCAAGTAGAAATGAAGCTGGATTCAGGCTGGTGTTGAACAATGCAGAAGCACTGTTATCAACAACACCAGCCCTGAAAACCCGAGTCAGGCTCTCTGACATTACAGTACTGTTTTAAGAATAACAAAAACTTAAAAGGGAAAATAGTCTTGGGTTTTGCCAGTTTTGATTCCTGGCATTGGAATCTTGCATCCTAGCCATGTTTTTAAGTTTTTCTTTGTAACTTTGAGAATCAGATTTTTCTTTTCTTTTCAATAAAGTAAATACTAAGGTTCTCGTGAAACTGAGGACAATATCAAACACCACAAGACTGTTGGCGTAACGGTGAGTGCAGGGAACTGTACGGCAGTGTGCTGCCTGTTAAACTTCTAATGCACTCGCCGTGCAGCAGGATAATTCCTCTCCGGCCTCAGACTCTGCAACAGGCGTCTTTGAAGCAAGGGATGCGAGCGCTGCCTGGCCAGAGATGACCAAAGGGTTAACTCCTGCTTTCTCTCCCTCCCTTGGCTTGGGTGCGTGGAGGAAACTGAAATGAAGAAAGGAAATAGGTTGTGATCGCAGAGGCAAAACTGTTCAGTGTTACAGGCACTTGTGTTATTGGGCTGATGTGAGCACAAACCTCAGGCTGCTCCGCGCCGCTGGGAGGGCTCTGGGGGGGCAGGAGGCAGGGGGAGGCTTTGCAAACCCTCCTGCAGGCTGCAGGGCCGCGCTTGTGCTGTTTGGGAAAGGGAAGGTGGTGAAGGCAGCGGTGCTCTGCCTCTTCCTCCTGCTTCCCTGGCAGCGCGGGAGAGAGCAGCTCCTGCAGCGGGAGCATCCCGGGCAGCTTCCCCCAGCTCTCGGGGAAAACCTGCGAGCGCAGGGGAGGCGAAGTGGGAGAGGGGCAGAGGGATGGGTGAGGTGGGACTGCTTTCAGGGCTGCCCCACTGAGGACTAAGGCACAGTGAGGGGGGATGACTGGTAGATTCACTTCACAGACTCACCCTTCTAATCTGAATTAAAATGCCGTTAGATACACCTGGAGTTACCTTATTACGGATGCTACCCATGAGGAATAGTTTGCTGTTCTCATTTATAAAACACTACCTGATCGCTGTTAAGAGAGAAGCAGGGTAGCAGCTCAGCAGTTGTTGGGGAGAAGGTAGCCCTTGTCCTTCTCTGTGGCAGAGCAGGCTCAGAGCTGGGCCCTGAAGGGCAGGTGGAGGTGGCCACACGTGTGTCAGTGGCCAAGGTACCAGCAGATGGTGCTCCAGAACACGAAATGATCTCCCAAGGGTTGAGGGCTGTGGAGCTCTTGAGGTTTTGCGCTCCGAATGGGTGCGAGCGTACAGCGCTGTCACTCAGCAGCTTTGTCATCCAACCTCCCCTCCAGAGGGGTGCAGAGCCAGACTCGGCTGTTCTGGAAACATTCTCCGTTATTTTTCAGCAAGGATTTGAGGAAAAAAAAATAAATATGTGGCTTGGGCAAAGGTCCAAGTCAGAGGGCTGAGGCAGGACAGCAGTCTACAACCAGTGCTTAACCAGAGAAACTGGGTGTTCAGGGGTCACCTTTCTGGTTGCCACCGTGAGGGGCCATACATGTGCAGGGAATGCAGCGGAGCCGTTGTGTGGTGCTGCTGACATGTTTCTTCCAAAACACGCGGGTCGTATTTACTTTTGTATCATTCCTACCACTTCATTTATGGTACAGATCACTCTGATTGTGGGATGAGGGAGTCTGTTCAACGTAATAGTGGGAAAATAAGTTTGATCAGGTCTTGTTGCAGTCACTTTGCAAAGGGGCATGTTCTTTCTTTAAACCCCTGCTGTATACTTGAAAACGGAATCCTATGCCCCAAGTCAAGTGAATTAATGTTTTGTAAAGGGAGGGTGTAATCATTTATTAGCATTGTGCTGGACAAAGTTCTTTGTCTTTGGAGATTTGGCCAAGTGCCCAGATTCAGGCAGCCTCTGACTTTTGCTTTAGTCTCCCAGATAAACTCTCAATGAAACGACGCTGGAGTTGGCCCAGCTGACATGGATCCAGGGAGCAAACCCTGTCAGGAGGAACAGTTCGGAGCAATGCCAGGCCCAGCAGAGGTGGCAGAACTTTTTGTAGACGTTTGGGGTATTTGTGGGGTGAGGGGAAGAAGGGATCTGTTTGCAATGTGAGTCCAGGTTCGGGACAGGTTTTACTTAACTGAAGCTGATTTGCTCATCCCGATGACCAGATCTTATTAGAAGAAGGGTCAGTTTCTCTCATTTCTCTTCTTCTTTTTTTTTTTTTTTTTTTTTTTTTTTTCCTATGGAGTGTTGGATTTACTACTGTCTAAATACCGAAACATTCCTGGCTTGTTTTCAGCATTCGATTGCATATTCTGTTTCCTATGGACACGTACTCTATGGCTGACTTAGGCTTTGTCTGAAAATCACCACCAGCCTCAAGGGTAAACCCTTTCCAGTATGAATGCAGTTAATTTAGTATGAATGTCACTTTGAGCGTTTTCCCAACGTAATCTCTTTAAAGGTTAATCATAAAGTGAAAGAATGTGCTCTGGATTCTGACACAATGCCTGACAAATATTTTCAGCAGGCCACCGCTAAAGAAACACAGGTGTGGTCTCGCTCTTAATGTCTCTGAAATAGTGTTGTATCTTTGGAGAAACAAAGATAAATTGAGAGCTTAACCCATTGGCTTCTTGGCGTTTAAAAAAAAATTATTTAACTTCCACTTGTTCTGTTTTTGCTCATCCGTAATTCCCTGGGGGAGATCGTGTTTCAGAGAGATGAAATACTCTTGATGTCTTTATGAAAAATGCAAACAATGTGTTATTTTTAATGATGCCTTAGTCTTTCTGTTCTGTTGGATTCGGCAGGATGCTCAGAAGCCCAGTATTTATGTAGTAAGCTTTAAACTGTTTTGGACTTGAAAACAAACAGTTTAAGGAGACTAAATAATCTCATTGGAATATGTTGATTATTTCTGGGATTAATCCTGATTTCTTTTTATTCAGACAAATCTATCATTCACTATTCTTGTATAAGAGTAAGCTGAAGAAAAAGGAGTACTTCTAGAATTGTTTCAGTTTTGCTTTAGCAGGAAAGGGGACACCGGTATCTGCTGCTAGTAAATGGGGACATCTTGGGTTTTTCTTTTTTAAAGTGCCACCCTATTTTTTTTAGTATAACTTGTCATTTCCTTCTTTAGTCTTAGAACCTAGAATTAATAGATTTTGTTTTGTTTTGTTTGTTTCCTGAGATAGGATTGTATAGAGGGAAATGGGATGTTTTATGGAAACATAGGAAATCTTTCCAGCTCCTGTCCTGGTCATGAGCAGAGCTTCTACTAAATTATGTAACGTGACTGTCTGCTTTAGTAGTCTCTCTTGCATTCTCAGAGTAATTGCATTTCAGGGGTTGATATTCCAGTGTGGCAAAGCTGCCAGGGTAAGAAGCCTGCCTAGCTCTGATAATGCTTCTTGCGTGAGTCATTACAGAGATGAAAGAAAGCTCAGTGCAAGGTGTAAATAGGTCTCTCCTACGGCAGCTGGCTTACTTGTGCAAACAATTCTTGGTTTATCCTTTTAATTATCACTTTAGGATGTTCTCAACCCAAGCATGTCCTACCCTTTCCCTGAACCCTCCAGTGGGGAAGGAGGGACAGAAGGCAGCAAGAAGGGCTCCCTCCTTCCTCTCACCAGAGTCTGCTCCCTCTGAGGAGCCCAATGTGTGTGTGGCTCTGACGGACGATGGGGGAATTGATATTCCCCCCCACCCCCTATTTTTTCCTCCGAGGAAATGACTGTTTGTTATTTATGAAGCAAAGTGCTAGTTAAAGGCACTCAGTATTTTGAAGTTTGGTCCCTCTGCATTTCTGAAAGCAAGTGTGTCGGCGTTGCCTGCAGAAGGTTAGGGTCTCCTAACCCTTTGGTCAATCGCTCCTCTATTAGAGGCCTAATTTTCCTAAAGTCTTCAGTTTTTGTCCTTTCTGTGTCTCTATGAGGTGATCCTGTTACCCTCACCTCACAGATCTGAAAGGAAGCCACAAAAAGATGGAGACTTGCCCCATGTCTCATAGAAAGTCTGTGGCAGGGCAAGAAACGAAATTCGGGTTGCTAAAATCCTAGGTTATAGCACTGACCTCTAGCCCTCCTTCCCCTAATTGCGTTGGGAGGTCTCTGCCTAATGGAACACGCACACAAACCCACACAGGAATGCAGGTTTTAATGCCATTGGTTAGTCCGTTGACTTTCACGGAGGAATTCCTTCACTGAGACACTCAGTCTGGGCTTGACATGAAAAACTGATTAAAGTATTTGAAAAAGTAGAAGAATACTTTCCAGTTTCCTCAAATACCACTTCCATTTTCCAGTGTTTGAAATCTGGTCGAATTAGAATTTAGCCCTTTGGACATCTGAGGGGGAAAACCCCCTCCTACTGATAGATATCCGTGCCAGTCGTGCTGTAAACTGGCCATTACGATATTTCATTTGTCAGCATGCGCTACAATCACTTGTTCTGGATCCCTTGGGCAGACTGCCTTTCAAATCAATATTAATTATGTACCACTAGACAGTAGCTAATCTGAAAGGAAGAACAGGTTTCATTTAACAGATGACTGATGGTTACTAGCTTCCCCCTGAGTGTAGGTTTTGGTTTTTGTTCGGTCTCTTTTTTTTTTTTTTCCCCCTTTTAAGAAATCTCCAGTCACAGTATTGGAGCACTGATTCTGTTTTGCTTTGTCTAATAAAATAATAATAAAAAAACTATCACCCTGTTTTCCATAAATCTAACATCAAATTCGGAATTACTGGCATCTGCGTAACTGAGATTCTGTAAGATCCATCAGCGCAGAGGTTCAGCTCCAGCACCTAATGCCTCCAGAGAGCTCACCCCTGGGTAACATTTTTATTCTTTCTGGCAACTCTCCAGTGAACCACAGAGGAACCTGACGAAAGTGGCTTTGAAACGTGTGTTTATTGCATTGTCATCATGCCAGAACTAGCTGTTCGTCTGAAATTTGTAAAAGCTGCTCCTCATAATCGTCTGAGTTTCTGCAGAGTGATCTGTAATAACCGTGCACTGGATGCTCTGCTGGGATGTCCGAGGCTGACAGGTAATTTCTGTTAGGGTTAGATGTGGGTCCACTTGCTTTCTTCACTGGGAGAGTAAACGGAAAGAGATCTGCTTTATAGATGATGTAGTAGCAAGACTGTTGGTGATCAGTGAAATTGAGGATGTTGGATATGTATTTGTTATGGTAAAATTAGTTAGGTAGGAGTAAGAATCAAATTAATACAGCAGTTAATGTGAAAATGCTCACAGAATTGGAAGAGAGGGTTGGGAAGTTTCTCAGATCTCCCGGTCCATTCCCTTGGTCACCTACACCAACATCACTCTTGACAGCTGTTTGTCCAACCCATTCTCAAACCTCCTGTAATCACAGCTCACGGCCTCCCCCACTGACCCACGGAAGGCTTTTACCAAGTGCCTGAAGCTGTGATTTGCTGGCTGCAGACGAGAGCTTCCCTTTTTCTGTAGGAACTGAGATAGGCAGGTTTGGAAGCAAAATGTGCTGTAGAGACTTGCAGCCTGCCCTATCAGTGCCAGGCAGGTTCTGGTTTGGTTGGGTTGGGTTTTTTTGATAGTTTAGCCCTCAAAGTGTAGAACCAAGCGAATGAGAAGGCTAACTAGTGCTTCTGCAAACGGGTTCAAGAAAAAAAAATATGGAGCAATAAGGTCTATGCGTCTGGTCGGTACCTCAGATCCGTAACGTGCCCTGCCATGGGTGCAGTGTCCTTGCAGCCTCGTCTCCGTGCAGTTGGAAGTGCTGGTATTTAGAATTTTTCTGACATGAGTTGTTCCTGGGTTTGCGGAGAACAAAGCGTTACTTGATCTGGACAGAGTGTCACTGATACCGCACGTTGCTGCCTCTCCGGTTGCCGCTTCAGCCCCGCCGTCTTGCTTTTCCTGACGGCTGGAATGGATGTGAATTTTGGTCCTCCTTTTTTGTAGATTACAATATCTATTAATCAACATTCTTGGGTCTTCCTTCATCACCGTGACTCACTTGAGCCCCTTTGCTAGAAGAAAACTCTGTCAACTCTCCGTGTAAACTGAGACATCACTGCTGTGAATAGTGCTGGAATTTTATTTATTAAGTAAAGACTCTTGGATTTCTAGCTTTTGCTTTGGAACGGCAGCCGCGAAATACTACCCTCCCCTGCCTGTCCCCAGAGAAAGGAGGCCTGTGGCATAGCAGGCAGTGCGGGGTCAGGGGGCAATCCCATGATAGGGATGGCCCAACCACAGCTGCGTGTCGCAGGCACGACTTTTCAAAGGAAGGAGTCTCTTCATGGGGCTTAGCACAAAGTCCTCCATGCCAGGGCAGAAACATCTGCTGAAGGAATCACAAGGGAGAGACAATCCCTGTTGCTCTCCTCCCGTCGTCACTGCACGACGTACCTTTATCCTTATTCCATAGTTGTAGCTTTGCAGCCGTTGTGTTTGACTGCTAAGGGAAAACCTTTAAAAGAATCATTTCAGTATCAGGTGGAGGTATGGCAGAAACCCACTTCAGTTTTTGGGGGGTTCCATTTTGGGCAGTAAACTGTAAATACTTTGAAAAGTATAATGCTTAGGACTGCAACGTGAACAAAGTTTTAGAGCACTGTGGTTTTGGGTTTTTTTTTCCGTCTATGTTGATGGGAACAAGCGTTCTCACTGAGAGAGTGGCATTTTCATTATCGTATACATTTCTTTGAAAATTGGGGGAAAACAAAACAATGCAGCAAACAGTGTGAACACCATCAAGGAACGCTTATCTTCTAATTCTCAGTGTATTAGGAAATATCCCTGGGGAAGCTGTGGGAGGGAGACTTTAAAGTCTCCAGACATTTAGATTAGGGAATTTAAGAATTTAGGGAAGTCTGAAATGAAAAAAAAAAAATTGGAATGGGGATCATGTTCTTGTAAGCAGGCATATCTAAACAGGGTTGCAAGTCACTCATTAATGTATATATAAAAAACCTTTAAAACTAAGCCTTACTATCATTTAGCGGTCCCCTTTCTCATATCTTATGGTCCTCAGTTGAAAAACATACACAATTAGGAGCACAATTGACTTCCTTTTTTGAAAGGGCTGTTGTAAAAATAAAGAAAAGTTAGTGCTTCCACTTGTACAAGCACAGAAATAAGTACAATTGAAACATAAAAGCAATAAACAAACATTCACAGTTTGGGATTCTATTTCTGTTTTTGTTGTTTAAAACAGACTAGGCATCACTCCAGGAAATGGTTCTTAATGTTTTAAATATATTGTTTTAAATTTAGGTGATCCTTCACTTTATTAAGCGGGTGGGGGGAACGAGAAACATTGTTGTAGGTTACCTGTTTATAAACTCTGCCTGCTGTTATTCCAGAAATAACTGAATGGCACAATTCACATAAGCACTATCAGAAAACACATCATCTAAATCAAAGCTTAAAGCCGAAATTGTTGTTTACCATTTTAACTTCACCTCATTTACTGTGTTTCTCTTCAGATAAAGACGTAAATAAGATATAAAAAAGAAATTGTTGTGGGCCGGATGTGAACCGAGATGCACAGACCTTTTCCAATACAACACTTGTGGCCCGGGTTTGACCTCTGCTTGTGCAAGTGACTGCCTGTACTTGCAGGCCCAGTCCCTTCAAACTTCCTCGTCGTGCTGCGTACAGTTCAGGCTTGGCTCTTCACGGTGGTTGAATATCTTCGCGGTGTCTGAAGGCGAGCCGCCTGCACCATGGACCGTTGCTATAGGGAAACGTTAGAACCGATGGCTTTGAGGTACCTGGCGCAGCCTTCTGCTGAATCGTGGGTTTGCTTGGCTTGGGTTAATAAGGTCGGGTTGCCTGTCCTCCTGAGCTGGAAGCATTTCCTTGCCTTCTCCTGCCTGTTTCTATCCATCTCTTCTCCTGTTCCAAACACAGGCATTGTAGCCAGAACTGTCATTTGGGAAAGCGCATTTTCAGTGACTGGTTTATGACCAGAGGTACCATTTATCATAATAATGAGTCCCAAGCCTCACAGATTTGAATGTGTTTGAGGATCTGGGTCTATGAGAACCCAAAGAGCGAGACATTATAGTCATTGAGGGTGTCAGTTAGTGACGTAAAAGTACAAATGGCACTTGGGTTTCTACACAGCCTTCCGCACACCCAGCCGTTTGATTTGTACACTTACTCATAGGCCATGCATCTGCAGACTTTGCAGGATATTTGCATTCTTTACGTGGTAAAGCTCTGGCTTTTTCCTTGAAGTCTTCCATTAGAAAAGCATTTTACATTCCTCTGACATCTGCAGTCTAATATATAGTATATATAAATCTGGATTTATTGGAAACATCTTTACTTATTTTTCAGCTTCTTTCGGAACATTTATTGGAGAAGATACATTTGGCATGATAGGCTGTGATGCAGTACAATTGTGTTTTAGCTAGCACTGTTTGCAAAAGCATAGATTTCTCTAGAGGAGCACGGTTGTCTCCAGTTAAGATTTACTGTCTGTTTGGCACAGCTCGGTACAAGCCTGCAAACCCTCCGAGATGGAGGCACGGTGAGACCAGAATACACAAGGCCACAATTTTCTCCCTCTCTGGGAGAATTTTTGATCCGGGCCAGCACTTCATTTTGGGGTTTGGCTCAGCAATGGAAGTGGAGCTGCTCTTTAATTTCTGAATGTTAGATGGTGACCCGGTTATTGGATGTTTACCGTGTGGACATGTTGCTTCAGTTTAATAGGAGGCTTTCAGTAAAAACAAGCAGTAAGGAAACAATGTCTCAGGGTGAACCACCCAAATGCCTGTGCTCTTATGGGACCATGGTAGGACCAGTGGCTTGGAGGAGTCTGCCTCAACCTCAGACTGCATTTGTAGAGCTGGTGTGGGTGAGCAGGAATTCAAAGAACAAAGGAGGTCTGGCTAGATTATAAGGGACTCCCATTTGAGAGACCTAGGTTAACACTGGTGTCAATTTAAATGTTTTCAAGAAACCAATACTGCCTAGTCTACTCTAAAGGTGTGGTAGGACACACAAGTTAAGTAGACTGCTTTTTAATTTGTTTGTTGGTTTTTGTTGTTGTTTTTTTTTCTGATTAAAGAAAGCCTTTCTCATAACCTTGTTATAAAAAGCCAAAGGCTGTGTCTTAGAACGAAGGATTGTTCTTCTTGTCACCATGTGAATACTGGAAGAATGTTAGGTACCAAATGTACCTTTAGGGAGAACAGGGTTTACATGCAGAGCACAGGACTTCAGGATAGGGCCTGGTGCTACGAAAATCACGTCATTTCCAATCAATAGATTCCAGGAAAGACTTCCAAGCAGGAATATGAATGGAATAATTATGCAGGTAGTACAAAAGTGAACTGAAATCAACCAAGCAGTGACCGAGGCCTGGTAGAAAGTGGAATGATTTTTTCCTAAACTCACACTTCCCACTGTTACAAGCGACTTCCTGGCTCTCCCAGGACCGACTCTGTAATTTGGATCTACTTTTAAACACTTTGGAAGTCCCACTGACTTCAGTGGAATTTCTTCAGGTGTTTCTGAAGCCTATGCTTAAATTTTCAGATTGTGGCCCGTGGTAATCAGCCTTTGATTGTTCGTTGGTTTAAGTTATAACCTCTACATCAATTTTCTTTTAGCTGTGTCAGGGCTTTGTTGTAGCAAAGGATTTTAACAGAAATGGACAAATTGGGTGCTATCTGTAGAGTACAGGCTCGTGCTTCATCCTTATGACCCTGTTGTGGCATGATGTGTTGCCCATTTGACAGATCTTAATTGTAAGGTCTTTGTTGTGCAAACCAACATCTTGCCCGTAAGTCTCGTGTACCAGTTTCTTAAGCCCTTAATGTAACACAGCAAAGAACCCAAACTCTGAAAGAAGCACGCAGACGAGGTGTCTAATATCTAATGAGATCTTAGTCAAGTAGCTCTTCCCAGACATTATTAGCTGTTTATTCATAGGCACGTGCTGCTGGAACCCTTTAACTTATTCCAGAGAATGCAAATTAAATGAAATTCTTTATAGGCCACTGAATGCTGCTGGATTCTTCGTTTTACAAATTAGTTCCGAACCGTTCCAAACTGCCTCCTCATACTGAGCCTGCAGGACTGAGATAGTTGATGTAACCTCATGTGAGAGAGGAATCACGTTGTTCATGTCCAGTCTGCCTCCAGGTATCTTTTTCCCTCATGGGTCACCACCATCTAAGTGTGTGAGTTAAAAATAGGTGCTGCAGAGCCGTTCCAGCCAAGGGAGCCTTCTGCTATGAGTATATAGTATCTGAGTGGCATGGGAACCCGAAAGACATTGATGTATGGTTTTCCTAAAAGCTGCCCAATAGAGCTGAAAAGCTTGGTACAGCGCCCTTTGGCAACCATTTAGGTGGGAGCATGATTTACCCCCTTGCAGTGATACTAAAGCTGTAACCTATATCTACAAATTAAAGTCAAGGATTTATGAACCTTGGAATATTTTACCCATACCTCTGAACTGCCAAGTGTAACTATTCTGGGCTGTAACCCAAAACATAGTTTACTGAAATTCCACTGCTTTAATGATTACTTTTTTTTTTCCTATAGAAAACAATATGAAGCATTCTGCCATCCAAACATAATTACATTCTGCATCTGGAATTTGTTGATGTTTCCTTTTGCTGCTCATATATATTCAATTCTATGAAATGGTTAGCGAATGCCATCGTATCCTAAATCTTGGTTACTGTCAGTTGTCGTAGCTCTTGCATGACAAAAGAGAACTGCTGGATGGTGAATTCCAGCAGTCGCTGTGTGGAACACTGTCCTGTCCTTTCTCTCAAGAAGCTTTGAAGAAGTAGGTTACTCAGGCTGAAATACGTCTTGGGAATGAAGATGAAACCATTTGGGTGTACGTCGCTCAAGACAGTCTGTGTCCTGTGTGCATAGGCAGCGAGATTCCTGTGGCTCTCAGTCAACAGGGCTGCCGGAGTCAGAATGAGAGGCACTTAGGCTGCACTTGACAGAGGTAGGAGTGTGGATCTCTTACAAAATATTTGGTGGTGCTGTGGATACTGAAACAGCAGGAAGGTGGCTACAGCCTCTAGCTTGCCAATGCCTTTAGGAGAAGCCTAGGCCTTCCCTTCTCCCCTTTCTGCCCGGTAAGGAAATGGGCTTTGACCCAGGACTAAGAAAAGAGCTTGTTCTCCATGAGAATTAATGTTCAGTCTTCAGAGGTGAGCTGCTGCTTGTTCTTTGTTTTCAGATTTAAACATATGGTAGTGTATATCATGGGTTCTTTCATCCCAGGATGATCTATGGCAACGGGGGAGGGTTAAAAGGAGGCACGGCTGTCAGGGACAGAGGCACCAAAGCCTTCAACACGTCAAGAGTTGTGTTGTGAAAAGCTCTCTCGAGGCAATGGCAGGCTTTCAGGTAACCACAAAATGAGGTCTGAAGCCAGCCTTTAGATGAGGGCAGAGGTAATCCACAAACGTGGCCCTGGTGGAGTGCACAGACAATCTCATTTTCTCTGGTTCCTGCTATGGTGGGCAGAGCAAGTGGATGTTTTCCAGATGTTTGGAGATGTATTTCTGAAATTGTGTTGGAGGAAAACAAACTACCACATGAAAGGACGCCAGTGCCAGGAAAGTGAAGGAGAATGGCATGCGTTAATGGGGTTTAATCCTTCCCTTTTTCTGTTCTTGTATTCTGAGAAGTGGAAGCTTGTGCTGATCAAGAAAGCTTCTCTGTACTAAACCCTGTAGCTTTACATGTCATCTTCTGGTGAATTTTTGTCAGATGGATTTAAGTAGGTTGTGCACAAGCGATCCTAATACAGCCTCTAGGCATCTCCACCGTTCGGGATGCCACAGCAACAGCTGAATTGGGAATATGTATGTGGATTTTTTTCTTTTTTCCTTATCCTCATCCCCAAAGCATCTCCAGGAGAAGTCTCCCATGATGAGGATGGCACTGAAGCAGTGCAGGAGGTGGAAGATCATTAGACAGCCGCAGTTACGAATCTGTTGACTGAATCTTTGAGCAGCAGCTGTCTTTAAATAGGAGAAAAAACAAGGGAGCAAAAGTGATCTGGTGTGATTCCATGGAAAGAGACATTTTCACCGCTTGCATAAATTTCAGCGGACCTAAGCTTCCTTCAGCTCTAAACGACTCTACAGAGGAAATTAGGCTGGCCTTTGGGTCAGATTGTGTGTGGATCCTACGTGAAGGGCATTTGCTCTGGAACACATTAAACCAATGTGGTCATCAGCTGAAAATGAGCAGTTCCGTGAGAGTCAGAAAACCCAGGCTGTTTCCTGCCTTTTGCCTGTGCAGTTCAGTGGTTTTGGGGATTTCCGTGTGTGTGTGTCTTTCAGCATTTTACAATGAAGATCCCTTTCAATCAGGGCTTTTCTGAAAGTAATTTGGCAAAGTTTAGCTACGTGCTTCGTGCCTGAGAGCTCAGGTTCTGAGCGCGCGTGCTTAGCTGTGTCTGTCATCAGCAACCACTTTAACCTGGGGTGAGGATACAGGCTCTGAAATCCCCCGTAGGCTCTATTTGTTAAAGCAAGATGCTGAAAGGTGAGGGAGGCAGATTACAATGGGTGGAACGAAACACAAAGGAATAAATGCACCTTAAACTTCTGCTTTTACAAAACCTAGAGACTCGACTTCATCATTGGCTCCTCAGCAGTATGTGCTGATATGCTGGTCTTTACTTCCAGTCACTGGAAGTTTAACCAGAGCTACCTGTCCAGGCGCAATCTCTTCAAGGGAGCACGGCAGGACTCACAGAAGCAATAACAGAAAATATTTTGGTAGGGCAGTGCAGCAACGTTAGACACTAGTCTGTTATCCCAGTAAACTGCCCCTATTCTGGCAGCCCCTGCACTGGGTGAGGGTTATCCCGCCTTCCTTCTCGCAGCGGCCGTGCTTTGCGGGGTAGCACCACCCCTTTGATCCACTGGGCATCTGTAATCTCAGCCCAGCGCAGTGCAGGGGAAACTGCTGAGCTTGGAGCAGTTCTTACCCTCTGTCACTGAGACTTGCAGTTGGGGCACCTTTACACGTAGAGCTTTGCTTGTAAATCTGTCTGGTAAGGTCTGGAAGGTGGGCAGAGGACTCGATGGGCGTCCTAGTAGACATGGTAACCTGTGCATCTGCGTCAGCAACGTCCACCACAGGACAAACGGTCAGCCCCGTGTAAGCACATCCAGCTCTCTGTGCAATCGTATCTTGCTCTCTGAGAATACTCCTACATCGCCTTTTTAGTGATACCCTTGCAGCTCATGAGCGTTAAGCAAATGCCAGAACATCACCGTGGCTGGTAAGGAAGGGTATTTGGGGGAACATGAAGCACAAGCCCAGGATAAGAACTGAGACAATCCAGTCCCTGCAGTCACAGGTCACTACGTCCTCTCATCTTCTCTGTGACTTTATAAACAACCATTTTAAAACACAGTAACATTTTTGTGTGGTTTGTGTTTCTCCCATCCTGTTGGAAGGCTGTGCCAGAATCTTTCTGCACCTTTTTCTAATTTCTAGCAGAAATTTATTAATGGCTGGCTTAGATCCACTGCTTGTTGTGCAAATGTTTTCCTTCAGATTACATGGCTCTTCTTCCTGCTGTTTGCCCTTCTGATTTATTTGCAGAGAGCCTTGCGTACCTCCTCTCAGCCTCGCTTCTGTTGCACCTTAAAAGGTGCATCTTTGCAGTGCCTGAGGGAGCGGTGCAGACTCCTGAGCTACTGATTCCCGATGATGTGGATCAGGCTTTGTGTGGGCTTTGCAGCCAGGTCCAAAAAGCTGTCCATGCTGTGGTGCTTCGTAGCTTGGGTTTATGTCCAGAAGGATTATAGATGTGTTCCCATCCATCCATCTCCAATGCAGCCAGCTTGAGGGAATGGAGGATGAAGATGTTGAAGTTGTATCCTGAATCTCCTCCTGCTGTATTACCTCTTTGATTTGGCCAGGGTGTCTCAAAGCTTTGAAGCGAATGATCGCCAGCCCCCTGCTGCCTTTCTGAGACTGCAGGCTGTTTAGCAACTTGAAGCAGTCACATGTGATCATACTGAAATTGTTCATTCAGCTCTTAGACTTCAGCAAACTAGCAGCTACTTGGTGTGATGTAAAACGTGGAAGTTATTAAAGCGAAATACCATATCTTTCCATTCTGAGATTTACTAACCATAGGGGAAGTTTCCAGGAATAACTTACACGTATCAGTTTGGTGCTTGCCAGGAAGACTCTCTGTTTCAAAGACATTTGTAGGACAGCGCAGGGGTTACCCCGTCCTGTCTCACGTGGAAAGATTTTCCTTGTGTCCTTTACAAGCACTTGACACCGAGAACAGTGTTCTCACAGCAACAATTACATGTTAATGTAGGTTAATAGGAGTTCATGTGTCTGAGTCTTGAAATGCTTAGCTCTCCTTTTCTGGGTTGCTTGACAGCTTTATTACTGCAAATACTAGGAGAAGCCAGTTCAATATGCTGAACACTATCAAAAGATTTTTCTTTATGGGCTTAAGAGGGCTTATCTGTAATTCCTGGCTGCACAACCTTCGAAAACTATAATGTTACAGACAGTGATTTTTTTCTTTTTTCTTTCTTTTTTTTTAACACATGGTTTATTTTTAAATAAAGGCGTTCTGGAACAGAACGGGGTCATTGTTAACTCCTTTTTTCCCCCTAAGCTCTCTTCTCTCAGGGAAACTGCAAATTTGGTTTGTCAGTCTAGGGCAATTTCATTGAATTATTCAGTTTGAAAAACTGCCTCAAGAGTTCGAGGAGTTGAAATATTTCATTGTGAAATTTCCAACATGAAACTGCAGTTTGTGGTAGCAATTTGTTTTGAATTTTTTTGTATCATTTCAAAACCAAAATGAAATGCTTCGGAAGGATTCAAACCAAGTATAATGAAGACTGCTTTTTTCCTTCAAATTTTGCTCGCCATGAATTACAAATATTACTTTTGTCTGAACTTACTATGTTTTTCTAATCCAGAATGACCAATTAATAAGAAAAATCTGTTGGTCACCCAGCGCTGCCCCTGGGTGTGGGTCTGAGCCAGCCGGGGCGGATCTGTCGGCAGCGTGGCCTGGCCCACAGGCTTGTGGTCGCCTACAAGCCCTTAGCCCGGCTCGTGTAAACTCGCTGGGACGCGCATTCCCCTTGGAGCTGCGGATTCCCTGAGGGCAGCAGCCATGTGCTGAGCTCTAAATACAGTTGACAGAACTGTACATCAATTGTCCTAAGTCTGTTCAAGCCAGTGACACCTGATCTACATTGGCTCTCGGCCTGGTAAAGGCTAAAGGCATCGCTGAGATTTCAGTGCTCCCTTTGGGAGGGTTGAGGGAGAACGGAAGAGGTTTTGCTGTCGTTCCCTCTGCCAAGCACAGGTCCGAACTGCTCGGTCCTTTTATTGTTACTTTCATAATTTGCTAGTTCTAACTGAGGGTTTGCAGTAACAGTTTGCATCACAAAGCAGTTAATTTTAATTTCTTATCCTCTTCCAGGCTGACTGTCCAGCCTGCTTCCATCGCGCTCCCCTCTGGAGCTGGAAATAAATGGGACGCTCTTATACACTGTGACAGGAGGGAGAACCCGTGTCAGGGATGGGACTCTGCTGTGGAAGGTGCTGTCCGTCTGGCAGCAAAGGAATGATGATCCCTGCCCAAAGGCCTTCCCTTCCCTTAAACCTCCCACTTAGGAAAGGCACCAAGTGGAATGAACCCCTATGCCCCTCTTTTACTCTGTCCTCTGGATAGCCACCAACTTAAGCATCTGCTCAGCTCACTTGTTAGGCCATGGTAATGTGACCAGGCGTCTGAGCGCTCCACGGGAACGCACATTTCAGTTGCCGTTTCGAGAACAAACTGTCTGCGGCCTTGTCGACACTCAAAGGGATGCCTGATGCAGCATCAAGCTGCAAACGGTGAGTCAGGCGGTGTGTGTGAGCAATAAAACACCCTCCCCTGGTGCACGGGAGTTGTCAAGAATTCCCAGTAGCAAAAAGGAGCTGCAGGAAAGTCTGGCACGCCAGACCTGCTGTCTTTGATCTGGCCTGAGCTATAGCGAAGACTAGACCTGTGTGTTAATTGTCTAATGCTTTTGCCTTCATCTGCAAAGCTTGAAACCTGTTTTTGAAAATGATGCTGTCGTTGCAAAAAAGCGATCACGTGTTGTAAAGAGGATTTTTGATCTCTGAATTTTTTTGAAACCTTCCCCCTATTTTTCTCTTTGAAAAATTAAAGTGCTTAGCTTTTCACTTGGTTTTCTCTTTTTCCCATCCCTCTTTTTGTCCTCTTCAGTTTTACCCTTCAACCTCTAGCACGTATGATTAGTGATGCCTAACAGGCAGATCTGCAGCCCCATGGCAGTTTCTGTTAACAGGCAGTGGAAACGTTTGGAGGTCACTGTGGACAACTTGGTTCTGGGCTGTCTGTGGAATGGTGACCTGAAAGTTCTGTGTTCTCACCATCTGAAAATTTTAAAATTCTTCAAGGTGTCCAAGCTGAGCACCTGGTAACTGAAACATTTGAAATCAAAGCAGTTTCTGTGAAAATGTAGGGTTTGGTCTTACAAAATGGCTGCGCTGATCTCAGAGGGGCTGCTCAAAAGCACGGGATAAGCAGGAGAAATGAAAGGTTGCAAAACTGACTGTAAATTTTTATGCTTAATCTGATTTCAAGGAATGTTTTAGTTGTTGTAATGTCAATGGGGAAAAATGCATTTCTGCTTTACACAGAGTACGTATGGAGTCCAGCTCATAGGCAGAGAAGGAGGAATTGTTTGAGCCAGAAATTATATAGAAACTTTTCCTGCATTTCTGTTCACACACAGTTAAAACCCTCTGTAAGGCAGTGGCTCCAGCTGGGAGCTTCACACTGTGGCGAGTGGGGCAGTGGGAGGAAGATGGTGGGGAGAACATACTGTTCTCCTAGTGCTTTGTTTCTGTAGACCAAAAAAGTGCAACATGACCTTATGTATGTGAACTGGGCAGTTTGTACATCTTTTGCAAATTACAGAACTCAAATCCTTCGTGTATTCATCTCTTTTTAGATTTGGTGCACTGAAGAGCTCTTTAGAGAGGTGCCGAGTGCATCCTCTCCTTCCAAATCCAGGGTCTGCATGGCTCTCAGCTGTATTCCAAATCCATCCTAGTCTTGGTGTTCATTTACATCTTTTAAAAATAACTCTCTGAACTTCTTGTTTTCTTCCTCATCCAAAAGCACAGAACTTACTGAGATCAGGGTTGTAGCCAAATACGCACTGCCTTTCTATACCATGAGCAAGCCATGCTTTTGAGATACCGTGTTCCCAGAAATGGTAGCAGACTTTTCAAAATTAAAAACCTCTGGTCATTTTCTTTTTATTTGTGCTCCTCTGTTAACAAATGCCTTGTTTGATTACTTTTAAATGTTGTGTTTCTGGAACGAAAATAGAATACTGGCTTTTAACTCTGGCTTTTAATTCTGTATGCCTTATTATTTCAGCTTACGAGAAGGCTGAGAGGGGTGGGTTTTTTTACAAAGACTGGGTTGTGTTAAGATCATTGTAAAGCCAAATGTTTAAACCCTGGCCGTTTTAACTTACTTCCAATGCTCTGCAGTAGTTGGTAGAAAGCTTGAATCTTTTTCTAAGACTTAAAAAGTCCTTAGTTGATGGAAAAGTTTTATGTCAAAATCTTGGCTAATTGTTAGAACAGCGTACAAGACCCTGGTGGAAATATCTTGCATTCTTGGGTTTCTCTGACTTGTGGTGTTGCTTTTTAGCTAGACTGACTTTTCTGGTAATGAAATTAAAAGAAAGCTATAGACGATTGACTTGCCATGAAGCCGTGCAGAAGTAGGATTCAGGATTTGGGTGTATTTTGGTTAAGAGCTGATTTACATGGCTAATGCAAAGGGTAAGAGGAAGGGGAGTATGTCAAGGATTTATATAGAATAGTCTGAAAAGTGTCTTAGATCTGAATATTTCTCTGAATTTTGGGAAAATGTAGATCTCCATCAGTTCATGGCTGGCATTTGCTTTAAATACTGCAGGTTCCGTCTGTGCTCTGCACGTGAGCAGTTGTAGCATTGCTGGTTAACCAGGACCCTAATCTGACACCAAAATTTTCTCTTGACAAAAAATTGCTCTGAGCTGTTCTGCGGATCTGGAGTTGTCTAAAAGGAACTTTCATCTGTTGCGAGGGCTGCGTCTGACCGTTTTTTCAACTTACCTTTTGTTGAACTGTACTCAGGAGTAAAATCAGATTCTCCATGGAGTGAAGTCTAGTTATTAGTATATGCCACATTCTGCTTTTGCTTGCCAGCAAATATTTTTGAGGTGGAGTTTTTTCTGAGATGGGATTTGCATGATCAGTTGCAAGAAAAACACAGGTTATTTGCATTCCTGTTCTGCTTTCAGATCTTCAACTTGTCCTCAAAATTAAGAGTTGTAAGGGTTTTTTTTAATAAGTATTTTTACAGTTATTTGACGAGCCTGAAACAAGGAATGAATTGCAAGTATACATCAGATGGGATAACACTGGTAATTTTTTCTGTGTGCTGAGAAGAGTTAGAAACCTTTGAAAAATTTTGGCCAAAGCTTTTAATTGGTATTTAAAGTGCTTATCACTACTGATAATTAGTGTCTAAATTTGTCAGTTCATATGGCGTAGCTGCAGCTTCTTAGATCTGAAATGCATTCTGTTTTCTATCCAGCTGGTTTCCTGTAAAGTGCTGAATTATTCTAGCTTTTATGGGTCATTGTTAAAAATGGCAGGAAGGGTCATTGTTAAAAATGTTTTCAGAACTTTGATAACCAGTTTATCAACTGATTCACATGTTTAATCAGTTAATAGGTTTTCCTTTTCAGTGCATGGGAATTTCTTTGTTTATCTTAACTGAGTAACTGTTTCTACAGTGGAAAGAACTGTAGTTGACTGATAATCTTTTCAAATATGTGCAGTTTGCTCTTGTGATGCAAGTTGTATGGCCAGATCCTGCACTCTTACTCACAAGTCTGTATTTGTAGGGAAAAGTCCACTGGAATAAAGTGCAAGGGTTTGCATGCAAATGAAACCCCCAAATGGTTCTATATGTTTGGGATACAGAGCATGGAGCCATAGTTACTGGGCAGTTTATGATAAGGCTTTTAGATGTATTTGGGTATTTAAAAAAGAGGGACAGGGGCTTTTGAGGATTTTACTAGGTGGTTAAGTGCCAAATGGCTGCGGTTCCTCCAACACCTTGTCAAGAATTTCTTAACAGGATAGTTCATCACCAAAAATGCCAATGTGGCAAAAGGTACATGTTTAGCATGAAACATTTCCAAGAACGGAGATCCTCTGCCTCGCTGGTGACCTGTTCTAGGGCTGCACCACCTTTCTTCTGAAAAAGCTTTTCCTAATCTCCGATTTGACCTACCAAGATGCAGTTTTTGATATTGCCCCTTGTTCTAACGTCTGTCTCAAAGGAGAAGTTTGGCTCTGGTGTCACTGTAATTTGCCTTCAAGTAAGGGAATTCAGTGTAAGCTGCTTCCTTGCAGGCTGCTACTCGATAGCCTGTTACTAGATCGCCATCTCTTCACCAGACCAAGCAGGCCAGGGCCATGCTTCAGATGAAGCCCAGTATGCACAATGCCTTATTTGCTGAGAGTACGCTGTTGGCTCATACTCAGCTCGAAGATAGGGGTTTTTTTTTCTGCCATTCCCATTGTAATAAGGCCAGTCTGCTCCTGTGTTTATAAACAAACTTTAGGCCAAGCAGAACTATAAACTTTATTTTGCTTTTTTTTTGAAATAAATTCAATGATGTTTGCTTTCTATGTAAAGAGCGACTTGGCATGAAATAATACACCATAATAAAGTTGCAAAGTTTGAGTTTACATAACATTTATCTGCCTTGAAATTGCAGATACTTACAGAGCCCCGCAACACCCGGTTGGATTCGTAAGAGAACCATATTCATACAATCACAGCAGCTTCTGGGAATTGGCATCGTATTTGCACATGTGAGAAAGAGTTAGCAGCTTGTTTTATGTGATCTGGTTTCTTTCTAGATATGTTCATTCCAGTTGCTGCATGAAGGAAATGTGTTTAGATGAACACAAGTTGTAAGAGCCCAAGTTACGCTGGAAACCCAGACCTGGGAGTTTTAGCGTTACGCCTTGGACTGAGGAAGGCACAGACATGTTAGTAGAAAGTCAGCCCAGCTTGACGGGCCTGGTTTCACACATTGTGGCTCACATCTCAACAATAAAGACATTTCTAATGTCCTCCTACGAATTGCACAGAGGTGAAATGGAATATATTCTGTCTGGTTGAGAGAGCCCTGGGGACTGTTGATGGAGAGGCATGGTTGAAAAATGCCACTGGGCCTGGTTACGTACCATGAGAAGTGTCTATCTGAGGCCTGCCATTTCAGGTTCGTGTTAAGCCAGGGCAGGGCTGCATCACCATCTGAAATAACCCCCTGCTTTGCCAGCTGATGTGACAGAGAGTGAGCAGGGAGGAGACTGCAGAGATTTATGTTTTTCTGTGGCCAGCAAAAAGCAGGAGGTGATGGGGAGGAAGCAATAGGATCTTGTGGATGTGGGTGAGAAGAAAGCAGAAGGTTGGGTTAAGCTTGTGTTGAGTCAGCCACTGTTTCATATGGAGCATTAATTCAGTGTTTTATTTGTTAAACTTCCTGAGACCTGAGCAGGTGTTAGCCTTTGAGAAGCGTTGCTCCGTATTTGCCTGTGGATATTTAACTGTGGGTATTGAAAAACAGCGATACCAGTCCTGCTTACGTGGTTTGCACATTTACCTGTTTTTAAAAAATATGTTAGCAAAAAAGGTGCTTATTTTAAAAACACTGCTGTGAAATACAGTGAAGATAAATGGAGTGTGGCATTTGAAACCTGTTTTTTGTTGTTGTCAATTTTCTGTTCTATTGTACTAAAAACCTCCTCTTTGCTGGAGAGTCAGAAGCAAATCCGATCTTCCAATTTGTTGCTGAAGCTGTCTGAAGTTTAAACCCAATTCATTAGGTACAACGTAAGTGTAGAGCGTAGGCAATTATTAGGATTTCAACAGCAAATAATGCAGCCCATGAAACATTAGACTTATTTCCTTCTCGTTTAAAACACTGTAATGCGTTTCGCCCCAGCTAAATGTGCTCTTGAGCTTTTATGTCAAAGTGAATCATGATCTAATGCTCACCAGATTAAATCTAAATGTTGCAGTATTTCCTTTCTAATTCTGGCTCTTCCCACTATGATAATATTATTTGTCTAGTCAGTTATGTGCAAGCGTGAATGAGAAGATGTAATTTTTATATGTATGCAAACACCCGTGGCAGTGTTGCCCGAGGAAATCGTGCTCCGGTTGTGCTCGGCAGAGCTCGCCTTTAACCGCCGCCCGTCCTTTTTCAGATTCATAAAGAAAAAAGCCAAGTTGATAATTAGGTAAAAAGCATAATAAGATCCATGTCTATAAGGCCAGCGTGGCCCAAAGACTTTTATTTGTGTGAATTTCTGGTACAAATGTTAAAGATCCCGGCTACTTAATTGGTTGCTACGCTACACGCCGAGAACATTTGGGTTAATGACCGCCGGGCCCAGGGCCGCCTGCTCAGCCGAGCGGGCCCTGAGTGGAAGAGACAGGCCCGGCCGGGCTGTCAGGAGCCGGCTGACACTGGCGGCCACCTGCGCTGCGGGGTTATTAGAACATTTCATGTCAAAGTGTTTGTGGCGTTGGAGCAAACAGGCCCAATTAACAGGCCTGAAAGCCCCTCTCCAGCCAGCCATCACTAACACTCCAGATAAAATTTGACATCTTCCCTCCCCCCCCCCTCCCCCTGCCCCAAACTCCAATTAATTTAAATGGTTTTACTGAGGGACCGTGGCACTGCTGAAAAGGCAGAGGACTTTGCTTGGGTAATCAGCTTAAATACCGGTCCGTTTCCTGCCCTTGCTGCTCCAAACTTCCCATTTGGGAGACATAAATACGGTTTTTATTTTTAAATCTTTTTTATCTCCAATTTCCTCCAGTTTTTCTGATGTGTCTTGTGCAAGACTCCATTTCAAAGGGCAGGATGGTAAAGCCTGTAAACTGGATGCAGAGGGGAACTCTAAGTTCAATGTTGATTGCCTTTATTGGAAGGAAGGGGTAATGAGGGGTTTTACATGGAAAAGATACATCTTCTCTGACAGTCAGAAACTGGTGATAATTAGGAAGAAATCTGCAGTTTTGTTTATTTTTATACTTCTTAAACATTCTTGCCTAAATAAGCATTTTGTGTCTCCCGCTGTAGCAGCAGATCAATGATTTTTGAAGTTAAAAAAAGGTAACAGCTTGTTGCGTACGTTTTTATAAGTGTGTTCATCTGAAGACGTGCCAAGGTCTGTGTCAGTTGTAAGATAAGCTTTGAAATGCCGATATTGCAAGGCCATGTGTGGACAGAAGTTATTACAGAAGCATCTCTGGATTCAGTATGAATACATAGTTCAGGCTCTGCCAGTATTGAATTCTTCCCTGTCATTACTCAAGGGAATGGCCATCAAGTGGAAGAGTGCTTCGTGGGGTCAGGGTCTTCACTCAGGTGAAAGACCTGACTGTGTTTAATTTTAGGAGTGTGAGTAATCTGTGGAGACAATCCTATGCTTCAAATTATGCGGGCACACAATTTTATTTCTGTATTCACCAAGAATTTTTTGTCCATCATGCCCCCCTTCTCAAACTGATGGAAGAATTCTGTTTTCTGGCAGGAGAGCTTGGGATTGAAGAAATGTCCTGCTTTTGAGAGTGCTTGTTTCTTTTAAATGGCCAGTATTTCTCTAACTTAACATACTCTCTTTTTCTTAAGGAGCAGTAGCAGTTGGCCTAGAGGACAAACTGCCTTCCAGCCACAATCCCTTACCATGGCTGGTCCGGCGAGCGTGCATGGTGACCTCCATAGATGTCAGCCAGCAGGGGAAACACAGCTGGACCTGCAGTGATACGGCGCCGCAAAAGTGAGTATATCATCCTCTTCCCAGCTGGCATGCCGTTCTCAGAAATCCCCTCCCAACCGTTGTAGGGTTCTGTCTAAAACTGCTGCATGTTTTTGTAGTAGAGGCTGTAAGTGACACTGCACAGTAGTCAGAAAATCGTTCTTGGGCACTGTGCAGATTTCTGGAGGCAGGTACATGTCACAGGTTAGGAGAGGTTCATCCTTTCCTCAAAGCCCAGGTGAGGAACCGTGTGGCTGTTCTGGGATTTGCACGCTTACGTGTGAAGCTTCCCGGTGTACGTGCGCACCAGCACGCAGCGCGTGTTTGGCAATCTGTGCTACGGATCTGACTGAAACCTCCTAAGAAGTGGTCAGAAGCTGCTCTGGTGCTAAGGAGAAGTGGTCTGTAGAAAAATCAAGCTTTTTATCCCACCATTGTAACAGGTCAATCTTTGTTTCGAAAGGAGGGGGCTGGGTGGTGTTGCTATTGCTCGTTATTAGTTGATTGGAAGTGGCATTGGGTTCCACGTGCAGAGTTTTCCGAAGAGATTTGTGATCACAGCATCTGGGCTCAGCTCAGCTCCTACAAGGGCACTAAAATCAGTTGACAGACGTTTGCAAGACTATCCCAACAGCACTTCCAAAACAAAGTTAGGTAGCTAAATGGCAGTCAAGCTTTCTTAAACATCAACATGTTGACAATAATGGTTAAAGCGTGGTTTTCTCTGGGGGAGAAGGTGTTGTATTCTGCCCCTCATGTCAGCAAAGCCGGTATTCACTTCCACCTATCCCAACCAGAAATGGATAATACCCTTTCTTGACTGGATTTAATGGGAAAGATACACTCTGTTCCCAGGCATTTGATAATTGAACAATTACTTTTATTTTATATATTTTATTGATGTCCATTTACACATTTGCTAGCATTTCTTTTTTTAAATGTTACCCTACTGTGCTGCTGTTTCTCCAGTGCTGTTTTTCTAGCGTTATTTCATGATGAATCATGAACATTAACTTTATATATGTGTAATGCTTTATATATATACATATATATTTATATAAAAATCTGGGTGGTGGCAGGGAGAGACTTATTCTGTCTGCTCCATCTTTTGTTTTGATCTAGTTGCTATAGAAATACTAAGATCAATTTTGACAGAATAAAATACTACAAATTACATTGTCGGATTACCTCATTACAGAGGGCTGGCACTTTGGATTGCAACATTACTGAAATGAAAAGCGTGAACGCTACAGGAATTTCTGCTCTATGGAAAGATGTTATTTTTGGATTCTTCAGGAAGGCGTGCATATAAAACCACCGGTTCCCTGGTGAGTGACTGGTCCCTGAGACCGGCAGAACTTTCGTCTTAATTTTTGGTTGTGGTAGGTGACGTCATATTTGGCCATACATTTACTTTAAGCTGCAACTGGCATCTCACCGACAAAGGCCTTCATGTTTTTTCTGTTGAACGCTTAGGCAACCGGTTACTTACAGCAGGACTGATGGAATGAGTCTTTTTTCTTCCTTTTTTGGTGTCACCTACTACCTGTATGCCTTTGCATTGATACTACTGACATTGCTTTAGTGATTTTCCCTCCCTGATCGAATAGGAGGTATTGCACTATGTCTTATGGCCTCAAAACTGGCTAATGTTAGAAACAACTGCCCTTTAGCTCATTAGCAGCGAGGGGCAAGTTTTAGAAGCAGCAGCTTTGGGGTGTAGTCTCACTTGCAGTGGGAGGTCTCTGTGCTGCGGGGAGGTGACCGTGAAATCTCCAGTTGCTGTGGGTTTCCCTGATGCAACTTACACACGTTTACATGTGGATATGGGCCTCGCTTGAAGAAGTTTTGCAGCTTGAGTCAGAGAAGTGTCTTGTGCTCTAACTACTGGTAGAACTTTATTGCTGTGTTAGTAAAAGACATCTTTAGTACTAGGTTTTATTTAGGAAACCATTTATACGTTGGTATTATTTGTATACAGGGAGACAATCCGTGTGATTTGGCAAATGGTTTAGTCATTCTGTTTTTCTTCTAGTCAAGAATATTACTCTTGCTATATCTAATCTAGAGCTGTAAATTGCAGCAGAGGTACAAATCCAAAACAAACATTTTGAAGAATTTGAATGGAGTAGAGCCCCAATTTCCATTTCAGTACTCTCTCTGTTGTCCAATTTGTTAAACTCAAGTGGTCCCATGTGCGAGTAGCATGACTGCCAGAAGCACTCTCCAGCCATCTGTTTTTTTGGTAAGTCTTCGATTATTTCTTTGTCCGTTTTTCTATCCAAAATTAGACCTGGCAACTCAATTGGTTGATTAATATTGTATTTTTTATAATTTAACATTTCCAGCTTATGGCTAGGAAATGGCAGCAAGGTAATAAAGAGCACAAGAAATAAACTTCCCTCCTGAAGGCCAACTGTATCATGGTGGAGCTTTTTCACCATGTTATTTCAGCCTTTCAAGAGTGGTAAGAGAATTGGGTAGGAAAAGTTATACTGTTTGTGGGTGATGTCAAACTGGAAGGAAGAGACATAGCAGGCTGCATTAACTTGATGAGCTCTCTTGGAAATGTGAGGAACTGCCAGGCACTGATAGAGGCAATAGAGCTGAACTTAGACACTAGCACTGCATTTAAATCTGAACCCAACCATATGGTGGAGGAACAAAAGCTAATGAACCCCAAAGCTGGTTCAAAACCCTACGGGAGAGGCTGCAGTCTGTGTCCTACACCTGGAGGGGGCCTGTGTCCAGATTGCCGCAACTGAAGCTCAAGTAGAGGTCCTGAGATTCTTCACCAAGAAGGGCTGAAGCCTGGTTCTGTGTTGGCGTCTAGACACAGAAGAGGGAGTCAGGGCTGGAGCGGACACTGTGAGATGCTATGGTACACCTGGGTGTTCCAGCCTCTGGCTGGTTCTTCCTCCCGGTTCAGGTTATCCGAAGGAACCACTAGATCTTTTAAAGGCTGTGGTTCATTGGGGCTGACTTGTAGAATTTAACACATTGGTGGTGAAAGGGACAGTTGGCTTTGAAGGAGGCAGCCTAGAGGGCTCCTGAGCTTCAGTGCGTGTTGTGGGCAGAGTCCTACTGTGTTTGTAGGGCTTCAAGTTTTCAGCTTCAGTTCACAAATGGCATCAATTGACAGAAACTAAAAGGTTTTAGATGCTTAATGAGGAAATTACCCTGGACAAATGAATGCTGGGGTAAATGAGAACTCTAAATCGTTGCCCCTGTATTTGCTGTGTTTACCTACCTACTGCATGACGTGGTGCTTTTGGATCTGAGCACGCTGGGTCTGTTCTAGACGGAAGCCAGAGAAGACAGTAAAGGACGCGTCCTGTAATGCAGGCTTGGCCAGGAGGATGACATGATAAAGAATAACTTATTATTGGTTTGTTTGTGGGTTTTTTCCCCTTTTAAAATAAATTGCATCAGAATTTTGATGTGATCAGCAGCATCTTGTGAAAGTGCAATGGGTTTGCAGGATAATGATGGAAATCTCATGTGCCACGTGAAGAGGTTTGGTATTTCCAGCAGCCACTTTAAACTGCAGTGCTGACAGGGGGTGAGAAAGACAAAAGCTCTTTCTTTGGTGCAGGCTCACGTTGTAAAATGGGCCATGTTCAGATGTTACTGTTGGGGAGAATGGACGGTCTCCTAACACGACCCCTCAGTCAATACGTTCATCCTTGTCGTTTCTCTTCATGTGTAGACAAAGGGGAAATGTTTCTTTCAGATCGTAAAGGGTTCTGGAAACTTAACTCCCTTTGCATTTCAAGAATTGCCCTCTGGTTGTGTAGGAGACTGGTTTTCGTGGCAGTGTTATGCAGAAAATCAGAAGTTCACAGAAGTCTGGTGGTTTCAGTGATGCTGTCGAGGGTGGGCTGCTCTGACTTGGTGTATCTGGCTGGTCTGCATCTCCTGACTTGCAGGCTGCTGATGGCTAGTAGAGCTCAGAGCTGTCAGAATGGAGAAGAGGCAGGCACCGTTTCCAAATATACAAATGCTCAACACATAAAAAAATGTTTTTGTTTTAAATGATAATAAAAGGGGGCGGGGAGAGGAAAAGGGGGTAATTTAGCAAGTGGGGATGTGGTGGGAGCCAGCCAGGCTGGAGTTTGCTAATATCTGAACTAGGCTGTTGAAAAATGTTCTGTATCGGTTGCAGAGTCCTGAAAGCTCAACTCTGCACAGTGTAAGGTAGTGGTGACAGGATCGGGCCCTCTATTACTTTTTTATGTGGTGTTATAAATTACTTTCCCATATTTCCAAAGACATTAATGAATCTTTTCAAAGCACATTGTGAAGTCGTTGTATGTGTTACTCAAACTACTTATCCATATGTACACTAGGTTAATAGAGTATACGGGCTTTTTCCTTTTGTTTTGCTTTTGTAAAAAGCTGGAAAGCTAAAAATCTTTCCTCCCCTCCCCACTTTGATTTTTTCCAGGTAAAATGATGGCAGATGTACTCAGCTCAGTTTCGTATAACATATTGCTTACTGGAAGAATGAATTTAGCTCTCTGCCCTTTTACTGTAAACTTGGTTTTGTTTTTCATGTATTTGTAATTTCCTTTAAACCATTTATAAACAGGTTAGAAATACCGTTCCATGCCATCTGACTCTATTAATAATCAGAGCTCTTTATATGGGTTCTTTAGGAATCTGTCAAGCAGGAACAAACTGTATGGTAAACAAACATCTCCAAACTCTTCCTGCTGCACAAATACTCACTGCATTGTTTTGTTATTCCTTAGAGCATTCTGCTTTTACTTAGAGTGTTATAGCCAGGGATTTAACCACTAATTGTTATTTCCAGGAAGAATATTTTATTTTATTCCTTTAGGGTACAGAAAGAAGTCGTTTTTGCAACAACATTGATGTTCCATTAAAAAGATTAACAATGTCATTGGAAAATTGTGAGATTTGGGGTTTTGACGACAAAGCCAGAAGGCTGCTGGCTGGTCTGCCCGCTCACTTCAATGATATAGCAGAGCCAAGGCAGTGATTCACTGTCACTGGGCTTGACGACCTCCAGAGGTCCCTTTACACCTAAATTATTCTGTGATCCCATGAAGTCGGAAGGTTCCCCTCGCTTTCCTCCTCGCGTCTGACTGCACACCCCCACCGCTTCCCTTCTGCTGTTCTGGCACTTGTACTCCTGTCTGAGCAGATTCAGCTCACTACACCTGTGGGAAGGTAACCTGGGGAAGAAAAAAAGAGGATTTCCTGTGCAGTTAGCAGGTCGAGTGTGCTCAGTGAAGGTCCGGTAAACGCTGAAACCAGCATAAAGAAGGGGCCAGGCTTGTGGGATGGGGAGTGGTGTTGGAAAAGAGAGGGGAGAGAAGGTTGTGGGACGGACCTTTCGGCAGCACTGAGCTGTTAGACCAGCTCAGCTGTGTTACTGTACTCATCTCCAAATGGGTTTGGTCACATCAGTGGCAGTTCACATCTTTTACTGTTCCTGTGCTGGGAAGTATGGAGACAGCCCTTTTCCAGGTCATGGTCTCCTTGATTTCATCATTCGGTTTTAACCTGGTGTGAACTTACCCATATATGACCTTGTTATCAAGACAGCAGAAAACATGGACTTCACTAGATTGGCTCGACCCGGCACAAGGAAGCAAGCAGCCGTGCAGGGTGCCGTTCTGTTCTGCGGTTTCAGTGGTGAAGCTGGTTTAAGAGGTCTGTGGCTACTCATTTCCATCCCGGGGAACATTGCCATTTGCTCTTTCCTCAGGCTGCAGCTTACCCCCTCCCTCTCTTCAGTGCTGGTGCTCATATGACCCTGTGAGCTGATTAACTTCTTCCCTCCTGGTTCGTTTTCAGCCAGTGTAGTGAGTTGAATCAGTTCACTGCAGGGTCAGACGAGTACTGGAGCCGGCAGCGCTGGAGGGAAGGATGAGACCGCGGCTGAGGTGGCAACTGGCTGCTAGTTCAGCCTGCCTGGTTTCGCTGCCCCATCAGGTGTTTCACTGCCATTACTTGCCAGACTCTGGTGTAGAGGACATCGTTATATGCTCCCTGCTAAAAAGCACCCCCTGCTCTCTTTGGGTTACTTGTTTTAAAGGGAGAAATTGATCTCATTTGCAGTGCACACTTTTACACCGTTTCATCAACGATAAATTGTAGTGAAAAGGCAGCCAAGGGCTGGGAATTTCTGAAAGCAGGGTGCTTTAGGACACTGCCACTGAAGTGATCCGGTCTGCCTCTGCGTTTGCTGGTGATGACACTGCTTCTTTCTCTATCTGTAAGAATACAAGAGAGAATTTTTCTAAACCGTTGCCTATAGGTTTAACCATCCTCCAATGGCTAAAAATGAAAAATTACCCACAGCATCAAGAAGGTGAAAATTTGATCAGTGCTAGTCCTGGCTGAAAACAGCCCCACAACGTCCTTCTGTCTTTCCAGAGATGGACTGACTCCTATAACCTAAGGTGATAGAACAACCTAGAGAGATTTTCGCTGCACGGGTGGTAAGAAATAGCAAATGGAGAAATAATGAAAAACATGAATTTTCAGTGTGGAGGGGCAGACCTTGGGAGGATTTGTGTGTACAAGTTACAGACCTTTAGCCCAGATTGTGAATTACTTTTCATTTTGGTGAGCAGTTGCTCACATGAGTACTCAATTAATTCCAGTGGGATCTCTCATGAGGGTAGCCACTTACCAATAAAACTTAATTGCTCACTACGTAGAATGCACATTTTCTGCTTTGGTTTTTGAATGTGGTAGCTTACTGGCAACTTGCAAAGTAGACTTCTTTTGTAAGGAAGAAATCGAGTTTACTTTCACAAATGGTCTACAGAGATTCTGTCTTCCAATACTCTTTGTGTCTATGTAACAATTCAGAAATTAAATGTGAATCAGGAGACCCCCTAACATCATTTTTGAGCTGTCATGTTGTTGATAATATATTTTCTGAATTCTAGCTTTGCCCTTTCAGAGGTAAGGTGGATTTCAAGCAGGCAGTTGTCGTACACCTCACACTGTCTTTGCATTCTGATCTAAACCACTGCCAGATCTGCAGCTCAGGAAAGCTGCAGTTATTACTTGTGTATCAGTTGGTAAAAAGCACTTTGGGCTCCGGTAGGATGAAAGCTATAGAAAGAAAGAAGCAAGAAATCATCAATAAACTTACTTCTGTAAACACTGACAAACGTTGTCATTCACTCCGCAAGATAAAGATTTAAAATGTGCAGTTAACAGCGGGCTGAGAGCGAGGGATGATGGTGGTATTTAACACCTTAATGTTTTTATTATCTGTGTTTACTCTGGGCCCATAAGCAACAGATAACTTAAAAAAAGGAAAAAAAGAAAGAATTAACATTTTCATTTATGCACACTCTGGATATCTCCTTGGACAGAGCAAGGGAAAGTTCCCGAATACAACATACGATTGCCTTGTGACAGTGCTGCAGTGTAGGTTGGTGTCACCAAAGAAATGATCTCCAAGAAATGAAGTTCAGCAGCACAGCAACGAACATGCTTTTAATGCTTTCTTCCCTCTAAATGCAAAATTCAGGCACCCACTGTCCTACTTGGTTATGTGCTGATCAGTGATAACCGTTTCCTGAACTGTCCTGGGTCTTATGCTTTCACCTACTAATATAAATGACATTTATTGAAAAAACCCAGTAACAATAACACCCAACCCATATTGTTTTAGGGCATAAATCTACCACTTCAATTGCCTGAGCCTGTCAGTGAATTTCTGACACCAAGTTATGTTATTTAATGAGTGCTATTAGGTAGTTCTGTCACTTAATAGGATTGAGGGTTGGAAATGCCATGTAATATCACTTCACTGGAGAAAAAATCAACAAACAGCCCTCACTAAAAACCTCACGTCTCCTTTGATGTTGGTAAGACCTGCTGTCACGTCAGAAAGGAACCCGCCGGGGCTGTTTTCACAGGGCTACAGCTGCCATTTTAGGAGAGGCAACAGTTATTCTTGGCAATTTTGCGTTAGGGGCACCCAAAAAAAATTTCTCCCACTGTCTGACTGAGAGTGAAGAAACAGGATAGTTATGGCAAAAGGCTCTTGGCAGGCTTATGTTCATAAAACATCATACAAGGAAATGAGAATATAGACTGCACATCAGGAAAATGCTGACAGCCGTTGTCGTCATGTGGTGTCATTTATACTTGGGTATTGCCTGAAATCCCTGGGTAAGTTCTGGCCTACCTTATGTACCATACAATTAGTGAGAGTCAGTTTTTGTCCTGAAGAACTGCTGATGGTCATGCAGTCCTTTGTGTCTCCTGGTGTCCATCTGGTCACCCTCTACAGGAGCTGAGACTGCATCTTTACAGGAAGAAGTGTCAATGTGTTGTGGAAGGAAGTGTCAAAGGCCTGGAGAAAGAAGGGTGGAGACTGGTAGCAGTTCTGTTCCAGATGTTAGTTTGCAGGCTCGCACCACTGGGAGCTTAGACCCACCAGAGCTTTATCTCTTGGTGTTTTCCCCTGTAAGGAAAAAGTCTCTTTTCTGCTGAGAAAATTCCCCACCTCACTGGGGGAACAAACATCAACCACAAGTACTACTGAAGAGTGCAGAAAGAGGCAATATACTCCACTTATGGTCTGGGATTGAGTTTGGTTGGTGACACTGTTCTGTTTTGAGCCAGAAAGTCAAATTCTCACTTTGATGCTGATGTCCAAAGCAGAACAAAAGAGCTAGTTTCCCTCTGCAGCAGCTGAGCAACTTAAATGGGGTTAAAACCAGAATAGTTAGATCCCCTTGGAAAACTCAATGGGCAATTCAATGGAAAAAAGGTGTTCTGGCTTTCCCACTAGTTTCACTTTTAAGTCCCCGTGCAGGTTCTGGGGGTAAGCACGCCTGCAGTCGGTAGCATCATGGAGTCCCGTGTCTCTTTAGATCTTTCCTTAGAACAATTTTCTCCTGAACTGTGCAGAAGCCTTTTCTTTAAATTGCAGTTGTGCTTTTTGTGATCAAGAAGGTCAGAGAGTATTTTGACTGTATGTGATTCCTCTGGGACTCTGTCCTGTGCTGTCTGAGCATATGTAGAAGACAAACCAGCAGGCTGATCTCAGAAAAGGAGTGGGCAGCAGCCACGACTCTCTTGCTGGGCTGCATGTGTTCACAGGCTGTGGACTGGTGACTGGTGCAGAGGACGAGTCTGTGTTCCTGAAACCTTGAATTTCCCTTGGGTACAGCACTGCGTTAAGTACAGCGAGTGCAGGCAGCCTATGTGCAACGGCAAATAAACTCCCAAATCATTCGGAATAAGGGGAGCTATAACATTATATCCAAATCACTTGTACTGGTTTGCTTCTGCTAAATCTACCAAAGTAGTGGGTGAAATGAAAAACCCAGATAAATCGTGAAACATGTGTAATAAAATATCCATTAAAGACATCAAAACCTTTTAAAAGCGTTGCTGCTAAGAGCTAGCTGGCTAGATTGCATGTGAGAGTATTTTAAGTGCCATGTATGTGTACCTACAGACAAGGTAAATTCCAGAAGTGAAATACGGCTCCCCTGAAGTCCCTGACAGAAGTCTCTCTCACTTCGGAGCAGTCAGGATTTCATCACAAATCCGAGTGAGCCCATTTCAGGCTAGATAGGCTGTATACAGTGGAAACGAAAAAGCCACGTGCAATGTATTCAATTTTTATAAAGAGATCTGGAAGCTTGGTGGTAGATGTTCTTCAGTCCTAAGGCACGCTTGTGGGGTTAAGATACACTCAGCTTCTTCCTGTAGCAAATCAGATTTGTCATTGCTTGAGTAAGTGCTGGTAGAGACCTAGAGAGAAGTTAAATCCTCTACGTAACTTCATGAAATAATACCAATGACAACGCTTAAGAAGTCAATTAGATTACAGTGTCATTATTTCTTCCCTCATGACAACTATTCCCCAAAGCCTGTCACAGATTTTGGCAATAAAACTGGATCTAGGGATTGAGGGTCTTTCCGAGACTGCACTTTTTGCATTTCATTTTAGATGCTTCAGTTTTGCAGATGTTCAGGTGTGTTTTTTATTCAAAGAGTTGTGTGGCTGTTCATTAGTATGTGTCCAATTCACAGTGATTCCAAGTGGGATTTGTGACTTGAGAAGAGAATTATGCAAAAAATGACTTTGGCTTTCTCAAGAGTATTGAAAAGTGTGTGCACTCTTGCAGTTGAAGACACTCGAGCTGCATAAAAATCGTCCTCTGGATCGAAATGATATATGCATGTAGAGAAGGCCAGTGAAATCCCAGAGTTTGAATCCTTAGGATAAAGAAGGTTTATTAAGTGTAGATCTCTTTTTGGACCTTGACAGTGGGATCAAAATGGAAAGTGCCCAGCTAAGCCTAGTGAAGCCCTGCTGGGATCATTTCTGGAATTATCCAAACATGACTTGGGCCAACTTTTTCTGTTCAGAAAGCTGTATAGGTCCCTGGTTTGAAACAGACCACTTTTTTAGGGATTTTCTGTGGAAAGAAGTGCAATGTCTGATCTCAGTGTGAAATTGTTGCAGCGTTATGCACAAATAGCTCCACTAAAGGGATATCCAGATTAAATGTACACCTATTCCCTTTGATTTATCCCATTTATTTTTGCGTTCATGGACCCATGAAATCTTGAGGGCAGTTTCCCGTTGGTTAGATGCTTAGACACAGAATAAGACGCAGAAATAAGTAAAGGGTGATGTTCGCATTTGTCTCAGAAGGCGGCTGCCCAGCTGGGCTGACAGAGTTCATACTTCATGGCATCACCTAACCGTGCTCACCCAAGAACTGCCGGCACAAAACCTTCTGCTTCCTCAGGCGGTGGCCATTAACATTTTGACATTTGTTTTTGTTCTTTCGCCCGAGGAAGCATTTAGTGTGCGCAGTAAAATAAAAACACTGCCGTGCAAGTCCTCCCCCTGACAGGATCACCTCGATACAACCACGTTTCCTGGGACTTCAGTCGTGAGATACACTTTAATAAGGAGCTGAGATTTAAGTGTCCTTTGTGAAACGTCAGCCTTGCACACCAGGGGCTTTGACCACCGCACCCGCGCCGGCACAGCGGCTGTGCGCAGGCAGTCTCGCCGCCTGGGCAGGGGCTGTCCCCGTGGGAAAGGCGCCGAGGGGGAGCCGTCCCACAGCGAGGGGCATCGTCACCCAACCGTGCCCGCCCCTGTGCCTGAACCCTGCCAAGGCTTTATTCCCTACCTCGTGCCGAAAAACAATTGATGAGATTTACATGGGATTTTTAAAAGTGTGGCGTGAGCTGATGTAGCAGAGGGGACCAGTGGGAATTTGGGAGAAGGGAATATTGGCATATTCTGTTTCTTAAGTGGAAAACAAAAGCCGTAGAACCAAGCACTCCTGAACACTAACAGTGTTTTTCTTTTGAATCCCTGAATTTCCTGTGTTAGGCCATTTCTCTTTGGGAGTCCATACTGCTTTGGAAAAGCAGTAAAATGCCCAGAGTGTAGAAATATACTTCTGCCCCCTCTCTCCCACTGGAACCTCCATGAAAACTCAATGGTCACATATTACACCAAGGAGAATCCCAACACCTGGACAGGGTCCATCTGGTGTCTCCAGACTGCTGACCGGCCGATAGCCGGTGCGTGTGTTGGGCGCTGGGGGAACGCGCTCTGCTCAGGTAGATGCATTCAAAAGCCATTTTGAAGCTGCGTAGGAGATATTTCTCAGATACAGTGAAACTAGGATAGTTTCACTAGCAGTGGAATAGACGTAGTTTGTGGTGGTGTGTGGCGAAGGTGTTCCCAAAAGCAAGTGAGGAAGCTGTTATAAGGTCACTTCATCGTGAAACAAGTGTCTGCTGTCAGCAAAAGGGAAATCCCATAGCATCCCGCTCTCTTCTAGCCCCAGTTGTTTGTTCCTGCTGCCTCTCTTGCTCCAGCACTAATCTTCAGGGCAATGACCTGGGTCAGAAAACTGATCCAGCTAAAAACTAGCCAGACTATTAAAAAAAATAAAATTGAAAAATCACCAGCTTGGAGTTAGGCCAGGCTGAAGTGTCTCTGCAACTTGCAGCTTGTAGGAGTGAAAGTTGGGACAGAACAGTTAAAATTTGCCTGTAAAGATCTAGGAGGGAGCCATGCTAAGAAATATGAATCATGAGAAGTTCAAAAGCCGACTTCTTTCCCCAAAACAGTCTCCTCCTTGCGTCGGTAGCTTTGCCAAGACGAATGTCTGAAGTCTGTGTGTGCAGCCATTCACCGGTCTATGCGGGAGCTTCTCCCTGCTTCAGTGCATTAGCATTTTTTTCCGTGAGCACAGGCTAGGAGAGACAGGTTTCTTCACATTCTACTGCATCTGCATGAGAACAGCCTTCAGGAAGAATGCGGAGACACCACAGACTTTATATGTAACAGCTTTGGTGTGGGAACCATGATCAACTGCTCTTTACGGTTTTGGCTGGCTTCCATTTTTCTGGTGGTTCAGTTCTTGGGATGTCCTTACAGAGAAGTTGGAGGCGATTTATAGCTTGTGTGTTGGGAAACAGCATTCGTGTATATGGTTTTTCCTAGATAACAGAGAAATTTGGAGTCTTCTGGGAGTTTTGGGTGGGAAGACTTTAGACACTTACTTATTTTTCCATTTGAGGCAACAAGGCAATGCTCCCACTGCTTGTATCCTAAGTAGGAAGCATTTATGTTTTAGGAGACTTTGTTTCATTCATTTTGTATAAAAGAAACAAATAGATGAATTTGAACCTCCATCGCCTCCCGACCATCCCTGACTGAGTATATTAATGGACAGGTTTTGATTTTAAAAGATACATGACTGACCTTTTTAGTTGTGCTGCAAGAGTGAGGTTCTGGCTATTAAAAATGCAGCGCTGCTTCCAGATGCTGATGCGCAGTATTGACGACTGGTAGTGAGAGACCGTGAGCAGAGGAGAACTTTTCGTAAGACCAGAGCTGTTAGCGTGAGACTCCTGGGTCCATTCCAGTCAGCCTGCGTGATATTTCCTCTGGAGTTTCAATCGGATTAGATATTCATCTTCTCTTCCTGTTCCAAACTGTTGTTTAGTGTTGATGTGTCCTCTTAAGCTGTTGCCAAGTTCCAGCACAGTGGTGGTGAAGCCAGTCCTGTGTCTATGCTGGGATTTTTAAACTTTTGGAGAAGTTTAACCCTTCATCTCCATTGAAATCAGCGGGACGCGTGCACCTACATCTCTTAAACAGCTTTGAGAATTCCGGTGCTGCAGCAACCGAAAGGCCAAGCTCAGGAGCCTGCGGCAGCTCCGAACCTGCTTCCAGCCTGTTCCCCTCTGCAAGGTGCAGAGTGAGTATTTGTAATCTCTTGGGGAATGCCGGCCATAAACAAGCTTCCTCCAACGGCTGTGAGGTGGTTCAAAGCGAGAAATAAAAATCTGCCTTTGCTGCAGGGCGGATGAGGAGGGGGTCTCTGCTGGCCCCCCGCACAGCCCGCTGCGGGGTGGGGAGCTGCCCGCTCCCTGCCCAGGGTCGAGTCCCGCCTGGGGACAGGCACACACTGACCTGCAGCCATGCAGGAGCTGCCAGGGCTGCGGGGGCTGGCACAGCTTCTCTTTGTCTGCGTCTGGGGGATACCTGCGATTTCCTTCGCTAGAGAGGGGAACTGGAGCCTGCCCGCCCTGGTTGTCCTCGCAGTCTGGAGCTTTGCCTTCCAACATGGGCTGTGCCCTTCAGTTTTCTGCCAGGTTGGCTGACCTTTATGCTGTTCCAGCTCTCCTTCTGGCTCCCTTTTGAAGGGAGCATGACCGGAGCAAAATGCCTGGCACACCGGTGAATGAGTGAAGAGTGCTGCGGAGAGGTTGTAACGCTGTAGTACCTGAAGATAAAGTGAGTAAAAGAACATGTGAATGGCTGTCCTGGGTCTGAGCAGGGACTGTCTAGTCCAGCAGTCTGTGTCTAAAAGGAACTGAAGACACACAGATTTGCTGCTTTTGCGACGTACATAAATTCTCACTTCTTGGAGACAATCCTATGGCAAACATTCTGAATTCCGGATATTGTTCAGATCGTCTTGAGAAGGTCAATTATATCAGCTAGACTGCAAGCCAAACATGTTTTATCCTAAATACAGCTAGGAAAAGGTTAGGCATGTGACACAGTCTGGTTATTCAAATGCTGTTGTTGCCTGCAGTTTTTGTGAACTGCTCTTCTGACTGCCACGAGGTATTTCACCAAGACTTTGTGCCCATCTGAACAGGTTAGGGGGAAATTTAGGAAGTGATAAGAGAGGCAAAAATCTAAATACTTTATTAACAAAAATTAATATTAAATGTTATAATGCGTAGATACTTAGCATATGTGCTTTTGATAGGTCACCATACACTTGATTGAGTATATAATGACTAATTGAAAACCTAGGACATATAGGCTAGGGGTTATTTTTTCTCTGGAAATGTAAATGGCAAAAATGTTTCATAAATGACTATTGTTTTCTAAAAGGATCAGATTTCTTGTGCTGTTTTGTTGGTTTTTTTTTAAATCCTCAGAGATACAATACATACATACACCACACTTGGTTATCCACATAGATTTCATTTATTTGTGTTTGCCTGCTTAGTGCAAACTCATTACTTGCCAGTAAAGTCCTCTGTTGACACAAAAAGACACTAGGGAAATATAAATTTTTTAAACAATGAAGTCTTGTATTCATATAAAATGTTTCTCATTGGTAAAACAAAATAAAGAACCCAGAAACACTGGTATGCAGTTCACAGCTTCTTATACGGTACACGTGCCATAGCACAGGGGACTGTGTAGCCACATGATGAGGAACCTAATACATTTTTAAAATCTAATGACAGGACCGATGGCTTAGTGACTTTGAAAACCTTTTAAAACTCATGGTTTGAGAGTGTGAGGCTGACTGACTCTAATAAGCTGTGAAATGTATTTACCTTTAGAACAATATGCTTTGTTCCTTTAAGTTCAAGCCTTTGATTCATTGAAAAGGACCTGCTGATTTCTAAGGCGGGGAGTTAGGAGTCAAAATGGAATTCAGACTTTAAACTTGGTAAAGGACCTGTGTGTACGGAAGCTTTTTGCAATAAAATCCCCCTGAAAACACAAACATGCAAAACCCTCCCCCAGCCCTCAACCCTTTGCACGGGAGAGATGGCAGCTTTTGCTGTAGCGGTTATCATGGCATTTTAATTCCAAGTAGGACTGCAGCCTTCTGTTACTGTTGCTTGGGAAGCACCAACGTGAATATATTCTGTAGGGCAAAAAAAAAATCCGTGCTAATGTACCTCAGGTGTCAGAGTGTAAAATGCTGGTTGTGGATAAAGCTGCTTTACTCCATTTTTTTCCTGGCCTCGGAAAGACCAGACTCTTCTGAGCGTTTCTGCGTGGCTGTGTGAAGAAATGACCATGGAGAAATGTATGTGAGTGAGTTTCACACAGAAATCAGATCCCGGGTCATTTTCTTCTCTGGCAGGTCTGTGATTTGGGGCCAGCCTTGAAGAAATCCTGTCTTTTGCTTTGTGAGCGTCAGTCGCAAAGGGAAGCATTTTGTCAGGAGACAGAGAGCTTTTTTTCCACTGGAGTAAATTAAAATATAGATTAAAGCAGCCTCAAGATTCAGCCATGTGCTTAGTAACAGCTCAGAAAGGCTCAGTGATCATAAACTCATAGGTAAACTGAGTTTGGAAAGATCTCTGTAGGCCTCGGGTTGAACCATCTGCTCAGAGCTAACTTCCAAGCTAGCTGAAGTCGTGCAGGGTATTACTAATCGAGTTTTGAAAAGCCAGAGTTGGAGATTATTTTATAACATCCCTGAGCCCTCTTCCACCACTGAGCCACTGTCATTGCAAGGAACTTTTTCCTTATGTCCAGGCAGGATTTCCCCATGTCATGCCATTGCCTCCTGTCCTTTCCTTGAGCACCTCTGAAAACCATCTGTTTCCATCACCACTCTCAACCTCTCAGGCAGGTGAAGAGTGCAGTACGGTGTCATCTCATCCTTTTCTTCCTCAGCTTGAACAAGCCCTCAACTTCTCCTGGTCAGCTCTGACCATCTTAGTGTCCCTCTTCTAGAATCTTTCCAGTTTGTTGATGCACAAATATATCACACCATATTCTGGAGGACCCAAATCTGACCACAGTGTTAGAGTTTCGGCCTCATGACTGCTGAGTAGGGGAATAATGGCAATTCTTGCCGCTTATTGTCATCCTCTCCATGTCTGTGTGCTTGCTGTGATTTTGTTTCCTTCCACCACAGCCAGTATAAAAGCCATGCTGTTACTGCTCGATGGCTGCTACAGATTGTCTCAGCTGAGCTGCAGGGTCTGTGCTTAAGGGTGCTTTTGATCCACAGATTGAAGTGTTGATGTCACATGCACGGGGTAAGGCAGAGCGCCCCTGCACACACAGAGAGCTCAGGGTGGTGGTGGTTTGTTGCGAGGCAGGGGAGTCCCTTAACCGTGGTGGGAGGTGAGTGAACACACCAGGGTGCGAGCAGCCCCGTTGCAGGCAGAGCTGCACTGACCTGAGCACTCACTTTTGCAGGCTGTGGATGAGACCTGAAAAAAATGCCATTCAGAAGGAAGTCCCCTCCGCCTCAGAGGATTTTTCTAGCCGTTGGACTGTTGTCACTGCTATATGAGCTGTGCCTAGCCTGAAGGTTGAGCATTAATTCAGCTGCTGCCTCAAAAGCTTTGAATCACTCACGAAAAGTAAAAATATAGTGCAGTAAGGTTAGGAGGATCCACATGCAATATAGTGCACACACTGTTCTGAAGCCGAGCACGCTGCTCACTGCTAAATTTACAGAGAAGAAAGGCACTGCGTGCCAAAATTACATAAATTCCGCTGGTTTCCTATAGACTAAACCTCATATTCACTAGGTGTGATTACCTCATGCTCACCTCTGCACCTGGGGAGTATACAAGGCCAACAAACAGCCAGGCCAAGCCAGAAGAGAGCTTCCTGGTTCCTGAAATCACTCTGCTTATTCAGTGAAATGGTGTGTGTGCGGTGCACGAGTTCAGGGTGGGGGCACGCGTGGCGGTTTGGAGGTCTGCGTTTGTTTATCGTGCAGGTCAGCCTCTCCAGCTCTGACCAAAATGAGGCCTGCCTGCTGGAAGGGACCAAGGTGTGCTGCACAACGTGGTCCTGAGAGAAGGGGTGAGCGCCGTTGCGTGCTTCCCAGCTTCTCCAGGACAAACACACGCAGTGGAGACCTCCTGTTTTTGCCGACGTGACTCTGTTAAACGCTGCTGGGGTGGTGCACAAGCTCTGTTATCTGCACGTGGGGAGCCCTGTTCACAGCGGGGATGAGACATGAGATTTTCTTCAATGAAGGGCAGCAAGTGCTGGTAGAGAATAACAACCAAGTCAGGCAAACCTCGTTACTTACAAGAAGTGTTTTTTCAGCCCAAACAGGGGTTTTGACAGTCATTTTTTGTTTGTGTTAAAATTTGTTTTTGCAAGTGAAAGCTTGATAGGTTTTCTTTTTAAATCAAAATAACTTTTCAAGAAAAACATGAACCCATTTACCTTCCATGAAATAGAATTTACTGTCTTCCTCAGCTGTCCTGAGCACTGAAGAGGTAAAGGCATGGCTACTATTTACATGGAACAGAAAGATGATCTGTAATGAGGACCACTATGTTTTCATTTTTATCTGCTCCATTTTTGCAAGGCATTTTGATCTGAGTGATGGCAGAAACGGCGGGAAATCAGGTCAGGCTACAAGGCTTGCTGTCTTTAGGGGAAGTGCTGCAAGGCTGTGTCTGAAAGCAACAAAATACCCTGAGCTTATCCGTAGGGCCCTAAATCCAGGTGGCATGTGTCTCCAGAGCCTTCCAGCTTCCCCAGCCACTCTCTGGTGGTGACTAGAGGATGCAGGACCCCTTCACAGTCATGACACCGATTCTCTGTATGTTTGGAAGCTGGTTTCCCAAGGAAAAGTAATTTTTCATGCTCTCCTTTTTTTATCTGTGTACCCGCCTCCCTCCCTCTTAAATGCTGAAGCCGTTCACCAAAGAGAATTTCACTCTCTGCAGGTTCTGTGATACAAAGAAGCTGCGCTGATGAGGGAGACGCCATAAATGTTTTGGCTGTGACGTGGTCTCACACCTTGCTAGACACCCGAGAATCCACATGTGAGTGAGGCATTGTAATGTCTCGACCACAGGCTGTGTCATAAAGCAAAATCCATCCAAGTTTCCTTAATTCCAGCGATCATGAACTACTGGTTTTGCTTTCACCCGTCTGCCTTCCTGGTTATTGCTCCTAAACGTTTTTGCCACGCCCTCCTTCTCTATACTCTTTTCAATCCTTCCTGGAAATAGATCTTAAGTCATTAATTAAATCACTCTTAATGGGAGCATCAAGATAGTTACAGGATATAAGGAGTGATCCTATTACTGTGACCGTTGTCCTGCCTTCCCCAGTCCCCACCCACCTCTTTCATTTTTGCTCCTCTGGCCTGTTGTATCATGTCTCCATGGAAGATTACCATTTCAAGGCAAAGACTGTGGCATTGTTTTCTGAGAACCACCCAGGATAGCTAGGGGAGCTCAAGTAATAATAACTATTATTAATAGTGTGGTAGAGGGTGGAATTTGGCTGCTGGATCCTTTTTGTGTGGAGGCCCTTTTTGCTGAGATACGTTGCTGTGCTTCAGCGTGTACTTGCCCTCAGATAACACAGAGCAGATGGACTTTTCCTCAGCTTTTCGTGTTCCTGATCCTGAAAATATTTTTGAGTCAATGCAGCTTGAAAAGCTCATGCGAGGTGAACTCCTCCTGTCTCCGTGGCAGGTGTGTTTGTCCCTAGCTGGATCTGCCGCTGGGTTAACTCAAGCCCACGTTTGGATGAGCAGCGACGTTGGAAGTCCTGGCCCAAGAAGTGCTGATGACGATTGTTCAGAGCAAGTGGCATTTTCCTGGTTGTAAACTGCTCGAGGATAAGTGAGACTGAGAGAGATGGAGTGAGTTGAGACACAGAGGTGCAGAGGTGTGTGTGTATGCACCGCTGTTCCTCAAGTCTTGCCTACCCTGGCAAGCAAGAATATTTTTACATAATTGACTTAATTAGCCCAATCGGACTAGCGATTGCGCAATGGACTGAATATGCAGGCTTTCTTCTAAAAGAATGAAACTGTATACGTTAACTTGGTTAAGAGTTTCTCTTTAGTCACCTGCCAAACACTTGACTCCATTTCCATCGTGTCTTGATAAAGAAATGACATCATTAATTCAATAATAACAAAGCATTTCTATGTAAATCAGTGGACCTTCTACCTGGCTCATTTTACTGATTGCCCTCCAGCTCACTTTCTCTTTCAAACAGTGTCTTCACATCCAATAATAACTATTCGTTCATTTATTTGTGATTGTTTTGGACTCGAGAAAGGAAACAAAAAGGGCAGAACCCTTCAGAAGCTTCAAGATCCAAACAGATCAGTTACTGTATTACCTTTTATCAGGTTCTTGCAGTTCTGTTTAATGTTTATAATTTTAATGTTTGGTGTCGTCCCCCCCAGGTTTTTGAGGTTTGGAATATGAAGTATTCTTTTAGCATTGTGACCATTTTGCAATACCCAAAGTATTTTATGTTTTCTATAGGAAAGCAACATCTCTCACTGTTCAAGTAATCTTTTCATTAAAATATGCAGTTTGCACTATCATCTGAAGTCAGATGAAATTTGGCTTGAGCTGGTACATCCACTGGGGAGAGTCTCCTATCAACTGGGACTGGAACTGAGTCTTTTGACCTCTTTTCCTGACTATGCCTTTAAGTCACTGTCCGATTCTTGTAATTTAATTAACTTTTTAGCACTTGCCTGCAAAACAGGGATGGTTATTTTATCCTCACAAAGGAGCGTTGAGAAGCTTAATTAAACTGGGCCTCTAAAGTGCTTTCCTTAATACACTACAAAAGATTAGTGTGTTAATGTATATCACATGCATTACATATAAGCAGTTTTATACCAAGAACATTAAGCGAATGTATACTTTGGAAAAGGCCTTTGTGTGCATCTCCACTTATGGCAGTATTTTATGTCAACTCACTTCTGCGAGCCAGAAACGTAAATGCAGTAATTAATACCTTTTTGGGCCTGAAAGCCGAAGCCCCACAATTAACAGTAACGTGCAGGTGATAATTAAGCTTGCTCTGTATCCTGAGTCTAGCAGCTGATGGTATGGACAATCTGAGCTGCCTGGTCAGAGCCGATATTTTAGGGAAGGGCAGTGAAGAAGCTAAGATTGTTTTAAAAAAAGATGATGTATTCATGCTGGAATGCAGTCATCTGAAAAGTACCTATGATAGATGGGGAAAAAATGCTTCATTCTTCCATAACTAGGTCTCTCTAATGGTTCCCTATGATCAACATAACACATGTCAAAAACTGAGTTTACGTGGACCAAGACTTGGCAGATTTTACTGCCAAAGCATCAGCCATCTAGTGATGTGAAGAGCTGGCAAGGTGCTCGCGTTAGCAAGGCAGCCCACACTTAGGTGATAATTTATGGCTACCTGTAATCTCCTTTAAATAGAAACCATTCATATTCTCACTAGGGAAGCTTGAAATGACCAGACAACGTGAGTTCAGCCAAACCAAGGCTTCATATAACTTTACAAAAGACAAACGCTCTCTGGTACTGACATTAACAATGGTATGGGCTCTTAGAAAGTGTTCGCTTTTGGGTTTTATTTATTTTAGTATTGTTTGCTTGTGTAATTTCAGAAACTGGCAGTTTATAAGAGCTGAAATAGAGTTTTAACTCTTGGACTTTGATTCTGTTTATTTAAAGCATAAAACAGACTCAGGACCAGCCCAAGTCAGCGCAATGCCGTGCAGGGTTGTTTGTGCACTCCCAACGGGTGACTTGCTGATAATTCCAAACGCGCGTGATACTGAAATTATTAGTCACTGATGCTATCTGTCATGGTGCTGCAGAATTCGTGCAGACATTCTCCTTGCCCCACCCTGTGGTTTGGCATCGCTCTGCCCTTCCCTGGTGTGCTTCTGCCTCCGCTCTGGGAGGTAAAGTGGGTGTTGGCAGGGTAGGCATGGGCCACATCCACCGGGCTGGGGATGCTTTCCCCTCTCCTCAGCACGGGGCCACAGCCGATGAGAGCTGGCATGTGCAGGAGGCAGTGAATCTTGGGAAGGTCTTGTGCTTTGGGAAAAAAATCTGGCAATCTTAAGTGACAGCAGGGGTTGATCTAAGTCCTTCTGATACTGGGAGTGTACAACCTTGCATGTATGAAGTCTTCCAGGAACAGGTCTGAGGCCTTCTGTGAGATCAGATAAGCTCACCAGGGAACAAGCTGTCAGCAAGGAGTAAGAAAGAGTGCTCCATTCACAGGTCCTCAGTCTCCTCGCTCAAAGATTTAATATTCCCACAGCTAGTGGTGTAAAGAATCCAAATGTTATTGCCTGCCTGTAGTCACACACTGCAGTTAGCAGATACGGGTTGGGTATCTCAGTTTAGATCTACCTTTTGCTCAGACACGATTTATTCATGTGCTGAGATCGAGGATTCCACATGAAATTCTCTTAATTCTGTGGGTGCTGATGTCTAATTTTGGTCTGAGCTGTTCTCTGCTCTGCCCGTCAGCCTGTATGTGCTGTTTACCTTTGCACATATGCGTAGTTATACGTTACTATTCGTGAATGTTCTTCATTACCCTCCTGAAGAAAGTGCAATACTGTAAGGGGATGGGGACTGTTTATCCCTATACACAGTCATACAATACAGCCTTTAGGTATCACTGCAACTCAGATCATTAATTCCATTAAGTTTAACCAGTGAGGAAAACTTTACTGTTGCACAGTTCTTTGTGGTTTATTAACTTCTCTTTTGTGGACCAGCAGGTTCAAGTCTTCTCTTTCTCTCTTTTTAAAAAGTTTTCTTTTTTTGTAACTGTTAAGCAATTCCACCTGGAGATGTGAAAACTTCACAGGCTATAAAGCTTACATCCTGCAAATCTCCCTATCCAATATTAAAAACATCTAAAGGAGGGGAGGCACTGTTGAAATATTTTGAGTTATGTTTAGGAATGAAGACAAAATAGGCTTTGTGGTTTTAGGAATGGCCCAATGGATGAATCTCAGTGCAGTGGGAGTATGAAAAATACCTTTTACCAGATAGTGGGGTGAAACAACTTCTTTAAAGCTGTTAGTAGAGTTAAAGCCATGTGAAAAAGATCTTAAAAGCAGAAGGGACAGTGGCAGCTGCCACTGCCTTTTGTTAATTGTGGAAGCCCTTCTCTCCCACCCATGACCTTTGAAAAGATGCTTTTCCTTGCAAAGGGGAAACATCTGTTTCTTATGTAGGTTAATACTTAACCTAAGATACACAGTAGAAATACCTTATCAAAAATAGGATAGAGGCAAAGACTGGAAGGATTGGTTTATGCATCCATAGTGGAAGCAAGGTGATACTTCCAAATCAGGTAGAAAAATGTTGCTCTTCGGTTGAAAATATTGTGCAAGGAGTGTGGGATTGTTTGTGTGTGTGTGTGTATATGCCTATATAAGTAATTAGTAACTGTTTCAACAGGTTATGTTTTTGGAAACGCTAGCCTTTGCATTGTTAGTCTCATCCTCATATTTATTTAAGATGCTTGAGGGAGTAGCCATGTTACATTGAGTTTGGTTCTTGTTAACTTACGGAAAAATGTTCTAGTTACACTTCCAGACTCTTTTGTAGTACACCTGCCATCATACCACCTGAACAGTGCAGCTCCTGTGGTTCTTTTTTAAGATAAAGACGGAATGCTAAAGCAAATAACTACCTGAAGCAAATCTGCAGAATATCCTAGTCCATACAGCAGGCTTCTATATCTGCTTGATGAGCAATGAAAACTGAAGTCTGACGTCATATGAGCGTTGTCAGAGGGGTGAAAAAGAGCATATGAGCGCGCACTTATATTATTGAAATATCACCGTGCCTTTGCTAAAATGTAGGCAGCGGAGTTTTGCTGTTCTTTATGCCTTAAAGGAAAACCTTATAACTTGTTTTCCTTCATGTTGCCATAACACTTTGTATCTTAGCAATAAATACTGGGTAAATTTAGTGTTATCACAAGAAATGTGTGCTCCAGAGATTTACTGTTCCACTCCCACAGTACCTTCAAACCCCACATCAGTAGTAGGACAGCAATTCCTGGCCTGCGTTAGGACCAATTTACCTCATTTCCTCTGCTTTAGCAAAGTGAGATTGAAGAGGTTAGAAAAATAACAAACATAAAAACAGGGGGGAAGCTATTGCCAACCTCTGTGTGTAACACTCCCTGAGTCACCCTGCAGAACAAGCCCAAAGGGTTCTGCTCAGCAGAGGTGAGGGGAAATCGTTCTTCTTTTGTAGTGCTAAGCAGGACCCTGTTCAAATCCATGCTTGTCACTGTTGTCACGTCTCATCTGGGTGTCTTTAACATGAAATAAAATACTGCTGTGCTAAAGACCAGAAAAAAGTGGAAAGTGCACTCATCTGTGTCCCTCACTTGTGCCAAAGAATTTTTCATTCCCACCTCAGCTCTAATTTGAAATGTGTTAAATAAAAATCTCCAGGAGAGTATCCAGAATAGATAGGCGTGTTTAGGTCAGCATACTACTTGGCATTGCCACAGACCTCATCTCTAATTACTAAAGAAATAGTGAGTTAGTGAGTTAAAATACACAGCGACTGTGACCTAAATCATTTCCATTCTGGATACTGGCCTGAAATAAAGAGAGCTTTTCATTAGCATGGCACAGATTTAGTGTCGTGGGACATAGAGTTTGTGCTTCGGAGGAAGTGCGGTCAATGAGCCATTAAGTTTTGAAACAGGAGGCAGGCATCTTCTAATCTCAGTGCTGTTGACAATAAATATTGGGGAATAGCTTAATATAGATTCGTGATAGCCATGCCAAAGCCATTCAAGTGAACTCATATTTGTAATACTATGAATGTGCACGCACTGCATTCACATAATGGAGGGATCGTTTGCAGGTCCCAAAGGAAATCTTTCCTTTCAGCCCTGGAAGATGAGAAACCGACTGGGAAATCTAACCCGGTGTATAGATTGAATGGCGATTACTTGTATTGTGGGGATTTGCTTTTCCCCTGTTGAAAATAAAATGTTAAAATTAGGAAAGAGTTCCTGAATTTTGGCAGTTTCCCATTTAAAAACAAGTAAACAAACAAACCTCCAAACCAAGATTTACGCCTTCTGAAACCCTTCAGGGTAGACGTGTAAGGGAAACCCTTAATAGCTGGGGGAGAGCAGCACGCCGAGGTGGTACAGCACAGGGGTCCCTGGAAGCAGGGCATAGAATAAATATATTTTTAAAATAAAGTAAATTAATAAGGGTACCTAGTCTGAAACAGCTAGAATCTGAATTTTTGGCATTTGTGTTATTAAACACTTTAATACCGTGTTTAACGCAATGGCAGGTTCCTGATAGACTCTAGACCAGCCATCTGTTCAAGGCTAAGACCAGCCCCTGTCTTCATGAAATTTGTTGCTTTTTTCAGTGTGCATTTTACCACTTTTTCAACAAAAAAGCTTCTGTAGACACCAGTTTGCCTCACTAGGCTCCTGGAGCCAGACCATCCTATGAGCGGGTCCTATGGAAAAACAGCATGTTATCCTGTAATAAGACTGTGTCATAATGTACACACTCAGAGAGGTCAAACAGAGTTTGAGCAGGCAAAGGCAACCTTATTTCTGTCATTTCCTTGCTTTTCACTTTGCAGCCTTAACAAATACTCTTTTCTCAGTTTCTATGGGCATCTGCATCAGGCGAGTTCCTCCTTTTCCACGCTGCCCGAGCACTGGCTCCGGTGTTAGGGAGGATACAGGAGTGACCTGCCTGGGCACTGGCTGCAGGCCAGGCTGGCTGGTGATCTCTGTCTGTGGTCCCCAGCCTCGCACTGGAAGGACCGTACCCATTTGCTGCTCCGATGTGTGAGAGCTACTGGGAAGTGGAGCATGGTCTGGGAGAAAGGAGTTATTGAAGATTTTAGCTATTAAAGCGCCACTATCTGCGATGTAGATACATGTGCTTTGCTAACTAATTTGGGCAGACTTATTTAAGACCAGGAGAAAGTGTGTGCCTGCCACGGAAACCTGCCTATCTCATCCCCAGGCAAATTTCAGTTTCCTATAATGCAGCATGGAGGTGTGGAGCCTTCTCAAAGGAATTGTGACCATTTTGACAAAGGGACAATAAATTTTTTTTCCTATATTCCTTTTCAGAGACAATTTCGGTTTAAATTACTGCAAACAATTCAACTAGAAGCAGACACTTGCTTGGAAGATCACAACCCAAATGTTGAAAGCAATGAAATAATAATTAGTTGGAAATAGTGTTTTACAAGTGTAATATATATATATGGATATGTGTGTGTATATATGGACATAAAAAGAAAGTACAGCTTGATCAATTTATGATTATTTCTACTGGTTATTTAACTCTCAAAGAATGCAAAACTGCTACTCTGTTAAATTAGATTAAAGTCTGGTTTTCTTCAGGCCTGGTTTTGCCTGGCAGCCGTCCCTCACGGAGGTAGGCCCCTTGGGAGGAATGTGCTCACTACATGCACGCCTGGGAGAAGCGGCCAGCCACGCTGCTTGAGCATTGAGTCTTTGGGTTTTGTTTTAAACCCTCTTAAGCAGATGAAATTTTCTGACAAACTAAAGCCTCATGAGGAAAGAGAGTACTGTACACAGGCTGAGCTTATCTGCCGTCCTGTGGGCTCACAGGAATTCTACGTATAGCGCAGGGAGGAGTTGGGGTACAGCTTGGACTGCGGGGGGGTGAGCACAAGTGCATCCTTCCAGCTGCTCTTTGCTCCAGAGCCTGAATGCCGTGAGTTTGTACAGCATTCAAGAAGCTTCTGGCTTGCTGTGCAACAAAGGCAGGCAGTAAATAGCTTTTATCTGGGCCTGATTCATGCGGTGGGCTCAGAAACGTGATGGCTTGGGGGAGGTCGGCACATCTGATTTGGAGGTGTTTACTGCTTTAGCCCATGCCTTGTACGTTTGTGGCCGGGCTGCTCTAGGCCTTGTACGGCGGCGTTGCTCTCTGCCTCCAGTGCAGCACAGGGATTTGAGGCCAATGTTTACCAGATGCTGGGTGAGCAAAAGTGACTGTAAAAATCAAGTTCTGAAGTGTTGGAGGGATTATTTTATGGGGCTGGAGAAACACCATGGCTCCCTCAGCATAACACTAACAGGAGTTTTTTTTTCTAGCCAGTAAGTAAAGCTGAGGGCAGAGGGGAAGAGTGCCTATGATGCAAACAGGGTACCACCTGCCTCAGCAGCATTGCTCTCTGTTCCTGGGGTGAGTTTACCGAGAGGAATCAGGAGGCTGTAGCATCCCATCTGCCTCCAAACTGTTGAAGCCCATCTCGGCTATGTGCCCAGATAAAGTGACTGAAAAGCAGCTGTGGAAATGGTCCACCTCTTTGGTGACCGTCCTTGCTGTCACCAGTTATAACCAGCCTGGCCTCTGCAGCAATGGTAGTTCCTAGGACCTTTGCTATACGCTCTGTCTACCTTCTTCACGCTGCAAAGTATGCCAAGGTTATTTTTTATATAGATGAGCTTCTCAGATTATGCCACACTGTTGAAAAATTTTGAAAATAGAGCTGTAAGGCATTAGCTGTGCAGCTGTTCTAACAGTCTGCTGGACTTTGCCCATTAAAAAAAAAAATTTACTCAGGAAAACACTGATGCTAATGGGAATTAAAAAACTGAAGTCAGGAGAGTTTGTCTAAGTAAGGGCTAAGTTGGAGGGAAGAGCCAAAATTTGCAAGCAAAAATTTTCCTTGGCTACAGCAGCATGTAATGGCATCATGTGGGGATGTGGCACCTGCAGTCCTGTCCTAAGAGAAAAATACATAATATCGGCTCTCCTGGCCAGGCCTGCAGAGTTACTTCGATAGTGGAAGGCACCACGCAGCACATGGAGCACGGAGAGCTGCTGCTCAGTTCCAGCTTTGAGTTCTGGAAGTGAACTCACCTTAACAATTTTTCCATGCGCAAGAGTCAATCACAGGATTTTGGTTTGGTACCGGCTGAAAAGATGAGGTAAATGTTTTTGAGGCACCTCTGGAAGCAGGAAAAAAGACAAGGGCAAAACTTGCACTTCAAAAATGAAGGTTAACGGCTGGTTAAAGCTTCTCGTGTGCGCTCATTCTCAGTCTTGTGTCTGTGAGCGAAGATTGTTGGTGCTGAAGGCTGTTGACTGGGGCAGGGGAGGTGCTCCTCTGGCTGTGTGTGCCGTACCAGACCTCTGGGAGGGATTTTGCAGACTAGGCTCCCCTTGATGGGGGAGCTGTAAATCTGCACCCTTCTCACGTGCTAGCGGTTAACCTGATGCTACCCTTTGTGGGACACTGCAGCTTGTGTGATGGAGACCTGTCATCTGCATGGCCCATGGGCTGGAGGTGGGGTTGTGGTCAAGGAGAGATGTCCACTCCGTGGCGGGTAGACAGCTGTAGTCTCCTTCCTCTTACAGAAACTCAGGGGCCACTTGCAATCTGCCTGGCGGGAGGGTGAGCACTGTGTGGTGCCCTTGCTCCCAAAGTTGGAGACAAGAGTGTTGTGGGTGCCATGATGAGGAGCCTGGAGAAAGGCTGCAGCCTCTTTTGTGTCTCCTACCTTCCAGGGTGTCCACACCTGGCACATGACCTGGGGAAAGACTGGGGAACATCCTCGGCAGAACTGGCCAGCGAGAAAACTTACGGTGCCTGGCTGAGAGCTGCCTGGGGGCTGCCTGCTGATCTTTCAGGTTTTGAAACAACAAATTCAACTTCAAAATTTGAAAATTGAGACTGTGTTTCAACCCAGGGTGTTTCAGTGCTTCTATGGAAAATAATTTTATGCTCACAGTATTGATATGTTTGGAGCTCTGTGCAAAGAGTTAAGTTATTGTATATTTTAGTTTTTTAATTGACTCCATATCTGCTGGCAGCAGAATAGACATTGATCTGTTTTTTTCCTTTGCTTTATTTAGGAAAATACAGCACATAGTGTTTACTCTATCTCCATACAGCATTACTTTGTAGGGTGAAAGTGAGGGCGAGACCACAGTGAAGAATTCCCTCATTGTCAATTTTAAAGGCTTCATAATAAATGGTAGGCTTTTTTGGATGGGAATCAGAAATGTTTTCGTGACAGTGTTTTGCTTAGCTTTTTGTACTCAGATGGGGTTTTATAAACTCTTTTAAATTTGCTGTTTTGAACATTTAAACATCTCCTTCTGGGCACCAACTACTTGATCAAATTACTGGAGTGACACTGTACCTGACATCTATTAAGAAAAGATTTGAAAGATCAGATTGGTGACTGTAAACTAAAATTTCTAGACAATAAACATCATTCTCGCAGGCTATAGCATCCAAAGTGCCTTTCAGTGGGAGAGGATGAGGAACTGGACCCATAATTCTGCAGTAAGAGGCAGAACTGTCTCTACACTGGAGTTTTGACTGAGAAAGGACTACAGCCTGGGGTCCAGCCTCAGAAAGAAATAAGGAGTGGATGCCCAGAATTGATCTGTTCCACATACACCAGCTGAACTATCTACTGAAGCTGATTTGCGTTGGGCCAGACCAAAACTGTTAAGTGCCACTTACCTCCTTGTGACTTCCCCTTTTGAACTCAGTTTCTGGAATTATGAAGCTGCGTTCCTCCAGGATCCTTAGCAAGAGCTTACTGGGTTCTTCAAAAGGAGTAATGCTTCGTGTTGCATATGGACTGCTGGTACCACAGTATTATATTGATTAGTTTTTTTCAATATTCCCCTAGGCTTGAAACAGTATCAGTTTATTGGTCTCTTCACAAACACAGATTCGCCAGCAGTCATGCAATCCTTTTAAGGGTTACTCTTGTTTTCCTCTGAAAACTGTCCAGGCCCTCTGTTTGTTTTTCCTCTTGCTTTTTTTTTGGTACTGTTTTGTTCTTGGAGATCTCCATGCTTATTGCAGCCTTCCCTGTGAACGCTGTATTCAAACAACTTCTGCTGTATTGCTCATAAAATGTGCTTTGGCACAGGTCTGTCTCACTCCACACGGTACTGCTGCTCAGTACTTGCCTGCTGAAGAATGTCCTGAGGAGTGAAAAGCTTTGAGTAGAGGAACCCTTTTGGAAGGTGTTTGTATTTTCCTCAACTGTAAGAGCACAAAGCAAGAGCGTGTGATCTTTGTGATTGATGAGCAGCTGAGGTATTGATGCCTTTTTCTGTAAAGTCAGTCCCGAGTTCATGCATCTCCTAGAGTGACCACTTGTTGTAATGCATATTTCTTTCACTTCTTTTTAAATGGCAAAACTTCCTTTGAAAAAGAAACCTCGTTACCCTTAATGCTATGCAAACCACCCACAGAGCCTCTTGGTACAATCCGAGGATCGCTGGGGTCCGTTTGTTTATTTTCACCGGGATCACTAGCAGTCACAGCACTATTTTGCTTGCACCGCTGAAAGATGTCCTGGAGATCTGTTTTATCATCTTAGCACCATAAACTGCTTTCGTTCTTTCAGTCCTCTTGCAGAAAATCACATGAGTGGCAGGACGTGTCCTGCGTAGGGGAATTTCTCTTAGGCAGAACTGTACTTGGGCGGTTTAATGTGCTCCCAGTGGTACTGATCGAGTAACACCGTCGTGCTCCCTCGTGGGCTGAGCTCATCACCTATTTATTGCATTTAATCATGAGCTTGGACTGCACGTTTGTGAAGACCATTTTTACTATTTCTCCATGGGCCTGGTGGTTTGGAAGTTCTGCTTCTCTGTTGCATTTTCAGTTTAAACTGTGTGGAGCAGTGCAGGCAAATCTTTGGTTGTCAAAGAGCTTACGATGTCCACTTCAGAGAAATTCTCTGATCACAGTGTGCTTGTGTCAACCTGGTGATCATCATCCTCCAGATCCCTATGATTTTGTGGCAGAAAAATCCCATGGGGTTATCCAGCTACTTCCGAACCCAAATTATAGGTTTAATAATGCAAATGCATTATTTAGACTCTCTCCCCCCTCTTCCCTTTCCTCACGGCTATTGGTTTGGGGGCTCCTTTCCTTTTTAAGAAGCTTTGGGGAAGAGGGTGGTCAGCAGTAATGCGAGTCCCCGAAGTCTGTACTCTTTATGCTTCCTTTGCTATTAGATAGGCTTCTTTGCTTTGTATCTTTTCCTCACCCCTTGAGATATCTTTTTCTCAGTGAATAAGAGTTTTTTCCCTTCCCTGGCATAGAAATAATATACTTAAACATGCTTCAGTACAGGAAATCCTATATCCAGCGTGGGGAGGAAAGGCCTTAATCAGTAAAAATTCCGTTGTGTTTATATCAATCCTGACCCTCGATGTCATTTGGACAAAGCTTTTTAGTCCGGGCCCCAGGCACTGGTTGGTGCTGCTGGTTCACAGCTATGTCACTGCAAGTCCACAAGGCCCATAGATGCCAATTTTCTGCTCAGTAAGTTATTCTTTATGGAGGTTGCCTGGCCTTTCTGTGGGAGGGGCTGCGATAAGGGGCAAGTACGCAGGGAGCTCCTCTTAATTGCAAGCGTTTCCCTTCTTTGGAGAATAGGTTAATCCCCCAGTATTTCCTGAGTATTGAAGGGCTTTCATAAGAGAAAAGAGGAGAATTTAGAAGAATTTGTGATCTGTTTCACAATCCCTATCTCTGTTTTCTAGCCCATGCTACAAGCTGGCTGCGTCACGATCTTCCAGTGACGGTCTGGTCTAGAGGGAAAGAGTCTGGTGAGAGACCAGTCCTCTCTGAGGTCTCGAAGCGTGACGAGGTTCTGCTGCATGCCCAGAGCAAAGGTCCGTGGTGTGGCCCAGAGCATTTACATCAGGAGGAAAATTTCCAACCTGCCTGGCCCTTAGTGAAAGCTTTAAATAGAGGATTGACTCCCCATAGAACGAGTCCTGCACAAATGAACATTCCAGCAGCACCCTTCCTCTGACTTCCAATGTGGTTTTTATCAGGCTTTGAATTAAACCACTGTCCAAGTATTTGAAGGCATGATTTTCAGGAGTCATCCAAAATGTAATTAATGGCAACTCAACGCATTCTCTGGGAGGGAAGGAGAGCGTCTTGCTGCTTTATCTTAAAGAGGCAGCTCAGTGTAACTCGCTCGCGGGCGTCCGAGCAGCACGTGCGTCACAAGCTGCTGAGCAGAGCATCCTGGCCGGGCCGGTGGGCCAGCTTGGGCAGGGGGCCTGGGTCCCATGTCTGGCCCCTCTGGCTCTCTGTGAGACAGCAAAGGTGACCGAGGGACGTGACGGAGGTGCAGAATGAGTGCTGGCTGTACACAGTCTCCTGGCCTGATGCTGGGATTGGGGTTGGAGCAAATCCCTGTGGTGTCTGTGGGCAGCGAGCAGAGGCCTCTGCCTTATTTCCCCCTCCTTTCTCCCTCCAGCACTCTTTCTTCAGACCAGCAGCTCCCCAGGGCTCCTTTCTGGCTGCAGGAAAAGCGAGCTCAGCCTAGCACAGCACGCTGCTCCTCGCTGCGCTCCCTCCTTCCCTGGCTGCTGCCCGTCCCTCTCCCCCGACCCTGCCATGGCTCTGGCTGAAATGGTTTCTGCAAGCTCCTTCTGTGGCCGCTTTTCTCTAGAGAGAAGCCTGGGGTGGTCTCGTTGGGATTGTCCCACTGCTCACCCCAGGATCTGCCGGTAGCTTTGATTTGGGAGGCGGCTGTGTCCCTCTCCTGCGCACTCGAGGCATTCCCACACATGGCATCTGAGGACACTCTGTCTTTGTTTAACGTTTTCATCTTGAAGCTAACAAAGGAAAATAAGTCATCTCACCAGCAATTTTCTGAATGTTTAATTAAAGCTGTGCATTTATGACAGGAAATAAGAGCTAATATTTGACCTCTGAAATGTTTATGCAGTTGATATATAGCTTTTTCTTACCTCATCTCATGTTTGTGTATAAGATACCGTGTCAGTACATTCCCAACACAATGCGACGCTTCATTATATGATAGACATTTAAAACAACAAACTATTTTTTTAATAGTCAAGGGTATCTGCTGTAATTCTTGGACTGGGAAATGGGCTGGCCGGAATCTTTTAGATGCAGATGGCAATAGTTCAGGTACTAGTATTATTGTTATTTTTTGCCAAATAACCAAATTAACATTGAGTAGTTTGGCTTGATGCTGAAAAATTCACTTTTGGAAGTGAATTAGGTTTTTTTTTTTTTTTCCTTCCAAGTCCTGGCACTAGTTGCAAGGCCTCAACATTGGAAGAAATAAATTTGGATGGTCTTCAAAGAACACTGCTGTGGTTCTGCCGTTTTTAACTTTTTACCTTGCTGTTCTTTCTCTCCACCTCTTCCCTGGGGAACTGAAGGTAAATGATTGATACTCTGTCTCTCCTGCTCGCTTTCTTTTTTTAAATCTCTTTTGGCTAGACTTCTCCAATGTAGAAATATTTACCAAAAGGAAAATTGCAAGGGTGGGGGAATGGAGAGAAAAAAGGGAATTGAGAAATAAAACATAAACATTCAGCAGTCCAGGATGGTGACTTTGTTGGGGAAAGAGGCCGAATTGTTTGTAGAACCTAATGAGATTTAGGATTAGATTTCCTGTATCAGTGGGCAGCCGCTGGGGAAAAGTAAATTCACTGCACTTAATGTACTTTGCAAGAGAGGCATTTATCTTACGTTGTTTGCATATGGCTATACCGAAGGGGTCCCAGCCTTGGTAGGTGCCTGCCCCCAAAGAAATTCCAGTCTAAAACAGACAAAGAAGAAGAAAGACTGGTAAAGGAAATAGGAGCATGGGGAAAGGCGAGCACTTGCCCAGACCTGCCCGTGAGATAGTGGGAAACAGACCTGAGATGGCCATTCCTGTAGTGCAGCGAGCCCAGCGCTGGCCACACTGCTTTTGCAAGGAAGGCAAAGAAAATGATGACCCGGCCATTGAAGTGGCGTGATGCAAAGTATCGCTAGATGCGTTTGCAGGGAAGCGCTAATAAATGGGGTGAAATTTCTGTTTTGTGCGAACTTTTCCATCAGTCTAAGAGCCAAATATTTCATCTGGTTTACAGTTGTATGGGTCCCATTTTGTGTGCCAAAGAGACTGAATATAATGGGAATTTTTTCAGTGCCTGGAAGGTGACTTTGCAGGTACACAATTAAATTTTGCCTTTTTTTTTGGTTTTGTTTACTTGACAGGTGTCCATTTTTATGCTCAGATAAAATATCCAAATTTATAGCTGTTCTTCTAGAGCTTTCTCGTAAGAACCAAAGCATTTGGGTTTAGGAACTGACAGGACATCTCACCAAGTCCAGTTTTCACTTGAAATTGGCTTGTACGACATCCTGACTCTGGCTAGATCCCCAAGAAAAAGTCTTTTCCTAGCCAAAAAACTTCAATGCTTACATTTTGCGTAAGCTTTGGGCGAAAATTTTTACATTGTTCCCTGTTTTCATGGTTTGTATCAATGGTTAGGTTCAGAGAATCTTCTAGAAATTAATTCATAGGATAGAAGTTGGGTCTGTAAGAGAAGGATACGCGTCCCCAAGCAGTGGGCATGGCATTGTTAATTCTTCAGAGACTGTAGGTCTGGGGAACCACTGAAGGCTGTGACCCCTAGTCTGGCCTTCTCCCTCTCTGAAATCCAGCCAAGACGCCTCTGCGTGATGCTGCTGCTGGGACCCTGCCTTAGGGGAGCTCTCCCGCTATGTGTGGGGGCTGCAGCCGCACAAACTTCCATCTAACCTCAGGCCAAGCTGAGTTTCTCAGGAGACTCCCTGCAAGGCTGAGCAAGGACAATACTCTCCAGGATGAAGTTTTAATTCTTAACTGGGCTGCATTCTTTTTTCCATCCAGACCGACGGCTTGGGAGGCTTACTTGAGGCAGCCTGGCCTAGCAGGCTGAGCACTGCTGTGGAAACCACGTAGCTGTGAGTTCAGATTCCCTCACCAGCTCCTTGAAAGATCATAGGCAAATCACAAGTCGCTTTGACTTGTTTTTTTATAATTGTACCAATAGATGTATTTTTATCCTTTTCTCCTAAGCCACGTATCCCACTTTTGCATCTTGGCATCAATGAAGGTTCTGGTTTTCACATCAGCGTATGAAAAAAGGTTTTGCCAGATCAACTCTGGCAGCTGTCAGCAACCTAAGGTGCAGGAAATTCTTCCTTTCGGGAGACCTGGCTCAATGAAATGTCATCTCTGACGTAAAGGTACATACACAGAAGATCCAGTATAAGGGGGGCAGAACTTGTAAGACTGTGCTTATTCTTCATTGCCAGCTGAAGGTCTGACCTCTTGCTAAGAGCATAGTTGAGGTGTTTAGACCTCTGGCTGGGGAAGGACGATGGGAAGGTGACTGATGTTTGACCCTTACGGTGAAAGTTTCTTCCTTTCTGCCTCTGTCTGGGTCTTTTGGCCAGCCTGTGTCAGAGAGAACTCCCATGCTTTCACCTGGAAGGATAAGTGGAGCCATATCGCTTTTTTTCCACACGCAACAACTGGAGTCAGCTGGTTTGGAAAAGGATCTGCCTTGCATCAGCCGACAGGCTAAGGAGGCATATATTCATCCTCCATCCCCGAGGCAAAAGGAGCTCTGAGACCAGGGGGTTACGTCTAAGGCACAGCTTTTTCTGGGCTAAAGGCATGATACCACACACTTAACACAGGCCTTGCTAAGAACATGCACATACTTTAGTCCTCAGCAAAGTTGTACCAGGCCATTGTAATTCCATTGCACTAAAAATGTCCTCAATGTCTTGTTTGGTTTTTTTCAGCTGACCTCTATTTCCCTTTGTGACACAGATCCCTTTTCAAACAATCCTCCCCCCCGCCAAAATAAAATTCTCCCTGAGACTTAATAAAATTTTTTAATATATACGCATAAAATGAATTTCCTTCCCCAACCGTTCGTGTGGTTTTTCAAATCATTAAGGGAGTTTCCTCATTCTGTGATGTCAAAGAGTCACGCAGATCAAAGCCTTTACTGATACTACAATTAAGCACTCTGCACCATTAAATTCACTTTCCACACTGTAATTTTTATAATAGGTCGGGAAGGAGCTTCATGGTTTGATTTCATTCCAGCCATGGCGCCAGATTCTGAATTCTCATTAGCTCTTACACCATAGTTTGTGAAATACTGAAGTTAACAAGGAGTCTGAATTAATACTGGACTGGCATCTGTCCAGCTGAATTGTGTTCAGTGGACTTGCATGCATATGAGATGACAGGGAAATGATATGTTATGGTCAAGAGAGAGTAACAGCTTCAAGATAAGAACGAGGTAATCCCTCTTGCTTCCCCCAAAATACATTCCTGGGCAAACCAAAGTTGTGCACAGCAGATTCAAGCAGTTGCTTCAGTTCTTCACCTTTGTGTTAAAAGTGTAACGTAGAGAAACTCAACTTGAGGGAATAGAAAGGCCAAACTGAAAACGGATCTTGCAGCAAAGGCAGAGAGGGAAAGGAGAGGTGGACATCCTTCCTCATTGAGTGATAATGCGATGGTTTTCCATTGCCTTCCTTGCAGGTGTCTGGAGGGAGCGCTAAGTGCTCTCAAAATGGAAGGGTCACTGGACTGCCTTAGGTTAAAAAAAAAAAAAGAAGTAGGTGTTTGCTCTTCTTTCTATGTGGGAAGGACTGAAAGGGAGAAAGCATACGTGTGCAGGCCTTGCTCCCCGCTCCCATTGCTGTTAATGGGAATTACATGAGCGCAAGCATCTGGATTCCGAGTTCCTTGGTGCTGTTGTGAACCTGCAAGGATGTCGAGTTTTGCTGACAGAGGATACCAGCCTCCCTGAGAATCAGTGTCCGGCGAGGAGAATGTATTTCTGGATCATAATATCGTGATCTGGAATGTTAGCCCGCATGACTTTCTCTGCATAGCACAATAACTAACACTGGGTGGGTGTTTCTTGAAAACCATTCAAGCAAGTGTCAGAAAAACTGATCCAAAGAGAGCGTTTTCAGGCAAATATTTGGAGATACATAAGCTACACTTCTGCCTCGAGCCATAGAGACGGAGCGCTGCAGTCCTGCCAGCTCTGAGGCACTCGGGTGGGAGTCATGCTGTGTAATTTGTAACAGATGACGTTTATTACCTGAGGTTCTGTGGAGTCAGATTTGGGAGGAAAGGGGGGAAATATTTAACCAAGTTCAGAGCCAGTGATAAATTTATACAAACTCGTCCTAAACCTGCAGCACATGCCACCACCTAATCTAACACATTCTGCTGAGCCAGGACGAGGACTTGGTTCTGCACCAACCGGATTTACTGTGTAAGCATTTTGGGTTATAGCTGCAAACTGCACTGAGCTATGAGTCCTGCATGTATTTTAAAAACCAAGTGTTGTCTAATGTGTTTTTCCTGGAAGATCCCTCCACGAGCATCCCCATTCCAGATGCAATTTCAAACTGCGGCCAGACGGCTTTGAGGTCTGCTACTGAGCTGGGGTCATGGCGGCTGATAGCTGTGACTGAGCATCACTCCAGTACATGCCCTGTCTTTCCCCACGCCGGCTCTGACAGACCTGTCTCTGAGTAGCCAGGGGATAAAAGGGCTGTGCTGGGATGCAGATGTAGCTGCAGCGACTGGAATTCGTCGTACCGGCAGCCTGCTGATGGGAGCTCTGCATTGTCACAGAGGGGACAGAACAGTCATCTACCAGTTTAGCACATTGTTTGGACTGGGATGAGGACTCAGGAGGCTTCATAATAAAAACACAGTGACACCCCCCAAAGGCTCAGACTTTGGGGAACCATCTGTCTCCCCTCATGGGCCAGGTCTGGCCTCTGCACACTTGGTCCATGAGACGAGGATCTGGGGGTTTGGCTCAGAGCTGAGATTCATTTCCACAGTGGGCAGAACCAGGCCCCAGATCTATACACGTCTACTTTGGCATTGGAAATCTGGTCCCAGCCTTGAAGGAGTTTGAAGCAACCTCTGCTGCTGGGAGCTTCGGGGACTCCAGTTCATGATATTGGAAATAAAATCAGGTTTCTTCTTACACATCCTGAGTTCACAAACCAAAAAAGGAGATATAAGCTATACCTTAGATGAGTTAACTTTGGCAGACATACCATGGATAATAGTCTTAATTCAGTTTTGGTGATACTCTTGAAGACTTAATAATCCAAGCCTAATTTAGTGTGAGCGGGTACCGAGCACAAGACGCAGCTTGTTGGTGGATCCAAGTCATGCTGACCGGCTGCATCGGGCGCGTAGGATCTGGGCGTGAGTAACAGCTACAGCTCAGCCTCCAGGTGCCACGGTGGGGGAATGTGAGGCAGGGGGCAAGAGAACACGTCTCATGCAGGACGCACAGGCCTGTACATGTAGCCACATTTACTGCTTTCCTTTACAGCCCTTTCTCTCCACAAGTAAACCTCATTTGAGAGCAGAGAAAATGTTGAGTGCCTCTACGGCGTCGTGAACTCCATGGTAAACCCACAGTACAGCTCAAACACATCACGTTGTGCAGCGCTTTCTCAGGGGTCGCTCGGACAGGGCCTCCTGCCTCCTCCCTCATTCACCTTGTCCCTAAAGTGCGGGGCTCTTCCGAGCACGTGCTGGGGCTCTCCCCTACTTCTGAGCAAAGCGCAAGTCTTCAAAGCAAGAGCCCGGCACTAAATTTTCCCTCTAGTGTCCAAATTTCTGTTTGGCCTGAGGCCAAATGCCAAGGTGTGGCCTTGCCAGTTTTGCTTTTCAGCAGCAGCAACATTTTCTCAAACGCTGCTGAGAAATCTCAGCAGGTTCATTTGGAGATAATCTTCCTGGGGCAGAAAGCAGAAGTGGTGGTTCCATGAGCTGTCTAGGAAGAAAAGGTTTTTGCTGGAATACCTCTGTGAAAAAATACCTTTTTCTTGGGGCTCATTTGGCATCTGGCTTAAATTAGAGGCGTCTCAGTTGCCTGGTTTAACGCCGCAAATGGGGACCGGAGATGCCGTAGGTACAGGACAGAGCCTGTCATTAAGCCACCTCTGCACACCCATAACCAATTGCTCTCGGTAGTGCAGCTGCCCCCCAGGATCAGTCCTCAGTCGTGCTTTGGGAGGTGGGGGTGATGTGAGAGGGAATGTGTCCCCGTTTCCTCTGCTGAGTTTCAGGTTAAAGTCTTGAGAGTTGTGGGGAGGGGGGCTGTGTCTCAGGGATGAGCTCAAGAAGCTGAAGCAAGGGTGGTTCAGGCTGTCTCCTTCGTGGTACCTATCAGGAACCATAATACATTGCACGCCTGATAGCAACACGCTATCAAACAAAAATGCCTTTTTATCCTATCCTTCAACAGAAATCCCCTGGAAACTGCAGAACTGCCTTCTATCTTCCCCCACCCCCCCCCCTGCACATTCCTGCAAAAAGTAGGATGAAACTCCCTCTGTTTTAGGCAAAATATTTTGCAATTTTCCAATGACCTTGCCAATAAGAAAATTATTACCCATATATCATGGGAAATGCCTGCTTTCTCACAAGGCTGTAATGTTAAACTATCACCAGTAAAAGACTGTGCTGGCTGCAAGTTTGGCAGGAACACGAAGATCTTCTGGTATGGTACATGACATGAACTATGGACTTAAGGTTGCCAAAAACTTCACCCCATTTTAAATGAGCTCCATTTTTTAAAATAAATTGGTATATGAATTGAATATGTTTATTCCAGAAAATAAGAGTATCAGCCTCTGTACCGAGTTTACATCATTGCCATTTTTATAAGAGGAATCAGTCTTGAGTTAACGGTTGAATTACTTAATCATCTCATCAAACAGTTTTGTTGAATTTTGCGGTCCAAGGGGTGATACAGTCACCATTTTGCAACTAAGTGTTAATATTGTCTTGACTAAAAGTGTCCCTTTCCCTGGCTAGTTAATGGTATGTGCATGCCAGGAGCTATTCATTATGGATGAAGAATGGTTTTGTGGTTACAGTACTGGACTGTGTTGTGGGAGATCTGAGTTCAATCCCAGATTCTTCTTCAATTTCCCTGTGTGACTATGAGCAAGTCATTTAATCTTTCAGTGCCTCAATTCTCTTTTGGTAAAATGGGAATAATCCTATTTCCTTTCTTCCATCCTTCACTTTTACAGTATTTGTTTCCACTGTTGCCTGTTCATCACATCTGCAGAATGTAGAAAACAGGCCAGTAATGGGAGTGTTAAAACATTATTCAAACACGAAGGATAATTTAGTGTTTCACATAATTTTTCATATTCCTGTTTTAAGTTGTGGAAGATATCAAAAGCTTGATGGCAGTGCTGTCTGTTTATATGCAATGACCTACTTGTCCCAGAAAGCAGCATGGCCAAGAAATTGAAACAAGATCTTGTGAAGTGCCATTGCAAATAAATCTGCTCAACTTCCCTTCTGTCAAGGCATCTCACACTAGGGAAGGCCACTGGGAGTCATTAATTGTATAATGGATATACTGGATTCTTTAAAAGTGCTGTTTTCCCAAAGATTAAAGCAATTATGAGCAAAGTGGTTTGAAAAGAAAAAAAAAAAAACACCCTAAACCAAACAGCGTGAATGATAATTGGGAACGGTTTAAGAAAACTTCAGCAGATGCTGTAAAAGTCACAGTTGTGGAAGAGGACTTTGTCAGTGTGAACCAAATAGCCCCTTCCTCTCTTTCAGCCCAGCGTAGGAGGGAAATGGAGGCTACTGTACCAGTATATGTATGAAAACATGCAGTTGGGTGTACATGGATGAAAATAGGAGACTGATAATGAGGCTAGAAATTATCGGTGTTTGTGAAATAAAGGTTACTGATGAAGGAAAACAAGGAAAATCATTAGAAGTTGTTGATGGGGGCAGAACTGGCCACAGCAACACAGAAAAGACAGGAGAATTCCCTAATTATCTGCTTCCATATTAAAAAAAGTTACGCGGTGTTTTTAGAAGTTACAGGAGTACTGAAATGGTTTATATTCCTAACGCAAGACGTTGAACAGCAACTGCTGCAGCTCCAGCACTTACATCTAGAAGCTCTGCGAGGTCAGCTGATGAGGTGCTGGAGCCAACATTGACAATTAAATAGTCTTCAAGTATCCGGTGGGTCCCAGGCACTCAGGAGGTAACACAGATGTTGGGTCAGCATTTACAAAGGGTAGGGAGGAAGAGATCAGCAGCAGAATGTTGGTAGCATCTGGTCGTGTTAGCTGCAGAAGTCAGTGGTTAATAAAATAATAATGAAAATGGAACAGTCCCACAAGATGATAAATTTTAATCTCAGATGAGTTAAATAATGCAGGGCACGTGGAGTGTCAATAATTACCATCCGTGCCATTGTTTTGGGGAGTTAATATAACTTTTGTGTGAACACCAGTAGATATATGGAGATCAGGTTTTCACCACTGATGTCATAGAGACTCATCCTGAAATACTGCTTTCATTTTTGATTAGTGATTACAAAAGGATTGACAAACTGTTATGAGTTCAGAAAGGAGTTATAAGGATGTTCTTTGTTCTTGAAAACCTGTCTCAGAGAGAGGAATCAAGAAGTTTGAGGCTATTTAATTTCTCAGACAGATTGTGTGAGATGGACCCAACTTTGTGGATGTTGGGAACATTCTTGACTGTGAAGAAGAGGAAACGATCTGGAGACTAGAAACTGGATACATTCAGTCTAGCAGTATGGTGCTTGTTATTTTATTTCGTATTTCTTAATCCCTGAAGACAGGTAACCATTGAAACATCTTATGCAGGTAGGTGGTTGATTCTCTGCTGTTCAAATATACTGCTTAAAGTTCAACTTCTAGCTTGGCAGAAATTCCTGTGCAGTTACAGAGTTAGAGGTTGTGGTCTAATTTACCAATTACTTGAGGAAATTCTAATTTTTGCCTATGTGGGAGGTCACAGTAGGTTGTCACAATGACTCCTTTTACACTAAAATCTGACAGTCAGCGTGGCGGCCTGTGTGCTGTGTCAGGAGACATTGTAAGTATTTGTAGACACAAAATGCTGTGCAAGAGCAACAACAAAAATCCCCTGTGAACTTCCTCTGCGCACACTGTTCCCCACCAACCTCCATAGACTTGACCCATGGAGTTAACTTAGGAGGAGTCTGCCCTTCCCCAGGTGCAAACTTCCTCCTCCAGCTTAGGGTGGGTGTCGCAGTCAAAACATGACGGGACTGTGAGGAAGACGCATTTTCTTGACTTTGCCAGGAAACTCGGGAGGTGACGGCATTAACACTGGGAGCTGATGATGCAGTAGAGCACATTTCCCTGCCCAGCCTGGTTAGGAAGGTGAAACCACGGTGTCATCTCTGCCGTGGTGACCACACCGGGAGTGCTTCTTCATTCCATGCCCAATGCCTGGATTTATAACTTGGGTAGTGTCTGCATAGGTGAGGCTTTTAATTCTCGCGTTCCCAAGGCTTCCTCCTCAAGCCTGCAGTCCTTAGGGGTCAGCCCTGCATCACCCACATGCCACCCTTCCCATCCCTCTGGGACTGACCCAGCCATCGGGCTCGGTGTGTTATTTCTGACTTTTTCCCGTTTTCCCTACATCTGAAAGCTGATGGGGGTGTGGGTCATACCCTCAGGTGAGCGGCAAAATGGCTGCTCGTGCACTCCTCTGCTCAGCGAGTCCCTTCAGGTGTCCAACAGCGTTGATCTTCCCCGGGCTGAATGGACGGGGCCGTCCTTCACTCATCGGCTGAGCAACTGTTTCTCCCCTACTCGGGCGGCTCAACGCCGACCGCTATTTAGGTGCTTGTAAGCAGAAGGATTACTTTGCATCAGCTCTTCCAACCGAAGAGTGACACTGGCAAGCAGTTTTCTAGCAAAAGTAGTTCAAGCTAGGAGCTTAACTTTTAATGACCAGCTCTTCCAGTCTCCAGAAATATCAGAGAATAAGGGAATTGTAACTCGTGAGATTGTGTGGTCTCCTTGCAAGTGTAATTCGCATTTAAATGAAGGTACTGACACTGGAAAGATGCTGTTAACCAAGCTGAAATTGTAACTTGACAGACAGCGCAGCTTCACAAGAAGTACTAGCTACGCTTTAGTTAATACTAATGCAGATCTAGTTCTTGTCTGGAAAATAAATTAAAATCAAAATAACATCATCATCTCAGTTCAAGGAGAAAATTTAGCTGGGAAGCACAGTAACAGGCAGTCCCCTGTGCTTGCATGTGTTCACCTGGACATCAGTTCAATTTGATAATTTGGTTTGCATAAATAATTTCCTACCTTTCATTCATCTTAATTTCTTTTATTTAAAGATGTGGCTTCTGATTCCCATATCTGTGAACTGCAGAGCCTGGGTTCCTGCCTTCAATTCCTGCCATAAACAAGTGGATGCTCCCTTTAGAAGTATAACAGCATGAAATGCATTTTTTTCTTGAAAGCAAGATCCAGTCCCCTGATAGTGTAGGGATATAAAACAACTCTTAACCTGAAGAACCTGTGCCCCTGCACGTGATCTAGTTAGTCCTTTTTTGAAAAACAGCACAGAAGTTATAATTAGCTTTTGCAAAATGTTCTAAACGAGCGAAGTCTTTCATCCTGTCTGAATGCCTTTAGAGGCACGGCAGCAAAACTAAGGAACTCATGTGATGGACCTGCAAAGCCAATCTGAATGTACATTTATAAAGGAACTCATTACAGCAGCTTGGAGTGGTTTAACAACTCTTAAATTGTATTTATATGGTTACTTTAATCTGGCGTATGTCTGCTGTATTGCCGAAAAGGGTGGTTCCATCCTCCCAGCCGCTGCCTGCTGCTGCTATTCATCCCCGTTCCTCTCTCTCGTGCTGACAGTACCATTTTATCGGTTCAGTTATTTTTCAGCTGGATCACTTCCCTGATCTGGATCACAACTCAGCCGCAGAGCTATGGTGCTGGCACAGGGCAGGTAGCAAGAGCAAGCGCTCACGGAGTGCCAGCAGTGACTTATGCCGGATTTAATGACCCTATAATTGCATCATGGTGTTTTCTACAGCTCTTCTCCACCCCTTTGTAAAAGTTGAAATTAGGATGGAAGACAGAAGTTAGAGAGCAAAGAGGTTGTCTACAGAATTTAGTCTGGGCACTCTGTTTACAAGACCCAGTGACAAATAATGTTGGATGCACAGAGACAAGTACCAGCAAGCTGTGGCCGGGTGAGGGTTGGGGCAGCCCAAGTCACGCTCGAAGAATTTTGCTCTCTTTTGTTCTTTTGTTCCTGCCTATTGAATTTTAAAAAGCAATAATTGACATGGAATTTTTATCTTGAGGTCTTTTCATAACACTCCAAACCCTGTTCTCACAACCCTCCAAACCCTACCTGCAGACGCCTGTCAGAGGTGCCGAACTCCCCGTCGCACCAGAGCTGTGGTTACCTTTCTGTGCTGGCATCAGTTCCTAACACACCCTCTGCCATTCGAGGACTCCCAGAGTAGAGTGCAGTCATATTTTACACCTTTGTGCAGAAGCCATCAAAAAAGGAAAATATTTTATGGTTTAAATTATACATCAATTGATAAGTCATCAACCTCAGTGGCTGCTGCTTTTTGTCTTCCTTCCATACACAGAGCGTCCACATCGCAACGAGGATGCTCCGTGCTTGGGTGTGCAAAAGTTGTACGTTTGCATTTTGGTGGATTTCATTCATCCTTGTATCAGTTACCGCGGGGTGTGAATGTGTGCAAAGGAATGCAAATTTGCACACGTGCTTATTTTTGGTTACACATAAACATGAGCGACCTTAAAAGGAGACGGTTGTTTTCCTGCAAAGTCAAGTGCTTGGATGTTCAGAAATGTCACCGTTAACCTACAGCTGACCCCAGGGCACATGTATTGTGTTATCTGTCTTTAATGACAGGCTGCTAGGGTTTTTTATTCCTTTGTTTTAACGCTTTTCCTCTGAAGTAACCATTTGGTTAGGGAAAAAAAATCAGTACACAGCATGGAGAGCTTCAGCAGAAACGGTTAAAGTCTGGCAGGGTTACAGGCAATAGGAAAAAGGGTTTCTTTTTGGCAAACTTGGACAATCTTGATAAAAAGAAGGGTTGCAACCCGTGTGTGAGCTAATAGCTCCTACACGATTGTTCATACCCAAATAAAAGCAAGGTTGAGATCACTAGTTATTCAATAAACAGGATACATTGGCTTAACCAGAGAAACAATTTGGCAGTACCATGATTTATCTAAAAAGTTATTGAAAGTACAACTAAATTTAAATTAAAAAGAACACATCATCACCACGTTTAATATTTTTCTGTAGCCTAGTTTTGAAAACCATTAGTAGTAATAAACTTTCCTCCCATAAAAGTTCTGCCATTTTAATTTCCAATTAGAACTTGCAGAAGATATATACGTGGCAGTAAAAGTAAAAAAAAAAAATTAAGTCTCAGACCATGCTGCAGCCTGACACAATGATGCCCCAATGCTCATAAATCAGTTTCTGTTTGTTGTGAACCTCTTAAATCCACACTGGTAAGAGGTGTAGAGGTATTTGTCTCCCATGAAAACATTCTCCCACACCCTTTGTAATTAAAAGTAATCTTAAATTTCATCTAGTTCCATGAGAAAGAGCTTTCATACAGTAATTTGAGTTGGACTCCAGAACGATGGAATGTGAGTTGAAAGCTTAATGAATTTACTCTATAAATCTTTTTCTCTGTTTTTCTTGTCAGTTATATCAGGGCATTACACATATTTTTCCTTACATTGCTAGCTGGGGAATTTTTTTAAGAGAACCTCAGTGCATGTTTTTCTGTGAAACTGCGTCTGCTAAAGTTCATTTTATTAATACTGTAGCATGATTGCTGCTTTTTGGGATCAGAGTTGAATGCCATTCTTCTAATGAAACAAGACTGGGAAAGCTCCTCTTGGTTAAGTGATTTCATGAGTGTTGTTTTAGTTTATTGGCTCTGTAGCATGATAGCACAACAGAGCTTTGGTTATGCTTTCAGCTGTATTATTTATGCAGTGGGATTTACTGAACGCAGGCCTTGAGCGCTGCTCTTCCAGCTTCTAGAAAAAACTTGAGAGTGGAAACCTGCTAAGAAGGAATTGCTGTATATTCTTATTTTTCGTAGTGCCACTGCTCCTGGAAATCACGACTGCCCTTGTGCTCATAGGTGGGAAAAGGTCTTGCTGTTCAGGACAAAATGCCCCCCGAGCTCCAAGCAGGGCTGCTTTAGTGCGTAGACTCGCCACGTGCTTTTCTTTAAGGTCTTCGTTGTTGCCGTTTCGAGTTGCCATCGCGCGTGTTTCCTTCCAGGTGCACTGAAATCAGCATGAAATGAATAAAGGAACAGGGGGAACGACGACAGAGCAGAGCGGGGAAGGGGAGCAGAGGGGTGAGGACAAGGAGGAGGTGGGAAAGATTGCCAAAGGAGTTTGCAATTAGGACTTTAGCCTGACCTCACCGTTCTCCCACGCAGAACAATTTTCTGAAACTAGACAGATTTACAAGGATTATGGGAAAGTTTATTTTGCGCTACCTACGGCATTTTGTTATATGTATATATATAAACAGAACTGAGGTTTCCTTAAACATTTTTACAAAACGTAGCTCAGCAGTGTCCAGAAAGATTATAAAAAATCATGAGGAATTTTGTTTAAATAAAATAAAAGGCAGATTAGCAGGGAAAGCTGAGGGAGTTACTGGTTTAGAGGGAGAAGTGGGGAGTGCTCTTCCCTGTTACCCCAGCAGTGCTACAGAATACAAGCAAGATCCTCTGTGGAAGCGAATGAAGGACAGATTGGAGATGGTCTGTTACCAGAGCCCGTCCCAGTTCTGGTGGTATCTGCAGGTGTGTGAAGTGAGGGTAAAAATCCGCCATTCTGATGTGGCAGCAGCACGAACCGTTCGTACCAGGGCAGGTACCGAATATTACATTAAAGAGAGAAGCGGAGGTTGAGCTTTTATAACTTCAGATGCTTATTGGGTTCTTTAGGATCAAAATAGGAAGCGTTAACTAATAATACATTAAATTCCTGCATGCTGCTGGCTGTAGCAAATAGCAATGCTTCTTTTATGTTGTGACAGCTTACAGAACTAACCCTGAGCTTCCCATTTTTTTAATCATAAAAAATGATCGTACGTGTTCAAAAAGAAACGTCAAAACACACAATCATAAAGGGCAATTGTGTGTTTAAACAGAGATTCCCTGTTTCGTGTTGGCCTTTTGTACAAGCGCTCTTGCTCCTTTAGCTTCGTTGCTCTGAAGGAGATGCAGCACGGTTTGACATCATTATTTTCTTCGTTCGTCTTTCAGTATGGAAGACTGCGGTCTCTCGCCTGTCAACGCCGTCTTTATTATTTTGGAGAAGCCCAGGGGAAAAAAAAGTGCCTTGGGGTGTTTCCATATCGGTGGATGTTGGAGTGTGGTCTCTGTAGCCAAAAAAATGTTGAAATATCACGGGTTTTTCTTACCGCTACTTTCCATATTTCAGCTACAGCACGCTGGCTTTCAGGCAGTGCACGGGACAGCGCGTATTTTTCTTTCTTAGCGGACACTGGCCGGGATGAGCTCTCGGTGCTGCAGATCCCAGCCGTGCCTCTGCCTGACTTCCCGGGCTCAGTCTAGGACTTGCCGTAGCACTGGTGCGTTGGTGACGGCTTTTCTTGGGGCTTAGACTGCTGCAGAGTTGCCCCACACCAACAAACCGGCAGAAAGCCCAGCGCCTGAGCTAGGCAAGAACTAGGGAGTGGGCTCTTGGGAACAGACCTGCTTTGGCAGAAAGTTCTTCAAGATGTTTTTGCTGTATCTAGTCTATCAGTGTTAGCCGAATCTGGTTATGTGGTAGCCCAGATTGCTATCACTGGGGAAACTGGGATGTGCTTTTGGTTTGTAGGCCGGAACTTTACCAAATAACTAGTTCTTTTGAACGTTAAGACCTCCCTACCCCCAAACATATAAAGATGGAATTGAGACAAAACGCAGCCGTGGAGATCAGCAGCCAGGATTGCTGCTTCTCCGTGCAGAAGTGGCTGTCACAAATACTCTGTTGCTTTTCCCAGGCGTTTTGCCCTGTCAAGCTAAATTCTCCTCTGTTTTCATCCAAAAAGGGTGAAAAGGACTGGTGAGACTGGCCAATCTGTTTTGCAGATTACAGTGAAGTCCACTCAGATGGCCAGCAGTTCAGTCTATCAGACACTCATAAATAACTTCAACGGCGCTCAGTCCAAACCCGGTATTTAGGTTTCTTTGGGGAGGGAGAAAAAAAAAAAAAAAAAAGGCAAATTGTGATGATTAATGTAGACGTCACATGGAAAGCAATGGGTATAAAGGCCTCTTCATTTTTGACAGGTGCATTGTGTGTTCTGGGCTCCCAGCCAAGGCACATTGTCATCAAATGTTAATAAAATCTGCAAATAATACACAAAGTATTAAATTGTGCTTATTCTTAGAGTAATTTGAGATGTAAATTTATCAAACCATGCTATACATTAAGGTTCCTTAAAATGACGAAAATCAGAAATATGAAGCAGATAAAAAGATTATGGCAACAAAGGGCATTCATTGAGCCATCACCCTGTTTTAGGAGAATTAAGCATTTAAAACCTCTTCGTGTTTTTCTTCAGAAGTTGCTCTAATGTAAACAATTAAATCCACAAGTAAAGGGAAGCAGGCTGGGATGAGGACATAAGAAATTTCCTTACAGCTGCACACTTAAGAAAAGAGTAATTTTTCAGTCCTCTGCATGTGGCTGTGCTCTTACTCATACGGACTAAGGCTGCAGGCCCCTACCCCCTGGCCATTTACGTCTGCACCTCAGAAAAGCACGTGTATTAGAAGAAGAAACTCAGTTTTCAGGCAGGAGGGCTCTCTGCAGCTGTCCATTCTGAGCATTTGGCCGCTCACCCTGCTTGCTGCCGGGATCCTGCCTGGCAGCGCTGGTGCTGCTCTTTGGTATCCTCCGAACGCTCCCGTTTGAAGATGAGATCCGTGGTGTCCTGAATGTTTGTGTCTGAGCAAGGCTATTCAGAAAGCTACGGAGTCTTTTGACTTTTGGTACACGCAGTAACAGGAGACCCTGCTTTAAATATTCTTGAAATTAAATGTCCTTTAAAAAGTGTTAAATGCACTTAAGAAATAGTCAAAATTAAATATAGTGGGAAAATTAAATCCTGAGTGTAAAGATGCTATAGAAGCAGCCTGCCTACGACAGAACTCCTTTATATCCAATTCTTATAAACGGTTACCGTGCTAGGAAAACATTTTGAACCCTGAATAGCAAAGTCAGTGTAGAGAGAGCACCTCCGAGCTGCTCAGTGCCCCATTTAGCCTCTTTAACACTAGGTCTTTCCTTCCCATCCTGCTTTACGGTGATCTAAAAGAGGTGAAGCTGTTCCCTGTCTCCAAAATCTTGGCTGGTCCCTGATGTGGACAGAGCTAATTTAGAAATGTCTCAAACACAGGACCCGTCTTACATTTCAGTCTAGGGCAGGAGATCTTTGCTGAGAGGATGGATTCACAGGATGGAAATGGGACAACTCTGGGTGATCCGTGTTAGAATGAAGAAGATGATGGTGCATTGCACCCACCCTGAGATGCTGATTTGCCTCAGTACCCTGGCTAACAGGTTGCACAGATCTACCAACATATGTGTCTTGAAGGTGTGACCACAAACTTTAAATCCCAAACACAGCTGCTTTCAAGGCAGAGGACGTCCCATCAGCATGTTTCTCAAGCTGGACCCACACGGCGTGGTATTCCCAGATCCCAGAGGGGATCCTCCCTGCCCAGATCCCAGAGGGGAGCTGCAGGAGGACGAGTGAGTCAGCAGAGCTTCACTGGTTACGACACCCTGCCGTCCTCCCCTGCCAGGAGCGCTTGCCCCGTGGTTTGGGAGATAGGAAGGGCTCATCGGTATGAGCCTGGCCTCACTTCCCCATCACCAGGCACTCCTGGGGAGGCTGAGAGGGGCAGAGTGTCAGAAGCAGCCCCATTCTGCACCTCTGAGACACCTTCCTCTTCCTCCTGCAGCCCGCTCCAGTGCTAGGGGCTGGGCACACCTCTGCCCGCCGCAGTGACTCCGCAGCAGCGAAGCTGCCTTGGGATAGGGCTGGGCTCAGGCCTGGAGGCCCAGCGGGCGAGCGAGGAGCACGATAAAACAACGAAGCTTTGGGGACTGCCTTGCGTTATGCATCAGGGGCACGTCCTTTGTGTGCTTCCAGCCCTTGCTGCTGCCTCCCACGGGGCTGCGCCCCCAGAAACACGTGCCCACTGCCGAGGCTGTACTGCTCTTCCCAAGCCTCCCCACATAAGGATTTTCAACCATATTTTCTTTCCCTGGCAGAGTCCTTCCCAGTTCTTTGCTCTAAGCCTACCCAGGAAAGGTTTTCCTTGAAATACCTTTCTGGAATAAGCTTCTTTCCCACTCATGCCAGTGGGATGGATGGATGGATGGATGGGTGGGTGGATGGATGGATACTACAGAAGAGTGTAACTGTGTGTAAATGCTGGTAAGACCAAAACTCTCGCACTGAAGCTCTGCGACGAGGCTAACTGAGCTCTCTAATGAGTCATTTGTTTTCTCTAGTGGGTTTTGGAGGGTGGAGCTGTCCTGTTTATATCAAGCGGGGAAATAAAGAGGGGCTGGCAAAGACCTGAGCCCAGATCCCACCTCTGCTGGGCTATACCCGTTGTCCACCCTTCCACCTTCCCTGCTCTGCTAGCGTCTACTGCCACTTTAAACACAGGGCAGCTCTCTCCCAGCCTTGTCTGCACTTCTCAAGAATGTAATTGCTTTACTGTCTATCCCCGTAGCAAAGCAGAAATATAGCAACCAAAACTCTTCCTCCTCAAGAATGTGCCTTGCCAATGGCCTTCGTCAGGGCCAGGTTGTTATCAGGATAATGCCTGATGTTTACTTTTCAGTGCCAGTAAATAAATCTCAGTCCTGCTTGACCCTTCGCTCTCCAGCCTCCCCCAAGCTGAAAACAAAAATGCTGTTCTGGATACAATCAACCAGTTTGGTTCAAGTCCTGCTTTTCAGGATCTGAGTCTGAAACTGGTGGTCTCTGAGTCTCTTAATGCCATTAAAGCTCAGATTTCAAAGATGTGTGCCTTGGAGCTTTTGGGTTTGATTTAAAGATAAGCCACTCAAGCTATGTTGATCAAGGGAGTGTCTTTATGTGAATTTTCCTTTTCAAATAAATCCAGGCCAAGATTTATCGGATCCTTCTAAAGGCATGTGTTACTGGAAGACATTCCTGCCTGCTTCCAGCTCTTCTTTTTTCTTCCTTTAAGGAAGGATCCTGAACTGGCCCTTTCCTTTCTCACAATATCAGAAGCTCTAAACTGGATTGTAGGCAGTTCGTGAAACGATGACATGCCCATATGCTGGGGGCTTTGTGTGATTTGTGAAGCCTCCGTGACCATTCCTCACTTTCCTACTTCTTTTTTTCGTCATTAGAATTTATTAGAGCCTTTCTACATCCAGCAAAGCAGTGAAAATAGCCAGGAAAGTGAGAAGTGGTGGTAATTAAGGGCTTCTCACCTACCAGTGTAATGGGAATCAGTGGAGCTGGCTCAGCAAAACGCCCCTAGCAATGCACCTCCTCCACTGTCAGATAGAAAGGTGTCACCTCTGAGCACCTCCAAGCCATCTCTAACTGAACTGGTGTGAAGAGCACCAGGATTGAAGAATTTTGTGGGAATGATCTGACTGTGTTAAACATTGCAGACATTTATTTTCAGGTTTTTGTGTCATGTACTGTCCACACTTACTAGTTATTTCGACTCTTCTCCACAAATTTCCACAAAATCAAATTTTAGGCCTTTCAGAATAGGAGCAGGCTCTGTTATTTTGGTAGAAATGGTGCTTAAATGTAAATGTTTCGGAGATCGTTTTCGTATTTGTTTGTAAAAGAAATCCCAGGTATAGGGGGGTAACAAGAGGCAGTGGAAGCAGCACTGACTAACTGCTAGATCTCAAGGCAGAGATGTTGCTGGGCTGTTGTTGGATGGATAGGCCTCAACCTGTTTCCTTTTTTCATTATTCACCCTAGACTTTTTTCTTCTTTTCCTTGTTTTTGCGCTTGCTTGGGTTTATGCTGCCTGTTTGCATTCTTTCATATTTAAAACACTTCATAAATCCATGTAAGAGTAATTTCCTTTGCAGAGAATGCCGAGTGTTTTATATATTTTGTGTATACTTAATAGTTACAAATTGGAAAAACAAAACACCACCTTATGCTTTTTTCCCTCACTTTGCATATCGGCTGAAAGAACTGGTCCAAACCCCAGGCGTGGGTGGTTTGGGCTGAATGGTGGGGATTGGTGGGAGGGCAACTGGTGTCCACACCAATGTCCTGCAGCTCCTCTGCAGGGCCGGGACTTCTGGAAGGGGCAGAGCGCTGAGGTCTGGGTCTTCCTTCACCAGCTCTCTATTACCCCTCCTCCAGTTGCACTGAATCCCCAGCACGGTTATCCTGACAGTTGTCCAGACATCGCTGATCTCTTCCAGGAGGCCGGAGGGTATGAAACAAATCTTATGTTGAAAAACAGAAGAGCAAAAGCTGCAGCATCTGTGTAGGACAACCCAAACCATCAGGGCCTCTTTCCTCTACAAATGCCCTCTGAAGTACAAAAGCAAGTACCATTTTTCCCCCTATGCCATTATGTTTTCAGCTGATAAATCTGTTGATTAAAACTGTCCCCTTTAGTTTCCATCCCTTCCTGCCTTTTGTGCTCACTTTGGTTTAGCTCTGCCCCTACAGAAGTCCTGCCAATAGAATTCCCACCTAAAATCACTGCGTTTGCATGGCTGTAGCTGGTAAAAAAAAAAAAAAAAAAAAAAAAAAAGTCTAATTTAGCATTTTAAATATTTGAAAAGTGTGCAGAGTCCTAAAGACAGCTGGAGGTGTGAGGAGGGAGAAGCAGCGCCTCCATTCAGGAGGGAAAAGCAAGAGGCCAGGGTCTGGGGGAGGGTGGGTGGACGTGCAAGCAGCCTGGAGAGATCATGTAACCTGAGCCCGGGCCATTTAGGTACTTTAATGCAGCAGTTCTTTTTGGTAACTCCTAAAATGAGTCCAACACATGGCGTGTGTGTACCCTGGGGTACCGACTGCCTCCATAAGAAAACGTGTTCCCTGCTAGATGATACAAAAACTGCGATTTCTGAGGGTATTTTAAAAAGAATAAGGTGTTTCTGATCAGCAGGGATAGTTTTACCCACTCCTATTTTGAATCCTTCCTGGCACTTGTGTATATATATGTATATATATATATATACACACATTAGTGTGTGGATTACTGCATCAGAACCATTGCTGGTCCTGCGTGCCCGTGTGGTGTGTGCCCGTCGGGTGGCAGTGACACGGGCCAGGGGCTATAGGGGCACCCCTGGGTGAGTGCGATGTGTTCTCTGCCTCTTAGCAGGTTTTTTGCCGTTCCTCCACACTCCTTGGCCTGGTTATCAGAGGATGAGGTTAGGTGGTTACTGACAGCCCGTGCAGCACCTTTCTCCACGTCTGGTTGACATTAGCATACGGAGGAGATAGAGTAAGATGAATGCTTTTGCACTGACCTAGTCTGTCATTGTTGGTGCTTCCAGCAGGCACTTGGGGAAGGAGCAAACATCTTCCGATGCTCCGTCCCTGCTTGAGCGGAGCACAGCTCTTCTCTCCCAGGCGCCTTGCACTGGTAACTCCTGGTTGTTTACCAACCAGTGCTCCTGGACCCTGAGATGTCAGCAGAGGGGGGGAGTTGTCTTCTCCAAGCATTCCCACTGGTCCTGCTTCAAAATTAGCCTTGTTATGTCAGCAGCCTCTGCACAGTCCTCTGGGTATCCCTTACTCCAAGCCTGGGTATCGCAAGAGCAGGATTCCCATTTCAGTGACCAGAACCTCTCCTCTGGGCTCATGCAGAGAAATAAATGGAGGTCAGCTCAATGTCTCATCAGCTGTGATGACAAGGTGCCACTCTGTGTTTCAAGAACCGGGCTCCTCACTACAAGAAAGACATGGAGGTGCTGGAGCAGGTCCAAGGAAGGGCAAGAAGGGTGAAGGGTCTAGAGAACAAGTCCTACAAGGAGCAGCTGAGGGAACTGGGGCTGTTTAGCCTAGAGAAAAGGAAGCTGGGGGGAGACCTTATCATTCTACAACTACCTGAAAGGGGTTTGGGGTGAGGTGGGGGTCGGTCTCTTCTCCCAAGTAACAAGCGGTAGGACAAGTGGAAATGGCCTCAAGTTGTGCCAGGGGAGGTTTAGATTGGACATTAGGAAAAAAGTCTTCACCAAAAGGGTTGTCAAGCATGGGAACGGGCTGCCCAGGGAAGCGGTGGAGTCACCATCCCTGGGGGTATTTAAAAGACATGTAGAGGTGGCACTTAGGGACGTGGTTTGGTGGTGGACTTGGCAGTGTTAGGTTAATGGTTGGACTCGATGATCTTACAGGTCTTTTTCAACCTAAATGATTTTAGGATTCTATGCTGGAAACTCACCCCCATACCCTTTTGTGTAGCAGGGTGCTGGGTGGAAAACCTTCTGAGGAAGTGAAAGAGTAGGAGAGCACAGGTCTGGCCCCGTTTGCCACCTCAGCTCTGAGCCCTGTTGCAGTCCCTGATGCTTCCAAGGGAAACAAATTTCCCTGGTAGAGTACCTGTGGTGGCCTTCCCTGCAAACGCAGAGCAGATGCATTGCCAGGACGTGTTAAGGTGACACAAAAGGACTTCTGTCTTTGCGAGTCTAAAGAGATTTTGGCTACAAGCAGGCAATAAGGGGCACTCAGGTTAGATGTTCCCAGAAGGACTCCCCTCTCCCTGAGAAGAGAAGAAATCAGAGGAAATTCTGCTTTCTGCCCCTTGCCAAAGCTGCGGGAGCATGGGATGGGGTTGCGGAGCACTGAGCGCAACGTGGGCAGTCGTCTTCTCCTCGGGGCCAGGGAAGGACAGTGATACATGGGGTGATAGAGACTTTCCCAGCCCTAAACCCCAGATAAACATCCAGCTTGATCTCATCCCCTTTCCCTTCTGTCTGCTTCCAGCCCCTAGACCTTCACCCAGACCCAAATTAGATGCTGTTTTCTAGAATGATATCTGATTTCAGTGTAACATTTCTGAGAAATAGTGAGGCTACCTTTCATGAGAAATTGTTCCAGTATGTCATTACCCTCACAGCTAGAAGATTACATCTTAATTTAAGGTCGAATATGTCTAGTTGCAAGTTCCAGTCATTAGATCTCATTAAGCAAGGTTGAAAAGTCCCCCACTATCAGATCCCTTTTTGAAGTTCCTCAGTGTAGTAATAAAATTGTCTCTTAAGTTTTGGGAGACAGTCTTTGGAGAGAGGCCTAAACATAGCACTGAGCATAATAAAAAGAAGTTTAAATTGGCAGAGAAACCAAAAAAGAAAAAAAAAAACAACCCCAAAGCCCATCCCTTCCCTTCCCTCCAAGAACTTTAAGGAACTGAATTAAAAATGAAAGCTGGGAAATTTCAGGTTTGTGGTTGCATCCACCCACCTCAGCTGTCTGTGCTGCAGCTGCAAGAGATACCGAGAGGTCGCCCAAGAGGTGGTTTTTAAATTTACCAAATAAAAAGTGCATCATTCTTATCTCGCATGCAATGTGCACTGAGTTATGGCGAGGAGAGCAGCTTTGGAGCATTTCCTCGGTTTTGTGGGTTTCAGCTAGATCGGTAATGTTAATTTAAAATAGACCTTTGTGGTTTAATAGTTTTCCATTTGCGGTGTGGTTATCTGAAGAACACAATTCTGTCTCTTCAGAAAGACAGAGAATGGGAAAACAAAGGCTGTTCTGAAAATACTGTACTGAAAGAGATGCTGCCTTCTCAGACAACATGCGGAGGTTGAGATCCGCTCCGCTGTGGGTTTAAGACTCCTGTGAGTCTTCACAGCCAGAGCAGGGGCTTTTCAGTCCCTTGGTTGGATTCCAGCTCAGATAATTACCTTCTGCCCACTTAAGTTTCTTCCTGCAGTTTCAACTGAATGTTATTTTTTGCTTCCGCCTTTGAAAAGAAACCGATAGTTAGCATAATTGGCACAGAGGTGGCAGCAGTGGTAGAGAAAGCGATCTGTGTATCTACGAGAAGGTATTATTTAATATAATTAACTGGAGCATGGAACTGCTGCCTCCCTCTATGGATTCAGCTCCCAGCTCAGACCCAGGCTCTGTGCTCCTCATTTTAAAGCTGGTTCTTCAGGTACCGTAGCAGTTTTCGACTGTACAGGTCTGATCCTGTATTCTGCTGAGCAGCCTCAACTCCCGTCAAAATGAATGAAAACTGAGATAGTTCAACATCTCCCAGAAGGAGGGATTTGAATGTGAAATGAGTTGAGGATATGGTTTTTGGATCAGCATTTGGTTCATGACTGCTGTTAAGGGCTTAAAATAATTCTGCTATGAACAGGCTTAGAGTTTAGCTACCTTAGAGCTAAATATCTGAAAACATGCCTTACAGCGGGAATCAAAGCCTTCATCGTCAAAGTTTGTCTGTCTAAGGGCTTGACCACAAGTGGAAGTTGGTCTGAAATAACTTCTCAGTAACGGATCTCGCGCAGTCCCTTCTAGCACGGACGGTAACTCCGCCATGAGTCACGCTGGACCAGGAGCAGCACCGCCGTTCACATCGTGCTTAGCTCCAGAATCAGGCCCCATCTGGCTAATTAGTCCGTTTGGTTTTCTCTTTCCATCTTGCCTGGTGTGTACCGTGCTGCTGTGGCTGTATTTCACCCACAGCGAGCCGCAGAAGGACCAGAGCGACAGAGTCCTGCTGCTATTTGTACAAATGATGCTAAATCTTCAGAAAGATGCGTTTAGTTTCCATCATTCCCTCTTAATTACTTAGACTGTCTGAATTCGTTAAAGCCCCCAAAGGCTGAGAGTGGCTGTTTCTAAATCGATTTGTCTGTCTGGAGGAACATTATTGCTAAAAGAGGGGAATGTTCCTCCTAATGACCAGACCCACATAGGAGTCAGTGAGAGTGACTGAGCGATAGCATTAATATTCCGACTCGAACAGCGAGCTTAAAATATGCAGCCCGGTGTCGGCAGTGTTGCTAGCAGGACCTGTGGAGAATGATCATCAAGAGATGCCACCCACAGATCGGCACAGGGTGAGCAAACCCCAGAGGGGGAGGAGGTTCTGGTTTGATATACGTCCAAGAGTTGCTCTAGAAACAAGGCTAATAACAATCTTCTGGGGATGAGCTTTTACTTGTGATGTCTTTGGTTCTCCCTGGCATTTCACGCAGAACAAGGAAATGGAGAAAGGTGCACCAAACATCAAAAAGATTTCAACTAGGCATTTTTGCCTAATATCCTAAGGAAATGAGTGTTGTACGATCCCACTGCCTCTGGGGGTGTATGTGTGTGTCTAATAGCTTTTGAATTCGCTGGCCAATTTCAACCAAATTTAGCAAAAGGGTGAAGATCTCAAAGAGGGATATGTTCCTACAGGTTTGGGGAAAACAGGTGGCAGGGGAATGAATGAGAGAGCCCCTCTTAGCACCATGCTGAGGGAGGAGGCCAAGCAGCTCCCCTTTTATTAAACATCAGAGATTCACATGGGGAAAAGGGGGTGGAGAAAGATTGGGAGCCAGACAACTGGAAAATGAGCCTTTGTTAGTTTTGCTTATGATGGATGCGCTTGCTGAAATCCCAGAACTGATGAGTTACTTATATTTGCTGCACCGCGCGCTTTCCAGATGATAGGAGCTCTGTGGAGTTGGATCACAGGGCTTTCCTTTCGGTCAACACCTCTGTGGGAAGAGGTTGGCTGCTTTGGCGGGGCTGCACTCCCTGGGAGGAGCCTACCAATACCCACACTCCTTCTCCAGGCCCTCCTAGACTAATCGTACAGGATGAGGAACTTGCAGAAGGACAGCAGAGAACTGTCTTGCCTTTCTGGAGAAGAAGTGGAGAGGAGCACCGTGATGCCAGATGTATTTGCAGTCATTAGGGATGTTACATCCAACTCAGTGCCCTCACCAAATGTCAATGCCCAGAGTTGCACTGTTTCCTTCTGCTGTTCCAAGCAGTGGTTGTATCCTGCCTCGCATCCCAACCTGGAAACCTGTATTTGTTGTTGTGTGCTGCTAAAGAACTGCTGCTCACCTGGAGATTTGGCTGTGACTTAGTGTGTAGGTCCTCATCTGTAGAGCTTCACAGAAGTACGGCAAAGGTTAAATAATGGCTGAAAATGCCCTACTGTGTCAGTCCATACTAGTATTGTTATTGTTCAAAGCAGTCTCCTCCATCCCGAAGCTGGGCAAGAAGGAATTTCATATGAATTTCCCCAAATAATCTTCTGGGGCAGCAAAGTTGGTTGTCAAAGGCTTTTAAGTAGTAAGATCAAGTTTTAGTCCTTGCTGTGCTGGCTCCCGGGAGATGCAGCCCCTTAATGGTAGAAGAGCATATGGAATTTTATAGGGCCCAAAGGCTTTTTGAATATTTCTAGAGACTGAACTCTTTGAGCACAAATGTTTGATTCTAATAATCTGTCTGGCTGTATTGCTAATAAAGCTTTATATGCAGAATTTAGCAGGGACACCTAAGCTAACACTCTTCCTGCAGGGAAAATCCTCTGGAACATTTATGGACCCTCACGAGTTTGCTTAGTCTCCCAGCTTCAAAATGTCCTGCTGGACTAAAATTGAGGGGTACTTGCTGCTGGGATTTATCCTCCGACAAAAGAAGGTCATGGAAACTCTTTATTCCTGTCTGGGTGACTGCCTGCTCTCCAGCTTCCTCTGCTAAGTCTAGAGAGCAATTTATTTTGTAGATGGAGCCCACCACCAGGTTCAAGCATGTCCCTTGCTGTTAGTGGAAGGAAGGAAGGGAGGCTACAGCAGCACTTGTGGCCAGAGCAAGTATTTTATTTCATGCTGAGCCAGTAGAAGGACTATGTGAACCTGTTCTTGGGGACGTTTTCCTCTTTTTCCTGTGTGGTTCGGGAGCCTGGGCGTGCTGTGCTTTAAAACTGTTGCCTGTTGGGATGTTCAGGTGCTGCTTGCTGTGGGCTGCATAGCAATGAGCCAGGTACAGGGGCTGTTCAGCCATTTGTGGTGTGGCGTGACAAACTTGGGGATGGCTGGGGTAAGCACCACAGCTGAACCTGCACCCAAACAAGCACCTACCCGGTGTGGAGCTGCAAAATGACTTGTTTTGAGTGGCTACTTTTTTAACTTCAGGTTTTTGCAAGCTTGGATAGCCTGATTGGTTTTACATACCCGGGTTGCTTCACAGACCCAGTTAGTGTGAGGCCACACGGACAGCTGAATCACCCAGCTGAGGCAGAAAAGGAGAGTGAGAGCGAGAGGAAGAGCTACGGAGAGCAGAGTAATCGCTCAAGCCAGCTTTGCCATAGCAGCACACAGCCAAGCACTCAGCAGACCACCAGGGCTGGCTTGGAGGGTGTGTTTGAAATGGTGAGGAATGGATAGGAAATCCCACTTTTAGCCCGACCTGTTCTTGGAAGTCCTCGGGTATTTCCTGGTCGGCTCTGCATCCTCTTAAAGCAGAGATCTTTCGCACAGGCTCAGCGTGAAATCAAATGATATAATTATAACACGTACCCATTCCCAGTCTGCTCGGTCATGTTGGGAAGAGCAGTTTCAGTCAATAGCGTAGTGGTGCGACGCTTTGGTTAAAGGGCTTTGGACACCAAGAGTGTAAAAGCCACAGGTTAAAAATAGAATAGTGTTGACAAAGTGACTGGTAAATGTAGTTTGCATTTTACTGGCTCGGCTAATCCAGCCACTCTCCTGAGAACTGCTTTGATGAGCTTCCCTGACTTACTGCTACAATGGGTAGATTTCAGAACCTGCCATTTCCTTAGAGGAAAGATGTTTGTCGCGGAATATTGGATTGGCCCATTTTGATTCAACTGGCACTAAGTCCTCTGCTGAAATCATAGACGTGCTTCAGCTGTAGAGCTCCCTGCCTAGTGGTTCTGTGGACACATGCGGGGACACATTGGGCTCCATTCATTTCTGTGGCAGCCACTTTTTTTTTTTTTTTTTTTTAAAATGAGAAGTTAAATACTGAAAATGATGATTGTGACATAGTGGGTGGGATTCCCTTAGGGAAAATGTAGTAGGCAGGTTGGATTTCTCCTCTGCGTCCTAACAGATAGGGCATTCACACTTGTTAGTTTTGAAAATTAGTAATGAATAATGTTAATGTGGCTGAACAATCCCCTGTCAGTGTTGTTGGCCACATGCAAGGAAGGAGTTTTGAAAAGCACGGGTGGCTCAGAGCCTGCGGTCTCAAACCTTCGAGCTGCAAAACAGTTTGGCCTTGATATGCAAAGCACTTAGGTGCATAATTAATGCTAATTATCTTGTATAGTCTCTTTTACATCAGTGAAACTGCTTGCTAGCTTAAAGTTAAGTGTATACTTAAATTCTTCCCTGGATTAAGCAGTGATATGCAAGACCCTGGCGCTGATGCCTCGTTGCCTTTAGTAGCTCATGCTGTCACATTTTGTAATTACTGAGCCTGAGTAGTGTTAATTCACACTGGTGGGATACAGTTCTTGTTCCATTCCAGTTAAAATCCAGAATTTTACTTCACTCTAAAAAAGATAACCAGGGAAATAGTAGTTACACAGGGTACGCTTTTCTCAAGGATACCTGCAGTTGACTGAGAAATGAAATGGCAAGCCTCAGAGGAAGAATTGCGAAGTTGTCTCTATTGTGCTCTCCACATTTGCAAAAAAAATTCACGACTGCTTTCTGCTGGAAGTAGTGAACAACTATGGAAAGCATCGTGTGCAATTTCCATCTAGCGGCCTCTTTTTTTCTATTTTCAGCGATCAAATAATTGTATTAGTGTAGACGATTGCAAAAAAAAAGCAAGAACAAAGACGAAAAGTAGTCATAGGAAGTGATGAAGTTGGCAGAATGTCACTTATTTTTCTTAAATGCCTTTTCAATAAGAAAACTCTTTTTTGGGGGTGTTTCAGCTATCTGTAATAGGCCAGAAAAAACTCTCACCACACAGACTCATTTGAAAACAATTTATACCTCTGTACAAAATAGTTTATTCCCTCTCATCCAGCAAACAAGGGTGGAGCGTACAGAAGAACATCTATAAATCACATCTTTGATGCCAGATTAATGAGATACGAGTTATGAATCACGCGTTAGGATGAGAAGGCTGTGACTGCCATTATCACAACTGACCAACATCTTTGTTTGCATTAACTATTCTCATTCCATTAACACATTTTACATTCAAAAGTTGCGCATCTGAAAATACCACACTCTGCGGTTTCTTTGAAATACCTGTTATAACAGGCATTTGAGGAAGAACCGAAAGGCTTAGAGGGCTTAGCGTGCGTCGCCTTTTGTGTTAAGGGGTTGGTGTCAGTAGATTTAGTCCGTTGGGGTCTAGAGTCTTTCTTGGTTGAGAATGAGTGGTTGAGGGAAGGGTAAAGTAAGTAAATATTTCATCTCTTTCATTTTTCATACAGGCATGCTTGGAATCCTTCCTCATCAATAGAGGTTTTGCTGGATGCTGGCAATGTCCCTCAGGCAATGCACAAGATTAATACTACTCCCTATCTAATTACAGGTTTACTGACGGATATTACTAAGGCCCCAGCAATGCGAGTTCCTTACGTTGCACTTTTCCCCCTGTCTAGAGCTTACAGAAAGAAAAAGAGGAAAAAAAATAAGCGTAGTAAGGTATAAAGGCATGACTCAAATGCTATTTCTGCCGCAGTACATAGGAGCAAATATTTTACTCCTAAAGCAGGACAAGTTTAGAGGTAACTTGTTTTCAAACAAACCATCTAGGTTTATGTGTGAACTAGATGTTTTGTAGTCTGGAGGTGATATTAGTGAGTAACCAAAGGAGTTTTCTTCGGCAGCTTGTGCTCAGTGGCAAACAGCTTTTATCAGATAATGTCTAGTCAGGAATGCTTATAGGCAGAATTTTCCCCCTTGCTCTAGCTGGAGCTTTTCTTATTTTGCTTAAGAACTGGGTAAAGAATTCAGGAATTAAACTTATCCATAAACAAAAGCAAACAGCCCCTTTCCCCATTTAGATATCAAAATTTGGGGTAGGAAATTTCTGTTCAGATTTGTAGCCATGGCACACTCTAGTGATTAAAGCATGAGCTTTAATGTGATTTTGAGCCATGGGACTCCCTGAATCCAAAGGGTGTGAGACCACAGTGAATAACCAGGGGGAAAAAAAAAGAGAATAGATAGGTTTATTATGATTTGACTTTTCCATCCTTAATTATTGTGATCACACTGTCTTTCTGATGTATCCTCTCCTATATTTCAAAGTGTCTCTACAGACGCATGCACAGGCTGTTGTTGTGGTGGCTTGTGAGTATCTCCCTTCTAAGTGCACGTTGGTTGGAAATTTGAATACTTTCATTCAACTATCAAGTCTTTGTAGGTGGTTTTCTTTCTAGGAAACAGATTTTTTTTCTGACAACGTGACATGAAACAGCGACTCGAGACTCCTTACCACATTAAAAGGGTCCTAGAGGAACTTCTAATTGTTGCGGAAATGCTGATTTAAGGTTCCAGGATAATTTCCATGGACTGGTTTCATGGAATTAATTTTCATTTTACGTGTTTTCTTGCATAATTAATGGGACTGAGGCAATTAGTGGAATATACTGCTGTCTTTTATAAGTCGTAGTAGTATGGTAACAGAAATTTCAGCTTAGGACAGTGTTTTATTGGACATGGTTATGCTTTGTGCAGGGCTGCACAAAGAAACGGCGTTTGTATGTTCAGGACGGGGTGTTGTGGTAGAGGGATTCCCTGTCCTCCAGAGCTTTCACTGCAAATGGGCACAACAGAAGGTGAAAAAAAGTGCGGATTAAAGCTCAGCGTTCGGCACCCAGCCCTGCAGCGGCTGGTGAGCAGGTCCCTCCTTCACATCCCGAGCTCCTTTCCTGACCTGGGGCTTCGGGGGGCAGTGAGGGGGCAGCCCCCCACCACTCTCCCCGGCAGGTACTGCAGGGCTCCCAAATGCCCATCCCGTGTCTTCACACCCCTTGTGGCGCGGCCGCCCGGCGCAGGCAGGGGCAGGAGGCTCCGTGCGGGCTCTCACTAGGCAGAGAAGATCTGTAGCCCCAGGTGAGAGGGAGGGAGGAGCACCGGGGCCAAGAAAGCAGCCGCCTTGGCCCTCTCCAACGAGAGCTTGAAGCAGGTTCCTATCCCTACTCCTAACCCTCAACGTGCCTCCTGCTACGCTGGGAAGGGTCCCCACGAGGCACAAAGCCCTGTGCTCCTTGCTGTGACAGGCACCGGGCCCCAGGACCCCTCCAGCGCAGGGCTGAATGCGGCTCTCCCACCTCTGCTGCTCCGATCACCATCTACGAGGAGAGCTGGGAGCGCCGCAAAGCCTCGTCCACTGGACATCTCACTTACTTTTTTCCTCCCCTTTATGCACGTTGTCTTCTAATAATACCTTCTCTATGAATTCATCGCCTACAGCACAGACATTAGATAAATAAAGCTAGCGTGGGCCCAGAGCCAGGCTGGATTGCATAAATATACTGAAATCTTGAGTAGTTAGGCTTTACTTGCTGAGACAGTTTAAGTACTGCTTGTTACTGGTGCGAGGTTTCCTGACAACTGGAGGAGACTGAAGCAGGAGGGCAGGAGGAGGGGGGTGTGTGTGCGTGTGTGTGATGGATGGTGCGGTGCCGCTCAGGGGTGTTCCTGTTTGACTCCACGTCAGTCTTTTCAACAGCTAAGCGGTACATTTCGTTCTCTCTGCTTAACTCTGTGCTTCGCTGAGGTGGATGCAGAGTGACACTGAATTTTCAGTTTCTAAGAAAACAGAGAGGGAAGGTAACAGGAGGTAAGCCCCAGCCAGAAAGCTGTGCCCGCTCCTTTCCATGGGCAGCCGTGCCACTTCTTTTAGAGGTCTGTCAGCAGCTGTAGGATTTAAACAGGGGTCAGGGATGAAAGAGCGTGAAGCAAAGCATTAAGCTGCCTGACACCACAGCCTGTAGCTGTCTGGGCTGACGATGGGGAAACCTGTTTGTCTGGCTTTGGCTGCGTGAGGAGGAAGGTAAGGAGGTTCAGCGATGCCTCTTCTTTGAGGAAAATGTGCACACATCACGGGTCCCCATGGCACAACCCCCGGGGAGAGCGCTGCTTGCTGCAATGCACGTTTCTGCCTTCTTCTTCCCCCCCCACCAAAGACTCCAGGTGAATTCTCTTCCCATTTTTTGCCAGTCACTTCACCAATTCGTGCATGATTGGGAAATATGAAAGACGTTGCTCCAGATTTTGCTGGGCTTTCCTTGAGTTAACTCCAGGAGTACTTTTTTCATTTCAGATGTCTGCCGTCATTATAGTTACTGTGTTCTCAGATGTTATTACGTTAATACATCATCCAGGCTCCAAGGCTTTTGATGACATATATGATATATTTGTGTCTGACTTCAGAAACCCTGCTGCTCCAGCGACACATCAGTCAGCAACACACCACCAGTTCAGACCAGACACTGGTGGGCTCAGTTACTGTGGCCCAGCCCTTCATTTGGCGTAAGCTGGCAAAGCTCCTTTGCGAGGCGATGCGGGGCTTTACACCAGGTGAGGATGCGGCCCTCACAGTCCTTCGTGCTCTGAAACGCGAGAGCCTGCTTCAAAAGAAAACAAACAAACCTCGCTATCTTGCAGCACGGGGCAGCCTGAAACCATTAACCCAGCAGGCAGGGTTTGCTGGGGCCAGTGCTGTTCTGGGCAGCTTACTTGTGTGCCTTGTAACTCGCAGCCGAAACGCGCGTCAAGGAACTCGGATCTGACCGGGCTCACTTGGTTTCAGGCTCCTTTTCAGCCTGTTTTCAGCTCTTTGGGCAGAAATCACGGTTGTTTGGAAACATTTGAATTGTGCTGAACATGTGCCGTCCCCAAAAAAGGATATTGATGAACTGGCACCTTTGTAAAGAGCTTTCTGCTGTGTTACTTCGCTCTCTGCTGACTCCCTGCCTTTCTGTAACAAGGCTCTCTGCTGCCAGTGGACCGTGGTTCTGTAAAACATTTTGCAATGCCAATAAATTCAGCGACACGGTTTGGAAGCTGTCAGCTGGAATTTGGTAGTTGAGTTTAAACAAGCTGGGCATATCTGCTTACTCCTGTTTTATTTGCCTAGGTGTAGTGAGAGCAGTGCAGTTAGCGTGGCTGTGGGTTTTATTGGAAAAGTTTACGGAAGGCGAACCTGTAAGGAGCCGTGCTGAGTTTGTCTCCCCATCCTCACTGCTAACACATTCGGGTCATTCTGTGTCATGTTGTGAGCAGATTGTAGGTGGCCCTGAGGACACTTCCATGTTGCCTGTTGGAAATATCGTTCTGCAGATGCACACAAAAGTGGCTATTTCACTCTTTTGAGTTGTTGATTGGCTTCCAGCTGAAACATGAACCCGAGCTTGTGAGCTCTGGAGGGCATTGGGGATCTCTGACAGCTTTTCACGAATGTAACGGTATTAAACCCAAAGGCTTGGCTAAATTCCCGATGAAGGAATCTGATTCTGAAACCTTTAGGTTTCGCCTGTACTCAAGGGAGTTTAAGATGTTTTGCACTTCCTAGATCTCACATGATTATAAGCGACTTGCCCAGGTCACACAGGAAATCTGGTGGGGAAAAGACATCTCAGTTTTCCTGACTTGCTGAAGAGCTTCTGGGCAGATTAAGGGGTGTGCTGTGGGGGGATGGGCTGAGGTTCATAGCAAGTAATTCACAGAGCACCTCTGGGGTCCTCAGGGGAGCACGTGTGAGAGTCTCCAGTGATGGAAGAGGTGTAAGCCCACGCTCAGCCTCCCTTACTTCCAAATGGGAAACAAAAACCCCTGTCATCTTTATCTGACAGTCCGTTTTCATGGAAATTGAAGAACTTCGTATCTCTGAGGCTGCTGTTAATGTCGCTGAGATTGGCCTTACAGAGCGTGAGCCCGGGAAGGCAACCAGGTTAAACAGGACACCCTGGTGCAGTGGGCACAGTGACAGAGGTGGCCCACTGCTGCTGCATCCACCGCGTTGAGCAAGAGTCAGATCGGTGACAAGGGTGATTCCCAGCAATGTTGGTGGTATGCCTGTCCTAAAGAGCAGACACAGCTCTGTCTGTGGGGACACAGGCTGAAAGCAGCACGGCTCTTCCTGGGGGAATGTCACCTGCGTGCGGCTCTTGGGAGACACCGGTGGGACCTTCTGGAAAGTCCTGTTGCTAGTCGAGAGGGGAGCCGCTGGGTTTGGCGCAGTGACGTGCCATGGATTTTCACACTGGCACCTGGCTCATCTCGTGTAAAGAAATGTATGGTTTGGCTAAGGACAAAACCCTTAGAGGCCTAAAATCAAGCAGCGCTGCCTTTGCCATGCCTGCCTAACTGTTCCAAGTCCTGCTACTGCTGCGTTTGCATCCCAAGCTTTAAGAAGCAGGCGTCTAGCGCGTTGCTTGGCCTTGGAGCAGGGAAGCAGACTGGGAAGGGTTGGCCAGAAAGCTCCCCGTGGCGTGGGAGTTTGCATGCGGTGTCAGAGAGCATCCGTGGGTACGATGGTGCCTAGGACTTCGTACCTTTGCAAGCTTCGTTAGCAGCCCTGCTAATTGCTTTGATTTGTAAATTGCAGGGCTCGGTAAAGTCCCAAGCAGGAGAAGAAACTTAGATGAAAAACAGACCTTGATGAAGGGTCTCATTAACTAAAAAGGCAGCAATTTCTGGCATTAACCTGCCCCCCCGCCCCCCCCCCCCATAAAGCTGGTTATAATGTCTTGGCAACTGCGCCAAAAAACCAGACGATCAGAGCACACCTTGGAGCGGATTCAGGTTTGTGCTACTTGTGCTTTATAGGGGTGTAATTCCACTGACATCAAGCTGGGAAGTAGGGGATCAGGGCTCTGGCTCTTCTCCCTTGCCTCTCTGAACGTTGTGCCTTTTTCTTCCCGTGCACTGAGCTCACAGCGGAGAAAATAGAAATAGGATCAGTGTGAAAACGCAGCCCTTCCCAAGGGGAGCAGAGCTCAGGGAGGCAGGATCGATCATCATGGAGGCAACTGCCAAATAAATCTTTGCTTCCAGCTTAACTTCAGTCATTTGGTAGAACAAATTCAACCTGATCAAAACCGACCTGTTTGAGTTTTGCCGTGGCAAGGGTGGCTGGAGCTGACACCTAATGCAAGACACTGGGATTGTCTTTGTTTTTACTAACAGAAAGGAAAACAGAACAGCCACGTATCATCCATCTGAAAAAGACTGTAATTACCACTCCCAGAAATTATTTCTTATTTAATGAAATGTCTCTTTAGGCTGAACAAAGGAATTTTCAGAAAGGAGAGCACTGAAGGGCGGGACGGAGAACACAGGCAAGAACACAGTTCAATTACAGGGAATAAATAAAATCCTCTTGACATTATGACGCAGTTTGTGGGAGATCTTATTAGAAACCTTGCCAGGCCAGAGCAATGTGTGCTTTTTTATACAGATAGTCTGTATCTATTTATACTGACCCTACCCGCTGCGAACCACTATCTATAGTTCGCCAAGAGGCATGAGGGACATGCAGCTCATTCCTGCATCCAAGTTTCGAAAGGGATCTGCTTTCTTTTCTACCAGCGAAATGCCAGATAAATTCTTGAAGCAGGGATGCTGCCAAGTCTGGGAACACCCTCTCCTGCATCGGAAAGGAAAATGTCTGTGGATGAGTGTCTCTGGCAGGGAGGAGGAGGGTAGAAATAGGGAGCAGTCAGTCCTTTGGAGGTGTCTTCCTCCCCCCGGCACCCTGTGACTGCAGGGATGGGGTGCTGTTAGCCCGAGAGGAGACACCCCAGGGGTCAGATGGAGGGGAAAAAAGATCTGCCTTCTCTTTGGTGATGGCTGCAGGAGGTGGGTAGGAACCACAGGGTCCTGCAGGAGGTGGTACCCATGGTAGGGACCACTGGCCTCGGTGCGTGGCTAAGGTTTATTGTCCCCCCGACATGGTGGGGGAGAAGCTTTGCCCAACTTGAAGTGAAGCTCATAGTCTCTCAAGTCTCCCAGCTGTACTGAGACACGAAGCCTTTTGGTTATTCTCCAAGCACTTGAAAGCCCGTGACCTGTTTAGCACTGGGAAAACTGTGAGCACCACATGGCCCAGCCATTTAATGATGGGCTGGGATGGCTTGCAAGGCAGCGAGAACTCTTCCAGGTCAGCTAGTGCGTCCTCAGGACTTCATCTCCCATAGCATCCACCGGCACAGACACAGACTTGCCAGTCTCTGCAGCTGGCGCCCGGTCGAGCGGTATGGTCGGGTTTGGCGCAATCCGTAAGGGCATGCACAGCTTTAGGGGCAGTGGGGCAGTCAGCTGAGCTCTGCTTTTTAAACACTTGGTCAGAGTTTATCTCAGTTGAGCAGAGTGGTTATTAATTTTAGAGCAATTCCCCAAATCAGGAGAATGGCATTTTTAGTAGTTTACATTCTATTTTTCGACCGATTGCCTTTTGAGAAATGAGGCAAATGTTGTGATTTTCCTTCCAGGGACAGACTTACTGGACTGGAAAAAAAAAAAATAAATCTTTTCTTTTTTTTTTCCTTTTTCCTTTTATTTCTTTGCGCTTTTTTAAAAATTTATGGGTTTTATTTAAGTTCCTCTTTTGGAAAACAGTGCTGCTGGTGTATCTTTTTATTGCTTGGATTAAGTGAATGCTGTGCACTGTAACATACAGTAAAGTCAGGCCGTGTAGGAAATAACAGTGGATTTAACCTCTAGCACTGCTATAAAAGCAGCCTTAGTAAAATCTGAGGTAAATAATGCAGCTGTGGAAATTACTCCAGCTTATGCCACTGGAAAAAAAAAATAAAAATCTGCTGTAATTAAGTAAGACCCTTAGTCTTTGGTGTTAAGTTTCATGGGCAGGTTCAGCGACGGAACACGGGATCATTCTAAACGCCTGACGAAAGGGGCTTACGATCTGAACAGGCAACAAAACCAAGAGCACATCATCTCTGAGTCTGCTTGTGGCAGAGACCATCAGATCAGGTGAGCGAGGAAAGAGCAAGAAAAGGGACAAATCTGGAAGCCCATTAGAACACGCAGTAATTCAGCAGGGAGCAAGTGCTGGTGACGCACGGCCGGGCACAACCGCGTGCTTGCCGCATCCTTTGAGGAAGTGAGTGCTGCAGAAATGCGGTGTTTGGTGGAGACAGAACATCTCCTGGTGTTCCTGCAGGACCTGGTGGCTCCTCGAGCACTCCCTTTCCAGTTGGCTTGCTCTTCACAGAGCTTTGGCTTCAGTTTGGGCTCCACACCTCGTTGAAGTAGGACAATTCGGTGGCCCTAGGGCTTGGGCTGGTATTCTGTGGTGCTTTGGGGATTGTTGCTTATACCGAAAGGAGGGTTGTGACGGAAGAGGGACACTGTGCTAAACTCTGACAGTCAAGAGGTGAGAGCCCTTTAGAGCTAGCACAACAGAACTAGCAGCTCTGGGCCTATGTCATCACAGCTCATCGATGTAGGCAGGGGAACAGGCAGCCCGTTGGAATACCATACGCTTAACGAGGTTCAGGAGCCTTCTGAAATGTATGGTTAACGCTGCAAATGCTGAACTGCCACTACCCTCAGGCCAATCTGGGAAGCTCTTTGCTCTTAGGATTGTTGCACGCTGGCAATCACCCTAACAAAATTAAGTAGTTTTTTTCTGTCATGTTTTGATAAATTCCAACCTTCACTCGCTGGCTTACTCTGGGAAGGCTGGGTCCGTATGCTGTCTAATGTTTGTGGTATACAGGGATTTGTTTCTGCTATTCATTAATTCTTTCAAATTAAATGTACTTGGGAAGGAAAAATATTGATGGAAAAATAAATAGCAACTTTCTCACAGAAGGCTGCAGTGCGTTCTGCCTTGAATCCTGATTCACGCTAAGCCAAGTTTTTCTAGTCTTGCGAAATCATAGGTTTTCCTGATACAAATTGATAAAACATACCTGTTTGCATTTTAAAACTGATACCCAGGTGCAGCACATTGCTGTGAAAAAAGTGTAACATGACCTCAGCAGGATTCAGCTTTGGTTTTGGTAATGTCTCTTTAGGATTAGTTAGCCAAAGCAAATGCAAATAGCATGCTGGAATGATTAAAGTATTCAGTCTTTGCCTTAGCTAATGTTTTGACTCTGCAAAGTAGGTATAGCTTGCACTCGATTCTCAGGCAAAAAACAGTTTCTAGCAGCAATTCTGGCTAGAAGAGCGCCAAAAGTGAGTGGGAACTGCATATGCCATCGCTTACGGGCTGCACTGTGGGAGCCAGGCCTTGGGGTGCAGCCCTGGAGATGACCAAGGGGGATATTTACTCAACTGTAATTAACTTAATCAGCCACTGGGTATCAGTATTGTCTCACATCAATATATAAAAAAGGGTATTTTTATGGAGCTGAACAACTTGGCTGTTAAAGTTGCATTGTTGAGGACTAAAGCCCCACCTGCTTCACAGGTGCGTGGGCTTGATGGTCAGAGGGTGGATCACCTTCGGCTTTTAGAGACCCCTAAAATAAACCTGCCTCCCGAGGCACCATTCCACAAAGCCTTCTGTCTGTGCCACCGAAGGCGAGGTGAGCGGCAGCGCAGGAACGGGGCGCAGGGTATGGGCCAGCAGCCCTGCCACCCGGGGGAACGCTCTGCTGACGTCCTTGTCTCACTGCGGACCCTGGAAGGCTGGAGGAGCTGCGGGTTGGGATGAGCTCCACCTCTCCGGAAAAGAGCTGTGAAGCGTTCATGTACATGAACTCTGTAGTCGGTGTCGGATGGGATTCGGAGACCTTTAGCCAAGGCATGGCCCGTGCCGGCGCTGCGAGAGAGCGTGGCTGTTTACAGAGGTGCCAGACGATGTTGCTATTAAGGTCCCACCTTAGTGCTACCTCCTGGCAGCAAACGGAGGAAGAGAGAGATGTGACCATTTACCCGACTGAATTCCTTTGGTGCGGTGCCACTCACTCCGAAACAGGCGGTTGCGGTCGCGTTGAACGGGGTGCTCCAACCTGGGTGCACAAAAGGCGAAAGGTGCCGCCCAGTTGCTCCGCGAACATACCTGGGACCTCTCCGTTTGCAGGTTTAGCCCTCAGCCCACGACGGGGCGGGCTCAGAGGCCACCAGCTTGCTGTGTGGTGGGCACACGAGGCAAGAGCTGCTGCCCTGCGTAGGAGAAGCCCACCCAAGCGAGGTCCATTGGCAGAGCGCTGTGCTGTCCCACCGCCTGTGCTTCGTCAGCAGGGGATGCTGGCAAAGGCTTCTGCAGGCTTTTCTCTTGGGCCCCTCGCCTTCTTCACTAGGGATGGGTCTCCCAACACTGGTGGGACTTCTGCCTGAGTTTCCATTCAGTTTTGGCTCCAGGTAACAGTTGCTTCCCTTTCCTGCTGCCTTACAGGCTTACTTCCCTTGCCAAAATGCTAATTTAGGCCTTTGGCTATGTTTAAAAATAAAAATCCGCCACTTCTTAGGGTAATAAAAGGCCAAAAGGAATATAAAAAGTTCACCAGACTGGTCAGTTCACTCCCTGCTGCGTCTTCCCGGGGCGTTGCAGCAAAAACACAGGCACAAAATCCAAAGCAAACAGGTTCCTCCTCGGTCTCCCCTGGAGCTGCTGGCTCCCAGCTGCAGCCTGCGCCGAGGTGCCCGGCTTCCTCCTCCACCCCCTGCTTCTCCACTCTGCCTTGGGCAGCGCCAGCATCTTTCCAGGCTGTAGCAGCATCTTCTGTACCTCTTCAGCTGGACTCAGAGGCTGCTTTTCCGACACCTGAATCCTTCCTGTTCTTGCCTTCTCCTGTCCTGAAATTTTCCCACCAGCTTCTGGGCTGTTTGGGCACAGACCCAGCAAAGAGCTCCAGCAACAAGGATTTTTTCCCTCTGGTCCCTTCTGGAGCGACATGATATATCCACATCCCCCCTGCTGTTCCTGCCATTCCCAAGCTACCCCACAAAGAGACCCTGCTAGGCAGCAAGACTAAAGTCCTCTGCTTGACTTTATTTCTGGTTTAGTACCAGATGTGGCATCACTGGAAGCTGTAGAGGGATTTATTTAAAAATACAAACAGAATTATGGCAATGCATTGGATTTCATAGAAGCTCTGTGAGGTTGGTAAAACCCGTAGGATCACAAGATTTGTGTTTATTCCTACTTAGTTAAGGTCTTATGTTGTAATACAGGAAACTCAGATAACTAGAGCAGAAAAACAGTTACTCGAATGATTGAAAGTTTCAGTGTTTGTTGATCTAGAGTGAGGTTAAGGTCTCATTTCAAGCCCATCTAAGAAAAATAAGAAGTGCTCCCCACACAACTTCCCCGTTCTGATTTCTTTCAATCTGTGCTGAGAATAGCTGGCAAGGGATAGAGATCTCCCCTCCACATCGCTCTCTTTTTTGTTGTGCCTTATGAGAATAGGGAAAAACGCCTCCTAATGTATTAGAAATGAAAGAGCATCCTGAGTGATTATCCTGTAGCCTGAGAAACCTCCCGGGAACACGACACTTAGGGCCTCTGAAACGTTAACCGAGAGCAGGTGAAGTTTTATAACCATAACTCTCCCCCCAGTCCCTGCGTTTTGCAAGGCGAAAGCAGGAATGTTGAAAATGGCACAGCTCCGCTCGTGGTCCCCCAGCGCCGCGTGCTGGGTCCGTGAGGGCCTCCGGATCTGCAAGGCTTGGCACTGTGGCAGCCTCTGGGAATATGCTGTTTGATGGGCTGTTTTGGAATATTTTAGATGTACAGGATATTTTTGAGAGGTAGATTGCGGAAAAATCTGCTTTGGCGAGGGAGTTGGACTAGATGATCTCCAGAGGTCCCTTCCAACTCCTACCGTTCCGTGATTCCCTGAAAGCCTTTCTTCTTTTGTTGCATGTGGGCTTGTCTGCTGACTTCAGTACTGCTCGTGACATCGAGTACGGGGGATGCTCTGCGTTAAATTGTGCTATGGATAGGGATTGGAGCTCCTGAATGAGATCCTAGATCCTTTTCTTCCTCAGGTTTTTCATTTTTCACTAAAGGTGGCTAAATCTCTCCTGAAAAGATGAAGAGGTGCCACTTTGAAGCAGCTGTGGAGAAAGAGGGGTCTTGTTTGGATTACTTTCTGTGTTTGGGGCAGTGCCTGTTTAATTGTAGAGCTGTTCACTGTATGGAAAGAGAGAGATAATTTGTTTTCTTCGAAATTAAATGTCATTTCACAGGACTGATATTAATCACTAAGAGACACAAGCTAAGCAGTGCTTGTATCGATGTGTAGCTTCAAAAGGCTGAGTCAGCAAAACGCGGTACACAGACACCGTCCCATTCAGGGGATTAACCCGTGTCTCAGGTTCAAGCACACGCTGCAGTTCCTTGCTGATAGTCTGTAGGAATTCAGCAAAAGCCATTTTATTGAATCAGGACGAGGGAGGATCAAAAGCAGACCACCACACAGACGGCAAGGAGCGTGCCAGCTGGTGCTGTGTTTCGGCAGCGTGAACCCAACAACACGATAGGAAGCAAAAGTGGACTGGAATAAAGTGCAGTGGGGACATGGAAACAAGAAAGGGGGAACGTGACTCCAACACTCGAGCAAACAGTGTGCAACTAAATTAGGTACAACCCTGACATAACATGCTCAGTGACCATTATTCTGCAAAAACATATTTTTAAATGTAACTAATGTTGAGGCATTGAGTTCGACCATTTTTCACTGCAGCACATGCCTTTTCTCCCTTAATGCTTATCCTGTTCACATCAGTTTTGCTTTTTTTTTCATCAAATATCTTTTTTCCTGAACAAGAAAGACCCTAATCATTTCAGGGTGCTTGCCACCTACTATCAGTGGTTATTTTGGGGATAGCTCAGCAAAGTTTTAAAATGTCTGAACTGCATTAAAATGAATTGTTGGCATTCCAGCCCAAACCTCAGGAGGCAGGAATCTGCCATGAGTGCATGGAGGGAAGCGCTGTTATAATAAAGCATAAATGTAATGAGGTTTGATGTGCTTGAAACTCAAAGTCTGGTCCACATTATGAAACATTCACTGGTTTAACTAAATCAGTTTCAAATTGATCTAATTAAACTCCTCGACAGCCTCAGTGTAGACATCTTCATAGTGGTTTTATCCATTCTTAAACCAGTTTAGCTAAGATGTGTCAGGAAAAAAGCGTCCAGGAAATCCTCGGAGGGGGTGCCATGTGCAGATCTCAGCTGCCAGATCAGGTTGCCATTTCAGATTTGTTCCCACATATCTCGCTTCTTTAGCTTCTTGCAAATCTCATGTGTGTTCTTCTCCAATTCTGTCGACTTTGGACACCATTAACTGGCCCTGAATCAGAGCACACTGCTCTATGGAGGAAAAGGAGTACGGCCATCCTGATAATGTGACATATAATAACCAGCAAACCAGGAGTGCAAGCAGCATGCTGTGAAACCCGTATAGATTTTGATCTCTTTTTATGAACATGGGACTTGGAATTGCCCCCAAGGCTGAACATTCAGTGTCCTGAGTTCCTGCACATAGCTTTGGTGGGGTTTCCAGGCTGGGATCCACAGCAGAGTCGCATCCATGACAAATTCACAACACGTGAAGAGCTGCAGATCCACGAGCAGCACAGGGCTGGTAAACGTGCGTACAGAAGCAGTTGTCTGCTGTGCTGCTGTGCAAAGAATATCACTATCTTCCTGGCCCCTCTGGGGTGATGGTGTGCTCCCAGAGTGAAGTGCTGTGGTTGACGTCTCAGTCCCAGGAGTCGCTGGTGGCCTTGGGAGAGGCAGCCCTCCCACTTGGCATAAAGCAGTGGCAGCTTTCAAATTGGGACTGTGTTGCGGGACTGTACCAAGGGATGCGACTGAAAGAATCCCTTCTAGTGGGAAAGAGAGGCTCAGTGTTGAGCTCGCTTGGTTTTACTTTGCAGGAGAAGGGGTGATGATGCCAACTCTGAACTCAAGCATGGACTTTGCAGAGGTTAATGTACCCCTGGAGATCGTGGAACAAAACTGTCTGTCAAACAAAACTGTTTTTTGGGGCAGGGAGGTGGAGTGCATAAAAGTACATTATATTCTGTTGACCATTAATTGTATAAATAAAACACCACTAAGAATGTTTTTATATGCGACTCTGTTTTCTTATAAAATATAAGGATTCCTGAAGCTGTGTAGAAATTCCATAGTAAACACAAAATCTGGCAAATTATATCCATCCCGTGGAACATGGACAGATATTTGCAGCTCTCTGTGGAGTAACAGTATCATGCGAGCAGGAGAGGCTGCAGGTCTTTCCACAAATGACAGGGACAGAACAGCAGAACAGAAAACTCTTGCAACTCTGACCCCACATGCCCTTCCTGGGAAAAGGAGCTGTCATTCCCCGGGGGCTAGGGAATCCCTCCTCTCTTTCTAAGACAGCACGGGTGATACTTTGTGAGGATTAGTGGTTTGAACATGATGTTCTGGTCTTAAAACCCTTCCAGAGGGCAGAAGCGGTTGCAGTTGTTCCTGCATATTTAGCACGGAGAAATCAGTGCTTTGTTCACATGCATGGTCTCCAGTATTGCCTGGTGCCCAGCAACTAGGAGGCATCGATATGTTTTTTGGAAAACTTTTAAGGCACATCTGAGTGATTCTGACAGCGGCTGCCTGCTCATGGCTAATGAAAGGTTTTCACATTCCTTTCCATATGCTTTGAAATGCCAGAGGAAATGTCCCAGTGACTCAAATTATAGGTGTTACTTGGGAGTAACTGCTGCATTATTGTTGAACACCTGGAATTGGCAGCCAGCAGGCTGCACGCTGGAAAAAGAAGGAATTGGACACTCTTAGCCACCCCTTCCTACCTCCAACCACAGGTCATTAGGCAGCCCTGGGCTTTGTTCAGGTGAAGCAGGTACGGAGGGGCTGCAAATGGCTATTCAGATGAACCTTGTCCCATTGCCATCCTCTGTCTCTCAAATTTTCCTGTGCCCTGCTAAGGCACAAGAGAATGTAGTTTCAGTGTCAAAGCGTTCATTCCATGAAGTTAAGCCATGGATGGATTTGGGTAGGTATCTTCACAGATATTACGGGATGTTCACAGAGGATAAAGCATGTCTGTGTTCCACGGAGAAATACCGAGAGGGATGTTCGACTATTTATTTAACTTATTTAACATCTTGACAGTAAAACCGTTGGAACCAGGTTTGCCAAAGACACTTCTTTTTCTTCCAACTTACCATCTCCTCTCAACCTGTCTAAGAAAAGCATTCTTGGCATGGCAGAGGCAGCCCTTTATCCCACTGCTTTGCCTTTGAAGTTGGGTTCTCCAACACGATTGGTACCTGGCCAGGAAAGAAAAAACAAAGTCTGGTACTGCCAGTTGGCTGCATATTTATTGCACGAAGGTGGTATTGAAGGAAAAACTTCCATTTCACAGAAGATGTAGTGGGAGGACAGTATTGTTGTTTCTGTTTACGTTACCTGATGCAACACGGAAGCTGCATTCAAGATGAAGGCCCAGGTGTGCTCCATGCAAACTCCTCTTGGCAGCCAGCTCCTGCACTGACGGATTTAATACAACAAACAAGTCTGTACCACAGTCAGGGTTCTGCACCTTACCGCAAGGTGAGATCTACCAGGAGCGTACCCTGGCAGTCTTGGCTTCATCACAGAAACTACCTGCATCTTGTTTCCTGTCTTTGTCAACCTGCTGAAAAAACTCCCCTGACGGTGATAATGTAGTTTGTACATGTCAACTTGCAAAGTACATGTAGTTTGGAGCTGTTTGGTAATATTTATATACCTACAATTGCCTTATCTACATTGGTTTACTGTGGGTGAGTTAACATCTAGTAAAAATACTTCAGAAGTACCATTGTGGTCATTTGGAAGCATAGGAAAGAGAAAGTTCGAAGTGAGCTTGGATCCAGAACTGCTTACCCTGGCAGGAGCTTTGAAACTTCCCTCTGTGATACCAGTATTGGTCCGTCTCAGCCGTGGGGTAGACATAACACTGGGTGAAATCCTAGCAGAGACACCCGAGGAGAACTGTAGGCAGGAAACAGCCAGGTGAATGGCTGAAAAATGGGAAATAAAATAAGGCAGGTCTTTCATGTATAACCTCTGAGCTATTGATGGCACCAGCGTAGCCTTGGCACTGCAACGAAATTGTGGAGATTCGACTGGTGTTGGCGTGACTGGTGTCCCGGTGCTGGGTGGGTGCATTGAGGGAGGGGGACTAGGGCATGTTCTCTTTCCATTGGTGGTGCAGGAAGGATCTCTTCTGTCTAAGTGTCTTATAAAGAGCGTGGTCACCTCTACTGCTTGGAAACCACTCTTTAAGCGATCTCCTTAGGCTGGTACAAATTTGTTTTCTAGATAAGGCTAAAAATTCCCAATGTTCAGTTAATACAATCTCGAACAGCCCCTTCGCATTTGGTCTAAGACAAATTTTGGCGTGGGCATTTTCAGCCACAGGGCTCAAATACTAACAAGATCAAACGGCATCTTTTTTATAATGGTAGCAGCCCTTTTGTTCCTTCTCCTGATTTATGACATGGGTTCCTATGAGCTTCCACAGTTTGATCCAGAAAAGTCTGAAGTAGCATGTAAGATAGCGTGTAGTTAAGCTTTGCTCAGTTCTTGACTGGAATTGTCAGAGTTTTACTTAAGCTTTGGTTTCTAAATGTCACCCTTACTAACCACTGTGCCAGGGTGGTTTAGTTACAATATTAATAGGCTGTGAATCCTTGGTGTCCTAAAGCTAGCACTGAAAATTGGTCTTTTGGGGATTATGATAAAGTCCCTGGAGGTTTTTGGGATTTTTTTGGTCTTGATGGCTGGTTTTGTTTCTCTCTAGCTTGAGTAGGAGGTTCCGAAGTGATTAACCTACTAGTACCTTTATTGAGGTACATCTGCCATGTGAGAGGTTATAGCTATGTATTTCATGCAAAGGCACTACGTGAGTCAACTGAGACAGTATATCTAAAACACAGGCTTGAGGTCCTGTACGTTGTCCTCATTGTCTAGGGAACGTGTAAGTGTTAGTGATGAGCTGAATATCAAGCTGGTCCTTCAATTGGCACAGCCAAATTTGGAGGAACAACATTTCTGCAGGCGAAAAGGACTGTACCCATTCACACTGAGCTTGCAATATATACAGGTCTTTTTCCATGGGTATGAAAGTGAGCACTCAGAAAAGAGGGAGAAATTTGTCAAAAGTTGTTACTTTGCTGGCCATAGAAATCTGGAGCTAAGATGGACTCCAGCCTGCCAGAGCTAGGGAGCTAGAAGGTGGGATATGTGGATACATTCGCCCATTGTGTTTCAGCCTTGGTTGTTGAGCTTGGATGCTGAAATCCTTCCAGCTATGATTTGTCATCAGGCTCCTGAGAACAGGGAACCCAAACAGTGTTGTCCTCAAACATTTTGCAATCTCCTCATTGTCCATGTCGCAACTCACCCATCAGGAAGCCGATAACCCCCACTGCTGAGGATTATTCTCATCTCCTGACATGGAGATCTGTTCCTACAGTGGTGGAGCCTCGTGAAAGCATCTGCCCTGCTTTGAGGGGGAGGAGGGCTGGCTCTGTATGAGGAGTGTGCTGCCAGCATCTTGAGTTCCAACCTTTTTTGTTGCCTTGTTGCACCATTGCAGCTGTGCTCTGTGGAAATCAGAGATCCATGCTTGAGAGAAATAGGTCTGCCCATGTGCGGTGTTATGTAGTGTGCTGAAGACTGCATGATAGGAAGTTCACAGGCACAGCAGTGTTGTGGTGCTTGAAAACCCATCTGGGATAAATGCTGCTTTGGATCTGTTGTGAATTCAGACTTCCAGCCCAAAAATGAAAAATAAGGCCTTGGGGAGAAGTGTCTGGGTGACATTTTGGGTTGTGCTTATGAACTAGTGGGGGTAGAAAATCTGTTAAAGACCCGAGAGGCTTTAAGAGCTTGGATGATGATTTACAGCTGTTTTATTCAGTGATTTATAGACTGCTCCTTATCACAGAGGCAGGATACAAATACTGAATTTAACAAAAGCACACAATTCTCACTTCTTTCTCAGAAACTTATGGATGGAAAGGACATTCCACAGTAAACAGCAGTCTCTTCCCATCATCTAACCACCCCCTCAGACAAAGATTTGAGACTACAGAGTCCAGCCAGCACTGCCTGGGCATATCTCTTCCCTTATAATTTCCATAATACAGCCCTTTCCTCTGACTGTAATGCAGACTCCCTAAATACACAGCCTGTTACCATAATGCTACGTTCCCGCTCCCCCTGTCTGCGATAGGCACCTCAAAATAACACACAAAGACTTTGCTCTCAAGAGTCCCAAAGGAAACAATCAGGGTTTTTTCTGGCCATGAGCGCTCCAGATCTTCACGCACGCTCCAGCTGGCCGGAGCAGACCAAGATGGGGTCATCCTCACGTGAGCTCCGAGAGCACTGAGGAACTGATGTCTAACCAGGGCTGCCTGGGTCTTGTACTGATTCAGAGTCCATGTCCCAAAGAGTTAGTAATTGCCTCCACAAACTTCTGCCTCAACAAATGGGTGAGGAAAGTGAGCTCTAGATCAGAGGAAGGACGTAGCTGAGGTCACCCGGACCTCGTGCTCTGCCTGCTAGGCCATGCTGCTTCCTTGCAGCTGGCCAAAACCCTCCTTAGAAACCTTCTTCTCTGCCCTGGGAACCGTAAGAGAAAATCTGAAGTCTCCCAGTTGTGGTGAGTGATGCTACCTCTGAGCACAAGCTTGGGTTTATGTATGTAGGTCCCTCACTGTATCTTCACTGGTGATGGTGATTAGCTCAAGCACAAGCCACGCAGGCATCAGCACCATCTGCTAAGAGAAAAAAAATTGCATTTCCACGTGGTACCTCTCTGCTGGGAAGCCTAAAGCAGTGTGTAAACAGGAATTAAGCTTGGATCATCCCAGTGTAATGAGTCATTTTTATTAACCCTGTTTTCAGACTAATACATTTAGTTTCAGAGATGTTAGATGACTTCTCCACACAAAACCACGTAGAGGGCCAGGAAAAGACTCCCAGGATCCTGGTGCTCCTGTCCCTTCTAGAAGGTGTTGCTGCCTTGGCCCCTGCTCCTGCTATGATAGAATAGCTGTGCTGGGGTAGCCAAGAGGAGGCAGAGGGGTAATGCTATATCCTTGTTGCTGAGTATTTCCCAAGCACTCTAATCTTCCCAGCTATATTGTGATTCTTTGATTTCTCCTCCTGTCCCCAGTAATTGTTTTTTGCAAGTAGAAATAGCCGGAGGCAGAACTGGAAAACAAACAAGATCACACTGAATAAATCCATCTTCACAGTTCTGTTTTTGTATATGCCTTTATATCAATTACGTTCAAAGAAAGTATCTCCTTACTCCGCCTGGACTGTTTAGCATTTTTTATTAACAAAGTCCTCTTTTAGGCTGTAGCCCATTGAGGTTCATTAATCAACAATTGCCATGAAGTGAAAAATTCTCAAACTTCCAAAAATCTTTTTCTTGGAGTGAGTTAATACTAACAATGAAGTTTTCCTTGGCTAACTGTCCCCTGCTTTGATGTGTCTGGGTGAGAAGCTGAAAGCCACAAAGGTGTTATAAACTGGGCACCGATCACAGATTTAGACAGGCTGGTATGTGCTTTTAACCAATAAATATATATAGTATTGCAAGAATTAGTATTTGTTTTGTGTGAGAGAGAATTTTTGGCATTTCAGTGATTTTCTTATCAGTTTTTCATTAGCTGAACTATTTTATTTTTTTTTAAAGAACAGCAAGTTCCCCTCAATGTCCCGAAAATGGCACTGAAACTGGTCACCCAAACGCCATTCCTAGAGTAACATTAGTTTACGTTATTTCTGGCAGGAGCGATAATACAGCTCTTCTTAATTTTGGGAGCAGGCTGTTATTCAAACATATGCCTCTGCAGTTTTGAAAGCTCTTGAGTACCTCTGGAAGCCCTGGCACGGTGAGCTGTGTTGGCAACCACGAGACATGACCCTGTTCAAAGGTCTATTCCTGGGGCCAGACCTGGCAGGAGAATCTGCCGCTGCCCTTCAAATGGGTGCAGAGCTGACGTGCAGGGCTTTTTCACCGTTAGTGCTTGGAGTAGGTAATTTTTTATGAAAACACAGGCAGAGAAAAAGCTTGGGGATCACTTTGGAGAGTGCGAAGTCCCTAAACCCGCTCAAGGTTGCCTCCCCAAATGAAGCCTTGCTCCTGAGACCAGTAAAATAAATAGGAAGACTCCCACAGCTTTCTCTGGGCCAGTGAATGAGGACGAAGGTCCAAATAGCTCCCGAGAGCAGTCAAGCTGCTTAAGTGCTGTTTCAGGCTGGCCAGATCCATGATCCGAAGGTCAGGAGGAGGCAGAGCATTCCACAAAACCAAGATTGCAGAAGTAGGAGCGCTGCCCCTCCAGTGCCTACCAACCACAGGCAGACTCCAGCAGTCCTCTGCCCTCCGAACGAAGAGGGTGAGAAATTTTGTGCTTCACCAACGTGTTCCTGGGGTTTGCCTTGACTGCTGGTATTGTTCTGACAGCGTGAAGTTACTGCTCGCGTCATCTTTCCATGGCAATGTTGTTATTTTTTAACCTACTATAAAAAGCGAGCAGAAGTAAGAGGCACCGCTCTGTCCTGCATAAATAAGATGTAGTGTTTACAATTGATAATAGTTACCAGGGTGCTTCTTCCTCCAGTGAGGCTGAAGTGGATAAAAGCATCCATCTTTGTTGCTGTTTTTGTGTGCGTCTATTCTTGTTGCTTACATTTCAAATTACTGTATTTTTCTACCAGTTAAAGGCTGCGTTTTGCACGCATAGCACATTCTATAAAACCCTTGGAAAAAAAATTGGCAGTGTGAATTCTCTCTCCAGTGGGGTTGGAAGGATTTTAAAGTCTCATGAAGGAAAGCCCATGCCAGCTTTCTGCATACAAATGCTGAAGTAAGTAGGGGTGATCAAATCGCTGATGTGCAAGTTTCACATGGGCACAAACACAGAGGGAGTACCAGCCGTCGGAGAAAAGCAAGGCTTATGAACAAGAGCTTGTTTCTTATCTTTCATCAGCTCATAGTCAAACAGAGTAAATATTTCACTGCAATTACCAGAGGTCTCAGCCTTGTGGGGTTACGTGGGTGGGGTCCGTGCGTTCCGGGCAGGGCAGGGGGGCGCGTAGGGTGCGTCGGTGGGACGTGGGTTCTCCCTCCAGCTCTGCTGATTCTTTATTGCATGGAGCTGGGTGAATCTCCACGGGCCTGGTGGTGTCCCCGTGGAGATCCATGGGGATCTGCTGGGGAAACGCTGTTCCTCTTCGTGTGGCGTGCCTTCTTGGGGCCGGTTTGGGGAAAAACAAGATAAAATGAACACAAGTGCCACTGACATGTCCTGTCACTTGAAAACTCATTACTGAGATATAAGTAGCAGTCGGTTAGTGATTTGTACCGATTTAATAATTTCAATTTAGTAATTTTTAAAATAAATCTAATAGAAGATAGACGGGAATTCTTCCATAGCTGGCAGAGTTGCTCCACCATTGTCCCTGTTTTTATATCATTTTATTGAGGCTGTTTTTCCACCCAGTTTCCACTCTGTTGGTTTGCTTTCCCTGAAGAGAGTAAACAACTCTAAGCAGGAAGGTGATCTGAGTTCCACTGCTAATAATTTGGGGCTTGAATAAGTGAGAAGTGATGTTTACAGAGAAAAAATTAGATAAATATAAAAATCAGAAGCTCTGTTTGGCTTTGCAAACAAAAGTAGCCCAAAAATAAACAGGCCTACCCAGCAGAAAAGAGACTCTGAGGGGAAGTGGATGCCAACTGAAGAGGCAGATGTAAAGAGCGTTTCCTATTTGGTTTAGCAACTGCAGACTTTTGTCTCCAGTCTGCGTGCATTTCCTCCAATGATTCATCATAAATGTGCATTTATAAATAAACTCCACCTTGGCCTGGCACATTGATTGCAGGCCGGTTACTTAGAGGCGGGGCGGGGGGCAAAGAAGTCGTACTCCCCATTTTTGAATGATAGCTGTGTGACAATATGTTTTTATGGAACTCTTTCCAGGCTGTTTATTTTATTTATGTTGAGGGATTGTGACTCTGAGGGGTGGGACCTGTGGTTTGCTCATTTCATCTGAGTAACGATTCATTAAAGAGCTTATTTAAGCCAGCCCCGTGTTAGGCTGTCTGTGTTGTTCACGTCCAGGGACTTGGGTTTGGAAGCTGCTCCCAGGCCTTGGGCTGAGATGGCGGGAGGCTGAGAGCGGCGAGGCTGGGTGTCTTTGGGGCTGGAGAAAGGTGTCATTTAGAAGACTGTCTCTTTAGCGGCTTCCCCGGGGACGTGGGTACGACCGTGGCTGTCAAGAAGGCAGAGCGTCAGAGGCTGAGCAAACCCACAGTGTTTATCCCGATGCATTCTTCATGTTTGCTCAAAACAGCAGCCCAGGAAGATTCCCATAGCGGTGTCCAAGAGAGAACCCCAGCGCAAGGCAGCTTGTAGCAAAACCAAGTTGTAAGTCACTTCTCTCTCCTTTGAACTCTGGCCTTGAACCTGGCCTTGCAGCCTTACGGGACACGGCCACAGAATCACCTAGAAAAGTTGTAACACCCCTGCTACGTTTCCGTGGTTCGTTCGCACTCTAGAAAGCCAGAGCAACTGCGCTTGGGCTGTACCTTGGTGGTTAGGGACCGGATCCCTGCCAACCCAGCCCAGCTACCTGCACCACAGACCCCTCAGACCTGGCTGCTTACCACCTTCTCCCCCCGAGAGCTCTGCACAGCTCCTGCCTTGGAGGCCCTTCCCATCTCTGCTGCCTTCCCAGCCCCGCACCGTGTTGGGAGCCAACTCAGCTTGCTGGCACCGGTCCTGGAGGGCCCACCAGCAACCCCACAGCAGTCTTTCCCTGCCTTGTTCCTATAGCACCTATAGTACTGATCCTATGGGATGCATTTTGCAGACTGAGTACTAGGGGGGGTTCAATTTGCACAGAAGGGTAGCTGCAGTGTCTTTTGAGGAGAGCAGCAAGGTTTGATATAGCTGGGAGGAGACCCCATCGGGTGGCTTAGGCTGCAGTAAGTCCATCTTGTGGTCAAGTCTTCATAGAGACACATATCCTCACGCTTTGTTTCCATGTGATGGGAGTGAGGGGTAGTTTTTCCCAAGGGATGTGCTGGGTTTTTACACCAGGTGCTATACTGAATGCTTCCGCATCGACGTGTATCGTACTGCCAGATGTGTGAGTAGCATTCAGGAGACAGGGAACCCTAAAATTCTTCTGACAGTAATACCAGCGTGGGCATCATTCACACAAAGTTATAGCTTTGCCATTTTGCTGTTTGAACCTCTCTGTTGGAAAGATGTGGAGGAGCAGTTAAATTTGTATGTTTCTTAAGAACAAGAGCTAGTCAGGGGTAAATGTTCCTAAATTTTTTTACTGAGCGTGTTCAGAGCACTCCTGAACTCTTACTGACTTGTGGAGCTGCGGCAAAATCTGCAAACCAAAGGGCTGCTTTCTCTTCAGACAGTGTAAAGGTGCAACGCAGAGAAAACAAAGGCAAGGCAGTCTCAGACTCTGCACAGCACATGATTCCCTAATAAAAAATGTTTGGCCTCTTCTCAGGAATAACATGGCCATGCTTGTAGCTCTGAAAGAAGCCCTGAATGATATTAATACATTCATTAGAACAAGTTCAAAGAAAATCATCTTAATTAGCTTGCCTGGCTGAAACTGAGGTTCATTAATCTAAAGTAGATTAACCTGATGGTAATGCCATTAAAGCTGGCTGGGATATTAATGAAATATATGCAGTTGCAGAGAGCCCAAATGTCCTCCTGCCAGTCACGGACTGATAAAACTGCTGGCGTTTTCTGCAGTTCAGGCTGTTTTAAGGAAGACTTGCCTGTTTTACAGCCACCACCGTAGTTCTGTAACTCAGCCGTTGCTTTTGGGAGACGTCAAAGGGGGAGAGCATCCCACAGAGAAACTCGGGAAAACAACTCACTTTAGCCTTTTGTGCGAAAAACTTGCTAGAGCAGAGCGTGCACGTGCACGTTTGGAACAGGTAGGGATTTGCCCATGCAGGGAGCACGCAGGCTTTCTATAAGGCAAGCTGTGGTGCAGGACGTCGAAAATTTGACCTGCTTTTCCAATATGTGTTGGTGCACAGTATGCAGTAAGGATCTAAAAGCTTCCAGAAACCCAGTGAAGACCCAGAGGGCTTAAAATGGCCTTCTCCTTCTCCCCAGGCTCCAGTATTCTTAATCTCAACTCTTTTTAGTCTTTGACACATCATTAAAGTGACAGTTCAAGAACAGCTCCGAGATCAAAGGCCTGCAGAGCTTCTATCGTGTTGCAACGCTTTCGGCAACTCTTTCTCCAGGCCTGCTTCTTAACTCCCTGCCTCCAGCCAGGAGGTTGAATCGCTCTTGCTGAAGGCCAGCAGCCGCTGGCAGCGCTGCTACGTCCCTTCGCTGCCCCTTGCTCTTCTTGGGGCTCTGCCTCTCGGCTGGGTTGCACCGCGTTTCGCTGGACCAAGGCTTAGCCCAGCCACCAGATACGGTGTGTTCACTAATTTAGGTATGTGTTCACTAATTTAGGTGTATGTGCACTACCGAAACAACTTCAGGTTTGGGCATGGCTGTACACAAATATATACAAATCCAAAATGCAAATAGGGAGGATTTGCAAAACCAGCTCCGATCCGGAGCGCCAAGAGAAGACACGGTATCAAGTATGAGACGGGGAAGTGGGGAGATCGGGGTTCCTCTCCCAACCCTTCCCTTGGCATGTAGTGCTGCTGCAGGGAAACCTGCTAATGGCCTGGAGAGGCTCCCAGGTTTTGCCACGTGTACCTTCGCGGTGCCCACACAAGTGCCCCCGAACGGCTGATTTCATGCTGTGATGTGCCCAGTGTCCGGCACGGGGTACCGCTGGGGCTGAGCAAAGCAAGCCCAGGCAGCGCTAATTTACATCCCCCCCCGCCTACCTAAGTGTTGAATAAGTTTTGCAGCTTCATTGATATATATTTGTAGAAAGCTTGGTGATCCAAAAGTGAAAGGAAATATAGATGCGCACGGTATTGTCCTTAGGACAAGACATAAGGACTTTCCTTCCGCCACAGCGGCTCGGACGTGGATTTTCAGATGCAGGGGACTGAGCTCTGCCAACCTCACTGTATCGCCTCTCCCTAATGCTGAATATTCGGTGACTCAGTGTCTTTCTCTTGTTGCACCGTAAAATGCTCGGTTGGCGCTCAGCTTATTTACAAGGTAGCACGGTGTGATGCATCATAAAGACACTTTTGAAGAATTTCTGTTATTAAAAACTGCCCATGGAAAGAATTAGGTCAGGTGTTTACAAGTCAAAGCTTTGGGCATAATTAGGTGGAAGGCAGCAACTTTAGAAAAGAGGGTTATTTTCCAGCCCTCCAAGAAGCATGGAGTAATGCATATGTTAGCAGTAACCTCTCATCAGTGAGTTTCCCACCTCCTTACTGCAGGATCTGTTACAGCCATTGCTTTGGGGATGGGGAAGAAAGCGGGGCTTAGAAAAATCTCCAAAATACAGAACCCCCTGAGCAAACCTGTTGATGTCCAGGCTTTCTATAAACAGCTGTCGAAGTCCTCTTAAGGGGGCTTCTTGTAAATACAAGCTCTAGCTTGCTACTGCTGCGCAGCGAGGGTGAATTCTATACTACCTTTGAGGGAAGAAAGTTGTTTTCTTTTTTTTTTTTTTTTTTTTCCCCCTAAAAAAAAAAAAAAAGGCCACTTGTTCCTGGTGGCAGAGCTTGTGTGTGGAGAGGAGGGACGGGACAGGGCGCTGGCTGTTTGTGCACTTCAAGCAGAGCGACCTCCTTGAACCCCACCGTGCACAATGATGCTTTCCATGGAAAGTCTGGCTGTATTACCTTTGGCAAGGGCTGAGGGGAATATTTTTGGAAGCTTTAAAATCCTCTGTGGAACATGCTTCATTTTTGTTCATGTACAGTATCTTTATATTTATTCAATTAAAAAAAGGGTTCTGTTTTGCTGCAATGGGCTGCCTGACCCTTCCCCTTCAGCTCTTCTCCAGCAGTGCCCAGGGTGTCAGAAAGGCTGGTCCTCCCGGGACAAGAAAAAGATCAGGCCTAAAACATCAGCCCCTGCCATATTGTACTGGTTAAAACTCAGTTGCCCCCCTCTCCTAAAAGTTTATTTAAAGCGGTAAGAATACAACCTGTTCAAAGTGAGACCTCCAAGGGCCTGGTTCCCATTTGCATTTAAGCCTTTATGCGGTGCTGGAGCAGGGTAAAGGGGCCCTCTGTCCTAAATGGGAATCAGACTCCACATCTGTGTTTTTCAAAGTGTCCTTCCTTTCTGCAAGCAAAGCGAGGAAACCTCGCTTGAATGGGAAAGGGACAATTAAAAATAAAATAAAATAAAATTTAAAAAATTTGCAAATGATGGTTTGCAGGGCCGGATGGTGCGTGCAGTTTACCTGGTGGTGGGTAACTGCCCAGGCTGGGTCCCCGGGATCTCACCCCAGACCGCCTTGCAGAGAGGTTGAGGTGTAAAACACAGGAGGTGTTAAACCCATTCTTAGCTTTGGGGGTTGTATTTGGTAGCTGGAAGGAACGGGGTATGAGCCGGAATGTGGGAAGGCGAATGAGTATTAGGGCACCCTAAGATCCATTTTTACAACTTTTTATTTTGCTCGGTTGAGGACATAAATGTGATCTGCTGGCTTCTCCTCCCTTGGCTCAGCTAGGATGGCTCAACCAGAGCCGTGCCAGGAGTCACCGCCGGGGCCAGACGCAGAACCCGCTGTTCCTGGCTCCCGGGCTGACGGGGTGCATGTACCTGCACGCTCCCCTTTACCCCGGGGGTGGGAACTGAGCAAATCACGCCCTGTGCGACAGCCACAAACCCTCTGAGCTGCGAGCAGGGTCAGGAGGAAGCTCCTGCCTGCTGAGCCGGCGACCCATGTGCTTTCCAGCCGTGCTCCCGGCTGCGACGGGCGGGAGCTGGGGCTGCCTGCCTTCCCCCGAGCCACAGCACGCTTCGCGCCGCTCGGCCCGGGACGTCTAGACTGAGCGAGAACTTGGCCTCGTGCAGAGAGTTTACAACCTGGATGATGGGCGAGTCTGGTCTTGACTGTGGCTTGTAGCCATACGAGCGAAGGAGACTGGATGTCTCTTCCGCAGAGGCCTGTACTCTTCAGCGGGCTGGGGATCGCCCTTTGCTGGTGATAGCACGAACTGGGGAGGGGCGATCGCTGGCGTGCGGGTGGTGTGGCTCTGCTGCTGCCCTCAGGGCAGCGCCACGGAGTCAGTGGGCTACAAGGTACTTTGGAAAGTCCACTCGTCCATCCCTGTCACAGGGCAGAATCGTTGTCTGGCAGATGGGGGTCTGATATTTTCTTGCAAACATCCCATGATGGAAATTCTACCTGACCCTTATAGTCCTTTTTATGATTGTCCTAATATCTATCCTGAATCTTCCTTGCTGTAGCTTTCTTTGTCCTGCCTATCCTGAATACAGAGGAAGGAGTACACAAATATGACGAGTACAAGCATCTACTCTGTTGCTACACCAGTTTTGAGTTTGCAGATTAAAATCACCAGAGTGGTAACTTCATAAAATTTGGTTATAATGGCAGAAATCTCTTCCAGTTCACCAAGTTTCAGCCCCAAAAGAATGTGTGAGGATGAGTTAAACCCCAGAGAACTGGGATCTCTAGTAAAAACAAACATGAACAGCCTCTTAGCTATTGCAACTCCACTATCAAAACCCCTTTTCAGAAAATGTTTAGTTAAAGATTTAGTTTGGAACAAACATTGTTAAAGCATGACCATCGGGCTGCTTATTGGAGCCAGATGTTGATTATAAAGACATTTGGGTCCATTCAGTGATTTTGCAGGCCCTGATAGGCTGGGGTGAGCAGAAGGATTTGGAAAGCAGTGACTCAGATCCTCAACTTGCCCAAAAATGCACAACCCCACTGAAAGTGTGCCTCACCCTATGCCATTACAGGGAGATATTCCATAATGGCCAGCGCCCTTTTTGTCTTTATTTTAAGATTTATGTATTTTTTGAGGAATGGCTGGCCTCTCTCAAGTTGTCCTTCCTGATTTTTCTGTTAATCCTGCATACTTCTTGAACAGTCTTTTAGGAATACTTCTCCCTGAGGGCTGACTTTCTTAACAATTAAAAAATGAGTATCTGTTGACCTAATCCTGCAAGCTGCCTGGGTGTGACCATCCCACGTTAGCGAGTGGAATGGTGCCCTCAGAAGACGTGCAGAAATCTGACCCCTGTTTCTAAACCCAAGGCCAGCAGAGCCAAGCGCCCTGCACGTTGCGTGCGGGTTTGGCCAAATCCAAGTGCTGAAAAAAATGAAAACCAACAAAAGCTTTGCAAGGCTGATTTTATTACTTCTTTTTAGAACTGCTTCTTCCATTTTTACTGCTTGAACGTTGATTACTGGCTGCTTTGTGGATGGAAAGCTGGACGGAGATGCTCAGCGAGAGAAAAACAAACGTGAGAGTGGGCCAAAAGTGTGCTTCATTTCCTCCGGCCCCAGGCTCGCCTGTGCTTTTGGGGCCTGAACCTTGATGGAAACGGGGTTTGGAGCAGGTCAGGGCGCTGTGGGCTTGGCTGAGGTGTGGGCTGGGAAGCAGCCACCAGATGGCCACGTGGCTTGTCCCTGCCTGGTCTAGTGGGAGGTGTCCCTGCCATGGCAGGGGAGTTGGAACTAGATGATCTTTGAGGTTCCTTCCGACCCAAACCATTCGGTGATGATAATTCTAGGATACCTGTCCCACCCTGCTCCTGTGCAAGGCAGGGATGTGCCAGCCCCCAGCCCCACGCAAGGCAAGCTCAAGAGGCTGCAAGCAGGCTGAAGACCCCCAGGGCTGTTGGACCTTCCCTGGGAACAGGTCTTTGTCAGGGGTGAGGGCTTGGGTGGAGAGGAGCAGCAGCCCCCACAGCTGGGGACATGTGTGGCACATGGGGGACCCTGGTGCTTTCGAGGCTGAAGGGTCTGCATCCCTGGGGAGTCGGCCTGACTCTGTCAGGGCTGAGCTGTACCACGCTCCATCGGTGCTCCGCAGGGGAGGAGGTGGGCACCAGCAGATGGTGGAGGGAGGACCAGGCTTCATTGGACCTGGGTGATAGGACTCAGCTGGGTTTTATTGCCGGAAGGGTTCTGATGTGCAAAACCATGTGGTTTCTTCCATCCTGCACTTCCTTGAGACTAGAAGAGGAGAGGAGAATGGAGGGAAAAAATAGAGAATAGCAGGGCAGATCCTCACAGCCTCTTCTCCTACCCAAGTGGTGGAGCATTTGGGTCTTGGACTCATTCACATTTGAAGCACATTTTCTGCCCTGAGAGGCAAAGCAAATATGGCAATGGGAAAGAATTGAGGGATTTGCTTCAGAAGGGCACTCTGTAAGTAAAACACTTACAGATCCCTGCTCTCTTTCCTGTCCTGCCTCAGAGGGCACAGGATGGACGCTGCTGTGACCCCAGAGCCCACAGCTACATGCAGCACGTAGGTCTTGGGCTTAGTGTTGCTGGCAGACACAAAAGCATTTGCAGAAAACATCATGGAATGACGAAGGTGAAAAATTAACTCCGTGATGTGAAAAGGGAGTTTACAATGTCAGAAAAACACGAGTTTCCTTCTAGAAGCTCATTGGATATTGAAATGGTCCTTTAACTCTTTTCCAGGTCCTCTTTGCCTGTGATCAGGAGTGTTTTAGAGAGGTGTGTAGCTCCAACTCATCCAGCAGATAGTCACTAGCGTCCGCCCAATGGTTAGATGACTGATGCTATTTACTGGAAGGTCTGGCTCCTTAGAGCTAAGCCTGACAACACAGCATGCCTAGACAACACGGCAAACTTTGCTCAGTGGGACAATTGTCCAAGGCTCGTAAGACTTTCCACTGCCTTGAGATTCTGTGACGTGACTCAGAGTTGTAAACATTGGCACCAGCTGCTCTTCTCACTGAAACCATAAACCCATTAAGGGAAATTTGTTTTCTAAAAATAATCTGATCAATGAAAGGACTCTCTCAGTATCCCCAGCCCCTCTTCCCCACCTCCCTCGTAATGACTTCCTCGTAAATATGTTCAGTTAGAGGACTATGATGCCTCTTACCAGCCTCCCCATTGACCCAGCTTCAGTCCTTCAAGTGAAGATATTTAAGGTGTAGTGTAGGGCCTTATTAAAAGACATTCAGCTCTTTGGCTGCAACAGGGAGAACGGAAAGGAGAGGCATGACTGCAGCCCAGCTCTTGTAGGGAGAGGCGAGCATGGCCCTGGTGCAGGGGAAGATTTATCATTTCTGCGTCGTGTTCATCGTACGGATGCCTACAGGTGGTCAGCACTGCGCAGCTGGTGAAGCCAGGCTGGACGTTTGGCAGGTGCTTTTAAATGAATCCTGTGGCATGACATGCCCTGGGTCACCTCAGCTTTTCTTTCGCTGTATCACAAAAGGGAGTCTCAAGTCCTCCTTCATGGTTTAAGGGAATCAAAGGATCGTCTCCGTATTATTTCAGATGTCAGCCCAATCTGGATGAAGGCGCGTTGAGCTGGGAGTCAGGGGGCTCTGTTTTCTAGTCCAGGCTCTTCACTTTGTACTCTGGTCCTCTGTCTGCTCTCTAGCTGTCAAGGGAGGATCAGGCTAATGCGAGGCCATCTGGCAGGCAAAGGCGGGTTGGTCGGCTAATACTGTGGAATGCCAAATATTACCGTGTGCATGCTAGTAATTTTGGAAAGCCAGCGATAGTCAATCTATAATTTGCTCTTTGCTTAAGTAATACTCCACTCTATTAATGCAGTCTTGCAGAAGGCTCTGTTCAGATGCTGCTGTGATTGGACTGCCCAAGAATCTACTCAAAAAAAGAAATGCTGAATTCTGCACCAAGGTGCATGGCGCAAACAGCTGCAAACGGAGTTGGGTGTCATTCTGAATATCCTTCAGCATGGATGCTGCTCGCAGGTGCCTCCACCTTCCTGACAGGTGATGCTCAGGAAGAGAAGAGCTTTTCTGGTCTAGAAGGGCTGTGACTTGGTATGTCTGGTGTGAGCCCTCAAGTGTGGAGAGCCCCCAATCCCCACAAGGACTCTCACGGACCCCCCACACCACCCAGCTCCACAGCCCTTGCCCGGCTTGCAGCTGTGCTCTTCCCAAAAAACAGTATCACCAGTTCAATGACTGACCTTGCTCCTGGAGTTCTGGGTAACAAATCTTATCTCTTACCTTTCGAACGCGGTGATATAGTTTCAGAGTAATACATTTATGGCCCAATCTGCTGCAGATAGAAGGAAAGGGCAAGGTGCATTTGCAGCATCGAGGCTGGCTGTAGCAGCGTGTTTTGTGTTCAGTGGGAACTCACATAAAGGTGACCTGCGCTGCTGACCCAACACCTGCCTCGGGGAGTAACACTCAGAGATCCACTGTCCCCTGGATGGCAGCTGGACACGGTCAAACTACTACTTGTGCAGCCCTGATCTGTCTCAACAGTGTCTTAGTGGCCTGTCACAGAGAAAAGCTAAGGGAAAAATTGAAGACAAGCTGGTATAAGGCATCTTTGCCTTCCTCCTTGCTCCTCCTAATACCATTTCTCTCTCTGAATCTGCCCTGAACTTCTTCTGAAGGATCAATATCCTTTTAAATAAATGGAAAGTGATCAACTTGAGCCAGAATCCACGCAGCCATCTGTTGCTGGATGCAAAGCACTGCCATGCCATCATTGTTTTCTCCATCATCGAGTACCATTCCACGAAGGTCACTTGGTGCTTTCATTCAAAAAGTACTGAATTTCATTACTTTTGCTGCTGACCATGTTATTTGCAAACTGCAAGTGTGAACCTGTTTCATCTGGCTGGAGATTTTGAAATAACACCGAACAAAACTGCCAGCTGAGAGGAGAGGTGCCAGCAGTGTATTTGTGACCACAACAGAAGGAAACCTATCACAGGATTAATTCCTGGTCCATGGGCTGATATTTTCATGGGGAGGTTTGCAAGAGGGCTCTGAGACTTCGCTTGGCCTCACACACACACCTAGTAACCTGACAGATCTTCTCACCTTTTATCTGATCACACTGCCCTGTACTTTGCTACTTGAGACACTGGGGGTTTATTATTTTAATAAACCTGCTGGGTTCTGCCTAAGGCTAGCTTTGAAGCAAGCCCTACCCCTGTAATTGGGGTCTGTGGTGGTTTGGGAGTTTTTGGGGCTGTGCTGTTGTTCGACGGATGCCTGCAGCTCTCTCACATTATGCTGAAGACCTCAATTGAACTGAGGTGCAGTTTTGCTCCTCCTGTGCAGGGTCAGGTGGGGCTCCCTCTAGGCCAGCAAGGTGACCACACCTGGGGTGTCAATGCGTGCTCCTGTGGGTCCCATCAGTGACCCACGGGAGCCATCTCCCAGGTGAGCACCCTGGGGCAGACAGGGAGCTGCCGCACGGGGGCTGCCCTCTTCAAAGCACATCCCAGCGTGACTGGGAGAGGTGGGACGCTGGTGGGCGAGTGAGGAAGGCTGTCCAGGATGGGATGGGGAGGAAGACAGCATCTATCATTGCAGCATGAAGGCTCTGCTCCCCCCATATCCTGCCCCACAGATAAAGGACTGATGCTTTGAGGAAGGGGAATAGTGTCTGCAGGAAGGAAGGAAAGAGGGAATATGGAAAGAATAGGGTAGGTTCCAAGAGAGAGATGGAAAGGAAAGGATGTCTTCATCAGGGGAGAGGAGGAACTGGAAGATATGAGTGTTTGGAGCGGGGTGGCCTTAGGGCAGTGGAGATAACCCAGCCTGAGGCATGAATGGATGATGGGAGGAGTACAGGACCCCTGAAGTGGGCGGCTGGGTGGGTGGCTGGGTGGAGAGGCCCCAAAGCAGCGTCAATGAAGTGCACTCAAACCCCTGTTTATCTTCCTGGAAGTTTCCATTGAAAATCCTGGCCAGGTCCCTCCATGTCATCCTTTTGCAGTGGGACAAGCATTGTGTGGGGGTGACCTTCACCATCCCCAAATCTGTCTCTTGGGGGAGGAAGGGGGGCAGGGTGCATCCTGAAAGCCAGGCACCCAACAGATGGGAATGTGGGTGCAGTCCCGGCACATAAAGGGATCATTTCCATGTGAGTTTTACCACTGCTGCGGCACCGTCGCTGTCCTGATCCCAAGTCTCGCCAAACGTAATTAGTTTATTTTTAATGAGTGCTGAGATTCCTGCACAATCAAATCAAAGGGACATTAAGATAAAGTAAAAAAGTTACTAAATTAAGAAACTAGGGCTTGTGATCGGTGGAGACCTCTGGAAAGCTGACATAAATGTGTGCTGGGGGTTGAAAAACAGAACAGAAAGAAAAAATGATTATTTTTGGTTTTTATTCTGCTGCTGTTGTTAGCAATAGTAGAAATCACAGTATGAGCATTTTAACTCGTGCTTTTTAATAAATGCCACGGTTTGGGAGTGATCTTTAAACTCTGGGAGCTGGCAGCACTGCCCGTGCCGGGACCAGCCTGGCTCCTGGCGAGGCAGCGGGCAGGGTGCAGCTCCCAGACCGTGCCTCTGCCTCCCGTTTGATGCGACTGCGAGATTTCAGCCGAGCTTTGCCGTGAACAGCCGCAGCCCTTTCTTTTCTAAACATGTGTGCTTTGAAAGGGAAAACGTTGTTGCCAGCATGTCTGACTCCTTCGTCCTGACAACATCCGACCATCCATGTTATCAAGCCTTACTGGGACCTATCAAGAGACATAGTTAAACAAGCTCATGTTTATCTGAGGGAAGCTGTATTAATTGCACAGTGGGATAAAGAACTGGCCGGCACCAGGCAAATCTCTCGCTGGCATGGGAAAGGGACAGCAGGCCTCCGCTCAACAATGGGCTGCAGCAAAAGAAAGTCGCTTAGTGCTGTAGCCTTTTTTTTTTTCTCTGCAGACTTCAGGATTTTTTGTTGTGGTTTTTTTTTTTTTTTTTTAATAGCTCTCACTCCTGTGTTTTGTTTGCCCATTTGAAAAATAAGAAAGCAGTAACGGCGCTGCCGGCTTTCGGCTGAGCGGCTCCCTCAGAAGCGCCGTGGCAGGAAACGCTGGCGCTCCGGTGCACGGCTGCGGAGCCGGGCTGGGGCTCAGGGGCTGCGACCCCTCCGTCCTGTTCCCCGCGCCTGGCGTCTCCCCTTCGCCGCCTCTGCTGCCGTTGGCGGCGGCGGCGGCCACGTCTCCACCATCGCCCGCTCTTGGGGTTGCTTTGGGCAGCAAGCTGCTGAGTTGCCAGGCAGGCGTCCTCCAAGGTTGTCGCTGAGAGCTGGTGCTGTGTTTGGGGCTTGCTCCGTGCCGAGGGGCTCGAGGGGTTTCCCCTGGGGGGGTGCAGAACAGGCTGGAGAGCAGTGGTCGCTGCTGGCCGTGGGGAACGCTCAGTGGTCCAAGGAGACCTCCTCAGCAGGGAGTCCTCAGAGAAGATGTTGGGTTTCCCAAGGGAACAAGACCTGTCAGCACTGTTCTTACCCCTGTCTCGGAGCACGTATAAAAGGAGGCTTTGCAGCTAAAGCCCACCAAATAATCAAACAGCGAGGAGTGAATCAGAGCACTGCATTCAGCATGGTTTGTGGGCTCATGCTGTACATCAGGCACCTACAAAACCGGGATGGAAGTATTTCCAAATCCCCTTGTTTCACAGGTTTAAAATTGAAAATCGGTACTCAAAATACATGGTTTGCTGTTTAAAATAAATTAAAAAAAAGACCCCCAGCCAGTTGGAGAAGCACAGCAGCACCAGGTGAGCTCCGTGGGCAGCACTGCAAGCTCAGAACTATTGATTACTCCTCCAAGCCTCCTGCAAATGGCCAAGAGGCACGGAAATGACCCGCCTCGCCCAGCCAGAGGGAGAATTTCTCCCTGGTGGCAGAAACTGGTTCTGTTGGGGCATGATTCACTTATCAGATAAAGGACCTTCTTCAGCCTGCAGAGCCCAGCTGGGCTGCCTGATGGGGAGGGGAGGGAAGCCTCGGCCATGCTGTGCCGTGGAGACAGGCGAGTGACCGACCGCACCGGCACCGGAAAGCAGAACAGCCCCGGATCATGTCCGCTCGTGAAGAAGCAGGCTATCGTCGATTGCCAGCTTTTGTCTGATGATGCTTCACTCAAAGCAAGATGTAAGAAAGGGGAAACTACCAAATGAATCACATCCCTTTTCTAATCTTATTTTCTCTTGGGGGTGGATTTGGGCATGCTCCAAAGCCACAGCCTAATTTAAATCAGGAGAAAGGTGGCTGTGAAGAGCGGAGAAGCAAGAAAGCTGGGAAAAATGGACAGAAATATTTGTCCTTCCATGAATGAATATCTGTCCTGATGGGAAATGGCCACATCTGGTGATAGAAAACAGAGGTTTCTCCTAGACTCTAATCGCTTGCTTTTTATCTGGGATTCACGAGCCATTTTAAATACTGTGTTGCGATGTGACTGGAGGCTTAAGAAGGGGAATGGTTCCTGGCTTCCCCGCGTCTGCTGCCCTTCCTAGGGGATGCTGACAAATGTCTTGGGGAGATAGTGAGCAGCTTGCAGGAAAGAGCCTCTTCAAAGTCTTCTCTCCCTTATCTCCCCACTGGAGTTGTTTTGACAGCGGCTAGTTAGAGACAGGAGCCCTTGCTGGGATGAAGTCAAGATTGCAAGAAAAAAAAAACAAACCCAAGAGACTGCATCGGCAGCACACGCTATAACTCTAATTTGGAGTGGGCAGATGGAGACTGTGTGATTGCTGCTAGGCCAGGGAAGCTCAGCCAGTCTAAATAGTACTAGAGGTAACGTAAAAGGTCACTCCTGGTGTAGTTCAGCAGTTTTGTGCTGCTAGCGCTCAAATTCATGTTTCAGCTCTGAATGGGCTCCTAGATTCACGGTGGTTTTTGTCACAGGGACAGCAGCAGCCCCCTGCTTTTTCTTGCTCTGCTGGCTTGGTGAACGGCTCAGGGATCTCATCTGGTTTCCTTGCTCCGTGCCATTTGCAGACGTGTGTGTTAGCCAGCCCCTGTGCACGACCCTGGCTCGCCTCTCTGCACCGTTGAGCTAGCTCAGAGGTCTCACGCTGGCTTCTTTCCCCACCTCCTCTGCCAAGTGCAATGGGCCTGCCCCTCCCAGCTTGCTACTGGAATCACTGACAGTCAGGTCCCGTGGATGGAGGCTGTCTCAGGGGCGGAGGGGGTCTGCGCTTTCGACAAGCTGCGCGGTGCTCACCCACAGCCCATCAGTCCTAGGAAGGACGCTGGGGCAGGTAGGTGCCCACTCGCCCTTGCAGCCTGTGGAGGTGCCTCCCACTTGGCTGTGCAAAGGGCTTGCAGCCAGGAAAACATGCCCCCAAATTCTTACTCTGGCTTTCCAATCAAATTGGCTGACCAAAGCCCTGCTTGCGAGCAAAGCCGATGCACGCCGAGCCTGAAGAAATCCAGTTTTGATAAAAGGTGACTGAAACATGTTCGCTCTGATGGCTTTGCGGCTTCTCCCACCACCACCTCTGCCAGGTCTTCAACAGGCAGGTTGAACATGCAATTGCAGACAGAGCTTTTCCTCACACCTTCTTTGACCAATTGACTCGGCCTAAGAGATTCTCCAAATAATAGAATTTCTACATTCGTCAGTAAGCACTCATGTCAGGCAGGAATGGGGCTTCATCCAGTTTCGGGCCCTACCCCGACGCCCATCTGTCCAGTCATTTCCATTTATTGGTGCGGTTAAAAAAATAAAACTGTGCCTCTCTTTTTAAAGCTTTTGGCAATATTTTTAGCCCCTCAAGCTATGTAATCACAGCTCCATGACACAGAGAGATAAGCTAAGTATTTAGGAACACAGGCGGGATCTGGGATGTGGCCCAGCTAGTCCTGTACCCTCTCTCTGACAGTAGCCGGCAGGAAATGAATCAGAAATTTTTGCAAAAATGGCTGGAAAGTTGATAAGCCTCCCCCTCCCCAGATGCCGTCTCATGGACTATTTCGCTGTGTGTCCAAGTGCTGCTCCCAGCCCTTGCCGCTGCGGAGGACAGCGGTCCTGGCTCCTGTGGAGCTCCGAACCTACGCAAGAAGTCTTGACTTTTTGTGTCGACTGCTGGAGGCAGCCAGTTCATCCACCTTGGCAGATCGGCCAGAGGGTCGGTAGGTGTGCGAGCCCCAGCTGTCTGTGCCTTGCAAGCCGCCCTGGCTCTCCCGATGCTACTGCTCTCGAAGCTCCATCCTGAGAGGTTTAAAGTGCAAAACTATCAGTGGAAGTAAACCTGTTCTGCAGGGGTGGTTGAAGACCCTTTGTAATTGATAAAACCCCCTCCGTTTTCAAAATCCCTGTGATATTTCACATGGTCCCAAACTGATGGCGCTGAATTCGTTGTTTCTGCTGGAATATTTCATATCTATTCATACTTACATGCAAAAAACCCTATCAGATGTAATAACAGGCGGAGCTTTTCCTCACACCTTCTTTGACCAATTGACTCGGCCTAAGAAATTCTCCAAATAATAGAATTTCTACATTCTTCGGTAAGAGCTGCACCCTGCGGGGCCTCCGGAGCCCCATCACCCGCTGCCAGGCAAACACCTTGCCTGTCCTCGCCCCTTTGCCATGGGGGCGGTGGGGTTGAGCAAAGCTGCTGAGGGCCAGGGCGCTTTGATGGTCTGCTGAAAGCCCAGACCTTCGGGTCCAGTGCCTCTGGAGCGACTTCCAGCAATTAGCACGCAAAAAGGAAAAGGCTATTCAATTTTTGGCCAGTTTAAAGTAGCGTTGGAGCATCCTCGATGTGTCTATAAATAACAAATTATTATTTAAGGGACCCTTTGCATTAGTGGTTACTATGGCAATGAATCATTCGGTCTGTGCTGGTGCCAGATTGAACATTATTGTCTAACGTTCATCCAAACAATATTCAGTCATGGTGCAGTTAGTTAAAGACTTAGCAGATGTTCTAAAGTAAATTCTATGCAGAGCTGCGCGCGCTGGCAAAATGCCATTTTCTAATATCTATGCTGAATATGTAAAGACTACCGAATTTCTGTGTTTAAAAAAAATGTTTGTTAATTGTCTGTACCAAGCCTGCCTAATTAATTGCACATGGATCCACACTAATGTTCAGGCAGAAATGTAAGTGAATCCATTCTGCCACTATTTCCAAAAGTATAATAAGTGCATGTAAAAGCTGTAATCACTGGCTGTAATGGCTTCCTAGTTGCAGCCTGTTTCGTAGACTATGAAAATATGCTGTGTGGAAATAAACCATTTGTGCATTGGGCTGAATTAAAACCAAATGCTCGAACTTCTAATTAAAATTTTTCTTCAAGTCGGGGAAAGGAAAGGCTTAATTACCGCCAAAATGCTCTCCTTTTCTTTCTTTCCTTCCTTTTTTTAATTTTTTTTCATGTTGTTGTCCATAATTTAGCTGTGTCCGATAGTTTTGGGTACATCTTGCCTTACTGCCCAAGCAGCCCCTGAAAGCCAGGTTAGCTTTCCAGGATACCTGCCCATGTGGTCCTCATTGGCTTTGCTTTCAAAGTTTACTGCAAACACATGGATTGCTGCCTACACATTCCAGATGCTAAGTAAGCTTTAGGAAAACGCAAAAAAAGAGGGAGAACTGTGCGTGGGGTGGAGGGGAGATAACCAGAGTTACAGAGAGATACCGTTCCTGGCAGAGGCAAAGGTGCTATAACTTCCATCTTGCATAAATGGCAGCGCTGGAATCCGTCGGGTTTGTTATTTCTCCCTATCTCGTACGCTGTACAATAGAGGGCTTTTTCTGAACTTTCACATTTGGACTTCTTAACAGACTGTTCTTTAGTGTGGTTTGGGAAGGACAAAAGAAGACTTTTGTTGATTTGGCATAAATTATACAGTGGGTATTTTTGGCATGAATGTTGGAGTTTGATGCTTTTTGTTGGTTTGGCAAAATATACCTTGAAATCACAAAAATATGCTTCTAATTACAGAATGTATGTTGCAGTGATGTGGGACAGTGAAGTAAGGAACCTTTCAGTATTTATATTAACTGAATCAAAAAATTAACCTCTTCCTGTTGAATGTTTACAGCTGGAACCCAGTCAAAGAATCTGAGGCTGGAGCTAGTAATGCCTAATACGTTTCTGCCTCAACAGCAAAGATAAGTAATTCATTATTCAGATGCTGAGCATTCAGCAGGCCAGTCCCAGCAATTAGGGTTTAGATTTGCTTGAGAGGAGAACTGGCAGGTACCGTGGGCCCCAAATTTAAGCTGTGTGATGATGTTTTATGAACCCCTGCATGAACAGAAATCTTGCCGGGAAATAAAAGGGCGAAAAGGCAATGAAAACGGGTTCTTGTTTAGACTGAACCCTCCTCCTGCCACGTTTGTCACTCGAGCATTTCGGCAGCCTGCTAGAGTTTGACGGGCAGAAAGCAAAGCTGCTTTCACTGCCCAGGTGGAGCAGAAAGCAAACAAACAGCTTTCACAGTTCAAGCAAAGCCTGGTTTGGTCAAAGATCTTCTCAGTGCCCGTGGTCCTTCCGCAATAAAAAGCAGGAAAAAATGTTTTACCAACTTGAACAGGACGCAGTTCTCCATCCAGCATCGCCCAGCCCAGCTGGATCTCCCTCTGCAAGCCGTCCCACGCTGGTCATGTCCGCGCTCTTCCTCTGAGCAGGGTGGCAGAGTGCTGACTCTGCCTCGCTGTCCTCGATAAGGATCGTTCTGCAGAGGAGTCAATGACCCTAATTAACAGCGTATGTAATGTTTTGCCTGAAGAGCTTCCTGTGAGTGGCTCTCCCAACATGTCTGTCTTGTTCAGAGATGCTCTTTCTGGAATTACCATTAAATTGCAGTGCTGCGTAATTGCTCCGAACGGTTGTAAATCTCAGTTAACCCTTCTCGCCGCGCAGGTTATGGAATGTGAGCGCCGCAGAGCATTTCCAAGGTATTGGATCTGAGTGCGCTCTTTATATAGCAAGAAAGACTTTTCTGTGGGCTTTTTTTTTTTTCATGTATATATATTTCTCCTGAAGGGCTTTTTATTAAGCCAGGCAGAAAGTACCGAGTAGAAGTGCAAGAACAACTAACTAATTTAGTGCACCCTAGACAACTCTGAAGGAGATTGCAAAGGTTTGCTTGACAAAACAGGCACCAAACTTGTCAACATTTGGGAACGTTACAGAGAGACTATTATGGTTTCAGGCCCTTCAAACACCAGCAGTAGGAAACTACCTCGCCCTGCAGCGTATAGGCAGCAAAATGCAAAAACAATGACCGTGAAACCCACTCTGGCTGTATATGTGCAACCTCGACTTCAGCAAATCATATCAGCTCTCACGTCATAAAATATAGAAAGGAATAAATGCTTTCCCCTTCCCGTTTCTTTAGGAATGGTTATACAATTCCTGTGGTAAAATCTGCTTTGCTGTGCTGGTTGCTAAGATAATATGATCGTGTTTTGAGCAGGGGGGGAAGCGGTCTTTTTATTGCTGTATATAATGGCTTTTCCTGTTTCTTGGTCATTTTAGTTATTCTTTTTCTTTTTTGCTTTTTTTTCCCACGTTTCTCAATCCTTCTGAGAGACATCAAGGAAAGACTGAGTTTTCTAAGGTACTTGATGGCAGTAAGAACAGGAGTCTGTAGAAAGTCAGTGGGGTGCATGCAGGTAAATCATCGCCACTCTGGAAAGTTTGTCCCCACAAAACACCTGAGAAGTTGTTGGTGGTGGTAACTTTTCTGTTATTGTTGTCCTTTTCTTAAAAAAAAAAAAAGAAAAGGAGCTCCATAAGGAGCTCCCATATGTGGGCCAAACCCGCCAGTTTTGCCCATGATGTTCACCGGTGATGGTTCAGTCAGAGAGAGGTTGAGTTCTCCCCAAAACACCAGTTCCCCATTCTCAGGCAGCTTTTGTATGATGGTGGGCAGGGGATGGCGTCTCTCCAGGCCTCTCCTTCCCTACCTACGATATGGAGATAAGGAAATTACAGGGTGCTGGAAGGACACGATGAGCTGGTGTTTTAAAGTGCTGTATACGGGGCAGGGACTATTTATCCCTAATAATCAACCAGCACCTTTTAAAAGTCTCAGTTCATTTTCTCCTTATGGTTCTTCCTGTATAATCTTAATTTTTTTCTCAAATTCATACAAGGAGCAGTCTTGCAGGGAAGGCAAAAGGACGATGTGGAGAATGTGGCCAGCTGTCAGAGGACGGGGGAGCAGAGGTTTCCGAGGAGACCTTTGCTCAGCTACCAGCAGCCAAGCCTTTGCCGCACCAAGAACAGGTTGACCAGCGCTGCCCATCCTGGTGCACGATGTGGCAGCCTGCTTTGCTGCTGTGGGATCTCCCCGGGCACACGACGGCAGCTCTCGTACATGGGTAACGGGGTTCGTGTGTTTGACAGCTGAAATTTCAGGCTTCGGCTTCGTATCGTCGGCGCCAGCGTGAGCGATCGATAGCAACTCCCCGAGCCCCTTGTACACGAAAGAGGGACCTCAGCTTTCCATGGATTTCTCCACTTGGGATGATTTCTCACGGAGATCTGAAGGGAAAGAAGTGATACGTTTCCCATTCTTTGAAGAGAGACCTTTAACTTCCGTGGATAAAATAATGTGTAAAACAATGTTTGGGAAAACTTCCAGGGGGCTCGTTTGGGCTTTACAAAGGAACCCTCCGCATTTGAATCCTGATGGGAAGATAAGATAATTCTCTAGCGCTGTTTAGTTATTGCATGCGGTATAAACAGCCATCCTCTCTTCATCTCCTGAGAATGCAGTGCTATTTGGGAAATAGCGTTATGAACAATTAGAGTAACTGGAATAAACTCCACAGTCCCCAGGAGATCATGGACTCTGTCCTCATGTCTGCTTGATGGCTGTCAGTAGGGCTGTGGATCTGAAGGCTGCTATTCATATCTTCAGGGCAATTCGCTGAGGTCTCCAGATGATTTTAGTCTTTTAAAGTAACCCAGACTTTAATTATATGAGCAGTCATTGCCATTAGATCTTTTCTTGGCTTCTGTCAGTTCCCCAGAAGATTGTGAGTGCCGTTGCTGGGCTGTACCGGGAGAAGAGCCCTGCTTTAACACGCCGAGATAATTCATCTCACGCTGGGAAGGGGGGGAAGGAGCACTCAACAGGCAGCGAGGGCCACAGGGGAGATGGACCCCACACCCGCTGCTCGCTCCACAGCAGCGCTATGGCTGTGACAGCCACCTCGGCAAAAGTGGTTTAAGCCTGTGCATGGCTCGACACTTCCAGCGTGCGCCGTCCGGGAAGCTGCTGCTGGGGCAGCACGGCAGGGATAACGGGAGGAGCAGGGACACGGCTGTGGAGCTTTCTCCTTCATGGGATCTGGTGTTCTGGCCCGTGCAGCAGGGCTGGGAGGGAGGGAGTGCTGCCGGCCTTCAGAGCTGCGGCGTTTTGCTCTCCTGGAGCACCGAGCCTGGGAGGAATCAGTCGTCTCGTTTGTTTGCATCACTTTTTGGACATGATTTTAAAGGGAAAACCTTGCTCTCTGGAAGCAGCCGCAGTCAGCAGTAGCAGCGATATGCCCTACCCCTTATCTAGAACTTTTTACTATGAAGTTTTAAAGTACTTCACAGAGAGGTCAGAGGTATTATCCTCATTTAACAAGAGGGGAACTATTAGTCATTTTGCTCTTGACATTTTGCTCTCATTGCTCTTTTGTTACCAAGCCCCTGTAACAGCAAAGAGATCCCTTCCACTCAATTTTATCTGCAGGGAAGGATGCTGGAGCAGTGACAAAATGACAGCGTTGGTTGGAGACCTGTGACTGTAGCGGAGCAGTGGTTAAGTCAGCCAGAGGAATGTTTTGCCAGTTTGTCTCTGTTATTTTTTGTTTGTTTGTGTGTTCAGCAGAGCACTCTGTTATCTTCCGCCCGTCCTGACGCCATGCTTTTCCTGTTTAAAATTCCTACTTCTGATTTTCCCTTTGGGTTTTTTTTTTTTCTTTTTTGCTTCCCCAATTGTTCTAGCTTTATGTTCCCAGCACCAATTGCCAAATGATATCTAATGAAAGCATTTGAGGACATAAGCATTTGGTGCGTCTGCCTCCCTCTAACGTGTATTCCCCGTGCAATTCTTGTCTCATCTCTCTTGCTTGCAAGACCAGCTGAGTATTTCTCTGCCTCTAACGAAATTTTACCCGGTCATCCCTCTTTGCAAAGAGAGCTTATAATGCAAACACGCTGAGAGCAAAGTGGTGTCACAAACGATCGCTTATAGTAGGCGTAAAGCTGGGGGTGCCTTTCTCTGGTGCCTCAGGCGACAGACACGTGTCACACCGCGGGTACAGTGCGATGTGCTGCGTGGTGCTTCAGGCAGGCCTGGCCCAGGGACGGGCTGCGCGTCAGGCTGGGCATTTATGTGGGGATGGGCCAACACGCTTCAAAGTGGTCAGGAGACTCTTCTGATATAGACTTACTCGTAAGTTAGGAGAAAACTTCTTTCTGGTACCTCACTGCATGACTCTTGTTGCTGTTGAGTGCATTGAATGGTTCTCAAGGTGCCTTCGAGTGTGCTCTCAAACTCTGCTAGTGAAACCCAGGAAGCACTGAGTGCTATGCAGGTATTAATTACACAGTTGGTGCTTTTCAGGACTAATCTTTGTGCCAGTTATTGCACAGAAAAGTGGAAATTCTGTAAGTGGCCGAAACATCCAAAAATGACCAACACTGAAGGCTTTGCAGAACCCTGAGGCCGTGAGAACATTGCGTAGAAGGCACGTGAGAGGCACGGGCAGGGCTGAGAGCTTCTGGGTTGGTGTCACACGTATCTCCACAATAACTCACCAAAGCTGTGTCCCAGAATACCGAGTCCTCCCTCCATCAGTGCTCGGGGACTGCAGCCTGCAGAGACTGGGCAAAAAAGAGCCGCTACCTGAGTTTCTCACCTGCCCTTCAGCACAGAAGACAGAGAAGGACTTTAGAGAAGCTGCTGTGATTATGGTGCCGTGGATGCTCCCTGCAGCCCAACACGGGAAGGATGTTATTGTGTATGGTGTCTGCACAGATCGTGCAGAAGGAAAGGACGTGCACTTTCAGTATTTTCTTAGGTTTTTTTAATAATCAGCTTATGACTCATTTCACACATCATTTTTGTTTGGTATAGAGTAAGGTTTCAAAAAGGAAATATTCAGTAAACTTATTTTTGAGTATAGAGAGGTTGAATTTAGCGGGTTGCTCAGCATCTGCAACCCTGCCAGCTGTGGGTACAGAGTTGAGGTACTCAGAGGTTTTGTACAAATGCCTGGCATTTGTACAAATGTCAGAGGCAGTAATGGGGCACCTCTTATGTAGTTTTGATGATGCCTGTGACAAATTTGGGCTATTTTGTCAGGAATGATACAACAGAATTACAAGATAGTGTGAAAGAATAAAAAACCAACTGTCTGCAAATGAGGCAAAGTAGAAGCAATATTGCTTTATTGAGGACCGAAGTAATCTAAACCCATCAAAATGACAAGTTACCGTGGTTTGGATCTCTGTGCTATGAATACCAGCAGGAATGCTAAGGAAGCAGTTCTGTGCCTCTCTCTCACACGCACACAAATACACTCAGTATTTTGTAAAGATGTTCTTTTGTCCCTCTCTGCATGGGAAAATGTGCTTTCCACCCAAACATAAATTACTGTGCAAACTGCAGCTTACAATTCAGAAGTCTGCATTTTTAGTGGCACACTGTGCAGATCATTTCAGCAACAGCTCTGAGCAAACACCCCAGAAAAAAGCACGTTGGGTGAGCAGTGAAGAAGCAAACAACCTGAATTCACTGTAATGAACTTTTTTGGAACTCCTGAAGAACATTTTCATGGCAGGGACTATTTTAAAATACATTCTGGGAATACAGAACTTGGAGAAACAAAAAACCTCCCAACAAAACCCAAACCCAACCCCCTAGACAGCAGAAATCCAGAAGCTGCTCGTGCGTGTTTCCAGATCATGAATTAATGCCAGGGAGTGACGACCCAAAGGAATCGTGATCCTCTCACCCAGACAATCTCAGATTTTTCAGGTTCCCTTAAAGTCTCCTGTTCCAGTATATTCCCTGATTTGTGGCGTTAAGCTTTTTATAGTTTTGCTTATCCTAGCATTTAAGGTATTTTCAAACCTTCATACACTTTAATTTGTTACATTTGGAATGAGATGCTGGGTTTAGCACATAAAGAGGGTATTTTCATTGGAGATGTGATGAACAGTTCAGTGAGGAGGAACTTCTGACCGTGGCGACCTGCCATCCCACAGGTAGAGCAAAGCGCAGCAATGCACATGGCACAGCAGTCCCACCATAAGGCTCTCGTGGACAAGGAACGCCTGGGACCATTGACAGAGCCAAGCCCTTTGCTGCCAAGAAGCCCCAGTCTGCCCAGTCCCCAGGAGCCACTGGGCTAGGAAGGGTTTCCAGCTGGGTTCAGGAGAGCTCAATGCTCAGCTGGATCTCATCCATTCCTCGCTGAGCTGCACAGAATGGAGGAGGAAGCCCAAAGGTCTTCTTGCAGGATAAGTCTGGCAAAAGATCAAGCTCAGAGCACATTTCGTTAGGTGGATGGCTGGCCTCAGCCAAGGACAGGTACCGACTGAACCAGCAGTGGTTGGTAACGAGGGAGAGTGCGGCTGAAATGGTGCAAAGAAAGGTGGGAATGGCGCTTGGTGTCCTGCACCCATCACCGGGGGGTCTGGCACCCGCAGGCACTGGAACAGGGAGTTTGCAGTGTTTGACCTTCCCCTGTTTCTAACTGATTCTGTGGTGGCTCAGACCCTGTGCCAGGGAATTGTGTTTGAGTTTCCCCCCCCCCATATCATCCCAGTGCACCTAATGTTGTCTCTGATGGAAAGATTTGAGCTGTTATTTCGGAACAACAGAACTATTTCAGAGGGATAAATCCCAAGTGAATTTGGGAGGTGTTGTGAAGGAGCACCGTTTTACCGGCTCTGCCATGGCTTGTGCTTCAGTGCTACTCTTCTGCTGAGAGAACTGCCATAAAAAGTTCAACAGTGCTGCCAGGAAAGAGTCCAAAATTGGGCAATAAACAAAATTCATTGCACAGTTCTGCACTTCTGTGGATTCATCCCACACTTATTTAGGCATTTCATTGCATGCGATGCCTGAAGTAGAAGTGTAGTTGCTCTTGGCTCCCTCTGTAGTGGAGGAATGCAGGTGAACACCTCCAGGGATTAATTAAGATCTTAGGGAGTAATTAAGGTCTTAGGCAGTGCCCACTGGAGATGCATACAGCTCTCCACTTGCTGTGGAGGGAGCCTAAGGTGACCAGACTCGTAGGCTTGTGAAACGTCTGTGTAAGGTGGCTTGAATCTTGGCTTGGGACTCACTCGCATACCCTTTCTGAGTTGTGCATCATCATAAAAAAGAAAATGCAAGTTTGTGGTTTGTGTATTTCCCCACTTTATAGGTTACTGTGTAATTCTCCTTTCCAAGTGGATCACAGCAAACAAATACACAAATAAATCACTACGTTAGACAGCAAGACCTTTTAATGCTCTCTCAAGGGCTATTCTAAATGACCATTTTTTTTTCCCCTACACCGAAGCAAACTGCGCCTCAAGGTGTGACAGCCAGCTTTGAGGAGACGCTTTGCCTGTGTCGCATCAGCCCTCGTGGTGATGCCAGAGGGATTTGCCGACAGCCCAGGGCTTCCAGGACAGGCTCCTGGGTCTTCTGCAAGGTGGCAAGGTGACAGCTTCAGCCTGAACTGGAACTGAAGCTGGCCTGCCTACAGGATGGGGTGGATGAGAGCTGCTAGGTGTCAGGGCGGTCCTGAGCTCCAGGACACCTCCAGCACCTATACCAAGAAGTCAGCATAAGTGTTTGAATCCTCTGGGGGACGATTCCTGCAAATGATCTAGTGCTTGAAACCAAACAGAAGGCAAGCTGCACGTTCACGAGAAGGGCTGAAACTGTAATGCTTAGATGTGTGTTGTCCTTTTAGCCGAGTTTGCCTGCTTGGAGACCTGAGACTGTACCAGTCAGCAAGATATGAGTTGAAAAAAACGCTCTGCTGTACCACAGAGCTCCTAGTCACTGACAAGTCAAACATCTAGCGAATAATCCGAAGGGTTACGCGTGCAACGTGCAATGATCTAGCGGTGCCCTCACTGCCTGGAAGGGGACAGCAGCACCAGCATCGTGCTGACCTACTGCTCTTATGAATTTTTCTCATAGTGCAAACGTGCAGCACACGTCGCACAGCTGCTGCAATACTCTAAAAAAGAGATTGCCAGAGTTTCAGTATTATGCTTTTTGTTGCGTGAAGCAGCCTGCAGACATCCAGAGCCCGTCAGCGTCTTCTTGCCTCATGACTCTCCAAAATTCAATTGATGTGAGCACTTTTCAGGAGAGATCCTGCCGTATCTGCATCAGGCTGGCTTGCACAGAAAGCCATCACACCTTTCCAGTAAAGCATTCATTATCATGCTTGGTCAACACAATGGCAGAGATTGCAAAAACAAACAAACAAGAAAACGAACCTTTAAAGTGGGACAGGGAGTGGTGACTCTTGAGAAATGATCTTTCAAAAGATTAAGAGGTTGCTGCGTAAAAATGCAGCCTTCCCTATAATACCATTAAAATGCAAAGCACCTCAGGCCAAAAAACCAATCTGTGCAGCTATTTTTAGGAAGTGTGTTGGTCTGGGAAAGTCTCAGAGGAATTCCCTTGCTCTCTGTCCCATTAAAAAAAAAAAATTTGCGGGTCCAAATTCCGGTTCTGTACAGGTGTAGCGTTGGGGATGAGGTCAAAATACGTGATTTCCCATTTCTTGATTTGCATTTTCCAGCTAGAAAACAAGTAAATAAATACAAATATGTATGAGATGACCTATGTTCATGAAAATTCCTTCTGAAGATTTTGTGGAAGATCAGCTTGTAGGTACACAAGGATTTTGGATGAGGATCTTGCTGACTAAGCACAGAGCAAGGAGCCACTTCTACCTCTGGTGGAACTTGTTCACTCTCAGTTGTGAGATTTTGGGGACAGGACTGGGAGCAGTTCAGCCCTGTTCATATTAGTGAAAGTTTTACCACAGGTTAGGCATAACGTTAAACCTTGACGTTTGGTCTTTAAAAGGAATTTTTACTCGAGGAAGAGCTGGCTCCCGAGTAGTACCAGGGACCGTATCTTTTAGCCAGGCTCTTCAGGACTCTCCCACTCTGGATCCCTTTGGCAAGTGTAAAAATAGGAAGCGTTACGCACGGGTGAACTTCCACGCACTTTGTTCCGTCTATCTGCAAAATGTTAGCTAGTGCTTATGGTATCATTTTGGATGAAAAGTTCTCCTTGACATTTAATTATTATCAGAATTAGTCATTAGTACTGTCGTCATCACAAGGAGTTCTGCCACTGATGTAGTAGGACCGGACCTTGGAGCCAGAGTTAGGTCAGCACTTCTCATGTGTTTGTAGGAAGATGGTTGTGTTTGGGATGTAGCATGTGGAAAACATTGTGTGGGGAACAGTTTTAACTGAGGACATTTATCAACCTCCAAACTTCTTTTAGGCTCCTTTTAGAGAATTTGTTGACTTTACGGGAGTGTCCAAGAGCCCATCTTTATGGAAGGACTAGAGATGCCAGACCCAGCATCCAGGCTTTATGCTTGCTGAGCTATTAGAATGGGAATTTGTTGCCCAACTCCTGGTTGGGAAACCTGAAATCCAGAAAAAGCACTCACCTTCAAAGGAATGCTGAAAAAACAGTGGTTTTTTCCTAAATCCTCCACATTTCCACAAGCGCTAGCTTGTGTATGATTTCTCCCTTATGAATTTTGGTGTGTTATCATGTTGGTAACACACACAGGAGCATCTTAGCCCATGGCTGTGCTCAGCTGGCTGGTTGCAGCAGCGTTCTGTCCTCATGGGTTTGACTCTTGATACTGCAGAGCCTGTTTTCTTGCAGCAATCGCTGCTTCACGCAGCATCCTGGGGACGATGGCTTTGCTCAGCTGGCAGAGGGTCTTGCGCAGGGGCACGGTGCTTTGCTCATGCAACCAGCCCTCTTCCACGCTGGCTGGACTCAGCAGCACCTCCAGCCCTGCCAGGAGAAGATGCCCCACGCCAAGGCAAGCGTCCAGCATGTCCCTTTGGGAATCGGGTGCTCCTGGCTCCCTCCGACCTCTTTCCGCTGCCCCAGGCGCTGACTTTCCTGACTGAGATACCAGAGATTGGATGGATTATCTACTGGCTGTTTCCAGACTGCTGTTTGTTTGGAGATAAGATGTTAAAATACAGATAATTAAGTTTCCTTGATATGAGCGTAACTCTGAATTGAGATTTAAATAGCCTGCTTTGAATTATGCCTTATGTGCCTCTCCATGGCTTTGCTTTGGGTCTCTGCTGAAGGAGGCGAGGGGGAGAGTCCTGCATTGTTGACATTTGCTCTACAAAAACATTTTCAGCTCTTCTTACGGCCTTTTTCAGAGAAAGAAACCAGTTCAACCACTTCCCCATGAACATTACGTTCTTTACTCAGCCCGAGAGCAGACTGTACTGCTGGGCTGGCTGCGATTCATTCCTTTGCGTTTCTCTCATTAACACCTCTTCGTCTCACACCGGGGAAATTTGGGAAGTTTCATCTTGAACAGAGAGCAAATTGAACTGCGCGGAGACCCTCCTTAACAATGTGCAAAGCCCTTACACACAAACGTCAAAGAAAACAGAAAAGCCTTCCAAACCTGAGGGCCCTGCTGTCAATTATGGCAGCTGTGAAATGCAATAAACTTTTTAAACAGCATTGATTGATGTGGGATTCTGTTTACTCTGTTGCTCCAGCCATAAACGCTCTGTCACGCCAGCCTCTCCATCGCGTGGTCTGGGACAACGCGGAGATGCAGGGTTTGCGAGCTGAGGGAGGTGCTGGCAGCTCAGGACCCGCTCCTTCCCTGTCCAAAACGAGCCGTGTCGTGAGCAGGAGACTCAGTTTGGGGGAAATGAATAAGCAACTGAAAAGTGAGTTCAAAGCAGAAAAGTTTGGACCATCAACCAGTAGCAATTATCCCCAATCTGCCGGAAACCAAGCTGTCTCAGACTAATTGGAGCTTTCTGAAGGTATTATTCTTCTGGTTTGAATCATATTTCTGAAGCTGGGTAAGAGGCAGCTGAATACTGGGTAACTTTTAAACCCAGGACAAATTAACACCGCAGCCTCCGACAGTCTCTGCTGAGCAGCTCTGCACGGTTATGGCCTGACCTTCATCCACGAGAGCCGCAGACCGGGGCAAAGGACTTTCTAACCTTGGTGCCCGCGTGCGGCTGGCGTCAGGGCAGAGGCCGGGGGCTGCCCGGAGTCTTTGAACACGCCAGGGCTGATGCTCACAGCCAGCAAACGTCTTCGTCTGCTTAGAAGGGCACTGGGTCAGGGAAATTTTTCGTAGGGGAAGACATCACCCCATGCTCTGTTTTCGACCTCCGTTTCAGGCTGTCCAGCTGATTACAGAGAGATTACTTGGAGAAGAGGCAGACCAGCAGCTATCGACTCTGTTTTATTGTTAGGCAGAAGCTTTCTTCTCATTGTCGTTAAAAAAGAGTGTGTGTGTGCGCGCAAAATACTGTGTGAGGCTGATGGACTGTGCCGTGTAGCTTTGAAATTCGAGTGGGCTCCTCTAGGCTATGTTTATGCTACAGCATAATTTGTGTGTGTGAGAGAGCCTCTACTTCTGTTTCAGCAACATTACAAGGATGGAAGTAATACCCTGTGACAGCCTCTCCCCCCGCTCTGCAGACATGTTTCTGGAGTGTTTGTTCAAGAGAGAGTCCTGGCTAAGACACACGGTGCAAGCGTGTCCTAAGTGGATGGGGAAACCGTCCGAAAAGCAGCTCCTGCCCCAAACCCACACGCAAAACCCCTTTTGTGGCCATTGCCCTGCCAGAGCCTTGGGTTTGTCGAAGGTTCCGGATCCCTTCCTGCTTATTTCTCTCCAGAAAGTGTCATTCCTCTCCAAAAAAGTGTCATTGTGTCACTTGGCCACTCAAACATTGATCGCACCACACCATCACAGCCATGGGGGGGACCTTGGGGCAGGAACGTCACAGCAATTCTAGGCTCCTGCCTGCTTCCCTGCGATATCTTAATAGGGGGAAGAGAGTTTACTTGATAAAAACAACCTATTATCTCAAGCAGAGCTTTATGGTGCTGTAAAGCAATTCCTACACTTTCAAAACTGACGCATCAGTTGTGAAATGGAAGTACTGTAATAGTGTAAGAGACCTGAAAAAGCAGGTGTAACCATCCTGACACCACCAACAATTTTGCTAATGGTCACTTGTGCAAGCTTCTGCAGAGACAAAATTGCATCTGTCTCCAAATTGGAGTGATCTGAAAATCTCTGCCTCCCCCACCTCCCCGAAAGAGCATGGTTAACCGTGGCTTTAAATAAATTTAAAGTCAATTAATTGGAATTATTTGAACTCGTTTGAAAAAATCACCATGTGAAAGCTCCAAATCCCATCGAAATTTTATCCTTAAGAGAGAAAAAGAACAGAAATTCCATGAATGCCGTTAAAGGTTTGGGCATTGCGAATTATTTGATGTGGGGAAGGGATTTGGGCACCACAGTGATGGGCAACGCTGTGAAAATGTAAGATGGACGAACAGCTTGAAATCCTTTTCGAATTTGGGAGCAGACGTGAAAGTCAGTTCACATTCAACAGTGACTGCCTTCCCATTCTTCTTACATTTACAGTAATGGATTTGAGGGCTTCCAAGTGTCCTGTGCTATTGATTGGAGATTTTAATGAGCTTTAAATTACTGAAGGGGTTTATGGGTCAGGTGCCTTCGGCAGAGGAATTGTTCATCGACAGTGGAACTGGGGTTCACAAGCTGCTCCTGAAGCCATGCAAGCAGGACGGCGGAGTCTCCGGCTGCCAAGCGCCCGAGTGCCCTTGCCTTGCCCTACTTATCTGAAGAGGCTGTCAGCATGTTCTATAACTAGTGGAAACCACTTTAGAGCTGGAGCCAGACACCGAGGTGCCGGGGTCCACATTTCATTTCTGTGCATGGGAAAGTTCGGAAGCAGATACTGCCAGATCCTTCTCCCAGCAACATTTTTCTGCCTATCTAGTTCTCAGCCCTGAGCTGGCATGTCTGAAGATTGACACAAGCCCTGCTGTTGGTAGATTTTTTTTTTTTTCCCTAGGAAAGAGAAAAATGTGGCCATCAAAAATCGTTGCAAAAGGTTACTCTGTAGGAGTTTTTAGTGCAATCTGAGAGTTTTAATTGTACGTTTGCAGAGAATTTAAGCGCCGCTGTGGGAAACATGTCCCAGCACACTCTAAAACCCCAAATCTTGCTAAACTTCAGTGGCAGGGTGTTTGAAATTCATCCCGTTAACAGACTCGTTTGGGTGTAAAGACATCCAAGAAGCATACTGGAAAGTTGTTCTAAACTGGTTCCTTTTCGACTGTGTAATTAAACAAGTTGTTCATTAAGAAGTGGCACTAACGAAGCTTGGTTTCGTTGGGATTTGTAGCCTCTGCCCCTTGCATACTTCCCTGTAATAATCCTACCTGCGCCGGATGATTTCCCGTGGTCTGCCCATCTCAGTCCCTGCTGCTCCCCTGCAAACAGGCAGCAGAAGGTGCTTGGTCACTGCCCGTGTGCTCCTGGTCACCCTCTGGGGAAACAAATCTGCCTCTTGTCCCACGCTGCAGGGCAGCTGCTGTGAAACTTGAGGTCTCAAGGCCTCCGTTCCTCTCAGTTATTGGAAACTGGGCTCAGAAGGTGTGCAAGGAGAGATCGAGAGCCTTGCAAATGGACATGCAGGGCGATGGTTTCTTTAGCAGGGAAGGTGAAAGCTTGCTCGTTCGTCGGTATGCCCAGTTACACTGCGGGCTCTGCAGGAAGAGCTTTCCCTTCTCCCTCTGTGCCAAACCGAGAGCGCATTGCTCCCCGAGAGCCAGGCAATGCCAACCTCCTCCTGCTGCCCCAGGCAGCGAGCCGACAGGTGAAGGTGCCAGTTTGAGGGCAGGGACACGTTCGCAGACTGAGTGCGGCGTAACTTCTCCCATCCTCTGAGCCCTCTTGTCTCAGCACCCTGAGGTTCCCATGGAAGCCAAGGGCAGTTTGTCATTGACTCCACAACAAACCAACCTTGGTCCGTGGGCTCAACGCGACAGGTTATGCTGTCACTTGAAGTAACCAAGATGTGTGGTCAAAACGGCTGCCCTGCATTAAAGAACCAGGAACGTAGCAGCGTGAGCATCCGAACTTCTCTTTTGGATTCATGCGTGGCATCAATCCATCCCTAGGTCTTACTCCTGGGACACTGATGCTCAGTTTCTTCCTCCATTTTCTTAAAACTTTTCTTTCCTCACGACCTTGGGCATGTCAATTATTTTTCCTTTGTTTTCCCAAGTGTAAGCAAGACGGGCAGCACTTCCCCGCTCTGGAAGGGTGCTGCGGAGGAGGGTGCGGCACGGCTTCAGGGGTACACGGGCGGTGCGGTATGGGAGCCCACCGGGAACGTTGTCTGAGCAAGTGGTCCTACACAGAAGTGATCACAAAATCTCACCTAAAGGTAGAAAAAAAGTGCTTTGAGTCATGCACGCTTTGCAAGGCAGAGGTTTGGAGTTTCTTTGTCAGGCAAAGCGATATTAATTTAAGGGAAAGAGAATGTTTTGCTAGGGACAGGTTATGCTCCTTAACAAACACTTCAGATATTATTACTTTACAGAGATTCGTGGTCAGGGAAAAACAGAGTTTAAAACCAGTGAGAACTGTTAAAATTTATGGTATCAAAATATAGTCTGTCAAAATACTTATACCCTAAACTAGCATCGTTAACTGTCCCCTCATACTGCTCTTGGGAAAGGAGGGAGAGGAATCTGAGATGTCTGATGTGTAAATTCCTTCATTTATCGCTGGTTTATTGCCTGGCATAGCAACAAAAAGTGGCTTTAGAGTTTGAATGAATATAGATCTGAAGGAATTCCTGTCGTTGAACAGTGCTTCTGTGGGCTAAAGGGGTGTTTTCTAAGTGACATATTTCCAGAGGCACCTACACACATACTTGACGTCCCAACCCACATGCCAGCACATGTTATTAGCCTACAATTACTCTCCAGGAGTTGAGCAAGCAGATTCTGCTCCCATCAAATTGTGTGGCAGCAGAAAGGGACCTGGGGGTTTTGTGTATGAAAATACGAGGCTGAAATATGTATGTGCTGAGACCCTGACGCTCTCATCTTCGTGGCTCCGCCTCGCCTTTGATGTAAAGCTGTGCAAAGTTGGTGTAAAGCTGGACACAGATCCTCGATACCAGGTTCCAACACACCCCTGTGAAATCTCCTCTCCGCCCTTTTTGTCCTACACCGTTTAATTAGAAGGTCCCAGGATATGCCCATTATTTTAGAGGCCCCCACCGTGCGATGCTTTGTCTGTCCAATGTGAATGTTGCTGCACGGATGGAGGGACAGGCACCCTGCACCCTGCACCTTCCTGTGGGCTGCAACAGGTCTGCAACGGATTGACCACTGATCTTGAATTCCCACCACCACCCACTCCCCTCCCAGCATCAGCAATGAACTTTTTGCTACCAGATCACTCTAGGGAAAGCGAAAAAAAAGAGGTACCGCAGTCTTTCATAGAAATTAATTGTTCTGCTTCCTGGAATTATTACTTTCTGTCTTATCACTTATCTATTAATTACCAGTGCTTTTGGATGGAAAGCAGCAGATAGACAGGAGTGCATTACACACATGATTTAAGACGCAAGGTTACAGTGTCACCTTCTTTTATTATTTCACAGAAGTTTGGGTCTAACGTAGTCATTGTTAATATTTGCGTTCATTTGACTGTGAATGCCTGGAAAAAAAGGCCTTTATGAGTTTATTTATCTTGGCAAAGGCAGCCCGATACATACAATGCATCTTTAGTTTTTGTAACAAGTTGAAAAACAGCCTGGAAATGGTGATATCTGGAGACCGTGGTGAAGTACTTCCCAGGGTAAGAACCCCCAGCGGGGAGTGGGTGTTGCACTGGACCCCGTTTCCAAAGGAGGTGCTGGAGCGGGGTCCTGGGCTGTGTTCCCAAGCCTCTGCCAACCCCAACTCATGCGATTCCCTTAAAAATCCATCAAATGCGTATTCTTTCAAATCATAACAAGGAAGTTCTTCTTCTCTGCCTTCTACCTTTTGCATTATTTGGGCTCCTGGGTTTTATGCTTTTCTCTGTAATCATGAAGTCTCAAAAATGACTTCTGAATAAAATGAAAGTTGAGATTCTGGTATATTCACGGGTCTCCAAGGACCAAGGCCTTACAAAAACCATCAACTATGAGGACACATTTGTAAGAGTTGGCAATGGCAAGATTTTTATGTCCAAGTGTTTGTGCAAGTGAAAGCCCAGATTTTCATTTGTCTGAAAACTATACGGTGTGATAAGGAAACAAAGTGCCTGAAAACTATGGCCAAGAAAAAGCAGCCTGCAGTTTCAGAGATGGGGTGAAGGCCCTGTAAAAAAGTGTTCCATTAAGTAAATGAAATGACAGTCTTCCATGTAATGCAGGGGGGGATGCAGCCCTTTCTGTTTTCTGGGACATAAGCATGTGAGGAGACACCTTTCCCAGCACGGGGATGTACAGTGAGGCTGTGCAAGAGGTAGCTGTCAAAGTAAAATAAAACTTCTCTAAATATCCCGTATCAGAGCCTGCACAAGTGGGTGATCCGGGCAAGTTCGTCCATGTTATTAAATGAAAGAAGAAAAAAATCTGCTGTTTCTTTAAAGGGCAGATGAAATCCCACAGATTTGAAGGGATTATTGGGCATTTAGGGCTGCAACCCCGCAGCCGCCGGGGCTGTGCGGGGACCGTGCCGGCAGAGACGCCGCGCCGCAGCACTGCTGCATTCCTGCGGGTCGGAGCAAGCCTGTAGCTCATCAGGGGTGACAGCAACGACTACGTGTCTCACCAGAAAATGCCATCACTGGAGTGATTAAGCTCCGAAATACTTGGAGACGGGCTTTTTGTCAAAGGACAAAGGTAGTTCGAGCGCTGGGGAGAGACAACTCGTAAATAGAGCTGATGGAAAAACGCACTGATCGTTGCTCTCCGGGCTTCAGGCCAAGAGGCGGTGGGCCTGGCTCTCTGCTATCTTGTTTGACCATTTACACCAGTCCTGTGGGGATAAATGAAGCCACTGAGGTTTGATAGCGTGCTGCAAACATTTTGTTCTTATTTTGCAATGTGTCAGCCTTTAAGGACACCAGTGTGCGGAGTGCAGGGCGGTGGAAATACATCCTCACAACATGCAGAGCCGTGGTTCCCAAATGGCAGCCGCTGGTGACCCCGGAGGCCATGGGAAGGAGCCTGCAGCTCATCTGCAAACTGCTGTCAACCATAAAGGTTACCTCTCCATCCCACTGCTCTCCTTCAGGGGCTGGCCAGGGCGTGCGGCGATCTGCAAGGGGCTCCTGAGGCTCCACAGTGCAGGGGGTTTGGGAACCGTTGGGCAAAGCATCGGGCAGGGGGTTTGGGAACCATCGGAACAAATTGTTCCCTTGGGGTGGCAGCGTCCGTGCCGTGAATAGCCCCCAGTGCAAGACTGGGTGAGGGAGATGTTTGGAGGAGTCTCTTCCAACTCTGCCTCTCCTTTTACAGCACATTTATTCACCCCGTGGGCATCTCCTTCACGCCGTGATGGCCCTGCCTGCTTCCTTACGGTTAGGAGAAGCCTGGGACACGCTAGGGACAAGGATAAGCCTTTGCTGTGACAGCCCTTGGAGATGGGGGCTCACCAAGCTGCTGCCTGCAGCGCCTGTGCCTGCCTCTGCCTTCACCCTGTGCTCCCATCGCTCCATCTCCTCTGATACCTGGAGAGGAAATCCCGATGTTTGCCGAGACAGGAGTCCAAGACAGGCTCCAAAACCCAACTTGGCAGCTCGCACCAAGCCTGGCCCTACACAGGGCCGGGTGAGACAGTCACCCAAAGACAGCCGTCCGCTGGCAGTCATCGCTGCCAGATCCCGGAGCCCCTTTGCAGAGGTGTGAGGGAGCAGGTTTGGCTGGCATGGAGGAAAGGAGAGACGTGCTGGGATTTCACTGTTAGTGATATGCAAGGCCAAACTCCTTTTTTTTTTTTTTTTTTTTCCCCCCTCAAAAATGTATATAATGGTTTAAGCAGACAGGGTTTGAATGTCCTCAGGCAGCAGATGTGTCAGTAGTTAGTGATCGCTTGTTACTTTCTGGCACCGTAACAGGAGCAGTGCCAAAGCTTTGGTTGTGAAATCTAAACCCACGTAAGCCAAGTGTCACCGACGTGAGAAAGAGAGGTCAGGTTCAGGAAACCTGCAGAGCACAGGGGCTCGAACCCGAGGACATCTCGGCCGGCCCTGAGCTGGTCAAGACTAGGTTTCAACTTGCCCACAGTTTCCAAACCATTTCTGCTTTCAGTGATTGATATATGTTTTTTTTTCAGCTGAGACTATGCCTAGGTTTAAGAGGAACCGTGAAAAAATGTCAAGCATGTGTAAAACAGGAGATCTCAGAGAAGTTTGTCTCAGGTAACAGGAGCACTCTAGGCAGGAGATAAACCGACCATGTGGAGCGTGGCGAGGGCTGCGCTGGGAGTGCAGCATCACTTTGCCGTGACCACGTGCAGGACCCAACCTTCAGAGGCAACGTGTGAGGATCCCCCCAAAATGTGTGGGCAGGTTTCTTGCAGGGTGGTCGCAAGTTGTAAGAGGCTTCTCCTGCAACTAGGACACTTGTCCCTCTGCGCTGGTGGGATATCGGTGTTAAGAGGAAAGCAAATCTCCTTGAAAAGCTCTGATTGTGGGCTGAGCTCCCATTTTTCTTATGAAGAGGCTTAGTGGTACCAAGACAGCCCTTAGCAGACTGATATATTTTCTGAAAGGACATTCAAGCATAGATAAGAGTGTTTCCAAAGCTATTTGTATCCCAGCCAAAGGGCCCTGGAATGGGAGCAGACCTGCATTTTATCTCCCAGTGGGAAATGAGTAAAATTAGTTTTCTGGAGGGACAGGGTGAGACTGGATGTTGAATAGCCCAACCCGCTGAGTTACAGATCGAGCTAGCTGAAAGCTGGACTTCCCTTGGCCAGGCTTTGTGTTCCCCCTCTCCTAAACTGTCCCAAGGCTGAATTAGTAAAGAAAGTTTCAAATACAATTGAGGTAAGCACAGACCCCAGATCAAGGTTTGAACAGCTCCGTGTGGTACTGGGGTGCAGCAGGTGCAAACTAAGTCACTGTAATACAAAAAATCCTCTGAACATTCACCCAGGGTTTTCACTGGGTTAAAATCAGATTTTTATGGAGGGTTCATCTCCTTTTTCTGTTATTATTTTCCCTTCTCAGCACAAAAGGGATCGGGAAACCACGTGGCAGTGCAGGACACTGGCAGGGTTTCTAGCTCGCCTGCAGAAGGAGAGGGGTGCAGGAGGAACAACAGCCTTTATATAAAAGTAGGACGAACCAACCAGCCTCCAAAGGAAAACAACTATTTTCAGAAGCACTTAAGGCAATTGTGTGTCCAGATCTCCGGTCGGGGGGGATTTGAGCATCTGATTCCAGCTTGGAGAGCTGAGTCATGTGAAGGCTGCAAATCTGATTGTCCGTCTGTGACCAGACTTCTAGGCTTCAGCGGTAGGCAGGATTTGGCCTTATCCAGTCATCCAAAATATATCTGCTTGTCTCAAGGGAAATCTAATTTGGCACTTTTTTGAGATTTGGCCATCGTTAATTACGCTTGCAATTAATGGCATAATGTAGGCTCCAAGAGCTGATGAACTTGAGTCTGCTGCAGAGTCAGGGCTTTGCTTTGAGAAATGTTTTGAGATGCCATTCTTACAGAAGATCCTTTACCGGGCTCTTTATTGAGGACGAGTCCTAATGGGCATTTGGCTCAAGAAAGAAGTAATAGTTACACAGGCTATTTAAACATGACCTGAGAGATCGTATGTCGGCAACGTGTGTTAAACAAAACTATATACTTCTGCAAAATTGAAATGAAATTTAATCACGCAGCCAAACCAGTGCACCGAGAAGCAGTGAAACATCAAGCTAGCAGAAAGCTGGTAGCAGTTGTTTGCTGTCCTGTTATTAACTCTGATTTGCTACTTTAAAAAGCTGCCTCTTCCTCGGTTTTTCTAGTGTGATCTTACAAAGCATAGCCCTCCTTCTCCTCTTGGAAAAGCAGGAAAGCATATTAAGAGCACTGATAAAAGGTAAACAAACCAGGAGACACAAAGTTTCTTGATATGCTCTAATTGAGCTAGTTTCCTTACTTCAGCTTTGAAAAGGAACAGCCATAAGGCATTCTTGAGAGAGCCAAGTGAACTGTCGTTATCTCAAAAAGGTCTCCTTAATGTCTCGCTCGTGGGGGCTCCAAGTCTGCTCCGGCCATTGCCTGGAAGTCTAAGAAAAGAAGTCTACTGGCCTCTGTGATAAAGCACCCATTTTTAGGTCTTGGGAAGGATGGGGTTGTTGACAGTTCATTCCTGTGAAAATTCAGTGCGGTCCAGTCTCCTGATTGTAAATGGAAGGAATATATGGCAGCACTAATGCAAAAGGTATGTGATTAGATAGTCCTGTCTGCTATCTGCCCCAGCTTTCTGCTGATAGGCAGCTCTCACTGGTGCTAAATGGGAGCCATCAGAGTTGCCAGACTGACGCCAGGCCCTTCATCAACTGCCTCACAGATAAGGCGAGAAGGCTGCAATCTTCACGTAACACAATGTTTCCCCAGTGGATGAACTTGAGTATTCCTGGCTGCATCTTTCACAGACATCTTGCGGAGCCAGTGAGGGGATAATACACAGTTTTCATACTGTAAGGAGTCCAAAAGTTCAGTGTAAGAGATCCTGTCGCAGCCACACGCGGCTCATGGTTATCTGCCCGGGCTTTAACCTTCTCCTGAATAAGACTAGACATGATGCCAGCAGAAGAAGATGGTGCCGGCGCTCCAGGCTCTGAGCTGCGCCGCATTCCTTGGCCGGCAGGAGCCTGACCGGCTGCAACACACCCCACGCGATAACTCACCTCCAACCCCGTGCTCATGGTAGAGGCAAAAATAGAAAAAAAAAAACGATCTGCTGTAAAGGACCCACTTAGGCTCCATGGGGTCGCTCCAAGAAAGCGCTGACAGGGTCCCCACCGGCAGACCGGTGCCAGCTCTGCCCTCGTGGGTAAGCAGCCTCCAGTTGCCAATGGCCTGAGCCCTGAAAGGCCACTGTAGGGCAGAGGGAAGATGGCTTCAGCACGTGCATGATGAAGTCTCTAGCTTGCATGGTGCTCCGGTGTGTTCTCTGAACCCTGTGTATCAGTAATGTGGCCGGAGTAGAGCAGTTTCTCGTTTACTTGAGACTTTGTGTAGTGGTGGTAAGGTTTGGTCCACAAACCTACTGTGCAGACCCAAAGAGATGTTCTTCTATGGGCCTCCCACCCGTGTAATCTCCAAGTCTTTGGAGGTGTAAGCCAGCAGAATGGGCTATCTCAACCTGTGTGGCCACTTCTGGTTTCTGCTACTGCTTGGGAGCTGGAATAAGGGTCACAGCCTGTCTCTGCCCTTTACGTGGGGCAAGCAGCGAGTGGAGGTAGATGCTGTCTCTGCAGATTTCCAGGGAATCTAGGTAGGCACAGCAGTTTCTTCCACCACTAGCTTCACTGCATGCAGACAGCTCCAGTGAATAATCCTTCTGAAGGCTTTTCCCTGTGGCCGTTAGGAGTAAGGCAGTACACGAAGACGTTCACAAACCCCGTAAACCCTCCACAATGAAAGGTATTGCAATTAGGACCTCAGGTACACTGGTTCCAGTTAGACAGTCCAGAAAATTATTTGAAGGCACCTACATGTTATACCATCAAATGCCAGCTGTTTCTAGGAATGTGCTGGAAGCACTAGGTAGACCTGAAAACCACACAGACAGTTGCATTTTGTCCTTAAGCCTTATCTTTTTCCACACCCTCGAAAAATCTTAGAGCTTATTCATTCATTAAAACAGAAGGGAACTTTCCTCTAATCTTTTCCCAGTGACTCACATGCTCTGTCAGAGCTGCCATCGGAGGCGTGACCAGAGCATGTGTACGTTGACCCAAGTTTTCTCCGGTCTTTTCAGCTTCGGTGCCCCAGACAGCGTTTTCGTGGCAGAGTGGATTTCCAGGCTGGCTACCTGGCCACGTGCCCAGCAGTGGGGTAACGCTTGCAGCCAGTCCTGGGGCTAGAATATGAGTTGCTTAGGTTTAAAGCAAGCAAGCGCATGCCTCCCTTTGGTACAAATCGTCTCTTGATCAGAAGGCAGCCATCCCCGTGGCCGAACGTGGTGTGACACAGCCAGGCGGGCAGCTCGCGAGGGATGGCGAGCACAGTGGTGTGCTTGGTCAGAGCTATGTGTGGGCTTACGTTAGTCATTGTTTGCAAGTATTTGAGTGATGGCCAGGACTGATATAAATGTCTGCAGAGCCTTGAAGATTCATAACTGTCGGCACAGAAGAGCTTCCTACTGAAAATCCTGAACCTTAAATCCAGGAGTCAGGCCTTTATTGGCAGCTGTTTGCTGCTGGCACCCAGGGCAGGGCTGCTGGGAGGTCCTGCTGCAGCCCAGCCTCTCGGCTGGAAGTTCAGACTGGCCACAGAGCCAGACTTCACAAGTCGTAGGTGTGGAGCTCAGTTTGACTGAACAGATCTGCAGACAGGAAGAAAAACAGGGGTGCCGTTTGCACTCGGTATCATTGCACTGCATTGGTTTGGTGCTTGTTTTGTTCTTCTCTTGCTACGTGCTTTTCTTCCTCTATCTCTTTTAAAAACTGTCTATACTTGGTTTTATTGTGTTTTCCATGGAGTAACTGTATGCCAGTAATTTTGCAGCAAGATAACTGAGATTTCACATTAAGTTCGTTTCTGATTTCTTTTAGCTTGCCAGTTTAACAGACTATGTGAAACTGGAGGTAAGCTTGAGCAGTTTCTTAAAATGTACAAGTCGGGTACAATGCATCACTTAATATAAAAAAGAACTGAACATCATCTGGGGGGAGTGATAGATGGCACTAGCTCTCACACCCAATGCATGGCTGTCTGGGTCTCGTGCATCACCTCCTCCAGCCACAGGAGAAGAGCCAAAAGAATGCCCAGAAGGGAAAAAAGAAAGAAAAACGCACTTCTTGCATGCCTGCTGGGAGCCGGTGTTTCTGCATGTGTTAGGCCAGGTTTAAGAAGCAACTTTAGAGTTTCAACTTTCATTTTTACATCTAGGAGAAGCAGAGCGACACACGCTTACCAGAGAAAGCGGTCTCGTCCGACGTTACAGCCACCTACGTGTTATGGACATCCTGCCCGATGCAGGGGAGTGTGGGCCATTCATTTCTGGGAGCAAATTTGGAAGCCGAGTTTAAACACGCAGACCACTGTTTATTTCAGTGAATCATGCATGCTTAGGACCTGATCCTGCTAGCTCCAGAACATCTCCTGGGAGATCTTGAGAGCTCTCACTGATAATGCAATTATTCCTTTTCAATTGGAAGACTAAGGCGGCAGCTCTGTTGCCTGGAGAATTGCAAGAGAGGGCTCAGTGGTTTGGGTTCTGCTTATGAAAACCCATTAGGGGCTAGCTCACCCCGTTAATTGCCCAAGTAGCATCTTGCAGCGTGAATAGATGTGCACAAACAAGTGGTTACATGAACAACAGATGCAGTTTAAACGCATACGTAGGTGCACAGCCATGGGTTGTTTCTGCTTCTTTGCTTGCTGCTTAGATCACAGGAAGAGTTTAAGGAGCTGCCTTCAAGACCATCACCATTTGCAGCAGCAGAACCCATCCACGTGGCAGACGACCACAGCCACCGCGTTACATTTTCTCCCATCACGTTGTCCATTTCCAGCCTGGTGGAAAGCTCAGAGCTGCCAGTGGCAGGGCCGTCAGGGATTTCTGTGGGTTTTGAATCCAGCCCTGATTCACTGTAAATCATTCATCGCCTTTTTCTCTTTATGCAGACAGAGCAGATCTTGGTGCAAACCACTGGGCAAGATCTGATAAACCCAGCATGAGCAGGGTCCCTCATGAAGCAAACAAAGTGCGTACCCGTATTCAGGAGGTTTTATCTCTTTCTTTCACTGTACCTCCTGTTAGTTGCTCGGCAACTAGAATAATATTATTGCACACACACAAGTTATATTAGGTATTACCTGCAGTTAGAATTTATTTATCATTTTCATTTAGCAGATTCAAACCCTGCCATTTTGAATACTGCACTAGTTGCCGTACGGAGCAGCTGCCAAAAAGGAGGCAGTTCACAGCATTAAAGGAATGAGTCACATTCTTACACACTCGACAGGATTAGACATTTCACTCCTTAATGCTTAAATGGAAGGTCATTAAAACAACCCTGTGGTTTGGGGAGGATAGCAATTCCATAATATGCTTATTTTGGTGGCAAGTGAAAAGCTTCGTTTGAATCTAAACTGGTTTGCACTGTATCATCGCAGAGCAGAGCAGCACTGGCTCTGTTTTGTACTGGAGGGCGCAGTCAGTCTGTGCTGACTCTGTTCTTGCTTCATTGTGGCCAACCCTGTCTCAGAAAAGCAGGGACTTCACTAAGACTATTTACAGTTAATACTGTGGTCCTGGCAGGGTCCTCCTGGAGCTCAGAAGCTGGTGGTGCCACGGGCAGGCACACGAGAGCCCCTGCTCCGAGAGCAGACAATCCAGGGGTCAGACAAACAAGGCATAGGGGAAGCACTGGGGAGAGATCAAGGCTCGAGGGAGACTGTTGTGTTTTACGTAGGATCAGTGGTCACCACCTTTTCCAGGGAGATGTTTTAGGAAGCCATTGGTACTCGCCCACACCTCTGGAGGTACAGTCTTTTTTTGTTTATTATGAGAACAAAACCAATTTGCTCCATGAGCAGCAGAAATAACGAAGCTCTGGTTTCCTCCATATTTTCGCCTTGTGATTGGATTTCTGTTAACCAAGAAAGTGCAGCCTCCAATTCAAGCTTTTTCTGACATAGTATTCCCATCCTGCCAGAGGATTCTTTGGTGTCGCATCTTTTGAGCTCGTAGTTCGGTCTTTCCCCAGCAGCAGTGCTCAGAGGCTGTCCTCCTCCCGGCGGCAATGTTCACGGAGCCCGTTACGTGTGCTACAGCTGATCCTGCCACACTGCTGCCAAAGGAGATGGTGATTGACTCATGACTCTAAAAGTCCCTGCCATGGTTGTGGGGAACATGTGCACACAGGCACACCCCCACTGAGAACGACTACATAAACTTTGGTCTTCTTGGAAGTCCAGGCTAAGACATGAGAAATGTTGTACACTGGATAAGGCCGTGTAAAGCATTATCTCCCAGTTTTCCCAGCTCAGCCCGGAGAAGGGCTTGGGAGGAGGCTGGAGCAGCAGCGGTGCGGCTGGGTGACCCAGCGGCTGAGCAGGAGGTGGAAAGCATGTGCTGAAAGCAGCAGCCGCGTAGGGCTGGGTGCTGTTACAGGGCACAAAGCATCTGCAGCCGTTTGAGAAAAGGCACCGTGCAAATCGTTTTCACAGCTAAACATCCCCATAGATCTGAAATATGTCAGTCTGCGTCTCTATCGCGGACGCCGACTGTTGCTTCAGTCTGATGGAGCTGTGAGCAATTCCTGAAACCAAATGCCTTTCGCCTTCTAATGGAGTGGTTGAAGCTGAGGGATAGATGATGAAATGTGTTTCTCTTTAATCTGCCTGGATTAGGTATGTTTCGTTGCTCACTGGGAAGAAACTTTAACAGGATAAGTGATGTTAACAGCAACTAATCTGATGGTGCCAAAGCAAGTTCCTACAGATCGGTCACATGAAGCTGGTGGAAGAGGCAAAGCCTTGCTCTGCGGTGAGCAAGGGGAACGCTTTCCCAGTCTGTCAGCTGAAGTACATGAACAATATGTTCTGAGGGCCAAGGGCAAGTACAAGTGATCACGGTACCAGCCCTGATCCGTGGGCAAACAATGATTTCATTTAGGAACAGGGAAGAGTATAGAGGTGACCTACCACAGTGTTGGGGGGGGGGTTAATGCCGAGGAGAGGCAGTTATTACAGCGAAATGAAGCTGCTGCGCTTTCTTGATGGTGGAGATATTAGACAAAAGTGAAACCTGTAGTTTTGGGGGGATTTTGAGTGAAAGATATGTGTTGTTTTAAAAATCACTGATTTTTAGGCTCAGGTCTATTTTGGGAGGTGTGGAGAGGGGCAGGTGCTGTTTTATGGTTTGAGAGTGCTTTGAGTTGAGCACTTGGCTTGTGCTGTTTCTTGTTTCACCAAGATGTCTATTAATTTAGTAGGTTTTAAAAAAAAAAAGGTCTAAACCCCTCTGTTCTTTCAGAAATTCATACCAGAATGGCACATGTACTCGGTGTTCAGCCTTTTCTGTTGGTCTTACAACTGTGTTGTTTTTTGCGTGCATCCCATTCCAAAATTGGTGCTAGGTTCTGGTTTTGGCTCCTCTCGCACAGATCCAAAGCAACTCCATTGGCTTCAGGTATCATTTGGAGCAAGATCTGGCACAGATCTTCTCCTTTTCTGTTTCCTTTGGAGCTCTGGTCCTGTCTGAAGGTTGGATGTTGTCATTGCCTTCATATATTGTCTAAATCATCTCACCCACTACCAAAGTAGCTCTTAGCCTCCTCCTGTGATCCCTGTATGTTGCCTGCTGCTGGACACCCTTGGTCGTATCAGAAGTGGCTTCAGCCTGAGAGTCTGATCCTGTGCCTGGAGTTAGATTTAAAGGTGAACAGGCAGCACAGGGTACAACTGTGCCTTCATCCACGTTGGCCGCTTGACTTGGGCCTTAGACCCCCAAATAACTGAACTGGTTTTCTCTTTAAAACCTAAAGCTTATGTTCTGCAAAACCTGATGGGGCCAGAAGAGAAAATGTTGATACCAAAGGACTGTCTCAACCTCCTGGCAAGACTCCTGACTTCCAGCTCTATGCCTTAACCACAGGTCCACCCCTCATCCCCTTTGATATGACCATTTATTTGTAGGTCAAAAGCAAGCTGATGAAAGCCACCAAACAGCATCCAACTCAGAGAAAGCATCTGCTGCGCACACAGACCTCCATTCAGCCAAGCGCCAGGACGGGCAGACTGGACTGTTGTGTTAAACCACTCCTCTGTGCCACCACAGCGGTGGTGGCGTTTCAGCGGTGGATAATCACTACCTGTGCTTTGGAAGGCTCTCAGGGATGAAAAGGCTCTATGCAATTGTAGATTTTTTTTTTTTTTTTCCTCTCTAAGGCCAGCATTTGGCTTGGACTATCCAAAGCAGTGAAGTTTATTAATAGTCTGTTTCTGGAGCCGAAGTGACCCCATAGAGGGGAGTTATTCTGTGCAAAACAAAACAGGAAAAGAAAACAATGTCCAACTCCTCCGTTCTGGAGGGGTGCTCAGAGAGCAGCATTGTTCCACGCTCTCACGTGAAGCAGAGGAGACCTCGGACAGAGCAGCCATTGCGGGAGAAGTGCGATGTGGTCCAGCGCAGAGACACTCTGCAGCGGGAGGGACATAGAGAGAGCATTCAGGAATGAAATGTGACTGCCTCTTTTGAAAATGAGTCTGTTCCTGGCCAAGTCACTGGCTTAAGCATTCAGCAAGAGAATCAAAGGGGGGAACTTCACAGGCAGCAGCACAGTCTGTTATTTGATGGGATCCAAGGGCTCGTACCCTTGGAAGGCAGCAGGATACACGAATTCCCATCATCGTTCCTGAGATGTACGCTTGACCATGAGACTCACTCCATCTACAAAAGTGCAGTGCAGCTTTTAAGCATCTCTTAAACCTGAGGTTTTGTGTGGCTCCTCTGTTTGGGAACCAGTTCACTCTTTTTTGCAGCCCTCTGCCATTGGTTTCCATCCTTCACCAGCACCTCTGGTTTCTCACCTTACACACAGCTAGTGGCAGGGTGCTTGCAGGCGCAGGGAGAAAGTGCATCAGGAGTGCAGAGGAGGTATAGAAGACCCAGGTGAAGACAACAGCTGAGGAACAGGCAGGCAGACGGCTGTTCTTGCAGGGACTGTGAAGATTAAAGGAAGCCTCTCAGCTCAGGAGAGCCCCGTGAGGATGATGTTGTTCCTTTTTTGCAACTCATGTTGTGTTTTTTTGATTATGACTTCCAAGTCTTCTTCCCATCCTGGCTAACAGAGCTATGTGGGCTGAAAAGGACACGGAGAGAGAAAGTAGGTTTGCTCCAGCTCCCCACAGTAAGCAACCTGGCGTTGTGAAACACTGGAGACAGTTGTTCATTAGAAAAATAAAGCGTGGAACTTTTCCCATGGCAGGGAGTCCTCCCTAGAAATGTTCTTCATCATGAAAAACCCAACATCATCCGGCTCCTGCCTTTCCCCTCCTCTGACTAAATATAAAATATTCTTCACATGCCTCGTTCCACTGGGATTCTGCAGCGGTTTGAGCATTGCTGGCTTTTTTCACTGCCATATTTCAACATATGCCCCTTATGACAGACAGCAATGTGCCTTTCATCAGTTTTAGCTCTTGGGTTAATTTTGCCTACAAAGGAAGAATAAGCTGTAAACATCCCTCGGACAGGGGCGCTGAAGCCTGAGGAGAGTTTGGGGAATTACAGGATTATAAAATGGCATGAATTTTAGTGACAGTGCAAGGGATCCACTTAATGACAACTTCAGGTTCCAGCAGTTCCAGTAAGGAAGTTTTAGAACAACATTAAATGTTGGGATAAAAATGGATTATTGGCAGTTGCAAAATTTGGGGGAAAAGGTTTGTTCTAGTTCTGAGTAAAACGAATGTTTTACAATTTTTCTGGGAAATGAGGATTTGAACAAAAATGTTGGTTTGGTTGAATGCATGGTTGGATTTGCTCTCAAAACTTCGTAGCGTTTTAAAAATAGAATGAAATGTCATCTAGAAATGGGGATTATTTCAACTCAATGTGTCAAAATGCTTCATTTTGAAGTGCTGTGAATTTTCTTCTAATAGAAATTCAGCATAGATATTATAAGGAAGTGACCAGCCTTGGGCTGGGGCATGTCTGAAACGGCTAATTTTGAATCTTTAACTTAAAATCACTCATCTGGGTGGAGAAGCGCATGACCCATCACCAGCAACGTCTGAGGGAGGGCGAGCTGGCACTGGGCACCAGGTAGGCTGCAAGGCAAATTAACTCATTCTACCACAGGCTCGTCAGCTTATTTTTCTCCCTTTGAACACCACAAAATTCCTACTTGTTAGTCACTCTTTGTGCAGTTGCACACAGATTCTTTCTTAGGCATTCACATATTTTATGAAGTTAGAAAAGACTTTAAAGATGCAAAAACCCCGATGTTTTTAATGAGTTTAACAACAAACAGGCAGAGACTAAAGCGTGCATAGTCCTCGGGTCAAACCCGCATCGAATTTCCACTGGCCTCAGCACAGAGTAGCTTCAAGTCCACGCTTTCACTTCCAAATCATGCTGGGCTGGTGAAAACAGAGTCTTTACTGGTGCTTCACACATAAATGAAGAATTTTGGAGTACTGGGGCGTCACTCAGAGCTTGCTAACAGCTCGTCGGAGTGTGCTGGGCACTGCTTTGGTTTGTTTTATGCAGAGGAACGCTTTTGTTTGATGTGTCCTGCTGGCGTCCAGCGCAGTGCAGGGCAGAACTGGCAGCAGAAAACTTTCTTCACATGCCTTTACATTTAACCGAGGCAGTTAATGGTTACTCAATGAAAGCACAAAGCTGCAGCAGAAGCATCGCACCCACTCCAGGGAGAGGAGCTCAGATTAAAGCGCTGGCAGGGTAAGACCCTTATGCAAGGGCAGAAAGATAATTCAGAAATGTTCGTAAAACACAAGACGAATCTTTAAATATTTATTAAAAACAAAGTTTGAATGTTAATTCCCCCTCACACATCACCCGTGAAAGAGATTCTAGAGATGAGGAAATGAAACCACAAAGCCAGTAAGTGATTTGCCCGAGGCCTCAGCTGTAAATCAAGCTCTGAACTTGAGACCAGCTCTTCCTGCTCCCTCCATCGCCTCCCCTGACTCTGTCGCCTCTCCACGACAAGGCGAAGGGATGAGTTTGTGCCCACGTTCCCCCAAGGGCCACCCAGGAGTGATGCTCATTGAGGTTCCTACCAACCTTGGTTCTGCAGCGAGGGATGAACCCTGCAGCGACACGGGGAGCACCAGGGAGCGGCCGCGACCTCGTTACTTCTCCCGAACCTTATCGTGCTGAGAGGAAACGACGTGCCTTCTCCAGCTTGTGAGTGTTCCCCTGGCCTTATCGATGAAAACACACCCGAAAATAGTTTGGTAGGCTATTCTGTGTAATAACTGGGAAAAAAAGATTAGTGTTGGCAGTTTTGTGCTGAAAGAGTTTTTAAGCCTCTTTCTAGAGTCTTTCTGATTTTGCCCAACTGTTTTATGATTCCTACCTTGGGTAGCCCAAGTCCTACCATGTGCAGCCATGAGGCCACCAACGGACCGGGAGCCCCGGCCCTCCTCCCAGAAACAAACCCAGCTCTCTCGAGTCTCTTTTGCAAGTTGGTGGAGCCTTGGTCCCGGCCCCAGTGAGCACCCACGAGCAGCCGGGCTCCCCAAAAGCACCCGGGCACCGGGGCTGGGTCACCGTCCCTGCACCGTGCTGTGCCACACAGCGCAGATGTGCCGGCGGAGCCTCGCACCAGATACGCTTCCTCCCGTGGGACTCTCCAGATAACTAGCTTGTGTATTAAAAGTTGTTTACCTCATGCTTAAAGCAGGATGCTTTCCTTATCTGCAAGCAGAGTAAATTCCCCCCCCAGAGCCTCCGCGCCGTCATTCCTGGCCCGCTCCTGACTCCGGAGCTTGCTCAGCGCTGGTGGTGGCTCTGCGTTATCTCCTGTCTGCAGCACAGACAGACCCTGCCTGGAGCAGCCTCCGGGCTCTGCAATACCAAGACCAATGTCTTCAAAGACTGACAATTACTCTGTAATTTGAATCTTTAACAACACATGGAAAAATCTACAGGAACTGGCCTGTATCATGTCTCCGAATGGCTTCATAAATATAACACTGAGGAATTTGGATACTCTTGTGTGTGTCCGTGATGGATGTTTGTGTTCTTAAGAAATGCGTTTTCTGCTTTTCCCTATCTCTGCAAAGCGGCTGAAAGCAACTGTGCAGCTCCTTTTCCTGTCCCTTGCTTACCTTCAACCCCTGCCCCACGTCACCGCCGACTGCACCCGCAGCAGAGTGCAGGGTTTAGCCCCTGTCACTAGTTCCCGAGCCAGTGGGCTCTGGTGGCTCCTCCTGGGCCACCACTATTGTTGTCAAACCCCCATTCCCATCTGCCTGAGACGCAGAAGCCACATGCAGAAAGTTCAGATACAAAAAAACTCGATGGAATGTATTTATCTGAAAACAATAGTGTGTCTGGATGGAAAATCAGTGTTTTACACCAATCATGTGGTTGTTATTAATGTTTTCCAAAACACCCAGAGGTACCTTATGCCTTAAGTAAGAGCGGCCTGTACTATTTTGCAAAATGCGCATCTCTGCACCTAAAACTGCTCTTGTATTTCAGCCCTGCATTGACGCCCAGATGGCTGCCAGAGGAATTTCCCGTTCTCCCTAAATCTGCAGTCACAAGGGCTTGATTTCGGCCCAAGATGCTGCAGCAAATATTTATGGTTGCTTTTCAACGCTTCTTTTCCATTCGCTTCCTTAAAGAAGGAGAGCACCCTGGAAGGGTGGAACTGTGGGCCTTGCAGCCCTGCTCTGCTTTCGGCTGTCCAGCGTGGGCTGAGATGCCATCCCTGGAGGCGGGGGCAGTGCCAGGGGTACGCCGGGGGTACCCCGCTGGGGACGATGCTCGCAGGCAGCGCACGGCGGCGCCGGCCGGGGTTGACACCCCGTGCTTTCACCAGGCAAAGGAGCGAACCCAGCGAAGAGCTGCCGCAAGGAGGAATTGTTTAAAGCAGCTCTGGCAGCAAAGGCCGGGCTGGAGGGTTCATTTCCTCGGCTGTAGCGCTGCTGCAGCCCCAGAAACCCAAGATCCACTGATAGCCATTGAGCAAGGATTTCCATTTTTGGTGCGAGTTCAGACTTAAAATAGACAAGTCTTGAGCGAGGAAGAAACTCTGTTGACAGAACATAGGGAACATTCCTCCAGTGTACTTTTGCAAAGGACTATCTCTGTCTTTAATCTCCGCGCCGTTTCCTGCAGGTCTCCCGGGCCCAGCTTCCCTCTCATTGTTAGTGGCGCTTTTGGAAATGACCTCAGGCAGTTTGCAGTGACTGGCGACCCACGGTCAGAATGACTAACCCAGTCTGTCTCCATCCCTTGGACATGTCCCATTGACTAAATAAATGACAGGCACTGACATGTGAATAGAAACAAAAACAGCCTGGCAAGTGAAATCTTAACTCTTTGGAGCAGAGAAGCGTCTGGAGGGGTGTTCAGCCTGCCAGCGGGGCGGAGGGGAGTCGCTGCAAACAGTCCTGTCGGTGGTAAGAGTACAGCGAGCCTCCCCGAGCTGCTCAGGACACATGCAGATTGGGTAGACAACCACCTCTAATATTATTTTTAATTGTTTAAAATTGTTTTCTGAAGCTTTTTATCTCGGCACAGCTTTAATTAAAAGCACGGCTGTGCGTTTATGTGGCCATTTGCGTGTCTGGGTTCAGCATGAATAACTCCACTGACTGTTACAAGCAAGGGTGAACGACGAGGGTGCCTGTCGCAGGACCGTGGTCCTGTATCGTACCCGTAACAGTAGCTCCATAGCCCGCCATAGGAGACCTATAGGTGCTTCCTGATGTTCCAGGTCCCACCTACTGCACATAAACACCCCTCAGACAGGTGATAGGGGTTCCCCCAAGCCTGCGTGGAGCCCGCCAGCACCCACTGAAATCAGCTTTGAGGGGGTTGTAAGGGGCTGTGCAAGCTGTGAGGGGGGTGGATGTATTTATGCCTCTCCTAAAGGCCACTGTGCTGGGTGCTGTCAGACTTCAAGGACTGAATTCCTCATCGGAGCCCCTGCTAGCACATTCTGGCAAGCTTCCTCCAGCCCCCACCCCAGCTGAGCGACATCAGAGTTTGAGAACACGCCACGCCATCCCAGCGTGATATATTTTTTTAGGGCTCAGACTAGCTGCCTTTGAAATCTAACAATAGTTTTACCAGTGAGAATAGAATTACTGTTAATAAGCTACATTTGTGGATTTTTTTGGTTGGAAAAGTAGGAAAGTATTCTCTTTAATATAATCAAAATATATTTTAAATGTTGTAATTACAATAATTAATAATGCTGCTTAGCAGTTATTAGCACTCGGTGCATTGTTAGGATGTCTGCATTAGCTAAGGTTTAATAATAAGCTTCATAGAAATCCAAAAGAAGAAAATAAGGATATGGGGAGTGGTAGTAGTGCTGTGGTCTGATGGCTTCTTGCTTTAATGTAAGGAACAAATAATTCCCTCTGGCTCTCAGCATTTGTGGATAAGGCCATAAAAAAGGAGGGGGGAAAAAAAAAAAAAAAGGAGGAAACCTCAGCTAATAAAAATGCCACCCTTGCTTTACGACTCCGAGAGAAACGTTTGTTGTTTGGCTGATGACGATATGAATAGCTTGCGTTGGGATGGCTGATGTCATTCTTTCGTCCTAACGTTTGCATCAGGAGTCGGGGGCCCGCGGGCCCGCGGTTGGCAGCGGGCTGGTCCTCGGAGCGAGGCACTGGCGAGCCGGTGGGTCACTGTCACAAACACCGACGGGTGTCACGGCGAGGGGACGCGGCAGCAGGGCTGGGCAGCAGCCTCAGTTGGAGGTGGCTTCGGGAGGCGTTGGCAGGTCTCGCAGCTGAGACAGGAAAACGATGTCCTGACCTGGCTTTGGGGATTATTTCTTTTAACGCAACACAATTTATTATCTTTCTTCCCAAATGACTCTTGCCTTTAGCTGTTGTCAACCGGCTGCTGTCCCCTGCCATGGGGCTGGATGAAGGACGGGGCTGGATGAAGGACAGAGCCAGTCCCGCGAAAAGTGGGACAAGAATTGTGGTTCCCACAGCTCTGGCGCCCGAGCCCTCAGCCAAGCTCTTCTGCGCTCGCACACCCTCCTCCTTTCTCTCTCATTGCTTTTTTGGTCTTGGTTCACCAAATCTGATCACTGTGCGTTAACCATTACTCACTCACTAGCCGAATAAAAAGAGGCTGAGAGCTAAAAACCACTCACCTTATATAAAATTTATTTTCCATCAGATATTGTCACTGGGTATCTGCTCCAGTCAGTGCTCCATCCGCTCGTTCTCATCCCAAATTATGCTGGGATAGCCTGACGGGCCATGGGAAGCCTTCTGCTGTTGCCAGACAGCAAGACAGTTTTGCATCCCTGTGCCAGGTTGGCTCTAGTACAGGCTGGACTTGGGTAGGGAGGGTAAGCGCCAGCGTGCAGGGTCAGGCCGTGTGGTCGGGCATGGTCCCAGGTCATCGCCCACGTGAGAAGGTAAATAGATGGCCAGATCTTGGCTGGGACCTGTCCACTGAAGGTGAACACCAGTTTACGCCCTCTGAGGGCTTAGCTGCTAGGGATGGCTGGCATCAAACTAGGGTTTAGTGTCACAAAAGGATGCTGAACTATGGAAAACCCCAGCCGTGGCTCCAAAAGGGGTCTGCAGAGGAGACCTGCACCTCCAGAGCTGCCTGGTTCGGTAGGTGCTTCACCCACGCACAAACCGACGGGGTTGTGCCCACATGCGGCCGTGCTGGTGGCCGGGCTGGCTGCCCAGCTGGGAGACGTGCCGCTGGCACCCAGGGCGCCTTAGGGAAGAAGCTGCTGCTTCTGATCGTCTTGCAACAGCCGAGATGTCGGAGCCAGCAGTTTCCTGGACAGAGACGGCTTCTTAGCAGAGTTTAAGGTACAGTAGGACTGACCCCACGGGGTGCCAGCTCAGAGAGGGGCTTTTTCATTCCATAGCGTGGCAATGGGACAGAGGAGATCCCCTGGAGACCTGACTGGCTTCCAACCACCATCTCCTTACGCAGCAAAGCCTGCTCCGTGCGCTGCGTGTCTAAGAAGCAACCGTGCTACTGCTGGGTCAAACTGTATACTTCTGTGTCCTGGTGTGTGCTTAAGGATGGTTTGCTCTCAGTAACACCCAGCAGTGCCAATGACTTTAGGGTCAGCTCCTTTCCTTCCTTACCCTGCTTTCTATTTTCACATACTTCTGCATGAGCAAGCCCTGGAGACCCTGCAGCCAGCTGCCAGCAGAGATACTCAAAATGCAGTTTCAACACAAAAAGAGATGTGCTTTTGGTACTTTAGCAATGATTGCCTCCAGCTACCTTTGGTCCAGGCTCAAAACAGAAAAGACAATATTCTCTTTTTGCCATAATGATTTTCATATCCCCATTTTGAGGTTGCAAGAAATTTGAGGAAGCATCAGACCAGCGTGTGCTGGTCCCACAGACGTGTCCTGGGACCAGCTTTTGAAGCCTGCCTTTTTTTTTTTTTCATCCTTGCTGCGTTCAGCCTCTCCAGCCAGTGACTCAGTCACTATTTCTATTCTCTTCCCACTTCTGTTCCTGCTTCTCTAAAGTTTTGGTCAGTGGCAGCAGCTTTTGCTAATGTCTTGTGGCTGCTTCCCTCCGAGTTATTATTGGAGATGCCTACGAAATAACAGTGCTGCTCTTTAAGACGCTACTGCACCACTGCAGAAAATATTTACCAGAGATGTGGTAAGCAGCTCTTTACTGGAGTGACTGGCGTCTGCTCTGAAGCACACCAGACGCCAGTCACTTCAGCAAAGAGCTGCTGCAACAGAACAAATTGCCCAGGGCAGCAGATCTTGGGAAGGGAGAAAAGCCAGCAGCCCAGTCTGTCTGTCTTTGTGTTTTCTAAGGGAGAAAAATTATCTTTTTACAAGCCTGCCCTAGTTGGCTCTGACCAGCTCTTCCCAGAAAATACCATCGTAAATAGAAGAGCAAACTATTGCATAAACGGACAGGTTGCCATTTATATCTGACCTTTCTCAGATCTGCTTTGATGTCTTAGTCAACCTATGCTTCCTTCTTGTCCGGCCCTACCGTGTGTTTAGCTCCTGCTTCTAGGAGAGCACCACTGGACACACCAAACCTCAATTAAAATCCATTTTTGACATGTACGTGTACTCCCTCTGCTCTCTGGACCAGCTCCAAACAGCATAATCCTGTTTCTAATCCTGCCCTCTCAGGGAACTTCCAGTCTTGTGTTTGCAAATTGTACGGGTAAATAGGGATAGGTGGAGATTTAAGGTTTTTTAAGGTACTGGGCTTGGAATATTACACAGTTTGTTGCTGGATCAGCATGGTGGCAGCATGCAGCACTGGACCATTTTTCTTACTCGAATAGACCCTTTCCAGCTCAAAAATGACAATTCACCAAAGCCAAGCCAAAAAAAAGTAAAGGGCAGTTTCAGAACTGGGTGTTAGCTGCCTGGAAAAGGCTCCCGAAAGGCAGACTGTCTCCACAGGCTGCTGAATAAATGCTGATAAAAAAGACAAACTCCTGTGTGTTTGTTATGGGCGGTGTGGTTTGTAGATGTATCCTCTGGTGGACGGGGGTGCTGGTAATTCCCTTCCCATTTGAACAGAGCATCTGTTTTCTGTGATATTCCTTGACTCCCATAGCCAGACCAGGACAGGAGGAGTTTGATGGCGAGCCCTGCTGTTCTGCCTGCAACTGGGGAAGTAAAGAATGAGGCTGAGGTAGATGCTATGAGTTTCTGTGGGCCTAGAAATCCCCAAGCTGCTCTCATGCAGACAGATGCCTGGACTCAGCACATCCATCTCTCTCCTGCAGGAGTCTCAGAGGCTGCACCATCCTTGGACTGGCTGAATGTGACTTCTCCTCCCCATCCACTTCTCCACGTTGCACCGGTACCTCCTCGTGTGAGTCCTGGGAGCCGATCGCTGTGCTGACACCACTACAGGATCCGCTGGAGGGTGGTTGCTCATAACTGACCATGAGGTAGGATGTCCTCCTGAATAAAGTCCTAGATTAAGGCTCAGGAGTCAACGTCTTCATCCTCTCCACCCACATGCCACATTTTATTAGATTATCAGTTCGAAAGAACAAGAAAATCACTGACAGTGGCATCAGGAAAGACACTTCAAGGTTTAATGGCAGGTAGATCAGCAGCTTCTTTCCAGAGCACAGAGGAGTAACGATGAGTGTCGTTCACTCCTGTGCTGCACTGGTGGTCAGGAGAGCCACGTTCTGCAACTGTCCAGTGAATCTGTAAAGCAGAGGTAGGGCCTCGAGATCCTGTTGCTTTGAGGAATTGTAGCTTTGCTTTCCAACCCCAAGAAGTCCTTAGAAACCCATATCCGGAGGAGCAGTGGCCTGACCCCCACAATCTTCTCTACAGCACTCTTTGGGTGCATATAGCAGTTTAGGAACTTCTGCCTCGGTCATCCTCACCAGAAGTGCAGAGTCAGAGCAGTTTTGGGGCACGACAGCTGGAGAACCTCCTCAGAGGACAGCCCTGTCCCCATGGGCCATTTGGCCTCTCCTCGATGCTGACACCAAAGGCCAAACTGGAACTCTCAGCTGTGTTTCACTGAGCATCCAACCAACAAAACCAACTCAGAGCTACTGGGCACAGGACCGGCAAGCCCGTTGAAACCTGGCATGGTGTTCCCTTGGCTGATGGCAACCTCCTGAGTGAGCAGCAGTTCTCAGACATTGTCGATCTCATCCAGTGTGCTTAGTTTGGGAGAAATGGAAAAGACAGCAATCGTTTCAGGCAGGGACTCCCTGGCTGGTGGGTGCACGTGGCTGCTCGCAGGTGCTCTGCAAGCGGTGGAGACCCAGGGCAGCTCCTGTGTCTCAGCACAGTCCTCTTCAGGCGAAGAAGTTTCTAGTCCTGGACTTTCACATGAGCTCTGTTCCCTTCTCTAGCACAGACACTCCCCGTTACCTTGAGCAAACCACTTTCCCCTGGACCAGCAGAGGTAACTGGATCTCTGCGTCCCACCAGACCCCATGGGAGCTGGGCAGTGGCGTGCCTCTGAGAGTCCTTCCCACTGCAAGCCCTCCGGATGAGTACAAGGGATGTTAACAGCCATTCCTTGCCTCCCAAGGGCGTTGTAAGAAAAAATACGGTGGAGGTAAATTAACGGTGCTTGCATGGGATCCAGAGGAAGAACGTAACGAGGAGGTACAGTGAAACTCCAGAGGTTTGAGAGTTGGGTTTGATTAGGCAGCGGGAACTGGCTGATAAACCAGATCTCATCCAATCTGAGAACCTGCCCGGCTGGCCAGAGGACAGGCTCGCGCGGGGGACGGCGGCACGCACGGCGGGTGCTGCCCGCGCTCAGGAAATGTCCTGGCTGCTGGAGGAGGAATCAAAGTTACTGACGTGAAATTTGCTGAACCTCAGAAGAAGTTTGGCTTGGGTTCAGTTCAAGTCCAGCAGCTTCTCCTTTTTCCCTGGCTGGTTCGCGCTTGCCTGCTCAGACCGGCCGCCCACCAGAGACGCAGCCACTTGCAGGTGGCCAGCAGAAAGCCGGATGGGCTACCAACAGCATGCACTGGCCAATTGCCTTCCCTATAATGCCGGCGAAGGGAAGCCTTGGCACGCTCCGTGGAGCTCTTTATCCTTTTCAATGTACGGGTAGCTCTGCCTCGCTGAGGTTATGCTGGATTTTTTGAAGGTGTCTGAGGCTGCTCAGGTCTTCTCAGCCGAGGTTTTCATCACCATTAGGAAAGACAGGAGACGGTGCTCCTCCTGCTTCATGATTCACCGTGTGCCCTACAACTGACACAAGAGCCAAGGGGTCCCTTTGGCTTGTTCTCCCACTGGAAAAATTGCAATTTAGCCTAGAGGAAACAAAAGGTTTGGAAATTCTTTGGAAGTTCTTTGCTGTGATATTTGCTGCTGTTTCTTCTCTGTGGGCTGGATCCCCTGGGAAGCTGAGCCCCGCAGCTCTTTCTGCTTCAGCATCCTTTGCCCTCACTGAGCCTGGCAGCGGGTGACTTCAGACTGCGAAGCCACCGCCGGTCCAGCCCAGCCAGCTGCTCCCTGGGAGCGAGACGCACCTTCTGCGATACCCCCCCAGAAGTTCTCTTTTCACTTCGCACTGCCTGGGGTATGTAATAAGGAAACTTCATAGCAGGGATACATTTCTAGTTGTTCTGTATTTTTCAAATGGAGAAAGTGGGTGAATATTCGTCTCTGGCTGAATGTGAAGTGACACAGCAAGGCAGTGGGACTAAACGAGCCCCCTCTGGCCGTGTTCAGGGAGAGGGGCAGCTGGAAAGAGTTGGAAATACAGCTTTTATTAAGGTGAAAAAACCACCTTTCTCTGCTGTGGAGGCTGGCATCAGGTTTGGATGAAGGCAGCCTTTCTGTCCTACAAAACCTGAGCCGCCAGTGCTTTCCTTGGGTTGCAGCAGGACTTTACTGGGATGGCTTGAGTTTGTTTTCCTACAAAATGGAAGCAGCAGCACAGGGGATAATCCTGTACCCATGGCACTGTCCCGACTTGTGGTTCAGTCCCTCTTCGTCCTGACCCAAACCACGGAACTGAACCTAATACCCCATATCTCAGAGGGGTGCTCTCATCTCCAGCATAAAGCCAGACTCTTTCTCCCTGAATAACTGCTTAGTTAGTTACACAAATTGGCCCAGCTTCACCCAGAAGAGATTTAAAGAAATGGGTCTGCAATCACCTGTAGGTCTTCTCCCGGGATGTGAGAGTCCATGTCTCCGCTCCAAGCAAGGGGCCTCTCCTGGGATGGGGACCGCCATGGATGGGTGCCATCACCCCCTGCTGAGGACCTGCTGGGAGATGATTTCGCCTCTGTGGGTTTGACTAGAAATCCGGGCTTGAGCCCAGGCAACCTTTCCAAGCAGCACTTCATGGAAACTGGGAGTTTGCTACCCAAAAAAAAAAAAAAAAAAAAAAAAAAAAAAAGTTTTGGTTTTGCCGAACTGACATTTTCTGACACAAGAAAACATGTTGTCAAAAAACTTCCCAACCACTCTGCTGGGAATGTGCTCTTTGCCATCAGTCCCCAAGGCTGGAGCGCTGGGGTGTTGAAACGTTACTACAACCCTGGAAACTGTGAGTCAGCTTGTCCCCACCCACAGCAGATACTCGTGGGAAGGGCCTTGAAAAGCCTGGAAACAGCAGCTCTTGCCTTGTGGAGTTTCCATTAACCCATTAACACTAATTTCAGGCCCAGTGAAATGCAGTATTTAGCAAATTTCAATTGGATTTTGCCCCTTTTTACCCCCGTCCCCTTCCTGATAATGATAAATTTTGGAGGAGATTTAATATCAACTCATCCCTAAGCACTTTGACCGCTGTGGCCCCACTTCACTCCCCAAGCCCTGTTGGACAGGCTGGACCTGGGCAGCAAACGGAGCACCCACCGCGGCGCCACCGGACCCAGTGGGGATTTGGATGGAGTCACCACTTTTCATCTCACTTGGAGGAAAGATGCCGGTGCAAAACCCTCCCGGCTGTGTCGCTGTGCTGGGATATAAAGGCATTGACTCGGGCACCTCCTGGCAGGGAGGAGGGTCGTGCAGCGCTATCCCGGCGGGGATGCAGGCAAAAGCCACGTGGGTGGCTGCCACCCCTGCCAGCAGCCAGGCAGCCCCTCTGCCCACCCCGGGGGGTGGCCACGGCGCGGTGTCCCACACATCAGGGTTGCCTCGATCAGGTCGGGGGCTGGGTGCGATGCTGCCGCGTGCATGCGGGCTCCGTGGGTGAAGCTGAGCCCTGTTTTCGCGCGCGCCCCGTCCAGAGCAGCCTGTGCCAACCGCTGACCTCAGGCTATCGCGGAGGCCTCTGCAAACTGCGTTTATTGCCGACTGGAAAACACGCGAAGGTGGCAAATCCCGGGTCTTAACTCAGCGTAGGGTGATGGAAAGCAATCCGTGCGTTCCCCTGACGCATGCCCTCGCCTGTGTCCCAGGAGCCGTGGCAAAGGGCGGCTACAACTCGAGCCTGGAGGAGCCGGGATGGGTTTTGCCGTGGCTGCAGCCCACCCGGGGACAGGGGCACTCACCGAGGTGGCGGGGTGAGATCCCATCCTCTGCACGAAGGGTTTCAAGATGCCGAGGTTTGGGAGCATGGAGTCCAGTGGTTGTGAAATTCTCCATAGAGGAAAATCCTCCAAACTTCTTTTTTTGTTTTTTTTTTTAACTTTGGATTTATCAGAATGCCTTGTTCGGATTTTAGCTTTTCCCATTTTGAAGACGGTCCAAAGTCCTATCACACTGTGTTACCGCACAGAGTATAACATTTTGCAAAAGTAAAATGAAAAGTCGGTTTGAACTGGAAAATCATGGCAATGTCATTAAAACAAAGGAAACGGGACATTCTGATGTTGTCAAAACTTTTTCTCTCTGGTTCCTTTCAAAATCAGCTTCCAGCAAAACCAGCCTGATTTTATGAGGCATTTTAGGTTTTGGCAGAGCCCCTCGCTCTGGCGCAGCAGTTTTGTCGTGGTTTCTCTGGTCAGGCTCATACGCTCCGTGCCCGCGTTCCCAGGGGGTGAAACGGGGGTGCAGTGTGTCCCCCGGCCTTCGCTGCCCCTCGGCATCGAGTCAACGGGGTCCCCGTCTCAACCCCATTTTCAAGGCATTAAAATAATCTACATATTGAGCTGTTAAAACACGATTTAAATGGCAATTATGCATTTTGTGTTTTAACCTCCACCTCCTTCTCTTTGACCAGAAACATATAAAATACTAGAGATAAAAAAAAGCAGAAAATGATGAGATTATCATTTCTTATGGAGAACCCAGAGCGCAGCGGTCTGTGCCTGCAGGTTTGGTCTCTGCTGATGCCTTCGACCACGCTGGTGTGGACACAATGGCAGCTCTGCCCCCTCTCCCCCCCACCCTGGCTGCAGTTTGGCTTCAGGAAGAGGTTGGTGCTGGTGCCCTCCCGGCCACCCACGGTCCTCCTGGGCCCAAGAGGATTTGGCTTTATATAGTACCTGGGAGATCCATGTCAGATAAGACTGGCAGGGTTTCAAAAGCTTCTCTCCAGCTCTTGTGCCAAGACCTATAGGATGCATTCCAGAGCATCTCCCAGGAATGTTTGTTATTATGACAGGCAAAAAAAAAAAAAAAGGGGGGTGGGGGGAAGGCAGTGAAAGAGCACATTGCTGTTAATTACTAAAATCCTTTAATAACCAACATTACTATAAATTATACGTGCATTATGACAAGTACAATTGAGCGCTCTGTTTTTCTTGCCCACGTTAGAGCGCGGAACAATGTGCTCTTGTTGCAAGAGCTGAAATGGATGGCACTCTGGGTGAAACCAGGACTTCTCCATCGCATACCTGTGCCCGCAGAGATGGTCGGCCGCCCCGGGTCCCATGAAAGCTCCATTGTTCTTCATGCCATATCACACACACTATGATTATATAGTGTTGGATAAGCAGTAGTACGTTGCTTGCTGAAATAATAACCTATCCTTAGTTTAAACAGTGCTATATTTAAGATTTATATATATTTAAATGTTGGTAATTGCACATTTGTGACATATTCTAATCTGGCTGACAGTTTGTAAATACGATGTAGGAAAGAAAAGCATCAGCTGCTTTTAGGGAGGTAAATCTTGGGGTCGTGCAGGACAGGTCGATCGATGTGGATTTTAAACAAGTGTTGGAGCCTCGCTGGAGCAGCCAGGGGATGGGCAGCGACCCTGCCCGGGTCCAAGATCTAGGAAATCCCAATTTCTGCTTCCATGTCAGAAGCTGAATCTTTTTTTTTTGCATGCCCTTCCACGCCTTTTAGCTTGTCTTTATTCCCTAATGTGAAAAAAGGCTAATAGCATTTTCCTACCCCAGTGGGATGTTGGCTGACTGTTGTAAATAGCTCCAAACCGTGATACGGCTGTAAAATGTCGCGGCTCCGCAGGCCGGTGAGAGCGCTGGGTTTTAGCATGGCCATCAGGGGATGTTATTTCTGCGCCAAGTGAGTCAGTACCCAAATAACATCATCTGATTTTACTCCCTGTTTGGTTTCTACGTAGGGAGGGAGCCGAGGGGAGGAGGACAGCGCTGCACGGGACCATCAATCCCCCATCCACAGTAGTTCAGAAACCCAATGGCAGAGGCAGCAGGTACCTCACAGATTTACATGATTTTTTTACATTGTATTTTTAACAAGGCAAACTGCACATTTCCTAAATCCCACCCAAAAAGGGCAGGGGAAAAAGGGCTTTGCCCTTGGTGCTACAGGTCAGTAGGGCAGAAGTAACCCCAAAGGCAAAAGACCTATTTATATTATAATTATGTTGGTGCCAACCTCAGGGGCACACACAGATGGATTTTAAATGGAGCATTTTGGAACTCCTTACCTTAAGCTGACGCGCACAAATTAAGTTTGCCTTTAAAAAATTGTCCTGACTTAACCGAGTGTATTTAAATGACGTTCTTGGGTGTAGTAGTGCACGTCTGGGGAAACATGCATGTAAGCCTTCGGTTATGGCAAAAGCTGCTCAAAGATGCGAAGAGAAAAACTCGTGAACGTTCACGTCGTCTACAATTTGTTGGTTGAAATACTTTTATTGTTTTGTTTTGGGGGGTTTTATTTTTTTCCTAGCTGGTCAACTGCGGGGAAACAAATTGCCAAGATTTATTTGTGCTCATTAGTGAAGTTCCCCTGTCGGTGCTCGGGCCCATCCTCCAAACTCGGCTTCTTTCTGTGCTCAGCAGCGGGTTCCCACCGATTCCTACGTTGTCCACGGGCCCAAAATGTCGCCATTTTAGCGATTTTTATTTATAATTTTTAAACTTTTTTTTTTGGGGGGGTCCCATCCCCACACGCAGCCCCCCCAGCAGCCCCCCCACCCCTTCCCACCCGGCCGCGTGGGGCGGGACGCGGCGCCGCACCGCCCCCACGGGGCCGCCCCCACAGGGCAGCCGCTCCCCGTTCCCGCGTCCGTCTGTCCGTCCGTCCGTCCCCCCCGCCGCGCTGGCGGCGGCCGCGCTGTGGCGCTGCCGGCGCCCTCCCGCCTCTCCCCCGCGGGGCCGCGGCCGGGGCACGCCGCTCCCCGCCGCCCTGGGTCCCCGCGGCGGCGGCGGCGGCGGCGGGCACAAGGACCCGGGGCGGCGCTGCCCGCGGCGCCCGCGGAATGTCTTTCATTCACGGGCACGCCGCGCCGAGGAGGAGGAGGGGAGGGGGGGGGGAGGGCGGTGCCGGCGAGACGTCTGAGCCAATAGGCGGCGGCGGGGTCGAGCGTCACGCGGCGGCGGGCCAATGGGCGCGCGCCGGACCTGAACTTTTGCCACGGCGGACAAGTTGATACATCGCGGGGGTGTGTCCCGCCGCGGCGGCTCCGCCGCGGGGGGGGGGGGGGGGGGGGAGAGCGGGCGGGCGGGGGAAGCGCGAAGCGCGGCGTTAACCCCTGCGCTGCCGCCGCGCCGCGCTGACCTACTTTCCCCCGGGCGGCCGCGGCGCGGCGGACACCCCCCCCCCCCATCTTTCTCAGTTCAGTGGAGGAGCGCGGGAGCGAGGGGGGGGGAAAGGCGCCGCGGCGGGAGGGCGGGAGACCCCCGCGTTGGTGAGGCGCTGGGGGGGGGGGGGGGGGGTAGGGTAGTGGGTCAGCGGGGTGCGTGTCCCTTTAAGAGTTCGGAAACTTGAGCCGGTGTTTGCGCAACACTCGGTGCCGCGCGGAGCCGCCAAAGTGTCTAGACTGGCACATGATGGGCGGCAGCCAATCGCGCCGCCGCTCGCGAGGGGCCCTGCGTGCGCGCCCCAGCCACACAAAAGCCAGCGAGGGCGGGCGGGCGCGAGCGAGCGAGCGAGCGCGGAGGCGGCGGCGGCGGCGGCCCCGGCAGCCGCGCGCAGGGGAGCGCGGGGACCCGCCGGCCGCGGGAGCGGACCGCGCTGCGCGCCCGACCGCGGGACCTGCGGCCGCGCCCCTGGGATACGTACAACTCACGTGCTGACACCGGCCTTCGCTCTGAGTCCTGCTGTTGGTTTTGGGCTTCGCTGATTTTCTTTTTTTTGTAATTTTTCTACATTTTTATTATTTTTTTATTTTTTTTTTATTTTTTTTTTTTTACTATTTTTGGCCGAAGGGAATCGATACCTCCGAGCGCCAGTTCCCCGCCGGGCGCCACCTCCGCGCCGGGGCGCTCCCCCCCCGCCCCGCGCCGCCGCCCTCCCACCTCGTACGGTGGAGCCGCCGAGGGGCGCAGCCCAGCGCTGCCCGGGGCTCTCCCCGTCCCCGTCCCGCTCCCCTCCGCCTTGGCAGCCGATGTAGGGCACGGCGCGGCGCGCCCGAGCCCCAGCGCCGCCACGGGAGCGGCCCCGCACCGCCGCGGGCGTCGGCGCAGCCCCCGCGGCGCCGTCTATGCCCCCGCCGCGCTCCCTCCCCGCCGCCTTCCCCCATGGTGCGGCCCCGCCGCGGGCCGTCGGCGATTCGCTGGGCAGGGCCGCGGAAAAACCGCCGCTCCGGGGGCTCCGGGCAGGCTGCGAGGGCGGCGGGTCTGAGATGAGATAAAGCCGGCGGCGGAGCGAGGAGCCGCGGGGGGGGGGGCGGCGGCGGCGGGCGGCGCGGGGGGGGGGTGGCGGGGCGGAGAGCGACGCGACCCCCGGCCGCCCGCGTGTCGTATGTTCAGGTCCAAACGCTCAGGGCTGGTGCGGCGACTTTGGAGGAGCCGCGTCATTCCGGACAGGGACGGCGGAGATGGGAGCGCCAGGAGCGGCCAAGACCTCGGAGCCACCGGTAGTTTTAAAATCGCGGAGAAAAACCCTTCGGCGGAGATCCGCGCGGTAGCGCGCAGCCTGCTGCGGGAGGCGGAGGAGCGGCGCGGCGGGGCGGCGGGCGAGGCGGCGCCCCGCGGGGACCCCATGGCGGAGCGGCGCGGGGCCCGGCTCCGTGCCCCGTCGCGGCGGGAGGGCGCCGAGGGGGCGAGCCCGCGGCGGGCTCAGGAGAGCGACTGCCGGACGGTGACCTGCTGCCTCTTCAAGGAGCGGGAGCCCGGCGGCCCCCAGCCCCCCGCCGCCGCCGCTGCTGTCGTCGTCGACCTCCCCAGCCCCGACGGCGCGACCGGCGGCGGCTCCCCGGAGCGGCGGGGCAGGGAGGCGCGGTCGCGGCTGGTGCTGCTGGAGCAGGAGCTGAAGGCCGTCACCTACTCGCTGCTGAAGCGGCTGAAGGAGCGCTCGCTGGACAGCCTGCTGGAGGCGGTGGAGTCCCGCGGGGGGATGCCCAGCGGCTGCGTGCTGGTGGCCCGCACCGAGGTACGCCTGGGGGGCCAGGCGGCACCCCCCCACCTGCTCCTGGGCAAACTCTTCCGCTGGCCCGACCTGCAGCACCCCGCCGAGCTCAAACCCCTCTGCGAGTGTCAGAGCTTCGGCGTCGCCGACGGACCCACCGTCTGCTGCAACCCCTACCACTTCAGCCGCCTCTGTGGGCCAGGTGAGCAGCGCGGGGAGGGGAGAGTGTCTCATCTCTCCTCTCACCCCTGATTTGGGGCTTCTCCCCCCTTCCTTGGCTTTATTTGAACCCTCGGCCCCGCGCAGCGACGGGGATGCCCGGCTGGGATGCGCCTGACCCGGGGTCCCCCACGCTGCCAAACCCCCCCCCTCCGCCGCCCCAGCTCCGCAGCCGAGAGCGCTTCCCAATTGTGCTTAAAAAGCCTTTTTTCTTTTTTTCCTTCCCCTTCCCGCGGAGGTTCCCCCGCTGTTGAGGTGCAGAAGGGGCGATAATACGCGGTTTGCATACGGCTGGCGCCAGCCTGGCTCGCTGTTTATCGGCGCGGCCGCGGAACCGGGCAATTACCGCCGCCGGCTTAAAGCCGCAGGGCCCCGCCGGGCGCACCGGGGCCGCGGGCGGGAGGGGGCTGCGGGGGCTGCCCCGGCCACCAGGGAACGCCGAACCCACGGGGAAGCGGGGAGGGGGGAGCTGGAGCTCTGGCATTTCTGGGGCTTTTCCTGTTTTATTTATAACGTGGGCAGAGGGATCCTGGAGGACACCGACCTCCCGCTGACGGTCCCTTTCTTGGCAAGAGCTTTGATTTATTTTTTTTATTTTTTTTTTTAATTTATTTTGCAATCCGGGATCTTGCCTCGCTTTGCATCATTTCTTTGAAAGAAGCGTCTACGCTGGGCGTGCTTCCCCCGAAGATCACTAGAGGCTGGAAGCAGCTTTTTTTCTTTTCCCTTCAGATGTGCGTTTGTAGGAACTGTGCGTTTCTTGTAGAAATGGGCAAAGTTTCCAACTCGCTTTCCTGCAGCGGTAGTTGTTTTCCCAGCGGTGTGTGGCTGTGAGCCCTGTGCAGGGAGTAGTAGAGAGCAGAGCTTTTTTCGAGTGGCTCCTTATCTGTTTGATAGTGGGTGTCTGTGCCAGGGCCCCACCCGCTGCGACTGGGTGCTGGCAGCCGCGGCGGGAATCTGGGAAAGGCCCTGGTGCGCTTTTCCACAAGTGTTTGGTGCAAAGACCGTCCGTGTTTGTCACCCAGTTTACGGAGGGGTGACGTAGCTGAGCGGTGTGAAAACTTCTCAGTGCTTCGAAGAAGTCCCCTGTGGCAGCAGGTCTGGTGTAGCGTGGCACGAGTTGGGCCATTACGTCCAGACTGGGACATTGGCACCATAATTTATTGTTCTGAGACTTCAGTGCTCTCTGAGAAGAGCATCTTGTTGCTGGGCAGCTTTCTCAGTTAGGGGAGATGAGGAACCTTTTCTTGGAAGCAATGAATGACCACGGGCCACCCCAGAGCCGTCACACGGGGGATGCTGAGGTTGTTCTTGATGAAATAACTCAAGCTGAGCTGCAGTTGTTGGGCTGAGTTCTTTGGGGTTTGGGTTCCATGTGGGAACTGAGGAGCGCACCTTTGTTACAGTGATCTGGGGTCAATGTGATGCCATCGGCTTTCCAGGACAATTTCCCACTGAAGTCAGTGTCTGCTCAATGCTGGTGCTGTGATAGAGCCCAGCCGGCTGCAAGCTCCTCAATTTCAGCAAGTTATGATTCTAGAACAAAATCAGTGCCGTGATTCAGAAGGAAAGAACCCTCTAACCAATGCAAGAAGGTGATGGAGGACCTTCTTCAGCCTTTTGCATCCTCCTGACTCTTAAAAGCGCAGCAAGAGCCAGTTAGATGACCTGATTCAGCAAAGCACTTTTGGGGACTTGCTTCACTTGAAGCACATTCCTGCTGATGTGCTGCTGCTTAGAGCCGAGCGGGTGTTGGGGAGCCTTGCTGGATCGAGGTCAGCGGGAGCGGGGCAGGAGAGGCTGAGCACGGCCGTGGGATCACGGGGTGCTTGTTGGAACAGACCCGAGTTCCTTTGGTGGCTTGTTGGCTGCAGCCAGCCTGGCCCGTGGTGTCGGGCTTCGCGTGCCAAGAAAGGAGTGTCTTTTTGTCACCTGACACCCTATTTCAGTCGTTGTAGTGTAGTATTTGGGGAGCTTTTGTTAAGCCAGTGTCTGCGCTTGAGCCACGGTTGTCCTCAGCGCAGATGATGAAAGCTTCGTTCTTTGGGAGCAATGTGCTGTCCTGTGTGCTTGGGGTCAGGGGTGCCCTGGCAGGGAGGCGGGGCGGGGGTGTAGCGGGGAAACGGCAGCATTTTCGGTAGTAAAGCCCACTTCGAAAGGTCAAGGTGGAACCCCTGTTCTTCAAAGATTTGGAAAACTCTTGGTCTCGAGTTGCTTCCAAGTGGGTTTTCTTCCGTTGGGTGTTTATAACCTTGGAAGAGGTCCTACCCTGAAAGAGAAAGCTTGAGGGTTTCGTTGATAAACCGAACGCTGCATTAACATAAAGTTTTGTTTTTCCAGAGTCTCCACCACCTCCCTACTCTCGGCTGTCTCCTAATGATGAGCAAAAGCCACTGGGTATGTGTTTTCTCTCTTTTGATCTCCCGGCAGCTCTTTTGTGGTGCAGTCCTGGTGTTGGTTCTAGGACATCCCTACGTGGCACATCAGGCAAAAGCCAACAAGTCGGGATTTTATGGCTGCTCATTATTTCTGAGCAAGCATCAGCTGACGGGTTTTAAGAAGTAAATGGATGGCAGTTTATCATACCAAATTACCGTGTAGACACATGCATATTTTCCAAAATAATATGAAGCACTATTTTTAATGGAGGCGTAATGAAAGGTTGCCAGACGTCATGTTTTGTCTGTGTGTTTAATCTGTGGGATGACGGAGCGGAGGGGGAGTGGGAGCTCCTGGGTGCCATTTCCATAAAGCCCTGGCTGCGCTGTGCCACGGAGGAACCGGCTCTTACCCTTCCTCTGCATATTAAAACGAGACATAAACTCTTTGAAACTCCGCGCTGTGTAATTCCGGAATGGTGTTTCACTTTTCCTGAGGAATTAAAAAAGCTTTTTTTTTTTTTTAAAAAAAAAAAAAGGCTAGTGAAAGCAGCTTGGGTGGGCAGGCTGGGCACGAAGCGAAGGCTGCTGGGGAGCCTGGCACAGTGCAGCCTTGGATCCTGCGTGGTGCCCGCTGGCTTGGAGATGTTTGGAATTGGCATCACCGCATCCGGAGCGGCCTTTCTCAGCGCCCGCTTCTTGCTAGAAGCGAATGGGAAGCAAAGACGCAGGAGGGGAGGGAGGAATCCCACGTCCCTTTTGGGTTTCTGACCAGGATCCGTGCAGCTGTGGCCGCATCTGGAGGGTGGGATTGCTCCCTTCGTCCCAGAGTCGGTGGCTTTGATTTACGGAGGGGGCAATGACCGAGGCGAGGCGCTTTCGCTCCCCATCGGGCAGGGACAGGGAGGAGACAGGCAGGGTTTGCCAGGGCGATAGGAGCGGGACGGCCTGCCTGTCCCACCCAGCCCCGAGGGAAGGCGGGAGCTGCCCCGTGCCAAAGGTGAGTCCCTGCCCTGCCAGGCCTGGGAGCTGCCTGCGACCTGCCTGCGACGCAGCCGCTCCTGGACCCGGTGCGTGCGCGCCTGCCGGCTCCCGCATCCCCGCAGCCGGTCTGTGGCACGAGGCAGTGACCACAGTGTCCTGCAAAGCCAAATTTGCTGGTCATGGGGTTTTTTTGTTTAATTTTTTTGGGTGGGGAGTTTCTTTTTTTATTATTTGTTAGGTAGGAAGGCAAAAAAAGAGTTGTCCCTCCCTGTGCTCCCCCTTCCAAGTTAATTCCCTTTAGACACTGCTTGTGCTGCAGGGAGAGATGATAGTGAGCGACACGTGGCTTTATTAAAACAACAACCAGGGATTGAAATTTGCTTCACTGGCTTGTTTGATTGGAAAAATAATAGTTAATCTGTGAGCAAACAGTTGAGCACTTAATTAGAGGGGTGTAAGCAAGAGAGAATAACAAAGACTCTTAACTTGTTAAAACAAAGTTTCCTTCGCTTCAGCAAAGAGGAAGGAAGGAAGGAAGCAAGAATAAACAGCTTCAAGAATTTTAATGGTGATAATTAAGTATAGTAACTATGAGTTGTTTAGAGGCTTGATGTAACTTTATCCAGTAAGCACCAAGTTCCTACTTGTTTGATCAACTTAACTGCAGTTATTTTTGTGGTCGAAGCAATTCAGATTTTGCATTTCCATGGTAGAGGTACAAAGTTAATCGCTGCTTTCTGGCTCGGTGGAGATTTTCTCTGGGGGACATGATGGGAAGCTGGAAAGCCACGGGTGCTCATGTAGTGCCTGCAAACACAGGGGGACTAAAAGTGCGCTTTTGTTTTTTTCCAGATCTATCAGATTCCACGTTGTCTTACACTGAAACAGAGGCTACAAACTCACCCAACGTCACGCCTGGAGACTTCTCAGGTTGGCAGATGTTTGCGCCTTCCCGCACGCGTGGTCTGCGCCGGGGAGCTTGTGGCGGGGGCAGGAGTGCAGGAGGAGATGGGGGTGGCGGTGCTGCTTTGGTTTATATTCTTGGTGTGAAAAGCAGGAAAAAAGAGAGCAGCTGTTTGAGTTGATTGTTCAGAGACGTCTGCGCTTCGCGTGTTGTGGTAAGCTGCTGTTCGTGGGATGAGCGTTGTGGGATGAGCAGCGACGTTTGGGAAGGTGGCCACGGGGCCACACGTGTCCCCTGTGCAAGCCACCCAGACTTTGTCCGAGCCCCGGGGTCGTGGGCTGGCGTGGGGCGCCCGGGCCGTACGCCGTCACCGATTTCATGGCGGGAGCTGTGAGGCCGTTTCCAACGATGCTGCTTTGTGGCGGTTCTTGCCGAGTCCGTCCGGCTAGCCTTACCTGTTGGGTCCTGGCCCCGCAGTGCAAACCCGGCTTTCATGAGCAGGGCTCTCAGCTACGATGCCGCTGAAGCTCCTGAACAAAGCTTTGCTTAATTAGGTCCTGTTTTTTTTGCTCTGCCCCACCCTTGCAACCTTTCATTCATTTAATGGTGCTCTGTAAGGCCCGGGGTGGTTTTACTTCAAGCAGGCAGAGAGTCGGGGCTTTCATTTGCTTGGTTTGGGCTCTGGCTGCGGTGATGGTTTCACGTCCTTCCCCTCTGGTGCCTTCTCCCAGTCTGGGGGCTGGCTGCCTGGAGGGGAGGAGGGACCTGCCTACAGGACCAAGTTTCATTTCTGTGTAAGAAATGACCTGGTTAACGGTCTGAGAGTGAAGGTGAAGACAGACAAAGCTTCGTCCTGGTCAAGCCCCATGTGCCTCCTTCGGTGGTTGGGGTGGGCTTTGCGGTGGGGTAGGACTTGGGCACCTTGGCGCTGAGTAGCTGGATTGCTGAGCGTGTGGATGGGGTTTGCTGCTCTCTCCGGGGGATGCTGTAAGTCAGCGGTGGTGGAGGGGACCCTCGGGCTACTGGTCCGTTAGCCACGGCTTTTCTCTTCTCATTCTCTGCCTACAAGAGTTTATGGCCATTTTGGTGAGACCTGCGGCTTCCTTGGGATGTTTAAGCCAATCTCGACTCTGCAGCACTTCAAAGAGCATTTCAACAGCCCGGCACCGCAGTGTCAGGGCACGGTGGCACATTTCCCTCCAGGGATTTTCCCTTCTCCTTCTCCTTTAAGGTCCTCCTGCCGCGGTGCTGCCGCGTGCCGAATCCAGCACGCCGGCCCGCCTTGCTTTTGTTGTGCTGCCAAGTGTCCATAGCAGGGGAACAATTGATAGCCAGGAGTTGGATCGTTCAGGGTTGTGCTATAATAAATATGTGTTTGCAATTCTTAACAAACATTCCTTGGGCTGGATACATGTCTGTAAAGCTCCCCGTGCCCATGGCTTTTGTTGTAACTTGATAATTGCCGTTAATTATAGCAGCCGAGTTTGAAAACCGGGGTTCCTAAGGATGTAATGGTTTAGCTTAGCCGAGTCCTGTATGGGACATCTGGTGGGTTTTCTGGAATAGGAGAGATTTTAACTTTTACTTGAACAATATAATGATAACATGTGACCGAGATTGTACTGAAATCAGATACCTCCTTTCCCCCTGTGTAGTTTCCAGTGGTGTAACTTTTAATAAGAGTCTGGGGCTGTATGATTTATTTTTCCCCAGTGCTCGTAATTGCTGAAAGAGGATAAGAGCTTCGCTGAAGTTAACCCATACTTGTCATCACAGGGAAGTACAAGGAAAAAAAACCACTTAAGACTCTAGTCTATCTGCTGTATTTCAGTTTGTTTATTCTCCATTTCAACTTATTTAATAGGTCTGCTTGAAACGTAGGCCTGTGCAAACGTTACACAAAGCACGTGGTCTTCCCTGCCTTTTCTTGTGTGGACCGAGGGAGCTCAATGTGCGTTTAACTCTCGTTCCAAAAATAAGTACATTTTGGATCTAGCATCAAGCCACTACTATTTATTGCTTCAGCTTTGATCATCAAAAAAGCTTTTCCTACTAAAACCGCAAAATTCAATTTTGGATAACAAAGAAAACCGTTCTTCTGCTGTTACTCGTTTACTTGATGAACTTCTAAACAGGAAGCTTTAGCATGAAGTCAAAAGATATCATCTCTGTCATATGTATAAATTGGAAAAAAAACCCAACAAACCCTCTTTTTTGAAGTAGACCTTTTCGTGACAATAATAACGCTCTTAAAAATGGGAAAAAGTCCTCAATGAACTAGCAGGCTCATTGTAAAATTCAGAGTAACAGTCAACGTGAACTGGAAGCACAAGTTGCGAGTAGTTGTGCGGATGCAGCCTTCCGTGTCGTGAGCTGGATCCATGGATGATAGCAGAGATCGTGAAGTAAAGCTGTCTGTCCAAGGATCAGTGTCCAGCCACAACATGTCCCTCGGACTGGGAATGCTTCTGATTTCCCAGTGAGGTACAATGGCTTGGGAAGGTCTGGGTTGGTGGGAAAAGACACTTGGAGGTGTTTGATCCTGAAGTTTCCATCTTCTGAGCTCAAGCGGTTTCACATTCAGGCTTGTGGGAGTAGGAAGAAGGGCTCCGTCTTTTCCTCATTAGATTTATTTCGGCAGCTGTGTACGCCTGGGGAGCGGAGGTGAAGAGAACCTGCGGCTTTGGGAGTTGGATTTTGAGCCCAGGTGGTTCCCCTGGGTGGGGTTGTGCCTGTCCCCCGGGTACCGACAGAGCCTTGGCCGGTGTCAGCGTCCCCGTGGCTCCTCCGGCCGGAGCTGGGGAAATACCAGGGAAAGGGCAAAATCCAGCAAGGCAGAAACAAAAACTCAGCCCCGTGACTCATAATTGGTGGAACATTTGTAGTAATTTTTTTTTTTTTTTTCCCTTCCCCTCAGACTTGGCTCCTCTACCACATGCCAAGAAGCTGCTGTACCCGTTAGACTTGCCAGGCTTGTAGAGAGCTGTGCTGCTGCTGCGGGAACTGGTTCGGGACGGTGGGGACGTGCTGGAGCAGATGTTGTAGGCCGTGGGCTTTGGGATTCCCTGCCTTCCCCTAAATCCCACAGGGCTATCCCTCACCTTCCCTGGGAAGGATCCTTTCTTAAAGACCATGAAATAGCCCCGCTCCTCAGCGCTCCCTCCCCTTGCACAGCACGCGGTGGCCGTCTGTCTTCTCTGGCTAAAAAAGCCCCATGTGTTCCTACAAGTAGTGACCAGAGTTCTCGTTAGTGGTGGCATTAAATTCTGGGGCTCCTAAGGACCGTGGAGGAGGGGAAGGGTTGAGCACAGGTAGGAGAGCAAAAGGTGGTGTTGCTGCTTGGGAGCCTCCTGTAGGTCTCCATGCTGGCTTGACCATTTTTTGTGGCCACTGCAGCTCTGGAGCAGCTTGTCCATCCTCTGGAGACTGCAGGAATGTCGGGGCATCGGTTTTCTTTGGAGCAGTAACAAAGAAGGATGAGTAATTAGCTGTAGGAGCAGACAGGTAGTGATGGGTGCAGCTCAGCGCTGCCTCGCAGCAAAGTCTCCCGCCACCGTGCAGAGGTCCTGCACCGGCCGGGTGTCTCCGTTGAAGATACCTAACGAAGGCTGTGCCTGAAGCAGTCAGTGCCAAGCTCTTTGAATAGCTGTTTTTCCTCAAAATGAGCCACTCATCACTGGAACCTGTCTCATGTCTCCCTACACGCCTGCTCGTTACTCCTGGCTTAACTGGGAGTCAAACCAGTGTTTGCGTGGAAAATCTCATTGTTCGTACGGGAATGCCTTTGTGAACCGCTGCTGCCCGCGAGGCTCAGCCCCGTGTATGGCGGGGTTTTCCAGAGGGAAAGGGCTCCCCGTGCTGACTGCGGGTGTCCATGTCCAACCCACCTCCCTTTAGTTCTGCAGCGTGCCGGAGGACCACACCTTGCACCCGGTCCTTCTGCCGCGGACTGGATGAGCTGGTGCCCGGAATTAGGGGATGCTCAGCACCGGGCGGATTCAGGTGGGAGAAATGAGGGCAGCTTGGTGCTCGGTAACATACCTGAGCAGAGAGAAGAAGAGAAAGAAGTGCTACCAGGGCAGAAGTGAGAGCTGGGAATGGGAGAACGGCCGGAGAAAAGTGAGGACAGCAGGGACTGGCAAGAGGGGTTGCACCAGCAGCAAGAATCCAGCGAAAATGCTGCTTTAGGTTTTTCCAAAAGCACTATATTTTTTTTTTTTTATATACTTTGAAATCAATTCACTTCCCATGTGCTCAAACTCTTCAAGAGTTTCAGCTCTGGGGAACCCATTTGTAGCTGGGAATGCACATCTGAGAGAAGAAATGGTGAGCTGGTGGTTTGCTGGAGGAGTGATTAATTCCTCTCCGCACGGCGGAGCGGTGGGAAGCCGTACCCGAAAGTGGAAGCGCACGCGTGAGTCTGCTCTGGGCAGCTCTGGCAAAGCCTAGAAGATGACAGGTTCCATGTAGAGATGGGGTCTGCTCGGTGCCTTCCGCTGTGTTATCCCCTCCCAAGTTGGTGGAGGACAATTGTGAATTTACAGAGAGAGGAAAAACAAAGAGAGACTGAATGGGCTGTAGCTTATTTTGGATTTTTTTCAGGGCTTGGGAAGGTGGAGCAGTTGCTTGCGGGGGCGGTGGTGGGACTGGAGCTGTCAGAGTCGGGGAGCAGGGTCCCCACACTCCCAAAGGGAGGAAGAAGGTGGGAGCGTGCCCGTCCATCCCAGCTGATGACTCAGCCCCGCTGAAGCAATGCCATGGCTCCGAAGCGAGAGCCGGAGGGTTTTTTCTGCTTCCAGCAATATTTAGGATGAACTTAAGGAAGCATATTTTAAAACCCACTGAATGGAGAAAGTGAACGTCTCTCTTCCTCTCCCCCCCAGAAATAACAGACTGCAAGGATTTATGCTAACAAGGAAATTTATGAAGATCCTGTGTGTTAGGAGTAGGAAAAAAAAAAAAAGCCTATTAAATGTGTAAGGCGGATATGTGTGGAAACTGGGCAAACATAGGCCTTTCCAGACTGGGGGAGAGATTGTGAAATTACCTGTTAATAGGAAAAAAAAAAAAAAGGATATTTTTCTCATTAATAGGACAGCAGTTTCTTCTGGGGGTGAAATGTTGGGTTTGCAACTTTCTGATGATGGCCTCTGGCTTCGGCGTGTCTCTGTGCCGGGCTTCCACTATGGCCCTGGGTGTGGGTATCAGCTGGGGGGGGGGGGGGCGGGAGGTTGGGTCTGACCCACAGCACCGTGGAGCCTTTTTGTCTTTTCTTCCCCCCGTCCTATTACAGAAATATAAACCCATTTAAAAAAAAAATAAAAATAAAAATAAAAGCAGAGCATATCTGTGCACCTCTTTTAATCACAGACAGATGTTTATTTGGGCCAGTAATGGTTTTGGTTTCCTTTTTCTTTCATATTTAACTTTAAGTTCGCTGGCGTGTCTTACCCTGCGCAGTCTATAACAATCAGGGTTTGGCTAAAAACTTTTCTCGTCGGAGGAGTGAGCCTGTTGCCAAGAGCTACTTCTTTGATGCAAAAAAATACATCCTGGAGGTGCTTTGTCAGATGTTTTTATATTAAACATTTTTCCTCCGTAGTTTTAGTTTGCCAACGGGAAATAAAGCGCATCTATTTTCCGATGTGCTTCAGAGAGGAATTCTTTGCTCGGTGTGAAAGTTTTCCCCACGTGACTGTGGATGGCCGCGAACGTTGGCATCCCCATCGGAGAGCGTGACTGTGCAGCAGCATCCTTCGCGGCGGTTGGGAGAGCTTCAAAACAATAACCTGCCTTTGCTTTGGGTTTGTCCATGTGCAGCTTCTGGCCCTGCCTGGGGTTGACATCAAAGGCAGCTTCACAAACTACGGGGTGAATCACGGCATTAATCCCTGAAAGGGAAGGTGGGGAAGCCCTTGGAGATGGCATCCCTGGGCTGTCAGCGCCTGTCCCTTTCAGAGAGAGCAGGTGTGCTGTTCTATTCGGCAACAAATGTCTTTGAGTTGATGATAAACCCGCCAGAGCCTGCAGATCTACAGGAGGGCTGCGGGTTTTCGGCATTATGTTTGTGGTTGCCACGGTGGGTGGCTGAGGTGGCAGCTCCTGGAGTTGAAACGTTTTTTCCTTTGGAGCAGAAGGGAAAGGGAAGCGATCGTTGATTCTGCAGCCGAGTGGGCTCCTCGTTGTGTCCAAAGCCTGTTGCTGGCAGTGCTTCATCCACGAGCAACATGACCCGTCACAGAGTGCTCCGCTGGGGTTGTTGGTATGTGGCTGAAGATGTTGCCCAGAGCATTGAGACTGAGCAAATACACCTTACTTACCGATGGTAGAAAGAGCACCTTAGGTCAAGGTGCACACAGTTGTTCCCCTGTTAAAACCCTGCAGGGCAACTCATGTTGGGCCACCAAACCCAACAGCTGTAGCGTTGAGATCTTCAGGACCTTGCTGTTGTAGACCTTGTGGATGACCACTCTTGGGTAACGATATGCTTTCGTGTTGCCACCTGTATCCAACAGCTCATTTGGAGAAGCAGGAGAGGTGCCAGTGACCCCGTCCGTGCAGAGCGCAGGCCTCCGGAAGGGGGATGAAATTTTGGCAGAGGCCGCGCAGCTGTAGAAGGGGTTTCTAAAGCAAGCGACACCTGTTTGTGAAAAACATCCTATGGGTTATGAGCTCGCAGTGCAAGCCTTTTGGTGTCAGAGTTAGTTCGGAGCTGAGCCCCGTTAGTACCGTGGGGAGGGGAAATCAATTTTGTGAAGGGTGAGGGACTTTGCTGGAGATGGGAAGAGAGATGGTTTGTGCTAAAGGTCTTCCGAGGGGGGAAATGAAGGTTGTTCTGAGCCTTTGCATCCAGTGCAGTGAGAGAGTATCGTCACCAGCCTCCAAAAATAGTGTCTTCGAGGAGGGAAGGTATCTCCTGGACTCTGAGATGGAGAAATGTCCCTTCCTTATTAGCTGTACAAGTGCCTTGCGAGAGCAACACTGTTCTGCAGGGCGTTGATGGTGCCGAGCTGGGAGGATGGGAGGGAGCTCCCACAGCATCCTGTGTTCAACTGGGGCTGCTGTGTCCCAAGGACCTGCCTGCCCCGAGGAGCGTCTGTAGTTGGGACAGCTCCGGTGATGTTCTTCATCTGAACTGATAGAACGGTGGGGGACTCCCTTCTTCCCATGGGTTTTTCCCTGCAAGGAGCCAAGGAGTCAGTGATTTTCCCATGGGGCAGCTGTTGCAGAGCTGTGAATCGAGCCGAAATCTCCCCTGTTGCCATCCATTACTTGCATTGCGTCGTGTGCAAGAACATCTTTCCTCTTCAGTTATTATGATGGCTGATACCACTGCTTTAATCCTCCGGCACAGACAGCACTTAGAAAAATGTGGACATAGAGCTGTCCCTAGTCCAGAAGGAGGAGGGAAAAGCCCAAAACCAGCTGCCAGAGCCTTAGGATCATCTGTCTGGAGTATCACGGACTGCCTGGTGTACAAGGGGTGGAAGAAGCTTGGTCTTACCAATATTTGGCCCCGTGCCTAATGCAGGGATTAACGCTACCTCTGCATTTGTGCGTGGACACACGGCGCCCCGGCTCTGAAGGAGAATTTGCCGTGATGGAGCCAGGCAGGATGATGCCCTGAAATGAATGTACCACGGGCAGTATTTGGGGAGCACCATTTCCTTGTAGGCAATACACTGAATTTCTCAGTACATTTCTGCAGAGAAGGAAAGAGAGTTGCTCTTTCTCTCCCTCTCTTTACCTGGAACGGGGATGGCTTTTCACAGCTAGCCCAGGCTGTTTTCAGCCTAGAAGTTCTTGGAGTAAGTACAACACCCAGATAAAATATGTTTTTGTCTGTGGTTCATTGAGTAGTTATAATGTTTGGCCTTGAATCACAGAATAATCGTGTCCCTCACTTCTCCAAGCACCTAAGCATCACACTTAAAAAAAGAAACATCAGGAAGTAAGCAAGTTACTTAAAAGTAAATTAGTTTAATCTTTGTAGCCAAAACATTACATTCTTGCACCCTATTAGGAGCTGGATATGGCTTTCTAGGTAGTAAAAGTTCTTTTGATGTAGCTCCGGTTGTGTCTTTTAAACAGTGCATATCTGATGGCACATCTTTGTTTGAACTTTACTTTTTCTCTGTGCCTGTGTTTTGCTTTTTAAACGGATTTGCTGAATACTGGACATAGTGTATTTATGACCTTTGAAAATGGTGAATGTTTTGAAGGAGGAATTTTGGCTTCTTATAGGGACCTGTAGAGAGAGGCTTGTATTCACAGTTACAGTAATAGATTTTTTTTTTTTTTTTTTGGTGGCACTTTGATGAGTGAGAGGTGTTTATAGGCTTGATTCATAACTGAGTTACTAAGGTTTTCCACGGAAATAACTTATTAAATCCATGGCGCTCAGCGAAACGATTGAAGTCTGTAGATTTGCTGTTCATCAAAGGCACCTCCTTTCCCGGGCTCCAATACCTAACTCAGCATTTTACCTCTGGAGGATGCTCAGACCCAAAAGGGCTGTGCAGTGTGGGAGCTCGAGATGTGTTTTAATAAGAAAGCAAAAAAAAAAAAAAAAAATTACCCCAAGACAAACTGGAAAGGAGGAGGAAGAGAAAAAAAAAAACCAAAAAACCAACATTCAGGAAAAACATCCCCCGTCGTTTGGAGCCGCTGATGGTTAAACCTGGTTTTCTGGAACACTGCTTATTTGTGTGGATTTTACTTTGCTGCTCGACAGCCGAAAAGTACATCCCTTTACTGCTGCTGGCCAGGCTGCTGCAGGCTTTGAAGTGCCTCGAGCCCCTGGAACCGCAGGTTCAATTTACTGGCAAAGGAGACTCGGCTCTTTGTCCTTCCAAAGTGCTCGGGATCGGAGGGGATTAGGCACGCGGCTGCTGTGATTCCCAGCCCTGCCGAGCGCTGCCCTGTGTCCTGCCACGCCGTGGGCTCCGGCAGGGAGGAGAGGAACGTGCTGCCTCCCCGTCCTGCGCGGGGAATCGAGCTGTTTGGTGGCGATCGAGGATGAGGAGGGATGTCAGCTCATCGAGGTCCTGCCTTGCTCATGGGACGTCGGGTTTGGATGGTGCTTGTCCCCAGCAGCGGGCTGCACTCGCTCTCCCTCCTGTTTTATGCCTTTCCCTTGGTTGATTCCCACAGAAAGTGAGTGTTTAGCCTGGAAAAAAGCATTGCCATGAGGGCTGAGCGCTTGGAGAGGGGAGGCTTATGAGAAGTTGTGCAATGCAGCACCAGCCCTGGGGTCTGGGCTTTGGATGCTGAGAACTGTTGAATTCCTGTTTGATTTCTTTTTATTTTTTTTTTTTTTCTGTAAGAACAAAAACATTTCACATGGAAATGCCTGTCTTGGCTGACCTCTTCCAGAGTTGCTAAATGCTGACTTGTAATGGCCTTTGCAGCTCCTGGGGCTGGAGCACAGATTAAATGGTTTCCAGCATTGAAGAGCCAGAGTATGGTGCTGCCCCGCTGCCCCCTTCCCGGAGGTGCTTTTCCTTTGGTGAGAAACTGAGCATTGCTTTGGTTTGTCATCCCCGGCGTTGGTTATGGGAAAATACCAGCAGCATCAGAAGATATAAATACAATTAAAACCAAAGCCCTGTTCCTCCCCAAACATCTCCTGAATCAGCCTTTTTTCAGCCGTTTCAAGGCAAGCAGCTCGTGCCAGGGTTTGCTTCCCCAGCAGGGCCGCGGGGTTGTTTCAGTGCCCCCTTTGCCGGTGCTCAGGGCACTGGGGTTGAGCCCATATTGGGGTTCAGGGTTGTGTCTCATGTTGGGAGGCTGAGCTGTGGCCGGGTGCTGAGCCGTGCTGATCCAGGATCGTGCCCAGGGCCACCCCGCAGTGGTGGTGGCACAGTGCTGCCGTGTGTTGGGATGCAACCGGGTGCTATCGGCTGTGTCCCACCACAGCCGGGCCAGCCCAGCCAGCCACCCCAAAATAATGCAGTGCAGAGATCTGGCTATGATCTGGACTCCTTGTTTAGCTGGTGGTAACCAAACATACTACTTTTATTTTTTCTTTTTAATGTGTAAGAATTAATTCCGATGACCAGACCTGAATTTCCTCATACAGTACAACCTGTTCCTACCTCTCCACGGGGATGAAAACTTTGGCTGGGAACAGGCAGGCTGTGGTGCTTCTCTGTGCACTCGGCATTTTGCATTTCAGGTTATAAAAGCCCATGTAAGAAACCTGCCAAAAAGTCAAATTCCCAACAGCGCAAGAGAGGGATCAGTAGAGAATCTGTATTTTTCTTCGCAGCGGTTTTCTGTTCCTGGTGGAGCAGGACGCCTTTCCTGATGGTACAAGGACCCCTTGAAGCAGAGCCCATGTAGTCCTGCCCTGCAGCATCCCCCAGCCCGCCCCATCCTGCCCAAAGCGTGGTTCCCAGAGCAAACCCTGGACCAAAGCCCCCCTTCCCTCCCCGAATGGCAATTCATGCAAGTGCCCTCGTGTCACATTTGCTCTCCCAGCTGGACGCTGACGCTCAGCTGGACCCTTTGCAGCTTGGCCGTCTCCCTGCCTGGTCTTTGAAGAGCTGTGCTGGTTGCTGCCCTCCCCTTCCTCCGCTTGCTTTCGCGTTTTATGGGTTTGGAGATGTTCCTCCTCCTCAGTGCTCTTTAGCGGCTGGGGAGGATCAGGCTGCCCTTTCCTCGCGTTGGCTGTGTTCTAGAGGCTTGGAGAAGGAGTTGAAGGCTTCATGCTGCTGCAGGGGCAGGATGGGGATACCTGGGCAGGGTTTCTTGCAGCAGCACTGCGGAAGAGTTTGAGACACAACTGTTGTCAGTTTTATCTACGTATTCCATTAGCAGGAGCGAAACGTGCCAGCAGAAAGGCTCTTTTTCAGCTCTTTCCATTTATTAAGGTCTCATTTGCTAAGATTTTTCCATTCAAGGAGCCAAAGAATGTTAAAGACAAAATGCCAGCTGCTTTATGCTTTCACACATAGCAATGCAAACCACTGTTGTCTAGTTCATACAGAAAAAAAACTCATCGACTGAAGGGTTTGCAAAACGGCCCCGTAGCTGCATGCAGGGAGGTGTAGCACGTGGGGGTCTGGTCGGTGGGTGATGATAACGCTGCGTTGTCTTTAGATTTATTCCACCTGTCCCTGCAGGGTCCTGGAGGGCTGGATGTGCTGTTCAGAGCTCATCGCTTTTCTTCCCTTTATTTCCTCTTTCTTTTTTTTTTTTTTTTTTCTTCTGGCTGCTATAAAGCGTGGCCTCTTCTGGGGGCGAGCGCCTGGCGCTGCGCTCAGACAACGGTCCGTTTGTGAGATCCCGCGCCAGCAAAACGCAAGTTTGTCCACTTGGAAGAATGAGGCAGTTGATTTCATCTCTTCCCCCCATGGAAAGGCTGTGGGATCTTGGAGCATCCCTGCCTGCCCTGTCCTGCACTGGCTGCAGGAAAGGCAAACACGGGCAGTGGTGGCTGGGAACTCCCCTGGCTCTGCTTTCCCTCACTTCTGAATAAATGACGTTGGTGTTGCTGGTCCCCAGTGATGCCTTTGGGAGCACCGTTGCATCTTCCCCTGAGCTCTGTAGCACACACAGTTGTTGTGCCCTGAGCTCGTCCTGTGGCTTTTATATCTGTTGCTCTTTGAGCCCTAAAACGAGCTGTATGTGATAATGAGCTGTATGTGAAAATGAGCTGGATGGTTTGGGTTTTTTTCCCCCCATTCTTCCTCTTAAGATCCAGAGAAGCCACAGCAGAACCCAACTTTTTGTGGAAAGAGAACTGGAATTAGACTGAGTAGCCCCTTGCCTTGTGCTCAGTTGCTGAGTGCTGCAGGTTTCTTTAGGGTCCAACACATGGAAAAGGGAAACAAATGTGTAGGGAAAGGTCTTCACACTAATTAAGTCTAAGCAGTAAGCAGAGCACATGGGAAGTGCCGTACTAAAGAGTTAAAGACACTTTGAAATCTCACACAGACATAAATGTGGCTGGGGGAGGCGACACTGCGTGGGCTTGTTCCCGTAGCATCCTCCTGGGCTTGACTTGGCTGATGGTGCTCTCAGCTTGTGTCCAGGGGCCCATCTCGGTGCTGAGTGCCTGTGTGTTGCCTTGTACAGTCTCTGTGTTGGGTTTTTTGGAGTAAAACTTGTGGCCCTTCTGGTGTTTGCAGAGCGTATCGCTTTGGCTGTCCTTCCCCATCTGAAAAGAGGAGCTCTCGTGCATGCAGGCGTTGAGATCAGTGAGCAAAGCTGTGCCGAGTCTTGCAGCTAATAGTCGCTGGTACTTATGAAAAGCTCAGGCTCCACGATTAGATCTGGTTGGTTTTGTCTAGTGCGACAACTTGGTGCATCCATCTGTGGAGAGAGGGAGCAGATGTGAAAATGGGGAGTTTTAATGTCTCAGACCCAAACTGTTCCTATAAAATCATAGAATCACAGGATAGTTTGGGTTGGGAGGGACCTGTCAAGGCCATCTAGCCTTCAGCAGGGAGATCTTTAGCTGGATCAGGTTGCTCAGAGCCCCGTCCAGCTTGACCTTGAATGTTTCCAGGGATGGGGCTTCCACCACCTCCCTGGGCACTGTGCACCGGTGTGTCTGCAGCTGCCATCAAAGTCTTGAGCTGTTTCTGCCACGGGGCTGATAGTGGTAACACTGAATCTGCGAGGTTTTGATTTTGGCCTATTCAACACTGGAGAACTCTTTCTAATAAGATTTTACAAAGCTCTAAAAACGAGACGCCGTAGTTTTGAGGAGGGCGTAGACGCCTGTGCCAGGGTGCAGGAGCAGCCCTTTGTGGGGAGGCCGGGGCTTGTTTTTCCCCGAGTGCCTCAGGAATTGCTTTCTGAAATCTGCAAAAAACCCAACCGAACAAAAAAAAAAAAAAAAAAACCCAACAAAACTTTATGAATCAACCGGGAAGCCAGTAAAAATTAGTAGTAACAAGCTCATTTCAATAGAAATGGGTTTGCTGCTCTGCCGGCTGCCAACCGTTTATGAGACTGGCTGGGTGCCGGCGAGCAGGGTCCAGCACGCTGCATCCTTCCACCCTCCTGCTGCTGGAAATAATTTGTGACTTAAAAAAAATAAATAACACTATTGTGGAGCTTGTTTTATGGTTGGGGCCTGAGTTGGGCAAGGGTGACAGCTCTAGCTAGCTCCGGAGTTTGCAAAACCTGGTTGGGGGCTTTCTCCTCCATCTCAGGTAGGTTTCTGCTGGGTTTCTGCGGTGGAGGTGAGGACACTGGATGAGCGATGCATCCGTGGCGCGTTCAGTCTGTTCACCGGATCCGGTGCAAGGGGAAGAGCTGGGCCGGGGTGGCCGTGCCGACGCAGGGGTGTTGCAGGGAGCGTTGGATGCTGTAAGGTGCCACGTGTTGAGTAGCTCAACAGCACTTGGCAAACACCTTACCTGGGGCTTTGACCGTTGGTGCCCCAGACATGTCTGCTCGTGTTTTCTGCCCTTTTTGTACCGTTTTCCTGCGGGGAGTCCAGGGAAATGCTGCGTGTGAGGAAGCGAATAGGTCGGTCAGTCGGGATTACAGCCCTAAGTAACTCATTGAGCTGCCGCAGTCTGTGGCCATCGGTGGCGGTTGATGAACGTGGTATGAATGAGCCCATCGCATCCCTGTGGTGGGGCGGCCGTCATGCCTTGGTACCTGCCAGTGTGGAGCCGTGGCCTCCCAATGTGAAGCAGTTTGGGCAGCCCCCGAGGGGACCAAGCCATAGGGCTGCTCCAATTCTGGGTCCCCATCGCAGGATGGGACCAGTCTGGCCCTTACTCGGTCCCCATCCTCCTAGTTCAGCCAAAGCCATCAGTGTTCCTGTGGTGTGAGCTTTTGTCCTCACAGGATGGGGTGACCCTGGGATGAGGGGTGGGCAAGAGGAGGCTCTCAGGCTGTTTCATGTCCCTCAGTGAGGTGGCGATACGCCATGTGCTTTGCTTCCCGAGCCCGTGTCTCTGGTGGGGACATCCCAGCCCCACCAAAACCCAAAGTTAATTCCCAGTGAGCCAGATGATGGCTTATTTGGAGGTTGAGAGGATGAGACACCCCCCCCCTAGAACAAGCCCTTTTCTGATTTGGCCCATCTTTAAATACCACAGGAGGTTCCCAGCGTGGGAATCCATCCGACTTTGGCGTTTGCGCTGGGCTTTATTTCACCGCTCGCACGGAGGGATGGTCTGTGCTGGAAGCTGGCGTCCGTGCCGCCCGTCAGCAGCGCCTCGGCCCGTTCCTGGCGGGCACACGGGCGTCCGTCTGAAGCCGTGCCAAGCGTTGGGGACGGCTGTTGGTCTGCGGGCAGCCCGCCCCGTCCCATCGGGTGAGGCTGGAGGGAGGGGGCGGCCGTTTGCACCCTGTTGGCAGTGGGTTGCGTCTGTCCTCTCTTAGCCGAGCTGATTTATACCCGGCCTTGAAAGATTTACGGCCAGCTCCGGGAAAAAGGGAGTGAACCAGTTTCTGGGATGGCACGGGGTGCTCTGCTAAAGCCCCTCGTGTGCGACTGTGGAAACTCCTACCCCAGAGGAGAGTGAGGAAATTCCTTTGCGAGTACGAAGTAAGGTAAAGATCCTATGTGCACGGTGAGTTGCTCTTCCCCCCATTGTTGAGCTATTTTAATGAAAGGGAAATGTCAGCAAAAGTTTGTTTAAAAAAAAACAAAAAAAAAAAAGTCACTTGCACATCACTGGTTTTAGAATAGGAGCGCTCTGGGCAGCTTCTTCGCTGCTGAAACAAGAAAATTAGAGTAGTTTTTTTATTTCCAGGTAATTACAGCCACATATTTTGAAATATCACGGTCTTTTCCATGTTGAATCATCAATACGGACCTTTAGAGCCGGATTGAATTCAGCTGTGCTTGAAAGGGTCGGTCATTTGAGACTTTTAACATTAAAGATCTTTTCAAATGAGTTTTGCTCTTGCCATGCTGAATTTGTTTGTGTAAAAAACCTCAGTGGATTTGGTATGTGTCTGTCTTTGAAAGGCTTTCCTTCAAAGGCTGCTCACACTTGGTATTTTATACGCTGAGCTCCACTGTCCCTGAAGCTCTGCTGCTTCGCGGGGAAGCGTCAGCTAATGACTTCGTTAAAACCTGCAGGAAGGAAAAGCCGAGCGTAGCAAAGCCGTCAAGGAAACTGGATGCCCAGGGCTCATTCCAGAGAGGAAACTAGTGCTGGAGCTCCATCAGGGACTCGCCTGTGCTGGTGTACAATCCGCACCCCCCCACCGCCCTGTAAGGCAGACGTGAGGATGTGCTTAAGCCTTCCCCTGCCCTGGCTGCGTGGAGGCGAGCAGATACGTAGATACGTGTAGATGCCGCAGGGTGTAGGTGGCTTTTTGGTTATCCTGAACGAGGCTCGCGTGGCAAACCAGGCAGGCAGAACTGGGGCAGGTTGGCTCCCCGGCCCGCGCGGTGTTTGGGGCCGGGGAGGTGGGCATTTCGGCGCCGGGTGGCTTGGCGGGGTCGCCGGTAGCTTGCTTTGCTGCAGCATTGGCCGTAGCCGCCGGGCTCGCCTCCTCCCGGGGCTGTGGGTGGTTGCAGTCACCTGGGGTTTGGTCTCTGCCATTCATACAGTCCCAAATGTCGTTCCCTCCCCGCTCCTTTCCCGCTTCCCTTGGCTGCGGACGAAAGGAGCCCGTGGGTGACCTCCGTGGCGTTTGGAGTTTTAGGGATAGTTGGTCCCAGAAAATCCACTTGAGATGTTTGCAGTCAGAACCCAGCAGCAAGAGATGCAGGCGGACCATCGCTATTTAAAAAAAAAGGTCAACAGTAAGAATAATACTGTAGAGTTTCCCGATTCTTGGCTCGAAATCTATTTTTTCCAAAAGTAATTTAATCTCAAAAAACGTGAGAACCTGTCTGACATTGGGGCATTTTGCATGGTTGGATCAGATCTGGCACCAAACAGGTTTTGTTCACGGTGGCGCAGGGAGCCCTTTCCCATCCGGCCTGGCGTATGTGCGCACATCCCCGTGTGCTGCAAATCTTAATTGTCCATTTTAAAATACGTAAGCAGCTGCAAAAAAAAATAAAATAAAAGGGTGCTAATGGAAGGGCTGTCGCCTCCCAAAGCCTTGGGCTGCTGAAGAGGGTTGCTTTCAGAGCCCAGCACAAAACCGCTGAAGGTTTGAGCATGTTGTCCACATTAAATGCAGAGGCTTCGTTCCCGGTGATGCTTTTGGGCTGCCTTATCTTGCCGACGGGAGGAGGCTGCCCTGGCTGGATGTATGTGATACAATCAGGGTTTAAATGAGGACAAACCAACCAACACCAGAACGTTTCTGAGGGCCAGAAGATAATCCCAGATCAGCCACGGCTCGAATCGCTGCTGATCCATCGCTGCCTTGCAGAAAACATTTGTTTCTCTCCTCTTCCCCCCCTTTTCTCCCTCTCATTGAGATTTCTACACAATATTAGTTTAATCCCGATACTCTCGCCCCTCCTTTTCCCTCTCCCCTTCCCTGCAGGCTCTCTTCCTCCCATGCAGGCTGTGAGAGGCACGCAATGAGAACCAGCTGGCTCACAAAGTGAATTTCCCTTCGGAGGCAGGAGCAGGCTGCGTGGAGGGGCCGGGTGAGGGCGAAGCTGGCACCGCATGGTGCCGGGGCGTGCTCGGCCCCTGCTTCTCCCTGCCGCCTGGCTCTCCCTCAGCCTCCAAAATGCTTTTTCTCCTGGCTCTGTCCTCTTTGAAATACGTGGTGTTTTTACGCCTGGGGCATTGGGCTGGCTTCTGAGCTGTCCCACGTCGGAGCATCACCTGGGTCCTGGTGCGGAGGGAGGACCAAGATGCGGAATGTGCCGCACGGCTTTCGGACTTGCTGCCGTGGCTCGGCTGCCCCCGGTTGTTGCAGCACAACCTTGCTTTGGGGAGAGGTTTGTTAGGACACGGTGCTTACTTGTTTCTCCAGCTTTTCTGCGGGTCGGGCTGCCTCAGTGTAAATCCCTGGGTTTGAGTGCTTGTGGCGTGTTGAGCACGGGAAGCATCCGCTGAGATTTTGAGCCATGTTTTCCACCCTGTTCAAACACCCGGGAAGGTCTTGGGCATTCAGAGGATGCGTCCAAGGCAGGCAAGCAAATTGAGGATTTAACTGCAAGCAGAGTTGGTTGAAGCATTAACAACTCACACCAGTCTGCTTCCTTAGCTACCAAAGCCCCTGCTCACGTTCATCCTTCAGTGCCTCAGAACGGTGCAGGCAGCACAAGCTGGAAAACTGGGGGTTGTAGCTAAAACAAACATCAGGATTAACGGCTTGGCTCGGGCTCCTCACCTCGGCAGGGGTCTCTGCCGGCTGTGCAGGGCAGTGCCCTTTGGCTGAGCCTGGCGGATGGCGAAGGGAGGCACAAACGGGATCGGTGGTGGTTTATTGCCCTAGCAGAGCGTTTCTCCAGTGCCTGGGCGAGTGCCTTCACCTGAAGGAAACAGCTTGGGCTTATTTTGGAGCTTTAACTACTTATTTCTCCTTTGAAGTTGCATTTAATGCTTGTGTCATGTGAATAAGCTGAAATATTGTATAAAAAGGCGTGTAACATGCAGGCAGCAGGCTTCCCCAAGTGCTGTATCTTTGTCCCGTCTTAACTGACGGCACAGGGACGGGACTGCGTCTCCTCGGCGTGATGCTCCGGTGCCGCTGCTGTGAGTGGTGCGGAGTCGTACACCACTGGAGACTTTGTGGTCTCCAAATGGACTAGAATCGGTGCTGCAAAGGCAACGGGGAGTGTTAAATGCAGATGCACTCCCAGACTCCAAGTATCAGGGCAATAATACCTCGAATTATTTTCCTCTGGTGCGATGAAGCACGCTGTGATGCAGAGAGAAATTCTCAACATTTCAATGTTTCAGAGCTTCAGAAACATGATTTTTCTGGCTAGTTCTACCTAGCAGCTCTCTGCAAAAGGGGTGGTGAGGAAACGCTTGCCTGTGTGTGCCGGGGTGCCTGCGTGCCCCTTGGAGTGCTCTGGCCATCGCTCCCTTCCCGACGTACCGACCGACCCAGTGGCATCCTTGCAACGAGGGGGGAAAAAAAACAAGGCTGGGTTTTTGGAAATAAGGCGACTTGAGTACTCCCAGAGCGGTGCCTCTCTGTTTTGAGTGAGGTTGTGGGTGTTTATTTGAGGGAAGAGCTGCTCAGCCAAACATCCTGCTTTTAAACTTGACTTTGTAGCAGTCGGAAAGATGCCTGCAGCTATATTTGTGTGCAGCCTCCGACTGCCGCCGTGGTGAGGGCTCGTCTCGGGGCACGGGTGGGATTTGCAGCGAGGGCTTAGGAACAGGCTCCCGTCGTTTTGGGGTTTCTGCTGCGTTAAAGGCTGTGATTGCCTCGTCTTTGCCCTGGAGAAGCGCTGGCTGTTGTAGCACACGTCCATCAAGGTGTCCAACATCAAGCGGGGAGCTGGGTCTCTTGCAGGGCTCTGAAAATCCCACCCCTTCCCAAAGGGAGGGTGTTTGAGCCCTGAGGCTTTGAGACAAAATAAAAGGCAGTGAGAACTGCCAAGTTTGGGGGGGGGGGGGGGGGGGGGGAGATCTTGGTTTTGGGTCAAAACCGCTGTGTTTTTTTTCCCCTTGTTTCAATCCCAAACGCAGCCCTGCCAGAAACTTGGCTCAGCTTCACCAGTAGAATTAGGTATTTATGTTTCAGGGTTTGTAAGGAAACCTGAAACCAGGTGAGTTTGGCCGAGGCCGGGCTCTCGCTGGGGAAGGCGCGTGGGGCTGTGCACCGCTCGCCTCGTCCTCCACCACGTCTCCGTGCGGCGAAGAGGAATGGAACAAGGATGCGCCGAAGGGAGGATGCAAGCAGGACTTATTTTTGTAAATGTCTTTCTTAGCAACAGGGCTAAAAAAGAATTGATTCATGTGCCATGTAAAAGGAAAGCCTTTTTGTGCTGATGCAGAGACCCTTTCGTGGCTGGGGTGGGTCTCTGTTCAGCAGCAGCCCGGGTTTGGCCATCACAGGGTCCTTCAAGCTGCAAGAGAAGTTAGTGGCAGCTCTTGTTTTTAAAAATTCTTTCTGAGATTGGGGATGCATGAACATGAGTCGTAACTTTACTGTCTCCTACGTGCCACAGCATGATGCTTTTTCAGCCCGTGGTTCCTCTAAATAGTCCCTTTAATCTTGTATCAGCCTCTGCAAAGCTGGAGCGTGCAGATTGTAGCATCAGGAGATCTCATTTACCTTTTCAAGGCATGGAAAAGTGTTTGTTTTTAGCAGCGCTGAAAAATACCGAAGACATCCGTTAGTTACGTAGCTGTAGCTAAATGCCACCAATTACGCGTGAATTTTGTGTCTGCAGGTAGAAGGATCCACTAATGTATTTATATTCAGAGTCCATTTCCAGCTCCATTTCATATCCAGAGTGATCTAGGAGGATGATGCATTACCCATAAGATTTGAATTCTCTTAGTGAGCTGTTGCTTTTGCGTGTAATTAAAGAGCTGATAATTTTGGGGGCCGTTTCGATGCTGCCTGGGTAGCAGTCCTCACACTTAATGTTAGATTAATACAGATGTCCATGTCTGAGCTGTTCTTCTAGATGCTTAACTGCAGTCAACAGGGAGAAAAAGCCATTTGCAGGGCACAATTCATCTTCTCCATAAGGGAGAAGTCTAAAAGTCAGATGAGTTGTGCCCCAGAAGTGCTGGTTTCTCATCACTCACTGCTGGGGAGCGCAGCCACGAAGGACTGGGCTTGCTCGCATGGACCCGGGATGCTGTGATTTATCCTCGTGGCAGCTGAGGCAGCAGAGAGGATTTGGGTGGTTGTGAGGCATGTGAAAGAAACAAAAATTATCTATTTTTAAAAGAGGGAACTGTACCATGCTGGCCACTGAAACAAACAGCAAAGTTCTCCGTGACTTCAACCAGCACTGGACTATCTCCATTGTTTAATAGCCGTTGGAAGCATGATGTCATGGGCAGAAAATAGCGCCTGTTGTTGTCAGAGTAAAAGTTTAATTTCTTGTAATCTTTTCCTGGGCTGCCGCCCCTTCCAGCCTTCCCCGCGGGAACCTGCGAGCAGATCTCCAGCCCCTTCCTGATTGTTTTTCCAGCTCCATTACACAACGCGCGTTTGTTTGGTTTTGCAAATTGGTCATGAGCAGTGTCAATAGCTGGAGATACACAGAAAGGGGAATGGACTTTATTTGGGTTTTAGGGCCTTCTAAATGAATAGAGCCAAAGTAAATACGGAGTTTTATACTGGGACACGCTAACTAAACAGCCCTGCGAGCTCGTGGGGAGAGGTTCAGTGGAGTACAGCAGGGATGAAACCGTCAGGGTAACCCTGAGCGTCGAGCGGGACTCGGGATTCATGAAGACTAATGTCCCCTTGGGTCTGGGTTGTTGTTTCTTTTCTTTAATGATGGATTTATGAGGAAGTAAGAACATGAGGGCTGGTAACAGCACACTGGGTGACTTTCCCTTCTGTCTTTGGAAACTGCATTATGTTTATTTGCGGGGACAGTGGTTCAGGCTTAGCCTGAGGCACTGTCCCCGCATTTATCAAGCTCTATCTTGAATTCAGATTGCCATTCCTCTGCGATTGCTGTGTTGTCCTGCGATAAAAAACCTTTCCAGTGTTTCTACTCTAAATTGACTCGTGGCAAGTTTATCCCCGTTTATTCTGGATCTCTCTGTAGTTACTCATTGCATTAAGCTTTGTAGCATAGACTGGGAGAGGGCAGGTTAGAGCTTCGTTGTATCACGGGGCTTGGGCGTTGTGCTTCGTGGTTGTACCTCCCCAACAAACTCAAGGACTTTAGGTGGGCACCTCAGTGAATGAGACATCCCAGGTCTGTGTGGTCTGAGCATGGGACCGTAATCACTTCAAAGCTTTCCCAGCATCTCGCATCACGATGGTGGCAGGGCACTGGTTTCTTTTGCCACCACTGTTGTCTGCAAGCATTAAAATGACGGTGGTGAGATGCTGTTGGTGGGAAGCAGGGGATGGCCAAAGTACCTGCGGCCGGACCCTTCCACTGGATGCAGTTGCATCGTTGAAAGGAGGGATTGTGTGCAAATTTGAAGCTTGTTGGAGCTGTTTCACGGCGCTGATGGCAGAGCCATACTCCATGTTCGGATGAGTAAGGCTGATTTCATCGCTGATGGCAGACTGGAACGGCCCAAGCGTTTCTAAAACAGACAATTTGAACACCCAGGCCAATTTCTGCTCTGAGTTACAGCTGTCTAAATACAACCATGGTGAAGTCAGTTGAGGGACTTCAAATTTCTGGTCAATATTTGGAGCAGAACCTGGCTGTCCCCACGTGCAGCGTGGAAGAATTTATTTGTAAGAAGAAGAGGAAAATATGATGGTGGTTGGAGAATAAATGAGGGTTGGAGAATAAGAGTCAGGCTACCCTGCTCATCATGAATTTTTACTGTCCTGCAAGAACTTTCCCTTTAGAAAACAGGTTGCCTCATAGCCATGGTCGCTTGCTGAGGGCAGTGGGTTATGACAATAAATAAAAGGGAACAGCACTTCTAGAAATGCGAGGAATGTGAAAATGTTTAAATGATTTAGTACGAGAAAACTTTATTTAAACATTTAATTGAAGAGCATGCTTTCATCTTTAAAACATCGGTGTTTGAACTCCCATCCAAGTTTTTTCCGGACTTTCTATGCACTTCATCATACACAACAGAAAGCTGGGTTTTGCAAAGTGAATGAACTTCCAGTTCCCCGTTTCCATTTGTTGTCATTGCCTCAAACACACCTAAATTACAATAAAGAAGCCATTCAGGGGAAGAACTGCGAAACGTGTTATTTCCTGCGTTAGATGAGAAGATCTGCATGTATTTGAAGGATTCGAGCGGGGAAACACCACGTTCAAGCAAGTCTCGTAAAGCTACGTGGCTTTCCACGCGGAAACCACCCTGAATACAGGCGTGTCCGTCAGCACAGCGTCTTGTTTTCCTGACCCAAGGGAATATTCACCTCGGAGAAGTGCATCTCTCCAAACAGCACCCCCGAGAGCGGCTGCAGTGGATGGCTGGCACTGCTTTGGTTGCAGTCATCTGTACCAGGGCGGGATGCAGAAGTCGGCTGTAATGAATGAGGCTTTCTTTCAAACCTGCCACGTGGCATTCGGGGAAAAAAAAAAAATCATTTAATTCTTGAAATGGATGCGTATTAGTGGATTATTTGGGACTTAGATAATTTTTGCCCGTATGGCATTAAATCTGGTGCTGCATTTCAAAGAGGAAAAATCTCAGGCCTTCTATCCATACTGCCGACCGCTGCGCAGCAACTGTAAATAGGTTTTTTGTAAAAACCAGTGACACTGGAGTGACTTCACTGCGATAACTTGTTGCCGCACATAACCGTGCTCTGCTTTGGGGTGAGCGAAGGGGATCAGCTTAGTAATTATTGCCGTAAGATTGTGACCTTAGGGCCCCTTGGGTCCAGCATTAGCATTGGAAATGTCCCTGTTTATGTTCTTAAAACCGTCTAAGCGTGCGCCGCTGCGATGGCCTGCCGGGCTCTGATGGGGAGATTTATGCTTCCTAAGCACATTGTAAAAATTTTATAAAGTAGCTTAAATATTTACACAATAAGCATTTAAGGAAACAGTTATGTCTCTAAAGGAGCTGCTGATCCTTTCGGTCCATGAGACCATGGACTTGGGGTTTTTGTTTTAGCTGTCTGACCTCCAGGAATTCCTTTTTTTCACCTCACTGTTTTTAAGCAGACAAACAAATGGAAACTCGTACACAGGAACCTATAAATAATGTTAATGACCTGGCTTGTATCCTCAAAAGCCAGGAAATTTAGGAACATGACGGCAAGCTGGCCCTTTGCTCACCGAAGGGGGGAAGGCGTAGCAGGGAGGAGATGGTGGCGAGGACAGCACAGGTCCTGGGGGGTGACACGTGTGTGTCCCCAAACAGGGAGGCGCGGCGGCCGCAGCCACCAAGCGCTGGCAAGAGGCACCTTGCTGGAGGTGCAGCGATGGCACGTGCAAGGTCTCGTCTCCGTGCGGGGTTTGATTTATGACTCACAACCTCGGGGGCTCCTGTCGTGGGGGTTTGGGGGTTCTGGTGGTGCTGTCGCCGTGGTTTGTAGGGGCCTGGTTTGACACGGGTGCTCCTTCTGACAACGTGGGGCGTCCAAGACGCTGGCAGTCGTCGTTGCACCGTGGTTTTCAGGCAGGCACGAGCATCTCCAGCACTTTCACCCTGCCCTTGCAATTACTCTGATTATCCAGCCCTGCGCCCCTACGGCATCCCGCTCGCTGCTGGGTGCCGAGGCGACTCGCGGCACGTGGCTGGACGTGACTTGGGGTGAGCTTTGGTGGCGGGCAGGGGTTTGCCAGCTTTGCCTTGCGCTTGCCTAAGGACAGCCGCCCTTCTTTTGCTCCCAGACTGGATTTTGCGAGGCTCCAAGCGATGCTGTATCTCTGGCACGCCTACAAGGTGCCCGTGGAGCTTTTATTTCTTGCCTCAGCTGGCACGAGACTGTGTGACTGCCTGGTTTTCAGCCCTGGGAGCTGCTCAGCCCTGCTGAAAGAGAGTACAGCTGCTGGTGGCGACGAGCGGGGCAGCCTTGGCCTTCATGGACGTGTTACAGAAGATGCAAGGGGTCCAGCTGGGCGTCCTCTGCTTGGTCTGCTTCGAGGAGAGCAGCCCAGACCCCTCGGGGTGGCCATTCCCTTTCATTTAGGGCTGGTGAGGGATGGATGCCCCCTTGGATGGCAATAGGTGAAAACCTCGGTGAGTGGGGAGCAGCGGGGTGGGTGCTGCTGGCACCCACCGCCCCTTTCTTTGTGCTTCCTGAGACGTACGGGGTTGGGTGGGTGGGTGGGTTTTTTTTTTCCTCCTGCTCGCACGGCAAACGGATGTTTAGATCAGAAAGGAAACAGGATCGCTGTTTTCTCAGCTCCTCATGAAGCAAACAGCCCTTCAAAATAACTCCGGTGTCGTAAATGCCAGGAAAAATAGCAAAGCCAAAACGTTGTAAGCAAATAATTGGTCTTTTTGTTAAAGGTCTCCTCCTCAGCTCCCAAAGTTTGCATATTGGACCGGTTGGTTTTAGGTTTTGTTTTGAGGTTTTGCAATTATTTTCAAAGCAAACAGATTCGGTATGTGCCGGATGAGAGATTTTACTGATCCCGGAGTGCTGCTTCCAAATGATTTCCCTGGGACAGCGAAGCTTTTGGGTGGGAAATTGCAATTACTGTAATTCTGGAGCTAATACTTGGACCCCAAGTGCCCAGTGCTGGGTGTTACCCTGGAGGAGGTGGCCCCAGAGTGTCTCGCAGTAGGAGCCCACCCAGCCGGGCAGCGTCTGTCCTTGTCCCCTGCAGGGACGGCTCCTGCAGAGCCTTTTGGCCGGCGCTGTGGGAAGAGCACAGCCTCCCCACACAGCCCAGCCCAGCCCGCCTGAGTCACCCGGGACAGGAAAGGGTTTGGAAAACTGGCTGGAAGGGCAGGCGATGCCCTGCCTGCTCCCTGCCTGCCCCCACCCGGCGTCGCTTGGGCTGAGGGTTAGTCCTGGAGCTCCGGGGCTGGGGTTTCACCCTGAGTTTGTGCACGTGGTGCCACGACCGCCCTAAAACCCCGGTGCCAAAGGAAACCTCGAAAGCAGCTCCCTGCGGGTGAGCACCGCTGTCCTTCTCGGTGGCAGGACACACGTCGTGCCCCTTTCAGGGACTTCTTTGAGATACCCAAGCGAGGAGCCCAATTGCTGCCACCCACCCCTCCCCACGGCACCCAGACCCCACGGGCACCCTTGTAGGACCACGGGGCCACCAACCCTTCCCCAGGCACCGGCCCCCGGCTGGCTCCTGGTCTTGTGCAGGGGAGCAGGATGTGTTTAAAACGCAGAAAGTGATGAAGTGTCGCCCGGACTGAGCTGTTTCTCAGACCTGCGGCCGTCTAATCCCAGCTTTCGGCTGCTCAGCCTCCAGCAAAGGGCTCGCTCGATGCTGGCTTGGAACTGCGGGCTGCACACTCACGGGGTGTACCCGAGCCCGCTTGGCTCCGAAGGGCTCCACACACAGTGTCACCCATCACCCACCACCACCACGCAAGCATCCAGGTGCTCCCGTGGTGGAAAACCCCTGGATTTTGCAAGTTTGGTGGGTTCGATAGGGATGGAGGATGCGGGGCCTCCCGCTTCATCTCCCTGGGAAAGAGCTCGTTAGCGTAATGACTGCAGACAGTGTTGTGCGCCGAGGTGGGGAGCGAGGGGGAACAGGTACTTCTTTTTGAAACTTTTATTTTGTTTTTTTTCATTTGGAAATGCAGCCTCTCGCAGTCATGCTGTCACGGTTAAAATAAGGTTTAAATTACAGGGCTGGCTGTGGCTTTTTCCCTTTCTTTCAGAATTTTTGCCAACTTGCAATTTACTTAATGAAATCCTGCTATTTCGTTTAACCGGGATATTTTTTGCAGATGTTGATTTAACCCAGCTTTATAAAATATGTGAACTGTGCAGTTTCTTTCCTATTTTTAACAATTTAAGGATTCTAGTGCAGGAACTTGAGAGAGTTTCTAACGTCAATAGCGTTGGTTGGTTTGTACCGTGCAAATACTGGGGTTGAACGATGGGGCTTCTACATCAGCTGCAGCCCCATCAGAAATAGTCAGAAATGTTGCAATAATGAGCAAAAGTTGTCCCAAGTGAGAACTGTGTTGCTCGTTGGAGCTTTGTGAATGTATTTCTGCAAAATATCTGACCGTGATTTTACACTCAGTTATCCTTCAGGTTTTGTGCAGGGGGGTTCTTTGCATCCATATGGATGTGGTATCTATATATATATATATATGATATATATAGAATGGAGAAGAGAAATGGGTCTGGTTTAGGCTGCTGACAGGCTGCCTTTTTAATGTATAATACCAGGCATATTTCACCCAATATGCCTTACTTTATTTTTTAAAATCCATTTCCTTTGAGGGGAGGGGAAGAATCTGATATTTCTCTTTCAGTGCTCGGCTGTGTCGGCGGCTGTGCAGTCTTGAACTTGTTAGCCATAACGAAACGTTCACATAATCTCCCTGTCCTTGATTTACAAAGAGCCCAACCTGCTCTCCTTCCCATTTTCCTCTCCATGGGAAGATCATTTACTTTGGTACTTAATTTGCAGAGTTTCTAGCTGCAGCCTGTGCATTCCCTCTTGAAACAGCTCGTAGAGGAGTTGCAACCATGAACCCTGCATAGGCCGGTCCTGAAAAGGTTATTTTTAGCTTTCAATTTCAGCTGCCCTCCAAGGAAGATGAGAACTTGTCCAAGAAAGGTGGAAGAGTTTTTAATCCGAACGAAGACCCTTCTTGAGCTCCGCTCATACACACACAATTATTTTTGCTGGATTATATGTTGAATGAGCATTACTGGAAATCAGGGGACCCGGAGCTAATGCTGGCAGCGTCTCTGCCTTGCGTCTCTGGCTGTATCCGTGCTATAACTCATTAATCCTTTTCTCTTTGAACATCCTGAGTGAAGCTGGAGTATGGGGGTGTCTGTGATTCCTGTTAATGCAGCGGGCTGGGATGTATCCCACGGAGTTCTGTGGGTATTTTGGTATTTTCCGTTTTTTTCCCCCCTTATTTTAAATGAAGCTGTGGGGTTTAGAAATGAAAACAAGTCCTTCTTGGCCAGGGAGGGTAATTAGCATGAGTCACCTCCACTCTCCATGGGCAGATACAGGGTTGGGAATTCTGTCATCTGGGAGATGACTGTGAAGATGCTTTTGGGGACTTTTGGAGGCCGCACGTTGCTGCCTCGCTGGGCTGCAGTGATGCTTGTGAATGGAGTGGGTTTCGTACAAATACGTTGGTTTTCATCCCTCGTCCCCTGCTTATCCCTTGCACAAATTTTCTTGCTGTTTATCTGCGCTTTAATAGATTTACAGCGCCATTCCAGGGACTATAAAAACAAGACGAGGTATGTTTGGTCTTTGGGGGTGGTCTTACCCCAGGCCAGCAGAAATGCATGCCCTGTGCCGCCTCAGGGTTACTGATTTGTGAATTTTACAGAAAAAGGGCCGGGAGATCCCTCCCAGTGCATCCACCATGGCACACAGATGGCACAAGGGTTGTTACCCACCACGTTCACAGTGGTATAGGTTCTCCTGCAAAGCAGGAACCACCAGCGCAGCATCCTCGCTGCTTCGACTGTGAATGCGAGGGACCAACTACGGTTCTTAAATCCTGAGATGCTTAAGTCATTGTTTAGTCTTTTCTTTAAGTGGGAGTAAGAGCCCATGGATGCTGGCCACGAGCAGTTGTCAGTGGAGCGGGCTGCTTGCTTAGAGCAAGGGCTGGAATGGACCCAGAAGATGTTTACATGTAAATACATGAACAAGCTATCGGAAAATCTGGCGTGTGTGGGTGCACACGCATGCACGCATCCCTCTGCACGTTCCTCCCGGCCCGGCTGCGGCTGTGCAGACTTGCATGTGTTTGCGAGCACGAGGGAGAAGCCATCCCCGTGCTCCCTTCCAGCGCTGCAGGACCCGAGTCTAGCCTCTGCCTTGCTGGTCACCTTCCACTGGGCTCTTCCCACGGCCGCTCGCGCCACATACGGGCTCCATCCCGTTGCCTTTAGTTCCTCTCCAGCTGATGCTGGAGCCCCAAGACCTCCCCATACAGGTTTATCCTTTCAGCGTGACCAAACTGGCTTGCACACCAGAGGGATTATTTCCTTGGGAAGGCCAGGCTGGCACCCAAAATCCTTTTAATTCCTTCTAAAACTTTGGCAAATCCACCACGAGCGAGGACTTGAGGCCGCCGCAGGCGGCGTGACGTGCAGCGGCAGCCGTGGAGCTGTGGCTCCCCGTCTTGCAGCGCTTGCTCAGACAGTGAGGCTCGGGGAGAACTTTATCGGGAGAAGGATCTTGGGCTTTGGCCAGCCAGAGCAAAGCCTGAATTTCCATTTCACTCTCAACCCCTGTCTGCTTCCCGCGTATGGGAGGGCACTGATACCGTGCTGGAAAAAAGTGTCTTTCTTAAGGAGAATTATTGGACAAGGGGAGGCATCAGCCAGAGCCCTTTTGCGAGGCAGAGGATGGGTTGGGATGGAGGGCCCACAAACGTTCTGGGTACCAGCAAGGGTTTGGGGTGAAAGCCCAAAGTTTTTGTTCTCCCAGAGGTCCCAATCTGGGGTCTCGCAGCTGCCCGATGCCAGACTCTGCACCCAGCCGGCCTCGGAGGAGCAAACCAGCTCATTCCCAGCCCATATGGAGGAAAACATTTGATGGGCTCCAGCTCGTGGCCCCCGGGCAGCCTCTCCAGCCCGGCACTTCTCCATCGCAGCTTGTTTTCCAGGTTGGCGATAGTTTCCTAAAGCTTTCACAATCCTTGATACTTGCAGTGGTGTTGGCATCGAGCCGACAGACATCTGTCTCCAGCGCCTCGGTCTTCTCTCGAGGATGCCACTTGTGGCTATGTGGCATCCTCACTTCAGAGCAATCGGGGTGGCCTTGGGTTTTTTCGGCCCGCTCACTGCTTCTCACGTCGTCTGCCTCCGCTCTGAAACCCCATGGCTTGTCCTGAGGCGTAAATCCGATAGAGGTGAGATAGCGGGGCGAGGCTGGCTTCGGTCTCGCTCTGGAGGGAACGGCTCAGGCTGGAGTGTAAGTGCAGGCTCTCAAAATGTATCTGACAGTGACGTTTTATTTGGTATTGCTTTGATTTTCCTCCCAGGGAAGCATCTCCGCTCATTTTCTGGTGAGTAAAAACAGAAAAGCGTGGCAAAGCTGCTGCAGTCGCAGCCTGCCTCGTGTCCCGTGCAAGCTCTTAAGGCCAGAGTTTCCAGCTTTGCTGGCATTTTGGGGAGCGGGTTTTGCATGACCAGGCTGGGACATCTGAAGGAGGCCTCACGTAGGGGAACCACTAAGCATTCATCTTCTGGAAATGGCAAATTTTGGTCATTACCAGAGGAAGCTGAGCTGTAATTTGGGGCTGGGGTGGTGCTGAGAGCAGTGTGAGTAGGTGACGGTGTGCTGCCTGGCTGAGTGGCCTTTGCAGGACAGCCCTCTTTGTTTGGAGGAGCTCAGTGCCCTCAGATTATCTAACAACTAGAGGAAAAAAGGCCTTTTCTTTTTAATCTGCTGCTTTTCTCCAGAGGAGGTGTCTGCGTCAGGCGTCCTGCGCTGGATTACTGGTCCTGCTCCCCCCCCGGGGATGCTCCGATGCCCTTAGCAAGCGTGGCAGCGGGGAGTGAGGAGGCTTGAACGCCTTCAGGGGCGTCTCTGCAGCCTTGGTGGTGTTCTCACCAACTCAGCATCTGGCTTCCCGAAACAGCTCCATCACCTCAGATTCCCCTCCACCCCGGCAGAAACCCCTGGTGTGAACCAGGCAGGGCTTTGGTTCAGTTGCAGCCTGAGCCTCGCGTCTCTGGACCCGTCACCCTGCAGTGAGGTGATTCCCAGGCTCAGCCGGGAGCCGAGTCCGGCACCCAACGTGCTCTGCCCAAGAGGCATGATGGAGGCGGAAAGTGGTGTTATTCCTGTTTCTCTTCAGAGAGACCTACTAATTAGTTTCTTCTTTTAAAATGCTTTGAAGTGCTCAGCCGAAACTTCTCCATGAGCAGAAACTATTATTATTTATTTATGCCGTTTCCCAGAGTCTCTGCTCCGCTGCGGGGTGCTCCGATCCGCCGCGGCTCTGGTCATTGCGCAGATTCTATTTCCCTCCCCGAGGGCGTCCAGTCGGGATTTCTAAGAGCACCTAAACTGGCTTTGCCAAGCCAAAAACGGCTTCGAAAGGCAGAAGAGAGCTGAGGAGGTCCCGGGGGGATTCGGCCAGCCCAACTTCTGCCCACCAGCCCAGCCCGAGTCGGATGCGGTTGGCGTAGCCGGGATTGCAGCAGGCGGCCCCCGGATTAATTAATAGCGAGGGCTGGCGCGGCGCCAGGCAGGAGCGGCGCGGGGAAGGGAGCCTTGGACGTTGCGGCGGCTAAAAGGGAAATCTGCCGCGTCGGGTGATTTATGGGGTGATTTCTCCCAGATTCTCAGTGGTTTTCAGGCTCGGGGCGGGGCGGCGGGGATTGCATACACTGTTGTTCGGAGGAGCTGGAAAGGTGTGAGTTTTCAACCTGAAAATGAAAAAAAAAAGGGGGGGTTTTCCCCCATTTTTTTTGTCCCAGCACCCCCCACCCTCTGCAGTGCCCTTCAGAGAGCGTTTGGGGAATGAGCCTTCCCCCGCCCCCCGAGTGTAGTCAGTGCCTTGCTCAGGTGGAGGCAGATCAAAAAGCCGATCCCAACTAGATGGTGCTCCAAAGATTTTCAGCAAACCTTCTGATTTTACAGAAAATCAGTTAGTGGAGACCTTCCCCCTCCCTTATCCCCTGTGTCTCTCACCAGCTCGTTTCTCTCCCCATTTTTTCAGCTGGTTGGGGCACAGGGTGGAGGCACCCACGGCCGGGCAGCGGGGATGCTGCGGGTGCTCACAGAGGTGCTGAGCGCGACCCTGGGATTTTGCTGGGCTTGGACTTACCCGGGGCTGGTTTCCAACAGTGGAGAAGTCTCAGCCAAATTCTGGTTGATGACAGGTCTGGTGCTTTCATAGTTGGCAGCCAACGTAGGTGATTATGTTTTGGGCTCCTTTTGAAGATGTATTTACACATTGTTGTGTTAACTTTTACATGCCAGGTATAAAGCAGTTACATGCACAGCCCAGGAACTTAAAAGCAATGAATGTGCCTGCAAAAACGGTGAGCAAGGGAAGCTGAGGTTATATGGAGACGGCTCAACTCAAAAAAAAAAAAAAAAAACCCACCAAAAAACACCCACCTAAATCTCTGAAAACATTGCCCTTTAGAAGTAACGCATAAAAATGTCATTGAAAAATACCTGAGTTGGGCTTTTCCAGTTTTCTTACTTTCTAGGACTTTTCACCCTTTGCTGAAAAGACCTTTATGAAGCAAGCAGGGGAGCTGGAAAAAAAAAGCCCTGCTGAAATACCTTAAAATCATGTTCTCAACTGTGTATTTAATGGCCAGAGAAGGTACATTAGAAACAAACTCCTTGAATTTAGCTTGAAAGTAAGCTAATTGATGATGACTTACAAATTCCCAGGCAGAACTGAGCATGGCATGTGTTTTTCTTTGAAGGAGATGAAAAAACTAGCATGAGCTGATGATTTTGCAGAGTGGTTTCTTTTATGCAGAGAAAATTGTTTTCATCCTAATTCTTGGCATTGGCTCCTGTCCTGTGTTGCATTTTGTTTCTTGGGCTGCCATGGAAATGTCCCCCTTTCCCCCCAGACATCTCCACACGCCTCTTTCACTGGCTCTGTTGCCCATCAGACCCTTTTTCGAACTAATTTAATTAATTAACCCAACGCAAGTGTTCTTCTGAGTTAATAATCCACTGGGTTAACGAATTAAATGGGCTCACGGAGGCGGCTGGGGAGCACCAACTCTGCTCCAAGGTAAAGGCTGGAGGAGGAGGAAGATGCCTCCTCCATGGTGGGTACAGTCACAGCGAGGGCTCTTTTCGGCTGTCTGTGGTGCTTGCTTTGGTGTTGGGTTTTTGCTGGGTGAGTGAGCTGAACTGGTCTCCCTGGCTGCATGGCAGCCGCATCCAGTGTGAGGAACATGCCAGGAGCCGTGCTGGCGTTGGAGGAGTTGGGACCCGCCACGACAGTGGTGACACCAGATTAATCGTAATATGGAAAACCCACACTGTTACTTTATGATGGAGGTGTGAGCTGGGCTGAATCGTTACGTCTCTCTCAGCAGAGCAAACCAGAAGTCTGGGAGAGAGTTTGATGCTCTGCAGGATGGGGAAGGTGCAGGCTGCTGTCCCTACGGCTGACCTCGGCCATCGGCTGCGGAGCTGATGGCAGCTTTTCGGGGCCTCTGTGAATCGGGGAGCAGGTTTGGCTTGGTGAAAGCTGGAACATTAAAGGATCCTCCGTTGATTCTGGGCCTGAAGGAAAAGGTTCAGGATGGCAGCCCAGTTCTTGCCCAGCCTCCTGTTGGCTGGTGGGCTTGGGGTGTTGCCTTAAATCTACACGGTGGAGCCACTGTTGGAGCGCTCCCATGGGCTGACAAAGCAGCTGCTGGCCCAGACGTGGCTCACCAGCCGCTGCAGCTCCTCCAAGGGCGGGAAGGTGCCTTCAAAGTCTTAACCTCCCGATGAGGATGGACAGGCAGACGGTGCCAGTTGGTGGCCCTGTGTCCCCAGGGCGTCTGCGTGGAGGAGCCCCATGCTGGGGGCAGCGCTCAGCTTCTCCCCGACCCGAATGGGCAGGGTCTCGTGCCGGGGGTAGATGCCGTGGTGCCAGTTGCGGCGCGGGGGCTCTCGGGGGGCCACAGTGCCGCATTCCAGCTGAAACTTGTAAGGCAGAGGTATTTTAAGTATATTGGCTTAACGAAAATGGTTGTGAGCTTTGCTGGGGCAGATTGACAATTAATTTTTTTTTTTTTTTTTTTTTTTTTTTCAGGGTCATAAAAATTCCATTTCTGCTGTGGAAAGTTTTAACCCCTTCCTTACCCCGGGGCTTGTTTATAAGGGTATTAATGGGGGATTATTTTAACCAGTAGCTCCATGGTGAACTGTTAGAAGATTTTGGGGAAATGTGCATGTTCTTTGTGCCGGGCTTTTTGTCTGGACCTTGTTCACAGTGACCTGTGTGTGGCTGTAACGATCCTGCTTCCATACCTCATGCGTGTTGGGTGGTGTAAGCATGCGTCTGTGCTACGGCAGAGGGGACAAAAAAGACTGAGCATGTATTTAATGGAGTCTGAAGTGGAATAAAACAGCGTGGAAAGAGGTTGGCTGTTGAGAAAGGAGGTGACTGAGCTCCATGGCCAGCGGAGCATTAGGCTGCCCCGTGACGTAGGAGTACGGGAGGGTGGGACGTGAAAATGGGGTGTGGGCTGAGTTGTGGGGGCACTTTTGAATATCCCACATCATCTCTTCAGGTGCCCAGACGTGCATTTTTGTCCCCATCACGTCTGGAGAGTGCAGTGATTTTTTTTTTTTTTTTTTTTTTTTTTTTCACATGCATGGTCTTCCCTGTGGGCGCCTCTTCAGTGTGTTTTGAAACCCCATGAGCGTGGTTTGGGGTCAGGTGGGGAAGGGGGGGGGCCTGGCACCACCCTTTCCTCACGGGAGGGCTCTGCTTGGAGAAACCACACGGGGCCACTTGTGACTGTTTTCCTCAGTAGTCCGTGCAAAAATGGGAATATTCCTCAAAGTGCTGCAGCAAACTTCCCTTCTCACCCCCGTTCCCTTACGCAGCAAGATCTTGCTTGCAGCCGTATATTGTGGGGGCCATTTGACCTGCTGAGAAGAGGTTTGGTGGCTTTGGAAGAGCCAAAGCATGAATCAGAGATATTTCATGTGTTTTGTGATCTGCCCATGTTTTCCGCCCTGCTTTTAAGTGCAACATCAAGCAGTGGGACTGTGCGGCGTTTTGTTTGGGAAAAAAGCATCTTTCTTTTCTCTTTTAATGCACTGCTTTGAACTTTACTGGCATAAAACGCTGTCAAATCACAAATAATCCAAAACCTCAAGTTATTTTCTTTACCTCCACACTCTGCAGGGAGCGAAAGCAGCAGTGCTGCGAACGCCATGAGGATTTACAGTGTTTGCTCTTTGCATTTACTCCCGTACCCGGATTCCTTTTGCCTGAGCCATGCGAGACTCTTTTCCCGTTAAGTTCTGGTTTTGATTCTCCGTCTTGCTTTTTTATCTTGTTTTCTTAATCTTAAATTGTTTGCATTTCCTTTTGAATGTGTCTGCTGCAAGGCATCGCTGCAGCGGAGGAAACGGCAGCTCGGAGGACCGAGTAAACAAGAGCCAGAGTTTCAGCCCATCCATCTGATCGATAGAGGTGGCTTTGATGGAGGAGATAGCCCTGACGCCAGCCTAAATGTAGCTGTTAGAAGTTGTAGCTGCCTACAATGATAGTTGTTAAAAATGCGTGGTATACCATCGAGGGAGGCACTGCAGGACTAAAACATTTTTCTTTCTTCAAAAAGAAAGCTAACAAGCCAGCCTCTGTTCCAGCAGAAAGGGGCGGGGGGGGGGGGGAGTGGAAAAGTGGATTTTCTTGTCTGTACATAAAGGGCAGCGTGGAGAGAGAGGAGGGAAAAAATGGGATATTTATTTAAAAGGCAGAGGACATGGTTTTCTGCCGGCCGCCCCTGCTGTCTGCTGAGTGGTAGTGGCTAATAGCTGGAGGCGAAACTAATACTTGGCAGGGGATAAGACACAGCGCAGGCCCCCTTGTATCGGGGGCTTGCTGAAGCGCTTGTTGCTTTCCGTCAGGGCCGCGAGATGAGTTCACGTTGTCGGGATTCGGTTGAGCGCGCTGGAGGGTGCAAGAGGGCGAAGGCACCCACCGCGGCACGGGGAGCGGGGCAGCGGCGATGGATGGGGCTGGGGGAGAGGAGGGAGCCTGCCCGAAGCTTTCTGGAGGCAGAGGCTCTTCGGATGAGCCTTTTAACCGTCTCCTTTTGGGGTGTTTTGTTTGCCTGTGGGCCACGGGCAGGTTGCTTTTGCGGCTGGTGCGTGGCTTTTAAAGCCTTTCTTCACCCCTGCTCAGGAAAAGTGGGGTGGAAAGGAAACTTTCAGCTGCTTGATGGGCAGTTAGCTAAAACTCACATTCTCGCCTGTTTGAAGGAGCACGGGACATCTCCAGGAGTGCTTTGAGCTGGCAGAGCTGTCGCTGCCCGGCAGGAGCTGTGACAGGGTGACAGAGATGAGAAGCCCATTGGCAGGGGGGATTTCGCCCCCCGAGATGCATGCATGGATGGATGGACTGAAGCTCATGCCATAAATTCCATGGAAGTGATTTTAATAAGGCTATTTCAGATGCATGAAAGCAGGAGGTGTAAAAAAACCCTTCCCCTGTTTTCAGCATGTGCGTCGATGGATGATTTTGCCAAAATATTTGCCAGGTCCTGGAAAGCAGGGATGTCATGAGGGATGGTGGCACCTACAGCGAGATGTTCTTGTAGAACAGCCACTGGTTTCCTCCTCCTTTGATTTTTTCCCCACTAAGTATGTTAATTTGCAGTAAACCATGGGAAGCACCTATTTAAATGTTTATTGGTGACTGTTCCCCTCATTAATTCAGCTGATGGGGAAACTTCGGTTTTGAACTTGTCCCATTCTTAGTCTGTAAGGGAAATTCAGGGGCTGAGTGGTACTTTCTAAAAAAATGTCATAACCAAACCAGCTTACCTAATGGGCATGCAGGGCTTTGTGGAGGTTGGGAGGTTAAACTGATGCAGAGCTCAGTAATTGCTACCAGCCTCCAGGCCCAGCAGATGAAAAGCTCTGAGCTTGTCTGTAGCCCCCCCCCAGCATCACTCGAGTGGGACAACAGCAAAATTTAGCATTCGAGGAGAGTTTTGGAAAGGCACTGGGGGCATTTCAGCTGTATGATGTCCCAGGGGAAACTGGGCGCTGGGGAAGATGTACCTGCAGGTGAAGCTCAGTTGCTCAGTACTTCTTTCTGCTGTTGTGTCATTTATGAACTACATCTTGTTTCACCTCTTAAAAGAAAATCTGGAAATATTTACCGTAGTGCTTTTTGAAGAGCAAAATGCGCTGACCATCTGCATGGTGGTAGACCAAGGGGTGTTATCAGAGAAGGTCAAAAGGTTTTTGTTCATACCAGGCTGGTTTCAGGGGTTTGTACAGATGTAACTAAGGATGGTCTTGCTTCGGTAATGTTCCATGTTTGGGTCAGATTTGTGTTAATGCCATAAACTTGGTTAACGGCGATTTTGCAACTGCCACAGAAATACTGCAAAGATGTTCTGAAGCTTTTCATCACCAGTTTCATCAAAGTTTCTGTTCTTGGTGGAGATCTTAGTGCGTTGTATTGGCACTAGGCAGCTGGAAGCGGGGAGGTGTTTCTAACCCAGAATTGCTTTTGAATCTTCTCTTCCTTCCCAAAAACTTGCATGTTCGCGTGGCTGGTGCTTTGCTGGGCATCATGAGATACTTGAGAAAGAGTCAAGTCCAGTCATCAGTCTTTAATGATGTGCTTGGGTACAACATATCTATCAGGCACTTGACGATGAAGTCGTTACCCTTTCGGAGCAAGTTAACTCCTGGTGATCCAGACACAGTCATTTGAGATGGCAGAGGAAATACAGTTATTCTCCAAAGAGTAAGAATGGGGGAAAAAATGTGACTTTGCTGATTTTTGTCATTAGCAGAGTTCAGCATTAGGATAAGCTTGTTACAGAGTGACTCTTGAGTGGTTTCCACTGGGGATGGCTCAGAGACACAAAGACCCATCAGTTCCACTGGGACATAGTGGAGTGTCTCACCCCACCGTAAGGTCTGTGGCTCGGGGACAGGACCTTCCACTTGGGGGAAGGAAACCCAAGTTTGCCTCACCGGGCTCTGGGGCGCTACCATTGCTCTGACCAAGGGTCTTCACCCATTTCCCTGCTGTGCAGAGCCACGGACTCTGAATTTAGGGGTGCATCTCACCTAGCTGTATTCAGCTAGGCTTTACCCATGCCTTCAGGAGGTCCAGGCCATCACCTCCAGTATTAGGGGGCATGAAGCTGTTGGCTCGCTCTTCCATGGATTGCAGTAAATGCAGGGAAGTGGTGTTTCTTTTCACAGTGGGGTTGAAGTGTCTCGTTGCTGCGGGGTTTCCTTCCCAGTTGTGAATAAAATGTGTATCAAACCAAAAACGGGCTGTTGGTGGCCGTGCTGGCTCCTAACCCGGCATTTTCCGGGCGGTTCAAACCTGTGACGGGTGAAGGGGTCGGTGCAGGACGACGATGAGCATTGCCCACGGCACAGAGCGTCCCGCCGGCCTCCCCGCTTGCCCAATTATCCCCCATCTCCCTCCCCTTAAATCTGTAGAGTTACCACTCAAGTTAAACTCCAACAAAGCCGCTTAATTCAAAGATGGTTAATGGGGAGGAGAGCCCGTTCCCCTCCGGGGTAATTTGAGCCTGAAAAGAAACGGGGCTGTAGGGCTGCGCTTGAAATCCGGTGCGTCAATAGGGTCTCTGAAGCAAAATAATGGCATCACCCCGCGTGCGAGTTAATCGGACGTGATGGCACGAAGGCAGAGGGGTCAGCAGGCCGCGGGCGCGTGATATATTGTCAGGGAGCTTAATGCAGGCATGGAGCAGGGCTGGCTCGAAGCAGAGCTCCTTGCTTGAAATCCCAGGGCGGTTTTCTGTTAGCCGGTGTGGTGGGAGCAGGAGTGATGATCAGCAAGAGGTTAATTCACCCTCTTCGGGGCTCTTTTAGGGCTGAGAGTTCCTGTCTTCCTTCTGGAGGCATCGTAAATCCTGGAGGCATCATAAATTAAGCGGATTTCTGGCAGTCTGCGTCCCTCCCATCTTCCTTGAGTGTAATTCCTAGAAAGAAGAGACGTTTCTCATTGTTCTGGAGAGAGTTCCAATGGCTTTGTAGGAGGACATGTATAGTTTGTAGCAGCTACTCCCACTTGGCATGAAATGTCTCCTCAGATTTCATGTTCCCCGTGGGAACATCAGCATCGCTGTCAAAGAATATTACATAGCAGAGATAACTGTCGGGTCAGTCATCCAAGCACTTCATGGACATCCTCTGTGTTTCAGCACAACACAAGTTGGCCTTTGAAAATGGGCGTACACCGCCACAGCAATGGTGGAGGAGCCTGGGGACCCACCAAGCTCAGGGGTGCCTGGGTTACAGTGGTACAGTATCCATGCTGGCTCTTGGTGGTCGAAATGCACGTATCTTGAGTACACAGGGTCCCAGCTGCTGGACGCAGGGTTGAACGTGAAATTAGAGAGAGAAAGAGGCGTTGAGTTCCCTGGGAGCTGGTGGGTGACCTGTTGGGTCACCAGCCTTTGCTTGAGCCTTCTTTCTTGGTGGCATTCGCCGTGATTGAAGACAGGCTTTGGGTGGGAGATGGGCTTTGGGTTGAGCACGAGCTTTGGGTCAAAGATGGGCTTTGGGTCAAAGATGGGCTTTGGGTTGAAGACGGGCTTTAGGCTGAACACAAGTTCAGTTCCCGCGTGAGCAAAGCCAATGGGTGGGAAGAGCCGTGTGCTTACCCTCCATCCCTGTCTTTTCCCGGGCGGTCGCAGCAAACCCTGACTCTTCCTCTGCTTTCCCCCACAGACGCCAGTACGTCGCCCGATGCCGTGAAGAGGAGCCATTGGTGCAACGTGGCCTATTGGGAGCACCGGACGCGCGTCGGCCGCCTCTACACAGTGTACGAACAGTCTGTCAGTATATTTTATGACCTACCTCAAGGAAACGGCTTCTGCCTCGGACAGCTAAACCTGGAAAACAGGAGCGAGACTGTGAGAAGGACTCGAAGTAAAATCGGCTACGGGATTTTACTGAGCAAAGAACCGGACGGCGTGTGGGCTTACAACCGCAGCGAGCATCCCATCTTCGTCAACTCCCCGACACTGGACATCCCCAACTGTAGGACTTTGATCGTGCGCAAGGTGATGCCGGGCTATTCCATCAAGGTGTTTGACTACGAGAAGTCCTGCCTCTTGCAGCACACGGCCGATCTGGATTACGCCGACGGGCCCTACGACCCGAACAGCGTGCGGATCAGCTTCGCCAAAGGCTGGGGGCCGTGTTACTCGAGACAGTTTATCACGTCGTGTCCTTGTTGGCTGGAGATTTTACTCAGTAACAATCGATAACGGTCGGCCTCTGACGAAAGGAAAAAGAAAAAAAAAAAGACACAGACTATCCCAAATATCATCTACCTAGATTTAATATAAAGTTTTATATATTATATGAAAATATATATTATACTTGTAATTATGGAGTCATTTTTACAATGTAATTATTTATGTATGGTGCAATGTGTATATGGACAAAAAACAGAAAATGCACTTTGGCTTATATAATTCTTTCAATACAGATTTTTTTAAAAAAGAAAAATTATACAGCAAAAATAGGAGAAAGCCCTAATTTTGATGTATGGTTTTTTGAAATATTATTAATACCCAGACAAAAAGCTAATACCAGTCACTCATTGATAATAAAGTATTCGCATTATAGGGGGGGGGTTTAATTGTCTTTTTTTGCCCCCCCTGACTGAGGTGCGCAGCAGTGGCTGCTCAGGCGCTCTGCAGCTGGGGGGGTTCCAGAGGGGCAACCGCTGTCTCCCACCTCAACCAGGACCCTTAGAAAAACAATAAATGAGTTGCTGGGAGGCTGCAGTTGTCTCCAGGAGGAGGGTAAATGAGGACAGTTTCAGAGCCAGCGAGCAAGCGGAGAAGGTGAGAGGAAAGTCTCCCGTACCTGGTCTTGCTCAGGGCTCTGTGATCTCTCTGGTAACACGAAACAGGATGGGGACATCGAGAAGATGGGTGTGCACGTTCGTCTTCGTGCAAATTAATGGTTATCAGGGCAAATCAGCGGGTATCAGTGCTGGTGGGAAGAGCAGAATAGACTGTGGCCCTACAAGCTGCCCAGTAGGACCAGTTTGCATTATCAGCCTTGCACGGGGGTTGTCGGTGAGTCTGGAATCTCCTGGACGTGTCTGATGGTTGAAAAACAAAACGGTGGGTTTGGACAACTCCTGGCTGGGTGGATCCTCAGTTGGAGACACCGTAGCGTGGCCTGAATTTCAGGAACCTCTCGGGTAACTTGAAACAAGGCGGAGGTGAGTCGGATGAGTTGTGGGCAGATTTGTCCTGTAGCTCTCCCAGTCTGTCGTCCAGGCAATGAACTGATACGGAATTGTTTGGGGATAGTATATTTGCTCTGAGGAGCAGTTGCAGCCAGAAGAAGTCCTGGTCTCGGCTGATTTACTCTCTCTGGAAATCCTGGATATCATTAGGCGCTTTGCTGACTTCTGCGTGAGCTCCGTTGCTGTCAGCGCTGTAGCACCCGTGCGCTTGCACGGGCAGGTTGGACGTTGTCTGGCTTCGCTTCCTGAGTGAAGTTATTTATTGCCAGTGACTAGTGCTGGCAACACTTAAAGCTACGTTACAAACCCCCTGTACGTTTGACTTTCCTAAAGTCCTGGCCTGTGGACTCCAGTGACTGCAGAAGCACCTCAGCTTCCAGTGTGCAGAGGATGTTTCTGTAGCCCTCTTAGTTGCAGAGAAAAACATGCAACGAGACCTCTTCGGTGGCTCAGAACCCAAGAGAGAGAGTACAATAGGACGTAAACTCGCTGTTAAAAAGCCCTCCTGATGCCTGTCAGGGTCATGCGTTTTGGCAACTGGACTTGGTGTTTCTATAGCAGCCACGAGCGAGGATGGGGACGGTGGGAACCGCAATCCCTCCAGGGAGATGCGCAGACCTGGGCTGGACATCGGGGGAGAGACGCGAGCCGTCGCAATGACGGTTCTGCAGTCACCTTTCAAATTATAACCACGCTTGATATTTAATTGGGGCCACGTTGGTTGAGTTCATGCAGCATCAGCATTAATACTTGACATCATTAATTTTTGTTTGTGTTACAGCCATTGTTGTCAGGGAGCGGTGTCAAAACACGTCACTATCGTTTAAAGCCAGCTTTCAAGAGCTTTGCAGGGTTTTTCTTTTTTATCCCATTTGGCTTAGATTTGGTGGGTCCTGCCATACCACCTACATCACTCCCTGTATCACTTTCACGTGGTCGGTCAAGAGGCCATTTTTACATTTTGGGTTTTTTTAAAGAGATTTTTGTTAATACTGTCCTTGTTTGAACTGGGAAGAATCAGCCAAAAGCCGAGTTGCTTCTTCCCATCTCCTTTTCTCCTCTTCCCTGGCATTTCCCACCACCACCCAGAAGGTTTTGCATTTGCATCCTGAGCTGGCTGCCGCCTTCCTCCCTGTCCTCCTCCTCGCATGCACACGGGGAGGAAGCAGTGCTGTCATGATGTTCCGCTTCCTACCGGCTTCTTCCTTATTTTGGACAAAATAGCACCAAGGATGGGCGTTGCTCACTCTTACACCACCGACAAAAGACCTCATCCCAATGCCCACGCACGTGCCATTGATTTGCCCTGACTTTGCGTTTGCAGCGTGGCCGGGCTGGTCAGGCACCTTTCCTCTCCCTTCTAGGTTTGCATCCGCGAAAGGATTTTTGTAGGTTGAAATTTGAGGGTTAACTTTGGGGTTTCCCTTGTGCAATCCACTGATTGTGCTTAATTTTTCTTTTTTTATTACTCACGTACTTCCCCGGGAATAAATCTGGAGTTTTATTTCAGTTGACAGCAAGGCTTTAAAGGGAATAAAAAAGGATTTTATGGTGAGGCAATGAAATACGACATTAAGTATTCTTTTCTGTCCCATTTCTCCCCTTTAATACCTTACTGTAATCATTCAAACTTAGGACCCTTTAAAGAAGCTTCAGGACTTCCAAGTTACTGAACTCCACGCCGGACCCTCGCAAAACTCAGCTGAAGCCTCCCCCGCTGTGATTTGAACCTGGGGGCTGTTGGGTGCCTTCAGTTGGCACCTGGAGCAACCCTTGGGGTGGCTGGGGAGGGAGGGGGCTTCCATCAGGGGAAGAACCGTTAGTTCCCTGCCAGGGCTTGCAGGAGCACCTGGGCATCGTTGGGTTTTGCTAACGACCCCCGTGTGCTCCGTGTGCTCCCACCCGCAGCTGCGGGTGTTTGCTCATCTGCCCCAGCCCCTATAAAACCAGGATGGCCCCCACCCTCTGGGCAGCCTCCTGTGCTTCTCCAAATGTGGGTCCTTCTCCTTTGTGGAACAATCGTGGTTTTCCAGCACCCAAGGTAGGTGGCACATCGTGTTTTCTTGCTCCTTTGAGGTCTGTGTGGGGGTTACGCTGGTTTAAGGGCAGAAATTAAAGTGGTCCCTTGCAGGAGGATGCTGGGGTGTTTCCACCTGGGCTGGGACCGAGCTGATGCTGCTCTGAGTACCCCATCATTGGGGTGCTGCAGGGTTTTGTGCGACTGCTTTTTTTTGCTGGAACTGGTTTAGCTTTGTGCTGGGAAGGTTGTTGGGTCACCGATGAGGCTGCATTGGCATGGAGTGCTTTGGGGGGGGATGTGTTGTGCAGTGGAGCAGGGAAGTGCTTTTTTTTTTCACGTAGTGGTGCTGGGACACCCCTCGTGCTACTACAGGGGGGCAAACTGAGCTAAAGGTTCTGGGTGTGCCACCACTCAGCAGCACAGCAGGATCCCTGTAGCCCCCCTGAGCCCTGCATGGTCAGAGGAGACACAAGGGCAGCAAATGCCTGAGCAAACACACCTTTCCACCTGTGCTGAAGGGCTTTGGCACTGCACTGACCTTGGGTTTTGCTCCAGTTCATCGGTTACTTGTATGGAGAGGTCGTGGTTTTGTTGTAGGACGGGGGCGTTTCATGGGTTTGGTGCCTCAGTTGATCTTAAGTGGGTGAGTCTCACCCCTCCAAGGCAGTGACTCCTCCTCAGGTGGAGCTTCCCCAGACCACAGCCCTCAAATTTCCTTGTCAACAAGGAGTAAGATCTTGATCCTGCAGAAGAGCCTGAGACAAATGATCTGACTCACCCTGGCTGCTTTATGGATCATCTGCGGAGGTGGTGGGATATGGACGTGTTCTGAGGTGTTACCCAGGCAGTGAAACTCACACCTTTGTGAGTGCCAAAGCATTGTCAGAGGCATCAGCTGGTTCCTCATGGTGTTAGGGGTGCGACCAGGAGGCTGAAGGCTGCACAGTCTGTTTCTGGCTTCTCTGTGCCCAAAGTCTTACTGATATGAAAGCCCCGAGTTAGTAGTTCTCCTAGTATTGGACCTGAGTCCTTATAGGCTTTGATTTGTGGAGTGTGTTTATTTGATAAGATCCTCTTAATTTGGGTAATACTGCGTTTTCAAACTGTCTGTGCAATAGGCTGATGAGAAGCAGCCAGTTGCTGCTTGTAGGTCCCAGAGGCTGCTGCTCCTCCTGTGAGGAGATGTTGATAATCCCTGTCCTTGATACTCATTGCTGTGATGATTGAGAAATACCTTTTACTAGCCAGAATGGAAAAGAAATGAAAACTAAAAGGAACCACATTCAGCTCTTTTTTTTTTTTTTAAAAAAAAAGGAGGTAAGATGCCTTTGTGGCACAGGTTTTGCCACAGTTCTACAGAGTCTGTCACTATAGTAGACCATAATCCTTCATATAAGGATTTTATCTCTGCAGTAAAAGTGTGGGGGACTTGTTCACTGCATAATTAAAAGCTGAATATTGCCCCCCATGTGTGGGCTAGCGAGGAAAAAAAAAGAAAAATCACTGTTAGTGCAGAGGAAGGAGCTGGAGGCTGGTTTTGGGTTGTGCTGCTGCTTGACTTCATGATCTTTGTAAGTAACAGAACATCTCCAGCTCTGTTTGGGATGTGAATTAATGTTTTTACCAGAGCAGCAGAAGAGCTTGTCCATGTCCCTGTGCTTCCCAAAGCTTCCTATAGTTTCTGGCGCTCTGCCTGGTGGTGTAGCTGTGTGTAGCTCCAAGCCAGCAGGTGGGATTGAAGTGGAGGAGGAGCTTTAAGAGCTGCCTGGAACATGGTGTGGTCCTGGGTCAGAGGTGCCTCCGAGGGGTGTGAAAGGAGCCTCAGGAGCAGAGTGTGTGTGTGGAGGGATTTCTGACCAATGTGAGGACCAAAAATCAAGTGTCTCATCCAGGTAAAAGGCCCTGTAGAGGGAGCCAGGTGTGGGGATGGGGCTGTGTGTGGCTTTGGGCTTTGAGCTGTTGACTTGGTGAGCGGGGCTGGTGGTGAATCCACTGCTGCCTGGTTGCCCTGACTGGTTTTTGAGCTCAGTTTTCTGAGAAACTGGGTGTGGGGTGGCTGCGGAGCTGGAGGGCAAGAGAGATCCTGGTGCCTTCACCCCATCATGTCCCTCGTCTGAGCAGTTTGGGAGTAGGAGCTGCCTCATGGGTGAATGTGGATCTGGTCTGATGGATGGCCAACACGGATGGCAACTTTCCTGGAAAGCAAAAAATAAAGATTCATCTCCATTTCCCCTCACTTGAGGTGGGCTGGGTTACTGAGCTGGCAGCCCCCAGGAAGGGAGGTGCGCTGGGGGTGATGTGGCATTGCAACGGGGTCTGCAGCACCGCTGGGTCCTGGGTGGCATCTCGGGGCCGGTCCCTCCAGCCACTGTCCCAGCACTGGCACCCCAAAGCTGGGGCTGGGGAACCGAGATGCAGTGGTTAACTGCAGAGCATCCAGGGTTATTTCCTGTAAATAACTACTTTTGCTGTCCTCAGAGGTCTTATTTTCCGTTTGGTGCGTGATGAAGCATTGCTTGCTGCTTTGTGGATAATCCTTTCTATATTCCTGATTTATGTCTGCGCTGGTGCGAGGCACAAAGTCGCATCTGTACCATATACACTGTGGGAACAACCCAAAATTGCTCTGAAACTCGACTGGCTTACAATTATATTGGATTCTATTAAATTAAAACACATAGCACATATATTACACAATAAACCACAGCTATTTCATGGATCAAATTAAGTTTTATTTGGGCAAATTACAACCTTTCTTACAGTTGGGCCTTTGTGAAACCATTCCTTTTTAATAAAAGCAGGCATTTTTGGCAAATGCTCTTAAAGTGTGCATTCCCAATAATTGCATATACTGTTGCTATTCTTTCTGGGATATATGTGGCTAATTATCTCCTCCTATTTAGGATAGGTTCAAATGAGCAGTATCTTCCCTTTCCTCCTCCCCCATACCTCCCTTCTGCTGGAATTTCTTATTGCTTTCCATTTTTATTAGCTTGGCTATGGAAGTCAGCAGAAAAAAATACTTCTCCTCATTAAAAGCAGGAGTGCCTTTCCCGGAATTTCTTGGGGAAATGTGACTCCCTCAGCTGCCCTCCAGCCCTGGCTCGAGGGGATGTGGGGTTTGGGGGACAAAGCTGAAAACAAACCTGTGAGAGGTGAGATGAAACCTGGTGTGTGCATGAGGGAGCTCTGGGAGGGGATGTAAAACGCATCCCATCTGTGGAGACTCCTTATTAAATAAGTGTTTTGTTTCTGCTGCGGCCTTTTTCAGCGAGGGGTATGTGAGAAGGCACGCCAGACCCTGTGAAATATCTTTTGTGGTTGCTCGTCCTCACGCAGATTTTGCAAAAATCAAATAAATTGATCAAAACTGGCGGGGATGGACAGACAGGGTGGCTCGCTCGCTCCCTCGTTTCCTTAGGAGACTTGGTTAAAAAACAAACCCCGTCAGCTACTCTCTGGTTTTGAGAAGTGCTGCTCCGCTGTTTTTCCTGCCTCTTGCCTTCTGTTTGCTGTTGGGCCAGGCTTAGAGCTACCAATTTTATTTTCTGGGAATAATTTTTCCCACAATATTTTCAGCCTGGACCAGGAAACAGAGGAAATGCCCTAAGTGCAGTCTTCCTCGGGTAACATCAGTATGATTTCGAGACCCCCAAGATGGAGATAAACAGCAGAGCAGCAACCAGGATTCCTGATTCCTGCAGACCCAGCACAAGACCTCTGCAAATTTTAGGCTCTTATTTCTTGACACAGCAGCACCTCTGGGTGTGGGAAGGGTGCTCAGCCCCTTAGCTGGGTGGCACGGGGATGATGGAGCTGTCGCTGTAGAAGTCCTAAGCACATTACATAAAACTTCAAAGCTTTTTGTCAGTTTTCCAAATCCTTCTGGGCACTATTGTCAGAAGATCAAGAACTATTATTTAGCCTCCCAAATCACATCTGGATGCTGTTTATGGGATTGTGTTCGGCATGATCACATCGGCGGGAGGGGGTTTAGCACTGGCAGTGGGAACTGATCTTGGGGATGCCAAACTGCCTGCTGCCGGGGCCCGTGGACTGGTGGCATCTCCCTATCCCAGGCACAACCAGCAGTCCTGGTAAAGGATCCTTGGAGCTGTTTCCCTGTTGCTTTACAACCGCTGCCAAGTGTTTACTCGGAGGTTCCTCATCTGCATGTTGGTGCTTTCCAGCTCCTTCCCTCTGCAGCTCCTTGGGGGTGCAGGCAAGCTCAGCACCCTCCAGCTGCCAATTGGAGTTGGGTGGCCTTGTGGCATATGTGATGGGGCTGCCTGAGTTCTCCACGGTTCCTGCAGAGATTGGACATCAACCTGTGACACCGAGGAAAGAGGAAATGGTTTTATTCTAGCCATATAAAAGACCCCCCGAAATGTCTTTATTGAGTTCTTTGTTTGCAGCTAATAACTGGAAAGGATCTCTGACCTGTTGCCTGCTTTCCAGTATGGCCAGGATGGGGTTGCCCATTGCTGCTGTTGCCTATATGTGATAGTGGTGCAGGAGACATTGGCACTTGCTCAGTCCCCGGTGCCTCCGCACCAGGGACCAGTGGCGGGGCAGGAACCAAACGAAATGGCCACAAAACGTTTTTGATGTCCCGCCTGTGTGACCATGGTGTTGGAGGATGGTGGGGGCTGTGGCAGTAGGTCACAGATTGGCATCACAGGGAGCAGCATGTGCAATGGGAGAGGAAGGGAAGCGTCCCCAAAGCATCCCTTGCAGCCTGGCTGTGGGTTTTGGAGGAAGAAGATTCTGCACCTTGTCCATGGTTGTCTTTTTCCATCCATGCCTTCTGTTATCTTCCAGCCTGGGATTTTCTGTTTTAAGCTGGGTGATGCTCTCTGTCCCAGCACTGGGCTGAGTCAGGTTGTGGTGCCACGCAGGGCGATGGCATTTGGGACATGGGGCTTTACAGGCGGGCGGTACAAAGTGTTTGGGGGAGCTTACCGAAACCCTGGCTGTGGTTAAATGCCCCCATCTGAAGGGCTTTGTGTGGAGCGTGTGCTGTGCCTCTTCCCATGGCAGCAGGGACATCTGACATGCCACCGCGTTTGCTTTTGGGATGCAGAATTGAAACCACAACCCGTTCCTGGGGAAGATACACAATGAGTGTGAAGTGCCTTCTCCCAAAGGACGCTGGAGGGGGAAGGGTGAGAAGAAAACCCCCACAAGTCTCTGAGAATTACTTTCCTTCCTCTTCTCCTTCCAAAATAGCATAATTAACAGAAATAAACTTTGCAATACTGTTAATTTTGAAGGTCTTGTGTGCCAAGCTTGAACATGCAGAGCTCAACTGAGCAGGCTCTGAGCACTGGGAACGGTTAATTATTACCCAAATGGTGTCTGAGTTAGTCTGAAAGGATTGAAGAATTATGAAACTGTAATGAGGGAGGCCCGTTCTTGGCAAACCCTTACGTGATTCAAATGCTGGGGAATTCAGCATGTTTTTCTCTTTCTTCTGAGGACTCTGTAAGCCAGCCGATGGTCCCGATCTCACGGTGGGGATTGAGTGGTACCATCAGTCCAGGGGAGCTGTAACAGCTTCTGCAGTTCTCTCTCGCAGCAGCAGTTTAAAAATAGCTTTGAGTCAATAATTAACCCATTGCTACTTCTTGAAACTCCCAAGCGTGTGAATTTCTGGATACAAGGGTTTGGTGCTGGATCTGTAGGAGAAGCTCTCTACATGGTGTGTTAGGTATGGGGCCTTGCAGTGGCCTTTCTCTCTGCTCACCTCTGCAGAGCCTTTGCGTACTCTTTGGGCTCACATGTACAGTTTTCACAGGGAAGGGGTCTGCTTCCCCACGGAGAGCTGTCCTTTGGCCTTGGAAGACCAAGAAAAAAGTTAAAATGTGTTAGAGGTTTTGGCAGGAACTTCTTGGGTGTTTTCTGCTGAACATGTGGATTCTACAGAATTGTGCTTTCTCTGATCTTCAGACCACACGTGGTCCATGTCCAGTCTGTTGGCTTTTGACCTGTCTGCCTGAAAAATGAGAAGTCATGGTGCCTCAAGAGCTTCTGCTTACTCCATGCCTCCGGACACCGTGCTCTGTGTGTGTGGTTGGGGTTCAGCCTCTCTCAAGCAGGTTTTCAGTCCCAAATCTCATGGCAAAGGTGGTGGAGGGATACAGTCATATCAATGTAAAGTAGTCCCTAACACTGATCTCTAAAGGTGATTTGGTTTGAACAGTTTCATTGGAACAGTTGCTGTTCTGGACTGCTGTGGCCTTTTTGTCTTGCTCAGTTTGCTTTCCTCCAGTTCAAATCTTTGAAGTATCAGAAACACATCAAGCTGGAAACTGAAGCAAAAGAAAGTTTAAAAATCCTTTGGTGACCCATGTCCTGATGCTCTTGAAGCTGCTCCATAGAGCCCGGGGCTCCCCCAGTCCTGACTCCGCTGTGAAGTGGAGGAGGCTCCCTGCAAAGTGACGTTCTTTGGAAGTTGAATCCTTGGCATGGGAAACTTCTAAAAAGTTTTTTTCCTCCTACAGATGTTTTTCCTTAGTTCTAATGAACCAAGTTAAGTGTGTGGGAATGCCTTCAGTGCTCTAACCTTGGGGGCTTGATGCCTTTCTTTCTAAAAATGTCCCTTGTGCTTCTGTCCCTGCACTCATCTCATTTTTAGCTGCTTCGCTTGCAGCTCTTCAAGGAACAGTTGCATGTAGATGGTCAGAAATACTGTTCTGCTTTGCTCGAAATGTCTTCTACCAGGAAAAGTCCCTGCTGAGTTGTCTTTCTGCTGCATGTGGTGGACTGCACAAGATTCCCCTCTGGTCACTGCTTTTGGTATTTAATAAGGGCTAATCCTTCCCCTCCTCCTCCCCCAGTTAGTTGTGTCTTTGTGGTGTAATCCCCTGTAGGACACATGCTCTGCTCTGGAAAGTGTCTGGAAGGAACCTTTGACATCATTGATCTAAAGTACTTCTGAAGAAAAGGGTTCACCTGAGACATTGCCTTAGTTAATGGGCAAGGCTTTCTTTCTCTTTGGATTGGAGACAAACACTATGAGCTGGTGCAAGATGAAGGCATGGGTCAGAGCAGGGGACAAATCCACCTGCATCTGGGATCAGTGGTGTTGGGAGCAGGGTGTCCGGCTGGGATTCAGCTTGCTGTGTGACCTGTTGCTAGCCTCTGACCTGTACATGGTGATGAGCTAATGAGTTGGATCAGCAACCTGTTAGCACCACCAGACTCTGCTCTGGAGGGTTTCACTTGTGAACTGGAGGCTAAACTCTTAAAGAAGCATCCAAATTATTTCTCCAGAGAAAGGATGCCTAGAATGCTTTTTATAATCCAAGAGCTCCTTTGTCCTGTAGGACTGGAGGTCTCTTCTGTCCTTCCTGCTTGAAAAACCATGAAGAAACTATGTCAGAACCAGACTAGTTTAAAGAATACTGAGCTTTGCAGTTTTCGCCTACAGCTTGGTCTAAAAGGCTGCAGTCTTGCAAATTGTTCCAGTTCCATCGGATCAGAATTTTCTAATCAAAAAGTAGTCTCAATTTTCATAAAAAGCCTTGAGCTTCTCTTTTGGTTCAGCTGATTGTTTTAATGTTCTCTGCTTTTGCTGTTCCCTCCCCTTGTGTCTCTGGGGAAAGATCTGTGGGAACTGTGCATAGTTAGTTGCCACTTCTGGTTTCTCCCGTCTTGTGTGTAAAGTTACTGCAAATCCCAAGAAAGCAGGGTACCGGATGGCGAGATGGAGGTTCCACTTCCCCTGCACTCTGTGTTTATGTTCATTTCTATTATGGGCAGCCAGGGCCTACTAGCCTTGTTTGGGAAATAATTTTTTGTGGCCCGTGCCTCCCCACCTGGGATTTGGGGATTGAGGTGTCGCATCCTTACATGGGTTCCCCCTCCCTGCACTCACCCCCAGTACTCTTATGGGCACAAAGTGCAAAGGTCCCACCAGTGTCCTGCACATGAACCTCCAGCAGTTTGTCGGGAGAACTTCTCTGCAGGACCGCAGCCCTGCATCCATGGGAAAATCACAGGAGACCTATTTCTTCCTCTCTGCTTCCCAGTTTGATCAGTCCCTGGTAGGTTGCCCACCTGGGTCAAACCTGTGGTGGCTTCAGTAGACAGTCCTTCCATAAGCAGGATTTATGCTGCTAACGATGGTGTAACCCACCCATCGCAGTGCATGTGTAGTAACATGGGCAGGAAGCCTCTCGCTAGCGGAGGTGACTTCAAGTGTGTGTTGCTGTGACAGCAACTGACCTCAGGATTTCTTTTCCTTTAAAAAATAAGCTTGATAGCTTTGCTCTTGGATTCTTGTGTGAGAAAACATCTCATAAGGATACACATATGAGCTGGTATCAAGGAAGGTGAAAGGGGCTGTGCAATTTTGGAGTTGGCAGAGATGGCTGTACTTTTTTTTTACTCTGAAACTAGGCAGGTTGAGATGAAATTTCCAGAAGGTTTTTGACAGCAGCTTAACATTTGTAGACTTTGGTATATTAAATGTAAAAGAAAACTCTGTGGTAATTTTTTAATATGATGTTGAGAAACGTTTCCTTCAGGACAAGTGGTGGTGTGTGGAGGAGGGTGGGAGGTCAGAGCTGCTCCTTGAACAAGACTTGGGCAATCCTCCCTCCCTCGCCAACCTACACTCCCCCAGAAGAAACCCCTGCTCTGTGCGTTTGAGCTGATTCAGTACAACACACCAGAGAAAGGGAAATAAAGTAAAGGCTCATAAAGCCTCTGGACATCACCTCTTGGAGCAGCAGACCTTGAGTCAACAGAAAACATCTGCAAAATGATCCTCCAATCCTCCATGTGGGCAGGAGAAGGGTACAGGGAAATGTAGCAGATGAACTTTCAAAGCTCAGCCCTGCTTTTTGTACAGTTGTGAATGCAAACTACTGGAGCAGTGTTGAACAAGATGTTCCCTTGTTTTAAAAACACCTCTGGGATAATTGTGTTGATGAGCTGGGAAATGTTCTGCTCCCTCCTTTTCTAGAGCTGCTGTTGGTAATGTCCCCCTCAGGTGGATCAGGGAGAGGGGAGGACCTAGAAGCCGGTGTTTATTTAAAGCTCTGTACGATGCTGCGAGGGGTTGTGTCTGTGTGAGTTCACTTCAACACAGGCCCCATGGTCAGATGTGGGTTTGGGCTGCAGTTTGGGTAGAGTTGGGTTGTTACTGATCCACTGCTGCTTTGCTGTGCAGCCTCAAGGTTGCTCCATCCTGACTCGTGCCCAGACTGGGCTGATGTCCCTAAGTGTGGTGGGGGTGACACCACCAAACTGGGAAGCACCAGGGCACCTGAGGAGAGCCCCGAGCTCACCATGGAGTTGCACCAGCGTTGAGGGACTGGGTGGACCCAAGGGGCTTCGATCCTGCTGTTCCGTTGTGGCATTGCTCCCCCACTATGGAGGATGTTTGAGCACTGGGAAGTTCTACTGGAAAGGCTGGTGGTGCTGAGCCTCCTCCCTGTCTGGCCCCAACAGCCATCCTGGTTGAGCAACGCAGGTCCAAGGTCGACATCCCCCCTTCAGGGCTCTGGCAGGGTGCTCCCACTCCTGAGAGGTCACTTGTGCCGAAGCAAGCAGAAAAACAGTGCAGCAAAGCAGAATTGCTGCTTGAGTTGCTTTTTTTTTATTAAAGAGAGGGAGAGAGAAACACCAAAATCACCCCCCCTGCCCCCACAAATCCTACCCTTGTCTCGGAGTATTAAAAACATCCTGGAGCTGAGACCGTGCTTGTGCTCCTGAACGTTGAAGGAGGATTTCTGCCAAGACACTGACCCCTTGTGGATTTTGCAAATGTCTTTGCATCTCTTTCTCTTCTAAAGGTGAAAAAAAAAATCCTTTTTCAGACCTTTGCTTGGTCCCTTGCAATCCAGAGCTATCAGAAGATTTATTATTAAACGGAGGCTCCAGAGTGATTTATGAAATTACAGCTGAGCCATATTGTGTGCTGGTTACAAATTGCAAAGATATTCCATGGGACATAAGCTCCAATGAGCATGGGATATATTACACTACGGGGAAAAGGGGAGCTTAAAACCAGCTGGCTGACTGTAACAACTACAGCCACTTCTCTTTGATGAGAAGACGATATACATCTGGGTTTAATACAAAACACGATGGACTGACACTGGGTTTTGGAATATCTTATAGAAACTGGATAATTTTTGCTTGTTTTTGTCCAGAGCTGTTGCACCACTTTATTCAAAGTTATATTCTTTTTTTCCTGGTGTTTCTTCACATGTTGGTGACTCCTTGTTCAACTTTTTATAAAGTGCTGGGGATTGTTTCTCACTGCTTTCCAGAAGAAGGGCTTTTCTGCAGTCTTTGAGCGCACACAGCGAGTGCTAGGGCTTGAAAAAGGCAGTGCTGCAGTACCATATGTGAAACCATCGAGCTAAATTGGCTACCTATAAATATGCCCCAGATGTTAATAGCAAAAAGGAAACTGGAACACATTATCAGGAAGGATGTGTCGTCTTTGGAGCAAATCCCTCCCATGGAGACCCCTCCTCTAGCTGTTAATGACTGCCCTTCTCCAGGAGAAGTCATCTGTGAGCCCTGTTGTGGTGGGTACGCTCTGGGGGGTGTGATCTATATGAAGGACACCTCTTACAACCTTCTGGTCAGTAGGAAGTCCTGGTGAGCCAGATGCTGTGGGTTGTAAAGCAGTGGTGGTGGTGCTCTGAAGATGAACCTGTGCTGGATGACTTCATCTGGCCCAAAATTTTCTGCTGTTCACAAAGACATGTACTGGTCAGGGCTTGGTAGCCCCTAAGTGGCAGGAATTGGTGAGTTGAGATTCCTTTCAAGCACTTTGATCCAAGAGAACAGCAAGGTTTCTGCATGAGCAATCTTTTATTTGGGCTTGTTAGTAAGTCATGGTATCTTTATTTAACTCCGATTGGGTAACATCATTTAGCACTGGTTTTGTTCTCTGGCCTGGCTGAGTGTAGCTCTTAGATCTGATTTCTGTTGTGAATATTTAATGGCAAGTCTAGAATTTTGTACCTTTGGGGTTTAAATTGGCTATTATGAGTAACTAATCCTGACACACCCATTTCCAGCAAACAGTCCTCAAAGTCTGACTGCAACTAAACTTGCTTCGGCCTTCCCCAAACTTCACAGACTGTGTCCGTGGTTCCCTGCCACAGCAATCCTGGGAAGCACCTATAAATATCTGCTCTCAGTAGAAATCCTGCTTTCTAGTAGTTCGTGGCAGAAGTACTTGCGTTCCCCGAGACCACCTGCTAACCCTGCGGTTTTGGGAGGGGGTGTATCCTTCCTGCTCCACCTCAGTCTCTTGCATCTCTAGGAGCTGTGCCTTGGGTGGATGCAACCTCCCAAGCTGAGCTCCTCACTCTTGGGCTTCGGTGGACAAAATTGTGGACAATTGTCCCCGCTGGGAGCTGCAAGCAATAGTTGTACTTCATCTCCTTTGTGGGCCAGTCTTTGGGTGGCAAAGTCTTCATACCTCCATGGCTGGTAGGATCCAGTGTGCTCTCAGCGCTGGCTTCAGGCCAGGGTGCTCCAGCTCCCAGAAGATCCTGTTTCAGTCACCTTTTTAGGACTCTTTGGGCCAAGGCGTGCTTTGATGTCTGGCAGTTTGGCCCCTGGCACACCCCGTGGTCTGGCCTGGGAGAGGGCTGGAGGACAAAGCGTGAACTATAAATTTCTGCAACACCAAGCAATCCTGGCTGAGCCTCCCTATTCTAGCAGGGTTACGAAATACCGACATGGCTTTCTCTGAGATACTAATTAGGGATGGGCAAACCAGAGGGAAGAAAATAAGAAATCCCTTTGCACTCTTTCTGGGGTTAAAGAAAGTTCAGCTAACTTTCTTCCTCCTCCCCTGTTATTTTTCCCTTCCGTGCAGGCTCTTCTCATCCAGGTTCCAGCAGCGATGGGATGTGGAGCTGCTGGAGTGCTGGGGGAGGCTGTAGCTGTCACTGCAGGATTTCCAAACCAGGCTGAAACAAGCCAGTAACCTAAACCTGAGTGTCTGTGTGACTCGAGCTATCCTGGTGCTGTGGTGCTCCTGGCTCTTCAAACAGAATAAATTGATGTGTTGTGTATCCAGCGAAGATCTGGATGTTGCTCAGGGTAGCAGCCTGTCTTTATTCCTTCTCCTACAGGTGGGGATGGTGCTTGGTTGTTGGTGTTGCAGGATTCTGTGCTCACCCAGGGTACAGTGTCTGTGGGCTGGAGGCAGCTGCATCTGAGATGCTCAGCCCAGCTTTGCTGGTTCCTTCTGCAGCCGGTCTTCTTGCCAAAGTGGTGGACTTAGGGGTGTTGGTGGACTTGGTGGTGTTAGGTTAATGGTTGGACTGGATCTTAAGGATCTTTTCCAACCTAAATGATTTGATAAATCCTTCACATAGCATGATGAACACTTACAAACCTTTTCTGTGCTGCTGATGTTCCTCCTTTGCAGCTCATTGAATGTAGAAGGAAAGGTTTCTAAATAAATAATAAAAGGCAGTGGGAGTAAATTAACACGCATCAGTGCATGTGTCTTTGGCTGCGCTCTGCTCGTCTCATTTTCAACAGGAGCCTCTTTCTGCAGACCTCCCTGCCACAACATGCTCTCGCAGTGCCGGCTTAGACCCCGCATAGATTAAAACCATGCGATCACAATGGATTTGTCTCTGGCTAATGAAGCTCTGCATCTAGCGCAAAATTCCTCTGATGCATTAGGAAATAGTTATCATTTTTCTTTGGCACTGTGTTTGATAAGCAATTGCCTCTGGCCAAAAGCAATGCCAAGATTTTACTGCTTGTTACAGAGCTAAATATGTGACATTGCAACACGTGTAATTGGGATAATTTAACACCCCATTAACAGAGCGTAGGAACAGCCTCATCTCTTACCATTGTTTGGGTCCACTTTTATAAAAATTTAGTCTTTTGGGAGAAAGCTTCTTTTTTGTGGAAAAAATGAACGTGTTCCTCATTGAAGTCACTCATGTTGAAACATTAAGCAACAGCTTTTTTGCAGCATGGTTGGGGGGGAGCTGCTGATTTTGCCACAGGAAACCTGGAGTCAGTCATGTCCCAGTTTGGTGAACTGGGAACTAATGGGTTATGGTTCATAATCCTACTTCTGGTGACAGGCAGGTCACTTCTTTTCGAGAGATTGTAAAATGAAGATGATATTTTGAATTTTGTGATCCCTGTAGGGTTCCTGTGACATCCTTCTTGTCACATGGCAGGAGATATCTGGAGGTGACTCTGGTTTGGGGAAGGGGAGGTCAGTGATGGGACTGTCACCACCTCCTGTCCTGTGACCTTCAGTGGAGATGTGTGTGCAGAGGGGTGGAGGAGCTTAAAAACAGATCTTCTGCACTACCTTCAGAAGGGCTCTTTCAGGGCAATTCCAGATCTTCTTAGAAGCAGGAAAGACTGGATGTTGCAAGGGATCCCAGTCTGAAGAAGCCGTATTTCTGGTTGAGCCTTGCTTTTGAGCTCTGGGTAATCAGGCTGGATGTATTTGCATCAAAATACTTGGTTTCCTGATCCTGAGAGGCATCTCCAGGCCTTTTGATGAGCGTATGTGTGCTTGGAGATGGACTTCTGTGTGTGGTATTGCACTGAGGATCTGGCAGCAACAGCCAAATCCAGAGGCTAGTAATTAAATCTGTTAATCTTCTTGGCATGATTGTAGTGGGTTTGGGTGAAATCTTGATGAATTTCTGTGATGGCACCCCTCCTTTGGCTTCACATAGGCTGGTTGGTGGGATCCTTTACTGGGGTGAGGCAGAAGAGATTAGTTTGGATCCAGGCTGGCCTTTCTCCCTCCTTCATGCTTTTGGTGGAGCTTCAGGACACTGAGGAGCACTGGCATGGCCAGCAATCTTGTTTTACCTCTGTCTCCCTTGTTCATCTCCTGGGTAAGGAGCAGCTCTGGCTTTAAGGCAGTGTCCACAGTACTAGTCAGCCTGTCCTTGCTCATGAATTTCCAGAAAGTCACCTATTTTGTTGATGAGACCCTGATTTAATTAAATGAGCATCCAACTGCCAAGTGGGGTTGGAAGCTAGGGGAGTGCCTGGTGTTCCTAGAGAGCCAAGCCAAAGACACAGACAGCAAACCAGCAGCCTAGAGGTCCCACTTTCCTGCCAGCAATGTCTTGCTAGTTGAAGGGACAGTTTAATTTCAGCCTTTCTGGTGATGCTGTTTCTTTCCTAATTAGATCCAGCCTGATAGGAAAGAAGAAAAATGCACTTGAAACCTACTGGTGGGTTTTGCTCATTCAGCAAAGCAGCAATGGGGACTGGTTTTAGTCTCCCAGTTGGATAGGGCTGTTTCTGATTAGCACGGGGAAAGCTGCTGGGAAGGGCTGGTGGGTCATCTGTCTGAGTGCTGCTCTGCCTGAGCCGTCTTTAACTAGAGCAGCAAGACCCAGAAAGGTCTTTTATGGCTCTGTGGTGTGAAATGACCTGATTTGCCATGATCCTGCTCATGTTTTCAGCAACACATAGATAAAAGGCAGCGCAGATGACTTTAAAATTCACGGGTGCTGCTCTTTTTTAACTTGCATCTCCCTCAATAGGCTCCTTCTCCTATAAAACATGGGTGAGACTGTCTTTGCAACTGGGAAAGCACATTGAAATGAGTTTGACTCTGTTACAGCTCCAGTGAAAACTTCTAGGCGCTTATTCAGAAGTCATTGCACTTGCAAAACTGGTCCGAAGCGCTAATCCCAGCAAGCGCGGTTTACTGGTTCAAGGCCGTAGAGCTGCTCTTGTTGCGCGGCCCCAGTTTGCACCGTGCTCGGTGGGGTGGCATTCCATGGCTCTACACCTTCCCTTGTGAGGACTGGTGACTGCACTGCAAACAGGAGCTCTCAGCTGAAACCAGGTTTCCCTGGTCTGTGCCACAGAACAAAGAGGGCAGCTTTGGAGAAAAAAAATTCTTTGGCACAGGTCAGTCTAGTTATATTTGCATTTGAAAAAAAATTTCTTTTCCCCCCACCCCCCTGTCGAACAATGATTTATCTTTCCATAATGCCAGATTCTGTGATTTAATCAATTGCCTTTATAAGTTGTAACAAGGTGTTTTCCTAAATTTAGCAACTCCTAAAAGCTTGGTTTTGAACGTTGAGCCAATTCCCTGCATGGTGTAAGTCTGCAGGTTACTTCCCCTATCCTATTGAAATGTTTGGGTTTTTTAATAACCCACCCCATTTTTTTTTCCTAAATGCTTTTTGATCCCCAGTGGAAAAATGAGACCACTTAACATTTGGAAATCTTGGGTTTTCAGGACAGAAGGCAGAGAAACAATGCTTTTGGAAGCTAGAATTTTTGTGAAACTCTAAAACCCTTGTTCAGAGCTGCTAGTGTGCTTTGGAGGGAGCTCCTGTCCCACAGGCTGATGCCACGCTTGTATGTGTGAGACTGGTTCCTTGCAGAGGGTTTTAGTTTTGTGCCTGCATTCTCATGTCCTGGGTGGTACTGGTGCCCCAGTAGCATCAGTGCATCTTCCCCTAGTTAATCCCATCACTCTTTGGGGCTGATGGGGGAAGGGAATGGTTGGGGGCTTTGCTTTGTAGAGCTTCCTACGATGCCCACAGTGCTGCCTAACCCCTTGTATCGTGGCTCCCAGGACATGGGCAATGCCATTGTGGGTGTTTGCACCAGCTCCTGAAGCATCCCACGCTTGTGAGAAGCCCGAGCCTTCCTCCAGCAAAGCCCGGGTGGGTTTTGTCCCAAACTGGAGTGCCTGTCAGATGGGTCCTGTACCCTTGGGTAGCTAATGACAGCATGCAACGTTGGGGCCTGGCCATAAACAGGTTTAGAACAAGCCAAGCTAATTCAAAGGTGTGAGAGCGATCCAAAGGCACGGTGAGTATCGCCAGCTCCTCGCTTGCTCCTCAGGGCACCGTCCCACTCATTAACGGGAGGCTGCGGAATCAAGAGTGCTGTGGCTTGTTTGAACTGCAGGGCTGCTCTGCTTGCACAGGTCTTCTCTGCTTTGAAGGCTCTGTCGCTTTTCAGCGTGCGTCAGGAACGCAGGCTCTCCCCATCTGCAAAGCCTACTGAGGTCTCCTCTCCCTGCCGTGAAAAAGACCGTTCAAACAGCTCCCGAGGTCTCCAAGGGCTTCTCTTCTCCTGAAAGCTGAATTGCCTGTTGGTTTTGGAGGCCTAAGTTCCCCCTGGCAGCCTTCCACGCGTATATTTAGAAAGGAAGATCATACCTTCCATCTCAAAAATAACCAAACCTGATGACTTAATTTAGAGCATGAAAATTAAAAGCTCCTTCTTGAACTGCTGAGCAGTTCAGGCTCCCGCAGCCTCTCGCTTGTGCATTGGCCGTGGAGTTTCCCCACTTGACTGTAGGTTTCTCTTGGTCACCTTTGGGTGTCTCATGAGTTATTTGGGAGAGGGATTGCAAACCACATACCTGTGTCTCCTCTCTGCTGGCACTGGCTCCTGTTGGTGTCTAGCTGTGTAATTGGGCACTGGTGTCAGACAGACACTGGTTTTGTGGGAGACTCTTCGCTCTTACTAGCAGACAGATAGTTGTAAAAATTAATTTTAAAGTCTCTTTTGATTACTAATGTAAACTTACACTCACAGTAGGCTTTTCTGGAATGCAGAGAGCTGTGCCTGTACACTACTAACAAATAGGCTGGAAACCTGTGTAACCCGTGTCCTGGCAGAGAAAACCCATCTCTACAGGCAGTAATGGTGTCCTTCACATAGGCTGGATTTTGGTCCTTTGCTCCCACAAATGGTGGCCTTTCCTTCAGCAGTTTCTGCTCCTCTGGAGCAAGACCCAAGCCGTGCTGGGGGCAGGATGCCTGGTTCTCTCCTTGCACCTTGCTGGGCAAGCCTAGCCCAGCTGCTCTGTTCCTTTACACCAGTTTTTCTTTGTAAATCTGGGATAAGTTGAAACTTCAGCGCTGAAATGGGGTTCCTCAATTTCTTTCTGGCTGCTTGGGTCTTGCCTCTTGTATATATAAAAATGTAATATTTATTAATGGCATCCAAGCTTGGTTAGTTATCAATAGAGCCTTGGAGACCTGCAGAACAAAGATGCTGTGTGCTGCTGTGAGAAATGCTTTCGTTTCACTTGCTGAAGCTCAGCCTTACCTATAGCTGCTGATCACACCACTTTTTTTTTCCCCCACTTTATCAGCTGTATTATCTGAAGTGTGCTCTGAGTGATTGCAATGTTGAAAGGCCCCAGAGTTAATTGGCATTAAGAATGGTGTAGTATTATTAGGTGTGCCTTAATGTAACAATCTCCATTTTCGTGTATTTACTCTGTACTACTGAGTAAATGCGGAGATAAAAGAAGGTGGAATTAGCACTTCTCTTGCTTGCACTAAAGCCAAGCTGCATTATTTTCTTTTCTGTGGGTTTAGGCCTAAAAGTAGCTCAGGTATGTGCAAGTTTAAACAAGACGAACCAGGGCCCCATTAAAAATTACTCTCTCCTGGATAATATTCAACACAGGATTAATAGTAAAGAGGCTGATGTCATCCCAGAGCTCCTGTGACCCTTTGCACTTCTTTAGCACATTGCTGCAATAAAACGTTCGTTACACAGAAGACTTTTCTTGCTGGAAAATGTGATGCTGCTGTCTTTCCAAAAGCAAAGGGAGAGGCATTTGGAGCAACGTGCAAAAAAAATTAATTGGGTATTAAAAGCTTAACCTGAGAAACCACCTTCTCCTAAGAATAACCTCAGTGCTGCCGCGTGGCGTGCCATGTGCGATCCCAGCCATGTCCTGCTGATGGACTAATGCTTTCCAGGGTGGCCAGCTCTTGTGGAGCAGACTGGTAGCACATGTGTGACTTCACCTGCGTAGATGGGAAGGCTCCCACTCGCTGCCCTCCCCAGCTCAGCAAACGGTTCAGCAGATGCCAAGCAAGGATGTGTTTTTCTTCCCTGCTGTAACACTCTGGTGCTGAGTTGCTCCAGCCCCTGCTGCTGCCGAGCGGGTGTCGCAAGCGCAGCCGGGATCGGTGTCGTGTGGGTCTTCCAGGGGTGCCATTGCAGTCACAGCAGTGGAATTGCTCCTGATTCATGCCAGGCTTGTCTTGGCTGGGAATAAAAGGACTGTTCAAGAGTTTAGTGGTTTTTAGATGGTATCAGTGATGTTACACGGTCCCAGTGCTGTTCGTGCAGAATGTCTCTTGCATTTTAACATTAACTTTATCTCGCTGGCTAGGCTGGGCTCTTAAATCCTGACTTGTCCTTCAAGGGCTTGGATGAGTCATGTTCTGCACTGCACCAGCCTGGCTACTGCCAAACCAGGCTGGAAAAGGGCTGGATTAAACCAAGGCGTCGTTCTAGGCTTTGAGGTTACGACCAGGTCTCTTGATAAGGAATTGTGTGTGCTATAAAATAATTATGTAGTGACTTTCATCTCTGAATCTTTACAAACATTAATTAGTGGATTTCATAAGACCAGTTAACTTGTTTTCACTGTGCCCGTAGGGACAGGTAAATATTACAGCTCCGCCCTGGTGCGTGGTCTGCAGCATTGGGAGGGCAAGAGCCTTGTGATGATGTTGGGGTCGCAGCCTGTGTTTCCTTGTGAGCTTGCTCATGCACACTTTAACTCCAAAACCCGTTATTGTTCTAGTTTGCCAGGTTTGCCTCATAGGTATGAATACATACCCCCATGCTGGGTATAAGAGAACCTGCCTTGGGGATGTGGTTGTCAGTCCCAAGTCCAGCCTCTGCTCATGGCTTTCCCCCCTCCCCCAAATTCTCCTTTTTTCTTAGTTTTATCTTTGGAATCCATTGAGATGCTTTTGTTCCTTTAAGGGTGCTGAAGGTCACCCCTGGAGTGAAAGTTTGTAGTTACAGGAAGGTTTCCTGTACAGGAAAACACCGCAGCGCCTGGCAGCAACCTGGAGGAGTGTGTGTGAAAAGGGTGGCTTTACAGAACAGGACCAACATCTCGAGGAGATGGCAGTGCTTGGCTAAACCCTAAATAACAGCCATTGACTGGAGTCAGTAGGGCAAAGTTTCCAGAGCTTTAACCCTTCTTACATCTGCCTCTTGGCATCAGTCTTGTTGCTGCAGCCAGAAAAGGTGGAGGAGAGAGAAGGGAGGGAACCTGTTCCACAGCAGGTCATGGTGGCCAGTACCCTTGAGGGAGTGGTGTGATGTTACCAGCATCCTGAGAAGGACCTTAGAGGAACCAGCTTCCCAGCCATGCTGTGTGGGAGCATGGGCCTCAGCCATGGGCTTGGGAAGAGGGTCTGACCCCAAGCTTTAAGAGGAAGTCAGGGGCTGCTTTAGCTTTCTGAGGACACTAGTCCCACGGTATTTATATACCACAGACCTAGGGGCTGAGTGGGTGGGATAGTCCCCAAACCCCTGTCCCACAAGTGGGAAAAGTGAGGAGAAGCTCTGGCTGGCAGGGTTTGCCCCAGGAGCGATAGCCCTGCTGCCCTTTGGGTTGAGTCTTGGGAGAGTGGTTTGTTGTGTGTGGCTCTTGGAAGGGATGGTCCAACAGTCCCCATGTGTCCTTAACAGCCCCCTTCAGCAGTAATTCTGCCAAATGTTTGTCACATCTGAGCATGTGGTGCAGGAGACCCCCGTGGCCTCATTGCTGGAGGTCTTTGAAGGCAGCCCAGGCAGCAGCCTGGAGCATCTGTGTCCTGGTCCCACGTCCCCACCTGCAGCACCTGGGCTCTCCTGCACTGTGGTGGCTGGAGAGGTGGCTGAGGTACTGGCATGTCCTTGCTCTGTCAAACAGCAGGTCAGCATGTTTGCCCACCCTGGGGGATGGCGCTGGGCGGCAGGAACCCCATGGTCCTCCTGTCCTGCCCAAGTGGGTCCCATAAGGGACGTCACCACAATGAACACTGTGGAGCAGCTGCTTATCACCTGCAAAAGCTCATCAGCAAGGACAAGCTGTGCTCCTTCCTCCACATAGTGTTTTCTGATGGTGTGAAGCTCCTCTCCATGTAGCTGTTTTAATTTCTCGTGTTTACACACCCTGGAGTCCCTGGGGAATGTGAGAAGTGACTGGAAACATCCAGAGCATAACTGTTTGCTGCAAGAGGATTGATCCTGCAAGCTCAGATGTCAGGAGCCTGGACAAGGCAGGGGAGGAAAAGCAGATGGCTTTGAGCTGCAGAGCCAAGAGCTGCCTTGCTGCGGCGCAGCCACCCTGGGCACCCTCCCCTGCCCTCAGCTGGGAACTTGTGTGTGGATTTATTAGAGATATGCCCAGCAGAAAAATGTCATGTGACAAGTTGGGCCTGTTTCCCCAAAGATTCACTTTGAAACAGCGTGGAGAGAGCAGGGCTGCTTCCTTCAGTAAGTGCCATCAGCGCTGGGCTCCTGGTGCCCCAGACCCTGCCAGGACAGAGCAAAGGATGGCCTGGAAGGGGGCAAAATGCCCCTTTTCTGTGCATCCATCTACTCTGTAAATCAAAGACTGACTTGTCTTTTCCATGCTCTATTGTATTTGATCAATATTGTATTGATTTTTGCAACTTGGTCCATCTTCTGCAGTGTTATTCTGGATTTTTGCACATGGCTTTCTGCAAGGTGCATTGTCTTACCTGAACTTTGCTTCATTTAATATGGCCCCCTGTGGAGGTTAATCCATTTAAAATATATCCCAAAAGAGCTGCTTTTCTGTTTGCAATGAAGTACTACTTTAAGTATTTAAAACATCATGCAAGGCTCCTGGAGGAGTCAGTCTTGGTGTGACATTTGTTTAGGTACTGTTCAGCAGAAAATGCTGAGAAAACTACTGCTAATGATTAGTGAGCACCAAAGCTTCTGTCTTAACACCATCAAGGGGGTGAGCAGCAAATATTGAAACTCTTAAATAGCGCAAGTACCTAAAGAGAATGTTTAATTGCAGATTGAGATTATAAAATAAATGGGACAGAAGCTAACAGGATGATGGGATGCCAGATTGATGCAGTTTGGTGTAACACTGACGAAAAGCACTGTCGCTAATGCCAACCAGCTCTGCGGTGTGATGGAATGCTGGGGCACTTGGGTGTGCGAAGGAGAGGTGGGGTCATGGCTCTTGAGCTGTGGCAGGGCTGGACTTGAAATCCTGTTGCTCTTTTCTTTACAAACAGGATACTGTGGTTTAGCTCACTAGGTAAATATGGATAGCTTGGAAGCTGGGAAGCCTCCCTGTTTCACAAGGGCTTTCAAAGCTGTGCTTGAGATTGCTTATCTGGCCCATGCTTAGCTGTGGGTTTGACCTTCTGTGCTGGCTATTGCAATTTCCTCTCAACAGCTGACCCACAGAGGGGGAAAGTTGCACTCTTTCTACTGAAAGATCCTCCTCATTACAGGAAAAATCCTTAATTTCTAATGCAGCTTTTGGCAGGTTAGCTGGAAAGGCAGAGGACGGGCCAGAGCTCACCCACTGTGAGAAGCAGGGAGGGATGCTTGAGAAGTTGCTGTGTGTAACCTGCTGCAGAGCCATCATCTCAAGGGGATGGAAGGCTGTGATGGACCTAGCAGAGATGATCTATGCTTGAAACAACTCTTCTCCAGCTTTGCCTTGGAAAAGGATCCCTGCAAAGTTGCTCTGTCCCTGGTCAGAGTGGTGCTGGTGTCCCATGTGTGGCAAGGATGCTACCCTGCCCTGAGAAGGGTACCTGCCTGGTGTTTAGAGCTCCTTGCTTGGAAGATATGTTGTTAGTAATTATGTGGAACAAACCTTACTGTGTTTTTCTTTGGTTATGTGTTTTCAGTTATGGGTTTGTCATGGATTACAGGACTTGCCTTTGCCATGGGGGGACAGACAGGGACATTTGTGCTTGTTCCTGACTTCTGCAGCTCGGGATTCATGTTGGAATCTGAGTGATAAAAATGAAGTTCCACAGAGAATGTTGTGTTTCCAAAATGGGTATAAACTGCCCCAATTTGAGCCATGAGCTGAACAGAATGACTGCCCGGCAAATGTGAATTAGGCTGAAACTGCAGTGCCTTGGCTTTTGTGGCTCAGGTTGAAATCCCAATACGCTGGCAGTGATTGTTCACAACTTTGCTTGTCCCTGTAGGTGTTTTTAAACACGAACATGTCTTTATAAATGAGGCAGCCAACATGTTTTACAGGCTCCCTTGTATGATTTTTTTTGGTGAACTCATGCAAGATAAAAGTATTACTTGTAATGAGCCCCAGTGTTATCTGAGAGCATCTGGTAAGCATAACGCTTTGCTTTGGGAACGCAGATACACCACTGGGGTGCACAAGGCAGAGGAGGTGGTAAAGTGAAAACCCAAACCCTGCTTCCCTAAGCAGCCTTTGCCCTTGGACGATGTGGAAACCCCTGTGGGGCTGAGCAGCAGCGATGCCTTAAGGGACTGGATTTCCTATGGGAAATGTGAGTTAATCCCTGCTGTGGCCACAATAGAGAATTATTTGGCTCCATTTTCACCTATATGTTAGAGCTGGGGACTGTTCAGGAGAGCTGCCATCATCCAGGACAGCTGCCGTGGTAGTATCAGGCTGAGAACGAGCTGATTTTGCCCATCTTTCCCCACCCTGGAAAGGTCCCTGACATGCTGGATGTGCACTCTGGTGGGATGAGTGCTCCTTGCTCCAGCTGGTGAAGCTCAGCCATTCAAGGTTTCCTCATCACTGTAGATAGGCATGGAGTTGCACCCCAAAAGCAAACAAAGCATCAGGTATGAGTTTTGTCCCTCTTCTCTTTGCTGTGAGAAAGTAAAGGCACTTGGAGAAGTGGTGCAACTGAAAATGAATCAGAAGTTTGAGTCAAACCTCTCCTTTTTGATGCTTTTGGTATGGCAGAGACTTTGTTTAGCAGATGCACAAGTATTCTGGAGCCAACCCATTGTCAGGATGGTGGAATTTTCCTGCCGAAACCATTTTGCTGACCACAAGCTTTGAGTAACTGCGCACGTTTTCCCCATGTTTATGTTTTCCTGCGAGCCTGCTGACAAGTTCAGGCTTGTGCTGTGTCTGGTGTGGAGACTTATGGCAGCAACAGGGTTTTATAAAGGCACAGAAAGGCAGCCTGGGCAGAGCTCGCTGCTGTGGCGTGCAGCTATGGATGACTGTACTGGGGATGCCAGTGCCTTGTGCAGTGCGAGATGATTTCTCCTTCAAATGGGCTTTGGAGGTTGATGTGTAGTGTTGCACGGGCTTTGGAGGTTGATGTGTAGTGTTGCACAGGTGAACAGACAAAATGTGCAGAAGTTTGTGCAGCTGTGATGTTGACAGCTGGGTCTGGCTGTAGTTGGGCTCGGGGCAAGCGGGCTCTCCAGCCACCAAACCACAGCCAGTGTATCTGCTGTGATGCAGTTAAGTGGTAGTTGTGCTGCTGGCTTCCACTATGGGGTGAAACTTAAAATATCTGTGTGCAAATATAGCTGGAGTCTGGCACAGTGCTGGGGCAAGTGTTCTTTGCTTTGGGTCGGGGTCAAGAAGCTCTGTGCAGAGGTGATCTTGGAGAAATAAATCTGGCTTTTCTCACTTGTCTTTTTTCCATGTGCCCTGATGAAGAGTGTGAAGATAGTAAGTGCATCCATGAAAAATAGTGTAATCTGCACATCCAGATGTTGCTGGAAAGTGTTTGTGAAACCTTGAGGAAAATGGCAGCGGTGCAAACTGCCATGGAGAGGGGACAGCCACTGGGGACATGGGCCACTGGGGACGTGGCCCAACCTGAGGTGAAGCTGGAGGCGTTTGAGACCTTAGCCAGAGCTGAACCACAAACCAGGCAGTGGCTGGGTGAATTTTGTAAGGAAAAGGTAATGATGTTCCATTCGTGGCTGGAGTGACAGCCAGCAGCTTTGGGATTGGGGCTAGTCCACAGCACTACCAGGAAACCCCGTGAACTTAGACACAGCCAAGTGACCAGCACATCAGCACTGGTCTGTGCGTGGGGACAGCCTGAGCTGACCTCTGCTAAAATGATACACATTTCTTCTTTGAACTGAATCTTGGTGGTGTCCCAAAAGCCTTACCAATGGCTTTGAGCTTTGCCTTGCTGTGGAACATTCCTTCTAAAATGTTTCTTCTTAGACCGAAGTCATCCCTGGAATAACTTCACTGAGGCTAGTGGGCTTGACAGGAAAAATCTGGGCTATTTAAGGCTGCAAACCTCTGCAGTTCTTAGGAACTTGTTCATGTATATGACCAGCTCAGATACAATCAACAGTCAAAACATGCTGTTTCGCTTGGAAGCTGTTTACATAACACTTCAGCAGTGCTTAAATCGAGATTTATTTGTACAGAAAGGCTGCGATGTCAAACAGCAAAGCAATGTTACTGTTTGACAGAAAGGATGGAAGAAGGCAGACACCTCTGCTTGCAATAGGCCTGGGACCAAAAGCCCAGCAGCATCCTCCTGTGAACCCTCCTTTCTGGGAGGATTTGATATTCCTCATGGAAGATAAAGATGCTGGGGTGAAGGCTGGTGTTTGTGGTCATACGAACGCAAACAACTGAGCTGCGACTTGATGTAAAAGAGATCTTCTGGGTGCTAATCCAGAAAGGTTAACCAGGCTTTTAGAGAAGAGCTCCAGAGTGGAATTATTTACTAGAAATACGGATTTCTGGGATTTTTCTCATTTTTAGCTTGAGTCTTAAGTGGCAGCTGAACAATTGAAACAGCTAGAAAAGTCTTGGGGTGTTATTGTCCTGTTACAGTTGTGGTCAGTATTCAAAAAACCCTTTAGAAATGAACTCGAGGAAAACCTTCTCTCTGTGGAGAAGCTTGGATAAAGACCCAAGGTGGCTAGAGATAAACCTCCTGCATGAGCGGGACTATCCCCACATTAATAGTCATGGCATCCTGCACTCTGGAGGATTATGAGATGATGGAAGTGGCATTTGGGATGTCTATGATGTGGGTTTCTCTGACAAAGCGGGTTAAGCTTCCCCAGGTTCTGGGTCCTGAACACATCCTCCTGCTGAGCAGCCTCAGCTGGCAGCTTCAAAGGCTTCACAGTCCAAAACGAAAACCTCAATAAAGGATTCAGCCATGAGAAAAACGTATGTACCCAGGAGGCCACGTGCCGTGCATATGCCTGATAAACCACTCCCAAATTTGTTCCTATCATGCATTAAAAAAAATGTAACTCATGGTTTGGTCTTCCCTCTTCCTGTCATAAAGCCCAAAGTCCAATTTTCAGGCCACATCTCTGTGTGCAAGTTGCAGTAACTTATTTAAAACAGTTTTGGAAATGATTTGAGCAGGTACTGACCCCTGCTGTGTATGGCTTGATTGAAACTATTGATGGAGGCTCTGCTGAGATCTCTGCCTGGAGGGGAGAGGAGGGATGGGTAGGGAAGGGGGATGGGAATGGACGTTGATTTCATCGGTCATCCTGAGGGCCCTGGAAGGAGCTTGGATGTTGGGTGGGGTGGGCTGGGACTGCCTGAAAACTAGACTTTGCAGGGGGTTGGAAGGTAAAGCACGGACTGCCCAATGCCTCCAAAGATCGGCTTAGATTTCCCATGGAAGGACAACAGCAAAGCTGGGGCTGTGCAGCTGGAGGATGTGCAGAGGAGCTGCTGGACAGACTTTTTTCAGTGGAAAAAGTGAGCTTCTACCCTTGCTTGTGCTGTGATAGCCAGCACAGGGAGCAAGCAAGAAGTAGGGCTAGGAAAAAAAATAATCGGTGTTTGTAATAGCCCTATTTTGACTATATGTCTAAAACTCTGCCTGCATGTGCTCGTGCAAAGCTCTGGTGATGCTTCAGATGACTTGCGTTGAGACCAGAATCCTTTGAGATAAAACAGGAACCTGTTTTGCAACTTGCTGTTAGCACAAAGTTGTTAACTTTGCGGACGGTTTAAATTCTTTATAAAACGAGACAAGATGGAAACCCTGATTGTAGCTGTGCACAGACCCTGGGAGCCGCTGGGATTCCACGAGCAGCGACAGCTGTCAGTGCACCGGCCTCTGAACCAGAGAGCTGCTCAGACTAGTGTTTCAAAATGGTCATATGCTGGGGAAAAGCTTCATTTCACAAAAGCTGGTGCTTTTTCCTTTGGGAGAGGGGGTGTTCCCTGGGCTTTGGTTTTACCTGTGGGTTCAGAAGCTTTGCTCACGCTCTGCCAGTCATAAGGAGAAACCTGATTGATGAAGATAACGGCAGCTTAAGATTTGGGCTGAAAGATAACACCTCTCGGATGCTTTTGGCTGCTCTTGCAAAAATCACGTTACTGCAGGTTTGTTTCCAGTAGCCTGGGGCCAGAGATTGAAATGAGTTGAAAACACACCTAGCGTGGCCAAAGCTGTGTCCTGTGGAGCAGGAGAGCCAGACCTTTCTGTCCAAGGTATGGTCATACCTGGAGACCGTCTGTCCTTGGCAGATCGGTGTCTTGCTGCTCCATGCACCTCAATACCACCGAGAGTGAGTTTGCAGGAAACTGAGACCTTCAAATGTGGGTCTTCTGATTTTTTTTGGGGGGGAGAAGGAGGGTTGTCCCAGATAAGGCCTGAAGCAACTGGAAGCCCCCAGAGATGTGCACGGCCACCAGCACTGCTCCAGCCCTGGGGTTTAAATGAATGTGGGACTGTTATCTGTGGCCACTCCATCTGGATGTGGAAACGTGTGGGGGTGTGGGATCTGGGTGAGATTTCCCCTGCTTCAGGGAAGAACAAGACACTTCAAAGGGCTCGTGGCAAGGAGAGAAAGGTGCATCAGCAGAGACAGGAAAGATGACAAACTTCAAAGCGTAAAATGGGGCAAAAAAAAATGAAAATACAGACTCGGGGAAGCAAAGGGAGAAGCCAAAGCTGAGGGAAGGCTGATACAAAGGTCTGGTAAATGACAAGAAATCAAAGTATAGTGAAGATTAAGACTTCATTTCAAACCAAAATTGAGAATTTAAGAAAAGGTGTTGTGGATGTGAAACAGAAGAGGAGCTGGGGCTTTGATTAGTTTGTGCAGGAAGCTGGATTAATTGCTCTTCTAGGGTCCTGCCTTTCTATGCTGTGATGATTATTTCTCCTCTGTGCTTGTACAAAAGGCTGAGTGACACCCAGGGATTCAACTGGCTGTAGGCAGAGGCAGGACCATGGGTTTGGAGCTCTGCCTCCTCACCCTGCCAGCTTCCCCCACTGCCCTTGGTGGGTACGTTGATGTGACCCACAGCAGAGCTCGCCCCTTTGCTCGGGGGACGGGCGCTGTGCTTACACAGGGCTTGAGGTTTGGGTCTTTGTCACTGTCTAGAAAGAAACTGCAGGACCAGTGTGCTGTGGCCAGAGGGTTTGGATCCCAAGTCTGATCAAAGGATGCCTGGGGAGAAAATGTCCACAAACAACAACAGAAGGGCATAGAAACGCAGCATCCCTGCTTGCCTTTATTGGGAAGGGTAGCTTGGGTTCCGTAGTGTAAGAGCGGAGGGAATAAAAAGTCACATCCAGCTGCTGCTAACCATCAGGAGCTTGTGGAAAACACCCAGAGGAGCAAGAGCATGTGTGGGGTGGATGTGGCCACTAATTTGTTCCACATGTGAAGCTGAAAAAATGTGTTGAGGAAATAGTGTCACTGTGCTTACTCCACAGCCATGAATGCAAGTGCAGGGTGGGAGGGTGGGGGCTTTCAGTGCTCAAAACACAAGAAATTTGCCCTGGTTTGGCTGCGAAATGTTAAGAGAACCATACAGGAACAAGGCTGAGGGCTGGTGTGTCCCCAGCATGCAGGATGGAGCTGCACCATTTGGCTGCTTTGAGAGGTGATGGGGAGATGGGTCTGGCCAATAGGGTCCTGCTTAAAATCTGTTCGTTCTGTCTTCCTGGAAAACACTTCACTGCTTCCCCCTGGCATAATGGCAAAGCCATTAGATGTGTCCCAAATCTGTCACGTTTCCCCAGGGTGTCCCTGGGGGACTGGCTTTGGGCTGATCATGCTGGTGGGGACATGGTGAGCTCCATCCCTGTGGCGGCGGGGTGGCTGTGCTGGAGATAGACTGACAAGGTGGCATCAGGCTTAACCCACATCATGAGATTCACAGCAGTTCCCCACTTTGAAATAATTCATTGGAAAAAAAACCCACTGGAGCTGCTTGAGCTTGTTGGAGGGGGTGGTGGCTGCGTCCCCTGAGCCACCTCTGCCTGTCACTGTGCCCATCTGCGCTGCTGCCCTCATGGTGTGACCTCAATTCCTGTAACTCTTCTCCCAGAAGCTGGGAGTGAAGAGTGGAGAGCAACAGCAGCAGGAACCAGCTGCGCGGTGCTGCCTGCAGGCTGCGAGTCCCCCTCGGATGGGGCAGCAGCTCGTAGTTGACCTCACATGAACTCCTGCAGGGCAGCAATGACCAGAAGTGAGAGGCTGTTTACAGTGATATCGTGTCCTGTTTGTTTTTAAATGTTTGTCAACTGTTAATTATTTCCATTGAAGTATGTCGTGCAGCTACTGCACTTCAGCTGCGGGCCAGTTTGAGGAAGATTTATTGGAGCAGGCTTGTATTGCATCTGTCAAAATAAGGGGGTAGCTCTTCAGAGGGAGCAGCAGAGAGCTTTCTCTAGTGGAAAGGTGGAAGATGTGGGTTAAGCACAGGGCATGTCTATAGCTGACACCCTGAGGCATGGGGGAGGGTTTGGAGGCACCCTGCTCCGGGGCAGCTGGAGAGCATGGGGGCTCTGGGGTGAGCGTCAGGGACGTGGGGTGGTTTAGGGGTAGCTGCACAGACCAGCTTGTTCCAAAGGTGGAAAAAAGAAGGGTGGGGGAACTGTGTCACTCTCCTCCTACATGCTGAAGTGTCAAGTACAGATGCATCTGGGTGAACCCCTGGAGAAACTTCTGGCTGTGGGTTGTGGTGGGAGGGCTGTGTGTGTGTGACCAGTGCTGTGGGTACAACTGGGGGGTGGGAGGGGCATGTGCTGGCCCACCTGGGTCAGTTTGGACCTGGGCCACCTACTGCTTTTGGGCTGTGAGATGCTTCTTGTCCTATACTTTTTATAGTGCTGAAGTGTTCCTGGTGCACCTACTGTCTCCCTGGGGCTTCACAGATTTTAGTGTCAGAAGAACCATTAGGTCCAGCCTGTTCTGATGTGGGTTAGAGACCTCCCCAGTTATGCAGGGTCTGTATTTTCTGGCTGCAGGCTGCAAATCCTTGATGCAGGCTCTAGATAGGAGGAGCTGGCATGTTCCTAGGTCACCTTTTGCAAATCGGGATGAACATCTCTGTGTCTTGTTCCAACTCTAAACTCATTCAGGTCTGGAGAAGGGATGCTATGTCCCTCTAGTCCTAGTGGCACTGAACTTCTCCATCTTTCCTCTTCTGTAATCCTCAGCCACAGGGAGACCTTGTGAATCCTAACAGGAGGACTTCCATAAGGAAGAGCTGTCCAACCCAGCTGATATCCAAGGCACTCACCAGGTATCCCACTCATGTTTTCTGCTGGATTTGCCATATCGAGGCTTCACAGCCCGATGGGATGGTGGTGGTAAATAGGCAGGTGACTGGAGGGCGTGTTTATTTAACAAATACAAACCAAAAAGGATGCTCTGTCTGACCCTTGCTGTGGGTCAAACCCTTGGCCCCACACCGTGCCCTGTTTGGGGCAAACGTTGCCGTCAGCCCATCAGCTGCAAAGAAATCTGCCTCGAGGGGAAGGTGGCCTTCCTGTGTGCCCAAATAGCTGGAGGTACACCAGGCTCAGAAGCAGCTTGTCAGGAAGAATAAATATCGTGGGTCCTTGTTGTTATATGGTAGGAAGGAACCTGCAGGTCTGCTGCTCCCAAAGGAGCGAAGAGGAGGGATTGGCTCCAAGAGCCCACTCTTAGAAATATTACTGCCTGATCTTCAAGTAGCTTCTTGTCTTGTGCTCTGCCTTGATCTAGGGATAAAATCTCTTTTGTCTGTGTGTCACTGAGAAACAGTAAGTTACCAGTCTTCCTGAACACCAGACACACTCTCGTTTTGGCCTTTGGCCCTGAGACCTGATACTTGCTTGTATTTACAAGCCCAGTAATTACTGTCCTGAACCTGTTATCAACATAAATACATACAAGGGAAATTGCAAGGTTACGGTTGAAGCTTGCAGGTTTTTAGACTAACAAATATTTTAGCCTGAAGATATATTCAACTTTATTTTCCTTTTAAGTGGCTCTGGGTAAGATGAGAAGTTGCCTGTCAAATTTGATGGGGTCAGTAAAATTCAACCATGTTCTACTGTAATTAACATTTGAAAAGAATTTGCTTAGGAATTAGCTGTTGGCAGTGAAAAGTACCTCCTTGTATGAAACAGAGTGAGCCCATCAGGGTCGATACTATCCTGTGTAGGAAGGGAAATTCATCTATTAACACTTGTCTTCCTGACAGTTACTTGAAGATTCATCATGGGATGCTGACTAGATCAACCACAAGTGTCATCTCTGTGTCATTTAGAAATGCAATAATCATCCCAGCACGCACTGAGTGGAAAAGACATTTCTAGTGTGATGGAGGGGAGGTTTATAATTAAAATGTGTAAAGAATGCAGTGGTCTGGAATTTGAATTGTCACTTATTCCACCAGGACATATAGCAGTAAACTGATTGTCCTGCTGGGAAATCTTTCTAGCAGCACCAAAGTGGCGTTTGGTCTCCAGCCACTGTGCTGCTAGCGAAAGCAGGAGCAATTTGGATCGCAATGTCATCTAGAAATCCTCGTTGTGGGCCAGTTCCTTGGCGCTGCAGGTCTGAGGGACTCATTCCTCATGTGAGTTTAGCCAGCTCTGGGCTTGTGGTGGCAAGCGGTGGGCTAGCATCTGTGCCAGGCTGTAGTGTGACTCCGTATCAGACATCGGAGGATCCCTGGGACATGCATAGTCCTGGCTCGTGGCAGTTGCAGACAAAGCTTTCCACGGGGTTTGCACCCTCTTGGGAGGGTGAGGCTCTGATGAAGAGCAGCTCTGCTCTTGTGTACCAGGAGAAAGTTAGGGGCCACCCTGGGGAAAAATCAATGGCTTCTGGTTCATTTCTCTGTGGTCCCCAACTCATGAAGCAGGGATGATGTATTATGCTTTCTACAGTGCCCTGAGATGGAAGAGATCTGAGTGTATTGCCTACTGCAGACACGAAATATAAAGAAGTCACCAACCTTGTTCCTTTGGCCAGGTTATTTGTCACTGCAAAGACTAGAAAAATTTCAGTTTTGAGAGGCAGGAAAAAATAGCCCTTTGTCGTTGTCACTTAGCGACAAATACTCAGACTTCAGATTTCAAAGTATTAAGGAAAAAAAATCTGTTTCATTGAGATCACAGTGAAAATGAGGTTTCAGTTTATCAAAGGTTTTGGCAGTTTGGCTCAATCTGCCAAATCCTTTCCTAATAAATAACTTGACAGGCTTTTTCAGGGAGGAACAATAGCATTACTCAATAGCATTCTGTAAGACTAAAATTGTATTGATAGACACCCAAAGGCTTTTTCAGTTGGCATGGGTTATAGCTGCAGGGACGGGAGCTGGTTTCAGAAGGCGCTGGGCTTAGCAAGCAAAGATGACTTCCAATATCTTAAGTGCCATCTCTAAAATGTTAAATAAAGTTGTGCCTCAAAGCTATTTCTTCTTTTTGTGCTGTAGCTCTGAATAAGGTACTGCATGCTTGCTGCTTGGGGAGTAGGAGATTATTTTTTTAAGAATATGCTCTAGAAAGCGGATATCAGTGGGGACTACAAGATGTAGAGTCAAGTACTGGTGGATCAGCACCAGTGGATCAGCAGCACTTCTGGTAATTAGGCTCATTAACATGGCAGCACAGTTGTTAATGCTGGGGACAGATGATGATAATAAAGAGCATCTGTTTTGTTGTACTACTTTCTAAGCAGTGAAGAGTTGATCTTCTGCCCTTCTGAATGTCTCCACAAGTGTAATAAAGCAAGCTGTTTGGAGTCATTTCCCTTTTGAAGTAGTGAGTTATGGGCTTTCCCCCCCCATTTCCCTTTTTTTTTTAAATAGTGATGTGCACTCTGTGGACATGAGCCCTGCAGATTCCTAGGGCTCACCTATCTGTAAGCACAACTGCCTCGATGCATCCATAGGTTTCACAAGCCGAGTGCAACAGGCAGGCTGCTGGGCTCTTTGCTTGCATGGCTTAGAGCCCCTGTTTCACTGGCGAGCTGCTCCCTGTGTTTAGCGGAGTTGGAGGGTTGGGAGTCTGAATCCAGGAGGATCTGGAGAAGATTATGCTGATTTGTAATCCCTGCAATGAGCAACAGCACTATCTATGGCTACTTGTGGTGCCTTTCCAAGACACGCACATGAACGGTTGTGGAAATAGGCTGTTGTGTTCCTAAATGAAGCTGCTGGGCTGGGGTCACTTGTGAAGCTCAGCGAGGCAGCAGGGAAAATACACCACAACGTACTGAACCTGGCATGCCGGTTCAGGACAGCTGTTGCAGCCTCTGCTTGTGCAAAGCAGCATTTGGGCACTTCTTAGTGCTGCCAGGCATCAGCCTGAGTAAGGAAAATGCTTGTGAGTTTATTCTCTAACCAAGACTCCGTGGGGCCAGAAAAAGTCTAAAATAATTGCAGGCATTGTCTGGTTCCTGTGGCACCCCCCATGTTATTGGTACTTCACAGACATGACATTGTTCATGGTTGGAGCTCGCATTCAGCCTGGTGCCAGACGGGCGCTGCGGCTCCTCTGCCAACTCTGACCGTGGGCAGTGGTGATGCTCTCTTTCTGGTCAAAATGCCAAAATTCTCTTTCCCTTGGGGCATGGCTCGCTGCTGGTGGTTAATGGCTGCAGTATCCCCTTTGCCAGACCTTCACCAGCACATCTCTCTGGGGAAAAGCAGAAAGCAAAGCTTGACCTCAGTGCCAACCCCACAGGAGAGCTGAACAGAGCAAAGAGCATCTGTGCAGTTGGTCTTAAAACCTCTTTGCTTTTTGTGATATACCAGCACCCCTGCAAAATCTCAGCTTTAATGCCACAGCAAAGCAAACATGTGGAGGTTACAGAGCACATCCTGGCCACTGCCTTCCCAAGGTCTTCTCTACATCGATTGGGATGGCTGGGTCCCTTGCTAGGGTTTGGGAATATGGTCCCATGTGGCAAAGGAGCTCTTGCTCTTGGGTGCTAATGTCTCCAAAGTGCCTACAACCCTCAGAAATGGGTTTCTGCTGATGAGATGGGAGGGGCCACTCGTTGGCCCACAGAGCCAGTGGACCCTAGCTTGTGTCTTCAACTCAAGCATCCAGGAAAGGTGTGCAGGAATCGATCAAACGAGATGCTTAGCTCAATTGGCATTTGGCTGCTGCCCTTCCCTTTCTGGTGGCATTGGCGGTGCGTGGATGCCAAGCCTCCTGTGAGGGACTCTTTCAGTTCCTGTAGAACCAAATGAACCAAACTTATTTGCTCTCTTTTAGCTGATCAAGCAACCTTATCTCATGGATCTTGTCTGCTAAGGCCACCCTGTGTGTTTGAACATGCACTGTGTGGGTATGAGCAAAGTGTGGTGGGGATCAACTGGCCCAAACCAGCCCCTGGGAAGAAGGATTAGGCTGTGCTGCTGTGCAGAGGCTGCTGAACTCTGCTCTGGCTCACCGGTGCCATGCAGCTGCTCTGCAGAGCTTATATTCACTGTTGACACAGTGCTTGGGCTCAGCTCCACCTGGTAGAGACCATCTTTAAGATATCCTGAGAGCATTTTCTTGGGCAAACATGCTTTCTCTTCTGCATCACTGGGTCAGAGCTATTTGGGCTTTCTGATGTTATCTCTTCTGCGTTAGTTTACCTTTGTTATTGCCTCAGGGATGTTGCTGGGGGTAGCAGAGCGGATTCTTAAGTCTGGCTGCTGTCCTGTAAGGCTGCTGTTGGGAAAGCCTGCCTTGGATCTGCCACTTCCACAGTAAAATGGCAAGAAGCCTTTGCCTCCAGCAAGGGGCTTCGTTGAATTTGGCTTTGGGTTGCACTGGCAAAGCATGCGGATAGTCTGGATGAAGAGGAGATGGAAAAGATTAGGGAGAGGAGGGTCCTTCAGGGTGGCAGGTCAAGGACCAGCCAGGGCTGGGCATGTGGGAGGTGTGCACTATAGACATCCATTTGGAAACTTAATCCTTTAATTTCCCTTCATCAAGCAGGCTGAAATAATAACAATAAAAAAAGCTTTCTCATGGTGATGTGAGCTGTAATTCAGGGCAACATTTTTCATTTAGCATTCTCTCCTGCATAAAGTTACTGTCTCTTCTTCCATAAGAAGCTGCATTTGAGAGCAGTAATGAGCTGCCCTGGCAGGACTACAAAGGGCTTCGGAGGAGCAGGTACGCAGAGGATGAGGTAAGTGTTGTCGTTTGGGTGAAATAGGTGTGGAAAGTGCACTCTGCACACGTTTAGTCTTCAAAGCCAGCAATAATTACTGCATTTGAGACTGTATCAGCAGTCAGGGCTGCGATTCAAGTCGGGCAGGAATACTTTGTGTAGCGCTTTTGTTCTCCAGACATCCAAACTCCCCATCAGTTCGCCCCGTCGCAACCCAGGAACGCAACTGGAAGTGTTGTGGCTTTGAGTTGGTGATGGTTTTTTGTGTAGCCCTGTCTTTGATGCATTCATTCAGAGTGCCCTGCGAGCCCATGAATATGACTAGACTGTAATTGCTTTTAATCGCAAAACCATGAAAAGAGAAAATGAGAAATGGGGTGGGTGGCAGCAAGACAGATCTTGCACGGCGCTGGCAGCCGAGAGGTCTGTCTGTGCGGTGGCTCCTGGCGAGGCTCGGCTCTCTGGGAGTGCTGCTCTTGGTCTCATCTCTCTCCCTTCTGCCTCTGTGGTCACTGCAGAGGCTTGGAGTTGAACTGATGTTGTGGGGCAGGTGTCTAGGAGATATGTGCTTTTTTTCTATAACTATGTGCAAAATACAGCATCCTTTAGTGTGTGGAGCCAAAAAAAAGCTCTCACATGGGAATTCACAGCAAATCTCAGTGAGGGAGCTCAGTATGTGCTTATTTTACAGAAGAGAAATGAGTGAAGCCACTTGTCCTGGGTCACTGGCAAGCTAGTGATGAAGTTAAGGAAAATGTTTTGATGCACTGATTTGGAGCTACCCAGCTCCATTCCCCCCCACGCACTGCTCTTTAATAAATCATGACTTCCCTACGCAATCCCATCCAACGGTGCTTCCCCTTGGTGTCTTCGCTGAGGATGCTGAGGCAGGTGGTCATAAACACAGAGCGCGGAGCTTTGGCAGTGATGGGGTTGGGGGTGTTCCACAAGGGAAGTTCATCTCTAGGCTTGGGGATGCTCAGGGCTGTTGATGTCCCCCTGTGCCCTCAGAACAGGATCCAGCCATCGCTCTGGAGCATGTGCCCCCTCTCCCAGGGGGAGGGATTCATGAAATAGTTACGATTGCCCCTGGGGTTCAGACATCAGCATCGTCTTTGCCACCCTCATCCCTGGCCGAGCGGCGGCGGCCGAGGCTGACTGCCCAGAGACAGCCCCAGTGCCGCAGCCGAGCCATCCTGGTCTGGAGAATGTCCCTCTTTGTAAATTGTGGGGTGACTTTCCCTGCTGGGAGCAGCTTTAAACAGCGGAGGCCTTGGAGCACACAAAGGCGGTGTCAGACGCTCTATCAGCCGCCGTCGCCGGTTTTATCTCGGAGCATAATAGCAATGAAGGGGAACGGTCTAATCTCTCCGCAAAGGCGCTTCGTGAAACTTTTCTCCCTAAAGAGCTCTTGTGCCCTGGAACAATAAATGCCATGGATGCGCTGCCAGCCTGGGGTTACTAATTGTATTCAAAGCCATGGGCATTTCTTTCCCAGGGCTGGTGGGGTCTCGGCACCTCTTTGGCTGCTGCCTACGCGGGCTGGCGGCAGCCGTCCCGTCCTGGCGACGGCAGGTCTGCTGGCATGAGCAAGGGCTGTGGGTACCGTGGGGTCTGATGCTTTGGCCGCGTGATGACGTCCGGGCCGGCGCGTCCCGCCACACAAAGCACCAGTATGGCAAAGCTCAGGAGGAATGTGGCCCCGGGGCGTGGTGTCGCCGAAGGCAGTCGGGGCCTTGCTGGAAAGGTCAGGCAAATGAAACACAGTGGAGCTTGTCTGGTGGACAATAAAGGATGTGTTGTCGCGGGATGAATGAGCTGATCTAGTGGATGTCAAATGTTTACTCTGGGTTTCCACAGAGTGGTCAGACGAGGACCGATGCCTCCATTCCTCCTCCGAGCGGTGAAGGCCGCTGTAAGGACTGATCTGGTGGGATGGACTGCGGGAAACCTGGGTCTTTTCATTTCTGCCACCTTCACAGCCAAAGCCAGATCTCACACAAAGCCAATAGCACTAGCAGGAATAATGGATGTCGCTTTAGTTGGTGCTCTAGGGATCCCATTATCCCATTCAAACCCTCTCTCAGGCTTCATTTAACCAATGTGAATGACAGATGTGAGCATCTGTCATTAATTCTGTTGTGCATCCTAATGCCTTTCAACCTTTTGAAGGTCTCCCAGCACTGGCTAGGATGAAGGGCTGAGCAGTGGTGGTCAGAGAGGCATCCATGATTTGTCTGGAGCTGCTAGGCTGCATGTGCTGCCCATAGAGGGATGCACTTAGGGCTGTGGGTGCTGATTTTCCCGGGCTTGGGAAGAGACAGTGAACACTATCTCTGGCAGCTGTATGAAACTAGAGTGCCAGTTCCACGTGGACCACAAAATATGGGCAGTGAGGTGTTTACCATCCACAGGCAATGCAGGGACCCAGCCCTTCAGCAGCACAACTCGGTAGGCAAGAGGAGTTGTGTGAAGCTGTTAGGGCAGCAAGGCGGTATCAGCTGAGACCAGAGCCCTGCATCTGTGCTGGGGAGGGGGGGCAATACCAGCAGCTCAGCGGCCTATTGCACTTGTGCAAGCTGTGTGGACTGAGGAGGTTTGCAGCCTGGAGAGCGAGACTTGTGCGCTGTGTCTGCTCCTCTTGCCAATGCTACAATCCCATTTATTAGACACAACTTCACAGGCTTTTAATATACGTTCCTGGGTTTAATTTACAACTTGGGGAAAGACAGACAAGGTGACAAAGTGAACTGAAATATGAAATTACTGTAATTGCAGAGGAGGACAGTTTATAGGCTTCAGAATCCAAGTAATTTATTTTAATGATCTCCTCTGCCCTCAACGCATAATTACCATATGCATTTAGAGCTGGTTTCAGTAGAGTTATGCAGTGAAAGCTGGTTGGACCTGTTCAGATGGCAAAACTTTTGGCAACTAATAATCTGAGATGAAAAACGAATTAAAGGCAAAATATACTGTAATGTCAGAAACACTTCTCACTCAAGACACTTTTTTTGCTTAGTTTCCTAGAGGCAGCTGTGGTCCATCTAAAAGCAGCATTCCAAGGCACGCGGCATGTCTGGTTGAGTTCGTTTCCAACCCTACATGGTAAAATACTTGGAAAATCCCTAGGAGTTAACATGGGCCAATGGGCAATATGTCCTCTGGGGAGAGGAGGTGGAAATGTTTTCTTTCTCTGCCGCTTGTTACATTGGTGGATTGGACATTTGTGGGGTAGTAAAAATAAAAGTGGACTTCAAAAGGAATGGATGCTGCTTTTCTTGCATGAATATCTGCTTTTGGCTAGTCATACGTGAAACCAGCTGAAGATTTTGAGTGCACCCTCAGCAAGTTTTGCCAACCGCACCAATGTGTGTGGTGCCATGGACATGCTGGAGGGAAGGGAGGCCATCCAGAGGGACCTGGACAGGCTGGAGAGGTGGGTCTGTCCAAACCTCATGGAGTTCAACAAGGCCAAGTACAAGGTCCTGCAGCTGGTTTGGGGCAATCCCAAGCACAGATATAGGCTGGGGGATGAGTGGATGGAGAGCAGCCCTGGGGAGAAGGACTTGGGGGTGTTGGTGGATGAAAAACTGAATATGAGCCAGCAATGTGCGCTCGCAGCCCAGAAAGCCAATTGCATTCTGGGCTGCATCAAAAGCAGGATGGCCAGCAGGTCAAGGGAGGGGATTCTGCCCCTCTGCTCTGCTCTGGTGAGACCCCACCTGCAGGGCTGCGTCCAACTCTGGGGCCCCCAGTGTAAGAAAGACACGGACCTGCTCAAGTGGGTCCAGAGGAGGCCCTGAAGATGCTCAGGAGGCTGGAGCCGCTCTCCTGTGAGGACAGGCTGAGAGAGTTGGGGTTGTTCAGCCTGGAGAAGAGAAGGCTCTGGGGAGACCTTAGAGCGGCCCTTCCAGTGCCTAAGGGGCTACAGGAGAGGTGGGGAGGGGCTCTTGATCAGGGGCAATGGTTTCAAACTGAAATAGGGGAGGTTTAGATTAGATTAGATATTAGGAAGGTCTTCCCTGTGAGGGTGGTGAGACACTGGCACAGGTTGCCCAGAGAAGCCATGGCTGCCACCTCCCTGGCAGTGCTCAAGGCCAGGCTGGATGGGGCTGGGAGCCACCTGGTCCGGTGGAAGGTGTCCCTGCCCATGGCGGGGGGTTGGAACTAGATGGTCTTTAAGGTCCCTTCCAACCCAAACCATTCTGTGATTTTTCAACCCCTGTGGAAGAGGGGCTGTCTGTGTGCAGCTCTAAGCTGCTTTCATGGTACTTCAGATCCCATAGTGTAAAAAAGCCTGTGGATGTTGTTGAAATCTCTTGCTGGGTGACTGGGCACACGAACGTCTTGATGCTTCTAGACTCTTCCGCTGTAGCTGCTGTGGCTGTTTGTATGGGCATGGCCTGGCACGGGCTGCTGGAGGTGTGATGAGACTTGATCTAGCTTCCCTTTGAAGGAGGTTGTCTTGTAATTACCTGGCTTGGCTTAGCTCTGCCTTTGTGTCTCTGCTTCTCCAGTGTCTAAGAGGTCTCCAGCTGAGCTTGGCCTGGCTTATTCAGAAGAAAAACGCTGATGCCGTCAGAAAAACGTGCGCGATGCTGGGCTCTTCCTCTGGCAGGGTGGTAGAGTGGGAAGAAATTAGGTGTAACCTGAAGAGCCTGGAAAGCAATGATGAGCCTGGGCTGGTGGGATTCATGCCAAGGAGCGGGCTCTGCAGCCAGGCTGATGTGTCTTCTGCAGGAAAAGATGAAAATACCTTTTTTTTTTTCTTACAAGGATCATTAAGTTCCTTGGGTTGGACAGTTGTGGCGCAGAGCTCTCCAAGTGCAGCCTTCCCAGGGTGTTTCTTGATTATTTTCAGATTTTTTTTGAAACCACAAGGATGGGCTGTGGACCAAGTGATCGCAGGAGTCCTTAAAGTCTGTTAGCTCTCTCTGTGTAAAGTGGTCATGAATAAGTGGCAAAATGGGACCAAATCCAAAGGCACCTGGACCCTCCGTCTGCCTGCTGGACTAGGCTGGCTGGGATTTCACATGGCTGAAATCATGTAGCACCGGAGACTGGGGTTTCAGGAGTGCCATGGGACTCGAGAACCTAAAATCCACCTACCCTCTAACTTCTCAGACCCTGTCGGCATTGGGTCTGGGCTGGACTGATCCACCACACGTGTTGGTGAACTGCCTGTGCCTGGGGTACGGCAGCTTGTCCCAATGCTGGCAGCAGCTTGCTGGTGTGGAAAGCCAAGGATTTAAAAGCTAACATTTCCCAATGTTGGTGCTTCGTTGAAATCTGAGGTTGATTTGTTATCTAAGTGATTGACTGTTGGACTTGAACTGCAGCAGGTAGAGCTGGAGCAGCTCTGTGGGCTCACAGCCGCTGGTGATCTGGCCTTTAAGGCTTACCAGCAACAAGAAATAGTAAATTAATTTTCCTGAGTAGCTCTGTCTCCTCCTTGGCCAGATTGGTCTCCAAAATGAAGTGCTCTTGGCCTGAGGGAGAAGTGTGACATTCCTCCCCAAAACGAAATATCACAGGTTCATCGTGCGCCCACCCCAGTGCTCAGACACAGCCTCTCTGGCGCAGTTCCTATGCCACCTCCAGTGTCTTTGCTTTAAAACCACACTCAAAAAACCAGCTATGTTAAAAAGAGTGTGAAGGATGCAAAGTTCAGGTCTTAAAACTGGGAAATGCTAGAATAAAGCTGCTTTTGTAAACTTATTTCAGCCTCCTTGTGCAATATCCCACCCTGATTTCCAGCTTGCTTGCTTCTCTCTGCTGCTGCTAGACATGAGTGGAAGAAGCAATGGAATAAGAGGCTCTATGGCCTTTTTGTGCTCTTGCTGAGGCTTGGCAGCATAGTGCTGCCAGCAGCTGGGAGATACAATGAGGGGACACTCCTGTTAGACTCTGTGTCTGCTTTGTGGTATATGTTGCCATGGGAATGGTGTATTATGGGCTGATGTGGTGTTAGATGGATGTGGGGGAAATGGTCAGAGATGCAGGTGGTGTCTCATGGCTGCTGTGCATCTGCCATGAGAGGGCAGGAGGCTCAAGGCTGCGAAGCACATGGGAGAATTATTTGGGAGTAAAAATGGAGCGGGATGGCTGGGCTGGGTGGTGCCCAACGTAAGCTCAGATACCTCCGCGAAGGGACAGGGTGCTTGGGACTTGGACTCCCCTTGGTCGTTCACGATGGGCTCCCATCGCTAATCCCTACTCTTGGGAAGCCTCCCAAGCCCTGCTTTGCCCCCAGGTCCTCTGTGCCTGTGGTTGGCCATGCTCAGCATGCAGCTACCCAGATCTCATCAGCAGTGTCCCTTCTCCCTTGCTCTTCTCCCTGGTGTAGCCAGTCCTTGGTGTAAACCAGCCTGGGTGAGGGGTTTCCAGGACAGGCTTTTCTGGGAGTGTTTTTGCCCCAAGCAATTTTGCAATGGTACCTTTGAGGATCATGAGCGAGGAAGACACTGCAGGACGGCTCAGACTGGCTCCCCTCCTCGTTTCCAGCATCAACTCCTACTTTTTAGAGAAAACATCCTTTTGTGTGTGTTTGTTTTCACATTCAGAGGTTGGGGGTTTTCCGCTTTGCTTTTGACCTGAAGTAACAGCAGTTTCCAGACAATTCAGACTTAGGAAGTGGGGATCGAATTGCTTTCTTAATCCTTTGGGGTTTTTTATGCAAGGGTGTGTGAACTACAAGCAGGATCTTGTTCAGACCCTCACTTTCTGATTTATGTCCAAGCCAACAGAGCAAGACTTGGAACTGCGATGCTGCTGGGGAAAAAAAAAAAAAAAGTGGGAAGGTTGTGGGATTGGTGGTGCTGCTCAGCAAACAGAAAGAGGAAAAGCAGAGTGATTTCTCATTCTGTTTCCTAACTCCAAACATGACCCAAAGTTTTTATAAACTTTCTGCTCAGGTTTCAGGAAACTGCAAATGAAACTGCATTCCTGCGTGTGTGTTTTCTCTTTCTTTCTGAGGTGTAATAAAACATCATCACCTACAAGTCTGTGGGCTTTAAAAGTATTCTCTGGAGGGCAGGCGAGGAGTGGAGGCAGATTGACTGACAGCTGGAATAAAGCCTCTTTATTATCTCTGGGATTATAATTTCACTCTGCTCTGGGCACTGGAGCAACAGGAGCTTGATCATCTCTGTTCTTGCTGGCTTCTCACGTGTGCTCCAGATACCACGTTGATGGTGTCCATCCCCCTCCAGTGCTCTGTCTGCAGGGGAGAACTTGTCAGCTGAGGAAGTGGAACTCATCACCTAGGAAAACACAGCATTTTTTTCCAAAATTGTGGCCTTGAAGGCCCTGAGTGAAACTAGTAAGAAAAAGACATGTTAGAAAAATAGGGCCAGGTGCAACTGGCGGTGGAGCAGCCCTGGAAGGATGTGGTGACAGCATCATGTGGCTGGAGGTGGCTCTGTCCTCCACCAGTTCCTTTAGCTCTTTAAACTGGCTTGGGCATCTAAAGCTTACAAATCTGCAAGCCAGTAGCTGTCCTGGAGCTGAAGATCACAGGCTTTCCCCAAGAGAGCAAAGAACTGGGAAATGGCCAGAATCGAGGCAAAACCAAATGCGGTCACACTTAAAGGCAGAGTCATGCACCATGTCTGTGGCTACTTTCAAGCAGTTTAAGCGTGGAGAACTTAGCAGTGTGATTTCAATAGATGTGAGTTAGAGTATTTGCATCCCATGTCAAGATAAAGATGCAGATCAGGGCTCACTGCGCAGCAACAAACCAGCACGGACTTTTGATAAAGGACTAGCCTTACCTCTGGGACAGCTCACCGGTAGCACTAACCTGATTTTTCTTTTCTTAATGTGAATTGTGTAGTTTAAAGAAGAAACAGGCAGGTAGAATGAAAGGAGCAAAACTTAGAAAAGATCCACTTGAAAGTTCACCAACTTTGAGTGCAGTGGGGCTCTGGCTGCTGCAGCAGGAGTGGGGCTGGAAATATAGAGGGTAAAGACCAGATTTCATCTGAAATGCTGGTGCAATGCTTGACCCAGGCATAAAATAGTGATTGGACTCGTTCAGGTGCTTTTGTTCCTTCCAGTGGTGCTCTTCTTGGAGAAAAGCTGCCTCCAGGATGCCAGGGTTCCCCTGTGCAGAGTTACAGATGGAGGAAAAACTTGGAGCAAAGCTGAAGAGTCAAAGTAAAAAGTTAGGGTGGGAGACTTCACCCCCGAGTTTCCCTGATCAGGTCAAAACTCAGGCAATGGGGGCTGGGCAGTGGCATTCTATGGAGTAGCATCAGAAGCTGGTGTGGTGGGGCAACGTGTCTCCTGCAGTTCCGAGGCAGGAAAAGGGATGGGAGATGCAAGGCAGGGATGGGGCTGGATTGGTGCTGTGTTGTCCCTAGCCTGCTCGCTGGGAAGTCATGGGGCCTGCCTGGTTTCTTTTGGGGGTCATTCCTGGGGCTTTCCCCGTGCTCCTGTCAGGACTGCTCCAGGAGGTGGGGTGAGGGGTGCGTGGGTTGGGTGTGATCCAGCATGGCCACCTCTCCTCAGTGCACTTCTCCTTTGCAAATCCATCTAGGCTAGTAAATGCCTGGTGCGGAGAATTCTTGGAAGCTAAATTGCCCTTAATTATTAATCTTTAGGGTCCACTACAAGAATAACGCAGTATACGTGACGCCCTACAGCATGTGTGTGTAGAGAAAAGACCTTGAGAAGTTGTGTGTGCTCAGCATGTTGTGCCATAGACCTCCTGGGACTCGTGGCGCTGACCGTGATCGAGCGCAGACCTCGGTGGCATGTCCTTTTTGCCTCATTGCCACCCCATTAACACATTAATGGCAGCTCCTTGCCCTGCTGCCCCTCTCCTGTGGAAGTGGGGGCAGTGCTGTCGGAGCAGCTGAATTCAGGAGGGGACCCAACAGAGTTCAACCAGGCCCTATGTAACAAAGGGCAGTCCCTCAAAGTAGCCACTGCCGAGCACCAGAGAGCCAAAATTCTTCAGCAAAGGCAGTCAGGATTCTTGGTTAATTAAAGACGACCCATTACTGGCAGACATGGGACATATTTATTTTTAAAGTCTGTTACTGACAGTGAGAACATGCCTCTGGCAAGAGATCTGAGGCTCTGGCAATGTAGTTCAGTTGAAAAAGGGATTTACTTTTTTCAAAACAAAACCAAACCCCCATGTCCCACCTCTTCCCTGCCAAGGAACGGGCATGATCAATGAGGCAGGGAGCTGGAAGGGGCGAGGGCTGTTATTTATGCAAAGTTTCCACCTCCTTCCTTCCTTCCTACCAACTCCCTGTGACCCAGACCTGCCTGGTGAGGAAAACTGCTCCCTAGCCTTGCCAATTCTGGGATAAATAGGTCATCCAAAATATGCAAAAGCCAGTTCCAAGTCTTCCAGCAGTCGGAAAGACCTCAGAAGACTTTGGATGCATAAAACCTGTAATAATTGTCACTTCCAGCACGGTTTTTGAAGCTCTGGGTCCTCCAGAAGTAGGGTCCTCCACAGTGGTCCAGGGGCAGCAAAGAGTCAGATGAGAAAGCAGAACACCACTTCTAGTTTTATTTTGCCTGTTTACTTGTTAAAACCTTCTCACTGGTGATGGCAGCCGTAGTCTGCATCATTATAAAAGTAGTATTTTATACCTCCCTGTAGATGGGGGCTGTAATCTTTCAATTAAAATAGAGAAGAGTCCAGCCAAAGATGTCTTCATCGAAACCTCAGTGATGCCTTTAACCTTGTGAAGTGGAGCTGCCAAATTTTGCTGGATGATTGAGGATGATATAGGAGCGTTTCCTTGAGGAAACTCTCCAGCATCCTGCGGTCGCTGGCAGAGGTTTATCAGGTTTGCTCTGACCATGCAAGGCACCTCTAGACATAAGAGGTGAGTAGATGTGCCATGGAGCTGTTGAAAACTCTCTTGTCTGTCCAAGTTCACACATCCCTGCTTTCACCCTCCTCCCAGTTTGATTTTGCTAAAGATCCTGAAATCTAGTGAAATTCTTGGGTTTGCCATCTTGGGGGGTTTTAAGTCTTTTTTTTTTTTTTTTTTCCTCAGAAAACTTCCTTTAAACGCCAATAAGCTGGTTTCCTTGCTTCTGAACTGATGTTAGGATCTGATGAATCTGCAGTTGTCATAAGTCTTGGGCAGGATGAATCTGTGCTCTTCACTTGCTCCAACTTTAGTTTAAAATTGAATCCTTGTTTTTTAGTGTTAAAAGCAGGCTTTGAACTTCTTTGTTCACTGGCCTGATATCATAACTGTGTGGCCTGTAGCGTGTGAGTAGGAGCCAAATCAAAAGAAAATGATACCTAAGGTAGTATTTCTTTGGGTTCTCTCACTGTTTCCACCACTGTCTTTGACAAACTTCTACTCTCAGTGACCATTCAACCAGTTGGCGAGGCTGTTTGTACTCCTCCAAGTCCCCTGGGATGATAAATAACTTATCATGGGTCAGACCCAGAGAGTGCCGTGGTTTGAGTTGCGGAAAAGGTTTCAAACCTTTGCAAGTGCCTCCACAAGTCACCGACCCTGCGGCAATGATCTCGCTGTCCCCGTGGCATTCTCTGCGCTGCAGTAGTGTTACCCACGCTCCAGGGACTCGAACGGGAGCTTTTGGGGAGGTTTGAATACACCCACTGCTGAAATAAGAGACACTTATGCCATGGCAGGAGCTGATAACATTTATACCTTGGAGAGCTTATGTAGGGGTATCACTTCGCTGCAGAAGTAGAACCAAGTTTAAAAGCACTTTTGTTTTTTAGGATACATTCTTTTTTTTAAAGAACCTGTTCTCTCTGACGGGAACCTCCTGGCGTGTTCGTGCAACAGCTCTGGCCTCCCGCTCTTGCAGGCTGTTCTCTAGCAGCAAGAGCCAGGCAGATGCCAAGGTTTTGCCGTGGTGCTGTTATTGAGCAGCAACGAGCATTGCACAGCGGAGGCACCAGGCCTGGGGTAGCGAAAGGTGGGAAATAAAGGAAGCGAATGTCGTTAGCGAGCGTCGAGTCGGTTATCAACAACTTCCTGACATTGTTAGCCCTTGCTCCGTTCACGGGCCTGCAGGCTGGCCCATGTCCAGGCATCGTCAGCAGGTATTTCCCTCCTGCCCCAGCTACATCCATCAGCATCCTCCACCAGGTCCATCCTGTTGTGCTCTGAGGAAGCATTAAAAATAATAGTGTGAGCTATGGAGTGACCTGTGGGTGACAGCATCTCTGCACCTGCAGGGCCAGGGCTGCTTTCTTAAAATGCCCTTACCTTGGGGCAACTGCTGGAAGAAAATGTCTTGGAATTTGGTAATAAATAAAGAAATAGAATGCGAACTGCTGCTCGAGGATTTACAATTGAGATATATAATGTTCAAAGAAGTGATGCAAGGCAGTCAACCTTTACATTTCCTGTTTTAATATTAAAAAAGTCTGAAATTTGCGAAACAACAATTTGCTGAGAATAGGCATGTCTGTAAATTTTTCTCATTTTTAGTTTCTGAGCTCTTCTCTTATCCCAAACACTGTTTAGAAAAAGGGGTTTGTTGAGGCATAGGTTTTAAACCTCTCTTCCATACTGTTTCTACAATGAAGTCACCCGTGTAAGATAAATAGCAGTTGATCTCTTGTAAGTGAAGTACACGCTCTCCTTCACGCTTGACTTGAATGGAAATGCAAAATACGCTGCCATCTGCTTCCAGCAAGGAGCTGCAGCGAAGGATGCAGCCTCAGGGTCCTCCATCCCTGGCCAAAAGCAAAGCCCCCTCCTTCCCAGGAGCTGTATCGGCGAGGAGCTCTGTCTTTGCTGCGGCCAAAGTGGTGGGCAGGGGGATGGTTCTTAGTACAATGTGGGTTTTTGTTGAAAATTCTTCCCTGCTCGTGTTAAATGCGAGTTGCAACTTGCTGCAGAGATGTTTCACACCAGAGGTGCCAGAAGGTAGTTCTGTGCCCAACAAGTGCTCTTCAGCCTTGCCTTGCTATGGCATAAAGACTGCATCTGTACGAAGTGACCAAGCTCCAATTCCTTTAGGAATCATCCCTTTAAAAGAAAAAAAAAAGGGGATACACCTCTCTTGAGGTACAGCATGTGTCGGCTGGTCCGTGTGAGATTTTAAGCTGTTCCACGGCTGACGTGACAGACAAATGCCCCAAAGTCTGGATTGGGTTGGTTTAATTTTCCAGCCTCAGAATGTAATTATCGCTGTTACACTCTGTTTATTTAAAGAAAGAAAAATACTGTGGCAATCAGCTTTTGTGCCAAGTTACAGGGGGAAAATGCTTTTTAAAGCAGTAAATATGCGTGCAGGCAGCTGGCGCACGTGAGATCCTGGAAACAAAAGCGAGTCACCCTGCTGCCAGCTGCAGAGCCCGGGAGGAGCCCGTGCAGCTCTGATCTTACTTATCTCGGGGGAAAATGATGCAAACAAAGACATTTAATTGCATGAAAAGCAGGAGCATCAGGCGGGCAGCTGATGAGCAGCGAGTGAAAAGCTTGCTTCCGAGGTCAGGTTCCGTGGATGGGGGATTTGGGGCGACACAGGGGTTTTCTGTTCGTGCAGGACTGGGTACCACTGTGCCTCAGCACTGCGGGGTCTGCCTGTTTCCACAGCCGTGCTAACCTTAGAGCTAAGTCACCTCTTTCTGTCACTTTTTATTTCAAGAGTGCTGACTTTCCCTTTTGTAAATGTGCCTTTTGTTTTTACATACCGTAAATATTTTGAAACTGGGTCTTACCTGCCCAGTATCTGGGCTCGTGGGAGGGAAGCGATGCTTGTAACGGAGCCTGAGCCACATGGGAGAGCTCGGCTCTGATCCGGTTTCCCTGGGGTAGCCCTGGGTGAACGGTGGCAGGGATAAATTAACCAGCTGGGTGCTGGGGAGGAGATGGGCTGCAGCACCCCAGCCTACGGCCCTGGGCTTATCCTCTGCTCATTGCCCATCGCCTGCTCTTTCAGAAGCTTTTCAGATCGCGAGGGTTGTTTTTTACTCCTAGAAAAGATCACGTGAGAATGCAGCTCCCCCTTAGAAAGTGAAAAACTTTGTCATTTTGCCTGTTTTCGGGGAAAAAATGTTAAAAAGTGACCCACGGGTGCTGGGCTGAGGCCAACCTGTCCTTCCCCAGAGCCCTGATTCTCTTTTCCATAGTGTATAAACCATGTGATTCTAGGGATCCGACTGTCCGTTCCCAAATGCAACACCTGATAACATGCACAACCCCAGCTGAGGAAACCAGTCGGTGTTTTGGTCCCGGTTCCTCTGCACGAGAAGGAGGGAGGACCCGGAGAATCGCAGCCACCCGTCTGGGGATGGCTGGTCCCCGCAGCGGGTTGATGTACTTGCTCACGGCAGCGACCCTTGGGCTGATGCTGCTTTGGGGTGTGCTGGCGGGAACCTGAGTTCAGACTGAAAAGTTGGTGAGGAAATGGGTCCAAAACCCCTTTCTAAGGGCTGGGAGGAGGCGCAGGGCAGAGCTGCATATCGAGGCGGGGGCTGTTTCTGGCTCCCTCACTGCAACCTTGGGCTAGGGGCAACTTGGCATGGGCACTGGTTGGAGGGGGAGAGGTGCTGCAGCACAACTGGCTGCAGGATAAGGATTTTGGGGGGTTGTGAAAGACTTCAAGGTTTGGACATTTACTTCTATTCTGCTGGGGGCAGCCCTGGGGTCTTTTTTTTCTGGTTTTCAACTTTGCAAAAGCACTGGACTGCGTCAAATAGCGCTCAGCCCAAAGCAAACCTTAAAGCCATGGCTCCCATACATCCAGGGCAAGTGCATTATTGCTTGCCAGCCGTGCAGGACAGGGCAGGTTGTTCCCCAAAAAGTCTGTTCTAAGCAATGAAGTTGTCCACATCAGGGTTTTAAAACTAGCAAAAGAGGTGTTTCTTTAAAAAAAAAAAAAAAAAAGACACAACAAAAAAACCCCAATGGATATTCTTCCTTGCACAGAGCAAGGATGTGTGAAACCCACAGCGTCTGGGGCAAACAGCTTCACCATTTAATCTGCACCCTGGAAAAGTCCTTCTGCAGCCTCTGGCTTTAGGCCGTCGCTCGTGGAGGAATTGCCAGCAGAGCTACAGCAGCAAAAATATATACGTTATCTGGAAAAGACGCTTAAATCAAGCAGTTATTGGGCTCAGCAGAGCTCAGTCGTCTTCTGGATGGTATAGCAGGGAGGATGTTATAAAGCAACGTAATTCTGCAATATGAAGCAGGGAAGATGAGACGAGCCAAGGGCCCTGACCTTAGATTTTATGAGCAACTTATTGTTTCCAAAGAGTGGGGAGCGGCGGAGTGGGGCTGGGAGGTGGGAGGCAGGATTTCTGCTGTTGTGCGGAATTGGGAAAAGCCTGGAAATCTCCTGAGTTGGTGCTCGCTAATCTGTAGCGTTTTCCCTTTGGGCTTCAGCAGGTCTGTTGTGAGAAGAGCTAATAAAGGAGGTATTTTTAAAATAATGTTGAGTATAAAAAGGCAGAGGCTGAGGCATCCCCGGTACCCAGACACATGCAGAGCTGCTCCACAACTGGGATAAAGCAGTCGCAGCGACTGACCCCGACCTCCCCTGATTATCTGATGTTCTCAGCATTTATAAGCGAGGAAGAGCCAGTGGTCGTCAGACCGACTGGCTCCTCTCTGAGCTTGCAGCCCAGATGGGAGGCGAGACCTGCCCTCTGAGCATCCCAGTCCTGGGGTCAGTGAGAGGAGTCCCTCCTCCCTGCTTTTCCCCCAAAAAGGCCCTGTACAAATTGCTGGCTGGGGTGTTAGGGCAGCGTTTCTCAGCAGGTCACTGGGGCTGGGACTGTCCTGGACTGAGAAGTCACCAGGGAATGTCTCGTCTTGCAGATGTCTCTGGGGTGGCTCTGGATTAGCTGCATCCTCTCAGCAGTGCAGCTGGGCTATCAGGCTATCACCACCCAGCCTTTTTCTTTTCATTTCTAGCTAAAAAAAAAAGAAAGAAAAGAAAAAAAAAGCTTGAGCTGTCACAGAGTGGAGCAACAGTAACATTATTTGGTTCAGGATGGCGTCTGCCCCCCATGAATCCGCGAATGTAGATGCTGCTGACCTTTTTTGTCCAGGGTGTAGATGCCTCCTGCCTTGGTTTTTGGTGGCCCAGCAGCCAGGAGCTCCCACGCCCTTGTCTGGAGCATTGCATGTGTGTGTTTAAGTTAAAATCAAGTGCTAAAATAATTCTGTGCAAGTGTTAAGCGAGGGTGATTGGACTTTGCGTGAGTCTACATTCAAACTCTGATTTCTTTAGGGCAGAGGAGTTATTTTCATTAACTCTTCAGTGCTTGCTCTCTCTGGCAGGAGGAAAGGTTGGATTAGCTAAATGTTGACGTACGGACTTTTCAGCCCTTCTCAAGCTGTTTTAAATCAAAGGGGGGTAGGTAAATGTTTGACTGCGTTTCCTGTGACAGCTTCGTCCTCCGCAGCCTGCGAAGTAGCACGATCCAAAGGGCAGCTGTTAAACAAAGTGAAAACAGACAACGGGCTGCATGGCTCCCTGACATCTGCTGCCCAGTGCTCGGGGAATCCTCCCTCCTCCCGCAGCATCCGCAGGGATGGCCCTTTGTTAAACCAGACAAAGGAGCTCCTGGCTTTTGGCAGGATGACGTGGGCCAGGGGTTGCCAGCAGGGTGGTACCCAGGGTGATGCGGTTGGGACGCGGTGGTACCCAGGGTGATGCGGTTGGGACGCGGTGGTACCCAAGGTGATGCGGTTGGGACGCGGTGGTACCCAGGGTGATGCGGTTGGGACGCGGTGGTACCCAGGGTGATGCGGTTGGGGTGCTCCCTACCAGTGTTCCACGCTCCCACAAGCAAACCCCTGTGGGTTATATGGGTTTCTTCTTTTCTTTTCTCTTTCCTCCTCACCTGGGGAATCCCCTGCCCAAGCAACACGTGGAGATACGGGTCTGTATTTATCCATCCAGACCACAACAAGAAAACCAGCCAGGTTTGGCTGCTCTGAATACGGCTGTTTCGATAGGATTCGTTGCAGTTATGGGGAAGGGTAACAGGGTTATGTTGCTGAGTCTTTGTAGGAGCTGTAAAGCTCAGGAATTTTCCGTATCTGTGATTTAAACGAGGTATGGAGGAATTGGCTGTCTCCTGTCATCCCTGGCCTGCTGATTGCGGGCAGCAGAGCCTGGGCCTGCAGGAGAGCACATGGTGCATCCTCACTCCAGCCTTTGATGGGGATGCCTTAGGGGAAGGGGGGTGATAAAATGCAATAAGATTCAGTGGATGTTTCTTATTGGAGCTACGTAACGGTCTTTCTCCTGGTTTTTGGCTAGGGCAAGCTTGTTTCCAGGGCTTGGCAAAGCAGCTGGTTTCTCAGGCATGTGCTCTTGCATTAACACATATAATTAATAAATAGCTCTAACGTGTCACAGCATTTTAATCCCAAAGATGTTCCTTGACTTGTCGTGGGTTTTCTCCACTCCAGCCTTGTTTTCTCAAGAGCTGGTGTGAAGGGACAGAGGGGATTTGCAAGAGGTGAGCCCTTTCTCCTGGGCTTTGGGCTTCAAGGTGCCATTTGCAGGCAGGGAGATATGGGCTGTGCATGCACGAGGGGTTTTTAATTGAGGAAAACTCAGCGTATTTTTCCAAACAGGGGCCTGGCAGGTTTCTTACCATTTCCGATCTCATCCTTAGTTTTGTTTGCCTAAACCACAAACCCAGTAGAATGGGAAACCAATGCTGCTTGTCTTGTTTCTGAAGCGATGTCGCAGCCTGCGGCAGGACAAACCCCGTTTCCGTCTCGAGGTGATGGATTACGCGGGCGTCGCGCACGTAAAATGAGCCTTTTTTTTGGTGTGTGTGTGCGCGTTTCTCGTCCTTTTGCAATTCCTGCGAAGCGAATTTAATGCACTTTTGGTTTGGGTACAACAAAGTCGAGCTGCAGATCAGAAACACATGTTGTAAGTGCTGCAGGCACTGAGTGAAACCTGATCTGCCGAGGTTTCCCTTAAATCTGCACTTTCTCATTTGGCTCTCATATTAAAGTTGTATTTCAGAGCTGTCTAACCCTCTCGAAAGATGATGAATAACAATAAAAACATTCACTGGAGGACTGTCATCATTTCCAAAGGAAGTGTAATAAATACTTTACGACAGGATTTTTTTTTTTTCTACGTACAGCCATAAACTAGTTTTAAGTTACAACTTATTAAGCCTCTAAACAATTAGAGCTTGGCGGCAGGGAGGGCGCTGGGGCTGGGTCCTGGGCTGGGGTTTGCCTTGCTTTGGGGCTTGAGGGACCCGGAAGGAATCACTTTGCTTTCATGTGCCTCGGTTTCCCCTCGTGCTGGTTGAGCCGTGGATGTTTATGGTCACCAAGGTCTTGGGGGGTTTGGGGCACGGGGTCTGTGCCCTTGTGGTACAGATAATTGATGTATCAGCATCTCCCAGGCTGGCTGCTTGTGCGAATGGGAGTTGTCCTTTCCCTCGATGGTCCCTCTGTGTGTCCGCTGCGTGCTTTCTGCTCCTTATTTCGGTTAAAAAATACGCAACTGTTTGGCAGCATCAATTAAAACAAACAAAAATAATCCAAACACTCTTTGTGTGACCTCCCCTGAGCCGCTGTGCCTCCACAGCAATCCCCTTCATCCCCACAGAAAGAGCCGGCCCCGCAGCTGGTCTGCGGAGCTGCCTTGTTGCAAAGACCCCTGCCCCCTCCGATGCTTTAGCAGGGGAAAATCTGACAGAAGCTGGCTGAAAATAATCCGATCAGGAGAGGTTCAGATCTCCCTTTATTGTGCCTTTTAATTTGCTTTGGGTTTTGCTGAAGGGTAATAAAAATAAAAGGGGGCTCGTGGCCTGAGGATGTTGCCTTTTGCAGCATCATCCTGCTCTGGGTGCAAAGGGAGTCTGCTGAAAATTTTGGGTTTTTATTGAGCCTTCCCCCAGCCCAGTCCTTCGGTTGTCATTTTGGATGATGCTTAACCCCTGTGGCTAAAGAAGGGCTGCTTCAGGGCTGCACAGACCCGGGATGTGCTGAAAGGCGCCCGGTCCCTGCAGTGGGCAGCTTCAGGCAGGGGTGGGCAGGATGGGACAGAGGGTGGGCAAGGACCCATGGTCGTGAGCAACAGCAAAACACTTTAAGATGGGATCTCCCTCTGGTTACTGTGGTGTTTCCGTGATGGTTTCAGCTCCGTTTCCCACTGTGGCTGCTGTGCACAACCAGCATCGGACCAAATCCCAACCTGCCTTTCAGGCATCCAAAATCTGGGGATGGAAGCGGCGTGGTGGTTCGTGATCCTGCTCCAGCTGCCTCACCACAGGGTTTGTGCAGTCCAACCGCTGCCTGTAATGGGGACATTTCTGAGCAAGCCTTGAAATCAGTTCTAAATGTAAAGCTGCATAAATTGCTTTTCTCTTCCTTGTGCTGTAATTCAGCCACAGCCTTTAAACCTGCAAAGGGGAGGTGCTGCTGTGGCTCAGCATTGAGGGTACGGCTAACCGGTGCGATCTGACGCCGTACGTGTGATGATTGCGGCTATAATTTAGTGATAAACTCATTTCAGACTACAGAAATTCATTTGTGGCTCAAAAAAAGTGTATTTCTAACGAAGGCATCGCCCTTCTTATTAATGGCAATTCCAAGTTTCTGATGGGATGTCATTTCTGATCCTCTGTTCTTTGGTTTTTCTCATTCCGTGCGTTTGCCATCTGTGCAATGACATTGCTGTGAAAAAGTTGCTGCAGAGGCAGGTGAAGTAGGAGCTGTCCCATGAGCAACATGCCCCCTCTTTGCTGGGGGTTTATTCAGCCCTTTGTCTTCGGGTGCTGTTTCCCAGACCTAGGCTGACCCTTGGCCCCAGCACCCACCTGAAGGAGCCTTTTTGGGTGGAAAGATGACGCCACCATCATAGTCAGCACAGAAAGAGGTGACATAATTAGTTGTTTCCTGCACCAAGACTCTGTGCTGTCCCTCCTGGCAGCACCCAGCTCGGAGCATCCCGCTGGAAGTGCTGCAAAGGCGTGTAGGAAGAGGAAAAACTGCTCTTAAGATGGTCAGGACTTGAGTCTGGGAAAGCAACCATGAGAAAAAATGGTTTGCCTGCCAAACTGCGAATGACCTTTTTGTACGTATTTCCTACCCATTTTGCTCTTACCCTTACAAACACCATTACAAGTAGAAAAACAAAGATTGAGTCTCTGGACTGGACCTCCAGAGCACCTCAACAGCAGACCCTGTCCCACCTGCCCATCCCCTGCCTGCAGCCCTGCCCCAGGGATGCAGGGATGTTCACAGCCATCCTCGGACTACCGATGCCCCCAACCCTGGCCACTGGGTCAGCCAGATGTCTGCGCAACTGGAAAACTCCAGGAATGGCTTTGGGTTTGACATCCATTTGCTTAATCTGCTTGGAAGATGGAGCTCGTATGGCATATTCAGGCAAAAGGGGAAGATTTATTCTGATTTCTGCAAAAAAGGCGTATGAACGTGCATCCACAGGGTACTGTGCTCGCCCCTGGCACGCCTGGCAGGAGGGGCTGTGGGGACCCTCGCCTGCTCGGTGGACTTGTTTAACGTTTTCCACATGCAGGCACAAAAAGGAACCGGTGCGGCCTGTGAACCATTTCGTTTATTTTTTCCTTTAAAGCCTTTCCAGGCAGACTTTGGTTTGGACTGCTGGGTCACTTTTTTTTTTTATTGCAATTAATGCCACAAACATTTCTCACGGAGCACTAGATGTTATTGGCAGGAGGGTTATTAAAAAGAAAAACAAACCCCAAACCCAACTGTAACCTGAAACATATTTGATCCAAGCTCTTTTATATTAAAGAGGATTTGCACTTTGAACATGGAAGACTTTCTAGTTTTGGGGTCTAGCATATCTGAAAACATCGTTCTTCAGGTGCCTGAAAACAACCTTTTTGTTGCTTTCCAAAGCTTACAGAGTCCTCGAACCTCTGCTTGGCTGCGTGCGCGCCCCAGGCCAGGCAGTGGAGGTGGCTTGCAGTTACCCAACCCGTCAGTCCCACGGCGTGATGCTTCATCACCTCAAGTAGAGCATCACGATGAACCCTCCAGCCTTGTTTGCCCAGGTCCCCTTTGCTCTACAAACACCAAGAAGTGCAGAAGTCATCCATAAAGTACGTCGATTTGCAGCGTGTACCAGAATTACTGTGTGAATTGGCTTCTTGAGAGCCCTTCTGCAAAGTTCAGTGTGTGATGAGTGACTCTGGGCTCCAGCGCTGACGGACAGTGTACTTCGTTAGCTGCGTCATTTTGACTTTAGTGATTTAAATGGAGCTGAATAGCAGATTTATTAGGAATTCGCATTACTCAATGTCTGTTTACTGCACTCAAATGAGCCAATTTTTGTGCTCATTGAAATGTTATGCATAAGTAATTGATGGATACATATGCATAGAGGTTGCCTTTAAATGCAAGGTCATTTGGTGCTGGTAATTCACAGAAAGAGCCAGCCCAGCGCCGCTCGGGGTGCCTCCGTGAGGAATAGTGTTTTGGGGGTTGCTTTGACTTCACAGGTCAGTGCCGAGTCTCTGGGAGGGGTAACAGGGCACTGTGGACGCTCCCACAGGTGAGTGCTCCCGGTGGCCACCAGCCCTCATCCGAATCGTGGTCTCCTGAGACGCGGTTGTCTGAGCAGGAGCTGGCTGTGGGGCTGAGCCTGGGGACCTGCACCAGGGTTCAGAGCATGCTCTTAATTCAGGTGGGGAAGATGCTCTGCTAAGATCGTTGCAGGCTGGGCTGCTGGGTCTGAGAAGACCATGTAGAAAGGTCTCTGCGAGATCCAGAGAACTCCTTCTGTCCAGAGGACTTTGGTCAAAGGCTAAACTGGAGCTTGGGGGAAGGGGAGATGAAAGGGTTGAGCTGGAAGTGACAGATGAACTGTGTCAGGGTGCAACAGCCCTGACCTTGGGAAGGCAAATGCAGGTTGCACAGGGAGGATGTAGGGAGCGGGAGAGGCACTGCACCCTCGGACAATGCTTTGCTGGTCAGAAATCACACAAAATGTACGCTTTCCTTCATTCCTGTAAAGCAAAACTGGCAAAGAGAGGCTAGTATTTGGGAGATGGTTGTGTTTATAGAGAGAGAAAATGAGAATAAAACCCCAAAACGCATCCCATCACTGGCAGCACAGGACAAAACCAGGAGCTGTCCCCAGAGCAGCAGTGTGTGGGGTGGCTGCTATTGTGCCGCAGAGCATCCACCCCAGAGTCGAGTCTGGGGCTCAGGCTTGGCTCTGGGTTCATCTTCTCTGAAATGGCAACCCCACAGTGGGGACGGAGCCACGCAGCTCCTTGGAGGTGCCTGAGGATGTTTGCTCCCTCCCTGCACTTGGGCAGGCTCTCTGCTTGTCAGGGATTTATAAACCTTCCTGCTCAGGGAAAGCTGCTGGTGCTTGGGTTTTGCGTGTATTTATGTTTATCAAAGTGACAGATTCAGTTTCCCAGAAGCATTCCCAGGTTTAATTTTCTCCTTTTCCATTTGCCAGGCCCAGGGCTGTAACAGCAAGTCCTTTTTTTCTTTTCTTTTGTTTTTTTTTTTTCCTACATTGAGCAGAAAAATGTTTTTCCCATTGCGGTTTTTACAAGGTTCAAGCTTACAGCATCGGCAACGCTCAGACGTGTCATTCAACAGCTCTTGTGTATTTGGAAGCAGCAGCATCCCTGTGTCTGCGTTTCCTTACAAACCCTGAATTTGGTGGGAGCTCAGGGGCTGCGATCAGAAAGTGCACAGACTGCCTGGAAATGAGCAGGTAGTTGGCTTACCAAATTAATTCCATCTTTTTTCACACCCCCCTGTCGCCCGGGTGTAACCAGTGTTCAGGGTGACCTGAGTGCATGTTGCATTTTTAAGCTGTCTGAAGCTCTGAGGAGTGTTTTGGGGAGCGGGTAGTGTGCGGCTGAGTTGGACTGACCAGCCGAGCTGCGTGGAAGCAGCCCTGATCCCTGATCGGATGAACACTTGGATGCTTGTGAGTGCTCAGGCATGTGCTTTGAAATTAATTTTCCACGAATCCATGTGGCTTTGAAATTCGCTCTCCATAAACGTTCCTGCTGGTAAAACCTGATCCCGAGAAGGTCTCTGGGAGCTGAGAGCTGGGGGCTGTGAGCAGAGTGAGGGGGAATTCACTTTGAAATCCAGACTGATAGCACAGAAATGCTGTTGCCTAGGCTCACTTTGTGTAGGTACCAGCTGTGTATCCAGGTTCTGTTCAGAGCCAAAGCACTTCAGTTCTGCTCCCCTTTGCTATCAACAGGTATTGACTCAGGTGTGATCTGGACATGCAGGAGTCTAACGCTGAGTCCTGGGTCCAGTTCATGCATGTGAAATCTGGAAAGTGTAGAATCCATAGGAAAAAAATGAACTGGTTTTGGTACTCACCTGTTAATTTGGATTTTTACACCACGAAAAATAATTTTAGAAGGCCTGTGTAATATATGAGCCATGGTTTATTGGCTGGCAGCTTTACAGAGCTATTTCATTACCATAGCTGGCAAAAAAATAAAGAAGTGCTGTTACTGGAAGTAAGATAGTGGGATGGGGAAGGTATTGAACCAGAGGTGTGCAGGCACCAGGAAGGTTTCTGAGCCATCCATCCTCTGGCTGAACAAGGACCTTGGCCGCCCCTTCCCTACTGCAAGCTTGTAGGTACCCGCGGCCACCGTGGAAACAAGGGCTCGGGCTACTGCTTGGATCTGGCTCTGGGACAAGCCTGAATATTGATAAAATAAAGCATTTCTCAATGACCTGTGCCATCTAGTGGTAACGCAGAGCTGGAGCCGGAGGAGCAGCAGGGTTTGTGGACGGAGAGCATCGTGGTGAGACGGGTGCCCGCTGCACTGGTGGAGGCCCGCGGCTGCGGTTGGTGCTGTTGGTGGACCCCTCTGCCAAAAGCCTCACGCCTGGTGTTGGACGCAGCTCTTTGGGCTTTGCACTGCGAGTGTGCGCTCTGGGAATCCGGTTTTCTGTCTCTGCTCAGTCTCAGCACCGCGCCTTGGATAGCTTGAAGAGAAGAGGCAAGAGCATGTCCCAAGATGTGTCCAGTAGCTGCCTGCTCCACGTCTCACCGGTGGCGTGGGCTACAACCCTGTTTCCAACAGTGTCGAATTGCCGTCCTGCTCTAAATGCCCATATCCCCTGGGGACACGTTGTGGGACACACCACGCTCACCCTTGCAGCATCCCAGCACCTCCCCGATCCACTCTGGACATGTGCTGAGATAGGAAAGGCATTGTTTGAGAAGGTTTTTAGACAATCACTCTGTATTACAACCCAAATCCTATATATAGCTGCCCTCACCACCACAAGGATTTCTCCATCCAGCTCTCCTGGGCTGCAGCTCGGCATGGAGGGAAGGTGGCGTTGATGTGGAGTTTGCAGCTGATGGCAAAGGAGAGTCCCCAGCACCAGGCAGGTCTCTGAAGCTGTAGGCTGCAGGTGGGCACGCTCAAGGTGGGCATCATCGATGTTGAAAGCACATCCAACGTGGGCACAGAAGGCCCGAGAGCTTTGACTATGACTTTTCAACTCAACTCTGCTTGGAAGTACTGTGCATTGTCCAGCATCTGTTGGAAGATCATTTGCATTTGAGATCAAATTTAAACTTCAAAAAAAAAAAAAGGCTTAGCTGTGCCCTTTCTGGCAACAGAGCCCTCAGTGCTGCGCTATGGGGCTGACAGAAGAGATGACCCCACACTCTTCTCATTCATTTTTCCCCCGTGCTTTTCTTGAGGGAGCTTCCCCAACCCGTCTGACCACAGGAGTGCGTGTGAGGCTCCTGGTGTGGGCAGCAGCCTGCAGGGAAGATGATGCCCGAAGATTCACAGTTTAACTCTTTTCCCAGTATCATCTTTGATGTGATATATTATATCTTTTTGATATTGAGCTCGTTTTTGGGTGCCAGATGAGCCCAGGCTGCCTGTAAAACTGAAATGCAAGTTGCACGTAAACTAAAACAGGTTGATGAGTCTATAACCCAAAAAAGAACCTGAAACAAACCATCCCATTAAGCTGTGTATTTACGCTGCTATTTCTAAACTAATGCTCTCTGCTATTTACCGAGCCTAAACCACAATATTTTACCAAGTGCTCCAGAACCCAAGATGCATTTTTGCAACTCCAAGTCAGTGGAAACTTAGCAGTTTATTTTTCCCTTTGGAAAGTAACCAGTTCCTATTTTTATCCTGGTTAAAGCCCACAGCGTCACCCATCAGACTCCTGCAAGCAAACATTTCTTCCATCCTTTGCACCGTAACTGCCAGGCTTCCCCAAAAATCAAACAGTGAATCGTTACTTTGTGACCCCGATTCATTACTCCAAAATAGAAATGGAAAATGCCGTGGCAGGAATACAGAGATCTGTCAGTAAAGAAAACCAGGCAAACTATTAAAGTACATTTAATCTTGGGTTGCTGGATATAAACTAATCTTTCTTAGAGGTCTGGATGAAAGAGGCTGGATTATCCCATGCCTGACTACTCCATTGTTTTTATACCTTCCTCCGATGCATCCGGCACTGGCTGCTCTCGGAGACAGGATGCTGGACCAGCTAGACAGTGGCTTTCATCCCGCACGGCAGTTCTGGTGCTCGTATAAATGGGCCCAGTCTGTAAAATATATTGAAAAACATTTTTATAGGAACTGGTTTCTGTCCTCCGTCCTCAAAGGATTCCTTCAAGCCCATCAGCAGTTTTGCTTCAAAGACTTTCCTCTGCTTTTAACCCCTCAGCTGCCTGATGGGAAGAGCCCTCTGCGGTTTACAAGCTAAGGCAAGGTTTGCGCTTTAAAAGAGCCCTCCTAAGGCTGAACTGCCCCAAAAGAGGACCTGAGGTGTAATGAAACATGAATTGGTGCCTGATGCCAGCAATCTCCTACCAGACCTGCTGGTGGTGGCACCATCGCATGGCCAGGCTCCGTGGGAGGTGAGCCATGTACCTGTTTTATGGCCAAGAAGACATCGCTCCCAAGCAGGCGTAGCAGATGCTGAGCTTGGTCCTGCTGCTGCTGTTGGAGAGCCTGGGCTGGTGGTGTTGAGTCCAGGATCCTATCGATAGGGTTTTTTGTTGTCCAGAAGTTACAATTCTTCATCAAATCCCCCACGTAATGTCCGCTCACTATCATTTCCTCCTGCATTCCGTGGGACTTCTCCAATAAGGCAAGGTTGGAGAATCAACAAACATTGAATCATTATCAAGCTACTACAAGTTAAATTTCTTGTAGTTTTGGTTTTGAAGCTTAGCGTATCATTCAGTCGCAGTTTTCCGTGGTCTACTTGGCTTACACAAGCCAAGTTCAGTGGGGCTCCAGCCCTGGTGCCTACAGGGACCTCCCCGGCATTTTCCATCACCAAAAGTCCTCCTTTGCTACTGTGAAAATTTGGGGCAAAACGCTGGGAGTTTTCTCACCCGAGCAAGAGCTGGCAAAGACCCAGCAATTTCCTGGTTCCAAGCCTGCTTAAATAGCCCTTGAACACTGCAAGCGCTTCACTGCCTAAATATTCCGGCTTTTAGTTAAATAGTCAAGTTCTTCTCACCGGCCAGGCCTGGCGCCGGACCTACAGCGTCTCTTTTCACTGATTCATCTCGTGAAACGGAAGGTGCTGCCTGCCTTGTTCCCAGCACCTTGATGAAACAACCAAGGTCACGGGGAGATGCAACGGCACTGCAGCGCAGGAGGGGGCTTGGGCTGTGCTGCCGGCAGCACCCTTGCGTGCTTTGCTGAAGAAATGCGTTTTCTGCTGATGCTTTGCAAACCTGCATCACCTCCAGCACGTTTGAAAGCTCCCCCGCCGCCTTTTTGCTGTTTTTAAAAAAAGGAAGAGCGAGGAACGTGGTGTTAAAGTTAACTAAAGTTATCGGAAAGAAAGATTTCCATCAGAAGAGTCATTCTCTAATCACAGTCCCAACTGATTAAGCTGATATGAACCCCACACTCAGCCCTGGAAACACTAATTAGTGATAATGTGAGTGGATCCAGGCTATTATTTCTTTATCTGTCAGGAAACAGCCCTGTCCTAACTGCATCAGTGGGCTCTCGGGTGTGGGACACAATGGCGTACTCGTCCCAGATGCCTTTGTTGGTGATAGGAAAGCTTTGAGCTCAACCTCGCTGCTCTGAACTTCTGGTTACATACAGTAAAGATGTTTTGCTTTAAAGGACAAAGGTTCAGCAACACACACAGACTCTAGCAATTGCTCTTTCCAAAGTATGTGCATGGCTTAGGAGCACCTGCACCTTCGATTTTGGCACTGAACATCCCAATCCAGCACCAACCACCGGGGCTGCTCAGCTGAGGCCCATATTCACTCTTTGCTGTTGCTTTCCCCCAGCGGACACAGACAAATGGGGTGAAAACAGCTCAGCTCGTGGCAGCTCACCACAGCCCCCTTGGGCATCAGTACATCCACGACAAGCCCCTATACCCCACAGCCCAACGCAGCTCACGAGCAAGCAGAAAAAAAATATTGTGGTTTTCCTTTAAGCCCTTTATTCCAAGAAAATGGACAATTTGTGGCGGCTCGTGTCTGTAGAGCCTTCCCCGGTGACTTCTGAACCTGTGGCTGATTTAAAATGGATTTGCCAGAAAGGCTGGGTCTGGAGGCTTGTGGGGTTTCTAGATGCAGAGTGAAATTAGATATTGGGGCCAGCTCTGAGCCATGCAGAAGGAAATCCCACCCTGCACTGAGGAGTCCCTTGGGGCGGCAGGAAGGCGTAGGAAGCCACGCTCCATCAGTGCCACCGATCACGGAAAAATGTGTCCTAAGTTGTCCCTAGATTTCTACGCTGTAATTATCATGACTGCAGGGACTGCAAAGGCAGAGCACAATACAGTGACCGACGCTTTGACCTCGAGTTGAACAATATTTATTGAAGGAAACGGAGCAATCATGCCACAAGTGCACTAAAACACCAGTATGTGGGTGGGGGAAGGAGCTGGGATGTAGCCTGCTGCTGGGAGCTGCCTTCTCCCCACCTGCTCCTCTGGGTACCACCCCAGCATGGGAAAACAGCATCTGCCCCAAAACACAGCCTGAGTTTTACAGGCCGTGTCAAAGCTTGCCTGCAAAAAATATTTAAAATACTTTTTTGTGTTTTCTCGCCCTCGTATCCCTGTTTTTGTGCATATGGGGATGAAGCCGGCATGACACGAAACCCCTTCCCTTGTGCAGCAAACCTTTCTGCAGCCCCTTTGAGCCAGCCGTGTACAGCAGCCCGTGCTTCATGCTACAGCGTGGGGATCCTGCGTTTTCATCCTGCTACGCCCGGCAACCTTCCGATTTCAGCTGTAACACATCCCTTCTGCAAACCAAAGACCTTTAAAAAAAGCTTCATGTGGCCGAATTTGGATGTTTTCACGTCTTGTATGTGAATTTTCAGTTGTGGACAAGCTGACGTCATCTCACGATCCCTTGTGAAACAAGAGCACAACACACCGGGAAAAGGCAACGTTGGTTTTTAACGGGCGACGGGAAGTGAATCCTGTACTTGTTCCTGCGGCGCCGCAGGTCAGGCCGCAGCACAAGCCGTGCCAACCGCGGGGAAATACAAGAAGCTGTCGGACTCGAAAGCCAAACTGAGCAACAGTGGGAAGGCCCCAGCCAACAGGCAAATTCTTGTTTTTCACTGCCTCGACAGCCCCTCGACATGGCAGGTGAGCAGTGAAAACTGCTCCGTCCCCTGCAGCGCGCTCGGCACGGGGCGCGTGGCTCCGCGCGAGCTGGAGGAACCGATCCTCAGCCCCGCGGGTCCGTCAGCCGAGCTGTCGGGGGTCTCGGTGAAGGGTGATGGCAGCGGCTGTGATTGCTCCCAGTTTGCAGCCAAGGGGAAAAAGGAGCCTGCTGTTTATTTCAACCCCCGTGCTGCCAGGGAGCCTCCAGATACGGGTTATAATGGGAAATATTGAGGGAATGCAGCTGGAAGGCGTGAGCCAGGGACGTGTCCGAAACACTCCTGGGTGCTCTCAGAGCCAAGTCCAGGGGGTTCAAAGCTTCACAGAGCCCTGTAAGCCAAGATCTAGCCAAAGCCTTGTTTGCTTAATGGACCCTTCTGGCTCAAACCAAAAAATCCATGGAACCAGTGGCCAAAGCCCACCTGCACTGGGGGGTCTGCTGAGGCCACGGACATCCTGGATGCTCCCTGGGCTTAGCTCTGAGCCGGGGCGGTTGCCAAACGCGTACGTTTTTAATTGCACGTGTTTAATGAAAAGCAACGCTGACCCTGTTGACTTGCCTTCAGGAGGTGCCTTGGTACCACCTGAAACCTCGACGCTGCCTGGGGTTTCTCCTCGGCACAGCTCTGTGCTGTGACTTTACCTGGCAGCTCTCGATGGCGGGTTATGAACCATGTGGGGGGACAGAGGGGGGCCTGTGTGCGAGCAGCGTACTCAGCACCACTTGTGTGCTCTTTGTCCTGTGGTTTCTCGGGTAAGAAGGGAAATATGCTAAAGTCAAGTCCTTGGTGGTCCTCAGACTCAGCACAGCTGTGGCACCTTTGGGGAGCTCTCCGGTGGCCAGGACAAGACACCCGACCCTTGGGCTGTGCTCTGCGGCCACCCCTGCTCTGCATAAACTTCTGTGCTTGTGAAATGGCCGTGCTGTCCACTTCCATCTTCAGAGCTAAACCATGGGCAGCTTTGCTTCCCTGTCCTCATACGCAGCGCTTGTCCAGATGTCCTTCTGGATGGTTCACACTAAACCCCAGGCAATTTTGTGGCTGAAGAGGGGCTTTACACGGACAGTGCAGGTGACTCTGGGTGATATCACTCCAAAACCTACAAGAGGTCACAAAATGACGAAGAAGGGTTTCTCTGAGGATGCCCTTTCCGTATATACCAGCGTGGGTGGATGTAAGACCATTCCGCTGTTCTGTGCTGTGAATTCAGTCCTTTCTTTTCCCTTTTGCTTACAGCGGGTTTAACTTACTCTGTGCCTCTGAGTTTGCCTCTCCTTGACGCTACTGGAAGATTAAAAAAAAAAAAGTCTCTGAATTTTAACAGTAGGAGCTGTGTGAGGCAAATCTCTATGTACATAGAAATATTACGTCAAGTAACCTGCAGCGGTGTTAAGTTTAGAAGTGCAAATGGGAAGAGCAAAGTGGAGCTATGGGGCACTGCCCAGCGTGCAGGCAGGACCATGCAGCCCTCGTTGAGAAGTGTGTCTGAGGAAGAGGAGAGCTCAGGCAGTGGTAAACAACCCCTAAGCACCAAAACTGCTCCAGCTTGGGTCTGGGGTTAGCTCTTGGACAACGGCTCCATCACCAGAAACGCATCTTTTAGCAATGTAGCATGTGAAGCTGATGGTGTAAATGCCAAGAAGTGCTTCTGGGAGTCAGAGCCTGGAAACTTGTGCCATGCTGCCTGTGTGCAGGGCAGAGAGACCTTCCCAGCTGATACTGGGGTGACTGGGCTGAGCAAGGACGTGTGAAGGGGGTTGAATTTCCTACTTTACTGGGGTTTTTTCCCTCTATGGGTGTATTTGCGTGGAAATCGTGACTTGCTGACAAATCTGGTAGGACATGCCAAGGGTTTTGCCAGGGTGGCTGACTGTAGAGCCACCACAGCCTCGAAATAGCCCTCTTTGGTACGATACCCCCATGGCCGCAGAGCACCAGCACCCTCGGCTGAGTGGAAAACTCCACAGCGGCAAGAGATCCTGCACAAGGGGAAGTTAATATCTAAATGTGATTTTTATCTTTGCTTCCTGGGTTGCAGATAAGGTCTCTCCAGGGCATATAGAATTTGAGACTGTGGTTTCTGGAGCTATAAATGTAACACCACTGTGTTTTCATTAGGTCTGGGGACAAATACATTGACTGAAACCTTATCTCTTACATTACCCTAATGGCTTTAATGATACAAAGTCAGTTGGCTAAAAGAAGTGTACAAAGGGTGACCTAGCAGCGACGATGGGTTTTCTGCAGCTCAGATACTTCGTGCCAGACATGTGCAACGACATACAGTGAAACGACAAACGTCCAAGTGCTGTGTTAACACAAACACGTGCTTTGTTTGCAGACCAGACACTTTCCAACCCCGCACGATTATGACAGATGTTGATTGTTTGAACCACATATTACACGGAGGCTTAACTGTTTCAATGAGCTGTGTTGAACCACAAGTTCCCCAGGGTCCTAGCTCTTATCATGCTTCAGGGATAAATATTTTGGCGTTTCCCACCATAAACTTGTAGCTGCTCCTCTCCTGAGGCTCTGCATGGAGCAGGGCTCAGGGTCACAAGTACAAGGACATGACGAGTGGCTCCGGTTGCATCCCACTGCGAGAACAAGGATGTCCAAGCCCTGCAGGAGCCCGGAGCTGCCTGGGGACCCTGAGGATCCCCAGCTTTGTCACAGCCTGGATTGCAACCGTGATCCCTTGGCAGGTGCTGAGCAAAGTTCACACAGTTCTCAGCTATTTCCCTTAGCAGCTACCAGGTCCCCAAAAGACAGAGTGCATTTTTGGGGTGCCAGTTTTCTGTGTTTCTTGAGAGCAAAGTGCAGGGCATTCTTATTCTACAGGAAGTTTAAGAAAACATTACTTTTGTTCCAAATCAGAATGAAACTATTTCAAATGGTCGATATGTCCAGACATCCACTGATTCTGGGCGTTGGCCAATCTGGCTAATGCTGCCTGAATGACATTTTGAAACAAAGAAATTAAGAGTATTGTCATAATAAATTATACCAAATTAAGAGGATCCTTTCTTTCCCTACTGGGTGTACAGCTCACATTAACCCATCTTAAGAAATAGTGGTTTATTTTTAATCAACCATGACTTATAAGTCTGTGTCGCACTGATCAGTGTGAGCACATCCCACCTCCTGGATCAGCAGCTCTCAAGCTGTGGTCCACCACCGTGGCTGCAGGGTGGTGTAACCCTCCCAGAACTGGGAGAACAGGTTCAAACACACGGTAAAGCCCACCTAAAACTAAACCCCTTTGTTTTCTTCTGCCTGTTTCACGGAGAAAACGGAAACATCCCATGTGTGCAGGGGGGTAAATCAGCTGGTCATGCAGCTTGGCAGCCATGCAGGTGGGTGCACGTTATCAGCCCATTTGCTGTTGTTTAACATATTACTTTATACAGAGGGTTCAACTCCATATCAGCTGTCTCAGAGGGACAAGGCTGCATTTGTTTTTCACTGGTGGATGCAAAGCCAGATGGCTCCCTGCTCTCGTCTCTCCACTGTATCATTTCGTGGTAGGTTTGCTCACAACGTGGATTGAGATGTTGGGTGTAATAATGCTGTGGTCCAGAATGTTACCAGGGAATGTTGTAGACCTGTTGGAGGAGCTGAGAGAACCAGCCAAAGTGAGGAGCAACAAAGCGTAGGTGCATCAGGAAAACGCATACCGTGACGGCTCAGGGTTGTTGTTCTTGGTTCTGAGCAGAACTGTTGTTATTTTTTTTTGCAAATGCTCATGGTTTGATAAGCATTCTAGAAAAAAATGGGATTTAGAAATATTTAAGGACCTTCCTCCTTCCAGTTTAATAGTTTTTTTTCAATGTCTTCTGTTGGTATCTCAGGTATTTCTCTGCTCAGCCGTTCTTAGTGAGCATGCACAGAGAAACGTCAATGGGGTTGAGTTAGGAAAAAGCCCTGCTAATTACTCCATCACATTTCAGAAAACAAAAACAAAACCTGAGAAGTGATAAATTAATCATCAGCTTGAAAAGAAAGAGCTGCGTATATCCCACACGTTTCCGTACAGGTGGGAAACACTTTTTTCCTTCTTGCTGGATAAACTGCTGGTAGAGTAGCCCAGCAATTTAAACGTGCCTTTAGCTGCACAAAGAAAACTTATTTCTTATAGATATAAAATACACATAAGAGCAAGGGGATACCAGGGGATTACACTGCAAGTCCGCCGTGTCAGAGGGAGGTGGCTGCAACAACAAAGAGCAAATTCATGGCCGGGGTCCTGCCCCATATGAGGTCATTTTCTGTTGAAGTTGGGCTCATTAGTCCGTCCGGCTTGTTGATACAGCTCGAAGTGTGGGTGACAAGTGTGACTGGGTTTGCTGAATTAGGCCTGCCCACCGCGCCCGGCATGCAGAGATTCATCATTGTCTCTCTCTGGGAACAGGACCGTTAATTACACAAACTGCCCAAGCTGAATTTTCCAGCCGCGTGTCTCCGCGAGGTCATTTCTGTCCCAGAACCATCAGGTTTTGACAGCGGATTGTTTAAACAACACGGGAGCGGTTTATTTGGGACAATGAGGGAGAGGGCCGGGTCATAGGACTTCATTAGGTAACTTCCTCCACGTCGGAGGGGGTGGGTTTGGCCCTCGACCAAACCCCCGACCAGGGCTACCTCCGCAGTCCTGCACATCGCCCTCCGTGTGTCAGAGCAATCCCAGGCTGCGTTTCACCACGGGACTTTGGGATGCGGGGGCTCCGGATGAGCTGGGCGTCACCACGGTGCCTTTTCTCCGGGTGTGAAATACCCCAACCGCGAGATCCCGGTTGCAAGCCCTTCCTTTTGGTTTATTGTGTTGAGCAGCGTGGGGAAAAGCGTTACCTCTTTCTTGCCACCACGGGAATGTTGCTCTGATGAGGAAAGTCAACTGCTCCTGCCAGTGCTGCTCCCTGCAGCCTGAGCACTTGGGGTGGCTTTCAGGTGGCCACAGACAGTGTTTAATTCAGATAATCCATCCCAGAGACCACTGAATGCACCGTTAGTTTTTCTCAGTTGAATTTGGGGTTTGAGGACTCAAGTACTTGGGGCTTGTTTTATGAAGTTGCTTGAGATATTCAACCCTGTAAATCGTTACGTGCTCATTGCAGAAATGCTCAACCATGTGGTCGTAGCAAGGAGTCACCAAAAATACTTTTTTGCAATTTTTTTAAAAGAAAATTAGTACTTGAATCTAGGGTTTTTTATTAGGAATTAGAGGCTAAAACCCTTGGACCATACGTTTTCTTTTTTTTTTTTTTTTTTTTTTTACTAATACTACATAATAAGGTAATTACATAATTAGTAGTAAATTATTTAGAGAAGTGATTCTTCAAACTTAGGACAAGAAGTGGATCTTTCATTTCTCTAAGTGGGAACGTATGACAAAGCTTCTGATCTGAGAGGTTTCTATCCCAGCAGCGAGGCTGGGTCAATGCGGAGGAAGGAACGGACACAGGGAAGGGCAGGTGACAAGGTGGGATGGTCGAGCAGATGCAGGGATGCTGCTGGGGATGCAGCACCTCACGAGGATGCTCTGACTCCTCCAGCTCAGCAGCTCCCAGCTGCCGAATCCACCCGGGGGGTTTTCACCTCTCCTTTTAGTTCAGACAGATATCAACGTCTTTGTAACCAGCAGTGGAGTTAGAGGTGGACTTTAGCTAAAACCTAAGCCTGGAGTTCCAGGGATGGCTGGAGCACAGCGTCTCCCTGTGTACCCCTTCGGTTTGCTGTACACCAGCGGTGATGGATTACAGCACCCGGCCGTTAACGCAATGCTTTGGAGATGAAATATTAGTTGTGTTTTCCACTTGTTGGCCTGGGTTTTCTTTCTGCCCCAAGAGCAGGCAGTGCTTCCCACAGCACCCAGCCCTCCCTTCGAAACCCCTGGTGCAACAGCCCTGCTGAAGCCGGAGGGAGGATATCTCAAACTCAGATTTTCTTGCTGCTCTGGCGGGTAGTGTTAGGAAACAACAGGCTGCAGTGTATGGATAACATTGGGAGAAGGCTACACTTCCTTTTACTCTAACCAGAAAGTTCGTTCACCCAGAAGCCCTTTTGGGGGAGCTACTTATTTTCTAATCTTGTGGTAATAATGAAATGATACAGGAGTCTGGGGATAATGAAGACAAACTGATTTCCTAATGCACTGAGCACAAAAGGAAGCAGAGAAGGGTTTCAGCAACGAGACAAAAAAAAAGAGTTTATTTTAAATAAAGATTACAAAAATAACCTACTGTCAAAGATGATGTGAAAACCATTAAATAGCAATTTAAGGTAATTATAATCACGGGTGAGCTAAGGGCTATCTTACACAATTACAATCAATCTTTCTGTCCGGATGGGTTATCCTGAGCCCTTACTCCTGACTCCAGCTTTGCAGCAACGCTCCGTTTGGAAAGAGGCTGCGTGGCCACCGAAGCCATCGAGACCAAGCGACACCCTCCGAGGGCTGACAGAGGAACCTGCTCAGGGTCTGCCTTCCCCAGCCGCGACAGCCCTCTAACAGCCGCCGCTGGAGTTGAGAACCGAGCGCGGTACCTTGCTGCCGCCGATCGCTATAAAGCGACGTCGCGCCGAACGAGTAGCAGATGGCACCACCATGCTTGGCTGTGTTGAAATTTTATGAGCGTGGTGGATCCTTATTTACTAAATTGGCAGAACCCTGCGTGCACCCGACACTTAGAAAAGCATCGATCAGCTGGACTGCGCCGTGCTCATCCACACAACGTGCTTCTGCTCCCGAGGAATAAGAAATGACATTTAAGAGAGAAAGCGAGTTCAAAAGCGTTTGTTTCAATGGGCAAAGCCAGTTGTTGCCCTGCAAAAGTGTCACCAGAGAGGGCACTGGGAGAGCCATCAAGCTGGGAATCGAAGCACGGTGTGAGTACCCGTAGGTGTTGGTGGGATCCTGCCCACTAAGGCTCACGGTGGCCTTGGCTGGGACCCGGCGTGTGAGGTGCTGGTGTGTCACACCCCGTGTCTCGCTGCAGTGTTTCCAGTCTGAAACAAAGGCTCCTCTGTCAGCTCTGAATGAAGAACCCAAGGAAAAATAATAAAACTAATCTTGGTAATCTAATTTAGTGCTGGTTCGAAGGTTTCTGTGAGCACGGGAAGTTAATCACAGACTAATTAGTAGGGCTGGGAGCTGCCCTCCATTGCTCAGCAGCAGTTTTGGCAATGCCGGACTGAAAGATCTGTTCTGGGGAGCTGGTGGGACCATCCCACCCCGCCTGGTGTGATTCATGGCTCAACAAGGGCATGCAATTCAGCTCTGGCTGCTGCCAACAGCTTTAGGCACACAGGGAAGAGGTCGTGTGCCTCTTGTTCCTGTGAAAATCGATGTGAAGGGCCAACCGTTTTCTCTTTGTGCTGATGGGTCTAAATATGCTGCTCCCGAAGAGGTCTACACCCTTCTCCATAGCACCTGGAAATGTAAAGAGAAGCCATTGCTGGACCAGAAGGGGTGGTTGGATGTTTCTCCATGTCGGTTGGGTGTTTCTTCATGTCCTGGTTGTTGTCTTCTTGCCTGTCCAACACAACTGCACCTGTTTTAAGAAGTCTCTGTGCCCTCATGGGACACTTGTACAAAGCAGTCGATGGATCTCACCACCGATATCATGGATGTGGGTCGTTACGACTTGTTCTGGGTTCCCGGGCTCCTCTAGCATATCAACATGCTTGGGCAGCAATGCTAAATACAACGTGATCTCCACCGCGGCGTGTGCAGCCTTGTGGCAAGGCTGGATCATCAATGAAGCTTGCTGCCGGACCAAAGCATCCCCGCTGGGAAGGGAAGAAGTTAAAAAAAGGGATTGGGACCAGCGAAGCAAACCTAGTAAGCATCTTCTGTCCTGTGTGATGGGCGTGCAGCTGTGGTGGTGCAACAACTGTGCGATCCACACCGGGCAGTCAGGGCGTGCAAACAGTCCTTGTGAGGATTGTCTTCTTTATGCTTCAGAGTCACTGAAGGGGGAGTAATAGGATGGGAAAATCAATAAGGTTAGGCTGTCATAAAATAGCACTAATTATCCTTAGTTTTAAAAGCCTTGGACGTGGTTTGTACGTAGGCTTCTCAGAGCACGGCCATCAAATGATCGCTGCGAAGGCAATGGTGCAGATGATAACCCTGGCCACGTGCTGGAGCGCCCTGAAGGTCCAGCTTTCGTCGAGGGGGTCACCTCATGTTTCCTCCTCTCAGATGAATCATTGACTGCAGGAATGTGGCTGCCCCCAGCCAGGTTTGATTCTGCCGGCTGCGATACCAGGTTTTAGCTGACTTACCCATCTCACCAGAGCACGGTACGAGAATTGCAAGGCGCCAGCACAGCAGTCCCGAGGACCCCCTAGGGATTTTAAGTCAATGCGAGTGATGCAAATGCCCCTGCCTCGGTTTTTGGGAACATCTGAGTTGCTGCGAGTAAATGACAAGGAGTAAAATGCCTCAACGAGACCCGACGATGGATCTGCGGGAAGCACAAAGGCTTCTGCTCAAGTAGCTCTGAGCAGCTTCTCCTGCCTTCTCCTAAGCCAAGGAACCCTTTCCCAGCCCTCCATGCTGGTACTTTCCAGAACAAGCTTGGCCACAATGTGATCTGGATCACAAGAAAAGCCCCTTAAAAAGTAAAAGTGAGCAAATGGCAGCCAGGACCAAGGGGGAGATGCCCAGAACTGCTGTCAGCAGCATCAGGGAGCTCGTTTCATCTCCGAGCGAAGGGGGCTGGGGAATAACATCGCATAAAAGATTGTTCTGAGGGGGGAAAACGTACTAATTAATTTGATTTTCGTTTGGAAAAGGGGCGGTGGTTTGAGAGCTGAAATTGCCTGATTATTGCCAGCACATAAATTTCTCCTAGAAATGTAGCTGCAGTTTATCCTAATCATATTCAACTTTAGGCAATGAAAATACTTCTTGCTATTTGTTTTGGCTTCTCTTGCTGTTACAGCGTCTGCAAAAATATGTCATGCATGAAATGCTCCCCTATAGTTTGACAAGTTATTCCTTATGCTCGCTAATTTTTCATTAAGAAAAATGACAGAAACACCAGATCCCCAGTAAGGTCTCCGTAATAGCTGTGCATCAAGATTAAAGACTGAGAAGTGTGGGTCTGCTGGAATTGCTTCGTCTCCATTATTTTAATGTATTTGTTAAAAAGAAAGTCTCCTGACCCGTTCCTGCACTTCTCAGCTACGACAGCTGGAATTTTGCCTCTGTAAAACATGCACGATAGGTTGTAATGTATAGTTTGCATAAGGCAGATCTGCTGGCGAGCCTGAGCTGTTAAGTGCGTGTTCAGCCAAAACCCGCCTCTGGCTGGCTCTGGGTGCTGCTGGAGGTTGAAGGGGGGCAGCTAGTGTTATTGTAGCAGAAAGTAGAGGTTCCAACCAAAACAAAGGGGTTGGTGGGTTATGCAGTCTAGAAAAAGTGAGTACAGACACTTTCTGCCCCAGCTCCAAGTAATTCCTCGATGGGGTCGTGTGTTGGGTGCAAGGGACCACCGGGTACCCAGGCAGGTTCCTTGGGGATGTGGAGCAGAGCGTTAGTCGCGGTCTACGCCGATGCCTTAAGGAAGAGCAGGAGCGATGCTCCCGAGGTTAAATTCAAGGCTGAAGCCTCCATAGATACATTCTCTAAATCCCTGCAAGACCTGGGGAGGTCTGAGATGGGCAGAGGCCCCAGGACGTTGATGAGGTGATGGGGGTGAGAGGGAGGATTTAGGGATGCGAGGATCCCTGGAGCTGAGGCTGGAGAAACCGCTGTGAGAACAGAGGTCGGATGTTTCGAGTGCAGTGAGTGGTGCTTTTTGCAACGACCAGTATTATAACCAGCTGGAAAAGAGGCGTTGAGCGCTGGCCACGCAGGGTTTGGTGCAGCGGTGGCAGAGAGCGAGGCAGGTCCCCGCCTGGCCTGGGGGTGTCTTCGCAGAAAGGGAGTGTGCGGGAATGAGGTAACTGGGATTTTAGGGTATTTTTAAGGCAGTGTTGTATATCGGTCTCCATACCCCTCTGCCACCCTCTGCCCGGTATTGTCAGCCTCCTAAAGCACCGGGAAATCTTCTCTAAAACCCATTAAATGGGATTTTAGAACCGAAGCGCGCAGCTTAACTGAGCAGTGTCTGGCAGACGGTTCGAGGGTCCTGCAGCAAAGCAGCGACGGGTGAGAAAATCTGCATTTAGGTACCGAAAGCAACGATTGCCCCGCACAGACCAGCCCATGCCTTAAAGCACGGAGCAAACCTGGAGATGCGGCGGCAGGGAGTGGTGTGCCTGAGAATGGGGGTGAGGCTTTGCACGGAGTCATTTACATGGTAATTAATAGCCCTTGTGCCTGCGGAGGAGCGAGGGCGGGCGGGGGTCTCCCCGGGGAGCTGCCTTGTCCCAGTGTGCTCACGGGGACCCCTCATCCCCGAGAGCAAGGAAGGAAGCGGAGCCCCCAAATAGCTTCATTTCCTCAAGGACTTTCCGAAACAGATGGGGTAAAATTGCTATAAAAAAAGAGGAATCCCAAGACAGGAAAATATAATGAGCTATGGGCAAGGGGAAAAATAAATGCTGAGGGATATTTATGCAGCATGGGGAGTAGATAGATCAAATCAGCAATTCCAATTAAGTCCATAATTTATTTCAACGGAAATCATAAAATTAGAGATGGGCCCAAGCGGCGAGATTCAGTTTGGGATCCCAATCCAAAAGGCGTGTTTGGGCTAGGTCCGTGCCTGGCAATCTCCATCCCATCATAACAGACAGCATAGGCCGGCAGGCCCTCCAAAAGCTGTGGTGGAACCTGGTTAGATAAAGTAGCAGGTATTCTAAGGGCGTCATAAATGGTAAATACTGTGAGATTATAGGATAATTTTTTTAAAAATACGTGTGTTAAAATTTGCAGGAGGAAAGGACATGGGATGCAAAGACAAACTATATACATTGAATAAAAGGAGAAGGCGTTAATTAGAAAGAGAGACAGGCATTTATCGTGCCCAGCAGCCATTATGGTTGCTGCTAAAACATCCTGCTGGCAAAAATGAGAAATCTTCTTGGTCTTTCTCTCCTTTAATCTAGCAAACTGGACTGATGTCCCAGCAAAAGCAGGTGTGTATCCTTGCTGGGAAACCAAGGCAAATTCCAAAGAGCATAGAGTGGGACAGAGAAATGTATTTTTGTTTGTTTTTTTTTTTTTTTCCTGTGTGTCCAGGCATCTGTAGTCACAGGGCACGTCTGGCACGCAGATACGCCAGCACTGGTTTGTAATGGGAAGATGCAATTGTAAAGCCACGGCCAAGGAGCTGCCGTGCTCTTCAGACACCAGTCTGCCCCACTTGAATTCAGCATCAGAATCACTGGGATTAACACAAACACGAACATTTCCCCAAGCTCAAAGAGGGGAAGAGGCTGGACAAATTTTTTTGACCTTCCTAACAGCAAGTGACAGAATCCCTCGAAACACAAAGGGGCGATGGAGACAGATCGTTATCTTCAGCTCTCGCATTCCAGCAGCCCGCGGAGGACCCAGCAGTAATCAATCATCTGCAAAGTGCATGAACCAGAGCTCCCTCCGCCTTGAGACCCGATCGAGAAATAGCACCTAACACCCTGCCCAAACCGCCCTGATTGAGCAGGTGGGAATCAGCATTGGGGAATGCCCAGGACAAAGAACGAGCAGTTCCCCTTTCACGTGGTTTGGCTCACGATGTGAGGAATTAAAAGGCTGGTAAAAGCCGCTGCGGATTTATAAAAGGATGATGGAGCAGCTTTTTTAATCCCATTTCAGCAGGACTCCACGTTCCAAATAGTTATTTATTATTAAAAAAAAAATAATAATTCTCTGCTTGACCTGAAATTACTCTGGGTTTGGTGCGTGGTTCAGCTCCGTCACTGTTGCGGGTAGTGGATTTTCCTGGGAGGGTCTGGGCAGCGGCCGCGGTGGCACATGGCCGGGTCGTGATCGGGGCGTCCCCGCTGCCTTTGTGTTAACACCCATACTGGTACTGCTGGCATGGGAGTCTTGAGGAATTACAAGGGGAAAGCTTCATTTTCTCCTATAAGAGTGACCCAAAAGAGTGTCATCTTGGTGGCTGTCTGTGCAGCTTGCATTTTAATAATAATAATAATAACAACAACAACAACAATGATAATAGTAATAGTAGTAATGAGTGGGTCTGTTTGGTTTCTTTCTGCCTGGGTCACTCCCCGAGCATCTCTACTTGGGTGTGTGTTATGATGCTGTCAGGGATCCTCATCCCACGACCACGAATTCTGTGCGCTGAGCGGGGTGGGTTAGAGGGATCCCGCCGCTGCAGACACAAGCAGGGCCAGGGAAGCATCCACAGTAGCGACCAAAGCCGGTCTGCAGGCCAGCAGGTTGACCCCGCACGGCCGCCCTGCCCGCGCTGCCGCACCAGCTGCTGGGCTTTCGTTTCAAAGCCTCACACCTCCTCGGGAGACTGGTGTTACCATTTCGTTTTAGCCTTCCAAGTGCTGTATGTCCGCAGCACTTGTGAGTCATGTTTTCCACCCCCTGTTATTTAACGCAGCGCTTTCAGCCAACGTGTTTTATGGACCAAAGTCATCGTGATTAGAAATGTATGTTTTCAATAATGACAATGTACTTTCCCTCCCTCCACCCCACTCAAACCCTCAATTTACAAAATGGAGAAAAGTATTTTAAACATGTAGATCAAAATTACACACCAGCTTAAATGTGTCACTTTTTGGCACAGCCATCTCATTTTTCAGCCAAGACTTGCAACTAAAATTTCTGCTCCTCTGTTTTATTGATTTCTTTTTTCCTTTCCAAGAGCACAAATAACCGCTTAATAAAAATAAAAAAATTAAAAATTAACCCCTAAATAACTGCCCCATCTGCTTCCTTGGGGCTTGGTTTTTGTGCTAATCCAGAGTGTTTCCCAACACCATGGTGGCTGCTCCTTGACCACGTGAATTTTCTCAGCTGCTCCAAGTTGCCTCAGGTCCTTCACCTTTGGCTGAGACCAGCTGATGGCTCCACCCGAAGTGTCCTTCAGCAGTCGTGGGTTTTTCCAGGTGCAAATATGGGTTTCTTAAATAGAAAGGTCTGATCCCTCTGTAAATAGAGGCTAATTTATATCCTAGCATCTCATTTCAAAGGACTTCTGAGTTTCTCAGATGTTTCAGCTCTTAATTCACTGTGTAATTACAAGGGGGATCGTAGCTGCAAACATGAACGGCTGCATTTGCAGCTGGAAAAAAAAAAAAAAGATAATATGAAACAGGATTTTGCACTGCATTTGTGCAAGAGTCTTGTAACGGGAAGCTCCCACCAGGCAAAGGGAGTTGAGATGTTGAGGTTGGGAATGGAGTTCAATGACATGGGGCACAGAGGGCATTTTGTCTCCTGGCCACATGCAGCATAAAACACACCCCTATTGTGCAGTTTTAGGGGTTTTCCAGGCTTCTCTGCTGCATTTTGAACTCTGTGGCCTCGGGTAATAAATACATGTATACGCACACCCACGTTCATCATTATCCCAGACTAGGGATTAGCTGAAACAGAGAAAGTCCTTGGTTGAGTTCAGTTACCAAAGCTGTGCCGGAGCAGCCAGGTTAAACCTCCACAAGGGCTTTGAGCAGCAGGAACAAAGTGGACACGGTGTGGCCTCCTGGGCTTGTGTCTCCAGGTGGCTGCAGGGCATGGTTTGGGGATGTCTGAGGGTACGGGGCTCTTCCCCTGCACCGGCCTGGTGCCGACAGCAGAGCTTCGGTGCTCTTTCGCCACGCATCTGGAAACAAGCATCACAGCGGTCCTTTACCCTGCAAACCAGCGAGCAAATCTCGTCCCCATCCCCACGGTGACAGCTGCACGCGCTCCCCGGGCTGATGGTATATGACAGGTCTGATGTGAGCGAGGATTTTCATTTACACTATGTAGCAGTTAGTAACAGATGGAACCATAAGATCAATATATAGTCCAAATAATTAAGAATCGTGTTTTTAATTGTGCCTTTTCAACAAGCATTTCAAATGCTTCTTAAATCAGCCGTGCGGTTGTTGATATAGGGAACAGTTGCAATATATTTCGCTTTGAGAGATACGTTGAAACTGCAGAGACTGGTCCAAAGAAGATGAGCGAGTGCCACGTGTTTGTGAAAGGTTTTTTGGCAGCTCCAGGGTCGGGGGGCTGTGACTGCAAACCATCACTGTGCGAATGGCTTGTGATACCCAAGAGATTAAGCTGGCAGGTCAAGTAGAGCACAATTCATTTCATCCTCCTGAAGGCTTTGGGCTTTGTCCTTCCAAATGCTATGCTTTCAGCTGAATCAAACTGTTTTAAAACTCTCATAGTTCATGCTTGAGTTCAACACTGTGGTATTTGGGTAAACTGAGGCACAGAGCACCTATGGGCCAGGCTAAATGAGGGGGGCAGGAGCGCTGAGCTCTCCTTGCCACTTTTTTCCTTCGCTCGAGTGTTTGACACAGTAGGACTAAAAGCCGTTCCAAAAGCGATGTTATTTAGCAAACGCTACAGCAAAGCACGATCCGAGCAGCCTGGTTTTAAACTCGGATGGACTGGATGTTCCCGAACATCAATGTTCTCGCTTGAAAAGCTGAAATGAAAGATTCTGCATCCTTTGGAAAAAATAATCCAATTTGGCTGTGCTTTTAGGCATTTAACCAACGCAACCGGCTGAAAATCAAACCGGATAAACTGGTGGTTTGGAAGCCGGCCCGTCGCCCTTTGCCAAGCGCACAGCAGGATGCTCAGATAGGCAAAATCCTCGCCCGCCTCTGGGGAGGGGCTATGCCCCCCTCAGCTGCGAGCAGCCCAGTGCCAGTGCTTGTATGGGTGGTGGGAAAGGCGCTTTACTGGGGAAGGCTGGGAAAACATTCCCCCCCTGGCCACGGGACCATTGCCCCCCAGCAGCCTTCTGCACAGTGCCACACCTCGTGTGCATCGAAGGCTTGGATTTTGGGATAGTTGGTGCCACCCAGCTGTTGTAGAAGCACAGAATGGTTTGGGTTGGGAGGGACCTTTGAAGGTCATCTAGTCCAACCCCCTTTCAATGAGCAGGGACACCCCAGCTTCCCACCAGCACTGGATGGACCTCGAGACAAGCCAGCTGTGGGTGTGACGGTCAGCAGAGCCCGGGGCGCTGTGGGAAGTGCCATGGTCTGGGTGGCCTTTGCAAACAAGGGGGGAGATGAAGTCATGCCCCCCTGTACGACGTCTTTTTGGCTGTATCTCAGAAGGTCACTTAGTATCACCTCTTGTTCTAAGGGGTTTCAGCACCATAGTGAGGGGCTGTTTTGGGTTGTTTCCATTCACTAATGTCCTTTTGGGAGGTCATTTGTTTATCCTCTGGTTGGAACAGAACATACAGCCACGTCCAGATGCGGCCAAGAGCCAGGAGCAGCCCGTGCAGGTGAAGTGCCTGGATTTGCCACTGGCCTCGTGGGTCTGGTCCAGTCCCCCGGGAGCCTCGACCGTCCCACCCAAACAGGCTGAGCCCCAGGGCCAGCCCTGCCCCACAGAGTGGTGCTTGCAGGCTCGGGGGGCTGTGCCGTGGCAGCGGGGGGGCTCAAGGAGACCCCCCCCCAAGCTCCACCATCCCCAGCACCTACCGGCACGAGTCGGACCATGAACGCTGCCTGCGTGTGGTTACTCCTCGGCTTAATTTATATTAAATGTGGCCATATCATTCAAACAATCTCCTCTGCGCTCTTCTGTTTGTGCAGGTAATGATGATATAGACTCATTTATGCAAGATTATCCTTTTATCACATTTCCAGACTCATTTATGAGGCTCATGTTTTCCCCCCAAGGGCATCATCAAGTGAGTTAAGTTGTACTATTTGCCTCCCGCAGCGAACTGGCAGGAGCCTACTTCATTGACTGATGAGGGCTGCTGCCTTCGCCAAATAGGGTCTGTGTGATGGATATTTTACTTGTGAATATTATAGCTGGAAATTAGCATGTTTATTGAGGTAGAATGCGTTTGTTTACATTCTGCTACCCATGGTATTACCTTTTATGACCTGAGTTATTTAGCTGAAGATAAGCATAAGTGCTCCCCATCTGGGGGAGGGGAGAGAGGAAAGGAAAAAAAAAATTAATGAACTACTAGATATCAAATTATGCCGTAAGTAAGTGATGGAGATGCCTCTCTGGGAGCTGCCCTGATGCCCTCACCTGGGCTGGACCAGCCTGAGCACAGAGGGGTGGCAGGGAAGGTCTTGGCTCAGTTTTACCTACAGTTTTACCTGGTTTTGCCTATCAAGAAAGAGGCTTTCCAGGGAGGAAACCATCCCATCTCACCTGAAGCATCCGACAGCAAGGGGATACCCTGCAGCAGGAGTGGTGGGTGGGAAGAGCTGGGGGTCTCAGCCCACCCCACAGAGCAGTTCTTCCTTTTCCAGCTTCATTCACCATCCCATTGCCTTGGCTGCACAGTGAGCGTCAGGACGCAGCCCGGCTAGAGGATTAGGAGAAGACCCATTAACTTTACATTCCTAAGGTGGCAGCAGCTACAGGAATCATTCCTGATTGTTAAAAGGTTAAAAAAAATTTCTAAGCCTGAGGTTGCAAAGCCACCAGGTGTGGTTCTCAGCATTGCAAGAGCGTGCACAGCCCAGCACCGTGGGTTTGTGCCATGCCTTGAGCTACCGGCAGGTAGATGCTGTCTTTCCCCGTTTGTTCCTATTTTTCACCTTTCTTGTGGATGCCATCCGTCCTTTTTGGCACCGCCTTCCCCTGCGAGGCCCAGCCAGCACACAGGCTCTGACTCTCGTTCCCTCCCGTCCACCGTGACGATGCCAACTCATTGATGAGTGACAAACTTCCACAGGATGCTTAGGGCTGGAGGGAGCCTGACGAGCACATTTCAGCTCACAATATATAAAGTGACCCTGATTGTATTGAGTTTTCCTAAAAAGACTCGTTCCTTGCCTGCTTAAAATGACGATGGTACATTCATTATGTGAGTTACCTGGATACAGAGCTGGCTGCCGTCTGACGCAATGCAGCCCCACAGCCAGCAGGGTCTGGGAAACAACCCATTCCCAAACCCTACGAAATGGATGTTGTGCAACGCGCTTAAATCCACACATCGCGTCCTTGGGAACACAAGTGTGTTCTCTCCATCTTCAGAAATGCCTGCCTGGAGTAGGGAATTTGCCTGGGCAAATAGGGGACTGGGTGCAGGACTGGGCACCCTGCTCCTGGGCGGGAGGTGTCTGTGGAATTACAGATGAAGCCTGTCCTGTAGCCTGCATCGAGATTTAATTCCATTTTAAAAGGTGCCTGCCAAGCTCTCTTTTACTTGGTGCACGCCTGCAGACAAAAACATGGTTTATATCAAGTCAAAGAAATGCTCTTTTTCTCTTTCAGCAAAATTTGGCGCTGATTTTTATGGCCTTTAAATATGTATTATCACATGTGAGCAAAGAGAAGGGAATTAGTGTCGTGTCAGCTAGAGAGCAAAGAGGAGGCTTCAGCGATGGACAGGGTTGGTGCCAAAGCTCCCACTGTGCTGGCTCATAAGCTCCGTCAGACAAACGGGGGCCCAAAGTCCCATGAGCCTTCCCCTGGTCTGTGGGTTGAGACTGAACTCCCCCCACATCCCCACCTCTGCTCAGCATGCACGGACCCCCGCGCGTCGGTGACTCGGTGGCCTCGGAGGACTGGCACCGGCAATGCCGCCGCTTCGTCTGCAAGAAGTGACACCTTTGGAGCGCCAGCGATAGCGTTACCCCATCAGCATCTGCCTATCTTGCTCTGCTTACCGCGTTAATTTGCTGCTGCGTGACTCTCCAGGGTGAAATGGAGACAAATATGACTTCACTGTTACAATAACTAGTAATAAAAATTACGATTGCCAATATCTGGGAGGCACGCACTTGTGAATCGTAAGATGAAGCGAATTAACAGCTTGAAAAATTGTTGGCCCTGGTAGAAAGCAGAGCTGTAAATGTTGGGATTATTTCCCCTGTGACACGGCTGTCAGCAGGGGATGGTGCAAGTGGGGATGGTCTCCAGCCCCCACAAGAAATCATTTCCCCTTTCCCTCGGCTGTGCAAAGCCCTTCATCACGGGCGCCCGTGGGGCTTGGCTGGAGTGTTTAATGTGTGGCAAATGCGGACGTGTTACGCACGGATGTCTGTGAGTGTGTAAATCTGCTTTCACAGGTCGGGTCCGGGAGCATCCCTGGGCCCCGCGAGCGTGACAGCAGCTTTTGTACCCGTGAAGTAATTTCTCCCTGACCTCTTCCCCAAGCGTTTGGCCCAAACTTGATGATTTATCCTGGTTCTGTGCCTCTTCCTGCTCTCCAAAAGAGCTCTTGATGCTCTTGTTATCCGCGTTGACTTCCTCTCATCCTGCTTTTGGCCTTAAAGATATCGTGATGTAATAAATTCTTGGGGCTAATTGTGCGTTGTGTAGCGAATATTCAAAGCAAACCGTTTGCCCAGTGGGCTAAAATACATTTGCACAAAGTGTTCATTGAGCAATTATGAATAACCTACAAGTTTTAAAAACAGCCTCTTTATGGATAATTTGAATGTTTGCTGCAAAATGCAGCATTTGCTGAATTAATGAGTCATTACAGATATTTCACTGAGCTCTGGTGGCACTGCCTGCTGCCACATGAAGGGTTTTTTTTTTCTTCCATTGCACCTGTACCGTTTCAACGACATGCAATGCTTAATTTCTGCAAATTACTCCTACTAGAGCAATATGAAATACAGCTAACTTGGGGGAAGGAGAGGTGTACTTTAATTAAATCATCTTGCAATTAGTCCTTGAGTGATGAGATAAGGTGTTTTATCTCTGTGCAAGTGGTACCAAACCACCAAGGAGATGCACAGGGAGGGAATTCCAGAATTGGACATGATAATCAGATGAGTTGTTCAACAATTTGAGATTTCCTAAAAGCAGACAGCCAGTTATTTGGGGGTTACCTTTGCTGATTGCTTGGGACTATTGATATTTACAGTGTTAGAAGAACAGGTTCAATTAAAATCGATGTTTTCTGGAAGTGCATTTGGGCCCTAAGGACTATAGCAAAATACACAGACAAATTAAAATAGACCATTAAGCAGGTAATTTGTGATGAAGAGGTTGCAGACCATTGCATCCCCTGTGTATGGGCACCTGATCTGGTCCTTTGAGATCTCCTTCTCAGCCGTGGGACTCTGGCTCTGCTCCTCTGCTCCCTGCAGCGGTTCTACTCGGGGAGCGCAGAGCGAGACACCGTCAGCCATTCGCACCAAATGTGGGTGTGATGGTCCCGTTTGTCCCTTTCATGGTGACACCTGTACCCTCAGAAGTCAGAGATAGAGGCACCACCCAAAACGTCTCCAAGGTGGGACAGAGATTTCGCCATTCGTTTCCCTTTGGGTTTTTTGCTGGAGAAGGAGATGAATGGCTGAGCTCTTCCGAATACGTAACTCCCCTGATAGCGTTCAGCACGGTGTGAAGTTTTCTTAATTATTTACTGTCCCTAGTGTTTTGGACAGAAAAAATACGTTTGCAGCCTGTCCTGCCTGACGCTGAGAACCTGGGCTGGCGCATCGAGCCCCCCAAAAGAGAAGAATGTCTTGTTTGAAGACATCTAAGAGCCTCTTGGGGAGCAAACCTGAATTTCTCTGATCTAAGCGTTCACGGCGGTTTGTGCAACCCAGGAGAAAGCCCCGCGTGCTCCTACGGCACAGCGGAGTCATTCTTTATATTCAAGCCCAAGAGACGTCTCGTACGCCGGCGCGGCACCAACCCCCATATCTGAGCACTGGACCGAGTTCAGTCAAGGTCCAAGAAATCCATTTCATTGACTCTTGGCAGTCACTCGCTCAGGCCTGTAATGCAGAGGGAGTCGTTTATCTGCTGTCAGGTCGTGCTCGGGGAAACGTGATTTCAAGGAGAGGAACAGGCAGAGGCACTGGGGGATCCTGTCCCAAATTGAAGAGTAAGTGTTGAACAAGGGCACGTGCAGGATAAACCTATCCTTCAGCTTGCTGTTGTCCAGATATAAAAAAAATTAACGTAGTCAAAAAAAAGCCACGCCTAAGTGCAGTTTCGTAACAGGATTTGGAATAAAATCATCAAAAGCAAGGAAATTCAACGTGGCAGCAGCAATTTCTCCCTTTCCTCTCAACAGACCTGGGTATTACAAGATCCAGTGGGATGCGATCCAGGGACCTGCGCAGGGGTAGTTCCACGCAAAATGTCATTTCTCTGAAGTTTAGAAAACCGCGTGTATAACAACACCGCGTCAGGTTCATTTCCCCTGTGGAGCTAATAAGCGGCGTGTTTGTGGGTACACATATGCATACAATGGAGACAACAGTAAGCAAAGAGCCTGGCTTGAATTTAGGTTTTTGGCTTGTGTCAGATTGCGTAACAACCTTAAAGTTACTTAAATGTAGGTGTTTTGTGGGTGGGTGCAGGCGCGTTTGTGTGTATGTGCATTAATAGCAATTTGTGATAGATGCCTTTGGGGCCCGCACATTCAATAAGAGAAAAGGAGTTTTTATGGGAGATAACATAACTGTTTGCAATTTGGCTATTCATTGTATCTTTGGCATTTTATGTACTGCATTAGCTGAGGCAATTTCATGCATATGGATATAATGCATTAAGTAGAAGCATTTAAATATAGTGAAACTAATTTTATGATGATTAGTTGAAGGAAAACATTGCATTCGTATCATCTATATAGGAGCCAATTTGCATGAAAATGCCCAAAGTTGCTATGCCAACATTTTCTGTGTTGTCGGTCGGGGTCGTCTCTGTGTCAAGACTTTGTATTAAAAATCGGTCTCCAGTGCCCGTGTCTTTTAATTCATTGCAAGCTGTAGGCCATTTGCTCACAAAGCGCTTGCAGTAAAACAAATGAATAGCTAAAATACTCATTTGCATGATTCCCATTTGAAAACGATTCCCCTGAAATTAAGGAAGCGTGTTACTCGGTTGTGAAGATGGATGGGCAGATGAGCCATGCAATTAATATTTTTCGGCATTCTCTTTTAAAGCCCTCCTAAGACTAAAAGCAACACATGCTGCCTTCCAGACAAATTGGGTCCCGCAACAGTTCCAGGGCTGCCATGGCAGCAGCTTGTTCCCACTCTCTCCCCTTTATTGTCTCACTTACATTATGCAGTAATTAAAACTATTTACCATTCCTACTTATCTGCCATCTGCTGCCATTGAAGTTTCCTCTTCTTTATAAAGCCATCTTAAGCAGCAACAAGAAAAGTAACGGATTCAAGGACAAGTAGGGGGAGGGAGAAAATTCTCCTGCTTTTTATCAATAGGTAGCGGACCAGGACGAGGGTCGACTGTTATAAACGACTGGGTACTTTCCTGTAGTGTGCCATTTTCTGTGATTTACAGCCTGGCCACCGTGATAAGAAGAGTTTTTTCTGGAGCAAACGTGGGCACACGGTAGAGGGAAATAGCTACCACAGATGTATATTGTGGTGCTATAGGTGCAGCGGTGGGATACTCCTCTGTTTACACCAGCATTAAGTGGGAAGAAGGATTGTGCTGCTGGTTTGGTTCACTCCTGAGCCACGTCAAGGGGAGTGAATGAAAGGTTTTGATTTGAATGGACCCTGGCTTTGAAGCACAGATGATTTTCAGCAGATCCTTGAACGGGATCTCAGTTCGTGCGGGGCGAAATCCCATAGGATGCACTGATTGCAGTCAGGCATGGATGCTAGGCAGAAGCAGCACTTGATGTCAATACATCAGAGAAATGGGGATGAAAATACCCAGAGATCTCCAGGCGAACAACGGTGCTTGCAGGTCTTGCTATGGAAAATACGGTTAGTGCTCGTGGCCTGAAGAGTCCTTAAATCATCCCCGGTGCTGGCGGGGCGGGAAGCGATGACAGCCAGGTAAACGGAGCCGGCGGGAGACTCCGGAGAGCCCAGCCCCGGAGGCAGATTTAGGGAGGGCAAGACGTACCCCAGCAGGGCTGTTACACAGTCAAATGGGCCAATAAAACAGCTCCCAGTGTGCTGTCGGTAATAAAAAGCGAAGAAGCCGGCAATTACTGTCGCCCTCATCGCATAACTCATGCTCCATATTATTTACAGTGACTCTAAAATTTAAAAAATCCAGTTAGCTTAATTGCCTTTTCTCCTGCGTGGTTGTCAGCAAGAGAAGGCGGCACGAGCCGACTGCACCGGCTGCAAAACCCACGGGCGGCTCCCGGGGACTGGGTCCGGATGGGGTAGTCGGCAGCAATCCCCAGAAACATCAAACCTTGGTGGGTAACTGCTAAAAAGCAGTTTGGGTAGTATGTTCTCCTTTATTAAAGCTCTGGCAGTCTGAGCACAGAGGACTCTGGCTGAGTTGGGTTTTTTTTTCTTAGAAAGCCATGGCAGTTCCGTTACTTTTCCATCGTTCGGCTACAATTGATTTTCTCAGTAATTTTCTTTTTTTTTATAAACCCTCAGTTCTGTATTTCAGCTCTTTTTTGTGAGAGTCTGTGTTTTTGCCACCATCTCCTGGCCTGAGTAAAAAGTCAAGGAAAAGAAAGATGAGAAAATGGTCACTTTTGGGTTTGGGTGGGTTTTTTAAACTTGAAGCCTTAAATATCGGTGATGTTGGTGTAAAGCACATCCAAAGAACTCCAGCAGAAATATTCCCAATTCTATAAAAATATGCAACATGGATAAAATTATATGTTCGTGTTACAAACAATGCTGGCGGAGAGCTGGCTGTTCACTGGGGTGCCTTATTCAGTTTTACAGATATTTCATTCTCCTCACATCTGGAAGGGTTTAATGGTTAGGTGAGAAACAGCATCCAGTTTTTCAGCACTTTTGTGCGATTTCTCAAATACAGTGGAAAGCCTCATGTTCACAACGACAGTCATTTTCCAATCCATTAAATTCCTTTGTTAACGTGCAAATACTTTCCATTCCTTCCGAAGTACAGTAGAGCAGGCATTGTTGCACCAAATTATTTACAGACACACAGCTGAAACCTAAAAGCACTTTCTTTCTAGTTCTTTCTAGTGCTTTTTGGGTAACTGTGGTGGGCTTCTCCCCAGATCAAACTCCCTTCAAACACAGGGAGACTGGAGCATCTCACACGCATCCCAGTCCGTCCTGGCAGGACGTGACCACCCTGCTCTCCCCATCACATTGTTCCTGCATAGTGCAGAAACCTCATCCAGATAGGGCTGGTATCAGTAGGAGGATGAAAATTGGCCCCAGAGCAGTGTAATTAGGTTTTTGCTTGGTGCCGTTGGGCTCCTCCTTGAAGCCTCCGAGCAGCCATGGTGCCGTTGGGTTCCTAGAGGTGCCCGGCTGTTGTCACCCCTTGAGGGAAGCATCTCCTTCAGCACCAGAAAACTGATAAACCCTTCATCCACAGCTGAAAAATTGGCTGAGTTTTCTTTATGCCATCCAGCATTCCCAGCCCTTTTAGTAAATGATTTTGCAACAGAACCCTGCAAAAAAAATTACCATACAGATCCCATTTAAGGCAAGGAAAAAAAAATGTAAAAGGAAATATTTTAGGTAGGAGTTGAACAGCAAATGCTTTTTGGTCTCTGTGGGGAGTAATGATCCACAACAAGGACACAATTCTATATGCATGTAATATTATCACATGCTTCAAAAAGCTTTTAAATCACATAAATGCAGTTATGGACCATTGTACAAAATAAACATTCCACTTGTGTTTAGGCTGTTTTTAGTTCTTTGATCTAAAGTGATGCTTGCAGATTTTATTGCTTTGTAAATTAAAGCGGCTTTGATTTGATTGAACTAAATTAATAAGACTTCTGCCTTGTTGCAAGATAACGGCCACAGTGCATTTTGGCTGCACTTCACATAAGAAAACCGCAGTCTGTAACAATTCCACTGAAGCTTCATGGAGGATTTCAATACCTATTTTAATTAAAACAAAAGCCTATGCAGCACTAATGTGTTCCTTAAAGAGAGTCCTTTTAAATCTATTTTAATATGTCTTAAGGACTAGAAGATAAATGGCAGGAGAACTGGACTCTGACAAGGTACTTTTTCTCTGCCTTCTGAATTTTCTTCTCGCACGTCCAAGGCATATCTCCTTTTAAATAACCACACGGAAAAGCAAGCCGTTTTCAGCTGTCCTCACAGGCACTGGACGATGGTAGAGCTTTCAACCTAGCCTCAAGGACCACAAAAATCACCCATGTCCTTGGGCAGAGCTGGCGACAGAGAAGCAGGTCCCACCAGGGATGCCTCCAGGCAGCCATCGTGGGCAGGGAGTGAGAGGGAACGATGAACGAGCACTGCGTTCAGGCAGCTCTCTTTTGGTCCTTGCTGTAGGTGTCCAAAGTTGGGCAATGAAGCCCCTCTAGAACCCAAGTCTTATGAGGAGCAGCTGAGGGAACTGGGGCTGTTTAGCCTGGAGAAGAGGAGGCTGAGGGGAGACCTTATTGTTCTCTACAACTACCTCAGAGGAGGTTGTGGCGAGGCGGGGGTTGGTCTCTTCTCCCAAGTAACAAGCGGTAGGACAAGTGGAAATGGCCTCAAGTTGTGCCAGGAGAGGTTTAGATTGGACATTAGGAAAAATGTCTTCACCAAAAGGGTTGCCAAGCACGGGAACAGGCTGCCCGGGGAAGCGGTGGAGTCACCATCCCTGGGGGTATTTAAAAGATGTGTAGAGGCGGTGCTTAGGGACATGGTTTGGTGGTGGACTCGGCAATTTGAGGTTAATGGTTGGACTCGATGATTTTAAAGGTCTTTTCCAACATAAATGATCCTGTGATTCTGTTCCCCACTCAGCGCAGGGGCAGCCCATGACCACCCCAGCAGGGATCCATAATCGGGTCGGCTCCAGCCACACCAGCAAGATCCTCAGCCTGTGTTGGCCAACGTGCAATTACACTTTTCTAGCTAATACCTCATCTGTAGGTCTTTTTAGCTATGGGACCTCTCGAGGTGGCTGTGTATCACCAGAAGAAGGGGGAGCCCCAACCCAGCTCACAGTAACTGTCTTTTAGATACCCTGAAGAGACTCCAGTAGCTCACAGCAAGGCCTGTGACATGGACAATCATGGGACGAGGCTATTTTAAACCTGATGAAGATTTTAAGCAAGCTGCTTGCTGCCTGTGGGACTCATTGTCTTTTTTCAGCTCATGCAGACTCGGGAAGTTTGAAACTAGCAATGTTTTTTGCTTAACTCCATTTACCAAAAAAACCTTAAACAAAAGCAGCTCTTTGAAATCTGTAGCAAAAAAAAAAAAAAGCAAGTGCCAAAAAAATGGAGCTGCCTCATCCCCACCCAGGGGCACAGCGGGAGGAACTAATTCCAACAGGGAAACACAGGGGGCACAGGGCTGTGCCCCTCCGCCCACACCTCCCCAGTGGTGACCAGGACATCCCTGTATCTGGTGGGGTCCCTGGGCACAACCGCAGCTGGGGGAGCTCAAGCTACAGCTCTCCCCTGCGCCTCTCCGGGGCTCCAGAATGAAAACAGCCCAAGGAAGTGTAGGAGCAAGGTCTCCCTCAAAATCTTTGTGTCCACATCCCTCCAGTCCCTGGTTCAACGCTGCCGCGTAAAGCAGACCCCTGGTGTGGTGCCGAAACTATGCCAGTGTTTGTGCCCCGGCCGAGCCAGGATCTGGGTGATGCAGGCACTGCAAACTTTGCCTGGAGTGGAGAGAGCAGCAAATACGACAACCACACGCTCATGGGCTTCACCCGTTTTGTCCCAAAAGCTCAGATCCATCCACTCTTCCATCCTTCACCACGACGGTGCATCTGCCCCGTACAGTAGTGCCAGGAGGTTTTGGGATGCTTCCCGGTGCCTTGCTAACCGGGTCGGGGGCACAGAGCTGCTGACCCGACCTTTGAACAGGCAGGGGACCCACGGTCCTGTTGCTGAGACCTGGCTCAGCATCCCAGCCCCTAACACACCGCCCGTCTCTGCTGCAAGCTCAGTAGTAGGATGAAAAAATTCCCCCAGGCTCATCTCCCCCAACAGCAGCCCCGGCTCCCCATCCTTCCCCTCCTTCTTACCCTTTTCATAAATAATTTTAATATAGTACAGAGTGGCGCAAAACAGGAAACTCTGCTGTTTTAGTTTGGTCTGGAGTCAATTTTCCTAATCCCTGCGGTGGAGTTGCTAAGTTACCCTATCCCAGGGCCCTCGCTGCTGTTTTCATGTGGAAAAAAAAAAAAGAAATAATAAAAAAAAAATGTCTGTTCTTCACTAAAGTACTGGAGTTTGAAAAAGCTGTGGCTCGTTACTGCACAGAAGGTCCAGCACGGCGAGCATTTACAGCGCTGTCGTTTAGAAATCGCATTTACCGCAGCTGAAATCCGGCCAGCGAAAAGCAAAGTCTTCGGCGGCTTCGCCGAGGTCAGGCGGGTCAGACATGAGATGAAATGAAAGACAAACAGTGGCCGTGGAAAGCTTTCACTGCCATCTCCTCCGGCGTAATGAGCCCTGGCTGCGCGCTTGGACAGAGGCCAAACATTCATTTACCACAAATCTTCTGTAAATGATTACATTACCTTACATTAGTTTCTGTAGTACCCCCAACTGTTCCTTCCAAAGCAAGTTAAGCAGAAGGAAAGCTGCCACTTCCCTGTGATTATTCTCCCTCGGCCAACAGGCCACGTTCCTCCTGTCCCTCCCGCCCAGAGGGGTGGGATGGAGCGGGGACAAACTCGTTGGATGCTGTCACCTCAGATGAAGGAACACTGGTACCCGCCGTGGGTTGGGGAGGTTGAAGAGCGCGGATGCGGCCAGAGGCACAGTATCTCCGTGGAATTGCAGCCGGGGACGGGACCTGACACCTGACTTTGCTTCACAGCCGTGGGTGATGGTTTGTACTTTTGCTCCTGGGTGTTTCCTTCACTGCTGGAGGTCCGTGGGGTTGAATTTTGGACCTCAGCAAGCGAGACCTTGGCACACAGCAAGGGAGACTGTGGCATTTCTGGCCCTACTGCTGTCCAAGGAGGGTGTAACGCCGGTGCTTTGGATCAGATGACTCCCCAGCTTGCAAGCTCCAAGCCTAGTGTCATCCCAAGGTTTTAGAGGAACCTTGTCCCTCCCTAAGCAATTCCTCTTTCCTCCCACTCTACCTCCCACTTTCCCTAAAGTAGGCTAAAGCAAAAACACTTGACACGATCCCTCCTCTTCATCCTCACTGGTATCCCCAGCACACCCCTCTGCTGTGCCCATTTGTTCAAGCTGCATTTGACTTCTGGGAGCTGCTTTTTAAAGTTCAGCCATACGCACGTGGGTGATGAAAGAACAACCGGGCTGTTACAGCCTGGTGTAAACTCAGAGTCTGCTGGTGTGAACTAGTTTCCCTAGACAGGAGTGACAACCGCGCGGCGATTTCTCCCCTCTCCAGCGCTCCTCAGATGACAAATTCCTGTGGCTTGCAGTACGGGGCCAGTTTATTTATTTTTTCCAGCCTTACACGTGCAGCCCACGTTGCAGCGAGGCAGAGTGATCCCTATCCTGACAGCTTCCCAGTTCTCCGAGGCCCAGGAGATAGCATCGCCTCACCGGCCTTCGCAGTTAAGCGAGAGGTTGGTGTCGGGGGGCGCGCGCTGCTCAAAAAGCCCTTGTGAAGCTGCTGTGGGACAAGCAGCAAACAACAAAAAAAAGAACCCCTGGGAGTTAAGCCCTGCTTAAGTTAAGCCAGGGAGCACCGGCGCTTTCTGTCATTCCTAGGTGTGCTCCCCTGCGCGTCCCTCCCCATGTCCTCCCTCCCCTCTGCCAGCCTTTTCCCAAGGCCTTCTGCAAATCTGCCGTTTGTTATCGATTTTATTTAAGCTGCAGCGGTTTGTTATTATTATCAATTCCAGGCACATTTTTAATAGCACTAATAGGTTGGAAGGGAGAAATGCTCTCATTTGCACACCCCTTCTTTAGGCTGGCTGTAGGTGATTTAAGCGCATGCGTCTCCCCAGCACAGAAACAAATGGCAAAGGAAGATACAGGCTGTTAACAGCGGTTTTAAAGTGCTGAAGTACGAGTGTAAGGGAGAGGCGACACCAGGAGGTGTTTAACTGTCATCCTGGACGAGCATGGGGTGTTAAAAAGAATCGAACTTGTGCTGCCCCATGGGGACGCAGGAAAGTGGCACTAATCCTGCAACTACTCCCCGTTAGATGGGCAAGCTTTTGCAATATTGCCCTAAAAGGGCAAATATTGTCCTAAAGTGTTGTCGTTTGGCCACGGGTTCGCAACTCGCTCTTGACTTTGTCCTTGTGCTGAAACCCGTCGGCTTCACCCAACGGAGGAGCGGTACCATTCCTCGTCGTTACCTCGCCGCTAAGGGTTTGTGGCTGCTACAATGCAGAGGGGTTTCCCGGGAGGGGAGGGTGCATTTGTTGGTGTGAATTTTGGGGTAAATCACTCCTCACGTGTGCTTGGCAAGCGCTGGCTTGCATGGAGACAACGTGCACCGGCAAAACACGAGGGTGCCCTTGGGGCTCCTGCCCTTGTGATTTTTCCGTGATTTTCTCCGTCGGCATCACCCCCTTCGCCTCCTGGAGCACAGGAGCGAAGGCTGGGGAGGAGGGAAGGTCGTTGCTCTCTGTGAAAGACCTCGCGTGGGGCAGGAGCTGCTGCCGAGCCCCTGTGGGCGACGCGGAGCCGCAGCCGTGCATCCTCCCGATGCCATCATCGCCATCGCCTCTGGGCATGCGACTTGCTGTCCCCCAGGCTGGCAAGTCGGGAACCCTCTGGGCCTGCTGCAGATGAAAGCAATCAGATTAACAGTGGGACATGAGATGTGCGTAGGAAAAACCCAATTTTAAGGCATCACAAAGGGGCCCTGGTTTGAACCGAAGCTTCTGCTACGAGGAAGTTTGCCTTTTGTTTGATCTATTTTGCACATCCCTATTAAATAACTAATTATTTAACATCTTTTAAAGCTTTGCTATATATTACAGCAGGCAGGACACAAATGGCTGCTTTTAATAATATAAAAGCCCATTAGCTTCATTTACTGTTAATGTTAAAATAAACATGAGGCAATTTAGATATACTATTCCAATTTCACGGAAACTTTGATGTTTTTCTTCTCCACTCACATAATTAAGGGAAAAAACTACTAATGATATTAAGTTTGTACAGTGTTAATGACAGAAACAAGCTGCAGTAGAAATTGCAGCCATTAATATGGAAAAATAAAATATTTAACACAGGAGATAAATGAAAGCAATTTTAATAAAGTAAAATGAAGAAAATTAATTTTAGAAACTTTCAGCATTCTTAAAATGCTGTCGGCTTATGACACGTCTCGTGTATTTTTCTGGTTGGGATTATTTATAGATGGCACGGAAATCTATCATTGTTATTTTTAACACCTACGTGTTTTCTTTTTCTATTGCCCGTTGTTTTTTCTAAAGGCCACATTCTGTCCTGATGTACACCCCGCAGTCTGTCAGCAGCTAAAGGCAGCGTTATCCCGATGAGATGCTTTATTGCAAGTTTTTCCAGGAGGCAGGAGCCCTTCAAGCATCTCGAACACCCAGATGCCAGGCCGGGGTGCGGGATCGCGCCGTCCCATCTGGATGGGGCTTCACGGTTCCTCATCCCAGGCGGATCGGCAGCTTTCCAGCATGGACACGCATCATTCAGAGGGAGCAACACCCGTGTGTGGCAGGGTTTGTGCCTCCCGGGGGAGCGGGCGCAGTTAGGAGTTAGGGGATACTGTGGTGGCGCTGCGTGAGCAGCTAAGGGGGCTCTGCTGCAGGTCGGGACTGAGACCCACTCTATGGTGAAAATTTGAGTCCTCAGAGCAGCAACCCGGAGCTTGAAAAGCCACAAAAGAGTCTGTGCTGAGGTAGGTTAGGGCAGAGATAAGCCAGTGGGTCCAGCAGCCGAGCACCAACCTGTGCTCCCATCCCCTGCGATGGAGACAGGACCAGTGAGGAGCATCGCACCGCTTCTCAGTTAGACCTGCTTCCCCCAGGAGAGAGGCAGGGAGGGCTCGTACCCAAGGAGAGAGGCTCCTGCTACAAGGCTCAGCCACCCAGTCCCCAGCGTCCTGCTCACTTTGGAGCCCCTCAGTAGCTGAAGCAAGCCCGTCCCCTAAAAAAGCTCTCCTGTTTCCAAAGTTTGGAGGAAGGACGACTGGCGTCCACTTCATATTTCAGCCTCTCTGGTGCCTCTTCTACCCCATCAGCTCCATCACACTAACATGTGGTAGCCTTTTACAGCAAACCATTTTTAGAAACAATGCAGTGATTTATTTTATTCTGATGCACTTATTTACAGGAAATGATTAATTAAATACATGCTTTTCATTGCCATTAATTGTTTTGCAGACAACCCGAAGAGATAATCATCACACGCTGACAATCACTTGCCATCAATTATCCACACGCCGCTGCTGTCAATGAATCACAGCCCCTACCTGGTGGGAGAGTCACTGCTGGTGCCACTGAGGCATTTCACCAGTAATGTATAACGGGGGAGGATATGAGACGCTGTTTTCAGACAGGCTGAGAGATTGATATGCAAGCCAAAGGGAGAGGCATTAAACTATTTAACTGCCTGGAAATCCAGCATAATGAACATCCAAAGGTATCTTATTACTAGTTCACTGTAGCTTGCCTTTATTTATTTGTTAGCGTTTAAATTTTGTTGAAATTAGTCCTTGTGTTGGAAACACTCTTGCTGCCAGGGTAGGTCTTGCTCTTGCTCCGCTGAGGGTCATGGCTGAAGACCCTCAAGTCACTGCCACGTGGGCTGGAAAGGGAGAGGGCTGCGGGGTGGCAGACCCTGGGCAGAAGTGGGGGGACAGGGCTTGCACGGAGCCGAGGTCGTGGCATTTGGGTGGGCAAGTCCCTGCTTCTGAGGGCGGTTGCCCCTTGGAGTCACGCGGCGCGAGATGCTGCACTTCGATGCCGGGGCAGCACCCGCAGCGCTGCAGCTCAGGGCTTGGAGCAGAGACTTGCTGGGCACCGTGATCCTAGGGCCCGAGGGGTATTTCTTATTGCTGCTCGGGGTTAGGGGGGAGGCAAGCAAGTGTCCTGTTTCCCCATGCCATCACGTCCCCATCGAACGCCCCACGAGCTGGGCTAGGGCTCCTCGCCACCTCCACTCCCCTTTCCCAAGCCAACGCTGCATTTGTTTTGCTGGTGCTGCCCACCGCCACCTCCGGCATCGTGCCTGTAAGGGCTTTTGGGAAGAAAACCAAAAAAATCTTCCTCCCACGGCCAGCCAGGGATGTGCGTCACCCCGGCCGGGCGAGGGGACGCTGGGGACATGTGGTGGCCTCCTGCTCTCCCTGAACCTCCCACAGCTGGGCAGAGCGAGGCACCCAGCGAGCGAAGTTTTGGTGAAACCGGACCGATGCGCTCAGCGATGTCTGAGCTCCTCAAACATGCCAGAAGGACATTAAATTGAATGTATTCAGTACTAAGAATTATGGTGTCTTTAGAACCTAAAGTGTATAATTAAATTATAGCATCTGAGATTGGAATTGCTTTTTCACTTGTAGGGGAAAAAAAAAAAACAAGACATTTTAATAACATGTCATAAGTTTTACAGTTATTGGATTTTCAAATTGTTTACAAAAGCAATATTGTTAAATTGCATAGTTGGCTGTTGTTTTTTTTTTTTTTCTGAAGTCTTTTGATAAAAAGAATAAACTAACAATAATGTTCCCAGGAGGTAAAACAAAATTGCATTTCACTTTTGTTATTTGTTTAATTATCCATTCAGCCAGTCAGTATATAAAACTCATTTTCAGCAGATTCGTTCTGAAAGTCTCCGGCTCCAGCTGTAACTGCAAAGAGCATTCAACTTTTATTTAACATTAATAAGCCACGGAAAAGCCTGGCGGTTAAGGTACTACCAGCACCTTGTCTGCAATTCCAGCAGCCTTTAAAAAGGGTGTGGAGAGGAGGCGACATCAGGCTGGTAATCCCCAATTTTTAGGACTGGGGGAGAACTATGGGTCGTGGTGTCCCATTTACTTTAAACAGGGAACTACTTGGGACTCCTTCCTAAAAATCAACAGTCCCCAATGGCCTAATATCAGCGTGGTTTTATAAACCCTAATGTCAATTAAAGCTGTATAAATCTTGAGCAGTTTGAGGGGGTTTATGAACTCTTCGGCTATTGTTTGTTGAAAGTCTGGTGGGATTTTTTTCCTGGTTGTTTCTCCCCATTGTTGGCAGGAGAAGGGTCTTCAGATGATCTCCAGAGGTCCCTTCCAACTCCTACCATTCTGTGATTCTGTGCTTCAGGAGGTGGATTCCCCGTGCCATAAATTCGGCGAGTTCCACGTTTAAAAGGTGACTTGTCTCCATAGGGAGACATGAGCTGTTCCCGCGGCTGGTTTGGTTGGTTGTGTCGTGGTTTTGAGGAGATTTAATCAATGCAATTAATCAACAGATTTCTGCCTGCATCAAAACTCTGGTGTTTTGATGCAACCATCCCTAGTTAAGTGTGTTTTTAGCAAAGGTAGTTTCAACGGCCTTTAAAATCATGATTTACTTGACAAGGGGAAGTTTTGAATAGCTGGAGACCTGCCTAAGCACTCGGTAACCGCTCTCTGTGTAGATGCTCCAGGATGAGTACACACTGCGCGACACTTCTGTAGATGTTTTCTCTCTTCTTTCAGCATCTTTTTCCAGAGCCTGGTTTCTGCCATGCTGGAGGCACCGATGCTGATATGTGAGATCATCTTCCAACCTCACACGATACTGAAGAGCTGTTTTCAGGCAGCAGCAGGAGCCTACCCATTCCTGGCAGTTTTGCAGGGCATGCTTTTGAAATGAGTTTGCTCTTTGGACTTACTGCCACATAACCCCCCCCAGAGCAGCACCTGAGCTGGGGGCTGTGAGGGAAAAAACAGAAACTAGTTATAGAGAGGCATAAAACTGAGCTGCCTTCTTTCACTGCCTGCAGCCAGTAGGATGAAGTGAAAGAAGAAAATATTTCATCCTTCTGGATGACCAGCCTGCTCCTCCTGACAAAGCGTATTGGCTGTTAAATGCCTACCCAACAGTGGGAGGGAGGCTATTAAGAACAGCGCATTCCTTCTGTAAGTTCTCAAGTCATAAAGATGTTTGACTCCTCATTTGCACGTTTCTCTCGGAATCAATCAAAGCGGAAAAGCTTGAGGGTAAAAATCGATAAGGGAAAACGAGTCTGGGCAAAGCATGGGAAGACGTATAGGTACGGATGCGTAGGGGCAGGGCAATCATTTAGTGTGCTAATAGGTGGGAAGGTGATAATTCAGAATTGATCAGATGCTGCCTAAGCCGATGTGATTCAGCGGCTCCAGAAGTCCTGGTCGGGAAGATCTCACAAAGGGATGCTTGGATTAGCTGCCCAGTTCCCCACCCGCTGATCGGCGGGTGTATTTATAGCACAGGGGAAAAGCAAAATGAGACTTGCTCTGGGTTAAACACCTAACAAAGCAGGACTTTGCTAGTAAGTGCTCTCACTACTCCAGCAGATATTCATTGCCCACTCCATCTTGCACAGTGTGGATTCGGAGGCTGTCCCTGCACCCCCGCGTGACCCACAGCCCGCTCCTCCTCTGAGAACTGCACTATCGGCTTGTAGCGAGCTCTGCCTTCCATCAGAGCATCGCAGGACATCATTAATTAATCCTCCTGACACCCTTGTGGGCTGGAATTGGCTCTGTCCAAAAGTCCCAGTGGGGAAACTGAGGCACGGGGACAGTGAAGCATCTCAGTCTCACTCAGAGGATGGAGAAGACCTGGTTGTTCTTGAGACTCACCACGGGAGGAAAGGAGAAACGTGCACCAGAGCCGTTCCCTGTAGGTCGCACGTTTTTTGCAGGGTGGTTCCAGGCACGAGCACTGCTGTTGTAGGACAAGACAGGAGTCTTCCTGCCCAAGGTCACCCCTGAGGACACAGATTTCACATTCCCAGTAATGACTTCTGGATGAAACTTAGCTTGAGCGCAGGAAGGAAGCCTATGGACCTGTTTTTTTTTTTTGGAAGGGATGCAATAGGATAAACCAGATATACACCACCTGCATGTATTCTCCAGGGGGGAATTCCGCGGCAGGGCTGTTGGCCAAACTGTGCTCTGATTCCCCTCTGGGTAATTCTGCTGTTGGATGGCACCATCCATGCCGTTCCTTGAAACAAATTGTGCTTTGGGGATAATTTCTGGAAGATCTGCCCTGAACATGAATGGGAGGAAGGTTTCAGCACCCGGAAGCCCATGGAAAACCCACCTCTGCTGCGTGGCTCCGGCAGCGACCCCGCAACTGGAGCGTTGGTGCCAGCTGGCTTCCACCGCTGGAAATTTTGAAGACCAGGTCAGGCAAACGTGTCCTGGAGTACTTAGGGCTGAGCCCTGGGGCAAGGGGGTTGTAGGTGGCCGGGCAAGGGCGTTGTAGGTGGCCAGGCAAGGTCCTCCCGTGCCTGTGCCCCTTCCTCAGCTGCAAGGTGCTGCCCAGAAAGGGGCTTTGCAGGTGCCTGGGTACCTTGGGCTTTCTCTCTGCCCTGCAGCCAAAAAAAAGGAAAGGAAAAACAAATTTCTTGGTAACAGCTGTGTTTCCTTAACAAACAAATGTTCCCTTAAAACATCCAGGATGACGAGTTGACAGTAATGAAGTAACATCTGTCCGATCAGTGCACTTTTTGGCAGCTCCAGAGCCTCCGAGTGAATGTTCCCTAATGTTCACCAGACACTTGCAGCACCTGCTCTTCACCCCCAGCCTCGTACCGCTGCCTTCAAACACAGAACAGATGTGAGGGCTGAGATAAAAAGCTTCCCTGAACAATCTATCAGTTTAATAGCATTGATCAAACAAAACCATCTCGGAAGATCCCTTGCTTTGCTCTTGGCACCTTCCACCTTGCTGGGGCGTGAACCCTGCCATTAACCCTTGCAGGGATGCCAGGAGGGAGGACTGGGGCTCTCAGGACCTGGCAGGGTGCTGGAAAGGTGCCTATTATGGACTATCACTAGTGCTGGGACTGCAGCACTTTGGGACATATAAGAGTTGCTGCAGGGGTCTGCTGGGAGTAATAGGGGGACAGAAAGACCGTCCACGTAGGCATCGCCTCCAGGGTGGCTCTGAGCCTGCCTGTGGCTGAGAAAATGCAAAGCAAGGACGCATCAAGAGAGGTATTTTCCTTGGAGCCAGGGGAATGTTGTTGGCATTGCACATGGCGCTGAGGGGACCTGGCATGTCCAGTGCAATTCTGGTTGCTGACGCCCAAGACCAATGAAACCAGCGCAGAAGGGCAGCTTGGACACTTGAGCAGCTGCAAAGTTCATCTCCTGAGAGACACCTTGTCCTGCCCGGCCCAGTGCAGGGAAGAGCAGTGGTGCAAGACGGTGCTCTGTGAATCTGGAGGGAGCTGGGGAGCTACTTACGGTGTGAGGCTGCTACCGTCTCGCTCTCTGCATCACCCCCAGCTCCTCGGCGTGGCGCAAGGTGCCGCACGGGCAGAGCAGAGCGATGGCCCCGGCTGCCTGCGTTAGGCTTCTCGGCTCACGTCTGCTCCACTTCGCTCTGCAACAGCGGCGGCTGACACCGAAATGCAATTGCGGAGCACGCAGCGAGAGCGTACGAGCCGTGAAGCCGCAGCCCGGGGGATGATCCTCCCCGCAGCCAGCCGCGCAGGGCGTCAGCACCGATCCCGTTTCTCCTGCTCTCTGGCCCCATTTTTCAGCCCAGGAGGAGGAGGGGGCCGTTCTCCGCGAGGGCAGCCAGCCCGCTCGGGCAAGTGGCACTTCAGGACTGTTTATTTTCTATTTAATTAGCTCAGTCCCAGCCTGCAGCTCAGGGGTCAGCAGGTCCCAGCCCTGAAAGGTGCTGCCATTGCTGGTTTGTTGCTACTCATTTCTCAACGGCCTCTTTCAGCCCCTTGGGTCAGCACAATAAACCCCCCCCCGAGAGAGTTCTCTCTCCGGGCTGTCCTCCTTTCTAATGGGGGCACAGTTATAGGCCTGCAGAGTGACAAAGAGAGCAGCTCGTTTCCTTCCTTCTTCCTCTGGTCTTGTCTTGAAAGGAAAGAGCAAACCTCTGCGCTCCTTCTGAACAGGGAACGTGTGAAAGAGCCTCAAGCGTGATGCTGAGAGGGCCCCAGGGACACCCCACAGGACACCCCATCCCTGGGATGGACCTGCTCCCACGTGCCCAAGCCCCGCGGCGTGGCACAGCACCACCAACGCGGAGCATCAGGGAGGGGAACTGAGCAGGACACGGCCAGCGCTGGTCTGAAAACGCGTCCCACACTGATTGCAGCGCAGGTTAAGTAAATGGAAGCCTTATTAGTCATAAAAGATGTGATATGGAAACACTTAAGGCGACCACTCAGATAGAAAGAGCCAATTTAGAAATCTATTAGGTGCAAAAAGCGCAGCATATGTGGTGCAATAAGGGAGAGCAATGCAATCACCAAAGCATATGGACACCTTCCCGTGTCTAAACATATCTATTAGCTCGGCCTATCGGTTCCTGCGAGTGCTGTCACTCAGGATTATTAATGTGCTGTCTGAGCACTTCCAGGGAACGGCCACCGGCTCTTCTCTGGGTCACAGCCACAGCTTGCATCCGTAACCAGCCTGGCCCCAACATCCAGAGGGGTGGCTGAGGTCAGGGAGCTATCAGGCACCGCTTGCTGCTGGCTGGCACAGGGTCATTTTCCCTGCCACCCGTGCAGAGAGTGACCCAGTGACAAGTACGTGCTTGCTGCGGGAGCTGTGCCCTAGGCAGCTGCAGGCGGGGAAGGCTGAGTTGCTCCGCGTGGTTTTCCGGAGATTTGCCTGCAAAATAGTAACGGCAGCTGTAGACAGCAGGTCATTGTACGCCCCAACCACTCACACTGTGTTATTGGGCCTTTTTATTTGCTGGGCTGTGAGAAGTAGAAGTTGACACAGATACCTGGAGATACCCGCTCTGTTTGGCAACTAGATGGGATCCTTTCCTGCGGCCCCGACGGCGGGAGGCAGCAGGATGGTGCTGTCTTTGGAGGACCATGTGCTCCGAAGTCTTTCCAATACCATAATCTTCCTGTGATCGGATTTGGCAGCGCAGTAGAAGACAAAAACACCCAAGACCACGACAAACAGCAGAGCCCACAGCACATCATGACATCGGTTTGCGCAGCTAATGGCCCTGGCTGCCTAGAAGGGCGTTGATCTGGGAAGAAGCTGCCGCTGCGCGCTGCAGCAGACCTGGGACGTGCTGTAAGCAGGCGTTCATCCCCGCTGGGGCCAAAGCCCCACACCTCTGCCCTGCGTGAGGGCGGCGTTCGCAGCGGCATCTCAGCCCCTCTTGCTTTCGGGGCAAGCGAGGCTGTGGGTGCGGCCCAGGAGGTACCGAGGGGCCCCATCGTGGGTCAGCATTGCCCCTCGCTCATCCCACCCCAGGCCACCGAGCAATGCTCCTGGTGTCAGGGGTTGAGGCTGGGCCGGCCACTAACGAAGGACAGACGCTCTCTATTAACGCCTCTCCCCTCCCAAAAGGGAAAAGGAGAGAGGACAGGAGAGAGAGACTTTACGGTTTGGAAAAGAAAACTAAAACAGCTTTAATGGAACAATAACAATAAAAGAAAAGATAACAAGAAGAATAAGGAAATAATGAAATCTATACAAGATGTACAAATAGATACAACACCAATACCGAACCCAACGCCCCCCACCCCGATGACGACACGTCCCCCCCACGCTGCGGGGCTGGCACTAGGGCAGTCCCAGGCTGGACTGGGCAGCAGACAGGGACGGGATGCAGGAGCTGGACTCAGGCCCTGGATTCAGGGACGCACGGGTCGGGATGGACGACAGAAGGACAGACAGAGCCCTCCTCAGGTGTCGGCCATTGAAGAAGAGAGATTGACCCTCGTGACCCCTCAGCTTTGCACTGACCATGCCATCCGTGGGGTGGAACACTCGGTGGGTCAGGTTTGGGTCCCCTGGCCGGTTCGCTCCTCCCTGCAGGGGCGGCCTTTTTCGGGCTGGTGACCGTTTTCCCTCCCGCACCACAACACGGGGTACGAGACTCAGCAGTGACCTTGGTCGCTCCAAGAACAAGTCCCAGCCAGGGCCTCTCTGCAGCCCATCCCTCGGTACCGACTATAACCCTCAGGGGTTGGCACTGCTGGAGCAGTCACTGTCTGGGGAAACGTGCTGCTGCTTCAGAAGGTGCCGTTAGTTGGAGGAGACTGAACTGAAAAGTTAAAGCACTAAAGCAGAATTAGTTCTGATTTAGCCCAAACCAGAACCTGGTCATCCTGCCTTGCAGGTCCGCGAGCAAAACTTTTTCCCTGTGAGGGTGCCAGAGCCCTGGCACAGGCTGCCCAGAGAAGTGGTGGAGTCTCCTTCTCCGGAGACATCCAAAACCCGCCTGGACGCGTTCCTGGGTGATCTACTCTAGGTGGTCCTGCTCTGGCAGGGGGGGTTGGACTAGATGATCTTTCGAGGTCCCTTCCAACCCCTGACCTTGTGTGATTCCGGTGTGCTGGAGGTCACCCAGCCTGCCCCACAGCTGGCAGCGCCGGGAGCCCCCGTCAAAGCAGGGAGCAGGACGGGCTGCCTTTCGTCTTGCGGGGCGGGGGGCTCATGCCCAGGCAGCTGCATGGGCAAACCAGCACAAGACGAGGTGTTGAAGCATGCACAGACCTGCCAGAGCCCCCCCCTCCCCATCACGGTTTGGGGGTCAAGGACCGCCTCGGCAGGGCTGTGCTGCCTGCAGGCAGCCACAAGAGGGAGCCCCAACACCGAGAACGGCGCCGGTGCGGGCAGGACAGCCCCGGCTGCGGGGTTTTGGGTGGGTTTGTTGGGGTTTGGGGGCTCCGGGAAATTTTTTTTTTTACTTATTATTGGTTTGTTTGGGTGTTACCATAAGGGTGAGCCGAGTACGTGGAGCGATGCGGGGACTTGAAAGCGTTCGGGTGTGAGTTTGTGTTGTCACTTCAAGGGGTTCGTGATTTCTCGGGCGCAGAGGCTGGTTTTAGAGCAGAAGTAGTGCTGTTGTGTTGGCTCCTTTCTAACCATCATCTTCTTGCTCACGGTTCCTTGTAACATAACGAGTTGCCTAAACCTGTAAAGCAAAATACATGAATTAGTAAGAATTAATGAATACAACTGGTCCTTTCAAAGATGTTGGAGCCACACTGATTTATTCCAGCTAAGGGCTGGCTCAGAGCACATGTGTGGCGATACTACAGTGTCTTTTGAGCCGGAAGGAAACTTAATATCAAAGTAAAATAGCCTGACAAAACCTTCTGAGCTTTTGGGATAGAGATCGCCCTCCCAGGCCGACTGTGGAGCATGGTGGGGTGCCTCTCCCAGGCCTAGCAATGACTAGATCTATTCTGGGGACAGAAAGCTGGATTTGTTGTCCCATTAACACAAAGTGAAGATGAATTAGCAGAGGTGGAAGGTGAAAGGTCTGTCTGCAGGCTCGCCTGGAGTCAAATCGAGGGGTCTCAGCTCATTTTGCATGAAGCGCAGCAAACTAAAGCCTCAGCCTTGGGGCTTACGGCCATTGAGTTTATGTATATTGATTTCACACCTTCTCTCATTTGCTTCAGCTTTCCGTAGTGCTTTCATGGGGACAAATTTAAAGCCCAGCAGAGAAGGAACATCCTTAGCTGGAAAAATCAACTGTGGCAAATTCGCGATAAAAGTCAATCTTCCATGCACCTTTATTTTACTATCTGTTGTAACAGCTTAGGCATTTATTTTATCCAGCCAGATTTTCACCCTGAGCACGCTGAGCTTTCTTTGGTATGGATCAAACAGGAGGGAGGTTGCTGTGCTTCGCTCTCCCGAGAGCCCAGCCCGACCAGCAGCCACCCGAGAGCACTCCAGTTACCTGAAAACAGACCCTCATAAGAGGATGCTGGTGCTGGGAGGGGGTTGGTATTTCTTTTTAGGCAAATTCCAAGTGGCTGTGATTTCCACTTGACTTTAATTTTAGGAAAACCTAATTAGCCGTGTAGGCACGTTTTGCTGAAGTGGGTGATATTGGTTGCAGCAATGAGGGGGTCACCTCCCCCCACCCACCCCCCATTTCTGGTGCTGTTTCTGGAGCTGTGGCCCCTTTCCTTTCTGGTGCGGTTTGATCTGAGCGCCCCTGGGGCTCTCCGCTGCCAACGCTGGATTACAGCGAGTTTACTCTTTCTTCCTGCCTTGTGCTGCAACCTGAAACAAGTCATTGCTCTTAACACAGGACAAAATACAGCCTGTATTTTTCCCTGCATCCTCTCCAGTCCCCATCCTCTTTCTCCCCTCCAAAGAAAGCAAATCCACCTTATAAATTTGGCAAATGCAACTTCAGGGCACTTCTAACCTCAAAACTGAGATGGTTTTATTGGCACCAGTGCGATCCTGGGCATGTTTTGCAAGAAGCATATCTCAGCGCTGAAAGCTGAGGGTCCAAAGGTGGGTGCTGCTGGTGCGAGCTGGGTTCTATCCTTGGGTAAAAGCCTTACGTGTCCTTGCCAAGGGACGTGCTCCTTCTGCAGGAGAGCTATGGGCCACCCTGGGATTTGTTGAGTATTTCTCCCACCGAACAAGTGCAGCTCCAGGTTGCAAGGCATGAAGCTCGGGCTGGCTGAGGCATCTCCATCCAGCGCTGCTTTGTTCGGGTTCAGCAGCGCCGCTCCCAGCTGCTGCACGTTTGATCTTTTCCCAGGACTGAGTTGATAAGAGCAAGATCATAATGGGATTAGGAAATCCTCCCTGCTCACCAGAGCTGGGGGGTAAAGCGAGCCCTGCGTGCTGGGCTGTGACCCCCCTGAAGGACTGGATGGCTTTCTCACAGTCCCGTAAATCAGGACGACAGGCTGCTCTGTCACTAGTGCAAAGCAGGGGAGGGTCAGCAGGACAGATTTTAATCCTGGATCTCCTCCGAGAGCCGTGAGTGTGCAGTGGAGAGGCAGAGCTTGGTCCAGGTCTGGGCCTGCGTGTGCCAGTGTGGGAGCTGGCTGCTCTGCCGGGCACTTCCACTTACAATTGGCAATTAAGATCAGAGAAGGTGAAAGAAAAATGTCTACAAAGTCATCATACCTTCATCCAGAAGAAACACAGATGGGAAGGAAGAGGAGGAAGAGGTGACTAAAGCAGGGGGAAGGAGGTCGGTTAATCTGGAGTAAGGAACGACCAGGCTGGCATCGCTGTGAGCCCCGTAGGGGATGCGGTGGAGCATCCTCCTCATTCGCAAGCATCAGCGTTGGGGACAGCTATAGGAAAACAATGACCAAAACTCCTTCTCCAGACAGTGCATGCGCTTCATTATAAGTATCCTGCAAAAATATACTTTAATCTTGGAGTAACAGGGGAGAAAGCCTGTGGTTTCAACCCTAGCATCTAAGCAAGGGATAAAAAAAACCCCGTATCTCTGCATATCCATAAATGGCTAATTTCATCAGGCAGAGCTGCGGGAACAGGGTGACCTGGTTAGGGGTGATTCATGCGCGCCGGGGCAGTAGGCATTCCTTGTTAAAGGTGTTTTTCCCTCAATCTGCTTTGTCGCTGTGTGAGTAACAGGGAACCTCGGCTCTCTGTTATTAATATGCCATCGGGCCATATGTTCTCAGCCTCAGCCCATATGTATTTTTGAAAAGAACCACCTGTGAGCAATTCTGCCTCCTCAGAGTAGTGAGTAAAATCTGCTTCGATGTGTGTGCACCACGGGGGGAAGGGCGGGGAGGGGGGGGCTTCAGGTTTTTGCTGCAGTTGTAGGAATGTCACGGTCTTTGGGTCCTCCCCGTTGCGGCTCAGGGGTTACCCCGGTCACTGTGCCATCAGCCGTGCCACCTCGCTTCTGCAGGAAACCAGCCCTGAACAAGAGGCTGTTGTTGTTTTTCAGGCAACTGATGGTTCTTTTCGTCTCAGGTTATTTTAACAGCTGCCATGAGCGGTTCAGTTAGGAGCTGGTATTTCAGCCCCGTGCTGAGGCACTGCTGGTGAGTCACCTCCGCTGCCAAGGACAAAACACAGCCCTGCTGGGGGATGCCAAGGACAAAAGGCTGACCTGCTCGGGGTTGCTGGCGGTGCTCTGTTACCCCAAACAGGCAGAGGTGTGTGCCTGACCCTGGCCATAGGCTCCCTTTTATTTTCCTCGACTTCATTTTTAAAGGCGCTCGGATGGCCCGAGGGCCTTTTCAGAGCTTTCGGAGCCCCTCAGGCGCTGCAGCACCGGGATGTGCTGCCCAGGGATGCCCCAAAGATAGTTGTGACTTTCCCATTTTCTGAGGGCATCAGGACAGAGGGTTAAATCTCAGCCGCTCCGAGCTGGTGGGGATGGCCGGGAAGCAGGCAAAAGGCAGAGCCGTTCAGAAGGACAGCTGTTCCTCAGAAAGAAACTTCACCTTTTGGGTTTCGGGGAGGCTGATGTGTTTAGCAGCAGCGATCACGGGCCAGTGAAAGTCTGGAAGTAGCTATTGTTTGCAGATGCAGGAGAAAAATGTTTGCTAAACACGTTATGAATCAGTGTTTTAATGGATTGAAACCACATGCTTGTGTGGCTGATGCGTATATTTTTTCACGGTAAAATGTTAATGAAAAACTTTTGGGCAAGCCAGTTCCAGTAAGCCATCTAGCCTGTGTCTGTGCAATGCTGGGAATGTATGAGAAAGAGGGGTAAATTTACTGCTCCGTTAGGGAAAAAAATAAAAAGGTGCTGTATAGGAAGGGGTGACTACAACAGAAGAGTTGTTTCGCATCCCCTCCGTGCCCTGCCCGTGCTGTCCTCACTCGCCCGGCACACACGGGGCGAAGGGCAGCTCCAGCCCCTGGGATTATTAATGTCACTTCCAGGGTACTGCGGAGGGAAGGCTGTGCCTGTGGAAAGCCAGCACCTTGGATCACTCCCCTCCGTCTGAGCAGGCTGGCTGGAACTCACAGAGACTTTTTTTTCCCTTGCAGACGGAAAATATCCCTCAGCGGAGCCCCGGTATTTGACTGACAAAACAACAATGTTCCCTTGAAGCGTGTCAGGCAGCCAGGTAAACAGAGGCTTTGCTGGCGTCACCAGGGATGCTCTGACGCCGACTCCTGGCCCGGACAAAAGGCTTCGAAGCACAGCATGAGGCTTTCCAACGCGAGCTCTTCGCAAGCAGGGTTGCACCTGAAGATTTACACCCTGCCCAGCCTGGAAGGAGCGAGCAGGACGACAGCGCCTTGTTGAAACCGCACTGCAGCCGGTGCCCAGGTATTTTTCCGTCACAGTGTGACTGTGGCGGGGTTAAAACCACCTGAACTTTATCCCTCAGCTTTTACCAGTGCTGGAAATTTGGGTCTAGGGAAAAAAACTATGTTTTGGGGCAAGTCGTTGGATTTCGATGCACTGCAGTCCGTCCATGGAGCTGTTTGGAAACGCCCGCTGAAAAGCCCCATAGGTCGGGAGAGGGGGGCCCCAGCTCTGCTCCCCATTCGGTGGAGGAAAGCGTTTGCGAGGAGGTCACCCTCGGCCTACAGACAGCAGCACGAGCAGCAGGCAGCGAGCTCCCAGGCACCCGCAAATACCATTTTGGGTAGGAATAAGGCCAATCGCTGCTTCTCTGTGTCATCCAGGGCACTGATTCAGCAAAGTCCTTCAGCGCCTGCTTAACGTCATTGGCCTTATTCCTACCTTGAGTGCCCACTCAAGATTCAATTAAGCACATTTACTTATTTTAGTGCCTAGATGTGCCTCAGATACCAGATACGTTTGCTGTACGTGCTTATTCCCTTTCCGGACTGCTTTCCTTTCTGTATCGTTTGGGCAGCAAGTGCTTGCTCATCCCCGTTCTGCTCTGACTGCGAAGGTTCACTCTTGCTTTTAAGAAAAATTAGGAAGTTGTAAATCCTGCAAATGGCGCGTGCGGTGCGAGGGGCTCGTTTGTTTAAAAGAAAGGAAAAGCAAAAGAGCCCAGTGCAACTCAGAAAGCAGAAGGGGGGGGAATAATTTGAGTGCTGAGGCATTTCAGACCCACTAGTGTCACACATCATGTGTCAGGGTCTGGAAGAGGGATGGGTTTATCCGCTCCTTTGCCTTTCTTTTATCTCCCTGTGCCGCAGTGGCGTGTGTTTATAAGGGAACACACTGCACTGAGTAGTAGCATCTTTGTCCTCCTGGTGTTATACTTCTGGTCTCAAATGAAGCTTCAGACTCAGCGAGGTCTTGTCCTCACTGGCAGTGGCTTGCAGTGTGCAGTGCCAACTGTCCTGCGATGGACAGAGTTTGTACTGGTGAAAGGAATGTTTCCTTACCCAAGAATACTGTCAGGCATGGCACCAAAGATCTGTCTTGGCCTGGTGGCAAGAGTACGATGTGGGGCTTTGGCTGGTCCATAACCGTGGTGAAAACCCACACTCTGAAGAGGGAAACTGTGCAAGGGAAAGTTTCCAGAGCAGACCTGGCCTCGGTTTATGAATCATCCATTTAATGGCATGCAGAAGGATTAACCCACAACAGATTTTGGAAAGGAAGCTTTAGAAAGATCACTCTCGTACATTGAGGGGGGGGGGGTGTTTAGATCAACAAGTCAATTTAACCTTTCTGGAAGCTATTGTTTAAGACTGTTAAATTCCATAGGATTTCTCATGGGATTGAGGAGGAGCGAGAGGTAGACAGACAGCTGATGACAACACTGACTATTCCAGCTGCTGTTTTCTGTTCAAGGACTCTCTTTAGTAGGGGCAATCTTAAATGTCATGCCTTGAACAAGGAACAGAGATATTTCAAGGTCTCTTTTCCCGGTGATCTCATGTCTACACCAGGGAAACCTTAATTATAAATTGTAGTAACACCAACGGGGATGTATCATACCCATCCCTGCAGCCCCTCCTTGCAGCAGGAGCTCCGCTCCCAGCTCGTCCTCCCTATCTGCTCCCTCCTCAGACGGTGTTTACAGCAGCCTCCCAGCACTGGCGGTTGGAGCAAAGGGAGGAGCAGGGTTTTGGCTTTAGGGATTAGGACCAAAAATAAAACCCTCTGCTGAAAGCCACGCAGCCCTGGGAATCTTGAGAAATGCTCCCGCCCAAACACACAGACGGACTTCCTTGGGTGGAAAATTAGAGATGGGTATTGGAGCAGGCGTGGGCGGCAGGTCGCTTGTATAGAATTTGCAGAAACCGTTGCTGCCTGGACATAGACATGTCCAGGGCTCAAATAACCAGAGACTTACACTGGTGTAAGGGAGAGCAGATCCTGATGGGCTGTCCAAACCCAGGTAGTTCAGGAGGAAGCCCTGAAGTCACCAGAGACAACGATGTGGATGAGGAAGCTGGGCCAGTGCAGCTCTGCTTAAGATTCCTACCAGCGTTTGATTTTCAAACTAAGTTAGCTCAGATGTCTTCAAAGCAAAAGCTTTGATTCTGCTCTTTCTTGAACCATTATAAGGAAAAAAAGAGTCCCTGAAGTTAATCATTAGCTAGTGCAGCTCAGGCCTCCTTGGTGGTCCTACTTGGTGCGCTCAGGATTTCCAAGATAAGCCCCGAGCCCAGCCCCTACCTCAGCAAAGGGCCAGTTTTATGAAAAGGCTTAAAATGCCAGATCACTGCCAAGCGCAGATGTCACTAACCAGGTTGGTTACTCACAACTTCATCCTGGCGCCATCACAACAAAGCATCTGACACAACAGCAGTACCACTACTTACCACCCCAGAGCACGTGTGTTTAACGGGTCTGGTCTAAGCTGGAGGAGGTTCAGCTGATGGTAACTGGGGTTTGGTAAAAGCGAGAAAGGAATTACTTCTGGGCATTTATCTGTTTATTCCCTCTCACAGCATGATTTAAAACATCCTGGATATGTCTGGATATTTGTGCATAAAATCGATCAAATTGCATTCCATACTGCTGAATACATCCAATTAATTCTTTAAACTTAATTATTAATCCTAATTCAGTGACCTGTTCCTATACAAAACACACCTGGAATTTTAGAGGACTGAGCGGGAGATTAAGGAGTAAACTAGAGGTGTGTTTGTACAAATTAAGATTGAAACCATGGAAGAAAGTCTTCTCAGCTAGGGCCAGCAGGCAGACAGCACTCTGCTGGTGCTGGAACGCTTTTTGCCAGAAACTCTAAGCCCCACAGATCTAAAAATCTCCTGATCTTGCAAAACTACGTCTCTAAAATTAGTGAATCACTTACATTCACTGTGCATGAGCAACATGGCCATTCCCCTGATCGGGGCAGCTCCAGCACAGCCAGGCAGTGGTTTTTCCACCCTTGATTTGGTTACACATCTACAGCACGGGCGGGTACCCGTGTGCTGAACCGCTGTGTCCCCAGGCAGGTACTGACCCCAGGGCCACCGCCACTCTGTTGGCTGAGCTGCTTTCTAAAATTTTGAGGTCTTTCCTAGAGACACTCTTCTGGCAGCTATGGAGCCCCATGCTGCCTGCTGGACCACACATCTCCGTAGCCTCAGGTAGGCACATGCAGTGTGTCGCCCAACCAGAGCCAACCTCTTTTCCTCGGAGACAGTTTCCACATTATTGATATTGATCCACCTTGTTTTGGCTTTGGTTTCTGGCTTTTGTCGCCTGTGCTTGAAAATGTCTGGTGCTGCAAGACCATTTCGTGTCACCAGCTTAACACGTAACCCCAGGCTCTGCTGTGTCTCTCTGTTCCGGTGCGTTCCCAAGGCTTTGCCCCTCCATCTGCCTCTTCTGACGCACCAAAGTACACCTACGGCTTTTGAAAGCCCATAGAGTCGATCTCCAAATTCATATTTGCAGAAAAACATTAATGTTTGCGTGTGGTGTCAGAACAAGATAAGTGTCTATGCAATTAAGAAACAGCTGTTGCTGGCAGTCTGCCCCAACCAGTCTCAACAAGGAGCAAGACAGGTAGCCTGTTTTCATCAGACCCTGGAATCCCTTTCAAACCACCCCAGCATATTCACACGAAGAAAATAAAATAAGCATTTTTATTAGCCTGTAGGAATGGCACGTTGGTTTGGGTCCAAAACACGAGATTAAGTTGTTCTAAGACATAATGCGCTGTGGCGAGGACAGCATGTTTCCACAAACAACACCTGGCAGAAGAAATTAGAAACAATGCTGAAATCGCGCCAATCTAAAGATTTTCTGAAGTCGATAGCGATGCGGAACGAGGACAGGTGTGGCCATATTTTCAAAATCGCCCAGAGCCAGTGTTTCAGGAACTTGGCAGCAACTGGCAGGGCCAGATTTTCTAAGGAGGTCAGCATCCAAGATGTGGAGCTTGCTTGAAAACCTGTCCCATAATACCTAGCAGAGAAATACATACCTTGAGGGTGTCACAAATGTTTCCCCACTGCGCCAAACACGAGGAGACCTAAGACCCTTCTCCAGACGCCTGGACACAGCCTGGCAGTGCTCCCTACCTCTCCTACCGCCATTCAGAGGTGACTGAGGAATCCCTTGGAGTTATCTGGCAGCTTGTGGCTTGAAAGCAACTGCTGTTATTTCTTGAACAAAATCTGCGCCATTCCCTTCCTTTCGCTTTCCCTCCTTACCTCTTCTCTTTTCTTTCACCCTTTGTTTTTTTTTCTGTAGTTGACTTCAATTTCCAAAGCGTTATGATTTGCAATCGTGATTCATTAATTGTATTATAGGAGGGAGCGTTCCCAGCGTGATGCTGGGAGCTGTACAGACACCTCCATCTGTCCTGCTTTCCCTACCCAGGGCTGAGGCAGGGTGGAAGCAAGCCTGCTCCTCTGAGCCAGAGCGGGATGCTTATCCCTCCTGCCAAGGCTCATGCTCTAGATGAAGATGTGCCTCCAAACCATCTCTGTCCAGCCTCAGGAGAGGTGGGAGTTGGATCCCAACTTGGCACTTGGCATGCTGCCTACTGGGCTGAACCAAACCCAGACAGGGACACCCATAAATTCTGGGAAAGTCTGGTTCTGAACTCTGTGGCTTGGAGTCCTCTTTAATTACAGGTCACTTGTAAAGCTGGTTGGAAAATGTTACATATATTCTCTGCAAAAATGGTTGTTCGGTTAAAAATTTTTCACAGATTTCGTTCCTTGATTAGTGTGTCTTTTTATTGAGGTCTCACTATATTTAGTTGTCCATTTTTTCCCTTGGCTTCCATTTTTCCAATGGAGGAACAGATTAAGTGACAGAAAATCAAAATCCTCATGTGCATTTTTGTCCAAAAACTTGGAAAATTCCGACCAAAACAAAGAAGTACTTTAGCCAAGAGCCATTTTTGTCAACGAAGGGCTCCGTGAAAAACAAAATTGAAACCAGCCCTGGTCACAAAGCTAAACTGGCTGCCACCGCATCCACAAAGTGCTGTGGGAAGAAGTTACCCCAGCATCCGCCCACCCGCTACTCCCTAGCCCTATACCCAGGGCTGTTGTCCTCTGCTGGGAAACCCCACCGCACAGCTGGAGGTGGTGCAGGCTCTGCTGACCTCCTGCCAGCTTGTGCCCCTGGGTTTTCTCCTTCCTTGTCCTCAGGGCTGGAGAAAGCCTCAGCCTCTGCAAATGCAGCGCCTTGTGCGCGGTGGTGCCGCGCTCAGAAGGATGATCCGAGCAGGCAGACGTTCCCGGGAAGTGAAGGGTGTGGAAAGAGAATTTCAGCAGCACGTCAGTGGAAAAATAATTTAAAAAAAAAAAAAAAAAAGAAGGAAAAAAAAAAGGCAGCCAAGTGTCTTAAGCAATGGTGCTTCCTGCAGAGCCAAACAACAGTGAGGACAACCACCTTTGGGAATTGGTGATGTAGAAGTGCTCTTCTACCGGAGGAGGAAGCGAGGAAGTGGGAGGAAGCAAGTCAGCAAGAAAGGCCAAAACTTCTGAGCAGCGTGACCCACATCCCATTGAAGTCTGCATTTTATTATTAGAATCATTATTATTTGTATTGTGGTAGCATCAAGTGGCCCCAACTGGAAGACAGCCTCATTGTACTAGGCACTAAACAAACACAGAATAAGAGACACTCCCTTCCCCGTGGGATTTGCTGGCAGAGAAGACACACAGAGGGCTGCAGAGGACAGGAAATTATCATTTACTGGCGTTCCTTGTAAGTATGGTGACACTTCAGTGCTAATGAGACTGTGTCCCACTACCCTTATTCCCACCTAGGGCCTGATCCAAAACCTGGTGGAGTCAGTGGAAAGGTGGACTTGAGCACAGCACAAACCAACACGTTTATTATGCTTCCTTCCTGCGTGCCTGTCCACACAGCTCCTAAATATGCAAGAATTCTGTTTTCCAACCACCACTGGCTGAATAAAGATGCAGCCTCAAGTCAGAGGAGAGACGAGGAGATACGCACACACTCCTCCTGGAGCTGGTAAATCTAATTTTAGGTTTGTCAGCCTTGATTAAGTCCTTTTAAAGGCTGACCCCGGCGGGAAAAGCTAAGCACGCAGCTGTGCAGAGGCCACGCACAAGGATCACAAGTCTCTCCAATTCCCCCCCTAGCCTTCAACTTTATAAGATGGAGATTACTACAGCAGCCTCAGAAGGGAAGCTTGAGGTAGATCCAAGGTTGACAGGTCTCCCCCAAAATTATTTATTTCCACATTGAGCATTTTTTATCTAAGTGGCTGGGAGTCACTGTGTACATCTCCAGGGAAAGCGGGGCAGGAAAGCATATTCTCCAGTAACCCAAATCCCAAAAGACGTTCCTTGTGCTGCCAGCTATGTGGCAAATAATAGTTCCAATTGACACCATTTTTCATCCTTCTCTTTTATTCTACTGGCCAGTACCAGAAGTCCAAGTCTGGCAGGTGATGAGCACTTTGAAATCCATTTGAAATGATGGGAGCTGCAAAAGAAACTTGGCATCACAGAGTTGCAGTGGATGGTGCTCTAAAGGAAGCATCACTCTCTGCTTCAAAGGCAAGGTCCATAACCTCACAGTGGGTCATAGTAGGAGATTCCTTGCATACCCATATGCCGTCTGCTCGTGGACTGACACATAAAACTATATACTCCCAATGCGAAGTCTGACAAAAAGTCTCTGCGCAGCCCAGCTGAAAAAAAAAAAAAAAAAAGCTGGTCCTCCAACACTGCTCCCTTTGCGATGCGTGGGAGTTTTGGCATTTGCCATGGGCATGATCAAGGCTGTTGTTGATGGAGGTGGAACAGAGCGACTCAAATCTCAAGCAGAAAAAAAATCAGACGTTCTGCTAGTGAATTCCAGGCTGTGTCACTGGATTGCTGATCAAGAAGCTGTGGGTCTTTTCCTCTCATTCATGTGTCTGGCACGCATCCAGTGGTCAGCGTTGTGCTACCTGGGGCTGGCTGGCACAGTAGAGCAAGGGCTCCAGCCTCACCCTGTGGCCGAAGGCAATCCTTGGGTTACGCTGAGTGCGGAGGCACATTCCGGCTGTCCATGGAGGGCTGCAATTTGTCTCCAGGTTGCGATCCCTGGTTCAGACACCACCAACCTTCCACCTGCTCTCCCCAGCATACAGGACCATGGCACAGAAGAAAAACCCTACCGCCACGCTCCAAAGCCTGAGCCACCATCATGGGGTCTGTGATGGAAGAGATCAGTGGGCGAGCTGCATCATCTGGCAGATGCTCCCCTAAGACTTTAGAGATGTTCTAGTAAGGGCTGAGAATGGGCAGCTCCCCGCAGCCTTCCCTGAAGTGCTGCGGGGATCTACCTGCTGGTGTCTCAGGGAAGGTGACATGAGTGCAGGCAAACACAACAGCTTCTGCCCAGGTTTGTGGCAGCTCTGAGAACAGGAAACTCTCTAGACAATTGTTCAGAGAGGTGTGGGCATGGAACCATTTGTGGGCAGAGACCGAAAAGCAAGAAATCTTTTCCAGCCCAAAGTGACCCCTAACCATTTTGACTGTGCACAAGGTATTTACTTGCTCTCTGAAGGTAACCTTGAAGTGATGAATCTTGAACGATGCTTCTTTTTCACAGGAAGACTTATTTTGGTAGTCAAGTGTCAAAATCAAGCACTCAAATGGTGACAAAGTCAAGTACTCAAAAGGTAGGAAGTGCCACTAAGAAAGAAGGATGCTCACTGAGTCTGAACGTGTATGTGCCCTTGTGTTATGATGTTATCTTCTGCTATATGACTATGCACAATTTTCCTCGTTAGGGCTCCTGTCTCTTTCCATGTACAAACTTGCTTAGAGAACCATTATTCAACCTCTTATCCTTCCTCGTTGTGCAATGTGTGGCCCCTTGCCTTATTTACTGCGCACTATTCAAATCTTGCTACGAAGACAGAATTATTCATTTCCTTATGAGCTCTCTTAGGGCACTGATGACAAGCATTAGAGAATTTATTTTTTACCGCTCCCCTGTGGGATGTGGGGGTGGTATTATGCTTGGTTTATAGATGACATTTGAGGCAGAGAGAAATCAAGTTCAAAAATATTCACCAATTCTGGTTTTGGACACGATGTATCTGTATAGTCCCATGCAGCGCCGCAGCTTCTCGAAGCCTGGATGTCTTCAGATCCAGTCGGAAGACAGGAACTCGGCAAACGAAGAGTGTCTATTTAGTGATCATCTGGGAATATTTTATTTAAGTCACTTGCCTAATTCTGCTCAACAAATCTGTGGAAGAGGCAAGGAATTTACAGACATTTTTTCCAGTTGGTTTTCAGCTGCGTTAACTGGTTTTCTTTCTAATTTCCTCCTTAATTCACTACATGCTTCCAACCTCCTGCAACAAACGGAGTCGGTTATAGCCTCCATCACCTTGCAGTCCTAATTCACTCCTTAATAGGGTCTTGCCACCACGTTGATAGAAACTGAGGGGAAAACAAGGATGTGGTAATATAATTGGTAATAAATGGTTTTGTGGGGGCCACAGTAGGATGACACAGACAGATCATCAGGTCTGTGTCTTCTCTGGCTCCTTCCACAACTCCTACTCACTTCCAGTTCTAGTCTTTCTCCCCACTCCACTCTCGCACGTATCTCCTCTTCCGTCCTCTAACGCACAGCCAAGATTTCTGCCCTCTCTCCTCTCCTGCACTGACATCCATTCCCAGCGTCATTGACCAAACTTCATTCTGCAAGATTGCCACAGCTTCCAGCTCCTCTCCATGTGCAGCACAGGAGGCCGTTGGACCCACGCTGTCTGCAGCACCTGCGAGCTGTGGGGGCAAAGCCAGCCCTGCTGAGCCTCCCTGAGTGCTGGGCTAATGCCTGCTCTGCCACCCCAGGCCGCCCACAGAGCATCCAGCAGGTCCCTTCTGAGCACTTCCAAGCTGCAGTTCTTCATAGGTTTGTAACTTGGGCAAACTTGAGTGATTTTTTAAATTATTTTTCTTTTCCCAAAAATGCTCCCTTTCCCTTGCCAAATTTCAGGTTTTTCTTCTGGAGAGTAAAGGTATTTCTCAGAGGAAAAGTCAACAGAGTTATTGTAAAAAAGGCAAAACAATCTATTTTACTCTGTCCTCATTTCAGAAATGGCTGAATGGTTTCACTTGATTTAATTTAAATCAAAAGAGCAAATAAAACTTCACGGCAAACCAGACCACGGCAGGCCTTTGACATGAAATTTTCAACTCAAGTGACAACAGTTTGGCAAAGATTTCAGCAAGCTCTATCACCAAGGCAGAGCTATGGCATCAACTGTAATAGCTGTGTTTTCACTCAAGGAGACTGTAGTGACCTCATACTGTTTTGCAACTAAAGAAAGTGAGACGAGACAGTGATATTAAAGATGTTAAATCATTAAAGATTGCAGAGGTGGTAATCTTTGGTTCAAGGAGTTTGCATGCTCTTGTGCTGCCAGGTGGAGATGGCTGAAGATAGGGCTGAGCTCTGCATCCGTCAGCAGGGACACCACCGTGCCTGGAGCTCTGTCCCGTGGAGTGGCTCTGCTGAGATTCCCTTCTTTTGCGAAAGCAGGGCTGACTCGAGTCAGGGACCCGTGTGATGTGATCACTGAGGCGAGGGGATAGTAAAGGAAACGTAGAACAAGTTCTGTCTTGAAAGAGGCAATGGAAGTCTGGGAAAAGGGTACATTACATCTGAAGGTTCCATCTGGTGGATGGAGCCATGGCAAGGGGAGCATTCCGATCAAGTGGGATCTACCTGGCTTATCCAGGAGACCCTTTCTGAAACCAGCCTCAGATGTCTGGAGGGGAGGGGTGCTTGTCTTTCTTCCTTAAAACTCTCACAGTGACCCACCTACTGTTTAACAGCTTTGGCTGTGTGAACCTGCATAAACCAGCGATCAGTCGGGACACAGAATTCAGATATGATAAGCACCCAAATGGTCTCTACCCTCAGGATTTATCAGTATGGGTCTAAATTCATTACCAAGGCCTAAAGCAGTGGCTCTCTTGTTAGTGGCAGATACTAATCACAGAAGTCCTTGATCGTGCAGGTTTCAAACGAAAGGAATAAAGCCCTCAAGGCTGTTCCGTGCTCTCCTCTTGATGTTAATACGTGCTGCTTCGTTCAGCTTTGCATCAGCACAACTCCTCCCCCACGCACGTGCTTTGGGACAGGTAGCATTAGTACCCGGCAGTTCTTTTTAATTGCCATTGCAGTTAAGGAAATTTTCACAAGCGGGTATGTATTGCTCGTAAACTTTTCCGCTAAGAAGTCTTCTGCTTAGAGAACAGAGTAGCAACCATCCCTTAATATCATATATTTAAACATCATGATAAAAATCCTCTCTGGAGAATCTGACAACACGCTATTCCACCAACATTATAATGGATGGTTTTCTTCTTTTAAATGCCTTGCCATTAAAGTTTAACGAGCAATACTTACTTTCATTCTAAACTTATTTTTCTCTTTGACAGATTGGATACTTAGTTTGGATTTGTTAACATAGCTAGTCATAAAAATGTCTGCTTCAAAGAAACTGATAGATACTCCACTTAGGAAATTGGGCTTTGATGCCTTATTTGATTTCCATGGCAAAATAAGTTCATATTTTCTTGTTTGGAAGGAATGAACATGAAGTGCTATACAGAGAAAGCTAATACCCCCTTTTATTTGCCTGGAGTTTAAGTTTATATCAAGCATAACAGATTGTGAAGCTCAGAAATGTCCTAACTCAGGACTGAACTTTTTAACAATGGGGGAGGTCATCTGTGGAATTTCTGATCTAGCTTTAGATGTTTAGGACTTTCCACCTTCTAATCCTTTGCTTTAAAAATATGTAGAGGTACAAGGAGTAACCAGAAATGAAATTGCAACTAAGGCTCACATCTTCACGCAGAGGCTATTTATGGCATCACACATCTTAACCAAGTGTCTGGTAAATGTCCTTTGTAGCGTTTCCAGTTCTCACAGTTTTACTTTGAATCTCACAATATTAACATTTCTCTTAACCTTTCAGTTTCCTTCCAAAAACTATTTCTGTTCTTAAATTTGGAAAGGGAAGACTCAACTTGTGAATTCTCATCCTTCAAGACAATTTACTTTGAACCATTAAACAAAACAAGCTGCAAGGAAGGAGGGATGAGCCTGACTCATGATTTTTCTTACATTCAGTTTGTCCTTCCTCTGATACGCTCAGACTCTCTTAGAATAGTCTCTGTGATCTTGCCAAGCTTTGTGCTTCGAGAATAAACACTTGAGGAAAATCTCCTTGACCCCCTTAGTGCTGTGGTGCCTAATGGGTTAGTATGTTGTTAAGAGTTACAGTAGAGAAGAAAAGCGAGCCATTCAAAGACTTGCAAGAAATATTCACAGGGGGGAAAAAACCGCCGAACAAGGACATTCAGAATTTCTTTAGCATCATTTCCTTACAGCAGCTGCTGTCGTTACCCTCTTCTCCAAAGCTGAGCTACAGCACCTACTGATGAGCCTTTTCCTAGCTCAGATGAGGGCAACAGGCAATCGCTTGGTATTTGAAGACACTAAGATCCGCTGGAAAAGAAAAAAGCAGACCACAAATAGACAGTAGAAACCCATACAACATCGCAGCAAACATTTCCTAATGTACTGCAATGCCAAAAGATGATTCACCCCAGTGTTCCTGTTGCATAAGCTTCCCCACAGCTCAAGAGAGTGAAACTAGAAAACCAAAGGTCTCACTGGGCTTTCAGTGACATTTATGTTTAGACTGAACTTTCAGTTAGGAAAGTGTGAGTTTTCCTCTGATGACAAAGGAGGGGGAACTGATATAGTAAGGTGTTGTTTCAGAAATTATAAACTACTGGGTGTACCAGGTGTACCTCCTCTCCCTCGCCTGAGCCAGAGCACAGGCTTCATTTGCCCTTCCTGAGTTTCACACAGGTCTCGTTGCAATGACATTCTGGCCCATTCAGCCTGCCTGGTCCCTAGGAGATCACAGCTGGACCCTGAGAACCGTAAAGCCCCTCCAAATAAACCATGCCAGGGTCCCTCAAGGCTTGGTTATCAGGATGGAAGGTATCTTGGGGGCCTTTCAGCAGCAGCAGGAGGTCTGGAAACTCCACGCACATGTTTGCTCTGCCTGAGCATCGTGCACACGGTAGGTCCAACACTTTCCAAAAGCACCAGGCTTGCTGCACGCCTGCAGGATCTCCCAGGCACACAGGGAGCCCCGGGCATAAGCACAGCTGCCAAACAGCCTGTGTAGTCACCGGGGAAATTCCACCCCGGCAGCCGCTTGCCGGAGAGAGCGGGGAGGAGGGAGTAAGAAAGCAGCAGGCAGCAAGGATGTCTACTTCAGAGCCTCTGAGAGGTGTCGTATATATACAACTATGTGTTTTAGGGGCCCAATCTACTATTTTGTTCCTTAAAATCAAGGCAAGTGAACTAGTGAATGCTGCACGTCTTTAAAGGAATGTCAAGGTACATTATCTTGGGTTAGTGACGGGGCGTCAGGCATTTTTCTGCGCTGATTTGGTGCATGCTGTTTCAGGAGAGCCAGTGTGAGCAGCACATGAGTCCTCCACACCTCAGCAACTTTCTGCTCTGTTACACCAGAGTGAACCAGGTTAGTTCCTCCTTCAGGGCAGCATTACTACAGGCAATGTAATTTCTTCCCCTCTCTGTTGAGAGGAGAGAAATTTCCTTTATTCAGAGAAGAAAAAAAAAAAAAAAAAAAGGCTAAGTATTCTGAGAGTGACTTTGTTGTTCTCAGCATCTGTGTTTCTGTGGGATTTCCAGTGTTGCAGTCTTTCACGTGTCCCCCCCTCCAGCTGATATGCGGCAATGTCTAAAGGAGCTGCCACTTGCCAGTTTGCAGGGCAGATAAGTTATTTGCTGAGCACTTGCCTCGAACAAATGCCCTTTTCAGTAGGGATGGGTGCTCTTCAGCACAGCCGTGGCTCTGCAGGTGCGTGGCCCTGACTCACGAGGCAGAGCTGCTTCTTTCCTGCAGCAGGGAAATTCTCCTGCTGGCTCTCTGCCCCATCCTCTGCCCTCTCACCAGGTCTGGATGCGCCGTCTACATCTGAGGCTGTATCTAAAGCATCCATATGCCCCCAGCCTCGAGGAGGAAAGTGGGTGATCCTCGGGTGATCAGCAAGAGCTGCTGTCAAAAGCTGTGGGGAATCCCGAAACTAAAGAGGCTTTAGGGTTTGAAAACAAAAGGACGGACCGAGGGCAACCTCAGTCAAATGGAGAACACTGTGAGCCTTGTGTTAAGGTTAGTGAAATGAAGGTTCCTTGCGTTTTGCCAGCGGAGACCACAAACCCAACAGGCAGCTGCCTGTGGGTGAGAAAGGGCTGCCTGACTCACCGCCTCTGAACACTTCTTCGTGCCACCATGGGATGAGAGCGGAGAGCTGAAGCAGAGCTTTTATCCCCACGAGCTAGGGTGAAGCTGAAGTAGCAGCATATGTCAAAAAGGGAACAAAAACTCATCAACTCAACCACAGCTGTGGCTAGAGAAGGGAAGATGGGGTTTCACAGCCTCTCTCCTCACATCAGGACTGCATACCATGGGGAAGGAGGGGTAACCCACATCGCTCCCACCCAGGCATTGCCTCTCCATGGCTGGGAGATGGAGCCTTGCAGCATGATTCCCCCATCCTGCTACAATCACTGCCCTCGGCAGCAATGTAGCCAAATGATTGTGTCTTTCGGATGAGGATGGGGATAAAGAGCCTTGCCAGCGAGCAAAGGCATCAAGGGGTAGGTGCCTTCTACGTCCCTAAAGCTGTTACATTAATTGGAAAGTCATCCATGAGCAGCAAGCAGAAAAAGAACAGAGTGCATTGGTGGAAATACAGGTCTTAGCCGATGGCCTCAACAGAGAGATAAAAAGCTGGGCCTGTGCTGGTAAAGATGATGCTAAGAGAGCACATGGGGCCTACGGATCACTCTGGGGTCCTCAGCTGCACGACACAGAAAAAGGGAAAACACGAATATGTGTGTGTTTAGAAGGTACCTGAGAGGCCACGGTTTGTACCATAAACCATTTGCGTGTCATGCTCTGCACCCTGAAGTTTTCACCTAAAGAGTGCAGCTTTCCCTCACACTGATGAGCAGGATGGTGTCACAGTTGACTCAGAGATAGGAAGTTGTTCGAAATGACAGGAATACCTACCCAAAGGGAAACTTTATAAATCACAGATATTCTGCACTAAATACTTGTGTAATTTTCAAGACTCAGGAGGAGGGAGATGTCTTCAGAAGTGCTGAAGGACTGATAATTTTTGATGCCAAGTCTCAGCTTGAAGCAAGTATTTATGGCCAAGTTATTAATTGGTGTCTATAAGGTTTCTAACGGAAAGGCTGGCACCACGTTAACTCTGGCATCTCTGGCAGGGGCTGCTGTGACTCTGATACTAACATCAGCCATGGCTGCAGAAATGGGAAACAGTCTCTTGTTTGTTCCTCATTCTGAAGCAGGGAGGGCATATGTGCCTCCCGTGGAGAGCCCCTTCTTCCTCTTGAATCCTCTAATTTGTAATCTTTAATATCCTGTTTTAACTGGAAGTTAAGCTTCACGATGCTGCCCACATTCTAGGAGTATGAAACTGAAGCCCAGCTTTGGCTGCACATTAAGTTCAAAGTCCAGCAAAACAAATACTTGTTTAAATACTCCCTCAAATCTATTCTAAATCAAAAAAAAAAAAAAAAGATATTTCAGCTTAATTTATTTGCAAAATGTGTGCCCAAGGCCTGCTCCAGAAGTGTTACAAGATGTTCCCTTTTACAGAAGATCTTTTAGAGAATTCTCTTTCCTGAGTCTAATGTTGTTCTATCTTAATTCATTACAGGCTAGACTTCGCCACTTTCATTAATGTGAACCATCCCTTCATATTGAGCTGAAAATACCTAAAAGTAAAAATCTAATTTAACTCTTAAAATGAAAAGAACGTTTGGAAGGATATGTTACCAGGGAGCGTAGGCTCTGCAGCGCTTGTTTTCTGTTTTATCTGTGTTAACTGCTGCAGCGTTCGGGCCTTTGACATGAATTGTTCACTGGAAATGAAACTGCACACTGTCATAACAGCCTATTAACAGCACTGAATTTCGGCAGAACTTTACCTCTTTTCTAGAAGATAACATCTCTCTTTCCTTCCAAGGATAAAACAGCTTCCTTTCTTGCAGCGGGACATATAATGGTGCCTTTGCTTGATGGGGATGTCAAGTTCCCTGGACTATTAAGGAGAGGGGAAATGTCTTTGCTACACATTTCTGTTCTCCTTTTATCCTCTTCAGCGAGGCCCCAAGCTCAATCTAAACAAAATAAAGCCAGGGTATCATTTAAAAACAAAACCGTTTTGAAAACTCTTTGATGTCCCTGACTTCCTGTTAAATATACAATCGACTGTTTCTCTACATCCTCATCCACTACGGATCTGAGTTTCTCTACAGTTTATGTTGTCTTTGGCACTACACAAATTTAACATAGCATTGGCTATAAAATCTCTTAAAGACAAAGAAATCCAACCTTCCCTCAGCTTCACCTTTGCCTTCTTTGTGGTCCTGCCACCCACCTTTCTGCTTATGCACAAGGACCCTGAGGTGGGTCCGTCTCTTTTGTTGAACTCCTGTTTTCCAACTCCCCCATCAGCCCATCTTCCCCTCTCCCCAGTCCAGTGAAGACCCGTTATACGTGTTAGCCCTCCAAAAACTCAGCACCTCTTTTCCGCTGTATCTACACACTGTTCTGTATTGTTTGGGGTTTTGTCCCTGAGAAGCTTCTCCTGCCCTGCTCCACCAGCACTGCTACCAGGTCACTTTGTTGACTTTGGTCTTCTCCTTCACCAGGTTGACTTCCTTCTGCACTCCTGCCCTAGGCTTGCACCATTTTCTGGGTGGGAAGAGCATCGTTTACTCCTCCCCATGCCTCACCACCGGCCCTGCATGGTCGGGCCCTGACTCCCCTTGTCCTTCCCTTTCTCCTCACCTCTGACTTCATGTAGCTCAGCACTCTGCTGCATCTCAGCCCTGCCCTTCTCCCTTTTCAGCATTTTCCAGTCTATTCATAATGCCACTTCTTCTCTCTCAAATGGCTCTGTGCCATCATCCTCACTCCATTGTAATTTGAACAATTGATTGCCTTTTTTCTTTTATTTTTCCTTTTTTTAAAAAAATTTTTGGAGGGGGTGAGAACGGGTGGATGGGAATGAGACAGTTCACTGTCAACTTTCTACTCCTCGAGCTTATCTCTTAACTGTCCAGTGTTCATCAAGTCTGGTGTGTTAATGACTCAGGCAACATATATTAATTGTTTAGGCTGAGAAGGGAGTTATATCTGATATAGATGAATAGATGGTAAGGTATTTAGGTCTTACTGTATTTGTGCAAAGCACTGCACATAATCTATTGAGCTATACAAGTAGCAACAGGAAGTCTAATCCTCTATACTGGCAAACTGTTGACTTGGTCTCTTCCAGATTTAATTACATTGAAGAAAAACAAAACGTTGTTGCTTTAAGGACTAACTGCTCCGTTAAGGGTAACATTTTAAGCAAGAGAAATGTTCGCGCACAATGGAAAGACACATAATGTTGCTCCATGCACAAATCAGATAAATTGTTCTCTAGCTTTAGTGACAGCAGAGACAAAAGCCTCTGTCTCCCACATTGCGGCAGCAACATCTGGGTGGCTGCCTTCAAATTTCTCCCTTACTTGAGGCCTCTCTGTGTTCAAACAACAGGGGGAAGAACATTGTTTCACATACCTCAGGTAGCACCAAAATCGGCCAAGGCCCGAAGCAGGCTGTGAGAGCGTGATGGATGCAAGTTTTGACATGACAGTGCAAAAGTGGGAATTGAGTTTGCATGCATCACGGGGAGATTTGCTGTCAGAATAATAGATCTCATGGGGCTTCGAGTGGCTGATCAGAGAATTATTTTGCAACTTGCCTGGTTTCCCTTCTTGCCTCAGAGGTATTTTAGAAAATGAAGCCAATACTTCATAAAATAAAGGGCCCAGAATATCAAAACAAATTGCTCCGTAGCAGTCGCTCAGCTTACCAAGTACCAACCAAATGCAGAGCAAAGGCCAAATTCTCAGCTTGCCTAAATCCATTCAAACCCCGCCTTGCGCTGCAGCAGCTTTGTGTTCATCCCGCCTTGCTCTCGCAACCCCAGTAGCAACGGCCCTTCTCAGGATTCTCCTCCCATAGAAGCACAAACCGATGATGAAAAAATTACACTGATACTGGATCTTCTTCCCTGCTCATAGCACCCTTGTAGCCTCCTTGCTCCCCAGGCCCCGGTTTAATCACCAGTGGGATATAGGTAACTGGGCAGCGTGAAAAACACCCTCCACGGGATGCCAGGCTCCAAACTGAAGAGATCCTCGGTTTACCACTCAATAACGTTTGAGGAAAACTCACAACTCTCGTAATTGTCAGAAGAAATTACAAATGAGCTGACTAATTTCAAATGTGCCTCAATCTCCGCCTCACCAAGCGTGGTTAAGTTTTTAAAACACAAGACCAGAAAACACAAGCAAAACCAAAACCAGAAATGGGGGTTGAAAAAGACCATCTTTGTACCCTTTCATTGCAAACTGAGTTTCTAGCCTGGCTTCCTTTCTTTTAGGAATAGTGCATCTCTTCGGAAACGGTCAGTTCTGCGAACCTTTGTACCTCTGGTTTGTCATTACTGCAGCCGGTCAAAAAGAATGATGGTATAGGAGAGGAGTTAACCATTTCTTATTTACTGAGCCAGCTTCACTGAGAGAAAGGTCAGCCAGGAGGTCACCCCCTATAGACCAGAGCAGAGATATGGGCCCATTTACAAACATGTGCTGTATCTAGCAGCACGTTCAATATCCTGTAAGTATGTTGCATCGTGAAATTTCTGCCTAAAGTGATACAAATATTTTCTGTACCCTCTTGTTATCCAGATAGTCTTACTTTCAGCGTTTTTTCTATGTGACTAAAGGTCAAGTGTTCTGGGCTTAGGCCATAACGATTTATGCAGTATTACAAGTGATGCTGCAATGTACATGCATTTTTTATGGGAATGTATACGAGAAAGCAAGGAATCCACGGACATTGAGTAACTGAGTTACAGCATTCTGTCCTTTTTAACCCAGGGATCTTCAAACTCTTTACAAACCCTGATTTCTTGCCTGTAATGGGTTTTGGATCAGGCCCCCCAAAATAAAGAAGCCGGTTCTTTTTTTTGTCCAGCTCCCTCTTTGCACTGTAGGCGTAAATTACATTTACTTTCTCTAAGTGGGGACCTGCAAACAACTCTGGTGCCTTTGGGGTAGGTGGGGAAAAGAAGTATGGCTGATTCTAAATAAAAGTTACTTGTCAGATCAACCTCGATAGCAGAGATAATGAGAGTGATCACATGGGAATATAGATGCAGGGTTTACTTTAATCATCATTCTGTATCAGCTGCACTGATCCAGTTCTGCGTGACTAAGTCAAATGAATGTTAGGTAACTGAAATTATCTCTAGCCTCCTTACTTTTCACTCCCCCCCTCCAATACCCGCAGCATTTGTTTCAGTGACTTTAAAACAGCCAAATCTATAAAGGACATCTATAAGTGCTGATAAGTAAACAGAGGACAGATTTTTGTGAAGAGGTATCTGAAGCGAAGCTCCAAAAGACATTTCTAAAGGCAAAAAACAGTAGTAAGGTCATAAAAATCACATGTGCCTTTGAAAATCTCTACCAAGGCTGTACCCAGGTGCCTAAATTGGCTTCCATTAACTTCACAGGGACTCTCTGAGTGCTGAAGCGTGTGGTTTTCAATTCTACTCCCGACTCCATGGAGGGGGGAAGACCATCAATATTGAAAAAATTGCTCTTTGATACATTACAAAAGGCCTTGTAACCAGTGATGTGGCATTATCATTAAAAAAAAATAATCCCAAAACCTCATATCAAAACCAACAAGAAGCCTTATGTAGGCAGCCTTGAGCTTTGGTTTGAAATCTTGATACAGATCCAAATTATGCTGGTTAGCTCATCCTGAAAGAAAGAATAAACAGTGTAGGATCCAAATGTGTTACAATAAAGCAGCATTTGAGGTTTCCTTAATTTGTTCAGTATCTCGGGTAAATGTATAATGAATTGCATTTTCTCCCCAGCGCTGGTTTCTTTTGTGCTGTTCCTACCCCTCACAAGTTTACTGCAAGCCTCACACAGGTGATGTTTCTTAAAGCCCTTAGCTCCCAGAAAGGTATAATTGCACCAGAACCTCAGTCTTCCGTTTACTTCAATTTATCTCTTCTGTGGGCCAAGACAAGGTAGGAAAGATGAATCCTTTAAGATGCAAAAAAAAAAAAAAAAAAAAAAAAAAAAAAGGCAGAAAAAAGGAAAGAGCATTATTATTATTTTAATTTAATTACTACAATTTCAAGGCCGTTTGATGATATGGTAGGGTCTTGACTCAGGAGTTCTGAATGCTTGAGATGGTAATTCTGCCTTTAGCTTCTCTACCAAGTGCTACACTGTGTGCTTAAACTGAATTTGATTTGGGTTTAGTTTTAATTTAGGGCAGTCTGCCCAGATTGCTTTTCCCTCTCCTGACAGACTTGGCAATGCTTTAGCAGGGCCCTGAGAGTGTTTCAGCCTCGCTAGCAAAGAGCCCTCACACAAAGCACTTTATTTCCCCCCAGAACAAATAAACAAGGAGTAAACATCCCTCCTCCCACACGCACGGAGCAGGAGCGTTTCTTTGTGTTTCTCTTCCCCTTCTGTGCCATTCCTATAGCCTAAGTAGGACTTGAGCTTTATGAAAATTTTATGGAAAAGCAAAGCTGCATTTTTGCAGGAGTAAGCATCCAGAAGAAGACTTAAAGAAGAAAGTAAACCCAAGGTTTTTGTATGTGTACGTGCACAGCTCGTGGACTCTCTCCAGTTTAGCTGTGTTTGACGATCCCCTTATTAATGTGACTGGGCTCTCTTCAAACTGTGGTGAAATGGCCAGCAGAAGAGCAAGGCAAATTGTAGTGGTTTGATTTTCCTTTTTTCTGCCTTTTTTTTTTTGTTTTGTTTTGTTTTAATCTTGAAAAATGCAGTTTCTTGGGTTATACATTAAACTCAGTGGGCAAAAAATCAACACTTGGGATTCTACTCAGAGCTTGAAAAGTTGATCCACAAAGCTTGGCCATACAGAGCTTCTCCCATAAATCTCCAAGTTGTTTTTCTTATCTAAGCAAGCTATGTATAAATATTAACATATTATTCATGGGCAAATAATTCCATGCCACTCCTTACTGCTGCTGCCTTAAAGAGGATTCTTGTTTCAGATGAGAATGACAGTCCCCTTGTGGGGCCTCCACTGCATGTCAGGTTAAAAGAAAACAAAGAAGAGGGTAATGGCACTTTTTAATTAAGTAAACCTCAAAAATGAAGAAGTAAGCAGCCTTTAACTGTTGGTTTTAATGTGAAGGAGCCACCACATGAAAACTACTGGCTAAACTCTATAGTAATTGAAATTAGTAAACTCCCACTTGACTGTGGTGAGGCAGGGCTGAGATCCAAAGCATTTGTTCTCTGGTGTGCGTGTGTGTGTGTGTGTGCATGGATGGATGGATGGATGTGTGTTATGAGCAGCCTCAAGCTCTGAGTTTGAGTCTGGATCAGGATCCCCCGATAGTACTGGGGGGGTCAGCTCCAGCACGTTGGCCAGGGTGGTTTCTGCTACCCAAGGCTGCAGCACAGTGGTGCGATTTCCCCTTCGATATGGGTGAATTTTTTTCATTAAGATGTTCCCTGAGAATCTCCCTTGTGCACAACAAGGAAAAGCGTATTCCTCCAGCAGTGTATTCTTCGCATAGAGGGTTTGACATGCCAGGAGTTGTGGACAAGAGGCCATTGCAAGTGGAACATGTGAAAACAGGGGCCTATTCATAAAAATAATATATTTATATTTACTTGTTAAAAGCCTTTGCTCAGGCTCTTTTTTAAAGTTCAGCTGGATATAAAATGCCCACTTCAAAAGCCAAAATGAAGACTTTAACAGATGTGCCCTGGCAAAGAAAAGGGTGTAGACACAGCAAGGAATTCAGAAGGGACAGACAGTCGTATATGGACATAGGAAAAGAATCTCAAATAAAATGCTTGTGGCTGGGAGCTGGGGTTTTTGTGTTACCTGTAACGAGCCTCTGTGTTTGGGGCTCTGGGGCCTGGCCTATTCCTTTCTTTTTTCTGGCTGCAGCTTTTTCACTGCTGCTTTTTGTACCACAAGAGACTATCTGTGTAATTTTACGTGGACCCCAGTCACTCTAACAACCAAGGGAAACTTCCCTGTAACTGAGAATTTGGCTCTTATTTGAACCCCATGGCGTGCTTTAAAAAATACAGAATTTTTGGTTGCAAGACTTGGAACGGGCGAGTGTTTGTACGTGTGTGTGCCTGCAGTCGCACCGAGCAGCAGCCTGACAGCAGCTACTTGTATGCAAAGTCTCAGCAGTGCTGAGCGTTTGCAGGTGCTGCTGCCTCCTCGCAGAGTCGGGTGTTGAAAATCCCCCACTCGATGCCGTCGGGATATCTGCACGGCCTCGTGGAAGTCTATACTAGGAGACAGGTTTATCTCCAGGTTAATTGAGAGGATATTAATTTCAGGCTGTTAACACATTTGTAAAGATTAGATCAGGCCTTATCCAAGTGATTGTGGTTCAACCAAGGGCTCAGCCTCGGGAGGCTTTTGTGTCCCTGCATGCACCTCTCCTGTCCTCCGAGAGCTGTGCAGGGGAAGATGCTGTCCAGAGATGCTTTAGTGTCTCTTATAAAACAACAAAAAAAAACCCCAAAGAACTATCCTACTTACTATTGACTGTCATCTCCTGTCACTTAGTGGACATGTAAACCATGTCAAGAGTTATCATATAAAGGCATACTAAGATTTCAAAGCCAAACCTTCAATGACCAGGGAAACCCAGAATTACGATTGCCATTTTCAAAACTCTGCTAGATGTGTGTTTTTAAGGAGGACTTTGAGGACCCCGACCACCAGGCCGTCCCGCTTTATTGAAGCAGAGCTCTCAGCCGCTTCCCGTGCAGCTGCATGTGCCCTGCTGCAGACCTGACCCCCAGGGGAGCAGCCAGACCTCCCGAGAGTGAGGTGCGCACAATAAACACGCGCCGTTTTGGCTGAAGTTGCCTCGTGTCACACGGGAGCAGTGACAGGGAGGGGAAAGCTCTAGTTTCCTGGGAGAGCACTCGCCTGCCCTAACCACAACCCTGCCCTTTCTCTTCCTGTATGGTCACCGATTACTGTCCAGTTTGTAAAATAAGTAACGAGGGGATCTTACAGGTAACATACTGTCACGGGACAATTTCAGCTCATCTTTAGAGTAGCTCTGTTCTGTGTCCCAGATGGGACACGGGGGTCTAGTGAAGGCCACTTGTAAACATTTAAGTCAGAAGCAGAGAGGTCTTGGAGTGTAGAAATGGCCTATCCGTGGCTCTCCGGGGTGATCAACTCCAGTTCAGGAGGGCCTACATAAATAATTGCCCAAAATCGGGAGAGTATGTCAGAAGGATCACTCTGGACATGCTGCTGCCTTCTATTTTTTCCTTAGGCAAGAGGTACTGCCATGGTCACAGACAGGATTCTGGCTTAACTAGACCTTTGGTGGTTTTGTGATTTTTACACTACTGAGCTTCTTGGAACATGCAGGTGAATTAGCTCGTGCATATAAGTATTATGAATTTTCCACAAAGCAACTTTTTGTTGTATATATTTTCTCCTATGCGGAGAAGAACCATTGCTGTACCCTAAAAGGATTTGTCTGAGCTGTGTGTTGAAGTTAACTCTGAAGACATTACCTTAGCATGACCTTGCATTTTTCATGACTCACACCAAAAGTTATTTTCCTGTAGGTTTGTTCTGAGTGATTAAGATAGGTTTGGTTGCATATAAATGCTGTTCTACATATATATATATTACCTTACCCAGGGAAAGCTCCCACACTTTCGCTTGTTTATGCATATTATATGTGACATAGATTCAAAGTTAAATGTCATAGCCCTTATTTACAAGTTAACGCATGAATATAACCCAATTTAAAACGATCTCCTCATTTTCACTGCTGCCTTTCTCGCCCTTCAGCGTGGCTGCTACTTGGGTAAGGTGGAGCAAATGGAGCTGGGGAGGTCACAGCCCTCTTAAAGGCTGCTCCAGCAAATCCCTGTCTGCTGTGAACTTCACAGGTTGTCCACCTGCTTCTCGCCTGGCGGGCTCAGCGCTGCTGTAAAATTCCCTTCCACATGCAGGTAATGCCCACAGAGGAAATTATACTTAATATTTCAGTCAGCGGGTGAGAGATGGGGCAGTACGTTATTAGCTGGTTCTCAACCACTCCCTGATTTTCAAACTAGCCACAATTGCATGTTAAGACAGCCTGGGAGCTGTTTCAGCAGGCACCAGGCTCCCCTAAGAACCGTCTGTTGGCTGAGCGTAGCCAGAGAACAGTGTGCTCTGGCCACGCTTCCCCCAGCCTGCCTGTTCCAGCACGCCCCTGCAGAAGGGGTGTCGGGGAGAGCGGCGGGAGCTGATGGAACCGGCTTTGCGTCCGCCCAACAATCCCTCGCTCCCTTCTCACTACTTGAAGGATATAAAGAGAAAATAGAGCGAAGCACAGAAGCTATTCTTCAGTCTCTAAAGCTGTTAAAAATATTGCTAATGAAGGTACATATGTGCGTGTGCGAGCTGCAGCGAACACCTTCTTGTTTCTCATGCTAATTTTATATTGTTCCTGAATCAGAGCCCAATTTTTCTCTTTGTGAAGGTAAAGTTTAAACTCTGTTCCTACTCATTGGTTGATCCTATTAATAAACAAGGTATGTAGAGATTATTATTTTTTTTTAATAATTGTTAAGGTGCTAGTGTGTTAGTAAAAGGTTAAGAAATTCAAGATAGCTGTAAAGGGTATCGTTTTTTCTTCAGGTATATGAACCAAGTATATGGTTTTCTCACATTATTGCAGACTACACGTATCTTTATTTTTCAGTAAGAGAAAACCACAGTAAGCGAAGTCCCTGAATCTGTACTGTGCCAAAACCAAGGAAAGATAATGACTTTTAAAAAGCAAAGAAAAGATTATTTCACAAAGAAATGCATAAACTTAGCCTGCCTAGAGGTGGCTTCCAAGACGTCAGACATTTTGTAAAGCAGCAAACAGATCCAGACCATACAAAATTGGGACGGTCCTGTCTTTTTCCTGTCTGTTAATTTTTCCACTATGAGAGTGTCCAAAACTCTGTGAAATAAAGGATTACTGTCTAGGGGTTCAGAAAGTCATATTTTCACAGAACAGTTAATTTTGACAGGTAACCCCGGCAGGCACACAAGCTGTTCCATAAAATGTGATGTCCCTAATCTTAAAAGTTTATTCTGCATCCCAAACCCAAATGTTTATTTGTTTTTAGTAGTGCTGCTATGGCCCCAAGTTTAGATCAGTGACTGAGCTGCCTACACCTCATTTATGAGATTGTCAGAAAGTGAGACCCAGTTCGGTTTAGTGTTTAGCAAATTCTATTTGCCCTTTTGCCACTAAATCACTGTACGAGTGTGAGCAAACCACTCAGCTCTTCCTCTCCTTCCCCTTATTCAAATTTCCCCAGTCGATCACTTGCGATATGACTGTAACAGAGTGAAGATTAGCCTATGAATATGTACAGAAAATTCTGGAAGCCCTGCTGAACTGTGGTTACTGCACAAATCCTGAGTGTAGAGATGAGATTTGAGTATTATTGAAAACTTTCTGGATGAAAAAAGTATGGAACAGTCCCCACAATTTTCTAGCCAGAACAGCTAGAAAGAAATGGGTATGGTCCCCAGCAGAAATCTCCCTGAGGTCACCCTGACGTAGTATTGACTTGTCAGGTCTGAGACAGGTCCTTCAGGCTCAGTCTTCTGGGCTTCTTTTAGTTGCAGAATGTGCTGAGACAAGAATCAGGAAAATAGAAGAAGATTTCTTTAAACTTCACCACATTTAAAATTGTGATAAGTACTTATTTCTACATTAAAAATGTATTTAACTTCACCATCTGTGTTTCACTTGGTTCACATATTCAGTTTATTCTCTTAAGTTGCAAAAAATAATATTTTTTTTAAAATGAAAGTTCAGATTTGTAATTAATCACCAGCTATCAGGAACTAGGCCTTTTTCAGAAAAACACAAATATGCAGCAAGTCAATGGTGCTAGCAACAGTCAGTAATTTAGGTATCCTGATTTTAGGGTAATTGGTGTCAAATTTTTTGCGTTGTTTTAGAGGTATGGAGGAACTATTTCCCCCAGTGATGTTGGGATCATCTACAGGGGTTCCACATCTCCGTACCGCAGGCATCTCAACCGAGGCAGCCAAAAACTGGGTCAGGGCAACGTTCCAAAATTTTAGTGGTGAGCCTCCAAAATTCAAGACACTCAGGGAATGCATGTTGGGGAATAATATGAGAACGATGGAGGAAAAAAAAATAAAGAGAAGAGAGTGTTTAATGTGTACCCAATATTGATGTTTCAAAATTTGGTACTGTCAATTTGGAATAAAACACACTGTTTGTTTTAAACCCCTGTGAAAGCCAAGCCAGTTGCCTCTGAGCCTCAGACGCTGTCTGAACCCATAGGTTCCCAACTTGCCACAAGGCAATCTGCACGGCTGGCTGCTTGGAATCCGCAGGCACGGGAAGTTTTTGGATGCCGGCTTTCGAGGAGTCTCCCCACTGGGTTGCACTGGAACCTGGAATATGGGAATGTGGGTTGGCAAGAACCTGCGTGTCTGGGAGCTGCTGAGCAGCCCCGGAGGCTTCCCAAATTCGGGCTCGCCATCATCCCTTCTGATAGGGTGGAGAAAAGTGGGAAGCATATCTCAGCTTGAAATCTCAGAATTTCGGAGCTGAATCCCCCAAAACTTTTACCCCTTTGCTCCTGGGCAGCTGTTGCGAGGAGGTGTGAAGCAGCTGGAGTTCAGAAATGTGAACCAGCCTCGGCAGAGGCACCTGGTGACTCTGCAGGTGGCCACCAGCCTCCTTGCTGCTTGCCAGGCTGCTCTGCATGCCGGTCAGCACCATTTCGTGGCAGTTTATCAGAGAACCGGAGCCCTGAGGAGCTATGTTTTGTATCTACATGGTTTTTAGGGCCTGGGCTCCCTTTCACCATGGAGGGGGCGATGCTAGAGACTGGGGAGCGACAGCCCAGACTGTCCAGCAATGGAAAGTGAGAAACTGGAAAGTTACCTGGATGCCACCCTGAGTCAGCCAAAACCGAAGCATCTCTACAAAACACCTAGATCTGAACAAACTCATCCTCTGACAAAAATATTCCGTCTGAGAATTTCTGACCAGGTCTGGTAGTAAACATCTCCAGGGTGTCATTTGTGACTGATACAAGGTAAAAATTATTCGGGTACCTGGTGCTCAGGGTGGAAAGATGAGGGAATGGAAGAGTAAATTAAAGGGGTTGAAACAAAACCTGCTGATTGTCTGAGCATGGCTGACCAAGTTGTGTTCAGCTATCTCTGTGTGGAAACACAGTTTTCCACAGAGGAAAACAGCTGTGGCGGAGGCTGCATCCATCCCACCCTGTGTGAGGACCCTCCGTTTCTTCCCCTCACCGGGGGGGAACTTTGTTGCTAGCGCTTATTTTTGCTGCCTCCCCCTCGATAGGCTTTTTCCCAGGCACCGCTCCTCAGCTCGCCTGTGGGCTTTTACGGCCACGCTGACCCTCCCTGTGAGCCCGCGGCCCTGAGGAGGACGAACCCGCACCACGGGTCTCCCTCCGGGGAGCCGCTGCCTCTGCGGGTCTCTGCGTTGCGGGGAGGCCGAGGGGACGCGGCCCGGGAGGGCAGATATTCCCCCCCGGGTCTCCCGGAGCGGGGTGAGGACGCTCCTTCCCGCCGCGGCGGCCCTTGAGGGGGCCTTCCCGCCCTACGCTCTGAGGGGGCTCAAGGCCGCGGGCGCCCGACGCCGTTGAGGGGGCGCCGCGCTGGAGCGGGGCTGAGGGAGGGAGAACCCCGTCCCGCCCGGGGAGCTGGGGCCTCTGCCGGGAGTGCGGGGGCTGCCGCCGGCGGCGGGGAGCCGAGGGGGGAGAGCGGAGTTCCCGGCGGGCTGGCCGCCTCCCCGCCCTCCCTCGGCGGCGTGAGTGAGCGTGTTTGGGAGGGAAGGAGGGGGTGGAAGCCGGGCCGGGGCGGCCAGCAGGAAATTTGCATGAGAGACAGACTGGGAATGAGCTGGAGTGGGCGCCTCTCCGCGCACACAGAGCGGGGCAGGAGGGGGAGGAGGGAGCTGCCGCCGCCGCCGCCGCCGCCGCCGGGGAGAGGCGGCGAACTCCGGGCAAAGTTTGGTGCCGCGGGCCCGAGGCACTGAGGCACCGGCGGGGCGGAGCGGAGCGGCGCGGCGCCAGGCCAGGCCAGGCCAGGCCACCCCTGCCCGGGGCCGGGCTTTGTGCTGCCCGCGGCGCGGCGGGGCCTGCGCGGAGCGGAGCGGCGCGGGGGGCGGCGGGGCGAGCGCGGAGCCAGCGGCGGGGCGCTGCCGGCCCTGCCGGGTGAGCCAGCATGTCCTCCATCCTGCCTTTCACTCCTCCCATCGTCAAGCGGCTCCTGGGCTGGAAGAAAGGGGAGCAGAACGGGCAGGAGGAGAAATGGTGCGAGAAGGCGGTGAAGAGCCTGGTGAAGAAGCTGAAGAAGACGGGGCAGCTGGACGAGCTGGAGAAGGCGATCACCACGCAGAACATCAACACCAAGTGCATCACCATCCCCAGGTAAGAGGGGGGTGCGCGGCGGCGGTGGTGGGGAGCACACCAAACGAGGGGCAGCCCCGGCCGGGCACGGCAGCCCCCCGCACGGTTACCCCTGCGGGAGGGGCCGGCGGGGCGGGCGCAGCCGCGGGTCCCCCCGGGGTGGGCAGGGGGTGCTTGGAGGCCCTTCGGTAGCAGCTTTCTCCCCAGGGACTCGGCGTGGTAGAGGGCTTGTTTTGCTTTCCAGCACTGCTGCACTTCGGTGCGGTGTTCTCCTTCTGCATGCTCTATCTTGGCTTTATATATATAGTTTAAAGAAAAAAAACCCAACAACTAAACGGACTAGCTGGCTACAGAATTGGATTGCTGTCTAGTAACAAGAGGGGAATGTAGGGGGGGAAATGTCTCCAGCCGAGATAAAAAAAAAAAAAAGAAAAAGTTGGAAGCGCTCTGGATTATAGTTACGCTTATTGTGGATACTCCCATTGTGAAAAGTTTCAGCGTGTTCTCTACTACTGTTACATTAAGGTTTCCTTTTGATGAATGTATCAGGAAAATGGTTTTGTTTGGGCTGCTTGGTTTCTTCCATATTAGCCAGACAGATATTACTCTGAAGAGGTGATTTAGAGCCCTGCTGTGCATACGTTTTCAAATTACTTTTTAAATCGGAATGCAAATAGCATAGCTGAAGGGGATTGTTTGGAGTGCAAAAAAAAACATGTGAGGGTGCATATAACTGAATTTTTTTCCATTTTTTGAATTAACATAGATTTTATTTTTAGCCTCCATTCTGACATTAATCTATAAGACCATTATAAATCATAAAGGACGTGTATATAAGTATCCCATCTAAGAAAAATTCTCCAAGGAACTCGAATAGCTGGCCGCAAGCTGAAGACTTGTTGATTTCCGTGAGCTCAGCCAGATGACTGCTGATTCTGTTATTGATTGTTGTTTGAGGGTACTTTTTTTTTTTTTTTTAAACAAAGGCCAAAGTTCATCCCAAATATTTGAATGCTGCATAATTGTATGCTTCGGCGTGAGAAGATATCTGTGTGTGTGTGTATTCATGCTTCTCTCGCGCAAACAAATGTATGCTTTCTTGGTTGTCAGAATGATTTAATGTGCAGTAGCTAATACAAAGCAGCATCTGTTGCATGCAAAACCGAAGCAAGTAGCTTAGAAATGTGGATATTTGGAACTCCTAAAATTTTCTTCCAACAACTATAGTGGGTTTTTTTAAAGGAAAAAGAAAATCTCCTTATCTTTTGGTGGTGAATGACTGTGGCTGAGGTTTTGGCCAGTAACATAAATAGACCTCGCAGCCTTTGTTAGAGTTACTCTGGCTTCACCTAGTTGAAGCAGAAATCAAAACCTGTAGAGCTACTACCCAACACAAATGCCTTAAAACCTGTTTTTTAAATTCTTGGTAAGCAGTGTGCTTTCCACACAGGTAATATTGTATTTAAGCCACTTTACTCAAATATTTACCATTTCAAAAGAAAACAATGACTTGAGCAGCCCTGCTGATGTGACCTGGATATTGTGTCTGTGCGATGCTGACCTGTTAGGGAGCAGAGCGTGAAGCCTCTTGATACTTCTTTTACTGGTAACAAGGTGGTTCAGGTAAGGGAGGAAGGTTTTGGTGTTTTATGATTCAAGGGAAGCAAAGAGATGGATGAAGTATGATGCTCTAATTCAGAAAAATAATTTAAAAGCTTGAAAATAAGTAACCACACAAGCAGATATCACAAGTTATAAATGTTATCACCTCCAGAGATGATCCTGGCTGTTCCTGCTGTTGAGAATGAATGTTTCTCGTAGACCTTGCTCAGTTAAAGGAAATCTGTACAGAAATGAAAACATTTCATGTTCACTTGTGACACTGAGCCTGGGTGCTGCAGATCTTAAACCTTGGTATGGGGGAAGTGTCAGCATGTTTTGATGGTAGCTCCTTATGCCTTGATACCAGTTTTTAAACAAAATGCTTCATATGTACTTTTATAGTTGTTTAGTATGTGTATTACTGAGATCCGAGTGAGCGTGGTTAGGTTAGTCTGTTCTGGACCCTCTGCAGCAGCACGCTGAGAAGTCCATATCTGAGTATCAGAGGTTGGGGAATGGTGTGGAAATGTAAAACAGCTCACCTGGAAGTCAGTGGCAGAGCTGGAACTATAACCAGGCCTTGTGACTCTTAAGAGCTGTGTGTTCTCCTCTGGACTGTGCTGTTTGTCCTGATGTATCTGTGAATCTGATTATTGTGTCATTTGAAATCAGCATTTGCAGGACTGTTTTGGTATGGTTTTAGTTTGTTGGGGTTTGGTGGTTTTCTTAAAAAAAATTTCTACATATATCAATTTACTATTTAGTCAAATAAGTATGGTGGGGGAACAAGGGGTGAAAAACCATCATGAAGGATTAGATCACGTTGTGCATTGTCTGTAATGCATCAGTAGACTGAATTACAGTGGAGCTATGCCAGGGATGACTCTGGCCCAGCAGGAGTAGGGTAAGTCCAAAATTAGCTATTGTATCCATGAGGCGAAGCAAGTTTCAGATGCAAAAGTGCTTGAGCTTTGCTGAAACATTGCTCATGGGAATAAGGGCTACACAGCAAATTCCTGTAGTGACCAGGTGGGATTGTTTTAAGAAAGAACAAGAAAAAAATTCATTTTTGTTGTAGGGCTAAGGAATTAGAATACCGAATTTATTCTTGCTGTCATTTTTATCTGATTGGAACTGGAAATACACGTACTACATTCTGTTGCCTGGTGGATTATTAAACAATTAATAGTTTATTTGCTTGTGTATTTGTTCAGCATATATTACTCTTCCAGGTGCTCAATTTGTAAGATATGATGAGACAGACACCTCAGGCCCCAGGTTTTCTGTTGGAAGGACCTGTGGCAGACAGCAAAAGGCTGGAGAGACCTTCAAGGATGGGAAGACCTTCAAGGATTTCAGTGTAGCGCTCTGTTGGCAAGATTTTCCTTCCTTTTTTTCTGGTGGAGCAGGAAGTAATTTCCACCTGAAAAACCGACCAGGCTCAGACCATCTGATTGTTTCTTGTGCTGCAGTTACAGAACGGCTCGTTTAAAGGACCTTCCTCCCTCCCTCTTCTGCTGCACTGCTGCCAAGGCCCGTCCTTCTCCAGAAGGCAGCTGCCTTTAAACCCCTGTGCACCAGGCTGGTGGGCTTTGGTGTCAGGAGCTGACTTAGTGAGTTGTAGCAAGCTGGGTCTGCCTGGCCCCAAGACATTTTATCATTTGGGTGATAAAGTTGGAAACATGCATTCTTTTTCCCATTAAAATATATCCTCTGTAGTAGGTGCATTGGTATTGAAAGCCCAGCTTTCAGGATGGGCTTTTTTATCACTTTTCAGACAAGCTTGAGGGTAGTGTGCCGTTAGCACATACCCCAGCACACCCCGGTGTTGGAGTTCATGGCCTCTCTGCTTTGCTCTGTGAACAAGCTTAGGTCTCCATCTGCTATCAGATTTTTTGAATTTTCGATGGCTCTGCTTTTGGGACCAAAAAGTATGGTAAGCATGAAATCTGGTGACAGCAGAGTCTACAGCTGACGTTACTACATACCTGCAGAACCCCATGGACTTCGTCCTTGGGAGAAGAGCAGTGGATTTCTAATACTATTCCTGATCTGAAGAGAGGCCATACTGTGCACCTGACAAACTGTCAGCATTTTGCCCTAGAAATAAAGTGCATTAGGCTGAACTGTAGTGAGTGTTTAACTCTCAACCTATGTAGGGGTGTGAACTGCAGAAGCCAGGAACGTGTGACGAGCACTTGGTAATTTCTAAAAGCTGTGCAGTATATATAGTCTTGCTGATATGGGGCGAGATAATAAATGCTTTGTTTCAGGAGCTCTAGTGGTATCACACATATTAAGACATAAATCTCATGACATTTCGTAATATATTTTCATATGCATATTTTTCTTTTGAACCTGTTACTGCTTTTATTTTTTTTTTTGTATCACCAGTGGTTTTAGGGGAGCCAGGATTCTTGTATGTAAGGAACACCTTCTTTTAAGTGGTGTTTTTTTTAATTTAGAAAATAGTTTTGAAGAGAGGTGGGTGTTATTTCTTGTGGAACTCATCTGATAAGGATAGAATGTACCAACTGAAATGGGAACATGGCACATTTGCTTTTTAAAAGCAGCTGAACAAGGTGTTCCTTAAATGATTTGCATTTTGGTGAGGGAAACCAGGGATAATACATAAGTGATTTTAGGAACATCTTGGGTGTGAGCATACCTTCTGTTGTGTTGGTAGTTTACCACACAATATTTACAGGAATTTACCATGTTCTTAGGATTGCCTTGATACCAGGAAAATATGAAAACTGTAAATATAGTAAGTGGCAGAGGCTGTCTGCAAGACCATGAAGTATGTTCTTCTTTTGAGGCTCGTGCCTGTCTGGTTTCAGTAATGAGCAAAGGGCCAGTCCTAGTTTTGAGTGTCCACATGCAAATTTGTATGTTGGTTGTTTTTTTTTAATGCCAATTTTAAACTACCTTGTTTTGAATTTGGCCTGTCCCTGCATTTGAGGAGCTTTAATATTGCGTGGACTTGTTTAAGAGCATCTACACTTTAGATTGGCGTAAGGGTGCCCTGGAGATGATTACAGTACAGTCCCTCTGTGCAAACGCCATCGAGCTGCTGTTACACTTGTTAGCTGCCTGTTGCCGGTAATTTTACTGCCCCAAAACTGTTCACTAACCTATGTACTGACCTAGCTTTATGGGCAGGTTTTTACAGCCTTATCCTAACCTTTGTGCTGCCACAACGGTGCTGCTGGCGGTACCCACATGAGCTGGTGTTAGCTGCAGAGTAGACACCACTTTACAAATCTGTTTGTAACGAGCTTTTGTGGCGTTAGTGTGAGTTTGCAGATCAGGTCTAAAGGTGAAAACAGGGTAAGTCTACGTAGGCCTTTAGTCAGGTGTACTTCCAGCCTGCAGTCCCGCTTGTACCTTTCTCATCTTCCTCCTTGTCATCTCCCCAAAGGTCAAACCCCCCTCTCTGGGCACAGAGGTTTCTGCTCCCCACAGCCCCTCCAACTTCTCCCCACCCTCGCATCAGAGTTATTGCCTCTTGTATTAGCCTGGATAATAGCACGTGTAGCTGGCTTCTAGCCCACACTAGGGTGTTTTAAAAACCAAAACACTACTGTTATCGAAAGCAATAATGTTGGTACAACCAGTTGGGGAGCGACTACGCGTTCAGTTATGTTGGCAGAGGTGAAGGAGCTGGGGAGAAGAGGGAGGTCAGGGGAGAACGTGTCGTCCAGCGTCGCAACCCCTTCCCTCGGAGTAGTTGCTGCTGGAATAGAACGTCAGACCCAGCCCTTAGCGAGATGTCTGCTGAAATTTGTGACCTCTCTATCAGCAGCAAATACAATTCAAAACCTTTTGTCACTATATATATTTATCTTCTTTTCTGGGACGTGCAGGCCAGCCAACATTTTGCTTTCAAACCGGTGGTAAAACTCCTCTTGACTTGAAGGACAGCGCGGCAATGTTTATACAGAATGTTGATGGGCTAAGGGGAAAAAATGTGGTTTACCATTTGTTGAGATGTTTTCAAATATTCATATCTCTGCCTTTTTTTCCTTCTCCCCTTTCTCAAGAGACTAGAATATTTAAAATAGCTTCTGAAAGGACTCATAAGATTCTCATTATATTGTGGAGTAAGCGTTGAATCTTTATGAAATACGATGTTTAAAATGGTTGCTTAACTTTTATAGTATTAGGAAAAGACCCTGAACATTGCAGTCATTTAAATATAATGAGAAATAAATGCAAAAAATTGATGAAATCAAGAAATACACACTGTACAGGATTATCACATCGGGAATCCAATTAAAATGAGTTCTTCTAATAAATATTGGTTTAATAATGTAAACTTGTGATTGCTATATTATTGCAACAAAAATAAAATTAACAAGATTTAATGGACTGAGCAGCCATTAATTTCCACTTGTTAATTTATTAGGAGTTTCTAATGCTGTTAGATGCACAATAATGGCATTATGCTGCATGAACTACTTTATGAAATAAATAGGGCCAAACGGTGCTTGAATTAAATTGAAATCAGATTTTATTCTCAAATTATCCGTTTCTTTTATTTTTTATTATTATTTTTTTTTCTAGCTTTCGTCTATTGAGCACAATTAAATTTTCAGGGAAGGGATGCAGCACTCTCTTCCAGTAAGGCTTATGAATAGTCCTAATTAACTTTTGTCCTTCTCTGCCTTGATGTGCTGTATAAAAAGCTTTTTCCAGTCCAAAGCTGATTGTTTTGATTGGCAGTGAAGAGAGCAGACAGGAGCGAGGGGAATAAAGACAGGGCAGAGGTTCTTGTCCAGACACTCCAGTTCTAGTAGGCTGACTCCACCAAGCTTAGCGAATGTTTGCTAATTACATTTTGTTACAGGCGACTTGAGTCCCAACATAAAGACAAGGAAGTTGTTAATAATTGGGCTCTTCTGCTTGTCACTGGTAGCATAACCGTTCTGTGTAACTGAAGAGACAAGAATGTGTCAATTGTTGCAGTTAATACTGCTTTTAAAGATGTTTTGAAGCCTTTTAGACCTGGTCCTCATTGGCTCACCCATCTCTTTAGCACCACTGTCCAAATGGTGGGACTTGCCCTTAGGCGAGCAGGACAGTTTGATTGCTGCTGGTACTGTGGCTCTGTAGAAACAGAACAAAAAGCCAGAGCTCGCTCTTTCTGTGTTAAAGGCTTGATCCTTCAGAAGCACAGGTCAGAGATGTGAGCAGGAACAAACTACTTGTGTGTAGTAATAGGAGCCCTATTTAAAAAAAATGAAATAAAGGGGTAACGCTTATCTTCAGAAGAGCCCAGCCAGATACGAACTAATAACGTTCTGCTTTTGGAATGATCGCCCAGGAATTGTGTGATCTCCAGAGCAGGAAATCTTCGTTGTCGGTTAAGTAACCCCTTAAACCTAAGCTGCTGTAGCCATGCCGTTTTGGGTATCCAAATTGGCTGACGTAGTGACAAGGTAGGTTTCTCTATCCTGTGTGGCCGTATGTGGTGCAGACAGACTTCAGGCTATTCAGAATGAGTAGATCTGGAAATCTGTGGGATTGCTTCCCCCAGCAATGGCTCCAGGTGTTGAACCATCAGTCCTTTCTCTGGAGAATCTTCACATGAGCAGGCATTACTCAGCGTGAGAACGACTGCTGGTAGTGGCCTTGCTTACATCAGGAGCGCACCTTGGAAGCAGTAGATGTCAGCGGGTAGGATAGCACTAGGGAGAGGACCTGGGCAGAATGGTCGCTGTCTCTTGTGAGTTTGATTCTTCGACCTGCTTGTAGTCAGGATTCTGCTATTCCACAAGGAGTCCATTTGATTGCGTTTTTAAAGTATTAGGAGCTGCTGTGATGTGGAAGATATGATGAAATTCTAAATCTCATTGGCAAGCCTCATGACAGAACATGCTTAAAAATCCAGTAAAACCTACCTGTTAGAGATGTAACCCACGTGAGTCTAGGGAGGATGAACAGGTGATCTTGATACCTGTTGTTTGTCACTAGAAATACCTTCACAGCTCACTTGCTGTTCATCACTGAGGTTGTGAGGGCAAAGAAGTTTCAGGTAGTTGTGTGACCGGGAGCTGTGTGTGCCTACCTTGTCCTAGGCCACCTGCACACTCACCACAGATGGGCCGTGGGCCTGACCCCCTGAGTGGGAGCATCTGCTTTTCGATCCCCGGAGGAATGTGCATCAGTTTACGAAAAGTGAGGGGTGTGTGTGAATTCTGGAGAGAAGATTGCAAGGGGACAAGGTGTCAGGAGAGTCGGTCTGTCTGCCTGAGGCCCTTGCTTCTTCCAGGCTTTGGGGTCCTCAGGAAGGAGAGGCTTAGGGTTGAGGTTTTAGGTGGACCATCATCCTTAGCTTACTTTGTAATTCGTGGTTATCTAATCTGAAAATGTTGTTAAACTTTTGCTTACGAATTGTGTCATAGGAAAGGTCAGAGATTATCTTTGAATTGGTGACATTCATTAACCATAACGCAATCTTTTTAAAAGAAGGAAGTCAAACCAGAAATTTTCTCCTTTGCGGTGAAGTTGCAGCCAGCAATGTTTGAATGATGGATGCTGATACTGACTGTCCTTTTTCACCATAAAAGAGGAAAAACTTTGTCCTTCCTGTTCTAGTTTCTTGTACATGAAAAGAGAAATTCAATTACTTTTCACAAATGTAGAACAGTTGAAGTTCACAAAAATACTGGGCTTAGTAGAAGACAGCTGTGGAACATGAGGATACCTCTGGTTTTTTGTTGAATGTGCAACTGTTGTTGCTTTACCTACTTAACAGCTAGAGAATGCTTTTTTTCCCCAAATTTCCTTTCCCTCCATAAGTGGATTTTAAGTGTTGCTGTGTGGGAAGACCCAACTACAAGCACCTTTGATTTTGTTATACGCAGAAAGACCAGATGTGGTTTTTTTCATAGAGATACAAAGCCTGTGGTTTCCATACATGTGGAACTGCAGAGAAAGGTCCTTTTCTTATTATTTGTTGAACAAATTGTTGTTCCTCTTGAATCAGATGCATAGCCAATTTGTAGCACACGTGTAACAGTATCTGAAAAATTAGATCAGTGTTTATAAAGCACTCTCGGCCTAAAAGAAAGTCTAATAAGCAGCTGGAGTCTGAGTCTTTTCCCACTGTTTTTGCATTTGTGTAATTACATGGATTTCAGTAAATTTAATTTTGATTTACGTGGAAGTGAAAGGAGAGTCAGGCCAGCACAAGAAAGCAGTGAACTGAAAACAGAGGATAGAGGTGTTTGTAGGTTGAATATTATCTGGTTTTCTTTTTTAAATTCAGGGCTTTTGGGGCTTCTGTGGCTTCTTTGCAGGACTTGAAGCCTGCCCAGCATAACCGGTGAGACCCGAAGGCTCCAGTCTCACGAAGACTGGACTTGTCAGCCCTGGGCTGGAAATCTGGCAGGAAGCCAGGCAGGATTTAGCTGGAAGTTTGTTGAAAATGATACTTCTCTGCAAAGCATTTCATTTTCGGAGGAGTTCCTGCTCATGTTTCCTTGAGGGTGTTCTGATGGGCGCTGGTGTGGCTTGGCAGAGGACCTCCACATTTTGTAGCCGAGATACCACTGGTGTTGGGTTTGGCATTGGCAGGGGCTCCTGCTCCTGTGCCTGTGTGGAAGGCTGTCCTCACTGTGGGGTTTTTTTTCTTTTTCTTTTTTTTTAACCATTTTTAACCAGCTTCCATACCAATGGTGAAGCCCTTATAACGTGCTTCTCCCTGAGCCCCCTTCCCACCTCCCCTCCTACACAGCTCCACAAATGCAGGAAGCAGTAGGGTTTCCTCTTGCATGGCCTAGATAAAGCCCACCCACAATTATAGGCCTTGAACTTGGAGGAGCACAAGGTCTGCTAATAACATCTATCCTTTCTTTCTTCCCCCGTGGTCAACAGCCTGGTGGAGGAAAGGTCTAGAATAGTTACTGGTGTTGGCCTGGAACCTTCAAGTGAAACTCCAGTCAGCTCTGGAGACCTCAGGTTAGCTACCTTGTAAGTGTTTCACAGGTTTGGGATGGGGAAACTTGGATACGTTTGGCTAATCTTTCTCCATACCTGCTTCTTGGGCGTAAGTTTACCCGACTTACTGAACATAAGCTTCACCGTAAGTCAAAGCTGTCTTACTGGCCTGTTTAATGTTACTGTTTTCTGTTCAAAATATTGTGCTTTTTTATGGCCAGAGTAGTTTTTGCAAACGATGACTTAGAATGGTGGAAAGTGGAAACCAGCTGATTTGAAACCACTGTATTAGAAACAAGCTTTACAAATGTAAAATTTTTTAAGCAGTAGATAATCACTGTCTGAGTATCGAAGCTAATACTACTTTATAGCTGATTTCTGTCGCCAGTAAAAGTCTGCTGGCAGTCTGCAAGCTGTTTTGAGCTTTGCTCTGAATTAGATGCCATAAATAACTTGTGTGTAGGTAGACAGCTGATCATTGAAGCTTTTTCCCAAATCTGGTTTTGCTTGTTTAGTAGAACTATAGGCTGAAAGTTCATGGGTAGAGTTGCAATTGTGTATTTGTTTTTCCCAGTCATAACTGAATTAAGATAGGTTTTCAGTTGTGGATTGCTGCATAATGAGTGTTCATTGTGGTTAGGGAAGACTGAAAACATCAGGTTTTGTTCCATACTACTGTGTAACATTGAGCAAAATGTTTAACCTGCTTGTACTGAACTCCCTAGCTTTTTCACCTACTTGTGAAAAGCTTTTAACGTCTCGAGAGGTGGACTCTGTTGCAAAAGCCAATACCTTGACACTCTAAAAAGCTTTCCGTGGCTGTTCAGCAGCTCATTCGTACGAGGAAAGCAGTTTTAATTTTTGTTGGAAACTTTCTTTGAAAATATGTAGGTGCTACGTCAGTGAGAACATTAGAATTCCGTAGATGTTTAGTGGTAAACCTTAACTGGGTTTGCATAATATTTATCTATTCATCTCTATGCTGGTACCTCCTGTACACATGGAATATTTTGGCTGGTTGGCACACATCATACCACAGTGGTCTGCTACTGAGCTTCGGTTTGAAGTCTGTTAGCACAAGTCCAGGGGGGAAACACTATACGTGTAGCCTCATGTTTTCATTTAAGTCATATTGTATAACCATATGTGAATTTAATGCCATCCAAATACAAAATATTAAATTAAACAAATGTGTGTGTCTCAAGTGATTGTGCTGTTGCTAGTGGACTTTTACAGCCATGACCCACAGCAACACGAGTTGGAAACAATAAACATTTCTATACCTATAGCTGTGCCTTTTCCTGAACATTTTGGCAGCCTCTGGGAGTGCTGGGCACGCATCTATTTGCTTTAAAACTGCTTTGCATCTGAAGACTGCTGGTGAATTGTTCCAAAAGAGATGATGGAAAAGTAATAGCTGGCCATCTGGCTGGAAACAACATTATTAATTAAGCTTTCTCTTTTAAATCATTTACAAGTTTGAAAGAAATGCTCTTTTCAAAGGTATTGAAGCAAGTTGAATTTGAATTCTTGCTGTGGGAAACAGTGTGTTTAATGTATCTCTTCACTAAAATTGAGGATTGACAAGTAACACTTGATATCGTGGTTACTTAAATTTCCTAAGAGCAACACAACCTCTGGATTAGCCCTTGTATGCTTTAAATGGTTACTTTCTATGAAGGACAACAATTAAGCTTACATACTGTCAGCTACTCCCATTTAAAATTAAAAAAAACCCCTTTACTATGCAATATTCATCGAGTCCTTTTAAAGACCTTTTCATTATGGTCGTTCCACCACCTGTTGAAGGGCCCAATGCCCTCCTGAAAGGGGAGTGTTTGTGACTTCTCCTTTCATACGATAGATCTTAAAAAGCCCTTTATAGCAGAAGATTTTTTTTGTCCCCTTTTGCTGATGGAGAGAGTGAAGTCCCGCAAACTTGGTTGACTTACGTGAGGTTCATGGGGGGTAGAGGCAAAGCAACACTTAGGGTGCAGAACATCCTAGGGCCTGCTGCAATGCTCCATGTATGAGGTAGAAGTGACGTTATCTTGAGAGTGTGTCTTCCCATGCTCTGGGTGGAGAACAGGAGTCAGTTCGAAAGCTGCTCTTTCTGCCTTACACCAATAATTCATGACATGTTCGTGATGTAGCATTGATAATTATATTCATAAAACTATTTTTCAGTTAAATACAGGAAGAGGTCACTAGCATTTTAGAATCACAGAATCATAGAATGGTTTGGACTGGAAGAGACCTTCGAAGATCACCTAGTCCAGCTCCCTGCCATGGCCAGGGACATCTTTCACTAGGTCAGATGACTCAAAGCTCCGTCCAACCTGACTTTGGACACTTCCAATGATGAGGCATTCACAACCTCTCTGGGCAGCCTACACGTAAAGAAAGTCTGGAAGTGCTGAGGATACACCTCCTTGGGTACCCAAGAGATGGTGTTTTGTTATGCGTGCTTAAGATGAGTACAGCTCCCTATTGTCTTGGTTTTTCAGTACCTTAAGCATACCTAGCAATTCTTACTGGTATGTTTGAGGGCCAAAAGAACAAGCTTTAATTAAAACCTGTCTGCAGTTCCTGATGATTGCACTTGGAGAATAGGTTTCTTAGGATATTGGAGGAACTGTGTAGCCATTTAGATGCATGGAATGGTGTACAGCCATGAAGGGAGAAGCCTCAAATAGTGTTCTGGGTTAAAAGAGTAGTTTCATGTGAACATCCCCTCAGTTTCCTCCCTGTAGTTCTCCATTTTTTGCTAATGGTGTCTGTGCTGTAAAATATTGGTGTGCCAGACACAAGTGAACCCATAGAAGCGAGTGAAGGCCTTGGAAATTATGGCTTGAAATTGAGTTTTGTAAGTCACTGTTTTGCATGCCAGGCTCTACTGGTTTGAAAGCCCTGTTGAGATAGCTGCTTCTAAACAGGAATAAAAATAGACATTTGAGTGTTCTGATTTTAGAAGAAAAAAAAAGCATTTATTGGATTATGATTGGCTGATGACTTTGAAGCTGGAGACAGTTTTATATTACAGAGCTTCTCACTCTGCTTATTCTCTCAGTTCCCCTTCCCCCCCCCCCTTTTTTTTTTTCTTTTTTTTTTTTTTTTCCTCTTTTCTTGCTTTCTATTTTTAGGGTGGCATTTCAGAGTTTCTGCTGTACTGGCAGGCCAGCTATTCCAGAAGAAAAAGAGAGAGGAAAGGTGGGAAGTAGAGCTAATGAGCACTAATAGTCTGTTATTAATTTGGCTTTTGAGTGCTTATGTTCAAAGTTTATGTGTTTCCAATTTATCTGATAGTTGATGAAAGATCTGCTTGCACTTGCAGCCGTTGCTTACATGCATTTTGACAGTCTTTGTGTACTTCAGTAGAAGAAAGGTAAAGTAGGAAGTTTAGGACTGGAGAGAGGCCGTTAGAAGTTATAGGACAATTCTTTGTGCATTTAATATTTTTTGTATGTGTGTGTATATGTATATTACTTTTTACATATATTTATATAAATAAATAACGATTTGTGTCCAGTAGAATTAGCTTCAAGTAGAAACTGGTATTTTAATTACCTTTCTACGGAGGAAAAAAAAAGAAAGTATTGCAACTTCATTTAAAAAAGAAAGTTAATGGACTATTAACATTTGAACAAAATATGAATAGCCCTTGTTGAGTATGTACATGTGCCTGCTTAAATGAAATGATGGGATAATGGTTTTCCAGTCAGCTCTAATGCTGCTCAGAGATTTGAGTTGCTTTGAGGGCCAAAAGCGGGAAGAGGGAATTCCACAGGGGCGGAGTAGTTCGTGCATATGGATGCGAAATTCCTCCATCCCTCGTGGTGGAGGGGCCGCGATGCTCGGTGGCTCTGCTAAAAGTGCTCCGTGAGATGCAGCTGACCATGGACTGTGTGCTAATTTGTGCCTTTGGGACTCCTGCGTGCGTATTTTTCTTTGTTTCCTTGTTTGGGGCTTTTTCTTTGTTTAAATACTGGGTTTTTTGTGCTGTGTCCGAGAACCTTAAACAACAGGGCAAGTTGGTTATTTGGAGGGCAAGGAAATGAACAAAAATGTTCTTTGTTATGAAAGCAAAAGGCATTACTTAGTGTGACAATATGTAAAACAATCCAGGCATAGATGTTCTTGTTTTTGAAGCCTGAGTGAGGTTTGATTTTTTTTTTTTTTTTTTTTTTTTTTTTTTTTGTTATTAGTTCAATAAGTCACGTGTGTTTTCACCTGTGTGACTTCAGGGCTGTCATTTTTGCATTTTTGCACGTGCAGAATTTACATCACTACGAGAGAATAACTGGGGAAGCGTAAAAGACTTCGTTGCGCTTTTGCTTTAGAATGACATCTTGATTTTACAAATCCTACTGTATTTCATCCTTAATTTTGTTTGCAGTCACCATGCTACTTGAAGCTATGAAGAATATTTTTCTGGGTTCATTTGAGGGTTGAGTGTTGTCAAAAGCTGGCTGAAAGTTGGTCCAGTGTAACTGCATATGTAATGTATTGCTATAAATTAAATCGCTGAAGAATTATTTTTAGAAGACAAGGACTATTTCAAAACACGGGCCATAACTCTTCTACGAGTGATTCAGTAACTTGGTCCTGTCGGTTAAATATTGCGCCTCATGTTGAGTTGGATCCAATGCAGGGGTTTTTAAAATTTTTATTTTTTTGCAGCAAGTGAGGCTGTTGCTCAAAGGTACTTAGCCTCTTTAGAATAAACCTCTTCAGAATAAACAGGAGACAAACGTGTCTCTTGCTTCACAAATACTGATACGCGTAGTTTGTTTTGTAGCTATCATGGGGACTGAGGTCTGCTGCTTAATCTGAAGTTGGCAGTCCTTTGGGAATGCAGAGTACAGGCTTGCTCAGAGGATAACCTTTCTCCGGTTTTGTTTTCTGGTGTTATCTCCTGGCACAAAAGACTGGAGGAGGAGTAAGCAAGAGAAGTGTTCAAAATTTGCATATGTTTGTATCTACTGCAGTAGTTTTCAGGGACTGAAAAAGAGGTGGCTAAGGAAACCGTGTTCGTGTGTGTGGTGCAGAGGGCTACATGGATGAAACTGCTCGCGTGGTCTTCTTTCGGGAAATTTTAAGTAAGTTTTCCACGGGCCGAAGAAGTTGAAAGCCACTGGCAGTGCATGCCGTGGGCTGGCAGATGCACCCAAGCCAGCTTATTGTAGCAAGTGGCCTTGTGTTGTGGGAAGTCGAGGTAGCAGTAACCCCCACTTTTATTTGTCAATAATTTTTTTTTTGTCTCTTGCTTTAACCCCAAATATTTTCTTAATATGCCAATAAATGGCAGAGTGGATTTGGACAGAGTAGACATCTCAGGCTGTGCTTCTGTGTCTCATTAGCATTGTTTGGAAGCCAAGTTAATTTTAACAGAAACAACAACTCCAAATTATCTCATTGCCATGTACTTTTATACTGTCGTATCTCCACATATTATGATAATGATAGATCAGTAACATAATTTTATTTATGGTTTCCACTTGTACAAGCATAGTTCTTGTTACCTAAAAACCACTGCAGGAGTATTACTCACTGGGTGAACCGCTTGACTTTGAAGAATGTGACTATGATGAAGTGTTTTATTTTCTCACATCCTACGCCGGTGACTGGTGGTTTCTTGTCACTGTTGCTACCAGGGACTGTTCAATACAAGTTTGTGGCTTTACTAGCAAATAGGTATGTCGTGATTCCTCGGGGAAGAGGCATCTAACTACATGCAAAGCCATTACAGTTGGCCATTTGGTAGCTGTGTTTACAAGGTGCCTCCAAGTGACTGGCACCGAAGAGGCAGACTCCCCTATGCCTTTTGATGTCCCCTTCAAAGAAAAGACTAAATGATGTCTCATTGTGTAAGGTAAGTAGCCTGTTAGTGGTCACATCCTCTAATGAAGAACTTGAGATATCCTCAGTCTAGCACTTTTCAAGAGGGCTGAAAGCATTTTGCATGCTGGAGCAAGGTGTTGGAGCAAAACGAAATCTGGGCGCAAAAGTACGCGGGCGTTGCTGGACTCTGCAGGGATTTGTGGTTCTTCGTGTGGAACGTGAGCGGTGTGTGACCCTTGTGCAACAAGTAAATGAGCAGCTGTTGAAATACTCCTCCGTCTTCTTAACTGAGTCTGGCTCTGCAATTCGAACATTTGTTAGCATGCAGATAAGCTAATTGTACAAGAGACAACATTACCTGGCAATTGCCTAATCTTCCCACGTGCAATAATCTGCTACCCAGGTATCTCAGATAACGCAGATGTGAAGTGTTAGAACTTTGTGGGACTCTCTTCTTCATTGAAGATTAGCTAGCTCACCGCTGTGCTGTTTGTCGGAGATGAGAGTATTTCAGAACATGGCTGTGTAACTGTCGTTGCCAGGAATTGTGCCTGGAGTGTGCTGAATGAAAATATGCTTCTTAAAAATCTTTCTCCTTTAAGTTACATCAAAAGAATCTTGTGTAATTTTAACATATTGTTACCATCAGGTTGTGGTGTTCATGTGCATCTCTAATCAATGTAGCATTACTTTCCTTGTCTTTCAGCCTTAGTTATCCTTAATCTCAAGCCCTTCATGAGATTATTTCAGCTAAAACCTCTCACTCTCTGGCATTTGGTCTCTTCCTGTGCAGTGCACTAGCGATACTTAAAGTGGTAGATCAGCACCTAATAAAAATGGGATTATCTCTAAACTGAAAGTAAGTAGAAAGAGCCTCCTGTGGAAATTACAGGGTTTGCTTGTCATTGCTGATTCATTTCGTAATACTTGTAGTGACTTTCAGTGCAATAATCAGCAAGGTAAGGGTTTTCAGAGGACTTGTCGCTAACTGGTTTTTACTATATGCAAACTGTTTAGACTTTGTCGGTTCAAACTGTTCAGATGATCTCTCCCCCGTCATGCAGACATCACAAGCTGTTCAACTTGTTCATTTATTCTGTTGGAAAAGCAGAGGGGAAAAACAGCCTTGACTTGCACCCTGGAGGGACGCTATGCAAAACCAGTCTAAGGTTTCTGGGGCGGGAGCTGTGGAGTTTTCTATTCTTTTGTTTATTATACTTTGCTTTCTGTCATCTCTTAGCAAATAATGAATAACAGTAATAGTATGCTGCGAGACATGAAATCTGGAAGTGTTTATTACAATATGTGTGTGAACCATAGTCATCACCAGAACTTATTTTCTCACGGACTGGTCTAGTAACTGCCTGCGGGAAGAAGCTTACAGCTATCTTTGTAATAAGGTCTCGGGGACTGTGGCATTTCTGCTCCCCGGGTTCACTGTGCACAGCAATTACTGTCCGTTCTGCAATCAACACCTGTCTCTAATTTCCATTAGTAACAAAGGACTCTGCCTGCTGTAGAAAACCCTTTGCTGTTTGTGTGCGGAGTACTTGCTTTTCCACTCAAGGGCTAGGAAACACCACAAAAGCAGATAAAAGCGAAGTAAAGCAGTTGCTGCAGTAGGCCTAAAACAAACATAAGAATTCGTGAGGTTTTTCCTTCCTTCCCTTCGTGGTTTATTTCTGTGTTTATTTTTGATATGGGGGAGGGGTGTGACTGGGGAAGAGTTCTCTCTAAGCGTGAGCACTGAAATATTGTAGGGGTTTGTGCACACTGTTTGTTGGTGGGGTTTTTTGTCGCCTTCCCCTCCTTTAAGAACTGCTTTCTTTAAATTAAGATTTCAGTGACCTCAGTCCTGCAGTGAGCTTCCCATGGTCAGCCCCGTGTCCATGCAGAGCTGTAGGAAGCCCTTTTGCCCTGTGAACTCTCAGGATGAGTAATAGCGGTCCCACCAAATTCACACGCGCTTGAAGTCCGACAGGTTCCGAAAGGTCTTGCCAGAGTGAGTCTCATATAAGACCGTGGAACGAATCCCATGTCTAAGTCTAACCATACGATCCCCTTCCTAAAATCTGCAGCTGCTCGTGCATGGCCGTGGTATTGCCTGAGGTAATTTCAGATGCATGTGTTTCGGAGGGAGCTGCTTTGCCTGCAGTAATATTTCTTTAATTTTATTTTTTACTTTTCATAGCAGATCTGTTTATCGGTGGGGTTGCTGCTACTTTGGACTCTAAAAGCATTTTGGAGTGGATTGCTTGTAAAGTGGTTTTTCAGTTTGCAGCGCCTGCAGTACTGCAGTCTGCTTACTAAATATACATTTAATATTATTATTTGGGTTTTTAAAGAAAATGGAGCATCAGATAATTAGTTTAGCTCCCTGTTTCTGGAAATCACATCTCTACTGTCAAGTAAATGTAAAGCAAAAGGAAGCATTCTGGGACTGAGAAAGGATGCGGCTTCATGTTACGCCTCTGGTTTAGTCTAGGAGTAAATTGCCATTAAAAGGCATAATCCCATTTCTGTCTGTCTCTGTATGAGTCTGCTGCTTGCTTGTGCAGAGTTTGCTGCAGTTCTTGGAGTGTCTTTTTATCTTTACGGCCACAAGATCACCCAGTCTAACATCTTGTGAATCGTGCCCTTTCAAATCAGACTTGTGGGGAGAGTGGTGACCTCTGTGTTGAAATTAGTAACTTAGACAAGTGTATCTTCTAGAAATGCATCCTGTCCCGCTTAAAGCTAGCAAGACAGAGATTCCACTATGTTCTCCGTTTTTTTCCAACAGCTAATAGTCTCCTCATGTTAAAAAAAAAAGATACCGTATTTCAGCTGCAATTGGCCCTGTCCCAGCTTACACCATTGCTTCGTTACACCTCTCTTGGCTAGACAGAAGAGTCCATCAGTGTTTGCTTTTTACCTTTCACTAAACATACCCTTACACTGCTGTGATCCAGTTGTCACTCAGTCATTGTTTTAATAAAAAAATGGATTGAAATTCTCATATCTTTTATTTTAAGACATTTTCTTTTGCCCTAAACTGTTTCTGTGGGTATATTTTTACCGAGCTGTACACAGCCATTTGCCTTACAAAAATCTAGGCGTACTATGTTTAGAAAATTACCAAATCAAATTTCTCCTCTAATAATGGAATGAAACTAAATTTGAGAAGACCTTAAAACTAGATTGCCCAGAGCTGTGGTGGTCTTTAATTCTGCTGTGGTCTTCTAATTTTTTTTCACTAAAGATAAAATTGATCCTGTACCTGCCTCTAGAAGTCCCCCACCCATCAGATGATGTTAAATTTTGTCCCATGATGGGGTTTTTTTAATACATATTGTTTTGCGTGCCCTTGTAGCTTATGCAGTCCTTCAAAAGAGCTTTTTGAAGAGCAGTTGTCTCCAGAAGCACAAGTTTTGGGTCTATGGGCTTCAGGAGGGTAAAGGGGCTTAAGAAGTGTACTGTATTGCGGGTTTAGTTTGAATTAAAGTCTGCGGTTTGCCTCATGATTTGAGAGGGATGGGAGAGAGCATGTTGGGACGTGTGTGTTCTCATGGCCTGACACTTCTGGCTCTGTGGAAACAAAACTTCAGAAATTCCTCTGTAGAGGCAGCGGGAGGCAAGGTGGCTTGCCATGAACCTGACCTCTGACTCAAGAGGCTTGATTCTTTCCGCCTGGAGAAGTCCTGCAATTATTTTTAGTACTTCTGATTCTGCTTAGAAATAGTTTTGAGTAGCATGGACTATTGTAAGAAGTGGGAAAATTGCCCAGGAAGGTATCGGAAAAGGTTTCATGAAAAAAGTCACCTACGTTGGAGTAGAACAATGCTGGGTGGTGAACAAGCTCATGTGTGCTATGCTTATGAGCAAGTGAAGCAAGTCAGAATTTGGATTTGAGTGTGATTTCCATAATTTTATGAAAAATGGACATTTAGGATCTCCTATATTCTTTCCAATTTATTTAAGATGCTGGTACGATTTTACAGTTTCAGAAGGGGTGTGGGAAAGGCGCCTGTTAACAACACTTCAAGTATTTCTTTTATGGGTAAACTCAGGACAAAACAGTATCTTGTTGTTTCAAGCTACGCTTAGCATTTCTGCCCTGAGGAGAAGAATATGATTACACAGCATATAAGGCTTGCTTGGACAAGTTGTAATGAATGTTAAATAACTGTTTGGGAGCAGCGCGCGTGCTTTTAACTTAATAAATATACATTGTGGTAATGTTAGAGAAGACCTCAAGATTATAATTATTTGAAATATGCTTTACAAGTGCTTAGCAAAGCAAACTAGTTTGTAGTCTCCGTCAGGAGCACACACTCTAAGGAGATGCAAGGAATTTTCATTCACCCCATGTGGTTTAAACCAGCAGAAGACATCTGCCTCTCTTTTGGCAGCCAGCTACTTTGCAAGGGCTGTGTGGGGCTCATTGCAGTAAGACTGAAAGATCTATTTAAATACTTGCCTGAACTGGGACTTGTGATGGCAGACTGGTCTTCAGGTGGCTTAGGAATCCAAAGTTGCTGAAGACCAGTTGAGCATTAAGTCAGCAGAATGATGCTGCACTGAGACTGATGCCCTGAGCTTCCTGCATCTGAAAAACTGCAATTCCAGGGAATAATCAGGAAGATGCATTTTGACTAATTGATAGGCTGATGCTCTTGCAAAGCTTAGAGACCTGGGGGGGGTGATGGGGGGCTGTGAGCAAAAGGATGAGTAATTTAGTGTTCTCCTGCGGTGTTTTGAGGTCCGAAAGAAGCTTCCTGTGCCTGTTATTTCTTTAGCTTTTATAAAAGCTGAAGGGCCCCTCTCCAGTGTTACCAGTTTGGTTAGAGAAAAAGGGCTCTTACTGCCGAGCTGTGCAATGAAGGATGATTGCCATTTGGTGGAATTTTTTCTTTACTTCATTCTTGGTTTTACGCCAGCGTAGAATGAACTTTGACACTTTTGGGGAATTAGAGCAGATAGGATTATAAACTGTTGTGGTGGAAATTGTCAAAAGGTGATTAATACTACAAGCTCTCTTCTTTTTTTTTTTTCCTTTCTTTTTTTTTTTTTTAATTGCATGGACAGTCTCCAGCATAGAGCTGCATTATTAATTGTTGTGGTGCAAACTCTGCAGGCAAAGCTTAAAGCTGATGTATTTCTATTCAGGATTTCTTGGACAGAAACACGTGTGCGTCTGTAATATTACAGAATGTACAAACTTACACACAGAGCAAGTTTGCAGTTTTGGCAAGGTGTTAGACCCATTGTATTTGGCTCCCCGGATGGTCTCGCAGTGAGCGAATTGACTACAAAATGTGTGGTAGCTGAGACGCCTCTTCGAAGTCAAACTTGCTGCACACATTTACCCTATTTTTTGTGCACATGCAATGAGCCTATCTGGACTTCACAAACCTACCGCAGCCTGTAGCTTTGCCCAGGCTTCAGTAGGTCTGGAAAGCATCAAGAAATGTAGAAAATCTTCAAGCTCTGCTTGAACACCTTTTTCACCTTTTTTTTTGATGAAAAAGAGCTGATGGGCCTGGGGAAACCTGGAAACACTGTTAGCTGGAGGAAAGCTGTTTAAAATAGCAATGTGATTAATTTCCACTTCATTTCTTCAGCTAGAGTCAATACTTGGACAAGAGTTGCACCCTGGGAACCAAGCATTCAAATGCAGGCTGAGAAGAAAGGAGATTGCTTGCATACCTTTTGGCTTGTTTCTGCTCAAAATAGCACATACAAATGGAAATTGGTGCCCAGCTTCTGGTAACTGGGCCCGAAGTGGGCTCTGTTCTTTCTCTCAGCGGTGGCGGACCTGTTAAGGCCCATTCCCAGGTAAACCTGTAGCACAATGTGCATTTAGTCATCTTTCATTTCTCTGGGGAAATTTCAGGGGTGTCTTGTTTCTGTTCAGGTCCCCCAGGCAGAAACGAGAGCGCATTCAGGGTACAATACGTGGATGACAAGGAAGAGCTCCAGCGTTTTCTGAAGCTCTGGATTTCCTGGGTGTATGCATGCAGTAGCTTGTGGTAGCTCCACAAGCTTTGTGGGAGCGTATTCCTTGCTATTAATTCTCTGTACAGCACATGAGCCTGTTTCCTGTCGGCAGCCTGTTCCCCGCAGGGAAAAGATGTGGTTTAAAAGCAGCCTGCCATTGCATTCCAGGGCAATATTCAGCCAGCTCCCAGCTGCCCTCTTTCCCAGACACTCTTCAGATCTAAGCAGGGGATAGGATGCAAACTGGATGAATTGTCTTTGTGGTAGCAACAGACCATTTCCAGCCACCATCTTTCCTAGAGAAAGTTTGCCCTCTGCCGCATGAAAGGGAAGGAGGGTGGTGAGGATGGGGCCAGCTGGCTCTTGGTGGAGCAGCCCAGGGTGGGCAGCACAATGTGTCTGTTAACTTCCTCCTCGAGAAAATGTCCAGACTCATCATGTGCTGCAGCAAAATTTATGAGATACTCAGATGTACAGGTTTTTTGGGTTTTGAAAGAAGGATCGGCTTGCAAAACATTAGATGTTGATGCCAGATGTATTTGGATGTGGTTTGCTTTGTTCTTAAACAATAGACAGTTTTAAAGAAAGGGGGATATTACTTGTGCCCATATGTCCCATTGTTTCCATCATGGGTATAATCCTGGCTACAGAGTTCGGCATTATCATGCTGATTCTGTTTGTAGCAACTCGTACAGTTGAACATTTGTCATCCAGTTTGTTGAGTCTTTGATCTCTTTGCTGCTTTTCTGATCAGATCTGGAATTTGTGTCCTGTGCTGGAGTAACTGTATGGTTTTGTGAAGCAGTTCTGAAGGACTCAATTCCATCACTGCACACCTACTAGGTGCTTGAACTGTTAGGTATAAGCAGTTAGTTAGTTCTGCATATTTCTGCCATAGTTCATGGCCCTGTATTTTACCAGAAGTGATTTCGAAGGGAAATAATATGCAGATTAAAAAGAAAATATTTTTAACAGCAGACCAACATTTAAAAATAATATTCTGAAAACTCCATTAAAAAAGAATCAAGAAATCCTCCTGAGTGACACTTGCTTTTAATGTAAGCCAGGCATCTTGTTTTTCCGTGAGGCTAGATAAAATGTACTTGGAAAATGATAGGAAGCATTCAGGAGGTCATGCAGATGAGGATCATTTAGCTTTTCTATTTTTATTTAGAGTTCTCAGGTCTTAATTAATTTACCTAAGATATCAATTAATATCTTTCGTTTCTCTCTGAAATGCAGGGCTGATCGCTGAATTTAAATAAACAGATACTGTAACACAGTTTCCTGGCTGTGTGAACACAACTTGAAAAACTAAGAGTGATGAAACTGTAATTGGATTAAATGTGTTCCTTTACCCGTTGAGAATATGGATAAAATTTCTGTCTTTCAATGGTTTTGTTTTGACCGTGCTAGTTAAAGATCCTGGGCTGATGGCTTGTGTTACAATGGGTTGAATAGCAGATGGCAACTATGGAAGTGTAAATTAGCCAGCAGCTGACATTACTTGGAGAGCTATTGATTGTGTTGATACCATTATATGAGGACAAGTGCTAGATATTCAGTCAGTCAATAAGAGGAGAATAGAATTTACTTGAAATCATTTCATTAAATTAACCCATCAAGAGTTTGTACTTCTATCCAGTTAAACAATGAAACTTTTCTCTGTCCCCCCTGTCGTCGTCCCCCCCCCAAATAACTTGTTGCTTCGAAATCTGAACTGTAATCCTTTATGTAATCCTTTACGGACAAAAATTCCTAGCCTTTACAGTAGCAAAGATTTTTTTATTTTTTTTAAGTAAATATTTTGTCTTTATTTCCTGGGCTGTTCACCTTCAGGCACACAAAGGTAAGGGGAGGAAGGAGAGTGGGCCAGACATTCCCATCGGAAGAGCCTAGGGGAATCTTTGTTTCTCTCGAGCAATTTCTCGCTGACTTGGGAGTGGTGGTGACAGGTTGTGCAGAAAGTAACATCCCGTTTCCTTGGCCAGCAGAGCCCTGAATGTGATTCAAGGTTTTTCAGGGAAACAATGGATTTAGCAATACAGGATTATCATACTGGCTCACCAGCTTGGGTACCTGCCTTGGATCATAGCTGGCGTGTGATGCATCATAGGAATTTCCAGTCCTTCCCGTAAAGATCTTGGCAAAGCTAGCAGCAAAAGAAAATAAAGTCTCTGTGCCTTGATGCAGCATGCAGCATAGCATGATCGACCGTCTTTACAGTGAAAAAATGACTCCTTTTTTACCCAGTTTTACTCAATTACTCAGTATAGCAATCCTGTTTTTAAATCTGTCTGTAGTATTTGGATTGTTGGCTCTGTTTTTTTTGCCTCAAAGAATTACAAAAGTGCAATCAAGGTAAGGCGTACCATGGATGAAATGAGTAGAGCAGCAAACCTGAAGCGTTGCACTCTTTCCTCAGCCTAATAAATAAATAGACACGCAGCTTGTGGCACAATGGTGTTTGGATGGTGGTGCTTTACTCCATGGCTGTTCCATAGCGTGGAAATGTTACGTTAACACCGGACAAAAGGAAAACACAGCACTTAAAGTTCTGCAAAGATACCTGGCTTCTGTTAAAGGCCTTCAAATCCAGCTGCTGCCAGATGGGTGACCAGTCTGGGGATGACTTTTGTGTGGTGCAAAACTTCTCGACCAGGTGCTCCCTCTTCAGCCTTGGGAAGTGTGGAGGGTCGGCGTTGTGCAGAGTATCAACACTGTCGAGACACCGAGGTGAGGCTTTTGTTATCACCCCTGTCCCATGTCGCTTGGCTGGCTTGCAGCCCAACGGAGCAAATGGAAGTTGAGAACTGACTCTGAGCTTCGTGTTACGTACAGAAGTGGTTTTAAACACGAGCAATTTATCTGCGTATTGTTGAGAATTTATTTGTGGCCTGATTTCCTCATTTGGAAATAATTCTGGTTTTACTCTGAGGGGACTGGCTCCTGGGGGGGGGCCTTTGCTTTCGGTGGTTCCGCTGTCCAAAATTGCTTCTGCAGCTGCCGGAGGCTGTGTGAGCCTTCCACGCTCTCCGGCCAGAGAAGCGATTCCTTTCTCAGGGTGTTTCTCCAGTTTTAGCCTGGAGCAGCTGTGTGTGCTGCCTCCATTCCCTGAAGCCGTATTATATCCAGCAGAGCAAGGAGGCCTCGCTGGGGTAGATGGGCAAAGCAGTGAGCGATGGGATCAGAACCGCAAGAAAACCTGCTGCGGACGGGGAGGGCAGGTCCCGTTCCCTCCTGCACGAGGAGGAGACCCAGGGCTGGCACCACAGGCTGAGGTTTCTCTCGGTCCGAAGCCAGCCTGCCTGGGGTTGGCATTCCTTCTAATATAAGGTGCCTTTTTCCTCCGGAGTGAAGAAGTGAGTTGTAGGTAGGTCTCTCTCTCTTGGAGCAGGCTGGTTTCATGTTTGGCTTTCACACCTGAATCAGCGAGGATGCGTGTACAGGTCTGGCATCATTGTGGAACAGAATCGCCCAGGAGATGCGTCTCAGATCAACTCTTACTTTCAATGATCCGAGTCAGAGCTAGGATGTAGCTGAGGGACTTGTTCTTTTATACTTTATTTTTTCTTTTCTTTCTTTTTTTTTTTTAATATCTGACACTTTTTGGTTTCTGTGGTTTTTTAGGTAAGAAAAAGAAGTCAGGGGCATCTTGTTTTCAAGCTGCCCTTAGAAAGGAGTTAAACGGAATGTGCGAGGTGTGTGACCCAAGCTGCCATTCCGGTACTGATTCTGCAATAGAGGAAGGTCTCTCTTCAGGCTTTGAGGAGCAGCAAGAAAGCGCAGCGTGGACTCAAAGAGACTCCTGTTATTCAGCGCTCAGGAATGCAGAGGCATGCTCCAGCCGGGGTGTGGGCGGCTGTTTGGTTTGCGGTTCTTGCTAGGGGGTGGGTGATTTTTAAAAGCACTTGCTGAATTCGCGTTTGGTTGAATAATGGCCACTTTATATACAAATGATAAATGTTAGTCACAGCGGAGCAAAAGAAGTTTCTTGTGTTGGTCATGGATTTGGCATATCAAAAAAGGGAGAGGGGGGCAAGAGAAAAACAGAGCAAGCCTCGGGTTTCACTGCTTCAGAAACTGCAAAGTTAAACAGAGCTGCATTTATGTTATGTGACATCTTTAAGCCTTTGGCTCTCTCAACTTAATGCCAGATATCTAATTTGGAAATATTTATTGTAGCTGGCATATCTTTTAGAAGCCTGTCATCGCGGAAAAACTGTCATCAAACTGTCCTTGCTAACTTGTTTCTGTTGAGTGACTTTTCTCTTTTTCAGTGCTTCAGAGTTAGATGAATCATTTTTGCTTTCCTATGGCAAGTAGTGGCTGCTACAGAAAAGCTTGTAGGATCTTAACTGGATTTATGTGGTGGGTTGTTTTTTTTTTTTCATTCTAGAGTCAAAGATTCTGCAAAATTAGGTGCCTGAAGCTGTATTCCTAGATTTTTAAAAGTATTTCTGACTAAGCACCCTGATATTTTTTTTTTCCCAACTGCTGGAGGCTCCCCAGCCCCTCTTGGAGTCACGCTTCTCTGACCTGATTTTTTTCAGGTTACTTTGGTGCCTTAATGTGGAATGAGGATGGAGTTCTACGTGGAAAAAAAGAACAAGTTAGGCATAGGACTTGGTTGAGAATGGAATTTTATTTTCCAGCTGCCTTTGGTTTTTCAACACTTTATTCGCTTATTGCTTATTTGCTGTTGTAAAAGCAAAGCTCAGTGCTCCACATTTGGCTGAGGTTAATCTCGGTGCCTGGGCCGCTGTGATACTTCCTGGGAAATGGCCTTCTGGATCCCATGTTTTCACACTCCCCTATATTGCCCCTGCTCTCAGGCAGGTGCTCAGAACTTCCAGCTGTAGTGCCTGTCTTAACTTGGTGTCAGAACCCCAAAAGCAGTACCGTACAGCAGATCCTAGGATGTAGAATCCAATAACGGACCTTGCCTTTAGGAAGAGAATAGGCTCAAAACAAACTGCGTCATTATAGCAACTCCCAGAAGGCTGTGAAGTGGTTTAGGTGGGTACAGATGATGTTGATTTAACGCAGAATGTTGCAAAGCTTTCGTAGTCTGGTTTGGCACTGCACGGCTCCTGGGGTTAACACTGAGACTTGTTTAAAACTCTTCCTCGCTTTGCTTATTTTAAATTGCCATGTGTCAAGCACTGAGACTTGGACCCAAAAGGAACCAATTCAAAACGCTCCTGATCAAGCTGAGTGCCGGCTTCTTGCTCTGCTAAACTGCAGAGCCCTTCCTGGGAAGAGTGGATTATAGAAATCCTGGTGCCACTGAAGGAAAAAGGATTTCTCCTCTTGACTTCTGTGCAGCAACTAAAGAAGGTTGCTGAGGCAAGTTTTTAATTAATGGAGGGGGGAGGAATCCGCAAATATTTCCGTGCTTTCTGAAAGATGAAAAGGGGACTGCGTATCACTCTTAACGTCGATAATGTTAATAATGCAAAGCCACAAAAAGGAAATTAAACTTTAAAACCCATGTTAAAATAACACTGAGGATTTGACTGTAGCCCACAGAGGCAAGAAAGTTCAAAGGGAAGACTGAACTTTGTCTGACCCTGATGTGCCTAAGAATTGCAACACACTTTCTCTGTAGTATTCTCTAATTTTTAGAGAGCCTTGACCAGAGCAGGAAGAGGAAGGTCAGTGGCACCCTACTTAAACTTGAAGTTGTTCCTGGCGTAGTTTGTACGACACTGAAAAGAAAGACTTCAAAATTGCAACTTAATGCATCCAAGCTATCAAATTATTATGTATGAGTCTATTTATATGATGCCTATCAGAAAAGTAGACACTAAACATCCTTAAACATACTAGTTTTCCATTTTGTTGTTTCCCAGAGAAGGTCTATGAGCAAAATGGCTTCTCCTTGGGTTTGATACTCTATTGTTCCTCTAAACTTTTGGATTTTCGGTTGTAAATCACTTCACTTGCTGCATGCTGCTTCTTAAAAAACATCAGATTTTTCTGCTCTATCTCCCTGGATGGTGTTGGTGTTTTTTTCCTTGTGCTACAGATACCTTGGGTTTGGCATACATTTGGGGGGTGGGTGGGGGGTGAGTTTTGTAGTGGTTTTTTGCTAGTTTGGAGTTTTGTTACAGATGTTGGTATTTTTTGGCTCTGCACTTCAAATACTGTCAAGAAATGTAACACTTAAGAAGCTGGGAAATTCTTGAGTCGATCAGTGCTGCCTTTCTCACAGGTGTTACAACTGTTTCACTTTTGGCTTCAAGAGGAGTTTTTAATCAGCGGTTTGAGTGTTTGCTTGTGTCTTGGCATCCTACAGAAGAGACGTATGCCAGCCACCTTCTGCACTACATGCTGGTATAAACTGTTACTGCAAAGGAGAGATTAACTTTATGCTGTTATACCCTTTGAATGAGATGAGTCTGTTTGAGGTAACGGTAGGAGCTTGGTATTCATTGGCTTCACCCTTGAACCCTGAGCTGAGGCAGTGCGTCCCCACCAGAGCCCATTCCCTGTGCCAGCAGCTCGACACTGGGGGGCTCTACCTCCTGGGTTCCCTCTGTCAGGCCAAAAGCCTCGTGCCACCTTCCCTGCTGAAATGGTTTCCACTCTGTCTGCCTCTGGAGCTCTCTGCAGTTCTCTGTCACTGCTTTTCCATCTCCTGGGTGCTGGTGTCCGTCATTTTTTCTCTCTTGGCTAGTTTTGTCCCTCACCATTGAGTCCACCTCTGATCTCCGTTTCTTGCTGCAGCGTGCCCGTCACTCAGTGTGGCAGTTCCCCTTTGCCCGTGAAAAGGGCACTCTCTACATTTCCATTTCCCTCTGCCTCATTATCTTACACTTTTTCTTTTCCACTTCACTTTGAGGGTACCGTGTCTTGGACCTGCAGACAGAGTCAACGTGTGTAGATGTTTCCCTGTAACATGGTGGCATGCTGTTAGCTTGCGCTGTGATCTGCAGATTGTTACAGATCCCCTTTAAGCCGTTGGCAAGATGCCTTCTGCTTTTGGTATCTCCTGTCACTTACAGTGAGTATTTTGGTTTTCACCAGAATTGATACGGGGATTTCTCGCTAATGCTCTTAAAAGTTACTGTGTTACAGCCAAACCCTTTTTAGAGAAAGGTCAGCAAGTCGTGCGTACAGCCCTGTGTGCTCAGCTAACCAAAAAAAACCCCAAAACCAGAGGAGCCCAAAAGATATAGAGGTGTTTGTGGCCTAGGTTGGAATTCGCAAATGAGTAATACGGTGTGCAAAAGTAGCGTGAAGCTGCTCTTATGGACCCCTGACGTTGTGGTTGGGTGGTTTAGAGTAACTGAATCTGAGAGGAGGGAAGTCCCCAGAAGATCCCCGCTTTCACTGGGGAAGCCGTGGTGAGAGAGAGCGCAGCACAGGGCCTCACCGTCTGCCAGCTGGGTGCCTGCCGTGGGTGCCTTCGAAGACTCTGTGCGAGGGACTCGGCTGGGGTGGGGTGAAAAGGTTGGCGAGTAGAGGTTTTTTCCTGATCCGTCTGCTTTAATCTTGGCTGTGCAGATCTGTGAACGCCTCAGTTTCAGTAATGCCATTTGGAGTGGGTTGTCAAACCCCTGTGGTTTTACTGTGTGTGTACTTCACATGTGTGTTTTATTGATCCCTTAGAGGGTAAATCTTGCTGTTTGTCGGTGCGAGGGGGAGGGTTTTTTTGGTGAAGTGTGAAGTCTGCAACGTGGGTACTTGAATTTGGTTTTGTATTTACTTTTTTGGAGGAGCTCCAGTGAAGCTGCTCTCCTCTGAGTAACTCTGGAGGCCTCCTGCACAGACTGAGCAAATGGAATTCCCACAAGAGACAGTCCAAAAAAAATTCTTTTTTAAATAACAGCCAATTAATAAAAGACTGCCGCTGTATGTACTCACTCCATACTCATTCAAAATGTATTTGATTATACCAAACCACATGGTGTAGATGAGACAAAGACATTATCGTTTGCAAGGGAGGGTGTGTTGGTATTTCATTTTTACAGTGACCTGTGAGAGACCCGGAGAGATGACTGGTAAAGGGCAAGCCACAGAATTCACTGCTGAAGCAACATGGGAATGATGTGTAAGCTCTGGACTGTGAGAAGATTTTTGTTATTATTATTATTATTATTTATTTATTTAATTTCTTTTTTAAGTTATACTAAGCTAATATATGCACAGACATGACTGGCCTGATCCAAAGCCCATGTGCATTTCGCAAACTCTTCCTGAGCTTTGGAATAAGTCCTAAGTCTCTGAAGGCGAACAAGGGAGTTGCTTATTGGGATTGCATGTCTCTGTCTTTCCTGGGCTGTGCCTGATACAGCAGGGGTGTAAAGAAGAAGATAGCAAGGAGGGTGTGCGTGCTAGTGAGGACAGCATAATCGCTTCCCCCCTTTACACATGCGCATTTTTGCAAGTTTTAGGCAGGACTGTAACAAGCAGGGAAGCCGTTAGAAATGTTTGTGTTAGAATAGCGCATATATAGAAAATGTTACTCTTTGTTGCTGTAAATTATTATAAAGAATTTCCTGTCATGCCGCTGTGAGATACAAGATAAAGTTTACTGTGAGATACAAGATAAAGTTTAGTGTTTCTGGTTGCAGTTACTTTCTGCAAAGACTGTTTACACACATAGGTGGTATGGAAATGGCATTAAACATCAGGCACAACAGGGAACTGGTAGCCTTGCACTGCTGTTCTCATCACAACTTCAGATTGGTTGGTCTCCCTTCGCCTCAGCTTCGTTTCTTTGAAATGGAGCAAATAATTCTTTTGGGCACTGAGACAAATATGCAAGAGTGTATCAGACCGAGACATTCAGGCACTTGGATGCTCTGGTAATGGGGACCATATGATTGTGTAATTACATACAAAAAGCGGGTTTCTTTTCCAGGTTATTGTAACCACTTTGTTCTGTAATGATGTAAGGAGGGAAAAGTTAATGCTCTTGAAAACACCATGTAGAATTTCAGCATCATGAGCAATGTTTCTACTTGGGGATAGAGTAGGTGTAAAGGCTGCATTGCAGCATCCTTTTACTACTGAGTAAAGACAATCCGTGCAGCCCTCAGGTTTTGCCCCCGTGCTGCAGGGGAAGACCGATGCCGGGGCAGCAGGCAAGCAACAAAGCGTGACTCGGTGTAACCCTCGCCCGCTATGTGACCGCAGCCAGGAAGGGAAATCGAGTTGCCTACCAACACTGCCGTGCGTGAAATGCGGCTGATGTTGCGCTCAGACTCCCTTTCTGGGGACTTCTGGGCTCTGCAGGGCAGCAGGCACAGTCATCTTCTCCACTTGACCTTTCTCGTAGCTTTGCTTTTTTTTAGGGTAAGAGAAGACGTAGTCATGGGCAGGCCTAACTTCTTATTCAACAGCAGTACTGCTTGCACTAGATTTCTGTGACGAGGTAAGGTGCTCTTGAAAGTTGCCTCATCTATTTCCCCCCCCCGCCTCCTTTCCTGCCTTCTCTTGGGCAATAACAAAATGGATCTCTGCCTCAGAGATCGGCACGGGAGGGAGCGGACTGCATAGTTCATAGGGAAAGTTGGCATAAAACCTAAACTGGTTCCTAAAGTGGGTAGGTTAGAATGGTTCTGGTGCAAAATATCTCCTGATGCCATACGGAGTTGTAATGGGTCAGTATGTGCCAGGAGGGCTGCTAGTAATCGGAAAAGCATGAGATACATTGCAGATCGCATGAAGACAATGAAGCAGTATTTTCAACTTGAACTTCTAAATTACTTAGATTTAAAAGAAAAAAAAAAAACACCTAACCCAAATTTTCAGGAGAAATGAAATCAAAACTTGACTTGCCAAGAGTCATGAGGAGATTTGTAGGAGGAGAAGAGCAGTAAGTAAACATGTTCATTGGGTAAGATATTTTTAAGGCGAATAAGTATAGCCAGTGAGTTATATTCTGTAATCATGAATATTTTTTTATATTTTATTGGTGAAATGTTTGGTCTCTCAATGACTTCACTTAGATAATTTTGGTCAATTATTTTGTATAACCGTCTCATGGGAGGGTGCCCTCACAGGACAGAGGATCTTGTATCAGTATGTTTCCTGATTTTTCTGAGAGTTTCAACAGAGGCGTGTGCAGCAAAGATGTTTTGACTGTACCTCTCCTCCTGGTGAAGATCTGGCGTTTAAGATGACTTTTTGTCTTGCCCATGTGGATAGGACCACATTGTGACAGCAAAAGGCAATGGAAGATGGTAGAGCTTAAAAAGAAGGACCCTGCTAAATTTGAGCATTTTGCAGCCCCCTCCTGGAGTGTGTTTTTCCTTGCGTTGACAGCAGCTGTGATGGAGACTCACAATGTCTCTGCCAGCCGGTTACCACTGAGACCATACGCAGCCAAACTCGGTGCTGGGCTGGTAAAGAAACCAGGGGGAGTGCTCACTTTTTGCAGAGCCAGAGGCTCCAGCAGAAGCCTTGCTCTTGATCCCTGTCTCACAAAAGTGAATGAGAGAAGAAGGATCTTGAGGGGGCAACTGACAGGAGAGGAGAGGCTGTTGCTGAGCAACCTGGGATAGAGAAGCTGGTTTGCATTGCTCTTAGCTCTAGGTCTCAGTCAATGGAAGCAAGGATGTTCCCTGCAAAGCTGGTACTTATGTCCTGTATGACTCTTGCTTCTGGGCCAGAGAGCAATCCAACCTACCTGAAGAGTTTAACCAAGGTTGGAAATTTCACCAAAAAAGCGAAGTCTTACTGTGGAGTATTGTGCCTTAGTGATATTCTCCAAGGTAGCTAAACAGTCTGCCAGTACAATTTTGTATCCGTTATAAATGTTAAATAATTTATAACGGTAAAAAAAAGACATCTCATACCAATACCACTGCATCAACAGTAGGGCTTTTGGTGAAAAACTGATTACAAGAATCACACTTTAATTCACATTGTTGTGCCAATGAAGATTTCAGGTCTGGCTTGATGAAAGCAGAAGACAAAGGAGCTGGGGTCTCTTCTGAGTTTTTCATCCGAGTTAGAGCTGTGCAAAACCAGGCTGGAGCAAAACAGAACTGCGCAGCGAACTATTTGATGTTCTGCCACATGCAGGGCTGAGATGTGTGTCTGTGTGTGTGCCTTGTCAGCAGAAATACCTTGCGGGGGGAAAAGGAGAGCCACAAAGTTCTGTATGGGATTACTGCCAGTTTGAAATAGGGTCTTGTGCTTGCTTGCCTACCAGCATATAACATGAAGCCCATATGTTGGTTAGAGCTGTAGTTAGGTCATGGTTAAGAGTGAAAGGACTTGATTGCATAAACAGAAACAAAACATGGGTGACAATTGGTGGTAGAAAGAACAAGGAGGATAAAAAATGTCTTCCTAATTTGCTTTAACCAGTAACACCCCACATGAAGGAAGGTCTGTTTTTTCGGAATGCAGTCCCACGAGGAGTGGTGAATACATGCAGCCCACAACTTTGATGAGGTCAAACCTTCAATTTTTAGCAAGGCTTATTCTTTTCTTGTTGTTTTGGGGGCTTGGGGTTTTTTTGGCAATGCAAGTTGCTTTTACTTTGTCATCTTTGGAGTCACCTTTGGGCATCATTACTGGGAAGTGTGTGTTTTTTGTCCATGAAGAACACTTTGATGTTTTTGGTATTGTGCCACCTATTAGTACCGGTGCAGCTAATGGTGATACTGACCTTCGTTTATCACCCTTCATACTCAGTCATTAAGATTTCGTTGTCTGGTATTCTATCATGAAATGCCATTGAAAAAAGCATTTCATAATGTAAATTAAACAAACAAAGCCCAGCAATGGTTACTTAAAAGTGTGCTATCTTTCTGCATAGTGTGTGGAAGATCTTCCCCTGAAAGAATATTAGACATTACCTGGAAAAATAAAGTATTAAAGAGAACCTACAGACAGAAAACAGGGAGTGGGATGACAGGAGAGTCGGCTGGAACTCGACTGCTGCCTCCTGCATTTGCAGACTGATCCTTTCACATGTAATCAGTGCCAAGGTGACCTTCTCATGCGTAATATATGGCTGTCACTGGTAGCTGTACCTTCTCCGGTGAGTCTCTCAAATCAATGGAGCTGTTTGTGGATATACTGCATAAAGTCAGAATTTAGCCTGTGAGTTTAAATTCTTCTTTTCTTTAAATGAGTGAAAAATTGGTCATGACCCCCCAGTTGTGTAGTTAATATCACGGTTAGTGACAGAATTGATGATTTGTTTAGAAGCCTAAAGTGTAAAGAAGGAAGAGCTCCTATATAATGCCAACGTGGATTCTCTATAGCATACCCATTAGTGCTTTTGGGTTTGTGCTGTGGTTGTTCTTGCCACAGGAGGTGGGTGTGTGCCTCAGCAAACCAGCTTTTCATTAAGGGCGCTGTGTTTGGGAGGGCCCTGGGTCGGGGAGAGTGTGTTTTGCTGCAGAAATAAAGAATATGGAGTATTAAGTGGCCCAGCCAGATGGAGGCTGATTTCCCATTAGGCACTTTGGTGGCTGTGCCAAGAAGGCTCTGTTCTGCTGCCTCGGCTTTCTGAAGCCCACATCCACTGCGTTATTAAGGCACCTCTGGAAGGCTGGCAGTCAGCACTCGTAATCCACACCTAGGCAGTAGGTGCCACTTGTTTATTACTGGCTTTAAAAGTGCCTCACTAAGCATGGCTTAGAGTTTTTGGTTTTAAGGATTCATTATTCCCATACAGTTGAGGTTCAAGCTATAACTCACACAAGTGAGGAGGGTGCCAAGCAGTGGTTCAAAGATAAAAATCCCGCACAGCCTGGGTCCGCACCGGTGCCAGCAGCAAGGGAGCTGAGCCCTCCTTCCCATCGCGCAGCCAGGCCAGCGCTCCTTGCTGGGCAGCTTGCTCTCAGGGTACCTCGCATCTGATCATCTCTGAAAGTCCTGTCTTCACTAGAACCTTCACTTCCCCAGCGCTGATCGATGGCTCCAGCCCTTCTCGCTCCTTTTGTGCCAGCACAAGTGCTTTATCGCCACGTTTAAAAAAAGCCCATTGTGCCTCTGGCCTTCCTGTCTCTGTTTCTTTGGGCCTTTTTTTCCCGTTTCTAGATTTCCTATTAGAGGGTTTATCCAGTTCATTTCAGGGAACTGTGTACTCCCTTGGGGTTTAGTTTCTTTGTCTGGGGACAAATTGTGATGTGTGGCCGTTTTTTCTCAGGCTGCTGCCACCGATGGCGTAGGAAAACTGCAGCCTCCCTCCCTCCAACGCCTCTGGGATGCCAGTGCCGCAGCACCCGTGCTTTCCCCTGGTTGCCCATGCGGTTCCTTAGTATTGATGAGTCTCGCCCGTTACTGCTCTGTATTGAAAAACAGGAGCGTGCTGGAGATGGGTATCTGTGGCTGGACAACAGAGTATTTTGGGGTTTAACTTTGCCTCTTCCATATCGTGTCATTCTTGGCCTAATTAATCTACTACAAGGCAAAAATTGTCGTTATCAGCCTCTTGTGAAATATTTCATTCTTTACAAGTGGAGACTTCCAGGTCTGATCAGAGCCTGTTACCTTTTGTGCTCTTGATAGAAGCCAAAACACTGATTCAATGGGAATTTTTTTCAGTATAGCAGTGAGCATAGCTATTTGTTTTATGAAGCCTCATTATTGCTATGTTCTGGAAGGTGGATTCTGGACAACCATACTGCTAAAATAAACACACTGCTGAAGGAAATCAGCTTGTGGTTAATTAGCAGCACAGAGAATGACTATGTATCAGTGTTCAGATGTTTGAATTGGAAGTTCTTTATATGACTTTACAGGCTTGGATGCACTAGCGTTTTTTCAAATGCTAAAGAGCCACCAAAAATGTATTTTTAAAAGCTCCTTTGAAGACAGCTTTCTGTATTAAGCTGACTGAACTGAGGGCTGGTGGTGTCATTTCCCTCAAACTTGCTGCAAAACTCTCCTATAAAAGCATAATGTTAGGAAAACCACAGCAAAATGAGAGAAGCAAAGGCATGTGCCCAAGGAATAACGCCATCAAAGGCGGAGTAACAGCACCGCTCTTGCACCACTGACTGGAAAGAGCCCAGGCAGCATTTCACTTAGGAGATGTTTGAAAATCTCCCTTCCTTCTTGAAGCCCGTTTGTGCAATGCTGTGACTTTTCAGGAAGGGCGTCTTGAGGATTCCTGTGATCCTGACAAGAAGAAAACAGCCTTGTTGTAAAACAGCCTTTTAAAACAAAATGTTCCTTCGAGAGCAAGTTGGCAGCACCATTGTGTGCTTTCTTTGAAACGTCTGCTGACTTAACGTAAGGCACTTCTGATCTGCCGGGTCTGTGAGCTCCTTCAGTATATTCTCCGTCGTGGCTTCCCTTGGTGTTTTTTTCTGGTGCCTGTTCTCCTCGGATTAGGACTGGAAGCAATGCTGGGAGCTTAATGCGATCACTTCAGATGCATTAAGACCTGCCAGGAATGCCATTCTTGAGCAGGAGTGCATATGGGAAGTCTTGGCATTTTTACCATGAAAGGAACCTTATGTATAGAGTAACTCAGACTCTGTGTGTGTGTATATGTGGGAAAGTAATTAAGTTTAAAAAAATATATACTGCTAAATTTGCCCACACATCTTGTAAACATTCTGTGTAAAATGTAAGTCAAAGTGGTTTAATGTTGCGACAAATGCAAAGTAGAACAAAATAATCCTAAGGAAGAAACGTAACGAATCGTTCTATGTAGCCATCTCCATTCTTCTGTTCCCTCCTCAAAGTACCCAGCAGACTGTTTTTAGAATGATATGATAGAAATAACCTTGTGCATTTCCTGCAGTCTGCTGTGCTGAATTTTGGGCAGAGTACGCTTTGGGGTTCCGGTAGTGAAGCTGAAGTACAAATCCAGATGGGTTTGGGAAGCTTGGGCCAGGATTGATTAAATAGGTGTGCAATCAAATTAAGTCTGTTGAAGCATGAGGATAAGTGGCCTGATGGGGGGGTGTTGAGCACCCAGCAACTCCCACAGAGCACAAGAAGCCTCACTTTCTTTTACCGTAGACCTTTTGTAATGATTTCCAGTACCGAGGCAGAAACCTGCGCTCACCCAGCAGCAGTGTTTGACACCCACCCTTGCGCTCGCTGGCCCAGATCCTCAGCTGTGGAGGAAGCATCAAGAAGCCGTAGTCCTCAGAGCAGTGCTGCCATCCCCACGTGGCTGGAGCTGACTGCGGAGAGCTTTCCAGAGCTGCTCCGGCCTGGGGACAGGCCTCTTCCAGCTGCCCAAGTGTGTCCCTTGCGCTGTTGGGAGGGGACTGGACCTTCCTAAACTTGCTTTACATCTTCTGTGGGCTGAGCTGCGCGAAAGCGCAGGATGGGGCTGAGCATCTCGTCTGCTTTGTGTGGTGGCTGCGCCTGGTGCTGGGCAGTACAAAGCCAAGTGAGCTCTCACTGACTTCAGGTTGTTGGATTTTGCCCAAAAAGAATGAGCCTTTTGGACGAAGGGAAAAGGAGGAGACCTCCGGGCCAAGAAATCTTTTATAGAGCATGGTAGACCGGAGTGATGTTAACCCTGTGTCACTACCAGTAACAGGACTGGTCCTTCACGTAGGCTGGTGAAACTTCATCATTTATTTTTAGGGGAAAGACTTTTGAAGTTACCTTTTCCATGCAGTGAAGTTTGGCTTTAAGGTTTTTGGGTTTTTTTCAACTGTTCCAAGAAAGAAAATGAAATGTTGATGTTAAGCACCTCAGTTAAATACTCCCAAGCTGTGAAAGTGCATATTTCATAGAGGAAAGTTCTGTTTTTAATGCGGTAGTTTGCATTTATAGGAAAGATAAACCTAGTCTGAAGTAACGTTTCTCTAAGCCTTTTTTGGTAGAATTTGATCAGTGGTTTAAGCAACTGTAACTGATTCCAGGAACACTTCAAAGCAGGCACTTCTCATTGGCCATTTGCAAAATCACCTTCTGAGACTGAGGCTCTGGAAATGCATTTATTCATAGAATATGTCTTGCATTAGTCCTCAGTTGGCCAACAAAATTATCTAAGGCATGTCTGAGGCAGCTACTAAAAAGAAACTTAAAAGGCATTACTGTTTTAGTGAAGATGATGCAATACTCTTGTGCTATTGTCAGTCTCAAAGTAAAATGAAATAACATTCAAATGAACTTGTTCTGAAGGGATTTGATTAATAGAGAGCTTTAGAGAAAGGTTGCTTTGAGTAAAGGCCCACCCTTCTTAATTTATTGTGCATGAAAGCTTAGGTAAAAGGCGAGTGCCTTTACCCGCCCGTGGTGCTTATCCCACGTTTGCATGCGATGAAAAGGAAGTGACACATGATATTCCATGTTGTTTTTCCTCATCTCACAGGCAAGGCCTACAATTGCGGAATCTTTGCAGCAGGAAGCAAAATGCTAAGTACGTTGGCTTTTACTCAGATGGGAGTTTGGAACAGCGGGGGGGTGAATAGTCTCCTTAAATAAACACTCATAGTTGTTGCCTTGAGGTACATTAGGCGGTCTTGCCTGCTAGGGTTGGAATAATAGGTGCTTGCAAAAGAAAATATTGAAGGCCTTTATTTTTATTTTTTGAAACACTTCATTATCTAAGAGAACAGCAGTGTTTTAAGATTTCAAAGTCTCTTTCATCCTAACTGAGCAAAGCACTGGCTTCTTCAATCCATCTCCTTTCTGCAGGGCCCTCTAAGTATATGCTTAGAATCGAGCCGTTAAATTAATGGATCCGAAGCACAAAGTCTAGCAAACGCTTAAACACGACGTTGACAGGGCGTTGCTGGAGTGGCAGCTTGGGTAACGGGGAATTGTTCGCTGGGGACCACCGTTAGAGGTTTCTAAACACATCAGCAGGTGAGGACGGCAGAGAAGCAGACGGAGCAGGTGGTTGGTTTGCTCGATGCCTGCTCATGACAAATGGCACACTGTCTTCCAAATTTCTGGCTTCACAGCCCTCTGGAGAATGTGTCATGGCTGTCAGAAAACAATTAAGAAGCCATTACGAGGGAATGCTTTTGCCAATCCCGCACCTGACACAGCCGCTGGATGTACCTTGGCTTATGAGTCAGGAATGCACCAGCCGCAGCCTTGGTCACGTAAGGATTCCCCTGCTGCTGGTGTGCACCCTGACCCTCCTCCAGCCCTTTTCTTGTCTTTGATTGTTTTATTTTATTTTTAACATCTGAAGGATTTGGCTCAAGAAAACCCAATGTCGCCTTTTTGCACGGTTTCCATATTGTTGCTGTTTATTGACAAATATATGCCTTAACACTATGCAATTACTCACGTATAAACTGTGTTTATTTGCAGTGCCGCTGAGTCTCAGGTGCTGGGCCTGCCCACACAGCCACATGCAGCGCTCCCGCTCTTCCCACCCGTGGCAGAGCTACAGAGGTTTTGTCTAAGCAAACGTGCGCCGTGTGGTGTGCAGGCGTGTACCGCACAGCCCTCAGCGGCTTCTGGGGGCAAGGCCTTTGTCAGTTGGGTTTTGGTCCTCTCTGCGGTGTGCATCCAGGAACGAAACAGGGTGTTAGTGCCTCTCGTAGTGGTCTGTGCTGCCTTTTTATTACACCAGAGCTACTAAGTAGTAGCTGGCTGAGCAGCCAGAGCTTTTATAGCAGAGAAATTCTTCTGTGTGGGAGCGTGAGGCCCTCGGTGAAGATTCAAAACCGGAGACAACCTTATCTTCCTTAAAAACAGGAGTAATAATAAAAAACAGATTTAAAAATCCCAAAGAGAATCATGATAATTTATCAAGGGTTATCTGCAGAGGAAAGCAAAAAGGGCTGGTGCTCTTTGCTTTACTGATATACATATTTCCCCACAGCCTCCTCTTCCTGATGCCACTCTGTGATTTTTTTTTTCAGAAAAATGTCTATTTTTAGTTTTGTGCATGTCTTTTCCCTTCTTTCCTTCCCCTGCATGTAGAAAGAAACAAAATGCTTTCCAGATTTGCCCACCTGGACTTTAGCACACATTTTCTGAAAGTAAAAGCTGATTTAATTGCTAGAAGAAGAATGTGGTGGTGATGTTTTTAGTTTCTTTTCCCCATGAAGCCACTTCACACTTGTGGTCTATAATAACTGCTCCTATGATAACCACTCCTTCCTGTTTGTCCGTTTCATTTACCTGTTGCATCCTGTTGTAAATGGAAAACAGGTACTCTTTGGGTCAGGGACTTTCTCATTTATGCTGGTTGTGTATTAGCCTTGATATTTGATTGGGGTTTAGTGGGGATTAGTGGGTACTACAGTAAAACAATTAGCATCCTCAAAAGTCAGTGATCTAGAGGTCTGGAATGGAATTTACTGAATTCATTGCATGTGCAAATGAGTGCACACCATTCAGCTGGAGGGCTTTGCTCATTCCCTTCCTGGAAGGTAACTAACCTTTCAGGTTTTGGGAACCTGGTTTTGTTTGTCTTTCTGAATGCCCTTTTACGCCTTAGAACTTTAATTTACATAGCTCTGGGCACCTTGGAGGTTCTGAGACTGAATGATCATGTATTGTTATACCCAAGGATTGTTGGTGGCTTTTGTTTTAGGGACTGTTAGGCATAACTGCACTGAATGCTTTTAAAGTTTGACATCCATTCTTGTGGTATCCAAACTGGAGTGTTTCCAGTGTCCTTAGTACTTCCACAAGAGAGACCTATCACCTCTGTTTTATAGAAAAGCATTGAGACCAATGGGGACAATTTTGATAAGAATAAAAGATCTAAAAGGAATCTGAAGGTTTTGAGAACTTGGGCCTAATTCAGCCAAATCTGGCAACTACATCTAATAGAACAAGAAATGGATCTTACTGGTGGAGAACTGTGCCCCCAGTGCTTCACTTTTTTTCAGTCTGTTGTGGCTTTTACCGTTCTCTCATTTATGCTAAACAAAATATTTTCCCCTTCGAGCCCAAATTTTCTAAGTGGGAACAAGGAATGCAAAATGTAATGTCTTCTGGTTACCTGGGGCACTTCTGTTTCTTCTTTGATTTCTGGGTAGAGAAAGGAGATAACAACAGCCCTTCACTTGCAGGGAAGGAGTGTTTTTAGAAGACTTAAAAGCCACTGCCAACTGCGAGGAACCACGCTGCAGTGAGTCAGCACATCTCGAGGCTGGGTTTCCTGCTGCGGGCAGCACACAGTTGCTCTTACAGGTGCTGACCTTACCAGAAAACGGCTGGTAACACCATTTCTCCTTGCACACCTCCTCCCCGTGTCCCTAACAGGCGTGTGCCGCCTGTGCCAGAGCCCAGCCGTGCGCCCACACCGTTTCTTGTTCTTCCAATACAGAGGAAGATATCTGGGACGAGGAGCAGAGCGGCTCTGGGATGAAGGCTGCAGTTTATTACAAACTACTGCCCTACTTTTTTGTATGGGTGGCCTGATTTGTACAATAGTGACAATTCACATCGTGGTGTTTACAGAGTAAAGACAGGATGTGCGCCGGCCTGTCTCAGTGCATTATCTGCTCCTGTTATATTTTTAGGCTCTTGCTTCCATGACAAAATATTCAGTGACAGTATATTTGCCTACAAGCCTTTGAAGGTCTGTTTTTGCCTCATGCAAGAGTTCCCATTGTTTGGGATTCAGCCAGCATTTCAGCAGCAACGCCACGTTTTACATGTCATCTCCATAATGTTTCTAGAAACAAACTTTGTGTTGCTTTCAATAAAGCCACGGGTCCCTCCTTAAAAAGGTTGAATTTGTGGCAAGCTGACTGCTGATCAGTTCTTCGTGCCAAACAAATTGTGGCGAGCGTTATGAAAGCAATAGGATGTGTGTGTGGTGCTGGTAATGATGATAAACACAACAGCCCGTGGAGTGGCTGCTCTCAGGGGCTGCTCCTCAAGCTTGTCTTACAAGTCACCCCGTATTCATAGCAGGGGGGAGACCTACCCTGCGATCTCAGTTCGTTCAGCAAAACAGGAGCAAAGATCGTTGTTGCAAGTCTTGGAGCTGAAATGTGAGAAAGTAGTGCTCAGAGGAGGAGGACAGATACTTCTGGTGTGAAGAGCTGGGCCAGAACTGTGGAACTTTCCACCAGCAGAGAGAGAGCTAATTCCCCAAGCTCAGCGTATTCAAAGCCTGAATGCAAAACTCATCTTTTCCTTGAGGTTTTTTTTTTTTTTTTTCACAAGCTCACAATGAATAAAAATAAAATCTTAAGAACTAATCCAGTTAAGCATTTTCTTGCTGAGAGGCAAAGAACAATAAACACTTTGTTTCTCTTCTGCAGTATCTGGTCAGTGGTCAGATACAACAGAGGTAAAGAGGTCACATAAACCCAGATAATTTGGAGCTGGATGTGCTGTGTTGCGGGTCGGGGTGGGAGACTGCAATTTTGGCGGGGACGGAACCAGGACAAAGCTGTGTGGGCATGACAGCTTAGATGAGTGAAGAAGACAAATCCTCCTTCTTGGGCTCATCTATAAATCAATTACCATTTGTTCCTTATTAATAATTTAGCTGCCAAGAATGTGCTTATTGCTTTAGAAAGGGGGAAAAATACAGGCTGTCCCTGTACTGAATAGCTGGCAGTCTAAAAGATGCAAGACAGTATTCACGGGAATATCCAGAGAAAACTGTAATCGTGGGCTATATTAATTATTTTTTTTGCACCATCTTCTCCCTGTAAACCTTTTTGTCTGCTTGCATCACGTTGGTGCACTCAGTTTAACTGGCCTTCCCAAAGAAATGAGACAGTGAAGGATCATCCTTCCATCTCATCAGGGCTGGAGGGTTTTTCTGTGCCCCAGTGTAATGCTGCAAGCTGCACACGGCAGGGAGAGGGGCCGCGGTGGGGAGGGAAGGAGAAGCCAAGGGGAAGCACGTGGTGGATGTCCAGTCCGGACAAGGAATTTGGGAGGAGGAGGGGAGAAGCTGCAGTTGGGGTGAGCTCTCAAATGTGATATAAAGAGGGCTGGAGTGCCTCGAGGACAAGGCTCTAGGCTGTTTGAACTTAATACCTCATAGAAGATACCGGACAGATTAAGAGAGGAGTGTGATTGATGGGTCAGAATGATAATTTTAGCAGCTGTGTTTTTTGATGGGTTGGAGGAACAAGATAGTTATCTGATGTGCCAGAGAGGTGGTAGAGATTAGATGGGATGACATAAGGGCAGGCAAGTTGTTTTTGTTGCTAAGAGGAAAAAGAAGGGGTAGATCTTCACTTGGTCTTGGGGGCTGGGGTTGGTTGGTTTGTTTTCTTAACCTTTGTGTAGGAAAACGCATCAGGGTGCAAGTAGTGAACCAAACAGAACGACTGGGGAGGCTACTAGAGGTGGTGTAGAGCAGGGGCTGCAGATGGTGGGTAGATTCCTAGAGTAAGGTTTAACATTGTCGTTATGCAGCAGGTCTGTGCCAGGATGGGTCTAGAATCAGGCTTTTCTGGCTCCAGTTGCAGGCGGTGTCCTCACCATAACACCAGCAGCACGTTACAGGTAAGGCATGGCACAAAGCCCGAGTCCGTAAGCTCAGCAGGATGTTGGGAGGCAGCGAGGCCTGGAGGGTTGCCCGTGCTCTCCCTTACCGAAAGGCAGGAACCTCTGGGGCACAGCCCACCACTCGCACTTCCTTGCCAGGCTTTGGAGGACTGGTTTGGGATCAGTTCTGGTCCGTGGCACACTGGGCACTGCAGCGTCCTTTCCCTGGAAGCAGCTAGGAGTCATTTCAGGAAGTTTATCTGGCCGAACGATGTTGTCTGCAGACCTGGAGGTTTGGGAATGGGACAAGGAAAATGGAGAGGAGTTGGACTTGCCAGTGTTTAATGTCTTATTGAGAGAGGGAGTTGGATCCTGTTACGTACAAAGCAGACAGTTGGTGCAGACTCTTAGTAAATAGACTTAGTGCTGTGAGGAGGAGGTGTGATTGGTCATTGCCTGTGTGTATTTTAGAGCAATCAAGTTTGTTTCGTGCAAGTTGTTTTTTGAAGCTGGAGTGGGTGTGTGGACCAAAGGCTTAGTCACGAGGGGAGGGGAAAGAAAACTGTCTTGACTTGTGAAATCAAATATTTGTGACTTATGCCATTGTTTCCCTGTCTTCGTGTAGCTTGTGCCCCTTTTCACGTGCTGTGGGAGTGAGCAGTGCTGCTAGATCCGTGTGTGGCTTGTATTCCTTTTCGTAGCACTCAGGTGTTCAGAGAGGATTGCCCACTGTTTTGCACCCTTACTCGCGTGCTCTCGCTCGGTGCCTTGGACAGCCTGGTTAGTATTTAGGGAAGGTGTAGGTAGTGAGACATCTCCCAATCAACAAAACCTGGAGGGTGCTTAAAAATGTGTGGATGATTCACTGGAAGGCCCTCTGTTCTCTGAGTCACTGCTGACCCAGGGACCTAGCAAGTGCATTATGCTGCTAAAGAGGAGACATAAAAAGAAGGCCATAATTGACTGTTACCTCTGTGTGCCTCATCGTGTTGTTTTAGAGAAGCTGGGTGGTGTTCCTGGGTCTCCTGTCTGCATTTCATCTTGAGTAGTTATTATGCTTTGCTTCTGGAGTTTCCCTCGAGCTTTGATTTTGGAGTGAGTGGTGGTGGTCTTCCTGGTGACCATGAAAGTGCTGCGGTGTTGCTGTGAGCTGTTGAGCAGCGTTTTAGCGTTACTTTCATCTTGGCTATACCACAAAGATGGACAGATCTCTTTGTACGCTTGAGAACACTTTAGGAGTTGAAGAACTGAAAACTGTTTTGTCTTCTGTGGGTTCCCCTTTCAGGTCACGGCAGAGGGTTGCTGGTCTACTGCTGCAGGCCAGGAGGGATCTTTGGCTTTAAAGAGGTTCCAGTCTCTGCCTAGCATTATTGCTCAGGCCAGTACTGATGGAGGTTGCCAGATGGCAAGGTGGTATGAGGCCGGGGAAAGAGAGACCTGTGTGGTTACAGGACAGGAGCAAAGAGGAGGAGAGTTGTGCTCCCAAACAGCATTCCTTGCCCCTTTTGGGAGTGCCAAAACCACGCACAACAGTCCAGCCAGACTCCTGTGTGGCTGGCATTAAAGGCACGGGCCAAGAGGGGCCAAAAAGAAAATGAGGAAGAAAAACATCCCTTGTTTCTGGAATTCTGCTGGTCATTTTCCATAATTTGGCTGATAATGCCTGGCAGTGTCACTGTCACCCTGGACCAGCTGCCAAAAGCACCAGGCGCTCGTTCCCCTTGCGTCACCCTGCCCTACCAGCGTTTGACAGAGAACGATGTGAAGTTGGCATGAAAATCAAAAGCAGCTTTAAAATGTGCTCTGGCTTTTTCAAGTACAAACTAATATTTACCTGTGAGTCTGCTTCCCTCCTTGTTCCTGCTCCTTGGCAAGCTCTAGATCTGCTGCTAGTTTAAGCTTAATGTTTAAGCATTAATCCAGTGAGGTTCCCAGGGTGTAAATATTAAATATTCTTTTTAGTTTGGAGAGAGGGAAGGGGGAGATGGCAACAGGAAAGCTACTTGAAATGGCTCTCTGTTACTTAAATGTGAGTTTTGATGCAGTTGATATTTTCAGCTGTTCGGTATGGACACCTCATGGAAAAATTTGAAAAACATCTCATTTGGGAACAGTTCTGTCTCCTGTGGTGGTTGAAGGGTGACCTGTTTTCGTGTTGTTTTTTTCTGGACCGTTCTTTAATCACTTTGTGCCTCAATTTTTTATTTCTACTGACATTTACATGAAAATAAGGTATTTGTTTCTGTTGATTTCTGGTACTTGCTTTTTTTTTTCTGCTCCTTTTTATGTCATACCAGCTGGATTTCCACGCAAGCAATAGTAATGATAAAGCCTTTACAGGAAAGGTACTGTGCACGCACATGCTTGAGATCCTGTTTGGATGATAAGAATGACTTAGCGTGATACGGATACGTGCTTGATAGAGCTGTTGTTCATGCTGCTGTGCTGCTCTCCCACACATCCTGCATTAGTCAGAGTTCAGCATTGAAATTAGACATCCTCGCTCCCAGCCGTATCACCAGTGCAGAGCTGGTGCAGTTTAGGGCAGGGGAGGGTGAAGGAGAGAGGGAAAACATCTGTGCTTGTGTTAGAGCGGCTTTCCTGCGACTGCATAGTGAGTGCTGCAGGTCTTGGTGGGGAAATGGTGCATCCTGATAGCGGGAGCAACGTCTGATTTTTGGTGAGCGAGGGAATTCCTTGTGCCTTGCAGCATGGGGAAAATACTTCCCCCTCTTCTCAAAGTTTCTCAGTGTGGTTTTTTTTTTAACATAATCTGTGATGCAGGAAAGCAGAATTGGGCTTCCATGAATAAGATAATTATCTTGGCTAGAGGGGCTGGCTGAGAGAGTGACTTTCTCTTGCTGCATGGCACGTCTGCCATGCTGTTAGGCCGCGAGTGGTAGCCTGAAAAAAACCCCACCCCTTTCAACTGATCTGTAGATTTACTAGAAGAAAGGAAGCTTTCAGGTAGTCCACGTACACCGCTTCCTTTTTTGCTGTTGAGAGTTTTTGGTGGGGGAAAAGAAATATTTCAGCTGAAGCATTTTCCACCTCTCTGATACAAATAACCCTCTTCTCTTATTGTATAGAAGCATTCCCCCAAAATAAAACTAACAAACCATAAGCCCAGAACACCACCTCCTCTCTTCCCTCACCCTCCTCAGATGTGTTGTAAAACCTGATTATGAGACAGAGAAGTTTATAAACTTGTTCCTCCAAATACACACGAACTCTTGCCGAGTCTTGAGTCTCTGATTTCGCTAGTAATTACAGACATAAGAGACTGTAAAATATTAACTTCTGTGGGCTTTTAATGAGGCATTTCATCTTAAATCTGCAGCGTTCCCCTAAGACATCACACTCTTTTAGGTTTATTTTTTAAGCTGGATTTCTCCTGCATTGCTGGTGACTCATAATTAAGGAAGTCAGAGTTGTAAAATTAACACAGCCTTCTTCCACTACCCTTTTCACCTCTCTCACACGGCACACACCTTCTGTTAACTCCTTGTGGAAACTTTACGGCTTGTTTTGGTAGCGGAGGTAGTTCTTTGTCATCAAGACCGAGGAGGAAAGTCTGTGAGAACCTACTCTGTGATGACATACGCAGTCTGCACATGGGAAATGATTCATGCAAAACTGATTCATTAACAACTCGCAGGATGCCAGAGCGGGTCGGAGGCTGGGAAAGCTCGATTGGAAAAGAGAAGTGGTTAATGGTTTGGGAGAATGGGAGACACCGAAGGCTAAGGAACCCAGACTGAAGTTTTTTGTAAGCAAGCTGCAGTTGGTTTAAAGTTGATGAGCCTTAATGAAGAACAGGTCCTCATCACGGAGCCATCTGAGCCCATGTGTAGCTCAAATCCCAGAGGACATCCCTGTGGAGGGGCTCGGGGTGGGGGAGGATATTGGACGGAAGTGTGAGCGTTTGTGGGACCGGGTCCCCTTGTCTGTAGCACGCTGTTAATTAGTACTGGTTGTGCAAATAGTTAAGTATTGGAGTTGCTGTTAAACCAGCTCGAAAAGCAATGTAATGTAGAGCCAGTGGAATTAATAGAAGACTTAAAAAGCCTGTGTAATTCAAGGAAAGTATCGATCTGTGTCTTAAGTACCTGAGTTGCTTTTGAAAATGGGAGATGGGCACTCTGGAAAATTTCACCCTGGATCTTGTTAGCCGTGCGGAGGAGGTACAAACACAGATGTCAAATCTTGAAATAGCTGCTTTTCAAATTACAGGAAAAGCAGTAACATTTTCACTATATAATAAAGAAAATAACAGCAATGAGCCTCGAGTAGCCTCAAACTATTCCAAACAAGATAATTGGAGGCTGTAGCACAGTGTATTTTTAGTTATATCTGCTATAAAGTAAACATGTTCTTTGCCCAGGACCACCAAAAATGTTTCCATAAGAAATGTTGGCTTTGTCCCAACTTGATAGAATGCACAAACATTTGTCTGAGAAGTCAGTTCCGACTCTTGGAATTTATATGAAGTTTCTGTTGAAGGCACTGGCAATTGTATATATTGTGAAGGAGGGTCCAAGGTCTTAAAACTGTCATTTTTTCAGCGCTCACTATAATAATCACTTTTGCTTTTGTTAGCAGACATATATATTTGGGGCCACAGTTCTTGGTGTGAGACTTCTGTCTAAACGTAGTACACTAGTTTCTTTTCTCTTTCAGCAATTCAGAAGCATACTCATTTCTTGGTTCTTTTGCTCTGGTTTTATTTGGGCTGTATCAACAGCTGATGCTAATTTGCAAAGTTCTCCTGACTTCAGTGAAAATAGCAAGATTTTTTTTCCCTACGGTAGTGAGAAGATGCATGTTGAAGCTAGATATTAAATGTAAATCACTCTAAGTACCATGGAAGCTATCAGAATAACTGAATTTTACAGCAGATTTTTTTTTTTTTTGATAGCTAGCAGGACCACGTGCTCTAGTTATCCAGCCTTTCTTGAAACACTTTTGTTTTGAATGCGCTCTGTGTTACGGAGGATTATCTGAAGCTCTTTGGCATTTCCATCCATCTATTTTCTCCTTATGAAACTCCTCTGAACATACAAATACACAGCCCCATCAGTATGCCTGGAATCTCCTTGGAGAGAGGAAGTTGCTGGTTCGGTTGGATGAAAGTGTGTTGGGTTTTGGATTTCATGATTGGAGTTAAACACAGGATTCTGGGAAGAAATGACGAGCTCGTGTGATAAATGACTTTTCAGAAAGGCACGCTCCTTTTGAGAGGCTGAGCTTACTGTGTCTGTTTCTTCCACCCCCGGTCCCCTTAAGGCTCAAGCACAAATAAATTTAGATGAGTCTGACACAGATTTGGGCAAATAAACTTTGCTGAAATAAATAAATGGAACGGAACTGCTTAGAAAAACTGGATTTAAAATTTAGAGGAGTTATAAAAAACGGTACAAAAAGTCACATTTGCTCCCCAAAAGGTAACTTGGAAAGGGCTTGGATGTGGTAATTTAATAAATACTTAACGGCCTCAGATTCCACCTACATCCCTTATTCTTTACAGAGTTCTATTCGTGGTAAATTAGTAGTAGTTAATTACCACATTCTTTCCAAAATACAGCTTGCCCTATCTGCCTCTTGCAGTGATAACAAGGAAAGTTAGGAGGTTTTTTTACCTTGCTTTGCTGGTAGCTGCGGGCTTTCTGAGGGTAGAGGGGTACCACCAGCGACATTCGAACTGCATCATCTCTGCTGCAGTTATTAGAAACAGTGTTGTGCCTTGCTGGGGAATTCGTTGCTTTCCTTGGAAAGGTCGGTGGTAGAAGAGTGTACCTTTTCTGAGAAGGGCCATCCACCTTGAGGTCCAAGAGCAATTGGACAAGTGTAGATGGCAGAAATATTCGGGTGTTTGTTAGGAAGTTTAGAACTGGGTTCATGATTAAGCATTGGGATGTGTTATGTCCTTTCTGAGGTTGGGGGGTGCGGGATGAGCATGGTTGGGCCTCTGAAGGACCTACCTTCTGATAGCCAGTAGCACAGAAAAGGAAAGAGGTGAAAGGGGATGTAGGGGCACATAATTACAGAATGGCTAAAACCAGAGGAACGAGAGCTGGGTTTGATAGCCAGTAGCCAATATCCATTAGCTGTGGCCTAAGCAGAAGAGGTGTAAATAACAGAGATTAGTAAAAAGTACAGAGGAAAAAATAGTTCGATTGTGATACTACATGACCAAACAAGATCTGCCTGTAGCTTTAAAGAAATCTAAATTAAACTAGGCTGTTATTTGCGTGCCAGCAGGGAGTAGAAGTGGACATGGCTTGGAGAAGAGAGCTGTGGAGTACAGGACAAGCAGAAGGCGGTTTTAGAGAAGCAACAATGGACAGACAGTTTATGGTAAACCAATAAAACGTACTTATGTCTGAATCTGAAATTAGACTCTGAAAAATATGGTCTCAAGGCACCTGCTAAAGAGCTTAGCATTACTGGAATCTTAATAAATGACTCATGCTGTCATAATCTGATCCTGACATCAACTCTCTGTGCTGTATTTCTTCAGCTTTCGAATGGGGGAAGGGGAAGTTTGCAAAGCCTTAGTAAAGACTGAGAGATGTAAATAGGCAGTTAGAAGCCCACACAAGATATATTGGTAATTTCTGTATTGTCAGCTACTTTTCAAACGCAGAACAAATGAGAATTGACGAGAAGAATTATGCAGCATCAGAAGAAACGGGAATTGCTCTTCACCTTTCAAATCTTTACCTGATAGACTGCAGGCTGTAGATTCTAGCAGGCTCTGTTCAAGACTTGATGGTCAGCAGAAGCGTGGAGCCATGCCACCCACTGGCTGTGGTCCTGTGCGTACCTGTAAGTACACCCGCAGCGTCGGCCCAAAGGGTGCGGTGCCCTTGGCACGGGTGCCCAGGCTTTGCCCCTCGCTTCCCCTTCGTGCCTTTGCCGCAGCGCTTCCCCTCGTGTCAGCAACTCATTGCGAAGGTCGGAAACATCTGAAGCCAACTACCATCTGCAAACGTAGAGGAGTTGTGTTTGTCTTCTAAATCCGAAGGAGGGCTTTAGTTGGAAGAATAAGCAGTTCAAATGAGAGAGTTACCAGCGCAAAATAACGGTGAGCTTTGATAGCGCTGAGGGGGCGATGTGCTCCTTATTGTGGTGTTGGCTCTGACACAAACTTTTGTTTTGCTTTGAGAGAATCATTTAACTTCATTGCTTTGGGGGCAGTAAAAGCTTACCCTTTCCAGAGACGTGTTGCAAATTAGGTGTTTGTTAATTCTTTTATTTTTCTATAAATTTAAATGCTAAGTAGGAGTATTAATTACTAGTTTCCTCTACGGCAGTGTGATAATGTGCATTGCAAACCTCAGTTTGACACAGCTACTTCTATTTCTAGAACTTGAATGACAGTACTGTTAAAACTGCACCAGAAATTGGAAAATTTAGTGATGTGGAGCAAATTGAGGGGAAAGAGATGGCAAGGGATCAGCTTTTGAATTACAAATGTGCTGCATAGGTCATTTTTTTTTATTCAGTGTTGTTCATTTGGCCAGTATTCAGGGAAAGTTGAGATTTTATCCAACTTTTCAGTGAAGCCCTGTGGATATTGCAGTGCTCTGCACACAAAAGCCAGATTCTGCTACAAGAATAAATGCTTACTTTCCTGGTGTAGACCAGATGCAGGGCCAGTAAGGAACTACTTACCATGTTTTGTGCTTAAAAGAAAAATCACAGCCTGTGGCCATAGTTCTTGGTGCATTTTAGAGAGTACTGGCAACTTATTTGTCATGGTTTTAAAAACCAACTTCTGCTCATGGCTTTTCATAAGAGCCCCTTGGAAATGCATAACTTAAACTTTTTCTTCCTGATTGTTTTTCTCTTTTCCTTACCCTTTTTTTGCTGGTGTTACTGGATACTTCAGCTTTCAGGCATTCTGCTCTCTTGGAAGATGAATGACAGGCAAATACAACTGATGGGTTTTGCAAACAGGAGTGTGTGTATGTGGATGGTAAGGGGAGGGAATGGATCTCTGATAGGGCAAAACTGAACCTTGACAAAACCCCCCTGTAATATCTTATTGCTTGTATCACTTTGCTTGGTTTGTACGACTGCATTCCACTGATTTCAGCTTTACTTTTCAAGGAGAAGGGGTGCAAGGAAGAGGTTCGTTACCCATCTAGAGGAAAGATAGCTGCAACATGCTCAAAGAGGAAAATAAGAAATAACAAATATATCTTTTAAAGTGTGGAGTTTGTTTTTTTTTTTCCTGATTCAAGAACTTACAAATTAAATCAGTTTAAAAAAAAACAAAAACAACTAAACCAAAAAAAAAATCCATACAACAACAGCAACAAAAACAATTAAAAACCCGACCCCAAAACAACGACAACAACAACAAAACACCAGTCAGGGCTACAAATCAAATTCCTATTATGCAATGTAATGTTCTCCTATTTACTCCTTACTCTTTTTCAGTTACAGAGGTTTGTTTAAACAAACAAAAAAAAATCCCCACTTCAGTGTTTCTGTCATTTTCTCTTCCTCCCTTCTCTGTTTTTGCTATTAAGAGTCACTTTGCCCTTTGTTCTTTGAGCAACAGTTGTCTGGGCAGGTTGCAGTAGCAGTTTCATGTCTTAAACTTTCCTAGTGAGTGGCTTATAACCACATATAACGATGGATCAATCCTAAAGGTGTTCAGCCTGAGGGGTTTTTTGTTTGTTTCTTATGGACACTGCAATGGTGTCCTGACCATGCCTTATGCTCTTGTGCAAGCAATTAAATTACCTGACTGCATTCCTGGAGTCTTGGTCTCTCTTTCTTCATTCAGTATTTTTTCATCTCTGGATATAACTGCCCTAGGTGTGGTGTAACCTCTCCACTGGATACCTCTTGATCACGCTTGAATGTGCCGCATTGTAACCCTCAAGCCTTTGTCTAACTTCTTCTTGGACACCTTTTACCAAGCACCGAGTCTTCTGAGCTCTCTCCTGCATGCAGGATATGGGTGCACAGTCATGGTCCTTATTCCCAGCACCCACAACGCAGGCAGGGACAAACCTGCTGCGAGGCACCAGCCTGCTCTCCCAGCCCGGCACAGCCGCCCAGGGGGCTGCTGGCCTTCCAGGTAGGGAAGTGCTGGGCTCTGCCGTTCGGGATGGGCTGATCCTGGACATTGCTGAGCTGCTGTGTTCCTCCTCTCTGCTGCTTCTTTGTCTGGTCATATCAGGAGGTTGTTTTTCTGAATCCCTCTGGAATTCATGTCTTTGTTACGAGTTACCACTGCTGAGTGGTATCAGCTCAGCAATCTTGCTGTGTTCTGGCTTTGTTTTTACTTTACCTTGCAGGCTCTCCTAGCCTACATGCTCTCACACTTGCGGGCAGTGATAACTACAGCTCATCGTACTTCCCGTAGTAAAACAGGCTCGTGGATCACAGTATTTTCTCGTTGTTGTGTTGCAAGTTCAGGATATGTGCTAGTTTACGAAAGGTGCGCTAGAACACCCTCTGGCAGTGAGAGTCTGCATCACCCGCTCGGTCTGAACATGGACACTGTGAAAAGAAGAACTCTTTACAACTTTTGCTACTTAATCCCACCATGCAGTATAGAGGCACTTTGACCCACCAAGATAATGGTGCTGCTTTTGTGGAGAAACATCCAATGCTGAAATTTTGGCCAAAGAAGCTTTGGTATTTTTAGAAGAAATCCTGTTAGGTAGTACGGACTAATAAATGTATCAGGTCAGTTGAGATCTGCTCGACACAGGCTGGTTAAAAGAAAGGTAAGAGGGAGGAACAATTCAGTAACCCAGTGGAAATTTTGATGCTTAGATTCTGCTGATTTTAATGAACCCTGGATGTGCTGAGCTCTCAGGTGGCTTGGGGACTGCTTCAGCCTACAAAATCAGACTGCGCCTCAGAACAGGACCAAGAAAGGGTAGAAGCTGTGTGTGCTGTGGAGTTTATCAGATTACTCTGCACGTGGGTGTGAGACACGTACCTGCTTGGGCCATCCCAGAGGGCTGTGGACTCCAGAGATGGAGAGCCAGTCAAATGCATCCTCAGCTGGGGTGCAGGCACAAAGTATATAGTAACTCATCTCACACCAGCTTTTGGCTTTCATCGGGTTCCTTCGAGAAATGTTACAGCCTGCTAACCTGTGAAAAAGTGGATTGTCTTCTGCCAAGTTAGAGACCTGAGCCAGCTTGTGGTATGATGCTGAGGGGACAGGAGCCAGCGAAGGAAGGGAGGAGATGAGATAGGTCAGGGCCGTGGGAATGGGAATGTGTTGGACAGGAGGGCAACCATCTCACCGAGGCAGTGCTAGTCCCGTGGCTTGGCACAGCTGCCTTTAGGACTGCAAGCCGAGGTCATTTATAAGTGAGGTGACTGGGTGCTCGAGACAGTTCTTGTGCTCAATCAAGGGTTTGCATCTACAAATGAGCATTCAATTAGCTAATGAAGATGTGGCAGTTGACTGTGGTAATTGGAGTGCTCTATCTCCACAGAAAGCTGCCTTCAGTAGAGCCTGGTGTTTGCACATGTAATCTTGTGTCCCATCTCAGCCGTACCAGTTATTTGTTCCTTCGGAGAAAATGCTCCTTGAGGGTTGAGGCAGGACAGCAGAAAGAAATAAAGCTGCCCTGTTACTTAGCCATGTTCTTCCCAAGAACATGCAGACAATGTTGTTTTGTCCCAAGTCCCTTAACAGAGAGCCTGAGGAGAGATTTCACAATCATAAAAATGTAATTAGCCCCAAGAGCTTTGGGGAAATAAAATTTCTTTTACCTTATCTTCCTATTGGGGGGAGAGGGGAGAAGGCGAGGTTGTTATATTTGAAAACAAAACACATGGCTCTGTCATTTTAAAAAGTCTTTTTAGATAAGATTGTAGAGAAGTCCATCCGTTCTGCCTTCTAGACAGCATTCATGCCATGAGCAGTGGTAGATCGCAAGTGCAACACGTTTGCAGTCTCTGCTAACAAAAATGAGCAGCTGTGATATTAGTGGTTGAGAGCTACGTTGTGCTTTTAGGCTGTTTTGGGTTTAGGTGGCCATCAAAGCTGGTCAGAATGTGGGGGCTGCTCGGACAACAGTTACTCGGTGTCCCTCTCCACTGTCTCCCGCGAGAACTTTGTCGTCAGAAGGGCCCCGTTAACCTGGGTGGCGAGGGCCACTGCACCCAGAGGATGAGTCGGGCACGTGTTCTGGCTCATCTTTTGTAAAGACTTCGTAGCTTTTACCAGGAACCCTGGGGTGGTGGGAAGAAGTGCACTTCACCCTCCAGCTGACTGGGGAGTTTGTTGTTAGGTATAAAGAGTTTCTTCTATCCTGGCAAGCCCAGGGAGAGACCCATCCCTCCAGGTAATCCCAAAGTCATACACACTGTGTCAGTCCCCCACCTCAGCCGCTGACCTCATGCCTGATCTGTCTGTGCTGCTGCGATGTCCGTCTGCTGATGGTGACTGGCAGCAGTAAGAACACTTGCCACAGTGGTGCCTCCTGTGGGATACTTGGAGAGTCCTTTTTTTCTCCTTTACCCTCATTTAGGTGCAAGATATCCTTCCAAGTTGGCAAAGATGTTTGAAAGGGGAACAGAAAAGCAGTCCTGTTTTCTTCCTTGCTTCAGCCTACTCTCTTTTTGTTAAATTTAGTGAATATTTTCACACTTTGGGGGTTTGGGGTTTTTTTTGTTGTTTAATTTTTCCAAGCTGACAAGTTTTGGGGTCGTGTAACTCACGTCTTGGCCCTCTTCAAATCAATACCAAGATTCCCACCTTCCACAGAAGATCAGTTCTAGACGCTGGTGCCTTCCTTGTGGGTCTTCCACCTGGGAAGACCGATTTTTGCTCTCCTGTCCTCGGAAGGAGCTTGGCGTAAGAACACCCTCGGAAAATGTGCCAGATACTCGTCTGGTTGGTCACCCTGTCACAGAGCAGCCTGAAGAGAATGCATGACCCATAAATAACAGGCACAATATGAAGAAATATTTACTATAAATACGTACTATAAATACTAACTGTGGGCGTTCTGCATTTTTCCGGGCTGTAACATACTTGCAGGTTTTAGATGTTCTGTAACCTGTACCAGCAAGTCCCTCAGTGAGGGCATAGACTCCTTATATACTTCGTGCATAACAGTTATACGACGTGTTTTCCTGCTCCCCTAAATCAAGTGCTTGTCAGTAATAGCTCGAATCGGTTGCCTTTTGCCCGCCTTGTTGTTGCAGCAGTGTTTACAAGAGGTGTGCGTGTTACCCGGCTCTGCCAGAGGAGCTTTTGGGAAAACTCTCCTCGGGCAGCCAAGACTAGCGCAACCACTGTTGGAATAATTGTTTGTGAGTTTTGGTTTGGGTTTGTTTTGTTTTTCTAGAGTGGCTGCCAACACAAAGAACCAAGGGAAATAATTCTGAGTAAAATTTCGGTTTTCTTTCTTTTTCTTCCTTTCCTTGACAAATTAAAAAAATATAAATATTTAATTTCACCAAACCCCTGAAGTGTTTCATTTTGATCATTAAGAAAAGCAAGGGAAATGAAGGGTTAGACTTCAAAGAAAGTGCTTGGGGGGCAGTTCCTGTTTAGTGGCTGAGGCAGTGGAGCCCTCATTCAGGGTGGAGGAGACCTTGCTCCAACTCCTTCCTCTGCCGGAGAGGAATTGAACATACTTGTCTTGCTTCCCAGGAAGGTTTGCTAGGAACAGGCTATTCTGGGGTGAGGATAGGATTAGGTGAAAAGTGAGCTGGAGGAGACGTGGGCTAGATGTAAAAGCGAAAGTAAGCAATACTGAAAAAACCCTATATTTTTTTTGCTTTCAAGCTGCAATTTGGAAAATGAAGCTGGAAGCCTTGCTTGTTTGTCATGTTCATGAGCCTGTTTAAAGAAAAGATAATCTATATCGATTTTGGATGGTTTTGTCACAATGGAAATCCATGTGTCTCTGTACTTTAAAAGTCCAGTTTCATTAGCACGTGTTTAAGATGTAATACCTTTACATGCACAGCATAAGCTGTTGAGAACTGGCCGGTTCGTTGGGACGCACATAAATGCTTCAGAAGTATCACGAAATTGATGTATTCTTACCTGCTGTACCTGTCTCTGCCTCCGAATTAACCTCTTTTCAAACCATTAATAAATGCAGAGCAGGGCTGTTCTATAAAGCAAACCGTTGACGGTTTTCAGAGATAACTTACTGGCCTGAAGACTGGGACCAGAATGCCTCCTTGCAGCACTGTCTCGGCGGGTTTTGGTGACGAGCACCTTTCGGGATTGTGCCTGAGTTGGCTGGGCAGCCTGTGCTTTGAGCCTCCCGCCGACGTCTGCCGCCTCCACGTGAGGTTCCCCTGCGCGGGGTTTGGTGGGATGTGGTGCTGCCCGTGCCTTAATGCCCCTCTAAATCGCTCTCCCCTTGGTGTTCTTGACCGCAGGTCGTTAGATGGCCGCCTGCAAGTGTCTCACCGCAAGGGTCTTCCCCATGTGATCTACTGCCGGCTGTGGCGGTGGCCAGACCTTCATAGCCACCATGAGCTGCGGGCCATGGAGATGTGCGAGTACGCCTTCAACATGAAGAAGGATGAAGTCTGTGTGAATCCTTATCATTACCAAAGAGTGGAAACTCCAGGTACTGCTGCGGCCCTACCTCAGCTTCTCGATACCAGCACGAGGGATTTAGAAGTGCATTTCGAAACGGAATAAAGCGGCAGGCGCAGGGTTTTAAAACCAAAGTGTATCTATTATTGATGTAATCTCTTACTGTACACAGCAGAATAATTTATGAATCTGCTCTCAGGGGGGAAATAACCGTTTCAAATCGATAAAATCCAAGTCGAGCAGGTTGCGCTGTTGCCAGGTTCCTAATGTGGCATCGTGTGCTCGTAAACAACTCGCACACGTAGTAGGTACGACTATGAACTACGGCAGTGTTCTATGCATCCCTAATTGTTGATATTAAATTAAGGATAAACTTACTGTTAAGTTGAAGTGGATCTAAGAATAGCTCCCAACACAACTGAACTTCCTGTGCTGAAGTCTCCTCCTGCCTCTGAAAGAGACTTTCATCTGGAACTGCAGATACTTCTGCTGCGTGTCGGTACAAATCTGCGGAACCAGTCTGGATGTTTATGCTAATCCTACCTCCCTGTTTCATTTTATGTGAAATTTATTCCTTTTGAATCGTGTGGGATAACTTCTCTTAAATGGTTTTTCAAGAAGACCTGATTCTTTGCCTGAGAAGGGGCAGACAGACTAGGTATGTTCAGATAAGCCCGTATCCCGTCCCCAGCTGAGATACGTTAAGAATAGCATCTTTAACTGCTGCTGTTATTTCAGAAGCAGGTATCAAATTGTGTCCCTTAATTAGCGACTTTGGTGTTGCATGTATTTAAGGGTGTTACTCCAAACTGGTTTCTCTTCATTTTCTAGGGTTTCAGTCATTTTATTTTAAAGCTGCTAACGTTGCTGTTCTATTTTTTTTTTTTTTTCCCTTTCCATTTGTGCAGTGTTACCTCCAGTGCTGGTGCCTCGGCACACGGAGATCCCAGCTGAGTTCCCACCGTTAGACGATTATAGTCATTCTATTCCAGAGAACACTAACTTCCCAGCAGGTATCGAGCCACAGAGCAACTACATTCCAGGTACCGTATATCTTCTGTAGGGCGAGTGGAGGGAAAAGGGTCGTATTGCGCAGTGAGTCGTGTCTGTGTATGCCAAGCTGGATGACTGGAAAGTCTTTCTTTCCATCGTTACTATGAAGCTAAGGAGTGGGAACTTATACAAAAATAGATGAAAGCTGTAAATGTAGACACACAAGAGTGCTGTTTATAGTTTTGTTTTGTTTAAACTCACCTCTTCCCTTCAGTAGTACCTGCTCGGTTTATTGTGGAATCTAAAGCTGAATGTTCACTTAACAAGTTTAGATTTGAATGAAATTCAGCCACTTTAATTTGAGTAAAACTCTAAATTTCTGATGGAATTGAGCTCTGCTATTTATGTATCTCTTTTACAAGCAATTTACACCTTATTTGCATGGACAAGCTATGCAGCTGCACACCAGGAAAGGAAAAATATGTGGACAGAAAACCGTCTACATGGCTTAAAGTTTTATGGGACTGAAAATCCAGATTTTTTTGTTTCCCCCTCCTCTGTTGTTCACGAATATGCTATGCCTATTATCCTGGTTGTGCCAGCTCCTCCTCTCAGCAGCTTGAGGAAGAAAAGTAATGAAAAGGAAATTTAGCTCCTTGTGAAAAACAAAGTAAATGTTTTTCTGGTGTCTAAAATCCAGACTTTGCATCCAGTTGCAATGACAGTGTGATCATTTTATGCTTCTAGAGACACCTCCTCCAGGCTATTTGAGTGAGGATGGAGAAACTAGTGACCACCAGATGAACCCCAGCATGGATGCAGGTAAGTCATCTTTTGCCATTTGCTGCAGCTTTCTAGGTCATATCAGACACTTTTAAGGTTTTTCATTGGGGCGCTGCAGATCAGACGGTGGTCTGAGGTATTTTATCCCTGTAGGAGTGCAGATGTAGCCTGACATCTCATGTAAAGCACAGGGCTGTGTGTTTTAGAGCTGCTGGTGGAAGGTACAGCATGTTCCTCTTCTCCCCAACATCCATCATGAGATACTACTAAGCAGGAGCCTGAAACAGTGGGGACACATGTAAGGATGATAGTTTGTGTTGTATTTGCATCCGTGCCCGTGAAGATTTTGCATGTAGCTGGCGCTTTTTTGCGGGGGCATTTTTCTGATAGCTTGGTGGTTTACATACCTAGATGTCCAGTTTAACTGTATTTGAAATGACCACTAGCAAATTCGGTTTTAAATGGGTTTATCATTTAGCGGACATCGAAAGTCTGCATTCTGTCTAGTTGCCTGGAAAACAAGTAACCAGGTTTAGTGTTCATGCTAACCTGTATCAACACTTTAAAATTAAACATGCAAGTCTCATCTTTCTGGAAGTAACTGTTTAAGGCCTCTTGTTCATCTGAGTGGTGTCACTGTTTGTAAGAACCACTGAATCAGACTCGGAATTTGTGAAACTTCTGCTTGAAAAGCAAAAATGTGTCCTTGGTTAGAAGAGCTGATGCTTTACAAGAGGGATATGCGCTTACATAAAGACAGATACGCAGAACCTAGTTAATGCAAATGCTGCGCGCAAGTATCTCGGTTTCTGTGCATGTCTTCAACCATAGACCATACGTGGGATTCTAAAAGAGGGATGACTGATTTGCAGTCTTTCACCGCAGTTACACAGATGGCGGAAGGCAGTGTGGGTTGGTTTGTCTACATCAAACATAAACCTATCGACACGCTCCATTTTAGTGCATACAATTATTGGTAATGTGGTTGACATGTGGAATGTATGTAGGGCTTTTTGGAAAGTGGACTGGAATAGCATTGGCCTGGAAGATGCTATAAATACCGGATTTATGTTCAAATGCTATATTGCTTCCTTCAGATGTCGTGGACTTCCCTCTTTACAGAAAAACAAATTTTAAAGAAAACAGACGAAGTCAGTGTGAGAGGAAGAGAAAAAGTGGGCTGCACCACCTGTCTGCATCCATGTGACATCCACAGACTGTGGAAATTGCTCTGGACATCCAAGTGCAGATATCCGAAATATATTTGTGGGCCAAATTGAAATGATTTGGGCTAAAATTCTGGCAGTTGTTTGATCAGATCTGTATAGCTTGATCCAATACTTTATTGTCCCAAACCCAGTAAGTTTTGTTGATACAAAGTGGTATGTTTTCAACTGTTACAAGTGCGTTCTGTGCCTAGCAGTGTAAAATCAAGCTCTTAAATGCCCAGCTAACTGGGTTTGGCTGTAGCTGTCATGATGGTACCTGGAGTTTTGATAACTACAAGTGGAAGTCAAACAGACAACTGCGTGTTCAGTTTTGAAAACTGATGGGTTAGGCTTAAGTGAATGCATTGTGAAGATGCTTAGCAGTATTGCAGATGTAGCAAGTTGATGTAAGTAATAGCATTCGGAAGCTCAAGTAGAGAGTAATCAACATCAGAGAAGCTGCTGGTGTCACAAGATGAGACTTAAATGAGAAGTGGGTTATCCCTCCAACAAGCCTGGGCAACACTGATGATTTTGTGCAAGTGTTATCCTTTGTGTAAATGCCATACTAATAATTATAATGGCTTGATTTTCAGGTTCTCCAAACTTATCACCAAACCCTATGTCTCCAGCACACAATAATCTGGGTAAGCATGTGATCTTGAGAACTCTAATTACGGTCAAGATAGTGACATTTTAATGCTGATGTTATTTTTTTTAGGTTATGCGCTTTTGGTGAGGTTGTGAGCACTGTTGATGTTCCTCTCTGCTAATCCTCTTTACTGTGATAAGTCGTTCATCAAAACTCTGTATGAAATAAAGAAATCTGAACTTAGAGAGTTTAAATAAAAACCCAAGAAATGTTGGCAGACAGATACCAGAAAGCGTGAGTAAAGAACTGCAGCAAAAAATACACTTTTTTTGATTACATGAGTTTGCAAGAAATATGTCTGTCTGTTTTGCTGGTTCTTATATTTTTAAAGGACACAGCTTGAGGCTAAATTTTGTCTCATGGAAAGTTACTTTGTAAATTTGCGGTGCGTACTGGTCTCTTTTACAATGTACCAGAGTGCCTTGTAACTTTTTATGTTCATTAACTTGGTGTTACATGCATTATAGGGCAAATGCTGCTGTCCACATGTTGTGGACAGGGCGCTGAGGTTCAGAGCAACAGATTTGCCTGCACGGCTTCGTCAGCTCGGGCAGTCATCTGCTTGATTGGAGTGCAGCAAATACATCACATCCTCACGTAAACCCAGCTCAGGAGCAAGCCTACGTCCCCAGCAGAGCAAGTGTGCAGTCACACAGCACGGATAGGCATGGCCTTCAGGGTTTGGGTGGCGGTGGCTGGGGACTTCTAATGAAACTGAGCGCTGGGATGGTGTCAGACCACAGGGTGGGTCTACCTGAGGGGCATCCCTGGGCCCTAGTAGGGATAAAGCAGCCTAGAGCCCTCATGTCACAGTGCCCCTAAACCACTGGAACAACTGGTGGCCCAGATGTGTGAGTTGTTATGTCCTTGCTCTCACTGCAGGGGGGTTGGACTAGGTGACTTTGAAAAGGTCCCTTCCGACCCACACTATTCTGTGATTCTGTGATTGTAGTATGAAATCGAGCATGGTCTGAGCAGGGCAAAGGGGAGGAGGTTAGTTGGTTGGTGTGTGGTTGGAGAGTCTAAATTAAAGAGGTGAGAGGGCAGGAACGCTGGCGTTCGGAGAGGTGTAGGTGTCACGGGCAGCCTTACTTGAGCATCAGAGGTGTTTGTGGCGTCTTATGCTCGAAGGAGCCTGGAGGAAAGTTGGAGGTGAGATGCACAAACCACAGATGCACTCTGGGATTTTTCTGACTGACCAGCCATTTGGTTTCCTTCAGGCAAACTCAAGTTACACTGCGAGCTGGAGTTACCTTTCCCCCACCCAACTCCATCCTGGGCACCAGGAAGATAGTCCAGCCCTAGGTGCTCATACCAGAGCACTGATGTCACCGATTCACTCCATAACCTGCAGACAGTAAATAGGAGGAAGGCTGAAGAAGAAGGAATAGCAGTTGAACAGGGCCTTTACCTCTGAGATACTATTGGAGGTTTTGTGCCTATCTCTGAACCTCCGTTGTCTTCTCAAATGGCTCTGCCCTTTGTTTTCATACCTGCAGACATAAAAGGTCTGATCCTCGTCAGTTTGAGCTCTTACGCTGTTTGAAATTGCTCTCAACGGTCTGTCATAAAAAGCACTCATAGCTCTGGCTAGCTGCAGGATCGGTTCTCTAAATGTTCATTAAGCCAGCAGACAGAGGCCACTTGAGATTACTCTTGAATAACCATAGCCATAAAGTTTACATATGCTTTTAATGCTGGCACAGAGTACTTTGACACCGCTCCAAAATTTGTCAGTCATTGGCTGACTTGTGGATATCTTGGGGCTGTTGAAGTGGGGATTTCTTTCCTCCTCTTTTTTTTTTTTTTTTTTTTACTTTATTTTTTTTTAAAGCATGGGATATATTGCCACGGTGCCACTAAATTTTTATTTGCTTTACCTGTTAATGCCTAAGAAGAGACTACATGGCTGACTGATTTTTATTTCCTTTTTTTCTTTTTTTTTTTGTTTTTCAATCCAGTATGCTCCAGTGTGCTGCCTAGGAGTTGATGAGAATTTCTAGCAATTTTTTTTCAACCTAAAAGTAAAGAGCCAATTACATGTGACAAAACCAACCAGGCAAGTTGACTGTGGCATCTGCCTTACATAAGGAAAAAAGGAGTTTCTAGGAAAGAGGCCCCAGTGCATATCCTTTCTAACAAGGACACTGGTTATTAACACATGCTGCTCAGCTGATGGGCCTGTCAGATGTCTAATGTGCTGTCTGGTGACAAAAACTAAGTAGGAGCAGGTGAAGCTGGTTAACCACAAGGAATCCCTTTGTAGTCTAAGGAGCAGACATCAGAAAAGCATTTCAACTTACCAGCATTAAAACATAACTCTTAAGTTTTGCAAACCAAATATTTATTGCTCTTAGGCAAGAGCTTCCACAAATTAAGAACTTCTTGTCTCTTTTAAAAATTTTATTGTAAATTTTTGCAGGTGAGGAAGCTACAGAATAATAAATGAAATGGCATGTAGCTGAGCAACTCTGAAAACTGTCAAAATTGTCATCATCTGTACCTTGTAAATGGCATCTCTAAAGTAAGGAGCTGCTTGTAGCAGTGTAGGTGAAAACACCAGCAGACCTTCAGCCTGGTGGTCTCTGCAGCCCAGAAAGGGCTTGCACAGGCGGTGAGAGCAGAACTTCTCAGCTCTGCAGGTTCTCTCTCCAGTTAGACAGAAGATAGTTGGTGCCTGGTGGCCTGCAGTGCTCCTGCTTCTGCTGTGCTGTATAATTCTGTGCATAAGCAGAACGCTCCGGTGTCTAGGGCTGGACTTTGATCTTCAGTTTAATCAGGCTTTCTCTGCGTGTTTGTTAAGAAAAATTAATAGAAATTTTAGAAACACAACAGCGTCCGATGAGGAAAATTATCAGCAAGCTCTCAGCAGCAGTGCGGGGTGGGGGTGGGGGGGTTGCAGCTTCGCCATTAAGAAAATAATGTCACAGTATTGGTGTCCGTTTATGTGACCAGAACTACCTGAGGCTTTTAAGACAGTTTACTTTGTGTAAGCTGAACCTTGGACTTAAACCCCATGGCCATACTCCAGAGAATTACGAAGGCAATATACTAGCACGAGGCAAACCGACTAGGACAAGAGGAGCTAGGTTTGTTTGAGGTGCGATGTATGTATTTCAGCATAAAGCTGCAAGACTGTAATACGGGGTTGAAGGAACTTAAGGAGCTTCACCTTTCCAATCACAGGCACAAAAGTGTTGCAAGGTAACATTTTGGCATTCTTTTTTTTTTTTTCTCCTCCATTTGGTAGCGTTCTAGTTTTGGTCCAGACTTTCGGTCGTCCAGTTTTCAGTTGTCAAATTTTCAGTTGTGAAACATAAGCTTTAAGTGGAAGTCGTAGATATCAAATGATCCCTTCTGTGTTACTGAAATACGAACTAGAGAAAACAGAGAAAACAACCAAAATGAAAGGAGAGCTGCCAGCATTATGTGGACGTTCGGCATGAAGTCAGGGAGTTGACGCTGGCCGAGGGCCAGGCCTGAGGTTGCCTGCGTATTGTTAGTTTGGAGCGAGGCAGTCCCTGGGTGAGCAGGAAATCCATTGTCAGTGTTTGCTCCGCGAAAGACTTGACGCAAAAGCTGTAAGTGAAATCGGTGAAATAAGCACATCCCCTACGGTCAAATCCATCAGTAACGTGAGCCTCTGTTACTCTCTGTGTTGAAACCCTTTTTTCCCAAAGCAGGGAAAAGACAGCCCTTCTCAAAGTACAGAGGGGAAGGGAGTGTGCCTGCTGCTTTATCTCGACGTTTCTGAGGAGGGAGTTAGAATTAATGTGGCTGCAACTAATACAGGGTATCAGTAGCTTCTGCTGCCCGTTGTGTATCGAACACATTCACTGAAGCCACCATAACAACCGCTCTCAGGCTTAGAGCGCACACTTGCAGAGTGTGCAAAGCAGCCAGCAGGTTTCTTCCCTCTGCAGCTGAACAGACAATGCTTTTATCTTGTAGGGAAGATGCAATGAGGGTAGCGTCCCAATACTCGGTGGACGCCCGTGAAAGCGAAGCTGCAGTGAGTCAAGGTTGAAATTGGATGGAGACGATTCAGGCAGGATTTGCTTGGGTTTAATGCATCATGTTTTAGTTGATTGTGTACCCCCTCAGGATTCTTTGGCTTTAGCAGAGCTACATTCTCTGACTTTTCCCTAAACAGTACATCCATAAATTGAAAATGAATATTTAGGACAGCTCTGACACAAGAGGAAACTTGCCCATCCCACGACAGCTTAAGCTGAAGCCTAAGACCACAAATCACAGGAGAAAGCAGCATCATTAAAAGCTTGCTCGCATTTTTTTGAGAGACAAGCTTTCCTTCAAAATAGGATTTGTTGGTTTGTGTCTTTCCTCAAGTTGCAAATAAGACGGAAATAAAATTCCCGTACATCCTTCAGTGGGGAGTCCGCAGCTCCCTTGAGTCGCAACCAAGCGGAGGTGGTTTCTGAAGGAAAAGGACCACGAAACCATAAAGAGCAATAGAGGCTTTGGTATTTTTTTATAACTTGAATCGTACCAATCTGAGGACATTACTTAAGGATCCACAACAGCTGATCTGATTTTTCTGGACCTGAGCAGTTAGAAAGGCACTTGCTGTGGCGTAAGAGCGCAGTCACGTGGAACCCAGGCTGTTTTCTGAAGTGGGTGGGCACACCTTAGGCTCTGATTAGTGCTGGTGTTTGCTGTCCCTCTGTGCAAACTGCACTGGAGACACGTGAAGCCCAGAGTCACTGAGGATGTGTACAGATTACTGCTGCAGGCCACAACTGCTGGTTGCTCAAGTGGGGCTGGTATGGCAGAAATACGCCTGATGGTGGCAGTTTCCAGTGGGACAAGCAAATACGGCGTACAAGGGACAAACACAGGGACAAGAAACCTGTGTGACTCCTCGACATGTTCGGTATCATCTGTGCGTATCAGGAGAGGGGCTTGCTTTACGCTAAAAAATGTTTAAAATGTGAAGAAACGGCCCGTATGCTTACCAGATCTCTTAAATGGATGTAGCGACCTCTGTTCTACTCAGCTGCCCTCTGTTAGCTTTCACTTTGACCATTATATCCTTTTCTGTGAGAGGAAGATAGGCTTTTTCTTTTGTGGGTGTAGTGTGTGGAAGAGAGTAGGAACATTGAGTTTTGCTTGTGGTAGAGCATTTTTCTTTCAGATGATATAGCTAAGGAAAGAGAGAGACTGTGAAAGAAGCTGGGAATGGGTATGAACTCCAAAATTCAGAGACTTTGAAGATCTGCTAAGGATTACAGAGTTCCCCAGGTGCACTTTTATTCAAGTCCTTATTTGCTGTCAGCAAAGCTGGTAACAAAGCAGAAACCAAAGGTTTTTTCTGATTATTAGCTACTTTGGGAACTCGTTCACCACAGTAATGGAGAGGAAACCATCAGGCCTTTTGGCTGAAGCCAGGCTGCTTCAACCTGTTTCTAAAGGTTATGGAGTAACAGCAGGTACCAGATGAGAAAGTACTTTCAAACTTCTGTAGAGACACTACCTTCAGTGTGAGAGGAGGCTCAGATGGTAAAAACCTGTCTTTGATTTTTTTGGAGCTGATCTCTTAAGCCCCAGATTTGCCTAAGCCTTGTAGGAGCAACAGATGGGAAAGCCTGTGGAAAAAGCTGGGGTTTGCTGCTTGGTGTTAACTCTTTGGCCAGATGGGACCTGTTCTGTTCTGCTTTTAAGCACCATTTGAATGAGGATGAAGTGATAAATTGGGGGGAGGCCTGGAGGAAATTCTTCTCTTGCTTTTATTTCTTGCATTGAATGTGGGGCATAGAGCACTTACCAATTAGCTTAGTCTGCTTTCCACTTGCTCTGCTCAGCAGCTTCTTGGTTTGCAGCAGGACCAGGCACCGTCTAGCACAGTATTTCCAAGAATATTTGAGTTGAGCTTTCCTCTGCTGAAACCTCGTTGGCTTCAGTGGGAGCAGTTGAGTCATTTTTACGCCATCTGAATGTCCCACCTTTCAGGCGTATCAACTATTGTCTTCCTGAGACTGCCTCAGCCTCAGGCTGCTCAGGAACTTTGGTCCTTTTGCTTCCATCCACAGGCTGAGTCAAACCATAAGCCCAATAAAAGAGATGTGCCATCACCTGGTGGGAAAACAGATTTTCTTTTGATGCAGTGGAACAAAGTGGCTGATTTCCAAATCGCTTTGATGCCAGTGTTGTGTACAATTGGGTGCATCTTGCAGACAACTCTACTGGTTTCATCAGCTAGAGAGATCATAACAGAGTCAGTAAGAATGAAAGTTGGATTTGCTTGCACAGCAGTAGGCTTCTGGAGAGCTGTGTTACTGAAAGCAGGGTTGTGGTGTGGCCTGCTCTTGCGAAGGTTTTCTGTTTCTTCCTTTTCTCTCCTTTTCTTTTCTCTTTTCAGTGTACTGGCTACCCAAAAGTGATTCCACATTTCATAGTAAAGCTAAGTTTACTTTTTAAATGTTCTCCAAGTATGAAGATAGTTCAGCAACACCCCACTTGCAAAGCGACTGGTGTCTTTGACTCTTTGTGATTGTTCCATGTGCCAAAAGCTTCGGGGGTGATGTAACTTTCTAGCTGCAGTCCATTCAAGTCTGACAAGTAAATAAAGTTTGGTGGTTAAAGTGAGCCTGAGGAGTGAAGCAGAACAATATTTCAAAACGGTGTCTTTTTTTTCCAGCCCCCCCCTTCCCCTCCTGAGGGCCTGGGATTCATTTTGCTTCTTTTTTTCTGCAGATCTGCAGCCTGTTACCTACTGCGAGCCCGCTTTCTGGTGCTCGATATCCTACTATGAACTCAACCAGCGAGTGGGAGAGACTTTCCACGCCTCTCAGCCCTCTATGACCGTGGATGGTTTCACTGACCCGTCTAATTCTGAACGCTTCTGCCTTGGTTTGCTGTCTAACGTGAACAGAAATGCAGCAGTGGAGCTCACAAGACGACACATCGGTAATTTCTATTTCCTTGGTTTAGTCAGTGTCTTTCAAGGTGGAAGGTGGAGACCTGCACGTCAAGCTTTTTGTTCCGCTAATCATGTCGTGTGGTCAGTTGTAGAGCACTGCGGTGTTGGAATAGCCATGGTGTTTTGGCAGGCTGATCTTCCATAAAGGAACACTAATTGTGTTTTTTCGTAAAAAGTATAATAAAGGAATGACGGAGAAAGACTAAGATTTCTGGAGGTCGTAGTGGCAGAATTTAAACTGTCACATGTGCTCTTCTGTACTTAGATAAACTTGGATACTCCTTCTCCCTCCTGCACGATTCGATTTTCTAACTGGCTGTTCTTTTATAAATGGAAACTTAATTCCTTAATTGTCATCTCAGTTTATGCTTTTCCTGCTTATGCTGCAAGGCGACACTCAAGTTTGTTTTCAGTTAAACTTGCGCTGAAGAGAATACCCCAGATTTATGCGATTTTAATAAGAGGCAAAACTGCTAATATTTTGCTGCGTTTTCTGCAGACTTCTGTCAAAAGTGAACCTACTTTTTGCTCTGATTTTGCTCCCCTTCGTACCCTTTCCTGAGCAGTAAACTTTCATACAGGAGGATCTTTCCTTACTTGTTTCTAGTATGATTTCTAGCACCAAAAGAACTCCAGCCCCCCAAAACACACCAAGATTCAGAAATCAGTCTTTAAATTCAGCAGGCTTCTTGTGCTCTGTGGAAGAACGAAAGCAAGGTATTCAAACAGCAGCGTAAGACCACAGCAACTGTCTATTTGAGCAAGAAAGATGTATTTGCGAAATTTGTTTCTTTATTAACTGAGACTTTAATAATTTGTCTAAACTCCTATGGGAAATGTATGTCCTTGTGTACAATGTGATCTCAGGCGAAAGGCAATGATTTGAAAATGTCGTATAATTTAATTCCAGATCACAAAGTAAATAAACAAACAGTCACATCCAGCTGCGATGTCTGTGAAAAGGTTGAAAGCCATGTGTTAACTAATAGAACGTTCATATGGAAAATATCAGAGACATGTATGTTTGGAGTAAGCAGGCTGTGAGGTGGTACGTTTAGGCAGTCCAGGCTGTGATTGACAGTGGGGCCAGAGAGTGCCGTTCTGGCTTTATAAATGGTTCCCCCTGCCTTCCTCGGCTTAACTCGCTCGCAGAGCAAATTTATTGCCCCCTGATGGGAGTACCCGTGGGCAAAAAGAGGTGGTTTTCATTTTCCATAATTCGTGGTTTAGCTGCGTTTCGAGAGCTGCCCCGCGCAGAGGTTGCCCACGTCTCTACCAGCTCCTCTCGCAGGTTTTGCAGATAATCCTTCTAAGCTAAACCAAACCCGTGTGTTTCCTAGGAAGAGGAGTAAGACTCTACTACATCGGCGGCGAGGTGTTTGCCGAGTGCCTTAGTGACAGTGCCATTTTTGTCCAGTCTCCCAACTGCAACCAACGCTATGGCTGGCACCCAGCAACAGTTTGCAAGATTCCACCAGGTAAGGAAGCGTGCCTTATCCGTGCTCCTTCACCGTCTGCAAACGGGGACGTGCTATGGAAAGCAAGCTCTTGGCCAAGGTAGGAGTGGATTTGCTGACCTTGACAATAATCAGAAACTTTTACCCTCTTAAAAACACCTTACAGCTCGAGCAGGGCATTTTTTTATAGCCTAAAGGATGAAGGTCCTGATAAAGGAAGCTGCAACAGTTGTCTGCACCGTGTGCGTACAAGTAGGAAGAAGCAGTACTTCAGGATCTGAGCAGAACTAAGAGCAGAGTCTGCCACTTGCTCCGTGCAGTGTTTACAATACAATTACTGTGTTGTCATTGTCTGAGAGTCACGTTTATCATTTTGTTTGTACCTTTAAGTAAAAGAGTATAACGTAAGAAATTTTTCTGAATTCAGATTCACCCATAGTAGATTGAAATTGTTACTTCTTTCCGTTCCGTAGTAAAACGTCCCCCCCCACACTTTGTGAATTAGTTTTATTCTAGGGAAATTGCATTTTCAGGCACCTTGTTGTTTTCACAGCAAATGTATGTCTGAAGTGTGCTGAAAGATTGCGAGAGAATTTATTGCATCTGTCTAGGAAGAAAAGACTTTTTTATTAGATACATTCAAAAGAGCCAGTATGAGAGGATGCCGTTCGAAAGGGAATTAGCTATTTGGCTAGGCTTACAACAGGTAAATTTTTTACGGTTGAAAGTATGTGTATATTTAAAAAATTAACTTTTTTGTTAAGAAATATTTGAACAAAGATTATCTTACTTTTGAGAAGAGATCCATACGCTGCTAGCTCTGGCCCATCTTAATGGATTTCCTTTCTCAGATGCTTAGGAAGCAGCTGCCAGTGTTGCAAACATGACTTAATTCTCCAGCCACATCACAAGAGTCCACCCCGGCTGGAGTCAACATCTGAAGACATAAACAACCCACTCTTCCACTGTCGATTCATCCAAGGCACGTTCCTTGGACTGCAGCTCTCCCCACTTTTGCCACAGCCTTTGGCCGCCTTCTGAGGCTCATCTTCAAACCTTTGCTGGCTTTGAAGCAGTTTCTTCATTCCCTTGTTGACCAGATCAAGTCGTCCCAGCTCCTCCCAGGCCCAGTCATGGAGAGACCTGTTCCCATCCAGTCCTGAAGTCTGAAGAGCTTGGCAGTCTGATCCTGACCAAGTATTTTGCTTTCCTTGCCATCGCTCTGTGCTCAGCCTGGCCCTGATGCTCCCACCCTTCTTACTGTCCCGCCTTAGACTGCCATGTGCCTGATGCAGCTTCCCTTCAGGCTCTCGGCAAGACACGTAGCTCTTGGGCTGTGCTCTTCTAGGGTCACAAAAATGGGCCCTTGTTTCTGCAGCTGCTGAGCTGTTGCGTGTCGTTACGCTTTGCTGACTGCAGTTCGACCCAAACCAGATGACAGTACGAGTCCAGCCCAAGAGAACAGGCTCAGAAGTGATCTTAGAAAAACACAATCCATCACAGTCCAAACGGTTCTTTTTCAGACTTGGCCCGTGCGTAACCCCAAATGAGCATCGGCTGTGCGCCCGGTTTATGGTTATCTGGGAGAAAGCGACATAGCAACACCTTTTTTTAAGAGTTGTGTGTTTGTTTGTTTGTTTAAACTATGAAGGATGATGTTGTATATCACCTAAAACCAGTGGAATAAGTTGTTCTCAGTCCTTCAGCTGGACTAAACATTGGAGAAGAACTCCAGTGTTAAAGGAAAATTCTTTGGCGCATGGCAGGTACGTTTAAGAGCCGATTACAGCAGAAGCAGCTCTGCCACCAGCCTTTTTAACCCTGAGAACTGATTTCTGGCTTGCCAGAGCAGTTTCACTTCAGAACTTCTCCGTTACTTCTGCTGACGGGCATCATGTAAATCCATCCCAACACCAGTTGAGTTCCTGGTTTTAGCCTGTGCCCTCCTTTCTTTCAGGCCCTGTAGCGATTGCTGTTGTTAAGCGTTACGGATCTCTTTAGGCTTTTCAATTACAACATGAGGGAAGTGATTGTAAAGGAGATGGAAGGAGGTTCCACGTGAGGATCCCAAGTCTGGTCCCGTAGATCACAATCTGCTCCGCGGGCCCTAGCATTCGTCGTTCTCTGTCCTGTAACGTGGTTTTCTTCCTCTCACACATAAGCTGTGGAAACGTGGCATCCTTGATTCCCTGCTCTGAAATGCTGTGTTTAATCAATCTGTATAGTATCACGGAGTCTGAGGATATGGGAAAGCAGCACTGAGTTTGTTCCATCCTCAGGAAGAAAGGGGTTTCTTCCTCTGGTTGAGCTAATGCCTTGTCCTTGTGTTCTTTTTTTCACAGGATGTAACTTGAAGATTTTTAACAACCAGGAATTCGCCGCTCTCTTGGCTCAGTCTGTGAATCAGGGCTTCGAAGCTGTGTACCAGCTGACCAGAATGTGCACCATCCGAATGAGCTTTGTCAAGGGATGGGGAGCAGAATACAGGTCAGGAACCTGCGCGGCGTGCTTGGCCTTGCCCTCGCGCTCTTGTATTCCCCAGCCTGGGCCGGAGCTCTGCAGGGCTCCTTCGCGCAGCCTGCGAGACGGGGGGGGGTCAGCACAGCGTCTCTCCAGTAACACAGATGGGGTGTAGCTGTTGAGAGGGGGCTTTGGTCTCGTCTCTTGGTTTTCCCAACCCATTTGTGCAAAATACGCGTTATCTGGTACGCCTGGAAGACCACGTGCGTTTGGTCACGGTGTTGTACGAACCAAAAGCTTTACCTGAAGCACAGCAGATAAATCCAGGTGGCCTGTGTAGCAACTATTACCTTTTTTTTTTCCTTATGACTACACTGTTATCAGGGCAGGATCAGTGCGAGTGCTTCGTAATAGGTATGGTTTGGGTTTGATGCTTCTTTTATCAGGGACTAATGGGATTAAAATAAAAGCAGATTGGCTTCAAAATTTATATTTGGAAGAACTGCTAGAGTTGCTGCAAAATTATGGTTATATCTCCTCATCCTTTCCTTAGTGCTTGTCATAAGGCAATTGCTTAAAGGTGACCGGAGGCAGTAGGAGGAACAGGGTTGCTGTTTTGCCTGGTGGATATTGAAGGTACAAAAGGAGATGCAGTAGGGTCCGATTTTTGAGATCGGTGGCGTGGTTATTCTGACAACAGAGGGACAGTGGAGACAGTGTGAGGGACGGAGCACTCCACAGCTTGCGTTGCTGTCACCACTGCATTAGCCAGCAAACGTCCCTGAGTAGCAAAGGCAGTGACATCGGTGTTGAATAGTACAAGTAGGGGAGACGAAATTCGTTGGAAAATTAAGGTCGTTTTATGAGAGAGAAAGCTGGCAAGGATTTCAGCCAAATGTGATTTTGAAATACTTAACTTGACTGTGCACCCTTTAAATCTGTAGGCTTATTTGAAAACCTGGGGGCAGTCCCTGCCTCCCCGAGCAGCAAGGCTGTCTGCGGATGCTCCCCTCGCACGGCCGCCCGCAGCAGACGGGGGGAGATGCCATAGCATCAGCTGGAGCCTGGGCCCTGCACGTTACTCTCCCACTTTCTTCATTTCTCCAGATGTTTGGAGTCCATTTTGTTTTGAAATTGTCCTGCACCCGGGCCAGAGCCTTTCAGCCCTGGCTCGCAGCCACGGCTCGTAATGAAATCCAGATGAGCGTGACTTACGGAAAGTCAACTATCATTAGAGGATTGTAGGCAGTGAAACCCTACGCTCGCGCTGACCGCGCCGAAGCTGCTCTCTCGCTCCTTCATTTCCTTGCCACAAAATACTACATCTGATTGCCTTTGTCAGAGCACGTTTACTTGTTGAACTGATTCGTCTATAAAATCGTTACTGGGGGAGCTGCACCCAGAGCCCTGTTCCAGCGACGGCTGGTTCAGCTGCTCAGCCTTTGGAGCAGCCTGATCGCTGGGGTGTTTAGTCCTCTTGTGTGCCTGGGGGGGGGGGGGGTTGGTGGAGGGAAGCGAGGAGCAGCCGATTGCGTGAGCAGCCTGTCCTACAGAGGTTCTCCTTTGTCCAGCGGGAGCCTGGTGGAGCAAGCTGAAGGCATGGGGAACGTCGAGGGTTTGCCTTTCCGAAAGTCTGGAGCCGACGTGTTGGTCGTCCAGGCGGGCAGGCAGCAGGAAGTTCCACGTCGATTTGTGGAGGGCAGAAGTGTGGCAGCCCCACGGGAAGGGGGTTTCTGGGCAGCGTTGGGCTGGTTTCAGGCAGCAGAGGGGAACGCTCTGCGTTCAGGCAGACTGGTTTTTCCTGGGACCCGGGGAGGTTGGCGTGCGTCGCTGGAGCTGACCGAGCGAGAGGTGCTCCGCTCTCCCTGCCCTGCAGTCCTCCTGCCCAAACAGGAGGGCAGCCTTTAATGCAAAACACTTACCGTTGGGTGGCTGGAGAGGACGAGCCCTGCCCTGTATGCCCGCTCTTGGGGCACCGCCTGGCCTGCCAGCTCCGCTCAGCCGCGCCTGAGCTGGGAACGGGTGGGGTGCCCTCAGGGACCTGCTGCCATTTTCAGCTCCAAGGATGAAAGCTGCAGATTGAACAACAGGAGGGGTTACAGCCCTTGGCCAAAGCCTTGCCGAGCTGAACCCCAGAGCCCCCGCTCCTCTGCCCTGCCGCGAAGGGGCAGGGAAGGCGGGGGGGAGCGCAGGGCAGCCCCACGGAGCAGAGGGTCCCCTCTTCAGCGGCGGTTTCTCTCTGGGCCCCGCAGACTTTGACTTCTCCCTCCCACAAACAGGGCAGCTTCTGGGGGAAAAAACACAGGACAGCTTCTGGGTGTAAAACAAGGCTGTTTCCAGGCTATTTCTCTCCATAATCCTCCTCCTCCACAGCAGCTGTCCCTGCCCCTCTGCCTGGAACAAGACTCCTGCCACCCCTCGGCAGAGGCGGGAGACCCCCTTGCCCCGTGCCTTGGCCTCCCTTCCCTTCCTTTCCTCCCCATCTCTTCCTGCCTTACCATCTGGAGATGCTCCATGGGGTCTGGCCTCAGGGAGAATAACAGAGAGGCAGACAGGAGAGGGGGAAGGTGCTTTGTGGCCGGGGAGAGTAAGAGCTGACCCAGCGAGGCATCCCCCTCTGCTCCCTGGTCCCAGCCGCCGGCTCTCGAAGGATTTTAAAATGCAGGGTTTAACGCCGTGGGTCGGCCTTTCCGAGAGGTTTTGCAGCTTCTTACGCCCTGCAGCATTTCTGCTGCTTCTGAGGCAGCTGATGAAACGCGAATCTGCTGGAGCGGCCCCGTACTCAGCGTGTGGAGCGAAGGGTCCAAACCTCCAGCGCGTCCTTCCCAAGCCGTGCGAAAAGGAGGCTCAGCGGCACCTCTGGCCGCACGGGGAACAGGGCTCCGTGGGGCTGCAGGAGGGAGGCTGAACGGCTGAGTGGTGACCTCTCTCCATCACCTCCACGTTCTGCTAAAACCTAAAGATAGGGTAAAAAGAAGATCCTTGTCTTACGCAGAGAGAAGTTTAACCTGTCTGGTAAACCGCTTACCTTGCTATCTGGTTAGGAGAGGCAAGGTCTGCAAAATAAAACGGGATGATTTCGCTTAGATAAGCACCTTCCTTTCCCTTCAGGGAATCAGATGCCGCCTGTTTTCAGGAATCTGGGTAGTAAATAGGTTATATAGTGAGTTGCTCCTTTGGGATCATAAGAAACATAAAGAGACAGGGAAGGGTTTTTAAAAGAAGTTGGCAGCACGAGCCAGAAGCATGTTACAGAGGAGAGGGACGTCCCTTTGGCCCCGCGTGCAAGAGTATTGTCTAAGCAGGAAAGAAAGCTTCAGTAGCTGTAAAACCTTTTCGCATTTGTAAAGTTTGGTAAGTCACGTTGATGTTCTTTTTTTTTTTTTCTTCTCTTCTCTCCCCCTTCTTGTAGGCGGCAGACTGTGACCAGTACTCCCTGCTGGATTGAGCTGCATCTTAACGGTCCTTTGCAGTGGCTGGACAAGGTCCTTACACAAATGGGCTCCCCGAGTATTCGTTGTTCCAGCGTCTCCTAAGGAAACCGTCTCCTGGGGGCGGGTGGGGGGAAGAAAGACTCTGGAAAATGGAATTGGCTTAACCCTTAGCAAAATGCATAGTGCATAGTAAACAAATTCCCGGTTTTTGAAGTGATGAGAAAAAAAATCTGCTTAAAAAAAAGAAAAAAAAAGAAAAAGTGGGTTTTCTTTGTCTTGTTTTGGTTTTTTTAATACCCATTGAAGCCACTTCCACTGAAACTGTCAGCACTTTGGTTACAATGCTACGGGCCATCGCAGTTAGAATTTGAAGCTGAAGTTTATCACGATAAAAACTGGACTTTGTTGCAGCGGAGAGAACCAGCGCTCTGCCTCCCGTCGGGCCGGGCCGGGCCGGGACGTGCCGCGGTGAGCACGCAGGAGCCGCCGACGGCGCGGGGGAAACCTCCCGTCGGCCTCACGCAGCTCCAGGCTCGTGTCACGCAGCGCCTCTGAAAAGCCAGGCACCGCGGGACTTTGGGATGGCTCTGGCTCGTGCTGTCGCCATCCACCTGATCCGCTCTTGCCCTCCCTGGGATGGGGGAAAAGGAAGCATTCAAAGCGCGCTCATCGCCCCGGCGGTGTTCCCAAAAGGAATGCGTTTCCCACGCTGGACTGCTACCAAGGAGGCAGAGGCTTGCGTCGTGCCTGAGGGATGCAGCTGATGCCCTGACGGTCTCAGGCTGGATTGACAGGAAGCAAAAGGCCGAACTTGAGGCTCCTTCTGAGGCTGCTGCAGCGACTTGAGCTGCTCGCAGGCAGACGCTGGTCACGGGGGGTTGTCCCAGGTCACAGCCCTGGCTGGAGAAGTTGAGCCTTCGTTATGGCGCAGCCTGTTTGCATTAACTACGGAACGTTCGTGTTCTGCTTTCTCAGTATGTTCAATGATATCTGCCACTCCTGAAGTCTTAGGGGCTTCGTGCATTCAGCGTCCAGGTCGGCTCTAGTGCCGGGCCTGGACAGGCCCTTGCTGCCCTTTTCGGGACAAGCAGTTCAGTAGAGCATCCCATGCTGCCACGGGTGGCTGCGCGTGAGCCAGGACATCTCAGACACGAAACCCCTCTGTTTCAGACTTATTCCAGCTGACTAAAATGCTCTGAGATGTGTTTTTGCCTGGAGAAATTGGCAGCGTGTGTATTTACTTGTATTATAAAATGTTCGTTTTAAACATACATGCTCCAGACTGTTTAATATTTTATTTTTTTTTTTGCAGCAACTGTTACGGCAAACAACTTCCACAACTGGAAAAAAAAAACCAACCCTTAGCACTTGCTTTTATGGTTCAAATTTGCCAAATAAGTCTCGTAACTTTGTCAGTGCTATCCAGTTATCTGTTTCTTTATATCTGCATTGAATATCGTATGCATTTGTGCCAAAATATTAGAAGGGGGAGGGGAGAAAGTGATAATCAGTTTCCTATGGAAATCTTTTTTTTTTCTCTTCTTTTTTTTTAAAATATACAAAGGACAAACACACGAGGTAGATCTGGCTCGGGGAAGGACAGACTCGGATGGACTTTTCAATGGTTTGTGTTAAGGCTTTAGTCCTGCAGATCTGTGTGCTCCCAGACGGGAACGCGAGCGGCCCCGCGGAGCTCGCTGGAAGTTCTCCTGCGCTGAGGTTTGCCGAGCGCCCTGCTCCCACCACGGGCTGCTGACTCCTGACGGCATTTCACGCCCCACCGGGAATGTCCAGGTACCTGCTGCCTGCAGAGAGAGGCTTTTCCGAGGTGCTTGTTCCTTTGAGACCGCTCTGTTCACCAGCCCCACCACCTGCTTGGCAAAAAAACCCACCGTTTTCGGGCCCGAGGCATCGGCCAGACGGGGTACGAGGCGCCCCTCGTTCGGCGGACGCGGGAGCAGATGACGTTTGCTTCACCAGGCGAAGGAAGGGATGCTTTGGGCAGTTTTCTTCCAGAAACCAGAAGTGACATTTTGTACGTAAAATGTCAATCCCGAGGAAGACTTTCAGGGGTGGGCGTGCTCCTGGACGATCCAGGCGCTTTTGAAGATCCTCTCGCAGAATTTTGACTGGAGCTTTTGCTGTGCAACGCGGCTTGTACCGTAGCGCTGGAGGTTTTCTAGGGGGTTTAATTTTTATTTTATTTTATTTTTTTAAGTTTTTGCAATGTGTCTCGTTTTAGTTAATCCTCTGGTTGCATGGACTGGTGCAACAAGAGCGTCTGTATAAAATAGTATTTTCTAGCCACCTAAAAAGTAGGTCTGTCATTGTGGCTTGATTGGGCATATACTTGCAGATACAGGTTTCTAACGTAGTTGCCGACAAAAATTTATCCTGACTTTTGTGGAAGTATTTGACTTGCTGTTTTAGCGAGAGAGGGGGGAAAAAAACCTGCCGCGTCCAACGGCCCCAGGTTTCCTCCCTGAGTGTCTTTAAGTCGTGTTTGCTTATTTTAGCGAACAAACTGTTTTCGTTGTCCACGTAGTCCTGGAGGAAGTCGGACTCTGTGGCGCCTCGTGCGTGATGGCGTCTTCAGCGCCAGTGTCGGGGCGCTCGTTGGCGTGACGGCGCGGGCAGGAGCCCAGCCTGAGCCCGAGGCTGCGAGCTGCAATAAACCCCAGCTTCATTCGAAGCCTGCAGACGGGGTCGCCTCCTCAGCCAAACCAAGAATTGGACCTGGATTTCCACCAAGAACCAGATTAGTCTCTTCTGTCTGATAAAGGGTAATTAATTGCTAATAGATGCCTTTTGAAAAAGAGGATGCAGATGATGCATCAAAACTTTGGTTAATCTCATCTCATCATCCCTTCAGTAAAATGACTTCAAGTGGGAAAGGGAAGCTGGTCCAGCGGTACAGCTCGCTAAAATGGAGAAGATTATCTCCACTCAAGTATTAATTTCCTCCCCTCCCCTTTGTTTGCCTTCTCAGTAATTCATAAAAGCTTCATGGTGCCTGAAGTTCCCTTATAAAGTCAAATGGAAAGTCCTGTACCGTGCAACAAGCGGAAAGATAAAGCCTGGGGACGGGCTGCGACCCGAGGGACGTTACGGCCGAGCTTCCCTTCGCGTTGGGCGGCCGGAGGGGACGGAGGAGAGGAAAGGCAGCTCCCCCGGCGGCGGCGGCGTGCCGTTGGGGTGGACACTAGCGAAAGGGAAGCGGCAGCGTTGGGCTGGAGGTGGTTGTAGGCAGCGGTGCCCCAGGGCTGCGCGTGGCTGCTGCTTGGGTTTACTTCTTTTTTTTTCCTAAAACTTTAATAAAGTAGCTTCGAGGTGTAGCACGAATGTACGCGATCAGCCCAGCCCTAGCTTAGATTACACACCCGTGCTGGAATAGCTTCCCGTTTCATGGTAGTCTTGGCTCGTTTTACCAGGATTTCGTACATTTTTGTTACTAGTAGAGAGTCACTAGCAGGAACTTTGACTCTTTTTAATCGGTGTAGCCGTACACAAGGGCCTGGCTGCTGGCAGATGATACTGATGGCCTTGTGGTTTTAAATGACTGTGGTGATTTTTTTTTTTTTCTTTTTTGTAATTATTATTATTAATGTATTGAACTGAATTGCAGTTTGTATTTTGTGTTAAGCTTGTCTTAGAAGTAATCCAGTGCTGTCCATTTGATTTAATCGCCAGGAACCAGCAGGCGTACGTACAAAGATGGAGCAATCTCATCGTAGCAAATTCCCCAAAGCTCTGCCTGCCCGTACGTGCCACGAAAAGGCTGGGGGTGACCTTGGAGAAAGCGTTAGACAAATTAGTTTCCTCTCCCCTTAAGGACCAGCGTAGTTTGAACCCTGCAGAGGGCTCCTTTGCAGGGTGAAGAATGCTCAGGACTCCCTCTCACGCAGCGAGTCTTGACATCCGTGCCTTGTGCTCCTCGCTAACTGGAAAAGCACGAGGGGCAGGAAGAGCGCAGCTCAGTGAGGGGCTTGAGCCGTATCACAAACGTCTGTGAGCTTTCCTAGCTCTGAGGTACTGCATAGGTAGGAGGAACGGCATTTCTCTACAAATAAGCTGGGAAGCCAGAATGAGAAGTAATTAGTCACTATATAGTAGTTGGTTGAGCGGTATGGTTAAGAAATTCAGTATATGGTTTTTATTATGTACGTGCTTTTGTATTTATGTGGTCTTTCCTGAATATTCAGATGAATCAAATATTTAATTTTTAACAGAAAGGGCAATTAAGGATTCCGAGTATTAAATCTTCCGTACGTTCCTTTCTGGTGATGGCTGGAAATGAGGCAGTTGCTGAGGTGAGAACAAGAGACTCAGCTCAGCACTGAGCCACAAACCCCGGTGAAGGAAACAGAACCAGGACTGAGCCACAAACCCCGGTGAAGGAAACAGAACCAGGACTTCAGCCGCAGGAGCCTCTGCCCCGGTTTTGCCTTTTAGCACCAAGCGAGGCTCCCGGGCGGGCCCTTGCACTGCGCTCTCCGGCTGCCGGAGGCTCCGAAAAGCCGGCCCCTCCACAAACGCTTCGGTTCGTCGTACGTTTCCGCCAGACCCCAGCGGGCTCCGCACCAGGCTCTGCTGCGGAGCTGCCCCGAGTTCCTGCCCCCGCGGGAGGCAGCTGCTGTTTCACCCTGGCCTGACGTGTTCCCCCTTGGGGAGATCCGCACGAGCATGTTTGCGTTAGTGTTTAGGTCTTCTTAACCTGAGGTGGTGTGTCAATGACCGGTGATGTCACTGCCTGCTTTAGCTTGTTAAGCGTTATTCACCTATTTTGTTACTAAAGGCCTGTACTATGTATGCCCTCTTATTTCATACGTGAAACTGTAAGTTCTATTTTTGACATTTTAATAAACTTTGATTTGAAAGCGGAGGCTCGTGAGAAAGTAAGGATGTGGTAAAAATGTAGTGAAAGCATTTGGGGGGTTGGAACCCCGAGATCATTCAGAGACAGCAGCATCTTCAGCTGGGTACAGTGAAGGTTGTTCCCGGTAATTCGCACGAGATCTGTTACAGGCAAGATCTTCATCCTTTTTGCAGTTCGGAGAGTTTTGTTCGAGAAGTGAAAGCCAGATATAAAAAATAATGTAAAAATTGCAACTAGTTCCGCTAACTACCGGGACTCGAAGGTGAGTAGAAGTGGAGGGCAGCGGCTCAAGGGATTTATTGTCAAAGTGCTGGAACAGTCAGAGGTAGCTACACGCTCGCTCTGCCTGGCGCCCCAAACCGTCACTGTGCTTTCACCTGGTGGCCGTGTGGTAGGAAAGCCCCTTACCCCGAAGCGTAGGAGCAGCATTGGCTGCTTCGTCCTCCGCGTCTCCTCGTGGGGCGGACCCTGAAGCACCTCTGGAGTCTCCGCGTTGAGGACTTGTGTCTGTTTGAAGCCCCGTGCTGAGGGCGGCGGTTTGGCCACCCCTGCAGAACAGAGGGAGGAGGTGGGTGGGCACCGGTGGGGCCTCTGGTCCGCCGGGCACTGGTGACGAGGTGCTGATGCTCTCGAACGGCCCAGGATCTGGTGCAGCTCGGGAGCATTCGCCTAATCGGTGCGATACCTTCCTGAAAGACGCTTCTCTCAGGCCTGGTTTAAAAGTTTCACTAAATCAGAGAAGCGATGGTTGGAAGAGGCTACTGGAGGTCTCCAGTCCAGCCTCGTCCTTGATCCAGCACCGTTGCCAACACTAGCTCAGGTCAGCTGGGCTTTTGTCCAGATAAATCTTGAAGAAGGCAGGTAGTGGGGTCAGGTGCTGTCCGGGGGGAAAGCAGATACGCTGGCGTCCAGCTGGGCTCGGCGAGGGCCTTCTCCAAAGAGCGTTACTGGGCCAAGGCACGCGATGATCTAATTCTGTGACCTCCCAGCATTCCTCCTAGGGTTTCACTGAAATTCAGATTTTTTTTGTTGTTGTTTTTCCTGACAGAGGATTTACGAGAATACTTTTTCCACTCCGGCTTCCAACAATGTGGTAATAAAAGGGTCTCGTCCAGGTTTCGTACTGGGGTTGCCAAAACGCGAGTGTGATGCAGTAAATCAGCGGGGAGGTCTGCTCGTTGTCACCTGAATACACGGTCGTGGCTTTCGGTATCACGGTCGTCTCATCTGCACTGACAGGGGGGAGCTGAAGCAACGTACGGGTTTGGTGGCAAATGAAAGACCTCAAAGCCGTAGCCAAAAAAAAAAGTGACTCGACGTCACGTGGAGGTTCCAGTTCACGCAAGAATTGGTAACGAGGGGCTGGGTCTGCGCTGGCAGGAGAGTCCTTCGTGCCAGACCCGAACTGGGAGCTCCCCGCCAGCAAGCGCTGGTCCCAAAACTCAGGGGGCGGGGGCAGGTGCGGGTTTTACGCTCGCGACGGGTGGTTCCGTACTGAGGTTTCATCCCTGTCTCTGTGCTGTCTCCTGGCCCCAGGGAGGGGCTTCTCCGCGCCAGGAACCTCCCCTGCGCCAGGGGCTTGCCCTAGGCCGGCAGCTGGGGAGGGAGGGAAGAAGGTGAAGCGGTGACAGTGAGCCCCGCCAAGGCTGGGAGCCAGAGTCTAACACCGCAGCCCCACCTGACAACCAGTATAAAGCAGGTTTTTTTGTAGGGTTTTTTTTTTTGCTATAATCTACTAATTGTGGGTGTTTCCACTATCGGAGGAATCTGGTTTTGTTTGAGATACTGTTGTCGTACGTAAGTAACATTTTCTCCTTTTAATAATTAATTGAGCACGACATTTCCACAGCCTTTAGTTGGAGCGGGAAGTTCCCTAGCAGATAGTGGAGCTTGTCAGTTTAACTTTAGACTCAATTACCGTGTTTATAATGACCCAGCAACTAGTTGAATCACGAGAAGAGGCACAAACTGAACTCGCTGCAGAGGAAGACGGGACTTGGCCTCCGCACCCGCACGGCCCATTTCATTCAGGTGACCAACTGGGTGCGGACGGAATAACGGAAGGGCCTTTTCCCAGGTCAGAAGAGCAGCAGTACTGCCACGGAGAGCCTTCTAAGGCCAGGGAAACGATAGCATGTTTTGGCTGTATTTAGGGATGGATCAGTAAAACTAGCGAAGCGGAATGCAAAAGGCGACGGGGCCGTGGCCGTCCTAGGTACAGAACCGTAACGGGCGGCTGCCGGCGTTTAAGGCCACAAACTCGCTTCTGCTGACGCTCCTTTGGATTAGAAAGTGCCGCTGTCCGAGCGAGCGCTGGTGGAGAGATACAGAGAACCAGCTTCTCTCTGCGTGGGGGGAACAGCCCCTCCAACAGAGCAGCTATTCTGCCCGTTTTGGAGGAAGGAGGTTACTTTCAGAGAGGCATCATCGTTTTCCTTCAGAATTTGTCTTAAACTTCATTTACCGTGTACCTGGATGCTCTTGTGACCATCTTTACCCAGGAAAAGCTGCTGCATCGAGGACCAGCACAGGCTGGGGGTCGACCTGCTGGAGAGCAGCTCTGCGGAGAAGGACCTGGGAGTCCCAGTAGACAGCAACTTGACCGTGAGCCAGCCATGTGCCCCTGTGGCCAAGGCGGCCAATGGTCTCCTGGGGTGCATGAAGAAGACTGTGGCCAGCAGGTGGCGGGAGGCTATCCCCCTGCTCTACTCTGCTCTGGCGAGGCCAACCTGGAGTACTGCGTCCAGTTCTGGGCTCCCCAGTTCAAGAAAGACAGGGAACTACCGGAGAGTCCAGCGAAGGGCTGAGGGGTAATGGCTGGAAGCTGGGAGAGGGCAGGTTTAGACGAGATGTAAGGAAGAAGTTTTCCACCCTGAGGGCGGTGAGACACTGGAACAGGTTGCCTAAGGAAGCTGTGGATGCTCCATCCCTGGCAGTGCTCGAGACCAGGCTGGATGGAGCCTTGAGCAACCTGGTCTAGTGGGAGGTGTCCCTGCCACGGCAGGAGGTTGGAACTGGATGAGCTTTGAGATCCCTTCCAACCCAAACCATTCTGTGATTCTATGATGAGGGGACTGGAGCATCTCTCTTATGAGGAAAGGCTGAGAGACCTGGGGCTCTTTAGCCTGAGAAGACGTCTGAGAGGGGACCTTATCAATGCTTACAAATATCTCAAGAGGATGGGGCCAGGCTCTTTTCAGTGGTGCCCAGTGACAGGACAAGGGGCAATGGGCATGAACTGGAACACGGGAAGTTCCACATGAACAGAAGGAAAAACTTCTTTACTTTGAGGGTGGCAGAGCCCTGGCACAGGCTGCCCAGGGAGGCTGTGGAGTCTCCTCTGGAGATATTCAAAACCTGCCTGGATGCGATCCTGTGTAACCTGCTGTACATGAACCTGCTTTAGCAGGGGGGCTGGAGTAGATGATCTCCAGAGGTCCCTTCCAACCCCCACCATTCTGTGATGCAGGCACAGTGCCTCAGCTCAGCAGCAGAGCTGTGCCAGAGCGGCTCCAGTTCAGCACGGGAGGAGCAGTACCAGGGAAAGCTACGACTCCAGAACTGCTGAGGATGGAAAACCAAGCTGGGAATTCTTGTGACGTTGCTAGACAGTGCTGTGGCACACAACGAGAAACCAAGGGAAAGACACAACAACTTCCAGGTTTGCTTTTCCACTAGTGCCCCTTTTATTCATTTCCGTAACATCTATTTTGTAAAGAAATTCCGTAGCCCAAACCAAAGCCTCTCTCCAGAAAAAAACAAACCAACCCCCAACACAGAGAACAAGCCGCCAGCGATGTTACCTTGGACGTACAAACGCGATGCTCCGTAAGGGTGGTTCAAACGAGGTCCTAGCAGCTCCCAGCCCCCCCCCTCCTGCCTCAAACCACAGGCTGAGCCACCACCAAGACGCACATTTACAACAAACCCACGTTTGAAAGAGTCCTGGACACGGTGGCAAGATCCGCACCGCAGCGTCGCCTGCGCGACCGGCCAACCCGAGCAGACGCAACACGGGCGCCTTCCCTGCGGGACGGTGCTACCGGCCCGACCCCCTCCTGGGCCAGGCTCCTCGTTCGGCTCAAACCACGCTCGGATGCTCGCTCGGCGCCTTCAAGGCTTGTGCTCGTCACGCCGAGAGCTGCGACTCCCTGCGGGATGTGGTCCCTGTCGCACAAACCTCCTCCTCCTCCTGTTCGTGACAGGCTGAAGCAGCGCGTTCCCCAACTGGTTAATTCTGATTCCTGGGATAAGGCGTCATTTGTGGGAATTTAGCTGCTGCAAGAAAGGCAGCAAAGAACTTGATTCTAATCTGTATAATTTTACTAAATTTAAATAAACTGCCACCTAAGGAATTGGTTTTATAAAGTATGCCAGTGCATTTCCTTCACTGCCTTCAATTAATTTACTCTGCACTTTTGCCACTTAGCACTGTTGCACAACAGATATTTAGAAAGAAAGGAAAAAAAAAAAGCTACCAAGAAAAACGTGGAAACCCGCTCCCTGCTCGGAAGGAAGCGCCTTCAGCTCGTTGTTACAGCTCTGCGCTGGGGAAAAGACGGAGCGAAGGGGAGGAGATGGCAAAGGCCCGGCCCGGCAGCTGGTTTGTACCGACCGGGCTGGAAGAGGCGGCCCTGGCAGGGGCGGTTCCTGGAGTGTCTGCACGTGTATCCCTGTAAAAGGAATGTTTCTTCTTAAAAATAGGTATTTTTACTACGGCGGAGCTGCTGCTCAGTCTTTGTGCGAGAAATGCCTTTCAAATCACTCACGAGGCTTCAGTTCTGTTTCTTAAGGGTTGAACCCGCTGCAGTTTTTACCCAGGAAATGACTGACAGCACTCCAAGCAGCCCGTTATTTAGCTTGGCTTAATCTTGAGAGGCAACGAATGTCAAGAACCACCGCGAAAGCGCTTTCAAAACTGAAATAATTTATGGAAAGCCACTGTCTCGAGACTCACGAAATTTATTGACGCAAAAAACCCACCCCCCCAGACGTTGGAAAAGTTAATTTCGAAATTTCTAAACGAGATCTTGCTTAACGCGGCGCGTTTGCGGATCGATAAGGGGACGCTCTGGGGGAAAACACTCGCCGGTTCACGGGGTGCGTCAGCCAAGAATCGGCCCCGCCAAGAGAAGGGCTGATTCTTCACCAGGGCATCTGTTGGCTCCTGCTGCCTGTGCCTGCCAGGGGTGCGGAGCAGAAAAGCAGACGGGGCGGCGTTCCCCTTTCCTCCTCTCTTCCCCCTCCCCAGCCCACGCCTCCCTTCCCAGCGCCTCGTGTGTCTCTGCTCCCCAGCGAGTCGTGGCTGCGCAGGAGACGACCAACGCACAAAATCTGAGGAGAAAGGAGGGTTTTTTTTTTTCCTAAGCCCTAATACACGAAGCAGCAACTTGAGACTTGCATCCCGGCGCCTTCCCCCGACCCTCCGTCAGTCTGTAGGACCCGCACCAGGTGACGGTGTGGGGGTTGTGAAATCGGGGCTTTTCTCTTTGGGTGGTTGGGACAGAATGCAGCAGCAGCAGCAGCAGCAGCAGCGGCGGGTCAGCGAATCCCGCCAGGTTTGGGCACAAAACTCCCTCCCCCTGCCCCCGGGAACAGCAGCAAGAAGCCGTCTGGCATTTAATCCCAAACGCGGTTTCCAGGGGCAGCGCAGGGAGCGTGGCGCAGCACCTGACTCTCCAGGGAAGGGCCTCGCAGATGCAAACAGAACTCGAAGCCCGTGGGCCATTTTTCACGGCGTGGGCACTCAGCGGGATCGACCGTGCGGCCTCGGCGCAGCAGCCCAGCACAGGGCCCAGTTCGGCAGCTTTCTCTTCGTGGCTCGTCTAAATCCGGTTTGTTTCAACGGGTCAGTCAGCTACAAAGGTACACAGAAACATCCAACAGGCCTACGTCCACAACGTGGGGGTTAGAATGAAGTCGTCACTTCACCACCACCAGCCGTATGTAGGAAGATAACTGGTAGTAAATTGGTTTATTTCAACTCAAAGGAGGAAACAATACAAATGTTAATTTGAAAAACGGAAACTAATGATTGTTTCCTCTTAACTGCATGCGTCGCCTTCTGAAAGTCTCTGAGAGGATAAACGAACCGTCAGACAAAACCACTGTAACCATGAGGTGTGGTGGAATGTGTTACTTACGACCACGATACAGAGAACCCTTGAAGCAAAGACAGCAACTAAAGCTAAAGGGGGCTTTTCACAATAACCATTGCAGGGAAAAATCGCTTTTTAGGCTTGCTCTGCCGCTCACAGCTTGCAGCTCCAGAAGAACTCAGCTGTCTTCATCCGAGGAGAGACCTTCAATCTCGTCTCTGTCTCCCCCGATTGCCATCCAGAACGCTTTGGCCACCTAACAGTGGGAAAAAAAAAAAGATGGGAAAGGGCGAAAAACTCCCCTTAAACGCCCAAAGATTTTGCATTTACCATCCAAAAAACCGGCAGCTGAGCAGCAGCTGAATCTAGCAGCCCTGTCGGTAGGCACGAGGCTCACCCCCCCCCGAGGTTAAGCAGCTTCAACACTTACTGCTCTTAACCCAGGGACTCTACCAGAGAAGCAACCGCGGCTTAGGGAGGAAACCCCCGTTTTCAACAATCTCAACGCCAATTCCGAAACCTCACCTTTTCCGCGTGTAGTTTTCTTTGTTCATGAGGCAACGTCGCAGCTTTATCTGTGGGAAAGAGCGTGACGTAGGCTGTCAGCCCCAGGAGCCAGCAGGGAGAGGAATGCCTCCTGCAGCTGGTTTCAGGGGACTACCACGGAACTGGTGTAAGAGCGTAACGAAGGAATCTCAGAGCAACGGCAATTCCCAAACGGCAGCAAGCCGACGCTTCCGAGCGCACTGGATTGCATCTCAAATGCTCGTAGCTTTACCCTGCGAGACTGGCACATGGTGTAGAGCTAAAAAAAAAACCCCCCACACCCCAAAAACCTCTTGTGAAAGTGTCACATTAGTTCAGGGTGGACAAAATCAGGGTGACAGCCGTCAGCTGAGCAGCAGCTACTTCAAGAGCGCTAGCAAGCTGAGGGGCTAATTGATGAAAAGCTGAACCCACAAAGAACCTCGGAGAACAGGATGCTGTTACAATCTGCCCAGCTCACAGCCTGGCCTTCACGCCTTGCTGTGGTTCGTAGGGGTGACCTGGCTCCGTCCCTCCCTCCCTGGCGCGTTACCTTTCATTTCTTTCAGCTTTGAAAACAGCCTCTCGAAGTTCTCCAGGTCACCGTCTCTCGTGGTGAGGCTGGCTAACTCTTGGATGTCCATATCTAACATGGCATCTGAAACCAAAGGCATAGAGGGTGGTTTAGAGTAAATCAGTCTGGTTTGTCGGCAGGTACGAAAGCCTTTCTGATAAAACAGTATTTTAACCTCTGCAAATCCCATTTGCAAATTCCCACTCCCCCCCCCCGGAGGGAAAGAAATGTTTCATTTACTGATCGATCATTAGGACGACTCGTGTGGTAATTAATTTTGATACATTACGCTGCAAGAGCGGTTTTGAGTTCATCCCATATTTAAGGGTTCTTGCCTATTACAAAACGATCTGCCTAGGAACAGCCACAGCGTAAACTGAAGAGTAATGAGACGGTGCTCAGGCCGCAGCTGCCACCACCCAACCTCGAGAAGAGCTCCCCCCTACAACTCGGAAGACAGCCCCACCTCCTGGAACGCTGCCATTATTTAAGGGCCTGCAGGTTAAAACACGTGAGCCTCTGAGGGGCGACGCAAAGCCGAGTGTGCTTCCCTGACCTCCTGCTGCACCAAACTGTAATGATTCTTCTCTGCAGCCATAAAGCCTGAAGATTTAGTCTCACCAAGACGCCCCTGGAGATACCCACCACCCCCGCCAGGCGCCTCAGGGAATTTCACGAAACCATCTCTGCCCGTGGGTGGGGCTGCAGGGGCTCTGCCCTGTCCAAACTCAGGCCCACGTTTTCAAGAACACCTGAGGCCCAAACAATTGGCCTCTGCTGGCTCTGGCAAGCCTGGGCCCTACTTTTCATTGAGGAGAAGCCAGTGGCTTTCCGGGACCATCCCAGCCAGGGGTGCCTGCTCCACCAGCCCTGCCGGGCAGAGAGGGAGCTTACCTGCCGCGCTGTCAGGCTGCAGGCTGGTGGTGCCAGCTCCGTCCTCTCTGTCGGCCAAATGGGATTCTTCTCCGTCTCCCGACGGGGGATTGGACTGGCAGGAAACAAAACAGATAGGAGAGTGGCCGATAATGCACCTAAAAAGCATCATCAGCAAATCAGGTGCTTCCTGGGTTGACTTAAAAAAAATTAAGCTTTAACTATCACTTAGTGCGAAACCTGCACCTCGTGGATACAGAGGTGCCACACGAAGGCCTTCCCCGACAGCCTGGGTGTTAGTTTTTAAACCACACTATCGAGTGACAGGTTGTGTTTTGCACAAACCACGGCTCTCGGGTAGTCATGACAAACAACACCTTGAAGGGAGCGTTTAAGAGTCTTTCCTCAGCTCCAGGGGGCTGTCCGGGGTAAAAGATTTACACGGTGCTGAAGTCAGTGTGATCAACGCCCAACACTGAGCACAGAATCGCCCGTCTCCCGGTAAAATCTGAGGCAACAGCCTGAAAATGAGGTGACACCTCCCAGGAACAACCGTCTCAGGAGGATGGGTAAGAAAAACGCGGATGGTTTTCCAGGCTTCAGCAATGTTTCCTTTGAAATACATTCCGACGGGCTGCGAAGCAGCTCTGGAGAGAGGAGGGGAAGAAAAAAGGAAGCCACCGCCACCCCCACAGGGAAGAGCGACGCGAGAAACAGCGTGAGCAAAGAACGAGGACTAGGAATTACTGTTTACTTCTGTGTCTGGGTTCTCTTCCGACCCGATGCTGCAGTTGGCCCCCGCGAAGGTACTGAGGAGACCGAAGCCCTGGGTCCTGTCTAAAAACAAAACAGATGCAGAGTTACAAGGAATGGCTGGAACAAGATGGGATAGAGAATATTTCAGGGAAGACACGCAGCACCCTGTAAAACTGCGTCAGTGCACTTGGAAATATATTTAAAGCGGAAGTTTTTCATATTGTCTAAGCTTTTTTTAAACTATTTTAACAACATTTACTGCTAAGTAGTACCGTCGGGGAATAGCTAAGGCACAAGAGACGTGAGATCTTTTTCTTTCTCATCTGAAGTCATTCCTCTGTTAGGATTCAGTCTGGGAAATCTCCTCCGATTGCAACCGAGGCGGTTTTCGAACGACAGCAGCGGCGTCGGCTGCCACCGACGGGCACGGCACCGGCTTTCGCCGTCCTTGGGAAGCAGCAGCGAGCCCGTGGTCAGACACGGGAAATGCAGCAAGTGCCCCCGCTCCCACAGCGCTGGCTGGACCGGTTGAGCTCTGCAGCAGTGGCCAAGGCAGGTTTTAAACAGCTAATTCAGAATTCACGCAGGGACCCAGCCCTCAAAGTTCCCGCAAGGTGCTTGGGGCTCTCCACATCTGCTGACTTACTGCGTGTTTCCATGGTATTTTAAAATCCCAACCTAAAAAAAAAGAGGCAATTCAACCCTAAAACTAAGCAATCACCTCGCAGAGGCAGCACAGTATTTTTAAATTAAACTAACTGTATTTTTAAAGCTTTATTTTTAAAATAAAAACATATGCGTAACAGGTGATCTTCTGAGGCGATTTTTTTTTTCTTTTTTTCTAAGCCATGTTTTCAGCTGGCCTTGCGTGGAGTAGTAAATATTTGCAGCCTCACAAGGGACTCTGGAGATTTTTCTGAAAAATCTTAGCGATTTTGTCAACTAAAAAAAAAGAAATGACGTGAAGTTGTTGTACTACAAATAGCCAGGAAACAAGAACTTGTGCCAGACAAAAGATTAACGTTCCTTTTTTTTAAAAAATGCGTTCCAAGTTATCAGACTGACAACGAAGCTCTAGACTCCGAGGTTGAGATGATGTCGGGTTTATGCACTTAATGCCAAATTTCCTGGCCGTTTACATAAAATTTCATTTCGAAGAGCTGACTGTGTAAGTAAAACCACCAGCTATATAGAAACCACGTAAACACGCCCCCCCATTGGAGAATTACTAAGCCCTCATGCCCTGTTTAATACTCCTCACTGGGTGCTTTGGCTAATCTGTGTCCGGCCCCAGCCCCTTCTCCCCCCCCGTGCTCCCTCACCCCCCAGCAGGTGTTTGTCCCAGCGCTCTGGTTTATACAGTTTCACTGCTTTAACAGCTCACTCGCCAGCCGTTGGGGAAGAAAAGATCAGTCCAGCTGAATAAATCGCCTTAAAAACGCGCAGTCGCACGACACGTGGCGGCGCCTGAGGACCGCCGGCCAAATGAACAGGTACTGAGCGATACCGGAGCGGGACCGGCAACCCAGGACAGAGCAGCTCGCCCGGTTCCCGCAGGCTGAGCAAAAAAAAAAGTCCTTGGGGAAACTGTAAAGCTCGATGTCGAGCCAATTCCTGAGTCATCTGATGCTCGACTGGACATTACGGTCCAGAACGTACTTGAGAGAGAACGTTCCCACAGTGGCCGAGGGGCGGGCGAAGTGACCTCAGCACGCTGCTCGGGCGCAGCTACGATTAGAGGTCATCCTGTCCAGCAGAACGACAGCGGCTCCAGCTCCCCCCCCGCCCCACCACACACACAGAACCTCCGCCAGCGTCATTCCAAAATGTTGTCCCCGTTAGAAAGAACTGGAATCCACAGCGGGGCTCTCGGAAAAGCAGCCGTTGGATTCTGGAGCCGCGGTTAGGGAGGTGGCAGCCATACCACGTGGCTGCAGGCACACCCTTGGAAAAGCCTCCCTGTAAACTCTTTTTTATGAAATGCTAAAAGTTATTTCAACTTCTGGGTGCAGTTCAGGAAGTGGGTGATGCCTCACACAGTGTTCTTACAGCATCGAAGCCAAAAATTATCTCACTCGACTGATTGTAAGGGCTGGTGGCTGCACGACGCTGGAGGGGTCGCTCAGCAATAGCTGCAGAGCTCCAGCACGGCTTCGAGAGCCAGAGGGGCTCATTTCGCAGGAAAACGTTTTCCACTGACTGTATCGACTATTCCTCCACCGCCCGGCTCTAGCTGACACGTGGTGATCCTCACTTCCATACGAAATTGGGAGTTAAAAAGCCAAAATTCATCATTTGTTTAAATAACTAAGTTTAAATACGCTCCTTCAATCAGGTTAATTCTTTGCCAAGGGAGCCAGGCTAATTACTGGCCCCACCCCAGGTAACCAGCCTCAGCTGGGGTCCCGAAGCCCGTATTTAAGCAGGGAAGTGGCCTCTTTCAGAGGGCTTATCTCTCTTCTCAGCCCCAAAATCAATTAGTTTTGCTCTTGGAGGGACAGCTAAGGACAACAGCAGTGTGCTACCTCTGTGGGGGGAAGAGGTCAGCTGGAGAATGACTCGGGCTCTCCTGCACCAGGGGAAGAAACCCACCTGATTCTCAGACTGAGGAGAGCTCCGAGGCCTGCAGAACCAACAGCTTTACACCACCTGCAAAAGGGAACCACCCTCTGGAGGCTCTCAGGTAAGGCTGTTTGGTTTTGTTCTAGGAGAGACGCTGCTGCTTTATTCACTGACACAGCATGTGGTATTACTTGATGTAAAAACGTTTGGAATTCATCTATGTTATGTTTATTACCTATTTTTATGACTCAGTGTAAGAATGAATGTGTTTAATGGTTAGAGGGAAAAAAAAGTCAAGGATTTTCCTAATAGGTGTGTGAAAAAACTACTTCACAGCTCTAGAAGGCTTGTGTTTGGGTTTAAGACGAAAGACCTTAAAATAATGGGGGTTTAATGCTTGTATTTGGAAAAAAGTCATTCCTGCTCTGCCTGTAAACTTAAATTCTCATACAAGCAGATAGCTGAAGTAGGGCAGTGCTGTAACACTGGCTTTTGGATGGCTACGCTGAACAGTGCCACAAGCATTTACTGCTCCTCAAATATCTTATGCTCTATGAAAAACCTTCACATGAAGTGTGGGTTTCTAAAAGGCCAGCATTACAGGTAATTCAGTAGAAAAAACCAAGTTTAATTTGCATGGCAGCCAGTTTCCAGGAGCAGGAGGAAGTTCAAAACAAAAGATATGTTACAGGTTGTAGAAAGTCTTATTTTAAGTAAACTGAGCTCGACCCTTTCCCTTTGAAGGCCCAGCCAGGCTGCAGCAACCTTCCGAATACAGCTCGCTTCCTGAGGGGTTTGTAGCAACGCGCCTCGATGCTGTGCGCTTTCTGTACTGTGGAGACAGAAAATCTGGATTTTACTGGGGTCTGACCTTTACAGAACACACTAATGATGTGCAGGAATTCCCCCCCCCCCCCCCCCCCCCCCAAAGAGCTGAACATGTGACTAAGTTCTGTTCTGCTGTCACGTGGCAGCTGTCAAACGCAGCAAACAGGCTGCTAAGGCAACTGGTTTAGCACTAATGAGATAACTTTACACCATCTCAAACGGCTGCCTGTTTCTCGAGGAGGGTTATATGACGCTGGAACCCACCCTAACCTCATTCTGATGTGGTATTAGAAACACTCAAAGGCTACTTTAAAAAAACTTATTAAAAAGATTATCAGTTTAGTAGCTCTCATCCTAGTTCCACTGAGTCCCAGTAACCATCCTGCAGTTACAGGAACTTGCAGAAGCCTCTCAGCGCTTGAAATCATCACACAGGTAGAAGACGTAGGAAGGAAGAAGCTGGAACACTGGGAAACTGTGCCTCAGGGAGCAGACAGAGGTTGGGAGGTTGCTGGTGGGATGGGACTTAGTGGAACAAGAAGTGTAAGGCCAAGCCCTCCACAAGAGTTTAACCTTCCTAAATCTCCTGCAATGGTTTGTGTCATTGGAAAGGTAACTCAGGGGTTTCAAGGAAATGGAAGTGTCTAAGCTTGCAAAGCCCTGGGCTAGCCACAGCCTAAAGCTAAAGTGTTTTTTTCCCAAAATCCTCACTCCACCTGATAACCAGTTATCTGCAGGAAATTATCTGGTGTTGCCAGTTTCCTGCACTGTTCTCAAAAATTTCTGTGGTTTCCATGTATTCCGGCAGGGTTTCTGTAGGGAGGACTGTCCTTCTCGTGGTGCACTTAGCGTGTCCTTCAACAGAGATTTGAAATCACTTCTTTGCCAAAACTCATCTCAGCACTTGCTCTTCTCATCCCTGTTTCAAATATTTTTTCAAAAAGAGTAACAAATTTGGAATCTAACACTTACTACTTCTACATTAAGCGATGTACTAGTTTTTAGACCAGGCTGATAACGACTAGCTATTTGCTGCTAGAGTTTGGTGGAACAAGCTTTCATATTCCATTAAAACTTGAAGAGTTGGTGGAATATTTCACTCAAGTTATGGGTAGAAAGCGAGCTAAAAGTACAGAGGAACAGGGATAAATCTCACCCGTTGCCTTTAAGTGTCTCTGTGCATCAAGGGACGACGAAAGCAACACCCCAAACCCCACTGCTCCACGGGAAAGGCTGCAGAGTGCTCTGGCTCTCCCTGTGCTGATGCAGTGGCAGCAGCACTGTAGCTGCTCGGTTTAGACTTGGCTAAAACCACTAAGCCCTCCCGGCCTTGCATTGCTCGGGATTGATGCAAGAGGAACCGGCGTTACGTACCGCTCTTCATGACCACGTTGGACCACACGTTGGCATTCAAGGCTTGGACAATTCGTTTCACTCCAGTGGACTCTGGAAAATCATCTAAACCGAAAGACAGAGATGTTATTGGACCAAAAACTCTGACCTGCCTGAAAGCAGGAAGGGGGGGGTGTGTCTGACCGCCTGTCCTGTCTTACAGCAATGGGTATACGTGACTTCCCTTGTTAGGAAACACAGATTTCTTGCCTTTGCTTCACGAGAGGCCAAGCAAATCTCAGTTCCTGCCTCACTTCTTGGCCTAGGCTTCCAGGTATGACGAACTCTGAGCCCTCAGCCTTTGTAGAGAGATCTAAATCCTGAGTGGGGTTTTGTTAAATATCTAGCACGAGGCCTACGTTGTTAAGGAACGCGCTAGTACATGTAATAGTAATGGACAATTTTTAAGTTGCTGTTGAAAGCAAAGCATCTCTTACCCCAAGCTCTTTTCAGAGTGCTGTAGGGCATACAGAGAGATGCTAGAACCGCTTTGCCTTCTTTTAGGAAGTAAAGAACTTCAGACAACCACTCAAAGAGCTCTGATGCTTGTTTAAAAATGAAAATGATCATTGTAAAGCTATCTCCGCAGCATCTAACTCCACATGTTCCAGTAATCCTCTGACTTCCAGTAACTGGAAAGACTATGGAAAGCATTATTGGGACTTCACCTTATTTACTGAGCAGATCGGACACCACTTTGTATAAAGTCAGGTTTCCCACTTCCTCAGTTTAGTCAGCTTCCCTTGTTTGTGCAGGTCTCACAAAGCAACGGGCGGGGGGGAACCAACAACCTTTGGGCTACAAAAATGTGGCTGCTTACAAACCAAACTCTTCCAGGGTGACTCAGGGACAGGTGGGCTCATTGAAACTGCCTTTAAAAATGAATCCAAAGCTGTCTATGACCCCTTAGAGCAAATATTTTGCCCTCTCTGACGCTGTTTGGTTTTGTATCGGAGCCCTCACCAACAGTCTCAGCCTAGAGCTCTCGTCCTTGACGCACCAACAGCTGACCGACCCTGCAGCCACAGCGAGAGCTCCAGCTCACTCGTGATGAGCTGCCAGGAATGTCGTCATTTTTAAATGGGTATTGGCCCAGTATGTTTGCTGCATCCATTTTATCTTGTGTAAGTAATTCACAGGGCATGTTTATGGCGTGAATACCTTGCTCACTGGAATACACTTCCTCCTGTGCATGAGTCACAGTGAACCAACTACCGTATTAAAAACCCCAGGAAAGAACATGTACCTTAATACTCCGAAGAGTAACATCCTGAGTTGTTGTTATTCCCGTTACTTGGATTATTTAAATAGTGCATAGCTTGTTCTTTACAATTATTCCATAGTAAAGAAAACCACCTTGACTTTGTTACTAGTACTTCCTCTTAAAGCACTTAATGAGAGAACTTTATTCTAAGGGGTACAAAACTCCCATTTTTCTGGCTTCTATAAATTGGAAATTTGTGTATCCCTCCCTCCCTGCCTAACCAAGTGCCACAAAGAAATGCATCTTGAAAGACATGGCAGTGGGAGGAGGGGGGCTCTTAGCTACTCCAGATGCAATTTCAGGCTAGGCCTTTAAAGGGGGCAGGGGCAGGAACCTGAGTTCTACCTTAGAAGACCTTTAGCCTAAAATTATTTTTGGTGACAGCGATGTACTTGGTGAACCCCAGATGGAGCAAAGGTTAGCAACCAATTCCACTCACGCCTGGAAATGGAGCTGGTTATCTAATTTTGGCTCTACAGAGGTCAGATGTAAACACATTTCTTTGTATGGCTGAGCTGAGGAGGTAAGGCTGAGGCTGATAAGGCTGTCAGGAAGTGCACAGTCACACTTCAGGAGTGGAACATCACACTTCTGACTTCGCTTAATGGGTTTTTTTCAAGTTAAACATATGGTCAGCCAGTGATTTTGAAACTGGTTTATTTCCTGTGTAACAGCACACGCTATTCGGAAATGTTTTTAACGATCTGTCCTTTCCAGCCTATCGTGTCACTGTTTGAATAATGTCTACCTTCTTTTGGTACGTACAATAGTTTTTGAGGTCTTTTTAAAAAAAGGCAAAGAATTTTCTTCCCTTGTGCATCTTTCTGGTTCTTGTTTTGTAGGTTTCTTTCCAAAGTGGAATATAAATGTTTCTAATCTATCAATACAGTCCTAGGACTAGCGCCAGAAAAAGGATCAGATATTATTTTTATGTAGGTGCTATATAAACAGCAGCTGTATTTGGGAGGAGACAAATGGAATTTCTTGGAGGAAACAACCTCCTCCTCCTGACCTTTTATAGATGAGACTAAGCCTCCGCAACTGGGAGCATTCCATGCTGTAATCATGTCGCCCATCAAGTTATGCCCCTTGCAATTCTTTACAAGATATTTTGGTGTGCTCTTTCATTCTGAAAACTAAAGCAGAAGTAGCAGTCCTACCATCTTCGTCAGGCAGTTCCTCAGGGCTCAGTTCTACCAGTTCAAAGCCATGCTTGATGCACCACTCTTGAGCCTTCTGTCTGCTAACACCTAAAGTGGGGAGACAAAAACAGGTACTAAACACACACATCTGAGACCAATATCAGCAGCTGACTCTCTGCTACATTTTATTCCCTCAAAGTTGCTTGCTTATTCTGGATTGTATGGGGAAAAATAGCTAGTGTGGGTCCTCCATTCACTTTGAATTTGATTCCAAAACCTCTCAAACTCCTTTTTTTTTCCCAAAAGTCATGAAATCAAATGGTTTTGCAGTGGGCACTTGCAGGGAAATGCAAGTGAAGTGCCACAGTGAATGAGGACTTCTGTTAACTCTAGGTTTGGATATGAACTCAGATACTCTGCACCTTACAGCCTGCTGTTGGATTGCACATACTAACCTAGAACGAAAGCAAACATGCCTATCTCATGTCCACGTGGTCAAAAAAGGTGAAAGAACTTTCCACTGTAGCTAAGAAACCAACAGTCATCCTCATCTTCATCGGAGAGGATGATGCACAGCCAGTAATAGGAATGCCTTTGTAGTCACCTTGCAGTGTGTGCTGGCACACTAAGAGTGGGACACACAGAGCTCGCTTTAAGCCAGGCTGTAAAGTTCCGATATGGTTTTAACCACAACTAGCTTAAGACTTCTGCTCCTGGTCACGAGAGTAACCTGGCTCTTCTCAATCAAAGCCCAAGCCCAGTCTGAAACCGATAGTTTGAGAAACAATTGTGCTGATTTAACCAGAAAATAAATTATTACGCAAGGTTAGCAACTCCAAGTCAGTATGGAACTTCTTGGGGTTTCATACCGTTTTCGGACACTCTGTTACAAACCAGGATCATGACTTCTGGTAACCACTCTTCTGTCAGGGGAAGCCACTCAGAGACACTGTCAAGTCCAGATTTCTAAAGCGGGGAGGGAAAAAGAAAGAGTTCTTCGGAATACATCCCCAAATACTTCAGTTTTTAAACTACTTTTAAATCATTAACAGTATTAGAACAAAGTGAATATTGGGGTTTTTTTGTCTCTGAATCTTTCTGGCTTGTGCTAAGCCCCACTTTCTCTGCTGTCAGCTTGGCAGAAACAATTTCAGGTAAAATTACAGTGCTGAATCTTGTGTTTAGCTCCCCCATTCTGGGCTGTCCTAAAGCAGCCTTTCTGAACTAGCATCAGGTAGGAGTAAAGTCAGAGGCGGTGGCCTGGAGGAGGGTTTGCCTGACTTAGAGGCATATTTGCATCCTGAAAATCTCTCTTTCAGCTGGAGTATAATATTAAAAGGGAAGGAAACTGCTTCCATCATTAACAGGCATAATTTAATATTGATCTCCTGCCAATTAATAGAACAGCCCAAAAGGAATGGATGGCACAAGATGAAGAGAACATAGCTTGTGGTTATCGCTGTGATAAGGCACTGATATCATACAGATAAGGCAATATAATGATGCAGAAGAGTCTTACTATTGTACTGTCGAAGTACACAACAAATGCTTGCACAGACTCAGCAATATCTCCAGTAACAAGTAATGTGTTTGGTACTACACAGAGGTGAATATCTGCAGAGTAATATTTATTATCTATTGTCCAGGGGTAAAAATTCACTCTTCCACTGGCAGTTGCACTCACAGTAAGGTCATCTTTTCCTGTGATACCTGTGTAAAAGAGAATGAATGAGACAGGCGATAAAACCAGCATCAAGGTAATAATTTGTCTAAAGAAGCTTGGTCCAAGGCCAATACAGAGCCACCTTTATTTGCTATAATAGAAGAGCATATATTTAAGTTCTTTAAAAATTCAAACTCAATTTGTTACTCTGTCCTTGTTATTCAGCTTTCAAAAGAGTTTAGTTTCTAGCTTTCAAAATAAAATAGGGTACAGAAGCTTTTCCTTTATTCCCGGAAAAGCCTTGTAAAGTGTTAGCCTCAAACTCCCCACCTGTAAACAGGATGCACGGAGAGAATACCTAGACTTTATTACAGCTGAAACAAACCTTGCATGCTCATTCAGATGTAAAGAACTGTTTGACTGTGACAAAAACCTGAAGGTAACTAATGAGGAAATAAACCAAGTTACTACAATTCAGTTGTAATTCCCATTAAATTCCATGTAGGAGTTTGACAATTAAAATCCAAGGCAGTGCTTTGATAAGGTTGAACACTGCCCTTCGCCGGGCATGCTCTCATAGCATGACAGCCACCTGGTGGAGCTGAGTTACTGCTAGTAGCAGAGCATCCCATCTACACCTCGCTGGAAAGGGCACAATATCTTGTTCAAGCAGGACAAGCTCATGGACGCTTTAAAAGACAGGTCAATTATATATAAAATCGGCTAAAAAAGTCATCTAGAATTTCCTTGGGCAGCAGAAGATTAAAAAAATAAAAAATAAAGTGTATGGGTTTGCAAAGATCTTAAGTCATATTTTAAAGGTACTGAGAAGCAGTTCCTGGAGATGCTGGAACAAGCTGTTCCCCAAATAGTCTGGATGAGAGTTTGAAATTATCTGTACCTTACCAATAAAAAGGCAGGAAAACCCCATGGCCAAGGTTGCCATGGAAAGGTGCAATGATTTTTGCAACTAATCACAAAGTCAGAGATCTAAGTGGTGAAGGAGCATGGTGCACGTGGCAGCACAGAGGAGAGCTTGAAATCAGGGATTACTTGCAGCAGTGAGGAGAGAGAAATCTGACCTTGGAAACAGAAACCTGGGAGGGAATCTCCTGTCTGGGTTTCTGAAAAAAGCCACATCTACAGGGTTTTTTTTTTCCAGGTTAAAGTCTGACTTTTTATTTTGGGTAACAATGGTTTTCAGAGTAATCTGTCTTCAGCCAGAAACCAGTCTGCAATAAGACTATCCGTGTCACCTTGGGGTGGGGGATGGCGATACTGAGTCAACACCAAACAAACCTTGGTTCTGAACTTTGGATTCTCAGAGCACCAGCGTGTTCATATAAACATGGAAGAGATTACCAACACAGCTAACCAAAATCGGTGATCCTGGAAGATTTTCATTCTTTCACAGCTTTTTTTTAATCCCTCTTAAGCAGCACACACCACTTCCAGTGGCACATAGAGGCTGTTCACCCATGTGTATCTCATAAAAAAAAAAAATTTGTATACATGTGTATCTCCCATGTGTATCTCAAAAAATGTGTATAGGTGGATCTCTGCTTGCCTGCAGCAGGTATCTCTGTCCTCTTTGCATCGGCTGATGCCACGCTCTACTGACACGAAGCAAACACCTTTGCACCCACCTTCCAGGGAAACACGAGAATAGCTTTTCAGTGATGTTTTAAACCCAACCTACCCATTTAAGCTGCACAAATACATCAAGTCTACTCTTCCTCACCCCCCCCCCCCCCCCAGTAATTAGTAAAGCAGCTCATCAAATGACAGTACGTTGCTTTACAAAATCTCTAGCTTTCATGGACCTATTCTAGTGTAATAAAGGCATTTTGGCAGATGACAAACTTTTTTTCTGCGATAAAACAGGAGCTTTAAGAATGCCTAGTTAAGTGTTATACATGGTATAATTTAATTTGGTATCTTTGGTAAACAGGATTATATTTAATATGGGCCCATTCCTACTGGACTAGGAGTTTTTTAAATGGACATTGGGGCCGATGGAGGTAGTTTTCACTCTGCTTGGGTATAATGTGACAAAAGTCCAGCAGCTGGGAGAGGAAATCGGTTAGAACAGATGTTCTGGATGAGTGACAATGTCACTGTGCATGTCCAAAACACAGGGATGCCTTTTCTTTCCAGAACTATCTGTTGCCTAGCTTTTCAAATGCAGGCATAATCTTAATTCTCTGCCCTGGAAACCAGATGTTTTGTTTGGAGGTTTTGAATGCACCATAAAATATGCTATAAATTTCCCTCACTAGAGTTTTGCCAGTTAAAGAAATGAAGACCATTCTAAGCTAACAGAATTGCAAGTCAGTGCCACAAGATGCTAAGAATAAAGGAGCCTGTAGAAATTACTGAAACCCAGAAAATCTGCAATAAGACTCAGAAAGCCAAAATGTGGAAAATGAGGTGAGGAGAGGCAGCTCAAAAGCCACTTCGGTGGAGATAGCCACCCTAGCATGAATAGAAAAGGAAAGAACTTTTATTAAAAGATTTTCAAAAGCTGGTATGAAGGAACTTTCACATTTGCTTTGTAAGTGATTTTTTTTTTTTCCTTACAAAAGAGTTCATGGACAAATTTCGGCCTCAAAGTACTGGTAGAAGAATGAGGACGTGTCCCATTTCCTATCACATGCTACTTGTTCCTGTATTTCAAGCAGTCGGCTTTCATCCCATTGTGCTGCTGATTGCCCATCATTCGTCCAAAGGGATTCTGCCAATCCCCTGTGAAATTTCTCTCCCAGTAAAAATGGATGTTGCCCACTAAACTCCAAGGACTGCAGGAGCCTTCTGAAAGGGTTCAGCCCTGTATGGCTCAGCCTGTGTGGGGCTGTAACTAATGACTGCAAAGCAGCCTGATTACTCATGGCAGGAAACCAAACGCGGTTTGGGCATTTGTGAATAGTTCTCTTCCACAAAAGTCACTGAGGCCAATTAGGTTTTGGCCTTTAGAGTAAACAAGCAGAGACTACAAAAGCAATACACACTGCATCTCCCAACTGAGTTGTCAAGGATATATTCCATGTTGGAACTAGTTTTAAGGATTACATGTGCCACTTCCAGAGTCCAGAAACGTCTTTCCAAGACAGCCTGGTATTTTAATGAGAAAGGTAAACTCAGCCAGGATAGCTCATATCCAATTTAGAGAATATTCATCAGAAAAAACCCTGTTGAGCTTTATTTGGATAGAGACAAAACTTCTAGAAAATTAATATGGCAAAAGGAGGTGGCTTGTCAAACTTATCTCTAGTGAGTTACTCATGTTTAAATTTAAACTCCTCAGCCATTGAAAGTGTCAGTGGTTTGCCATCCAAAGAGCCTGGAAAACCAACTGAGTCACTCTTTGACCACAACAGTAGGCAGGCCTACTGGGCTGACTTAATTAGCCTGCCTTTTCATAGAGCAGAAGTGGCTTGTTTGGATGACAGGAATGCAAACAGACTCCAAATGCATCACCATTAAAAAGGACTAAAAACACGCATGGAAAAGTTCACGCCACAAAAGGAACGTTGCTTAGTGTCATTCAAAACACAATTTAGGGTTCAAGGTCCTCTAAGAAATGCTGCAACTACTAATGCTGGATGCTTATTTTACTGAAATAACATTTACAATATTACCAATACCTGCTGAATTCTAATTAAGAATATTTCGGTGTCCCATGCTTCTATATAAAAGCTCTTTGGAGCAGTAGAAGCTTTTTCTCCACTTAATTATTTGAGGCTTGGGACCAAACAGGCCATTTCTAAGCCAGCTCCAGTATCATCCTTGGGTCATTACCTCCTGTGTACATTGGCATCACTCAGGCATGCAACCTCCAAGGCCCCTGTACTAACGCCCCCCTACACTAAGATTGCATTTGTGGGACACGGACAATCCTCTTCCTCCAGTTTATCCCAGTTCATGACTCACGTTGCCTATTTTTCTATCAGAAAACCATTTAAGAACACAACAGCAACTGACACGTGAGATCAGTTCATGGCTCAGTCCAGTAACTGATAGTGACTGGTATCATGCAGCAAAATGAACTTCAAAACTTGTGTGGAAATCTGTCCAGAGGAAAAGGTTTGGTTGTTGGTTTTTTTTTTTTTTTTACTTCCAGGAAGTCAGCAGCTCACATTTTTCAGCAAATTTGTTAGTTGTGTCCTTTCTTTACTCACAAGTATCTATAATTTTTGATAAATCGGACAAAATTCTAACCAATACTTTTGAAAATTAATTTCAGCTATCTATTTACATGAAGGTTTGCTCATTTTACTGATCTAGAAGTGTTGACTTTTAATTTCATGAGCCCACATACAGATAAGGTAAATTAAACAACGGTTCAGAAGACAAGGAAGAGGACACTGCAGAACTGTTAAACCTCACATCCATTCCTGCTCTGTAATACGGAGCCTCCGTAAGTATTCTGTAAGTGCAAGGCAGCACATACTTTTTCAAAAGGAGACCTGGAGACCAGAAATAACTCTTCAGAAAAGAGCTGAATAATAATCAAACAGCCAGATGCAGATCTCTTGCCACTTGCAGCAGCGTTCCCTGTTCTCTAATACCCAACTGGTGTGTAAGCACTTCTACCATATTGTGTGTTTAACAAGAATATCTTTTTCAAAGCCATTACAACTCCTCTTTGCAGGTTTTTTGTTTCCCAAAGGGATAAGGTATTGATCACTCTTCCTAATGTTTTTCAGATTGAATACATGCTGTAAGAACATAATTCAGTCTTCTGCAGTGCCTTGAATGATCTCAAGTCCTCTTAGTTGGTAGGTACACCAAGTAGTTCTCACATTCCGGGTCTTGAGAGCCACCTGGTGGAATACACCATCAAAAAAATAATCCTGCAAATTACACAAGGAGTAGAGAACTCAAAAATATGCTGTGAAGGAGGAGGGGAGTGATAAACAGTCAAAAAAAAAGGGGGGGGAATAACATCAGACAGTATGTATTTGTTGGCCAGCATTTTTAAAAACTAAACCAATCTTATTTGCCATTTTAATTTGTGATAAATATATCCAAGAGACTGGCCAATTCTACTGCGTGCATTTGAAACAGCTTTGTTTCGCCACAGTATCTAAGGAAATAAAGCGTTCAGGGTATCCCACAGAAACTTGCAAGATTAAACATGTATCTAGCAAATGTACCACAGTATTCTTCTCATCCTCAAGCCATTTCCTACTTAACAGGACAAAAACACTGGAAAAAGCCTTGTCGTTAGCCTGGGAGGCAGCAGGAGAAATGAGTTTGTATATTTAACAGTGAACACTCTAAGCAGCCTCTTTCTCCTTACAAGCCAGGTTTGCCTCCAAAGAGCACGTACCGGGGAAACCCAGCAACACCGGGCAAAAATAGTGATAACTGTGCTAAGGGCTTTCTTTCATGTTTCTGTTCTAGCCTCAAAACCCAACTGCTATTTGGATCCTCCACCCAACACCGTATTTAACGGCATATTTAACCATGCATACTGGATCTCAAACCCTGCGCTGCCTCAGAGGTGCTCATGTAATGGTCTTGTTCTCGGCATCGAGCTAAACCATTATCAAATAATGCCTTTAATCTGATGTGACACTGCCACGCGGTAAAAGCAGAAGTTCTAAGAGCTGCACCAGCATTTTGTTTCAAACCACTGAAATCCCTCAGCGCAGCCTACTGCAGCCCCCCGACGGGTACCCTGCCCTCATGGGTATGTCCTTGAATGTTTTACAATGTTTGTTCTGCTTCTGTTTCTGGATCTGACGTAACTTCACTTGTTACACAAAGCAGGAACTTAAAATTCTCATGGTATTTATTTTAGTGAATGACCATCTTTCTTTCAGAAAGATTTTCCTGCCTTTTGTTGAAGCAACCCCAATCGGAGGACACAAAGACTCCAGTTTTGGTACTGGAAAACAGTGGAAGCCTGGACACTTCAAAGTGAGTACTATTTAAAAAAAAAACCCTTAAGTTTAAATTTTAAGACTTTCTCAGACTAAATAGCCTTTCTATGAAGCTTTTTGCTCACCTTCCTTTTTCACTTGTTTAATTTCACTATGAAAAAGAATCAAAGGAAACCTACAGGAAGCTTGAATAATTCCTTCTAATTTGCTTATACCTTCCTTAAAAATAAGCAACAACCAATAATAATATTCTTTGGTATGGAATCCTTAAAAAATCCAGTTATCAACCCTGCTGCTTTGACAGAGTAGCCTCTGAATGCAGACCTTGTACTGTTGTTCTTGCTTCAAAATGTGGTTTACTGAGGTGGCTGGAGCCAGTCCCTAGGGGCAGCCCTGTGCTTTATTAGGCTCCTAGGCAAGATCTCGCCCAAACAGCCAAAAAGCAATCTAGAAGAGGGGTTGAGTCTAAGTTACACATCTTAGTATGCACATGAAACTGTTCATGACAGTTCCCTAAAAACCAAGGCTGTACTAACAAGCCGTAACAGCGAAACCACCAAGAGCTAAACAGCTTCTTCCTGGAATCCCCTTGATTTCAGAATCACTAAAAATTCCACCCCAGTTTTCTCTACCATCAGGTGTTATTCTTCTGTTTGCTTTTTCAAGCCATAAAAAGGGGACCTGGGTCCCACTTCCTACAGAATGAATTATGTGTATTTGATATGGAGTTAAGTGTAATCTACCATTCTGACAACTGCAGAAGGGAAGAATATTTTTAGCTTTCCCTCTTTTATGCTTCTGCATTAGGGCAACAAATGCTCTAATGCATGAAAACAAGCCGAAGTGAAGCAAGAGTTCAGACCCACCAGGAATTCTAGGAATTCTACCATCCTTAAGGTCCAAGATAGTCTCTTTGCTTCTTTAATGGAAGGATGAAACCAGAGGGTCGGTATTTAGCCTGCCTTTGTTTTCCCCTTGCCGATTACTCCTGAGCCATGGCAGTTGCTGTGGTGGCCCCCTCTTGTCCTAGGGGCCATCTGGGCCACTGACATGTCCCTGTGAAACAGGGTCATTTTTGCACTGTACGTGTGAATGGCCAGAATGGCCAGCAGCAAAACTCATGGCCTCATAAACCTGTTCATCTGTTACTGAACAAAGTAGTATTTTTATTGAGTCTCAACGCGGTTCTCAAATTATTTCATCCAGGCCATAATTTAGGACGGTTTATTCACACTTAAGGCACGGCAAGTGGCCAGTGGGTAGCAAAGCATTTTGGGATGTGGGGCTTCCTTTTTTTTTTTTTTTTTTTTTTTTTCCCCCCTCTTCTGTGGGCTGTGGTGGCGGCACTGCTGCTCCTTGGTCTCTGAGGGGGCAAACCGCGCCACCCGCGGCTCTGCGCCGTCCCTCTTAAATACCGTATTACCGTATTTCCTTCAAGCAATCAGGAGGCCTCTGCCGGCCTCTTCAAGGGCAGGTGGTTAAACGCCAGAGCCCCGGGGGCAGGCAGGGGGCCGGGCGGCCTCCCCGGGGACGATCCGTGAGGGGGAGACCGGCCACCCCTGGGGGCTCCTCCTGAGGGCCCGGGTTGGCAGCGAGGAGGTGCCAGGCCGGGGCCTGCAGTTGCGGGCGAGCCGGGGCCCCGCGGCTGAGGGCGCCCGGGCCCCGCAGCGCGCTGCGGTGAGGACGACTCACGTTTGACGAGCTCCTCGGCCGCGAAACCGGCGTCGCAGCTGGTCACCAGCGCGAAGGGCCCCGCCGCCGCCATGGCGCCCGCCGCCGCGCCCCTTCCGGCCCCGCCGCTACCACTCGGTGGGGGGGGGGGGGGAAGAGGCAGAGAGCAGGCGAGCCCTTCCAGGGAGGGGGAGAGCTGGAGAGCCTTCCCTTCCCCCCCCCCCCCCCCCCCGCGGTGAGGCGGGTGGTGCGGTCCGGCCGGCGCGTCCCGTTGCTAGGGCCGAGGGCGGCAGCCGCCATGGCCGGCTCGGCGGAGCCGGGGCGGGAGGCGGGAGCCGGCCTGGTGCAGGTGGGTCCGGGCAGCGCCCGAGCCGGCCCCGTCCTTCCCCGGCAGCTGTGGCGACGAGCCCCCCCCTGCGGGACCCCCTCCTTCCCCCGGGGAGGCCGCCTGACGGCGGGGCTGAGGCGCGGCCTGGCGCTGAGGGGCGGGAGGGCTCAGCCCCTGCCTGAGGGAGCGGTGGGCTGTGGAGAAGGGCTTGGCCTTTGCCAACGTTATGGGTCTTACCGTAACGAGGCCTCGAGCTTTTTTTTAGTTAGAGCTGTGTAAATACACGTTTTGGACAGGGGCCGGCAGGATCTGTCTCCTCACGGGCTGCCTCTGCTTTTCAGTCCCGCGTTAACCCGCCAGAGGTTCCTGCGCTGTTCAGCCGACTGTGCCCAGAGAGGTGTTTGAAACCTGCGAGGAAAGAGCGTTCTCTGGCAAAGCACCTCAGTCCTGAAGTTTATTGCCATTGCTTTGTGAGATTTGTTTTAAATTTGTTTTTTTTTTTTTCTTCCAGATTTTCTACAATCGATGACTTTGAAGTCATTGGCTTTGTATTTTCTTATTTATAAAAGTACAGAAGTATAGGAAGTTGCGTGTATTTTTTTCCATGTGTTTAGGAAGCGTTTAATTTGGATTAAATCCTGCTACATAATCCCGTGGGTTTTGGTTATGGGTATCATTTTGGGTCATAACTTGCTTTTTTAGGTTCAAGAAGAACTTCACAAGCTTAAAGGGAAAAACACCGACTTGAAAGGAAATGTAGAAGCTGTGGATATTAGTGACCTCAAAACAGCAATGGAAAGGACTGAACTTGGGCTTAGAGTAAGTAAAACAGAGCAGAGCCAGAAGATGGTTCAGTTCTTGACATCTCTGTCAGTAATTCACCTGGAGTACGTGGGACCATGTGTTTGTCATCCTGCAAGATCCCTTTCTGATTAGCAGATGATGGGATCCATCAGACATTACAGTTCAGAATGATGGCTTCTTTTTTTGGGTCATTAACAGAATTAACAGAACCTGTGCCCATTGGCCAAAACCAGTTTTAGTCCAACAGAAGCACAAAGCCTATCAGCTTTTCAGTCAAGTGAAGGTCTGGATTGATAAATTAATTGAGTTAAATAAATTTGATATCCCTTATACCTTTGTAATAGTCTAAACATTATTTTTTCCCCTCTAACAGAAACATGCTGGAAATTATTTAAATGCTATAAGCAGACAAGTGTTAACTATTTCTTCTGCTGAGAATAAAGAAGTACATGCAAAAGAGCCCCCTAAATGGTAAGTGAAACAGCTGTTTGATTGCAGAGACAAATGTAAGCAGCAAGACAGAAAACCTGTGGTACCAGAATCTCATAAAGCAAATGGGAGTATTGGCTCAGATGAGGTTATTTTGGTCACTTGTTATTTTGGTTTTATTTTAAGTTAGAAAATGACACGAGAGTGCGTGCAGTTCTAAGAAGCTACAGCAGCCTTCTGCTAACCCCTGTGATTTTTTTTTTTTTTTTACTAAACGCAAATTTAAATAGAAATGTAGCCCTTCAGGTTCAACCAGATGGAAGCAGTATGGGTGTAATAGGTAAAATCGAAGTAATTTCTTAAAAACCTCACTGTTTGTTTCTTTCTAAATCAGGGGCCTTCATTTTGGTGCTTCTCAGAAACAGCTTGTTTTACCACCAGTACCTGTTGAGCCCGGGACTGTCCAGGCACACGGCAAATCACCACTACACCTTTCTCAAGGTCCACAGGTCTGAAATAACACACTGCTTATTCTGCCATAGACCCCATTAAATGAGTAGACTGGTGTCTTGTAGGTGACTGGTTGATCCCATAATGTTATGTTCTGACTCCCCACGGATGCAGTGTTTGATAACACACCGTCTATGACTGACAGGGGTTAAAGAATTCTCAGTAGAATGAGTGGAATGAGATAGGAGCCTTCTCCTAGCCTCAAAGTCAGGATAAAGCCTAAGTTAGGAAGGACTTCAGTATCATCACGGGTGCATCCACAAGCCCTCCATTCTTTAATTTTTTTTTTTCCCCACAAGTTTATTGTTACAGAGTCCTGAAACCAGATGTTTGTTCTGCTTTAAGGTTCCAGTCCTGCAAATACCATGTGCTTAACTATGGTTCTGCAAGTGTTTAAACTAAGTGGAACTGTGTGTTGGAATAGCCTGAGCACAGGTATAAATGTGTGTGGTGTTTGAGACTAAAAGTGGTTCCCTTTTTGGCTTTTGCATAAAAGATATGGCAAATTCTGGAAAGACTTCTGCTTGTAATAGGGTAGTTGCCTCTATGATAAATACAGGTTCTCCCTTGAAATCTGATTTTTTTGCTGCTTTTCATGAATGAAGTCCTTATAAGATCATTTAAAGCCTTCTTAAAATGCTTGTATCTGAACAAACATTTTGATTTTGGGGGTTTTGGTTTTGTTTTTGTTTTTATTCTAAACTGTGAATTGTGACTGGTGCGGTCAAGGTGGTTGGTTTCCTCAAACGTATTTTGAAAACAAACAAAGGTAATTAGTTGAACTGAAAAATACCCATTGTCACAGTTTTGGGTTATTACTGTTAAAATTCAAGGGAACTTTGGGTGAGAGAGAACCTTAAGAAGAGGCTCTCTGTAGTTTTAAGACTATTACCAGAAGCTAGGGATTGGAGCTACTTGAAATGGTATAACCAGAATGAGCAGCCGAAGGCTTAGATTATCTTTGTAAAATAAATCCCAATATCAAGTAGCATTACAGTATTGCTTGCTCTGGAGATGATGCAATGAGAGCTCTGATTTGTTTTTTTTTTCCAGACAGTATTCCAACCCTGTCCTGTCCTATCTGAATACATTCACATCGTGAGGGGGAAAAAATCACCAGAGCTCAGCTACCCTGTAAACTCTGTTATCTGTGGTCTTCCAACTTCACGTGCACCAATGAGCTTAATTTACAGTGGTGTACGTGCCCTGTCCTGCCTCGGCTTTTCACTTCTGCTATCTGTGGCATCTGCTCAGAAACTCATATCCAGTGACACACTAGCTCGCCTTAATTTCCCATTATAAAGGAAATGGCAAATAGTGCTGTTTTGCCAGCTGTTCTGCATGCCAACATAAAAAGCCTTTATTATTAAATAGTTGTGAAATCCAGCTGGGAAATTATCACCTACAATTCCTTACTTCCTCTCTTTTCCTTACTTGTAGCTATAAACAGTTTTGGTTTTTTTTTTTTTAAATGTACTTTGGTGTTCAAAATTCCTTTCCACTCAAAAGAAATATTAGTGAACTGAATAGCTTTCCATTTGCAAACAGTATTTCCAGGTACGTAGGCCTGAAGAAATCAACATTTCTCCCCGTACAGGTTCTGAGAGACATTAATAGTTCACACAGCAATATTTTTATGCTTTGCAGCCCATAGTACACCGCGCCAGAGTAGAAATGGAGCATGAGCTGTGTTTGTAGTAGTCGGGATAAAACAAGGTTGGAGTCAAGTAAGCACAGATGCTGTTTTCTCATGTGTGTTGCTAGAATACTTGTCATATGGGAAATGGCTTGCCCACAGGTGTCGGAATAGGCTTAAAATCATTGCTTACTCACACATACAGTATTTCTGAGTCATAGCAGCAGCCAGATAAGACTCTGCAAATCTAGCTCACAGGGGAAATGGTGAAGCTCTGTGTCCCCCCTTTTTTTTCCCATTATGGGTTGTAATTGGGTTTCTTCTAATAAAGCTTGAGAACCATAAAGAGGTGTCTTCCTCATGCAGTAACTGTAAAGCCTCTGTATAGTAATGGCTGAAAAGACCATAACTGATGTGTGCATAAATTCAATCTTTAAAAAAAAGTGCTTAATTGGAAACATCTGAACTGATGCTTGTGTGGTTTTTGGTTTGGGATTTTTTTTCCTAGAAGTTGATGCTTTCTATGACGTTCTGAATACACAGTAGAAGTTAATATATTCTCTCAGAATTAATAGAATTAAAGTTGTAAATGAAAAGATGTTTCTAGGGGGCTCTAGAATATGCAAATAACTTAGCTAGACGTGAACAGTGGCTGAGTTACTGATAATACAGATTGTTGCAAGGATTAATGTAATGTAGTGCATTCATAAAGGAATTGGGCTCTCGGAAACCATGCACCATGCACCACCTGCATCTGCTAAACAGAGCTACGTAGTCAATCAGATTGTGGGCTTACTACATGATAGAAATGCCCTCTGCTCTGAAATGACTTTTGTGGTGAAGGAGAACAAGGTTGGAACCCTTTAACTGTACTGAACGTGTCAACCTGCTCTGGGGACTCCATGTTAGTAGTTGAGCACAGTAATTCTCGTTCTCATTGAGCATTGTTTTGGTAATAATGCACTATTCGCCCTGCTCGTCTCATCCTTTTCTTATTCTGCATCAAGGTGGTTCAAGATAGCTTAAATTTAAGACTTTGGATAATATAGATGGAAAAGATGCATGATACCATCTGCTCCAGCTCCTGCAAATGTAGAATTTCACTTGTCACACATCTAAGTGACTTTTGTCAGGTTTTTTTTTGTTAAGCAGTTCAATTCTTGTTATCCTGTCTGGAATCTGCCACTCCAGCATTGGTCATTTCACTGTCAGTCTGAGTGGGGAGTCTGCATTGTGAATCCTCTCCTATTTCAGCTACGAATATACTCAATTTTCCCCCAATTCTTGTTTAATAGCACAAGCAGTTTCCTTTCTGTACAGCGGTGTGTTATAGTAATAAAATAAATACCACAAAATCACTGATGAGGTGAAAATTGAACTTTCTGTCTCTGTGCAGCCATGTGGGTAAAGGAGTAATTGGCTTGGATAATAACTTTTGTTCTTACAACTCCAAATCTAAATGAGCATCTCATTGATACATCTGCTTGTAATTACTGTAAAAAGAAGATAATATATTGCGCAGATAAATAAATTAAACCATTTTTAGCGCTTTCACAAACTAATACAGTTGTTTAATAGTTCAAATATCCATCTAGTAGTTCTTAAACTTTTCATGGCATCTTTAGTTTGTCAAAAAATAGAATTCTCATAAATTTGTTTCTGTTTGTGCAATAGAAGTATCAGTGAAGAGTTCTTGTGTATAAATATGTTTAGTTGGATCTTCCTGTGTAAGGGAGCTTTTCGTATCCCCGTGTCCACGTGATGAGAATGAAGCATGTGCACTGCCAGGCCCCCCTGGATACAGATCCAGGTGTAAACTAAAGCACATGCATTCAGATGAACCAAAATGTCTTCAACTTAAGAAACTTCTAGTAAAAGAAAATATGGCATCCCTTCTGGCTTTTCTGTAAAGGATACGTGCTGTAGGTACTTCTTATCATGAGAAGAAACTTCAAAAGTCGTCTTCTGTCCGTCAGGATTTAGATCACCGTAATTTTTATTAGTACTATAGTTTAATCCATTCCATGCAGATAACACAGTATGTTAAGAAATGACTGTGTTTTAATTCTTATTACTGCATGGATTCTTTATTTCCTTGTGTACTTACAAGCAAGTGCTCTATCTGCGTTCAGACAATGGGCCATAACCGATCCAAAGAAGCTGCTCTGGTCCATCAGGTCAATGATTCCTGACTTAAAGTGTCTGGCAAACATGGCCAAGGTAGACTGGTTTCTTCTTATCATCTGTGGAGAGAATGCATGTATGCACCCTCCCAGTAGGGCGTGTATAAAACATTTCTTCTGCCCCAGGTAAATGGAATTCGCAGATGACCTGTGCCAATCAAGCGAGCCAAACCTGATTGTCCTTTCCATTCCAAATTTAACTCAAAGGTGTGCAAATTTGGGAACTTTAGAGCTTGTAATGGAATTAATTGAACAAATTGTGGCAAAAGCGTGCATGTGGATAGTAGTTGTATGCTGTGCTACGTTTTCCATCTAATCAAAAGGCACTTCTTCGTTGTTTGCGTGGTTCTGTGGGATAGTCAAATAATATGATTTTTATCGTCATTTTGCAAACTTACGAACATGTTGGCCGATTCCTGCTTATAAACACTTCTGTCCTGGTGCCGTTATTTTAAGATGATGCCTATTCTATATTTCAGCAGCAGGTGGAAATGGATATGAAAATTATGCTTGACCCAGAGAAAATGGACAATAAAGCTGCTTTAAGACAACAGAACTATGAGACCAGGCTGCCACTTATAACAAAGAAAATATCTGCTCCTGTAAGTAACTTGTAGTATCTTATGGGCTTATTATACACTTTACTTTTTGCTATTAAAGTTAATACGTATCAGACCTAAATGAAAATTTTATTTTAAGTGGAAGCACCTCATAATTTCCTACTTTTTGACGTTGATAGGTAATGATTAAAACATTTGGAGTGACAATACTGGGGAAGACAAACCTGTAACATAACGGGTTTAGGTAGCAAGACCCCAGTCCAGCAAAAGTGTAAGTGTACATGGGAATGTGAGTAAAATCAGGGAGTGAAGATACGTAAACTGGAGCTGGTGGCGTTTACAGTGTGAACTAAAGGTCAAGGAAGAAGTAAATGGGGTTTTGCTGACAAGAGTGGGCTTTCAGTTGTTTGTTCTCTGGCTGTTTCTTTTCAAATGATAACAGGATGGTCAGGAATAAGTGAAGAATGCTTGTAATTTGGTTTGATGCTCTGTTTTAATTGACTTTCTTTGAAAAAGCAATCCTGCCGCATGATCGCTGACCCTGCCCAGAAATCAGTGTCGCTGAATGAAAAAAAAATAGAGGTTATACTGAGAGAATCAGAATCCTAGAGTGACTACAGAAATGTAGGTTTTGTTGACATCTTGTTTTCCTGACGGGGTTTGGGAGGGAATGTCGAGTTCTGCTTCTTAGCTCCGTGCTGGGGAGCACTTACTGTGGAATGTGAGGGACGGATTCAGATCCTTCCTTTCCCTATGGAGATATTTCCATGTCTTGTGTATCCCAAGCGTCCTCACTGTCAAGCTACAAGGTATGCTGAAGCACAGCCTTTCTTTCCTCTCTGGTCAAGCTGTTTCCCTTAGTATAAAACAATTATCTACCAAAGCTGGGACTGAGCGCTTCCACAACGCTTTCCTAAGGGTACCCTGGCTAGCGGCCATCAAATCGCCCTTCTCTGTTCTTCTCTCTGGTCTGAGAATATTCAAGTCGTGCAAGATTAAGTTTTGATCCTTCCAAATTTCTGTTCTGCAGCCGCTGCTCCTCTTAACACAAAGATGATGTTTTCTGCAAAGTATGCTTTTAAAAAAAAAAAAATTCAATAGGCACAGGCATCCCTCCAAAGATCAATTATGTTCACAAATTTAGCACAGCGCTGTGGTCCACATGAAAGAATATGCCCAGTGGTCTCACACAAGGGTGCTCTTCTGCAGTTTAATTTATGTAATAGAAGCATTATGCAGCAAGCCCGGTGCTGTAAGAGACATTCTAGGGTATTTGGTTTTAAACAACATAAAGAGAATCTGTGAATAGCACAGTTGTGAGCTGCCACTTCTAAAAAATGATTTTTGAAAGCGGTTGCCCAGACAAAGAGGTGATTTGTCTAACCCTGTGATATAGAGTTAATTAGAAAAAAGCATCATGGCTAATAGCTTTTTAGAACCACTCTAAAACGCTCACAGAGAGGAATATTATACTACTGCAGAGAGCCATGTGTTTTACCACTCTCACTGAAACATATACTGATCAGAGGAAACTTCTAATGTTGACTTAAATTACAAACATTTAGTGTAAATTAGTCAAGCTCCCTGACACGTATTTACAGTTGCGAAGGAAGTGTTTATGACGGGGAGATGGGCTGAAAAACCAAAGTAGGTATTTCCTGTCTTTAATTTATTCTGCTTTTTAGAAGTTCTCAGATCCCATGACACAATCTGTGCTTTGAAATGCACTGGCTTCACTGGGGGCCAAAATTTTGCGATTAGATTTGCAATATCCACTACCGAAGTTGTGAGTGAAGGCATTTTGGTTAAAGGTGGGCTGTACTAGCGCTTAAAGGAATGATGGTTATAGCTCACTAATAGTCACTAAAATAAATCGATGTGTAGTTGCAGGTCTAAAATTATATGGTCCTTAGTTTTGAAAAGAATATCAATCAGAGTAGCTACAAGAATTAAGTTAGGTGCTACCTACCCTGTTTTTACTCATCAGCCATTAGAGGGCAATATTCGTACACACACACGTGGACGCACACACGCCTATACCCGCGGACGCGCCCTAGATATGGACGTAAGTTCAAAGATTATCTCCAAAAAAAAAAAAAAAATCAGCGGCAGAAGGACTCTTATTGAAGTAAATTAAAAACTAATTGCTTGGTTAACTGCATTCAGGTTTTTTCCACGAGTTGTCAGCACCTGAGTTTTCAAGGAGACCTGAGCATTTAACAATGCGATGAGATTCAAATCACGCTGGTTTTGAGGTGACTGGGTAGGTCAAGCGCAAATCTACACGGAGTTTTTATTATCCTGCCATTGGAGTAGTTTGAAAAATTGTCAGTAAGGATCTCATTGTTTCGTGAAAATTATCTTCTTTTCTCGCTCTTTTGGTATTATAAAGTTGCTGACGCTGGATTGTATGACAGAAACTAAGAACAATTAACTACTGCCCTTTGGAACCTTTTTGGGTCTGATAAGCGCTGGCGCTTCATCCTCTGTGAAGTTCTGTAGTTATCTTAAAATGAGGAGTGTAATTCTGCTTGAAACTCCGTGGGCAGACTGGGCATCACTTTATTTTGTAGCCTATATCTGGAAAACAAATGAAAAATGCTGAGCAGGTCATTATGAAATATGTACACTTGCCATGGAGTATCTAGCGAACCAAACAGTAATCTGAATTGCGGCAAAGATAATTCTGACGTACTGCTGCGATGTAGAAAAGTTTCACAACTGTACCTTTCATTTTCATAGGACTGCTGTTCTTCTGTAGAATTATACTGGCACTTTTTGGTCCTTGTTTTCTTATAAATGTATATTATACTGTAAACTTGGGAACCTTTTAATTTATTCATGAGGTAGAATTTAATATGGTGATGATTTCTAGCCTTTATGAGTCGCATCTTATATAGTGTGGCTCTAATGGTGATGGCAGTGATTCTGCATTGTGGTGGGGTTTTTTTCTTTAAGCTGACTTATTTGAGCACAGCCATTCTAATCATATCCGCAGTTATTCATGCTTTATTCAGTATTTGCTTCACGCTAATCACGAATGCTCGTCACGGAAAGGCTATTCATTTCCAAAACTATAAAGTAAGGTGAAGCAGGGCAATTCTTTTCATTTCAAGTGACTAGAAGAAGTTGTAGAGCAAAACCAGGTCTTCTGGTCCTCCAGACCTGATTGTGTTTTTAAACCTGTGCATATGGCTATAATTACAGTCAAAGCATAATTTGGCAGTGGTAGCATCATGAGACTGAAACAAATCGATGTAATTCAAAATAAGCTTGTTGCATTTGTATTATGGTATGTAATCATAATAAACAGCACAGTGAATTAATAAAATCTTCTTGTCACTAAAAATGAGAAGGAACTAATTGGTGAGATAGAGTTAACTTAACAGATGACTACAGTCAGCATCCTTTCAACCTAGAAATAGGAATGTGAAGGTCACTCCCATCTCAGATGACAAACGTAGAACATTTTGTTGGTAAACAAATTAATCTTTTGAAAGGTCACCATTTGTTTTAAGTTTTTATCCAGTTCTTGTCATCTGGAATTGGAGATTGGCTGTCATTTTGCTAGGCAGGGGTGCAGCCGAAGCCACTGAAGCTGTTTCTGTACATATCAGCATTCCTTGACAAAACTCAGTGCCTGATTGTGATGCTATGGGCTGCTGGTTTACAGCTGTCTCCGGACAAGAATGGAGGCCCACCCCTGAATTCCAATAAGTTGGTCCTGCATGTTCTGCCTCGCATAAGCTGGCCCTTTGCCCACAAGTAAAATGTATCGTAGTTCAAGCCAGCAATTATCTTTCTTACTTCCTTCTGTGCCGCTTCTGTTGTCTTTTTCAAAAAGCAGATGTGGGATTCACCGAAGTTCTCCATCCATTCTCTGCTAGGGCAGAATTTTGATAGAGGTGAATTTCTGGGAGAGTTAGTAGAAGCAGAAAAGGAGCAAAGCCTGATTTTTCTGAGTGCATGGAAAGTTGACAGTAAAGAAGTAAAGAGCCATCTGTGGTTACTTTAAGAGCTTGAAGTTAGTAAGAATAACATGTAAGACATGTTGTTAAAGGTAGCTAGTTGCTCCATATTGAAGGTTTAACGTTGAGCTTTCCATTTAAATTGGACTGTATTTTCTGTAGATAAACAAAATCTGAGAAAAATAATATGTATTAATATCTTAGCATTGCGTCTAAGGGAAACTGTATTAATCATTAGTAGATAAAATGCTGATCTATGTAAATCGGAATGAGAAGGACTTAAGAAGAAGAGATTAAATTTTTTTATGCAATTTTCCTACTCAGAAATCTTGAATAAAAAGACAACCAGTCTTAAAAATTGTTCATATTCTAAATCTCTTACAGAGACTGTTTAGACTGTAAGACTGTGAAACTATAAAATGCAATGGAATCCTACCGTAATTCCCGTCTAGACAAAACGAACGGTGACCTGATCTATTCTGGGTAGTAGACTCAAGATTGGACTTGATGTCCTACAGAGATCCCTTGTAACCAACACTTCTATTATTTCTATGAATCTGTGATTGACAGCAAAGAGTGAAAATCGCTTCACACCTCTGCCTTTGCTCCATTGGAGTTTTTTTTACAATCTGAACTGATTTTCTCCTATTGCTTAAAACTTAGTTTCCTCCTCCTCCTCCTGTGTGAACAGCAGGCTCTGCTGATTTGTGACACTTACAGGACAGACCCATTGAACCCTCTCTGTATCCTTCCGTAGTGGCACTTTTTCCGAATTAGTTATCAAAGCAGCTTTGCACCTCTCTCAAGATAAGTTTATCTAACCCATACTTTCTTAGTTTGCTTATATGATATCATGTCCAGGGAGCTTCAAAAGCCTTGCTGAGCTCAAGGTAAGTAGTACTCACTTTTCCTCCCCTCTTCACAACACTTGCTAACCTGCTGTAGAAAAAAAATTAATTGGTCTGACAGATTTGATCTTGACAGATTCAAGTTTCTCAGTGATTTGTTACTTTCCAGATGTCTAGAATTAGCTTGTTTGCTTATTTGTTTAAGAATTTTTCTGAGAATTGTAGTTAAACCAATAGGGCTAGAATTCCTCAACCCATCCTTTGCCCCTTTCTGAAAATGAGCACTATGCTTTTTTCCAGTCTTCTAGTACGTTTTCCATTCTGCAAGAGTCCCACCAGCAGTTCTGAGATTGCTTTAGACACTTCTCTAAGTATCCTAGAGCGTGTTTCATCAGGACCAGGCAACTTCAAAACCTCTGAGCACTATCTGATCTGTTTTGCCCTTAAGGTAGGCTGAGACCTCTTCCCTTTTACACTACAATTGAGTCGATTCTACTCATAACTAGCTGCTTTTTAGTGATAATTATGAATGGACTTAATGATGTAACTTTTTGATTACCTGGAAGTTTCTTTCTACTTGCACCTCGTTTTGTCTTACCTGTTTAAGCAAACAAGCAGCAGCCATCAATGTGCCCATTTTCTGTTGTCTGTGTGCTTTCTTCTTCTTTTGAGATCCACAAAGAACATGTGATTTATCAAGTTTGATAACTTGCTGTCCTTCCTGTCCTGCTTCATCTCTGGGGTAGTTTGAGCTTGTCTCTCTAGTACTTTTTCTCTGTGGAACAGACCGTTCAATGGAGTTCCAGCTTCTTCCAATTAGACTTGCCTTCTACAAGCTCTTTCCTGCCAGTTTACTGAGCAGATTGAAAACTGACTTTAGTTCCACTGATGATTTGGGGTTTTTTGCTATGCTTCCTCCTTCCCTTTAGAGGGATTTTGAACTGAGTATATCAAATCTTGATAGGAACTTCTTAATAAAAATTATGAAGGTAGATGACAATTTGGAGAAGATAATAATGATAGATTACTCCGTTACATACCTTTTCTACCATTACTATCAAGCTCTGTGGTTTTCTGGTGTTTACTTACCAAATCTTATCTATCTAATCTTCCTGGTTGATAAACTGTAGTTTTGATACTTGACAGTACTTATCTTTCCTCTCTAATTAATACTAGTCTCTGTTCTTTAAATGTGGAAAAACATATTTGTAAACATATTTAAAAAAAGAAGCTGTTCTAGTTAAATATTGCTGTCTAGAAATAGAGAACTAATCGGAAAATTCCTGTGGTGTTACAACAAACGCCCTGTTTAAAATGAAGCAAAAAGAAAAAATCAAGTGGGAGAGGTTGATCCACAGGAGAAAAACACTTTAGAAAGGGTAATAGAATTGTTTTTCTCATGTCCCAGGTTAATTACACTCAGAAGCGCTTGAAATGAAAAAATAGTTTTTCAACACGCTCCAAGCATATTTTAAGGCAAGGAAGCCTTAGCCTGCACTGCAAATTAAGTGCTCCCTTCCAGCCCTGTAAAACTGTGCTTTAAAAGTACCCGTGATGAAGCAGGCTGTGTGCTAACTTCAGTAAGGCATACTTGCTGAATCGTAGTCTTCGTGACAAACTTTACTGGAAGATATTGTTCATGCAGGAAAACGTGTGAGGTTCCAGTCACCTCGTAGGTGGTAACGGTCGCCTGGGTTCTGCCAGAGGGGACGCGGTGAGGTGCCCCCAGGTTAGAGCTGTACAGGGTGTGATCCTTTGGGGGTTTGGGTCTGTCTGCACTACGAACGTTACAATCCTCGTTAGGGGCTGCCAGGTCTGGAATACGGGCGTTAACGTCACTAGGTTTTGTGTTTTATACCATGAAAGCCTAGGTGGGAGTAAAGGTTTGAAGTTGTGCTGACGTAAGCAGATGGGAGTCTACTGAAAACCTTTTAAAAAGGTGAAATCTTTTAAATATATTTTTGAGTTAAATCGCTGAATAATGGTTAATAAAACTATATAATGATGCTAAAAGTAAAGCTTTTTCTTGCAGTACTTAATCTTATTTTGAAGGTCTTACTTGTGAGTTGGCTCAATTTTAGTGAAAGTAACTGAAGGATGAAAGCGTTTTGTCCAATTTTGCTTTGATATCTCACTGAAGTGTTCAAGAGGGCAGCAAATAGGATGCTGAAAGAACATAGAAGGGGGGAGTACAGATTGGGTGGAATCTTCGTAGGTGACTGTTTTGGGTCAGCTCCACAGTTCTACTGTGTTGCCCGCACTGTGTAATGAAGTGAACCGTAGCGGCACTGTGCAGTGTAAATGAGAGCTGAAATTACATTACGGTTGCATCTGTCCTTATTTTAACATGACACCTGCCAGGGACTTTATAGAAATCAAAGGATACAGCAAAGAAGAATTAAATTTCTGTCTCCCGTTAGAAGAAAAAAAATACAAAGGAAAACAAAGCAAACCGCCCCAAAACCAACCAACCACCTTCTAGGCTACTTTTGAACTCATACACTCCACCTGAATTGCTTTTCTTTGTGGCTTACTACATCTCTGTGAACCCAAATGAAATACTTGTGTTTCATAGTGCTGTTTATCGTAACACAACTCCTGAGATTTAAACAAGGGTAAAACTGACCCGTAGTAAAATCAGTGCTGCTTTACTGCTGCAATAGCAATGGCCTGAAAAAGGAATCACTGTTTAATTAAACTTCTTTTGCCTTACATGTTTTTGTTGTGTCCTCAGCAAACTGCTGCGGCTGAGAGTGAGTAGAAAAGTGTAGTTTATTATTCCCTTTTCTCAGTATCAAGCCACTTATATGCCAGCTGGCATAAAGTTAATCTTTGTTATATGCTTATTGCTATTTTCTTGGAACACAAGGACATGAGGATTCATACATCTAGATCCCTTAAAGCATAATGCTTCATAACGGCCATAACTAAAATGAGTGCCTGTGATTTCTCTGAAAGATTCTCCATTATGATAAAGCTTACATATTTTCTATCTCCCTAATGTCTCTTGTGGACAATGTTGTTATACAGATTGGGAGGAAAAATTATAATTGTTTTGATCTACCTCATTTCCCTATGAGATGATAAGCAGTTCTTTAGAATTGCCTATCCCTTTCTATAAAGTTGACGGTTGATGTTATTCACTAATTATGACATAACAGTGCTCAAAGATCCCAATCACGGCCTGGATCCTGTTGTACGAAAAGCTGTACGCAAGCATGATGATCAGTCACTAAAACCCAGTTGTTTTACCCTCAGAAGTCCCAATGTGTTCTATAAAAGAGCGAAATACCATTATTCCTATTTTGCAGATCTATCAATATTTCCTAGCTTTCTGAATTTATGTATTTAATATTGAAGTAGTTTATCATTCATAATGAGTTGGTTTTTTAAAGCAAATGAAAAAAGTTTCTAGCACACAGCGTTAAACTGATTTCCATATAGCTTATCAGTAGGGTTGAGCTTTTCTATCCAATGTAAGAATTTCTAACCATTAGATTAATGGCATAACTGGTAACAGATTGCCACCCACAAAAGCATGGGACATTTTTTTTTCTAATTGGATTTCACAGCTATTTGCTGACTGTGATGGGATGAGACAAGACTGTGGAATCTTGAGGTCCACTCCAAATTGTGAGTGAGATGTGTCCTGTTGCATACAAACCTGTTTGCTTCCTTTTCTCAATCTGCCCTGGTTTTTTCCCTTTTCCTGTTCTCTTGCCCCAGTTTCTCTGTTCCTTGAGACTGTCTTCTGAGACTGCATCCAGAACATATCCTAGTTTTTCCTGTCTGACTGTCTGCCAGGCTCTTTGTCCAGCCTGTCCTGATGTTCTTTCCTAACCCTGCTGCCCCTGGGTCTTTTTCCTTGTCCAGTCTGCCTGCTGGCTTCCCTGTTTGCTCAAAGACCCGGTATGCCCGTCCAACCACTCTTCCTGAGATTGATAATATAGTCACGCCTGTGTGTTGGCACTTATTCACCATATTCATTCAAATTTAGTCGCTTTCTTCTTGTGTTGCCTGGACCCAGCATGAAAGTTACTGGGGATCCTGCAGAGATGCAGTTGCAGAGGAGGTTCTGGGCAGCGTACATTAGAGCACACCGGATCTCTAGGTAGTTTAGCTCCTGAAGCTAAGAAACCTTTATCTAGATTTCCAAAAATCTGTTGGCAGAGAAAGGTTTGATAGACTAGTGTTAAATTATCCTTTTCCTTCATAAAACATTTGAGCTTATTGAAGCTGAATCTTTCTTGTCTTTCTAGGTTTATCGTTGTCTCATTTTTCTAACATCAGCCAGGCGAGAGAAACCAATATAATCTGCTGGTGATGGCTCACTATCAAGTGAGAGATCTCAATGACGTTACTGGCCTTGAAGTTGCACGTGCTGTAACGCTTTAAACCCGCTGAATATCTAGTGCTCTGTTTCTTTAGGAGTTGAGCACAACCCCCGTTGCAGATGGAATAGTGTGTGTATGCCTAGTCAGAAAGAAATTGAAGATGCTTAGGATATTGGAGAGAGAAAAAAATGTTAGCTGATAACGCAGAGTTTTTGTATTTATCATACTCAAGTGTAAGGGGGTGATACATTCTTTTCCCTGTGCAACGCTCTGTATGTACGATGATAAGTGTAACAGCAAGGCACGTGATATCACTGTCCCAAAGCGATGTGTGTCACTGCCTGAATTCCTGGCACTTAAAACCAGCAGGTTCCGTTTTTTTCAGGCAAGCACAGGTTAATTGGGGCAGTAAGGGAGCTCTAATCCCCACGTTAGCACAGCCAGCGTGGCACGTGTTTCCACATCTCATTATCAGGCTGTGTCATTCCCTGCTGTCCTCGAGGAACACTGGAACTTCAGAAGCCTGTGATACCTCCTGTTCCCTGGTTTGTGAGTGGTTTCACGTATTTTAATTCCATTGGTATTCTTTCCAGTGAAAATTAATTTACATATTTGAAAGTACTTCTTTTTCTTTCTGGTGCCTTGCCTGTGTATGCATTTTGTATATTTAAAGACCGTTTTGTCAGGAAATATTATGTTTACACTATACTCATTGAAAGTGAGCAAACTTCTTGCGATTCCTTTATTAACTAGTACACCAATTTTTTGCATAGCAGAAGTCACAAGACATCAACTGGATTTAATTAACTTTATTTTGAATTTCTGAAGTACTGATAGTAGACGACACTGTAGCATGTTTATAAGTAGTAAAAGCAGTGCTTGTACTGGTACATTCTTAAACCTCAATGAAACTGTTCATAGTGGAAATTTTATTTATTTGGGGGGTAAAGTGTGTCTTTGCAGGTATCAGCTTTCTCTTTGCTAAAAGAAGATTCTGTCTCTTCCTAGGTGTGTAGTCAGAAGACAGTGAAAGGTCATACAGGTAGCAAACTTTGGGGTTTGCCTGCCTCTCGCTGCATGGATTCCCCCTTACCCCTGTTAGAAGAAGATATGACGAAAGGTGAGCCACAGAAGCCCACCTGGGTACTGTTGCCACCAGGTGTATGCTGCGTAAGCGGTTGTTTGCTGTTTGCAGCAGACATTTGGTACTCAAATTCCCTGACACCTCAAAACTTGGAAGAATTGTGATCTCAAACATTGGAAAGGGTAGAGATGAACTTCAGACTACTTACTCCATGTGGTAGCTAACTTGGGACATAGCATACATCATGTTGAAGCATCATCCTCCCTGAAGCAGTTATCCTGTAACTCACAGAGTTCAGCTGCTACTGGAAACAAGAATTGTGTGTGGTGCAGGGTTCTTGTATAACTAAGTAACATGGCCAAAATAAAGTCATGATTAACATCTGGTTATTAATCATTCAATCTGAACTAGACCTGCCCTTGGAGTATTTTAGCAATCAGTCCATATTCATGATAGTGTTGTGGTTTACAAGAGTTAATTCTCATCCATTCTGCATATTAAATGGCCATTGCACAAGCATATAATTCCTTCTCAGAATCAGCACCATTACAATATCTTTCGTGTATTTGTCAAATTTTATAGGCAAAGCTCACCTTCCTTGAAGGCAAAATATGGAATACTGCAAAAATACGAATCTTTCAATAAAATGGCTGTTTTTCTAGTTTAGATTTAGAATTGGAAGAACTTGGGTCTGCCTTTGTTGAATTCTTTCTTTATCGCTACTAATTGTTTTTCTTCCGTAGCTGGAACATATATGATTTGCTCAGTACTGCCATCTTCTCGTAGGTATTCTTAGCCTAACTGAACAAAGGCTTATCCCTCCAGCAGCAAAGATAACTCTTCAGACACCTCCTGTTGTATCCAAAGCAGCACCTTTCCATGAATTTCCCAGGCAGCACAAGAAGTCAGCTGTAGGTGAGTCCAAAGGATTGATAACAACCATCAACTGCATCTCCAACTTCACTTCCACGCCCTTGTTTTATCTCACAAGGAAACTGCTGTCTAATGAGCACTCCCTCAAGTTCTTAAGAACCCTAAGTGCATAAAGATGTGCATGAGCATCCTGGGTCTTGCAACTGCATGGGAATCAGATTTCTTAGTCCCTGTGAGATTTGGGTCGCTCTTCGTTTCTGAAATCCTGGTAGGTCCCTACCTGCGTGGTTCAAATTCTGAGCGCCTGAATCTGAAGATGATTTGTGTTATGTAAAGCCAGTGCAAGTCATAACTTACAACAACTGATCAAGCATCTGTTTTGCCAGTGTGATTAAAGGAGTGACTCCTAATAAGTGAATATTCTCTGAGCAATGGGATTCTGATCTGTCACAAAGCGTACTCAAAACCGTCGTTGCTACAGCTACTCGTGGCACGTGACATCAGTATGGAAAGGAAGATAAGCAAAATGAGCAGAGGGCTCAGCAGCAGTCCTATGAATTTGAAAAGTTCTCATAATGAAAAGGGGTCGTTGAAAACTACAATTATGTGTGGAATAACCTGGAGTGTAGGTGCTGGTATTTTGATGTCATTATCCTGGGCATTCTGTTGGCTGGCGTATTACAAACTTTAAGACGTTATAGATTAAAACTGAGAATTGGAACCCACTTGGAGACGAGAGCAAACTGGAGCCTGCCAGTACCTAATGGTAGAGTATCGATTTGATGCTGCTGTTGCACTTCTAACAATGAAACCTGCAATCATTTTTTTTTCTCTGTGGTACAGGAGAGATTAGTAGTAGGGTGGACCCTGAGAATACAGACACCGTCACCTTCCCAGACTCAAAGGAAGCAACTTCTGGCACGTATTTCTCTAGTAAAGGTAAAATTGCACCGCTTCCATCCAGCAGCTCCCTGGTTTCAACAAGGAGATCAAAGCCGGTGTGGACGTATCCAGCTCAGCCGTTGGAATCTGAGCTGCAGGTTCCCTCTCCCGCACAGGTATTTGGACAGTGAGAATAATGAAGTTTTTATTCGTGTTTTTAGTACTGCCTTCACCAGAGTTGGTTTAGGAAGTGACTGTAAACCGCTGAATGGGTATTTGAACCAAATCCCATAAATAGGAAATAGTGAAGTAAGATAGGAAATACTTCATATATTGCCAGTTTCTACTTTCTCAAGTCTTCTACCTGAATGTGTCTAGTTTTTCACAGAATCTTAGAAAATAAGTCTAGAAAGGATGTTACGAGGTTATCTAGGCCTCCAGGCAGAATTACCTGTACCCGTAATATTGCAGACAGATGTTTTTCTAACCTGTTCTGAAAACTTTCGGTGATAGCAACTCCACAGTCTCGCTGGGCCATCTGTTCCAGTGCTTAACTAACTATCTTT